>NC_091790.1:100000000-102500000 GCF_041296235.1 Equus asinus | reverse complement strand
AATAAAGTCAAAATTCAGTATCGTTGTAAAATACACTTGACAGCATCCAACCTTCTATTCAGAGAGCTGGTTCCTCTATCTCAAGCTTCGGTGATTCTGGTTAAGTGATGTCTCAGCTAGGCCTTCGTGCTCTAAAGTACTCAAAGCCCAAACAAATAAATGTATTATATTAGGCCTACTACTAGGGTTTGAGGACATGTGGAGAAATTCCAATTGAAAGACTGTGAACAAATGCTATTTTAAATATAAATTACTGAGGAAAGGTACAATCCTCTGCTCTAAATTGCAAATGGACAGGAGAGGATAAAAGAGTTGAAACTGAGAAAACAGCATGGAGAAAGCTGAGTATTAGGAATTATTAGGGTTTTTATAGGTGAGTGCTGGCGGGGGGGCTTTGGAAAGAAGGATTGATCCACTTTTCTTGACTTTGTAGGCATCAGTCAAAAAAATCACCTTATGGGAGAGTGGGTCAGAGAGGCCTTTGGGGAAGACCGAGGAATTGTAGGAGGTGAGGATATAGACAGGTGAGGATATAGAAAAGAATGAGTTGCAGAGATTTAAGAAGTAGGAAAAATACTGTTGAGACAATGACAATGAAGACAGAGTTCTCTAAAGGAAAATGTATATTTTCAATGTAATGAGGATTATCTTGTGCAGATAATTAGAGTGAAGCTAGTTAAAATTTTTAAAAGAAATCTCAGATTTTATCTTTGTCCGAAGATTCGTATATCTATTTCCTGGTGTGGTAAGCATACATTAGCAATTCACAAGCCTTCTTAAGAGGACTTTGCGGTAAGAGCTTTCTTTTCTGAAGTATAAATTTATCCAAGGAAATGTCTGTTTTTGGGGAAATGGAGACTGAGATGGGTAAATCTGCAATGCGAAAATATTTTACAAAGACAGAGTAAAATTACGTATGCAAAAAATAGCGTCTTAATGATTTCTGCTTTCTTTGAAAAAGATATTCTCCTGTGCAACCACAATATCATTCTCATATCCAGTAAGTTTTTTAACTGAGATGTAATTGATACATAAGGTTGTGTACGTTTAAGGTGTACAACCTGCTGATTTGATGCATTTATATAAATAATTACCAGCGTAGCAAAAAATACCAGCTAACCCTTCTCTCATGTCATAATTTCGATTTCTTTTTTGTGGTGAGAACAATTAAGATTTAGTCTGTTAGTCACGTTAAGTTTATGATACAGTATTGTTGACTATAATCATATGTTGTTCATTACATCTCCAGCACTTATTTATTTATTAGTTGCAAGTTTGTACCCTTAAAAAACACCTCCCTGATTTCTCACCCTCTAGCAATTGTAATCCCCATTCTACTCTCTGTTTTTACGAGTTTGGCTTTTTTAGATTCCATATGTAAGCAATATCATACGGTATTTGTCCTTCTCTGTCTGACTTTTCACTTAGTGTAACCACCTCAGTGTCCATCGGTGTTGTCGAAAATGGCAAGATTTCCTTGTTTCTCACAGATGAATAATATTCCATTGTATGTATATACCACATCTTCTTTATCCATTCGTCTATTGATGGACGCTTAGATTGTCTCCATATCTTGGCTACTGTGAATAATGCTACAATAAATAGGGGATGCAAATATCTTTTTGATATCCTGTTTTTATTTCCTTTGGTCGTATAACTGAAAGTGGGATGGCTGGATCATATGGTAGTTTTATTTTTAATTTTTTTAGGAAGCTCCCTACTGTTTTCCATAGTGACTGAACTAATTTACATTCTCACTAACAGTGCACAAGTGTTCCCTTTTCTCCAAAGTGTCACCAGCACTTGCTATCTCATGTTCCTTTTTTTTTTAGGAAGATTAGCCCTGAGCTAACTACTGCCAATCCTCCTCTTTTTGGTGGGGAAGACTGACCCTGAGCTAACATCCGTGCCCATCTTCCTCTACTTTACACATGGGACGCCTACCACAGCATGGCTTTTGCCAAGCGGTGCCGTTTCCACACCCGGGATCTGAACTGGCGAACCCCGGGCCGCCAAGAAGCGGAACGCACGAACTTAACCGCTGCGCCACCAGGCCAGCCCCTGTCTCTTGTCTTCTTAATGACAACCATTCTAACAGGCGTGTGGGGATATCTCATTGCGGTTTCGATTTGCATTTTCCTGATGATTAGTGATGCCAAGCACCTTCTCACGTACCTCTTGGCCATTTGTTTGTACATCTTCTTTGGAAAAATGTCTATTCATTTCCTCTACCCATTTTTGAAATCAGATTGTTTGGGTTTTTGTTATTGAGTTGTATAAGTTCTTTATATATTTTGGATATTAATCCCCTTGTCTGATATATGGTTTGCAAATATTTTCTCCCATTCTGTAGGTTGCCTTTTTATTTTGTTGATTGTTTCTTTAGTTGTGCAGAAGATTTTTAGTTTGATGTAGTCCCACTTGTTGATTTTTGCTTCTGTTGCTTGTGCTTTTGCCGTCACCTCCAAAAAATCATTGCTCAGACCAATATCAAGGAGCTTCTTTACTAATTTCTCTTCTAGGAGTTTTACAGTATCAGGTCTTATGTTTAAGTCTTTAATCCATTTCGAGTTAATTTTTGTGAGTGGTGTAATGCAGGGGCTCAATTTCATTGTTCTGCGTGTGATTATCTGGTTTCCCCAACACCACTTGTTGAAGAGGATATCTTTTCCCCACTGAGTGTTCTTGACTCCTTCGTCAAATATTAGTTGACCATATATGCGGGGATTTATTTCCGGGCTCTCTATTCTATTTCATTGGTCTATGTGTCTATTTTAATGCCAGTACCAGACTGTTTACTTCATATTATAGTCTGAAATCAGGAACTAGAATACTTCCAGCTTTGTTCTTCTTTCTCAGATTTGCTTTGGCTATTTGGGTTGTTTTTGTGGTTCCACACTAATTTTAGGATTGTTTTTTCTATTTCTGTGCAAAATGCAATTGGAATTTTGAAAGGGACTTTATTGACTTTATAGATGGCTTTGGGTAGTATGGACGACTAACCAATATTAATTCTTTCAATCCGTGAACATGGATATCTTTCCATTTGTTTGGGTCTTCTTCAATTTCTTCCATCAAAGTCTTGTAATTTTCATTGTATGGATCTTTCACTTCTTTGATTAAATTTATTTCTAAATATTTTATTGTTTTCGATGCTGTTGTGAACATGATAGTTTTCTTTTTCAGGTATTTCAATGTTAGTGTATAGAAATGCGACTGATTTCTGTATGTTGATTTTATATCCTGCAACTTTACTGAATTCATTGATTGGTTCTACACCTTTTGGTTGAGTCTTTAGGATCTTCTATGTATAAGATCATCTCAGGGAAATAATGACAATTTTACTTCTTCCTTTTCAATTTGCATGCCTTTTCTTTCTCTGTCTTCCCTAATTGCTTTTGCTAGGACTTCTAGTACTATGTTGAATACGAGTGGCGAGAGTGGGCATCCTTGTCTTATTCCTGATCTCAGAGGAAAAGCTTTCAATCTCTCATCACTGAGTATGATGTTAGCTGTGGATTTGTCATATATGTCCTTTATTCTGTTGAGGTACGTTCCCTCTATATCCAATTCATTGAGGGTGTTTTTAGATCACTAAATGATGTTGTATTTTGTCAAACACTTTTTCTGCATCTATTGAGATGATCATACAATTTTTATCTTTGATTTTATTAATGTGGTGTATCACATATATTGATTTGCATATGTTAAACCATCCTTACATCCCAGGGATAAATCCCACTTGGTCATGGTGACAGTCCTTTGAATGTGCTGTTGAATTTGGTTTGCTAAAATTTTGTTGAGAACTTTTGCATCTATACTCATCAGAGACATTGGTCTATAGTTTAATTTTCTTGTAGTGTCCTTATCTGGTTTGGGTATCAGGGTAACACTGACCTCATAAAATGAATTTGGGAGTGTTCTCTCCTCTTCAGTTTCTTGAATGAGTTTGAGAAGAATTGGCCTTAATTCTTCTTTAAATGTTCAGTAAAATTCACCAGTGAAGTCATGGTCCTGAAATTTTCTGTGTTGGGAAGTTTTTGATTATTGACTCACTCTCCTTACTCACTATTGGTCCATTCACATTTTCTATTTCTTCATGATTCAGTCTCGGTAGGTTGTATGTTTCTAAGACACAAAGTTGTTTATAATAGTCTCTTATGATCCTATATGTTTCTGTACTATCTGTTGTAATGTCTCCTCTTTCACTTTTGATTTTATTTATTTGAGTCTTCTCTCTCTCTTTTTTTTTAGTTCACCTAGCTAAAGGTTCACATCCAGTAAATTTAATTTTGATGTAATAATATTATCAAACAGAGTCCACATTCAAATTTCCCAATTGTCCCCAAAATATGTGTTTATAGTTGTTTTTTATTTTTTCTTTCTTTTCTAAATCCTAGATCCAACTACAGGTTGTCCCTGCTTTGAGTTGTCATGTGTTTTTAGTCTTCTATACTCTAGAATGATTCTTGCTTTTTGTTTGTTTTTTGTAAAATTAATATTTTTGAGGAGTCCAGGTAAGTTGTCTCGTAAAATGTGCCATAATCTGGATTTGACTAAGTTGTCTCATAGTAAGATCAAGGTTAAATATTTTTGGCATGAATACTACAAGGGAGATGTTGCATATGTTTGATGTCTTCTGATCAGTGGGAACACAATCAACCAAATATCAATACATTTACTTAGTTGCCCTATCCTACAATTCACACAAAATGGTCTCAGCACTACCTCTACCAACAAGAAACCCACTAAGCAAAGTTCCAGATTTCTTTTTTGTCCCCAAAATATATCCTCCTAAGGGTGTAGAGTCAGATCGCCATGTATATAGAAATTACATGAATTAATTCTTTTTTGTGTGGGGTTAGGTTTTATACTGAGCCGAGTTTATTTTATTCTGTAGAGTTTACTCTTTTCCTAATTTAATTATATTTTTGAATATGTAAAATTATAATTGGTTCAAATTCAAAATTATATCAAAGATATACTAGGAAAATCTCATGCTCATTCCTGTCTCTTTCACCCAATTTCCACTCCCCATCCCCCTTTGGTAAACATTTTCATTAGTACCTGCTTTATCTTTTCCGTGTTTCTTTTGGAAAAATGTATGTGTGCTGTTTATATTTATGTAGTACTTATAATAAAAAATAAATAATGTATCTATCTTTACTCTTCTTTTGCAAAAGATAGCATACTCTGTATAGTCTTTCACATCAAATTTTTTCCCTCAAAAATACATCTTTCTAATTATTTTATACAGTGCATAGAGATTTTCCTCTCTATTCTTTATGTATATGTAGTCCTCTGTTGTGTAGATATATCATTAGTTATTCAACCAGTTTCCTAACAATAGACATTTAGGATACTTCCAATATTTTGTGATTACAAATAACGCCACAGAGGATAATACTGTATGATGTGTGGACCATCTTCTAATAATGACTAAAAACCCACTAGTAATTAAATATATACTCCACTACACAAAAATAAAACAGAAAACTTTAGCATGCCAAAACAATATCCTTAAGAATTTAGAAGTCCATTGTCTAGCTAAGAGAGTATAGGTGACTCTGCTGTAAATCTTTCATAGATCTTAACAAGCATCTTACATCTACAGCCTCGGTTTGCTTTCTCCCTTGAGGTGGTACTTTACTCAGTGTATCCTGGATTTGATCTTTGCCATGAGGCAGTTTCTCATTTTGAAAATCTTTGGCTCTCTGGAGAGACGGTCCAGGGCCTTCTATATCTCTCTGCATTTTGCTTGCATACTTAATACTTCTTTAGCTCATCTCTCTCTCAATACCTCATCATGTGCTGTTGCAAGAAGCCAAATGGCACTTTAAACATTATGCCCAGAATCTTAGCCAAATCCACAAATTCATTACGTACATTTTCTTTCTCATTACCAGAGCCCCTCTGCAACTGGCCCCACTCTCTAGGCAACAGTAGTGCCAACATTCTGCCTCTACATGACAGGGATTGTCCTGTATCCAGCTTCCATTAATAATTTCCTCATTGCTTTTCCAGCCTCCACTAATAGTTTTTTTGTCACTCTGCCAGTCTTTACCATCAGCTCACTCCCAAAGCCAATGCTACATGTCTTTTATTTAGTTATTTACTTGTTTGCTTAACAGCAGTACCCTAACTTCAGGTACAAATTTCTGTTTTAGTTATCTACTCCTGTGTAAGAAACTACCCCAAAACCTAGTGACTTAACACGACAACAACTTATTTGTTCATGCGTTGCAGTCAGTGTAAGGTTTGGCTGGATTGGATTACCTCTGCTCCCTGTGGCGCTGGCTGGGGTCGCTCGTGAAGGAGGAAGACCCAAGATGGCTTCCCTTTCACATTTGCTGCCTCAGCTCTGGACGGCTGAGAGGGCTGTGTCTCACTGGTCTCCCTCAGTAATCTCTCATGCGCCAGAGCCCCTCTGCACCCGGCCCCACTCTCTAGGAAGGTAACTGTACTGTTTTACATGGCAACTGGCTTCCAAGAGGACAAGTGCAAAAGCTGCAACGCTCCCGAAAGGCCGGGCTGATGAACAGGCACAATGTCACTTCCAGCATATTCTTTTGGTCAAAGCAAATCACCGAGCCAGCCTAGAACAGATGTGGGAGAGGAGATGGATGCCGTCCATTGGTGGCAAGAGTGGCAAAGAATTGTGGCCATTTTTAATCCACCATAGCTATTAAGTTTGATAAGCCTTGAGGAACAACTTTACGATGTTCAGTTTATCCATCATAAAACATTAATCTCTATAAAATGAGTTCCCTACGAGAAGGCTGAATCTCCCAGTTGTCCAATCTCAAAATCAATTGCTCTCTTGATTCTGAGTTGGACACTTAGTCCCTTGCCTACTGCTGGGCAGCCTTCTATTCTCCTTTCCCTGCCATGACCCCTACACTCATCCATCTTCCCTTCTCTCTCCACCCCCACCATGAGTTTCACTGTTGGTTCACTTTCTAGTGATTTCTAAAGGCCTGTGGAGGACACAACATTAAAAAGCACATCAAAATAGTATACGCCCATTAGGATGAATAAGGTTGGATAGAGGTGTAGGGCCCCAGGACTATGTAAATGCATATTGACTGATCACAGCAAATTTTATTTCAGCTCACCTTGATTTCAGTAATGAAACGTAGATATTATGCTATAATTTACCTGGCTACATCACTAAGATTATATAAAATAGTATGCAGCATTTTCATGTAGGTATTTGATACAAGAAGTTTTTAATATAGCCAAACTAAACCATTAAAATTTCAGCTTTTAAAAGATTACCAAGTCATCAGTTTAATAATCAATTTAACTAATTAACTAATTAATTAGTTATTTAATTATTTTAGTTAATTATTATTTAAAATAGTGGTTATTTATTAGTTGTTATAATTAGTTAAACTAATTAGTACCTAATTACCAATGAATAAGAAATTAGTTTAACAGCTTATTTCTTAGAGATTAAGGATTGGGGTACGTCTCATGTATAGGCTGGAATTCAGAGGTGGAATGAGGAATAGGATAAGCTTGGAGAGGGGTAAGGATGAGGGATGACATAAGGCACAGGGATGAGGTGATGGGTGAGGAGCAACGAGGTTCAGAGAGGGCTGAGACCCTATATAGGATAAGGATCAAGGAAAGTTGTGCAAGTTACAGTGTACCAAATTACTACTATCACCATCATCACTGTTTACATTTTTGTTATAGTTAAAAATAAAACCTTGAGAAGCCTACAAAAATAGCTATAAAAATCCTCTTCTGCTACCCACTATCCTTCACCTCTGTTCTGCTCATCTCCACGTAGATGCTTTGTCTCTTGCCGTTCTTCTGGAGCACCATCCTTCTTCCTCTCCACCAGCCATATTCCATCCAGCCAGCCATGTCTGCTCAGGTGCTGTCCTTTAGTGAGCTTTCCCTGGAGATCAATCCATACTTAGTGCCAGTTTTGACAGATAACCTCAGTACCATTTCATTAATACTGGCCCTGTCTGAAACATATCATTTATCACATTAATATTTGTCATGATACTACATATAAAATGCAACATATACCATTACCTTATTTCCTTCTTATCCCATGAATGTGTGCCCTTTATCTCACCTAAATTAGAAACTATTCCTTTTGCCTAGTAGATACTGTGCAAACACATGTTGAATTGAATGGTATTAAATTGCTACACATAATTGACTAGACAGAGAAAATTATTTCCATTGTGCACTGAACAATTCTGATCCTCCAATTAAACATTATAATTGCAAAGGAGCAGAGTGGTAGGAAGAAAAAAATATAAAAAACTCAACCTGTTCTCAGAAGTCCTGGATTCTTGCTCTACCTCTCCCGTTTACAGTCTTCGGGAACGTCAATCATTCGTGACTTCTCAGTTTTCCTCCTTCCAGGAGATCAGTAAACACCTCGGTTCCCCTACCAGGATGCATTACTGATAAAACATGGTGATGACTATGAAAGGACTTTGAAAACTCAAAACCTTATTCATTGTAATGCCACACGAAGAGGGTAAACTTTGTTTACTCAACTTTCTACCCCAAGTTCCTAAGATGGTATAAGATACACAATTGGGGTTCTATAAAATTTGTTTGAATTGAATTTATATGTAATAAATGTCTCGCTTTTTCTAATCCATATGAGTTACTTAGATGCTCCTAAGTCTGGGCCAAAAAGTGGTAGGTCTTTAGTGAACTGCTTTCTGTCACTCATGGTTTTAATTCCAAACTGTAGCTCAACCAGCTCAGCAGCAACATCCCAAATGCCCTCAATCTTTCTTATTGTCTACGATCTTAGCTACCTGGTCTAATAGCTAGGGTTTCATCTTGCTCCTCAAACAAGAAACTTGAACCTGTTTTTCTCAGTATAACCTCAATATTCTTCTCTGAGTATGATTCCAACTTATCCTGAGGTAGGTACTCTACCTCATGGCGCCTCTCACCTTGATGTAGATAGCTGCCTTCATTTGGATTCTCCCAGAAGACCTGGAGACAATGATTTGAGGTGATCCCAGGACTGGTAGGGGAGTAGGGAAGTGGACAGGAAAGGGTATGTTTTCAAAAGAGTGTCACTGTGGTTGATGGGAGCTCAACTCCATGAGGGAACTCTGGGAGGACAATGTGGGACACGTGGCTCAGAGTTATCCCACTTAAAGACTGGGGGCATCGGGGGCTTCTTTGCTCACTCCCTTTAGTCATTGTGGAGGGCTGCTAGTGGAGGGGAGTGTTGGCATTTTCTGGAACTTGCAGCCTTCTGTGCCCTTGGACTAGGCGGGCTCCGGCTGCCAGCGAAAGCCCTCAGGCAGTTGGAACTTGGGCTGTTATGTAATTGTGTGTAATGGGATACAGGTGGGCACCTCCTTTTTCAGTGGCATTCCCTCCCTCTGCCCTGTCCTGGGACCTATGAGAACTCCTGTTTGAATGATGTGCATTTCTTCTCGTTTCAAAGTCTGTAGCGCCCACCTACAACTGAGACAGCTGTGCTTTCATATCACCACCCTTAGCTCAAACATAACTATTTCCCCAATAGATAATCCTCAAAAGAATCAGCTCGACTAATGACCAGTAGGAACACGTATGTTTGCTTTGAGATTTCGATGGAGTAAGCAACAGCAGGCTCTGGCAGAAAAGCAAAGGGCTGTGGTTACCGGTTAGGTCTTTCTCCAATCCCTGTGCTACCGACAACCTGTTTTTCTTTTCCAGCATAAGAAAAATGAGGCATTTCTGTTTTCCTCTTCTGCTAAACATTTTTCTCCAGCCACAATATCATTCTTGTTCTTTTGCGGGTCTCTTTCTGTCAAGGATTTCCACATGATTTATAAGCAGACTGTCTCAACCGACTCCACTCCGGCAGGCACAGCTTATTTGCAACACTGCAGTGGCTTGTCTGAAGTCACCATTTCCCTCCAGATGGACCCTTTGTTGCCAATCATTCTTTTTTCCCACACATCTGGCCAGCTTTCCTCTTGATCACGGTCTTACCTCCTTTACCCCAGATCACCTCGTTGGCCACCCAAGGGCTCCTTCCTCCCGTTCTTCCTAACCTCATTCATATATTTCTGTCCCATAGCCAGTGCCTTTATATCACGGCATATTCCCTGAGCAGAGGGCAGAAAACTTTTTCTATAAAGGACAAGATAGTAGATATTTTATTTGAGGGCCATATAGTCTCTTTTGGAACTACTCACCTCTTCCACATCAAGCAAAAGCAGCCAGAGACAATACATAAATGAATGAATGTGGCTATGTTCAAATAAAGCATTTGCTATAAAAATGGGCAGCAGTCATATTTGTCCTGGAGGCCATAGTTTGTCAACCTCAGCCTTATTAACAACAAAGAAAGGAATGACTTGCTGTTAGAGTGCCTGGTATATACATCCTCAATAAACATTTATTAAAATGTTTTGAGACATATACCAGAAAATAAATTATTTTATATATATATACCTCAACTGAGATATTTGGTGGAAATAACAGATTTTTATACCAACACAGGAAAGAATTCACATGATCTTTTCTCCACTTAAATGAACAACTGGCACAATATTTGTTTTAAACAAAAAGAATCAAAACAAAATTTTAAATCAAATAAAAATCAAAACAAAAATTTGAGGAACAAAATAAAGGTTTGAATTTTGATTTTCAATTCCTTTCTTTGCAATTCAAACACAGTCAGAATCAGTAAAATATTAGTGCATAGATGGGTAAGACTTTTTTTAAAAGACTATCCTTTTAGGGTAGTTTTAGGTTTTTACAACAAAATTGAGACAGAGGTACAGAGGATTCCCATAAATCCCCTACCGCCCTCACATGAGTAGTCTCTCCCATTGTCACTGTCACTTACCAGAATAGTGCATTATTATCTCCATTGACACTCGTAATCACCCGAATTCCATAGTTTAACTTAGGGTCACTCTTGGTTCTATCGGTTTGGACAAATGTATATTGACATGTATCCATCATTATAGTATCATACAGACTATTTTCATTGCCCTAAAACTCCTCTGTGCTCTGTCTATTCATCCCTCCCCTGTTTCCCAAACGCTGGCAACCACTGATATTTTTACTGTCTCCATAGTTTTGCCTTTTCCAGAATGTCATATAGTTGGACTCATACAGCATGTAGCCTTATTCAGATTGGCTTCTTCCACTTAGTAATATGTATTTAAGCTTCCTTTATGTCTTTTCATGGCTTGACATCTCTTTTCTTTTTTAGTGCTGAATAATATTCCATTGTCTGGATCTACTACAGGTTATTTATCCATTCACCTACTGAAGAACATCTTGGTTTCCAAATTTTGGCAGTTATGACTAAAGATGTTGTAAACATCCTTGTGCTCATCCTTATGTTCACCCTTGTGGACATAAGTTTTCAACTTCTTGGAGTAAATACCAAGTAGTGAAATTTCTAGATCATATGGTAAGAGTATGTTTAGTTTTGTAAGAAACCACCTAACAATCTTCCAAGTGGCTGTACCATTTTGTGTTCCCACCAGAAATGTATGAGTGCTCCTGTGTTCTGCAACCTAACTAGCCTTTGGTGTCGTCAGTGTTCTAGTGTAATGCTGTCTTATTGTTCTAATTTGCATGTCCCTGATGACACATGAAGTGGAGCATCTTTTCATGTGCTTACTCACCATCTGTGTGTCTCCTTTGGTGAGGTACCTGTTAATGTCTTGGCTTATTTTTTAATCAGCTTGTTTGTTTTCTTTTTGTTGAGTTTTAAGAGTTCTTTCTATATTTTGGATGACAGTCCTTTATCAGATGTGTCTTTTGCAAATATTTTCTCCCAGTCTGTGGCTTGTCTTCTAATTCTCTTGATTTTGTGTTTTGTCCAGTTTATCAATTATTTCTTTCATGGATTATCTCTTTGGTGTGATATCTAAACAGGCATCACCATACGCAAGGTCATCTAGGTCTTCTCCTATCTTATCCTCGGGTTGTGTTATAGGTTTATGTTTTACATTTAGGCCTAATCCATTTTACTCAGTATTTTGCAAAGGTGTAACGTCTGTGTCCGTTTTCATTTTTTTTGCATGTGGATGTTCAGCTGTTCCAGCAACATTTGTTGAAGAGATTATCTTTGCTCCATTGTATTGCCTTTGCTCCTTTTTCAAGGATCAGTTGACTATATTTACGGGGTCTATTTCTGGGCTCTCTAGTCTGTTCCATTGATCTATTTGTCTGTTCTTTCACTAATACCTCACTGTCTTGATTTCTGTAGCTTTATAATAAGTCTTGAAGTCAAGCAATGTCAGTCCTCCAACTTTGTTATTCTCAATACATAGGACTTTTAATAAAAATATTTTTGTTTAAAGGAGCTAGAGTGAAAAAGAAAAAGAGAAATCTCTCAAAATACTAAAACTCAGGGGAATATTGCATTATCATTTTGGCATATGTAAATTTCACTCATTTTTCTCCATCTTTTCTCTGCACTGGTGAGGTTATTTTCATGGTCATAATCAAGTATTAGTTCATTCATCACATATTCACTGAGGGAGTGCTATGTATCAGGCTGTGGGGATTCAGCAGTGAATAAAATAGACAAATCCCTGCCCTCTTGGTGCTTACATGCAAGTGGGGGCTGAGGGAGAGCGATAGTCAATAAGCAAAGGCATACTATAACAAGCAGTGGTACACGCAAAGGGGGAAAAATGATAGGAATGGGGGCCAAGAAAAGCTAGTATGAGTGGTGGTTGGGGAGGAGCCAAAGTATATCCCTCTGACAGTACAGCATTTGAGAAGAGACCTAAAGGAAGTGAGGGAGACAGCAGTGTGAATACCTAGGGAAAGAGTATTCTAAGAAGAGGCAACAGGAAATGTCAAGGTCTTTGGTAGCTATGATGGTTAATTTTATGTGTCAACCTGACTGGGCCGCAGGGTACCTGGATATTTGGTCAAACATTATTCTGGACATTTCTGTAAGACTGGTTTTGGGATGAGGTTAACCTTTAAATCAGTAGTCTGAATAAAGCAGATTGCCCTCCCTAATATTGGCGGGCCTCATTCAATCAGTTGAAGGCTGGAATTGAACAAAAGGTTGACCACCTCCAGAGTAAGAGAGAATTCTCCTATCTGTTGATCTGGACTGAAACATTGATTCTTCCTGCCTGACAGCCTTTGAACTGGAACATCAGATATTCCTAGTTCTACAGTAGCCTGCTGGCCTTTGTACTCAGACTCCACAGATTTTGACCATGTCAGCCTCCATAATTGCATGAATCAATTCCTTAAAATTAATAAATAAGTATAAATAAAAACAAAAATATATAAATATATATATATATATATATATTTGGTTTTGCTTCTCTGGAGAACTCTAACTAACATAGAAGGGAAGTGGGGAGTGATTGGTGTTTGGCTGTATTAGAGAGAAGATGGGAAAAAGGATGTGAAAGAAGGATTGTGGGGGAGGCAAAGCACGTAGAGTCTTTTAGGCCATTGTAAGCACTCAGCTGTTATTTCATATGGGAAGCTTCTGATAATTTTTGAACTGAACATGACTTACATTTGAAGAGGATCATTCTAGCTGCTATGTGATGAATAGTCTGAAGGCGGTCAAGAACAGAATGTGGAAGACCAATTCAGAGGCTATTCCAAGAGTCCAGATGTCTAGAATTATGGTGATGGTTGGGGAGCTGATGAAAATTTGCCAGACTTTGAATATAGTTTGAAAATAGATCTGACAGTTTCTCAGGACTGTGGAGTGTAAGACATGGAGAAAAGTTAAGATGGACTCCAAATTTCTTGTCATAGCAACTGGACAATGGTATTTTCATTCATGGAGATGGACAAGAATGTGGGAGAAGCAGGTTTGGTGGCACAGGGGGTATCAGAAATTTGAGTGAAGCCCTGTTAAGTTTGAGACTCTGATTAACCATCCAAACCAAACATAGGTACACAGTTATTCAGTTAGATATACAAATATGAAGTTCTGAGAGGAGATCTCAGGCATAAATTTGGAGGCACCAGAGTATAGGTGGTATTTATTGCCATGAAACTAGATGAGATCACCAAGGAAATGGCTGAGGCCTGGGTGCTCCAATGGTTAGAGGTCAGGGAGATGGGTATCCAGCAGAGAAGGCGGAGAACGTGCTGTCAGTGAAGTGAGAGGAGAAACAAAGGAAATGAGGTCTCCAAAGCTACGTAGAAAACTATTTCAAGAAATAGTGTTCAGTGCTTCAAATGCCACTGATAGGTCAGGTAGGATTAGAGTTTGGACTGACATCTAACCACAATGGGGGGTCAAGGGAGAGCTTGAGAAGAGCTGTCTTGGTGGAGTAGTGTATGGAAAAGCTTGATTGCAATCAGTTCAAGAGGAACGAAAAAAGAAGAAATGAAGGCAAGGAAGAAAGATGACTTTTTGAAGAGGTTTCCTATATAGGGGAGCAGAGAAATGGCATGTTAATAGGAGGGAAAATATAAAATTAGTGTGTTGATGAGAATGATCTGAGGGGGGGGAATTTGCTGATACAGGGAGGAAAAAACATGAAATGTCTTTGAGTAGAAAAGAAGGGATGGGAGTCAGTACCCAAGGGGAATCTCCCTTGTCTCCATCCCCCTCCATTGTTCTCACCTGGTACTCACTTGCCTCCTTAATTCAACGCTCTGCCTAACACACCTGCAGCTAGAGCTGAACATACTTAGAGAAAGACACAGGACAATACTTTCTCATCTCATTTTAAATTTATTACTGACAACTCCAAACTAGATGTTAGAGTTGCCAGCAATCTTATAATTCCCTAATCTAGTCACTCTTGCACTTCCTTTGTTTTCTAGATTTCACAACTTCTCTCTCCTCAGAATCCCAACAACTCCTCTCCTATTGGCTTGCCATTGATGGCCTTGCTTCGTACATCACTGAAAGAACAGCAGTGATCAGAAGAGGATTTCTGGTTTCGTCTAGGGCATCAGACCATTTATTTGTAGTAATAGGAAATAAGAGAATATAGGTGAATGACAGAGAATATGGACATTGATATAGGTGAGTGTATAGCTGTGTTAGTCGAAGCTTGTGGAAATTCTCTTCTACATCCTACATCCTAAATGCTCTTCCTACATCCACTCTTGTATCCCCTGCACCCCACCTCAAGGTTATTTCCCACACAATTTCCAAAGTAATTCCTTTAAAAGGTAAAGGAGATCGTTTCTTTTGTTCAAATCCTTCCAATAATTAACCATCTCAGAGGTCTTTACTCAGACTGAAGACCAGAGTCCTTACGATGACGTAGAAGGCCCGACATGAACTATAAACCACCTTGCCTCCATGACCGAATCTTCTCCCCTGTCCTTCCTCATACCACTCCAGCCAAGTCCATCTCTGCCATCCTCAAACCCACCATTGTACTTCTACCTCAGGACATTCACACTCGACCTTTCTTCTGCCTGGAACACTTTCATCCGCAATCTACATGGCTTATTCCCTCATTTCAAGTCTTTGCTCAAATGTCATCTTATCAATGAAGCTTGACCACCCTGTTTAAAACAGTACTTCGGGAAAATTCCGTGGAGACATGCAATCACTAGGTTTTTATCTCATTTGGGGCATTGAAGAACAAGATTCCCTTTATTCTTTAACATGAAACAAGCTAGCAAATTGAATAACAAAGATGACTTTTTAACAGGAAATTTGCAAACATTTTATGTGTTCTGCCCTGATTCTTCTCCACTTTGCTGCAAGCAGTAGCTAATATTCTGGAGGAAAAGCACACAGATGTTGGTATAACTGGTTTAAAACAATAGTTACCATCTGTAACTTCCATCTATTTCTCATAAGAATGAAAAAAAATGTCATTTCCTGGTGATATAAGTGTGTCAGTATTTTTCCAAGGGGCAATCACGAAAACTGTGTTTACGTACATAAGAAGAACAAATTAGTGATTGCTGGAGGGCAAGGAGATGGGGTAGGGTAAAATAGGTAAATGGTCACCTACTTATGGTGACAGATAAAAACTAGAATTTGGCGGTGAACACAATGCATTCTACTACAGAAAACAATATAAAGTGATATGCAACACTTTGGCCCCATGCTTGTGTCCAGAATCTCTCTTCTATGCACACTCACATGTCTGGGAGGCTAGAAGATAAAATGGTAGGGCCACATGATGGAAGGAGCATGGATCCCTGAATCACCACTTGGAGCAGAGTCGCCCTGAAGAGCTACCTGACTCATGGCTAACTGTGATGTGAAAAAGATACTGACTTTCTGGATATATACATCCTCTCTTGGGGAACTTTATCTATAGACTTTCCCTTCTTGCCTGTCTCCTTCCAGTTTACTATTGATGTGGAGTTGTAGGATCCTCTGAATATTGAAAGAGAAGTACTAATAGGAAAAGGGTGGAGGAGCAAAACAGTGGTTCCAAGATGGTAAAGGACTGAATGCTTAGTCATAATTTTGCTTTCTGAATTGGGAGCAAAGTAAAGTTTCTTTACACCAAATTCCAAGTAGACTGAAGATAGAATTATCACTCAGTATATATTCTAATCTAGGTCTCTCATGTTTTTTGTACCTTCATATGGACTTTTTAGTGTTTTTTGTAACTTTATTTTTAAATAATTTCAGACTTACAAAATAGTTGCAAGAATAGGAAAAAGAATCCCTGTATATTCTCTATAGATTTCTCAACTGTTAATACATATACTTTATCATTTTCTCTCTATATGAACACACATTATTATTTTTCTGAACCATTTGTGAGTACATTACAGACATTATGCCTCTCTATTCCTCAATTGACCATGTGTATTTCCTAAGAATAAGTATATTTGCTTAAACAAACAAGGTACAATTTTTAAAATCAAGAAATTTTCATCAATATAATACTATCACCTAATATGAGAACCTAACCACATTTTTCCTATGGTTCATACTTGCAGCAAGTATGTGTGTGTACATATTTGTGTGTGTGTGTGTGTGTGTGTGTGTGTGTGTGTATTTCCACCTATCCCCCATTCTGAATACAATCCAGGATCAAACATTGATCACGCCTTGTGTTTAATTTTCATGTCTCTTTAGTCTCCTTTAAATTGGAACAATTTCTCAGTATGTCCTTCATAACCTTGATAGAGCAGTTATTTTGTAGGCTGTCCCTTAATGTGGATTTCTCTGATGTTTCCTCATGATTAAATTTAGGTTACGCATTTGTGATAGTTAATTTTGCGTGTCAACTTGACTAGATTATAGGGTGCCCAGATGTCTGGTTAAACATTATTCTAGGGTGTGTCTGAGAGGGTGTTTCCAGAAGAGGTTAACCTTTGAATTGGTAGACTGAGTAAAGCATGTTGCCCTCCCCAGTGAGGGTGGGCATCATCCAGTGTGTTGAAGGCCTGAATTGAACAGAAAGGTGTCTGCTCTCTCATTCTGCCTGACTGATTGAGCTGGTCATGAACCTTCTTCTGCTCTTGATGTTTCTGGATTTCAGGCCTTCAAACTTGGACTACAATCTAAACCATTGCTTCTCCAGCTCTCAGGTCTTCAAACCTTCAAACTACACAAGTTTTCCTGGGTCTCTAGCTTGCAGATGATACATTGTGGGGCTTCTCAGCCTCTGTGGTCAAGTTATCCAATTCCTTATAATAAATCAAATATATGTATTGTGTAATCATGTGTACATAATCACAAGATTACCATAGAATTGATGCTGTGCCCTTCTAAGTATGTAATATCAGGAGACATATGATGAAATTTGTCACAGTTCTGGTGCTAGTAGTTTTTATCATGTGATTCATTTTGCCTGTCTCTGAACCTTATAACAATGGAATATAATCTTTCTTTCCTGGTAAACAACATTCAACATTATGCTTATGAGATTCATTTACTATTCTTGTGTGTGTGTACGTATGCGTTTGTGTGCAGCAATAATTCATTTATTCCCATTCCTGAATAGTATTCCTTTATACGGATATGTCACTGTGTATTTATTCACTTTTCTCTTTATAGACATCTGAGTATTTCCCAGTTTTTAATTATTATAAATAATGCTGCCACAAACATTCTTCATGTCTTTTGTAGCTTTTTCACATTTTGTTGCTTATATATCCAGGAGTACATTATCTGCATTATTCGATACTTCTAATTCAAAAAGTTTTCCAAAGTGGTTGAACCAACTTACATTCCCACAAGTAGTATCTGAGTATTCTTTTTGCTCCATATCTTTGCAAATATTTGGTATAGTCAGTTTCTTAAATTTAGCCATTTTGATGGTTAAATAGTGATTTCCATTGTGGTTTTAATTTGCTTTTCCCTAATGACAAGTGAGATAGGGTAATTTTTATATGTTTATTAGTAATTTGGATATTTGCTTTTGTGATGTGATTATATAAGCCCTTTTATTATTTTTTTTCTTGAAACCGGATTGTCTGCTTTTCCTTATTGATTTGTAGGAGTTTCTTGTATACCATGGCAGGATATCCTTTGTCAAATATATGTTTTATAAATATCTTCTGCAATCTGGGGCTCATATTTTCACTTTTTTAAAGATGTCTTTTGATGAATAGAACTTGATTATATCTGTAAAGTCCCTATCTCCAAATAAGATCACATTCTAAGGTACTGGGGGTTAAGACATCAACATTTGAATTTGGAGGTGGTTGGACACAACTCAGCCCAGAACAACTTTAAAGGTATCACTCCACTTTCTTTCAGAATTTTTTGTTTCTGCTGTTGAGAGTTCACTCATCAGTTTTACTTCTGACCTATTCTCTCTTTTCTCCTCCGTCTTCTCCAATTACACATACATTAGACCTTTTCACTGACCTGCATATGGCTCTCATACCCTTAACTGCATTTTTCATCTTCTTTTTCTCTTTGTGCTTCGATATGGATGTTTTCCATTTGCCTACCATCCAATTTACTGTTCATCTCCTCTGCTGCACCTAGTCTGTTGTTAAACACATCTATTCAAATCTTAATTTGAGTGATTGAAGTTTTTCAATGCCAAGGTTTATATTACATACTTTGTATTGATCTTAGTTTTCAGGTAAAATTATCCATGTTTCATCTCTCTTTTTAAAAATATTTTCATCCCAATCACTTTTTAAGTCTATATCTGATAACTCCGACTGTATGAATTACATGAGTATGCTTCAATTGTCTGCTTTTTTCTTGGATTTGGCCATTAGGTCCTGTTTCCTGAAAGATGTGGTAATTTTTGGTTCAGTGTGAAATATCTTTAATGAAATATTATACAGACTCTGGAAGATGATATCTTCTTCTATAGAGAATTTAATTTTTATTGTCATGGATACAGTATGAGGATCTCAACTGAACCTCATCAATTCTACTCCATTTCTGGTATTTCTTACTCTCTGCCATGACCTTTTAAGTGGTTTCAGCTTACACCTTGTGTTGTTGGCCCAGGCCCCTTCAACTGGGTATGTTCTCAACTCCAAGTTTTGTCTTCTCAGTCTCTTGAGAATGCTGAGATTTTTTAATCACCTCAGCAGCTATATTCTTCTTAGTTTTCAGTCTCTCTGAATTTTCACATTATTGGATTTAGCAGCTGTTTAGAGGAAAAGTTGCATGCAGAATATCTGGCTTGCTTGTCTACACTTTATCTCCAGAATCCTGGCACCTCAAGTCCTGGATGTTCTTGTAGTCATCACAGCACAGTGAGTGAGACTACTGCAAACTCTAGACCTGTATGTCCTGTATGGTAGTCATCAGCCATTTGTGGCTATTGAGTACTTTACATATGGCTAATCACAATTGGCATGCACTGTAAGTGTAAAATGCACACCAGATTTTGAAGTTGTGGTACAAAAATGTAAAATATCTCGTTACTTTTTTAATACATCAAATGCATATTAAAATGACATTTGAATTTATTGGATTAAATAAAACATATTATTAAAATTAGTTTTGCCTGTTTCTGTTTTCCTGTTTTAATGTGGTTACTAGATCATTTAAGATGATGTGGCTCACATTATATTCCTATTGGACAGCACTACTCTAAACATAAGTTTTCTGTTTGGTTTCCATGCCCCACACTATGAACTGGCAATTGTCCCAAAGGGATAAAGTGACTTCAGATGTAGAGCTTACTTCAATGTGCTTCCCTTTTCTCAAGAATTTTAGCCCCTCAAGTTCTGACTGCCTTGGTTGCTTTCCAATGCCATTAAAAAGTTGTTTTCTTCCCTCCTCCCTTCTTTTTTGCTTTTCTTTTCTTTTTTGGGGGGTTCATTGTTTACAGTTTTACTTGGCAGTAGGGCAGTCTAATATCACCCATATGTCACAACCAGAAGCCAAACTTCTTCATCTGATTATTTTTAAAAAGGTTTTTAGCATGATGCTGTTAATGTGCCCACATATCCCTTGGACACTGTCATTTAGTGTGGTCCCAATGAACTCTAACTGCCGATATCTACACTTCTGTGTCTGCAGATTTTTATGGAATCACAGAATATTTCTCTTCTTACTCACACAGCAGGCTGGGAGTGTCTAGAAATCTACAGCCTGTGTGAACGGCCTCAACCAAAGAGTACTGCAAGTAGGCATATAAACGCTCCAGATTCTCTTCCCTCTCCAGAATAACACCAAGGTCTGTGGTTTGCACTGTTTCCTAGGTTCCCCCAGGAAATTAAGCTCTAGTGATCCAATGTTGAATCGGTTTTAAGACACACCCAACACTGGCTGACTTCCTTTCCCTGCTCTACTTCCTCACTCTCTTCTAGTGTTCCTTGAACTTGTCATTTAAACTATTTATAATTGAATCGTTGTCTCAAAATGTGCTTTTGTGGGAACTCAAATTAAAATGAATTGGAAAGACTCTTCCAAAATTCACCTTGACTTTTAATTCCTTGAACATAATAAGTTTATTTAAAGCTACCCTTTTTTTTTAGATCAAAGTTAATTTACATACAGTGAAATGCAAATATCTTAAGAATATAGTTTGAGGAGTTTTGTTCAAATGCATACACCTGTGTAATCTACACCCCAATTAAGATATAGAACATTTATAATCCCAAAACGTTCCCTTATGGTCCTTTCCAAAATTCAACAATGATGACAGAAATTAGGATAGTACATACTCCACGTAGTGTATATTCTTATGTCTTGCTTTGTCTCTTAACACGACATCTGTGAGATTCATGCAGTCTTTTAAGAAAAAAGGTAGCTGTTTTCCTCTTCATTGCTGAGCAGTTTTCCAGTGTATAAGGGGATACACCACAATTTGTTTATCCACTGTATGAGTCTTTTTGAAAACATATGTGTCATTCTCTTGGATAAACACCTAGAAGTGAAACTCCTGGAGCATAAGGCAGATATATGTTTAAGTTTTTTTGAAAAGCAATATATGTTTTCCCAAGCAATATTGAAGTTTTCAGTTGTTCCGTATATTCCAACATTGACATTTAGTGTTGCCGTTCTTTTTAATATTAGCCATTCCAGAGGATATGGAATTGTATTTCACAGTGGTTTTAATTTTCATTTCCCTGATGGCTAACGAGCATCTTTTTCATGTCTGTGATAACAGTTTGTATATCTTATGTTTCAAATCGACTGTTCAAATTTTTGCCTGTATACATATATATAGTGACAAAAATATGTACAGATAACTGAATATTTTCTTCAGTCTGTAGCTTGCCTTTTTATATTTTTAATGGTGTCTTTTTTCTTTCATTGTTTTCTAATTTTACTTATTTATTTATTTATTTTATTGTATTTTTTAAATTGCAGTATCATTGGATTATAACATTAAATAGCTTTTGGATGTACATCATAATATATTTTGAATTCTGTGTAGATTACATCATGTTCACCACCCAAAAACTAATTATAGTCCATCACACACACATGTGAGTCTAATCACCCCTTTTACCTTCCCCTCTTCCTCTGGTAACCACCAATCCAATCTCTGTTGCTATGTGTTTGTTTGTCATTGTTTTTATCTTCTACTTATGAGTGAGATCATACGGTATTTGACTTTCTCCCTCTGATTAATTTCACTCAACATAATATCCTCAAGGACCATCCATGTTGTCACAAATGGCCAGATTTCGTCATTTCTTATGGCTGAGTAGTATTCCATCGTGTATAAATATCACATCTTCTTTATCCATTCGTCCATTGATGGACACCTAGGTTGCTTCCAAATCTTGGGTTTGTGTATAATTCTGCAATGAGCATTAATGGCATCTTTTGATGAGCAAAAATTTTCGTTTTCATGAAGTCCAATTTACAATTTTTTTTTCAATTTTTCTTTTATTATTAATGCTTTTTGTGTTCTGGGTAAGAAATCTGGTGAATGTACTTGATATTCAAAACCAGGTGTTGCCACTGTAGAAACCTTTATTTTCCTTCAAAGGCAATGACTTGGAATGCTTCTCTGTTTCTTAGTTCCAGCCTCATGGAATCCAATCTTGAACACTCACCACTTGGCTGGCGGCCTAGTCAAGTGCCCCTTACTTCAAACTACTTAGCTCATCCTTGTCATTAGTAGAAATTTCCCCCAGATTCTACCAATGGACTGTTGGTAAGTTCCAGTTTTCTCTGTTGTTATGTGTGTTTATGTTTTTCTGAGTCTACACTAGGTAATTTAGTAGGAAGTTAGGAAAGGAGCTATTTTGTAAAAATATATATCTTCAATCAAAATTGTTTATATAAAAAGGAAAGAAGATGGTTGGATTAAAAAGAAATGACAGATTGTAACCCAAATTGCAGTGTATTTTAATTTAAAAATGCAAGGCTCTTCCAATGAATATTTTCAGGCACTAAGTGACTTGCCCCGAGTCATAAATTAAATAGGCAATTATCTCTATTTGTTTAGGAAAAAATGGTCACCCCTGGAGAGCAAATAACTTGCTATTTTCTGGGTTGTGGTGAAGTAGATTATGTTGCCCTCTTTAAAATAATAGCTGTGAAGTTCAACCTCTGAGGTTCTGAGAATGGCTTGTCTGTCCTTTAAAGGTCAAATGCCATGATCTGGATATCTTCTGATGATCTTCTTCTGGCATCACGGCCTTAGGAACAAAATAAAATTCTGTTACCTTTAAAGTATAAACAGAGCCTCAAAATTCTGTAAACAAAAGAGGAATTAACCAGTTAGGGAAAACGAAGAATGTGCCAAGTAAAAAAACTAGGTCAACTCTCAAATAGTTCAGCCCTCACTGGTATTTGTCATCAGCCATTAGTGTGCCACTTCTCCTGTCATCAACAAAAGGATGACTTTTCTAAATCCCAACATAACAAGTAGCTGAAAAATGCAGGCATTTCTTAGGAAATAAATATTTCAGATTTATGATGTTTCTCAGTGGGGCATTTTCGAACTGTAACAAATAACTTATGGCAAATTCTAATGGCGTTTCTTGTTTTGGCAAGAACCATTTTAGAGAAAGAAACAAAGAAAAGAGAGAGCCAATAATATATCTTAGGTTACAGAGCCATGAAGTATAAAGTCTGGAAACTCAACTGTGGCCACTGGATCCAAAACAGGTCCCTCTCTAACCATCCTCCAATAGCTGTATCTAGAATTTAAACTTCCGGAACATTTCTACTCAGCATTGGTTAAAAACCTTTCTAATGATGGAACCATAAATTGGAACAGTGCTAAGCGTGGGTGGCTTCCTCCAAGATTTGATGGACAGATATATGTTTCCCAAAGATTCGAGGTGGTGCCTAAAATTAACATGTTGCTCAATGTTCTGATGAAGAGAGTGAAGGTACCTCCGAAATGCAAATATTGTCTGGCAGAGGATAATATGTTAAATAACGGTGAGCATTAACAGTCTAATGAAATGATTTCTCAGAAATTAGATAACATTCATTTAGCAGCGCCCCTGAGGAAATGGGAATAGAGCAGGTAGTTTAGATAAGAGAGGAGCGATTGAGCACGATCTGGAGTATTGAGGTGAAAAGAAAGGATTTTAGCCTGATACAGAATTAATTTATTTACTGATGTATCTTTTGTAAATTTCCCCAGCCTTTTCTATTTCTTTTTTTGTTTACGCGCATTTATCTAACCAAGGAGTTATGTACTTTTATCTAACCAAAAGCTAGCATATCATAGAGTAAAAAATCAGGAATGGAGGTCTCAGCAGGAATCAGAAAGGTCTTATTATTTCACAGAGTCCCAGTCTTGTAAATTACAATCCAAAAGAAAGTGACCATCAGGAATTATTTTCCTGGAATGGTGAATGTGGGAGAGGGCTTTTCAGAGTGCGTACTGTAGAACCCAAAGTAAAATGGACACACCTATGTGGGGGACAAAATGGAGTTGACCAACACAGGCACATTAAAGAAAAACAAAACTTCACCTTATCCAACACAAATTGCAGGAATTCACAGCTTTTCTCAGAAATCAACAAAGGACACCAACAAATGCCCAAAAGCCAAGTCTGGTCACCCCACACTTAGACTTCCTTATTCTCCTGACTCAGCCACCCTGATCCAAATAAAGAAGACCACTGGCATATCAGTGGAAAAGGCTGGAAAAGGACAAATCAGCAAGAAAAGGCTGAGGATTGTTTTGATTGTAGCGGTGTAAAGTTTGATGTGCTTTGGGGGAAATCTGAGAAAAAATAGCACTATATAAAAATATATAGCATAGGAGTCCACAGCTCAAGAGAGAGTTTTAGGATAAAGACCAATTTTAGAACATCAAATTTTGAGTAGAAATTAAAGCCCTATATGTGGATCTCATTGCCCAGGAAGAGTATGAAAAATGAGATGAATAGGGGCCAAGGAAGGGTCCCTAGGGGAAGCTGGAGGATCAAAGAAAAGGGAATCATCAGAGACTCTAGGAGAGACTGGTTACAGAACTAAAGAAAAATGTGCCCCAAAGTGACAGCAAAAGAAGAGTTTCCAGAAAAGGAGGGCATGGCTAAGAGTGCCAAATGGTCCAAAGAGCTTGAATTGTTGAGTAACATAAGGACAGAAAGGTCATCACTGGACTCAGTGACCAGGGAGCCCTTGGGAAGCTGGAAGTGAGTGTTTTCACGGGAGCGGTGAGGGCCTTGAGGTGTGGATGGAAGGTGAGGATGTGGAAGGAGCTAGTGGAGCCAGTGCTCCTAGGAGCCTGGCTGTCAGAAGAAGAGAGAGAACGCAGAAGCTTGAGAAGAACCGCAGATGGAGGTAAAGGACATTCAGAAGGGAAGAGATTCTGGCACATATTTATGCCGATGGGAAGGGGAGAGTGTGAAACTGAAGACAGAGAAGGAGACGATGGGTAACAGTGATGGAGAGCTGTCTCTGAGAAAGGAGGGAGAAGTGGAGGCTAAGACACGAGAAGGAGAGAGATTTCCATGTTGTAGGAGGGAGGGACAAGGAGGTAGGTATGTTTGTGGTTGAGTTTTTTGCAACAAGTTGTGGTTCCTCCCTTCACTGTGAAATGGATGGGGAGTCTCTGAGAAGCAGATACCAACATGGAGTTAGACGTGCAAGAGGTTTACTGGGGGAGATACTGGTGAAAGGTAAAAGGAAGAGCAAGCAGGAATAGGTTGTGAGAACCTTCGATGGCCATACAGTCTGACACACATCAGAGAAGAGAGGAAAGAAGAAAGGACTGAATGGGGAAACCTCAAGAGGCAGTGTAGCTCTGAGAATGGCTTGGACAGGCAGATGGAGAGTCCTCAGGCAAAGGTTGCCTGTTAGAGGAGAATGCATCAGGCACTAGTGTCCTGTCACTAGTAGCCCCACATGCTCAGTCAATGGCTGGGAGAAACTCAGGGTGGGGGGAAAATGTGGCTTTGGCATGGCTGCCATGGGGGATCTGGAGGTGGGGCAGCTGGAGGCTCTTATAGCAGCTCCCTAAGACCGCTACTTGGGGCATCTCCTGAGAGAAGGAGGACATGCCAACTCCAACTCTGCTGCCTGCAACATCTCCACCAACAGCTGTGTGACTCCAGCTTCTGGGGCTCCAGCTTCCACAGCTCCAGCTCCCACTGCACAGGGCTGTGTGATTCCAGTTCCCAATGCATGTCTCTGGCTGCTGGCTTCCTTTCATGGTCTCTCCAACCCTGGAGTGTGAGCGCCTTCTTGCTGTTGTTAATCCCTGATTGCATCATCTTCCTCTGTTTGGCTTCTCAGCTCTTCTGTTGCTGTGGAACCAATTCCATGCATGAAATCTCCTCTGTATGAAAGACTGAAAGTGGTTTCTTCTTTCCTGGATGGACCATGACTGACAAAGGGGCCCATAATCACGGCACCTCCCACCCTCACTCCCTTCCCTCAAACCCTGAACTTAGAGTTATTTATTTTGTTTTGTTTTGTGGTCTCCTGCCTACACTAACTAGGAGAAAGAAGTACTAGAAACCTAACTAGAAGGCCCAGTTCCAGCAAAAAGTTAAAAGCCAGGATTTCAGAAGAGGCCCAAATGTTCTAATTGTAATGAAAACAGCCGCTAGGTCTCAGCCATGGCGAGCTCAGCGTTTGTTGGCTGCATTGCCCTATTCCCACAATGCAAGCTTCACTTATTTCTCACACCAGAGGCCATGCCCATCTTATTCCTTTCTTGGCTCTTCAGTTCTATAGGCTCCAACGTGTATGTTAAAAACACCCTGAGGAATAATGACCTTGTGCTCACTACATGATCTTCACAACTATGCGCATTTGAAATATTCTTGCCCAGTGTTCCTTGCCATGTGATGTGCTGATTTTCACCAAGCAAAGGGATAAGGGTCATTTTTTCTCCTATTATAACCAACATCTGGAAGGAAGAAAAGACATTCTCCAAATACGAGTTCATCTGTTAAATACAGGATCATCCTGGAGCCCACAGTAAGAGCAGGGAAAGTTATATTTTTTCTATTACTTTTTATTCATTGTTTTTCCAATGGCATGGCTGTACTAGGTAAAAAGCCATAATTCCACCCAAGTATAATTTGTGGAGCCATTCTGTAAGGACTCCGAGTTATGTCACCCACAACCTGGCAGGGCGGCTGCTGGCCTTCTCCTTTGCTACTGTCAGTGGTAATGAGGTCTGTGTGCCAGGAGCACCATTTTCTAACTCTTTTTTAGGAGGAAATAAAACAAGGAGGGGTCGCTATTCATTCAGTGGCTGGGTTGATTGCTATGATAATGGCCCCAATGTGTTCACGCCTCCTGTGTGCAGGCCACCTTGCAATGTGACTTTGCTCACAAGAGGTGAAGTCTACTTCTCCCCGCCTTGGTTAGAGACCTGCTTTGGCTGATGTGACAGGTGCATAAGTGATGCAAATAGAGGCTTGAAGATGTTGTGCCCTGGGACTTGCTCTCTCGCTGTTGGGATCCTTCTGTCACCATCACCAGAGGAGCAAGCCCACGCTGGCAGGCTGCAGGCTGAGGTCCCTGTGGAGAGATTGGCCCAGGCAGCCCAGCGGAGGCCTCAGATCACAGGAACCTGGAGAATTGCCACCTGAACTCTTAGGGAGGTTTTTATGTCCTTCTCTTCCTTTCAATGGATTTTGGGGAAAACAAAAAAATACTGTTTTATATCATTTCTCAGTGAAATTACATTCTTAATTTCTTATTGATAGTTTCAATTTTCCTTCTTGTGATTTCACTAGCAGGGTTCCCAGTGGGATATGTTTGTGTACAAGCTCGTTTTGCATAAAATCTTGAGAAGGATGTTTGTTGTTCTGATTCACTAAGCTTCGAGTGATTTCTTAGGCTCAAAATCTAAGTGTGTAAGTGAGCTAACCCACGTGAAGTGCCGCACAGACCTGATGCACACGAGTTGCTCCATACTTGTTTGTTGACTGATTGCAAGGCTGTCTAACTCATTCCTGAAATAGAAAATGAAATATTTCTCCAACCTTGAGATGCTTTTATATGAAATGGTAGTGTCTTCATTTACTTCTTCCTAGCTTTTTCTTAACCAAGATAAGTAAATCTTGCGTTTGCACAGAGTTTTAGCTCCTTATCTAGGGATAGTTAGAAAAGGATGGGACTAGAGGGTGGAAGAGAACAAGGAGCCTGAGCAGAAGGCACAGTGGGGACAGAAGTTTGTGCAGTGTAGTCTTGGCTCAGCTACAGGAAGTGGACACAAAATCAACTTGGGCCTTAAAACTGTCCTCAGGGATGCGTGGGGTTGAAGGAGCTGAGTGGCATTTAAGAGCTGAAGGAATCGGGTCCCTTTTGGTACTCTTTCCCGGGCACACGAGGTGGAGGTAAGGCTGTGTTTATCTTCCATATTTGGGAGAGACATTGAGAAATACCCACTCAGCTCTGGATATATGACTGAGTTCAATGAAGATTTCCCAGACAGTTTGTAGCTCAGGCTTCCAAATTACCTGCAGTGCAAGACCTTAAAGGCATGTTTCAATAGGTCCTAATTACAAAGCATTGAACATTTTAATGGAAAACCAGGGACAACAACAACAACAAAAGAAAGTATCAATCAATATGTATGTTGGGAAAATGAATTACAAGCCTTTTATTAACGCTTCAAAGAAGGAAGATCTTGAAATATTTCTGTCACACAGAATAGAGGTTGGCCAACTACAGTCCACAGACCAAATCCAGCATGCCCCCTGTTTTTTTCTAAATAAACTTTTATTGGAACACAGATTTGTCTGTTCGTTTACACAATGTCTATGGCTGCTTTTGGGCTACAACAACAGAGTTGGGCAGTTCTGACACAGACTGCATGGCTTGTAAAGCCTAAAATATTTATTATCTGCCCCTTTACAGAAATTATTTTCCAACCTCTGGCATGGAAGAAGGTAAATGGTAACTGTGTGTGTCTATGACCAACAGTTACGGAAGACATATGAAATATCATTGATATTCTCTTTATTTCCCTAGCTATCTTTGTTGTTTCATTCTAATGACCTTCTAGTAGGTATTCCAGCTTGAGTATGAGACTCAGACATATCTGGGCAGGGAGGTAAGATCTCCAAAAACCCATTTTCATGGGGACTGAGGAGCATCTTTGGAGAACTCAACATGAGGTGAGACAGAGTCAGGGACCGTGGACCCCAGTGAGAAGGCGTTGGCTCAGCTCAGTTTCACTCACATGAATTTGTCCTCCAGTCACAACTACATAGGACTCACCTCTTTATCTTAGCAAAATCTGTGACAAAAATCATTTTTCTAAGTTATTTCACTACAATCGCTTTAAGAGATTAATCAAATGCAGTGTTGCCCTGGGATCCCTTTGAAGGGGGATAAAGCCAAACAAACGAAAGGGAGAGGGGCCCCTCTCCCCACAGTGCTGTGTTATACCATGTGGTTTTAGCAACATGTGGACTCCAGTCAGTTTTTGGTGTCCAGGGAAACAGCAGCCAAGATGGCGGAAAGCAGTAGCAATAGGAGTCAGTTTAGTGATACTTGGTTGAACAGAAAGGTTGAACAGAAGCGCCAGTCCTTGGTGCTTGGTGGAGGCCACAGTAGAAGTGCAGAGGGAATCTCAGTGCCTGCAAACAGCCCCTAAGGCCTGGGGGACCTGGTTGAGCTGGATGATGGTTAGACACCATCACTCAGGAATCCAGCCTCCACAAGCTTTCTATGAGTTGCTCAAAAGGCAGACCCTGACCACACTGGAATGGGAGAAATGAATTTTTTTTCCTTTCAGAATTATTTTTCCATTTGTTTTAAAAGTAACTGAGGGAATCAGAGTTGATGGGAGTCAGTGAATTGGTCTAGGACCATCAGGGATGTGAGGAAGAAAGAATGTGCCTCTGCTCACTCTTCCTCCTAACCTCACTCCACATATTCGTTCTTCCATAAAAAGTGATGGCCCTCAGGTCCATGTCCTTCTCTCTGTGGGTTTACAGAGAACCAGTGCAAGAGCCCCCTCACCATACTGGAGACACTTTGAAGCCAGCCTCTGAAATTGCTATCAAAAAAGAGAGACCAGCTGTTAAGAAAATATAGGCCTTTCTCAAATCAAGGAAAGACTTCTCTTCCCCCTAATTTTGATCATGCGACTTAGTCTTTCATAGTCTAAGTTAAAATGTAGTGTTATTTATAGAGAGATCCTCCCAGGAAAGGGGTCACATGCCTTTTAATTTACATAATATTTGCTCTATAACAGGCCTAATGTGGTTTTGGAGGAATGGTTTATACCTAAGAGTAATACTTCATCTATGGACCACATAAAATGGCCTCAAATTCATCATAGAAGTAAAATGAAAGCTTTGCATGTTGGATAGCCAGTTTCACACACACACACACACACACACACAAAGTCTCTATGATCAAATATATTAGGGAAATGCTGGGACACAAAACTTAAATGGTTTATTGACTTTAGGACTTCTCAGGTTCTTAAATACATTAATGTGTGAAATAAATTTCCAAGAGAACGGCATAATTTGAAGTATTAACCAAGTGTATTTGATCAGTGGGACCCTTCATGTAACATAGTGTTACACAAAGCATATTCAATCTTTGTATGTTTTAAAATACCAATTTATTATGGGATGGGAATTGGCTTAAGAGAGTAGACATCTGGGAGTATGCACTGTATTAGGCAGAACTCTTAGGGATGAAGATGATAAAAATTCAATGCAAAAACAGCTTAGGTAAAACCAAAATGCACCGCTTATGCAACCAGGAAGCAGAGGCATTATAGAGAAACTTCGTGCATGGCTGAGTAGGAGCTCAGGAGAAAGACTTCGTCTCGTGCTCTTTCTCAGTCATTTCTCTCTTTCTCCTTCTACCTTTCAGCTCTGCTTTTCTCTGTTCCCCCTCCCCCAAGAAGTCTCTTTCTATAAGGTGGAAAATATGTGATTTCAGAAGGAAAGAATGCTTCTTTTCTCAGAATCCCAGCACAATTCAGAGGGATCGCTCACTGGCCAACTTGGGTGATATATCCATCCATAATTCAAACACTGTGGACAGGGGAATGCAGAATTATGGTGGGCCAGGTCTGGGCCATGAGTTCACCCCACAATGGAAGTGAAGAAGAAGGAGTTATTTCCACTGAAACTACATGGAATAGGTTCTTGATAAGAGAATTCTTTTCACAAGACAGGAGAAGAGATGCCAGGCAGGGAAAAAATTCAACAGATGTCCACTGAGTTCTTTCACGCACATGATAAGTCTGGTGACGTGCCTCCCCAATTTGGCTTTTTACTTTTTTAAACCTATGTCACAGTCATCATTTTTGGCTCCTCTATCAGTCATCATGTTGACCAGTATCTTCGCTTGGAAGGAAATGTTTCTCTGACGTTTCCTTGTACAAATTATTAACTCTATAAACCAAACAGTAAAAAGATGCTCTAAAGGAGTGAGTCTCAATGTATGGTTCTAGAACAGCAGCATTAATATCGGCTGGAAACTTGTTAGAAAGGCACATACTTTGGCACCACCCTAGACATCCTAAATCAAATCTCTGGGGCTAGGTTGCAGCCATTGTGTCTTTTCAGGCTCTCCAGATGATTCTGGAGCACCCTAAGGCTTGAGAACCACTGTCATCTGGAGATAGTTGAAAAACACTTATCCACTGGTCACTTCAGAACCTCAGGGGAAGCTTTTTCTGAATGGACCTGCAAGAGGAGCTCTTCTCTGATCATTTTGATTCAGCAGCTCTAGGACGGTGCCTATTCATCTGTGTTTGACCAGAGTTCCACAAGTAATCCAAACGCAAACTCAAGTTTGAGGACCACTGTTTGAAAAGATAAAAACATTTAAGGTAAGGCTGTGGCTAGATTTCAACAGTGTAGAGACACCTACCATAATTCAAGAACAGACCATGAATTTAAACAGATTGAAAACTGAGTGACCCCAGGATTTGAAAGCAGCTGCTGCATAAAGATCTCAAGCCAGTGGGCTAACGAAATGTGATGAGGACTAGGGAAGCCCTTTCAGATAACGTGGCATGACTGAGCAACACTTGGAAACCAAGGAAGGTGGAGGCTCCTCAGTTCAGCAATCTGAGAGGTTCTGGGAGGGGGACAGGGTGGGGAACAGGAGGAGAGCATTTGAGCAAAGACACTCAGTAATCTTGCAAGGTCAGGAGGCAGAGCTCTAAGCAACAACAGATTCTACAGTCAGACTAAGGATAATATTCACGTTTGCATTTTCCAAGATTACAGTCAGTTATTTCAGGCCTCCTCACACACATGGAGAACTACTCTTCAGCAGCGTCTTCCTGGAATATGGAAGGCAAAGACACACACAGTCTTCAACAAGCATCTTGACAGCTTCAGTAATCTCAACATGTATTAAAGATGCCAGCAGCCAGTGCTTGCTTTCCTGAGGGATACTTACGCAGAGAAGGGTGACCAGCTGTTCTCTCTCTCCCAGAGGAAGTGGGCTTAAGTGGCAACATAGGGGATGCAGGTCAGTGTAAGGAGAGCCTTTCTGATGGGAAAGTCTTGGGATGCAAACACCAGAACCAGATATTCTGGAGACTGACAAAGGCCCTTTCCCAGAGGGAGCTGCTTGATGGGGTGGAGAACACTGCACTCAGAGCTCTTCTTGCTTCCTTGAGATAGTCCCAGATATCTCTGAAAACTCTATCCAGGGAAGGAGACACAGAACAGTTTCTAATGCGTGGATTGCCAAAACATCAAGGATTTGAGGGAATGAGGCAAACAGAGCCTGTTAGGTTTAAATAATCCTCTAGAGGTTCCCTTGGGAACTTCCTGACAATTCAAATTAGAGCATGAAATCAGTCTCCTCTTCATTGTTTGATAAGGGATGTTCTAGTTGGTGGATTTTCTACCTGCTTTTCCTCATTTCACTCCCTCCGAGAACTTCCACCAAGTGCTAATCGTGGATGGAAAGTGAGGGAAAAAACTCAAGTCAGTTCTGCTATAGGTTAGCCCTGCTAGAGGAAGTAACTTCCTAAAACTCAGAGGATCCCATGGACTGAGGAGCAGTATGTCACATCTGATCATCTAACCAATAACAGTAGATCCTGGATCTGAACCTACATATGCCTGAATCCAAAGCCCATGCATTTGTTATACCCTGAATGATGAGCACAGGTCAGTCCTCAGTGAGATGTGGCTGTGTATTTGCCAACAATTTTTTTTAAACTCATTTTTTGCTTTCTTTTGTAATCCCTGTGCAGACTTTCAAAAATTCTCACTAAATGAGGTTCCCTAGCTTGTCCCCATTCCTTGAAACCTGAAAGAAACTGAACACACAACTTGGGATACTCCATGCCCCTGCTCTAAGCCTTTTCTATCCAGCAGAGTGATCCCTCTGCCAGAAACTGGCTCCTAGACATCTCTGCTCTGGCATGGTCATGTAATACTATAAATCTCCCTCTGAATACTGCTTTAACTGCATCCCACAAATTTTGGTATGATATATTTTCATTTTTGTTCCATTCAAAATATTTTCCTGATTTTCTCTGAGACTTCCTCTTTGACCTGTTGATTACTTAGATGCATGTTGTTTAATTTTCAAGATTTTGGAGATTTTACTATTATCTTCCTGTTATTGATTTCTAGTTTAGTTCTATTATGGTCAGAAAATATATTTTGAAATTGTTAAGTATGTTTTGTGACACAGGATATGGTTGATTTTGGTGAATGTCCACATGCACTTGAAAAGGACATGTATTTTGCTGCTGTTGGATAGAACATTGTATAAATATCAATTAGATCGTTTGGCTGTGGTGTTGTTTTGTTCCATATTCTTGCTGATTTTATTGTTTACTGGTTATTGATTACTCAGAAGTGTTGAAGTCTCCAACTATAATTTCTCCTTTTTATTCTATCACTTTTTCCCCTGTATTTTAAAGCTTTGTTGTTAGGTATATAAGTATTTAGGAAATTTTGTTTACTTGAGATTTTATTATTATGCAATGTCTCTATCCCTGGTAATTTTTCTTACTCTGAAATCTATGTTATGTGATATTTATATAGCCACATAAGTTTTCTTCCTCTGTTGTTTGCATGTGTATCTTTTCTGTCTTTTTATCTTTATCCTACCTATATCATTATTTTAAAGATTTTATTTTTTTCCTTATTATCCCCAAAGCCCCCCAGTACATAGCTGTATACTCTTTATTGTGGATCCTTCTAGTTGTGGCATGTGGGACGCTGCCTCAGCGTGGTTTGATGAGCAGTGCCATGTCCGCACCCAGGATTCGAACAAACGAAACACTGGGTCACCTGCAGCGGAGTGCGCAAACTTAACCACTTGGCCACGGGGCCAGCCCCTCTATATCATTATTTTAAAGTGGGCTCCTTTTAGACAGTATATGGTTGGATCTTCTTTTTATCCACAGTGATAATCTCCAACTTTTAATTGGTGTGCTTAGCTCTTTATATTTAATGTAATTATTTTTATATTTTGATTTAGGTCTACCATCTTGTTTTTTGTATTCTGTTTCCTCCATTTTTCATTCCTCTTTTTCTTCTTTGATGCTTTCTTCTGAATTATTTGAATATTTTGAGCATTTTACCTTAATTCTTCTATTGGATTTTGACTATATTTCCTTGTATAGGTTTTTTGGTGGTTGCTCTAGGGATTACAATATACAAACTTAACTTTTCACAGTCTACTTAGGCTTCATATTTTACCACTTCAAGTGGAATGTTGAAAACTGCCCACCACATAGCTATCTTTATTCTCCCCCATCCTTTGTTATGGTTGTCCTGCATTACATCCACATACTTGAAAACCCCAATGTTCTGGACAATTCTATAACATTTTCTCTCAACTGCATACATGTTTCAAAGAACATAGGAGAAGAATAGACTATTATGCTTATCTATATATTTACCATTTCTTTTATGCTTCCTTCATTGCTAATGTCCAAGTTTCCTTCTGGTATCATTTCCCTTCTGCCTTAAGAACTTACTTTAGTATCTCTTTTGTATAGCAGGTTTACTAACAGATTCTCTTAGTTTTCTTTTACCTGAGAATATCTTTATTTCAACTTTATTCCTAAAGAATATTTTTGCTAGATGTTCAATTCTCAATGTATAGTTCTTTTCTATGAGCACTTTAACAATGTTATTGCACTGCCTTTTCACCTCCAGAGCATCTGATGAGAAATACTTAGTCATTCTAACCACTGTTTCATTATAAGTAATGCACTGTTTTTCTCTGGTTGCTTTCAAATTTTTTCTATTTCTTTAGTTTGTAGCTGTTAGATTATAATGTATCTGGGTGTGGATTTCTTTGAGTTCATACTTTTGGGGATCTTTTGTACTTCTTGAGTCTATAAGTTTGTATCTTTTGCCAAATTTAGGAATTTTTCAGCCATTTTTTTCTCAAACAAGTTTTCTGTGCTACACTTTGTCTTCTCTTTCTGGAGCTCTGATGACATAAATGTTAGATTTTTGCTTTTCCCAGAAGTCTTTGAGCCTCTGTTTATTTTTCTCAATCTTTTTTCTCTCTGCTATTCAGATGGTATAATTTTTTTCTTCAAATTCATAGACTCTTTCTTCTGTCATTCTCATTCTGCTATTGACCTCATCTATTGAATTATTTATGTCAATCTTTGTATTTTTTAGTTCTCAAATTTCCATTTGGTTCTTTTTTATATTTTCTATATTTATGCTGAGACTTTATACCTTACTATTTGTTTTAAGAGTGTTCAGCCTTACTTCTTAGAACATGGTCATAATAGCCACTTTCGATGGTCTTTTCCATTATAAATTGAGACTTCCCTGATTTTTCATTTGCTGAGCAGTTTTGGGTAATATCCTGGACATTTTGAATATTGTAGCATGAGATTATGGGTCATGTTTAAATCTTAAGGAGACTGTTGACTTTTTTTTTTTTTTAAGCAGGAATTTACCTGGTTAGTTTTAGTCCACAATTTCTGATCCACTCTCTTTCAGCTGTGGTTTCAATATCCATTCATTTTCCTAGGGCTTTGCAGTGCTACTTAGGTCTGTTCCACATGTGCAATCCTGGTGGCCAGTCTGAAACCTGGTTGGTGGTCTATCCTTTAATGAAGTTCTCAAAGGTTGTAGTATGCTATTTAAGATTAGATACACTCATGAATAGCTCTCAGGTGAACCTAGGAGTTCATAAACAACATTATGGGATTGATCTCTTCATCTTCCTCTCCTCTGCAATCTCTCTGAAGTTTTCATGATCCGAGGTCCCTCTCCCCTTTTCCCAGTCCTTTAGCCAGAAAGCCAAAACGTTATTTTCTCTGTTCTGCTTCACAATTCCCATAACTGCATCTGTATTAGGACCAATAAGCACAAGAACAGAGAAAAAAACAGCAATAGAAATTGCCCCACATTCTCAGCTCCTCTAGTCAGAGTGAATTCTCTTCGTTTCGAGTGGTTCCCTTAGAACCACTGCTGCCATCATCTTTGCCTCTAACATGCCATCAGGGTATTGTCTGGGGGCTGGGTGGGAAAGAAACAATAAATCAATGAGGGATTTCCCTCACTCTTCATGACAGTTAGGAGTCTTGTTTCCTACCCTTAGACCTGTAAGAGGAGAATTCTATCAGAGCTTTTTCCACCTCCACCTGCTGTATACTTCTGGGTTTTGGCTGTTTTTGAATCCAGCCAGGATGATCCTGGAGGGGGAAAAATGAGAAACGCACTGCTGGTGTTATATTACATCAAATTGTGGCCTTTTTCTTAACATGCCTGCTATCATTTACTTTTGAGAGTCCTCAGATAGCTACTTCATGCATATGTCTAGAGTTTACAGTTATGTTCAGTGGGAGAGTATCACAGAACAGAGTGTGTTTATTTCATCTAGACTGGAGCCAGAACCTCATGGACAGGGTAATTTTTTATAGTTAAACTTTGTTGCATAAGGAAACATCCCAAACTGTTGGATCTGAGCAGTCAACTATGTCTTAATTTTTCTCTGATTCTAGTCGTATTGTCATTATGAAAATGATGTTGTTTTGAATGTTTTATTCTCATATACAGCCTGATACATCTTTTTAGTCTCTTCTGAGAACATTTTCTTTATTTTACCACCAACGTAAAGCTATTATGCTTTATGTTGGGCCTAGTCTGGTTAAGTTCAATCTAAAGTCTTTGGTGAATTTCATTAACTGAAATTACAGCATTTTTTTTCCACTCACCATTAAGACCAACCATGCTGATGGGTTCAACAGCCAGATTACTGAATTCACAATTGCCTCAGGACATAAAGAACTTATAGAAAATGTAATTTAACTAGAAGACCATAATTCTATCATCATATTCAAAGAGAGTTAGCATCTTTAAGAAAGTGACAAATCAGGTGTTTACACAGGACCAGATTGAATGAAAAATGGAGAAGGGGGAGGAGGCTCAATCTTCCACAGAAGTCAACGACAAAATGTGGTCAGTATAGGTCCCATGTTCCGAGGAGGGCACTCATGGTCTATATTACAAAAGACTGGTGGAGACTAATGAGAGGATCTGAGATTAACCTGCAGTTTATCTTCTGATACTGTAAGATAAAAAAGTAGATCCTCCATCAGATTAATATTCACAAGGGGTTCTCAAATTACTGTGTGAAAATATAACTAATCCATAAGTTTCAGAATCCCTTCAGCTACACATAATGAATGGCCCATTTTACATCCAAGATTTTGAGCTCTTTCTCACATTCCTACCAACCAAGTGAGTGGATAATATTTGCATTTGCTTAGTCCAAGTATAAAATTTCAACTATATTCATAAGTAAAGGCTCAGATTTTTTCATGCCAAGGATATTTGATTGCTTGGATTTTCTTGATATTGTTTACATTATGGTAAACAGGTGATCAATCCTCCATGTTCATTTTACCCAGAAATCACAGCATCTGTATACAAAACTGAAGCAGAAGTTCAGAAACCTCTTTCTCATGGTAATCCTGTTTGCAAAAACAAACACAGAAATACCAGCATAAGATATGCATAATAAAAAGCAAGTGTGGTAGGCAGAATGACAGCCCCCCAAAGATGTCTGTGTTCTAATCTTGGGAACTTGTGAATATGTTACCTTATGTGATAATAGAGACGTTTCAGGTATGTTTAAGTTAAAGATCTTGATATAGGGAGAATACCCTGGATGATCTAGGTGGGCCCACTGTAATCATAAGCTTCCCTATAAGAGAAAGATGGAGGCAGGAGAGTCAGAGGAGGAGATATCATGACGGAAGCAGAGGTTGGAACGATGTAGCCACTAGCTAAGGAGTGTGGGCAGCCTAAAGAAGATGGGAAAAGCAAGGAATGGATTCTCCCCTAAGGCTCCAGAAGGAATTTAGTTCTCAATTTTAGCCCCATAACATCCATTTTGGACTTCTTATCTCCAGAACTATAAGAGAATTGATGTGCATTGTTTTAAGCTGTTAAGTTTGTGGTAATTAGTTACAGCATCAAAAGGAAACTAATACACCAAGTTTCAGGAGTAAGATCTGTACGAGGGAATCGTGGTGGCTTTTAAAACTGAACTAAATGCATCACAGTGACTTTGCCTGGACCAAAAGCTTGATTGGAATCTATGTGGAAGGAAAAAAGAGAGAGAGATAAATGATAGAGATACAGACAAGCAGAGAGAGAACGAGAGAGAGAAAGAAAGGAAAACAAAGGGAAAGGAAGATCATTTCATGAAAGCCCTGAGGCCAAATGGAACTTCAGGCCCACTTTTGGATTATCTAATTAGAATGTAATTCTCTTTTCTACACTTTCTTGTTATGTTGCTTGGCTTCTCCCTCAAAAGTCAGAGATGAAATGGGCCAGCCCTGGTGGCCTAATGGTTAAGTTCCACATGATCCGCTTCAGTGGCCCGGGTTTGGTTCCTGGGTGTGGACCTACACCACCTGTCTGTCAGTGGCCATGCTGTGGCAGTGGCTCACATACAAAAAGAGGAGGATTGGCAGAGGATGTTAGCTCAGGGCAAAAGTCAGAGATAAAATATTTTTAATCCAATAGTATTATAAAACCCATTTAGAATATTTCATATTTTCCTAAAGAATCCAAGGTAAAGACTACTTATGAAACTTTTTTCAACTTATTATGAAACAGGTCAAATTTTCCCCAAAGTGACTCCTAATTAAAATGATTTTTTAATTTGAGTTGAATATTTTTGCTTTTTCCTCTTTAATGATATTTTAAAGTAAAGACAAACTTCCAGAAAAGAATAGCAAAACCAGCACAGACACATAATTTCTTCAGCTCTCAGATTTTTACTTAAATGATGAATGGAAGTAAAAATAGAGATAAATCTGTATCAGCATGGGGAATGCCATCCACATACTAGAAATGTCAGGGAACACAGTTAGCAGGAAGTAACATAAATCAGACTCCTTTCTAAGAAGGAACAGCTGCCTGGGAAGTAACCAGAGAAGATGCTAATAAAACCCCTCTAAGGTCTTCTAATTCAGCAAAATGAAAGCTAGAGGTAAGAAAAGACCATGGGACCTTTGGAGCCCTTTGCTCCCTGGAAGTCACTGATGGCATAGAATGGGCTGCCTTGGTAAGCGGTGAGCTCTCTATCACTAAAGAGATTCAGCCACTCACTCTTAGTGTTGTATAGAGAATTTTGACAATGTTTAAGCATTAAGAGGTCACAGTAGTTGGGGTGATTGGGGCATGAAGGGAGAACACGGTCTCCTGCCATGGCTTGTTCCTGGAGTTTGGGCTATGCTAAAGAGAAAGCTGATGACCAGCAGAGCTTGTGTCCACCCTCCTGTTTTTTCAAATACAATGAAGAAACATTAGAATCGAGTACTCACTTGTGACTGCCTACCCACTTCCCTAAGTTTACTGGATCTCTGTAAACTAATACTAAACTACAGTAAATATCATCTTTATTTATTTATCTTTCATTCTGTATTCGAAAAACTTCAGGAAGGTGCTTATCTCATTCTTGGGATAGCTACTACTCGTGTTTAACTATAGATCAATATTCAAGATGAGCAAAAAGAGAAAAAGCATCAACTTTATTCAAAAATATTGCATATTGATGGAAAAAAAGTTCTCTGGGAAACCAGAGTAACTTGCTGCCAGGAACAGGAGGAAAATTTAGAGAATTTCTCATGTTCAATTCTAAATGATTGAAGAGGACATTTCATCTTTGAAACAAATTTGAGCAGTGATGAATAGGGCTCAGGGGAGGCTGCATAAAGAATAAAAATATATATTGGCTGGTTGAGGGATTATAAACAACATGAGTAGAGTAGGATAGATTAGCTTTCAGAAAAATCACTTTAGAAAAATGGTAGATATGTACGAGAAATTTAAAAGTTACATGGAAAAGAGGAGAAGAGGAAAATAATAAACACAAATTAACTTTTCCTAGTAATTGCATAAAGTACAGTTGGCTGATATATCTGAACAGGGTCTGAACTGTTACTGAGCAGCCTCTGCCCCATTGAATGATTCAACAGCTCATTCTGCAACAAAAGGAACAGAAGAGATGAAAGAACTCCAACTACAGACAACACTCTGGACAACCCCCTGAGCCCTGGAACCCTGGCAGTGGTGAAGGTCTGAATGTTCGACATTAATGTCCTTGGCCTACTTTTGATCAAGAGTGAGAAAGAGTTTAACCATAGATCACATACCCAATTTGATGACAATAAATTTATTGGGAAAAGCAAATTGGGCTGCAGCTCCACTTTTCAATTCATGGTGGAATTGCAACCATAGGTTGGCTACAAATGCAAGAGTTTGGCAAAAATCGGTGAAAACATTCTGTGAGAATCAATTGGCTATATAAGACTTTCAAGAAAAAGCAAAATAAATTTTATTCTTTTTTTTAAATTGTGTGCTATAATCCTTTATATCAGTAAAATTTATAAGCCTATAAGCTTATGTGCATCTATAAATGTACATATATAATTTCAACTTAAATACAAATATTTACAACAGTTTGCCAATTTAGGGAGTATAAAGCTAGACCATTTCTTTCAGCATGTGTGCACTCACTAAAATTCCCTTTTGTTTTTCTTGCATAAATCACATCCATTAAGACAAGACTTCAAAGATATCCATGTCTCAAAGTGCGCAACTTGCCCAAGGTCACACAAGCAGGTAAGTAACAGAGCTGAGATTGGACCTCAGGCAGTCTGGGCACACGACTTGTATTCTTAAGCAGTACACTGCCCCAACTCTTCCACATAGATGCTGGAGAGCAGCCGACAGGCCACAAATGTTCATATGCATGAAGCATCAGCCAATATGTCTGACGGAGGCACAGGAGGAAGAAGTCATGGGAAGATCTGTTATAAAAGTTACTATAGTTTTATTTTATAATGACAATAACTAGTTTAAAGGTATCATAAAAAATCTCCATTCAAAATCACAATAAGTTACCACGTCATACCCACTAGGATGGGTAAAATTAAAAAATCAGATAATAACAAGTGTTGACAAGGATGGAGAAATTGGAACCCACGTATGCTGCTAGTGAGAATGCAAAATGGTGCAGCTATTGTGGAAGATAATTTGGCAGTTGCTCAAATGGCTAAATATAGAGTCATCAGATGATCCAGCAATTCTACTCCTAGGTATTTATCCAAGAGAAATGAAAACACATGTCCACACAAAAGCTTGCACACAACTGTTCATAGAAGCATTATATATAATAGCCAAAAAGTGAAAACAACCTATATATCCTACAACTGTTTAAAAAAATCCCCCAAAAGATATTAAAATATATGTTAATAAATTAACATGAAATACACTTATTCGATGTGAAGAGAGTGTTACAACTTTGATGAGGAACATAAAAGAAGATTTGAAAAAATGGGGAAGTATTTGTATAAGCAGAGTTTTGTGCTGTGTGGGTGCCTAATGGGTTGGAGAACTCAATATTAGAAACAGATTAACTCTTACCCACTTACTTTAAAATTTTAAGTAAATTATTTAATTTTCATAGAAATCTCATCTTTCCTCCTTTCTGTACTTTTACTAGAATTCTAAAGCTTACTTGAAATTTTTAACTGATGAGAATTGTCTTGAGATTAAAAAAATATATAAGAACAAAAAGAAGAAAGTTATTCTACCACATACAAGGTATTACCAAATTTTACTACTTGTATAAACATGAAGAAGCAGATATTTTAATTGGACAGAAGGGCACAGGAACATAATTTAATATATGATTAAATTTGTATAGAAAATAATTAGGGAGATAAACAATTATTAAATAAATTATAACAAGGCAACTGTTAAAAGATAAATTCTAATTTCTGTCTGACATCTTACACTGAAATAAATTACATATAGGTTAAAAATTTAACTTCCCTAAAATATAAAACCATAAAAATACTAAAATGAAATAAATATAGATGATATCAGTTAAGAAAGAGCATCATAGGAATAAAAACTAGAAACCACAAGCTAATGTGTTAGTATATACAAAAATAAATCTTCTGTACGTCAGAAAACATGTAATTTAAGGTGAAATAGCAAAGAGGGAAAAATTTGTGCAACAGATAAATGCTTCCTATCCATGATATATAAAGTGCTTTAACCCGCCATTAAGAAAAAGAGAACCAAAAATACCAAAATAACATATACAATTAATTTATTTAATTAAAAAATCTGCTTATAAAAACATGTCGCCACACACAAATAATAAGTTATGTTGAACTTCACAGGTAATGAGATATTATTTTTCACATAATTCGAAAAAATTAAAAAGAATGATAATTACTATTATCAAGAGTGAAGTAAATGGACGTTCTTGAAAATTTTTTGTTTCACGATCCATTTCTATAACCACTTCAGAGAGAAATTATCCTAAAGGAATAATTAGTGATGTTAAAAGACTAACATATAAGGGCATTCATAACTGTAGTATTTATTTTTACCAAAAATAACTAAATAAAGCAACCTTAATGGCTTTATTTAGGAAACATGCCAACAAATTATGGCAAATCCACATACCTGAAAATTATGTAACTACTAACAATCATGGTTTCAAAGAATTCAGTCACATGAGAGAAAGCTCATGATACCTCAAGTCAAAAACTTTAAGCACATAGTTCCAGGTATTTTCTAAGTGTACACAAATACACACACATGTGCACATGAATACACACACACACACAAGCCCAAACCACGTTTATAAAAAGCTCACACATGCACTGGAAAAAAATTTACTTAAAAGTCCATGATGAACATGAAAAGTTCACGAGGGTATCACCAATAATTTTTATCTTGTCCTTTAGGACTTAAAAAAAATCCAAGTTTTCTGTAGTGAATCTATTTGTTTTATAGTGGGAATTAAGTTATTGAGATAAAAACATAGAAAGTTTTAACCTGAAGACATTGCATAGAATTTTGTAATTAAGTAACAAATATTCAATCAACAGATATTTATTGAGCATTTGCTATACCTTCCCTGCACTGTTCTAGATGCTGGGGACACAACAGAGCACAAATAAATTTTCTGCCCTCTAGAACCTGCCCTCTACATCCTGGTAACAGATTACACAAAAACATCTCCCTCAAACTCTTCTGCAGAAAAGAGTATGTTTTAGGGGCTCAAAGCAATTAGCATGGAGTGAGGAATCTTATTCTAACTCAACTAACTGAGGAAGAGTCCTCCACCTGTGTGATCACTGGTTACCTGTGGCCCACTCACAGGTAAGCCACACACCGATGTCTCGGTGATCAGGTACCTGATGCCGTAACAGAAGATATGGGTGGTTTAAGTCCAGACTCATTCTCTTTCCTGTAATGCAGAGGTTGTAATCCTGTTTTCCCCAAGTTTGGCTTTTCAAGCATCTGTAGCTTTCTAGACGATTCATAGCATTTCTGCTGCGTGGCTTGTGTAAATTCATTAGTAGTCTCAGATCCACAAAGACTTGCCTATTTACGGCCAATGGGGGAAAATGCTTATTCTATCAATTCTGTGTCGTTTAAATAACTTCAGTTATATCACATTCTTTCATCTACATTAGATTCTCAATTTCTGGAGGACAGGAAAACCCTAAAGGCTACTCTGAAATTTGTACAGACACTAACTTAAACACATTAATTCTTAAAAGAGACTCTCATGCTTCAGGATGTTAACAACGAGTTCCTCAGTACACAGTGGCGAACTGTGCACATTATCTGATTAATGACTTACCTGGGGTGGTATATAAATGCGCTCCTAGAAAATTGTCTATACATGCTTTGCTAGCCGTGCTGAAAATCATGTTTCCAGACTATTTGCACAAAATAAAGCTGATGCTGCCAAAAAAAAAAAAAAAAGATGCTTTATTCTGAGTTGAAAGACTGTATGTTCTTGTACAGGAGGCTATGTTACAGGCGGGGCGCTACATAATTATGACACGTGGCTTTCTCTCTTGTACCACCATATTCGCGGAAGGAGAACATTGTCAGGGCTAGATTATTTTTGCATCAACACATATGTTGACTCTGTAAGGAAATGGCTTATGGTAGCTGCATATATTATTTGTCCTCTTTTTCCCTTCCTGGGAAAATAGATTTTGGTTATTCAAGCACATTCACCATTTTGCCTAATTAGGACACTGCCCAGTTATTAGAAGATCTAAGAAAGGTCCCCAAATCTACATAGAGCTCAGAATGAAGTCATCATTTACCTTCCTAAAACCAGTATTTTAGCCTTTATGAGCATCAAAATCCTCTGTTGAGCTTTTAAAAGCAATTTTCTGGGGCTCATTCTCCATGATTATAGTCAGTAGATTTGGCAGGAACCAAAGATGGTGATTTAAAACAAAGAAACAATAAGAAAAAATTTACACAGGTGATTCTCATATGTCCGGAACACAGAGGACCACTATCATGAGATATATTAATAACTCTTCAATGATTTTTAAAACCATGCCAGAAAATTAATAGTGCCTCTAATGGAGTTTTTCCATATAACTTAGATATATCAGTTTAGTTCAACCCAATGAATATTTATCAAGAATCTGTTATGTACTAATTACCTTTACTCTTATTGGGGCATGCAAAAATATGCTAAAAACACAACAATACAAAAAACCTTTTGGACAGTTACCTTAATACTTAAACTCCCAGGGAGCATCTGGTAGGATGCAGAAGAGATGGAAAAGGTGCTACGAGGGTTTGAAGGAAGGAAAGGTCTTATCGCTCCCGCAAAATCACGAAAGTCTTTGTTAAAAGATGTACTTGAGATAGATATTGAGGGATTAATGGGAATTTGGCAAGCTGAATCTGCAGGGCAGGCCAGGGCAGGACGCTGCAGGAGGAGGGAATGGATAAACATGGAGAAAATTGGTTGGAGCTTAAGCAGAAAAAATAAAGTGGAAAAGTTCTTCTGGGAAATTAATTCCATAGGCAAGAACTCAGTCCAAGGAAATGAGAGAAATTCCCTTACCACCATAGAACATAATAAAAACTCATTTTCAAAGAAAGAGCTCAAAAAAAGGAATAGTAAAAACAATAGAATGAATTGGGAAAATGGAGATTGCAGAGTTAAAGAAACAAAATAAGGAATAAAACAACAATGCTAGAAACACATACGTTAGAAACTATGATAAACAGGAACACCATGCCTGAAATTTAATTATTAAAATAAAAGCCTGAGATATAAGGGTTAGTGCAGAGGGCAAATATAAAAAATTAAAACATTTAGATAGATGATACCATATTTCACCAAATCAAAGGTGCCATCAACTGTAAGACACACCATTATTTTGTGTACCACTCAAAAAAGGAAAAAAGTGCTGCCAATTAGACTTTAACACAATGCTGTCTTATTTCTTAGCATTTTTATATCTACAGAAGGAGCTCATCTAATCTTAGACATAGATTGTTTTATATCACGTGTTGTTCTGGTGCATACAAAAAGGATACTTTATCAAGATATATAACAAGATAAATTAGTTAAGACATTCCTAGTTCTTCACATTGTGTCCAACTGCTCTGAATCACTTTTCAACTCAGAGTTGTTATGTTTGTGTCTTTTCCATTTAACATCTCAGTAACACAACATAGTACAGCATCATCTAATTGTGAGTACTATTGCTTGGTAAGGAAACATGACGTTGAGTCATTCTGTCATTGATGAACATTTGTTTCAAAGACAGTCCAGAATACAAACGGTAGATGTACCTGAAGAAAAAATTCAAAGAATAGACTCTTGCAGATATATTCAAACTGTAAGGAAAAAAAATCTGTGAAATAAGATATACTCTGATCCAGAAAAAAATATATAGAATTTGGATATGAGAGAAATGCTGATTAAAGTATCACATTTCAGAAATAGGCTGTATGGTATATTATTTAAGGATGGGAGGCTAAGAATCATATTGCCAGAGTTCAGAGCACGGTTCTTTCAGTAGTTATCTGTGCCCCCCATGGTAACCTGTGCTACCCGTCTGGGGGGTTCAAAATGTCTACATCTCATAGGGTTGTTGTGAGGACTAAGCAATTGTCAATAAGTGTGTTCCATAGCTGTTAGGTACCACACTGTAAAAAAACAGTCATTCAGAGTTCCACTTTGGCCAACACGGAGTAACAAGGACTGTATGCCCTCTCCCTCCTGAAACAAAAAAATTGGGCCTACTGTGTGAAGCAAGGTTTTCAAGACATTAGACTCCAGGCAACAAGCCACAGTGATGCCTGGGAGACAGGGAACAAAGGAGGTGAGTCCATGAGTCACCATTTTAATCCCTGGAGAGTCCCCAGGCTGCAGGGTAGGCAAGGGGATGCCAGGCCGAGCCCAGTGGTTTCCCTGAGCTGAGCAGACGGAGATGGGCACCCGGGGAGGCCCGGAGTACAGAGGGCAGAGTGCCAGAGAGGAGGGAACTGCCCAGAGCGAGCCCTGGAGATGTGCTCCCGTGTGCAGCTGAGTAGGTCAGCCCAGGCACGTGAGGAAGCTCCCTGAGAACCCCTGTTAGGATTAGGGAAAATCATTTCTGAGGTTCACACAGGGCCAGAAATTGTTCCTGTTCCCAAGAGCCAGGTTGGAAAAGCTCCGAATTCATGGGCCATTGGGGAGAGTCCTCAGATGCCTTGCTCATAGGAAAGAATGAGCTCCAGACTAATAGCTGCTCTGGGCCAGCCTAACAAAGCTTAGCAGCAAGACCCAGAATGTTTCCAATATCTTAATGTTTCCAGATAACTCCTCTGGTGACAAGTCTGACCAAATCTTTTGCCCATTTTTTTCAGTCGGACTTTTTGTTTTCCATTTTTGAGTTTCAAGAATTCTTCATACATTTTTTTCCAGTTTTATTGAGATACAATTGATATATAACATTGTATTAGTTTAAGATGTACAACGTAATGATTGCATATATGTATATACTGCAAAATGATTACTACCATAAGTTTGGTTAACATCCATCACCTCACATAGTTATAACCTTTTTTCTTTTGATGAAAACTTTCAAGATGTATTCTCTTAGCAACTTTCAAATATACAATACATATATTCTTGATACAAGACTTTTTCCAGATATGTGGTTTGCAAATTCTTTCCCTCAGTGTGTGGTTTGTATTTTCCTTCTCTAAACAATGTCTTTTAAAGGGCAGACATTATTTTGATAAATTCCAATGTATCAATTCACACACACACAAATGTTCCTAGCAGCTTTATTTGCAATATCAAAAACCTGGAAACAATGCAAATGCCATCAACAGGTCAGTGGGTAAATAAATCTGCGGAAATTTACAATGGAATACTACTCAACAATAAAAATAAATGAACTATTCATACATGGAACAACATGGATGAAACCAAAATAATTACACACAGTGAAAGAAACCGGACCAAAAGAAAAAAAGATTACATGTTGTATGTTTCCATTTATATATAACTCTAGAAAATGCAAGCTAACGTGCAGTGACAACAGCAGACCCGTGGCTGCTGGAGAAGGCAGATGGGCAAGGACAGAGTGATTGCAAAGGGGCACAAGGACATATTTGGAGGTGGTGAATACGTACATTATCTGGACTATTTCATAAGAATATACATACTTTAAAACATGAAATGGTACGCTATAAATATATCCAGTTATTGATGTGAATTATACCTCAATAAAGCTCAAAAAAATTAGTTTTTCAGGCATCTTAACATTAAAACCAAGTACGAAGAAAGGTAAAAAGAATCAAGCTCACCTCAGATTTCTCCACGGCCATATCGCATTAGTTTTTAGATTTACTTGGTGATTTTATGAAGACAGTTGACAAACTTGCTCAAGTATGCGAGAACCCAGAGGATACAGCATCTTTGATAATTCCTTTAAGAGAAAAAGTCAGTAATTGCAATCATTGCAAGTGTCACGACTGCCGCAGTTAATCCAGGGTGCTGTTGGAACGTCACTCGAGGGCCTGATCTGGTCTGAGAGACCGAAGACATTGTCCCACGGCAAGCACAGCTGTGCCAAGATAAAGAAAAATTTGCTGGGTGAAGAGTAGTCGGAAGAGTGTTTTGAGCAGAAAGAACTTGTGCAAATGAAGTTTTCCCTAACTGTAAAGAGAGCTAAAAACTGCTTCTGAGGAAATGATACCAGGAAACTCAATTCAAATGTTCAAGGGCTTGGCCAAAGCCACACTAGGAAGTGGCAAAGACTACACAAAACCATAATAGCTCTATTTGACGTATTTGATCCTAAAACACAATCCTTATAATTTAACCATCTGAACTGATAAAGGGAAGCATTATACTACCATTGGGAAAATACAGAAGATACACTCAGAAGTTTCCAAATGTCTTCCTTATTTTTATTCTTTTATTCTTTTTTTTTTTTTGAGGAAGATCAGCCTTGAGCTAACATCTGCTGCCAATCCTCCTCTTTTTGCTGAGGAAGACTGGCCCTGAGCTAACATCCGTGCCCATCTTCCTCTACAGTATATGTGGGATGCCTGCCACAGCATGGCTTTTTGCCAAGTGGTGCCACGTCCACACCCAGGATCTGAAACCAGTGAGCCCCGGGCCACAGAGATGCGGGACGTGTGAACTCGACCGCTGCGCCACCGGGCCGGCACCTTCCTTAGTTTTAAAAAATCTTCCAGTGGCTTACCAATTTCTTACTGAACAAAATCCAAACACCTTTGCATGGCGGTCGAAGCCTGCATTGTTTGCTCACTGCCTACTTTTCTCCTTGTATTCATCTGTCTCTCTTCCTCGCGCTTCTTCCGGTCATACCCAACAACATCCGGTTGTCAAACACCGTGGTGTCGTCTCCCTTTGCTACTACTGCTCCCTCTGCCGGAAAGCTGGCCTCCACCTTGCCCAGCAGCCGACACCCTCCCCTCCCCTTGGGAAGACTCCTCCTTGGAGGAGGACTCACAGATGGAGCAGCCTGGACCCAGGTTCGATGCTCTCCCTTAGTCAGCACAGAGGATGTGTCCCACCAAACCTACCCCACATCCTTGTGATTTTCAAACCTCAGAAGGAATGATGAAAGAGACACGTGAAAATTAAGCACCTTAAAACTGTAGCATTTCATGGGTTGATGGGCGACACTGAAGTCCCCGGGAGAGAAAGAACATTTTGGAAGAGTTGGAACCACGCTTGTAAGCAGTGGTTTTCAAAGTTTAAACAGTGGAGCCCTTTTTTGCACATGAAACATTACCTGGGATTCCAGCATATAACATAGATTGGAGTGGGACTTTATGAGTAAAAGTTTAATTTATAATTTCACATTTGTAAGGGCGATCAATGAGAACAATGGGGCAGTTTAGGGAACGCCAAAAATTTGGTACTTAACACATTTGAGTGTGTGTGCTTTTTAATTACAATTTCATTGCAAGTTTTTAATATGTGCTTTAAAAAGTCACTGAAACATTTGCAGACCCCGAAGCAGTCCTGAATCTGGCTTGAAAATTACTGCCTTCAGTCGGGAGGAGCAGCTTAGACGGGAATCAACGGGCATTCAGGGAATTCAATGGTGTTGCTTGATTTAAGCCTGGATCTTTCCAGTTCTGAAACCCGCGCTCTTTCCATTGCATCACTGCTCCGCAGGCTTTGTGAATTCGCCCTGAGGAGTTACAGACAGGCATTTGCACAGTCCCGAGTCTCTAATTAACAGACCAGAAAATGCACTGGCGGAGGGGGGAAGCTGAGGACCCGAGAACTCTGCACTATGCTAACAGCTCACTCTCCTGTGAGATGAGCCAGACCCCGTCCTGCAACCCTCCAGGAAAACACATTCGGTGAGGCCGCAATTAACAGGGCTTGGTCAGCTTAACAACAATAAAAAGGGAAGGTATGTGACTTCGTCCATATTCTTTTAGGAACAGCCAGTATCAAGTGCATTTGTGAGCTTCTTTCACCTCAATAGAAGCAGAATGTTCTAAATGGAGCGATTGTGCACAAGCTCACAGGCAATCTGAGCCACTGCCAAACCACATGAGGATACCAGGCTCCCCACGCGGCGACCGGAGCTATGTAAAGCTAATACATGCAGACGCTGGGGGCTTCAGCCTGTCTAAAAAGGCAGGGAGGTTGTATGGTATATTAAGTTCGCTGAATTTTACAGCTAACATCTGGCCTCAAGGACAGCTGTGGTCAGATTTAATGAAAGATTTCAGTGAAAAATAGTAAAGTCAAAATATTTGAGCCTCACTGTTTGCACTAAAGCTATTTGTTAATCAGTCGATCTGCAGTAGGACTTAATATTTACTAGTTTTATTTTGCTTGGGGCAAGAGCGAACTTCACAAACAGTTAAACATCATCCCTTAGACTCGAAAGAGTCTCATTCACGTAGCGCTGTCTTTTCTGTTTGTGAAACGTGTTTTTATTGTTAAGAAATCCTGAATGTTTCTGTTAACATCCTCTGAGTTTTACTTACCTTGATATCACGTGGCGCTTAATGACGAATAAATCATGAATAAAGAGAGTGTCAAATGATCAGCATCTAAGCAAGCCTCCCTGCTCATGAGAGATTTCGAATAAAAGGGTATTTAGCTGAAATAACAACTCTTCATCATAAGCGTGAAAAAAAAAACGGAGAGATTCTACGTTCAGGGTAGAAAAGTTGCATCTTAGAACTGTTGAGTTCGTTTAGCAGCCTGTTTCTAATCTGTCAGAAAACACAACGTGGATTTAATGTGACCCTGAAAGATCTAAGGAAAACAGGACTTGCCCTCTGATCCTCCATTTGAAGCTTCTTGAATTAGTCCAAGCACATTTGAAAGGAATCAAGATGGTTAACATCTGCCTCTCTATTAGAAAAACTCTCCTTTTATTGTAAATAAACCCTTTATCCGGGTGTGACTGTGAATTCCAATAGTCCACGGACTTACATTTCCTGAGCATCTTGAGCCCTGGGCCAGAAGCACAAGGCACATTCTGAGACTCTCTAGAATCCATCGGTGGACACAGAGAATGAAGTAAATAACTAGCCAGCACTTTGCAGGCTCTGGCCTCCTCCTCTCTGGCAGCTGATTCGGCTACACTGAAGGACCTTGGAACACAGCCTTGACTCTCCTTATCTACATCACAACTGAATGGCTCAGAGGTCTTTGGAGCTCCCGAGAGAGAAACACACCTCCATCAGCACCACACTAATTATCAGAACAGAAGTGGTCCATGACACAGTCCCTTTGCCTTCCAGCCTCCTCAGTGTGGATGCTCAGTGATATCAGGAGGATAAAGGAGACCAGATGAGACAGTTGTTTAAGGCCTGTGGGTATCAGAAACGGGACCTTTAAGAAGGGTTGGGCCTCCTACCTCCCCACCCCCTCACTCCATCTTCTCTCTCCCTCTTCAGCTCTCATGAGTGTACAGTATGTGGCTTCTTTACAGCTCTTCAGAGTGGCCACACTGATGTCGCTTAGACCTCATTTAATGGGTCGAGCATAATGCAGTGGTTCTGTGAATGCAAGAAAATGATTTCTCACTACAAGCTGGAAAAATTAAAAGCCTATATGAGAGTGACGCCCTTTTCTCTGAAAGGACTATCCCCTCTCACACTTACCCTCCCGCTCAAGAGAGATTGATTTGATTCAAACGATAAATTATTATAGTTTGACTTTGGATGTGATACTTAACTCCTTTAAGGGTATTTCTCTAGTTCAAGAGTAATAGAACATTGACATTTAAAGAATGATCTTCACAATGTGCCTTCACTTACATTGTATAATTAGTGCCCCCAAGTAACCTTGTGATGGAGATGCTATCAACCCATTTAACCCAGGAGGAAAATTAAGGCCTGATATTTGCCCTTGCTAAGATGTAGAATGGGACTAACATCTAGGCCCCCCATTTCTCTGTCCTGTGCTCATTTCAAAGCACTAAATCCAAGGCACCTAAAAACAAAAAAAGCCCTGAAAACTGTACTATCCTATGTTCTAGGCTTGATTAAAAGAACAATATTCTGTTTTCGTTGGATGTCAGGCTAGGTACCTACATGAACCCACAGAAAACAAACAAAAAAGCTGGATGAAATATTTTTTTAAATCATATTAAAACAACCACTCAATTGTTGTGGTATACACTCCTCGAACGAAGGCACTGAAGTCAGTTTCTCACATTCTCTATCCCCAGCACACGGAATAGTAGCTGGCATATTGCTGGCACTTTGCACATATTTGTTGAATGATTGATTCAGTGAGTGAGCAAGAAAGTACTGAACACTTAGGCCAAAGTCTACGTGAAGGTGAGAACCTAGAGAGGCAAGTGCAGCATCTCATCCAGTATTTTCACCTTAAGAAGATTTGCAGAACCTGACCATTGAAGCTTAGATGACCTTAAGTTTTTAAGATCCTGTGGGGTGTGGAGGCCAGAAGATAAAGCAGAGATCCCTTTCAAGTAAGAGTGCCTTATGGGAGACTTCCACCCACAAAGTAGGAACACCAAGAGGCCATATCTTAAGTATGAATGTGAACTAGAAGTAAATTCTCCCCCACCTTCCTACCAGAAAATGATAAAAAGGAAAAACAAATAAATAAAGACAGAAAATTGCCTTTCTCAAGTCTTGGCACTGAGCAAAAGGAGAGAAAAGACTGAGAAATTATATTTACAATTTGGCACTCTCATGGATTTGCTGCCCCAATTTCATAGCATCTGGATGGCCCCCAAAATTTAAAATGGAATTGTTTAAATAATCCTAGAGTGGTTGTCACCTGGTGTAGGAAAGCAATAGTCCTCTTCAAAAGTATCTACCTTTATCTCAGCTCTTACAAGATTTCCACACAAAAAGAAGTTACATAGGAAAATTAGCAGCTCACACTTTTCAAATGACTAAACAGATGTAGAAACAAGATATCTTTGACTGAGAAAGAGCAGAGTTGAATATATGAAGATTTTAGACACAGAAACAAAACAACTATGTTTGCATAGTTTAAATAAGCAGAATATAAGTTACAAGTTTGCAAATATGGACAGAGAATAAGAAATTTTAAAGAAGAAACAAACAGCTTTGAAAGAAGAATCAAATCTTCTAGAAAGAAGACATATAATGACCAAGATTTAAAAACTCAATGTGTGTGTTTGAAACAGATCAGACAAAGCTGAAGATTAAATGGTAAGTTGGAAGACTGAGCTGAAGGATTTATCCATAATGTAGCCAAAAAGAACAAGAAATAGTAATTATAAAAGAGAGTTAAGATACATGGAGGATAGAATGAAAAGATCTAATTTATACTTAATTGGAGTTCCAGAAGTAGAAGATAGAAAGGATGTGGCAAAGGCAACGTTTGAAGAGAAAACCATGAGCAATTTCCAAAGGAAGAGATTCAAGAATTTAAATATCTAAAAAAGGATAAACAAGATAATATACACAATAAGAGACATCATATTAACACTTGGAAACATCAATGCCAAAGCAAAGATATTAATAACAGCCAAAGATAAGAGACAATTTACCTTCAAAAGTGTTAGACTGACAGTAGGCTTCTCAAAAACCACAGTGAAAACTAGAAGACAGTGAAGCAGAATTTTCATTGGACTGAGAGGAAAAACAAACAAACAAAATAAACCAGAAACAATCCAACCTAGGAGTATGTGCCCAAGGAAAATATTTTTCAATAATGAGTTTGGATATTTTTAGAGAAACAAGAATTAATAGGTTGTTGGTTTGGTTTTTTTCCCCCACAGAACCCACTAAAGAAAATTCTGAAGTGTATCCTTCGGACTAAAAGAAAATAATTTTCAGGTGAAGGTTTGGAATGCCAGGAAAAACAAAGATCTAACAAAGAATATGTATTTGGGTAACATTTAATGACGATCGACTAAGTCAATCCATAATTGTCCTGAGAAAAAGAGAGAAATAATACATATCACAACAATAGCACACAATTTGGGAAGGAGGTGAATGGAATTAAAGATATTCTGAGATCCTTATATTCCTGGGAAGAGGGTAAAGATATTAATGAAACTTAACGTTGAAGAGTTAAGGGTGCATGTTATAATTTCTTAGGTAAACACTAAAAGAATAGAAAATAAATGTACAATATCCAAACTAAAGGAGGAAAAAGATTGATAAAGAAAATAAGTCCCCAAAAAGTCCAAAAATGAAAAAATAAGCACCTAACAAGCAAGACCAACAGAAAAAAATGACAATAAATGTAAATCTAAATATAGCACATTAGACATTACAACAAATGTAAACAGACTAAATAAGCCAAATAAAATGCTAAAGTTCTCAGGCTGGATGTTAAAAAGTCCAACTCTATGAGCCATGTGTTTATAGAAGGCAGATTCCCAACAATAAGGATGTAAAAGGCTAAAATGGATGTAGGTATCATGAAATATTAATGACAACAAAAGGCTTTCTACATTAATAACATACAAAATAAATTTTAAGGCAAAAAGATTTCCTAGATATAGGCTAATTTCAAATGACAAATAATTCAGTTTACCAGTAAAATATAACAATTCTAAATGTGTATGCACCAAGTAACACGGCCCTGCTTAAGAAGCCAGGTAGCAGTGCTGTTGCCATGAAGAACAGAGTGATAGCAGACCTTAGACTTTTCCAGAAAATATTCACTTCTAGGAAAAAAAGACCTACCCTGAGTGGTGTCTGCTGTAAACTAGCTTTAGTTGACAAATATATATATATATAGAGAGAGAGAAATAAATACATATATTAATTTTATAGCAAATAATTAAAAAGAAATCCATCAATGGCCAAATAATTTATGGTATATTTATGCAATGGGATACTATAGAGTGGTTAAAATGAATGAACCACAGCTTCGTACCTCAACATGAAAGGATCCCAAAAACATAATGATAAGCACAATTATCAAGTCAGAGAAAGTACATGCAATGTGATTCCATTTGTATAAGTTTTAGCAACAGGCCAAACTAAGCAATACATTATTTGGTTACATTCAAAAGTCGTAAAATCCTCAAGAAAAGCACAGCAAGAATTATCACAAAAGTCAGGATAGTGGTTGCATCTGGCGAGAGATAAAGGCAAAGCACAGAGCGGGTATCTAAGAAAATGGCGCAATCTGTTTCTGTAGATGGGTGTTGAGTTCTTGAGTATTTGCTGTATTGTGTTTTGCAAGCTATTTAAATACAACATAGATACATAAAAGTGCACAAACAGAAGTATGCAGCGCAATGAACGAAGGGAAAATTTCCAGTGCACCGGCACCAAAACTCCCCTACATCTGAATCACTAGCTAATCTGATGAAGAATAAAGATAGTAAGCAAAAGTACACCAAATGAGGAATGGTGTATTGCCAAGTCCCTCTCGAAGGTGACTCTATTCTAACTTCCAAGGCTATGGATCAATTTCACCTGTTTTCGAACTTTCTATAAATGGAATTCTATAGTATATATCCTTTTTTGTTTTTTTTAAGATTTTATTTTTTTTCTTTTTCTCCCCAAAGCCCCCCAGGACACAGTTGTATATTCTTCGTTGTGGGTCCTTCTAGTTGTGGCATGTGGGACGCTGCCTCAGCATGGTTTGATGAGCAGTGCCATGTCCGCGCCCAGGATTCGAACCAACGAAACACTGGGCCGCCTGCAACGGAGCACGCGAACTTAACCACTTGGCCACGGGGCCAGCCCCTAGTATATATCCTTTTTTATTTTTGCTCTGGCTGCTTTTCCTCAACATTCTGTTTGGGAAATTGGCCCATGTTGCCGCAAGCACAAATAGTTTGTTTATTCCTGCTTTATTATTTTTAAATGATACATATATATTTTTTGCACTTTTCTGTGCACATGCTTTATTTCACAATAAAACAGATGAAAATAAAACTTTGAAAGATCAGATTCAGTAGTTAGGCGGTTGCTGTTACTCTTTGCAGGTCCCTCAAAGTTGTAAATCCTAACTATCCAAATATTTTAGACATTAAATATTTCCAGAGAGGCTGGAATGAAAGTCATTTCTCAAACACCTCAGTCTTTCTACTTTTGCTGCCAAGTCCAGACCAGACACAGGGATAGCAAATATGGACTCTGTCAAGTCAGTTCACCCAAAGTGTTTATAAGATCAAAATTCAAACAGCAAAAACAAAGAAGTGCTCACTTAGCCAATTCCCCCAGCAGGTCTGCTCCTGACAAAGTCATGCAGCGGGTCAACTGTCTCAGGCACGTGGCTTTTACCAGGCCTCATCTCCACCCCCAGCCCCAACACATGTTTGCCCTTTGGCCCTATCTTTGCCTTTTTGATCTATAAGTCCCACCCGTGCACCACGCTTAATCCAGATTTCTCCACGTGTGATGAAAAGGAATCTGATAAAATAACTCACAGTGAAATGTGGAAAAGAGGGGGATCATTCTCTATTTCCAGACGCTGTCTACATTTTCCGAGGGCAATGGTAAGGGCAAAGTTATCATGAAGCCATGGTGAGAGAATATCGGGAGAGATTTTGGACAGGCCTTTCACATGACATCAGGTGGGCCTTATCCTAATTGCTTTGCAGTAAGCAGATCCCAGATCCTGTACCCTGGGGGGCTTTGTCTATTCTAAGCAAGGGGACTTCTGACAGCAGAAAGAAAGCTTTAGCTTTATCCCTGTGGTCCCCAAACCAGAAACCACAATTCAAAGATGAAAGCTAACCTTCACAGCAGAAAAATCTTTCTTAGCTGCTGCCACTGAAGGAAGCAAGAAGTCAACCCGGACAGAGGCCATGATGGAAAAACACTCAAGTGCGGCTCATTCTTCTGACCAGGCTGAGCAGTGCCTGGAAGCGCCTACATGGATAGTTCTGTCTGAGGGTGGGGATTTATTGGTCTGGTGGGAAGCAGGCTTGGGGACAGCTGCCTGAAGCCAGACCTGGGCCTGCTCCCAGCTGTAGCTGAAGCTGTTTCCCTGAGGAAGTTGCTTGCACGGCATTCTTCTCTGGGGGTGGTGTTCATCCTTCCAGCTAGAGGAACCATCCTCTCTGATTTGCCTCGAAGTGTCCTGATTTATGCCTGTTGCCTTGGAATCCCTTTTGGTTTTGCATGTCCTGGGGTTTTCATTTTCTAACAAGGTATTATTATTAGCAGTAGTTGCATTAGAGTACCTTGGGAAAGGCTGGATACTCTTCTTCTTTTTATCTCCAGCTTGTGCCACAGTGCCATCTAGGAATGGGGGAGGTACATGATCAGTGAGCGGAGTTCTCACTCTATTGCCTGGTTAGGGCTGAAGGACAACCAGTGATAACCTATTCTCTTGCCGCAAGCCTTCCCATCTGAAATGCTTCTTTTGTGAGAGAGCATGCAGGGTGGTGGCTGACAAACTAGTCTGGTTAGACACCAGTGGCTGGAGACAGCTCACTCCTTCCAATCTCTAGTGATATGGTGAGAGAAGCATTCTGGCCATCTGGTATACCAGTTTGTGGTGCCTTGGCAAGCATTGCAGCCCATGCGGCACGAGAAGCCACGAGGCCGCTAGTCAGATCTGACACTTAGTAAGTGGTTGAACTGATGTTCAAATCCAGATGTATTTGACCAAAAACTCATGTTCTTAAAAGCACTACCAACTACTCCCTCACTTTCACTAAAGACTGTGGTAAAGACTCAGCCTCCCTCTCCAGTCCATGTTTCTTTCTTCCTAGGCAAGTTCCAGGTCCATGTGGTCAGTTGCACCATCACCTCAAGTTCACAGCTCCGTGCCATCTGATACACTTGAATGGCTGAAAGCTGAGGGGAAAACTCTCCAACTCTGAGCGTTAGCGCAGTTACAGTTTCCTGGTGTCCTAGTAATGTTTCTTGATAACTCTTCTGCTAGTCTTCAGTTAGCTCACTCTCCGTTCACCTAAAGCAATAATTTAAAATGCAATTTTTCTCAAGTCGTCTATCCTCTATCCCATCCCTTCTCCTCTTGAAAGGTGACCTTGTATCCTACATCATTTTGGGAGGATATTGAGGGCATTGGCTATGAATTTCTCAATTTTCAGATATTACATTCTCCCTTCCGCTTTGTTCTTCCCTCTGTTAACAGCTAGAGTATTCACCTGAGCTTGTGGTCCTCTCTGCTTCTGCCCCTCCAGGACCTGGCTCCATCGCTTATTACTGCAACCTTTTTGCTTTCATCCTCTCCCACTCTACTGCCCCATTTCCTTTGGTGTATAAGCTTGAATGAGTCTCCCTCATGAAGTCCCTCATCCGTCTGATCCATCCTCCCCAAATCTGAGCATTTCTTCTCCTTCTCTTTCATGGGAACATCAGTGTTCTGAGGATTCCCAACGATTCTTGGCTTGCAACGGTCCTCACTTAATTGCTGTCCCAGGGCAATCCCATCCACACTCCTGGTTCATCCACCACTTATGGGGCAATGACTCCGAACTATCTTTCTCACCTTAACTTTTCACTAGCATATCAGGTGCATATACTTATTTGCCCCCTGAAATTTGTACGCTTAGTTGTCACACAGATATCTCGCAGCTCAAGGGGTCCAGCGTGCCTCATTATATCCCCCTAAAACCTACCTCATTGTTTTCCCCTGTGATCCCTACCTTTGTTTATCATGGCTCCACCATGCAATAGCAGCTTAGGCCAGAAACCTGGGATTCGTCTGAGATTCCTCCCTCCCTTCACTTTTTACCTAAATTACCCACTTTTTACCTAAATTACCCACTTTTTATCCTAAGTGTTTTTCAAAATGCTTCTTGCCTTTTGTCTCTTCTATTCTCAGGGCCTCGATCTCTAAAGTTTCTCCCTGCTTCTCTTCTTACATTCTTTTCAGTCCATGCTGCCACCAGGCTAATATGAACACATCATTCAGTTTTTTAAGACAAACCTTTCACAGGCTCCCTATTGCCTGCAGCATCAACTCCAGGCTCCCAAGATGGCAGCCACCGCTCTCGGTAGTGTGCAGGCTGAGGTTAGGCCTCACCCTGCTGCCTCTCTGTGAAGGACTCCAGGAGAGGCTCACAGAAGCTCTTTCTCTTCCCTGCTGACGTGAAATTTGAACATGCATAAACCAGCAGCAAGGTGATGTAATCCCATCCAATTTTCACAGATAATATCCAGGGTGGAAATGTTTCCAAACCACAGCTGAAAGACACATGTGGTTTTATTCGGCATGAAATTCAGCAAGTAATTAATACTCAACTCTGTCATGCTCCTGGAAGCAGGGCCACTCTTGGAGCTTGGAGAGCAAGAGTGAGACCCTCACCCGGTCTATACTGACTCTCTCCACCCCGCGAGGGAAGGCTAAAGCCTTTCATACCTACTGCTGGGTCATCACACACCTGTGGTGGCTGCTTTTTGGGGTACATAGAGGGGTGTTGAAGATTCTGGATGGTTACACAGACAGCACCCTGAATCAAGAGTGTTTCACAGTTTATTTCTGAAGCTGATTTCTCTCCAATACTGTCCAGCAACTCTACACAGGTAAAGACACTCTAGAAAAAAATATATAATCATATCAAAGGTTTATACTATACTAAAGGTATCAGATGCTGGAGAACCTCAACCTGAAGACCAGTTGAAGGAAACCACAGGGCCACAATACCGGAGTGGTCAGGCTTCAGCAAAATGTACGTGAGGAGACCTCATCTGGGAAGCTGACCTCAAGAGCGTTTTTGTAAACATCTGCCATGACCAATGTGGAGTTTTCCTTTTCACTCTGTCCTTTCCTTTGCACCTTCTCCTACTGAACATATTCATTCCTTCCTTGCTCTCGCCGTGAGCCTATCTCCAGTTCTGCTTGATAGTAGACATCAGTGGTTTGAATCATGTTTTGGCTTTCAATCATATTTTGGTTTATAATATTTTGGGGAACTCTTTGAAAAACAAAATAAAGCTCTGGACTTTCTCTCCAGGAAGAAAAGTGTACATACAGTTCAAGTTTTCCTTATAATTCAGTGAGTTCATGGATCAGCACCCTCCCAACAAAGCACATCTATACTCCTCTAATTCGCCTTTTGGATGACAAACTCCAAGTATTTGAAGAGAGCTCTTATGAATCACTTCCTCTCTCCTTTCTACTCCAACTTGACTTACGCAAGTCGTTCCTCACTTGTTATGTTTCTCTCCCAAATCGAATCTGTCCATTTCCCTCTGTGGGGGTGTCTTGAATTGAATTTGACTCTTTGGGTTGGGTATGATGCATGACCAGTAGGATAGGCCATGGCATCCTCTTTATCAGGACAATAGTGTGGGAAATGTAGTCCACCAGCATTCGCTTCCTCTGCAGCTTCATGGTGGACTCACATAGAATGTGCTGGTAACTAAAATTTTGAAGATGCTTCTTGACATATTGATACTAAGTTGTATCTCTATCAAGATCCACTTGTTGGGTCTAGACACCACCTGGAAAGGTCTAGTCAACAATAACCCAAGGGAGCAGATTAGGAGAGGCCGGAACCTAGAATCAGAATTCCCCATGAGAATGGAGGAAGTGTTGTATTGGAACCAGTTGACAGCACAGGAGGACGTCCAGTGTAGCTGGCAGTGCATGGCACCCTTCAGTAGAGCATCCATGGCATTCTTCAGTAGAGCATCCATAGACAGGTAGAGAAGGCAGAGGCTATGATATGATCTTAGCCAACCAATGAAACAAAGCAATGAGAAAGCATGTTCATTCCTTCTTTCTTTCATTTAACAAACCAGTTTTCACTGTGCTTCGAAGTTCCAAGCTCTGTGCTAGATGCCTGGAAAACAAAGGTTAAAAAAACCAGACACAGTCCTACCTTCATGGAATTTCCTCTCTGGTGGGTGATACAGACATGATGGGGTGACCACTGAACTATGAAGGTAAGAACAAAGTTTTAGGACTTAGGAGGACATCTAACAGACTTTGGGGAGTGGAGGGTCACAGGAGGCTCCCTAAGGGGAGTGACATCAGTGCTGATTTACAGAGGACCAGTAGATGCTAGCCAGGTGGTGCATGTATGTATGTCTGTGTGTGTGTCGGGGCTGGACAGGAGTCAGTGTGGAGAGGGCCGGAGGAGTGGAGACCTTCCTCCTGGAGGAAAGGAGCAGTGGGAGAGGCTGGAGAATAAAACATCAGTAAATGCTACGAGAGAGATAGAAAGGGCCCAGAAGCACCACTGACACCATTTTAAGAACTTTATGGCTTTCCCTGAAGGGTTTTAATCAGGGCATGGTCAAAGCACAAGTGAGTCTCAGAGCAGTGCCGGTGGAAGTTTGGAGGCTTTGCAGCTTTGCAGGACCATCCCCTGAGCTGGCCAGGGGTCGGGGGGATCAGATTTGGTTCCCTGTGGTTGGGGGGGCGGGGTGGCGCAGAAAGTACAGAGACCCACCCAGATCCAGTCCAGCTCTAGGGCCACTTCACAACTCAGGAGTTGAGACCGGAGCACGCGAGAGCTCTTTGTTTCTTAGACATCTGCTATGTCATCTCTCATCTACATGCTAGCCCCTTGTGCCCTCAGAGTAGCAAAGAATGTCAGTCCCTTGAGCCTCGTGTACTTGTCCTGCCCGTCGTTACGGGAGGAGGAGTGGCGAGGCCGAGATCTGACTCAAGGGCACAGGGAATGACCCAGGACTAGGTGTGTTCTTTGCTCTTTGCCAAATCTCGCCCACACCTGTGCAGCATCCAGTCCTCCTTGGGGTTTCTGAAATCACCCAGAGAGCCCAAAACTAGAAGTCTTAGTGGAATATCTGGGTTCCAAGGCCTGGGACAGAGAGGCCCTCCTGGGCCTTGGGGGGCCCTGCCTGCCGCCCACCCCCTCCTGCTGCCCTGCCCGTGAGCGGCTGCCCCAGCGGCTGAGCTGGGCTTCCTGATTATATTCCCAGGGAAATGACTGAATTGTTGAGTAAACGGAAGGTCTCGTGGGAGCAGAAGGAACAGGTGGGGCTTGTCTCTTAAGAAAACTTCTCGTAAAAACAACAAGCTTTTCGGTGTCTGTTTAAAGATGGCTAGACTTGATGTGCAGAAAGGAAGAGCTGTTTACACTTCTTGTGCTTGAGATCCTAGGAGACGGGATCTGTGGCCCGCTCTTCGAGGCCTCTGGCCCTAGCCTCACTGGGACGTGCCTAGCAAGGAGTCCCTTTTGTCCTGGAAATAACCTGCTTACTGTGGCACCAGGCCCAGCCCTCCTGATGCAACACGTTCTGAGAACAGCATCTGCTCCTGCCTGTGGGAACTGAGGGGCACGGTGCCCCATGCTGGCCCCCTGGTCTCAGCAGTTCTCTGGGGTGACCTTCTGCTGACCTCTCCCCCTTGGGGCAAAATCCAGGCAAGGCAGCTGCCTGCTAATTCTCAGTAGTAATAGGACCCCTTCTAAATGCTTATCAAAGTGCCAGGCGCCAAACGTGAGCTCTGGAAATTACTTTCGCTGAAAGATCCCGGGTGCCTGCGCCTGCATTTGGTTTCCAGGAGCTTTGAAACGACTGCATGTTTTACTGAGCTCTCTCTCTATTTTTGCAGCCAGCTTCTAAGTCCTGGATGACACTCTTTAAATGGGTTTCCGAGGACTTGTGTGCTGCCTGTTTATGAGCTATGCTGGAAAACTCAGCGTTTCCTGGGGGGCGAGTGTCCTCCTGCAAGGTATGGGGGAGTGTTGGAGGGTATCCAAGATTAGCATGGCCTGAAGACCCAGGGAGCATTTGTCCTCGTGCCTGGTGATGAAGGCACTAATGTAGTGCAGTCTGAGAATGAGAATAAAACCCCCAGGGCTGCTATCTATTCCTGAAGGCCAAGGATAAAAAGAACAGGAGCCAAACTTTGCATTGGGTCCAGTAACCCCTGAGCATTGCACACCACAAAGCCTCTCGCTCACGCAGCCCACTTCCCTCTGCTTGGAAAATTTATTTTTCCTTGTCTCATATATCAAAGCAATTTGCAAATTCTAGTCGGTTCACTCACTAGTAAATATTCATGGAACATTTATGGTGAGAGAGAGAATCATGAAATAGATGCCTCCATGTCTTTAAGAAGCCTGATTGTGAGGGAAGAGCAATAGACTCTAAGATTGGAAAGGCATTAAGGGTCATGTAGGCCAGCCAGCCCTGGGAGCTCACATCTCCTGGAATGTCTTTTTATTGGGCAGACTTAGAGACCAGGAAGCACGTCCCTGGTGACTCACTGTACCTAAAGGGATTAGTTCCTTTTCCATGGAGAAGCTCATTAAGCATCCCAAACCCAGTGTCCGCTGTCACTCCTTGCACTGTCTCCAGCGTCTTCAATCACTCCTCTGAGATGTGGTTCACGGAGAAAACTCACATTTGTAAGCTTTGTCTCTCTCACCCTATGCTTGGGAGGCTGATTCTTTAGGTCAAATGTCAGCATCTTGTTCTTAATCTATAATAACTTCATCTTTTTATATTCGCTCCAATATTTCATTCTAGATCAGGGGTTGACAAATGGCAGCCTCTGGGCCAAATCTGGTCCACCACCTGTTTTAGTCTTACCTACCATCAAATAATTGCTTTTACATTAATAAATCATTGAAAAATATCAAAAGAAAAATGCTTTAATGACACATGAAAATTATCTGAAAGTACCTATATAATATCCTCAACTTTACCTCTTGGCCTGCAAAACCTAAAATATTTACTGGGTGGCCATTTACAGGGAAAGTTTGCCAAACCCTAGTTGACATGTTAATGTAGGGCAACTCCTCTAGTTCAGTTGTTTAAAAATTTGCCTTGTGTTCAAGGAAATGAAGAGAGCCTTGTCAATTATCTTATTTACATCCAGATATACCAGATGTATTAATACAGCTCACTGTTGCTCTTCTTTAGGAGTTGCTTCAATAAAGACTTGGTTAGGGGCCGGCCCTGTGACCCAGTGATTAAGTCTGCACACTCCACTTCAGCTGCCCAGGGTTTCGCCAGTTCGGATCTTGGGCTCAGACAAGGCAATACTCATCCAGCCACACTGAGGCAGCGTTATGCATAGCACAACTGGAGGCACTCACAACTAGAATATGCAACTATGTACTGGGGGGGGCTTTGGGGAGAAGAAGAAGAAGAAGAAGAAGAAAAAACAAGACTTGGTTAGTTTGACATAACTTATTGGTGGGTGCTAGTCTCCTTTGCTAACATGCAAGATTTGGCACAGAATTTTTCCAGAGAGCCCAGGGGCACTCTCTCGCCTGAACTTGAGAAACCTGTCTGTATTGGTAAGGGTGCTGCTCACTGCTGTAACAGGTAAGCTCCACAATCTTAATGGAATAATATGGTAAAAGTTCATTTCATCCTCAGAGCAGTTCATGATTCTCATAACTTCCATGACATGGTTTAGAGATTTAATCACTCATGGCTCTGTCAGCCCGAAGTCTTCAGAAGGGAAAGAGAAGGTGGAGAAGGTACCGTTAACCGCCTATCAACTCGACTCCCATGTCCTTGGTGAGAACCAGTCACATGGCTCTTCCAAATGGGAATGTTGTTCCAGCCTCTTCCCAGCCCCACTCTAAGCTATGGAAGGAAAAAATAAATCTTTGGTGGGTAGCTGGCCCTCTCTGCCATGACATTTCCTTTTTCCTTTTGAATATTGTAACTGTATTTGCCATACCTGTACCTCTTTTTTCTCTCATTATTCCTCCTCAAGCAAAGACAGCAGGCGTTTGTACTGAGGCCAGGACATAAGAACTATTTTTAAAAAGCAAGATGTTCCATTGGAATTACTTTACCCATTAAGTGATTCTGTTTTGGTTTTAAAAAAAAATCTTTCTACCTTTTTAGGTCTTAAGATCATTTTCTTTAATTAAGATCAATTTAGCAAAGACCTTTGGTTGCAAGAGATAGAAGCCTAACTTAAATTAGCTCAAACCAATAAAAAAGAAGGTACTAGAGTATATCACAAAAGACCCTGGGAATCATAACCATGGGAATTGGAACTAAGATTTAATGTAGCCAGGTCTCTTTCTCCCTCCATCTCTTTCATCTTCACTTGTCTATCTGACTTCATTCTCTTTTACTGCAGACAAACACCAGAAGGCACACATCATAGCCCAAAATGCTTCTCCTCTAATTTTAGGTTGAGATGTTGGACAAGAACGCTGATTGGCTGAACTAGAGTCAGCTCCCAGACTGACCACTATGTCCACAGAAATGAGAGTATAAAGAAGTGGGCCACGCCCAGGCCTGTCCTGCAACGCCACTCTCTGCTCCCCCTTGAATGGGGATGGCTAGTGGCCAGGGCAGTGGAGATGCTTGCTGGGCGAACAGAAGCAATCCGCATTCTCTCTACAGAGACGAGGGAAGTAAGCTAGAAGACAGGGTTCCTTCGTCATCTGCTATCCACGTGTATCATACGGTGAGCCACACACAGCACACCTACACTTAACACTTCCTTGCTTTTGTTTTTAATTGTTTGCTTTTGCCTTTTTTAAAATAAAAAATACACCTGAAAAAATGTTTGCCAATAACAAGTAAAATATATGACTTGCTATGACCAAGAGCTGAAGGAGTGCTATGAGAGCTCAGAGGTAAGAGAGATCCTCTGTCACATTTGGATTAGGACTTGAAGGCTGTGTAGGATTACAGCTGGAGGCAGGGAGGGAGGAGCTGGGCCAGCATCCCGACTGAAGGTTCTCAGAGAATCCTCGGGGGTGATCCGTATTAGAAAGGGTGTCAGGGTGACGGGCAGAGTGGAAGCATTCCAACGAGAGTTTTGGGGGAACAAGGAGTAGCAGGCTTTGCCTGAGGCCTGTGAAGGCCACCGTATCAGGACACATAAATTCTGGTATGTCTGCGTGAGAAACAGTCTCATTTCCCTATCGTCTCTCATTGTAGATTCCGTTTTCCTCATTAAATTCCAGGCTCCTTGAATCCCCGGGGAAAGAAGCTTCTTTATAGAAAGTCAGCTGTGTGCTGACGTTTTTTCAAGTCTTCATAAATCATGTGAGCCCTTTCATGAATCACGGAGAGCTGCCTGCGTGTAGCAGCTGCACTCCACAGATATTTCAGGGTAATGCTTCTATCCGGCCCAGGCAGAACTCTCCAGACTTTGGTGGTCCCAGCCCCCTTCTGTTTCTAGATGGGACCTCTTCCCCAACCACTCCACTTTCCCAAAGCCTCTGACTGTCTTCGCTCCCCTCCCTTTCCCACCCACTGCACCTATGAAAACAGGAAAGACTCTGTTATCAGTGGCTTATACTTGATGATGGATTGATGAATTGCACTTTAACTGAAATCCAGTCACACAAGTGCAGTATAACCTGTGCTTTCAACCCTTCATTTGCATTTTAATCCTTTTATCTTCTAATGTGGAATGAAAGGCTATTTTCTACGCTAAAAGGAATTCCAGGCTTTAAGGAGCTTACAGGATATTTTAGATGGTGGTGGTGAAGGAGGAGAAAGAAAAGGAGGAAGAGACCAGAAATAAGGAGAGGAAATGCGACAAGCTGTAAAGCGGGAGAAAATATAGAAGAGGTGAAGGAGGTATCTGAAAGCTGACATAGAGTACGTCTGATAAATAAGACGTTCATTAAATATTTATTGAATAAGTGCCCATGGGATGCAGAGATGGATGGATGTTAGATTCAGAAACATAGACTAAAATTCTTTTTTCCTCCAACTAGACAATAAGTTCCTTGGGGGCAGGAGATGTGACTTCCTTTTTTATCCCATGGCACCTAGGATATATTGCCCTATTCAGTAAATAAGGTTTTGTCGTTAGTGGTGCCATCAAGTTGATTCTGACTCCTAGCGCCCCGTGTACAGCAGAGTGGGATCCCTGCCTGTTCTTTTTGCTCCATCCTCTCACCTTCTGGCACCGTATCAGACAGTGCTCTGCTGCTATTCACAGGGTTTTCATGGCCAATTTTTTCAGAAGTGGGTGGCTAGGTCCTTCTTCCTAGTCTGTCTGAGTCTGGAAGCTCCACTGAAACATGTCCACCATGGGTGACCCTGCTGGTATTTGAAATCCCTATGGCAGAGCTTTCAGCATCAAAGAAGCACGCAGCCACCACAGTATGACAACCGACAGATGGGTGGTGTGGTTCCCTGGCCAGGAAACGAATCCGAATCTAAACTACTAGACCCTCCGGTAAATAAGTAGAGACATAATAAATAAATGCTGATTAATGTGTTATATGTATATTTAGCAAATATTGCCAGAATAAGTTCCAGGTTTGGAGTCTGCCAATAAAATAATTTTTAAAAAGCCCCAAACCTCAATCTTTGCTTCTAGACACTTGGCTTTTTAATTAGCTGTGCCCCTTTGGCCCACTGGTTGACCTCTCTGTACCTCATGGCCTCTTCTTGCTAAATGAGTAGCTGGAGTAGATCAGCAAATTCAAACCTGTACTCTGTGGACCCCTAGAGGTTTCTGAAAGTGCCTCAAAAGCCATCACGAGGTAGAAAGGAGCAAGGAGCAAGCCAAGGGTCAGGGCAGAAAGCCTCCCATTACAGCACTGCCTCAGCACCCCTCACCCCACCACTTGGAGCAGCTCTATGTCCAGGACAGCAGGCCCACTCTTACCTTCCAATATTTGAAAGTTCTGAGTAAGTTCTTATTTAAGGAAAAGTTTCAGGACCACTGCATTGTGTCCCTAAACTCAAAAGTTCTTCAACTTTTTTATTTGTGATTTTTAGGATATTTTTCCTAGAGTAGCATCTAATTATAAGAGCTTCTCGACTTTTCCTGATTAATATTTTTAAAAATTAGGAATTCCAAACATACAGTTTCAAAGCATTTGCCAGATGCCTTCACATACTAGATATTCAACTGGAAATCCATTTAGACACAATCTTAAAATTACTTTCGGTACATTTTGAAGTGCTTTCCAGAGTAGTTGCAAAATCCTCAAGCTGTATTCAAAATATTCATTGAATGAGCAACTCTTAAAATTAATTTCTGAAAATGTGTCTTTTTTTCCTAACCGGAAAGCTGAGTCATATTTTGTGGGTTCCTGGAGGGGAAGCAGTTTCCAATTAGTGATTTCTCTGCTGAGTTGTAATAGAAAATATAAAATCTCATATTAATAAAGAGGAGAGCACAAATAAATTCTCAAGTGGGTGATAATTGGTGAATTATCTGGCTTATGAAAATGTTGGAATCTAAGGTAAATATACGGCCAACCTCTAGCTTGATGATAGCTGTACTCAAAATCGTCCATATGTTTAACCTGAACTGATATCTGTTGACAAAAAAATGAGGTGGGAAGAGACGGGACAACTTACATTACATGAATTGCAAATGATTTTCAGAATTCATCAACACCTCCCCACCAAGAAGGAATAATTGGAGGCCAAGCTCCAAGTAATTACTGTAGATGTGCAATTGTTTGTGTGGTTGCGTCTAATGCATTTCATCAAATATTTCCAGCACACAGAAAGATTATACTTCCTGGTTTCCTTGTGATGGGATGGCATCATTTGGCCAATATCAGATGTGGGTCGATTCTGAGCCAAACATTGAATTGCTAAGGCAAGACCTTCCAGAGCTTTCTTTCCACTTGGCATGGCTCTCGGCACCCGGGTCCCTGAATGCCCATGGTGACCAGGATGGCTGTGAGTTGTGTAGCGTGAATGTGAAACAAACCATTGTAGTTTTAGCCATTGAGCTGTGAAGATCATCGCTGCAGCTTAATCTGATGAAACATGTGGAAGAGACATATGTTTCAACCAGGTGGTAAGTTTGCTCCTCTTCCAAGGAAACTGGTAAGTTTGCAGGAGACCAGACCACAGGCAGGGCTGTGGAGAATAAGGCCACATACGCCTTCTGAAAAAGCATGAAACTGTATCCACCCCTCAGGTTCCCATGGAACACTTAAATACCCTCAGGAGACGAAAAGAACCTATTTTAATTGGAAGCATATGACTTTTCTTCTCCCATCTTGAAGTTTTTAAATGGCATGTGTCATATTTTTTTGAGAACAAAATCAATTGAGGTTAAAAAAAAAAATTCCCTGTAATGTTTTTCATTTGAACAGGACTCTGAAATTTTTCCACAAAATTTTATTTTTCCAACTCATTTTTTTTTTTTTTTTTTTACTTTACAAGAAATGCTATAAAAAGAAACAAAATTCTTCAGAGCATTTCATCTCTCCCACTCCAGGTCGGTGTATTCAAATACGCTGATGATCCATCACACACTTCTCTTTCGAGACAACTTTGGTGGGTCTTATGATGCTTAAAGAGCCGAGTTAATGGCTGATGAATGCGGTCGCGTCCCCATCTGAGAGTGGCAGAGGGAAGTTCTTTCCCGGAATGAGTCACATGGTCCACATGGCTGCTGAGTTCAACCCTTCTTGTTAGCCAGAATTCCAGACTTGATTCTCCCCCTCCTTGTTTTTACAGCAGTATTAATTCCATTCCTATGAACTGAGGTTTGGACAAGTTCCTCCTTGATTTTTAAAAACATATTAGTAGTGAATCAAGATGGGCCCAAAATAAGAAAAAAAATGCAAAACTTCTGCATGATTGCACTCACATTAGACCATAAATTTGTCAGTTCTTACACTTTCTACTTCTTTTCCATCGTTTAGCCTTACCAGAAAAAAGAAATGACTGAAATATTCTCATATCTATCCTGCAGTTAACCAATTAGTCACTAAAAGTTTCATTGGGAAAACAAAATGGGATGTGAGTTATTTATTTTGGAAATACTGCTTGGGAGTTTTTTTAACATCATGTTCCTTTTCCCCTCCCCAACAAAGGCCAAGGACCCTCTGTATTTTAGAGTCTCACTCAAAAAGTATGGAATCGAGGTATTTAATACACAGAGCTACCTAATTAAGCTTGGTAATTATTCAGTTTATCTCTTTAAAATATACTACTTGAAACTACAGTGCCCAAATAGAGCTTTATTTTCAAGCTGAGATATATTCGTCACATTTAACTGTGGAACTTTATATATTTGCTTTTTGACAATTAAGCCTCATAAAGCTCTGAAAAGGCAGACTGATGTTGAACACAATGGTCTAGACAGCCCGTTTATAGTCATTGCTGGTGAGTTGTTGTCAGTTGGTAAATGGAAAAGCAGCCATCTTTGCTTTGACGGTGATAGTAACATCCTTATATCACTTGGCCTTACGAAGAACTTTCTTGAACCAGTGACTCCTGTCACTTATAGTCCAGCCAAGGAATTAGTCAAGGATGCTTTTTACCATCATCATTCTATCCACATTTCTGACATTAAAACAGACGCTCTGGTCTCTTTTAGAGAATAAAAAGACAGATTCTTGCTTTCAAATATTCGTCATCTACTGGGAAAACATATGTGAATAACGTCTTTAACTTAAATTTCCCTTTTGTGACTTTCCCCTTGAAACCACATAGTTTGATAAGGGTTTGCTTTTGAAGGCAATCAATGATTTGGTTGCTAGAGGCTGGCTTACATGAAGAAGCAACATGAAACGTCAACAAAAGCACCAACATTCACAGAAAGACTTTTTAAATGTGTTGAACCTTCTCCACCCAGGATTATCGACAACATTTATGGAGAGTTCTGGGCAGTACCAAGTTGGTGAGGACATGACGCGATCTTTGGTGTATTCATGAAGCAAGATACAAAATCATGCTGCAAATAGTTATGGCAGACAGAGAGCTGCAAACACGTTAAGCAAGTATAAGAATAAAAAATAATGCATCAATTTTGTGTATAAACAAAGGGCTAAGTAAGGAACATGGAATAATAACTGAGAGACAGCAAGGAAGTATTGTCAGTAAATTTTCCATGTCAATATTCCAGACAGACATCTGAGGATGTCCAAACCTGTTAGGCAGTATCTACACAAACGTATATATGTGAAAAAAAAACTGTCTGAACTTGAACTACTAATTATTTATTAACATCATCAAGTGGCTGTTAATATTAATGATGATTTTTAACTTCCTTTTATTAAGCACTTTGCATGTATCAGACCTTATGTTATGCACTTTCTGTGTTGAGTTGGTTATTATTAGCCTCATTTGGTAAAGGAGGAAACAGAAGCGCAGGCAGATTAATTAACCTTTGGCAAATTGTGAAACTGAGATTAGAACTTGCATCTATCCAAATTCAAACGGTTGCTTTGAAAGTAGACGCTTTGGGGAGTTAACTGTTGCTTGTTTGTTTTCCTTAAACATGCTTTTTTAATGTAGTTGGAAAGCTGAGCAGGCAAATTGTGGAAAAAGAGAACCCCAGAAATCAGAGAATGACCCTCTGCAGACAGAAATATCTTGTTGGAGAAAAGAGAGGACAGGAGTGACCCCAAGTGAAACAGTCGAGTTTTCTTTCCTTTCCCCCATCCTCGCATCCAGAAGGAGCCTGGACTCTGACCTGGAGCCACAAGTTAAAAACCCAAACACAGAGTGGACCCTGAGGCTGAGGCCACTCACTCTCTGAAGGTGCGAGGGCGGCTCCAGTGCCAACCCCCAGAGGAGGTCTGAGGTCGGGAAGAGATGCGGAGGCCCCCAGCTTCCGCAGGTCAAGTCAACATACGAGACAGAATTTCACAATGACGCTAGAACTGCGTACCCTGAAAGAAGGCTGCCCATGTATTGAGCTTTCTTAAAGGAGAGAGAATGGGTTTTCCAGACCAAAGTTGCCCAGGAATTCTCTGTGGCTGTGGAATACATGTAAATACATATTTTTCTCCCACATGTGCATCATTTGATATATACATGAACTTTCTAATTAAACTTTTAAATGTAATCTCACGTTGAGTTCCAGCTATGCAATTTAAATATTCTGTGAGTGCCTTGAGACGGAAATATGCTGCCTGGCCATGTTCCGTGAAACTACCTGGGGAAATTCATGACCTGGAAGCACAGAAGAGATTCAGGCTTATTCCTAGTCATCTGTTTAAATGAACTTTCCTTAACAGACCTGCAGCATCCCAAACAGAATCTGTTTTAGATGTAGCAGCCAAGATCACAGAGTGCATGGTTTTAGGCACTTTTCAGACTAAAATATACACTTTGTTCTCAGCAACAAACATGATTTCAGGATTATCATCCAATGTCCTCTTCCCTGACTTTGCATCCCTAAGGCATAATAATTCTGTGTGGCTCAGTGCAAAATCTAATCTTCCAGACCAGCACAACGGAACCACCCCTCAGGGAAGTGGGGGCCCAGGGGAAGAGACACTTACAATAAGGGCCCGTGGGAGCCGGTCCTCAGCAGATCAGGATACCCCTGCCTTCCTGGAAGGGGAGTGAGGGCTCTGGTTAGGCCTTACTGTCTTGTAGGAGAGGAGAATGAGCTGAGAATGAATGGCTGTCCTCAGGGAAAACCTTCCTCCCCTACTTGTTGGAATCCAAGGAGAATGTTTTTCTTCCTTTAAGATTTCCCAACTCCCTCCTTGGTCTCATTACTGCCAAGTTGCACACAAACGTGCCCTTGAATCCAGACGTTTTCTGGGCTCTCTGGCCACATCTTGATTTCTTCTCTTGGTTAGGGTTCCATGCTGGGTCTGGTGCTCACACAGCATTGCACGTGGGGGAAATTGCCTAATAAATCAGAGCGATCATAGGCTTCTCAAATAAATGGGGTTTTTCTTCATATATCTTCTACCTGGTGCAAAACGCATTGAGGACTGATTTTCTATGAGTAATTGTGCAATTTTATGCATTTGCAAGAACCCAAGTCTTTAATAAATCAGACCTTTGGAGTCCTTAGAGTATTTTCCTTTATACCACGGACCTGAACATTGTGTATGGTTTGTGGTCATTTGTTTTTTTAATATTCTGGTTGGTTTTCAGTTTGCTTGGTGGTGTTGGCTGCAGACTTGTAATTTCTGCTAGAGTTTAATTTTCCACTCAGAGAAATTTTATAGCTCTCCAGTGTTCACAGAGACCAGAGCGAACGTTTTTGCCAATTTGACCAACTCCATTGACAGACTCAGAATCTTAAGTGTGGGCCAGATCATGGACGTGATTCATATCTTATAAGCACCCTCTTTGATTTACCCAGGATCTGATGCTGGCCCCATGTAAATAACATTCTCTAACCTTCTCATCAGGGTGTCTTGGAGTATGCAAGGCCCTATCCCACACGGAACACAAATGTTATCCCTCGTTTCCAGCACGTATTCTCAGGGTAAACAAAATCCCTTGGGAGAGATACAATGTCTGCACGATCTTGAGTATCTTTTTTCTCGATTATGTATGAGGTGAAATAACGTTTAGTGTTCAGAGCTGAAACAGAATTATCACTCATTAGACCAAAGGACTGGTTTTATGAAGAGAAACAGTGTTATAAGAAGTAGTCTATTGCACGGGAAGGCAACATGATTTTAGAGAGGCTTCCTCGTTCTGTTTTATAAGAATGATCTCGGGAGAATGACAGACAACTCAAGAGTCATTTAAAGATAGCTAACACAAGACAATGCTTGCCTAATGTCGTATATCAAGACAATGAAAACTCAGCACTCAAATCCATTGCATATAATCTAGCTTGAGCTGAAATTAATGCTACTTATTATGTGTGAGCAGGAACTGTAAGTGAAGCTCAAATCCACATAGGAAACAATACCTTCAAAGAAGTTGGTGGAGGGGAATAAGCAATATTTTAGCATCTGCTGTGTGGCCCATGCCTTGTCTCTATTAAACCTAATGAAATGTGGAAGGAATAATGAATCCCGTTTTATAGATTAACCACTCAAAATGGGAAAATTAAGTAGCATACCCAAGATCACACAGCTGATAATGACCAAAGTTGAACTAGAATCCATGTTTCTCTGACTACCAAACCTTGTATTCTTCCAACTACACAGTTATCGCCTTAAATTTATGTAACGCTTTGAGTTTCAGTTTTCAGCCTTCAAGCAAAAGTTGGCCAACTCCTGAGATTGCTGCCACTTCCAAATTTCCGGCCATTCCTCAAGAGGGTGTTCCCACTCCCTTACAAGTGTTCACTCAGTGCCTACCATCCAATGTCGTTAAAGACCAAGGAATGAACGGTAATTGCAATCTTCTAGAAGCTTCTAACCTAGGTGGAAAGACATGAGGTAACCACATATGATAGTTGAATAACAATGCAGAATAGTATTGATCGCTGCCCCCATTCATTTACTCATTCTTTCATTCACAGTCAATGAAAGCTAATTTCTCTAAAGCATAATTTACTTAACACACACATCCAAAACATTTGCGGTAGCTTACAGTGTTAAAATACATGTCATACAAAACATTTAACATAAGACTGAAAGATTAGAAACAGTCCAGACAGACAGGAGAATATTCAGCTAGAAGGCTTAGAGGATGACACAGATCTCTTAATATGGAAGCAAAAGGTAAAACCCAAATGGGCTTTGCTGTCCTCTTTAGGGCCACCTGAAGAATGGACTCTTTCCTGATACAAAATGTAAGAGAAATTTACTCAAATTGATCCATATGCAAATTAACACAGTCAACAATACATCCGAACCTCAGAGGATCCCCCAGGACCTGGCTGTGATTAACAAAGATTGTTTGAGGAAGTACCACAGGGAACCAATTGAGGGCAAATGTGTGGGTGGCAGTGGAGAAGATTTGAAGAATTAAGAGTATCCGAGATTAAATACAGTAAATCGCAGAGAGGGAGTCCCTTCCTTTTCACCGTTCTTTTAATCAGAGTGTCTAAGACTGTTGCTGAGTCGTTAATTCTAATACTCTCTAATACCTGCTAGCTTTCCCTTTTAATGAAGGAAACAGCAACCTCGGGCTAATTGCTCACCAGAATACTTAGTGGTACTTTTAAATGTCATTTTGTTTTTGTTTTACTTATTATAATGATTTTCTTCTTTTAATAACAAATGTCGCTAGTTTTCTCCTTATGGTAACGACATAAAATTTCTCTTTAAAGTAACTTTATTTATGTTTTTTCTTAAAAAATTGATACTTTTCACTTATCCTATTGGTATAAACTCAGAAGTCTAACAATACCAAGCATTAGGGAGGGCGTGGATTCATGAGATCTCTGCACGTGACTGATGGCAGAATAAATTGGTGTGACCACTTTGGAAAACAATTTGGCATTGCCTCCTTAAATTGAACATTCGTCTGCCCTAATAAGCCACCATTCCACCTAAATGTCCATAACCAAGAAACAGTTTTGCTCTTGACCATCAGGAGATATGCATAAAAAGCTTCACAGCAGCCATCTTAACAACAGCAAAATCATGGAAATCACCCAAATGCCCAATGGCAGGAGAGTGGATGAATAAACTGTGGTGAATTCACATCATGGAATATTATTCGTGGTCAAAATGAATGAACTACAGCCACACTGAGCAATATGGACAAATCTAAGTAATATGAAGTGAAAAAAAAAAAAACAAGATTCAAAAGATTACATGCAGTTAGATTCTTTTCTTAAGGTTAAAAACAACTAGTGTAAAAAATGCACATTTTTGACTATATCAAACCAAAAACCTTCTGCACAGCAAAAGAAACTATCAACAAAATGAAAAGAAAACCTAACAATTGGGAGAAGATACATGCAAACCATATATCAGATAGGGGAGTAATATACAAAATATACAAAGAACTCATATGTCTCAACAACAAAAAAACCAACAACCCAATTAAAAAACGGGCAAAAGATCTGAACAGAGATTTCTCCAAAGAAGATATATGGATGGTCAATAGGCACGTGAAAAGATGCTCAACATCATTAACTTTCAGGGAAATGCAAATCAAAACTACAATGAGATATCCCCTCACTCTGGTCAGAACCGCTATAATTAACAAGACAGGAAACAACAAGTGTTAGAGAGGATGTGGAGAGAAGAGAACCCTTATATGCTGCTGGTGGGAGTGTAAACTGGTGCAACCACTATGGAAAACAGTATGGACTTTCCTCAGAAAATTAGGAATAGATCTACCATATGATCCAGCTATCCCACTGCCGGGTATTTATCCAAAGAACTTGAAAACACAAAGGCATAAAGATACATGCACCCCTATGTTCATTGCAGCATTATATACAATAGCCAAGACTTGGAAGCAACCTAGGTACCCATCAAGGGGTGAATGGATAAAGAAGATGTGGTATATATACACAATGGAATACTACTCAGCCCTAAGAAATTATGAAATCTGGCCGTTTGTGACAACATGGATGGATCTTGAGGGTGTTATGTTAAGTGAAATAAATCAGAGGGAGAAAGTCAAATACCATATGATCTCACTCATAAGTAGAAGATAAAAACAATGACAAACAAACACAACAACAGAGACTGGATTGGTGGTTACCAGAGGGTAAGAGGGGCGGGAGGAGGACGAAAGGGTTGATTAGGCACACGTGCTGTGATGGATTATAATTAGCCTTTGGGTGGTGAACATGATGTAATCGACACAGAATTCGAAATGTATTACGACATACATCTGAAAGTTATATACTGTTATAATCCATTGTTACTGCAATAAAAAAATGTTTAAAAAATAAAATAAACATAAAGAAAAAAATTATAAAAAGAAATGCACATCTTTAGATGTACATATTGATGGAATGAGACTATGTAGAAAAGGAAGCAAGAGAATGATGAATACAAGATCCAAGAGGCTTTTGAGGGGGCAGTAGGCAGGGGGTTAGGTTGTGGGAGGGCGTCATATGGCTGGATTAGGTGATTGTCAACATCCTGACTTTTGTTTGGGGTGGTGGTGTACAGACACTTTTTACATCATTCAAAGTAATCATGCAATGAACAAAATAAGGAAAAGTCAGCCTTGAGTAGGGCAATGATGAGAGTCTCTCAGGAACCAAAAACTATGATAAATTCAATTCTGTGCTTTTGAGTTTCAATAGGAAAAACAAGGCAGGGAACTTAAAGAATGAGTCTAAGCTAAATAATGATGCAGGTGTGTAAAAGGATGCAATTGACTGAGATGTGAAAAATACTGCAGAAAGAAAAGGCCCTATCAGGAAGGGTAGTCTAGATAGTTGAAATAGACGGAAGCTTGGGAGTCAGGTTGAGGGGAATTTGGAGAGCCTCTGAAGTGAAAATCAAATTAACCCCAGGGGCCAAAGTGAGCAAAGGCTCTGGGGCAGGATGGGAACTGTGGAGAAAATCAGGTCCACCACTGAGTCTCAGGAAAGCAAGCTCAGGGCATCAGGGGCAGTGATGTGACCAGGGAAGCACCAGCTCTGAGCTGGGCCTCATGGAGCATCTTTTGACATCTGAGGTCTTGTCTTTCTATCTCTTGAAGCGTCGGGCCCAGGGTCAGTCTGGAGCACTTACTGGTAACCTATGTGTTTCAGAAAGATTGAGGGTGGCTGACAAAAATATGTAAAACACAAGCAGATTCCTTAGGCGAGGAGGAGGTGAAGAATGAACGAATAAAAACAAGGGGAAACAGCCACAGTGGAGTCAGCAACTCTCCTAATACAAAAAAAGGACAGGCCAGAAAATTGTCCCGCATACTTGCTGGTGACAGACGTGGAGGAACAATGAGCGCCATCTTGAGTTGACCTCACAGGATTCACAGGACATTCTTGAAATGTTGAGCTCACAGAGTTCTTCAACTGAGGGTGAGTGGAATAATGATTCTCTGAGAAAGTTTTCTCGAGAAAGTCAAGCAGGTGAGCTGGTTTTTGGTGGGTAACTTATGAATGGGGAGAGAACCTGCAAAAATGGGCAGGGAGTATAACCCTTTAAATGATGTCTACTGAATGATAACAGTTTCCGCAATGTTTTTGGCAGGAGCACTTGGAGGTCGATTTCCTGAATTGCGCCTGAAGTGGGTGTTAACCTCTAAATGGAGAGATCCGTGTGCTTCAGATTTCTGATGGGTAAGTGGAATAGTTGACCTTTGGATGCTAACATGGAAAAATGGGGCTTCTATTCCGGACCAAACTGAAGGCATTCATCCTCTATACCAAGGGAAGGGCAGGATACGCAGAATTGCAGTGGGACTTGGGGACAAGGCCTCGGTGGGTTAAAACATTTTCTGTAGGAGATGGAGCAGGGTAGAAGGTTTGGAGTCTAGAATAAGCCTGCGGTGAGAGGGTGCCCAAGCTGGCAGAAGTAAAGAAAAAAAGAAAAAAGATAGGTGAGCAATTAAAAGGTGAATTATCCACAAGAGTGTTTATTTCCAGGAGATGAATTGGTGCTTTTTCCCGACTGGAAAGGGGAGACAGTATAGGTCTTTGTAGAATAACAAGAAAGCCTGGGTGCTGGGAGAAGACTAACCAAGGAGGGAGTTGCAGGCTGCATGGGGCTGTGCATTGGAGATGGGAAGCCAGCTGAGGAGTGACAGCAGGAGTTCAGGCCCCGAGCTATGAACATCGCCTCTCAGGTGCTTGCCCAGCTTTTCATGCCTCCTTCCTTCTGAGCGAGGGGCCCTGGCTCTGTATGGGGATCTGCTTTGCTGTGTACAATTTCAGCTTATTTCATTCCCCAAAGTGACTAACTGGTTTTAGTTGTCTAGGGAAATAATTGTCGTTTAAAATCAAACCTTTCAACAAGCGCTGGTTGTGAAACTAAAGAGCACACAGGACGTGGTAGGAAAAGAAAAGAAGCAACTATTAGGGGGATTATTTTCAGAATTCCATCTTTTTCCATTTGGAACAACTTGGACAACCCACGATCTGAGATTTCTGGCTGAAACATTCCAAGGATGTCACACAGTTCCTCTTGAAATGTCGCTGAAGTTGAGATACTAATAAATCAACCTGTGGCATTCGTTAAGATCCCATAGCTGAAGAATGACTCCAAGAGGAACCCCTGAAAAGCACAGTGCATCCTTTCCATTTCCAAAACTCGGCCCCTTTGGCTTATATCCTCTGGGAGTCCTGTTGGGCATTCATTACCACACCCTATATGAGGGCCCCTATTTTCCACCCTCTTTTAGGTCATAGCCAAACTTCAAATCTTTCTGCAGAAGGGAGGGAGGCCAAAGGAGCCAAGGTGGATAGAAGTTGGCTGGAGGAAAGGCTGCCCTGTATGGCTGTCAGCCCACCAGGCCACGTGCCTCCCAGTGAAGACATGGGGAGAGGGAGAAACGGATGGTCATCAAGACAGAAAGCTGAGCCCAATACTATCGAAATTTTTGGTCAGTTTCGGATTTTTTTGTGCTAAAGTAGTATGACTTCTGAAAGAAAGGAAAGTTTGGGTGTTCCCATGGGTTGAATTTTCCTGCAAAAGAAGGGCCATACAAGGTTCCAAGCACCAGTAAGCCAGCTGCTGTCTGAGATTCCCCAGACTGACCGAATCTTTCAGGCCATCAGCTCAAGCTGGAGGAGCTTGGAATTGGTTTCCCAGAAATGAAGAAAGATGGAAAGGAAGCAAAAGAAGCATATCAATTTCCCTCTGACAAAAACATTTCTCCAACATTAAATTAGAGGCTAAAAAAAGTCTTAAATTCTAACAGATTGTGCCCAATTTAAAACTCGATTCTACAGTATTCAGTAAAAAATTCAAGTCCACTTAAAGTGTGGCCTTTTATTATCTTTACTAGAATAGATTAGGTTGCACCATAGCAAATATTTAACCATTTTTGACCTACAAAAGCCAATTTCATATGGCTCAATCTGATACAATTGTATATACCCCATTAGAAACTATAGAGTATAGTCATTAAACAAAAAGTTAAAAAAAAACAAAACTGGGTCCAGGATCGATAATATGGAACGTTAAGTTTACATCTTTTTTTCTCATAGGAAGATTCTCTAGAACCAAAAGAAATGTTTTTAATGTCATCTAGCCCAGCTTTTTAATTTTTGTGTTTGAGAATGGTGGCCTAAAGACGTTGATACTTGTGTAAGACCATACATTTCAGTAAATGTAATGGACATGAAATAAAACAAGGGTTTGCCTTCAGGATTAGCCATTGTCCAGAAGATGATTTTTATGAGCCTATCTATAGTTGGCCTATGTCACTTATGCAAAAGCCTTATCAACAATGTGGTTCTTATCAGAGGAAACGTACACTCACAGTGCTTCCTGTTGTGTGCTTGATGGTGGAGATAAGGGAGGGAAAGAGGTGCTGAGCATCCAAGGATGGAGAAGATTATCTTGACCTTCTCCATGCTGGAGCTATTGAGGTTGGGGACCTCCCATTTGACCAGTGCCAGGAGTATCAGGTCAAACTCTCTTCTCTCTCCTTGTCTTATAAGGATAATGAGGCCGTGTTCCCCTCATTAGGCAAGTTGAGACCAAAAGAACTGAGGGCAGACAGCACTGTAGGATCCATCTGTCCCAGGTAGGACTAAGGAGGAGACAGTCTTATTACTACACTACATGGAATCTTCCATATAAAAGGAAGTTAAGACTTTTAGGAAAAGGCATAAAGAGAACAGGATGGTTGGAGCCTAGCTAGCAGATAATTTGGGGAAATAACTGTCACACTAGATAGAGGCTTCAAAAATGATAGCATTGGCTCTCTTTTCCTTGGGGTTTTTAAGTGTTTCAGTTGTTCTCCATTTTCTGATGGTCCTAACGCATTTGAGCCCTAGGAAAGAAATGGGCAGCTATGGCTGGTGATTTATGCTCGAGAGGGCAGGCAGGTGGGGAGAAGGAAAGAAGAGCCAGATTCTCAAGTAGTTGTATGTAAGAGGCACAGGCAGTCTCCCTCTGACAAGGCAGCAGTGAAGAAAAGCTGCTAGTTGGGCCTTTACCCCAAAGACACTAAAACCATCCTAACGCCAACTACTTCTCAGCTAGTTGGCACTTCCTAGACTCAATGATTTACATTGACAAACATTACTTAATTCTTCAAAAGTAAGGACTGTGGTATGGAGGTACTCAAGAAAGCCCTGTATTTGGAGGTCATATAAAATACTACATATTTGTATAGCACTTGATAATTTATATAAATAAGTGCACATGCATTATCTATGCCTGTCAGCTTTACAATAGTCCTGTGAAGTGGATGTCATGGGCATTCTCATTTTACTGGAACTAGCTTCATTTTCTTTATCTTTGTCTTCTGTGAGTTTTCACAGATGGATCTACTAGTATTCACTACTCCACTTGTTCTCCAAGTGTGACCTCTGGACCAGCAGCATCAGTGTCACTTGGACACTTGTTAACATGGAAAATTCTCAGGCCCAATCCAAGACCTATTGAATCTCAGGGTTGTTTTTGGTGACTCTGATGCATTCTCAAGTTTGAAAGTCACTGAACAACGCTCAGCCTTCCTCTAAGTCCTAAGCAAACCCTGAGTGTTGCAGGATACACATCAAAGGACTCAGGTCACCACGCACTGGGACTTAGAATACTCACCTCACCAGCACCAGGATTTGAGGAGCCCAGAGCCAAGTTGTAGGCCAGCCCACTTGTTATTCCTCTCCAGTTTGAGATCTGAGACTCAACTAGATCTTGATCTGGGTCCTGCAAAAGACAAAGTGCACCAGACACGTAAGGAAATGCTTCCATGGGAAAATGTTCATTCAAGAGGACCATCTCAAAAAAAAAGGCAGAACATCTGGGCTTTTACGGAGGGAGGGAAACAGGGAGTCATGGTTATTAAGGAAGGGTGGAAGTGGGTCTTACTCAGAATGTGGATAGCAGGTGGCCCTTGTTTCTGAGAACACAAAACAGGGATAGCGCTTACCTGTCTCTGCTTTCCAGGAACACAGGGCTGAGATAAGGTTCAAGGTCGTCAGTCCCCGAGTAGCCCACAGCTTGGATCTCTCTCCCATGCCTATATTGATCTCATCTGTGATGCCTGCTTTGTCTGCCTTGATCTCAGTTCTCCCAACTTCTGATGGTTGCTTCATATGACTTACCCATCCTCTGATGGACTCTAGCTAGGAACTTGCCTTGGTCTTCCAAGTCCCCTCCTTGCCGTAAGAGCCTTGTCCCTGGACCCCCTCTGAGGTTGGTGGCCCATGAAAGTCCTTCCCAGGTAATGTCTGCTTCCTGCCTAAGGAGCAGATTCCAAGATTTCCTTTCACCATGCTCTTCCCACCTGTTAAAATCTCGACCTCATACTCTCCTACTGTCCAGCATTTCTGAAACTGTGCTTGAGAGAAATGTGTGTTTTGGACATTATTCCTGACTCATTGGGCTGCACCCAGAAAGAGACTCCACAGGCAGATGGGTCTCCCCAGCCACACTCAATTTGAAGGTCTGATGTTTCGCAGGCCCCTGGCTGCCTCCACTTCCCTGCCTGGACCGTGTCATCTCACTGGATCCCTAAGGTCTGATATGTGACATTTTACGCGCTGGTATGTATCATATATTATAAAATGCTTGGCATCTAGTATGTGATCAATGAACATTTATTGAAGAGAGATGGGGAGGAGGAAGCAAAGGACAGAGAGGGAGGGAGTGAGGAAGAAAGCATGAAAGGAAATGTAAAGTGCTCCCTTTCTTACTGGGTTATTGTGGCAGTAAAGGCCTGATAACATGCGAAGTGTTCTCAGCTTTTTGGAAATTCACTGCTTCATCCTCAAGTTACTTTGTTGTCAAGTTACTTTGTTATTATAGAATAATCAGCTATATCCACAGGTCTCTGATGCATCTTTAGTGATGTCATGCTTCTTCTACAGACTGGTGGTTGTTGTCTGTTAAGAGATTTATAAACTTAAAAGAAAAAGAAAATGCAACAAATCCAACAAGAAGGCAGTTCAGCACAGGTGGGAAAATGATCACCTGGTGAGAAGAGACCGGTGCTGAGACACACTCACCAAGGTCCCTGTGCTCCTGGCCAGGAAAGATTCCAGGGCTGCTGGCTCTCATCACAGCAGCCCTGAGGTGGGAGACAGAGCACAGCTGCTTTTCACAGAGGCTTGGAGGGGTGGGCGGGAGGAATGGGCTCCTGGTTCTTGCCCCAGGGCAACAGCAGGGCCTTCCTGATGAAATTCTAGCCACTCTGGGTGCCCTGGAAGAGCCCCCCTGCAGCCCTGAGTCATTTCTCCCCCAGCGCCTGCTCCATGTCTCTGAAAGGCGCTGGGGGTATGGGGGCTCCCTGGGCAGAAGGAAAGCTGGGCCAGCAGGAGGGTGTTTATTCCACACAGGGTTCTGAGAGTTCCTTTTCTGCTGTTGTTTCAAGAAATTATGTTGATGTTTGTCTTGAGTGGTTAGTTTCTCCCCTCTTCCTTTTCAAGTGAGTAAACTTCTTACATTCAGAACAAAATCAAGTGTTCCCTTTTTACCATTTCCTTCTGCTCTAAGGAAATGTCTGGCATTCTCAGAAAAGTGGATCCACGTCCCATGTGGTACAATTTCAGGAGTGTTGGGAAGGCCCTCTTGGCCTGCCTCCACAGTGTGGGCCACCTCTCTACACAGACCCAAATCAAATCCAGAAACTTTGACTATCACCTTTGTTCACCTCAATATGTAAAGGGATTTCTGGATAAAGCATTATGTGTGAAAAAAGAAGACCCATCATCTTACACACATGCACACTCACACAATCCTTCTTTAAGGAAGAGAAAAAGCAGATGGTAAGAGTCTGAATGGGATCAGAATGCATTTCTTCTAAAGCTTATATAAAAGAACACTCCATGAGTAAAAGAACTTCCTGTACCAAGAGAGGGGACACAGGAAGCAGGGGTTAGCCTGACTCATTAACCAATAGTTTGAGGAGGTCATTTAAGTACAGAGAATTTGGGGAGTTACAGATAATTGCTCTTTAGCCCATTTTGTAATTCATTTTTTAATTTTCTTACTATTGAGTTTTTAGGGTTCTTTATATATTTTGCATATAAACCCTTTATCAGATATGTGATTTGCAAATATTTTTCTCCTAGTCTATAGCTTGTGTTTTCATGTTCTTAAAAATATCTTTCACTGAGTAAAAGTGTTTAATTTTGATGAGACCTAATTTATCGATATTCCCTTTTATGGGTAGTGCTTTGATGTCATGTCGAAGAATGTTTTGCCTAATATGAAGTCATAAAGATTTTTCTCATACGTTTTCTTCTTGAAGTTTTATAGTTTTAGTTGTATCTGTGATCTATTTTTAGTTGAATTTAGTATAAGTTGTGAAGTTTAGGTGAAAATTTGTGTGTGTGTGTGTGAATGCTCCAGCGTTTCAACACCATTTATTGAAAAGTCTATCTTTTCCTAATTGAATTGCTTCTGCACCTTCACCAAAAATCATTTAGTCATATTTATGTGAGTCTATTCTGGATTCTTTATTCTGTTCCATTGATCTACATATCTATCTCTGCACCAATATCATACTATCTTGATTCCTATAGCTTCTAAACCTTAAACTCTCGTAACATAATTTCTCCAACTTTTTATCTTCTTTTTCAAAATTGTTTTAGCTGTTCTAAGTTCCTTTGCTTTTACCTATAAGTTTTAGTGTTAGTATGCCATCTGCAAAAAAAACCCTGCTGGTATTTTGATTGAGATTATATTGAATCTATAGACCAATATTGGGAAAATTAACGTCTTTACTATGTTGAATCTTCAAGTTCATAAAAATGATGTGTTTTCTCTAATCATTTAGTTCTTACCTGATTTCTTTCATTAGCATTTTGTAGTTCTCACATTGCAGAATTCATATATGATTTGTTAAATTTATCTCTATTTCATTTCAGAACCTATTTTATCTATATGCTATTTTTAAAAATTTTTTATTTTCATGTACATTGCCAGTATACAGAAATACATTTCTATACAATTCAATAGAACTCAATAATTCACACACTGATTTTTGTGTGTGGAACTTATATCCTGCAACCTTGCTAGATTCACTTATTAGTTCCAGAAGTTTTTTTTTTTTTTCCAGTTCTTTGAGATTATCTATGTAGACAATCATGTTACCTGTGACTAGGAACAGATTTTTCTTTTTCTCATCTGTATGCCTTTTCTTTCTTTCCTTTTTTCTTTTTTGCCTTATTGCTCTGGCTAACACATCTAGGACAATATTGATTAGGAGAGTTGGGAGTGTACAAGTAACAAAATAGTAACAGTAAGTCCTAATGTATGAAATAATTATTTTAAATGTAAATGGAATAAATTATCCAATCAAAAGACAAAGAGTGGCTGAATGGGTAAAAAAGAGAGAGAATTTGACAATATGCTATCTACAAGACACTCATTTTAACTTTAAGGACACACATAAGCTAAAAGAAAAGGGATGGAAAAAGATATTCCATGCCAATGATAATCAAAAGAGAATAAGAGTGGCTATACTTATATCAGAAAAAACAGACTTTCAGTCAAAATGGGTCACAAGAGACAAAGAAGGTCATTATATAACAATGGAGCAGGCAGTTCACCAAGAGGATATAGCAATTGTAAATATATATGTACCCAACATTGGAACACCTAAATATATAAAGTAAATATTAACAGAACTAAAGGGAAAAATAGACAGCAATACAATAATAGTAGGGACTTCTGTACCCTATTTTCATCAATGGATAGATCATCCCAAGAGGAAACCAACAATGACACAGCTGACTTGAATAATACTATAGACCAAATGGACCTGATAGACATATACAGAACATTCCATCCAGCAGCAGCAAAATACACATTCTTCTCAAGTGCACATGAAACATTCTCCAGGACAGATCATATGTTGGGCCACAAAAATAAGTCTTGACAAATTTAAGAAGATTGAAATATCAATCTTCAAATCAAGTACCTTTTCTGACCTCAATGGTATGAAATTAGAAATCAATAATAGGAGGAATATTGGGAAATTAACAAATATCTGGAAATTATACAACACATTCCTGAGCAACCATCGAAAAGGAAATCAAAAAGTATCTTGAGACAAATGAAAATGAGAACACAACATACCACATTTTATAGAATGCAACAAAAGCAGTTCTAAGAGGGAAGTTTATAGCAATAAATGCCTACATTAAGAAAAAAGAAAGATTTTAAATAACCTAACTTTACATCTCAAAGAGCTAAAATAAAATAGAAAAAGCTAAGCCTAAAGTTAGTAGAAAGAAGGAAATAGTAAAGATTAAAGCAGAATTAAATGAAATAAAGATTGAAAAGACAATAGAAAAGATCAATGAAACTGAGTTGTCTTTTCAAAAAGATAAAATTGACAAACCTTTAGTTAAACTAACCAAGAAAAAAATAGAGAGGCCTCAAATAAATAAAATTATAAGTGAAAAAGGAGACATTACAACTGATATGACATAAATACAAAGGATCATAAGAGACTACTGTTAACTATTATATTCCAAAAAATTGGATAACCTGGAAAAAATGGATAAATTACTAGAAACATACAACCTAATAAGAGAGAATCATAAAAAAATAGAAAATCTGAACAGACCAATAATGAATAAGGAGATTGAAGTAATAATCAAAAACCTCCCAACAAAGAAAAGCCCAGGACCAGATGGCTTTATAGGCAAATTCTATCAAACACTTAAAGAATTAAAGCCAATCTTTCTCAAACTCTTCCCAAAAAATGAAGAGGAGAGAACACTCCCAAACTCATTTTATGAGGCCAGCATTACCCTCATGGCAAAGCCAGATAAGAACACTACAAGAAAAGAAAATTACAGGCCAATATTTCTGATGAACACAGATGCAAAAATCCTCAACAAAGATGCAAAAATACCAGCAAACCAAATTTAGCAGCACATTAAAAGGATCATAGCCCATGATCAATTAAGATTTATGCCTGGGTTTCAAGGATAATTCAACATATGCAAATCAATAAATATGATATACTATATTAACAAAATGAAGGACAAAAATCATATGATCATCTCAATAGACACAGAAGAAGCATTTGACAAAATTCAACATCCTTTCATGATAAAAACTCTCAACAAATTAAGTATAAGAAGAATGTACCTCAACATAATAAAGACCATATATGATAAGCCCACAGCTAATTTGATACTCAAACGTGAAAAGTTAAAAGCTTTTCCTCCAAGATCAGGAACAAGACAAGGGTGCCCACTCTCACCACTTCTATTCAACACAGTGCTAGAAGTCCTAGCCACGGGGCTGGCCCCATGGCTGAGTGGTTAAGTTCACGTGCTCCACTGCAGGCGGCCCAGTGTTTTGTTGGTTTGAATCCTGGATGCAGACATGGCACTGCTCATCAAACCACCCTGAGGCAGCGTCCCACATGCCACAACTAGAAGGACCCATAATGAAGAATATATAACTATGTACTGGGGGACTTTGGGGAGAAAAAGGAAAAAATAAAATCTTAAAAAAAAAAAAGTCCTAGCCACAGCAATCAGGCAAAATAAAGAAATAAAAGGCATCCAAATAAGAAAGAAAGAATTAAAATTTTCTGTATCCGCAGATTACGTGGTCTTCTACATAGAAAACCTTAAAAACACCATCAAAAAACCATTAGAACTAACAAACAAACTCAGTAAAGTTGCAGGATACAAATCAATATACAAAAATCAGTGGCATGTCTATACACTAACAACAAACTCTCTGAAAAAGGACTTAAGAAAATAATCCCATTTACAATAGCATCAAAAATAATAAAATACTTAGGATGTTTTGACCAAGTAGATGAAAGATCTGTACACCGAAAACTATAAGACATTGATGAAAGAAGTTGAAGAAGACACAGATAAATGGAAAGATATCTGATGCTCATGGGTTGGAGGAATTAATATCGTTAAAACATCCCTACTACTCAGAATGATCTACAGATTCAATGCAATCCTTATCAAAATTCCTTTGGCATCTTTCACATAAATAGAAGACAATCCTAAAATATGTATGGAACCATAAAAACCTTGAATGGACAAACCAATCCTGAGAAAGAAGAACAAAGCTAGAAGCATCATACTTCCTGATTTCAACCTATATTACAAAACTGTAGTAATGAAAACAATATGACACTGGCATAAAAATAGACACATAAGTCAATGGAACAATAGAGAGCCCAGAAATAAATCCACACAAATCCAGTTAACTAATCTTTGACAAGGGTGCCAAGAATGCACAACAGGGACATGATAGTCTCTTCAATAAATGGTTTGGGGAAATCTGCAGATCCACATGCAAAAGAATGAAATTGGACCCTTTTCTTCACTATCCACAAAAATTAACTTGAAGTGGATTAAAGGCTTAAACATAAGACCTGAACTGTAAAACTCCTAGAAGAAAACATAGGGAAAAAGTTCATGGACACTGGTCTTGGCAATGATTCTTTAGATATGACACCAAAAGCATAGTAAACCAGTGGGACTATATTAAACTAAGAAGCTTCTGTTCAGCAATGGAAACAATCGACAAAACAAAAAGGCAACCTATGGAACGAGAGAAAATATTAGCAAACCATATATCAGAGAAGGGGTTAATATCCAAAATACATAAGGAACCGATACAACTCAATAGTCAAAAAATAAATAACCCTATCAAAAAATGGGCAAATGACCTGAACAGACCTTTTCCCATAGAAGACATACAAATGGCCAACAGGTACATGAAAAGGTGTTCAACATCACTAATCATCAGGGAAATGCAAATCAAAACTACAATGAGATATCACCTCACAACTGTCAGGATAGCTAATGTCAAAAAGACGAGATAACAAGTGTTGGCAAGGATGTGGAGAAAGGGAATATTTATTTGTACACTGTTGGTGGAAATGTAAATTGGTACAGTCACTATAGAAAACAGTATGGAGGTTCCTCAAAAATTAAAAATAAAGCTACCATATGATCTAGCAATCCCACTTCTGGGTATATATCCAAAAGAAATGAAATCAGGATCTCAAACAGATACCTTCATTCTCATGTTTATTACAGGATTATTCACAATAGCCAAGATATGGAAACAACTTAAGTGCTTATTGACAGATGAATGGATAAAGAAAATGAGACATATAGATACATAGATGATATGATGGGATATTATTCAGCCATAAAAATAAGAAAATACTGCCATTTGTGATAACGTGGATGAACCTAGAACACATTTTGTTAAGTGAAATAAATCAGACACAGCAAGACAAATACCATTTGATCTCACTTAGATGTGGAATCAAAAAAGTTGAACTCATAGAACCACTGAATAAAATGGTGGTTTCCAGAGGCCAGGGGGTGGAGGGAATGGGGAGATGTTGGTCAGAGAGCACAAGACTTCAGTTAGAAGATGAATAAGTTCTGGGGATCTAATGTACAGGATGGTGATTATATTTAATAATAGTGCATTGTATACTTTAAATTTGCTCAGAGTAGATCCTAAATGGTAACTGTGCGAGGTGAAGGATGTGTTAATTAACTTGTTTGTGATCAGCTGTCTGTAATGTATACATATATGAAACCATCACATACACATTAAAAAAATCACATTGTACAACCTAAATAGACACAACATCATTTGTCAAATATACTTCAATATAGCTGGAAAAAATATTTTTTTAATTAAAAAAGTTTGTAGATTTGGGTCTTTCACCAAACTGGGAAAGTTTTCAGACGTTATTTCCTTATATATTCTTTCAGCATCACATTCTTTCTCCTCTTACCCTGAAATTTAGAGAAGAATGTTAGACCTTTTATAATTGTCTCCCTGAGCCTCTCTCATTTGTTTTCACTGTTTTTTCACTGTGTTGTTCACATTGGATTGTTGCTGTTGGCCTCTCTTCAAGTTCATGTATTCTTTCTTCTGCCGTATCCATACTGTCGTTGAAACCATCACGGAGTTTTTGATTTAATTTATTATATGTTGAGTTCTAAAATTTTCATTTGCTTCTTCTTTATATCTTTTATTTCTTTGTTGAGTTTCAATTTTCACATTTTTTTCAACAGGGTTTGCAAATGCTAGTTTGAGCATTTTTACAACAGCTGTTTAAAATCTACCAGCTAATTCCAAAGTCTGTGTCATCTCAGCGTTTGCTTCTGTAGATTGTTATTTCCCATGTTAGTTATAATTTTCAACATTCTTCATATGCTGAATAATTTTGGATTATATCCTGGATGTTATGAATATTAAGTTATGAGATTCTAGATCTTCTTAATTCATGGAAAATGTTGATGTTTTAGTTATAGAAGGTAATTGAACTGGTTAGACTCAGGCTAAAAGTTCCAACCCACCTGCTTTGGGCTGTGGTTCCAAAGTCAGTTTAATTGTCAAAGACTTTCTACAGTTCTTCAGATCTGTCACAGGTGTGTGCCACCCAGTGGCCGGTCTGGGGCATGGGCAGTGGTCTATCTGTCAGCTTAATTCTCAAAGCATTCGATGTGCTAATTGGGATCAGATTCACATATGTGCAGCTCAGGGGTTCATGAAAAACTTTACAGGTCAGCTTTCCTGAGCTCCCCCCTCATCATGGTCTCCTTGGCACTTTCAGGTGCTGAGAGGCTCTTGTTTTCACTCTTCCAGCCAAACTTGGGGTTCTAGTTGCCTCTATCCTGTACACTTCTGTGGTTCTACCAAGGAATGGCCAAGTAACGGGAGGACAGAACGAAGCGGGGAAAAGCAATGGGGATTTGCTCCTCGCTCTTGGGATTGTAGCTCTACTGAATGGAGACGTAGGTTTCCCTCCTGTGTTAGTCAGCGTTCTCTAGAGAAACAGAGAGAAGGAGAGAGAGAGAGAGCATTTTATTTTAAAAAATTGGCTGACACGATTGAGGTGGGTGGCAACTCTGAAATCTGCAGGGCAGGCCAGCAGCCTAGAGATCCAGGGAAGAGCTGATGTTACAGCTCAAATCTGAAGGCACTATTCCATGGGGAAGGAAAATTCCCCCTTCCTGGGGGACCTCAGTCTTTTCTTTTAGGACCTTCAACTGATTGGCCTACCCACATTATGGATGGTAATCTGTTCTACTCACAGTCTACTGATTTAAATATTAATCTCATCTAAAAAATACCTTCACAGTGACATGACTTGTGTTTGACAAAATATCTGGATGATGTGGCATAGCCAAGTTGACACAAAAAATTAACCACCACAAGTCCAACCCTTGCCAACTTGGCACTTGCAAACACCTCCTTAAACCATACTTAATCACCAAATAAAATCAAAAAATCATATTCTCACCTAAGATGATACAACTATCCTGTGTAAAACTGTATTACAGTTTTACAAAACAAAAGAAAAAACACTAACTTTTCCTCCAGAACAGGATGCAAAATTCTTGGATGATGGTCATTCCTCTTGATATCCTGTAACTTAAATGCCGTGATGTAGTTAACAATACTTAAATACTATGATGTAAATTCAATACATCTTATGTTATACGATGAGGGGATAAGAGAGAGAAAGAAATAAAGATATTTGCTTGATACACACATAAACACACATGTTCAAGACAAAATGCAGAAGAAACACTCATGATAATTGGAAATTATACCCCCCTCAGAGTTTTGGCTCTTTTCTGTCCCTGTTACCAGCTACTGCCCTGCTGTCACAGGATTATCTGGGGACTGGATCAGGAAAGAATAGAGAAAATAAAGAGAAGAAGTAAAATGAGAGATTTCCCCTACTCTGTGCAATGGGGGTTCACATGCCAGTTCCCTGAGCGAGAGCTAGAGGTCTCCTCTTAGAGTTCTATCTGTGCCCTGAAGTCCCCTTCCAGGGTCTGAGATGTGTTGAGTATGGGCCAAGGGAGACTGGAAGAAAATACGGTAAGCTCACTGCCAGATGAATGGTATTTCAAATTTGGGCTCTTTCCCAAACTTTCTGCTGCTATTTCCTTTTCAGTGCCCTTAGATAGCTGTCGCGTGCATTCTGTCCAGGTTTTATAATTGTAATCAGTGGGAGAAAAGGAGTAGAGTGTATTTATTCCATCTCACTCAGAACCAGGATCTCTCACCCATTTATTTTTACCTTATTTAATGTAGTGACCAAAACATTTTTAATTACATCTGTGACTCACATTTGCAGCTTACATTACATTTCCATTGGACAGGACTGGTCTGCAAGTTTGATGCACAATAAAAAAAAATCCGTGTAATTAATATTGATTAAACACCTTCTCTGTGGTAGACATTTTGCTATGGGCTAGGGTACTGTGTTGAACAAAATAGACATAGCCCTTCCATCATGGACTAGTCTAGGGGGTAAACAGACTCTAAGTAAGTCACACACACATATATACACATGCACAAAGCTATATCATTTTATTTCTAATCAGCACCATGAAGGAAATAAAGAAAATGCCATTGAGTCCCTAAGCCAGGACTGCAATCAGCATGGAGGGCTGTGGAAAGATTCCCTAAAGAAGTGGCATTTAGTCAAAGCTTGAAGGTGAGTAGGACTTTCCTGGGTGAAGAGGAGCAAGAAGGCGCATTCCTGGCAGATGTAGCCCATGGGCTGGAGATTTTCAGACGGGAAGGAGCTTTCCTCAAGGAGAAGAAGGAAGATTAGCGTTGGTGGGGCACAAGGGAAGGGGGGAGTATGGGGCACACGGCAAGAGGAGGCCCATGCTGGTTGAGCAAGGCATGCGGACCTGCCTATGGAAGAGCCAGTAAAGAATGTTCCCCAACATACACCAGTGGCGTGGTTCTCCATCAGGGCATCTAGTTTGCTTTGGTGTCCCTTTCTGAGAGGAAGCAGGCCCAGGAAAACATGCCCCAGTACTTCAGAAGACTGAACAGAAGCGTTTCAGAAGGCTGAGAAGATCCATTAAGTGTTTCCTAGGCTATTTCTCCTGAATCTACAACCAGAAGGGTCTCTGGGGGGAAAAAAGAAAAGAAAAGAAACCTGTCTATAACCACTTTCTTTTCTCATGTCATTGGACTGGACCCAAGAGCCATGGAGAATAAAGCTTCAAATTTGAGAAGTTCCTTTGCAGTGTTTCTGGCACAATACCCTCATTATAAAGGTGTATGAACAATTATGAGGTCCAGAGGGACTACAGAATGAGCACAAAATGAAAAAGCAAGTTAGAGGCAGCAAAACTGGTACAGAGCCCAGAACTCCCTCATGTTTGCCATGGGGAGAGCAGAAGTGCTGACGTAGATGTCTCTGCAGACCAGGCCGCTTTCCACTTCCCTAACTGAACTCTCACTGGCTGGGAGACATAGATCTCTTTGTCCTCATGCTCTTCCTATATAAAGCCAAGTTACTTTGGTAGTTCTTCAAAACCACTGCCCTGGTATACATTACCTCTGACTTTTGTGCTTTCCCCAAAACCAAAGGGTGAGATTAAATCAATTCTAGAATGTTCCTGGGACTTGCAACCTATATTTGAATAATGTTATTATGTATCTGAGTAACTTTTAAGAGCATTGCTTTCACATTTTTATGCTAAAGCTCCCCATTTTCTGTTTATCAATCCTGTCCATACTGATACAGGAAGTTTTTGGTTTCCTTTTTCATAAAACAAAACAATGAGAAGAGACTCAGATTTACAATCAGCCTGACACGTGACTACACTCATTCAAATGCCTATTGGAGGGCATCAATGGAGGGCTTTGCGGCTTGGATCTCTCCGAATCCCAGTTTATCTGGCCACATGAGACTTTTGGACACGAGTTATGGCTTTCCCAGTGCTGGAAAAGAGAGACATTTTGCTGAATTGCAGCAGCTGTATATGGTGAGTAATAGAAGCGTTCACACCCAGAGCCACAGAGAGTCCAGCCCAGTTAGATATTTATGAGCTCACATTTAGCACAGTTGATGGAGCTTCACCATGTGTTTATTTAAAGGCCGGTCCCATTAAGGGTTAAAAAGCATGGACGAGATCCTGGGAAGCAAAGGCCCATCTCATACCCCGGGTCAGTGCTCACCGCCCAACTTCACCGACAGATCAGAGATTTACTCCAATGTGTTGGACAAGCTTGTAGTTGATGGTCCCTTTTCCATACATGTCTACTGTTTGTGGCTTAACAAACCAATATGTCAGGGAAAGGAAGGATCAATGATGAAAAGTCAGCTCTACAGAACCGTGCCAAGACCTGGGCAAATGTTTGAAAGTGGGCCTTTATCTGAAAACAAGCAAGACTCAGAGGTTTGCAATCTGGGAACAGCTTTCATTGAGGTGAAAGGCAGAAAAGGCCAGTTATAATCAAGGCTGGCCAAGAGCCATTGTGACCCCTCCTGCTGTTGGCCAGAGAAAAAGCAAATACAGCACCCCCAAGAGATTGGACCGCAGACTCTTCCGCAACCACTTTGTGGGGTGTTCATCTCACCCCCTTTCTTACTCTCTTGCTCCAGACACTGCTGCTCACACAAATCCCAAAGACACTGTGAACTTGGGTTTTGCTGGCAGCTCTGCGTTGGATGATGTCAAATGAGGGAGCCAATGTCAAGACCGAACTGAAGAGGACGTTCCAGTATGGGCCGAGCTGCTTGAACTTTTAAGGAAGTTTGGCCTAGAGAAGAAAGAGTTTAGGACAGATAACGTGGCTGTTTACAAATATCTTAAGCATGGCCTAAAGGAAGCAGAGTTGGGCTTATTTAGTGGAGCTAATTATTATTAGTGGAACTACATTATTATTAGCGTGGCTCCAGCAGGCAGAATTTTGTTAGGCTGGATTCACAACCAGCTGTTTTGTCCTCTTGCCTCAGTGAAAACAGTTGCCACATCATGAAAGTCTGAATCTGCCAAGCGCTGAGACTGCACCCTAGGAGTAAGATGCAAGCCGAAATAGGTGATCACTCTGCCAAGATGATTCCTTTTTCCGTTTTATGTTTATTTTGCCATCTGTGAAAATAATATAGTACCTTTGCTAGTCTAATCATTTGGATCATTAACTAGAAAACTAGTTTTCCTCTATATCTATGATTTTAAACCCCACTGTAATATTAATTATTATTTCATTACACCCAGATTCTACAGAACTTGCCAGGAAAATGTGACTCCAATTCTAAGGGAAAGTGCATACATTCATGAGAAATTCCATTTCAACATAGAGTTGGAGCACTTTTGTTCAAGGAGATAAAGGACACCTGCCCTCATGCTAACCCACCATTAGATTCACATTTTCAGGCTTTTGTTTCCTTTAATTTGCCACACCAAAATAATCTCTCTTTCCCAGACTAAGATGTATGCAAAAATAGTCATGAGTTTCTACTCTTCCCTTTCAATAATTGTTGAAATGTTTTCCAATTAAACATTACATGTGAGAGGGATTAATGGTGTGCAGAAAAGATGACACAAGTCGTGAATCCACCTTTCTTAGCTATGTCCTGAGTTTTAACTGCTAGCCACTAAAGACCAACAGATCCAACGGCCAACAAAGGTGCCCGTATGGTGACCCCACCAGGAGCTGCATGTTTCTCTCAGGGTTGGAATATTTGAAAGTTGAGTCGAGTTTTAGCTGGTCAAGAAAGTTTGCACACAGTAGGAAAGAGAGAATTTCAAAAGGTCTCTATCCTTCTGCTCGTTCCTGGACCTCTGCCAAAGTCCAGGCGTGTTCTAGTTACTTCTGGGAAAGCCACCTTCTCCTCTGCAACAGAAAAACAAATCAACCCCAACATTTAGACCAGCAGATGGCTTCCAGGGAAAACAGAAATGATCCACCTGCTGAAGCAAGGAGCTGACATAAAGTTGGATGTGTTTGCAGATGACTCATGGTGATGACTTCCTTGTGGTTGTCAACGTGCAGGCTTCTCATGCCCCTCTAATTGCTGGGTGGACAGCTCAGCAGGCTCTGTAGCCTCACTGTCTGTTCCCCGGGGGGACCGCAGGGATCTGGCTCTGCCCTGACCTTGAGCTCTTCTGTGGCAAGGATCTGGCCTCATTTTCCTGGTAACCATAATGCATAACCCACTTTCTTCCGGTAGCAGGCATTTACGAATGTTTGTTGAAACGAACTTGAATTCCAGGTAATAGATGAAGATGATAGTCTCTCCTGTCGTCCTTCAGGACATAGGTAAGCAGGTTTATTTAGCATGAGTCTATTTTTGGAGTATTGCTGGACAAGTGTAGCTAATGCTGCTGTTCCTACGCTAAGTTCCTTTGCCTGGATTCATAGAACCTGAGATTTAAAAGAGCTCTTAAAAGTTACCTGGTTATACAGATCTTCTGAATATATTTATGCTTTTTTTCTCCTGGGCAGCAGTGGTACTTAACTCTTCTAAAAAGCACATATTCCATCATCTCGCAAGGAGAAATCCACTTTTGTCAAACAAAATTTATACTCAGATTTCCAAATCAATTCTAGTTCATGGATGAGAATTCTTCTCTTCTCTCTCTTTTTATTTTACTAATCAAGGGGAAAAAAACACAGGAGGGTAACATAACTATTAAGCATTATATACTAATCTTTAGTTAGATTATTTTGAAAAGTAGGAGACATTTGAATTGCCTCTTTTTAAATTGAATGGTTCAAAGAATACTAAATCCATGCAGTACAATATTTTGTGTATAAACATATAATGCTAGAACAATCAACAACCTTATCGACTACGCACCATTCCCCCTTTATTTTACAGAAAAGGAGTATTAGGGCCACAGAGGAAAGGAGGAGAGGAGAGGAGAAACAGCTAAAGGAAAGCTTAAGGTAAGAGAAACTATAGTATAATAGCTGGAAGAAAATGGACTGTGGAGTCTAATTGCCTGGGTTTAAATACCAAATATGCCTCTTACTAACTGTGTGATCTTAGGTAAGTTACTCACTTTCCCTCATCTGCTAAACAGGAACAAATTGCAGTACCCACATCCAGAGTCACTGTAAAGTGCTGGGACACGGTGAGTACCATATATGAGCATTTGCTCTCATTATTGTCTGCTGATCCATCCCCCAATATGAGGCCCTGGTAACTGCCACATGTTGCATTCACTGTCAAAGTCAAATAATAGCATTTATGAACACCTCTTACTGATCTTTCAAGTGTTGAATATGAAAGATTTTCTCCTAATACCATATTTTTTCTTTCAAATTCAGATAATTGATCTGTTCAAAGCGTAATTATGGTGACTAGATTTCTGAAATAGTCTGGACTTCAAATATTATCTCCCATTGTCACTATAAGTAAACCATGTAAGACCAGATACAAAGAGTATACTGTTGCCTCAGCATCCTGGGGGCAGATTCCAAATGAATTCCATTTATGAAGTTCTTTTTTGTTCTCCATTTCCATGCTCTCGCTCCTCTGCCCTCCATTCTCTACCAGCCAACTAATACCTTCTAGCCACTTAGCACAACTTACTCTAGCATTTCAGATCATTGGATTGAATGAATTGAAAGTGAATTGAATTGAATTGAAATACCAATTTGGATGCATGATGTTCTAGAGTGAATTGCTCATTGATACACTGACTATGTGAAAATCCTTAAAAGTCAATATAGGTGTAAAGTCTGGACAAACGCAATGTTTTTCTTGGATAGCTAAGACTTCCTGACATCACGCAGTCATAAAACTGACCAAAAGAATATCATGGTCTGTCCTGTTGGATTTCCCCACTGCTGTGATGAGCATATCATCAACATTTACTAGAAAAGTTGATGTGTTTTTATCATTATTACTTTCAAAATTGTGTCTCTGGTGGAACTGACTCAGAGGAAAGTACAAAGATTAAAACTAATTAAAAGGAATAAAACACAGAATGGCAGCAGTAATTAAAACAGCTTAATCCCCCCCCCCCAGGGTAATCCAATGTAAAATTTCATGGCGATAGTCCAGTTGAGAAATCCCAAAGAGTTCCATAAAGTTCACTCTGGCCCTCATAGAGTGTTAATTTTCCACTGTAGCTCAGCTTCTATGCCATTCTCAGCAATCTGCAAACTGTACTAACAGCTAATAACAATCAAATGTACTAAGAGCTAGTAAGTATTAACTCTTTGAACTGGGTACTGCTTCAGGATGCTCTCAGACTCTTCATCATCCTTCCTTAAATGTGAGTAAGTGAGCAAAGAGGGGCTGATTTTATCCATTGCTGCTTTCCCTGGGGCTTCTCTCACTCGCCAGGGTGATTTTGAACTAAGAGTTATATAGAGAGATATAGAGCTGAGAAAGAAAAAGAGCGGGGACTAATATAGAACATTGAAATCTTGAAGAAATGGAAAGGAATACTCAGAAAATTGTATCTGGGGATGAGAATGTGGTGAAGAGCAAATACACGTGAATCCCACCAGTTCTCAGTGCCCAGACCTGGTTTTCTGAAGCATGACTATTAAGCCATAGCTTTCTTTTGAGGAAGATCAGCCCTGAGCTAACATCTGCTGCCAATCGTCCTCTTTTTGCTGTGGAAGACTGGCCGTGAGCTAACATCCGTGCCCATCTTCCTCTACTGTACATGTGGGATGCCTGCCACAGCCTGGCTTGATGAGCGATGCCTTGTCCGCACCCAGGATCCAAACCTGTGAACCCCAGGCTGCCAATGCGGAACATGCACACCTAACCACTGTGCCACTGGGCCGGCCCCAAGCCATAGCTTTTTAATTGTGCTGTATTTTAAATATATTACATTACATGTACAGTATATACATATGAGTGTATAAGTATTGTAAATATGGGTATATTCATATACATAATATGCATATATTGTATATGTATAATATGTGTATACATAATATGTATATGTATACTATATATATATATGTGTGATATAGTACAAACACCTGTATACCCAGTACCCAGCTAAAAAATAAATATTGCAAATTTACTGAAATTGTCTGTATGCATTCCTGGTCTCCGAGTTCACTCTCCACAAACACAGAGAACAGCATTACCTATGACTGGGTGTTCAGAATAGCCCTATGCATATCATACAGAAAGCATCATTTTGCATGTCTGTGTATTGATTTAAACTACTGTGTAGAATTCCATTGAGCATTTGTTTTTATTCCAGGCCAGTGTCTATTATTTACCTGTCATTCTGCTGGATAATATTTTCTGCCACCAAATGGTTGGGTGTTACGGAAATAAAATGATTTAATTTGGAGGTAAGGAAACAAAAGAAAAGCACATTTCCTACCACCAATTCAAAGCTCCTTGAGGGCAGGAATGACACTTCTCTCTAAGGTTCTACCATATTTCCGGTACCTGGTGCAATTGCCTGGCACATGGTTGTGCTCAATGAATATTCATCAGATGAAAGGAAGGATCGATGGAGCAGGAAGAAGGGGCTAAGGCCCTTGTCACTGGTTGGCTTGCCACGCTGCTGTTCCCTCTGGTGGTATTGTTTCAGTGCTAAAACCCGTCCTTCATTCCAACAATAATAGCAGCAGGGAGCAATTTCAGTTGAGGAAATCCACAAGGCACTTTGGGGGTATAACCAGAGAAACAATGCAACTATTACAATTCTCAAAACTCTAGTAAAATGTCGTCAGGCAAGGCCTCAATCCATTACCCTGGCGTTGAAGAGAAAAGGAGGAATTGTTGGGCAAGAGGCTAAATTATCTTGTTTGCATGATTTGATTTCTTTGAAATTCAAGGTCACATATGGCCAATTGAATTCTTTCTACTCATAAAGAAGTCCAGATCAAAACAACTGAATTGAACCCAAATTTCACAGTTCTTTTCCCTCAAGGCCCAACTCAGAAGCTCAGAGACATCAATGACCGATGATTTTTATGACAAGCTCCAGTCTTGGCATAATGGGGTCCCTCAGTTAGTTTTAAAGCCCTTTCATTTGCCATATAACAGATCTGTTGTCGGCAGCATTCAATGACATCACGGTCATAAAACTCAGCAACAGCAAGAAGATTGTCTTGGTGTCGAAGTGGGAACTCTGCTGCAGCCAGCACCACGCCATCCTGTGTTCTCTGTCCAAGCTCAGTGCTCATGCTGGGCTAGCTGTACCCAGTTATGGGCTCTGACTAATGAGAGGCCACTCATTTGTCATTGCTGCTTCCAGCTAAGAGACACAATTTGGCCTTGACATTTTGCCTCCAGCATTCTCTTTTATTCTGGCCTTTACTAAGAGTGACTCAGGTGACCGCATCCATGGGGGCCTTTGATGAGTGTCTGAGGAAACTGAACACGAAATTTCACCACCACAAAAGTGGTGAAATTTATATATATAGAAGACATTTCTAGCTTCATTAGATTCTTCTCAAAATCTAAATCCTCCAGGGAAAGGTTGGTCAGCAGTCTATGGGAGCAGACTAGTGTCACCCACCCAGCTCCTTCACTAGACCCCACCCCACGGGACCCAACCCAACCAGGGGCCCAGTGCGCGGCCCACGCCCTCAGCTACCGGGCTGTCTCGGGCACAGAGCTGGCCTGCTCCTAGGCATGGGCAGCCCCAGCAGGAGTGGCGAGCAGCAACAGAGCAGAGGCACGCATAGATTTACCTATCCACCGTCTGCGCTGGACCAAGAAAGGAAAATTGTTCACTCACCCTCCATCTGCCTTGAATATTATTAAAAGTCATCAAGAGCAGAAATAAATTTAATAACCGAGCTATTGTAGAGACAGAATGCTGCTATAAACATCTGGCAGGAAAGATCTAAAATACCAGTCTGCCTAGGTAAGAAGCAGACGTGAGAATGGCTTTAGCAGGAGGGAACCGTATGAAGTCACATTCTCAGAAAGCGGCTACTCTGCTTCTCGGAGATTCTAACTGAAGGAGGAGCTTTGCCCAGGACGTTGGTGCCTCTCCTCACCAGGAGACAAACCCAAGCATTTTCTAAGAACAACTCCACTTTCACCCTCTCTCTCCAGACTCTTGGAAAATAAAAGCAAACAACGTCCAAACAGGATCCAGGAATTTTATTCTCTCAGAGAAGCTAAAAGTGCTCCTCGAAGGCCCTTGGGTTGACAGCCGTTTCTGTGCCAAGCTTGCTTCTCCAAAGCTGAGCAGAGCAATGGGACCGCTCAATTCTCCTGTCCTCAGGGTGGTATTTCCTCCTTATTAAACAGTTAGAGTTCCCGAGCGCTATCTTCAAAATCTGCTCTTTAGTCTCCACTGAATTCAGGCCAGTCATTCCCCATTTCCTCTCTTAAAGTGGGCCAAGAACTTCCCTTTCCTCTCAGAGGTATTGTGATTTTTAATTGGTCTTCCAAGGGTCCCTAAAGTCCCCTTAGAGCCACCTCCACAAGCATATCCCTCCGGCTCCCACAGCCTGCTCTGTTCTGCCATGTTACGGGGACCAGAGCTAACCAGCCGATGGTGGGGCTTGCTTCCCAGGGCAGTCTCTTCCACTCATTGCTTGACTCGGTGAACATCCCAGGGTGCGCTGACCTCACCACCCCTTCTTGAAAAGTCTTAATGACAGCTTCTCTGAACCAGGGCAACAGGAATAAATCCTCCCACTCGTTCTGAATATCACTTAATTACCACCTGTGCCTCCGCTCTGAGGCCCTGAGAGAAAGATTTTTATTGTCAGGCTTGTTGAGCAAGCGTTTCTCAGAGTGGTTCTGTGGAGCACTTATCTGTAGAATGTTAATAGGTGTCACACGCTACACACGCCCCCTGTGTGCACTCACCTAGACACACACACTACACATAGTTACACACCATGCAGCTATACATGCTCTATGCAGTACATACACACACTCCTCCTTGCACACACGTTATACACAGCAGGCCTTATGCACAATGGTCAAATATAGAAAAACTAAATCTATGTAAATCCAATATTTTGTGTCAGCTCATCGGAGCTTTTAATATACTAACCTGCATAATAAATCTTCAAAAATAGGGTTTTAGTATGCAGTGTTTCCCGACCAGTTCAAACACAGAGCTGTTTCTTTGTGGAGAGCACCTAAAATGGATGAGTGTAGGGGTCGGCCCAGTGGTGCAGCGGTTAAGTGCACAAATTCCGCTTCGGTGGCCCAGGGTTCGCTGGCTCGGATTCCCGTGTGCGGACATGGCACCACTTGTCAAGCCATGCTGTGGCAGGCGTCCCGCATATAAAGTGGAGGAAGATGGGCATGCATGTTAGCTCAGGGCCAGTCTTCCTCAGCAAAAAGAGGAGGATTGGCAACAGATGTTAGTTCAGGGCTAATCTTCCTCAAAAAAAATAAAATAAAATGGATGAGTGTACCATGGAACACGGTTTGGAAAAAGCTCTATTAGAACAATAAGAAAGACCGCTTACACATCTAAGACTGGAGTGATAGTAATAATAACTTTACTAATATTAAAAACATAAACATTTCAATAGCATCGAGTGTCAGGGTTAGCACACCATGGCCCACAAGCCCAGTCGGCCCTGTGGCCTGTTTTTGTTCAGCCCTCCAGCTAAGAATGTTTTCTATTTTTAAAGGACCATGAAAACAAAACAAATAGAAAAACAAAGAATATGCAACAGAGACCATATGTGGCCCACAAAATCCTTTACAGAAAAAGTTTGCATAGCTGTTAGCTATTTGTGTTATTTAAATTTAAATTAAGAAAAATTAAAAATTCAGTTGCTCAGTCACATTAGCCATGTTTCAAGTGATCAGTGGCTACATGTGGCAAAAAGCTACCATATTATGAAATGCAGAGAGGGAACATTCTCATGATTGCAGAAAGTTCGATTGCATTGTGCTGGTCTAGATAACACCTTCTGTTGAGGTTTAGGGTAGCACTCTTTGTGATTATTTCTAGAATAAAGTTTCTTTCTTGCTGTTGCTTTGTTTAAGGAATTTGATTGAAGCAGTGTGGACAATGTGAGTCTGCAAAAAAAGAGCCCTCGCTGGTTTCTGAAGGATTTCCAGCTGAGTAAGTTTGCCACCTGAAGCCTTCACTTGAATGTGGATCTTCCTTAGCTCCCAGAAACTGGGTCTGTGGCTGGCCCCGGCATGTTCCCAGACCCACACAAGCTCCTGAGACAAGCTAGTAGTTGACAGGAAGATTCTCGCTGGTGACCATTTGCATAATGCCCAGTGTTGAGTTATCTTGGCTTGCCCCCTGTCTCCTTCAAGAGCCTGCCAGCCTCTCCATGTCGCTTTGATTCTTGAGTTTCCCTTCCTTTCCCCTTCCTTGCTTAAATGTAATTCCCTTCATTCTATTATTCAGAACAATTTTGTTCCTCACCTCTTCCTTGGCTTTGAGCCTGTATTTACATATTTAAAGACTCATAAATATACTCTGCTAAACAAAGTGTCATCTACTAAATTACCCTTTAGCAATATGGAAGAATTGGCAAAAGCTTTGAAATTTCCTTTCTGCTTTTTCCCACCAATATCCATAACTGGACAGGAATAGTATCAACATTTAGTTCCTTACAGATATATATTATGTCTCATTCATTAGAAGGTTTAGTGCAGAGTTTTTGTTTAAATGGCATTTCCCCTCACGACACTAGGAGAATGTGTTCTGTTAGCAGGAGCAAGGAGAGCGTTAGAAGAAGGAAAGGGTAAGCACCATCAAATGTCGTGGAGAGAAAGGGAATGGAGACTATACTAGACCATTCTATGGGCCTTCTGAGAATTTCTTTAAAAAGCTATTGGAGTACAGTTTTGATTGTTGAGAAATGGGTAGGGGTGAATATAAACTATAATTTTAAGGAAGTGGAGGATGAAAGAAAACAAAAGGGTGGAATATTCAAGTAAACTTTATTATTTTAAGATAGAACAGATGGGAATATGTAGACTCCAGTGAAGAAACCAGTTATAAGAGGGAGGAAAAACTATCCTGTGAGAAATCAAACGTACTTTTGCACAATGGGCAGATGTAGGGTCAGAGTTTATACCACACGTGTGGTTTGATAAACACTGGCCAGGTCATGAAAACAAAACCCCGTTCAAAAACTAAGGAATACCTGGAGATCCTGCAGAAGAAAATAGAAAACCATTCTTCAGGGTCACATCTGTAACTCAGACGCCGTAGACTGCAACTCCTCCAATTCACAAAGAACAAAATTAAGCAAGATGAATAAAAAATGTAGACTAATTGTCAGAATTTAAAAAATCAAATCACATGATGGAACAAAGAATAACCACAAGAAAGACTTTGTAGACACAACAAAAGAAAGAATTGGTTCTCTACAAAGTAGATATGACAGAAAAATCTCAATAGTATTAATAAAATAGATCTGTTTAAAATGAGTAACAAAAAAGGTAATAATAGAAGCAATAGAAACCATACAAATAAGAAAAGATTCCCGAATCTGAAATGTAGAGCCATTTAAATTCAAAATTCATTGAAGATATTAAATAGCTTAGACACAGCTGGAAAAAAAGAATTAGAAACCAGGAGATAGATTTGAAAAATATAAGCAGAATGCAAAATGGAATGATAAGGATATGGAAAATCTGAAAGTGAGGTTGAAGACATGGAAGTGATTTCTGCTTCCAGCCAAGATGGAATAATAGAAACTAGATTTCTTCTCCCACCTGCAACAAAAAAAAGATAAAATATTGGAAACATGAAATATATGAAACAAAGATTTCAACACAGTTCGCATCAGGCACTGAGGAACAGTGACTGCTGGAACTGAGAAAACAAATGAGGTGAACTCTTCCTTTGACCCAACTGACTGCCTTGAGAGAGTCTCCAGGTCATGGCACAGGGAAGGGAACTTAGGGATAGCCCAGTGGAATTTCTGAGTTGAGGATACAAAGGTGGCTAGAATATACAGGACAGAGTACCAAGAAAAGAAGCATAGAGAAAAAGTTTTGGAGATGTGTAAAGGGTACCCCCAAGTATTTAGTGGAATGCAATCAATTCACACATGTGAAAGGAAAACCCAAGGCCTAGAAAAGAACCACTTGAAAAGAACAGAGGTAACAGTAACCTGGCCAGGAATAATGCCTATTCTAATCAGTTTAACTAGCTAACCTCATGACTCATGGTATGTTGAGTAGAGTGCCTAAAGGGTCTTGCAAAACTAATGGGAAAAAATTAGCCTGGATGGTGGGCTGTTCTGATCCTGTCTGGCAAATCTTAAAAGCAAGACCCAAAAGAATCAAACTATTTTCCAGTAAATTGTTTCCCAGGAAAAAAGCTCAAGAATATTTGTAGGAATATAAAGATAACCTGCATCCAATAAGATAAAATTCACAATATCTGGAATCCAATAAAAAATTTATCAGACACACAAAGAAACAGGAAGATCCAAAATTTAATGAGGAGAGAAATTGATTAATTGAAACCAACCCAGAACTGAAACAGATGTTAGAATTAGCAGACAGGGACATTAAAATAACTGTGATTCATATGTTCAAAAAGTTAAGTGGAGACGTGAAAGATACATAAAAGAACCAAATCAACTTCTAGAGAGGAAAATAAAAGTGAAATGAAAAATACATGAATGGGTTTAATGGCAACTAGACATTGCAGAAAAAGATTAGTAAACTTGAAGACACAGTAATAAAAAATATTCAAATTTAAATGCAGATAAAAAGAGAATTTAAAAAATGAACAGAATTTGAGTGAATATTGAAAGTGGAAAAAGTGTATAATTGGAGTCCTGGTAGAAGAGGAGGAAAATGCATTTGCTGAAAAAAGCATTTGCTGAAATTTTTCAAAAATGATGAAAATGGTAAACTCAGAGATCTGAGAAGCTCAACAAACCCCAAGCTAAAGAAAAATGAAGAAAACTACACCAAGGAACATCACAATTAAATTGCTCAAAAGCAGTGAAAGAGAAAAGTCTTTTAAGCAGCCAGAGAAAAATTTGACAGATAGTATACAAGGAACAAAGAAAGATGACAGCTGATTTCTTGTTAGAAACAACACAAACAAATAAACATTAAAGCTACACCTTTAAAGTAAAGAAGAAAAAAAGCTGTTAACTTAGAACTCTGTTAATAAAGACAGAACAACCAGAAAGAAAATAAGTAAGGAAATAGAGAATTTGAATAACACAATAAACCAACTAGATCTAACAGACCTAAATAGAAGATTCTGTGCAACAATAACAGCATGCACGTTCTTCTCAGGTGCACATGGGATATTTTCCAGGATAGGCCATCTGTTAGGCCACAAATTAAGTCTCAATAGACTTAAAAGATAGATACCATGCAAACTATCTTCTCTAACTACAAAGGGATAAAGATAGAAATCAAAAACAGAAGTAAAATTGGAAAATTCTCAAACTTGTGAAAATTAAACAACACTCTCTTGAACAAAAAATCTATCAAAGGAGAAATCACAAGGATAATTAGAAATACTTACAGACAATGAAAACAAAAACATAACACACCAAAACTTATGGGACACATAAGGGGGAAATTTATAGCTATAGAAAATTTTTAAAAAATAGAGCAAAGATAAAAGAAATAGAGAGTAGAAAAACACTAGAGAAAATCGATAAAACCCAAAGTTGGTTCTTTGAAAAGATAAACAAAATTGAGAAACCTTTAGCTAGATGGACTAAACAAAAAGAAAAAATACTCAAATTTCTAAAATTCAAGATAAAAATGATGACTTTGCTGATAATTTTTCAGAAATAAAGTGGATTGTGAGAGAGTACTATGAACAATCATACACCAACGAATTGGACAACCTAGATGAAATGGAAAAATTCCTAGAAACACAAAACCTGCTATGACAAAATCACAAGAAATAGAAAATCTGAATAGACCTATAACTAGTAAGGAGATCGAACCAGTAATCAAAAATCTCCTGATAAAGAAAAGCCCTACACTGGATGGCTTGACTGGTGAATTCTACCAAACATTTAAAAAGGAACTAATAACAGTATTTCTCAAACTTTTCCAAAAAATTGAAGAGAAGGGAACATTTCCTAACTCATTCTATGAGGCTAGCGTTACCCTGTACCAAAGCTAGATAAACATACTACAAAAAAAGAAAACTACAGATCAATATCCCTTATGAACGTTAATGTAAAAATCTTCAACAAACTACTAGCAAACTGAATTCAGTAGCATGTTAAAAGGATTATATACCATGACCAAGTGGGATTTAATTCTGGAATTCAAGGATGGTTCAACATACAAAAATTGACCAATGTAATGCACTACATTAACAGAATAAAGAAAAAAACCACATGATCATCTCAACTGAAGCATTTAACAAAATTCAACACCTTTCATGATAAAAACATTCAACAAACTAGGCATAGAAGGAAACTACCTCAACACAATAAAAACCATATATGAAAAACCCACAGTGAACATCACACCCAATGGTGAAAGACTGACAGCCTTTCCTCTAAGATTAGGAGCAAGGCAAGGATACTCACTTTTCCTGCTCTATTCAACTTAGTACTGGAAGTTTTAGCCAGAGCAGTTAGGCAAGAAAAAGAAATAAAAGGTATCCAAACTTAAAGAAAGAAGTAAAATGATCTCTGTTTGCAGATGACATGAGCTTATATGTAGAAAAAGGTAAACATTCCACAACAAAACTGTTGAGCCAAAATGAATTCAGCAAAGTAGTAAGATACAAAGTCAACACATAAAAATCAGTTGTGTTTCTATACACAAACAATGGAGAATCGGAAAAGCAAATTATGAAAAAAATTCCACTTACAATTGCATCAAAAAGAATAAAATACTTAGGAATTAATTTAACCAAAAAGTGAAAGACTTGTATAATGAAAATTACAAAACATTGCTGAAAGAAATTAAAAAGGCATAAATAAATGGAAATGCATTCCACATTCATGGATTGGAGGACTTAGTACTGTTAAGATTTCAATACTACTCAGGGTAACCTATAGATTCAATGCAATCTTTACTAAAATCCCAGTAATGTTTTTGCAGAAATACCAAAACCCATCCTAAAATTCGCATGGAATCTCAAGGGACCTCAAATAGCCAAAACAATCTTGAAAAAGAAGAACAAAGCTGGAGGGCTCACATTTCTTGTCAAAACTTACTACAAAGCTAAAGTCATCAAAACAGTGTGGTATTGACATAAAGACAGACATATAGATCAATGGAATAGCATAGATAGCCCAGAAATAAACCCTCACCTATAGGGTCAAGCGAGTTTTGACAAGGGTGCCAAGCTCATTCCATGGGGAAAGGATGGTCTTTTTTAACACATGATGCTAAGAAAACTGGATATCCTCACATGAAAGAATGAAGTTGGACTCTTACTTAAAACCATATACAAAAATTAACTCAAAAATGGATCAGAGACTTAAACGTAAGACAAAATTATAAAACTCTTAGAAGAAAACGTAGGGCAAGTCCTTCATGACATTGGATTTGGCAATGATTTCTTGGATATGACAACAAAAGCATAGGCAATAAATTGGATTTCGAGAAAATTTAAAAATTTTCTGCATCATAAGACTATATATCAATAGAGTAAGAATGCGATCCACAGAATGGGAGAAAATATTTGCAAATCATATAAAGATAAAGGACTAATATCCACGATATCCAGAGACCTCAAAACTCATCAATAAAAATCTGAACAACCTGATTCAAAACTGGGCAAAGGACATTTCTCCAAAGAAGATATTTGAATGACCAATAAGGGGACAAAAAAATGCTCAACATCACTAATCATTAGGTAAATTCAAATCAAACTACAATGAGATAACACCTCACATCCATTAGGATGGCTACTGTTAAAAAAAAAAAAACAGATATAACACTAATAAGGATATGGAGAAACTGGAATCCTTGTGCACTGTTGGCGGGAATGTAAACTGATCCAGCTGCTGTGGAAAACAGTATGGTGGTTCCTCAAAAATTTAAAAATAGAATTACAACATGATCCAGCAATTTCACTTCTGCATATACGCCCAAAAGAATTGAAAGCAGACTCTTGAAGAGATATCCGTACGCCCACGTTCATAGCAGCATTATTCACAATAGCTAAGTGTGGAAGCAACCCAACTATCCGTCAACGGATGACTAGATTAGCAAAATGTGGTATACACATACAATGAGAAGTTATTCAGCCTTTAAAAAGGAAATTTTGACACATGCTGCAGCATAGATGAATCTTGAGGACATTATGCCAAGTGAAATAAGCCATCACAAAAAGATAAATCTTGTATGATATCACTTATTTGACATACTTAGAGTAGTCAAAATCACAGAGACAGGAAGCAGAACTGTGGTTGCCGGGGCCTAGAGATGGGGCTGGATGGTGGCGATGGTTGCAGGTTGTAAACATATTTAATAACATTGAATGCAAAATTGTTAAGATGGTATATTTTATGTCCTGTGTACTTTACCACAATAAAAAAATTGAAGGGAAAAAAAAATTCCAATGGCTCTTTGTCACCTTCAAACTAATCTCCCCAAAGTATAGTGCATATACAAGGCTTTTCCTAATCTCGTCCCAAACTTTCCTTTCCAGGCTCATGTCCCACCACACCTGCCCGCACACCCAAACCTCCAAACCCAGTCGACAACTCACTGTAAGCATATTAGGACTCATGGAGAACATTCTAGTTCGTCCGGACTGTGCTTCTGCCTTCACACACAGCTAAGGGCCTAGCTGCCCACGCCTGGATCTTCGCACACGCTGTTCTTCATGTGGGATGCCCCTATTCCTCTTATTCATTAATACCACAAACATTTACTGGTGGTTAAATTTGCTTTAATTCTTGCTACAGCAGTTGCCCAACATCTGCCTAAAAGAGAAGAGCTTTCAGTTTGTAAAAAATCAGTCTGCTACCACTTCCTCCAGGAAGGCTCAATTAGAACCCTTTGACTGTGTCTTTAGTTTAAGAAAGGGAAACTAAGTGAATTCACTCTTTGTCAAAGTGTTGGGTTGGCAGCCCTGGAAGTTTTGATTCATACTTTTTTTCTTACTGAGAAGAAAGACGTCCCCCAAGGAAGGTGAGCACCTCACAGCGATGCACCCAGACCTTGACTGAGACCAAGCAATCTAGCAGCTCCTTTCTTCAGACAGTGTGGCTAGATGGTGGAAAAAAAAAAAAAGAATAACCCTATGGCCTGGTCCCTGAATGTAAGCCTTATATTAATTTTCATCAACGGCCTTACTTTGAGGCATTGGGACAGAATGATAAAGGACACAGGCTTTTGTCTCAGACAGACGTGGGTTCAAATCTCAGCTTCTCGATTTGCTCCCTGGGTGCCCCTGGGCAATTTGCTTACCCCCACTTTACTTCCATTCCCTCATCTGAGAAATGGGGGTAATTACAGTGCCTATCGCACAGCTTTGTCAGGGATTTAAAATTTTCTCACATATGTAAAACATTTGAATAAATAGAAGACTGCTGGTCAAGTCTTGAATGACTCGATAAATACTTCTTTTTTGTTGTTTTTTATAGCAACTTTATTGAGATGTAGCTCAGTACTCACATAGCACAGAGCCTACCTATTTAAAGTGTATAATTCAATGGTTTTTAGTATAATTGTGCAAGCATCACAATAAATATTTCTAATAGTAACAATCACAACCTTATTTAAAAAAAGCTGATGGTTGGGGCCGCCCCGTGGCCGAGCGGTTAAGCTTGCGTGCTCAGCTTCAGCAGCCCAGGGTTTCGCTGGTTCGGTCCTGAGCATGGACCTAGCATCACTCATCAGGTCACGCTGAGGCGGTGTCCCACATAGCACAACCAGAAGGACCTACAACTAGAATATACAACTATGTACTGGGGGGTCTGGGGAGAAGAAGAAGAAAACATAAAAAAAAAAAAGATTGGCAAGAGATGTTGGCTCAGGTGCCAATCTTTAAAAAAAAAAAAAGCTGATGGTTAATGGCTGGTCTCTGAATTATAAGCAGAGAGAAAGGGACAAAAAGGGCACAGAATACAAGATAGGAAAGAAAAGAGAAAGGATCATCAAAACTGAGGGGTATGCACAGCTTTATGTACAATCCCCAGTTAATTGGAAAGAAAGCCACGTCTGAGCTCCAAAATTACCCAAATTGGTCCTGGTTCAAATACTTGCCAGCTTTCCCCCTCAATCTGAACTGAGTAACACCAAAAATTACCTGAGAATTAACAGCAGCAATATGCAAAGTTGTTTGTGGGGAAATATGAACCTTTCAGAACAACTGCTCCCAAAAGTGACAGGAACATAAAGCTCTGGGCAAAAAGGTGACAGTATCGCCATATATGGCAAATCCTTTCTCAACTGAGTCCCCATGGCTCCAAACAGGGGAACACTCTTTTTACTTCACCTCCTAGAATTTTCCTTCTGCTTCCTTTCTTTTACTATTGTCATTTTCCTTCTCATTTCTCTTTTCCCCATTAAATGCTCTTCTCTTGTCATTTAGTAAGTGAAATAGCACTGTTTCAGCAGGCGCAGTTCATGGCCTCTAATACTCTTATATTCACCCTGTGCACACCTCTAAAGACTTGTGATCAGAGATTGTAGAGGATAAACTCAGGAGAAAGAGAAAGTGTTCGCTTATTATGATTGAAGTGTTTGGGGTCCAGAGAAAAGTCCATCTTGAGCACAATGCTCTGATACACAGCCAAGACCCAGAGCCGTCCCATTTTTGTCATCTGGCATTCAGATCAGCTGTGATTCCTGAAGCTGAGGGCTCTCTGGAGACCCCAGCTGGGCCAGCACTGGTCCCCTGGCTTCAAAATGAGACAACGTGTCCCCTTTGACGTTATTTTTCAGTGTCTTCTCTTCCCCACTTTTTCCCTTGCTGGAATCCAGTTTGAAGACGCCCTGCTGCATCTGGAGTGGCTGTGAAGGCTGCACCCTAATTTGCTCCTGCTTGCTCGTGGAATGAGGAGCTTCCTAGCACATACCATCTAGAACTCACCACTTAGTACTGAAATTATTGTGCTAAACGTGAGCATCCTACCACAGTCCTTTGCTTGTGAGCAAAGAGGGAAACAATTCAATGCGAAACTGTAGTTACTTTTGTCTCTTTCGTCTAACTCATTTCTCTTCAACCCTAAGGGGGAGAGTTGATGATCTGGTTTGGTCAAGTTCAAAGACCTGTCGTTGAGCTGTGTTTCCCAGTGGTGGCACTAACAGTGCAATTTGCAAATATAAGTAGATGCGAGCTTTCTTCCTCAGGTGAAAAGACTCAGTGACATTTCTCTGAGGGGCTGCCCCCGTAGCACCCAGGACAGGCCTGGGACCAGAGGTGCAGTGGGCTCCACTTGAAAGACGCTTCAGGTCTCCATGTGGGGATACCTGATCTAAAGTGTGACAGGGACAGAAAGGAAGCATTCACAGACCTGTGTTTTATAGGACTGACCTGTTTCTTGAACCTCAGGCCAATGACCGGAGAGAATTATGAGAGGTGGCATAGCAGGCAGGATTCTATAAGAGAAATGGGCACCTCACTAGGCAATGCCATCATATAATTTATCACTCAGTCTGGAATACTTTGAGAGCAAAAGGAGGTATTACTAACAACGAGGCAGGGACAACAGGTGTAAATGGTACTGTCCCAGGTAAACCAGATGTCTGAGTACACTAACTCTAGAAATTTCAGATATGAAGAGCTTTCGTACAGGAAACCAAGGCTTCACTTCCACTAGAGGGGCTGGGGGAGCAAAGATCAGGGGTGGGGTTGCTGGGACTGACTAGAAGCTTAAAATCGCAGAAATTGCTGGGCCAATGACCACCAGCCGTCTCAGCTGCCTCAGCGGATGTCTGCCAAGAACCCACCTGTGCCCATGTGACTACTTACAACTATGCTTCTCCTCCAGAATGACTGCTTCTCCTTCTGGTTTGCCTTCTAGATCTTACATGACAGCCAGTAGCTGGCCGACTAAGCCAGACTTTGCAAAGATACTGTGGAAGAGCCTGGCAGGGGTGCCAGGCAGACGTCAGATGAGCCAGCACTGATGGAGAAATGCTAAATTACTAAATGGATTTACATAAATTAGGGCAAAACAGTTTATCTGGAGGGCCAGAAGTGGACAGAGGAGAAGGAGAGAGAACTTTGAGTCATTGCAGGCTGGCTTTGTGATTCTGAGGGGAGGGAGACATAAAGACGAAGAGGAGGAGGGGTCAGGCAGCTAACCACTGGAAGGGACATGAGGGGGACAGAGGTGTGAAGAAGAATTTTAGGGCACTGCACATGTGTTGAGGTAATTCGACCCTTTGCTATGTCTTCTAGAAGTTCCAGCAAACACATTATTTTTCAAGGGTTTTTGAATCAGTCTTTTTTGAATATGATGCAATGCCCAGACCATCTCCCAGGATGCGCTGGAGGTTGACATGTGGTTCAGGTTAGTTTTTTAGAGTTATATACTATGGTTTGAGGCTAAAGTTCCAGCTAAAAAACAAAGTTTCTCCTTGTTCCAGTTGCTGGTCATTTTCCTGTATCTGTGTTTTCCCCCAAGGACACAGGGACAGACATCTCTGGTATGGGGCAGGATTGGAGCAATACTTGGTACGTGGCCATAAGCCACATACTTGCACCAAATGTGACCTTGAATTCTTTCAAGACAATTACACCAGTTGGCAAGGAATCTCCTATGGGAGATTGGAAAAGATTTCGATGAACAAATGAAAAGCTGAAGAGTTTAGAAAGTTACAGGAGAGGAAAAGATAGTGATGTTTTTTTCCTAGTACTTAAACTATGTCGCTAACTATGCACTTAAGTAATTTGTTTAATGTTTATCGTACTCATGAGGGTATAATCTTCATGAGCAGCCACAGTGTATATCTTCTCTTGACTTTTGCATTCCTGTTGCCTAACATGGTGTTGAGACCGGCACAGCATGTGTCTTTATAGCTATTTGTTAAATAATTATTCAAGATACACAGACCACTAATTTTATCCCAACACCAATTCCCCATTTGCAGCATGGTGCTGCATGGAAAGAAGATGGTGTCTCCCAGCTGTTTTCCTTATTTTTGCTTGTCAGTGTAGCCACTTACTAAGTTCTGTTCAAAATCTGCATTAACCTCTCCAGCTCTTTAGCGCTATGCCAATTGGCTCTCCGACAACCTCCCAAAAGAGTGTTTGTGGGAAAGAGCTTCTGTGGAATGGGTATGACTCAGTCTAATTTTCTGGCCATTAGAAATGTGAACACTTCACCTGAGCTTTGCTGACAACTCCCAGCACACCTGCCAGGAAGGAGGGAAATTCGTGGAGGGAGGAATCACACTCTTGCCTAAGGGAGAACAACATTGGTAAATCCTTCTCTGATATACAGACAGAGAGAACAATCTAGATCCTAATTTCCTTCTTAGAAAGGAAGGCAGAGACCAAAACAATTAGAACATTGGATTACAAACATTTTAGAATGTCTTTATGTTTCCTTCCATATTTCTCCAACCATAAAGCAGTTAATGTGAAAAAGACACATGAACCTACATTTGGGGGCAGGGAGGAAAAGGAGTGCCTGGAGATGTGGTCCATTCCAGAGTCAATCTGAGGAGGGGAATTAGGACCCCCATGGGATAGAGTAAGAGTAGCTACCATCAGCTTGAGAGATGGGGTTGAGCACATGGGGTCTGCTTCAAAGCAGAAGGAACAGCCAATGGGTGATCTGGATCTGACCACAGCAAGGCCTCTATCTGATTCCCCTGTGAAGCTGTTTTGACCCAGCCGAGCAGCTGGAGCAGTACGAGCGGAATCAAGGTTTTATTGAACATGTCAAAGTTGGCCCCTCGATTTTAGATTTCTCTGATACAGGTTGATCTCTGACTTCTTGAGTGGATTTTTATCATGCAGTTCCAAAACTGTTTTCTAAAGGTTGCATGTGTAGACTGACGTGTTCTTCCCAGCTCCTGGTTAAGTCCTTTGACATGACTGTATTATTCCACTCAATAAAAAGTGCATCAAATTAGGACTAAACATACAGCATAATTCTACTTGATGGAAAAGTCAACCTAAGTGAATACCAGTTACTCTAGTACCACACCACACAGAACCACAGAGCAGTGTCAGCGGCTTCATTAACTTCTTATTGAGTTAGAGGCCTGCTATTGGTCTCAAATGCCTCTGTCATCTGTCAGTTGGAAACAATTTTTTGAACAGTTGGAAACAATTTTTTTGAACAGTTCTGGAAGTAATACCAACTAGATATTCAAAAGTGTCCCTAACACAATTCAAATGGATTTTAGATAAATTACCATGAGCATATTTTTAATTAATTGTGGAGCTAGCAAGAAGGTAAGGGAAATCCCTAAAGATTTCCCTCAAGCCCTGATCCCCAAAGAAAGCAGTAGTGAACTGAAAACCAAAGCAGCAAGCAATAAGCGAGCATAAAAGTCAAATTCTGAACACAGAATTTAGGGGATTACCATTTGCAGGCCACAAACAGGGGATTAAGCTACAGGACTATACAAAGTCAGGGAGCTAAATCGGAGACTCCTGCATTAAGCTAGGACAATCAAAAGAGATGAAATAGAATCCATTGCTACTCTGAGAAGTGTGTGGTAGATATTGCTAGTACTCACAAATACTTCTAGCTCTCCTCTCCTTGCTGGACCGAGGTTCCAGCCCTCTAGCACGTGGCTGAAAACAGCTTTGGCCAATAGACGAGGAGTGAAAGTGTATGTGTCACTTCCAGGTACAACTTTTGGTGCTTAATTCCCTAAGCTCTCTTCCTCTGCTGTGGAACGTTCTGATGCATCGTATTAAGTTGGAAGAACCACAGAATAGAAGTAGTATGTGTTCTAAGCCAGGCATGAAAGGCAATTCCCCTGAAGAGCTTTCTGTGTCTACACCAGATTTTGTACAATAAATTAACTCTTGTAGTGTAAGTCACTGAGAATGTGATGTAAGTCACTTGGAGTTATTTGTTACCCAGCATTACTTAGCCTATTCTGCCTGATACACAGTTGCCCACAGGGAATGTGTTTCTTTCCTCCTGCTGCAAACAGGATAAAATAATAATGATTCTCACGAGGAATTTGCCATCATAAGCCTGCTCTCCTGCAGGCTTCAAATGCACACTACTTGCATTCAGGGAAAGCCAAGTCCAAAAACTTTAATTAAAATGTTAACAGATTGTTCATGCAAAACTCACGTCTTTTCTAAAGAAAATTACCGCCATTGCTTCTGTAGCTCGTGTTCAACCAGGATGAGCTTACAATGATATATTTGCATACATTCAAGGAAGCTGTCCTCCACAAGAAAAGTAAGCAAATAAAGAACAAAGATCAGAGCCCCTCAAGGACCACTAATTTTAAATTATACAATTTAGAATATAAAGTTAATATGTATGAAATACTTCAAAACAAATACAGACTGTAACACATTAGTAAGGAACAAAAAACTAACAAAATGATCAGGCAGATTTCTTAAAATTCTTTTAGAAATAGGTATAATTATTTTACGAAAGGAAAAAACCCTAAACAGATTAGACAACTTAAATGACAGTAAACTGGAAGATAGAGCTGAATGCATTTACCTGGTGTGCACCGTAGAGAGATAAGGAGATGGAAAATATGAAAAAGAAGAGTAAGACGTGGAAGACAGCAAGTTAAAAGTTATTCTGGGTAGAATCGCATTCAGCTAAGAAGGAGAACCTAAAGAAACTGACTTCCAGGGAAATGGCAAGACCAGTTCATGGTACAGGGCAGCCCACAGTCAACAAGCTCCAGCCATGTGATCAGAACTTCCACTCAACAACATAGTGTTCTGCTCTTAAGAGGAGCGACTAGGCTTCCCGTCCAGGATCACTAGATAACAGAGGAAATTCTCAAGCAGGAAAGACAGAGTCAACCAAAAGCATAAATAAAAGCAAGTTGGAGAAAACAGACTATGCAAGGAAATGAATGCTTTCAAAACCTATTATTATTCTCAGAAAGATAGGAAACTATATTGCATCCATGACACAAGAACTGGGTACTATAAAAAATGAATAATGAGAAAATTGGAAGGAGCTCTTGGAGATTAAAATCATGATGACAGAAATGAAAGACTGCAGAAGAGTTGCAAGATAAATAGAGGAAATCTCCCAGGAAATAGAGCAAAGGACAACATGGAAAATAACTGACAGAGCAAAGATAAAAATAAAACTTAGAAAATTAGTCCGAAGTGAGCAGAGATAACTCAACGCATTTCCAGAGTTGAAGGTTGTAATTTTCCAATTGAAAGTTAGCATCTAGTGCCCAATAAAATGGATGAAAATTGGCATGCAATACATCACATTATGAAATTTCAGTACACTAAGGATGGAGATCTTAAAAATGTACGTCTTAAAAGCAATGTTGGAACCAGAAGACAATGGAACAGGTCTTCAATATTCTGAAAAAAAGATATTTGTAATGCAGAATTATGTAGGTATCAAACTATTTTTCTACTATGACAGTAGGATAAAAATATCTTAGACATACAGTGTAAAATGTTTACTTCCCGTGCATACTTTCTCAGGAAACCAGTGAAGCCTATATCATCAGTCAGGTTGCCAGGAAGAAAGACAGTACGCTGAAAAGGAGTGAAATCGAGTCTAACAAAATACTACTTTCAAAGATGTGGAAACAGAGCAAGCGGGGGGGTGAAACACTCCTGTGCTAAAAATGTTGCGAAACAGTTACCACTCCTAGGCCAGAATGACCAAGGGAGGCAGTGGTTACTAGAACTTCGTAAAGGCCATTGAGAGGAGCTTATGGACCTCAGTGAAGAGACATAGACAACTAGCCGAGACTAGGAAGGACAGAAGCCAGTGGTTAAATACTCTGACCTCACTCCCCTCTGTCTCCTGCTGGTGCTCCCCATTGGCCCAGCCCATTTGGAAGCCAGAGGGCAAAAGGTTGAAGCAGTGCATAAAAATCAGCCTCCTAGGGCAAAAGTAGGGTAGAAAAGGTCAGAGAATGGATCTGTAGGGTCAAACCTAGACTGCCCAGCATTTTCTCCCAAAACCAACAATGAAGCTGGTCAAAAACCAGGAAGAAATTGGATCCAAGAAACACAGTTTCCAGCTCAAGAAAGAAGCAAAGGAAATTCCCAAGATGACGGTGAAAGGAGGTCCAAATATCTCAAGGAGGGCAGTAGACATAGAGAGCAATCGGCACATTCTGGAGTAGGACAGAGGTTTCCAAGATGAAAATGATGTGTTCAAACTCTTATAGGTAAAATTAACTGTTACAGTTCATTAAGAGAGAGTTGGGATATGTGTTAATGACATACTATACTAAACTAAACTAATTTTAAAAAAGATAATTGCTGACAGGCAAAATAGATATTTGAAAGATAATAACAGGAAATCATGGTGTATGTACTTCATGATCAAATGTAAAAGGATAGAAAAAAATGTACTAAACAAATAACCAAAAGAAAGTAGTCGTAGCCAACTAATTTCAGACAAAATACGTTTTTAGATAAAATTATTTACTGGAGATTAAGAGTCACTGCATAATGATAAAAATTTCACATTACCAGGATTTGTGTTACCTAATATCTCAAATATATGTTGTATAAAATACAAAGAGAAGTTGACAAATTCACTGTCATGGTGGGAAAAATTTAACATTATTTAACTGACCTCCAAAATAGTAAAAATGCAGGGAATTTGAACAATACAATTTACAGACTTGAGATAAATAAATAGACAGATAGATAGAAAATTGGGTCCTCAACAATTAAAGAATATACGTTTTCTACACACTCTATACACACTGGAACACTTATGGAAACATCATATACTAAGTTTCTAAGAAAATGTGAACTAATTTGATATTATCCAGATCATGTTCTTTTGACAGCAGTGCAATTATTTTACAAATAAAGAAACAAAAATCTTAAAGACGGCTGGCCTAGTGGTGCAGCAGTTAAGTTCGCTTGTTCTGCTTCGGCAGCCCAGGGTTCCACAGTTCCGATCCCAGGTGCAGACATACACACCACTTGCCAAGCCATGCTGTGGCAGGCATCCCACACATAAAGTAGAGGAAGATGGGCACGGATGTTAGCTCAGGCCCAGTCTTCCTCAAAAAAAAAAAAAAAGAAAAGAAAAAGAAAAAAGAAATCGATTAAAAAAAAAAACTTTAAAAAACCCTAAAAGTATATTTATGGAAATTTTTAAATGTGCTTAAAAATAATGCTCAAGTAAAAGTAGAAATTCTATTGTAAAGTACAGACTCCTGGAACTGAATGATATTTAAAATACAACATTCTAAAACTTGCAAAGTAAATCCAAAGCATGTCCTAGAGGAAATTTTTTAGTCTTAAATGTTTAATTAGTAATAAAGAGGAGGAAAAGTAATCAGCTAAACTTCCAGTTAAAGAAGCTGCAAAGAGAATCACAAGATCAACTTTAAGAAAGTAGATGAAAGAGATAATAAATACATACTAACGAAATAGAAAATAAAGATGTTAGAGAACTAGATGAACAAAGCGTAAGGTTGATTATTTTAAAAGAATAATGAGAAGAAGATCTAATGAGATTGCTAAAGACAAAAAGAGGGGAAGGCATAAACAAACATCTGTGAAGAAAATGCTTTAAAAGATCAATGTTAAGCCAATATATTTAAATACTTAGCAAACGGGCACATTTTTTACAAAACATAATTTACCAAAAATGACTCAAAGGGAAGTAGAATGCCAAAATTATCTTACAACACTAAGAAATTGGATCAATAGGTTAAATCTTTCCAGAAAGAAAACATCAGGCCCAGGATATTTCATAGAAAAATTCTAGTAAACTTTCAAATGACAAGTCGTTCCATTCTCATATGAAGTCTCCGAGAGAGTATAAATGGAGGGACTCTCCTCTCTCACTTACAAGCCTAGGATGACAATGACATGATAACCAAGGAAGAACATTACAGTATGAACCAAGAACTTACAGGGCAATCTCACTCATAAATATAAGTGCAAAAATCCTAAAAAAAATTTCACAATACAAATATAGCAGTGTAAAAAAAAATACTAATAAAGATGGTATGTCATGGCTAAAATGAATTTATCCCAGAAATCTAAGAGTGGTTTAAAGTTAGGTGACCTACAGATGTCGAATTTGGAGGGCCAATTCTTCAGACTAAACATCCTGCTGAAAAGAGTTTAAAATGATGGCTAAAAATCTCTTTTTCTTAAAAATACTGAACTGCTAAACAGTGTAAGGAATTGAGCAAACACCTAAGAAAAAGGGACAACAGAAAGAAATCCAGAAAGATTTCAGACATTATAAATATCATATACAGAAGAGACACAGCAAATCAATGGAGAAAGGATGAATTAGACAATTAATAGTGCTCATACAATGGATAAACCTCAAAGAAAAAATAAATAAGATCCTTATATCTCTATACCAAACAGAGAAATTAGTTCCAGATAAATTAAAGACTTAAAAAGCAAAACTTTATAGTTTTAGAAGAGAATATGAATATCTTTGTCACTTCTAGGTACGAAAAGATTCAGTAAAAAAAGATACAAAAAGCAAAGATCATAAAAAGAAAATAAATTCGAAAGCATGTATTATAAATGTCTATTTTTGAAAGCACATTATCAGTAAATGAAAAGACATGTCATAAATTGTGCAAAGATATTTTCAATACATAAAGTCAAAAATGGATTTTTATCTAACATCTATAAAGAATGTATACAAATCAATAAGAAAAAGATAAAGAGCTTAACAAGAAAATGGGCAAAAATTATAAATGGACATCTCATAGGAAAAGAAACATGAAAACAAATTAACAAATGATGCGATGCTCATCCTCGTTAGCAATGAGCCCAAGGCAAATTAAAAATCATGGGGTACAATTTTACAGCCAAAAGACTGGCAAAAATTCAAAAAAGTGCAAAACATTTTGTATTGGTGATGATGTGGACCAATGGAGATTCATACTCTATTGTCGATAGCGTAAATTGGTTCAACCATTTTGGAAAACAATTTGGCATTCGCTCTTAAAGTTGAAGATATGTATACTGTATGACTCAGTCATTGTACTCTTATTCATGTGCCCGAGAGAAACTCTTGCAGATGTGCCCAGTATGACATGAACGTGGGTGTGCACAGCATCACTATTTGTTATAATAAAAACTAGGAACGACTCAAATATCCATCAGGATAGCCATCCAGTAGAATACCACACAGGGTGAATAAAACTACACACATGTACATGGATAAATCCAGAAAATGAAAAGTCAAGACAACAAAAACAGTTGCCAAAGAAGACATGTAAAATCACTCCATTTTTTAAAAGGTTGAAACTATTTAAAGCATAACAATATCCTTGGAATTCTTATGAGGCAAAACCTTTGTGAAAGCAAGTGGGTGATCAATGGAACGTCTTAATGGTGAATGCTCAGCCGCGGAGGGATGGGAACAGGAAGTGAGAGGCACAAACAGACATTTGGCCCTATTGGTAATGTTCTGTGGCTTAAGCTTGGTTGTTTATTTGATTAAATTGTTAAAAAAGAAAAACCTCATTACAATTAGAAAAAATTTTAAACTCTTTACCACAACCTGCTGGGGTTTATTTATCTTGGCCTCTTTCTACCTCTACAGTTTCATTCGCTGCCATGGAATTTACCATTTTCTAAATACACTGGCTTTTTTTTAGTTCTTCAAATGCTCTGAATATTTCCCCACCTAAGTGCTTTTTCTGCTATCCCTTCTTCCCAGAAAGCTTAGTGATAAAGATTGAGGAAGATATGTTCCTGAGAAGTGTAAAAAGACCCTTCAGAACGAGGTCAGATTCAGGCAGCGAAGACATGGCATCTCAATGTTTAAGCATCATGTTCCATCCAATTGAATGAGTTTGAGAGCCATAACAAGTCATGGATGTTCGAACACAGGCAAACTGGAGTGAAGTATCAATGGAGTCTCTTGCCATCTTTCCTAGGAGATTCCTGGAAGACTGAGAACAGCAGGGTTTAACACAGAAAAGCAAACTTGAATAGGTAAATAGAGTCCAGTACTGTGTCCCATTGCATATTTGATTCCTGCTAACTACAAAGCTCAGGATACAGGTTGTCCTTCAAAGTCACATGGATCGCCAACCTTCTGCCAAAGCATTGGGAGCTGTGCTGCACAAAAGCCTTGGCCATGGCTGGGTCAGGATCTTCCTGGAGAAGAATTACCGTAATTAGGATGGAAAAGTTAAAAATTTTTTTAAAAACTTTTGAATAGTCTTACTTCTGAGTGTACCTAACTGTGAGGCCATGAGCAAGTAAGAAGAGGACGTTTATGAAATGAACTGAGCATGTATTCCGTGCCAACCCATCCTAAGTGCTTTACATGGTACTCATCACAAGAAAAATTACAGGTAAATTTTGGCTGCATTTTCTCATATAAGATGACTTAATCATGTAAATTAAATAACATTTTTGGGGTCAGGAAGTAGCAGATGTAGGATTGGAACGCCAGTCTGCCTGACTCCAAATCTGATGCTCTATGAACTCCATCAAGCTATCATATCAGTCTCATCCATCACAAAAAGGGAGAGGCGAGATTGATACCTGCTGTTTCTTTCAGATTTTCAGTCCTAGCCATTGCACTGCTAATATCAATACTGCATTCCTCAGCCTTCTCCATATAGTTGGAAAGACTTCTGAAGATATTCACAAGGTCTTAACCTTGCAAATTTGCTTTTAGACCTTCAGGCTATTATCCTTCAAAGGAATATGAAGAATAGTGACGTCTTCACTATTCTTCATATAGAATAAAATCTGTAACATTGTGGTGACTCATCTTCAATTTATAAGGTACCATCCTTGGTGCTGACAAATGCTGAATGAAAGCTGGCTGCCCCACGTCCAGGATGCTGGGCACTTGCTGGAATGAGCAAGAGAAGATCTTGAGGTCGAATGCATTAGATTTCTATTGCTGTGTCATATGCTACTATAAACTTAACAGCTTAAAGAAATAAACATTTATTACCTCACAGTTTCTGTGAGTCAGGGTTCCAGACACAGCTTAGCTGGGTCTTCTGCTTAGGATCTCACAAGGCTGTAATCAGTGTTATTACCTGGGCTGCATTCTCATCTGGAGGCCCGACTGGGGAAGAATCCTCTTTCAAGCTCACTCAAGTTATTGGCAGAATTCATTACTTTGCAGTTGGAAGACCGAGGGCCTCTGCTTTTTCTGGCTGTTGGTTGGAGGCAGCCCTCAGCTCCTAGCGGCTGCCCACAGATCCTTACTGCATAGGCTTTTCCAACATGGCCACTTACTTCATCAGGCCAGCAAGAGAAGTCTCTAGACTTTCACTTACCTTTCCTCTTACTCAATACATAGGGGAGCAACTACTTTTGCCTAGCATCAGTTGTATGTGTAACCCTTGCACCTAAGAACTTGTGTAGGACAATGGATGCAGAAATACATAAAAGTTAAACACCAAGCCAAAAATGAAAATGTTCTGAATTAGTGACAATGACTGCATGACTCTGTGAATATGCCAAAAGCCACTGAATTGCACACCTTAAAAGGGTGGATTTTATGTTATGTGAATTATATTCAACAACAAAAAGTACCCAAACTATTCATTAAGGTACATGCAAAATAAAATGATTCAGACATGCAAGGATTTAGAAAAGGTACCTTTCATGCACTCATTCTTAAAAAGCTACTAAAAAGTGTAACTTAGGACAAGAAAAGATTCAACCAAAAACAGGAGAACATGAAATCCAGGAAACCATGGACCCAACCCAGAAGTCAGGTCCCAGAACCAGAGCAGCCATCTCTGCAGCAAGAACACAGTCGTAAATGCTGCCAAAATTCCCCCAAAGGATGGCTTGAATATGTTAGAGATGCTTAGCCATAAATTTCTAGCAGTGGTGCATATGGCATTTCTAAAGCCTGGACCTTTCCAGGCAAAACTGACACCACTGGAAAGAACTGATATTATTTAGAAACCTTCAAAAAATTAAGCTGGGAAATAAAACACAGAAATCTGGCCTTCTGCTTATAAGCTTGGATCACTTGGAGATTCTAGTGAGAAGATCTAAAATGTTACTCAGTCATTACATGGTAGTTTGGTAAATAAATTGGTTTTATAACTCTCCTTTTAATTTTAGAAAATGAGACATATTTGACCTTCAAAGAGAAAGTGAGAGTACTGCTTATAATGTATAATAAAGAACTAGTTGTTTAAATGTTAAGATACTAAAGTAATGAACAGAGTTAAAGGGCCACATTTGAAACAGCTACATAGTTATTTGGGTTGAAAAAGGAGGAGATTTTGAATAAGTGAACTTAATGCACATATTTTAGGAGGAAATAAAAAGATAGTGTCTTCAGGTCATAAATAAAAGCTAGTATTTTACGAAGCAAATATCTTGCATATATTGAGGCAACCAAAAATAAAATTATAAAACAGAATTGGTTGTACAAAAATGTGAATGTACTTAATGCCACTGAGCTGTGTGCTTAAAAATGGTTAAGATGATGACTTTTGTGTTATGTGCATTTTGCCAAAGTTAAACAAATTTTTAAAAGAGAGAGATCTCATTGCCATTGGTTGACTCTGGGTTAGAGATAAGTGGAGTATGGGACTGTTGTATTTTATTAAAAGTCTCTCTGTACTATTTAATTAGCCATGTGCACATAGTATTTCGATTAAAAAAAAGCAGTAAGCTTTATATCAGATAGAATGCTTTCAGCTGCAAGTAACAGTATGTCCAACTAAAAGTGGTATAAAAAATAAACAATTTATGATCTCACTTAAAAAGAAGTCTGGAAGCAGGGTAGTTGAAGCTCTCATTGGTGGTCCACCAACGCCATCCTGCACACAATGTCTTTCCATTTATCCATTCTGCTCACCTCTGCGGGTTATCAGTTTATTGCCTCTCACTTCAAATTCACCCTTCTTTGCTCTGCTCCCCAATGGGAGGGCTGGGCTCTGTAGACATCTTTCCTTTGCCAGAAGGCACAGTGTTAAGGTTTTTCAGTAGAGGGAGCTTGAGGATATGCCGGAGGAAAGGGCTTCTCTCCCTGACTCGGTGAGCAATTCCCTGCTGGCTCCTACGGCACATGGTGGCTGGGTGGCAGTGCATGAGACATCTTGTGGGGCTCACCCCGACTCCAGAAAGTGAATTCCTAGAGAATTCTGCCTGCGCCCCAACCAGCTTCCCAGCGGGTGTCATAGGTGCCCCAGCAGACAGATTCCCAGTTAGTTTTAGCAGCATCCCAGGGGGCAGCTTTCCAGCAAGTTCTGCCTGCACCTCAGCCAGCTTCCTGGAGAGCTGTAGCATTCACCCCCTGTACCACCTATCCTGAAAGTCTGCTGCTTTCCCAGTGAGTCTTGCCGGCACACCAATGGGCAGTTTCCTGCTTGCCAGCCCCATGCTGGGCCATCTCAGCTAACCTCTCCACTGTCCAGTGGGCCAGAGCCACACTCTCAGGAGGTCTGAATCTCAGTCTTAGGGGTGTCGGACCCTCTTCCAGATTTGTTCCTTCCTGAGGTACTCTGCCGCTGTTCCAGAAGTAGTGACAGCTCCTTATATCTGCTATGCTTATATTCCTAGGGTTCTCCTTACCTTTTATGGGTTCTTTCTCTGTATCCTTAATAATCCTTTATATTAAACTTTCCCAGTCAAATGGCTGTCTCCTGACAGGACCCTGAAGGATTCTCCGCCCAGTGCACGGGCAGTGTGTCCGCTTGGAGTTGAAAGATGGCTGCCATGTGCCAAATATTGCATACAGACAGAAAATGTAGAGGGACATTGTCTCTTGTGAGACGCTCCCAGCAGATCTTCATAATGGTTTAATGATGGTTTAACAGAACTTCAGATGGGTTAACTAACCCATCAGGCTTCATTAACCAGGATCAAGTCACATGTGAGTGACTAGTGAAAGGAAAGCTAGAAAACTGTGTATCTGACCCATAGAGTGGGAAGTGGCTGTTGACAGGCAAACAATAGTGTCCCAAGTTTAAAGTCAAACATCAGTCAGGAGACACAACAAGGCAGAACATGATCAAGCACCAAGGAGAAATAAAACTGTCTTAGACCTTACAGGTAGGCAGTGGTTAGGGCAGGAGGCAAGACTTGAGCTGCAACTCAAAGATAAGTAAGCAGAGGATGGGAAGCGTGGTGTTTTAGACAAAAATAAGTCAATGAGAAAACGAGGAGAGAGAAGCACAAGTTTTGTTCTGGGGAAAGTCAGGGAAGTAGATTTTTGAAAGGAAGTGATGGATGAAATTGATTAGTTCAGTTGTGGCCAAGTCATCAGAGCTGGGAATAACCAGTGAGCACTCCTTCCTCTACATTCTCATCACGCTTTATTTAAGCCTGCTTTAGTGCAAACTTCTGTACAAAGAAAGTAAGCAATAAATATCTGTTCAATGATAGCACGTATTAACTCTGTTTCTGTGTTTCATGACAGTCTCCCTTATATGGATTCCATGAGTAAAGAACTGCTAATTATTTCTTTCTATAACACAAGTGATATGCATCTTGCTAAGATATAATTGATCTGTAAAATACTTATTGAATCAATTTTTTTAAATAATAAAACTTTTAGGGGGCTGGCCCAGTGGCCAAATGGTTAAAGTTCTACGTGCTCGGCTTCAGTGGCCCCTGTTCGCGGGTTCGGATCTCGATTGCAGACCTACACCATTCATCAGCCATGCTGTGGTGGCTACCTACATACAAAATAGAGGAAGACTGGAATGGATGTTAGCTCAGGGCCAATCTTCCTCAAGCAAAAAAAAGAGGAAGACTGGCAATAGATGTTAGCTCAAGGCAAATCTTCCTCACCAAAAATAAAAAAAAATAAAATAAAACTTTTAGCTATATTTTGTGCATATATGTACAAGTAAAATATTTACTGTATAGTCTAAAGTCATTAGAGTAAAGACAAGAAACAGTTTTATTTTGTACATCCACTGCCTAAAACATACTGTACCAGCCCTCTTTTCCCTTATCAACATTTGGGCCAGATTCCATGGTCCCTCTCAAGTGTTGAGACTGCGGTAAAAGAAAATTTCTTAGTTTGTTTTACTTAACTGTTCCTGCTGACACTTTTGGTCAACATGGACTCAGCCAAGGCTACATTTCTCCTGGAGTGCATGTGTGGTTTCTCTAGAAGTCCCATGCGGACGTCAGCATCATGCAGCTCCATGCTATGCTCTCCAACTCTTCTCTCGACTCCTTTTGACCACCCCCAAGCCCCATCCCTAGGAGCACATCCCACAAAGACTCTTACAGCTGGTGTGGGGCCCAGAAGGCCATCCTCTTCATAGAGGCGCCTTGAAGAAGTCTTGAGGTTGGCTCTGTTCCTCAGTGTCTGGCTACCTGGAGGGACTCAGGCGTCCTTGCCACGCAATTGCAGGCTGTTCAATCCAGTCTCCTGCCTTCAGGAGTCTCCAGGTGAGAAGTGAGCATCACTATGCACGTGCCCAAATACCATAAACTCTTGGAGACACCTAAAATTATCCCCCAAACTTTGCCATCAGCTTCCCTCTTCTGAGCTGGCGGCCATAGAGAAGGTCTGCAGATGCTATAGCTCAGCAAACCTCTTGCCATGGAGGGGAAGTGCCAGCTTCCCTTCTTTCAATCACCTCCTCTTTTCCAGTGGCGGGCCTAGAATCGTATTGTCTGGGAAATTTTCTCCAAAATGGTTCTCCATGGACTCAGCAGAATTCTGCACAGAGAATCATAAGATGATAACAGGCAAAGCTGGGTGTTTGTTGAGCGCACTTCAAGACGACAGAGAGAGAGCGAGAAACCAAATGAATCAATGCCAACTGATCTCCCCCAGCCCTGCCCAAAGCGCAGTCCTCGCCCGATCACCAGCACTATATTAGATTTTGGATTAGCACAGCAATGCTAGCTTCTGGGGCAAATTGTCTGTTCTGTCTCTCAGTGTAGAACAGACACCTGGGCGCTCCTTCCTGGGAAGATGCTCCCTCTCTCAGATCCTGAGTCACGCTGGACCACCTCCAAATGTGGATTCAGAGGCAGCTAGAGGACATTCAAGTGGAGCAGCAGCACTAGGCTGACATATTACTGGGTAGTCCACGCTGGGCTTCCCAACTGTCCTCTGTCACACTCCAGAGAGTTCTCTGTGGTTCCCAGCCTGACTGCTTTCAAGTGGTACCAGGCGAGTCCCCTGGAACTTTTCTCAGCTATTCTCAACAGCTGTGGAGACAGCTCCTTGGGAGAAATCCAGGCTGCTGAATCACTCATTTCCTGTTCTTGATCTCAGAAATTTCTGTTTGATGTTGCTTTCTCAAAAAAAACATAATTTTTAGAGGGAAAAATATTTTATATAATGCGGCTTTTTGGCCTCGAGTACTAAAACCAGTTCATTTTTGAAGAAGTCTTACCATTGTAACCATTTTCCTCGGAAAAGTTCTGGGTGCTGAGAAAAACTCTAGGACGGTTCTCCCAGGACATGAGGATAATGGATGTCATAAGCAAGATTCTGTTTTGTTTGTGCCATAAAGTTTAAGACATCACTCAACTGGTCAGCAACGAGTCAGGAGAGGCTGCCATTTGTAAAAACGTTGGACGAATTGCTGTGCAACCCAAGAATCAACTGCGTGGGTGTGTCCAAGTTTCCCATCTTAGGAGAGCACCCTTCTCTTTAATATTGAAATAAAAATGAGTTTAGTCCCCACCCCTTGTGTAACTGACTCCTGCACTTCTCAGGAATCTCAGGGGCTTTCCACTTCTCATAGTTACTCCTGCCCCTAGTGTCTTCCTTCTGTTCGCTGATCTCCTTCACTGAGATTCTCATCTCTTGCGTCTGCTTCCTCTCTCTACTCTGCATCAAACCAAATTGGAAGCATGGATACTTTGCCATGATCTTTCCAAAGTATCACCCACACAAGATGGCAGTTTTAATGAAGTTTCCTCAGGAGTCAGAAGCAGGGAGAGCTTATATAACAGAAGGGCAGATGGCTGGAAACTGCCTATTGGTGCACGAGTCCCTCCCGTTGCTGGAAGTTTCCTGGCCATTTCCCCCAGAGGAAGCATCTCCCTGGCTGACCCCTGCCTCTGACCTCCTTCCAGGCAGCTGGCCCCAGTCCTTCCTCACTCCCCGTTCATCCACAGGCCCTCTCACTGCCTCCCTCTTAAGCAGCCATGAAAATTTTGAACTCTCCTTGTTTTATTAGGCAGGCCAATTTAATTTTCTTTGTCTCACTCCTCTTTTTTCAGACCAAGGCCTGGGGTCTATTTCACTGCCAAAAAGTCAACAACCATCAATCATGCTGCCAGCCAAGCTTTGTTTCCCAACTCACATCCACAACATTAGTTTTTAAGTCATTAAATAAAAAAAGTTACGTAAACACCGTAATATATCTCTTCTCGTTAGAAAACAGAAACAGAACACAGAAGGGTTTAGTTTCGAAACTTACCATTCCCATATTTATTCTAAAAAATCCATCCACTTGACTTGGGAAAAATAATTTTTATGCTTAACAATGTTTAGACTGATTTTTTTCTGGCTCTTCGTACAGGGTAATGACTGGGGATAAGGGGTCATTGTCTGTGGGCATACATATGGACGATGGCTCCTCATTAAACAAATGAAGGAACAGCTTCCAAGGAAAACCAGTCCATCCTGCTTCTTTGCAGAAGAGAGGAGACACTGAAAGTGTATGAAAGAAACACATATAACGGAATATAGTATGTGCCATGTTCAAATGCGAGCAACACACAAACATAAGAGAAAGGAGTGATTGCATCTTTCTGTGGGGTTCACTGATACAGGAACGTTACTAAAAATGTGCAAGAAGCTTTTATCTAGGAATCTTTCCTAAAAGAGTAACCCCAAATGCTGGTCTATGCACGTGTGCCAATCTGGGCAAAGTTTTAACTGGTTTAGGACAAAATGAGAAAAATAAATATAGGATTGTGTTTCCAAATACTTCATCCTCCATCCCAGATTGCCATATTCTCCCTATGGAACAATAGAAGAGCCTATGTGAAATTTTACATGTATGGAGAAAACAAGATGCTGGGGATACTGTAATATAATCAGAAAGCTTTAACTACTTATTTGAAAGAATGGCTGTGCTAATTGCAGAATCCAAGAAAGCCCTATGGCCTGCGTCTGCTCATGGGAACTGCGGGTGCTCTCATACTCAGTCCCAATCATGCTGCCCCAACACTTGGATGTGGCTCCCGATTGTGAATTGGTTGCTCAGACAAAACGTTTTTCTAGCAAATTCTTTCTCTTTCTTTTAATTTATCTGACCTTTGAGGAGACATCAAAATTGTATTATATGTAAATCTAAAACGCATTATGAAATTAAGTTAGGCAAGTTCTTTCTAAGTGTCCGCTCCTGTGTCCACCAAGATGAACACAGATGATATAGACTTTAGGTCTTGAAGAGATCTTGGAGATGATGCAGGCCAGTGTTCTTTCATCACACATGAGAACTGTGGCACTTAGAGGTTACATGTAAACCAGGATGTCCAGCTCACTAGACAAGAACTCTGCCTCCAAGCCTCCTTCAACCAAAGCACACCACTTCCCTTCCTTGCCTGGTTTATATTGTTCCAGGAGATAGACTTCAGAACATGGTTCTTTTATCTCATCCTTTTTGATGGGGTATAATAGGTAAATGTTTATGTTCTGAAATTTCTCGGTTTTTGATTCTACCTTACGTACTTAGAAAATAATAATAAACAGTAGTCTCCATATCATGTCCTTGTGTCTAATTGTTGATTTTAAATTTGTATTTCTTCCTTATTCATATGTTATTCATCCCCCACCCCCTCCCTGCCAATAAGCAAATTACATTACATTCACATTGAATGAGCTCACTCCATGATGAGTCAATATCAAATGTACCTGTAGATCATGTATGTAGACTCTATTCTGAAAGATTAAATGAGAAGAGAAGACAGTGTTCAAAGAGAGAGAGCATTTTCTAAATGACTCTCATCTTCCATTCTCTTTTAATTTGGGAGAGGGGATGCTCAAAGGCCTGCACCTAACAAGGTCCGTTCCTAGGATTCTGCCCTTTTGACAGGTTCTCAATGCCCAAGGGTACTGTACGTGGAACCAAAGCATGGATTCGAGCAATGGTGTCCTGAAGCAACACAAGATAAGAGCAATGGCAAACGCAAGTGGGTCAACTCTCTAAGAGTGCTTCATCAAGGACGGAATGAAGAAATCACGGAGCTGAAGATTGAGGCAGGGAGGCGGTGAGGCTGGAGGAATTCTGGAGCTGTGCAGGACAAGAGGCCCCTGCAGGCTTCGCTGCTTGATTGCCAGGCTCATTGAAGAGGCTGAGGCAGAGAGAACGGGCAAGCGTTTAGCACGGTGAAATGCTAGAGGAAGGAGGAGAGAGAAGAGAAAGCAGAGGTGAAGGCTAAGGAGGCCGTCCTTAGTCAGCAGAGAGGACACTTCATTCTGTGGGATTTAGGCACACAAATTTGACGTGGTTGCACCCGACTCTGAGGACAGAGGGGCAACAGGTGATGAAGCCTTTGCTATTCCTTCTCTGTCATTTCCTCATACAGCTGGAGCCGAGGTCATCTTCCTGGAGTGCTAGTGAGGGCTGGGTAGGAGGAGAGAAGAGCATGGTGAAGGCTTGCTTACTGCCACAGGGTGCTGCCAAAGACAGGAGAAAGACATTCCAAACAGAATTGTGGGCTCAGCTGCCATTGGAGACCACCAACGTGCCGTGACACTAACCTGCACAGTTGAGTTGAGTTCCGATAGAGCTCAGATACAGTAGTGGAGATGGTGTGTTTTGGGACTGATACAGAGTTGGAGATTTTCAGGGCAGTGTTTCTAGAGAGATGAGAATCTGGAGAGAGAGTACAAGGTGCTAACGGCTAGAAACAGAGGAAATATGAGACAGAAAGTTTTGCGTGGTTGAAGGGTTCTTCCATTAGGAGGGAGTATGTGATGGAGGGATGTGTGTGAGAATGCAGGTGAAAGCTGGTCTGAGGTGAAGTGATTATAGGAGTGGCTTTAGTTGTGGTTGAAGAACGCTAGCTTCACAGACATTGAAATTCCCCCAGATAAGAGAAGGAATTGAGTTAAACAGAAGACTATGAGTCAGACACTCAACATCTTCAAGGAATGCAATACAGTAACAAGGAGGGGAAAAAGTCATTGAAGACAAAGATGAGCTTCAAAGAAAAGGAGTTTTCCATAAAAATGTAGGAGGGATGCAATCACGGTGAAGACAGGGAGCTGAAGTCGAGGGACTGTGAAATATTTCGGAGGGAGAAAGGTTTTGTAACTACTCTAAGTCTTGGGTGAACCATAGCATATGGAACACAGGTTCTAACCAACCCCAGTCCTCTCACCGCCAACTAACGTGACCAGGCAAAGCCACTGTCAACAATGAAAACTGAGGGCTTAAATTAGTTGCGTCTGGAGTTCCTAAAAACAACAGCAACAACAAAAATGTAGCCTTATGAGAGTAGATCAGTTTGATGTGGCACATTGCTTCTTTCCATGGGAACTGTCTGTTCCCTGGAGAATATGAGTCCCAAGGTAGGACCAGCCAGATTGGTCTTTAATTTTACTCAGCATGCCTCCATCCATTCATTCAACAAATACATATCCAGTACCTTTTCTATGCCAGGCATTGTACCAGGAGCCGGGAGAAACTCTGAAAGGTGAGCCCTGCCCTTATAATGCTTCCAGTTTAGTAAAAGAGACACACATGAACCAAAGGTCACCCTGAAAATGCACAATTACAACTATGACAAGGACAACAGAAGAGAGTCAGCGCCATGAGAGAGAGTGATATGGAAACTGATCTAATCTGGGGAGTCAGGATATTCGTCTCCAGGACGTGGCATTTGAGCTGAGATATGAGAAATATGTGGAGTTCATCACAACAAAAAGAGGCAAAGTGTCCAGCATGGGCAATGGCCCTGTGGCAGGAGGTGGTGTGAGCACTTGACTAATGAAAGGCCAGCCCCCCAAGCCCTAGAATGAGGGGGAGCACAGAGTACGCGAGATGCGGCTGAAGTGCACAGAGAGCTGCAGGGCCCTGGAGGGCAGATCAAAACTCAAATATTTTCCTGAGAATAAAGGGGAGTGATAGAAGGGTTGGAAACAAGGCAAAGACAGTTAGATTTGCTTTGAAAAGATCATTCCAACTGCTCTGTGGAGAATGGATCGGGAGTGGGGCTGCCGAGAAAGTAAGATTAGATGTGGTTCCAGCAAAGATTGAATGATTTAAGATCAGCATATGGCATATGCGAAGCACTCAGCAAATGTCAGCTATTAGAACTATTTAGATTTCAAAAGGAAGGAAACCACAGAATGGTGGGAAGGTAAGATGCAAAAATGTATTTAATCCACCACTTGCTTATTCTCTTATCTTTTTAAGACTCAAAATAATTTCTCCAGGCTCTGGTCTTGCACATAAGTAGATGTTCGTCCCCAGGGCTGTCTCGCTCAGATCCCTAAGCTGCTGCCTGTGTTGCAGGATTCCATGGCCTTCTTAACCACCGCCCCCCTCTGCTTCTCTCCATGAGTCCTTCTTTAATGCTGATGAGTTTCATTTCAATTACTGTCCCTTTCATCTCAAACACCAGTCAGGCAGAAGCAATGCGTAAAGTCAAATTGTTTCTTTGAAAACTAGAATTTATTGTGTCCTAGTGTCACTTTTATTAATTGTTTAAAGTTAATGGTATCCAGACCTGCAGAATTTCTTATAAACATGTAACATTTTTTTTTTCATCAAAGGGAAATCTCCCCTACACTCTATATACTGTGGCGTGCCTTCTGTTGTAGACTAGTTATACACAGTCGATTTATTTACGCCAGGGAAGCTAGGAATTTGACCCTTGAATAACATCACTAAGAAAAAATATTTTCAGATCAGAATGGAGCTGAACCAAGCAGACAGGTAACGGAGGAGTTTCCATATGCCTGTCCCTGTCACGCAGGCTCCCTCTCCAGGAAGACTCCTAGGAAGAAAGGGACCCTCTTTCTCAGGTTCTGAGCCAGGACCACTTGGAGAGAAGCATAGAAAATTATCCTCTAAGATAATAAGAATAGGAGAAAAGTGAGATGCCCTTTGCTTTATTTTTGTCCTAAATTATTTGAAGAAAGAAGTCTGGAGGAGATATCAAAGGAATCCTAATTTCAACGTTAGGAATGTTTTAACAAAATACGACCCACTGGGGAATCAGAAGGGATTCGGGAGGCATAATTTCTCCCCCGGGTAGGCAGAATCCTTACAATCATTGCCCCCGAGAGGGTCTTGTACCTTGTGGTTTGAGAACAAATTTAAGAACAAATCTTAGTAGTGGGGACACATGCCAAAATTCACGCCAGTAGGGCTGGCCCCGTGGCCGAGTGGTTAAGTTCGCGCGCTCCGCTGCAGGCAGCCCAGTGCTTCGTTGGTTCGAATCCTGGGCGCGGACATGGCACTGCTCATCAGACCACGCTGAGGCGGCGTCCCACATGCCACAACTAGAAGAACCCACAACGAAGAATATACAACTATGTACCGGGGGGCTTTGGGGAGAAAAAGGAAATAATAAAATCTTAAAAAAAATTCACGCCAGTACCCCCAGACTTGAAGGAGGAGCGTACGGAGTTCCAGAGTGCTCAGTACATTAACCAATCGGCTGGCCTGCGTGCATCTCAACAGGGAAACGCTTTGTTTTCTTTATAGATGTAGCACTGACCGTTCAGCTCTGTTCTCGAAATTGGATTATGAACATAATTCTTAGCAATGCCGCTTTAATTTATCTGCACAAACTTCATAAAAAGCCATTTCATTCCGTGAGCTGGAGTCATACTCATGACTGCTGTTTTGCACATGGCAAGCAGCATGATTTATATACTGGTGAGCGGTCTGCCATAGTCAGGCATTTCAATGCTATGCCGATTATTTAGATGTATTCAGAATCTCGCCCTTTCTTGCCAATGAATACTAGGCTCTCTCCAAGAGCTCTCTGTATATGTCAAGATATTCTTTTCCTCAGAGAGATGCCAGAACCAGATTTATCCTGTTCCCCAAGGTTAAAGCAACGAGTGAAATGTCCTTTGCTTTTTCTGCACTTCTTCCTCCCAGAAAATAATTCATCTACATCCACACGGTGACAGCTCTTGGCATGAACGAAGGTGTCCCAAGAAAAGCCAGTGTGCATCCATGTAATTGCTCGTGATGCTATCATTTGTATTTACCATATTTGTAGGCTTTTAGGTTTAAACACTAGTCTGGCCCCAAATGAGAGAAAACAAAATATATAAATAATCAGTCATTTTTATCATACTTTACAGTGTGCTTGCAAAAAGTCAATGGAGTCCCGCAGGTGAAGAAATCCAGTATCAGAGATCTCCAAGAAATGCGAGCCAGGTGTCTGCATTTCTCACTAGGTTTCTCAGATTTTCTTCCTTGACTTTTGAAGTAACTTGTATATAAAATCCATCCTCAATCATGTAAGCAATCAGAGTTTTGTTTTCTGTTTGTTTGGGGATGTATTACGACTTTTCCTTTCTCTTTTGCCACCCAGATAGCAGATGCTCCTCATACTAATATTTATTCCCATACACACCCAGGTATGAGTGGGCCACAAGTGGGCAGGAGCAGGAAGGTTGGGGTTAACAATGTATGGAAGCTTTCCCAGTGCAAATAATATTTTCAGAATTTTTAGTTTTTTCTCTCTCTTCCTTTATTTCTTCGTTTTAAGTTTCCCTTAAGGGAATTGTTTTGAGATGGGTAATGATTCCACTGTGTTACAAACGCCTCATACAGGTAACTCTCAGGGCAAGTTGGCCCCCTGGCTCTGTGATGTTTGTAAGTGCAGCAGACATTATTCTCATTTCATCAACAGAGGAAAAAGAGACATCGGTGCTAGTACACATCTTAAACAGATCCACTCGGCAGAAAAAACTGGAACATCGTCCAGTCTTCTTGCCTCAAATCCTCTGCTTTCCCCGTTAGAGATGGATCCCTGCTGTGACTCAAGCTGGTGGGTCCTGAGGAACACGGAGAGAGAAATCAGGAGCTCAAGGAGAGATATTTTCAAAAGTAAAACACTGGAAGAACACTAATGAGAGAAAGTAGGAAATTTGGGATCTACCAGCTGTGCAACACGCCCTAAAAATGAACGTGGGTATGGTCACCATAATAGATGTAGGAAAAGCATTTGATGAAATTCAGCACCAATTTATTATAAAACCTCCCAGCATAGCAGGAATAGGAGAGTTTTCTCAAATCAGTAAAGGGCATCTACAAAAGACCAACAGTTAACATTATACTTACTGGTAAAAGACTGAATGTCTCCCCTAAGATCAGGAATAAAGTAAGGACGCACACTGTCACAATTTCTATTCCACGTTGTACTGGAGCTCCTAGTTAGTGAGGTAAAGCAAGCAAAAGGGATGAAAGATACGTACATTAGAGAAAAAGAAGCAAAACTCACTTCATTTAAAGACACATGATCATCAATATAGAAAATCGTAAGGAATCCACAAAAAAGCTGCTAGAACTAATTACAGACTGTCCCCAACTTACGATGTTTTTACGTTAACGATGGTACGAAAGCTATGAACACTGAGCAGAAACCAGACTGCAAACTTGGAACTTTGATCTTTGCCCAGGCTAACAATACTTTCTCGTGGTGCTGGGCATCGGCAGTGAGCTGCAGCTCCTGCTCAGCCATGTGATCACAAGGGTCAACAACCGATACGTTTACACCCATTCTGTTCCCACACAACCATTCTGTTTTTCAGTTTCAGTACAGTATTCAATAACTTACACGAGATATTCAACACTTTATTATGAAATAGGCTTTGTGGTAGGCGATTTTACCCAACTGTAGGCTACCGTAGATGTTCTGAGCACGTTTAAGGTAGGCTAGGCTAAGCTGTGATGCACAGTAGGTTATGTGTCTTAAGCACATTTTTTACTTCCAGTATTTTCAACTTGTGATAGGTTTATTGGGACATAGCCTCATCATAAGTCGAGGAAGATCTACAATGAGTTTAGTAAAGCGACAAATACAAGGTCAATATAAAAAATCAATTTTATGTCTCTATATAGTCATGTACTGCATAACAATGTTTTGGTTAACAACAGACCTCATACACGACAGTGGTGCCATAAGATTAGTGCCATATAGCCTAGGTGTGTAGTAGCCTGTACCACCTAGGTTTGTGTAAGTACACTCTACGATGTTCACACAATGACAAAATTGCCTAACGATGCGTTTCTCAGAACATATTCCCGTCATTAAGCAACGCATGACTATACTAAGCAATAAAGAGGCAGAAATCAAAATCAAAATACTGCCTACAGTAACTTCAAAAAACGTGACATATATAGCCATAAATTTAGAAGAATAGGTGCAAAATGTGTACACTGAAATTTACAAAACATTACTGAGAGAAATTCAATGAGACATAGATAGATGGAGACTCATACCACATTCATGGCTTGGAAAATTCAATATGGTTATATTCTTCCTGAATTTATCTATAAATTTAATGCACTTCCAATCAAAATTACAGTAGATTATTTGTAGACATTAACAAGTTAATTTTAAAATTTATATCCAAATGCAAAGGATATGGAATAGCAAAATAATCTGGAAAAAGAAGCACAAAGTTGAAGAACTTACACTGCTGGCTTTCAAGACCTACTATAAAACTAGTGAAAGAATAAACATTCTAGATCAGTGGAACAAAATCAAGAGTCCAGAAGCAGATGCACCCATGTATGACCATTGACATTCAACAAAGACGCCAAGTAACTCACTGGGAAAACAATAATTTTCAACTAATGATATGAGAACAATTAGAAATCCATAAAAAAAGAATACCAATCCTTACTTCATGTCATACACAAAATCTAACTCTAAATGAATCATAAACCTAAACATAAGAGCTAAAACTATAAAAGTGCTGGAAGAAAATAGAGGAGAAAATCTCCATCATCTCAGGATGGTCAAATGTTTCTGAGATAGGACACAAAAGGCACAAATTGTTAAATAATAATAAATTGGATTTTATCAAAATTAAAAGCTTCTGCTTTTTGGAAACAGTGTTAAGAAAATGAAAAGGCAAGTCAAAAATATATTCTTCAAAAGCTCTTAGAATTTAATAAGACAACAAACAACATGAAAAAGGAGGACAATATTTGAACAGACATTACAAAGAAGATGTTCAAATGACTAATAAGCACATGATAAGATGCTCAACATCAGTAGCCACAATGAGATGCCACTTTAAACCCCCTAGAATAGTCAAATAAAAAAGACTGACAGTACCAAGTGTTGGAGAAGATATGGAGGAACTGGAACTCTCATACATTGTTGGTCAGAATGTAAACTGGTACTACCACCAATTGGAAAACTATTTGATGGTTTCTTGTAAAATTTAACATACGGTTTCCATACAACCATCAATCCCATTCCTAGTTATTTACTCAAGAGAAATGAAAGCACTAGTCTATACAAAGACTGGCACATAAATATTCCTAGCAGCTTTATTCATAATAGTCAAAAACTGGAAGCAGTCTAATGTCCATCAGCATATAAACAGACAAATTGTGACACATCCATGCAATGGAATGCTAGCTAGAAATAAAAAGGGGTGACACACACACTCACACACACATGAATGAATCTCGGAAACACACTGAGTGAAAGAAGTGACACGAGAGTACATGCTAGATGATTCCATTTATATGGAATGATGAAACAACCCATAGTGACAGAAAGCAGATCAGTGGTTGTCTAGGGTGGGGAGTTGAGGGAGACAGACCAGGAAGGATCACAAGGGAGGTTTTGGGGGGATGGAAATGCTCTATATCTTGATTGTGATGGTTGTAACATGTATGTGTAATTTTACCAAAATTTATTGAAAATGCACATAAAAAAGTGTTCGGTTGTTTTTTTAAAAGAAGACTGCTTAATAAGTATTTCCCAGTCCATCAGTCTGTTGCACACTGGCCCCCATTCTCGTCTGGAGAATGCTGGGGACTTCTTGCAGCCTGCTAGGGCTGGGAAAAGGGCTCCCACGTCCACAAGCTCTGCCGGCAACTCAGCAGAAGAGAGAAGCCAGCTTCATCATCCAGTTCCATTCAAAGAGGCAGGGGCCAGAGGAGAAACTGTGTCGTGTGGAGAGTGGGTGGAGCTATTCTCAACACCATTTTCAACTCTGGGCCTCCTGGTACCAGGAGCGACTCCGAAGAGCTCTACAAAAGCTGGAGCTCGACCCTACCAAGACTCAGTTGTATTGGGGTGAACTTGTATTATTTTATAGCCTCTAATTCAAAGTTTTCAGTCTCCACGTCGCCCTGGGGTGGTCCGTGTTCCCTCCCTGGGGCATGGTCTGCCTGGCTGCAGTCGCGATGTCTGCAGAGAAGCCTGTCTCCTCAGCGACTGGGGTCCCTGCTGCAGAAATAGAAGGATTCCCGTTGGGTCCCACCCTCACTCTGAAACCTCCTGTGAGTGACAGGCGGGGCTGGCGCACCCACTCTCAGCTCCTTGCGTCGGGAAGGCACGGAAGTCCAAGTCCAGGGAAGAATTTGCCTTTCAGTCCGGGGGATATAACTGGACAGTTGCTGTTGTACCCACAGAGGGGCACGTGTGTCATTCCCCAGCAGCTGGGACGGAAATTGGGAACTCAGGACTGTTGTTTTATCCTTGTTTTTGCCCTCCCAGGGCCCTCCCCTTTACCGTATGGTGTGATCACCCCCTAGGGGTCAAACTCCTCTTAGCAGCATGCAAGCATTCAGACTCCAAGCCAAAGCAAAATCTCGGAGTCTCTCTAGGAAGCCGAGGTGTGGGAGGTGACAGTGCAGGAGTCACCCCAGTGTTTCGCCTTCCTCTGCCCCGCCCCACCCCCATATCTGGTGTCGCTTTTAAACACATCTGGGGGAAAAGAGCTTTGTCCCATTCCCACCCTACCCACATTGCAGCCTGCTCATCTCGTCCCTCTCAACTTCTGAGTCTGATGACCTGCTTCCTGCCCGTCTTGGACTCCTCTTCCTTCACTTCCCACACAGTTCAGTATCAGAGTACGGGACTGCCGAGATTTGGGGTAGCTGAGAATAACTTCAGCATCGGGTAAGAATTGCCTCTATATTCAGTTCTAGGCCTTACTGTACAGAAACCCACTGGCCATTCAGCCCCATAGGGAGTTGCCTACTGGCCTGTCCTTCCCATCGGCCCAGCTTCTCCCATCTTCGAGAGCCTTCTCCTCCTACTGCAATTGCCAAATTCCTGTGACTCACTTTCCTATCTAAGCCATGCCCAAGTGGCCTATTGTTTCCTATTACCTTAAGGTATTTTCCTCACTAAAAGGTAATTTTAACTTCTTCCTAAGCAGATAGGTTCAAACTACTACCAGACTTTTGAAACAATTCTCCCCTAATCCTGCCCTTCATGTGTGTGTGTGTGTGTGTGTGTGTGTGTGCAAGCGCATGTGTGTGTATTCTAGCCATTCAAACATCTTTTCCTTCATCCTTGCTTTTGGAGGGGCAGGAAAATGATTCTAAACAAATTAGGCCCAATAACTATTTTTAAAGTTTATTCAGTCTTTTCAATAACAAAATCTGGGTGCACAAATAATTTTCATGTTGGCATGAAACTTTGTCATTTGCTAATTACTGGACTCTCCCCCAAACACTTGTTCCTACTTACACCACTCCCTGAGGAAAATATTCCCAATGATGGTTTTCTTCCCACTTTGCCCTTTTCACTCAGGGACCTAAAGATCTCCTGTGAATCTTTGCAGGCCACTCAAAGCAAGGCTCTCAGAGATCCCCAAAAATCAAATGACTTCTTCCAGTTCCCCTCCGTCCCACGCCCTGTGGGGAGATGGAGGCATTGTTCGCTGAGCAGTGAGGCCAGCCTCTCCCAGAGCCTCCCCTTACGGTGACTTAGAAAGCTTTTCACTTATTCCTCGTGTCCAGGAAACAGCCACAGTAGCTCTATGTCTTTTGTTCCCTCCAGAAGCCAATTAACCCTTTGGGTGGGAAATAAATTTTCTGACCTAGCTGCAGTTTTTTATTTCCTAGTCTCCCTTCAACACCAGACATAGGAAGCACAGAGGCTTAGCATCAGTGTGGAAAATATGACTCCAACTCGACACTTGCTCATTCCAGACGGCAACATGTTACCTGAATGTAAAGCAAACTGTAACAGGAAACCTGGTTTTCATTACCAGAGGAGTCTGTGTGCAGCTAGAAAGAGTCTGACCAGAAAGGAATCAGTCAGTAATTCTACAGGCTCAAGAACCAAATGATCCCGCAGCAGAGAAGAAATATGAATCAGAGAGGGAACTAAGCCCTGGCAGTAATGTGTTAGAACTCTTCGACGGTGATGAAATCTCAGAACATTTATTATCTTACTTATGTCAGCGCTTCTTCCTCAGCGCCTGGGCTCTTGGCCCCATTGCTCATCGCGTACACCTGGGAAGTAGGTGAGCGCTGTCTCAGCCCTCTCTTAGCTCACTTTTTAATCTCTTCCCCTTTCCCCTGCCTCTCCTCTCAAGAAACCACGTGCCCCAACAGCTTCTAGCAAGGTGTGTATTTTTGCAGTGCCAGGTACTGTCTGTACCTGGGATAAGGTAGGCACTCCAGTATTTGAGCGATGCTGGAGTGAGTGATTTCCTTCCTTGCCTGATTCACAAGACAGCTGCCCTAGTGTCTCCACCGACCTAGCCCAGTTCTCAACCCCAGTGAGAACAAACCTGCCCAGAACGTTCGTCAACGAGTAAGAGCTTAACGGGTTACCAGGATCAAGGATATTCACGGAGACAATGCTGTCACTCCGAAAAGGAAACTTTAATTGTGACAGCAAGAGGCTGGTGACTCGAGTATCACAAAGTCCCCAGGAATAAAATGTATCAGAGTCATCCCTATTCGTTCTTAGTGGATAGCCCTGATCCATCCTATAGCACTTTCTTTCCCAAGATTTTAAATATTAGTGAATAACAAACTCCTCAAAAAACATGTGAAAGAAAAACCACACGATCCCAGTCCACTGGGAGACTGGGCTTCTTTCCTTAGACGGTGAGCTAGTTGACTTTATTTTATTTGCATGTTAGACTCCATCCTGACTTCCCCTCTGCCGAGGATCCTGTGCTGATTCACTGTGGTTTGGAGTCAGTTTGCTCCTTCCCCACCCACACAATTCCCCGGAGCAACTGAAACTCAGAAATAGGGCTCCACACTTGCTAACATCTCCGCAGAGGAGGGCCGGGCAGGAGGTTGGCCTGGGGTGGCACTCAAAGGTTCAGAGCCGATCTAGCTCCAGGTCCTGGCCTGAGTGTACGCGCTCGCTCCTCACATGGAGCTTAGGCGCCACAGCTGGGTGTTGGGCCCCCGGTGTGATTTCTGGAGAACCAAAGAACCTTGGCTAACTACTTTTATTTGACCCTCAGGCTTTGAACATCGTTTTCTACAAAGAACATTCTTCCCAGGTTCATCACAAGACTAACCCCTATTCAGCCTTCAGTTTCCAGTTGGTCTTCAGGACTGGGGCTTCATCATGACCCACCATGGTCCTGATCAATTCCTTTTTATGCACCCATTTATAACAGTTTGCTTAGGGCCTTCGACCCCACCGGACTATGGCCGTGAGGCTTTAGCTCAGTGCCAGGATTTGGTCAGATGCTTGGCAAATACTGCTGAATTAAGGACAGAATTCACTCAACTGCCACACCTCAAGTTGAAGACGGCTATGTCCTGCTACACTTTATCTGAAGCATAGTTATTGCTTTAAACTTGAATTGAAAAACCATGACTTGGAGAGATGATCGAAGGAGAGGAACAGTATGAAATACTGGTGCAAACATAGGTTCTGAAGGCAGATCATTGTGGTTCTATGTCCAGTCCTATTATTATATTATATCATCACTGGCTCTATGATATGAGAAAAATCATGTAACCACTTTATTTTTCCTTCATTTGTAAAATGGAGGTAAGACTACTATAAAAGTAACAGGGCCAAGTGACTATTATGTGAAGTAACACAGGCAGAGAGAACTCAGTTAAGAAATATGATGTTGCTGTCATCATTCAAGAGCGGGGTAGCTACCTTAATCAAGGATGCTGCTCTGACAGTGTGCTCAGACTCAGTCCTCATGACGGTGGGCCGTCTACCCAACCTCTCCTCTCAGAATTCATGGACCGGGAGCAAGACCAATTCCTGGGGGCTGCTGTATTATGAAGTGACATAAGATGCTAACCAGTTTAGAAAAGGTTTTGATCAAATTATTACAGATATGCTTTTTGCCCCAATTCAAGTCTGGTGAACTTTGCCTAAACATTCTTGGCTGTGGATAAGAAGAAGAAACAAAACAAGTCCGTAATGATTAAACCCGAACCAGAGCAGGCCTCACTGCTTTGCCTTGCTGGGCTCCTCGGTTGTGAAAGACACCTGTGACAAACTTTAGATCCAGGGCAGCAGAGGCATAGGGACAGCAGCATCTAGGCTTCCTCCCAGGACCCAATCTGAATTCTGCAAGCAGCATCGTCATGTTCCCTGGGTTCATCAAGGACCCTAGGGCTCTGCCTCTGTCAGCTGAATTGAAAAGAAAGTTCTAGGGCAGAATAAGCTGTCTTGAACCTAGGCAGCCATTGGCTCTTGGCACTGGAGCTGGAAACAGAAGTTGGCTCTAAGTCAAAGCTATAAAAGGGATTGTGTGTGGAATATGTGCAGCTAAGCAGCTGCTGACATTGCAGAGTTCTACATAAAATCTCCAGGTCAGTTTCAAACATTACAACTAGGAGATCTCTTTATAGCATTCTCTGGCAATTTCAGTAAGGTTTCCTTAGGGGAATAGAAGACGCCAGGTTGAAACAGCTAAATGTTCCAAGCCTTCAAGTCATCGTGTCTTTCATTCTACATTTCATCAAAATAGAAGGATGTGAGTGTGGCGGGACACAGAGAAAAGGAGGACAGGCAAACCTCAAGCAAGCTCAGTGGAAGGAAGAGGCCTGGAAGCTGTAAAGGAGACGTTGGAATTGACTAGAGCGGCAGGTGCCATGGTAGGGAGCTCATCAGTTATGTAAACCAAGCATTTGTTACTTTCAAAAAATTAGAGGAAGCATAGGAATTTTCCAGTTAGCCTATCTTTGGTCAGGTGAAAGAGGTGGAGGGATGATGAATCTGAGAAGTCTTTTGCAACCAACAGTTTCATCCCCTCCCATCATGCATTTTACTAAAGCTGCTGTGTTAGCATATGCTCTCCTTTCTGCCTCCCTGCCTGGAGGAGTTGATGAGGAGTAAAAATGACTAAAGGGCATGCAGTGGAGGGAGAAGGAGGAGGAACCAAGGCCTGGATAATCTTTAAATTGTATAATCGGGTTCCAGAAATTTGACTTCATCTGTTTAAGGAGTTTTACAAAAATAAATCTTACAATCTAAGAATGTAAGAGCCGGAAGAGACCTTTAAAAAGATCCTTAGAACCCTATCTATTTAAGGGGGATAGATAAGGCTGCATTTATCCCGGAGTAAACGGCTGATAAGAATGTTTTGGAAAATAAATTTCACTTGGATAATAATTCATACAGCTGACAAGATGCTCAATATGTTTGCAACAAGGGATGAGAAAGTGCTACGTCCAAGAAGGAAGGAGTAATTCTTTGAAGAAACTGAAAGGCAGCCCAGGAACAGGCTAGATAACATTCCGAGTTGTTCTTCATCCCTAGAAGAGAATTAGCATTTACCGAAAGCCTGCTGTAGATTATGTGTTTTCACCTGCTTTATCTTCTTTAATCTCCATCGGAAGCTCTGCAGATCATATATCAGGGGCACCTGACCACACTGTGGGCGTAAGACGGGATCAGGGGAGACTTTCTGGGATAAGCGGGGCCTGTGTTGACTCTTGAACGAGGAGCGGTGGTTGGCCACGTGGCGGGGAGAAGGGGGAGCTCTCTGGAGGCATCAGTGCAAAGACGCCAAAGCAAGAGGGAGCATGGCCAGGCGAAGGGCGTGCAGGAGCCACAGGATGGAGACAGCAAATCAAGAAGCAGGCAGGAGCTAGATTGAGAAGGGTCATGTAAGCCACGTAAAGATGTCTGACCTTCATCTTGAAGGACGTGGGGAACCACTGAGCTATTTAAAGGAGGAAGAACGAGAAGAGAAATTGTCATTTTTGTCTCTAGAAAAATGACTCCTGCTCTAGTTTGAAGGACTGCAAGATTGGAGACAGGGACACCAGAGAAGAGATTTCCCGGAAAGAAATGAGAAAAGAAGTGAAGAATTTACTCTCTTCTTTTCACTCTGTCTAGAACATTTCCAGCGTGTGGGTGATAGCTTGTCCCTGTTATAGTTAGAAAGAGGCTAAACAAATGGAATGCTAAATACACAATATAGAAAGGAAATTGGAGAGAGAAAGATCATTGAGTTTGTAGGAGAAAAAGAATGAGAACTTCTGAAGGAGATTTAGAGAATATAGGGTTAAGTTAAGTTGAGTCCAATAGGAACCATCATCGCTTCAAGCCATGACTGCCACCCCCGAGTCACAGGATGGCAAGTCACAAGAAAGACCCACAGGACACTGCTTTGCAGGGTCAATATTTTTTTTATTTTTTACCCTGGCCAATTTTATCTAAACGGCTCTTCTGCAAGTAGTTATCTGAAAAATGGGAGCCTTTCTTTAGTAGTTGGCAAATTGACAAGAAAAGGTAGAGGCAGATTTAATTCCCCAGGACTCGCGTTGGGCAATCCAGAAATTCAACTGTGATGAGATAATATGCTCTGTATTTAACCAGCATTCTTTCTGGTATAGGCTGGGAAACCAGGTCCTCGAGTGGGCAAGTGACCAGCCTGAGGTCATATATCTAGTGAGTGGTGGGGTTGGGATTCAAACCCACACCAGCCTCATTTCAAAGTCTGTGCTCTTAGCCACTACACTACAGTGCTTTCCTTAAATAAAAATTCTTGTGATCGTTTGTATTCTCTAAATAAGAATTATAAAAGGATTCATATGAAGACTCCATGAACAATTGTTTTAAATGTTGAAGGACCGGTTCTGCTGAGTTGTTTTACTAGATAGCTGTAAACACGGGTCTGATGCAGAATAACAGGGAATTTATCACTTTTCCATCTTTCACTGCCCCACAGTCTACTATTGAGAACTTTCAGCCATTTAGTGAAGCAGCACTTCTGGTTTGAATTGCAGTCTTCTCCTCCTACTCAGCAGAAACTTATATAAGTGACAGATACCACACAAGACTTTGAAGAGTCCCTTGTAACAATGATGCCTTGTCGTTGGACCAGCTTAAATACATAGGCTCCCTAAGAGTCTTATTTTTTTGGTGGTTGTCTGTTTCAATGCAAGTGGAACCACGGCAGGCCTTCCTCACAGCCCCTCCCGAGGTGCCTGGACATTTTCAAATTGTAGGGCTCAACATGGGACCTCATGGTGTGGGTTAACATACATCTACAGGCAATCATCACGGTAGTCAGTGACTACACACATTTGCTATTAATAGACCTATTTATGACCCACAAATAGATCCAGTTTTGAGAACATAATCAATGGTAACAGATCCTTGGGACTAGGTTTAACTATCGTAATGTAACACGCATAATTTTTCTGCCTGGCTCAAACTGACTCAAAAGAGGAATTCTAGAGAAGTAGAGGAACTGGTATAGTCACTAGAATGTGTGTATGGTGGTTCAAGTCAATTTCTTTGACAGATGACCTTTATCTAGATGTTTACTTTTGTTTTAAAGTGAGTCTCTTTCCTATTAGTCACACCCCACGCATCGCTCTACTTTGGATGTATGGTCGAATAGGGGGAACAAAATTTGATGACTTTAATCAAGCCTGAATGATTCTTCATATTCACAACAGCTGTTGGCATATGTTGAGTTTTACACTATTTCCTTTCTCCTGGGAGTCATTTATTAATGGGGGTAAAGAATTGTCCTAAACAGTTTTTTTGGCAATTTCACTAGGCAACTGCCAAACACTGAAGTATTATATTTGCAGTTGGCCTACGCAGAGTGTAGATTTTGACTGGTAAAGCTCTGTTTTAAGTCTGTTTCTGTCCTAATCTGAGGAAGAGTAAAATGTAAGCCAAAAAAAAAAAAAAGTTGGATGATTGCCACATATCTTTACAACTATGGGTTGGATATGAAATAATTTAAAACGCAGTAAAACTCAGTAATTTAGCACAAAGGTTAGTGAAAATGCACATGTTTTGCCAAGAGGCTGTACACAGATGGAAAACCTATTTCAAGACAGCAATTCATTGGGTTCTAAAAGTCCACTGTTTACTTTCTTCATGGTGGAGCATATTTTTATCTGTAGTTTTTGCGTCAAAACAGTTGGTAGCAACTCTAAAGCCCAGGAAAAAGTCTTCAGAATGATTCTTTTCTAGCCACGTTTCTATCAGCCGTCAGTGATGGAGGGAAAATGGATAAAGAGTGAAATAGAGAGCTTCCAAGTGATGGCAAAAATTAGGAAACTATTCTCGAACCAACGAGCGGGTGATCTATGGACATTCTAACCTTTCCTGCGTTGGGTGTACCCCAGAAGTTATATATCTCTGTTGTCAGCAGCCACATGGAGGTAGATAAGGGGAGAGACTCCAGTCTCTTTCAGCATCCTGTGTACATTTTTATGTACAAGTATCTACTTCAGTGTGCAAAGTCTGCATGGAAAAAAAGCATGTGGAGGGAAGAAAGAGCAGGGCAGCGGAGTCCCCAGCAGATAAGGTGGTCACATTTTTGGGACTGGCCTCAACCAGTCATGAAATTTAGGTAACAATGTGAAACTAATGAATTCCGGTGGAGAAACCCTGAGTTGGATTTTCAGCATTCCGGGTTTTCCAGGCTTTTCTTAACCAGGAAATGGGGTGGTGGGAGTAAGACAGAATAGCAGCCGGCACCGCTCTGCCATGGTTAACCCTCAGCGCTGGCAGAAGCGGGCGAGGCAGTGGCGGTGGCCGAGGCAGGAGGGGAGTTCTAACAGAGGGCAAGGAAGGGCTTACACTTCTCCTCTGAACCCAAATCTCTTTTACTTAATTTATTACAAAGAGGCAAAAGAAAAAGAGGCCATATTAACTAAACAAACAAGAAACAATAGTGAAAACCAGTGGGTTGTGGGGGTGGGTTTCTCCATATAGTGCTACTTAAGAAAGCTTTATCTGCTTTTTACTTGTTTGTGTTTCCCAGATTTTGTATGATGGCTTTCTTTCTCTTAATCTATATATATTTAATTTTTAGATGGATTTTATTTATTAGGCTGCATTCTTTTGACTTTGCCGATGTTTCAACATGGTGAGTTTCTTTCTGTTAAGCTTGAATTGTAAATATTATATTCTAAAGAATTTACTCAGAGTCAGAAGAGAGATGAGTAACACGAAGTCTATGATTTGAAGCTTAAGGGACATTTAAATAAATAAATATAATCATTGCTTTGAAGATAATGAAATGCCATCTGGCAAGGATCAGCTCCTGAAATGGAGAAGCTTAGAGCCAAGTTAGTAAAGCAGGAGAAAGACTCTTTCCGGTCAGGAAAAGTGTCCAGTTGTAGGTTCAGGTTTGGGGTGGGAGTACTGAATTTTTGAATTTCTCTCTTGGCATCTGTAGGCAGCAAACCTACGTCTTTCCCCTCCCTCACATAGGGAGTCGCTTTGGATTTCAGAAGTGGGCATGCAGTGCTCTGCCGGTTAGAGAACCTTGAAAAATCAAAGGCTTCATCCCCCATTCCCAAGGGTGTTAAAGTCATTGGAAGGAGTAGAGGAAATGATATAAGCGCGATGAAAGCTTATTCAGAGTAAACGAAGTTTGCCGCACACCTACTGTGTGCCAGGTAGGGTGCTGGAGGCTCCCATGACATGTGTACTTGGGAGGGCATTTGGCTCCTGGTATGGAGTTTTGGAGTGAGTTAAAAAAAGTCTCCAAAGTAAGCCTTGGCAGAACTCCAAAGTCAAATTAAGCAACAATTGATAAGCATTGGGGATCCATTTCTGCCTTGGCTCACGTGACTGCTCACCTTGGAAGGTTCTTCCGCATCGTTTCTCCTCTCCCTCCTGGCCCAGATGACCCTGCTTGCCCCCATCCCTGCCCTGGGCAGTGCGGCCTGTACAGAGTAGGAACTGGGCAGTCAAACCGTGGACCCAAAGACAGTCACAGCTAGACCTCAGAGGAGTCGCAGCATTCAAAACTACTGATCCCACTTCTGGGTGTTGTTCTTCCATCTGTGTAACTGTGTATCTCCAACACAGGAGAGACAGACAGACAGAGAGGTTTATTACAAGGAATTGGCTCACATAATCATGGAAGCTAAGAAGTCCCAAGTCTGCTACCCAGGAAAGCCTGGTGTAAGTCGTCAGCGTGTGAGTTGGAGTCTGAAGTCAGAAGATGGAGGTCCCAGCTCAAGAGCAGTCAGGCAGAGAGAGAGTCGTCTCCTCCTGAGCCTTTTTGCTCTATTCAGGCTTTCCACAGATTAGACGGGGCCCACTCACACCTTGGGGAAGCCAGTCTGCTTTCCTCAGCCTACTGATTCCAATGTTAATCTCATCCAGAAACACCCTCACAGGTACACCCAGAATAATGTTTAGCCAAATATCTGGTCACCTCATGGCCAGTCAAGTTAACACATTTTTATGTGACTTGGGGCAAAGTTGCTTAATCTCGGAGAACCTCAAGTACTACGTTGGTAAAAATGCAGCTAGTTCCTCACTGGGCTATTAAATTTAAATCGTAGGCAAATATCTGGCACAGTGTCTGTCCAGTGGGAAGGACTTGATAACCAGCAGGTGTCAATCGTATCCACCTCTGTTATGAAACCCCGGAACTCTGTAAGAGTTAAACCCTACAACACTAGTGCCTTACACACATTATCTCATTTAATCCTCACATCAAATTTATGGAGTGTTTTTACCTCCATTTTACAGTTAAGTAAAGTGAGGCTGTGAGCCATTCCCTGTCCCGTTGTTGCATAGATGGTAGGCCATAGAGTGAATATTTCAATCAGGCATTCCGACCCCAGAGCAAGCTCTTAGCTCTTATACTGTGCTGGGTTTCCTCCAGCTATGGGTCATGCAAACGTAAAAGTTAATTAGCCCACCGTTATTACTTATTTTAATTTGCTAGCATTGCAATAACATTATCCTCTACTATTTTTATTATAAATACAAAATATTTCAGCAATGTTATGGGTTAAATAGGTTTTTATAAGGTAGCCTGGAGACCAAATTGCCATTTATAATACTATTTCTGGAAATGTGGTCTGAATTTTAAACAACCAACCTAAAAATGAATTTTGAACGATAACATGTCTCCAAGTTGGGGACTGTCTGCTGAAATGAGCAATACTGGGTAATGTCGATTCTTGGTGGTTTAATAAAAGAGGGGTTTTTTTGGTTTTTGTTTTTACTTTTTGAAGACAGTTGTATGAAAAGCCATGCCAGCTTCCCTCCCAGTTATCCATGTTATTGGAAAGGCTGGCCCTAGGACATACGATTAGAAGTATTCACCCTGGTTGCTCCCTCCCGGGCAGCTGACACCCGGTGCACGCAAACCCCGGAGGAGGCGAAATAAACACAGATCGGCAGGTGCAAGCTTAGAAATGAGGGAGACCTTGACCCCCACACATCCACACGCACACGTGCCCATGGGTGCTCTTGCCCTTCTCCTCTCCCCAGGGCTGCCGCCTGCCCTACCCACTGAGGGCAGCATCCAAAGCACCTGGACTCTGGAAACGGAAGGGCCTGAGTTTGACCCCTAAGTTAGTGACTTAGGAACTGTGCAACCTTGGCCAACTGATTATTTCACATCTCTAAACCTCATATTTTTCCATCAGGAAAATAAGTCAATAGAAACTATTTGTGAGATTGCTATGGGGATTAAAGGAGAATTTTTATATAGAATTCCTGTAATAGCACATAAATATTATATATGCTATATACATATATTTCATTGCATAGATAGCCGTTGTCAATCACTGTTCTTATCTTTCCTATCAGAATTTCTGGGCAGTTTGACAATGGAAATCCTACACACAGAGACAATGGAGAGGCTGGTGACCGTCACTGGAGGCCTGGCTAGGCGGGTTGGAGAAGAGGTGGAGGAAAATGGGAAAGGCGCTCTCCGAGATTTGGTCATGAAAAATCAAAGCTCTGCCAAATGTGGAATTCCCATTAGTGAGGCTTTCCAGATTTGGGTTTCACTTATAATTTCTGCTCTGAGGATGTGCTGATGGGAAACCGAAATAGCTTTATTCCACCTGGATTTCACGCAGTCTGTCATTGGCCGCTGCGGGCACTGGGCTCCTGCTTGATGAGCATAGGAAGCCAGGCTCGGGTGGGGAGGCCAGGTGGCCAGGCACTGTCACTCCCATCTCTCTCCTCCCTAATCTGTGTCAGCCTCGAAGAAAGCCTGTTGGCACCAGAATTTATCCTGTACTCATTTTCTGAAAAATTAATTCAAATTTATTAGGTAATGTCTTTTACTGCTCAAAGAGCACATGCTTCCACATTACACCACTGTTTAAAAATACAATTTAAAAACCACATGGTAATAACACAACTGAAAGACCCATAAATTAGGAAAGAGTCATACGTCCCCTTGTGCAGACTAAAACTCTGTTCTATAAGATGCTCCAATTAGATTAGAAATTCTTTCTCTCCTGTGTTTTGCATATCCTCAGTTTACCCATCATTACAATTGGAGAAAGTAGAAATAAAAGTAATAGAGATGTGTTAGTCCCTAGGGAGTCATTCTGCCTGCTGAAAACACAAATATAGCCTGTAGTAATTAAGTTAGAGTCAAAAGCAAAAGCTTCTATTGTATTTTGTTCAGTTGATACGTGTTTAGGGCGTATTTCTAGACTTTCATCCTCATATGATATATTCTGAGAAATAAATAAAAAAATCAATAATATGAAGTAATAAAGAAGTTCCAATTTTATTTTTCATTTCTTTTAACCTGCTATATCTCTGGCATTTGTCTTGGGTGCCCTCTTTTCTTTTTAACATGTTATATCATGTTTCTATAACATGACTGTGCAAATAGTATTGAAAAACTCAGAAGCCAAGGGAATTAGTCTCAGAGGGGTTAAACTGCCTGCAGACAGTCACCCACCTACTGGCTGACAGTGCTAGGATTCAACCTCAAGTCCTTTGATTCCAAGATCCATACTTCTTCCCAATAATATTGGCTGTCAGGATATTTCCAGTTAAGTAGATAGTGAAAAACAAGTGTTAGATTAATTGGGGGCGGGAGGGTTGGTTAGAAAATTATCTTAGTAAATTCAAAATTGACTGAGGATTGTTTTCATCCATTGACACATTGATATGTAATGATCGTCAAGTGGATTGAGGCAAAGTTTCCATCTCTGCAGGGAGACTCAGGGGCCAAAAGCCATGTTCTCATAAAGCTTCTTTAGTAGACGGGCATGATGACTCCACATTGCTACCGTCGATTCGCATTTGAGGGATAGCAAGACTCCACTCAGCATATTTTTTAGATAAATGATTCGCACAAGGGAAAGTAAGCATGTGCCAAACAGGTCAGTTTTAGTGCCTGCCCGCAAAGGACTTGCCACGGCTCCCTTCTGAGGAAGTCCCGAGGCCACAGTCTGTACTAAGGAAGGAGCCCTGGGTTGTCCCATGTGCTGAACACCATCCATGATACCATGAGGCTCCCTCCATCCCAACTGGATGGGCAATCTCAAAAGGCCTGTCAATGAGGTAGCCAGCAGACCATGACAGGGCCTGGCAAAAAACTGTGTCAGTTAGGTCGCCTCCTTGGGGAGTTTAAAAATGAGACTCAATCATCCACTTATATTCTGAATGGAAGAGAAAGTGATGGAGAGAAGGAAAACAATGGGGGTACCAAATAAGTTCAAGTTATGAATAAACTCAGGATGTTAGTAGACAGAAACTTTGAGACAGTAACAATAGTAATAAGCAATAATACGTAGCGTTTTCAAAATGCCAGGCTCTGTTTTAAGGACTTTATAGCTATTGACTCATTAACATTACCAACAGGCCCATGAAGAAGGTATTAACCCAGCAGTTCCTCACCAGCAAGACAGATGACTCCTGGTGTCATGTGGCAGCAACCACAGAAAGCAGTAAGAATGGGAAAGGATAACCTGATCCCCGCTCCCACCTGACCACCACAGGACCATCCAGATCTCTTCTCTGTGTGTCCTGGCTTAAACACATCTCCTGCTCCTCCCCTGAGATTCCATCTCCCTTAGTGTCATCTATATCCCAAATAGATTCCCATTACTTGAGATGGCACGAATGAACTTCTATCCCATGCAGCCCCCAAAGCTGAACTGACACAAAGTTCGTCCACAGCTGTGATGAGTACAGTTAGAAAAAAATGCGGAAATATAGGTCCACAGGTCCTTGACCTAAGCTTACAATAGTTGGACTTACTGAATACAGTAACGTGCAATGTATTCATATAAGTATTTACGCCTGTTGCGCAAGAGCAATTAACTCTATTATCTGGGACAACGCCTGATCCTTAGCACTTCAGTAAATGTTTGAAGACTGGTTTTGAATGAGAGAGTGGGTGTATGTGTGTGTGTGTACAAAAATGCGTAACGTTTTATAGTCACCTGCACCTAATAGCAAGAACACTGTCAACGCATAAGTTATTTACAGATATTGAGGAAATAACAAAGAGTCAAAACGAAAAGCTCAAGAGCTGGGATCAGCGATCCAGTTTATGCAACAGTAAACTCTGAGGGCATGAACTGTCTGTTGCTGGAAGGATATATTTGCCTTTGTGCTCCAAGCACTTAGCCTGGTGCTTCGTATATAATGAACTCGCAATATGTGTTAATTGAACTGCACTGAATTGACCTAGTTATGTGTGTGCTTAATGTCCACGTAGCCAAATCATTATTATGAATATCAGTAAACTGATTAATTTTGCTATCAGATTAAATTTCTCTTCCTGTCAAGTTTTTTCTCTCCACATTAAGTTTATGAGACTTATCCACATGGATAGTCACAGCTCTCATTTTATCTCTTAACTGGTGTTTAGTATGGCCTTGTATAAACATACCAAAACATGTATGCCTGTTTGCATTGGTGAACTTACAAGTTTATTTTTTTCCTCTCCCCAAAACCCCCTGGTACATAGTTATATATTCTTTGCTGTGGGTCCTTCCAGTTGTGGCATGCGGGACGCCGCCTCAGCGTGGTTTGGTGAGCAGTGCCATGTCCACGCCCAGGATCTGAACTGACGAAACACTGGGCCACCTGCAGCGGAGCACGCGAACCTAACCACTCGGCCACGGGGCCAGCCCCTGAACTTTCAAGTTTTATCCAGTTTATTTGTAAGTGTCTCCATACGCTGTGCACATGTGCAAAAGTTTCTCCAGAGCACGTACTGACAAGTGGAGTTACAGAGTTCTGGGGTGAGTTCTTTCCATGTTTAACAGACGTCACCAAAGTAACTGTACCAAATTCCACCAGAAGGGCCGATGATTCTTATTTTTCCGTATTTTTTCTGTTACTTAGTATACTTAGTAGACTTTTTTCCGGCCAATCTAATGTAACTAAAATAGCATATCACAGTATTTTTAAGGTGCATTTCTCTTACCACATTAGTGAGTGAACATTTTTTCAGATGCTTAAATTCTTCTAACAAAAATCTCTTGTTCATCCTTTCCTCGTTTCTTTTTTTTTTATTGAGGTTTATTTTTCTTATTGGCTTATATATATTCACCGTATATCATTCATTAGGTGTTCTTGATATTTACCTGTTCTGAGAAGGTTTTGAAAACATTTTATCCCGGGTTGTAGTACGCCTCTTCCTTCCTTCTTTCCTTCTCTTCTTCCTTCTTTCTTTTTATAGAAACTTTGTAATTTAAATGCAGTTACATTTTTTCCCTTTTTCCTTTCTTTGTCTGAGGGGCCCTGTCCTATGCTGGTGTCATAAAGATCTTCTTTCTTTTTTTCTAAGTATTATCCAGGTCCCTCAGGCGTCTTTAGGGCCGCGTTCCACCTGGAATGGATTTGGAGGCATTGTGCGAGATAGAGAACTCATTCTATGTTTTTTTTTTACAAATAGCCAGTCCTCCCAATACCATTTATTAGATAGCCCATCTTTCCCACTGTTTTCTGAGGCCAGTTCCATCATAGATCAGGTTTCTACACACCCCTGACTCAGTTTGTGGACTCTTTCTAGGCTGCTTCACCATTCCTCCCCCAATACCTTGCTGCCTAGAATATTCCAGCTTCCTAATAGCTTATATCTAACAAGTCAAAAACTTCCCTCGTGCTGTTCTTCAAAACAGTTGTTTTGGCCCTTTGTGGCCCTTGACTCTTCTACAAGTCTTCTAGATTCGGCTTGATAATTTCCATGAAATGTCATTAGGTTTTAAATATAACTGTAGTGAATTGCATTGAAATTGCTTTTATTAACATAATTGCTGGCCTGGTCCTATATTTTATACCCTATTTTCTCTTTACCTGAATTTAAATTTATTTTAAATATTTCTCATTGTATGACTCATTGTAAACTCCTCTAAATCCTTTTTGGAACAAGGCAGAGTATAATTAAGTAAAATGGGCAAATAAGTGCTTGTCTATGTTTCCTGTGGGTAAGGAAAGTACGCTGGAGGTACAAGACTTTTGATAAATTTAAGATCTTGTGCATCTCTGAATATGAATTCCCATTGTACAGTAGAATAAATATAAAAATCAATAAATGTACAAAGTGTACAAAAAGGTGCACTAAATGCGTGCTAATCCCAGAAGGGGAAAGGGCTTGTTTGGGTTGGGATGGGGGATAATTAAACCAAGTCACTCACATCTATTTATTCTCCTATATACTCAATACTGAAAATGTAGACGCATTTTGATTTCTGATCAACCAAACTCTTATTATCGCTGCATCTTCATATAAAACGTGAACACAGGCATGGAATTTTTCAGCCCACTGGTAGAATCACGTTACTTCCTCCAACCTCGTCATCCTAACTTTAAGCTAAATTCATATAACATGCCCCCTCGTGTGAACCTTGCTCAAAATAGCATCATTTTCCTTTGCATTAAATGTGCTTCACCTCCTTTGTGGTACTAATAGTGGTCCTTAGCTCTAAGAGTTGTACTCAGCGCTAGGATAATGCCCCACAGTCTGCAGATTTTAGAGTACCGTTCACCTCATCTTCACTCTACTACTGAGAAACATTAGTATAGGTCCCACTCTATAGATGGTAAAGTTTAGGTACCAAAAATCAAAGGATTTATTCCATTTCCCCCCACTAAAGCCCTATGGAGTTAAAAGGAGGCACACATTGGCAGTCATCTGGTTAATATAATTTGTGTGGACAGCGTGACCATGTAATGCACGCCAAGAGGTCCAGAATGATGCAGGAGGGTTGTGTTTCCGCATGAATCCACCTGTGTGATTGCCAAGTTCTGCTTTTTGTATGTGTGTTGGACCCAGCTCAGCCCAGCATGAAGTGGTTTTGGGACCACTAGGCCTCTGGTCCCACTAAGCTTCTGGTCTCAGGCTCTATCCTATGAGTGGCTCATTTCCCAGCCTTTCCTAAAGAGGGAGCAGGGAATATAGGTTTTCAGGGATGTTGCTAGATACCACACACACACAATGGGATTCCTTGGTCAAACAAGTTTGAAAACACGAACAGATTTCTTATTGCAGTATTTATAAGAGTGCTTACTATGACATTGTTAATGTCCAAAAGGAGTAGGATACAGAAGATACCATGTTCTTACCTTTTTTGGTTATAGCATTCTTTTTATTACACAGCAGAAATCGCAGAACTAGTGTAACACAAAACCAGCTCTTGGGACCATCAATCAGTGGATTTCAAACAAATAAATTCTTTCAGAACCTTTATTTCTGAATGCTATGGAAGATCTGCTACCAATACCTGCTTGGATGGTATATTATTTAAGGAAACTCCTGTACATTTCACTTAACATTAAAATACCCAAGTTAGAAACAGCAGGTCCTTTCCACCTGACTGGGGACATTTGAGAAGATTGGGACCTCTTCAAATCCCAGCTCCTTCAGCCTAGAAGGCCAGACTAGAGATAGTCACCCTATCACTCATCAGATGGCAAGAAACTTGACTCAGCGTGCCAAAAAGAATGTTAGAAACTTCTCCCTACCCTGACCTCCCCACCCAGGTCAGGTGTCCCAACTCCTTGCCTTCATTGACTTGCAGATACTGGCAAAGTACGCATTCCATTGGACCACGATGGCTGACTTCTTCAGATAGACTTCAAGAGCAGATGCTCTGCCCAAGGTCAGGGATGGGAGAAATATGGTGGGACATGTACTATGCCACTACAGTTGCCTTTTCTGCAGATAGGAACCTACTTATACATGTGAGTTGACCATCCTGTCCCAGGACCATCAAATTCTCCAGGCTAAAATTTCTGCTGGAGGGGGAATAGGACAAATGATAATGTTTTAGCCCCCAAACCCACAATCTAGGGTGCCAATGACTGTGTTTCCCCGTGTCAGAACATTCCTGTGAATTCCTGGGAAGTTCCAAGCCAAAATCACCATCTCAGGGACTTCTTCAGAATGGCGCAGAGTGCAAAGGTCATTCTGCCTGGGGGAATGTCTCAGTTTGAGTCACCCTCCTGGGTGACTACAGATAACTGGGAGTTTCTTCAGCCATGTATAGTGCCATGGAAAAAAGCAGAGGCTTTGCAAACCAACAAGATTCAAATTCTGGATCTACCTTTCACTAGCTCTGTAGATTTGGGCAAGTTACTTCAAGTCCTTGAGACTTGGTCATCTTATCATAAAACAGTGAATAATACTCCGTAATTGGATTACTGAGAATATTAGATGAGGTGACATATTCAAAGCATCTAGCACAGTGCCTGACACAGAGTTGGGGACCAATCAGTTGCCCTGGGTGAAAGTTCAAACCCTCTTTATCCTGATTAAATATTCATAGGCTCTAATCCCATAATTATAAGAAAACATTTAATTCCTCCAGCAGGACTTCAACTATGTAAAAAAAAAAACAAGTGAGGATCATGCAAAGCATAAAAACTATCAAAATTAACAAACTGAGCCAAAAATTGAGGCCTTGTTTTCAACCAAACTACCTAGTGGCTCGCTAACAAAGAGACAAGCGAATCTATTGAATCTTTTGTGGGCTTTTTTATTTTTATCACTGACCTAGAAATAATGCACACCGCCGTGTGCCAACCGTAATGCAAACGGGGTGAATATATCAGATCAAGCAAGCATCCTGGCTATTCAGGAAAAGCTGCAGTCAAGGTAGGAAATAGTCTAATGCAAATAAACAAGACTAAGTCCCCTCTATTCCTGTCTTATATCAAAAGATTTTTCCTATTTTATTTTTTATTGAGATAAAATTGACATATAACATTGTGTAAGTTTGAAGAGTACAATGTGTTGCTTTATATATATATTTGCAATATATAAATATGTATATCGCATCACATAATTATCGTTTCTTTTTTGGGGTGAGAACATTTAAGATCTATTCTCTTAGCAACTTGGAGGTATGTACTACGGTATTGTTGACTCTAATCACTACGCTGTGCATCAGATCTCCAAAATTTATTCATCTTGCAGTTGCACATTTGTGAACCTATTGCACTTTGTTTTCTCTCTCTGTCTCATCTGAGAGATACTAGTACATGTTGAAATGCTTCAAAGTCATACAGAGGAGGAAAGGATCAACCACAAGACGCTGACTCTCCCATAGGGAGGACCATTGGTCCTTGATAAAAGTGAGGGAGCTGTCCCTTAAAAGCATGATTTTGTTTGGTATAGAACCCTTCATTTTCAAGCCGCAGGCACTCACATTCCTGTGGTGGACAGGTTGGAGGGGCCCGGCCTGTGGGAAACCTGATTGGTGCCAACGGTTCACCTGAGTGGCAGAGTTGGCAGGAAATAGGCTTCTGGCTGGGTCCTTACCATGAATGACATTCCTGCTGCACAGGTTAGAGGGTGTTTAAAATTCTTTTGGGCAATTTGTAGTCCCCTAGGAACTGGATGGCTGATTGGATAATTATGGTGCCCCAAAGTGCTATGATGTACCTGTCATCATCTGAGAATAGAGAAAATATGTTTGTTTGGAGGCTATATTAGTTTCTCATTGCTGCTATAAGAAGTTACCACAAACTTCGTGGCTTAAAACAACACAATTTTATTCTTGTACAGTTCTGGAGACCGGACATCCAAAATGAATCTTATGGAGCTAAAATCATGGTTATGGAAGGGCTGGTTCCTTCTGGACGCCCTAAGAGAGAATCTGTTCAATGCTTCTTCTGGCTTTTGGTGGCTGCTGACATTCTTTGGTTTGTAGCCACATCACTCCAATCTCTGCTTCTGTCTTTACATTGCCTTCCTTCTTCTGTGATCCAATCTCCCTTTGCTTCTCTCTTGTGAGGACACTTGTCATTACATTGGGCTCTTCTAGATAATCCAGGATAAGCACTCCATCTCAAGAGCCTTAACTTAATCACATCTGCAAAGTCCTTTTTACCACATAAGGCAACATTCACCAGTTCCAAGAATTAGGACCTAGCTATCCTTATTATTCAGCAGACCACAGAAGTAGAGGATGAAGCCCTCAGAGTAGCCAAGAGCTTGCACAGTGCTCTTTCTCTGTTGGGAATATATTGGACCTGTTGAGGGACTCCATGTGTCACCGGGAAGTGGACCGGTGGGTCCAGAAGTGGACAGCTTTGGATAATGTTTTTTAAAACCAGACAAAGATTTGTGGGGTGGCTGGTCATGGTTGTAGATCAAGGGACTGGATTTTCTGTGTATCCAATCTCTATAATGAACAGAGAAATTAAAATTGATGCAGATACATGACTAGTGTTGGAGGACAGGTTGAGATTGTCTTGGTTATGGGAGAGGTCAGGTCCCCAAGAGAGTGCATTGTGATGGTATCCAAAGACAGAAAGAGAGGCATAAATTCTTTGGGAGTCCAGGGCTCACCACTGACCTATTACTGAGTATTGATTCATTCATTCAAAAATATTTATTGAGTATCCAGTGCATCCCAGGCCTTGCAATAAGTGAGTGTACAAACAGATGAAGACCTCTACCCTCTTGTAATAAAGGGAGGATCCGAACTGGAAGGTGTCATATCTGATGTAGGTCTCATACAGCTTCAATGAACCATCTTAAGGAACTTGGAATGTGGATAGAATTGAGGCAGAGCCACGGTCCTTGAATACAGCTTGTTCCTCCTGTGAGACACAGCCTTCTGTTCTGGAGAGCCAGCTCTCTGTGTGCTCGGCCCCTGGATGGAACTCAGCTGGGAGCTATTGTGAGTAAACATTTGTCTGACGCTCTCACTGGGTCATTGCCATCAGCTTTTATGGTCTGAAGGGGCTGAAAGCTTCCTAGTCCAGAGGGTTTCTTAGGTTTCTGCGTTTCCGTTTGGTATTCTGACTCATGTCATGAATTATCTGCTCAGCAGCTTGGAATACTAGGCCTTTGATAATGTCAAAGTTAAAACATCTGAAGGACACATCCCACGTCACCTGACAGTAGCTGAACTTCAGGCATCAGTAATCAGACCATGTTGTCACAATATACTGGACCCATTTAAGGTAGTGAGTCTAAACCATCAAGAGGGTCCAGCGCCACATATCCAATGCTCTGCCTTCCTAATACAACTGTGGGTCCTTTCCTCAACAGCCTCATGGAGGGATCTGTTCCAGGGGTAAGAATGGACAGTCTGCCACATACAGCCAAGGAAGCTATGCCCATATAGCTCTAGGGGACACTTTTTGCATCATAGTATATATGAAAAGCACCTTCCATAGATATGTACAGCCATACAGTGTAGTCCTGAGAAAAAGGGCTCCAGAGCATATTTCCTGGCCAAAACACAAGTCTGTGAGTGCTGGGATGCCAGAGTGCTTGGCCCCTGGGGCTGGGTTATTATATAGTTCTTGACTAAAGCCCTTGTGAACACATCAGGGGCCTGGGACTTGGCCCTCAAAAGCTCTGGAATGTGTTGTGGTGTGGTCTTGGAGGTGGACATCTACTAGTGGCAAGGTGAGGAGTGGGTATGGTAGGTATAATGTCCACTTCCCAGCTGGGTACCCCTCCATGGTCTCAGGGCTGTTCTAGTGGTGGGGTGCCTAAGGTTCTTTTGAAAAATGAAGAAGGATCCTCATGTAAGGAGAATGAGTATAGACAAGAGCTAAGTGGTGAGACAAGATCCAAAGGCAAAGTGGGGATTTCCAATGAGTCACCAAAGACAGAGATCAAAGCTGGCATAATTGATACTGAACCTCCCAATCTCAAGTTTGTGTGCCCGATGTGCAATAAGCCAATCACTGGGACATTAGTGCTTGGAGATGGAGAAAGCTTTATTCAAATTGGCCAAAATGAGAAGGCAGGATGATAGGTTCTCTCTAACCTGCCGTAATGAAAGGAGAAAACAGGGCGTCCTTTTAGAGCTAAAGGGCTTGGGTGGAGGAGTTTCAGAGAAACCAAAGGGAAATCCGTGTTTCTTTCACTCCAGATAAGCCCTTGGGCAACCAGACTTTTGGGGTCAATGGCAGCTAGGGGCTGGTTATCTGGTGAGAGTAACTTCCTTAAAGGCATTCTTTTTCTTCTGCAAAACAAACTCATAAATCCTTGTGACTCTTGAGTCACCCCCAAGGTTAAACAAGAAAACAGCAAATTAACAAGATTAATTTCTTTTCATCTGTGTCTGTGTTGGGAACAAGGTTAAAGAATAATTATGCTCTTATTGAATATTTACAGTTACTCTCAGATACCTGGCTTCAAAATCAAGACTCTGAAAGCCAAAGAGATGAGAACAAGAGGCATGAGGTGTGCTGAGACACCTCCTAGGTTTTCAAACAGGAACACTGTTTGAAAGCATTAAATTGATCATGGCTCCATTTCCAAGATGAGAAAACTAAGGCTGGGATGCCAAGGGTCTTCCCATTTAATGGCAGGGCCAGACCATGTGCCAGCTTGCAGTAGATCACTCCTTTCTCTTGTAGTATTCATTAAACAGTCAGCAGAACCACATGCTCCCTAGAGAAATGGCCCCACAGCCCTAAAACCAGCACCGTCAGAGAAAGCAGATTGTGTCTGTCAAGTCCATCAACTTTTCTCGAAAGCTACTACGGGATCTTTCATACCTCTCAGTCACTGATTGACAGGTCGTTCAGGCTGCTGGTGAATATCTGATTAATCTGAAGATATTTTAGCCTACATTCGAAATAGTTTTCCTCTTAAGATTTTTATCACTCGCAGGTAAGTTTGAAAGTTTGCTAAGCTTGCAAAGTTCTTTTACTTTCCCAGCAGTGAGCAAGTGATTGAAGGACAGGCATCAATTGCACTGCAAACCTTCATGATCTGCCCAGGCCTTACACGAAAGGTTTGTGGTCCAGAGTCACTGATGGGAAATTGACACATAGCAAGCGGGACAAAGGAAGAGATCTGGCTCACAAATGTTCCTGGGAGAAAGGAGGGACAGGGGAAATGCTGACTCATAATGTTTTTAAGTAACTTGGGTACATTTTATGATCCTGAATTTCATGGTGTTATTAATGCAAAATCCAACATGAGTGATGACTCCCCTAAAGCTGTGATGAGAACGCTAATGAAAACAAACTGATTTTTATTTGCACAAGCATTCCTCAGATGGACAAATGATGTGGGCATTTTGACTACAAAGTCGTTAGCACATTGGTCGTTGGCAGTAACTTCAAGGAGGTAGTTCTGCCTATTTTTTTCCACGTTTCCTTTCAACATCTCAGTTCCTGGGCTTTGAGAATCTCTGGTCCCTAGTCAAACCTAGAGGCTGACTGGGCGTATAAATCTCAATATAGCTGCCTGATTGGCTAAGGTGTGGGAGAGATGGAAGGATGGTTCTCAGTGTCTGAGAAAGCATGGATGCAAGGAAACAGCAGAAGGGCACCTGCAGAAATCTTAAAGACTTTTCAGACATTGTCCCAAGAGCCTAGTTTGTCAAAACAGTTGCCATACTACTTGCTCTTCATCCTCATATATCCTCCAGTTTTGGGGTCTACCCTTCCCTCTACCTCGACCTTCCCTTCCTTCTGTCATCTATCAACTACCCCCTCCCTACTGCCATGGTCATCACGACATGCAACCTGAATCTTCCTCTGCAACACATAGTCTAAAGGCATGCCGGGATCACCAATCATCAGGCGAACAACCATCCAAACCCCATCTTCACTTTCATTGGCTTCAGTCACCTACGTCTCTGGTCACTCCAGGGACCTAGGCTTCACTGGAATAACTCTATCTATGAAAACTTAAAACTGCAATCTCCACCCCTCTGACCTCATCCTCCTGTTCCTTGATGCTTCCCCTAGTGGTAGCCTTTTGGTTGCACTTTCTTACCTGCCCAGTCAACACCCCAGGGCTAGTCCCCTAAATACTCTCACCAGCTCCTCAGTGGCTTCAGTCGCCTGGACTTCCACTATACCCAGCCATCTGAAACCTCACCCTGGATCTTTCCATAATCCACCTTCTCTTCCAATTGGGCTGCTGAGGGACTAGAGACAACCCTGCTTGTGCTCTCCATCTTCCACTGAATCCTGAGGTCCATCACTGATCCTTTCACTTGTCCTCTTCCAATTCTTTTCCCTTCCCCCCTTCACTTCAGTGACTGTCCCAAACCTTCACTACACCCCTCAGTCACCCCTGAGAACATTAGCTCCCATCTCATTTCATCAAAACACTTAAGGTTATCAGGAGATAGTGGCCCCAAATTTTTTTCTCGTCTACAAACCCATATTCCAATCTTTTAATCCTCTTCAACAGATGAGTGTCTCTTTTCTTCCTCCTCCTTAATAATTATCCATTTATATTTGTTCTTGGTCCCATTTAATCCCATTTTGTGAAGGATTTTGTTATAATTATACTCTCTCTCATAGCTTGTTCTTCATAGCTGATGGTAATTTCCCCGCACCACATACTTACCTCCCCTCTAACACAAAATCAAAGCTGAAGTGCATTTTTGCATTTTTCACTTGAGAAATATTTACTGGGAGCCTACTAGGTGCCAACTACTACGACAGAAAGGTACAAGAAAACTTACTGACAAATGAGGCAGACATGACTTCCCCTTTCATGGAGCTGAGGGTCTAGTGGATGAGAGAGATGGTATATGACAAATAAAAATGAGTATATCGTGACAAATATTAAAAGAACTACAAAAGAGAAGCACAAGCTGCCACGGGCACTTGTATCAGGGGATGACTCTTGGGCCCGTGGTAGGGAGGTTTCTCTGTGAGAGTGTAGGTTTGGGTGGACAAGGGTCAGGAATGAGTGCCAGCCTGCCCACTTAGTAGCTGGTCATTCCTTAATCTTGAGTACCACTTCTCCCCATTCCCAGCTGCTCATAGCTTCTTCTCATTTGGTCCTCTTTTTTACAATAGTCTGTGTTTCTACATCTTTGGTTCCCTTTTTTAGCTTGGTCCATGGTCATGTGGCTTTTGTTTCAGCTCTGCCTCTAGATCTGCTCTAACCGAGGTCATTCATGACCTCCTGGCTTTAAACACAAAGGACACTTCCCATATCTGTGTTAAAACGGAAATTCACTAAGATTGCTCAAAAAAAGAGATGTGCATATTCCCTTCAGTAACTGTATACCTTGCTAGGGTAAATGGGCATAACATCTCTGAGTCCAATGATATTAGAAATGGAAAATAGGATATAACCATAAACATAGAAGTTTTTTAGATTACAAAGGAATAATATGTTAACCATTTAATACTTAAGTTTAAAATCTCAATGGAATAGACTAATATCTAGAAAAATACAAATCATCAACCTTTACTCAAAAAGAGAGCAAAGACTTGAATTTAAAAAATGGAATCGTCAAAAAGATACCTTTAGTGGTTTTGTATATTTTTTTCTGAATATCAAGTGGCATATAGTCCCTATCTGTCACAGAGCCTCGGTGAGCACATCCATAGGGTAACCGCTAGCTCCATGTGGCTCTTGCAAACTTGAAATGTGGCTCATCTGAACTGAGATGATCTGGAGGCATAAGTACACACAGATTCCAAAGACTCAGGATGAAAAAAAGAATGTAAAATATCGCATTAATAATTTTTATATAGATTACATGTTGAAATGGTAATATTCTTTTATTTTGGCAGTTTAAATATATAATTCAAATTCATTTTACCTATTTCTTTTTACTTTTTTAATGTAGTTACTAGAGAACTTGACATTACACATGTGGTTTGCATTGTATTTTTATTGGACAGTGCGGCTCTAGGAAAAGAATCGCCATAGATAACTAGCATAAAAGGAAAAGCGATACTGAACACAGTATTAGTGACATGCGCTGTGATTTTACTACATACTGTACTATGCTAAGTATTTTATATAAATTATCTCATCCCTGGCCTCAGGACAACCCCACAAGGCAGGTAACCTCTACACCTTTTAACAGCATTACTGTGACCTTACCCAGGTGACACAGCCAGCATGTGACAGAGCTGGCCCTCCCACACAGGACTGCCAGACTCTGGAGCATGTCCTCTCTACCTGATAGTCCCCTCACCTTCGTCCACTAGATCAAGATTAGGAAGGAATGTGTACAATGTCATTCTCTTTTTTACATGAGATTTCTTGAGCCCTGTGTTGCTGAACTTCAAGCCAATTTTCTCATGTTCTGAGGTCTGCTCCTGGCCAGGAAGAGGGAACAGGCTGGGCTGGGTACCACATCACCAACTATTAGGAACATAACCCATGACATGTGTCTTGAAAGCTGAAGAGAGATGCAGAAACGCCCCAAGGCCAGGCAGGCCCACACTCAGCCTGCCAGTAGTTTGACCATTTGGATTCTATTTGCATTTTCTCTGTCCTCCTAGACAGGAACAGGCCTTTTCAAATAAGCTTAGCTCTCCAAATCCACTCAAAATGTCACAAAATTAAATGAATGGTTTCTTAGACACCATGGGGAGTAGAAACCCAATAGCAAACACTAATGGTTTCCTTTGCAGGAAGCCCCTTTGAGGATGAAAGAATTCATCCAAGAGTCAGACCTCTTCTCGGCTGGGGTGTCTGTCTGTCAGATGACAAGCTGTGGGGAGTCAATAGCACCCTCGCCCCACTCCATCTGTGATCGCAGAGAACAAGAGAAGAGCAGGCCAGAGGGACGCAAATCCTGGTCCTGTGATTTCAATTACAGGGAGGTGAAAAATTATTTGATATCTGAGCTTGCTAAAAGCGCCCATTCCTTCTGCTCCAAAGATCTTTCCTGCTAAACTGAACAAAAGAGGAGAAAGAAGTTTCGATGCATATTGAGGGGAAGAGGTAGTGGAGAGAAAGCGAGCACAGCAGGTGGAGAGTCGATGACAATGCAGACAAAAGAAAGAACTTCTTAAGATTCTTTCTAAGAAATGGAATTTGCACTGCGCTGGTTCTTTTATTAGGACATCTCTCAGCCTCTCCCTTGCTCTCTATCTCTCACACTAAGAATTAGATTTGGGTTTTTGAATCCACATCGATAAAGCACAGAGTTTGTTGTTCCTCTCAAAGATAACGTCACTTGAGCCTCCTCTGTGTCTGGGCAGTGCCAGCACAAAAATGTGGCAGCCCTGGCTGGGGTCTCAGCTCAGCCCCTGTTATCCTGGAAATAAAGCCATGCCTGGGCTTTTGGCAACACTCTCTTTTACACCTAAGTGAAGAGACAAGGCCTCTATTAATTGCAGCCCTTGCTGAGAGAGACCGTTCACTGGGTGGAGGCAGTATCTTATACTGATTATGGGGCCCCATGGAACAGCCTTCAAACCCGCCTTGACTTCTAGGTATAGGAGGGTGCACAGCTTATCGAAGCTCTCTGAGCCTCCGTCTCCTCATCTGGCAAATGAAAGAAACCAAAATTGACCTAATAGGGTTGTGTGAGGCTAAAACACATATAAATTACTTGGCTCACAGTAGATGGCTAGTACTTTCTATCTCTAAAAATTGGCTCTCATCCATGTAAAGAAAGAATCATACTAAATTAGGCTTTTTGAAGTGAAAATCCTCTCTTCCATACAAGCTCAAATGACAGTATCAATAATGGTGAAATAAATTTGCCTCTGCCCCACTGCTGGTTCCGCACTCTCCACATTTTCTCTAACTGCATCTTCATGCCCTGTGCATATTCAATAACAAATGTTACATCCCTGTCCGGTGATCAAGGAGAATCATCTCAGGTTATATGGTGGCTGAGAAAAATCATCTCATTTTCACAGTTCTGCTGTCCAACATAGTCACCACAAACACGGCACCACGCAAAGCTGTGTAACTGTAATAATAAACATTACATAATTGGAAACAGTGATACTTTAATATGAGAACACATGAAGAGGAATTAGCCATGTAAAAATTCTGACGTTTGTTCTAAAAATTAAGTCACACTACCTTAGAGTCACACATTATATATTTGATCTCTTCATCTAGACTGTAAAGTTGCCAGAGGCAAGAACTATTTCCAACATCTGCGCGTTTCCTTCAGCATCTGCCACTTTGCTTTGCAAACAGAGGTTGCCTAATTAACATTTGTTACTTGGCTGATTGACTGATTAATTAAAAAACAACAATTCTTTGTCTTGAGGCTACAGAGGCTGAAATAGAGGGGGCATGGTTCTCCTTATTTGCTAGAGACCACACCCTTGTGCTAAGACTTTGGGCGCCATCTTTGTGTGATAGTACTGCCAGAATGCCCCATACTCAAGACCTTAGGAGGCCCATTGGAAGCTGGGGACAGGAATCCGTGCACCTCACTCTGAGTGTCTCCCAAGTACAGATTTATCTCTCTGCCTTACTATTCCACCAATGTGTGTGAGCTCCTCATGTCGAGACTCCACTGAATGAAGCTCAGACCCACATGTAGGACATGTAGGCTGACAAACAGAGAAGCCCAGTAATTAGTGGGGACTGGTTGCAGGGTTTCCAGAAACATTAAGGAAGTTCCAGAACCTGGGATGCTGTGATGAGGAGGAAGCGGAGGCAGAGTTTGGGTGTCAGTAATATGAGTTTGGTTGTAGGGGAACCCCAATGATATGTTAAAGGAGCCATTTGGCCTGTCATAATTACAACCTCTGTTGAGCTGAGTAGGCCTGGGTTCCATGAGCTGGCTAACATAGCAAACCTCCCACAGGGCTGTGTATGTAGGAGGCCAGCAGTAGGCCCATTCTTTGTGCCTAACCTTCCCTTCCACCAGGTCTGAGGGTATCTGAAGTGAGTTCAGTGATGCACAGTTATTGAAGCAAGGCTCTCTAGAGATTGTGGGTAAAGATGGGGAGGAAGGGAGAGCTCAGAGGACTTACAGAGGCTGCCCGGGTCCTGCCTGCATTCTTCCTCCATATCCCATCAGTGTACACCAGCCTGACCTCCAACTGCCGGTGTCTGGCCATCAGTGCCTAAGTGCTTCCTCTGGCGGCCAGAGCCCATGTTGCCCACCCCAGAAGTAGGCTGGAATGCCAGAGGGTCAACCTGCCCTCACCCAACAGCCCTGCACCAATGACCGAGAGGAGGTAATGTGGAAATGCCTTAACTCCCACCCTCGGGTGGGGTAACTCTGAATCACATGATCTACACTGCCTTCCAGAGTTCCCCAGTAGGATTAAGGACATATGTTTCCTGGGATCATCTCCCAAACAAGCTACTTGCACTCAAATCCTCGATGCAGGTTCTGCTTCTGTAGCTCAGTGCAGAGTACACCTTCACACTTGACAAATGTGGCCACATGGAACATGGTGAGGAAGAGGTGAAGGCCCTGGTTGGCTGACACAGATCCTCCAGGACGCCCATATGAAAAGCATTAGAATGCTCACAGCCAGACAGGTAAGAAGCTCCTAGGCTTCCTTCCCTTTCCCATGGGCGGCAGGTATGGAAACACATCCCATTGCCTGTGAAAGACACCAGGCCGTGGAGGGCCTCCAAAAGTCATCATAGTCTTATATGCCCACTCTCACCCTATTTCCAGTTCCTCACCAAATGAAGGAGAATCCCATACAAGCTGTCTCCCTGACAGGGGTGTATGGGCAAAAATCATGATCAGCAAGACAGCCATGTCTTTCCTGTGCTGACTCCAAGTTGGCATGGATGGCGGTGATATGCCAACAGACCAATTCGCTCATGTGGCTGGGCAAGGAGAGTGAGGTCGCAGCTAGGCTGCACAGAGGGAAAGTTCTCAGAGCACAAGATCAGCATGGAGCAGCAGGCCCAGGGGTCTTGGGCATGCGGGCTTGGGGGCCAGAGAGACCGAGTGGCTTTCTGGTGTTCAAGGAACTATCTCTAGCCTGGCGCTGAGATTGCTGCTCAGTGGTGCGGAGATACCAGAGGCCCCCAGGGTTAGTGGGATGGCCAGGGGCCAAACCCTGTCCAGAAGTAAGTCCAGGCTTCAGAGTGACCTAAAATGGGATGAACCCCCCAGGGGGTATTTTTCATGGCCAATCATCACTTTTTGGTGCTCATCTTACATGACTTTTCAACAGGCCTTCTTGTTCACTGCTCTCCTTTCAAAAATTGACTTTTTGACCCTCTCTTCTGCTTCCCCTCTCCAGCCAGACTTTGTCAGTCATTTTTTGTGGGGGGTGGAGGAGCTAAAGCTCTCCCAGCTTCTTAAGTGTATCAGGATTTTCCCTCATGAGGAGAATATGTTATTATCATACTTGATGTTTTTATATTTATGGGCCTCGTCATTATAAAGCATACACGATTCTAATTCAGCAGTATGTTTCAATCAGCTAATTTCTATATTTTCTTTTTCATAAAGTCATGCATTAAGCAATTCCTCCAGCTATCGTGATATATCCATCCCCCTACTGGATGGTTCCTCCCTGCTCCTGGGTCCCAGAGTCTGTTGCCTGACCAGGCCAGGACACCAATAAAACCCAGAGAAGGGTCTTTACATGGCATTTCTAATACAAGTCATTTCCTCCCAATGAAGATTTGATTTTGTCATTTTTGCCTAAGCAGAATTGGAACCCTTCATACCCACTGGGGGAAATACACAAAGCAATATAAAAGTTATTAGCACAGACATCTGAAAAACAGCAAGTGGGGTGAAGACTTTTCTAGGCCCATTGGCAAGTGCTGTAGTGATGTAGGAGGGAAGGGTGGAAAAGGCAGGGCTGAACCAGGCGCCCCGGCTTTGGACGAGTCTCCAGATCACGCAGACGGAGAGAGTTTCAAAGAACAGGCCCATCGGTTGATGTCCCCTGGAGATCTTTTATCATTTTTTCTATCTCATCGGCTCTTATAACCAATGAATATAACCTGAACTTATGATGCTGGGTATCCATCTATCTTCCAGGGAGAAGGTTTAAACCAGAGTTGTGTCTGTTTAAAATCACACTGACAAGCCTTAATTCACTTCTTTAGGTCTGCGTGAAAGAGAAGTTCCCTATTACCTCAAAGATATTAAGCCCCTGGGTTGATTGTGACTTCCACAGATGTATGACAGGTCAGTGCCCATGACTGAGAGACATGTCACAAGCCCCTTCATCTTCATTCATTTCATCATTTTAGAACCCAAATCAGGAGTGTGCGAGGCTGTGCCTGGCTTCTCTTTCTATTTCTCCAAACGAACTCAGGGCACATTATTTGGAGAAGCTTGGGGGATGTGATTCAAGCATGTCTCCTGGGACAGCAATTTTGTCCTTTGACTGCTTCTGAGAGGAAGGTGGATGTGTGCTGTTCCGATGGATTGTATTAAGAGCATCCAAAAGCAGACAAGCAAGTAAGCCTAAGGACGACCTGGGCTCAGGGTCCTATTTTTCTTTTGCACAAACTCTAGAAAATAAATAAATTAGCACATTAATTTAAAAATCACTTGATTCCTAAAATAGTAATAAATTACATAATTCTGGAATAGGCAGTGTAATATTCCCACTACCTAAATGGCTAAAGAAAGAGGCAAATTTCCTTCTCAAATTATTATTTTAGTGCAAGAAGTTCTAACCGGATCTACAACTGTTTGTAAAGGTGAGAGTACTATTCTGCGTTTTTCGTCTATAAATATTTTTCAAGAACTCACCCATTTCCCAACAGCTTATGGCAGACCAATTGGAACTGCCAATTCTGTGCACACGTGCAATTTAAAACTAGCCTTTACCTGGATCTGGGTGGCATATAATTCTACCGTCTGTGCAAAGTGTCTGAATTCAAAAGTTTTCCGGTGTCCACAAGTGTACATAGTCTTGCAAACACTTTGGTGACCATATAATCGTTAACTGTGTGCCTCAAATCCTCTACTGTAAAATTCCTTAAGAATTTCTGATGATCCTCCCCGTCTCTGTGAAACACATAGACGTTGTTGCTCAAATTGGGACTGATACTCATTTATCACCAAGTCCAAAAAGTAAATCCATTGATCAGTGTCTTCCTAGACTCTCCTGAGTTTCAACTCAAATAAAAAAACAAGAGCAAAAATCTCCAAAGAAATTGTAGCAACTTGAAAATAAGTTTTACTGAAACTAAAGTGAAAGTCATCTCCTGATAGTGGAAATTATTCAAGGAAAAAATGCAATAAACCTGACTTTGATCTGCATTTAGAAATAAGCTGGTGATGAAGTAGGCAGAAAGGAACCTTATCACCCTTTGAAAACCAGGAAAACGTCACTGAGATCATCAATATTAGAAACATGGGATTGCAAATCATGATTCTATGGTATGAGACTCTAAAACTTTAAATAGAAGTCCTTAATACTTTGGAGTGGAATGTTACTCCAAAAGGCAATTGTAAATAATCCAGATAAGACAGAAAAAGATTCTGGAAAAAAATTGTAATAACTACTTCAGGAAATCACCCATGAGCTCAGATTTTTAGATAATATGTTGTAAAGATGGGTTGACATCATAGAAAATATTCGAACATCCACTGAATGTTCTTTGAGGTCTGGGACAGACAGCATGATTTTGCAATTACATACTTTCATAATTGTTGTTTCAAGTTGAAGCAATGCCCAGGATTTCAAAGACTCTGTTGTCTTAAATGATAATCCTGACCAAATTTCCTTGTTTTGGAGTCTTCCTCCAAACTATCCAGTGATTCCTCGTTCATCCCACACTGGATAAAAACTCAGCTAGTATAAAATGAAAAAGTCGGAAACCTGGCTGTCCTGTCGGCAACTCAAGCTAACGTTAGAAGTTTGAATTCTAAATAATAGAGAAATGGGAAATGCTCCCATGATGCTTCTGTGATGGGAGTATCTATTTCACAATGCAGGGCAGGGCCACGCCTCCTACCAGAGAACATACTCATGGATAGGGCAGCGTACTTTATTCACTATGACGGGTATGACCAGGATTCTTTGGCACATTCCATTACCCTAGATTTCACACTAACACACTAACACACCATTTACACACATACACACACACACACCATTTTCTATATAAAATTGATCCTTAGCCCTAAATCCCTCTCTATTCTCCTACCTTTGTGATCATCGTTGGATTCTGGGTAAGATTTGAGGGATCCTTTGAGGGACAGAATAGCCAAGATATGGAAATAACCTAAATGTCCTTCGGTGGATGAGCAGATAAGGAAGATGTTTATATATATGACATATATGATGGAATATTATTCAGCCTGAAAAAAGAAGGAAATCCTGACATTTGTGACAATGTGGATGGACCCAGAGGACATTATGCTAAGTAAAATAAGCCAGACACAGAAAGACAAATACTGTACGATCTCACTTATACGTGGAATCTAAAATAGTCAAACTCATAGAAGCAGAGTAGAATGGTGGTTACAAGGGCTGGGAGGAGGGAGAAGTGGGGAGGTGATGGTCAAAGAGTACAAAGTTTTATGAGAGAGAAATACCTTCTGGAGCTCTAGAGCATAGTGCCAATAGCTCACCATACCGTAGGTATGCTTAAAATTTTCCAAGAGGAAAGTTGTGTTCTTACCACATAAACAATACTACTACTATTATTAATAATAAAGTGAGTGGGAGGAAACTTTGGGAGGTGATGGATACGTCTATGGCCTTGGTGGTAGTGAGTGTTTCATAGGTGTATACTTAACCCCAAACTCATCAAGTCATATACATGAAATACGTACAGCTTTTCATATGTCAATCATACTTCAATAAAGTGGTTTAAAAAAATAAAAGTAGTTGGAGCATTCTGCTTAGACGTTGCCCCTCTGCTTGTGGTCTGACTGTAGCCTTCAAGGTTGAACAGTAAAAAGCATGAAAAGATGATGAACTATATGGAAAATGTTTCTCCCCGTAGCCTAGAACAGAGCAGCTTATGCTGTCTGCTCATCCCAAAATGGCCTTCTAAAGTTAAGGCAGAGCGGGTCAGGGCAGAGATATGCCTCTTTGAGAAGATGCTCATTATATTATGCTTTTTATAACAGTCTCATGAGAAGGGAGATGGAGAATGAATCCAAAGAGGGAACACCATCCACAAGATCCACCAGAACATGATTTTCAAACGGGCTTCTGGAGATCTACAGATTTATTGTCATATGTCTAGAAGTTTTTTATAAGAGTTGTTCACTTAATTTTTACATCATCTATAACCCCAAACAAATCAATGTAAACATATTCTAAACTTCCTTGCTAATCATTTTGTAACTGAGTATTGCCACTCTATTTCAGTCCCTGCATTTCTGCTTCTATGTGCAAAATCTATTGGCACAAAGATATCGCTTAAGTGATAGCATTTGAAAAGCAATGCAAATGTTCTGAAACTGTGTCTTGCTGACCTCCAAGAGCACAAGGAGTCCACAACCTCTCCAGCGCGAGAAACACAACAGTGCCTTTTCCCTAGTCTGGTTCTATTCGCAATCTCACTGTTCCTACTCAAGAAAATCAGTCTCCTGCTACAGCAGCCTCATTGTGATATTGGAGCTCAGGTTGTCCTTGACACATATCAGAGGGCCTCTTTCTTGATATCATTGATCAGAAATGAGAGGGGCCAGTGGTGTAGCGGTTAAGTTCGCACGTTCGGCTTCGGCGGCCCAGGGTTCACCAGTTTGGATCCTGGGTGCGACACCGCACCACTTGGCAAGCCATGCTGTGGTAGGCGTCCCACATATAAAGTAAAGGAAGATGGGCACGGATGTTAGCTCAGGGCCAATCTTCCTCAAAAAAAAAAAAAAAAACAAGAAAGAAAGAAATGAGAATGAGGTAGGGAAGGGAATAAAGAAAGTCAGAGGTTCCTGCTAGAGTTTAGAATGTCTAACCAATTAACGGTTTAACCCAAGATTGTAACAAATAAACCAATATTACTGGAGAGTACATTTGGGCTATTCCAGATGGATCCAGTGGCCCTTTGAGGCTGATTTCAAAGTCCTAGGTTTTCTACTTTGCATGGACACAAGAAGCTTATCTTGTTGAAAGCAAAGAAACAAAAATGGATCATTATCTTGTTAACCAACCAAGAGGGTCAGCAAGGTCGTGGCAACATAAGCCTTGCTTCTAACATCCCTCAGGACTCAATTAAGTATGCATGTGCTGAGGTCTCTATAATAAATGTAATGACACAGTCAGTTTACTTTCTTGCCTCATCAAAATATTCACATCAAAATATCAACCTAAGGATAAAGAAGGAAAAGCAAAGCTAATCTATCAATTTGCCAACTCCAGAAAAATGACTTTGATGTGTCACTGCCTACTGAGGTTTTCCATGAAAAAAATCCCGTAGCCTGCGAACATATGCAAAAGGTTCTACATCAATGATGTACTCAAAGTGTGGTCCGAGGACCACCGGCATCTGCTGCAGCTGGGAACTTGTCAGCAATGCAAATTCTTAGACCCCACCAGAGACTTCCTGAATCAGTCTCTGACTGTGAGGCCTAAAAATGTGTGTTTTAGTAAGCTCTCCGTGTACGAGCTTGAGAAGCAGTGTTCTACACGGGTGACAGCCGATGCACATTAGCAGGCCCACAGAATTTGTATTTATTTATATATATGAGCTAGCTCATGTGGTCATAACTCAGAATCATAACTCAGTGCGTCAAGAGCCTGGGAAAGTCCTTACTCCCTCTTTGCTACTCTCTGGCTCTTCCTGTTTGCCTAAATATTACAATGACTTTGTTTCCCCAGTTTTGATTATTTTCATCATTAAATTGAATGCTGAATTGGAGCAGTGCTTATATTTCTTAGAGTGCCCAGCAGAATACATGACACATAGTTAGATCTTCCATGAATATGCATTGTATGAACTAATATCTACCTCTATAAGCAGAAATGGCGGGCCTACTAAGCAATAAACCATTTTGGAACAGATGAATCCAGGCCGTGTTGGTTCTAAGAATTCTTATCCATTGTCATCTCAGAAGCTGCTAGACTCTTAACTTAAAAATATAAAGCACAGACAATTTCAAAATGGATCTATATAAATCTGCAAGCTTTATTTTTTTCCTGCTGCATATGTATTACCAAAGACATCTCTAGTTTTCTTTCCCAATACCATTGATCGGTCCAGATTGGCTTAGAATTCAAGCTCGAATTTTGACAGTCTTGCCCAGGTGTAGACACTGTCACTGGGGCAGACTCTTTGGTTCTGATACCAGTTCTGGGCACCCTCCTCCCGCTGCTGTGTGCTTTGATGCTAACAGTTCGCATGTGTGACCTTCTGGAAGGAACTGTCCTTAAACCACCAGATCTGCTGTCTCTGCAGCTGGAAGTGCCTGAGCGTTCACAGCCCCAGTGGCTGACCGAAGAGGAAACATGAAAGCCCTGTACACTCACAACAGGACTCTGTCTGGAGAAGAATTTAGGGAATTTCCCTGTGGAAGCACACTAAGAACCGGGCTGAAACGCACCCTGGCTGGGCACCCTCCCATTCCCTGTCCTGCTTCTCCCACTTCCTTACTAGTGTCCCCTGGGAGCGTGTCTTTAATGCATTGACTATAGTAGCACCTCAGCTTAGGGGCTGACTTCTGGGAAACCCAGCCTAAGATACCCAGTATGCCAAATCCCACCCAAATCTAATCAGCTAGAGACAGGAAAGGCAGAGACTAATTCAAATAGTACATTGCACACCAACATCAGATATGCCTTTGTCCTCAAGACTTTTCTTTCCACACTAGAGTTACTTTTCTAAACACACAAAATTGTTAATGTTCTATGATATTGCTGCCGGTACTTCCCTTTAGCTATAATTCTTCCGTGAAATGGGCAATGCTCCCAGAATCCACTGATGTGTTTACCTTGGACTATCAACCAGAAATTTGAAATATCTTCCTGCACTACATCATTAGTGTTAGAAGCTGCAACAGATATCTTTGTTGCATAAGCATAATTGGAAATTTTTTAAAGTTTATGATTAATCCTAATGAATATGTGGGAAAGATTGGTAACTAAGGAAACATTATACTAAATCTTCATGTTTCCTTATATTTAGAAGTTTTTCTTCACATTAATAAAAATCACAAATAAATGCAAAATAAAGTCCACTGTGATTAATTTTAACACTGGAAGAGCTAATAACCAAGAAAAAAATAATGCTAATGAAAATTAAATAAAATGACATTTCTCCTTCAAATAATCAGTAAAAATGTTCCTAGTCATGACATATGAATAATCACACATTAATTTGAAATACAAGAAATCTGCGTCCTCCTGCATTTCTCTGTCGTCATTAGAATCAGAAATGTTTTTTTTTCTTTATCAAAGACTGAAGTGTTTAGGCTCATGCAACAATTGCAGACGCAACAGACATTCTTTAAGCCATCAAGAAGCTCATGAACTGCCAGGGCTGCTGTAGAAAATTATCTAAGATCCTCACGTCTAGAGCAGTCACCCATTCTCAGAGGAGTGAAAGAGAGAAACCAGCATTTATGGAATGTCTACTATATGCCAGACACTTTTATGCAGGCTATTTCGTTAAATGAATCCTCACAGCTTAGGGAGGGAGCTCTTACCAGTCCCATTTTTATCGACATGTGAGAAGAGGTCCAAGATGACATGGTCATCACGTGGTCAGCATGCGCCACAGGTGTAATCCAAAACCTGACATTACTTACAGTACAGGCCATTCTCTCCAATTCATGAAAACCCTACAAGTTAGGTATGATTTTATTCTAATATTGGAGATGAGGAAAATGAGACACAGAGGGCCCAAGGCCACATAGCCAGAAGGTGACAGAGTCAGGAATAGAACCGTAATGGCATCCTGCCTAGCCAGAATTTGGATTCAAGATGGTGAACTGAGCACAGATATATGCCTTTGCTCCATCCTATGGGCCCATTAAAACCGTGTTACTCACTGTAAGTCTTTATTGCTGTTTCCTGTTTTAGCTATGGCAACTATTATTTTGCTGAAAACTTAAAAAAAGAAATAGCAGTATAACACTTAAAGTTATCATGGAAATTACCAAAAGAAGAAAACTCAAGAACTGTTCAAAGTTGGTCTCTTGGAAATGGGATTTGCATACAGAGACACAGAAAGGAACATTTACATTTCATTTTACCTAGTTTGAATTTTGGTTACTGTGTGCAATTTCTATATCTATATTTTTTTATTTAGAGAAAAAATTCAGAAAGAAAAAAAACCAAGGAAACAGAAGGATGGAAAGATGAAGGAAATGTGCACGAAATTCCACACCATAGGATATTACACAGCTGTCTAAAAGATGGAGGCAGATTTATTGTCCCGGCATGGAAAAATTTCTAAGACATATTGCTAAATGAAAAATAATCCAGGTGCAAAACGGTATATGTAATATGGAGTTACTTGTGTCATACAAAATAGTCTCTATTTGTATATGCCTAGATAAATATGGAGAAAGACGCACACTAAGTCTAAGGCTCCTGCGAGGAGTAGAATGGGAGCCAGGATTTAATTCACTGCTTATTAGATGTGACGATCTCAGTACTGTTTATCTACTCTATACCATATACTTCAAGACTACTTTTTACAACAGAATTGATTTATGTGGCTAGGTTTTTTAATGTTTAGAAGAATAAGACATTGGCTCAGTTAGGTCCTCCGGGGAGCAGACACCTAGACGTGAGTCCAAAGGGTCCATTGGAGGATACGGCCAGTGCAACATGAAAGGAGGATGGAGTACAACAGGTCAGGCGAGCCTTTGGACCACCAGGCAGATCTCTTCCCAGTGACGTGGAAGGAGGAGGAAGCAGGATTGGGCAAGGGGGCTTCAGACCACAACGCGGCTCTGACAATGCCATGGCCAATGGGAGCTCTGGGACACAACCTGTCTGGGGGCTTCCTGGGGGCTTGGACCTGAGGTGGGTCCCCACAGTGCTAGCAGCTGGAAACTGTCACCTCCCTTGCAGCTGAACAGCAAGTTCTTTTTGGGGGGAGCCAGGCCGTGCACCTTCAGAGCTTCCATAAACTCAGGTACTCCCTTAAAAACCCTCTGGCATGAGTCATCTCCCACACGAGCAGGCGCCCAGGGCCAGCATCTAAGGAGGCCCCACTCTTGGGTGTGCATTAGTGTAGGTAGCGTACCCCAAGCTGCCTGCAGGAGCTCTTCAGCTTCAGCCTCATTTCTCAACAAGTAAAAACTTCAAACTGTTCATGAAAGAATATTTTCTTTTCAGTGTCTTACCCTAGTACCAACCAGGAGTCATGTATCTGTTTATAGATTGGGTAGGGCGATAGGAAAAAGACGAAGATTTTTTCATACCTGGGCAAGGGAGTCTTTTCCTTAAAAAAAATCCTAAAAGCCCTAAGTTAAAACTCTAGCACCTGTGTAGGGCAACGCACTCAGAGTTTTCAAAATCCTCTAATGCATAAGGATGATGGAAGCTCATTATTAGGCTACTTCTCATGACTTCTCTCTCTAAAAGATTATACCCGCCTTTCTCCTTCACATCTTAGCCAAGAGTAACAGATTCAGGAACATTTTCTCATTCCTATTACTCTCCACCTATATCATAGATTTTTACCCATCTACATACTTTTATGGATCAATTTTTTCCATTTATCTCTGCATGATGTAATCAAAGTTTATTGAATTCTTTTCACCCAGAAAAAAGAAAAAGAAAGGCCATTCTCTTGCTTTTACTAGATACGGGCTCAATCTTTGGTGGGTGCCTTTTCCTGACTCTACTTAGTAATTCAATGTCACAAGGGTACCTCTTTAAGAAAAAGCAAAAACAAGCTCATTCCATCCCAAATAAGAGCAGCTTTCTCTTTCGTAGAAACAAGTCCATGTTTTCGTTTTTTGTACTTAGTATATTATGTGTCATCATAAATTCTAACCTTATTATTTCATTTTTATGCTAACCTGAGATAGAGTGAGAACACACATTAACCAAAGGTGCTAAGACAATAGGATGACCCAAGCTCTTACCATCCTGAAAAAACGTGCATATTCTAAACTGCTACCATTCACTTCATGCAGGTAGCTACTGTCCACATCTGCATTATGGATCCTTTGGGTAAGATAGATGGGCTGGGGTTTGCTTCTCAAAAGTGATACAGCAAATGAATACTTTCCTTAAAAGAGAAAAGAAAGAATATAATTCCCCAAGAAACAGTACTTGGTCATTCAACAAATATTTATTGGGTCCTTACCATGTGCCAAGAAATGTTTTATGAGCTAAGGATAAAGCAATGAATAAAACAGAAGAAAAATCCTACTCTCCTACCAAAAGCACGATCCATGAAAGAAAAAATTGAATGAAGTTGGATTTTATTAAAATGAAAAACTTCTGCTCTGTGAAAGACATTGTTAAAAGAATGAAAAGACAAGCCACAGATGGGCAGAAAATCTTTGCAAAACACATATCTGTTGAAAGGCTGTTATCCAAAATACGCAAAGAACTCTTAAAATGCAACAATAAGGAAACAAACAACCCAACTAAACAAATGGACAAAAGATCTAAACAGGCACGTCACCAGAGAAGATACACAGATGGCAGATAAGCATATGAAAAGATGCTCCACATCGTATGTCATCAGGGAAAAGCAAATTAAAACATGAGATACCACTACATACCTAAAAGAATGGACAAAATCCAGACACTAACACCACCAAATGCTGGCAAGGATGTGGAGCAACACGAACTCTCACTCATTGCTGGTGGGAATGCAAAATGGTACAGCCACTATGGAAGATAGTTTGGCATTTTCTTATAAAACTAAATATACTCTTACCATATTATCCAACAATTGCACCCCTTGGAAGCATCCAAGATGTCCTTCAATAGCTGAAAGAAAAAACAAACTGACACATCCGTACAATGGACAACTATTCAGCCATAAAAAGAAATGAGCTATCAAGCCATGAAAAGCCACACAGGAAACTTAAATGAAGATTACTAAGTGAAAGCTACATGAAAAAAGCTACATATTATGTGATTCCAACATTATGACATCCTACAAAAGGCAAAACTATAGACAGTAAAAAGATCAGTGGTTGCCAGGGGATGGATTGGAGAGGAGGGAGAGAGGGAGGGAGGCAAAGAAAAAGTACAAGAAGGAGGGAGGGAAGGATGAATAGGCGGAACACAGGAGATTTTTGGGGCAGTGAAACTATTCTCCATGATGTTGTAATGGTAGATACACATCATTATACATTTGTCAAAATTCATAGAATGTACAACACCAAGAGTGAACTCTAATGTAAACTATGGACTTCAGTTGATAATAATGTATCAACATCAGCTCATCAATTGTAACGAACATCCCACACTAATGCAAGACGTTAACAAGAGAAGCTGTGTTGTGGGGGTGGGTAAGGGAAAATATGGGAACTCTGCACTTGCTGCTCAATATTTTTGTAAACATAAAACTATTCGAAAAAAGTCTATTAAGTTTTTTTCAAGTCCTACTTTTGCAAAACTTATGGTCCAGCGGGGAAGTGGCGCAAGGAGGGAGTGGACAACCAGCAAGTAAACAAAATAATGTAAATGAATGCTAGAATGAGGTAAAAGGTGGTAAGTGCTATGGAGAAAAATAAGATGTGGAAGAGATGAAGGGAGGGCTCGGCTGGGAAGGGGCAACATAGTGTTAAATAGATTGAGGAAGGAAGAGCTCACATGGAGGGTGATATCTGAACACACTCAAGTGAGGGAGGAAACCATAGGATATCTGGAAAAATAGGATTCTAGGCATGCCTGGTGAGTTGGAAGAAAAGCAAGTAGGTCATTGCGGCTGGAGTGGAGTGAACTAGAGGGAGTTAAGGTCTGAGAAGGAGGAAGGGAAGCATGAAGCAAGATCTGCAAGGTTTTATAGCTATTACCATAACTATGGTTTTCCTCCAAGTGAAATGGTTGTAGCCACGAGGTTTTGAGTGAAGGAGTAAGATGTTTTGACTTTTAATAGCATCACGCTGCTTCCAGGTTGAGAATAAATATATGGGGGAACAGTGGAAGCATAGATGCCAGTCAGGAGGCATTACAGTAATCCAGGAAAGAGGTGATAAAGGCTTGGGCTAGGGTGCAGCAGCAGAGTGGAGAGAGGTACTCATAATCCAGGGAGACTGGAATGAACATCCCAGAGTTGCAGCACAGATCAGCTTCAAAGGAGCAGTCTGTGCTGGGGCAGAGGAGACTCCAAATGGACCCAGCCTCCATCCAGAGAGTCACTACTCCCATGCAGCATGGGTGCTATGAAAGGAGCATGGGCCATGGAGTCAGACGGATCTGGACCAGGTGTTGGTTCCTCTGCTAACCAGCTCTGTCGTCATGATTAATTTACCTCTCAAATTTTTGGTTTCCTTATCTAAAACTGGTAATGATATTTGGCTTATAGAAATGATGGAGGATAAAATAAATAACATCTAGTAGGTATTCAAACAATGGTAGTTTTCTCTAATTGGGAGATTCCTATTGCCAGTGCCAACTTCTGCCCCCTGGAGTGAGCTGTGACACTGTTGAAGCTGCAGTCCAAACCTAGAGGTTATGAAGGGGCCAACAACAGTGACTCTCTCAATCAAGGTTTATCTGACCACACCACTGCAGAGTGCCCAAGTGACAATAGCAGGGGACAATCTTACCCCTGAGGCATTTGTCCATGTGATTTCAGAGAGTTTCCTCTTTAGTGTTTTCTGTTGAGGCATTCATGTGGAACCCAAATGTCTTCATGCTTTGTGCCCATCCAAGATGTCCATCCGTGAATTTCTTCAAAAGACTTCCTTATCACCATCCTCCAATCTTGTTTCTTCCATGACCCTGATCCTGCAGACAAGCCAGCATGGATTATATAGTCAACCACAACCACAAGTAGTGTAGAAATATATTCTTCTCTGGCCACGTAGTCATCGAGGCAAAGTGAACAACAGGATGTACTATTCAAAATTCAAATCTCTGAGAGCATTTTCTTTCCTCAATGTCTATGGACAACTCCTATTTGGCACTATAATGTTATAGCCATCCATCCTACTTCCAGATGATACAAGCATATTGTGCAGAATTATTTATAAACCAGATTTTCTTCCTAAGTCAACTGGTCAATAGAGCTGTGAGAGAGGGAGCGAGGTAGAGCCCCCATTTGTCTTTCCTTCCTGTAGCTCCTTTCTACTTCCATGTGTGCACTCCATCCACAGGTCCCTTCAGGTTAGCCTACAGAGCTGCAGCACATGACACCACCTCGTACCACATTTTTTGCAAGAAGATTGATCTTCTCTTCCCGCAACCAACAGTCAACATATCTGGCCTTCATTCTATTTGGTTCTGCTCCATTCACTTGCTTACTCCTGAACCAATCACTTTGACCAGGAGAAAGAAAGCTTATTCTGTGTTATAGAACAATCCTTGAACTGACAACTGGAGCTATTGCAATAAAATTAGTCTGCTAAGGTCTAGTCCAAGTTCACTCAGGGAACTGGTTGATGGAATAAATTCTACCCAAAATTGTGGTTGCTAAACAACCAGAGAAAAATCTGGATGCCATTAGGAAGGGATAAGAGGAGAGAGTATGATAGATAAATAACCAACAAACATCCACTAGTGTCACCACTGCCATCTCCATTATGCTCTAATGAATGAGAGGACAAAGTAGAAGATTCAAGAAGAAATCAAAAGGTCAGGAGAGAAGAAGAGGAAGAAAGGAGTAAAAGATTTTGAAGGACATCAGAAGGAGGGGAACTGAAATAGAAAACCAAAGGAGAAGCAAGGAACCACCATCCTATATTCCCAATTTACCTCCAGAAATGAAGATGATATGAATGTATGTTTGTGCAAATGTAAGAGTGGATTCCAAAAAAATGCTTTAGCAATACGAGCTTTACACTTACTGAATCACTGGAAGTGCTGTTTGCTGTAAAGCTGAGGTCATTCCCCTCTCCCCTCCATGAAGCACTCCGGTGACCTCTCCTGTCTCTTCATTACAGTTACTGGTACTATATTGATTTGAGGACTCGATTTTATTCAATTTCAGTGTATATCTTTTTTATGATATAGTATGTCCTGAAATCAATTGCTCTAAATTGTTATCTCTCTGAGCCAATGATTGTCAACAGGGGTGATTTTGCCACCTTGGCAGTCATGTGGCAATGTCTGGAGACATTTTTGACTGTCACAACTAAGGGAGCTACTGGCATCTAGCAGGTAGAGACCAGGGATGCTGCTAAACATCCTACAATGCACAGGACGGTCCCCTACAAAAAAGAAATGTCTGGTCCAAAGTGTCAATAGTGCCAAGTGGAGAAACCCTGACCCAAGTGTTTAAGTGTACTGCATACTACTCCTTGCCTCAAGGGCCTCTCAGAGTGCTAGCATCATTTGGGACCCAAAATGAATGCTCAGCAAAGACCAACTTGGCTTCAACTGAATATACAATAGGAGTGACTCATCATGGCTTCACTCAGATGAGAATCATCCTGAAACTGAGTAGAAGTGATAAATGGAATAGCTGATATGTTAAACTTTTTAAAAAATTCCAGTCACCAACCAACTCAATGTTCTCATGCAGACTCACACTCACATTGAGTTACTATGCTTTACCTACATACATGGGAATCACATTCATTTTGTGAAAAAGTGGAGAAGTATGTCAACAGCAATTTCACCATGGTGAGGGTCTGGTCTCTTGATAGTGACATTCTGTCTGTAGCTTAGCAAAATATGTATGACTCACCAGTAATCTGATTCGGAGGCTATAAACTTTAGGTAGGCTTATACCATCTTTGTTCTTGTGAAATACGTGGTAGCTCACCAAACATATATACTGCCCCTCGCTCACAATATAGTTTCATCCAACTTGAGTGAGCTTTACTAACTTACACACTTACATGCACACCCAAAGCCACAACCATGGTGGCCCATTCACACAGGCTACCTTTTGTTCCCCAATCCTTCTGGGGGGTATTTCCCAAATTTACAGTGACCCTAGTAGGGGTCTATTTAAGCAGTGTAATGCTGAGGAACAACCTCAAATCTCAGTGGTTTAACATGTAAATGGCTTATTTCTTTTCGATGTAAAGCCCACTGCAAACCCAGCCTAGTCTTCGGAGCAGCTGTCCTCCATCTCACTCAGACCGAAAGCAGTTCCACAGCCTGAAGCTGCAACATCTGGAACACAGCCTCCTTGATTATCGTAAAAAAGAAAGTGAGGGGAGTACGTCATACTGGCGATTAAATGCTTCAGCCCAGAGGGCGACATTGACCCAGAACTAATCAAATAGCCCCATCCAACCACAAGGGATTGGGAAGTGCAGTCCTCCATGAGCTCAGAAGGACAGGAGAACCAGATATTGGTGTCCACATTAATGTCTAAGTCGGGGCCTGTGCCGCAATTGCAATCTGATAGCTCTGCCAGTGTCACTTCTAAAAGTTGCAGGAGTTGAGGTTTCAAATAAAATCAAGACTGTTTAGCAGCATATTTCCACTAAAAGAAAAATTACTGAGTGCTTCCTTGTTTTGAACAAAAGCATGAATTGAAACACAATGTACATGATACACATGTAAGCTCATCGCAATAGTCCTCGCTCCCTGATTCAAAACAAGTGGCCTCTTTGGTTGGATCTATATGACTGAGGACTAGAAACTCTGGACCTTGCAATGACTAGAAGAAAAATGCAGTTGCCACTGGTAGGGTATTTGAGGTGGAATTGCCTTTAATGATCCATAGCTACTCCAGCTCACGACTACATGTGTAACTGCTGAACTTAAACTTAGCTAATAGATGTTTTTAGTCCTTCAATTAAACCAACATATTTATGGAACAACTGCTCACTGCTGGGCATTCTGCTAAATAGTAAGAGGCACATTAAGAAACACAAAGTTCTAATTCCTGACCAGGGAACTAAGACTAGGGAGCGATGGGACTCCATATGGGACCCTGCAAAGTGGGTTGTCCCAAGAACCAGACCCTGAGAGAGATGCATCAGGTTTATTTCAGAGGTAATTCCACAATGAGCAGAGGAATAAATTAGCTTTCTACTGCCTCGGTAAAAAGTTATCACAAACTTAGTGGCTTAAAACAACACAAATTTATTATTTTATAGTTCTGTAAGTGAGAAGTCTGACACGGATCTCACTGGACAAAAATTGAGGTGTCAGCAGCCCTTGCTTTCTCCAGTTTCTAGAGGCCACCCGCATTCCGGGGCTCACGGCCCCCTTCTTCTGCCTGAAGAAGGCTATCTTCAAAGCCGACAATGCTGCATCTCTCTGACCCTTCTTCTGTCATCACGTCTCTCTCCTGCTACAGCCGCGAAAGGTTCTCGACTTTCTAAGACTCATGTCATTAGATTAAACCTGTCCAGATAATACAGAATAATCTGTGTCTCGCGTTCCATAACCTTAATCCCACCTGCCAAGTACCCTTTGCCATGTAAGGTAATGTATTTACAGGTTCAGGGATTAGGGTATGGACATCTTTGGGGACCGTTATTCTGCCCAGCAGAGTGTGGAAGAGAAACAGCAGAGCGAAGGAAGCCCATCCAGGGTGCATTAATGGCTCACCCCCACTGGGGACACCTAGGAGATAGTGCAGACCCCACCTCAGAGTTGTCCCACTCTAAGGGACAACTTATCAGTCCATCATTGGCTGAGGGCTACTCCTGAGGGCATCTGCTGAAAGCCCTTAGGCGGAGATCATAGATGCTTCCAGGAGAAAGCTGACAGCATGGTGTGCAGGGAATCTGAGATTACTGAATAAATATGGGTGAGGTGCCAACAGCATCTGCTTCCCAGAGATGCAACTTAATATTTCAGAGTCAATGTAAAGCAATAAATGAAACCTTTATAATCTCCCCATGTCTTCTTCAACTAGGAGTGGCTTAATGGCATTATGGGACAAAGAACTGGAAATCTGGATTCATGCCCTTTATCTGCTACATAGGATCAAATCATTGGTCCGAACATTCGTCTGAGCTCCATTTCCAACCTGGGAAGTTGGAGCAAGTAAACTCTAAAATTTCCTTGTAGTTCAGAGGCTCTGCTTTCTATGAGTTTTCAGGACACTCACCCTGGTGATGGCCATGGCTTTCCTTACACATTTCGTAAAAGAAATCCCCACCAAAGCAGAGGGCAGCTGCAAATATGCACTCTTTCCCAATTCAAATTTTAAATGTCAACACACAGTTCACTTATAAAATGTCACAGGAAGGAATTATTTAATGGAAGGGTGTAATTATAATGAACACCGCCTGCAATTGAGTTGGGACGCTAACCAGGGAAAACCAAGAACCAACTAAATCAAACCTTAACCAACCACAGGGAACTGGGAAAATTGATCACGTATGCCAGACTGCAAATATTCTTGACCTTGGGGATGAATTTTTGACCTTGGGAAAACTTGTGAGTCAACATACAATTTCCTGGGAATCCTTGAGGTAGATTTGAAAATGCTCAGACAGACTATGTGCATATGAATCACTCTGGTTCAAAGGAAAATTTCACCCCTGGGACATCAGAACTGTTTTGATACAACTTGACGAGGGGGAGAAGGAGGAGCATGAGCGTGAAGCAGAATCAAGCCTTGACTTTCACAGTCACTTGGCTTTGCTCTCAGAGTATAGCATGCTAAACAACCAGATTCCATCTCTGTCATTCATACACATGTCCCCATAGTCCTCTGTCAGTTGTCTTCTGCCTATGTAAGTATTGACCTGGACATACAACACGACACAATTTGCCTTTTGACCCTGCTAATCACACGTATGCTATTTGTAGGAGAATACACCCCAGGGTTGGGGATGTTACCAGTCTGTCTAGGTGACAGCTTAGTGTGTGTCCTCTAATGAGCTGAGCTTTGCATTCAGAGTGATATCCTTTTCTGTATTTTTTACCTTTATAGGAAGAAAAGTTCACCCAAGGTTGAGCAAATGCTGTGAAATGAATATGCTGTATGCCTGAGTGGTTTGTTTTTAAATTTGATGGTAATCAAGTTAATATGGACGGACACACACAGCAATGTAACAGCACTTAGTTATTATAATTTTAAAGTAATGACCTCGTCTTTCGTGTACCACATTTTCACATTTCTGGGATAAATCACCTTCAGATTTTTCCCCTACGTTGCTTTGGTATGTTAAAACTGGATAGGCATTGATTTTAAATCACTTTTAATTATTCAATGTCTACTTAAGATAACAAAAAAAGAAAAGCATTTATAATTAACTACTGGAATAGAATACATCCAAGCCACTTACAGTTTGTTCTACGCATTTTAATTTTTCAAAATAATAAATTCTAATTACAAAATGAAAATAATAAAATTACGTACAAGGGGCCAGCCCGGTGGTGCAGCGGTTAAGTGCGCACATTCCGCTTCCACCGCCTGGGGTTTGCCGGTTCGGATCCCTGGTGTGGACCTACGCACCGCTTATCGTCATGCTGTGGCAGGTGTCCCACGTATAAAAAATAGAGGAAGATAGACATGAATATGAGCTCAGGGCTGATCTTCCTTAAAAAAAATTATATACAATCTTATCCTTATGAAAGAATAGCACTTGATAATTTAGTAAGCATGCTTCTCTCTGTTATCACATTCATGACTCCTAATAATGCTCTTAGGTAGGAGTCAGATATAACCTCATTTTGTAGAAGGAAACGGAGGCTCAGAGAAGCTGAGTCACCTGCCCAGGGCAGTTAGGTTAGGGCTCAGAGCGTTCCAATCCTGGTCCTATTCTCACCTGGTCCTTACAATCGGAAGGATGGAGGCCTGCTGGCTGCAGTAGCTCCACACAACCTGGTGACCTGGGCAGAATGTCCCCATGTCTCCAATCTCCCCATTCTATCACTTTTCCCTTTGATTCTTCTAAGTGTCCAGATGATCTCACGCTAATTTCTTAGCAAAATCTGTGGTCGAGGAGGATTTATAATCAGTTCGTATTAGTGTGCAGCCCCGTGCTTTCTCTTTCACCAGAATCTCACTTTTAATAGAGTTCCGAAGCTTCAGCTCTAAGAAGAACATTTTCAGGGAGGTTTGAACTGCAAAGCTGCGGCTGGGTGTGGGATTTGGCCACAAGGAGCTGTGAGGCAGGAAAGAGAGAAGATGACATTGTTCTCTGTTTTATATATATGTTTTATATACATATATATATATATATGTTTTATAACACCGATTCTGTTTGGTGGGCTGTCAAGTCTTTCATGATTAAACCAGGTTTTTCTTTTCTTTTTTTCAGCCCTCTTGACTCATGCTATCCTCAATATTTCTTATAATTTAAAAAAATTTCTTCGGAGAGTTTTGTTGTGAAATGGAAAATTGAGGCTTTCTTCCAAAACATGGTTTCTCCAAACTTCTTCTCTTAGAAACCAAGCGGTTTGTGTGGTTTACGTTTTCATCACTGTCTGAAACATATTTTCCAAAGGAGAGCGCCACCCATGCCCGCTGGTGCCCTGCTGGCTTTGGCAGCCTGTGAAAGCATTTTTTTGGTGACTTTGGTCATCTAACACTTAGTTAACCTTGCAGACATGATATAATTATTCACAGGACTCCGAATACGGATTTTTTTTTAGTAATGATGCTGGTTGAAAAACTGCAGATTTTTTATTTTTTATTTGATTGTTTTTGAAATACTCTTCACTTGGCTCCTTAAAGTTAGCGTTCCATTTATTCCTACATTTACACAAACAGAAAAATAACAACAAAAATTCCAAAGATAAAATATAAATTTAGATCATCAGAGAATATCTTTGCTATGCAGACATAGAGTAAAATTTTTTTTTTATGAATACTCAAGTCATGCTAGGAAAAGAGGTATTAAAAGAAAAGCCAGATTTTGATCTGTTTTGCTGTGTGTTGGTTGGGGGTGGGGGCAACCCGGAGCAGGAAGAAAAACAGAGGAGGAAACAGGAGCAGAGATGCTGAGAGTGGAATTCAGTCAGCACAAAGGAACTTTGACAAATTGTTTAACTCCACTGAGCTTCTATTTTCTCAGTTGTAAAATGAGGGTTTGGACAACAGCGTTGTGAGAATCCGCTCAACACACTGCACTTCCACAAAATCCAGTCTACCAGCACAGGGAGCTGGGAAAACAGCAAGAGACTCCTGAATTCGGCCCCAAAGTCTCAGGCTAGAAGCAGCCCTCAGTTGAGGCCTCCAGGGAAGATGAATTCCCCAGCTAAGCCATTGACTTTTTAATCTCTTAGGACCCAGAGGGAGAACAGTAGACTTTTCCTATAATACATGCACCTCTGAGGAAAATTTAAACCTAAACAAGTTTTGGCTTCTTTTCCGAACTAATCAATTGTAGGGACCTGAAATTGGCCACCCCAAGATATGTCTCTTTGGCATCAGGATTATTTGAGGCTGATTGCTTTTGATAAACTGGGACAGGGAAGGAGGCTCTGAGGAATGGAACTTGCCCTTTGTTAGGACACCTTTACATTTGTAAGGTAAATCTCTATCTGTAAAAGGTGCCTCCCTGTCCGTACCAGGAAGAAGAAAGGAGATGCCCTCCTCTCTAGAAACTCTTAATCAATACCAAAGGCAAGGACATAAATCTGCATTTTATTGTGCTTCTCTGGTAACCTCCTGTAACTGGCTTCCCTCCGCCTCCCAACGTTGGCATCTTCTTAAAGATTAAGCATCTTTCTTTAGGTTGGGAACCAATTGCAGCGCTCATCTGTGACCCCCCAGCCCGAGGCAACACAACTGCCACCCCTCGGCGTTCACTGAGACAGCAGATCTATCTGCCGTTTCCATCAAGAGCTGTGCTGACAGAGCAGCCTCATGACTGTTGTAAAAGGGACATTTCAATCATATGTGAAACACCCTGTTTGGGGGTATATAACCACTCTGTGCACCCCACTTCTTCGGTGCCCTTTCTTCCTTCGGGAAGAAAGGCCCCGGGCCATGGTTCCTCATAAAGCTTTGTTTAATTTCCTCTCGCTATTCTGTCTCATGTGAATTTAATTCATTCTCCGGCCAGACGAACCCACATTTGGGAAGAGGAAATATCTTCCTCCCCTACACAATAAACACCATCACTTAGGGCGAACAGATCCATTTTGAATTGCTATCTGGGATATAGACATTAAATAAATTTTTAGACTCTGTTCCCAGAAATGACTCAGAAAGGAGGAATATCCAACTGTGTTTTACTTCAGTCCTCTCTGGTTGAGTACACTTTACTGCTTGGGCCAGAATTCCCAAGCCAAGCCCAGTGGGGCTCGTAGTAGGAGATCAATGCGTACTAGGGTTTGACTTCATTGGATACAAATGTTCACTGGTGTCTGTAACAAGAAGACTGGTTGGTTCCAAGTCCCGAGTGAAAAAAGAGCCTCGAGAATCTCAGAAAGGAAGAACTAGCAAATTCATAAATTACAATACCACAGATAGATACCCCCGTGTTTGTACTGAGTCTAAGACCTTGCTTAGAGATTGCAGCATATGAAAATGCTACTTGGACCTGGTTCCCGTCATGCCCATGTTTGAAATTTCAACCTTTGGAAATTTAGCTGCATTTTTATTTACTCAGTGTCTCTAAAGGCCTTTCCCAAGGCGAGTTCATTTATGCAAATTAAGTTATTATCGGCTACAGTAGAATTGTTAAGATAACCCAATGTGGCGACTTGATGATATTTCTTCCTTTTCACAGATATTTGGCCTTTCCTTTTCTCAACGAATGTAGACGGCCTGCTCAGCGCTCACCACTGTGCCCAGGGGAGCAGCGATTTTGAAGGCAAGCAGGAGAGAAGGCTAATTTAAACTCTAAATCCCAAAAAGGACCCAGTTTAGGGCTGATTAATCTGTAGACCAAGGAAGGACCTCAGGCATTAGTACAATCAATGGAGTATTATAAGAATATGAGAATATGTGTGTTTTACTGAGGAGATAATTCATAATTCTCAAAGGATTCTATGATTTTAAGCAAATCTGTGAAATTAATTTTTTTTTTTAAATTCCTAGTTTAGGAAGATGAGGATAGGGCAAAAACTTCCAAATGTAACACACAATTTGAAGGTACCTAAGAGAGGATAAAACATCCCCCATGATGTGTTGGAGTAACGCCATGGTCACACTGACTTGAGAAGAAGTAATGTGGGTGGAACTTGAAGGTCTGCCTCCCCCAGGGGAGGGACAAGTTGGTCTCAGATTAGAAGTCCAAGATACATTCCTAACATGAGGATTGAGGCAGGAGGGTTTTAAAAATGAAGAAGTGAGCTGAGTGATCTTCAGAAAACTGGGAGCTCAGAGGTAGAATGAAGAAGTCGGGGAGAGCATCGGGTTCAGAGTAGGTAAGAGCAGGTGAGTGTGTTCTGAACTCGAAGAAAGCTATTTAACAAAATACATGTAAGCAGCGTGCGGGGTCAGCGGTGGATTCATGGGCCAGCGGCTGCCTTAAAATAGGACCGAGAAAGGAAAATGCGCTTTCCAGGAATGAACGATAGTAACTTTGGACTCAGACTAGACATAGAATTAGAGAGAACGAACAGCAAATCTCGCATAAGGATTTGAAGCTAGGGAAAGAATCAGTTGCTTTGATGACAAAGCGTGAAATACTGAAATAGCCACGGAGACAGCTTCTCACAGAGATTGAGTTTATGGGTCGAGGACCGGCCTCCATCCCACCACCCTCATTGCTCCAGGCCTGGATCCCTACACCTTAGTTGATGTGCATGATGAGCGTTTTTTCCTAGAGTACATGGAGAGAGGTCTGTTCATGGGGAGAGGTCTATACATGGGTGCCAGAGAGACCGGCGGGAGAGAGAAAGAGAACGTAAGGTGGCATAATATCTGCCCCTACTTTGGACTATTTTGCACACTTAGTAAGGTGGCTCGTTCAGTAGTTTTCCTCAGAGATTTCCTGAGTTCCAGTGCATACGTGGGGCCATTTCCTCCCCACCACCTCACTCTGCCGTGCAGTGTGGGCGCCCCTGAGGAGGGTGAGGAAACCCTAGTGGCAAGCCTGCATGCCAGTGGAGAGTGGGTGAGCTGGCAGGACCAGGCAGGGCGTATTCTCACTGAGGCACAGCCAACCTGCTGTTCCTACATATTTCCCTCCCATAATTTGAAGACAGCAAATCCCACAAGCCAACTGGAGTTTCTAGAAGAACATGAGCACACTTATTTCTGAGCCCAGGTGATGCTCTCTCTGAAACCCCGAGAAATAGCTGGAGAAGATTTTGAGGAAAGGCAGCGAGAGCTCGCACTAGGAAAAACAGGCTTGCAATGTAGAAAATTCACATAAGTGTTCAAAATGAAGTCTTAGACACCAAAAGGAGAAGAGGCCCGGGTTGAGGTCTGTGTTTACTTCTGCCCACCCTCTGGTTCTGTTGCTTCTTTTCTTCTTCTCCAACGATGCCACTGCACCAAACTCTCCCTTCAGCCAGGCTCTGCTACGTTTCTATGACCTACTGCTCTCAGCAGGCCTGGCCATACCTGCCTCCGCCGGACTCCGCAGCCCTCTTCTCTGCCTGCTGAGAGCCACATCATCCGCTCTCCTCCTCTCTTACAGCAAACTCCCCACTCCTGCCCAGATTTCCAGCTCTTTCTCTGGACAACCCTTAAATATAGGTGTCCCACAAGATCATTGGCAGCTTTTTAACTGGATTTCTTGGCAAAAACTCTGTTTATGTCAGATGGCACTTCTTTGTAGAGGAATTTCATATTTGGCAAAGACTTGAGAAGGTCCTTTATTTTTACCTGCAGCCATTCACTATCATTATATTTTCTTTAAAGTCATTTTATTGCATTTAATTTTATAAAGTGTTATTTCAGCTGTTGCAGTCAGAAATAATTAGATATAGACGAGATTTCTTCCTTGGTTGTCCTGTTGCACCTACAATTATGTCAGTCATTTGTGCTTATGATGTCATGCTCTGTTGCCATGGTAACAAATATGCAGTCACAAATGTCTCATTACTATTCCATTAGAGTGATGACATATTTATAGTATTCAGAAACAGCATATCACCCTTTGCAATAATGTGGTCCTATGTAGCACACAGAGCCCCTTCTTCCTCACTGGACAGTTTCTCCCTGTGGTTTGCATCATTTCCTATATAGACTGCACACTGCTTGTTTCTCATGGAGAAAAGAAATGAAAGCTTGTTTAAAAGCAATAAGGCAACACAAACGTATTCAAACAAGTAGATCCAAGAAAGAAGAAACATTTACAATAAGAAATTCAAAATACTGCTAAATTACTACAAAACTTAAGCAAGCTTTATTCAGAGCAGGATTTACCAATGGGTTTATTGAAAATATTAACTCAAAAGTTGAGAAACCATAAAATAATATTTTAAATAATCAGGAATCGCCTTTCCTTATGTTATAGCATTACTAACTATCTGTAAAGGGTCATTTGAAATGTTGGCACACTAATGACTTAGAACACGGATAAATTTCTACTTCATTGAAGATGTAAGGAGTGATAAACAATATCAGGTTACACATTTCGGATCGGTCCATGAATGTGGTTCTTTATTCTTGCTGCCACCATCCCCCTGCCTTTTCATGAATCCTATTCAGAAGGGAAACATTTATTCAGTTCAGGGAGATTCTCTCTGGAGGGGAAATAATTTTATCAGTAAGACTCCCTGGTGATCAGGCCGACTGGGAACTGCTGTTAATCAGCCTTTTTGACATGGTGGCTTGAATAGCCCTTCCCATGATGCTCCGTGATTCCACCTTAACGCTTTCCTTTTGAACTCACCATGACTCATAAGTGCCTTTTTCTCCCTTTGTGTGTCTGAAGTTATCCCGCTATTAACTTTAATTGGAAAGGTGCCTTTTGTCCCCCTAGTAGAGTCATACGCTAACCACTGAACTCCCTACGCTGAAATCTCAGGGGCAGTAAAAATTTAATTTTTTTTTAATAACAGAGGGGGATAAATAATGATAACTCTGATAACTTTATAGTGGTTAATAGGAAATTACTGAAAAGGAGCATAAATTTGACTTTTTAAAAATGTTTTGATTCACAGGCTCCTCTGAAAAGAGGAGAAAAATAGAGCAGGCTGGGCAAGTGGGGCTCCATGAAGATATTTGCATGAGGATCTGAGGATCTTCCTGGGAGAGAACCGACCACGCAAGAAGAGAGAGCATGAAGAAGAGCAATGTCTCAGTGTCAGCAAGGAGGGTGATTAGAGCACAACTGGGTGGGTGTCTGGCCTAGTCCCCAGGGTCTCATTTCTGGGCCCTCCAGGATGGGCCTGGGGGTGAAAACAGAAAGAACTGTGTCACTAAGATGTCTAGAAGACTCTGGAAGCCTCAGGAAGCCCTGCTTTGGAATTGCGTAGCACAAAGTTCAAAGAGATGGAGTTAGCCACTGTGGGTGTGTTGTGCTCATCAGTGTCTTGGCAGTTGCCCTGGGTGAACAGCCACCAGTGCCCTGGACAGCAAGTATCAGTCGCCAAAACCCAGACATCCACAAGTATCACCAAGAACTGTGACACTTTGGTCAAGCATCCAAAGTCTAGCGCCCCTCGTGGACGTTGGCTGCTTCACAGGGATCAGAGGCCATAAGAGTAGACCTCAGAAAAGCAGGAAGAAAATGCTGGCTTCTATGTGGTAGCTAAGAGGATGCATTTGTGGGCACATCAAAGATATTCTCAAAACTCTAAGGAATAGAGGGATGGGGTCTTACAGGGGTGTGTAAAGTCCTACAGTAGTAAATGTACGCGAGAGCTGTAGAAATACACTACTCTGTGCTGTCAATTTGACTCCTATTTGACCTATAGAGTCTTGTGTTCTAGAAAAATGGTTGATCGCTGCATTGGAAGCACACAGTTGGGCTAGTACTCAGAGCACCATGAATCAAAAAACTCTTTATACGTTTAGATTTGCTCTCTTCATTAACCCTAAGATCACAGTGTTCGGAATAAAATGAACAAATCAAATCATACTGACATTGTCAGCTACAAGAGTGAACATAAGGTTAACCTATTTATTTTTGCTCTTGTTGAAAGTACATTTTGTCTTATTTCAGGAACTGGCTAATCTTAAAAAGCACAAAGAGGAATCGAGTCTCTCTCAGGCAAGAGCGAAGACTGTTCACTCAAAAGAGAGGGCCAAATAGACCCAGTAAATTTTCGAAAAATCAACTTTGTTACTGAAGTGATGATAGATCTTTTTATTGCTCATGTCAGTCTGTATTTAAATATACCTCTCTGTGGAAAAGCCCCATCGAAATTCTAGCCCCAGCTTGCCTCTACTTCGTGACCTTTAGGTAAGTCTCTCACTTCTGTAAACTTTAGTCTCCCTGTACTTAAAATTACGTAATTAACATTAGTCCCATGTCCTTCAGAGATGTATTGACAGCAATGAGTTATGGGAAAATGCTTTGTAAACTCTAAAGCAGGTAGTAAAAGATCAATAGCAATTACGATTTCTGGTTCCATCTGGTTTCAAGCTCACCGTGCCTTCTGATAACTTTTTGCATCTGCAGTTCTCATTCCTCTGCCTCTTGCTCTGCCTTTGATACGGTCTCAGAGGAATGATTGTTCCCTTGAGGCGTCTGTGATGAAGCAATCCAGGAGTTTACAGATTTTAAATGGGGTTGACGTCCTATGTGACCACGTCAACAAATAATGCAGCAGCAAATCCGCCCTTTCTGCGGTCCTCTTTTCTGGCCATAATTAAGAAGTAAAGATGAAGAAAAGCATAATTAGCTCCTGATCGATTTTATCTGCGTTGCTCTCTTTAAAACTCTTGCTCCTTTTCATCCACTCCCTTTTTTCTCTTTTCTCTGCACTCCCAGGCCTCTCTTCCAAATTTTCCTTCAGCATTTCTTCCCCCCAAGGCAGCCTAGTCAGAATGAAAGTCTGGGGTCGGACAGACCTGGGCTCAAACTCTGGCTCTGCTACTTGTTAGCTGTGTAACCAAGAGGAAACTATTCCATCTTCCTGAGGCTTGCTTCCTCCTCTATCAGCTGATGATAATAATACCTACTACGTAGAATCAGATATAGTACATATATAAAGTACCTGATGCATTGTAATATATCCATATTTAATAAACATCCATCATGGGTCAGACCCTTCTCAACACACTTGAGACTGTGGTGATAAATGACATAGTAGGTGCTAAATAAAACTATCCATTACGCTCTGCCTTTTCCCTTTTACTTCCCCATTTCCTTCCAGAACCAAGGCTATCCTTAGGGTGCCATGTTCCCATGGGATAATGGAGCCTCCCTAAAGCCAAATCTCACAACACTACAAAATCATAGAGATCAAAAAGGAGGCAAATCAAGTTACTCCTCTGCCATGACATAAGATCAAGACTATTACAAACTTTACTTTCATGAAAATGGGGAAATAAACATTCTAGACCATATGAGCTAGCTTCTGAAGCCCTCACTGGAGGGGAGAGTCAGGCTGGGACTGACTGCAGAAAGGAGGAGAGGGAGAGTCTCAGTCCACTTGGGCTGCTGTAAAAAAATACCATGGACTGGGTGGCTTATAAACAACAGAAATTTATTTCCCACAGTTCTGGTGGCTGAGAAATCCAAGATCAAGGCACTAGCAGATTCGATGTCTGGTGGAGGCCTGCTTTGTGGTTCATAGATGGCTGTCTGCTCCCTGTGTCCCCACAGGTGGAAGGGGAGAGAGAGCTTTCTGATGGCTCTTTCATAAGGGCACTAATCCCATCCCTGAGGGCTCATGAGGGCTCCACCTTCATGACCTAATCATCTCCCAAAGGTTCCACCTCTTAATACCATTATATTAAGAGTTAGGACTTCAACATACGAATTTTTGGAGGGTACAAAAATTCAGTGCATAACAAGGAGACAAGGGCATGTCAATGGCAGAATATAGACACAATCACCACCAAAAAAGTCTGCCCTGATTGAGGAAATAGTGAAAACAGAGCTGGTCACTGGTGGTAAAGCAGAGTCCTGACCACTAAAGCTCTGACAGGAAGGTGCATGCAAGTTTGTGTGACCGGAGGGGGCAGTCTTAGAAAGGCACAGATTCTGAGAGACAGGGAGACTTGAAAGGAGTGGTAGCCCTTGGGGGTAAAGAATAAGAAGGAAGCAGTTTCCAGAAAAAAAATTAAGTAAAAAGCAAGATAATACACCAAATTTCCCACCTGCTTACCCAAAAAGACATCATTTATTAAAGAAATATCACTTTACTCTACCAACAGGCTCTTAGATCAAGAAACTTAGTAAACCACCCATTTCCCTCTCCCCTGTCTAATACACACACCCATAATTGCTGACCCAGGAAAAATGTAAGAAATTTAACAGCGCATCCCAACATGAATTAAATATCATTATACAACTGTGTGTTTAATGATCTGTTTAATGAAGAAATATCTCAAACCAGAGATTCAAAACTCAGTGAAGAAATGGACAACAATAAAAACAAACATGTGACACGAGAGTTGATCAACCTTGGGAAATGAGTTGAATTTTTTAAAAATTCATCAAAGAAATGGACACTAAATTACAAGGTGCTCAAAAGAAAAGAGATTTGGATGAAATGTAGTCAGAGACATTGAAGAGAGCAATGGCTAAGAAAACACAGAGATAAGGATGAGGGAGAAAACTACAAAGAAGATCCAACATATATATAATTTGAGTACACTTTACAATCCCAAAGAGCTTTCTAAAACTAAAAGACTTGAATCTGCATGTTGAAAATGCCTACAATGTATGCACTATCATCAACAATAAAACATATTTTAGTAAAATGTTTAAGACTTAAAAATTAAGAAAAAAAATCTGTAGGCAGAAAAGCCACTTGTAAGGAACGAAAGTCAATTGGGTCTCAGGCTTCTTGACAGCAACATCTACGCAAGACAACATCACAGCAGCAATTTTGAAAAACTCAAGGGGAGAAAGCATAAGTTCAATGATCATATATCTACTCAAGCTTTCCTTCAAGTATCAAGGGTATAGAAAAGCAGTTTTAATCTGCAAGAATTCAGAGAAAACTATACTCATGGTTCCTTCCTGACAACTTTACTAACAGATGAGTTTCTTCCAATCAAGATGTGACTGGAGAAACTGGAAAAAAGTCTTGTGATGAAAACAGAATATATTTAATAGAGCTGAGAATAAAGCAAAAATGGAGAAAAAGAGTGGAAGGAACTTTATGTAAATATTATATGATTTGACAAAGTAGAAATAATTTAACTGAAAACTGGGAGAAGTAGGGAGACGAGGGAACATAGAAAAAGTTTATTCACTGTGCCATAAGAGTAAACTGGAGTCAAAGAATTGAAAGATAACCTTCCTAAACACCTAAAGGTCACTCTGCATACCCGAGGGTGACCTCAGATGGTTCTAAGACCATCTCAGAAGAAATAATTAATACTTAACACTATGTGCAATATTTTATTTTATTCTATTCTAATAATAGGTAATCTATTATTTTTCATTTTTTGTAATTTTTAGCTCATTTTCTATTATTTTATCATTTTTAAAAATGTCTCCACTGCCTAACACTGAGCCCCCATTTAAGACCAGGCAGATTATATTCTGTTCATTTTACCCTAGGAGTTAACGGATATGACTCTGGGATCCTGGCATACAGCAGACGCTACCTTCATTCTAACTACCCCAAAAATAAACCACCCTTTTCCAAATTTGGAGATTCATCTACTCTGAGCTAGCAAAGGATAAATCAAAGTAGAGGAGTCCTTTGAATGATTTTTTAAAGGCCATGAAATCTCCCAGAGGCTTACTAAGCTAGAAATCTCCCAGGTGCACAGGAGAGGAATGGGAGGGGAAATAATGCAAATCAGTAGCCATGGAAATTACACAGTCCAAAGATCCAGGGCAGGGAACTAGATCAGGCAGGATCAAATGGTAGCTTCAGGAAGGGAGAGAGACTGACCAGGTGTGTTCCTCAGCAATCCGAGATTTACTGCAACCTTAGTGTCATGACAATGGTCAAGAGGAGGGACTTTGGAGCGAATGGAGAATACTATCCCGAGGTAGTTTCTATTTAAATAATAGCAAATACAAATGTTTTAAACAATCTAATTCCTCCAAGTGTCTCTCCTTTTTTGTTACTCCAATACCATTCTTATAATCATCTTACTCTTCTCTGCTGAGCTCTTATGAAGAATCTCTTAAAGGCTGGAAAGATTTCAGAAAAGACGGAATGATTTTCTCATGGTGAAATTGCAATCTCTGTGACAGACCATAGACTAAAATTTTCAGGAGACGTCTTGCTCCACGCGCTTATACTTCTAAGACAAGTTAGATTTCCTTGCAGGCCAAGAACTCGGCTTTAGAGATCATCCCAAGAGCTGGCCATTTTGAGGATCACAGAAAGTCTGACTTAATTCCAGTCATAAATTGGACTCTTTGTCTCTATGGCTAATACATATCATCAGGTGGCTTCTTAGCTATATTATCACCGATGATTGATGATGACTGCTGTGTGAGTGTGGTAGCATCAAACCCAGATGCCCCCCTAGGTTTATGAGGTATTGTTTCTCTCTAAGGACGTGCCTGTCATATCAGCCGCTGCCAGTGGAATAGGTACAGAACAATGCTCTAATTTTATATGCGAAGAAACAACTATGGAGCAATAAATAGAATTCTCCATAGCCAAGAAGTTCTGGAAGAACAGGTCAGTTCAGAGATTCCCTTAGGGTTAAACAAATAATGGGGGAGAGGATACTGAAGTTATATACAGAAATGAAAAAGATAGAGACTTCAGCTAGAACTCAAGGAACTTCACCACAGCGATGCAGCTGGAAATTTCAAGAATCGAAACAGAGTTCAGAACCAAAATCCACCCAAGATCCAATTATGTTCTACCCATCAATCACAGAGGGATCAGCACCAGAATTCATTGATCAATATTCTTGTGCTAGTTCTCTAGCATTATCTCAACTTGCTCATCCAAGACTCCGTGGGGCAGATTCCTTGCAACAATACTTCCAGATTTGGTATATGAAAAATGACAGTGATAAAGAAGAAGATGATAATAATAGCTATGTTTTGATCATGTACCGTGGACCAGGCAAAATGCTAAGTATTAACCCCCTTTCACAGAAGATGAAAGCAAGACTTAGAGCTAATAAGGTAGTTAATCTGATGATCTTATTCCAAAGCTCATGCTCACTGTGCTCTAACACATTTAGATCACGTGATCTGTCCATGAGCCAATTAGCTGTGCTCATTCTGAGCTGTGGAACCCTCTGGAAACTACATGGTGATTTATGCTTAAGGACTCATCTATGGCTACTATCTTGCACAGGTGGCTATGAGCATGGCAGAACTAGGATTCCAAACCACTCAGACTCTTCCTTTTCTTGGGGTGGCTGTCATGCTTGCTCGTAGGTTACCGTTACCCCCTCTCTGCCTGCGCTCAAGCCCAATGCTAGCCTCCCTCTCGGTGTTGATCCTACAACTACATCCTGCAATTTCCAGACTTCAAAAGAGTTTTACCGCAAAAAAAATTTGAGTTCTTTAGGTCAGTCTTAAATTGTATAACCTATAGGTAATTATAAAATATCTGTGTTCTTTCAGCTTCAATATTTTCTTTTTCATGCCCCTTAGGGACCCAGTCAGGAAGTATTTGTTGAATGCCAGATTGCTAGTATCAAAGTTATTTCTCCATATTAATCATGACCAACTGAACTAGGGTTATGGAGATATACATATACGCATGCACACATAGCTATATGTTTCCTCCTTAGTAGACTCTGTCCACATCTTTTCAGATTTAGTCTATGTTAGTAAGGATAACATTATACTATACTGCAATAAATAATAAATCTCTAAATGTCAAGGGCTTAATAATAAAAGTTTATTTCTTGTTCATGTCACAGTCTGACGTGGCTCTGGTGACTTTCTACTCTGCTTACCTCCAAATGATTCAGCAGCTCAGGCTGCTTCCATTTTATAATTCCACCATCTTAGAGTCGTTCACTTCCAACTGCACAGGCAAGAAAGACTGTGGAGAATATACACCCACTCTTAACTACCTCAGACTGGAAGTAGCACAACACTTTGGCTCACATTCCCATTGGCCATAAGTTAGTCACGTGGTCCAATATAACTGCAAGGAAGGTTGGGAAATGAAGTATTCCTGTGTACTCAAAAAGGAGAGATAGATGGGTGAGCATCTTGCCAGTCTCTGTCCTCAAACTGTATAATCTCTAGCGCTTTCAATCTTAGATCCAATCCTGCTGATACCACACATCTATTCCTTCAGGAAATTCTCTTGTCTCTATCTTCAAAATATTGGGGATATAACTACTTGTCACCACCGCCACTGCTTCCACCATGGTCCCAGCCTCCGTCATTGCTTGCCTTGATGATTGCAATAGGTCCTTTACTGGTTTTCTTGCTTCAACCCCTGCCTCTTTACAATCTGTTCTGTAAACTGGCCAGAGTAGTCACATTAAATATGGGTCAAGTCATGGCATGCCCCATTTCACTCAGAGGGAGATGTTTTTCAGAGTCACATTCTTACCATGACCTCCAAAGGCCCCCATTATCTCTCCAGCCTTATCACCTACTCTTCTCACCTTTCTGCTCCTCAAACACCCCAGGATGCTCCCTCCTTAGGTCCTTTGCACCAGCTGCTCCTTCTTCCTAAAATGCCTTTCCCCTAGATATCTACATGGCTAATTTCTCCTCCTCTTTCAAGTTTTTGCTCTCTCAATCAGGGCTGCCCTGGTACACTCTGACACCCACACTTTCATACACCCCATTCCAATTTCCCTACTTTATTTTTTTCATGATGTTTTTCCTCTTCCAACATAATACATAACTTACGTATTTATTTTATTTTCTGGCCCCCATATTCACTAGCATATAAGCCCTATGAGAGCAGAGATTTTGTCTGTTTGGTTCACAAGGTCCTACCACAGTGCCTGGCACACAGCAAGTGCGTAATCAACATTGTCAAATAAATAAGTGAATGAATCCTAGTACCCAGTGGGCCTAGGGATAAATCTCAGAATCCTTTTCAATATTTCTACTATAAGATGGAGGAGAGGTAAATACATCTCCTTCTCTAATATCCAGGAATTCCCAAATTAGCTATGTCAATTAGCCCTTTACTATGACTTTCACTAAAATTCACCAATTGTCCATGATTGTCACATTGCTAAACTCATTCTGTAGGTTTCTGTATATTTCCTTTTTTCAGTTCTGTTTTTGACTCTGCCAGTATAGCGTATTTAGACGTTAAGATGTTCAAGGTAAGGATTGTGGCTTTCAACTTGATTGGTACATAAAGGCACTTAATATAATCCATTGGATACTACTGTGGATGATTTTTTTTCAATAGACATTTTAAATTTAAAAATTTTAGCAAATTACCTTGCCTTTTATACCTGTGCAGATTGTCTTCTGTATACAGATTCAGACCAACCAAAGAAAAGGGTTGAGCTCAGGAGCCTGGACATTCTCCCACCCGCCTAAGATCCCAGCGCTGGAGTACAGCCCTAGCTTCATCAGGCTGCTAGAATCTCATAAATGAGCCTCTCTTTATCTGGAAGAAAGTCTGAGAAGCAGATCAGAGAGTTTCAAGACCATTTCTCCCTCCCTTCCCAAGAGGCTGGGTTGCTTGTATCTGGATGCAAGCTGAGCATTACTGTCATTGTTTTAAATAAAGGGCCCCTTTGATCTTGTTTAAAAACACAAACAGAGGGCCTTTGCCCAATCTGAATTTGACATGTGTCCTTTGATTCTGTAAATAATCAAATTTGAACCTAGTGTCTTATAACCACAACTGCAAAGTGTGGACTGAGGCAAGTTTTTGTTAAGACAATTTGCATTTAGTAAGCAATATTTTCTAACAATACATTCTTGTTTCTGAGATTCTTAGCGTGTTCCTTCATCAGCATAATTACTAATTATTTCCTTTTCTAACCATCCCCATAATTCTCAACAATAAAGGGAAATCTATTTAAAAGAGCTCATTTTCCACAAAGAGACAAAAAGAAAATGTTTTCAAAGAAACCAAAACCAAAGTTATTCAGATCAGTTCATTCCGAGTCTTCTGGACAGCTTGACTATTGAGGGTGGAATGATTAGTTAAAAGGCTTCTCGTGGAGTCCGGAGGTCAGCACTGTCTGGATATCATCAGGTCTGTGAAACACTAGCCTGGGGGGACAGGGTCTGCAGGAAGTAGGAAGGCGTTTACTTTCAACCCTTTGAGGGAAGGAAATGCAGGCCAGTGAGCCTAGTCTCTTAGGTCTTTTGGCCTCTGGGTTTCTAAGCCCCAGGGCCCAAGAGAGGTTACAACCTTGAGCCCAAGCTTCCCAGAGCATGAAGGTCACTTCTGAACTTATGGGGTGAAATGTATTTAAAGCCCATCCCCAAAGGGAGTTGCAAAAGTTGGAAGTTGTTTCACTGTCAGGGTCAATTTATATTCGAAAGAGTGCAGGAGATGGGGTCTTTGCCCAGGGGACATCCTAGGAAAAACAGAATTGACCTATTTTAAGGAGAATGAATTCCAGAACTCAGTCCTTGTGACCCTCTCCTCACCCACATCCGTTCTCTGTTCTTCCAGCGGAGGAGAGAAGTTTCTGTAAATCACTTCTGCTCATAACAATTGTCACCCTCAGTACAAGGAAACACCAGGATCCCTGGCACCCTTAACCCACAGCATTAACTCCGCCTGGGCAAAGACCCTCGTTGCATTCCAGCGTGGAGAGTTTGTCTTAAAAATAATTATGATGAGGCATTGTTTTACTAACTTATCAATGTTAGTTCCTTTATCCCTATTTTAATATTACTTTTAAAATATTTATGCCTTCCTGAAATTATGATTAATACAGAATAATCCCTTGACATAACAGATGGGGGACACTGTAGCTTTTCTTTTAGCACCATAATTTCTGAAACTTACAGAAATAGGCTTCCCCATAAAGGCTACAAAGTCTGCCCCATGAAAGCTCAGGAAACAGGGAAACAAGGCTTATGTGTATCACCACTTAAAGCCAGAGCACAATTACAGAAAGTATTATCCTATATAACACAAGAAGTGGCCACAGATCAGAGGAACAAGCCAGAACCATATGGGCCGGCTACAAGTTTCCTCATGCAGGAGTTTGTATGAAAAGGCAGATGTCTCCATTCTACATACCATTTTAGAATCAAGAGCTCATCTTAATAGCTTCAGTATGCGCCACTTTCTTTTATATTCCAAACAAGATAGCACGTGATAATACTTCCCGAGCAGTAAAGACCTACATAAATAAAAGTCATGGGAAAGAACTTCATCCTTCTTTGTTCTTTCAGTGGCCACCAAAATTTGAAGCCAGTAAAAGGAATATCTCTTGCAGAGAAGGTAAATTACTACGTTTTTCTGGAAATCTTCATCGTGTTTCTGTTAAATCAGAGGGACCCAAGATCAGCTTTATATTCCTGAGCATTCACTTCTGTTTGCACTAGAAAGAATCCAGTGGTCATCTCTGATTGCTCACCCTCTCAGATCGAACAAACACAGCACTGCAGCTCCTTTCAACACTGGCTGGAACCAACGTAATCGCAAGTTTTAATCATATACTTCACTTTATTTTTCAGTATTGGATGCTCAGGACAAGGGTCAGACTTCTGCAAAGGAGGCAAAGTTATCTTCTGAACTGTTGAAGGCATCATCTTCTGTCTGGAATCAAGCTTCTCTCCTGTGGCTCGTTACTAACGTGCTCAGGCAGGGCACACACGGAGCCAGGTCCATCTTCTGATTTTAGTTGTTAAACGGCTCAGCTTGGTTCCAGTCTCTTTTGGGTCCCTACCCAGCTGTGTTCTGAGACCTGCCACCTTTGCTCTCCTGGATGTCAGTTTCTTCCTCTCTAAGATAAGGAGATACAGCCAGATGCCCATGAATAACGCCTCCAGAGCTGATGGTCCGTGGTTGTTTAGACAACTGCGTGCACATGTGATTAATTAGTTCTTAATAAGGACATAGACAAAATTAACTGAATCTATGGTCAGTTAAGTCAGCTTAGAGCTGCTATGAACACATTTGTACAAGAGTTTCCCGTGTAAGAAAGTAAGTAGAATTTTCTTATTGTTCTTCAGATAGAAGCTGGTAATATGGAAACATGAAATTCACATAAGATTACCTAGACCCTAATTTCATTTTATAAGTGCGGCTCAAATCTGAAGTCATCATTACAAATGTCTCCATTTGGCTCAAGGATTTATCGTGTCATGAAGTAAAGATATTGCTGTGAGAAATAGTCCTTTGAAACGAATAATTTTATCGGGTCATTTTCTGAAAGAAGCTTTGGAGAGGAAGAAAAGAGAGACCTTCCTGGGTGAGAGAAAACTTCCACAGGGGAGGTCATGGAGGGTAAACCAGAGTGACCTGGGACAAATGTGGCTTCTGCAATTTTGCCTGAGACTGGTTTGAATCATAGGGAAAATCATAATCTCCATTTGTTTCTCTTTTTCTAGACTAAATTACCATCCCGTCATTTTGTCAATAGAGCAGGGCCATAAATATGCAGCTTCTGATTCAAATACAGTTGAGTTGACCCCAGGTTAAGGCTTGCGTGAGATTCTTAGCAAAATAATTTCTTACCTAATTAGCTGGCACACATGGACTAATTAGAGCTTTACCCCTTGCCAGTAGGAAATTTGAGAAATTTGTTGCAAACATGGAAAATCTGATTTCACTTGCGAGAGTTGAGACACCTGCAATGAATGGAGGGAAAGAGAGATTTGTTCGAGTCAGATGAGAAGGCTGGGGTGCCTTGCTTCCATTACATCATTCATTAAGAGGGCTGTGCTGCAGACTTCACACATCACCTTCCCGGCGTGATGGAATGGAAGAAGTGATCAGAAAATTAATTGGTGCACGTGTGCTTGGCCATGGCTTTGAATGTTTATGGAGTGTTTCGAAGACGTCAAGATAGAAGCAAATGATTGCAGTCACGTGGCTGAGCCCTAGAAACAGTGACGTGATTAGAAGAGCTGCTGCGTTAGATCAAGGATTTGGGGGGATGGAGCAAGAATTGTGGGCAGCACATCAGCTATGTACTGTGGACACTAGAATTCAGATACTTGGTCAAAAAAATTCTGGGTCTGCCTTCTAATTCTACCAGTTTCTGACTGCGTGACCTTAGATTCGTTCCTTCATCTAGTGCCAGTTTCTTATGGTTATCCTGAGGCTCCAGGGACACAATGAATAAAAACTTTTTTTTCATTGTTTTCACTAATTATTCTTAGAAAAATTATTATTCTTAGAAAAAGAATATTATTCATTTCGTTATTATTCTTAGAAAAAGTTTGCAAGCTTGTTACACACATTTCAAGCAATATAGAAAACTTTGAAAGTAAAGCGAAAAATCACCCAAATTCCTATCCTACGAAGATAATGTGTTAAAATTTGGTGAACATTCTATGCCTATTTAGCAGCCTAACTTTTTCACCAAGTGATTTAAATTATTAATTACTAAGTTAATTGCCCAGAGAAAAACAATGCATTTGCTTTCATCTAAACGGTCTGGCTCTATTGATCAGCTTAACAAAAGTATTGCTCTCTTGTATTAAATAGAGACAGCAAAATCTGACACAATGCCCCATACGATAGTTTCCAAGAGGTGCCCCCATCAACCCTGGGGTTCCACAGAAGTACTTCCACAAATATTTGATTCAAATTTCACTTTTTAAACATTTTTCCAATTTTTTTTTAGAACCGTCATTTTAAAAATTCAACTTGTAGACCCACCTACATGTTACCATGTATGTAAGTTAACTCAATTTTCCTAAGACTGAGGAGTGAAGTTACTTCTGCCATTGATATTTAATTGAATAACAAACATCCTGAGATTGAAAGTGAGTGGTTGAAAAGTGTAAAGTTTCCATGACCAGTTTGTGTGAATCCAAGTTTTCTCAACACTTGGTAACCCTCCCCCAAAATGTGAATCTTGAAAGTACTTTATGACTGCAAGTTGCAATTATAATATCCAAATGTTAATTTTTGGTTTCTGGTTATCCTTGATCAGCGTAAGACTGTGAAAATGTTTTTAATTGTACTAAAATAATTTTATGCTAATCAAAAACAATTTGATGGACATTCTTCTAGATACCTCTCAAGGATGGATGGATGCATAGACGGGTAGGGGGGGATGGCTAGATCACAGGCTGTTTTTGTATGTATAATTCAACGTAAAGGAATTGGAGAAACTCGGATAAATTTTTGAAAATGAAATGTGTAAAATTAATCGGTATATTTAAAAGAATTATACTTATGCAGCTATCCACACAATATCAGCCAGGTTAAGAAATTAATAACGCCCTATGGGGCTTCCTGGGGCACATTCGCCTCGCTTCCATTACTTTGCTAATAATCATTTTCTTGTTTTACTTAGTAGTTTTACTGTATATGGAAGCATTGCTAAATAATATTTGTTTAGGTTTGTTTGATTTGAATATTATGTACAAAGAATCATACTGTATGCAGTAGCTTGTGTTGCTTCTTTTGATCACTATTGTATTTCTAAGATTCTTGTGTGTTTATATGGATGTTGTAGTATGTTGGTTTTTGGTGTTGTGTATTATTTTATTATATGAAAACGCTACAATTTATTTATCCATTCCTCTGATTATGATCATTTGGGTTTTCAATTTTCAGCTAACACAACTCATGCTTCCATGGACATTTTGAGCAGTCTCTGGTGTATGTGTGCAAGAGTGTCTCTAGGACATGTACTCCAGAGTGGAATTGCTGGGTTGTTCACTGTGCAAACATTCTACTTTTCTGAGTAACAACAACTGTTTTTCCAAAGTGGTTAGACCAGTATTCACTCCCACTTGCAATGGATAAGAGTTTCCGTTGCTTGCCAGCCTCGCCAGTACATGGTGTTGTCAGTCTTTTAAATTTATTACAACCGATGTGTATGTAATAGTATTTCTATGGTTTTAATTTGTACTTGTCTGATTACTAATGACATTGAATTTCTTGCCGTGTACTTGTGAGTCATATGTTTCCTCTTTTGTTAAAAGCTTATTCAATCTTTTGTCTATTTTTCTGTCACTTATTTATATTTATTTCTTATGAATTTATAAGAAATATAGACAGATGATTGATTGACAGATGACTAGAGAGAGAGAGACATATATATTCTAGATACTAGTTTTGCCATTTTTTAAGCTATCTCTTATTTTCAAAATCATCCTTCTATACTTTACTCTGTAATACTAGAGCTATATATTAGTTAGCTATTGCCATGTAACAAATTTCTCCAAACCTTAGCAGCTTTAAGTAATACACATCTATTATTGCCCAGTTTCTGTGGACCAAGAATCCAGGCATCACTTAGCTACCTCCCCTGTTTCACAGCCTCTCACAAACCTGCAATCAATATGCCAGCTCACGGTCATGGTTTCATTTTAAAGCTCAACTGGGGATGGATCCACTTCCAAGCTCACTCATGGTGTTTGGCAGGATTCTGTTCCTCCGTCTATTGGATTACAGGCGCTAGGTCCTCACCAGCTCCTGGCTGGAAATTACCTTCAGTTACTTGACATGTGTGTTTCTCCCACCATGGAAGTTTGCTTCATCAAAGCACACAAGCTAAGAAGACAATAGAGTAGGTATCTCAGCAAGACAGAAGTCACAGTTTTTTATAACCTAAACACAAAAATGATATCCTATAACTTTTGCCATATTCTAGCAAGTCACTAGGTCCAGCCCACACTCAACGGGAGGGGATGACACAAGGGCAGGAATACCAGGACGCAGGGATCACTGGGAGCCATGTCAGAATCTCTTATCCCAGACTTGGAATCTACATTTCTCCATTGGCAGTTGGCTCCTGTTAAGATTCATCAATATGGGGCCCTAGCAAAGGTAGGGAGGCAGGCAGAGGGAGAGAATCTTGTGCCTTTTATTTCCCGCTCTTCCTGTTAGTGTCACCACAGTAATGGCTCTTCATCTTGGAAGCAGAAGTTAGAATAAGTCGCAGTTAGTTGCAGTCTCTAGATTTTTTTCACACTCCCAGAACCAGTCTCATCACACCTCCTCAGAGGTACCAACACCATCAGGGCAGCAGCCTTTCCCTAGAGGCTGGAACGCTGCTCCATGGCCCCTCCTCCAAGCACCAGCCTGAGAGCAGCCTCTTCAGAGGTCTGAGTTCTGTCTCCAGCAGACCCTTCTCCCTGCTCCTAGCTTCTGATGATTCCCCCACTTGCCTGGGATCCAGCTGCCCTGAGGGTAGTAGCTGTTTCTTGCAGTTACTACCACTATGTTACCTTGGTATTCCCTTTGTCACATCTCAGGCCTCCCACACCTGTTTAACCAGTTCCCTACATTCAACAATTTCTACTAAAGCAACTAGTTTGGTTTCTGACTGACATACTGATCTCTTTACCCAGTTTGAGGGATTTGAAACAGAATTAAAATTGCTCCTTTCCTTCAAGGACTCACAATTAGTAAGGAAAGAATACACATGCACAAATACCCATAATCCAGACAAAAATTTATTAGTGTCAGAAGAAAGCTATAAATAAAGGGTTTTGGGAGGTTAGAGGAAGAAATAGTGCTTTTGGCTAGGAGAACCAGATAGTCTTCATAGAGAAGGGAAGATTTCAGCTAGATCCTAAAGGGTGGTTAGTCCTCAAAAGGAGCAGCATACTAAAAGGAGGGATCAGCAAGAAAAAGCAAACAGAATAAGAAATAAGGTTTGGAACTTAATATAGAGAAAAATACAGAGTTTGGTCTCTACACTGGGGCTGTTCAGTAGAAACAAGACTGTGAGCCACAGATGCAAGCCACGAAAGTAGTTTTAAATTATCTAGCAGCAAATTTAAAAGAAAAAGTAAAAAGAAACAGATGAAATGAATTGTTATTTAATTCAGTATGTCTAAAATATTATCATTTCAATTGATAATCAATATGACAAATACTCATGGACTATTTTGCATTCTTTTTCTGATACTAAGTCTTCAAAATCCAGTGTGTGTTTTACATTGACAGCACATCTCACTTTAGACTAGCCGCATTTCAAGTACTCAGAACCACGTGTGGCTTGTGGCTACCATATTGGACAGCGCAGCTCTAAACAGTAGGGAACCATGAAACATTTCTGAGCAAGGAACCAGTATAATCACAGAGATGCTTTGGAGATTTCGATATGGAAAACTGTCCATTCGGTGGGCAGACATTTACTGAGTGCCTGAGAGCTAATAATGGCCACATTAAGAGAGCTACCATTTACTAATTGCAGAACTGTGCTCAACTATCAATGAAAACCTTTGGGATTTTTGTCACAGAGAGAAACCAGATGCCCTGCCCTAACAATGTCTTCAGTTATTTTTTAAACATTAATTGAATTTTATAAATGTAGTGAGAAGCTTGTCCAATTTCTCAAAATAATTAAACGTGAAACTTTTGGTTCTCCAAAAGGTACTCTCCTTAGGAAATCCAAGGATATAAAGCTGCATTTTGGATTTATGCTTCCTGAATATTCTGGGATCCATCTATCCTCTAACTAATTCTCTCCCCTGGAGACCTTTAATATGGTGATTACTGACATTCCTACTAAAATGATAAAAATACAGGAAATGTCATTTTAATGACGGGGAGTTTCAGCCTCTCCAAGTTACAAGATTTAAATGAGAATTATTTACAAGTGGAGTGCACTCCCCCCTAGGAACTCGTTTGGTTCACCTGGATTTATGGACTTGGTCTGTTTTCCATTTCATTTTACAAATGTTAGGCTAGCTATTAAGACAGAAAACACATATTGGTAAAGCGTGGTGTGGAGACAGAGACATGCTCTTTCCATAGCCGACAAGCTAAAGCTACTAATTTTATTTAATCTTGGGAGATCATTCACAAGACTCTCCATCTTCTCTTTTAATATTTGCTATTTATTATTCTCCTACAAAAGGAATATTTCCATAATTTTCCTCCAATCCTTTTTGGAATCAAGACAGGAGTAAACAATCTCCAAACTTCTGTAAATGTTAACACAGTTGCCCTCATCTTTCAGTCTGTTTGAGGACTCTGTAAATGTGTTCTTCCCATAGTTGGGGTCAGGCCACCTGGGATTGTAATAGCACAATGGTGTCTGGGTTCTGAGCACAACGTCACTAACACGGGCTTTGCTGAATAACTCTGAACTTGGCCTTGATCGCTGGCAGTGTGGAGGAGGGGAAGAGGAAAGGGAATTGAAAATAATTTTTAATTGCAAAATGTTCCATATTTGTGAGTGTCAGTTAATATCAGGTCTCTACTTTTAAGTACACTGCAACCTGGCTGGGAGATAAGTCATATTTATGTGGGGAGTAAGTAAGACTATAAGAGGGCGACCTGTTTGGGAAGTTGTGTTATTGATAAGAGCTTGAACTAATGCCTGTGGGAGAGGAGAGGAGAAGAGAGCTGGCCTCGATGCCAACTCAGCAATTAATATGATGCTAACAGACAGCATGGCTTCAAGGATGCCTTCTCCCTAGGTTCTCTGACTTTAGCAACTGAGTACCTGGTTGTCCCACTCTCCAAGAAAGAATCATGGAGCAGGAGTGAATTTGGAGTTCAGGGATGGACAGCGAGAGGCCCATGGACATACTAGATTCAAGTTTGTGTAGGTTGAGATGCCCAGTGGACATACAATAGGCGACTGTCTCAGCCAGTTTGGTATATATGCTGTGGGGGATGAGAACTGGCCACCCCAAAATGTGTCTCTTTGCCTTGCCTTGATTATTTTTAAGAACAACGGACTCTGAAAGAAACTTTGACCTTCTCTGCCTAAAAGAAATTTAAAATAAAGTCCTGTCCCCAGGACAGTCCATCACCATAGATAACTCTGGGTATCAGTAGACTGCAAAGGTCCTTGCTAAGCCCACTCTTAGCAAAGTTGTATTTACCAAACATTTGCTTTTCCATTTCCGTGCAAATTGCCTTCCTCCCCTTTGAAGCCCCAAATCACCACCCCCAACATCCTCCTTTGTCTTTAGCTGAAGATGGTATTTAAGATGAGAGCCTCTACCATTTCGATGAGTTCCTCAGTCTTCCTGAGTTTCTCCAGTGTGTACATGTTGTAAAGCTTTGTTTGATTTTCCCCTGTCATTCAGTCTCATGTCAATTTAATTCATAGCCCAGCCAGAAGGACCTAGAGGGTAGGGGAAATGTCTTCCTCCCCTGCAATACCAAGAACTCAGGAGACAGATCTGGGTAGAAAATATCTACCTGAATCAAGAGGTAATTGAAGCCACGAAAGTGCATAGGCACTTCTGGGAGGTATGTATAGAGAGCAGACAATGGAGCAAGGACAAAACACTGGGAAACCAGCATTTAAAGGAAGGGACGAGAGAGAACAGCTCACCAAGGATTCTGAGACTAGTGAGGCCGCCTCTTCTCCCTGCCCTAGGCCACATCTGCACTCATTTGCAGCTCTGCTGGAGAGTTCCTTGTCAGCTGACAGATTCTCACCTCCCTGTTCCACCGTCTGAGGACTTTCTCTGGTACCAGAGGAACTTACTCAGCAAGCGCAAGGGCATCCCACAGGTACTGAGAATTTAATGAATTCAGGTGGAGAAATAATCCAGCTTCCCAACCTTGGTGGGTCAATTCTGAGGTGTGTTCCACAGGGTTCATCAGAGCCCCACAGTGCCCACTCCACTAACCTGCCTGTTAATACACCATTTGTTGGCTTGTTTTCCTGTCCATATTTCACTTTCCCCGTTTCCTCGTTTGTGCTTTCTGAGATCACTTCCCAGATAAATTACCTGCATTCTCCCCCCACCTAAAATTTACCTGTCTCAGGGTCTTGGAGGGAAAAACCAAACTAAGACAGAAGGAAATACAAGATAGGTAGAAAAGAATAAATAGAGTCTGATGTCTTGGGGGATAAAAAAGAGGAAGGGGAGAGTTTCATGAAGAAATTGACCAACAATGCAAAATAATACTGAGATATTGAGCCAGATAAGGACTGAATATATTTCTCTGAATTTAGCACCTGGAAGGTGACTTTGACAAGAGCATTTTCAGTAAAATGGTGGGAGTAGCCGGCAAATTTTAGGCACTGTTATGTGATTCTGAGTCGAGAAAGAGGAGGCAGTAACAAAGGGAAGAGAAATGGTGGTAGCTAGAAAGGAAGGTGGATCAACTGGGAAGTTCTATCAATTTGTTTCCGACGGTGTGAACTGAGTGTGCCAAAGAAGAAAAGGGCAGTAGAAGTGGGGCGAGTAGAGCAGTGTGGGCAATTCACAGAGTAGCAAAGGCTCTTTGAGGAAGAGCGAGAGGATGGAATCCAAAGCAGAAATCATCCATCTTGGACCTACCTCGCCCACAAAAACCAGACCAAATGATAAATGTGCAATGAGAAACTTTATGGTGGGTGAGAAATAAAGAAAGTTCCTAATTTGACTTCTATTTTCTCTGTGAAGTAGGAGACCAGTCATCAGTCAATATCTATGGCAGAGATGATTAGGAACAGAGTTTTGAGGCCAGTGGTAAGGTTTGAAAAAGTAGTTGTGGGAACTCAGTGCCATACAATGTATAAATGTACAGAAGGATGACAGGAAGGACCAAGAGCCCTGGAGGCCTGAAGATGTGGTGGTGTGGTGGCCTCAGTCCTCAAGGTTTGGTCCAGCAGCTTAGGAACAGAAGCCTATAACCCTAAAGGTTGTATTAGTCAGGGTTCTCCAGAAAAACAGAACTAATAGTATGTGTGTACCTGTGTGTGTGTATATGTATATATATAGAGAGAGAGAGAGTCCAAATTTTGCAGGGCAGGCCAACAGCCTGGAGACCCAGGGAAGAGTTGATGTTGCAGCTCAAGTCTAAAGGCAGTCTGGAGGCAGAATCCCGTCCTCCTTGGGGGATGTCCAACTTTCTCTCTTAAGGCCTTCAACTGATTGGTGAGGCCCACCCACATTATGGAGGGTAATCTGCTTTACTCAAAGTCTACTACTGATTTAAATATTAATCTCATCTGAAAAATACCTTCACAGCAACATCTAGACTGGTGTTTGTCCAAAAATCTGAGTACCGTGGCCTAGCCAAGTTGACACATAAAATTAACCATCACAATGGTGTGGTAAGAGAGTGATTTAAATTATAGATGAAAGCCTACACTGATTATAGTTGAAAGCACAGCAGGAGAAGCCTGAAACTCTGGGGAAAAATGAAGGGTTCAAGCAGCATTTCTCAGAGTTGTCTGTGGAATATGTGCCAGAAATATCTAGGATGTTTATGAAATGTAGATTTCTAGACACCGCCCCATCCCTAGTCAGTTAGAATCTCTGCGGGAAAGCTTTACGGACCTGCAGTTTTACATGCTCCTCGGGTCATTGTCATGTTCTTTAAAGTTTGAGAATCACAGGGTTAAAGGAGAATTGCTCACGAAGCTGCCAGATAAGCATGATGGGAATAAAGGGGCAAGGAGAGTTTTTTAAATGAGATGCTGTATCCAAAGTGTGAGTTATTAATATGAAAGATTTATATGCTGTCCAGTCCCAGGGCGAGGCCATGGTTATGGGTGGCTGAAATGAAGGTGAAGTTCAGTGCAGCCGGCTTGATCAAGGCACTCTGATTCTAGGTGGTTGCCTAGGTCATCCAGTGGCCACTGGAGTCACCCCAATTGAGGGCAGGATTGGGGCTGGATGGTGGACGACATGCATTAGTAAAGAGAGAAGAGGAGCCTAAAGAGATACATTACAGGTGCAAGAGCAGGTGAGCCAGACCTTCTTCTCTCCTGACCCTTTTCTATAGTAGATGTGGGAAGGTGAGCCCCCTGGAAAAGTCAACAGAGGAAGAATGTCCTTGGGGAGACAGATTACAATGAGGATAAGGGCTGGCGTTTTCTGAAGAGTCAGCTGACAGCAAGGGAATTTGTTTCTACTGGAATGAGGGTGACGGAGGGCACCCGGGAGGGTTTGGAGAGAAGGAGAGAGCGAGAGGAGGCATTGGAAAAGGGTCTAGAGCATTAGGAGAAGCTAAATGGCCAGTGGGTGTTTGGGGCAGAGGCCAAGTATGACAGGATTTGGGGTCTGCAGGATTAACTGGAGTTGCAGTTCCAAACAAAATTTGGGATTAAAAAAACTTGGTGCCCCTGTAAGTCCCCAGATCTTTTTTTGGAAGAAGAAGAAGATTAGCTCTGAGCTGACATCCGTGCCCATCTTCCTCTACTTTATATGTGGGATGCCTGCCACAGCACGGCTTGATGAGTGGTGTGTAGGTCCATGCCTGGGATCTGAACAGGGGAACCCCGGGCCACTGAAGCAGAGCACAAACGTAACTGCTATGTCACCTGGCTGGCCCCCCAGATATTTTTAATTAAATGATGGTTTTGGCAGATTAGCTTTTGTCTAGTTCCAATGAGAACCAGGGAAGTTCTATTTTGGTCCCCAGGGAAAAGCCTACCCCAGATGAGCAAGTGAAGATAATGGTAGTCCCCAGGACCTGTGGAGTGGGCATCGCAAACTGGCTCTCAGAGGAAGGATAAGAAGGAGAGGATCTCAGACAGACGAACAGCATGAGCAAAAGCAAGAAGAAGAGGCAGAGTGGAGCACATTTAGACCGTGGCGACCACACATTCAGTTGTTGGTATTAGACCCTGCCATGCTTTGCACTCATTTCTCTCTAGGATCCTTGATGTTGCCCTACGTGGGTGGGGCGACTTCATCAGAACTGCGTTTGTGCCCAAAGTCATTCAGGGCTGTCCTCGGCATCCTGGGAAAGGGAGGGTAAAAGCAAGACGCTGTGTCTCCACTGGTTTCATCTCCAAAGAATGATGGGCCCAGAAAAGAGGCTGAACCTGAGCGTGACTCATGGGAGGCCCCGCTGCCTGGGACACGGCCACATCCCCAGCAGCGATGCCTAATGGCTTTACCAAAAGTCTTGGCTTTTTCTCAAAGCATGAGAACACCAGTGTGAGCTAATTCAAACCTGGCTGAAGGGAACGAAGCGGAGAAGAATTTAGGAAAGTTTTCTCTTTCCATCTGCCCCAGAGACAGCAATGCCAGCGTCATCAAATGAGAAAAAAGAGAAACCCATTTGGGAATTATTATTATTTATATTCATTTCAACCAAAAATAGGTGGAAAGCACTCACGTTGTTTCAATATTTAGTATAAAAGACTCGAATAAAAATAGTTTTTAGAGAATTTTAATAAATTCCTCCTCATTTCTTGAATAATTATTTGGTTTTCCTGTGAGAGAAAATATACACGGCATGGAGTTCTAGTTCATTACATGTCATCCTTCAACTAGGTTCACTTGGGACCCAGGAAACATTTTTAGAAGTTTTCCTATACTGTGAAATCTGTGTTACAGGCACCTATTCAATATGCCGAACTAAGTCAGGCGTGTGTGTGTGTGTGTGTGTGAGTGCACACTTTAACAATTAGGGAAAACACATTTGAACAATGTTTATCATACAATCTAGTGATAAATTTCTTTCTGGGGACTCAAATCAGGTAACTAATGAGATAGGAATGTCACAACGCATTTGTGGCCCCTGGATGGATTCCAGCTCGTAACAGGGCTGATTATGCTGACAATAGTGATTTAGGTAGCATTCGAGGTTTGTTAAATCAGATCGTATATAGGAAAGTAAGGTAGCAAATAAAGAATGTGTGAATAAACGGAAGCAAAATCAAGGGAAGACGTGAGACAACTATCTACATAATTCTTTCCTTAAAAATTCCTTTTGATGAAAGGAGAATTTGTGAAATCAATCTGCACTAATCAAATTAGTCCAAATAAAATCGCTCAGGCACTGTTTTAAGTGCCCTGTATTAAAAACTCAACCCCACGAATATAACTCATTTTAATTGAAAAGTGGACTATGGGGACAAGGAATTAGAGAACTGGATTGTTGTTAGCGACAAAAGTGACCAGTTTGCAAAGCCTTGTAAGTTCTTATCGGTAAAAAATGAACAATGATGCCCATCTTGCCTCCCCTTGTTCTGAAAAATAAATGAGATCTCTTTTAACTTCTGAAGCACTCTGCAAATGTGAGGGACTGTTATTATTCAACTATTCTTTGTAGTTGCACTGTGTCTTACCATTTGCAGAAAAAGACAGCGCACATGAACTGAAAGATAGCTGCAGCTCCGCAAAGCATCCGAGTTGTTCTCTGCTTGGCCACCTTTTACCACTCTTGCCCCTAAAATTAGAAGAACAGACTCCCATGCAGAAGAGGGAGGCAAATTGTGAGGTTCCTCTTCGAACTTCATCAAGATTCTTGGCTTTCTTCTTCATAACAGTAGTTTGAGTTATTAGGTAGCAGACGTGCTGTCAAAAGACTGGATAATTATCTGTCATTTTCCATGTCTGAAGGCAGCCTTCCACCTCTGCAGCTAGATGGATAATCTGTGCTTGCATTCCAAAATTTATTATATTTGGATTTTATGTGGGTGTGCATGATCCCTAAGGGATGAACCTCAAGCAACCTCTCTTCTCCTCACCACCTCCTCTGCACCCCACAGGCCCCCACACAGCCCCACACACACCACCACCACCACACACACACACATACACGCACACTCCAAAGCAGGGCCCTGTGGACCAACGACTGACCAAAAACCTTGGCTATTGGTTCATTACTCTTTTAACTATACATATATGTTTATATTCTCATTTTCACACTATTTCCCAACTCAGTCAACATACGGTCATATGCAGTCAGGCGGAAAAACAAAACCCCAAATGCTGATGGATCTTTTCCTTAAGCCACCACTGCTCTTTGCAAAAGGTTATCTCACTCCATGGAAAATATGGTGGTCATAGCTTTGGAGTTGAAGATGCCCTTTACGAGCTCTTCATTGAAGGCAAAAATCAAAATGCTGATTCAGTAGAAAATGTGATTTGCGTTGTTTTACCACTTGTAGAAATGGGTCAGCAATGATTTATCTCTGTCTCCTGCCTGGTTCTGTTTGGGACCAGCAGCTTGCATTTTTAAGACATCTTGTAGGGGTTGGAAGAAAACAAACTCCCTCGCTCATTCTGAACTTCCGTCCAGACGATAGCAATCATGAAGAACAATCATGTGTTTACTTAGAACAAATAATGAATTTTCCTCTCAACAGGCTATTGAACGTTCACAGTGTGCTAGGCCCTGAGAAGACACAGATGAAAGACACAGGCATCTGCTCTCCAAGACATAGGCAAGCGGACAGTCAGCACCATAAGTGCTGATGCAGAGCAGAGCATAGGAGGCTTTCTGTTTGAAGGCAGGAGGAAAGGGACTGGGAAGGGAATCTTGAAGGGAGCATCAGAAATCTTCCTGTAGACACAGAACTGCACCTCTTGCATGAAGGTGTGCAAATGCATGAGAAAATTGAGGAGTGGTGAAGAGTTCCACATGGCTTGAGTTGAAGATGCCATCATCTGGGGAAAGGCAGGGGTCAGATCATACAGAAAATGCATGCCCTGCAAGGACTTGAACTTCATCCTTTAGTCAACGGCTCTCAAAATATGGGTTCCTAACCAGCAGCAGCAGCATCACCTGGGATCTTATTAGGAATGCCCCAGACCTACTGAATCCGAAACTCTAAAGGCAGGGCACAGCAATCTGGGTTTTAACGACCTCTCCAGTTGATTCTGATGCATTAAGTTTGAGGACCACTGAGTACATAACGCTGGCTACACATTACAACCATCTGGGAAGATTCTAAAAACTGCAAATTCCCATATTTCACCCTCAAACAATTATTAACTGAGTAGGTGAGGCTGGAAAAGGATCTGCTTCGTGGGGTCCAGCCTGTTCAGTCACACGGGGCCCCAAGCTCCGAAGGGCCCATACTTGACTTCACGCTCTGCTATCACCATTTTGAAATAATTTTTGAGTAGGTGGCCCCACATTTTTATGTTGCACTGTGCTCCACAAATTATTTAGCCAGTCTTGGGCTGGACCTTCAGTGGATTTTCAAGGTCTCCCAAGTGATTCTAATGGGGGCCAGTGCTGAGAACTGCCAGGTTAGGGAATGTGGTAGAAATAATATAATTCAACTTCAACAAGACATTTAACAAAATTTCTGGATGACCTCATAGTCAAAATGGACAAATGTTGAGTGAATCACATACTAATTATGCTGGTTAAAAATTAATTGATAACGGATTCAAGAATTAGCTAAAATGGACTGGTGATAACCTGGGGGAGTCCTCCTGGGCAAACTTCAGATATTTTCCTGTTCTGATAGACTCAAAATATGACTACCATCAGTGGTGTGTTGGAGCTGGCTGTCCCCAGCTTACAAGAGCAAATCATGCACATCTCTTCCCAATGTCACGCTCAGTGTCACACTTGAAATCAGCCATGGAGTATTTACACCACAGAGATTGACAACCATTTAACAGATCCTGTTGTTAAATATTTACCAGCACACCACTGACTACCACCACTATTTATTGAGTACCTTATGTAATTCACATTATATCATTGTATGTGTTGCATTCTTCAGAGAAGAAAACTGAGCTCAATAGAGGCTGAATGACTTTCCTAAGGTCCATGAGTAAAGAGGCCAAATGTCAACATAAACACCATCTATCTGCAAACTTATGATTTTTCCACAATGTGTCCTATCAGCGAGGAAACCAGAACATGAAAGGCTTTCAAAAGGCTCGAATATGGTCCAAATTTAACAGGATAAAAACAATACACAAACGTAAGGCTCTTGACTTGGAATCCAAAAAAACTATGCACAATTACGGAACGGGAAAAGTTGGCTTAAATATAGATTTATAAAAGGAGATTAGAGATACTAGTTGAGAATATTCTCTGAATTGATCAATAATGTGACGCCTGTCTCCGATTTGGCTTTCAATCTGGCTGACTCACTCAGGAATCCATGTGTCCCAGGGGCCACGTAACACCCAGCCACCAACAGTGGCTCCTTTGCTATGTAATCACCTGTCCCCACCCCCTCCTTCTCAGCCAGCTTGTCATTATCCGTCCTCTTCCCTGTGTTTGTTCCTTCAGCTTGAAAGCAGTCTCTTTCAAGTGAATGTTCAGTCAATTCAAAGTTCAGGAATGATTCTTAATCAGGAATGATTCTTCTCCAATGGGGTTCTCCTTTCCTTTCTCCTTCCATGTGTCCTCAGAGAGGCAGAGGAGAGGAGTCTGGCCTTCATACTGTCCCCTGGCACCCACTGGTGGCCACTGAGGCTCCCTGAATCTCCAGATCACTAGTCTTCTTTAAAAGATGTCCACCAAGATGCGTCTGGTCTTTGAGCTGCCACACCGACACCTACTGCTGAAGCCTACAGCCTCCACCATGCCCTTCATGATCTCAGTTCCCTCCTTCAGCTTCCTCCATCTGACCCGTCCAGTCCAGCCCATGTTCCATCAATGCTTCTGTGTTCCCCCTGCCCCAAAGAGGACACACCAACCTTCTGCATCCCTAACCTACCCTCTGGCTGTAAGTAACAAGAAAACTGTCACATCATCAGTCATTAGGGAAATGAAAATTGAAATCACAGTGTGATACCACTACACATCTACTAGAATGGTTAAAATTAAAAAGACACCATACTAAGTGTTGGCCGGTATGTAGATCAACTGGAACTCTCCTACACAGCTGGTGAGGGTGTAAAATCGTCCCTTTCAAATACGACTCAGCCTTTCCACTGCTAGGTATTCACCAAGGAGAAAAGAAAGCATGAAAATCGTAAGACCACGCAGAGGCTTGACCAGAGAGTGATACCTTGTCAAGGCTGCCCAAGGCCCAAAGATCAGAGGTGGCATCCTGAGAAGGAAAGTAGATGGGGGCTCATTTTTAATGGGATGCTGCCCATGAGGATGCCTGTCACAGAGAGAGGGAACAAAGAGAGTTCAGGTGGGCTGGAGCATGGCAAGGGAGCAGCCACAGGAGAGGCACTGCTGTGTCACGGGGGTAGAGACAGAGAGGCCAGCAGGGGCCCCTCTGAAGAAGCCAGGAAGGTGCCCCCGAGGAAAGTCATCAGCTTTCAGCAGCAGCCAGGCCCAAGATGCACAGCGAGAGGACATCACCCTCACTGTCCACTCTGCGACTTCTTGCCTGCATCCGGTGGGTAAAGGAAAAGATTCAACTCTAAATCTAGTTAAGGGGGTTTGAAATCCAATGGGAAATCCAAGGACCTTCTATTACCTCGGAGAGAACAGAGAAGTCATGGATTCCGCCATGGGATGGGGGAAAACCTTGGGACACAAAAATAAACATGCCCTTGGATCATATCCTCGGTATGGGACTTTTTTAATGAACTTATGCTTAAAAATGCCTCTGAATATAGAAAATGCTTGAATTAATCATAGTACTTCCATATGATGAACTACTATGAAGATAATTAAATAATTTTTTATTATTTTGAAAACTATGGAATAGCCCCAAAAAACCCAATCATGATGGCATGTGAAAAAAAATAGGTCTCAAAACTCTTTATTCCACAGTATGATGTATGATCCCAACTCTATAAAAATATGTGTAAACATATATATCAATATGCCACCAGTGGTTTTCTTTGGGTAGTGAGCTTGCTGATTCATTTTAATTCCTTAATCATACTTTTCTGCATTTTGGACATTTTCTACAATGGAGCCCCCACTGTTTGGGGAGGGTGTTTTAAAGAAGTGATGGAAGAGCTTGGTGGTGGCAGGGGTTGGCGTTGGCTGTCGTCCGCTGGCTGACCACTGAAGGAGGGGATTTACCGGGACCCATGAATCTGCTGATGCTCACCCGCCGCAGAGTGTCAATGAACCCACGTGAGGTCACCAGTGACCAGGTTGCCCCCTGGGGTGTGGGGTCAACTGGAAATAGTGGGAATTTGGAAAATTCATGTAGTTCAGCGCTTGATTAAAAGAAGCAAGAAATGTTTTGGAAGCATTTTCTGTGTTTCTCTGAAGCCCAAATGTCTGTGATTTTCTGGGAGGGGGGAGCATCAGACTCGCTGGAATGCAATAGACTCAGAATGCGTGTTAGGTGGTACCCAGTGAGACAACTTTCCTTGTGAAAGAATATACCATTTTTCTGAAAAATCTGTAGAGTTAGATTTAAAATACATCAACACATGCTTCAACATTCTGGTAGAAAAGGAAACAAAAAGAAAACTTAGTGAGGAAACAATCATAATAATTTATATCTGTACAGCACTTCACAATGTTATGAGTACTTTCCTCTATATAGGAAGTAGTTAGAGCTGAGAAAAGTGGGACTCAGAGAAGTTAAGTGACCGATTCAAGGGCACCCAGCTCGAAAGAGGGTGGGCAGAGCTGGCCTAATTTGACCAGAAATGTGAGAATTCGAATATATATATATTTTGATTTTGAAGTTGCAAATACGTTTTTAGGTCTAAGGAAATATTACCAAAACATAACTCTTTTTTTTTTCTCTGAAAACATTACACTAATCTCCAATATAGAGGAAAGCTTTGCCTAAAAATATGTTTTCCAGCTGATAGATTACCATCCCGTGGGTCACTACCTCTAGAGATAAGGTTGTCAGATAAAATACAGGACTCCCAGTTATGTTTGAATTTGAGATAATTTTTAACATATGTATATCCCATGCAATATTTGAAAACCTGAACATTTATGTGCTAAACCTGGCAATTTTACCTGGAGGGGGAGACTGAATTTCTGCCAGATAGTCTCAAGGAGTGTTAAGCTTTGCTGGCATTTAAATTATTTCTGTCTTCGCTCTTTCCACTCATCACCCCTTTGGAGGCAAGATTTCCATCTCCGGGTTGTAGCCTGCTATCGTCGTATTTCCTACTGGAGTTTCTTCTAGCAGAGCACTGGGTTCTAGTCTTCCCCACGAAGCATTTTTGGGTACTGTTAGTACTTCTTGACTGAGATAATCCAAAGACAGGAAAAATTCAAAAATAAACTTAAAAACCATGCATTGACAACGTGCTGCATGGGAAGAGCCAGAGTGGGAGGGCTAGAGTGAGAGAATCAACGGAAAGAGTCACCTTGTGGCTGCCGTCGATGGAGCCTCCTATGGTCTCCCTGTTTCTTCCCACAGCCAGAAAGAGCCTTGAAGAAAACACCGTCTCCTGACTTCTCATCAGTCTCAGTCGGATCGAAACCCCTCACCCCAGCTGGTGGCGGTTCCCCAGAGGCCCGAGCAGGCTGCGCCCCGTGGCCTTTGCACTTCCTGTGTCCTCCGCGTGGGCTCATTTCCTCCTGGCTCACTCTCTCCCAGGCCGGGGCTCTGTTCAAATGTCACCACTCAGAGAAGCCCCACCCACCCGCACATCTCTCTGTCCCTCTTATCTCCGTTTATTGTATTTTGTTTATGGTTTCTATTACCACCTACCATAGTTTATACTGCTGTTATCATCTGCCAGCCCTCTCGAGGATGCAAGAAGGAACATGGTCTCCTTTATTCTGGCTGTATCCTCGGCACCCGGGGGCCACTCCATAAATTCTTGACGCACTGCCTCCCAGTCAGAGAGGAGCAGAACCCCCTGCCCAAGGCAAGGAGGTCACAGTGGAGGAGCTGAGGCCTCAGAGCTGATGAGGGACAAGGAGAGAACAAGCCGCAGAGCCAGGAGGAGCCCTGCTGACCTGCCATCGGGGAGAGCCTGCCTCTGTCATGCAGTTGGCACCTCTCCTAACTGGGACAATCACCTGTCAAGGCTGCCATGTGAGGTCATCTGCACCGGACCCCTGTGCCCACACCGTGACAAGCCCCGCCCCACCTCTCAGCCTCTACACACCAGTGAAACAAACTAACCTTCCGCCATTTCCCAGGGCGGACGGGAAAAGACCGTGTTTGGGGTGATGCTGGTGACGGTGTTTCAAGCATTCTTTTGTTTCATCTTAATCCTCTTCCTTCTTTTTCATTTTTCCAGCCACAGTACCCTTTGTACCACCTCCTTCCTTTCTTAACCAACCAGTCATCCGGCTTTTGCTCCACCCTGTGGTACATGCTGAATTACAACCCTCCATGGCGCTGTGTTCACTCTCCTCTCTTCTTCGCAGACTCCACACTGTTGAGTGGGATGCATTTGCAGTCTCCACTCTTTCACCCTCAACCACGCTTCAACCCACTGAGTTAGTTTGCCCTTCACCTGCACATTGATATGACTGGTGCCTGGAAATGTGCACTGTGCAACGTGCACAACTGTACAGAGCAGCTCTGTATCCACTCTATATGTTAATATTCTCCACAATTCCATTCCTGTGCACTGAACTTCTCACTCCTCATGCTTAAACTGGGCAAGTTCATCCGATCCAATAATTGTAAATACTATCTATATAATGATGACTCCCAAACAGACACCCCCAGTTCATGTTTCTAGTCTCGTGCAACAGATCCGTATTTTTCTTGGCATTCTAGATATCTCTTTCTGAAGGTCCCACGAGCATCTCAAATTCGACATTTCCAGAACTTAACTCAGTATCATTGTCACCCGTCAAATGAGATGTCCTTCCACATCCTCAGTTTTGGTTGATGGCTCTATTATCCACCTGGTGATCCAAGGCAGAAGTCCAAGAGCCATCCTTAACGCCCTCTCCCTCACTCGCTAAATTTCATTTCCCACAATGCCCTGCCAAATGAGTGTACCTCTGGCTCTCCATCCCCACTCTTCCAGATATGTCGTCTTCATCACCCTGATGCTACGGCAGAAGGTTCCAATATCATCTCTCCCTCTACAATCCATCTTCCACACCATACCGCAAAGTGTCCTAACAAAACGCAAATCTGATCTTGTCACTGCCTTGTTTTAAAATCCTTGTTACCTTGAAAATTATGTCTAATCTTTGAGAAGTGGTACCCTATTGCGGATGCTCTGGTCTCCTATCACGCCAATTTCCACCTACACTTCCTACTCCAGCCATGCCAGGGATCAACATCACAGAGCAAACCAGGCTTCTGGTGCAGCTGCGTGCTTTGGGACATGTCTTCCTCACCCCAGGCCACCTGGAATGTGGTTCAGTGTAAACCCAACACTTGGCTGGCAGCAGGCTAGCTCATCTGCTCTGTGCCACCAGGGAAATATGTATACAACTCTGTCCTTATCCTACTCCATGGTAATTTGCTGTTTATATGATGGTCCAAGCGTGTGATTATTTGAGGGCAATCTCATGTCTTATTCAAACTCGCATCCTCTGTGCCTGGCCAGCGCCTGACATAGAGTATGTGCTCCATAAACACGTGCTAATGTGTGATGAAAGTTAAATCAGTCACCATCTAAATCAAGCAATGGGATATATTTGACATGTTTGGAATTAGTGACCCTGTCTTCCCTGAGGGAATGCCTAGTTCACATCCCATGGAAAAGAGAGGGTCTGTCATGAAATCTCCTTCAACATTTTCCCTTTTGCCCGTATTTTGGCTTGTGTGAATGAAGGATGAACGGACTGCAGCCAATAGGTGTCTCCTGTGATCCTTCTAAGTTGTAAGCTGTGACAATGGGGAACCCAGACAGGAAAGCACGTTGCCAGCCCGGGCGGGGTGAAAGGCTGGGGAGATAGAAAGGGGTGCGGGGGTGGGTGAGTTAGAACTGGTCTAGGTGGTTAGGTGGCACAGAAGGGAGATGGGACTGGGGTTCCCAGAGGGCAGAAGCTACAACTCTGAAATGGAGTCAGAGTTCTGCTAATGGGTCAAGCTGAGGGCTCAGAAAATCTTCCCGAGGCTACCTTAGGAGAGAAAGTAAACTTCAGGATGCAAATTAGAGGCCAGGCCAAAATTTGGCTGAAAATTTTATTCTGATAAAATGCCAAGAGGAAGGAGGAAGAAGAGTAAATATTTCTACAGGACTCACCTCGTGGCAGATACTCACCCAGGTTGTCTTTATGTGAATTTACACGTGAGAACATCACAATCTCTCTGAGTTATTTCCCCAAATTTCACAGATTAGGGAGACTGAAGCCTGAAAAGCCTGAAGTACTCTTCCCAAACTGCACGGCTAGTGAGTTGTGGAGCCAGAGGCCAAACCCAGGAATCCTAGCTCCAGAGAGAGAGATGTTATGCTGCCTCCTAGAAGTGAAATTTCTGGGTCAAAATGTGTCATATTTTTAATAATCTTTTTATTAATTGCTGATTTGCCTGAGAAAAGGGTTGTATCAATTTATCTTCCTAGAAGCAGAGTAGGAGACGAGCGCTTCCTTATGCACGTCCTGTCAACCACGGGCTTTGTCATCTGTTTTATCTTTGACAATCAGATATGCAAAAGGTGGTCTCTCATTCTCAGAATTCAATTACTAGTGAAATCATCGCTTTTTATATTTACTTGTATTCTTTGTGAACTGATGATTCGTATCGTTGGTTCATTGTTTTCTATTGACATCCTCTTTTATCATGAATTTAAAGCTACTATATGGCTGAAGGTTACTAACCTTTTGACTCTTGTATATGTTGCAACTCATTATACAATTTTCTTTTTTAATTGTGTCTATAGTGGTTTTTACCATGCACAAATTTTGAGTTTTTCATGGTCAAACCTATCTGATGGAATTCTAACTACAAAATCTATTATTTTATACATAATCCTCATTACTGTTAATTACTTCCTTTCTGGTCCTCATCGTGATATATTACTATCTCAGAATCATGAACTTTTTGTATGTATGTGTGTGAGGAAGATTGGCCCTGAGCTAACCTCTGTTGCCAATCGTCCTCTTTTTGCTTGAGGAAGATTGTTGCTGAGGTTACATCCGTGCCAATCTTCCTCTATTTTGTATGTGAGTTGCCGCCATAGCGTGGCTGACAAGTGGTGTAGGTCCTTTCCTGGGATCCAAACCTACAAACCTCAGGCTGCTCAAGCAGAGTGTGTGAACTTAGCCACTACACCACCGGGCCGGCCCCTATAATTGTGAAATATATTATGCATACAGGAATGCACAGACTATAATATCACAGACATCCATGAAACCACATTCAAATCTCACAATTGTAATATGCAACCATATATGTTTTCAGATCATTTTTAAAATAAAATATTTCAGATACAACCAACATCTAAACTCTTCTTATTTTCTCTCTCTCCAAACCCCAAGCTGTCTATTCTAAGACTTTAAGAGTTTTAGCACTTACATTTAAGTCTGTGGTCCATTATGAATTAATTTTTGTGTATAGTGTAAGGTAATGGTCTAGGTTATTTTTTTCCCAACAGATATCCAATTTTTCCAGCAGCATCTGTTGAAAAGAATATATTTTCCCTGTGGAAATACCCTACTACCATTGTGGAAAATCAACTAAACATATAAGTGTAGCTCCATTTCTTAACTTTCTATTCTGTTCCATTGATCATGTTGTCTATCTTTACACTGTACCACACTGTATTCATTGCTGTAGCTTTATAGTAAGACTTGAAATCATATAGTGTAAGTTCTCCAACCTTATTTCTGTTTCTCAAAATTGTTTTGGATATTCTAAGTCTTTTGCCTGTCTATATAAATTTTAAGATCACCTTGTCGATTTCTTCAGAAAAAAGGGTTGCTAATAGTTTGATTGGGACTTCATTGACTTTGTAGATTACCTCGGGTAGAATTGGTATCTTAACAATATTGAGTCTTCAAATTGATGAACGTGGTATATATCTCCATTCATTAATTATGCTTGGCAAGTCTGGAACACCATTAATTAAATTTATTCCTAATTAATTTCATGTTATTGTAAGTGGTATGTTTTATCTATTTTCTAAATGTTTATTGCTGGTATTAACATACTGTTGGTTTTTGCATATTGATCTTATATTCTGAAACCTTATTAAATTCATGTATTAATTCCATTAGCTTTTTTTGTAGATTTCTTAAGCTCATGTTGTCTGCAAACAGTAACAATTTTGCTTCTACTTTTCCAATCTTTATGCCTATTAAATTTTTTCTTGCCTATTGCACTAGTTAAGACCTCTAGTAAAATGATAAATAGAAGTGGTGAAGCAGAAATCCTTGCTTTATTCCTGATCTTAGGTAGAACGCATTGAACCTTTCATCACTGAATGTGTTTGCAGTAGTTTTTTAATTTGTTTGTTTGTTTTGAGGAAGATTAGCCCTGAACTAACATTTGCGGCCAATCCTCCTCTTTTTGCTGAGGAAGACTGGCCCTGAGCTAACATCCATGCCCATCTTCCTCTACTTTGTATGTGGGGTGCCTACCACAGCATGGCTTGCCAAGCGGTGCCATGTCCACACCCAGGATCCAAACCGGCAAACCCTGGGCTGCCGAAGTGGAACATGTGAACTTAACCACTGCACCACTGAGCTGGCCCCTTGCAGTAGTTTTCTTGAAGATAGTCTTAATCGAGTGAAGAAATTTCCCTTCTTCTCATCATTTTTAAGATTTTTAAAAATCATGAATGAGTGTTGAATTTTCTCAAGTATTTTTCTGCAACTTTTGAAGTGATTGTATATTTTCTTCTTCTTTATTCTATTAATATGGTGAATTACAGTAATTGATTTTCAAGTATTAAAGCAACCTTGCCTTCTTGAGGTGAATGCCCCATGATCATGTACAATTACTCATGTGTACTATTACATTTGAGTTGCTAATATTTTGTTAAGGATCTTTGTGTCTATGTTCACTAGGAGAACTGCTCTGTAGTTCTCTCTTTGTGACATTTTTGTCTACTTTTGGTAAGAGGTTAATGGCTTCATAAAATAAATGGAAAAGTATTCCTTCCTCCTTTATTTTCTGAATGAGTTTTATAGGAGTAGCTTTATTCTCTTCTTTAAATATTTCATAGGAGCCATGTAGGACTGGAGTTTTCTATATAGGAAAGTTTTAAAGTATAAATTCCATTTCTTTAACTGATATAGAGCTATTCCAGTTTTATATTCCTATTTTGGTAATTTGTGTTTCTGATTTCTTTTTCTTTTGTAGTAAATTCTATTTTAAAAGAATGTATTCCTTTCATCTATGTCACTAGATTACTGGCATGAAGTTCTTAACATTCGCTTATTACCCCTTTAAGGTCTATAAGTTCTGTAGTGATGTCTCTTCTTTCAATGCTGATATTAGTGATTTCTGTCTTCTCTCTTCCTTTCTTGATCAGTCTGGCTATAAAAGGCTGTGTATTCTGCCATTGTTAGTGTAGTATCCTATACATATCAATTAAGTCAAGATAGTTAATAGTTCAAATCTTTTGTCTTTGCTAAATTTTGGCTTAGTTGTTTTTTCAATTGTTAAGAGGGGGATATTTTCATCTTCAGCTGCAATTGTATAATTTTTTATTTCTCCCATTAACTTTGTCAATTTTTGTTTCATATATTCTGACACCCTGTCGTTGGTGTATAAACATTTATGACTGTTAGCAGTAGCAGCAACTTCCAGAAAGGTGTTCTCTAAGAATCATCAACTTGATTTGCGGGTGGTTGATTGGTAGCAGATTTCCTGCAATATATGCATTTCCAATGATTTTTTACATCTTTATTTTCCTATGTTAAACTGCTTTCTACTCAAAACACCTGGAAGAGTTTCTGGTTTTCATGACCAACATTTTACAGCTATATTATAAAGTCATATCAAAGCAAATACTGAATATTTGTTTAGTAAAAATTATTATATACTTGTTATGTAGAGAGAATGGGAGGTGGGAATTGAGAAATTGGAAGTGGAATGCAGGACTAGTATGAAAACTAAATCCTCATCTTCCACAGTAGGATGTCAGTTAATAGTCTAATATTGAAAAATCCAGAAATAACAACATAAGTATATTACACACAAATATAGAAATAACTACAAGAGGAAATATTTAAGTGAGTTCAAATTGGTTTCTTCTGGGGAGAGGTATTTGGGAATCGGGAACAGTGGAAGAGATGGAGCAAGAGAATACTGGTTTTTATTATTAGCGCTACTGTGTATTTGACTCTTTGACCTATGTACATGTGTACTTTGATAAAAACAATATTTTACTTAAAAATTTAACTTGAAGGAAGATTCCATTTGTGTTGAGGTCATACAAGTACCACATCAAGGGGCTATTCAACACAAGAAGAAAATCAGGGCATGCTTGAGAAGTCTGGGCTTCAGACCAGACATAATTTAACTTGAGCCCTAAAATATGGGAGCCAGTGACAGTAGATTTAAAGTCACCAGTATTACCAGGTTACAAGTGTTTTCTGGGGAAGACATACCCATGACAGCTTACAGGCCTGAATTCCTAGTGACATGTCTAGTCCCAAGGCTGCCTCAATTCTCAGACTAACAATTGCTTTCTTCCAACATCCTTTTTCATTTCTGTAATACCATAGAACTTTCTAACCTAGAGTTGTTCTGCTTCCAACATGAGCTAACACCCAACGTGACGGCACAATCAGAGAATAAAAGTGAAACTTGTGCTTCTCTTGAGAAATTTGAAAGTCTATAGCAATTAATTACATCAAATGGTACATAATTTTTCTTTGATGATTCAGAAAGCCCTTGGGTTGAATTCACCAAAATAAATTAGGAGCAACAGCTTAGTAATAGCAGAGCTCTAAAGAGTCTAAAAATTTAGCTAAGCAGGTTTACTGTGGGATATAATGATAAGGCAATTTTATTGTTTCCACTATACCTTAAATTTTTTCTGGGCTGATTATTAACTTGGGAGAAATTTAAGCCAAGTTCCATGAGTCTTGAGGTAACTTTCGATCTTAAAAAGTCATATTTCAGTAATTAAAATGTCCAGCTCCATGTAATAGAAGTGACTTGAATCTGGAGTTAAATTAAATCTTTACTCCCTCCACAAGCTCAGGACTATTGCAGGTGAAGTCCCGAGATGAAGAAAGCCAGTGTTGTCGGAACACTCGTTCTTTTCCTGTTGGACATTTGATGTATTCTCCCCTCAGCTGCTAAACTCAATTTATGGCCTCTTAAGCATTGGCATGCAGAAAGGGAGGAAAAGAGAGGACCAGGATGTCTTTGCTTCCATAGTGCAGTGGCAAGTTTACTTCATGCTCTCTGACCCTTGCAATATCTAAACCTGGGTCTCTCACGGGGCTTTTGCATAGCTTTGGAGGAGCCCCACCTCCTTTCGTCTCTGGAAATCTTTCACCCACTGTTTCTGTGATGCAGGTGGTGTATTCTCCTTGGTTGGTCACTTATATCTCCTTCTTTAGCCCTTAGGAATTTGGCTCAAAAGTGCCACTTCTTTCTGCTGGGCTCTCTTCTCTCCAGTTGTAACTCAGGAAAACTGCAAGAAAACCCCACACTGACTCTCTGCTGCAGATATCCCACAAATGGGAGGCACTGGTTCAGTCTGAGCCTCTTCAAACAATTTAAGTGCAGATTGCCCAAAGAAGCCTCTGCTCTTTCACTCGTCCATTAAACTAAGTTCTAGGTCCATATCTCAACATGTAGATTGTCCAGGCAGGTGTTAGAACACTCCACTACTGCCCTTAAACTGTGTGGACACAACAGAACTCTGGACCTGATCCTATTGCAGCCTCACTGTCTTAGATTTGAGAAGTGAGGAGGGGAGATGAATTGCAAAATACTAATATTTCTTTCAAAAAGACACTCATAATCTTTCATTTTCAGTTGTTTTATACTCTTGAAGTGGGTGAGAGATGTAAGAGACACAACAGCAAAATATGATCGCCTCCTTGTAAATCCTTCATCATGGTGTGTGGTGCACATGGAAATATGCCACCCATATCCTTCTTCAAGAAAGGACTTGGTGCCCCAATTGCTGGGAGTGCTGTCAGTAGACAGTATTTAGTCAACGGCCCCTTCAGGAATGGATTTAGCCACAGAAAGCCATCTCACACATGATCATATCCTTCTGGAGACAGCCAACATCCAAAGACTGATTGAGACAGAGGTCTCAACATATAGATAACATGAGTCCCTGAAGAAAAAAATCAAGGACCAGCCATTTTTGCACAACGTGGAACAACTTTGACTGGCCATTTCAGATCCAGAGCTCTCCATGGATTGTCTAAGGCTGTCAGGCTTCATCACAGCCCCACTTCTTCCTGTGCGCATTTATGCTTCTCCCCTCTCCCTTTCACAGACAGTGATGCCAAGGGCACTCCTTAATAAATATCTTGAACACTAACCTCTAGCTCAGAGTCAGTTTCCTGGGTAATAATAGTGTGACACACCAATGAGCAATGTGGCATTTATTGAATCTTGGTGCTCCAGACAAAATTTCTATATTCATATTTTAAAGCATCATTTAAAGCAAAAAGAACAAATATATCAATGGCTTTATGCTGAGATGGATTATTTACAGATAATAAAAACAATTTAACCTTGCTGTAATTTGTTATACAGAGCTGTATTTTTGGTGATTTAAACATAAAACTCAAAGAATTTCTTTGAATTGCTCATCCTTTTTTCCTTTGTGCTATTTATATACTCAGCTTTGGTAATGCATGTATCACAATCTATTCCAGTTTGTCTCAAGAGCCAAACTGTGGGTTTATCAAAGCAAAGAATATCTTGTATTCATATTTGTACTCCTGGCAACTAGCTATGAACAAAACAACATAAATCAAAATTGGAAATACTTAGAAATGAAGAGACAGAACTAAGGAAAAAAAAAATATATCAGAAATGAAAACTAAACTAGAAAGACCAAAAACAAGCAAACATACAGATCATTCTTTTAAAAAAGTAAAAGGTAGGGAGGATAAAAAATTAAAAATCAAAAATAAATACAAAAAGAAAACAAAAGGATTCAAAAAAAGTGATAAATATTAAAGATGGGCACAGAAGATTTAACACACAAATAATATGAGTTCCTGAAGAAGAAAACCAAGTCAAGGGGAAAGAGCAAATAGCAAAAAGTCTAAATCAGGAAAACTCTCCCAGAGGCCCACCCCATGGCCAAGTGGTTAAGTTCATGCGCTCTGCCTCAGTGGCCCAGAGTTTCACTGGTTCGGATCCCAAGCATGGACCTAGCACCGCTCATCAAGCCAGGCTGAGGTGGTGTCCCACATAGCAAAACTAGAAGGACCTACAACTGGACTATATGACTATGTACTAAGGGGCTTTGAGGAGAAGAAGAAAAAAAAAAAACAAAGATTGGCAACAGATGTTAGCTCAAGGCCAATCTTTAAAAAAATTTTTTTTAAAAAAAGAAAACTCTCCAAGCTATTTGAAACTACATGCAAAAAAGCAAATCATATATGTGGGAATACTGACCCAGAATGACCAACACCAAGAGTCAAGTAAAATAAATGCACTTTGAAGAAGAATAAAAAATCCTTTGGACAGCTAGGCAAAAAAGCTAGAGACTAATAAGGGAAAAAATTAGATTATTGTCAGACTTTTCAACAGTAATATTTTATGACCGAAGAAAATTAAGTAACATATTAAGAATACTCATGGAAAAAAAGTGCGTCAAGGATTTTTATATCCCTAAAACTCACTTGCAAGCACAAAGGGCACATACAAACTTTTAATGATGTGTAAGAACTCAAGGAAAATTTTCCCAAAATCTCTTTGAGAAATCTATTGAGTATAAGTTTCAGGAAGCCAAATACTAGAGAGACATTGACATAAGGCATGGTGGTGAATAGTAAATATGTAGAACTAATTCTAAATTTGTCTTTGATACACCCTCACACATAGAATAAAAATTTCTAGCTCTGTCCAGCAAAGAGGACTAAATATAATGACCAACCAAGAAGCAATGATTATTCAGAGCGTTCAAATTTTTTCTTAAAATAATGTTTCCTACTAAAGAAACCAGAACCTCTTGGCTGATTCCAGGTTCCAGGCAGGAAATGTATAAACAAACCTGAAGCGTCTTATCAGACAGACAAGGAGCGAGCTATTCAAGATCGTGAGGGTCATGTCAAATGCACTCAGAAGCCAACTGGAAGAGGCTCTCCTGGGCCAAACATGGAACTATTTGGGCTTCAAAAAGGATAACAATTGCGATTGATTGAAACTCGCAGAATGTATTTAAATCTTTGAGTTTATAATAATATTAAAATCATTAAAAATTCTAAGGAATTGGTTTCCTTAGAAGAAGACAGGGAATAAATTCATTACTTTGAAAACTGGAAAAAGGAAAAAATCTAGCATCTATCCTTCCTTTTCTATAAGAATTATGTTAGAGTAACCAAGTAGTAAACGAGGTAACACATCCCTTTATAAAAGTATTCTAATTAAGAAACAAAACCTAGTGATAGAATCAGAATATCACCATTGTTGCTATCCAGTGAATTAATAGAGTTAAGCATTGAGCACCAACAGCTACCAACATCACGAAAAGAGAGACAATCGTATATTTTGTGCCTCCTGATGAAAGAACGTAACACCAATTTATTGTGTTACCAAAGGGATCAAATATGAATCTGATCAAGTCTGTAGATCCAACTACCAATTTACAAGAAGTACAAAGAACAGAGGGACCTTTTACTCCGCATCAGATGAATGTCATCAGCAAAGTCTAGACTGTGATAAACTTCTATCAAATACCTGGTTGTTCAACAGATAAATTGTAAGTAAAATAAAGGGACAGAGGAGTGACTTACGGATTAAAAAAGACTTAAAAACATATCCAGTTTTTAATGGCAAGGCTATGTTGTAATTTCTGCAGATGCATATGAGGGTGATAAGACTGTTAGGAAAAGTAAAGCAGTGATTAATATAAAGTCAGGATAATGGTTACGTATTCCGGGGGAAGGCTGTAATTTCCAATCACACATGAAGGGACTTCTGGAGTGACTAGTAAAGTTTTATTTCTTTATTGAGTGATAGTTTCAAGAGTGTTTGCTCTGTTACTCATTAAGCTACGTATTTGTTTTATGTTTTTTTATGTCTGTTTTATGCTACAATAATTTTTTTTTTGAGGAAGATTAGCCCTGAGCTAACTGCTGCCAATCCTCCTCTTTTCGCTGAGGAAGACTGCCCTGAGCTAACATACATGCCCCTCTTGCTCTACTTTATATGTGGGATGCCTACCACGGTATGGCGTGCCAAGCAGTACCATGTCCGCACCCGGGATCCGAACTGGCGAACCTTGGGCTGCCAAAGCGGAATGTGTGCACTTTGCTGCACCACTGGGCTGGCCCCCTACAATAAAAGTTTTTTAAAAAAACTAGGATGAAATTTCTTGGGAGAATTAGGGAAGTTACCATGGGGATTGGAGCCTCAAACCTCTGCATTTTAGCATTTAAGAACCCATCAGACAGTTTCAACATAATCTATACCAGAATCCAAGCTATCGTCTTTGTAGAAATTAACAAGCTAATTTTAAAATTCATATGGAGTTTCAAAGGACCCAGAATAGCCAAAAAGTAAGAAAAAGAGAAACAAAGTAGGAGGATTCATACTTCCTGATTTCAAAACATGCTACAAAGGAATGACAACCAACAGTGTGCTCCTGGCACAAGGATAGTCAGAGAGATCAATGGAATAGAATTGAGAGTCCAGAAACCATGTGTCTATGGTCAACTGATTTTCAGTTGTGCCAAATCATTCAAGGGGAAAGAGCAGTCTTTTCTACAAATGTTGTTTCGAACAACTGGACAGAATTAATTTGGACCCTTACCTCACACCATATACAAAAATTAACTCAAAATGGGTCAAAAACATAAGTGTAAGAGCCAAAACTATAAAATTCTTAGAAGAAAACATAGGGTAAATCTTCATGACCTTGGATTTGGCAAAAGATTCTTAGATATGACACCAAAAGCATGAGCAACAAGAGGAAAAAATAGATAATTTGGACTACATCAGAACTAAAAATCTTTGTGCTTCAAAGGAGAACATAAAGAAAATGAAAAGATAATGCAAAGAATGGAAGAAAAATATTTCCAAATCGTATATCTGATACTACTTATATGAGATGTTCAAGAAATCAACCAGAAAAATCCATCCATCAACAATACTTTACAGGGGTGGCCGGCCCCGTGGCGCAGCAATTGGGTGCGCATGTTCTGCTTCAGTGGCCAGGGGTTTGCCGGTTCGATCCCAGGTGCGGACACAGCACAGCTTGGCAAGCCATGCTGTGGTAGGTGTCCCACATATAAAGCAGAGGAAGATGGGCATGGATGTTAGCTCAGGGACAGTCTTCCTCAGCAAAAAAGATCAGGATTGGCAGAAGAGCTCAGGGCTACTCTTCCTCAAAAAAAAAAAAAAAATACTGTACAGGGGCTGGCCCAGTGGTGTAGTGGTTAAGTTTGCATGCTCTGCTTTGCCAGCCTGGGATTCACTGGTCTGCATCCTGGGCGCAGACCTATGCACTGCTTATCAAGCCATGTTGTGGCAGGCATCTCACATATAAAACAGAGGAAGATGAGCACGGATGTTAGTTCAGAGCTAATCTTCCTTAGCAAAAAGAGGAGGATTGCCAGCGGATGTTAGCTCAGGGCTAATCTTCCTCAAAAAAAAAAAAAAGCACAGATAATACCACTTCTGAACAGCCATCCAAGGGCCAGTCTATCTCCTGAGTTAGATTCAAATTGCAGAGAAAATACTGATGAAGTACGACAGTAACTATTAAACAGAATTATTATTTTTGAGAATCTCCTGTAAATATATATTTCTGCATTAGTTAATAATTCAAAACACTATAACCAAAAAGTCAAGGTAAATTATAACATAGGTAATGGATATAAATTGATTAGTTTACATTTATGCTACAAATTTTTATACTTTCCTGTATATTTTATTGATAAATACATTTTTAACAGATGAAAATACTTCATTGTTTTTAACAAGCGTGCTACTGGATATAAAGACATTATATTTAAAAATAAAAGAGATGATACTTTGTTGTGAAAAACAGTGCTGAGGGCTAATCCCTCCTTTTAATGCCACCTGATATATGCTACAGTATGGGCCCATGATCAAGGTTTAACCAATATGACTCCTCCATTGAACCATGAACGCAAAGACTAAACCAACTCTTCACGGTGATGTCAAGAGCAGTAGTACCAGAGGCATCCTATCCAAGATGTTCCTCCTTATGGAGATTGTGGCTATGTTTCCTGACTCATGCTTTCTTGGTTCCTTCTGGATAGACATCAGTTCTCTGAGATCCCACTATCCTTCCAGTTATTCCTTTTTTTTTTTCCTTAAAATACTGACAGCAAGTTTCTGCTGTCTGCGAGAAAGAACTCTAAATGATATTAAGTTCTCAGAAAGTTCCCCTTAGGAATTTAGTGGAAGATGCAAATGAATAAAATAAGGAGAAAACCAAAAACAAAGAGGAAAAAAGTAGATCTAATCCAGAACATGAGTTATATAGAAAGAAACTAGCTGACATTGAAGGAGCAAGGAGATAGCACAATTTGGAGCTTAGAAAAATTTGATGGAGTGCTAAAAAGAACGAAGGCTAGCAGAGGAGAATATATTTAAAATTTAAACACGGAATATTCTCCATTGAATGACAAAGTTGTTATGATATTGAATCCATAAGGAAGGAAATGTAACCCTAGTCTGTTACTAGGCTTACAGTAAGCAACATTTACATAGTCATAATAGTAAGAAAATACTTTCACTGATTTTTACATTTTAATATCAACCTATAGAGAAATCGTAGTAGTCCCAATCATGTTAACAAAACAGTATTATGAATCTTATCAATACAAAGGTAATGCTGACAGAGAGAAGGAAGTGAAAGGAGTAAGGAGAGATGGGATTGGCTGGCTAAGGGATGCCTTACTTGGAAGCATTAATGTGCTCCTCTGACAAAACGGGTGTTCAAAAGCTATTGTCTCTGGTTGATGAACAAGAAATGAAGGTTTGTTTGAAATTGCAGAGTTTACAAGTGGAGCTCAGAGCAGCGATGTAAAATACATTGGGAGGATTTCATCTAGAAAGATGAAGTAGACGTAATTTTCCCAATTCTTCCTGCTACGTTAACCTTAAAAGCTCTGGACATTATATATAAAACAAACAAAAGGAGACTCTGAAATGTGAAGAGAAGGCAGACCAGTTAGGGATTACAGGGCTGGAGGAATGATGGTGGTGACATCTCTGGGTTTTCTTTTTGCCTTATAACCCCAGACTTGGAGATGAAGGATCCAGGAACCCCGAAATGCCAATTGGAGCAGATCAAAAAAGCCCCCCAAAACACCTGCTTTCTCTAATCAGAGGACCAGAAAAGAGGCAGCCTAGCCAAAGAGAAAATGTATAGAAAATAGTCATCCTACTCCAGCCAAACATCACAGAAAACCTATGGCCCCGCCCCATCTGTGTTAGCAGAGGCAGAGTGGGGAGTAACATCCATCCTTATGGGTTTGTAGCAAGAATTCCAACATGCCTGCCATGGTGTATCAGAGAAGGCCAAGTGGTGAGCCAGGACTTTCATAGCATTAGCTGGTAACAAGATCCCCCCAACCCCTGCCCAGCCATAGTGTCAGTGGATCCCATGTAAGGAGTCTGGAGTGCCCCCAGCTGGTGGTAATGTACTCCCTCCTCCTCCTCGCTGGGATGGTGTCAGAAGAGGCCTAGAGGAGAGAGAGGAATTTTCCCATTACCCAGCAGGAAAAGGGTAACACCACTGCAGTGTCAGTAGAGGCCACAAGGAGAGCCAGAACTCCCACTCCTGCTCAGCGGTAACAAGGGGCTCCCCCTCCTTGGGCGTCAAGTGGAAAACCTAGATTTCTACCTCAAGCTGGCAATAAGGAAGTAACACCTCCCTTTCTCCTGCTGGAATGGTGTCAGGGAAGGCCAATGTATTTTTTTTCTAGGGCTGTTGTAACTAATTACCAAAATTAGGTGGCTTAACACAATAGAAATTGATTGTCTTGGAGTTCTGGAGGCTAGAAGTCCCAAATCAAGGTGTCACCAGGGCCACATTTTCTCTGAAGGCTGAGAGGAGGATCTTTCCTTCTTCCTAGATTCTGGTGGTTGTTAGCAATCCTTGACATTCCTTGGCTTGTAGACACGTCACTCCATCCTTTGCCTCCCATGTCACATGGTGTTTTTTTCTGTGTATCTTCACATAGTCTTCCCTCCATGTTTCTCTGCATCCAGATTTCCTTCTTGTAAGAACACCAGTCGTTGGACTAGAGGGTTAGATCTACAAAGACCCTATTTCCAAGTATGGTCATATTCTAATATTCTGCATGGGCATTAATTTGTGGGGGACATTACTCAACCCAGTACAGCCAGCAAAAATGTTTAAATAAGATCCAGAGTCTCGTAACATAATATGAAGATTTCCAGATTTCAATTAAATGGCAAAGGAAAATCAATAGATGTCAACACCAAGATGATATAGATGTTAGAATTATCTGACAAACATTTTAAAACACCCATGATAAAAATAATTTAAGGAGTGGTTACAAATAGGCTGGAAGCAAATGAAAAAATTGAAAGCCTCAGCAAAGAAATAGTCTCAGCAAATGCAAAGAAGATATAAATAAGAACCAAAAGAAATTTTAGAACTGAAAAATATAATACCTGAAATAAAAAGTTCAGTGAATGGGTTCAACAACATAATGGTGGAAACAGAGGAAAGAATCAGTGAACCAGAATAGAGAACAATAGATTACCTAATCTGAACAACAGAATGAAAATACACTGGGAAAAAAAAAGTAACAGAGGCTCAGGGACCTATGGAACCACTACAAAAGACCTAACATTCATGCTATCAGTGTTGCAGAAGCAGCGAAGAAAAAAAGGTGGGGCTGAAAAAGTATTTGAAAAAGAGGGCTGACCCCATGCTGTAGTGGTTAAGTTTCGTGCATTCCACTTCAGTGGCCCAGGTCCGTGGGTTTGGATCCCGGGTGCAGACCTACGCCACTCACCAGCCACATGTTGGTGGCAACCCACACATAAAAAAGTAGAGGAAGATTGGCACAGATGTTAGCTCAGAGCTAATCTTCCTCAGCAAAAAATAATAATAATAATAACTAAAAGAAAAGTACTGAAAAAATAGTTGAAAACGTCCCAAATTTGGCAAAAGACACAAATCCACAAAAGCTGAGGGAAACCTAAACAGGATAAACTAAAAATGTCCACACCAAGATGCAAACAATTAAACTTCTGAAAACTAAAGACAAAGACAAAATCTTGAAAGCAGTCAGACAAAAACAAATAACACCTTACCTATTGGAGAAAATCAATACAAATGACAGCAAATTTTGCATCAAACATAATGGAGGTCAAAAGGAAGTAGCACAATATTGTTCATGTGCTTAAAGAAAACAACTGTCAACCCAGCATTCTGTACTCAGCAAAAATATCCTTCAGAAATCAGGAGAAGATCAAAATTTCTCAGATGAAGGAAAACTAAGAGAATTTAGATGCAAAAATCCTTAATAAAATAGCAGCAAATAGACTTCAGTGATATGTAAAAAGAATTATATACAACAAGCACATGGTCTTTATCCCAGGAATGTAAGGTTGGTTCAATATCCAACAATCAAACAATGTAATCCATCATACTAACAGGCTAAAGAAGAAAAATCACATAGTCATATCAATTGATGCAGACAAAGTATTCGACAAAACTCAACATCTATTCAGGATAAAAACTCTCAGAAAAATAAAAATAGAGGGTAAATTGTCAACTCCAGAAAGACCATCTACAATAAACATACAGCTAACATTATGCTTAATGGCTGAATTCTTTCTCCCATCCCAGAGAAATGAAAATTTATGTTCACTTAAAAATCTGTACATTAATGTTTATAGCAGCTTTATTCATAATTGTCAAAAACTGAAAACCACCCAGATGTTCTCCAATGGATGAATGCTAAACACACGTTGGTAAATCCATACCTTGGAACGCTATTCAACAATAAAAAGTACAAACTATTGATGGATGCAAAAGCCTGGATGAATCTCCACGACATTACACTGAATGAAAAAGAGTCAGTTCCAAAAGGTTATATACTCATGATTTCATTTATATAACATTCCTGAAATGACAAAATTATAGGCATGGAGAAGTGACGTGAGAAGGAAGTGGTGTGGCTATAAAAGGTCAACATGAGGATCCTTGTGGTGATGGAACTGTGCTATCTCCTCACTGTGTCAAGGTAAATGTCCTGGCTGTGATATTGTTCTACACCTTTGAAAATGCTACCATTGGGGGAAACTGAGTCAAGTGTACATGATCTCTCTGAATTATTTCTTAGGACTGCAGGTAAATACAATTATCTCAAAATTAAAAGTTTAATTAAAGAACGTAAATAAAAATATATACTAAAAAAGAAACAAACAAAAATACTTTCCTGGATAAGAGGAATAAGAAGGCTAAAACCTCATGTATCCCACAGGTAACTGGAAAGCAATATATGATGTCAAAAGCCAATTAATTAAGAAATATCAGTATAAACTTATATTGTGAGTATAATTATCAGTATAAAGTCATATTATTTAGAAATATGAACAGACTCAAAATAAGGGTCAGAAGTGGTTGCCTCAGAAGGACAGGCTTTGGGAGGGAGAAAGATGGGAGGAAAGCCTGTTACTTTTCAGTATAAGCTGGTTCAGGGCTTTCTCTGAAGCATGCAATTATTACGCACATGAACATCATTGGGTTACTGCTTATCTTTATCAATAAATGGCTGAATTTAGGGAAGGCCTTAAAATAGGTTTTCCCTGGCCCCTTCCTCACCATGGATCAGAGTCTTTGCCAGATCAGAAGTGGAAACAAAGGGGAAAGTTGGCTTGCTTCTCTTCCCCACATTGTGCTGACTTCTATTCAACTCGCTTGTGATTTTCATTTCCTGAGTGTTCACAGGCACCGTCTCTGACTCCCTGCTCCCACCCCCTCCTCCATTCCTGATGAGTAGGAATTAAATTCCACATTCAAGCTTCAATCTTTTCATCCTTCTCCAGTAGAGATCTCTTCTTGAAGAGCCCAAAACCCTCCTCATTCTGAACATCTTAGAACACAATCTAAAATGAACACAGCAGTTTCAAAATAGTTATATCAGGACTTCTTCATGATAGCCCTCCTTTTTATTACCCAAATATGTGCTCACTTCACTCAGGCTGCAAATCTAAAGAGCAACAGAATTCCAGACCCTTGGTGAGAGGCCAGATCTGAGTGTAACGCTGCTCTGGATATGGGAGGGAGCCAGCCTGAGGCAGAAGCCACTCTGAATTCATACGCCACAGGGAGAATTCAATGCTTCTGGGACACAGAGTCAACAGGATTTTTAACACGCCATGAAAGTAAACTGTGCTGAAAAAGAGCAAACACAAAGGGGACAAACAGAATTGTGGGGCTTTATTCACGGGCAGTATGATAAGACAGGTAGAGCTCTGTCAATGGTTCTACAGGTCAAGTCAAGCGAGACAGTCAAGTGAGACAGACAATTGGGGCTCACAGTTTGATCTCTAGAAAGGTGCATGCTATGATGAAGGAGGGGACAGTTCACAAGGCCCCCGTGTGGCAGATTTCTCACAATGGCTGTTCCCATCTGAGGCTTAATAAGCAATTCCTTGAAAACAAAGTTGGTTCCCAGGTACATTCATACTAAGAGCGGGTCATGGACTCTACCAGAAAAACATTGTCTTTCTGGTTTACAAATTTGGGGTTGGCATGAATCACTTCCCTTGACTTGTGCCACCTCTGGGTGAGCTGATAAAGGAGTGTGTGAGCCTGTGGCGTGAGTGCCTCCCAAACTCTGGACCCATCAAGATGCTGCGTCTCTAACGCGATGACAGATTGTCATCCTCTTTGCATCCCTTTACAACACTTGTGTTGAGATGATTTTCTCATCTTAGGGAAAGAGGGATGTTAACTTCAGCATGATGCATTGCATGGGCCGGGTAAGTCCTATTAAATTCACCATCGAATGGATAACTTTTGGATCACTTCACCTCAGCAGAACAACCGCCTCTTTACAGCTCGTTTGGTCGAGCTTGAGGCTCTACATCTGGTTTGGTCCAGCTTCAGCTCATTTGATTTTCTGTTTTCAAAGATCACATCTGTGCACTTGAAATCGCCACCGAATGCTCCTTCCAGCTCTGTCTCCTGCTAGATACACTGCTCCTCCTAATCAGAGCTGATGTTTTAATGGCGAGAAAAACAGGCATCAAGTATTCAACAAATCTATTCTTTGACACCTCTGTTAGCCTTTACTAAGCCTAATGTGAACAAGGGTAATGGGGAGTCTAATAAATACAGAGGACAGGGCAGCCTCCTGTTGGATTATGGCCAGGCCCGCTTCCCTCTATAATAGGGCATTTAATTGCTTGTTTATTGATTATACCGTGTGTGCCACAGCAGCCTAGCTTGCCAAGAAGATAACATTATACGAATCTACTCTCGTAAAAAAGAGCAGGAAGGGCTCAACGGGAAATACACAGGGAAACCAAAGATACTTTCTTCAAAATATTTGCTATTGATTATCATTTTTCTCAACTTTGAAAATAAAAATTTTAAACCATCTGATGTTTGCCATGAATTAAACTTAGCCTTACAAGTCGGTGTCTGGGCATGTGGATATGTTCACGTGAGAGTGGGCTAGAGTATGTGTATGTGTTTGTGGGATCTCACTCTTCTCTTTCATTACTTGCTGTTCTGGTCATATTCACATCCATTTCTTACCCCATAGATCTTTGTGGTAGAAAGTATTTCCTATTGATTTAAAGGGGAAATTTTAATCTTAGAGCATTAAATTCCATTAGTATTGGTGATTGAGATTCAAAAATCTTTTTCATCAGAGTTTAAGAAATCAGAGATATTCAAATTTCAAGATTATTAAAAAATAAGATTAATCTCTATAAAGAAATGTACTCTTCCATAGTAAGTATTCAGGAGCTTAATGACCATGTATTTATTTTGGTAGTTTTTAACCAAACACTGCAATGATTCGATTCAAAATGTTTTGGGGCTATTTTAATTGATCCTTTATTTAACACAATGACACAAACATGTTCTCAACAGGTATGTAATTTATTCCCTCCTAATGGCACAAAGGAAGGCGGGAGACATGGACACTTTTGTCCCAGAGCCCGAAGGCGCAGGCCATTGAGGCACAAGCTTGAAAATCGACATGGGCGTTTGTTGTATACATTTGGTTTTCATTTGCTGGAAATAGTTTTGTAGCCTAATAAAAAAACCTACATTTTTATATAAGGAAGTTAACTGGCTGTGGTTGAACACAAAGGGGGTTTTTCGTTTTTTACTCAGTTATTTTAAGGGCTTTATAGCCATAATGTCCAACACTCCATTAGAATGATGACAAAAAGCATTGACTTGGTTTTGTATCTTTTATTATTCATCATCTAAAATACAAACGCCGACACCTACGTATGTTCTCACGGCACATGTAAAAGAAGAAACCATTTTCTAGAAAGCAATAGGTCTTCTACAGTATAATGTGCCAAGGATAATGTGGTCATTCCTTGACCAACACCCCAAATAGAAAAAGCAAATGGTCAGGGTTATTTTCATGCATAAACTACCCTGAACTCTGATCAGATGGATGATTGCTTAGGGATTTTGATTCTGAGGTGTCTCCCATACAGAATCAACTTAAGAACCAACTTGAGTTCTTGAGTAAGGGCAGCCCACAGATCTAGCAGAATGCAACACACATGAGCAGTCACAAGTTCATAACTTCCAGGCTTACGTCAGTCCTTAAGAATTCACAACTATAAGTGAGATAGGTCTAAATGCTTGTGCTAGATGTTTAGCCTCCTAAGGTACCAATTAATAAGTACCATTAGAAGTATTTCTTAATTATGAGTTTCAAATACAACCGAGAACTTGGCATTCAGAATCCTCATGATCCAGGTATTTAAAGGCCCGCCCTATCTAGGTTCAATCAAATATCATCCTTACAAATGTTTCTTTATTTGAAATTCAAAAGTTGATGTTCAGTAGAAAGTGGATATCTCAAGAAATAACCATCATGACCAATAACAAAGAGGTGATATTTTGTAGACCGTGTGCATGTTTCTTATTTGGGGGATGAACTCCTTTCCACCACCCTCTTCAGAAGTGTTGTGTATAAAAAAGGAGACAAGAGATCCTAACACCCCTGGAGAAGAACATTCTACCTCCATAAAATAATGGCTACCAGTGAGTGCTCATGTGTGGTCAGGCACTCTCATCTTCACAGTGACACTGTACAGAAGCTATTATCCTCATTTTAGAGGAATAAGTTGAGGCTCAAAGAGGGTAAGTGACTTGCCCAAGACCATAGAAATCAGGAAGCAGAGGACTGGGATTTCACCTGAAGATGATTCTAAGTTGTCTTCATTCTCTGTGACCTTGATTCTCCCCTTTGTGCCTGAGGAAAGGTGGGAAGGGACCACCCCACATTTCACAGATGGTCCCTCCTACTGCCTCTAAGACTATTTTTCCTTTTGTTTCTACTAACTCCTGACTCTGCCCAAGTGGCAAAAGAATTGGCTAGATGGAGCTGAGTGGGAGCAGGAGCTGGCGGAAGCGAATTTCCTCAGAATCCATGTGACTGATTGAGGGGTTCGTGGTGTTTTTCTCATCTGACCAGCCACCTTGGTGCATTCAGCAGTGGTCCCCAACAAGGTCATACGCTCCGGGCCTTCTACTCTTTTGTGAGGTTTCCCTTGAGCACACTCCACTTGGACGATAGTTTTGGGTTTCTGGTGTTGTCACCCGCATGTCTCCTGCACGATAGTCCGCAACGCCAGGATTTATCAGGAACAGTCTCAGTAACGGCAAGCCCGCTGGGCTCTGCGTTTCTGCTTTTATTTGGAGGCCATTGTGATCACCCCTCTTCTTCTCCACTGGAAGGTAAGCTCAGTGAACGGCCAGATTATTGACTGTGTTCATGCTGCCTCCCCAGAATGGAACCTGACGCACGGGAGGCATTCACTATCTATTTTTGAATTAATGAATAAAGAAATGAATCTATCCTAGTGATTAGCCCAGAGAAAGCAGGAACCAAACTGCTATGTTCTATAACAGGGTAAGCCATCGGGATAGGCTCCTGTAAGAAACAGCCCAGTGGTCTATTTCTCATTCAGGACACATGGCCCCTATGAGTGAGCAGGAGGCTCATTATAGTCACTTAGCAGGCCTGGCTGAGGAACAGCTGCCATCCCTTCTCCAGAACTCTTGTTTGAAGGATCTGGAACCTGTAATGAATGCTCTGGCCTAGAAGCAAAACTGATCACACTCAGAGGTCACTAGCCAGAACCAGTCACTTAGCCCCACTCAACCCCAAAGAGCCAGGACCTGCAAACCTCCCATGGGCTTGCAAGGTAGAGAGTTGGGAATGTCTGTGAATTACAAGAAATGCTACCATCAAAAACGAACAAAACAGTAACTTTATAGGGATCAGAGTGGAGTATGGAGATTCAGAACACTATACTCATGGAAATGGAAAGAGGCGAACATTTAAGGAGGTCAAACTGGCTGCCTTCACCCCAGTGTTCTTTGTACGCTGTGCAAAGGTAATGTAGCTGTGGCTACAGCCTCACTTTGTAGCACAGTAACTGATACTCAGGAAGAGCTTGAAAAGTATTTGTTGAATGAATGAGTGCATAAAAAGAGAATTCTGCAGATGGAGCAGAAAGAGAGTAAGGCCGGCCACTGCTGCTCCTATTTGGAGTGGTGGTGTTTCAGGGAAGGACGCGGGTTCATGCACAAGCCACATCACAGAGCTCATTTTTACTCTCCCTGCAGTCGAAAATGGGCTCCTCAGAGTCACACACACAAGGCTGCAGAAACCCAATATTCTCTACAACAATAGGCTGCAATCCTGAATCCTGGGACTCCTGCCAAGTCAAAACCGCCCTCCCGTCCTCAAAGTGGTTCTGCTCCCTCAGATGGGGGCTTGGATCAGGTGCCCCCTCCTGGGGTCTCCTTCCAGCTTTGAGTTGCTGTGATTCTCTGATCCCGGTTTTGGCTCTAGCACTGAGTTGTATTATATTGCTGAGGTCATTGTTTATTCTACCACATGGTTGTAGCAGCCTTGTTTTATAAATGAAGGAACAAAGAACAAGAAAGTTCAACAAGAGTCCAATCTCACACCACGGTTTTATGATGAGGGCAGGACGCTGAAACAGAATTTGGAAAGTCAACCTGAAGTCAAGACGTAGGTGAATGGTAGGCATCCTCCCCCAGTGGCAAACTACCGCATGGAAGGTGCTCATAAGAAACATCACATACAAGCTTCAGATATGGAATGACACATGCCATTTGATGCACAAAGCCAGGCTGGAATTTCAAGTTTAGCTGGGCTGCCTGAAAATTCCTCCTAAAGTTTTAAAAGGAGAGAGAGTATGAATCCTTGCTGAATGTTTGTGGGCAGTTCCAATTTGGATAGAAAGCGCCCTCTGCTGGCCCCAAAGCTCCTCATTCTCAGCCCTAGAAGCATACAATACACTCTGCCTGGCAGGTCTGAGTCAAAGCTCATGGAATCTTTAGGATGGCACATACGTGCTCCATTAGCAATGCCAGGAATGATGGGTGATGGTTCAGAAAGGAAAGACAGAAGAAAAAGGAACAAGTGGCCTTTGGCCAGGGCAGAAAATGCTACTGATGTAGCCTGAGCTGCTTCTAAAAAACATCTTTAAAAAAAAAGACATGATGCAGCATTTTCCAGATTTAACACTCAAATCACCTCTTCCATCCTACAACTTACTCCAAACAAAGCATTTTGAATACACACTATGTACTCAAAGATTCTTCTTAGGAACTTAGAGTAAATAGGAACCCAAATTAAAGCTCATTTCAGGAATCCGTCAGCCTTACAGATGGTGTTTATTAGGATGAACTCGCTCTCTATGGCGGAGATAGTGATCCTGGCTCCAAGCGCCAGCCAGGTCCGAGCGGTTCGGAGGAAGACAAGCTGCTCTATGGTTCGACAGGAGGTTTCCGTCACTGAACTGCTGCTTCAGCACAGGTCAAAACATGGCGCGCACGCGCAGTCAACACACACCCCTCCCACACACATACCATACACACAGTCACACACTTGCACACATATGCACACACGCCACACCTTCATAGGCACACCTCGCTCAAGACACACACACTCCACAGGTTCCCGCTCACCCTTACCACTCACTCACACACACTTGTTCACGCATGCACACTACACACACACACACACAAAATCAAGCCCTTTATTTTGCAAAGTTGTAAAGTCAGCGTACTCAAATTAAAAATTTAGTTTAGTAATTGCTCCACACCCCCACCTCGACCGCAGATTTTGGCTTACGCCTTCTGAAAGATTTGTCATTCCTGAATAACTCATTTCTTAAGAGGTCACTTTAACCTCAGAAACAGGCTTGCTGGGGCGGAGGGTGCCAGAAATCAGTGGTCTGGGAAGGCTGGTTTTGCAAGTGGGCGGAGAAGGTGATGAAGGCCTGGGGTATAATCTCCAGAGTTCTGACACCCTCTCTACTGCCCTCCTGCTTTCTCCCTTAGGCCTGAAATGCAGAAGTTAAGCTCCACTCTTTTGGCCTAAAGCCATGTATCCCTCTTAAGTATTCTTTTATATTTAACATTGTGAAGGCATTTTACCTAGAGCAATGACTCAAAGTGTGGAGCACTAGGAATCAGCTGGAACGTTTGTTTAAAAAGAGCAGCTGGTCCCACGGCCACGTCTTAGCTGAGGCCAAGGACCCTCAGCTTCCTCAGTGCCCCGGACAATTCAGTTACAGGCCACCTGTGGGCTTAGTCCACCACGGCTTAGAGAGAAAGAGGAAGGAGGGGAGCAAAGGAAGAAATGAGCCCTAAGACGTTGGTATCTAATCCAAAGAGGAGCTGGGGACAACAGAAAGTGGGAGAAGATTTCTGGAAAGGAGAGCTTTGGCATTGCTAACCGGAGCACTGGAGCACCTTCCAGTCTTGCCGAACCAGGCCCCAGTTTTCTGTCCTTGATGATTGGCGGTGGCTCTTCCTTACTGTCATAGTACTGAGCACCGTGCCATGACTCAGACGGTGTGCTCAGGCCCCCCTCACTGAATCCCGCGAGGAGCTGTGAATCCTGCCATCTCACAGATGGAAAACTAAGGTTCGGCCTCTTACCCAGGGATAAGTAGCTTTGCTCTGAGGAAAAGTCTGTGCCACTGAAATGGTGGCTCCTCAAATAGCCATGAATGGTGTCATTACATTTCTCCACTGCTTTTGCCACCAACAGGGACTATTTCTGAATAGTAAACCAAGTTTAAACCCCAGAACAGTATCCTATGAGTGCCAGGACACCCCCTCCGAGGTCATCTTTAATCCCCCTCCCTTTAGAGATGAAGAACTTGAAACCCAGATGGGGCAAAAGCCTCCTCCAATGACCACCCCGCTCCCACCTCTTATAAAGGCTGGACCGAGAGCCAGCCCTGATTCTAGAAAAGAAACCAAAATGCACATGCATAGAAGATGGGAATTTTCAAAATTTCGGTGAGGAAATAGGTCAATGTTCATATATATAATTCTGGAATTACATTAATTTTTATAACTGAAGAATATTCATATATCGCTATTATCGATATATTATTTAATTTTTCCATTGAATATGTTTGTTTATTTTGTTAATAAAAACCAGTCCTATAGTTGGAAGTTTCCAAAATCTGTAAAATAGACAGGAAACAATTATACTAAAACAACAATTACATTCTAAGTCAAATGGATAAAGTCTTATTCTGAAATTTTTGTGAGTAATGGATTGATTTAGCCCTGTTCTCAGATTGAAGTTACCAAAGTTGAAGGCCTCACTTTGCACGAGTAAATGAGGAAATATTCTGAGAAGCGTTTACAGGCAGCGTTAGAGAGTCTATTGTGAAATACATCGACTTCATAATTGCTATTGAGTTGCTTCGCCGTTTTGATCTTTGAATGGCGAAACTCATCCAAGTGTTTCTGAAAGAAGAGAGCAGGGTATGACATGCAAAAGTGTTGAAATACTTTATTGATCAAAATATCCCACTTGATTTTTCCTTTCGTATTGAAAAGCTTAGACTCCTAATTTAGAGAAAGGATACGGGTTGTCTCCGTCCTTTTCTAAGTTCATCTGCCTTCCTGTTGGTTACACCAAGAACCTTTTTGCTATTTCTTCAGTGACTGTATTTCAGGCTTTGCATGTGGGGCTGGGGGAGGTATAACGTCTTCAAGGAGAGTGCCTGAGACAGAAAGGATTAATCAGAGGTTTATTTTGCTATTTAAAAGTCGATATTCAATTTACTAAAGTTACAAATTCAAAACATTTAGTTCTTCCTTAAACTTTCAAGCTCAGTCTACACATCTTATTCTATATATGTCTAAAAAGTTTGAACAATCACTTTTAAAGGGGCTTTGGTTCCTGTTTGCTCGTACTTTACAAACAATTTTAAAACTTCAAATATGTATAATGGCATTTATAAATTTCAGACAATCGATTCCTATTTAGATAACACAATTGTCTGATTGAACAACCTTTTCCTAAACGTATAAATATTAGACTACATATTTAATAAATGAAAGTTACAATAAGAACTTTAGGGGGCTGGCCTGGTTGCATAGTGGTTAAGTTCCTGCACTCCTCTTTGGCAGCCTGGGGTTCTCAGGTTCGGATCCCAGGCGGGGACCTAGCACTGTTCATCAGGCCATGCTGTAGTGGCATCCCACATAAAGTAGAGGAAGACTGGCACAGATGTTAGCTCAGGGCCAATCTTCCTCACAAAATATAAGTAAATAAATAAGTTTAGGTTTTCGTAAATGACCTAGTATCATTTACTACCTTGGAATAATTTCAACCCAGAAATTATGTTTAAATCAATTACTAAATTGCACATTTTTAATTCATTGACAAGATTGACTGCTATTCTAAGAGACCAAATCTTATAAACCTATTCAGATTCCTTATTACAAAAATATTAACATAAGGGTTTTGATTCTGTTAATATTTTTCAACTTAATCTAAATCTTTTTTTTTTTTGGTTAGAAGATTCTAACCACCTAAAATGTAATTACACTGTTCTCCAAAATTCAGGTAATATCTTATTAACAGCTAGAGTTCTTAACAGCTAGAGGTATCAGGCAAGAAGATGACTAAATTCCAGCCAAGGACACCAATGGGCCACCTTCAACTACACATACAATTAACGGGGACTTCATAGCATAGTGAAGGGGTTGACATCACAGAAAGTCTATGTCTCGTAGGCACAAGTTACATCTGGGTGAATTCTTCTCAGTGAAAATCTGCTACTCCCCCATTCATGCTGCTATATCACTTAGCTGGATTTTCCATTTCTTCCCTTCCTACAATATTTAAATGTCTTTTCACAAGCTGTAAAGACCTTGAACTTGACAGATTCTTGGTTTTTTTTTTTCATATTCTCCCTGTTAGGACCATATAGCCTTTATAAATAAGATGCTGTCTAATGGAATCCTATTTATAGCATAGTTATTAAAAACTGACTTTGCAACAAGATTTCTATGAGTTGGAATCCCAGCCCTGCCTTTTCCTAGTTGGGTGACCTTGGGCAGCACACTTAAGGTCTCACTGCCTCAGTTTTCTCATCTGTAAAAGCTATTATGCAGGAGCTGTTTTAGGTTCACATAAGTTGAATAGCAAAAGCCCTTAAAATAGTCCCTGGCACATTGGAAGCATTGTATAAGCATTAGCAACAACTGTTCATCTTTCGTGAGCTCCCAGGCTGGGAGGTCATTCTATGATCGAATGTCTGCCCAGTTTGTCATCATAAACAACCAGCCATAAAATGAGCCTAGTGAAAGATGTCTAGATAGGACTTGTCTATTTCTCTACTAATCCTAATTTTACTGAACTATAATTATTTTTGTAGAGAAGAAGATGATCATGTGAAAGCTTTTCAGGAGAATTGCCTTGCTGTTTATAAAAAGCTTTAATGGGCCTTTTTTGTAGCCGAAGCTCCATTTCTCCAGGCTTAGTCGCTACTGGGAAGTCTGAGGCTTGGGAGAGGGGTGCGTCTGGGACTGGAATACTCTATGTCCGTTCTAGACTCTCCCAGTGAGCCTTCCTTTGCAGCAGAGGTGAAAAACTAACCACCGCACTTCCTGAACGCCCTTGCAACTGGAGTTGGGCAAGTGATTTGGGTTCCACCAGTGAGATGCAACCATGCGAAGTTCGGAAGGTGCCAATGAAGATCCTGAAGTGCAGTTGTCCTTACTCTGCAGTGGCTGAAGCAGAGATCCCAGTGCCCGGTCCCTGACTTTGTCAGTGTTGAGAATCAGCAATCAAAAAATGTTGCTTTCTTCCTTGCTCTCCTCAAAAGTTTCTTCTGTTTGTTCCCCGAGCCATGAATAGACTAGAATAGTGGTTCTCAACCAGGGCCAAATCTCCATCCCCCAGGGGACAGTTGTCCATATCTGGAGACATTTTTGTCAGGAACCAGCCTCTGGCTAGTGGGAGAGGGGGCAGCTGGAACATTACTGCCATCTAGTGAGTGGAAGCCAGGGATGCTCTTCAAGATGGCCCTCCACAACAAAGAACCAACCAGTCCAAAATGTCAATAGTGCCGAGGTTGAGAAACCCCAGAACCTCGCAGTGTGCTCAATACCTGCTCATCGAGCGGCTCGTTAGCTCTGTGAGTTGTTTGTGTTTAACCCCACGAGGTGAAGAGCTAAGTATGAACGTGGGATTTGGAGAAGAGCGTGAGAGCATTATAAGGAGCAGAAAAACTTCCTGAATTGCCTGTATTTGGTTAGTTTATCGATTAATTGGTTAGTCAGTGGTATCTGTTTGTTTAATTTGAGTGAGTGATTCTAATTTTTGAATGCTATTCTCTGTACGGGAAAAAAAAAAGGTAGTCCTAATTTGTTCCAAGAGAGGAAAGATGAAGGAAATTTTGACTCTTACTAATCTGTTGAAAGGTTCCCCAGCCCCTCACTACTCAAAGTGTGGTCCAGAAACCAACTCCATTGGCACCCCCTGGGAATTTGTTAGACTTGATGATGCCCCACTTCCACCCCAGAGCTTCTGAATCAGAGTGTGTATTTTAACAAGATCCCCAGGAGCCTGGTACGCACATTGAAGATGCGCTGCATAGGCAACACCAACCGGTGTGTATAGATTGGAGAGACACGTACCTATTGGAGATTGGCACGTACCTAGATATTGAACTGCATGGTTTCATTCTTTAGCTCCCTGGATGGTAAAAGGCAAAATTTCCAAATGAGACACATAAATCAGTGTAAGTTCAGATCCACTTTGTTTTTATATCTGATTGCTACTTAAACACCAGTGGCCCAGAACACATCAATTATTTCTTCTTTCCTCTATTAAGTATTTAATGATCTGCAAATAAGCTCCTGAGAAGATGTCACTTAAAGAGACCCCACGGTCCTTTTGTATGTGAGTCATTACACCCTTTGTGGTTTCCCTTTGTAACATAGATGTTTAGATATCAATGTTAGGGGCAGTGTTTAGTCATGTCAAAGGCTGTTCTATTAGAGAAAGGTCACATCTCCTCAACAGAAATATTCCCAGCACCACCCCCTCACACACGTTCACAACGCCACTCCTTGCCTACCTCCCCAAAGGGATTCTGTGGATGGTCCTTGGCAGCCCTTATGGCACTTTGCTCCTTCCCAGATCACACACAGGCAGCGGCTCCACACATCACTGAAGGACATCTTCAGAGGTTCCACAGGGACATCTGCCAATGGCCTAAGACTATGCTGGAGGCAAATGGGTGGCTTGCAAACTGTTTCAGAGGCCTAGGGTTTGGTAGAGCAGTCTCACGGGTTGAGGGAAAGTTGCGGAGTAGGGCTTAGGGGGCCCTCGACTCCCACTCCAACCAGAGCGCTTGCGTTTGAACCTATTCTAGAGATTAGAGTGTGTACAGTTTCATTTGAAAAAGGCACACTGCTGTTTATTAAAAAAGCTTGAAGGACACAGGAGCAGATGATTGCTCAGATCTAGTCAAGGTACGTCATTGTATAACCTAAAGAAACACAGCTATTAATAAATGAAAAGGAAATAATGAAATAAATGAAAAAATGCTCACCCTCAACAATCATCAGACGCAATTCCATTTTTCACACAATATTATTATAAAAAGCATTTTTTTTAAAAAAAAAGACCCACATCTCATCAAGGTGTAATGAATCAGATATTTATACATGAGTATGATAAAGCTATAAGATGACATAAAATTTTTATAAATAATTGGACAATATGTCACAATCCACAAAAATATTCACATCCTTTAGTATAGAAATTCCACATCTTTAACTTTTTCATAGAGAAATAACTCAAAATTCATTTTAAAATTATATGCACTAACATATTTATTATAGTACTATTTATTATATCAGAAAAATGGAAAACTAAATGTCCAAAATAGTGCAGTTATTTAAATATGATTATAATAACCATGTAGCAACATAACGCTTATGATATGTTAGGTTTAGAAAAATACAATATAGAAAATGCATAAACTATATTTTCTAAAATTTCATTATGTATAGAAAAAGAGCAAAACGTTCACAGTAATTATGTAGATGATGAGATAGATTATCATTTATCTTTTTTCTTATCACTATTTTCTAAATTCAAATTTTGTACAATTTGAATATATTATTTTAAAATGAAAACATGTCTTTTTGAAGGAACCTTAACAGACCCGTGACCACCATTAAAGAAGTATCTTTAAGCTTTTCTGTAACACCTGCTGCTCTAGGCACTTAACGCTAAAAAAAATAGTCCTTGCCTTCAGTCAATGAAACAAAGAATGCCGTGTGGTGAGGTAAGTGTGCACAGCTATGTGTACACAGTACTGTGAGGGTCCAGCAGTCGAGGGAACTCATCCTGACTATGATACTGAGCCTCGGACTATATTATCTGCATATTGATGATGTGACACACAAGAATACTTCTACCTGCATTTATTTCTTCCTTTGTAATCTTTGATTTTTTTCTTTTCCCCAAAAGGCATAGGAGTGCTGGTCCCAGGCTTGAGTTCATATAGAGGTATTTCCATGTCAATGGTCCCGGCCCCACTTCTGGGGATTTTTGTGAGTGTGAGAAATAGGGTCAAAGAACAAGACTTTGGAAAGTAAGGAAGTACTGTCACTGGGCAATAGTAGAGAGAAAAAGCAGGGGTTGAGGAAGGTGCCTTCCCAGATCACCACACAGGAACAAAGATCGCGCCATGTCAGAGACTCTAGGAGGCCTATGGTCTCTGGTGCCCTTCCATCAAGACATGGCCCTTTTTAGCTTAATGCTTATGAAATGGACTCCTGCCTGATTTTATAAATTGAAGGCTTGTTATATGCTTACAACTAACTTGTTAGGAGAGGAGAAATGGAAAGGTACTTATCTTAATTTATTTTAGACCTCAGTCTAACGGATTACGTCAGATCAGCAAACAGCTCACCTGTTTCCTTGTCCAGACCTCTTCCTCATTGCTTGTTTGTTTGTTTTCACAGCAGCACAATGCTTGATTTAATTAGGAGTGGAGTATCTAATTCCTAGCTAGGGTTAAAATGATCATGCCCAATTTACTGTGTTGGGGTGTAAGGCAATAGTCTATATTAACTGCTTATGCTGATATTTAATGTGTATCTAGTACTAGGCTCTTTACAGGTTAAATTCACCAGCTAGAAAAGATCATCTATTTTAATCCCCATAAAAATGTATAAATGTTATTAATTCCATTTTACAGATTAAGAGACTGGGGCTCGGAGACCTTCCATAACTTGGCCATGGACCAAATGGAGGTGTTAGCAAGCCCAAGGCTCTGCTCCTTCCCACAATGTCAAGGTACCGTCTGTGAGTTAGTCTCCTCTTAGGTTCCCAGAGGAAACCAGTGCACCCAACAAGTCCCAAACAAGTCCTGTGCAGAACTGACCGGTAGCAGTCCTCCATCCCTTGCTGACTGCACTGTCTCAGCAGCATTGGCTGGTCATACAAAGAAAAAAATGAGGCAGATCTACAGGTGGGTTGTTGACACCTGGTCCCCTTCTCCTCATGACTCTCAGGAGATGCAAAGCAGCTCCTCTTCATAAATTGTCTGGCACACCCAGATCATGGTCCTTAAATACCATTTCTCACCAAAGGAACCAGGAGTCCAACGTGAGCCTGGGCCATCTTGCCATACCAACTAGCAACAAAGCTCTCGGTGATGACTAGGATCGTGACAAAAGGACCCAGACAACAACCTGAATAAGCCCCCACCAAGCAAAGATACCACAACTGCAACAGATTGAAATACATCAAATATGTTTACATCCGTGAATTCATAATGCAACGAAACAACAAAAACCTTATCGATCACCTTTGTTGGATACTAGGGAATTCACACATTGTTGAGGAAATTGGTAAATAAAGAGAAATCCTCAACCATTTCTCCTATCTTTTCTATGCGATTTGAACCAAAGCTAGCCATGTAGTTGATGAGGGGTAATGTCTCTTTATAGACGTATTCAAGCTGATAAACAGAAAAAGAATCAAGGTATCACTATTTTGCAACTGCTCAGTACTAATGAACCTAAGTAATGATCTGATAGGTAATCTGCATCTAACCAAGCCTATAAGTCTAAATTCTCAACTCACAGGAATTATAGGAGGTAGGAAAATGTGAAATAACACTGAAGTCAACAGCAAGATCAAAAGTGTGGGAAATCCTCCAGGATGAGACAGGCCTGGTTTATTCAACAACAACAAAAAGAACATTTGGTTCATAAAAGATGTAGAGAAATATTATTATACAACATACGGACTATATGTTGACTGTGATTGAAACATACGATCAAAAAATTTGCAATTAGGGAACTGTCAACACTGACTGGATATTTGATGATATTAAGGAATCAACGTTAATTACTTGGGTGGACAATAGTATTGTGAGCATCTTGTCCTTCAGAAGTACATAATGAAGTATTCAGATGAAATGAGAAGATTTAGTTCAAAATAACATTGAAGAGAGTATAGTTGAAACAAGATTGCCCAGGTATCGATAATTACAATTGTACATGATTTGTATGAATAAGTAATGATATATCAGGTTCACTGTGCTATTTTCTCCATATATGTTTGAAATTTTCAATAATAAAAAAGTTTTAGAAAAGCTCAAGGCTCCTATAAAATAGCATCTTTCTCCTTCTTTGAAATGTGGGGACAAGTTATACTTACTGATCCTGTAAAATAGAACATATGCAATCTGGGGCTTATTTGCAAATTTGACCTTTTTTTTTTTTTTTTTGGAGGAAGACTAGCCCTGAACTAACATCTGCTGCCAATCCTCCTCTTTTTTGCTGAGGAAGACTGACCCTGAGCTATCATCCATGCCCATCTTCCTCTACTTTATACGTGGGACACCTGCCACAGCATGGCTTGCCAAGCAGTGCTATGTCCACACCCGGGATCTGAACCAGTGAACCCGGGGCCACCAAAGCAGAACATGTGCACTTAACTGCTGCACCACTGGGCCAGCCCTGCAAATTTAATTCTTCAGCTGTTACACACAAGCCATTTCCACAAGGGAGTCTTGCCATGTCTGCATTGTCTTCCTACATAACTTTAAACTGACACTAATTTTTAGTGACAAGGGCCACCTCACACGACCAGATTTTGTGATCCTGTCCCAGGGGCTATCCATTTGGTCAAAACGTGGTCCGAGTCCTGGCGCCTGGGCTATTAATATTAGAAGGACGAGTGGACGATGCAAAAAAGGCTTAAAGCACCCCCATGTGGCCAATACAGGTTACAACAAGCCGTGCCTTCTTAAAGCACTGAAGCGGCCTGGCGCCTCCTTATCCCTTTGGCCCAAAGAGGCAGTTGTAGCCGGGATGTTGTAAGAGCATTTACTCTGCAGGTCTGATACGCTCTTAAGTGTTAATCCAGATCTCCCATCCTAATAGCAATGAAAAAGAAATTTCCAAAGAAATTATTCTTCTTTGGAAGGGAACAACAATAAAAAATCTTCAATAATAATATTTCTAAAAGGTTTGGATATTTTATGTGTGTCTATGGTCCTAGGTGCCAGCTTTGCAAATGCCTTAGGTGATTTCCACTAAACTCTTTGACATGTAAAAGAGTGAAGACACTTTGTTCTGTTTCATAATAAATTATTGATGCGTCCAAATACAAAGGGAAGAATCCTGGAAAATAAAGAATGTAAAGAATTTGACTTTATTGGAGAGCACAGCCATCCACATAAATGAACGGGGGGCCTCACACAGCAGAAAGAGCCCAGGGCTGGACTTCAACAGAGAAAGAGGGACCGACCACTCCAGACTCAGTCTTCCTTCCCTCTGCCCCACTGCTGGCTACACAGGCAGCGAGTGACAAAGACTCTTTGCTTGACCAAACTTGACCACACTGACTTGCTTGACCAAGTCAGGTTCCTGAGACTTCTCCTTGACCCCTCGGTGCGCTTCCTTATAAAATCCAGTTTTAGCACAAAATCTGCTGAGTCATTTTAACAAGAAATCCAGACTGTCAACATCTGATCAGATTCCTCACCCCCCACCATCCCCCAGGTTGTGTCTGATCACCCTGGCCTGCCTTCAGCAAAGATCCTAACTCCATTTAGCAAGAGTCCCCCCTTACCTTGATGTTTCTTCTTAGTAATTTTCCAGCCAATGCCCCCGACCCTGCCCCTTGGCTAGAAATCCTCTCTTGCCCACGCTGTATTCTGTACTATATACTGAGGTCTCTTTTTCCCTGTTGCAATAGTCCCGAATAAAATCTGTCTTTACCACATTAACTCCTGTCCAGCTCTAGTTTTTCTTTGACATGAGCACCTCCTCATAAACTGATCTGGGCTAACAGCAGCTGCCCCACCTAAAGTGCTGCTCCCCTCAGGAAGCAGCTCACACCCCATAATGAAGAAGAGCACAGAGACCCGGCCCCCCTGCCCCATGTGTGGCACTTCTGCAGGGCTGCCCCTCCTCAATCCTCAGCTGTGACTGTATCAAATTTTAACTCGTTCCTCTACCCAATCCTACTTCTTCCCCTCCCCCATGATGTTGACCCCCCAAGGGCACACCCCAGTAGACCTCCTCAGACACACAAACCTCCATCTCAGAGGGAGCTCATCCAAGACAGCACAGAGGGACTAGAGTTGGGCTCTAGAGGCCCAGGAGCCTGGTGTCCTGGGGGCATATGTGAGACCGTTATCTTCCCGGGCAGGGTCTCCATCTCAGTGGGAGTGATACTCAAATGTAGTTTCCTATAAGAAGTAAATTGGACTTTAGGGGGACTGGGGGGTTGGTTAGCCAGGTGCCTAGCACAGAGAGAGCAGCTTAACAACTTTCTTTGCTCTTAAGCTATTATCGTTATGGTGCTGATGGTGACAATGATAATGATGATGAAAGAAAGTTAATGGCTTAATGTTCCACCTCATCAGATTAACTATTTCTGTTCTTTTAAAGCTTGACCTAACCTAGTGGTTCTCGAGCTGTGATGTGTAGCAGAATCACTGGGGAGGTGAACGGCCAGGGGAGGGGAGGCGTTGCTTGTGACAAACACAGATCCTAGGGCCGGAGAGCCTCTTTTAGTGGATCGAGGACAGCCCCAGGTGAGAAAATGGCCTCAAGTATACGCCCTCCTCCAGCTGAGGCCGCCTGAGCCCACCTACAGACTCAGCTGGCCCCAGGATCTGTTCCTGACCTTAATCTGAAGGGATCCAGCTGGTACTTCCACACTGCCAGCCAACAGCTGAGCTTGGACTCCATTCTAGAAAGTGGGCTTCTACATTATTCCAGATCATAGGGTACAGTAAAGAGAAAACACACTCATTGACCACATAGGTAGGCATGGGTAGGGACAGTAAGGGGTACTGTCCCTCAGGAATTCGAGTATGCTCATTCCCCAGGATCCAGAAATCCCACTCCCCAGGATGTATCCCCAAGAAACTCTCGTGGGTCAGACCTTAAGCACACCAGGATTCTTATCCTGTTAGCGGAGGTCATGGAAATTGGAGGCGACCTAGCAGTCCATCACAGGAGAATGAGTAAGTAAACATGACAGATGCATTTGGAAACAATAACTCAAATGTCACTAAAGCAACACGGATAGTTGTTTAAAAAAGTATTGAGTGGAAACAGTAGAGACCAAAACAAGGGCTTTAGCATAGTTTCCTAGAAACTCACATACATGCCAGACAGCACAATAGAGTTCATGAGGATCCTTGCAGACCACTAGAATGGTGATGTGGGAGGGAGGGAAAAGCAAGTGAGGATGGGGAACAAGGAAGATCATTCATTCATTCACTTCTTCACACGGACCAAGGATGAGAATGAATGGAGGAGTATCATTAACACAAGTCTCTGTGTTTGCAGCTGGAAGGAAGGGAAGAGAGGAGGAAGGAAGCAAGGATAGAGGTATTGGACCCAAAATACTTGAATCCCACCACAGAGGTGCAATGGGACTTGACTTAACCTCTCTGATCTTATTTCTCCAGCAAGAATGCAGAAATACTCTCTGTGCGTGACTGTTGTAATTATTCAGTGACTCCGCCTCTGAAAAGCATCTGGCACAGGGTAGGAGTCCAGCGTTCATTCCCTCTCTCCCCTTCTGAGACTGAGCTGCCTCCTCGTGATCCTGGTTGCCGGGTCCTTGCCTGGCTAGGCCACCCAGCGAGACTGGGGACAAGCTCCTCCAGGCATGGTCTACTGCCAGGAGTGGGTGGTATTCAATACGCACAAATGACATATGACATCTTCTGCCGCTGAAATGGAGTGACCTCTGCAGGATGCCCCTTTGCTCCAGGCCTGTCAACTGCACTTTAGAGCAACACATGGCAAGGTTGCCTCTTTATAGGGTCCAATTCAATCTGCATCAGAATCATCTGATTTTAAATGTAGATTCCTGGGTGTGGAGCTCAGGAGTAAACACGTGTAGCCAACTCTCCAGAGGAGTTTGATGTACTATATAGTTTGAGAACCAATGTCATAGGATGGAAAGGAGAGAAACAGGCTAGAATTAAAAACATTGGGGTTTTTGCAAATGTTTGAAAATATTAATTTTGCAGGTCATTACTGATAAGAAATATGTCCGGATTAAAATGTCACATAAAAAGTAACACAGGTCCGCAGTTCCTTATCCGAAGTTCTGAGACTCACAATGCCCTTAAAACCACATAAGCATAATTTCATGTGGCCACAGAACGTGGGCTGGACTGAGAAAAAACTATTAATACACGTTACATGTCCCACTTAATATGACCATATGTTTCATTGCTGAAATATTAATGTGGTTTTTTTTTTAACAAAGTGCTGCCCAGACACCACTAGGGGGTACGCAATGCATGCTGTAATGCCTTTTCCTACAATCCAGAATATTCTGAAGTCCAAAATACATCTGACTGCAAAGGTTTGGGGTATGGGATTGTGCGCCTGTTCTAGGAAAAGAATAGAGCATATTGGTACATAATTTCTTGTTCTGGGTTCTTCCCACTCCTTGGGAAGGCTCTGGGGCCCCCATCCATGGAAACACACACCTGAACTGCGCCTTGATGAGCCCTGAAGCCTAGCTACCTTGTAGTATGTTGATTCCCTGTGTTTGAGTCTCCAGAGAGAAACCAGCTTATTAGAGCTTTCCCGACATTTCCTCAGAACTTATCAACTTTGCTCGGCAGAAAGCGCTTTCTACAAAGCCAGTGGAAGTGCAACCCGCCGTCCTCCAGTCTGGCCTTCTCAGAGCAACAGTGTCATGTGGGGCAGAGAATGCAGGGCTGCGAGGCAGCAGACCTGACCCCCGCTCAGTTCTGCTCTCAGTCCTTAGAGAAAGTACAGCCTCCCGGCCTCAATCTCCTCCTCCATGATGATGCTGCTTATCATCAGTCCCCAGGGTTGGGGATGAGGCGTGCCCAGCCCCAGACCTGAGAGTCGACTAGTAAAGACAAAACAGATCTGTTGAAACGTGTCATCTGTGCTTCTAAAAGGTGCATAACCTCCCAGGTGGAATCAGGAGAAGCTAAGAAATGAAATAGATGACCCAACAGAAAAGAAAACGGACTCCAGCTAACCTTGAGAAAGGCTGCGTGAACCGAAGGAATGACAAGTAGAAAAGCCAGTCAGGGTGCCAGATTTGTCTTCTGATCCTCTCCAGGGAACAGCATGAGTCGTGACAAGCATCCAGTTAAGTAGGGATCCCTCGTTCCCAGGACTCCTAGGGGTCCTGGGCATCCTGGGTGTCAGGGCCTCCTTGACACCAAGCAATCAGCTGACGAGAGCCCTCTGGCCAGCTTGACAGCCATAATCTTTGATAAAGACTAGGACTTGAGCATCCCTGGCTGTCATCGTTTTCTTGTGGATTTGTTTATGGCAGTTCTGCCCATGATGGAGATGAGACTAAATGTACAGATCTACAGAGCTGAGACCCAAACTCAGTGCTGGGCCTCAAGCCCCCTGGGGCCAGGCTGCCTGAACCATTGCTTCAAAACAACCCATGTTTGTCGGATTTTTCAGTGCAGTTTCCCTGGCCTTCCCCAAGGCCTCACTGTTTCAGAACTTTATTTATTCACTTCAGTTTTCCAGCCAAGAACAAGATCTGCTTGCCTCGGAACGGAGACTCAGTAAAGATGCTTTTTTCTTTCCAACACCATAAAACCAACCAAATTGTTTAGGAAGATTTACTTGGGACAATTTCTTCACAGTTTGTATCATATCTTTGGAACAACGTTAAACACATTGTAGGCACTTAGGAAAGAGTTATTGGCTGTTCATGCCTGATTTCAATAATTTTTGCATTTTCTGTGTCTGTCTCAGTTCAACTTTGTAAGTGAACCTCTTCACCCAAAAGCTCTGTAATTTTTCCTGCGAGGCCACATCACCACTTGTTCCCTACCTTCCTTCCACCCTCAGGAGAATCTGGAAATAATAGAATGTTTTAACTTTTTTTTCCCTCAACTATCCCACTATAATTTTTTTTCTGATGCTTTGTGACACAACTTAAGGGCTGACCCCCCGGGGCCCTCAGTGATGTTGGAGAGTTAATTGGGACAAAGTTAATTACTTGGTGTCATCTGGCCAAACATGACAGGAAGCATCTATGAACAAGAACGTTAAACCCGAGAAAGATGACACACCGGAATCTCTTAAAAGAAAATGGCGAGCAGGCTGGGGGTGTGAGAACCATTGAGGAAGAACCAATTAAAATTTCCTCAGTCAGTCTGTAAGGTCTGAGTCACTTTCTTCTAAATCTGTGAAATTTCCAATTTGCTCTCAACTTCTTGAATAATACCTCGATTCCCTGTACTTTGTAGAATTTAGCATTTTTCTTTTCACCTCCTGGAGCTGGATATACCTACTAATTTCAGTCCCTACTGACTGATGTGACCAGGATTTTGGGGTGACTCGCTTGGATTGTCTGCCACAATTCGCACGTGCGCCTTATAGATCAGTGGCTGTCTGCATACATACGGCAGTTTAAATGACCCCCCTTCTCTCTCCGAAGCCCAAGAGGGTCTCTTCCCTGTGCCCCACCCTGCTGCCTATCTGCAGACTCAAGCTCGCCACCACCGTCCTTGCTTGTCACCATCCTTGCTCTTCTCTCGCCCTATCCCTGGGTCCTGGGGCAGGCACTCTGAGTCTCCCGTAGGCTGATCTGGTAGGAAAAGGGGAGAGGAAGAAAGAGAGAAGACAATGACAGGACAGAAGGAAGGGAAACCCTGCCTCTATTTGCCTTCCCTGACCGCCACCACTTCAGTGCTGAGCTCAGAAGCGGCCAGGAGGAGAGAGGGGAGGGAAGGAGGAAAGCAAAGAGGAGAAGCGCCCACAGAGAAAACCCTCCCTTGAGCCCTATTCTATTCAGCGTCCTCTGCCTGCTCCTCGCTTCTACCTGCTTCTACCTCTGGAGCCGGGCCAGGCCAACCCCGGGCCCTCAACCAGTGTTTGGACATGGAAGTACCCACCCCTCTTCGGGGGAGGTATTCTCGGGCTCCCAGTTCCGACCTCTGATGTCTGAGCACCATCTACAAATGAACTTTTGGAACACAGTGCTTTGTAAATAGAGACTATTTACATTCCACCTTAAGTTTCTGGTATGCATATATTTATACTTCTGTACTAAGTACAACTTTTCTCTATCATATGTTAAATATAGCTATTTGAGTTCATCAGTATAATTACTTATATCTGAAGACAAACTCAAACATTTTAACCATTTTCCTTATTTTAAAAACTAACTCTTTTTCCTATCTATATTTTTATAACATTTGGGTAATTTTATTGTTAATGTTATTAGTATTAGAAATGTGTGAATTACCATATATACACATATACACAGTGATTCTCATATATATGAAATTTACATAGAAATTATATATATTACATACAATATACTTTTTACATATATAGTATTAAACATCAAGACAAAAGACTAGAATAAAGTAATAAAATGTTAACAATGGGAGTAGAATTATGGGATGTTTCAAAGCTCTTTCTACTTTCTACAGTTTCCGAATTTCTTCTTATAACACATATGACTTTTTTTTTTAAAGATTTTATTTTTCGTTTTGTTTCCCCAAAGCCTCCCAGTGCGTAGTTGTATATATATATATATTTTTAGTTATGGGTCCTTCTAGTTGTGGCATGTGGGACGCCACCTCAGCATGGCTTGATGAGCGGGATCTGCGCCCAGGATCTGAACCGGTGAAAGCCTAGGCCGCCAAAGCAGAGCCCACAGACTTAACCACTCAGCCACGGGGCCGGCCCCAACACGCATTGCTTTTATAATTTGAAAAATAAAAATAAACAGAATTATATATTTTAATATATTAATGCCTGTTAACTATGAAACCTGGCTAAAACCAGTAAAACAGGGCACTTTTAGAGACAATGTTCCAAATTTGAATTTTCAAAAACAAAAATATCTATTATAATGCTTTTAAATGTGACAGGAACTTGGAAATTGTCAGAGTAGTAGAAATCTATAATTAAGAGACTAAAGATATCTTTCTAGGTGTTGTCTACAGTAGAAAAGAATTCTAGCTAATTCTTAGAAAAACAAGCACTTGTCTACACATATATCTCGAGTAACAGAAAGTGTCACTTGGTGAAGTCTTACATTCCTGGTGAATTTTCTGATTTAGAGACACATGTACATTTTCATCATTTCTGAAGCATATATGTGTTTTGAACTCAAAATTCTCTGTAACACAAATGTTCCCATCCCGCCTTGGTTTTATGTGTCTTCAGCAGAGCTGTATTTGCAGAAGGCGGTGAGAATGGAGTGAGCAGGAATAGGGGAGCGAGTCGCCAGTCCCAGCAGCGTGACTGAGGACCCTGTCACTGTGGGGTTGTCACTCACCGGCCCAGAGCTGCAGCTTCCTCACCTGAAAACTGAGTTGGACAGTCCTGAGCCCTCGGTGCGTTGCTGCGAGAGCCCCGTGTCTGTTAAAGGGCGCCATCTGACCTGGTCACCTCTAGTGCGGCTGTGACTTCTCTGTCCCTTTCGCTGAGAAATGAACTAATTCTAGGGGACAGCGCAGAGACCCCGGGAGCAGACAGTACCTTCAAGAGGCTTTGAGAAGACATTCAAAACACAGAAACCAGAAGAGCTGCAGAAGGTAACAACATGCTGTGAAACAAGGGACTTTGATGGGTGCAAAGGAGAGACTGGAGAAAGGAAAAATGCACTGGAGGAACACTTGCTTGTCTCCTTTCCCAAAGCGGTGGGCAGTTGAAGGAATAAAGAGACAGCATTCACAAAGCAGTCTCCGATAAGACCAGCGACACAGGCAGGGCCATGGTATTTGGGACAACGAGGACAGAACAGTGGCTGGCAAGCTCCTGGCTGAAGTTCCTGAGAAGCCGCTCAGGACGTCTGGCGCAGCTCCTGTTTCCTCTCAGTGAAGCAGAGACAGCTGTGCTCAGACAGGAGCCTGAGGGACCGTGCGATGGGGGAGGGTCTCCGGTTCATTTGTAGGTGAAGAGCTGTAGCTGCTGCGCCCGGCTCCGCAGACACCCTACTAAAATATTGTGATAAGAAAGCCGCTGGTAGGGATGCGGCTGTGTGTATTTTCCCAGGTGTGAGATGGGATTAGAGCAGAGAGAAATGTGAGACCTTTCGGTAGGACACACTGGGCTGGTCAGAGCATGGACATCGCCACTCAAAGAGTTAAAGGGTTTCTATTATGTCTACAGAGCAAGACAAACCCCCCAACAACTGAGATCTTCTAGAAGGATCAGATGCACATTAGGGGCTGGGGATGTCAACAATAATCTTTCAAAGGAAAAATAAAGTACTCGTAAACCAGACTCCCTCACTCACATATCCTGAATCCGTAACCCAGATGGCTGATTGGTGAGCCATTTCACAGTGCCCGTCTTCATGCCCTTTTCAACTTTCCTTTGGTTTATTTAAAGATGTCTTGAGTAACCTCTTAAGGAGGAGATTTCTCTGACAGAATCGGCATGATCAGCAACAATCTCACAGGCTAAGTGACAGCAAGATTGGATTGAATAGATAACAAAAGTTTCAGCAAGGAAACCAAAAATGGTTTGGGTACAATGCTGACTCTTTGCTCCATTCAGAATTCTCACGGATTCTTTCAATGTATGTGACAAAGCAGCCCGTCTGGAATGTTACCTTCCTGAAATATTTAATGATCACACAAATGTCTATTAATTGTTACAAATTTTATGGAAAATATATTGCTACTTTGAGAGCAGACAATAATGTTTTGAATTTCTTAATGGTATCTAAAATTTCAGGGAAAGAAAAGATAAAACTTTCAGAAATGGGAGTCCACTGGGTCTGGGGATGGTGGGGGGAGTTGTTTTCAGAAAGGCTCTTACTTTATCCTTGTTCAGGCCTCGTTATCCTAGAGATAAAGGTCAGATGTACAGGGTCTTCAGTCAGCACCACGTGATGGTGAAACCCCCCAGAAATGACTCTATTTACATAACACAAAAATCTTCTCTAAAAAGGAAAAGGCACACTTCTACAGGAAAAAAACAAAATTTTTTTGCTGTGAAGAAATTGGCCCTTTTCCCTAGGATGCCTGAAGAAAGGTTTTTGCAATGGAGATGATTCATGCCCAAGATATATGTATTCTAACTGGGGGGAGAAACCAAATTGCTAAGCAACAGCTACAATGCTTCCCTCTTTTATAATGATAACGTCACATGTGAGATGAACGTATAGAGGGATGTATAACCGAACAATTGACAAAAAATACCCTTGAGGGGGAGAGTAAAAGGGAACTTTCAAGGTCTTATTTTACCTGTTTCTGTTTCTCTGTCCATTTTTAAGCTTTTGTAATCAGAAAAAAAGGGAGGATAAAGATTTTTAAGTTGGAATTACTTTGAGGCCCTCTACACTATGGGCATTGGAAATAGGTTGAGTTTGAAAATCTCATTTCCAAGTACAGACTTGCCCACACAAAGGAAACTAGCAGAGGAATCTGCCCACTAAGCATTTAGGCTAGAAAAGCTTGGCCCTGCGTGGAGGTACAGAAGGTGGACACCGCATGGCAAGACCCACGTGCTGGGAGGCTCGCTCCTACCATACCTCTGCTCCCAGCCCTGCTGTGACCATGCCGTCACCCATCAGGCCAGAGGGACAGCCATGGCGGTGGGGAGAGTGCTAAGCTAGGTAAGGGGCAGGGGGGCTTTGCCAGCAGGCCTTTGTCAATAGATTCATTAACTGGAGAATGTTGACAAGCTGCCCAACTCTTGCCTGCCTAAGAGAGTCATGCCATTATCAGCCTCAGCTCCCCATTCTATGCCCTTATCCAACGCTCCATCCCGCTGTCATCCAGCCTCCCCTGGGCTAACTGGGAAGGTCTGCCCCAGGAGACCGGTTCCAGGGAAGGGCAGCAAGAAGAGAAAAAGGAGAAAGCGGAGGAGAGCTGAGATTGAAGGAGAATGGGAGAGACAGTGAGAGCCAGTGGAGAAAGAGTAGAAGACAGGAGGGTGAGGGTGGAACATGGAGAATGAAGGACTGTGGATTGGCCATGTGTGAAAGAATTGGGGAAGGTCAGAAAGAGGTATTCACAGTGCTTCAGGGTTGAAGAACTGAATTCCTTCAATGTCCTCTCTTGTGATTCCCGTCCGTTGGACTGTGCTTCTTTAAATGCGTGTCTCTGACCCTGGGCCGTTGCCCTCTTGGGTTGCAAAGGCAACAGGATCCAACAAGACTCAGGAAGGGTGCGAGGGGCGTGGCACACAGGAGGCTGAGCCTGCTGTCCTTGGAGGGCAACCCCATTGCAGCAGATGAGGAAACGCTCTGAACACTGGAGGTGGCCTCAGGAGTGCTACTAAGGCAGGAGAAATTATTCACTAGATTTGGGAAGAAATATCCAACTTAGAGAAGAAGTGGGAATAAAGACTGAGCTCAAAAGATACACCTCATCTATCTCCCTCACACCTCTGCCTTCCGGACACATCCTCCCAGACAGGATAAATTTGGAGGTGGTTCCCTCATGCCCCACTAAGGAAAGGTGGAGGGAAAGGTAGTTGATGAATGATTGCCCGGGCTGACTTAGGTCACAGACGCTATGAACGAAGCACGATATCAATTATCAGCTGCCGGAGCAAGATAATTCCTGGCAGCCATCCCTCTCGCCTACCATTGGTATCTTTAAGTCCCTAGTCCAGCACCTGAACTGAGTTGCTGCCAAATTTGAATATGAATTTTTTATTTCCTACTCACAGGGAACTCTTTAGAGAAGCTGACATTTTCAGAGCAAATGAATTTATGTTCAAGACCTCAAAAAGTAGTGCTTTTACATTCTAGTTGACTTTTGGCTGCCAGACACCTTAGCTTTCTATCAACCATGTTTTAAAATACTGTAATGAGTACTTGCTGTGTTGTCACATAGAGACTTAGCATCTGAAAACAGGTGGTTGTCCATAATTCTTAAAATGATTAGACTTAGGCTTTGGACTTACAAGCCATGGGCTTCAGGTTCCACTCAGTATTAACTCAATATTAACTTTAGTTATCTCTCCGAGCATCAGTTTCCTCATCTACAAAAAAATGGATAAAAATAACAATTCACAGAGCTTTAGTCAGGATTAGAGGAGATAATGGACAGGAAATTGTCTGGCACTATGCCCAGCACATCCTGTTGGTTTTCTTCCCTTTCACATTATTAATTTGCTTTGCAAATCTGTTTTCCCCCCTCAACAGTGCAATGAGCTCTAGATGAGATTTTAGAATCATAGGTAATTTTAAATTATTGGAGTATGTATTAATTAGACTTTTAATTATTATAATTACTTATTGCAATCAATAGCAAATTGCATAATATCAAATACTACCTCCTCTTCAACACACATACACGTCAGCTCAGATGCTCCTATCCGATAGTCTGCTCTCACTCCCTGGTCTGACCATAGTTTCAGCAGTGGTCTAGCCCCGACCTGTTATAGCATGACACGTGATCCTCAACTCTGGTGCTGGCTTCAATCCTACAGCTGCCTCTCAACACGAAATGCAGACTGCACCTTCCTGAGAGGGGCTACGCAGACTTCTAATGGCCAACACCTCTTTCTCGTGATTAAAATACGCAGGAGCAAAAGTGGGAGAGCATGAAGGAGGGGCGAAGTGGACAGTCATGAGAACTCCATCATCCTCTGCCTCTGGTGCCTCCTTGAGTAGCCAGCCCCACGAAAGTGTTGGGAAGAGAAAACCTGTGGAATTATAGCATCGGTTTTTACATTGAATGAGATTATTTCTGTCATTATCATTTACTAGTAATTTTTTCTTTTTAGTTTAAAAATTATAGCTGAAATCAGGACTGTGGCACAATGGCGATTACCAGAGATTAAAAACGAAATGGTTTGTGTCCAGTTTCCAACATTGTGTAGATTCCGTAAGTGCTAGAAATCAATTTTTACAGGAAAAATATACAGTTTAAAATGGGGCCTTGCTGTCTTTGGATTATGCCCCACCTGTCATTGGTCTGAGCAGAGAACAGGCCCTGTTCACCAAGCCTGTGACAGGATCAGGCCCTGGATGGGCACAGCTCATTTGACCCCAACTCCTCCGGGGAGTGGTTACCTCTGTCACCTACACCTGAGGAGATGGGGTCACACAGGAGGCAGAGGCAAAATGCAGACTTTCTGGAAGCTCAGCTTCCCTCATCCATGGTGAACTGCTGCTCCATCCAGGGCATCCTAGAGCAGCACCAACGAGGATGCCCTGATCTCCTGGCCTGCGCCCCCTCCTGGCCTTTTCGGTAGTTGCCATCCTGCTGGCCACCTCTCCTCTCATACCCTCTGACCTCACCCGAGCTCTTCTGTGTGGGAACTAAGTGAAACTTCCAGATTTTTCTGTGGTGATGGAACTGGAAGAAATCTGAACTTTTACTTACAAAGTCTATTCATGCATGCAGCAACATTTCAAAATGGGTGGAGAAAACTAATACTAAAGGACAAGAGTCTTATTAAATGCGTCTAATCTGACTCAATTAGCTGCCATGTGCTTCAGTTCCATTCGATTCCTCACACTTTCAAACATTTGCCAAAACACTGAGGCATTATTTTGAGCCTTTTGGGTTTAACAGCTCTGATTTGGGTGGTATCAGTAAAGGGGGCGAGGTAAATTTAATCTTTATTTGTCTTTGCCAGCTTGTATTTTGCTATGCTGATTCTGAAGTTGAAAACTTTTTGTCGTTCTCTACTTTGCCACTTGGGAGTTCATTGATAAGAAAATTTATTCACTGTGACTTTGTTTCTTCCTTAATGAAAAGTTCATTCTCCGTGTTGCTGGCCTGTCACAGTCCCATCCCCGGCAAGGCACAGAACACTTCAGTCACCTAAACCACTGTCTGGACAGATTTGAGCAAGGAAAAGCAAGGGTAGTGAGGGAAATTGTGAAATTTAACTGTGTTGGGTTGACTGCCGTATATTTCTGCTGATTTCTAGATGTAGCAAAGATGATTTCTTTTCCTGAAACTTTCAAATACCAATGTTGGTTTTATGGAAGACAATGCCTTGATTTAATGTATCAACTGCCTTACAATGCACAGATTTGACAAATTCATTAATTTCCAGACCTGGTTATCTGATCACCTTGTATCAATACTTAGAGCTCAAGAGCAGTTCTTGCCAAAGGGAGGGAAGAGGGGCTTGCTTTAATTGGATCATTGTGATGCAGGCATGATTCTTAAGGGAAAGCAAATTTTTCCTAAAATAGCTTGTCATTGTCCCTTTTCTCTTATTTAATTGCCTTGATTTAAAAATGGGATAAACTTAGCAGAATGAAGAAAACAATCTAATATAGAGCCACGTGTCACTTATTTTTCAGAGTTATCTCGAAGTTTGCCCCGTGAGAACATAAGTCCAATGCTTACAGAAGAAATAACTTTCCACCTAGCCAAAGCTCAGCAGATGATTACACTGTGGTTACCGAGCCAGTTGAAAATGAAGCAACCACGGAGGGACCCCTCTCTACTGAGGAGACCAGTCAAGAGTTGATCTGGGAATCAGACATCAACAATGTTACTAACCTGGATGACAGCTGCTCGGAGTCCAGGGACCCCACTGAGGAAACACCAACAACAGACCTACCTGGGGATTCCGTTGCCCGTGAGCACACTCTGCTCCCTAACTTTACGTGGAGACACTTGGTTGGCTTTCCAGCTCGAATTTTGCTTTTGTTTTGATTAGCTTATTTCTGTTGGTTTTCCCTCTTCATTCATGCACTTTTCTAATCCACCACTCTGCTTGGCTCCCATCTTATCCTCGATAAAGTGGAAAGAAAAACAACCACTCTGCTGTAGTGAAACCATGGCCCAACTCAGTTCTCAGAAATTCAAAAATGAGTACAATCTATTAGCATCTCCCATCTGATTTTCTTCCTGCAGGATTTTCTTTAGGGTTGTAACCTTGACCCACTGTCACATTGTTTTCTTTTGAATCAATGTTCCGTATTCTAGAAATCACATGGAAGAGTATGATATGTTCCCTTAGTTCGGTACACATTGTGCAAAACAGAAAGAGAAGAGGAACAGCAGAGAATGCACAGACACCCTCCTAAGCCAGTAGAACAAAGTTTACTTTCTGGTCCCAACTCACGCATTGCCCATTTGTTTCTTTCATGGACTAAGATCACAAGAATCTTCAACAGCAGAAATGCCAGGAAGACTAGAATCTCACCAGATGGTGGTATTAATAATGGAGCAAACTAGAACTGACGACACAGACATCAAGTCTGAAAATGACACAGGGAATATAAATATTGTGAGATGGTTCCCCCCTCCCAAATTCTGCTTATGTACCAAAAATTTTCACTTCCTTCGTATTATTCATGGTAAAATATGGAAAATAGAATCACACATCACATCCAAAAATGCTCTGCTGGCAACACTGTATGATTCACTCTTTTTGTCATACATCTCTTTAAATAACAAATTGATGGTTATTAAAATCACAGAATATTTAGTAGGGGCTTATTTTACTTGTACCAACACTTCGATTGAGAAAAGGATTTAGGGTGGCTTATGAGGTAAGGAAAAAGGATGAACAAAGACAAGAACTTCAACTAGAATCAGAACTGAAGTTGGTCCTTAAGAACTAAATGTCACATAGTTCTCCTTGCTTTCTCCAGGTGACCTTGGCGGAGTAGGGGGCTTCATCATCCCTCCCATCACTGTCTTCCTCGAGGGCTCCAGTGTGTTTGGTCAGAGGAAAACTCAGAATCAGGTGAACAGGTGGCAAGCGGCATATGTGTAGATGACCAGTCTTGAATCTGGGGACCAAGATCTATCTGTACACCCAGGAGTGCTGGAACTGATGCCATCAGCATTGAAACTTCCCCCCACATGCAATTTACCTGCCCACAAAAGTTCCAGCCTCCCAACGCCACACCTTCCGCCCAAAGTACACACAGACACAGAGGAAAGGTATCCCAAACCGGTGTGCTCTTCATCACAGAAACAGAAAAGAGACTTCTTTAAAAATTGTTAGCACTCCTGTTCTGGGCAGTGTATGGTCATGGAGCGTCATTCTCAAGCCTCACATGGTCTTCTACTTGCAATGTCTGAGTTATTGCCAGAATCATTACCAGCAGTTAAGGGAAGGGGAGCAATTGTTTCAGGATTCAGACAATCAGAAGGAATTGGAATTCTCAAAATGAAAAGTAGTTGAGATGCAAATTGATAGAGGGTCAAGTGATGCGAAAGAAAAGGTTCCGAAAGTTTGTGCGTGTGCACACGTGTGTGTAGCATATATATTATAGTATAGTATAGCATAGTATAGTACAGTGTAGTATATTTATTATAAATGTTATATTGTATATTTGCAAATGTACAAATTATTCCAAGACCAAATAATTAGTATGAAAATTAAAAGCAATTACATATAAAAGGTACAGGAAGTATAATTAACAAGAACTGATGGTTACTAGGCCTCTACTTTGTGCCAGATTCTGCTTTAAATGGTGTACATACGGTATCTTATTTCATTTTAACCCTCACAACAACCTTATGAAATAGATACTATCTTATTTTATGGATAAGGAGGCTAAAGCTTGGTAAGGTTAGGTTACTCGCCCAGGGCTCCCACAGAGAGGGGTAAATGAGGAATCAGATGAGGGCCTGCCTGCTCCACGGCCAAGGTCTAACCATTACGTTGTGCTGCCTCCCAGTGGGAAGAGCTGGTAACTAGCAAACTGAATTCTGGCTCTCTGACCCCTTCGTTTCTCTAGAACTGTTTTCACCTATAAGATGGGTTGGGCAAATATGACCTCCACAGTGCTTTTTATCTCCAGCATTCTTAATTGCACGACGGTTAGGAAAATACATCCATGTCACAAATTGATTCCTAAGTATCCTGATCTCATGAAATGGAGAGCAATTCATTCAGCTGGATTTATGAATTGTATGTTAGGACTAATTAGCACGATCACATCTTAGTCCTGAGAATAGAATTATGGGGATATACATAAAGCTCCATGAGGACTGGACCTGAGACACCCTCGTTCACCTTTGCCTTCCTGGCAACAGGAACAGTGTCTTTCACATCGAGGGGCTCACAAATGACTAGTGGATCCTCAGGGGTTAATGTCAGATCATGAAACCACCTCTCTACTCGCCTTGTTTGGAAAAAGAAAAGAAAAACTTGAAACAATGGAGCCACTGACTGAAGTTGAAGATAATTCATTTAGTTCTCTCTCTCTGTTTTATAAGTGATTAATTTAGGCCTGGAGAGGACATTTAGGAAGGGAGGAAGGAAGGAAGGAAGGAAGGAAAAGAAACTATGAAATGAATAAAAATGGATTTATGTTGGGGTGGAAAGAAAGATCCAGAAAGAATACTTTTCTGATGACATTTTTTAATATAGTTTTTACTTTTTTCCTGCTTTTTTCTCCCCAAATTCCCCAAGTACATAGTTGTATATTTTTAGTTGTGGGTGTTCTAGTTTTGGCATGTGACCACCTTAACGTGGCCTAATGAGCAGTGCCATGTCCGCGCCCAGGATCCAAACCAGTGAAAACCCTGGGGTGCCAAAGCCGAGCATGCAAAATTAACCACTCAGCCATAGGGCCGGCCCCTAGTTTTTACTCTTGAACTACATAAATGTTATATATATTAAAGAATAAAACTGTTTAAAAAACACTAAAATTGATAATAAACTCATACCCATGAACCTAACTGTACATCAAATTAGTCACATAACTTCACAAGGAAAAAAATATTTATATGACTTTAAAACAGTACTTTAACCATATATCCTTATGGGATGTAATGAGAAGAAGAAATGTTTACATTCATTTAGGGACTTTATTGTAATCAGTAATATTAGTGTTTTGAAAAGTTTTCATATATATCATAGTATAAATCAAACAAGAAATTACGTTAGGAAAGAAGATTTGCAGAGCAAGAGAAAAGAGTTTAAAATTAATGTTAAGCAAAAATCTTACAATGCTGATTTGAGTTGAAGATACCAACATAATTAAGTACTTTGAAACATATAAACATTTCCACCTTTGTGCATTGAAAGGCCAGGAGAAATGACAACAAAGTATTGATGAGTAGGCTTCGCCATCAAAATTTTATTTTGAAATGCCATTGGCTATTAAAGTCTCCTTGAGGAAACAGCTGATTCCAGATCCCTCTGGTAGGAAAGTACAGGTAATTCTGAGAAATCTTGTTTGTTCAGAAAAGAAGAAACCAAAGATAACGGGATTATGTCAAAAGGACACAGGGACTTCGAAGGGATTTCTACCAGTCAACATCCACAGAATTAAACCACAAGAATAATAACTAAAAGGGCAACATGAGAGATCCTGTGGTGATAAAAATATTCTATATCTTGATATAATCAATGTCAATATTCTTATTGTGATATTATACTATAGTTTTGCCAGATGTTACTATAGGGGAAAGTGTGTAAAGCGTACCTGGATTTTCTCTGTATCATTTCTTACAATTGCATGTGAAGTTATAATGATTTCTATTTACTAATAAAAGAGAAATTAAGAAAACAAACTCATTTACAATTGCATTAAAAGACTAAAATACCTAGGACTAAATTTAACCAAGAAGGTGAAAGATCTGTATGCTGAAAACTATAAGACATTGATGAAAGAAATTGAAGAAGTCACAAATAAATGTTAAGATATTCCATGCTCATTGATTGGAAGAATTGACATTGTTAAAATGTCCATACTACCCAAAGCAATCTACAGATTCAACCCAATCCCTATCAAAATTCCAATGGCATTTTTCACAGAAGTAGAAAAACCAATGGTAAAATCTGTATGGATCCACAAAAGACCCCAAATAGCCAAAGCAATCCTAGAAAGAACAAAGCTGGAGGCATCATTCTTCCTGATTTCAAACTATATTATGAAGCTATATTATTCAAAACAGTATGGTATTGGCATAAAAACAGACACATAAATCAATGAAACAGAATAGAGAGCTCAGAAATAAACCCACGCATATATGGTCAATGAATTTAAGACAAAGGAGCCAAAAGAATATACGAGGGGGAAATGACAGTCTCTAATAAGGGATTTTGAGAAAACTGGACAGCCACATGCAAAAGACTCAAACTGGACCACTATCTTACACCGTACACAAAAATCAACTCAAAGTGAATTAAAAACTTGAACTTAAGACCTGAAACCATAAAACTACTAGAAGAAAACACAGGGGCTAAGCTCCTTAACATTGGTCTTGACAATGATTTTTTGGATTTGACACCAAAAGCAAGGAACACTGAAGCAAAAATAAACAAATGGGAGTACATTAAACTAAAAAAGTTCTGCATCTCACAGAAAATCATCAACAAAATGAGAATGGGAGAAAATACTTGTGAATCACATCTCTGTTAAGGGCTTAATATCCAAAATATATAAAGAACTCAAGAACAAAAGTCTGATTTAAAAATGAGCAAAAGACCTGAATAGACATTTTCCAAAGAAAACATACAAATGGCCAACAGGTACATGAAAAAGTGTTTGACAACACTAATCACCAGAGAAATGCAAACCACAATGAAATATCACCTCACACCTATTAGAATGGCTATTATGAAAAAGATAAGAAATAACAAGTGTTGGCAAGGATGTGGAGAGAGAAAAGAGAAGTCTTACGCACTGTTTATAGCAATGGAAATTGGTGCAGTCACTATGGAAAACAATATGGAGGATCCTCAAAAAATTAAAAATATAACTACCCTATGATGCAGGAATCTCACTTCTTGGAATATACCCAAAGGAAATGAAAACAGGATATTGAAGAAATATCTAGATTCCCACGTTCATTGCAGCATTATGCATAATAACCAATATATGGGAACAACCTAAGTGTCCATCAATGGATGAATGGATAAAGAAGATGTGAGGTACACACACACACACACACACACACACACACACACACAATGGAATATTATTCAACCATGAGAAAGAAGGAAATCCTGCCATTTGCAACAATATGGGTGGAAACTGAGGGCACTATGCTATATGAAATAAGTCAGGCAGAAACAGACAAGCACTACAGGGTATCATTTATATGTGAAATCTAAAAAATAGTCAAACTCATAGAAATAGAGAGTAGAAAAGTGGTTGCCAGGTGCTGCGGGTCGAGGAAATAGGGAGAGGTTGGTAAAAGGGTACAAATTTTCAGCTATAAAATGCATAACGTCTGAGGATCTAATGTAAAACATAGTGACGATAGTTGCTATAGTTAATAATATAGTGAAATTTAGTAAGCGAATAGAACTTACATGTTCTCACCAAAAAAATAAATATGTGTGATAGTGTGTTAATTAACTAGATGGGGGTTATCCTTTCCCATGTACACATATATCAAATCACTACCATATACACTTTAAATATATTACGATTCTGTATGTCCAATATACCTCAATAAGTGAAAGAAGCAGTCTGATAAGGCTGGATGATTCCAACTATATAACATTCTGGAAAAGGCAAAACTATGGAAGCAGTAAAAAGATCAGTGGTTGTCAGGGGCTTGGAATGGGAGGGAGGGATGAGGAGGCACAGAAGATTTTTAGGGTAGTGAAATACTCTGTGATACCTGTGATATCATGATGATGGATACATGTCATTATACATCTGTCCAAACACATAAAATGTACACCACCAGGAGTGATGTCTAACGTAAACTATGGACTTTGGGTGATTATGATGTGTCAATGCAGGTAGGTTCATCAGTTGTAACAAATGTACCATCTGGCAGGGGATGTTGATAACGGGGGAGGCTATGCATGTGCCGGGGCAGGGAGCATACGGGAAATCTCTGTACCTTCCCCTTAATTTTGCTATAATCCTAAAACTGCTCTAAAAAAAAAAAGCCTTATTCTAAAAATAAAATAAAATGAATTAAATTATTATAACAAAAAGAGAATAATAAGTGTAATTGATTTGGGCACATTTGAATACTGTCATGCATCCCATAATGACGTTTTGGTCAACATTGGATCACATGTACAATAGTGGTCTCATAAGATTAGTACCATACAGCCTGGATGTGTAGTAGGCTACACCATCTAGGTTTGTGTAATACATTCTATGGTATTCGCACAACAATGCAATCACCTAACAACGCATTTCTCAGAATGTGCCCCTGTCGTTAAGCAATGCATGACAGTATGTAATTCCTAAGTCTGATATGGTACTCACAAATAGAATCTCTTTCCAAAAAATTCACTGCTGCTATTGGAGGTGACTATTACACCAACCCCTTACTCTAAAAATCACTTGTGAGAGGAGGAATTAAGGATATATCCTGCCACTCCAGAAAGAGCTGTATTACATGGGAACCACATGGCCTCAGTTCATAGGGGAAGCTCTTTGTAATGGAAGAATGATAGCTAATAAGTGTGAAGGAAATGGCAGTTAGGGAAATCATCATTTTGTCATTCTGAATGAAATAACTGATTCAGATTCAACGCATGCTAAAATCACGAGGTGAAAGGGCAGTGAGGAGCTGAGTATTCACATTCGTACAAAAATATTACTTCCTATTAATTTACTAGTCCCAAGGGGAAAAACATAACTTTACAATGGAAAGCTCTGGCTGTCACCACCTTATTCACGGGACAATACTTAACATCACTAACAGTGGAACAACCAGATATTATACGGTCCCTGGCGTAATTAAAATGAGGAACACAGTATCACGTAAAATATTCTGGCCTTTCAACTGTCCTGGCTTCATGTGGGGGTCTTGGGATTACCTCTTTATCTCAAGGAGGCCTCGTGCCTCTGATTCTATCCAGCATGGAGGTTAAGCCCCGAGTCCCTCATACGAAGGTTGGGGACTCATCTCTGCCTTTTATCCTCTTGGGAACAAGATTCCCACAGGGCGACCGGGACCCATTTTATCTGTTTGCGTGTATATTCTTAAACTGAATTTTTGCTGCAGCTTTTTTTCTATGCCACAGGGCCTGGCCCCATGCTACAACTTTTTTAAGGCTGCCTCATTGGATTTTAACATCAGAGTTATGCTTATATTCCATAAAACGAATCTGAAACCCTTCCCAATACAGTAACGATCTGAGATGACCAGGCTGCTAGTACACAAACTGGGATATACCCCCTGTCCCCAAACAAGAGCATGCCAAAGTTCTCATCTTGGGACAGAGACAGGGGGAGTAAATGGAACACATCTTACCATGTTAAATACTTTCACAGTACTTATGGTGTTGTGCTCCATATTATTTTTTAGAGCAACGGGATTGATATCTAAACATAAGAAAAAGTGGCCCAGCTATGGCCACTTCAGGAAGCAGCTTCCTCAAAGACTGCTGTGCTGTACACAGTCCGGTTGGCAGATTCCAAGTTCTTGGGCATCACTTCACAGTGAGCAAGGACAGCAAGCTACCTTCTTCCCGCTACTCCCTGAGAGCTCAGCCCTTCATTCCGTGTCTGGCACGTGACGGACACTAATGACTATTTATTAAGTGAATGAACGAATGAATAAATATGTCAATTCTGCCTTGAAGAAATGTAGCATACACCCGTGACTTCACATCTCGTTACTGCTCTACCCAAGGCCATTATGTAGTCTCATCTTTCCTTCCTTTAATTCTTCCTCCACACTACAGGTTTTTGTTTTCCTAAGCAAGCTGGTCACTGCCCATTGCTTCTTAAGAATTGCCAATGGCTCTCGAATGCCAGACTCTTCAGAGAACTGTCTACTTTTCCAGCTTCATCTCCAGTTTTATAAACTATCCATGTGAGCCTCGACTCTGAATAGGCCCTCGAATTCACACTCGCTTCTGCACTTTTCCATCCACTCCCTGTACGCATCTTGTAAAATCTCCCACTAAAAACCCTCAAATGTCACTTCCTCTCTGACTTCCTGACCCCATACAAGACTTCCTTCCTTACTCTGTCCCCATAGTCTTTTAAACATAATTCTTTTAAAGTTTAGTTCTAGTTTAGTCTTTACATTAATTACACTTGAGTTGTTTACCTCCATTTCAGACTAATTCCTTAGAGCAAAGATCAATTATTCATCTTTCACACTAAATTATTATAATAATGCTTGGTACTCCTTAATGGGAGCTCAAAAAGACCTAAGTCCAATTTCTAACACTAGACAATTTCAGTTGTGATACAAGTTAAATATACCTCTCCACACTAAATTGGAACCCCAATCATGGCCTTCTCCCCTAGGAAACGTGTTCTGAGTTAGTAACAGAATCTTTCCCAAGAGGAACTTCCCAGACACTTAATATCACATTCATTTCTGGGTGTTTATGGACCCAAATAATCAAATTCCACCTCCCCAACAGTGTGGCTGGAAATTGAGTTTCCCTTCTCACAAAATAGGAAAATTGGCAGAGGAGAAAGAAATCAGGCTGTGAGGACACAAAATCAAGTTCTAATACTGGCTCCCACCCTTAGCTTAAGTTAAGTTAATACTTAAAGCTCTAAGGTTCAATTTACCAATTTTTAAAACGTGGTGAATGCATAGGTACTTAGCCAATTCGTTTCCTTGCTTTGTTGCAAATTAATAAAGCACCTAATGCAATTGAGACATAAAAATTTCTTTTTAATTACAACTTGGGTCATGCAACAGGCAAGGAATCTCCCCCACCCCTATCTCATGAAAGTCAGGTAAGGCAGTCGTCACCTGTCACTTGCAAAAGGAACAAGGTAGTATTCATAATTCAAATACTTGCAACATGGAGACTCTTTGTCCTTAAAAGTAAAATCTGAATTCTTTTAAAATGTTTTATACATTCTTTTTCAATTTATTCAAATCAGTATTTTACCTTTAATGTCCTAGGTTCATAGTAGTGTGACTGTTGGCCTTCTTTTCACAAGTGTATCAACAGATTCAGGAGACTCATGTGATCAGAACTCACTTTATTTCCTTCTATATGAATGGACTCTTTGGGAACACATCCACCAGATTGTGCCTGACATAGCAATAAGATTCTTTTCATTAATAATGGCCATAACTTTAGAATCTAAAATCAATTATAAACTATTACCTTCCAGCTTCAACTCCTATCAACCGATAAACCAATATAACGAAAAACAAGCTTCAGTTTTCTCCAGATATTTAATGCAAGATGCAGTGTAGCCATATTCCAGAAAATGCAATTATCAGTAGGGGGATTGCAGCCCTACTGAACCAAACAAATCAAAGTATTGTGATACAGCCTTATATAGAGGCATTTACGCTCTTAATTGCTATAATGCATACAGTTTGGTAAGCAAGGTCATCTCCGGTGCTTTTTTTTTACTTCAGGAGATTATATATTTTACAGATGAGACACTCAATCAACTCCACTGGTTTAAGAGTTCTAAGTATTATTTTTACTATAGAACTTCTTTTTCCTTCCAATTAAGATGGAAAGACCCAGCCTTTGGTATAAATAACTTATTCCCATTACAGTATTTAAAGGAGAGCATCAGTGTTGTCATTTGTGTAGCCTTTTGGTAAGGGGGTGGCTAGAGCCTCTTTGCTCTCAGTGAGTGCTCTGGGCTGATGGATAAACACACTAAATTTAACACCTTGGTTGTTGGCGGCTCTGACAAAACCACTGTTGGCAGTCATCGTGATGGCTTTTAGGGTGTCTCCCGTCCCAAAAATCGTTAATGAACGGCTATTGATTTTTGAACTGGCCACGAGTCTCAAGGCACGTTCAGAAGGCTGGTCTGGCACCACATTAATTCGCTTAATTAGCACAGTGGCCCTCTCTCTCTCCCCAGGTCCTCCTAAGGTATCTAGAATAGACTGAAAGTCCTTGACAGCAGATTCACAAGCAAATAACTCCTTGTCCTTCATGAATGCCTCCAGCTGTGGGAGAACCTGCTCCTTCCTCTCCTGCTCTGCTTGTTCCGTGAGGACTTTTTCTTTGAAGATAAAGTGGCAACCTCCATAGCTGAGGGCAGACACATATGTGATTAAAGTAGTAATGTCCAGATTTACTTTATTGCACACATCGACCTTAATCTCTGTTGGAAAGGCAACGCTTGCCAGTATATTTTCTCGGTCTACCCTGGTCACCTGCCAAAGTTCAGGGCCCTCGTCATCGGATTCGCTCTCACTGGGCTGCAGCTCTTCAGGGTGACCTAAAAGGGAGTTAACGGCCACGATGTCTCCCCTCACAGATATGCCCATTTCCTTCAGCTTCTCTGCCATGGGGCTGGAGACACTGTTGTAAAATGCAAAGATGATGTGCGGATTGCTATACTGCACTGGCTGCTGGCGACTGGCCTGGAGGAAGTCTTCAGCCTGCTCAATGATGCTTTTGTCCCCATACTGGCCCCTGCCCAGCCAAATGTTATGCAGAGCTTCAGCCTTTCGACCAATGGCTTTCACCCAAGTATGACCACCATTTGCAACTACATCCACCACAAGGGTCTGCTTTTCTCCCAAGGTATCTGTGTAACCAAAGACATGAAGAACACTAATAACTTCTTCCAGGTTTTCAGCGGATTCCACTATGGCTCTTAGGTGTGTTAGATTAGTGCTCTGTAAATGGGATTCCTTAATAGCTACTTTCCCAGCTTCTACTTTCTGTAAGAACTTTAATTCTGCCTTCAGTTTGCTACACAGTTTTGCACCCCCTTCTATGCCACCTTTCCTTGATCTAGAAAGTGATTCTGCTCTCTTGATCAGTTCTTTGGCTATGGCGATTCGTTCACAGAGCATGGAGTGTGCAGACATGCTGAGAGCATTATTTCTTCCCTGCAAAAAGAAAAGGAACAAGGCAAATTGAAACAGTCCTCAAAAATTACGGCAATTCTTCTCTGAGGATTATGAAACCAATCTAGCCACAAAGCTTACAGAGACTGAGCCTATGAACCTGGGCTTCTGCAAGTCTGATTTTGGAGTGCCTGCCTCCTCTGGCAGCTAAGGAGAAGATGATGGCTATCCTTTTGAACTTTTCTTTAGGTAGGCTGGACTCTGACGCACTTCAGATCTTCACGTCTTCAGTGTGAAGATCATGGGGTCCACAGCACGCCCCAGCTCAGGACACAATACAGGAGTTAGCAATCTGCTATATAAGGAATTCCCTATCAGTGGCCTTACTCTTTGGTTATAAGGAAATTTTGATACAAGGCTCTGAAAGTAAAGACAAAATGATTAAAAAAACATCCAGAGACCAGCTGGTTAGCAAATTGTCCAAAGGCAGAGCGGTCCCCCCAACTGAGCACGCGAAGCCTGTCTCCCCCTTCCCGGTTCAGGAGTGGGGCCCGGGTACCCGGCCGCCTCGTGACGGCCCAGGGCCGCGGCACACCCGCCGAGGTACCGAGACGGCTCGTCCCTGCACTGGACGTCAACCCGGCACATCCGGAAAGGCCGAAGGAGCCCCCGGCGCCGCGCCCGCGCCCACTCAGGAGACGCCCGAGGAGGCATGAACTCCCCGGGCGCCCGCGGCCTTCCGGGAGGAAATCGGCCCTCGCGCCCTGACCGGTGCGCCTGCCCGGCCGGCCCTCGGCAGCTCGGGCTCCGGCAGCCCCGCGGCCAACGTCCGGGCGCGGAGACCCGGGCCTCGGCAGGGGCGCAGGCCCGCCGACCCCACCCCCAGGCCGGCCCGGCCCCCGGGGCCTCGGCAGCGGCGCCCCGCTCCCCCGACTCCCCCCGCTCCCGCCGCCCCGGCTCCTCACCGGCAGCGCCCAGGACGGCGAGCGCGAGCAGCGGGCACGTGCACGCGCGAGGCCCGGCCCCCTGGGAAGCTCGCCCGGCGGCCCCCACCCCGCAGGCCGCCGCGAGCACCGCCCCGTCACGTGACCGCGCGGGACGCCGGGCCCGCGATTCCCAGGCGGCAGCGCGGCCCCCGGAGGGCGGACGCCGGCGCGGCGGCCATGTTTGCTGAGGGCGCCTGGCCGCTCCGGCTCGTGCCCCGCGGTCCCCGGGAGGAGAGGGGCGGAGCTCGCAGGGCCCCCCACCTAATCCTGACTGGCCTTTGCCTGGGGCTGGAGCCGGGGCGGCATTTGGCGGAGAAAATCTCCCGGTTGCGCCCCATCGCCTTGCTGCGACCCAAGCACACAGTTCTGCTCTCAAACTCAAACCCCTGCCGGGAACCAGGCCCTGCCAGTCTTAGAAAAAATTTTGGCTTATTGTAACAGAGGAAGAAACAGGCTGAAGAGGCTTGTCAGTTACACAGTGCTAAGTGCTGGGGCCGGGATTTCTGACCCCGAGCCAAAGCACCTTCCTCTGTACCATCCTGGGCTCTCCCTAGAAAGTGTGACATTATACAGATGAGCTGCCTTTCCGAGGAGGACAGACGATCCGGTGGCTTCCGAGGAGCTGGGAGCTTTATATTAGCCTAGTGGAGTGTCCAGTCACCCAGAAAGGTTAGGGCTTTAATAAAGCAAGACTAATTTTAACAAAGAGGACTTCAAATTACAACGAATCCTGTGTATACCTGCTGCTACTTAAATGACAGTAAAGGGATGAAAAAGGAATACCCCCCCCCCCCCACACACACACAAACCACACAAAAACACAGGAGATAACTGCACAAGAGATATGTCAACACATTTGTGGAAGACAGACAGCAATAATACCACTTATTCAATGCTTACCATATGGAAGGCATTGTTTTAAGTGTTTGTCACATATTAATTTCCTCAATCCTTTTAACAACCTAAAAGGTAAATACATTTCACAGGTTATTCCGCCACAGAGAGGTTATTTGAACGCAGGCAGCCTCTGCAGCTGGAGGAGCTAGCAGAGGGGAGAAAACTGTCTGCATCAAGTCACTCACAAAGCAGAAGCCCAGAAAGGCTTTGGAGCTGCAGGTGCCTGGAAGGCCGAAGGGAGAGGAGCAGAGCGGCAGAAGTGAAAATGGGCATTGCTTAAGCCTGGATAAGGAACAGACACTCAAGTCCTCTCTTCCGTCCAGGGCAGCTGAGCCGTTACCCATCCTTCCCCAGGCAGAAGACTCGAGTTTATTATGCTAAAGATAGGGAATCAGCGAGGTTCTAGACACATGAAAGGAGTGGAAGTTTTCCTACTACATGATGAAATGCTATGGGCCTCTTCTCTGCCTCTCCTAGAACGCTGGCGCTCCTCCTCGCGCCCCGCTCGGCCTCTCCCAACCCTATTTTTCTCTGGAGAAACTGAGCACATGAAAGCCAATGGAGAAATGGTTTCAGCATTCAGATACTCAGCATCTCCCAGTAAGTAGGTTCGGGACTCACAACTCACAAATACAGTACCTTCAAACATTTTTCTGTTTGGAATTTGAAAAAAACAGAAAGGAGAACAAAATGGTTTTTAAAATTATTCTTTAACTAGCATCCTCAGATAAAAGATATTTCAGCCATGAATCAAGAGGAGGATTTTTTTAAGAGGTGACAGAGTATAGGAAAGAGTTCTTCAAAATTAAAAATGATATCCCAAATCTTAAAACATCAATAGAAAAGTAGCAAGAGTGGGTAAGAATCTACTAGAAAGTAGAATAAAAAGACAGATGAAAAACACAGGGGGAAAAAAAGGGTCCAGTATCGAATTAATAGGAGTTTTAGAAATAAAAACAAAATGAAGAGGAAATTTCTCAAAGAAATACTAGAAAATTAACCAAAAGTGAAAAATCTGTTTCTACTATGAAAGGGGCTGAGCGCTCAGCACAGTTATTCAGAAACCTACACAAAGGCACATCCTTGTGAGATTTCAGAACACTGCAGATAAAAGATCCTAAGAGCTGCAGAGGGGGAAAAGTTATAAACAAAAGATTTAGCATCACACATATACACTAGCATTAGGCGTCTCATCAGCAACACTGGAATCTAGAAGGGACTAGAGTAATGCCTTCAAAATGTGGAGATAATTATTTCTAACCTAGAATTTTTAAACCCAGCTAATCAAAAAAGAGACAATAAAGATAGTTTCAAACATGCAACTAGCTTGGATTAGAGCAGGAAGACAAAGGGTTCCAAGAGAGAAACTTCTTGGAATGGTGTGTGGAGGGGAGGGTTGGAGGGTTGGGGCAAGGACTGTTAATATCATGAAGAATACGCAGAGGGTTTTACACTCCTGTTGTAACTGGGAAAAATTAGTGACAGCTACACAGACAGCAAAGCAAACAAAAAAGTGAGGCAGTATCACCTCTAGGAAAATTTAGGAAACATAACCATAGTATACTTACACAGCCATAACCACCTTTTAAACTGAACACTGCGATCTAATTACATTGATGCAGAGAGCAGAAGTGGGGGCGGTGTAAGAGTTCTAAATTCTCATCGTGCAGAACAGTCAGTTTACATGGTGGCTACACTTCAGGAATCAGAAACAACCATATGAAACGTGGAGGCCCGTACCTGATAGAATACCTAAAAAAGTTACAAGTGATGAAACTCAGGGACATGGCCTTTGATAAAGGGTTAAAGTTATCTAACTTTTAAAATATGTTCATGTTTAGGAAGCTATCACTTTCTTGGCAGCCAGGTATTGCTGGTTCTATGAGGTCCTTGGGAGCAGGGTCTGAATTAAAGGAACCACGCAAGGGAATGTGACAATACAGGACCCTGGACTGGGTTTCAGGAAATTAGAATTCTAAACCAAGGGAGCTACCAACTCTTGTAGGTTCTCGGGCAATTCACTGAGTATCAGTTGGCATTTCTTTATGAGGGCTGAGAGAGCTGCCTACAGTGCAAGGAGACACCTGATAAAGAGGTGAGGTCAAAGACTGAGAACTGGCAGTTTCAGTCCATGCACATAATTGAGCCATCAATGAAAAGTCCTTTGATCACCCTCATCACTTAATCAGTACCCAATGAATCAGCACTCGATAAAGGTCACTATTAGTCTTCTTCTGTATTTCCCCTTTCCTTTCTGACTCCCTCCTGCTCCCACATCTGTGAAGTTTAAACATTTCCATGTTTCATTGCTTATAACTGTTTTGCAAACTTAAATTCAAGGTTCAATGAGGAACTGGAAAAGAGAAAGGAAAGAACAAGTGGAGGTAAAATCTTTAAGAGTAAGAAGATATAAACTGAACCAAAAATAGAGAGGGGCCACAAACATTAGGGGCATTATGAAACCTAAGTAAGATTAAACGCAGCTAGAATCCGCAGGCTAGAAATGACTGAAGAGTTTTCGAACGTCTAGGGACGCATGCAATGGGGGTTGTGAGACGAAAGAACTGAGTTTCCCAGGAACTGGGACAAAAAGCAACAGCTCAATTTTAAGGTCAATGAAAAGAATAAACTGAGAACAAAGGGAGAAGTGTTCTGGGCAACTTCAGTGAACTGGGCTTTGTATTTAATGGGGCAAGAGACAGAGAATAGACACAAATCAACTTCAGCTAATCTTCCCCCTTTATTCTGTAGGACTTACTCTTAGCACCCAGTAAGCACCTCCACATGCTTTCCTTCTGTCTTAAGCATAAAGGCCTTTACTGCTCCCTTCGATTTATAGACTTCTGGCATCCTCTGGTTTTTTAACACTGGACATTACAGAGGGCCTAAGCAAATTCAAAGGGAGCTAAAACTTAGAGTACTTACCGATTAACCATGTCAGGCCTTTCACTTGTCTTCTCAAATTTAGCCCTTAGAAAATCCTCTGAGATAATTACCTTGTGCAGTCACTCAGGCAGCAAGCGAAGAGTTGAGACCTGACTCCAAAAACCATTCCATTTTCCCAGTACGCTCTCGTTCTAGTGTGCTGGATTCCCAACATACCAAAAGCCCATCAAGAATGATTATTAGAGGAAGACTTCAAGATAAACCTCTTGAAATAGAGGTCAAGTCGGCGTCTCCCATCTCTCATAATAACGCTTCTGTCACCTATAATTTTAGATAGGGGTGATAGAGTAATAGTGGGTAGAACTGGGAATTCTGACAAAAATGCTCCAAGATAAGGCTCTTTTCCCCTAAATTTGGCTAAATCTTAATCAAAATCTTTTGAGCTACATTTAAATCATGGGAATGCCTACTATCTCTTTGTTGATAAGAATAATTATGTTCACAGACTCTATGTTTTGTGAGCGAGACCAAGGACATGATTTCTCTTATCCTAGGATGCCTTAAAAAACACAGAAACAAAACTAAGCACCTCGTTATATGCCTTCACATATAATGAAAAGAGTTCAGACACCCCATTATTTGCTTGCTTGTATGGACTTCATGTGCAGCGAAGGTTCTGATTAACCTGAGACTACACGAACGACGGAGAGCCTTAAGCCATAGTTTTGACGCTTAAGTCTAAGTATTTTGCTTCCAGCACTCACGTTCATCCTCGAGTTAAAAAGGTCTAGTAGAATCTAGGGGGCTCTTTGTAAACACATTTACCTAACTGTGATGGAGAAACCAACGAGAAGCAGACCACTTTCTATTTACTTACATAATCTATCTCCAATAGGAGACTGTTTGGCTTAGCACTCTTCACAGCCCCAGTGCAGGCTCACAGAGCATCCTAGGGTCTCACTGATCCACAGCTAATGGTGCCTAAAACACACCTATGCTTCCTACCATGTCTCATGAATCCATGGGAGCCTGCAGACCCTCCCAGCTCTGAAAGCAGCCATGTCTACCCAAATCAGCATTTCGCTCTACTGAAGCACAGACAGTATCTGGTAGTCAAGAGGGTAACAAGATTTGATTTAACCAAAATTGCATGAAGACTAAAGAGGGACTTCACCATTCTGCTTTGCAATGTAGTTTCCAGACATCAACTGATAAAAAGCAGGACATAATTATGTTGCAATTTTACTAACTCCTAAAAAGCTAGAAGTTGGATTTAACAGTTTATTATGATTTATAAGTGTCATTTTAAAAACATCAGTCCATTAAACCATGTAGAAATAAGTATGCAAAAAGTCTGCAAAACAAAACATACTTTAAACATGTTTAAGTACAGAGATCATCTGAAATTCCAGATTTTTCAGTCACTTCATTATTACGCTATGGCAGCCAAGTAATCCTTCACTTCAGTTGGAGTAAGCCTCCTAAATCCGGCTTCATTACAGATCCCAACTTCTATGTTATCTTCTGTCATCTGCCCTTCAAAGCTTTCCTATCGAAGAGGGAGGAAAAAGGGTCAACTTTCTAAGCAGTTAATTATAAAATCATTATAAATCCAATTGTTAGATAGTAAACTAACCTTTAGGGTTAATATGGCTGTATGAATGGCATCTTCAAGTTCCAGATCTTCGTTATATCTAAAGAATTTTTTGAAGAAAACAATGATTTATGGCACTATTTACATTATTCATGACTACTTAAACACAATGAAAGCAACAGCATTAAGATCTTTTAAACAACTAAAACACTCTTAAAAATACTAAGTTACAGATTCTTTTAGTCACCTCATTGAGATAGCTGTCCCCAAATGAAAACTTGACAATTATTTGGTGTGCATGCCAACATCATGAAGAGTATAATCTTAACGTGAGTTTATTTCAGGAAACGTCCTTAAGTACAAATAATTTAATATAATCGGAAGGTGGTGGCAATATTATATTAATTTTTAAAAATAAGCAGAGAAATTGAATCTTTGCTAAAATTTCTTATGTTTGTTCTTATAACATCATGTGAAATGTTCAAAATATTCACTAATAATATGTACTAGGAAACAGAAAGTACTTTAAGATCTTAAGAATATTTAAGTTTACCAATTAATCCCAAGTAAAAGTTTTTAGTAACCTTAACATTAATATTATGTGAAAAATGTACTGAGAAGGTTTTTCTGTTGGTTAAAGTCAATTACAAACTTTTCCCATTCCAAATGTAGGGCATTTTTGGGTGGACTGTAGTAATAACGCTCAGTCTAGAATGCAGCTGGAAATAAGTGACAGCAATCTGCTGTGCTACGGCAGGGACAGAAGATTTTTACACAGCGCTCCACTTTTTATCCAGCACATACATCTTATATTTAATCTGCCATCAAACCAAGTATTTGGCTTTACAATTTTTTTCCGTAACTGTCATAATGTAAACTGTTATCACTTAAATCATTTAAAAATCTCCCTCCCGAAATGTTTACTCCAAATCCAATGGTCTGTTTTCTTCTTTGAGATGGTAAGAAAAATGAAGTAAAAATAACATTGAGAAAACAACCATAGGAATGTAGAAAGAGAAGTTCTTCAGAAGTGAATAATATTACCCCTTAGTATATTGAAGGCTAGGGATCCAGGGGGGAGAGAAGTTTTTTGTTTGTTTTATCTGTAACTAGGCTCAAATACAGAGTAGTAACAACACATCTGTTTAGACTCACGGTATTAATTAAAAAGAGCTGAAAACCATAAAGTAAGTTTGCTGAGCAATCTAGCCGCCATGAGCCCACCTTTTCTCCAGGAAAGTTTTCCCGTTCACGTAGTTCTTGCCCATTGCTGTGGCTTTCCAGGCAAAGTAAGCTCCCTAATCAGGAAGGGAAGAAGAAAAACTCTTTTAAACACTAATCTAATCATCTCGCCCTGCCATTTATGTTTTAGCTCCATAATTTGTCTCTAGACGGTCACAGAATATCTACTGGAATGCAATGGAACATGTCACAACATAGGTTATTTTTTTTAAAAGGTTAAAAGGATAAATAACAAAGAGGCATGAAGAAACTTTTGGAGGTTATGGAAAAGTTCAGTACTTGATTGTGGTGATAGTTTTCTCAGGTATTTACATACATCAAAACTCATCAAACTGTACACTTTAAATAGGTGCAATTTACTGTACACAATTTATGTAAAAAAGCCAGTTGAGAGAAAGTGAGATTAACTTAAAGCAAATAATCAAGAGTATTATTTCAGCTTATGAGGACTGGAGGGCTCTAACAATCTGTCATATGTATCTGAAAAATGGTGAGCAACTCTTCATCATCATTAGTGAACAAATTAAGCAGAGACAGCTTTTCATTAAAAATATTCAAAGGTTTTTTTTTAAAGATTGGCACCTGAGCTACTATCTGTTGCCAATTTTTTTTTTTTCCTCTTCTTCTTCTCCCCACAGCCCCCCAGTACATAGTTGTATATTCCAGTTGTAGGTCCTTCTGGCTGTGCTACGTGGGACACTGCCTCAGCGTAGCCTGACAAGTGGTGCCATGTCCGTGCCCAGGATCTGAACAGGTGAAACCCTGGGCCACTGAAGCAGAGCGCACAAACTTAATTACTTGGCCACAGGGCTGGCAGCCTCAAAGGTTTTGATAATAAAAGCAGCTACAATGTTATATATTACATGGCCTCATCTGTTTAAAAAATACACGTGCACACACACAAAAAATACTGAAAGACACATATCAAATATATCTTAAAAGAAACAACTGTCTTTTAGATACAACAGGGAAAAAAGGGCAAAAAATGAGACCTGGATTCCAGTGAAGGTGGCTTTTGCTACCCACTGGAAAGGAGAGTAAGAGGGCTTGTCATTTAGTTTCAGAAGCTCAGAGATGGGGTATTGGACACGGTCAAAGTTTCCAAAATATTTAATTTTTCTGATTTAAGTAACAACCATATATTTTTCTTTTGCCTTTTCAGATTACAAGGTTAGATCATTTAAGAGTTGAATTGAGTGAACTTGCAATTATCTAATGATTCATAAACTATGAAGATCAGTTCCTACTCATGGATTTTTTCTTCCGGCTCTCCTCACAGCAAATGAGACAGATGAGGAGCAGCAGCATCCTCTATGAACAGCTTCTAACTCAGATACCAATCTTCCGCTTTAGAGCAGACCACTCACTCATTTTGCAAAACACTGAATTCAAGACAGTTACATCAATGTGTGTGCGGGAAGAGTCACAATCATTCAAGTATGTGAAGTTAATGAACAAGACAGAAGAACAGAGGGCAGGACTAATGTAGCTTCCACATCAGAGGACTCAATTACCAACATTTTAAATGTGCAAATGAATATGCACTACTTATACTCTCTGAAGCCCAAATGAAACAGAGAAATAATGCTAAGTTTTAAAATTTTTATGGTTATTGCTTTTATTAGATACTCAAAGAGCACTTTAACAAAGCCCTCAGAGACATCCGATGATACTTACAGATGGATCCGACTGAAATAAATACGGTCGTCCCTCATTCCAACCACAAATTAGTAAAGAAACTCCAAATGGACGAACACCACTGAAGAAAGGAAAATGAAAATTACTTGGCATCTTCATGGTGTTAACGTCAACTTAGGGTAAGAATTTATTAATAATCTCAAGTAAAGCAAATTACCAGGTAAACTGAATTAGACTTGTAAGTTCCTTAAAAAGTATTAACACCCTTCTGAACAAATTAAGTCAAAATGAGTTCTCTTTATGGTACTAAGAAACAGTGGTCAAATCATTTTGGTAAATGGAGTGACACAAATGTTGAGGTTAATAAGTGTGAAGTAACACTAAGTGTCCTAACAAAACGACAAATGCAGCTTTCCCAATGGATTTACAGATCAGCAACAACCTTTATACTACCTTTTCCATGTTCACCCCAAACTCAAGAGAATTAACATGAATATGGATGTGTCAAAGAATGATTGCCTTCATCATGTGCTTACCATCACTTCTGACTGGAAAGATACAAATTTGGAAGCAGCAATGACTATTTGCCTGAAAAGAAGCACTTAATCACTGGCAAAAGGACTTTGTCTATCTAGAAGCTGCTTTCTGCTGTTATATGAACAGCAAGAAAACATTCAAATATTTTCCCTTAAGAAAATATTCTAAGATCACAAGTATTCATCATTGTGATTTTCTTTACTTGTTAAGCAAATACAGAAAAATAGTTAGGTCCTCTTTTTTTATACATCTATTCTTCTAAAATGACTTTTTCATCCTAATTCAGGACACATTTCAAGTAATAAAATCAACTTACCCTGACTGGGTGTATTCTTGCATCACGGAAGCTACTCTCTGTACCAGCTGAGCTGTGGGAATGGGTTCTTGGTAAACAAGATAGTACTGCTGAGCTAGTTTCCGAGCTCTATGTACGAGCACTCTGACAAACAAGAAAGTAAGGAGGTTTCATTAAAATTACGATGCTCTACCACCTAAGATTCGTTCTCCTAGAGGCGTATACGTACAGCTCAACTTTTACATGTATCTCTTTAAGAGTAGCTATCAGTTCAAAGTCAGTCATCTGATTCCAGTTAATTTATAAGAAAATATCAGAGCATCACAGAGGAACTGAGCCATAGCAGATGGACAAGGCAAAAGAAAGAAAATTAGGGAGTAGGGGTACCAGTTAGCTTAGCAGTAACAGATTTAGCATACATACACAGGAGAGCTTTATCTCCCTCTATGACCTCTTCAAGACTGTGCCACCTTATCCCAAGGGCAGCCACCCTGTCTTTTTAGATCCCAGTTCAGCAAACACACACACACACACAATTTCAGGCGTTTTTTCCTCATTCTGCCTCAATCTTTTCTATAGACTGCACTTTAAAGAGTACCTTTTAATGGAGATTAACAAACAGCAAGAAACTACCTATGACTTAAAAAACACAAAATCTGTCAAAAGATACTAAAAATATACTATATAACAATCAAATATATTAGCAAGACAAATAGGATCCTTTACCTGCTCAGGTACTACTGATCTGAACCATGCACGTTATCCCTCTGTACCACACTCCCGTGCTGTCCCTCTCAGTTGATTGTGTCAGTGGGAGCACACTGCAGTATCCCTCCTATAGGGCAGGACCAGGATCCACCGCAGTGACACCTGACCCCATTCCAGCAACACTGTTGCTTTTAAATTCATTAAAGCGAAATTTGGCTCTACAGATGATCGTGTTCCACAAAATCAAGAATGAAGTAATAATACTCCCTTCACTTGTTAAATGATAAACACAGAAAATGATCTATTGCCTTCAACTTGCTGGTACCCTGATGTAACAGGATCACTCTCTCTTTTCCTGTGAAATATAAAGGGAGTGACTCTGAGCATCTGGATTCTGACTGGCCGCCATACTGAGCAACTTTCTGTGGCCTTTAAGAATTTTGTCCCATTGCTAAGAAAGAACAGAAATAAACATAATGAAGTTAACTCTGGACGGTGATGCTTCCTTTTGCTGCCTGATGACTTTTTTATATAGTTTACTATAACTTGTACTGCTTTTACCATTTTTAAAACTCATTTGACAAAAGCAAAGCCCTTGAAGCCCAGCCCTTGGATGGTAGAAGAGGGATCGTAATCAGAAGGGAAAAACCACTACATAGAGATAAGAGGAACCAGTGCTACATCTATCTCCTCTTACAACGGAGTCGCACTGAGTCCTTAAAGTAACCCTCAGTCTGTCCGATAGAGGCAAACTAAATCCCACTGCTCATGATGCTGCTGCTGCTCAACAAAACACAAAAACGACAAGTTGGGAGATTAAAGAAAAGACACCTCTCAATTTTTCTACTCAAAGTATAGATTACGGGCAATTCATGAGATGGTGAGAAAAACAAGAAATAGGATAAAGTACCTGTAATCTGGGCCCATGCCGCTATACACCAAGCCTATATGCTTGGTAATTGATTCCACTTTGTGTACACTTCGCTCATCATACAGAATGGATTTCTGTTTCTTCTCAGTTGCTAATACCACACCATTTGCAGCTTTAAAAAAAAAAAATTATGTTTAGTCATTTAAAGACTCTGCTTCAAGTTTTCTAATCATGAACGCATTTCACCCAAACTCTTTTATTTCCTCTTATTTATAAAACCTTTTCTTCTGGATTTCTGTATCAAAATTACCTAAGGAATGGGATATCAATTTCTCCCTTCATTGGTCATCTATACTGCACTAAGAAATCCCAACAGCTAAAGGTATTACATTCTAGGACACCTGAGAGTCCACATGCTTTAAAGTAATGGAATTCTGCCTACTTGGCCTTCTCTTCCTATAATATGAAATTTAAAATCAATAATACAGACTTTCTTCTTAAAGGGTCTTAAGATATGAAACAATTATAATATCTTTAAGTTTTTGGGTTTTTTTAATAGATAGGCTATTTTCTTTTTTGCTGGGAAAGATTCACCGTGGCCTAACATCTGTTCCCAATCTTCCTCTCTTTTATCCCCTTCCCCAAAGTCCCAGTGCACAGCTGTATATTGCGGTTGTAAGTCCCTCTAGTTCTTCTACGTGAGCCGCCACCACAGCATGGCAACTGACAGACGAGTGGTGTGGTTTCACGCCCAGGAACCGAACCCAGGCCACCAAAGCAGGGAGAGCGCTGAACTTTAACCACTAGGCAATCAGGGCTGGCTCTAGTTTAAGTTTTAAAATTAACTTTTTCTAAATTATAAGAAGGATTCTCCACCAGAGAATAGTGATATATAATCAGAGGAAAAACAAAAGAATACTCAGTTTTTTGAATGGGAAAGACTATTTATGGATTATCACAACTAATACATAAAGGCACTACATTTTGAAAACAAATTTTAATCACCTAAAGCTTATTACTTTCTTTAAACCTCAGAATCCTGTAAATTAACAAAAAGAATTATTAAAAATCATGCTGCCACGGCTGTTTATTTATAAATTAATTACTAATTAATTCCAAAAGAATGTTGGGATAACTATTACCAGGGATCTGAAATGAATGAAGCATTTAATTACCTTTAATTCCCACTGAAGGGGCTCCTGCAGCTACAGCAGCCAGGGCATATTCAATCTGGACAAGTTTACCAGACGGGCTTAAAAAGAAACAAAGGTAAATTCACACATTCTCAAACATTTGTTACAGGACCATCTCTGAGACAAGGCAGATATATAGGTCAAAAGCATTAATCAAACACCAAGGAAAAGGTGAGCTTTGAAATTTATTATGAAGTTGGACAGAAACTAAGTTTACCAGGAGATGTGAACATATTCACAGTGAAGCACTTCTTTCCTTTGGTGGTTTTTTCCTAGTCTGTTACTGAAAGCAGCAGCATCACTGTTGCCTGTCACCACTTACCAACCTTGTGACTTTGGGCAAGTTACTTAACCTCTGTCTGTTTTCTGATCTGTAAAATGGGGATAATAGTACTACAGTAGTTACCTGTTTCAAGGTTGTGAAGATCAAATGAAGTGATGCTTACAAAAGTTCCTGGCACAAAATTAGCACTGACGTAAACACTGAATAGTAATATTATTAAGAACATGTACGTATTTGTTAAAACCCAAGCAATAGCATATATTTCATGTGGGGAAGCCATACATTTCAGAAAGTACACATGGCCTATGATGTAAGACCTAAATGTCAGTCAAAACAAAGTATTTTCAATATAATATATAACTATTTCTAGAAGTCGTGAGCTGGTTATACTTGACAAATCTGGTTCCATGGGTTTGCTGGTCAAATGCTAGTCTCAAACTGGCCTTTTAAGTCCTACTTATTTCAATCAAGTTGAGTTAGAATCATCATAAACGTTGCAGACCAAGCTTCTTATTTCATAGATAAAGAAAAAGTCCCTGAGTGAAGGTAATTTGTCTAAAGTGACACAGCCAGGTCTATATCTCCAGTCTCCTACTAAAAAGATAATCTTGAGTTTCAGAAGGTCATCTGTTTTATCTTCATCAAATTATGGATATTCCCTTTGTCACTCAAGTCTCAACTCGGACAATGCCACCTTGCTCCAGACACACAGACTACTCAGATTTCAAAACATGCTTGACAAGCCCCTCCCTCTGTCTGGAATGTGTTACCCTACTGCCTAGTGAACTCTTTCTGGTCACCCTCCAATCCTTAATGTCATGTCCTCAGGGAAGCTGCCCTGACCACCCAGACGAGGTCGAATGCTATTTATTCAGGTCTACGGTGTCCTGTGCTTCCTCTTGGGCTAAGGGTCATCATACTTGAATTATTTTTACATTATTTGTCTTCCTCAACGAAGTATAAGATCTGTTCAGTCAGGATTCCAGCACATAACCCAGTACCAGGAGCCCAGAAAGCTTTTGACTGACAGAGACATATCAGATCTATTTAAGAAATAAGCCCAAAGGCAGCAGTTTAAACACTCTTAAACGACAAAAGTAGGTGACTAGACCAGAATAACATCAATAGGCATTTAAATTAAAAAATTAGGCTGTCCTTGATTTCCTTTAATGGTCACTATTTCAATAATCATATCATGACTTTCTGGGTCTAACCAGCTGTCAATTATTATTTAATACCTTGTTCAAATACCTCTGGGGAACACACTTGCTTTGTTCAAAGATGAACAGTGACTCCCTGGGGCACAGCCTGTACTCTGGAATTGTATGTGATGAGATCTTTTATTACAGAATTAAATTAATTTCACTCGAGAGTTAAAAAAACACTATTGCATACTTATTAATGAAAACCAAGAGTAAGGAAGGTATTTTAGCATTTTAAGAAGACAAAGTTATGGGAAGTGTTTTAATTGTCATTAGAGAGAACCCAGTTTGAATGTTAACTCCGCTACACACGATGACCTTGGACAAGCTGTTCAATGTGTCCGAGCTGTGGTGAGCTCACCGCTAGATGTTGAGATAACGTGTATCACACAAGGTAGTGGAAGGAGACGGAGAGGTTCAGCTGCATCCCACACACAAAGTACTCAACAAGTTAGATCCTGCCTGCCTTCCGCCGTCAGCTGGGACTGCATTTTAACTTCACGAGGCATTACTGATCCGCAAGAAAATGGTCAAAGGAATCCTTCCTGGTCGATTTTTTAAGTCCTTCGATGACAGTTTCCTCACGTTGGGGACGATGGTTCATCTCAATTGTATTTTGAAGACTATACTTATTATTTTAATCTCTTGTTCTAAAACAGAAAAGCCTACAATGTTTTTAAAACATATACTCCTCCAAAAAAAAAAAAAATGGCCAAAACGCAACTGTAGTCTTGTAGTTTAGGGCTCACCATAGAAAAATTAGCGCTTTCATTTTTAGACTTCATGCTCCTTAGTAGGAGCAACGAAGAAACCGAAAGCGGGAGGAGGTTTCCAAAGACACCAGTGCCAAAGGGAGACTAAGACTCAAACCCAACTGTAAAGTTGAGGCTTTTCGAGAAAAAGGGATCCCACAGATCTGACCAAGATTCCGAGGTCCAGAAGCTCCCGAATCAGGCCTACTTGGGTCAGGAAAGATAGCCTAAGTTCTGAACGGGACAGCCGGAGAACCTAATACAAAACTGCCTTCTTCTCTAGTCTCCAAAGCGAAAGCCTATCCTGGCTGAGGGCCTGACCCTCCCGCAGCTCCGAGGTCGCCCCGGATCCCCAGATCCGAGGTCCCGCGGCCTCCCGGGACCGGGGCTCCCGGAACCCCGGGCGGGCCAGGCAAATGACTTTGCAAAGCCGCATTCCCACCTCCACTTCCTAACAGGCCCTCCGAAAACACCAAGCCAGAGACCAGGACGGAAAAAAGCGAGTCGGCAGAGCTCCTGCAATCTCGACTACGCGGAGGACCTCCAGGGCCCATTCCATACCTGAATGTAGTCAGCGAAAAGCTGTAACCGCGCTCCGCCATCTTTACCCAAAGAGCCAAAGCACTTCCGCACACATGCGCACTGCGGCTGGTTTCTTCTCATTTCCCCTCCCCGCTCCTTCCTTTCTCTCTCTGTGATTGGAGGAGAGTCGGAGCCGCTCCAGGGGCATGCTGGGCGATGTAGTTCCAGGAGTGGAGGGCGCCTGACTCTGCGTCAGTGCGCATGCTCGAGGTAGAGGCTGGACCCAGCAGATGGGTGGGAGCTTTCTTCGGGCGAGGAAGATGGCGTCGGCCGTGCTGGTGCTGGTGGTTCCGCCGTGGCCCGCAGCTCGGGGCCTCCTCCGGAACTGTTGGGAGCGGCTGCAGCGGAAACTTCAGCAGAGCCAGCCAGGCTTGTGCAGTCCTCCGTGGGGTAGGTAAAGAAGGCCGCCGTGGAGAAGGGGTTGGATGAGGGGACCCCAGGCAGCGTGGTGGACACAGCGCATACGGTGCCCTCCTCCCGCGTTCTGATCCGCGCCCGCGCGTAGGGGACGTTGTCCCAGACCTTGACTTGCTTAGATGCAAGAGACAGCTGCTTTTGTTTCCCCATCCCCCGCAAAAAAGAAAAAGTCGTTTGATTGCTCCGTTCGTACACAGACTAACCCAAGCGCGTTAGCTTGACATCAAGGGCCGCCACTACCTGGATCCTCTTGTCTTTTCTTTCGGGGCCTCCCGCTTCCTAAAGCAATTTGTCCTCCTGTGGTGGTTGAACTCTGTGCACTTGAATCCTGATCCCCGTGTTTCTCCCGGGAACTAATTTTAATTGGAAGTGTCTCGGATGTTAAGATTGTCGTTGCTTTGACGTTTACATTCTACTCGATTTCTAAGGTTCCGCACGTGATAATACAGTGTGAACAGAGAGCCCACTGTATGCCAGAGCCTTCTACGTGTGCTTCCTGGGATAATCTCCACAACAGTCCCATTAAGTATCTCCACTTTTCAGCTGAAGAAGTAGGCTCAGAAAGGTTCCAAGGTCACCCAGGCCATCCAGAGTCCGTGCGGTTAACCACTGGGCTATGCTTAGCGACGCTTTCAGGTCTATTGAAAAGGAATATCAGTTGTCAAGTGTTAGACGGCTCTGTATAGTTTTAAGAGTTCCTAAAATCAAAAGAAGTATTGCAAGTCTGAGGAATAGCAAGGAGAGGGGAAAAGACTCTGATTTTATAAACAAGACAGAAAAACAGAAGTGAAGCGTTGATAGTCGTAAATAGAGAGTGGTGAATTAGTTGTTTTCCTTAGAAAACAGACAGGAATCAAGTTTAATATTATGAAGAACTAAGTGACTTCAAGGGCCACCACGTTATGTAGCAAAGGAGCTAACTCAGTTTGAATGTAATAAAAAAGAGCCAATAGGCAGTTATCTCAGTGCAGGTCGGAAGTGCATTTTGGGAATTTCAAGCTTAGATTTACTTGTAAAATAATTAGGTAGTGCCCCCAAGTAGACTGGACAATTGAGTGGTTTAGTTTTTTTGGTTTTTTTTTTTGCTTTGTTTGTTTGTTTTGTTTAAATTAGGTGCCTTTCAGACTTTTATTCATGTTTGCTACTAAACCCTTAAGTTCTGTTTTTCATAAGGTGAGAAACTCTTGGTAGAATTTCACTGATTTCATTTCAGCAGGTGCTTCTAAGAAAAAATTCTGTGTTCCTTGATTGCTTTATGTATGAGCTTTAGTATATTTCATAGCTAAGGTTTTCTGTAAATGTCTATTGAATGTAATATTCTAAATTAACTGTTTGTATTATGTCTGTTGGCCTGTCACTGTTGATTGTTAAGGAGAATGACATCTATAAATAATCATTTAGAAGCTAGAAACCGATTCTGTATCTGCATGTTTTCTTTTGTAGGACCAGCTTTAGTGGTCCAAGGTCCAGGTGTGTTTACAGAACCAGCAAATGATACCAATGGAAGTAAGGAGATTTCCAGCCTTTTGGGTAGTATCTTTTGGATGGCAGCTCCCAAAAGCAGACGCAGCATTGAAGTTAACCGGTGTAGGCGAAGAAACCCTCAGAAGCTTATTAAAGTTAAGGTAATACGTTGATTTTTGCAGGCGTGCTTTTCCTCATGCCCACCGCTGCATTGGTGTATCTTGGTATGTTCATATAGCCTATGGGTAACTTATTCTCAGATCTTCTATGTCTGCTTTTCCCTGCCCTAAATAAAATACAGTGTTCTTATTATGTATGTATATCTCCTATCCTGTAGCCTAAATTTAGGAACACAGTCAAGGAGGGAGTTTGGAGTCTGGACAGAGAGCCAGGTTATGAAAAGCCTACATGACTTTGAATTGTGAACTGTGCCAGTCCTGAGCTATGTGATTTTGAACCATATGTGAGTAAATCTCTTAACTATGGCAGAGCCTAAAATTAAAGTCGGAAGCAGTAGACATATTGGATCTTGGGTTTTACTAGCCCTTACATATTTATTCTATTCTTCATGGTGTCTGATAAAATACTGTGAAGGACAATACTTAGAGAAGTAATAATAAAAGCTAATATCTGTTGAGTGCCTCTGATGCATCTAAGTACTTTATGTGAATTATTTTGTCAAATCCTCACAACAACCCTCCAAAGTAAATATTGCTTTGCTAATTTTTAGGATAAAGAAACTGAGGCAGCAAGAATTAAGTGGTGGAGTCAGGAGTGAGCCCTGATGGTCTGATTCTTGAGCTCACGTTCGTCTCTTGAAACTTTTTTGTGTGTGTTCCTGTCCTCAGACAATTCCACATTCCTCCCCTGCCCCACCCTGCCATGCATACACTCTCTTCATTGGTCTAACAAACAAAAGTTGTAGTGTTTATTACCTTTGATCTGTTACTTTATGTCTTTAACAGCCATGCTTTGAATTATGGTTTCCTCCGTAGCATTCCACAACAGCAGTGCAAGAACACAGAATTGACTTTCACGTGCTTCCACGTTTAGTATCAAACCAAACTCTTAGAACTTAAACCAAAAAGTCTTACTGAGTCACAGTTGGGACTTAAAATCTGGAACCGAAAAATACTTCATTAATTAAAACAACAATAACTCATAGAGTTGGTTAAGAGAATTTAAGATTTTTAGGAATGAGGTCTTGTACCAATCTATCACATGATTTCCCTGACTCCATTTATTCTGAGGGAAAGGAACAACTCTTATCCTGCGCAGTCATTTTCTCCACTGAATTGTTTTTTACCTCATAGTGTATATTATGCTGGGGCCTTTGATCAGGAAAAGAGCACCAGCTGACTGTGGCTCTATTTTCTATACCTCCAATTGGACATGCAGTCAGGTTTCCTCTGTAGCAGAGTAAAGTGACAAGTTGCTAAGGCAAGTAATTTGCAAGGCTTTTTGTTCCTTTCAGAAAATGAAATTCTTTTTGTTAATTAATATAAATATAATATATTAGTATAATTATTTTTATTTTTAATAAAATAATTTTACTTTATTATTAATATAATTGTAATGTAATTATTAATAATTAATATATGGACATCTGCCTCACAGATGTCCATATAGTAATCTTATGAAGTGTTTGGAGTTTCTTTGATGCTCCTGTTTACCATTTTTCTTTATATTTTAAAACTGCCTTTAGAACATATCAAAAAGATATGTTTCTGTAGAGATTATAATTGTCTTATTAAAGTTGGATAGACATATATAAAAACTTATTAAAATACCCCCAAATTGTACATAACAAGGGAGTTTTACATTAAGGGATAATCAACATTTGTGCATAACAAGAAAAATAACACCATTTATCAACTATACTTCATACAGGAATTTGACTTATACTGATAAATCAGGGGAAGCCAACCTGTAATGTGTTTGTCATCTTGTTTTCCCCAGGATAGATTGAAAGAAAAAGTAATTCCCTTTTCCTTAGTCTCTTGTTTAAGATGCTGCCTGTAGGGATCTCCCCATCGTGGTGATGGAATCCTTATTATATGCTTAGTATTTGAAGGTGGGGAGTAGAGTACCATTTTTCATAGTATGACCACTGTGTTTAAGTAAAAATGTACCAGATTCAGAGTCAGTAGACCTGAGTTCTAGTCCAATTTTTCTACTAATTCAAACTCGTCGTTTGTCCTCAGTGTCCCTATTAAAGTGAGGTTGAACTAGACGGTCTATGACCTCAAGTATCATGAACATTCCAAGAAAATTCAAGTATAAGCATCACTCCTGTCAGTGATGATTTGTGCATTGTTTTGCCTCTTGTTAAATATGTTTTTGTTTGTTTGTTTTTAAAGACCAATATAGATGTTTGTCCTGAGTGTGGTCACCTGAAACAGAAACATGTCCTTTGTGGCTATTGCTATGAGAAGGTGTGCAAGGAGACTGCAGAAATCAGAAGACAGATAGGGAAACAAGAAGGCGGCCCTTTCAAGGCTCCTAACGTAGAGACTGTGGTGCTGTACACGGGAGAGGCAGCGTCTGAGCGAGATCAGGGCAAGAGGATCATCGAACGAGACAGGAAGCGACCGTCCTGGTTCACCCAGAATTGACACCAAAGATGTTCAAAGAGGATAATTTCACATGAAATGTTTCTCCTGAAAGAGTGGAAGATTCTTGTTTTTATGTTGATTTTGTGCTTGTTTTTAAATCATCAATCTAGTTTGAAACAATTCTTTATAAGTAGTTAGTTTTGTATGGGGAATTTGAAGAATATGTCATGAGTAAACTCTGAAAATGTCTGTGCAGACACTCGGTGAATTCATGTCTGTTTCCGTTATACTATAAGGTTCTTCTAAGTGAACATAACATTTCCAGGACAGAAAAATAAAACAAATAATTTAAAATTCATCACAAGAAGTATGTGTTTTGGCTCTGGTTTTGTTTGTTTGCCAGTGGTTCTTACACAAGATACTTAACACAGATATCTTCGTTTAAGTAGCGCCTAGCAATAGATTTTTATTTGAATCCTGGTATTGTTTTTTAAGATGGTAGTTGTGGCAGTAAGGAAAGTTCATTCTGTGTTTTTCATCTTAGCAAATTAAGTGGCCTTTGGTGGAATTCACTTTCTACGGAACGTGTTATGTTAATTTACTTAGATGATAGAAATGGTTCTTGACATTTTACGTTAAGTCAAAATGACATCCAGAATTCATTGCATGGCTCATGAGATTTGTATTATAGTTTTGGGGGAGAGGTTTTTAAAAGGAGTTATGAATGAATTCAGTAGTACACAGAAAATGTGCTAAGGATGTTGTATTGCTTTTTCCTTCCAGTATATCCTCTTAGTTTATTTTATATTTTAGCATTTTTATCTCTATAGCAGTGGCCTTTTAACTTAACACAATTAATTTCACGTGTCTTTCTCCCTCCCCCATTCCTGTGTTTACCCTGAGCCCAAGGTTTGCTGTTTTCTTTCCTGCCTCATTAAAAGAATAAAAGTAAGACAGCTTATGAAAACACAAAGGTAAATATGTAAGGGAGGCTCAGGGATATATTTAAAACAAAATGCATGCCAAGATAACCTGAATACTTATTAAAATTAGGCAGCAAATTCAACTTTGAGCTGTCTTTTTCTTGGAAAGCACTTACACAGATAAGTCTCCACGAGGTAAGACACATAATCCAGAAGTGCGCCACTATCTTGGTACCAAGGCCTGAGGACATTGCTCCCGTGGGGCTTTATAGCGAGGATTCTGTGATGCTTAATCCATGTTAACATTGCTAGAAGGAAAATGACCAATTTCATAAGGCACAGTATAGACCAGTAAGATGTTGCAGTGCAATTCAGTAAAAGCAAATCTTTAAAACTTGCTAAGTATTGGAATCCCAGTAAACAGCTCTTTCAAGGCTGTGCTCAATCCAAGCTTAAAGTTGAGATTCTGGAAGAATTGGTCATCTGAATATTCGTATTAAGACAATCCTCTGCCAATAATCATTTCTTACTCTGACAAGCCTTGGAAGTGCTGTATGTCAAACGTAAGGTCGATATACTTGACGTGGAATCAGTGATTCATGAAAAAAAAGGCTAACAAGGTAAGTGCCTGAATCTCTTCCACTGCCTACTCGGCATCTCAGTTGACTCTAGCAGGTTGCAAAGTGTCCCCCTCGGTTCGTCACCTTTGTCCTTTGAATTAGCAGAAAGCTGTACGTGCAGGTAGACCTAGTGAGAATATGTGGGCAGGGTCACTTGTCTGTGCTATTCATGGACAGAGAGACATTAAGAAATGCCTCCCCAAGTTAGCCAAAGCAGATGTCTAGTTCTTGTTGGAAAGCCATGTCACAAGGGAGAGTCAGCCCTTTTTTTGAAAAGGTTGTCCCCTCAAAGTTACCTTTATATTTTATCGCTTCATACCTCTAGTTTTTACTCTGAGAAAAAAAAAAAGCATCATGAGTTTGAATTAAATGATTTATGCAAGTGATTCATTCATGTTGTCAGCCTTAGAAATGAACCCCGTCCTCGCTGTCAACCCTACAACATCAGGATGTGGAGACACTTGCTAGGCACTTTTGGAGGGAGGGGCTCAAGTTAGGTTGTGGTGGGAGAGGTGGGTGAGGAGGTGTACGTGCCCTCTGAGCTCGATAGCACCACCCTCCTGCTTGTCTCCTTAACCAGTCCCTAGCAGAGCACCAGGTTCTGAAAATCTAAAGTGTCTGACTTCCTTCCATCTCCCTGCCAGTGTCCTTATTCTTACCCCAATCATATCTTTCCTGAGCTGTTAAAATGCACTTTCCAATTATTAGTTTCCAGTCTTCTCGTATTTCTAATTAGCTTTATTTAATTTTTAAATTAGAAAAGTAACACATCTTCAGTGAAGTTGATGAAGCAACTCAAAGTATATAAGCAAAAAGTTAAGAATCATTTCTCTCGTACAACTAGAAGGACCTGCAACTAAGATATACAACTATGTACGGGGGGTTGGGGAAGATAAAGCAGAAAAAAAAGAAGATTGGTAACAGTTGTTAGCTCAGGTGCCAATCGTTAAAAAAAAAAAAAATCATTTCTCTACCACCACACCACCATGGTGTATATGCTTCTAAAGGCCACACTGTCACACCATTATTTCTGAAACACAGTTCTGATCATATCACTCCCCTGATCAAAACCAAGCTCCTAATTAAACCCCCTCTGGTGTCCTCGTGATCTGGTCAATCTTTCCACCCCCGTTCTACCACAGTGTAGAAGTACACAGCCCACCCCTCAGGCTCTTGGAGTCATAACCATGTGTAGCAGAGATTATTGACCACCTTCGCAGCATGGATCGCTCCTCTCCCGCTGCCTTCACTTGGCTTCACTGTTTTCCTCCTACCTCACTGAGTCTCCCTCTCAGGCACCTTACTGATTCCTCCTCTTCTCCCCAACCTCTTAACTTCAGAGTGCCCAAGACTCCATCCTGGATGATCTCCTCCAGTCTTATGGCTTTAAATAGCAGCCATATGTTGAGATCTTCCAATGTGATATTTCTGGCTTGGGCCTGGGCCCTGAACTCCAGACTCATATTCAACTGCCTACTTGGCATCTCCGGTCGAATGTCTAACAGACGTCTGAAAGTCAGTATCTCCAGCTCAGAATCTCTTCTCTCCCAGTCATCACCACTGCGCTGCTACCACCCCAGTCAGAGCCTCCATCATCTTGTCTAGAACACCGAAGCCCCCCACTAAGTGGTCTCCCTGCTGCCACCTTGGCCTTCTTAGTCTAGTCCCAACCCAGCAGCCAGAATCTTTTCAGAACAGGTCAAGTCATGTCTCTCCTTTCTTCAAATTCCTTTATTCAAAACCTGAACTCAGAGGAAACATGCAGATACATGCATGAGGATTTTTGTTCTATGCTCTGTGTGTGTGTGTGTGTGTGTGTGTGTGTACGTATATATATATACACATACACACCTTGTGAATAAATTGTTTTGGTAAATCAAAAATATTTTGTGTACTATGGGTGACCCCCATTTAAAGAAATTGTGATAAATCTTTTAAAAATATGAATACTATTTTCACAATTTGTGTGGTGTGACTTTTAAATTCCCTATTGCTTCTTTGAAGAAGAAAGGAGAGCAGGGCCTCTCAGACTCTCCTGGCCTGGGGATCACTGTAACAGGCCTCAGAGCTGTCTCCTCTCCCTGCCCCGCCCTTGCATGTGCAGTTGTCATGTTTCAGGGGCAGCATTAGTCCCTCAGTATTTCTAAATCTGTGCTAAGGAACTCTGCAGCCTATGATTAGCTTTTCTTTTCCTGACATACACAAAAATAGATGCTCTGTCTTTAGCTGCAACTCGTAAGGAGCAGTGTCATTCCGTGGCCTATATTGGCGCATAACATTTTCATCTGTGCCTCTAACAGAACGCTATCTCCTCCAGCGCTGTCTTCACTCGCTTCTGCAGCAGAGGGCAACGGAGAGCACGTCCCTGGTGCAAGGGGCTGCCCGACCCACTCTTCACGGGGCTATCTTTACCTTCCCGCAGTGGCCCGTGCCTTTCTGTCACCCTGCCCTGCTCCTCTCCTGTCCCGTTGACCTCCTGTGCCTTCCCCTTCTCCACGTTTGTGAAGTCGCCAGTGAGTGTTAGGGATGCAATCTGGAGCAAGGACGGGAGGGAAGCTAGGAGGCCCACGTGTTCTGATCTTCGGGGCGCTCTTATTCAAGCTCAGAGCCAGTTTGACAGTTGCAGCCTGGAAACCTAAGCCGGCAGGGGCCACAGCGGACCGGGCAGCCCCCAGCCGCCTCGCTAGGGGGCAGCAGGTGAACTGCACGAGGTCTCCAAGGAAATCGGCGCCCGTCGGGGCCAGCAATGCTGGAACATTGCGTCTGTTTCTACAGACGCGGTCCCCTGGGGAGGGCGGACAGCATTCCCGCGGGGGAAGGAGGGATCTGCAGGCGGAGCGAAGGGGTTCAGCCTTCTGTCCTCTGCCCCGGGGCTCAGGGTGGCTCTCCTGCAGGAGCTCCCCTCCACGACCCTCTTAATTCCCCACCCTACACCTTTGAGGTGCACGCTGCCACCTTAATTATCAAATCCTTTCAAGAGCTTTCTGCTGGATAAAAGCTCAGAATGCTACTGCCTTTGTAGGTATTTCTTCAATATTCTCGAATAGTAGCGTTTCAGCGGCTAAAAGGAAGTACCGGTTTTCTCATCGCCATTCTTCTAATCCAGTAGTTCTCAACTGAGGGCCGTTCCTGCCCCACCCCAGGAGACAGGGAGATGTCTAGAGACATTTTTGATTGTCACAACTGGGGGCTGGGGGGGTGCTACTGGTTTCTAGTGGGTAGAAGACAGAGATGATGCTAAACATTTTCCCATCGGACTCAAACTAATTATATTTTGAATAAAATATGTGACATGAAAATACTTTTTTTTCCTAGAAGTTTCCCCTCCATCTTATCTTTTCCATACTTCAAACTCTCAGGCCGACCCTCAGGTCTAAGCTTCCAGGTCTAATTTTGCTATTGATCTGACCTGTATATCCAAATAGTACTACAGATTTCCATTAGGATGTCGCCTCACAGCTTAACAACTCTTCCAAATCTTTCCCTAAACTTCCTTGTCTGGTAGCCTAGCTTGATTAACTTCTTCATTGGACAAATATCTATCCTGTCTAGTATCTCTATCCAACTATAGCACCTCTGCTTGGCTACCTGACATTTCAGGTTAGCACATTGAAAACTCTTGATCACCCCTCCTGACCATCTGCATCAGCCCAACCTGTACCTGACCCAAACTTTCCCACCTTGATAAAAGTCATCACCTCTCCTGAAGCTGCTTTAGCAAAACCCTAGTCATTCTTGATTTCTCTTTCCTTCTCATCATACGATGCATAAGCAACCTCTCTTGACTTTACTCCTATGACATACCCTGAGTCCTGAGTGGCATTTGGTTTAGAGTGATAGGCAGGGATGCTGCGAAGAGAATGCATGCGGGGTGGGGGCAAGATTGAATCTCAGGAGACAGGCCAAGGGTCTCTGGCAGTAATCCAGGCCAGAGATGATATAGCACCGACCAGGAAGGTGGCAGTGGACATAGAGAGAACTAGAGGAAATTGAGATATTTCAGAAGCAGAATAGATGGGACTTGTAAGGATGCGATAGAGGGGGAAATCAGGGAAGATTCCTAGGTTTCTAACTTGAGCACCACAGGGGATGTTTATTAGGAAGCCTGTGTGAGGTGAAGGCAGGTTATGGGGGAAACTCAAGATATCCATTTTCAACGTTATATTCGAAATACTTATTGGACATCCAAGCTGAGAGAGCAAGAAAGCGAATGGCTATGTGAGTATGTAAATTTGGAAACCATCAGCAGATGGAGTGTATTTAAAGCCATGGAAATGAATGAGATTATGCAGGGCAAGTACTCAACAAAAAGAAGAGAACCCAAACTGAAGAGGAAATCAGGAGAATGTCGTGCCACAGATTCCAAGAGAGGAGAGCGTGTCAAGAAGAGGGAGTTATCCATTCTGTCAATGGCTGGCATGAGGACAGAAAAGGGCCCAATGATTGTGGCAAATGGAATTCATTTGTGACAGGACAACAGCGATTTCATCTGACTGTTGGTGGCAGAAGCCAGATGGGAGTGGGCTGAAGAGTGGATGGACTGAGAAGGTGGAGGCAGTGTTCCTAGACAATTCTTTCCAAAAGTTTTCCTCTGCAGGGGAGTAGAGAAATGAGGCAATAGCTAGAGGGGGATAGCGGATTAAAGGGCCTGTGTGTGTAGGCAGGCGTGTGTGTGTGTGTGTGTGGGTGTGCGCTGAAAACTGAGAGATCAAATATGTCTTTATGCTCATGGGAATTATCCAGTAAAACAGGAGACTCTTGACAAAATGACGAAGGAGACAGAGAGCAAGCTGTCTTTAATGAAACAAGAGGATGGGGCCCAAGTATCACTCCTATTAGAAAAAGAAATGCACCCTCTAACATAGCGCCTGAGGGTTAAACCAAGAGGAAGACGTGGGACGATGTTGCACCAAGTTGGTATCAGAGGAACATCTTTGCTCATTAAAAAGAATGAGTGAAGAGTAAGTATAATATTTATGGGGAGAAACTAAAAATTGATTTTGAAAAGAAACAACAGTTTCAGCTTGACTCTTTTTGAAATCTCAGGCTGGAAGCCAGATGTATTATAATTTTTCTTTGGAATTTCTTACTTTGATTTTATTTTTATGACTATAACCTTATTCATGTTGCCAGATTAACAAAATAATTTCTTCAATTTTTCTATCACTTGATGTGTTTTTACATGCAATTCTTTACTCCATCTGCAATTCTTTACTCCATTTTTTGATATGTGATAGATGGGCAGAGTCTTAACATGATTTTTTTCCCTCAGGTACCTCACTAATTTCCCTAATACTATTTAAGTTATTTACACACATTTGCATTATAAATTCTTACATATGCGAGGGTCGGTCTCAGGCCAGTCTTTCCTAATATCCGTCTTTCTGTTCGTGAACCAGTTCAATGCCGTTTTAATTATTGCAACATTGGAATGCTTTTTACTCCATAGTGAATGGAACACCTCCTCATTACTCTTTCTGTTTCAAAAAATTAGCTCTATATTTATTTTTAAAAAGTGTCTTTGGAATCATTTGCTCCAGTTCTGAATTCATGGGAATTTTACTTGGGACAATGTTAAGCCTAAAACTTAATGAATTTGGCATATTTAGTCTTTCTACGTAGCAACATCGTATTTTTCTATGATTATTCCAATCTTACTTCCTAGACTTAATTAAGGTTCCTTGGTTTTCCTCACATAAGTCCCACACATTAGTTACAGGGGCCAACCCAGTGTCCTTGACCCAAACCATTGGCAATGGCAATAGGATTGTGTCCTATTAGTTAACCAGAGTGGCTTCCATTTCCAGCAGACACATCCTATTTACGAAAGTAGCCCCAGAAACCGGAAGAAATCTGAGATGCCTGATTCATTTTCATACTTTTCTGGAACATGCCCAGAAGCCTAGGTCTCTGAATCTACCCTCACCGCAGCCCCATCTATAATTTTCCTTTTCCCATTTTCTTGCCATTACATTTAGATGAAGGAAATAATTTCATTCAGCCCAATGTATTGATGATTTAATGGCCGGTGTTGTATGTCATGTGTCATTCCAAAGGCCTAATGGTTATTTTTGCTGATACAATCTTCCAGAATAGAGGCCAAGGGCAGTTAAGTATATACTTTGAGTTAGCATAGGATGTGGTTTATGGAGGGTAAAACTGAGCAATGGAAAGACAAATTCTCAAAGCTTTTTAAAAAATTATTATTTCTAGTTATCTTCCTCATTCAAACCAATATTAGTTTTTATATTAAGCTCAAAACCACTTTTCTTCAATCTGACGGGTGGCATTTATTGATCACTTATTATATGTCAAGCATTTTGCATATATTATAAACAATGTTTAAAATAGCACTGTAGAGCAGATAGTAATCATCGCAGCTTCGGTTTGTTGAGTGGGTCCAATGCACGAGGCACAGTGCAGAGTGTTGTACATAGATTACTTATTAACTTTGTATATGGCGTATATTGCTGTAAAATTTTAACTGACTATTTTTTCTGTGATATTTCCTTGTGTCTTTTGGCCTCCATCTGATCCAGAAAGCCAGAGCATTTTATTTACTTTCTCAAGGAAGGGAAAGCAGAGAGAGAGAGAAAGAAAGCTTTTCAAAATCCTGGCCGCCTTTCGAGAAGAAAGCAAAGAACTAAAGTCATGGAAATAAGATTGGGGAAGGCACGTGTTTATTTGGTAGGTGGAGTCCCTGCCCCAGAGAATAGATAAAATGCCATGGGCCAGCAGAGGGGAGAGTAGGAGTCTAAGAAAGTTTCCTGTGCCCTGCCCCCTGCAGCCCAGCCTCAAACTCTGTCCCTGGGGGGACGACTGGAATCTTGCTTTTTGGGTGGAGCCCCGGGGAGGCAGAAAGAGTCCAGGAAGAAGCAGCTGTGTGGTGTTTTTATGCAGATGGGGCCTTTTGCAGTATCGTGGAGAACCACAGAATGTCTGGTCCTGCCAGGGTCTGGGAGACAGGAACCAAGGTTGACGCTCCACGTGGCGTGGATAGAAGACCAAGGGCCAGAGAGGATGATGGCTGCTCAGAGGGCCCCCCAGCCCCTGCCTGCCCCCTCTCTTCTCACACACCAGTAGGTATGCCCTCCAAAAACTAACGAAGAAGAAGGAAAGGCATCTCTGGGAAAGGCAGTGTGCCGGATGTGTGTGTAGTAGGCGGGTGAGACCCGTTATCCCTGAACTGGCAGTTGTGTCTGTCACCTGGTGGGATGGAGCCTCACAATAAAAATTAAGCAACCCCGTGAGGTAGACCGAGGTGCAAGAGCAGAGCCTTGCCAATGTCAAACCAGCGAGGGGGCTAAAATCTGAGCCTAAACTGATGCTACTCCTAGATCCTAGGGACTTTATCACTGTGACAGACTGCCTTGTGGTCTAGAGACAGCGAATACATCACACACTTGCCCACAGCCCGGAGCTCCTGGAGGGGAGCTGGTGTCTGAAGCCAGCCCGGGCTCTTTCTTCTGTGTGCCTCATTGCCTCCTTAGCATTGGCATATGCTAATCTTAAAGCTGCACTTTTTAATGCTATAGAACGAAAGTTGGCCAGCCTCCCAGATGGCGAATGGATATTTATAGTAGAATAGGTTGTTAGAGCTTGAAAAGAAATGATTGTCCAATGGCTTCATTTGGGAGCTCAGGAAATTTAGGCCTAGAATGACTAGATCTCAAAGCTAGTGAGTGGTCAAGGTGGGTCTGGAACTATCTACCTGGACCATAATCCCAAGCGTATTTGACTTTTAAAAATGTTGACTCTTTTAACAACATAAATACCAAGATTCATTGAAAATTGAGATAATGACATGTTCTCATTGTAACTTCTGGAGATAACAATACTTTTTCCCATGATTACAGGACCAGTATCTGCAAAGAGTAGTAAATAAAATAGCCCTTGTGATTTTCTCCTAATGCTAGGATTACCATATACTTTATCATCCAAACCAAGTCACTTTTGAAAGTGAAATAGAGGGATATATTAATAATTATACCAGGACAACAGGCATAAACGGGGATCATCCACCCTATCTTCCAAGCCGCCATTGCACCCAAACCCCATGACGGAGCAACCATTCATTTCACATGGATGCCAGGGCTGGGGTCTGACTAGTTTAAGCAATTTAAGATCATGTCCTCATGCTTGAACACAAAGTTGGCTCAGGGATGGTCAAAGGATGGTCAAGCCTGAGCCCATCAGATCATGGCATTCTCCTGGCTACAGAGATTCCACATGTGACCCAATGAGGTGTAAGGGGAGATTTCCAGAAGACTTCCAGAAAGAACTTCTGGCTCTTGGGACAGCTTCCAGGAGGGACCTCCTCTTTCCTTTTATACGTTGTTTGCACACTTTAGGCCTAGAATGCTACAGCTCCTGCTCTCTTTCCTCTGTTTCTATATCTGTCTCTCCACATTGCCATGTCCTTCTCTGTCATCTCTCACCCTGTGTGCATCTGTTTCTCTGCTTCTGTGTCTTTTTATATGTTTATCTTGTTATTTATATATCTTTTTCTCTCATAAAAATTCTCACAATTTTCTTAGTCTAAGAAATAATCATAAACAAGTAGTCTTTTATTCAATTCGTAATGACGATGTCTACTCTAAAAACTATCATTAAAATAAAACTGACAATTGAAATTGCAAAAATAATTTTTTTTTTTCCTGATGAAGATTCACTCTGAGCTAACATCTGCTGCCAATCTTCCTCTTTTGGTATGCGAGCTGCCACCACAGCATGGCCACTGAGAGACAAATGGTGTAAGTCTGTGTCTGGGACCTGAACCCATGCCGCCAAAATGGAGTGTGCTGAACTTAACCACTAAGCCACCAGAGTGGGCCTTAAATTTTGTTTTCTAATAAAAATTAATTGAAGAATTAAGTCTTCTTTATAAAATATAGATCTTAACATTTTTACTAGGAAAAAGTCAACTTGGTAGAAAGAATGACTTCAAAAACCACACAGTGGCAGAAGCTATAATGAGTAAAATTTGATAGAAACAAATAAAGCCAAATAAATCAAAGGTTTATTTTAAAATACTAATGGAAAATAATTCATCTGTATTAAAATTATTTTAGCAAAATAAAAATAAATATTCAAGTAATTGGTAATGGTTTGACTACAGCTGTCTTGTCCAATGTGGTAGACGTGAACCACATGTGACTATTTCAATTTAAATTAATAATGGCTAATAATTAACTTATTAATAATAATGAATCAAAATAAAATTAACAATTCGCTTTCTCAGTTACAATAGCCACATTTCAAGTCCTCAATTGCCGGGTGTGACTAGTGGCTACGTATTGAAGAGTACAGATACAAAACGTTTCTATCCTCTCACAAAGTCCTATTGGACAGCACTGGTCGATAGAAAATTGATCAAGGAATTAAATGGACTTAACAGAGTTCACTTTGAACACTACTCTATGGAATATCTTTAAAAACTTCTTAGTGTCAAAATGCTGGGATCAAAATATCTGTACCCGTTTCTCTATCTTATACATAAGACGATATGGGTTAAATGAAAATGAGTGACAATTTGAGTTCACAATAATTAAATATTTACAGTTATTAAAGTGAGTTTACAATTCCCCAGGCTTATGTGTGAAAATTCATCTTACTGTGACATCACCAACACTGAGTACATTTTACAGATGTGTTTCCATGTTATGATGCTTTCTTCAAAAGAAGCAATTTCTCTACTTACTTGTAGATTTTACCCTCTTTTGTTTGTCCAAGTCATTAAGCAGAATTTTGCCTTTATTATTTCATAAATACCCATTGATCGGGCTGGCCCCGTGGCCGAGTGGTTAAGTTCCCGCGCTCCGCTGCAGGCGGCCCAGTGTTTCGTCGGTTCGAATCCTGGGCGCGGACATGGCACTGCTCGTCAGACCACGCTGAGGCAGCGTCCCACATGCCACAACTAGAGGAACCCACAACGAAGAATACTACAACTATGTACCGGGGGGCTTTGGGGAGAAAAAGGAAAAAATAAAATCTTAAAAAAAAAAAAATACCCATTGATCCAAACCATAATAAAATTAGTCAAATCTAAATTTTTTTTTCTGTTGTCATCGACCAGGAGTATTGTATTAGAGCTTCCCATGACAATTGGGCTTCTGAAGTTCTCTCCTTGTATTTTGCATATTTAAAAATTTCTTGTGATGATATGCTATTTCACCTGAATGTCTAGGGGACTGCTATTTACATTTTGAACAAGTTTTTCAAATATACATAAAAGTAAAAAAAAAGAGCATAATAAAAGTTCCCCCATATGCCAAGTATCAAGATTTTGCTATACTTACTTCATCTTTACTTTTTTTAATTTCCTTTTTTCCTAAAGTATTTCAAGCAAATCCCAGACATTTTATCATTTTACCCTTACAAATATGGACATTTTTATTAATAGCCACAATGCTATCACCACATCCAACAAAACATGTAATTCCTTGTTATCCTCAAACGCCCAATACCAATGAAAATTTCTCTATTTGCCTTAAAATATCTTCTTACAGTTGGGTTGTTTGAGGCAGGAAACAACCAAGCACACACACTACCCTTCATCATTAGGTCTCCCACACATTGCTAATCTAGAATGTGCTAATCATGCCTTGGTTTGTTGAAGACACTGACCAGTTGTTCTGTGGAATGTCTTACATTTTGAATTTTTGTGTTTACTTCCTTTTGATGTTATTTAGCTTGTTTTCTGTACCCCTCCATGTAAACAGGAAGTCAGCCTTAAAGCTTGATTAGAGGCAGATTCAATTGTATTTGGTGCAATTAATACATAGATGGTCATGTGTCCTTCTTAATTCATTACATCAGGAGCACATCATGTGTGGTAGGCCCACTCTCAGTGATGCAAAGTCTGGTCAGGGGTTCAAGTGGTGACAATCTGATCTTTCCACTGCCATCCCCATTAACTTTTCATCTAAGGGTTTCACCTATTGATGATGTTTGCCTGAATCAATTATTTCATTAGGATTTGCGAAGTAGTGGGTTTCTAATTCTATCACTCCATTCACTTTGATTAGTTGGAATTATCCTGTAAAAAAACAAACAGATAAACTTGTCCTTATCAATGAGAGTAAATATTGGTCATACAGGAAAGGAAGGATAGATGTGGAATTCTTTCCCTTTACTGGCCAATTTTCAGATAGAGTTGGTGACCCAGCTGTCAATAATGGTGATCAGTCTTAAATCATTTTTTGAATATCATTATGAATACACAGGGTTTTATGTATTTAATGTTTCAATCAATTTTTGATTCCTATATGCTTTTTATTCCAGATTTTATTATGAAAACTTTTACAAATAAAAACTATTGGAAGAATTTTACAGTGCACATCTGTATAACCATCTACTAGAGACTACTATTAACGTGTTAGTATATTTGCTTTGTCACTTGTGTCCATCTATCCCTCTTATACTGTTCCATTAATCCTTATTATTTTTCTGATGAATTTTGAAGTAAGTTTCATACATGAGTATATTTCGCCTTAAATAGTTCATTGTGGATATTACTAACTAGATTTCAATATTTATTTATAATTGTTTTATGTTCTTTAGACATTCGTTCATAATACTTTAAACGTTAGTATTTGAGAGCTTCCTTGTTTTCAGGCAAAAAAGTCTTAGTCTCCTCTTGTATATTTCCTGCCCCAGACCTGGAATCAACCCTTCTTCCAAGGAGCCCATGGAGTTCTTGTGTCAGATAGCTTCTGCTGTGCAACTAACCATCTCAAAACTTAGCAGCAGAAAAAAACAATTTTTTGGCTCATAATTCTGTGGGTTGCTGGGACAGCTCACTTCATCTCTGCTGAACCCTCTAATACATCCCTGAAAAAGCAGCACAGGTGGCTGGATAATCTAGGGTGGCCTTATTCACATGCAGGGCTAGGTCTGTGACCTCTGCGGGCACACAGGGCTCCATGCTCTGAAGGCCTCATACTTGTTCCCAGTGCTCTGCTATTGCTTTTTTGAAATTATTGGTATTTTGAACAAAGGGTCCCACATTTTCACTTTGATCTAATCCCATAATTCACATAGCTTGTCCTGCTCATATGGCCGGCCCTTGGTGAGCTGTTGGCTAGGGCACCAGGGGCGAAAGGGCCGTGTTTCTCCCATTATCCAGTCAGCTCACCTGCGCTTCTTCACATGGTGGTGGTCACAGAGTTCCCAAGAGAAGCAAGAAAATAAATCTCAAGGAGAAAGTGCTTTCAAGCCTCTGTTTGCATCATATTTGCTAAAGTCCCATTGGCCAAATCAAGTCACGTGGCCAAGTCTAGACTCAGGGAGCAAAGGCAACACTCAAGCGTGTGACTCCAAGGGGAGCTGTGGTGACCACAGTTGCAAAAACTCTCTGAGAGGAGTGAATAATCTTTAGAGACTCTAAGCTGTTTGCTTAGGGTGCTCATTGCTCCCAGGTCGTCATTGCCTCCAGGACTTTTAAGTGGAAAAAACTAAGAAAGATGTAGCTTTTGAAAAGAAAATAAGGAGTTCATAGTGTTATTTTCATTTTAATGCAATGCTACTCGACTTTTACTTAACTTTTTTGATTCTGTACTTGCAGCTTTGTTGTTGAATGCTGAAAATCTTGGCTCCTGACAAAATTAACACAGTAACTTAGTTGCTTTAACATAACAATTTAGAAAAATTTATTCTGAAACCATACTACTATTACTAATGATGATAAGCTTACTCAATGAAGTTTAAGATTTCCTTATAGCTTCATTTGCCCTTATAATATATTTCACTAAGGCTAGTCAATCAAAATACTATGTTCTAAAGTTATTTGAAATAATTGTGTTCTTCCTATGATTATGTCACTAACTTGAAATACAGTTGGATGGTGGCATTCAATTTGCTTTCAAGACTTAGGCAATGCTTTTTATTCTTCTTGATTTATTTTGACATTTAATTGAAACTTTGATAAAATAGTCATAGATTTGCATGCAGTTGTAAGAAATAATAGAGAGATCATGCATACACTTTCCTCAGTTTCCCCCAGTGGTACCGTTTGTCAAACAATAGAACAACCAGAATATCAACATTGATGCAATCTGTGGATCTTATTCAGATTCTCCCAGTTTTACTTGCACTCTTGAGCGTGTGTGTGTGTGTGTGTATTTAACTCGAAATAACTTTATCACAGTCAAGATACTAAATGGTTCCGTCACTACAAGGACACCTGTCTTGATTTTCTTTTGTGTTTTGACTATGGAAGATAATTACATGATTCAAAAGTGAGAATTGTATGTTAAGGTATAATCAGAGAAGTCTGGCTTCCATCCATATCTTCTTAACTCTGCTTCATCCCTTTCATTATTGATAATTTTTTAAAACTTAGTTTTTACTTTATTCTTCCACTGTTTCTTTTTCAAAATGTAAGCAAATACATATATCTGCTCATATTCCTCTCCTTTCTTTCAAATAAGGAAGCATAGAAATATAGGTTTCCTGGCACTTGCCTTTTTTACTTAATAGTTGTTTCTGTCAAGATAGGCTAGGGTCTGCCTATGCTAAAACCACTGAAATCTCAGTGGTTTGAGACAAAACAAGTCCATTTCTCATCTCACAGTCCATGCCCCTCTCTGGGCAGTGGGGTCTCTGCTGGGCCATTGTCCTTCTCCCTCTGGCCTGGGCTGAGGGAGCAGCTATGCCTGGTGATTGCCAGTCACAGTGGCAGAGGGAAGAACGTGGCAGAGCCGGCCCTGGCTTTCAAGGGACTCACCACGCTGCTGCTCACATTTCATTGGCTGTAGAAAGTATCATGGCTGTAGCGAACTTCACGTGGGCAAGGAAGTTCAATTTTATTGCATGGTTGGGAGAAGAGAGAGCCAACACATCTGTAAACAGCCGTAACAACTATCACAGCCCACTTTTCTTGGCACTAAATGTTTGACTCAAATTCTTTCCTGCGTACAAAATGCACTCATGTAACCTGAGGATGCTAACCCATTCCTGGCGTTAGTCTCCCAGTCCAGACTCTGGATCATGGGTGCCAGCCCTCACACCAGAGGGGCGGGTGTGTGTCTCTACGTTAGATCCAGACGTGGCATTTCTTGTTTTGTTTATATTTCACTTTATTTTAAATTTTTTGTTGAAGTGTAACAAAACATTTCTCGCACCCCAGAAGATTTCTTCGTGCCCCTTCCCAGGCAATAACCCCACCAGAGAGATAGCTGCTGTTCTATGCTATAGATTAGCTTGCCTGTTCTGAACTTCATAGAAGTAAAATCATAAAGTATACAACCTTTTATGTTTGGCTTCTTTCACTACCTCATACCTGTGAGATTCACCCACGTTATTATGTAGTAGGGGTTCATTCCTGTACACTGTTGAGTACTATTCTACTGTATAAATACCACAATTTGTTTATGCATTCTACTATTGATGGGCACTTGGACTGTTTCTTATTTTGGATTATCATAAAGACACTGTGAACATTTTTGTACAGGTCTTTTGGTGGCTATATGCACTCTTGCATTTTTTATCTAGGAGTGAAATTGCTGGGTTATAGGATGGGAGTTTGTTTTCTTTTTCATATCATATTTGTATTTACCTATTAAACAGCTCTCTAAAGTGGTTGTATCCATTCACATTTGATCTGCTTTCCTGGATTCAGAGTTTTATGAACCAAAAGACAAGTTATCTCATCCTCTATCCCCCTTCTCACACACAGACACCCAACAGCATACCATGAGTGGATGGACAGAGATCATCACAGCAGACATTTCCATTTGGAGAGTGGACGAATGGGAGGAACACAGCAGTCTCTGTAACAACGCCGACACTCCACTGGGGGGCTGTTGTGAGGACCCCCTACCCTGGGGTCCTTGAGTGGGACTGCTCTGCTCTCTGCAGGGGCTCCCCAGGCCATTGCTTTTATGACTCTTTGGCTCAACCTCTGCAAGGCCCTTCTCTTCCCTTTATCCTCTTTGACTAAATATTTCACCACTGCATAGCATGGATCACCATTCTTCCAGCTTCTGCTCAGTTTCTGAGCCATTTACTGCTGGGACAATACCACAATTTCTTTTTTTTTTTACCACAGTCCCCTACTTCTGGCTACAAGTTTATGTATCTGTCAAGATACTGTGTTAAGCTGCAGAAACAAACTAACACAAAGTCTCAATGGCTTTATACAACAGGGTTCACGTCTCCTCATGTTACATGCCCTTTGCCAGTCAGCTAGGAGCTCTGCTTTGTCTCACCATCATCCTGACTTTGGGACCCAAGCTAAAGGAGTAAGCGCTGGCTGAATGATTGCATAGCCTCAGCAGAGGGAAAAGAAAGAAAAATGAATCACGCACTACCTCTTAACTCCACGCAGAGCTGAGCATATCACTGCCACTCACATTTTGTTGGCAAAAGCTAAATTCAAGTGGGCACGGAAAGAGAGCCTACCTAAATGACTGCTCCACGATATGTCCTGGGAACAGCTCCACAGCAGGAGAGAGACCCTCATTCTGCTAAAGGCCCAACAGGCACGCAGTGCTCCACTGTGTGGCTGTGCCAGAGTTCATCCAACAAGTGTCCTGATGATAGACATTGGTCACTAGGCTGCCTTTGGCATTATTAATAATGTCATGATGAACAGCCTTGTCTATATGTCATTTTACCATTTTTGCTAATGTGTTTGTCTTTTTGTGTGTGTGTGAGGAAGTTTGGCCCTGAGCTAACATCTATTGCCAATCTTCCTCTTTTTTTGTTGAGGAAGATTGGCCCTGAGCTAACATCATTGCCAATCTTCCTCTATTTTGTATGTGGGATGCTGCCACAGCATGGCTTGATGAGCGGTGGTGCTAAGGTCCATGCCCAGAATCCAAACCTGTGAACCCTTGGCTGCCAAAGCAGTGTGTGGGAACTTAACCACTATACCACTGGGCCAGCCCCTTCTTTGTCTATTTTTAAAAATTTTCTGTGTCATAATATTTTGTGTTCCTTTAAACTAGAATTATTAGCCTAATCTGATATTTTTGCATTTTAACAGTTTTAATTGACTCTTACTTAGAGTCAAATTGGTATATTTTCCTATAGTTCTGATTTCTTTAATGTTTCCTGTTTTTTGTTCTTCTTTGCTGTATAATTTGTCTCTATCTTGCACAGGCTGTATCATTTATTTTCTCTTTTGAGGTAACATAGATGTTAGCAATCATGCTTTAGGAGGCTGGCTCCTTGGTGTAGTGGTTAAGTTCGGCATGCTCTGTTTCAGCGGCCTGAGTTCACGGGTTCAGATCATGGGCACAGACCTACACCACTCACTGGCTATGCTGTGGTGGCAACCCACATACAAAATAGAAGAAGATTGGCACAGGTGTTTGCTCAGGGCAAATCTCCCTCAAGCAAAAAAAGAGGAAGATTGGCAACAGACCTTAGCTCAGGGCCAATCTTCACCAGCAGGAAAAAAAAAGGAATGAGAGAAGAAATCATGCTTAAAACCATTTGCTTTTAAGCGTATCAAGTAAATAATAAACATATATTAGGATAAAACAATAACTTTTGTTATTCCTTAAATATAAGTGTACCTTTATTTCTGTGATTCAATCTTTGTTCATTTTATTTGCAATTTATAGTTCTAGATTATTCTTGTAATCTCCCTCCTTTATATAACAGCTGCCCCCTCCCCCAAATCATTCTTTGCCTTTGCATTCGATTTGTCAACCATACCTGCAATGGTCGCTTTTACTTAACAGTAAAGGCCTTCCCAGTAGGCTGTAACTTCTCCTTTCTCAATTTTTCGGTTTAGGTTTATCAATTACGGTGTATCCTGTGGGGCTGTTATTTTTCTTTTCTTTGGCTTCGTTTCTTCAGGAAGGGGGCAGGCAGGTTATATTGAGCTTCCGTCACATCACAGTTTCCTCATTCTCCTCCGAAGTCTCTGGTTTCCACAAGCCTTCCCCTCACAGGCTGTGTCCTCCAGCGCCTGTCCTCAGCCCCCTTCCCTCCTACACCCAGGACTCTAGCCATTTCCCACCTCTGACGGGACTCCGATACCTCCGTCTCCAACCAGAGGCACCCTCCCAAGAAAATGCGTCTTTCCCAAGGCCTTCCGGGGATCCTGTCCACAATAGTCGGAAGATAATGCAACTTGCCATCTCATTCTTCTCTAAATCTGCTCTTGCTCTTGTCTTACCCTCACGAGGATCACCACCATCCTTCAAGTCACTCAAGCTGAAATTCCTGAAAATTCTTTAAAGTCCTTTGAATTCTTCTTTAGTATATCCAGCGCCTAAATCCTGTCGATTTGCTCCTTGGTGTCTCCCAAAACCACCAACTCCTTTCTGTTCCCACAGTTGGCACCACGTTGGGTCTTTCTTTACCTTCCCTTGGATCCAGCAATAATCTTTCCATTTGGTCTCCCTTTCCCCACTCTTTCTCTGATCTAATTTTCTATAGCTAGAGCTCTACTTAAGACATTCATGCATAAAAACTTGCCAGTCTGACATGCAAGGACTTCCATAATCTGGTGCCCACTTGCATCTGAAATGTATATTTCAAAAGCCACCTCCTCCATGAAGCCTTTCTTGATACCACTCATCTACAGATATGGTGTTTCCTACATAGAAACCACTCTATCACTTTTTCAAAATATAGTTTTTATTTTAGAATAGTTTCAGATTTCCATAAAATTTGCAAAGACAGTACAAAGAGTTCTCGTATACCCCTCACCCAGTCTTCTCTATTATTAACAATTTATATTAGTATAGTGCACTTGTCATAATTAATAAGCCAATATTGATACATTGTTATTAATGGAAGTCTGTGCTTAATTCAGACTTCTCTGGTTTTGCCTAATGTCTTTTCCTGGTCCGGGATCCTATTTAGGACACTGCCTTACATTTAGTCATCATGCCTCCTTAGATTCTGGGATGGTTAATTTTATGGTCAAACACTATTCTGGGTGGGATTTTTCTTTTTCTATTTTTGGTTCCAAAACCTGGGAGTGAATCTTCTAGGTGTGTCTGTGAGGGAGTTTTGGGATGGGATTAGCATTTAAATCACCAGACTAAGTAAAACAGATTGCCCTCCACAGTGTGGGTGGGCCCCACTCAATCAGTTGAAGGCTTGAACAGACCAAAAGGCTGAAGTTCCCCCTAGTAAGAAAGGATTTTGCCTGCCCAACAGCCTTTGAACTGGGACATCAGCTCTTCTTGGTTCTACGCCAGCCTGCTTGCCTTTGGATTTGAACTGGGACAAACGTTGGCTCTGTAGATTTTGGACTTGCCAGCCTTCATAATCACATGAGCCAATTCTTTGTAATAAATCTGTAAATATGGTGTCTTACTCTGTTTAGGCTGCACTAACAAAATGCCACAGACTGGACTGGGTGGCTTATAAACAGCGTAAATTTATTTCTCACAACTCTGAAGGCTGGAAAGTCCAAGATCAAGACATCAGTGTGGTCGGGTGGTCATGTCCTGGTGAAGGCCCTCTTCCTGGTTCATAGCCAGTGCTTTCTTGTTGTGTCCTCACAGGGCGGAAGGAGTGAGGGGTCTCTGTGGGGACTCTTTTATTAGAACACTAATCCCATTTATGAGGATTCTACTCTCATGACCTAAGCACCTCCCGAAGGCCCCACCTCCTCATAACATCACCTTTAGGGGTTAGGATTTCGACATGTGAATTTGAAGAGGACCCAAACACTCAGACCATAGCATACGGGTTCTTTTTTTCTGGAGAATCCTGACTAATACAGGCTGTGACCATTTCTCACCGTCCTTATTTCTGATGACATTTGAGGAGTAGAATACCCCTCAAAAAGGGTTTCTCTCATGTTTTTTTCCTGGTTAGACCGGGCTTATGGGTCTTCAGAAGGAAGACTGCAGGAATAAAGTGTCTTTCTCATCACATCACATCACGTCAAAAGGACATATTTTCAACGTGTGTCGTCACTGATAATGTGAACCTTGGTCACTTGGCTGAGCTGATTTTTGCCAGGTTCCCCCACTGTTGAGTTACTTTTTTTCCTCATTTCATACTCTACTCTTTGGAAGCAAGACATTAAGCATACCCACCTAAGGGGTGATGACTTAGACTCTATCTCCCTACATAGATTATTTGGAATTCTTCTGTATGTGAGATTTGTCTCTTCTTCCCATTTATTTAGTTATTCCGACATTTATTTCTGTCAGTGGACTCATGGATATTTATTTTATATTTAGGATTATAAGCCAATACTTATTTTTGTTGCTCAAATTGTTCCAGCTTTGGCCATTGGGAGCTCCCTCAGGTCGACTTCTTACTCTGTTCCTTTAAAAAAAAAATGCTATGTTGCATTTGGTCTTGTCCTTATTTGTATACTTGACTGAGTCTCAGTATTACTGCTTAATTCATTGTATTCATCTTTGTTCTCTGCTATGCTAATTACCAAAGCTGGCACGTATTCATTCATTCATACAACTAATACCTCCCGCCATGTGCTGTGATGACTAGGGGCTCTGCAGTGACAAACGAAACATGCACAGTCTCCAGTCACACAGAGCTTACTATCTAGTGGAGAATTAAAAATAGACACACAGAAATATGTACTATTAGAAATTATAATTAGTACCATGAAAGGAAACGAGCAAGATGTGATGAAAGAAAATGATGGGGGAAACTGCTTTCGAAACAGAGTCAGTCAGCTCTCCAGGGTGCCTCTTCTCCGAGTGGTGAACCCAGGCATTCTGGTCCCTTCCATCGAGTGGCTCCAGATATCGGAATCTTCACCTGTACCCATGGAGGGAGAGGAGAGGGAAGAGGGGATGGGAGGACCTCAAGGAGATTTTAGGGGCCAGCCTGAAGGTGGATGCATCGCTTCCACTCCCCCCGCTAGAACAAGTCACACGACCCCACTTAGAAGTGAGGGTCCTAGGAAGTGCGGTTGTTTTGTACTAAGAAAAAGAAAATGGAGAAAAAAGAAATGGAAGGCCAACAGAGAGCGTCGTCTCTGACATGTGTTTCACAGGGCAACGTGTAGAGTCTTGAGGAACTCTCCTGTAAAAGTACTTTTGAAACGACTGAGGAGTGAGCTGCTCTCATGTCAAGCTGGTACTGCTCCTTCCTTAGGGATGGAAGAGGCCACTTTCTGTCACCCTGAACATTTCACCTGCAACTGTCCTTGGCTTCAGAAAGCCTCCGAGCCCTGCTCATTGCTCACCAGTCAGGCTTCCCTGTTCTCATTCACTGTGTCCTCAAGATCCAGTCTCTCACAGGGACACAAGTTCAGCTATTCCTTTCAGAGGGCACGGTGCATCATGCCTCTAGCAAACACAGAATGCACCAGGACCTCTGCAACTGCCCCACCCGGCCTGCTGCTGAGTTAGAGCCAGGGAAGCAGAGAGGTGAGTAATTTCTTGCAAGCAACCATCGCCACTTATCCCAGACCTAAGGGGGGGAGTCAGACCCAGAAAGTAGTTCTGCCAATTATGTCTTGGAAAGATTAGTGGCTTTAGAGTCAGAACAACGAATTTGACATCTGGCTCCTCTACCTATGGAGTGACCTTGGGCAAGTCACTGATGCTAAAAATTTATTAAGCACCTACTGTAAGCCAAGCATAGAAGGATAGAGATTGTAAAGATAAATTATGGGCAATCAAGAAACTTACTGCATGGGCCAGCCCAGTGTCTTAGTGATTAAGTTCTCACGCTCTGCTTTGGCAGCCCAGGGTTCACAAGTTTGGATCCTGGGCACAGACCTACACACTGCTCATCAAGCTATGCTGTGGTGGCGTCCCACATGCAAAATAGAGGAAGATTGGCACAGTTGTTACTCAGGGCCAATCTTCCTCATCAAAAAAAAAAAAAAGAAAGTTACTACAATGTAATATAGGAAATGTTCTCCCATCCCCCACTGTGTCTACCTTGGCTCGCAGTGGGGGTCGGGGCTGGGGGTACTTATGTCTCCTCAGCCTTGTAGCCACTGCCAGCTTCAACAGTCAGATGTTTCTGCTACTACCCTCACCAGTCAAACTGATGCCTCACAAAGTGCCTGTTTCTTTGCTTGATTTGTTCCAAATCAAGATCTTACAAGGATGAACCAAACTGGGGACACCGAGGTCATAGGCCCGTGGTTTAGTTGTAATGGAGGCTAGGAAAGGGGGAACGCAAATTATAAAATTTTCTAAATACTAGAAGGGCATTTAAAATGAGCCAGGCAGAAAATATGGCAATAAAAGGATTTCCAAATGGCATTGAAGGACCAGTTGATGTTGGAGACCACGCTTTTTTTTAGCATGATTGTGGAAATCACTCCCAGCTGCACTAAGTAAAACCAGATGGGAACAGAGAAAAGGGACTTGGTTCCATCCTAGTTTGGGGATATTGGGATAGTTGCAGCAGCAGGACCTGGTTACTAGGATGCCAAGTGTCCCGGAAAGAGGCAGATGAAATGATGGAGCTCTCAATGAGTTTAAAGAGCAGGTGGTAAAAAGAGGGAGAGAATAGTTTCCTGGAATTTAGGACCACAGGCATTGTGCATTTCTGGGTAACCAGCTGGCATAAGACTATGGATAAGATTCACCCCTCTCGCACTGTGTTAGGAAGGGTCCTACGGCCCTGTCCATGACACGGGAAAGAATGAAATGACCAACTCACAAGGATCTCAGGATATGGGCGTTTTGGCAATAGTGCCACACATTTGCCATCCCCATTGCTGAGTATGGTCACAGGAATGGTGGCTAATTGGGAGTGGTGGCGAAGACAATACAGGATTCAGAGAACAAATGTTATGGGCCTAGGATGTTTGTGGGCCTCAAACAAGAACACTGAAGTTTCCCGGTGATGTAACAGGCTTTGAGCTGGCAGATTCGCTGCCTAAGTCCTCAGTGAATGAGGAAAGTGACCAGGGATCTGCAGCATGGTGACAAGGTTTGGTGGCCAGAGTTCAAACATGGAGGTGGTTAAGCCTGTGGAAGAAGAGGAAGTAACAACATAGAGCTGGAAGAATGAGATGCTGCCCAGGCGTGGACATGGAGAGAATATTCTTTGAAGAAGATGAGGATAAAGGTAGGTTCACTAGAATGGCATAAGGGATTCCAGAGGATGATGGGGAAAGGATGGTACAGAAGGCCAGAATTAGGAATAATTATAGGGGAAGACACAGAATAGAGAACAAAAGGAAGATGATAAGAGAGGTGGGAGGGCTTCCGAGCAGCTGCAGGTGGAACACACATCTTCTCTCAGAGAACGTGATAAAGATTGTTTCCTGTGGAGCTGACGTTTGAGCCCCACCTCCCCCGCTTACAGAGCAAGGATAAGATTGAACCCAATCTCAATGAACCACTGTGAAACTGAGTGTGACGGTAGCCAGGAGAGTATCCATCACATCACGCACTTGCATGCAAATGTTGGGCATGAGGCCACATTTTCTGGTTCTGTAGCACAGGGTACAATTAGAGGTGATTTTCACAGTCATGGAATCCTCTTCTTGAGTCTTCCTCAGCTCTATCTCTTCTTTTCCTACAGCAGGATCCCAGAGCAGTTTGCATATCTTCCATGACACCAACGAAGTCCTCTTTTGTGTCTTGTGACCCCGTCTGTGCTCCATAGACTCCTCAGTGCTTCTAGTCGTGGTTGCTGTACCCGGAAGGGCCCCTGGTGGCCCACTTTGGTCATCACCCACATGATCCTGGTTGTTCATTTGTCAACCCTCCTCCTGGTGTGAAGCTACTCTCTCTTACACCCCAGCCTCTGCCTCCCAGGGTAAATACACCTTTGCTGCTGTTGGTACTAGGCTATAAAAAGGACAGATCTTGCTTTAATTTTCTGGCATCACCCTCTGAGCTACAGCTCCTTCAGCTTATTTCAATCACCTTTTCCTTAAGAACTAGACCAAGCATTTCAGCAACTGGTCAGGGGACACCTGAGTGAGAAGCTACAGTTCTGCACACGAGGCTCTCCATTCCTGGGACCAAGGTTTATCAGGCAAACTGAAAGGGAAGCAAGGCATGGTGAGGAGAGGGCGCCACAGAGGCCAGCCGTGAATGAACAGTCGCCATGGGGAGGGGGGTGCACAGCAAAAGGAATATAATAAAGCCATGGAAACTTCTCGGGGGCAGCACCTCATTAGAGAGTGAGGGTTATGGTGTCAGCCTCTCCCAAGGAGAATATTCTTCCTAATGCAGAACTGGTGAAGGACCGAGAATAACTAACTCCCCAAGACGAGGTCAAAAATCCTGTCACCACCACAGTCAGGATACTGACCAGTTCCCATATGTCTTCAAAATGTCCTTTTTGTAGTCAGCCCCACCCCATCCCTTAGCCCCTGACAAGCACTGTTCTCTTCTCCATCGCTTAGCTTTCCTCTTCCAGAATACCACGTAAATGGAATCGTGCAGTGTGTAGCCTTTTGAGTCTAGGCTTCTTTCACTCAGCAACATGAACTCAAGATTCATCAGCATTGTTATCAGTAGTTCTTCTTCTTATCATGAGTAATATGCCACCGTAAGAGGTATGCAGGCGCTTCTCCCTTCCCCTGGTGAGGGACGAGGAGGAGGGTAATTGCAGGCATTCTGGCAGACAATCCATCACGCATAGTAATTAATTGAAAGTAAACACAGATCTGTATCCTTTGCATAAAACGTTCAAGCAAATGCAGAGAGAACAATACAATGAATCCCCATATAGTCTTCTCTTGGCCTCAACAGTTACCAAGATTTTGTCTCGTCTATCCTTTTTTGCTTTTTTTCCTCCTTTGCTGAAGTATTGTAAAACAAATCCTACACATGCACATGTATATCCACGTGACATAAATAGGGATTATTCAGTTGGCATTTCCAAAGGTTTTAGATGTTTTTCAAATAGCAATGGGTCAGCAAACTTTTTCTGTAAGGGCCCAGATAGTAGCTGTTTCGGGCAGCGTGAGTTCTGTGGTCTTTGTTGTAACTACTCATCCTCTGCTGTTCTGGAGAGAAAGCAGCCTTAGACAACATACAAATGAGCCAGCGAGGCTGTGTCCTACCAAAACTTCATTTACGAAAACAGGCATCAGGCCATAGTCTGCCCAACCTAATCTAATATCCAGTTCATGATCAAATTTTCCAGATTGACTCAAAAATGTCTTTTTACTGTGTTTTAGCTTGGATCAGGATGCAAACAAGGTTTTAAATCCTGCCCTTAAATGATTTTAAAGTTCCTAACATAATAACTTAAGTACTCATATTTTCCACTGTATATTATGTCTGCTATCCCCAGACGTTCTTCCTTGAAAAAATAACTGTTTTATAAAATGAACAATACATATTTATCACTGAAAAATTAGATTTGAAAAAACCAAAAAAGTAAAACATAAGTCCCTCATAATCCTATCATCCAGAAATAATTACTGTTAACCAACATTAGTATTTTGGTGCATATGTTTCTAAGCGTAGATCTGTAAATATAGATTTATGTGCAGATATGAAGCTATAGTCAATTATTAGATGAACAAGGGATCCACTGTATATACCATTTTATAACTTGCTTGTTTCTCTTCTAATACTATTACATAAGCATCTTCATGCTGGTAAAGACTCTTCTGCAACTTACATGGATGATTCTGTGATGGGTGAGCTCCATCATTTACTTAGAATTTATTTCCCTCATGCATTTGAGATCAGCTGGAGATGAGGGAATTAAAAATCCCGAGCGCAGCTCTCCACCAGTGCCAAGACTTATCTTACAGAGTTCAGTCTCATGACTGAGAAGAAAAAACCTTTTAATACTGAGAGTTACAGGAGCTGAGTTTCCACGCGTTGCGTACAGAGCAATAGCCGTCAGGTAATCAGAGGCTCACAGGAACTCAGCTGCTTTCTTTACTATCCCCAAGATATGCCATTGCCATGTGTGCTTCCAGAGACTTGTCTGTGGTCAGGGTTCTTCATAAGGGTCTGATTTGGGCCAACCACAAAATGCTGCTCAGCCGGGTTCTTACAATTTTTAGTGAGTAACCTAGGTAGATGGCCCAAGCTTCTACAAACCAATAAGAGCTTTAAAGATGAGGGAGGCAGAGTCTGCACCAACCAATTGTGGTTGTTTTACTACACGTCTACAATTCATTGACAGTCTCCCTCTCAAAAGGTGGAACTTAATTCCTCTCTCCTTGAGCACGAGATTTACTTCTAACAAATGGAGTGTGGCAGACATGACAGCAGGTGACTTCTGAAACTAGTCATAAAAGGCATCATGGCTTCCTCCTTCTCTGCTGAATCACTCACACTGGGGGAAGTCAGCTGCCATGTCACGAGGACACTCGCTCAAGCAGCCCTACAGAGAAGTCTGTGTGGTAAGGAACTGAGGCCTCCCACCAACAGCCATGTGAGTGAGCCATTTTGGAGGTGGGTCCTCCAGCCCTAGCCAAGCCTTCAGATGACTGGTCACCATCTTGACTGCACTCAGAAGAGTCCCTGAGCTGGAACCTTCCAGTTGGGTGCTCCCAGATTCTGGACCCTGCAAGATAATAAATGTTTATTTATTTATTTATTATTATGTTTCAGAATAATTTGTTACACAGTAATTGATAACTAATGATGAAATATTTTTCGGGGAAACATGAAGAAAGAGAGTTGGTCTGCACTGATGGGGTCAGGATGGCATCTGAGAGGAGAAGGGTATGGAGAGGTGGCATTTCACTGGCAGAACCTCTCAAGAACACCACCAAGGCTGAGTCAATTCCTAAGTCAGGGTTTCCCCTGCAGCCTCACAGTTAGACTGCATTGTCTTCATACCCGAAGATGGTCAGATTCTCAGCAATGGTGAATGGGTGATAGTAACAGTAACTCTCAGTGGAGTGCGGACTCCGGGCTCAGCACTGTTCTAAGTACCTTATTCATATGAAGTCATTTAATCTTCACACAACCCATTGAAGTAGGTTGCACAGGTGTGGAAACTGAGTTACAGTGAAGTCATTTCTCCCACATCACAGACCTAGTGTAGGTAGATTCCTACACTAGGACAGATGGGTTCCAGAGACCACTCTCCACCCCAGCTCTATGCAGCAAATAAGACTAATCTACAAGAATGACAACTTATTAATGAGTGATCATTGTGAGGTGGGGAGTCCCATTTCCAGTGGTCCAAATACTTCTGTAATTTACGGCACCCCTCTTCTCAGGAACAAGATGCTTCGCATTCACAAAACAACGTGGAAGCTGGATCTCAAGTTTGAGCAGTGGTGAAATTGCTCCTCCCTGCACCAGAGATCACCTTTCCAGGGACTGGGCCATCTGTGTCCTCCAAGTTGAGGGCCTTTCCCTCTGCGACCGAGCTCCCTTCACGTGTTTCTTCCTTCGATGCTGCTGCCACCTGCTCTCCCTGGGTGTTTGGGAATAATGGCCTATTCTCGCTGAGGGAAGATTAGACCAACTCTTGGAGTTCCAGAGGTGCCCTGTGTTGGATCTGAGACCCGAGTTTGAACATATGGAGCCTTGAAGAGGTGAGATGGGGTCAGATCATTGCAGAATTTAAATGCCAGCCTGACAATTTCAGCCCTTATTCTATAGGCAACTATTTTTCTCAGTAAGAGTCTTTCACATTTCTCAAAATGTAAGGGCTCTTGATCATACTGTGTGTGTGGCATGTGAGGGGGTAATCAAGACACACTTTGGAAAGGAAGAATTGCTTTTTTTCCAAGGAGTTCTTTAGTTCACATACAATGCTCTGGGAATATCTGCTTTGTGGGTTTGGGGCAGGGGAGTTCAGAAAGTGTACCCATGAAGGGAAATAAAGGCGTGTGGGCATAAGAGAAGAGAAGAAAAGAAAGGAACTAAACTTCAGACATAAACAAAGACAACTTAAGGTTAACATGATACATAGATGCCAAAAGAGACTCAGCTCACATTTTCAGCCTAACCTCAACTGTGAACCTCATGTCCACCAACTTGTCCACAACCTTCTCTAAGTTAGTATGTCCAAAAGAGAACTCTTGAGTTCCTCTCCTTCTCTCTGATCTTCTCCTTCCTCAGGCTTCCCTCTTTCAGTAAGCCCCAACTTCATTCATCTAGCTGTGCATCCCCAGTTCCTGGAATTATCCTTGTCCCCACTCTCTCTTCCAGCATATCCAGTCTGTCAGCCAAGCCTGTTGGCTGCACCTGCAAAGCAGAGCATGAATGTAACCTTGTCTGTCTCTCCTCCGCCACCCCCATCCTGGTCCAAGCCCTATTATACTTCACTGAGTTCTTGTGATAACTTATAACTGGTTGCCTGATTTCTGCAGTTACCCCTATAATCCATTCTCCTCACTGCAGCTGGAGCAGCTCTTTTAAAACAAAGGTCAGATAATGTCCCGTCTGCTCCAAACCCTCCAATGGCATCCCGTCTTTATCAAGATGAAATTGAAGCTGCTTTTTTTGGCCCACGAGGCCTTACATAAATCTGTCCATCAGCTGCCTACTTTCGGCCACTTTCCCCATTGCTCACTGTGCTCCAGATTTTGTGTCCTTTCTGTTCCTCAAACAGGCCAACCCTGCTCCATCCTGGGGTCCTTGACATGTGTTGTTCCATCTGCCTGGAAGGCTGCCTCGTAGCTGCATAACATGCACCCCCTCTTCATTTGGGCCTCTGCTCCAGGTCACCTTCTTAGAAAGGCCTTCCCTCACTACTACGACCTCAATTCCCTTCCCTGTCCTCATGAGCCCCTTGCCCAGCCTGGTGTTACCCCCTGGATATACCACAAGTGGATAGTTTACTTGTCTGTTATCCTTTCTGCCCCTTGATCACTAGCCTCGTGAGAACAAGGACTTTGCCTATTTTCTTACTGTTTTCCCCTGTGCTTTGACTGGTATCCAGCACATAGAAGACACTCAAGGAAACTCGTTCAAATGAATGAATGAACATCATCATTCTGTACTGTGAACCATAATGAATGTGAAATGATGCAACAGAATAAAGATGCACAATAGGTCAGCTTAATTGCTATTCTTTTAATTCCCCGAGTGATGTTGGAAAATGAAAATTTCTGGATGATAAATTAAAGCTACTAAATGCCATTCATCACAATTCTCGTCAAAATCAGCTCAAACTATGGGACGCACATTGTACATCTAATTGAATGTGTGCAAACTAGGCATGTAATGACACAAATGTATAGTTTGTGAGCTAGAGTTAAGGCAGAAAAGTGTGGCATTAACTAAAGACAAGGGAGCCAATGACGCATTCTCTATGCTGGCAGGTCTACACACGATTATGAAGAATGAGGAAATGAAATCCTTTTGAGAGAAAGGAAAAAGAGAGAAAAGAATGAAATGGAGAGAGCATGATTGGCACCATTTAAATCTATGCCTTTAGGTTTTACCTCTTAATTGTGACCTAAGGTTATAAATCAAGATAATAAAAGCTGATAAAAGCATTGCCTTCATTTTCCTCATGGGCAGATGAAGGAAGATGGAAGAAAGCATCAAAACAAAACCTCCCTGGCAGAGATTTCTCATCACTTTTCATTTTATTTCCTGGCATTCAAAGATGGCAGTGCCATTTTTATCATCTGAGAGGTTATGAAGGAGACAGAGCCTGGGGTCAGATAATGATCATGGAAGCCTGGAGAGGCCACAGAGAGAAAGTATCTTTTGGGATGAGAAGTTCAGAAGGTTCTAAATGATGTTGCAAATTTGCACAGGCCCTTCGTACTCAAAACACAAGGTCTGGAGAGCACATCCTGGCTCTTGGAACGAGGAACGAATGCACCTAATGACTTCCCATTTGGACGTTTTGATGGAGGACTCAGAAATTTAACCAAAGTTGGAAGCAATTAGTCGTAAGTTTAGCAGAAATCCTTGCTAAATATTTACCTCTCAAGGTTCCACTGCCAAAAAGGAAAGCATTCTACATACTAGGCCTTTTCCCTTCCTTTATTAAAATGATGCAGATGTAAAAAAAAAAAAGATAAAAGGACATTCTCTGCAATAAATAATAACAATACGCCTCTAACCCAGGGATCTCTAGAGTGTATCTCATAGGTCACTTTTATCTGTAATAGGAAATAGGAGGCAAATGGATAGTATAGGTGATCTCATAGATTCCTTCAAAATAGGACATTTTGAGCTTCTATGAAGTCAAAAAGTTATTCCATAAAACTAACTTATGCAAATAATTTCTATCTACAACTTTCCTCCAGCACTCCCAACGAAGAGTAAAATCCACACCAGAGTTCTCCTCAGTCCTGCCTTGGCTTTGCTGGGTAATGGTCATGCTACAGAGCAACTAAGATCATCAAAACTCTGAGAAAAGGAGAAGGAAGAAACCGGGTCCACATAATGCACAAGCTGAAGAGTCCACTTGGGAGCGATTGGGACTTAGCTGTGGCTCGTGTGTCTCCTTCTGTTTCAAGAACGACAACAGAAGGGACCCACAAACAGAAATCACTCTTTCACTCACAGCCTGCACTGGCCTACGGTGCTGGGAGAAGCACACCATGGAGGGGAGTGACCTGAGTCCTGGCTCTCTCACTTGCTCGTTAGTTCCATGACCGCGAGCCTCAGTTTCCTCCTCTGTCAAATGTGGACAATTAAATAATGTATAAGTGTACTTCAGCTGGTGCCTACTGCATAGCAGGTGCTCAGTAAATGCCCGTTTTCTTATCTCCCTATTACCTTCACTTAGATACAAGACCAAAGACCCTGTGGATTTGGCGAGGTGAGTACACCTCCAACAGATCATAAAGCACCCGATTAGTTGCACCATAAAAACACTCTAATAGGGAGATTTAAAAGAGGAGACATTAGCTAGAGGCATCAAAGAAGACTTGCAGAGAGCATTATTCCAGAAAGTAGCTCAGGACCCCTCACCTGATCACTCATTCACATTTTCTTGCCTCCCAAACTCCAACTTCAGCTTTAATCTTTGATTCCACTCCACCTTTCCTCCTTCAAGTATTTGGTCCCCAGATTTTTTTTATGGATCCTGGAATATCCAACTGCTCCATTCTCTGAGTTCTCTCTTTCTTTCAGGTAGCAATTTCCTGCTTCCATCCCCCAATCTGAGAGACCCAATCTCACTCCATCTCTTGGCCCCACTATCATGCTCCCTTCAGAGAGTAATTTCTTCCAATGGTTAGATATAGCAAATTGGAAATATCAGGTACAACAGAGCGAAAGATAGGCTTCCATCCCCAAATCACAAATTTGCCTTTGTTTATGCTGCTGTGGCATGTGGATATAAGGTCTAAAATATAACCACCATACTAAGGATTTGAATAATTTCCGTCTCCATAACTTAGCCTTAAAGATAGGATTTGAAATCATCGTTGTCCTTTGAGTGTTTCAGATTTTAAAAAAGCATTCTATTAAAATCTGGTAAATGTTAGCTGAAGCATAAGCTAATCTTGGATCAGATGCAGAAAATGTCTTTTGAAGGAACCAATATCATTATAACTCAAACTTGCAAAACTGTATCAAGACAGCATCCATTCAACTGTTTAAATTTTAAAAACTAATTCTATTCTCAAGAACTGTGAAGAAATAAAGAAATAGAGAGTAATCTTGCCTCGTTAAGAAATTGTCATTCAACATTGGATATGGTAATGAGGAGAGGGGAGAAAAACGCCTGGCTGAAACAGTGTTAAATTATTTACTACACTGTGCACTGCGTAGTGGGAGTAGGTGTGAAATGTCGGGGGGTTTTTTTAAGCCCAAAGAAACAGTGATTAACAGCAGCCCTTAGAGATTCTCACCACCCAATATTAAGAAAAGAATTCAACTTTTCAAGTAAATCTCTGTACTGAGAGTCAAATGTATGTTGCATTAAAAGCCATGGAGAAGCCAGTCTTGGCACTGGGTCTTTCCCCTCCTTTCCCTTAAGATGGAATATATCCCAAATCTAAGTCTTGAATCTCTGGTCCTCTCACCAAAGCATCCCAATGTAAGGTCTAATACACAGGCTTCATCTTCAGACCAGTTACCCTTCTGAACTCCTGAACTGCTCTTCGGACTTGGATGGCAAACAAAACTCAATGTTTACTATTAGGAATCTCTTAGGAAAACCACTGTTTCTTCCTGGATGCTGACTTTCGCCCTCTTACGTAAGGATCTTGACTCCTTTAACATTTTTGGTAGAAAGGGAGGCACTGCTACTTTCAGTCTCCTTGGGAGATTCTCTCTACCATAAATCCGCAGATCCTTTGCTATGACCATTTCTAGGTCACACCACTGGGAGCCCCCAGGGAGAAGCCATGGCCCAAATTCCCCGTTTCATGCCAGCTTTTCAATTCTCAAAGTATAAATAAGTCTTAGAGATCTCAGCTTTCCAGAGGTCTTATATTACATTCCTTGATTTTCATGTCTGTTTCAAAAGCAGAATTAAAAAAAAAAAAACACTCTTGGATATAAAAAGCTAAGAGTATTTGGGCATATTTCACTGAAATATGCCCAAATATAAATTTTTGGAGGACCAAGAACTTTCCCTAAGTATTCCTTTTGGTTTCCTAGAATTATTCCTACACTGAGAAAAGAAACCAGTCCCTTTATGTCATAACTGGTACAAGATCTAATATTTAGAGTTTTTCTAATCTCAGAGATGAAGTAACTTTTCATTGTTTTCCACTTAAAATTTTTACTTTTTTTGCCCTATCTAGTTGTGAACTGAACTAACGTTATATGAGAACATGTACTTAAATACTGCAAGCACTGGGCTGAATTCCAGCAAATATACACTTAAAACTCAGTAACTCTTAGTAGTAGATGGGAAATATATATATTTTTGTTCTGTTTGCTTTTTGCTTTTTTTTTTTTCTTTGAGGAAGATTACCCCTGAGCTAACTACTGCCAATTCTCCTCTTTTTGCTGAGGAAGACTGACCCTGAGCTAACATCTATGCCCATCACTTTATACGTGGGACGCCTACCACAGCATGGCATGCCAAGTGGTGCCATGTCTGCACCTGGGATCCAAACCAGCGAACCCCGGGCCACCAAGAAGTGGAACGTGTGAACTTAACCACTGTGCCGCCGGGCCGGCCCCCGGGAAATATATTTTTTTAAAACAGATACATTAAGATATATTTATGGACAAGAAATCCCAATCCAAACCCCAACTCCTTTTCCTTTTTAACATCTTTAAACACATAAGAACTGATTGCAAGTGAAGCCACTTGTTTTCAACTGTAGTGTTAGCTGGAAATTTTTCTTTATTGTAAGTCAGGAAGAAGAGAACATTAAACACTGATTCAAAAATAAATGTCACTTTACTTGAATCAAAATTAGAAGTATTTTAAAGGGAGAGGGATGGCTGGAGCATTAATACTTCAATGATTTCTTTTTTCCTTTTTTTGGCCTTAGAGCTATTTTGAATATCAAAGAAGAAATTCCTAATCAACGTTATTTTGTATCAACCAACTTTTAACAAGACTGGAGCTATTGATAAACAATACTGTAAAAAGATGCCGAAATCAGATTTTGATCAGTTACATACTTTCACGACTTTAAGAGGATCTGTAGAATTAAATAGTCAAGCACATAATTGGTATTCCTAACAATTCACTCACAAGGACAACTTTCTATGGATAGGAAACCTTCTCCCCCAAAAGAAAAGGAACCTGTCCCATGAATTATGAAAAGGCTGTCTCCATGTGCAGCTCCTTAATAGCATCTGACGGGTCTGAGCTCTGAAGCGCCTCCTAATGCACTTGCTCCTGAATTAGTAATAGGTTTCCAACCTCAATGCACTCTTCTCTATGTTCAGCCTTTCATTGTACAGCAGGCTGAATCGAGACAGATGGCTAACATGGCTTCCCTTTCATTTATTTCTTTATTATTTTATCTTTTTAAAAGCATCACCAAAAGACGCAACATGAATTTAGAACAATCTGGGTTGAAATGTCTACTTATAGTGCTTTAGAAGGACAAGAAATGTTTTTATTCTCCCCCAAAATCTTGCTTTGAATTCACCTGGACATTAACCACCTTACAAAACCCATTCACTGAACTTGCTCATGCTCAGGAGCCTCCGTGCCTCAGAGCTGGTTTGCTATCGAAAAACATCCCAATGAAATTTGAGAGAGAAAATCTGATTATTTTTACAATTTAGAAGGGAATAAAAGTATTGGCTAAAAACAGAGCGGGCTCTATCGGCTGGAACATGCGGTCAGCAGGTTGTTCTTAGGGAAGCCTGGAATAATGCTGTGAGCAGGACACCCGTAAATCACCGCGGGAGTGAGCAGAGTTGCGGGATACTTCCGCTCCACCCTCGAGATTCTGGCTCAGTCAACCTGGAAGGCAGCTCAGGCCTCCACACCCTGGGTTCCTCAGCGGATGTAATGCCCAGCCAGGAGGGCGTGTCACTGCTCCGCGTGAGGGTTAAACTGCCATCACCTCGCTGCTTACTCCAAGGAAACTAGAGAAAGCGCAGATCACCCTCAGGGCGATAAACGTCCCTTGTCTCCAGGAGTTTTCTGTTCCAGGTATGATTTGATGCGAAGTTGTGAACTTATCCGGCTAGCCAGGAATAGAGAGTGCTAGCAAGAGCACCCCAGGCCATCGGCACCTGTAGGGTGAATGTCTCCCAGGTTACTGCAACAGCGATTGCAAAGAAGGATGAAAAAAGGAAGTAATTTCTCAGGAACACTGGCTCCTTCTGTTTCTATTAAATTTATTTGTACCATGGGAAATTATTTGAAAAATGTCTAGTCTGGAGCTCTGAGACCCTAAAATATTTCCATTTGATTCTCAGAAGAAGTTACCCAAAGGACATATTTATTTTAGACCTAGATTCCTGAAAATGAGTGATAGCCAGCTTGCTATGCATGATCGATCCTACTAAGAGAAGAACTTTCTTTCCTTCCCTTCGTTTTATTGTACATTTCTGTTTTGCTTTTCTACAGCAGTCTACTTGGATCTTGCCATGATGGATCTTAAACTTCTGACTATGAAATTAATAAGGACCAAAATCAGGTTAATTTTCTGAATAATGCGAGCTCCTTTCTCGAGAGCCTTCACTCCCTCCCTATTACCCCAGGTAGAATTCTTCAGAGGGAGCTCTGTGTATAAAGTGACTCCCGGACGCTCCTCTCACTTCCCGTGACACTCTCCCCCCCCCCCCCCACCCCCCCAGCCCAGGTTTGCTCTGGATCGTCTGCTGGCTCTATTTCTCTCCGGACCTCCTTGCAGGCTTTGTTCATTCTTCTGCTTCTCTTGGGTCTACTTTCTCTTATATCCTTGTATCTAAATTAGAAATGCAAAGTTCTTGATGAGTATAACGCCCATGAGGGAGAAAAACATCTTTAATTGCAACTTGTGGAAAATTCAGAATCTGTTAGTACAAATTATTTTTTCTTCGCTTTTGTTCTGACTTTTCATTTAGGCTATGTTGATATAGTTTATGTATCATTGTAAGCCACTTTAAATAAATTCTGGGATGAGGTAAGGAAAAAATAGGTGTGATTATAAGAACAGACACTTAGATAGTACTTGGTACATGCCAGACACTGACCGAAGAATTTTCTGTGCACTAACTCATCTACCTTGCAACCATCTTACGAACTAGGCACTATTATTTTTGTCTTTACGCATGAGGCTGTGGAGAATTAAATGCCTTGTACATACCACACAGCTAGTAAATGGCAGAGCCAGGATTGGGACCTGGGCCATCCAGCCATGGCACTCACATCCTGATCACTAAGCCACACCCCCCAATTGACAAATATGTTACTTGTCTGGTTAACAAAAGAACTCAGACGTGGAACTTAGATTTTTTTGACTGATTGTCAAGAGCTTTGATATATTTTTGGTAAAATAAATCAATCGTCAAAATCTCCGAAGGCTTTTTTTTGGTAGCAATTGACAAGTTGATTCTAAAATTATTCAGAAATGCAAAGGACCTAGAAAATCCAAAGAAGCCTTATGAAAGAACAAAATTGGAGGACTCATACTACCTGATGGCGTGAATTACTATAAAGCTACAGTAATCAGGACAAAATGAATTAGGCCAATATTATTGTAGCCCAATTTATCAATTTTTTTCCTTTATAACTTGTGCTTTTTATATCCTATCTAAGAAATCTTTGCCTACCCCAAAGTTGCAAAGATTTTCTATTGGAAGTTTTATGCTTTAGCTTTTATGTTTAAATGACATATTTATCCTACTCCTTGGCTTTACAAGGTCAGTCATTATTGATTGACTTCCTAATATTGAATATTAAGATTTAGACCTTTCAGCCTTCCCACCCTTCCCCACTATCCCCCCACTCATTTCCCCTCGTTTCATCTCTCAATACAGTTTCGCACAATATCTGGTTAAATCTATTAATTATTTTTCTTTCATGGTTGAGCTATCCACTATGCTTGCATTTCCTTTCTTGTATACCTTTGTTTTTCCTGGAGTTAATAACTACTTTGTTTTTTCATTTGCTTAATTCTCTATATGCTGTTGTTAAATCTTGCCAAAGTTTATCCAGAAAGCTCTAAAATTCCTCAATACATTCATCAGTCACCAACCAGGAAACCTACCAGTCCCTGGGTTCTTTCAGATACGCTCCCTTTGTTTGCCTCCTGCCCCATCCTGTGTGATGCACTGCTGATGGCCTGGCTCTTCCCTTCATCCTCTTCCGGAAATTAATCTCACTCTACCATCTTGAATCCTCTCTCTTCTGCATCAAATGACTTACCTTTCTAACTAACTCATTTTAGGAAGCATAGAGTTCAGTTTCTTTCTGAGAAAGAATACAAGGGAAGCAAATTGAGTCCTCACAGGTCTAAAAGTCTTTATTCTTCCCTCACACTTGATTGATAATGTGGCTGGTGTAAAATTAGAAGTTGGTAATAATGTTCAAGAAACTTGAAGGCTTCCAGTATTGACATTAAGCACAAGGCCATTCTAATCCTGACTCTTTTTACAAACCCATTTTATTTGTTTGTTTCCAGGAAACTTTGTGATCTTCTCTTCACCTCTTGTGTTCCTAAATTTCACAATTATGACCCTTGGTGTGGGCTGTTTTGTGGGGATCCTTGTTAGCTAGGAAACCATGTCCTCGCATTCTGGAAAAATATTTTACTGGTTTTTGCTAATGTGTTCCCCTCCACGTTCTCTCTTTTCTGTTTTTGAATCTACTCACCATTTATTGCAACACCTTCAAGGTTGATCCTCTATCTTATTCTTTTTCTGTTTTCTATTACTTTGTCTTTCCAGGATATATACTGGGCTTTATTTTCCTGGATATTTTTATAATTTTGGAAATCACATTTTTGTTTTCTTTTTTTTTTTTTAAAGATTTTATTTTTTCCCTTTTCTCCCCAAAGCCCTCCAGTACATAGTTGTATATTCTTCGTTGTGGGTCCTTCTAGTTGTGGCATGTGGGACACTGCCTCAGCATGGTTTGATGAGCAGTGCCATGTCTGCACCCGGGATTCGAACCAGCAAAACACTGGGCCGCCTGCAGCGGAGTGCACGAACTTAACCACCCAGCCACAGGGCCAGCCCCACATTTTTGTTTTCTTAAGGATGTTTTTATTCTGTGATGTTTTTCTTTTTTAAGCTTTTAAAAAATTTGCCAAATAACACATAGAAATAGGTAGATAAATAAGCAATATATACCTTAATGAATTATTATAAAATGAACCTCCTGTAACCACCAGTCTAGGAAAGAAATAGAACACTGTTAGCCACCTCAATAGCCTCAGACTTAGTCCTCTCCAGCCGCAGTTTCCTCACATCCCCTAATTGTAACCACTGTCCTGCCCTTAAGGGTAGACATTTCCTTGTTTTCTTTACAGTTATACTATCTTATCATTCGTTCCTAAAAACTAAATTTAGTTGTGCCTTTCTTTTCTTTTGTTTTTTTGATGGGAAAGATTCACCATGAGCTAACATCTGTTGCCCATCTTCCTCTTTTTTTTCCCTCCCCCAAACCCCAGTATATAGTTGTATATTCTAGTTGTAAGTCACTCTAGTTCTTCTTTGTGAGTCACCACCGCAACATGGCTACCGACAGACAAGTGGTGTGGTTCTGTGCTTGAGAACCAAACCCAGGCTTCCAAAACAAAGTGTGCCAAACTTTAACTGCTAGGCGTCAGGGCTGGCTTTCTCTTTTTTAAATATTATGTAACTGGAATTATACTGTAAATGTTATTTTTAGTCTGTTGCTCAACACTATGTTTGAGAAGTTCATCCATGTTACACATAAATTCATTTGTTTTCATTCTTTAAGGCATTCTATTGTATAAATATGCTACAATGTATGAATCCCTTTCACTTTTGATGCATATTTATGTTAGGTTCATACCTAGGAATGCGATTTCTGGGTCATAGGGTCAGCATATCCTAACTCTAGTAGAGAATGTCAAAGTGTTTGCCATTATTGTCTCCCAGCTCCCACTCCACCCAGCAGTGTGAGAGAGTCCCAATTGCTCCTCACCAACTCTTGTTTGTCTTTTTAATTTTAGCCATTCTAGGAGTGTGAAAATCACTTATGGGTTTGTAATGTTTATTTTCCCGATGACTAATTACGTTGTGATTTATTGTTTTTTGGTTCGCATTTTGGTTAAAAGTCACGAGGAATTGATATTGTAGATGGTGTGAGGGCAAAGTCAAGTTTTCTCTTTTTGTTTAATGAGGATATCCAAATAACCCAGAGCCATTAGTTGAAATCTGTCCTCGCTTTCTGTTCTGTAGTGCCACTTTCGTTATAAATCAAGTGTTCATGTGTATATGCTTCTGTTTCTGGGCTTTTGATCCTGTTACGTTGGTCTATTTGTCTTTACATGCACCAGTTCCACTCTACCTTGATCACCACAACTTTATTTATGTCTTGATATTCAATAGCGCAAGTATTCCCAAATTCTTCTTGCAATTTCATATGAATTTCGAAATCCATTGTCAAGTTTCATCCAGGCATACACACACAGAAACGATGTCTTGGGGTTTTTATTATTTTGTATTGAATCTCTATATCAATTTTGGTGAGATATTTGCAATATAGAGTCTTCCATTTCATGAACATGACCTATGTCTCTATTTATTTAGGTTTTATTATTCTTTCTCAATAAAGTTTTATTAAATTTTTGCTTAGAACTCTGGCAAGTCATTTAAAAAGATTAATTTCTAATTGTTTAGTTTTGATGCTGTTGTAAATAACATCTTTTTAAAATTCTATTTTTCTATAAGATGTTGCTAGTATACGGTGTTGCTATATATATGTTTTCTACCTGGGTTGCTTGTATAAAGAAATACAATTAGTTTTGGTATATTGGCCTTGTATCCAGCAATCTTCCTAAACTCATTATTGATGCTAGTAATTTATCTATAGATGGTTTTGGACTTTTACATATCCAATCATATCAGTAAGTATGATATTAGCTCTGGGTGTTTGTAGATTTTCTTCATCAAACTAAAGAAGTTCTCTTCTACTTTTAGTGTGCTACAAGTTCTTATTATCACAAAATGTTAAATTTTACCATATCCTTTTCATGTGTTATATCAGTGCTGTTTAACAATAAAATTCAGTGGCTTGTGGCAACTGAACAGCTGATCTGCTGGACTCTGTGGAGTTTGGCAACTCTTACCACCAGGCCATGGGTTGGGCTCAAGTCTGCTCCTTATGTTTCTCACTCTTCTGGGAACAGCAAGCCACCTAGGGCCATATTCTTATCATGATGATGGTGGAAGTGCAAGAGGGCAAGTCTAACAGTTCAAGTACATTTTAAGTCTTTTCTCATATCACATCTACAATCATGCATTGCCTAACGACAGGGAAACATTCTAAGATATGTGTCTTTAGGCGATTTCATCATCATGCAAACATCATAGAATATACTTACACAAACCTTGATGGTACAGCCTACTACACACCTAAGCTACATGGTGCTAATTTATGGGACCGCTGCCATGTATATGGTCTATCATTGACTGAAACGTCATTGTGTGGCATATGACTATACTAACATCGTATTGGTCAAAGTAAGTCACAAGGTCAAGTCCACAATGAGCAATGGCAAGAACGTAGGCATAGTAATTGCTATAAGCAAGTGAAGAACTGAGATCAATAAACCAATCTACCATATTCATTTATTGAGATTACTACATGATTTTTTTCTTTATTTTGTTAATGTGGCTAATTACACTGATTGATTTTTCTAATGTTCAATTATCTTTTTCTTGGAAAAAACAAAGTTAGTTTTGATGTATCATCATTTTCATATTTCACTGAATTTCGTTTGCCAATACCATGTTTAGAATTTTTGCATTGGTGAAAATGAGTGATTTTTAGCTGTGAAAAATACTGCTTAGACTTTTGGCTATCATTTCTGGATTGGCAATTGTCCCTGGGCAGAAAGATGTCCCAAATGATGGGCTTGTCTTTCTGAATTGGGGACTATTTACTCTTTTCCTATATTCTGAAAGAGTTTATCTAAGATTGGAATTATTCCATCCATAAATGTTTGGAAGAATTCCCTTTGAAGTCATATGGTCTTTGTGATTTTTCTTGAAAAGTTTTAATTTCATATTCAATTTCATTGTAAGTTACAGAATTATTCAGGTATCTATTTCTTCTTGTTTCTGTTTTTTTAATTTTCAACTTTAAAAAAATTTCCCATTAAATTTCAGATATTAATAATATTTTCTTATTGCCTTTATTTATGTGGGAACTGTAGTGATGTCACCTTTCTCATTCTTGACATTTGCTATTTTTGTAATTGCTCTCTTTTATAGTTTTTGTGATTGCTCTTTAATTTGCTAAGCCTTCCTAGAGGCTTATCAATTTTACTCATCTTAAAGAAATGAATTGCTCTCCATTAATATAAATAAAAACAGGATACATTAATCTATGGAGTCAGAGGTCCAGGTGGTATTTTCTCTTGTGGGAGTAGTAATGGTAGGGAGCACGGTGGGGCATCAGAGGTGCTGCTAGGACTCTCTTGATCTGGGTGTTGCTAACAAGAAAGTTGACCTTGTGAAAATTCATTGAGCTGTCTATTTAGTGATATGTGAACTTTTCTCTATGGATAATATGGTTCCATAAAAATCAACTTGAAAAACTTTTGGTTTGTTGATTTTGTTTGTATATCTATTTTGTTAATGTTTGTTCCTGCCTTTATTACTTACTTTTTGCACTTTCTTTTGTGTATTTAGCTGACTTTTTTCTGATTTACTGAGGTAGCTACTTATTATTTTTTAGCATTTAGAGCTAAAAACTTCCTTCTCTGTACAGCTTTTCCCCCCACAGGTTTTGATATGGAATATTTCATGAACATTTGGCTTGAAATATATTCTGAGTTTCATTATTCTTTTCTCTTTAATTTCAGTTTAATTTTAACTTATTACTGCATTTCTTTTTTACCTTTAGATTATTTATAATGTTTTCTTGATTTCAAAACATGTGATGTTTTTCTAACTATATTTTAAAATTTATTTCTGTCCTAATTGCTTTGTGGTCAGAGAAGATACTGTATGCTTTTAATCTTTTGTAATTTGTAGAGACTTGCTTTATGATTCAATATATGATCAATATTTCTAAGTGGTCCATTTGCCCTTGAAACTAATGCTCATTCTGCAATTATAGGATGTAGTATTCTATATATATATCTTTTAGATCTAATTTGCTGATTGTGTTATTCACATCTAAATCCTTACTGATACTTTGTCTGTTTGTTTTGTCATTTACCACTAATTGTCTATTTATCCTTATATTTCTCCCACTTTTTCTTTTATATTTTATAATGCTATGTTATTAGATACATACATGTTTAGAATTGTTATGTATTCTGGGTGAATCAGATGTTTTATCATTTTGAGGTGCCTCTCCTCCTAGCTAATGATATATTTTTTTTGCCTTAAAGTCTACTTTGATATTAATATTGTTATTTAAACTTTCTTTTGGTTTGTTTTTACATGAAATATTTTTTCTATTCACTTATTTTCAATCTCTCTGTATACTTGTGTTTTAGATGTGTCCTCCCTAAATTGCGTATAGGCTTTTTTACCAGTCTTACGAGTTTTGTCTTTTCATTTGAGTTGTCATTCTTTTATATTGAATATAATATTGGTACATTTGCATATAAATCTATCACCTTGCTATATAATTTCTATGTTTCCTACTTCTATATTCTCTTGTCTCTCAACATCTTTTTGGATTAAAAAATTATTTCATGTTTTGGCAGCTGGCTGGATAGGCACTCGTGTGACTCTTTTCACAGCTGTTCCTGAGATCACAGCCTGCGTACTGACTCATCAGAGTCTAACATTACTCAGCACTCTTACCTTCTTCCTGGGCAATGTAAGACATTAAAACACTTTAATTCAGTTCATCTCCTCCTGTCATGCAATTTTAATTCTGCTTACAACATAAACTTTATGAAAAATAATAATATACAGTCAATATTTGTTTTGATTAATCTACATATTTATCATTTTCATTTCTTCCTGCATCTCAAGCTTTCTATCTAAGATGAATTTTCTTCTGCCTGGAGAATATCTTTTAGTTTTCCCTGTAGGTCAGGTCTGTTAGTGAAGAATTATTTCAGCTTCTGTTTGTCTGAAAATATATTTAATTTACCTTCAGCTTTGAAGGACATTTTTGCTGTGAAATGGGATTCAGAACATCAAAGATATTGCACAATTAATTTTAGATTTCATTGTTCTTTTGAGTGTAATCTCTCTGATCGCTTTTATTATTTCCTTTTCCCTTTCATTCCCCTTCTCCCCTCACTTACCTACTCCCAGTTTTACTCCAATATTTTTAGGTATGGATTTCTTTTTATTTTTCTGGCTTGGGTTTTCTTTGGTATTCTGGAATCTGTGAATTAATGCTTTTCCTCAGTCTTGGAAAGCTCAAAGCCATTAGATATGTTAGAACTTGTAACTGTATTGCCTATGTTTCTTATTCTCTTTTCTGCGGATTCCATCCTTTTGTTTTATGCTTTCCTCTGGATATTTTTCCTCTGATCTTTTAACTAATTCACTAATTTTCTCATCAAATTTTTCTAATCTTCTGTGAACCTTAGCATTGAATTCTTAATTTTAGTTATTATGTTTTTATTTCTATAATTGTATTTTGTTCTTTTTAAACACATATTACTTTTCGTTTTCTGGTTCTATGCAGAAATATTTAATCCTGTGGTTTAGCTCCTTGACCATAATAAGAAGAATTATTTTAAAGTCTATGTTTAATAATTGCAACGTCTGGAGCTCTGCAGATCTGTTTCTGCTGTCTGTTGTTTCTACTGGTTCTCCTTCATGTAGTAGTGACTCCTGTTATGACATTTCTTTTTTTGTTAGGGGAGGTTTCCAAGAATTGTATTTGAAAATTTTTAGAAGTAATTTGAGGTATGGAGTCATGTCATTTTCCTCCAGATAATTTTTATTGGCTCTTTCCAGGTCTCTGTGGAGTCTTAGCAATCTAGACTCCTGTTATTCCATTTTCAGAATTTGCTATTTCCCAGGCCACTCAGATGATTTGAAGCTGGGATGCAATCTGAATGCACAATAGCTTACTTCCAATTCTCCCTTACTCCTCGGGTACAATCCTTTAGACCTAAACCCAGAGCATGCAGAGTTGACCAGGGACCTCACCTGTAATGGTCTTGAACTCTTATTTCTTTTTGAACTCTTTCTTCTCTCACACTCCACAAAGCTGTGAAAAATGCTGATTAGACTCTCAGTTACCTCTTCTGGATTGACAATTGTCCCTGGGCAGAAAAATGTCCTAAACGGTGGGCTCATCCTTCTGATTTCTGGGTTTCAGTTTTTTGTTTTGGTTTGGCTATGGTTTTGGTTTTGGTTGCCGTCTCTCAGACTTGACCTAATAATCTTCGCCTTCTGGTCATGCCTCTCATAACTTCAAGCAGATTATTTTATTGTGGTAAAATATACATAACATAAAACTTGCTATTTTAACCATTTTTAAGTGTACAATTCAGTGGCATTGAGAGAATTCGTATTATTGTGCAGCCATCACCACTATCCATTCTTAGAACTTTTTCATCATCCAGAACTGAAGCTTTGTACCATTAAATAAGTTCCCATTCCTTCCTCCTCCCAGCCTCTAGTAACCACCCTTCAACTTTCTGTCTCTATGAATCTGACTGTTCTTGGTATCTCGTATAAGTGAAATCATACAATATTTGCCATTTTGTGTCTGACTTATTTCACTTAGTATAATATCTTCAAGGTTCACCCATGTTGTGGCATGTATCAGAATTTCTCTCCTTTTTAAGGCTGAATAATATTCCATTGTAGATATAGACCACTGTCTTTATCCATTCACCCATCAATGGACATTTTGGCTCCACTTTTTGGCTATTATAAATAATGCTACTCTGAGCATGAGTCTGTAAATATCTCTGAGATCCTGCTTTCAATTTTGGGGAGTACATACTCAGAAGTGGAGTTGTTGGATCATATAGTAGTTTTATGTTAGCTTTTTGAGGAACCCTAATATTGTATTCCACAATGGTTGCACCATTTTGCATTCCCACCAGCAATGCACAAGAGTTTTGATTTCTCCACATCCTCTCCACACTTTTTTTCTGTGTTTTTGTTGTTATTGTTGTTTATAATAGACTCTCTAATGGATATAAACTGATGTCTCATGGTTTTAATTTGCATTTCTCTAATGATTAGTGATGTTGAGTATTTTTCATGTGCTTATTGGCCATTTTTATATCTTCTTTGGATAAATGTCTATTCAAATCCTTTGCCCTTTTGTTGAATTGGGCTGTTTTGTTGCTGTTGTTGAGTTTTAGGAGTTCTTTATATATCCCAGATATTAATTCCTTATTATATGTGTGAGCTGCAAATATTTACTCCTATTCTGTAGGTTGCCTTTTTACTCTGTTGATGGTAACTTTGATGCATAAAAGTTTTTAATTTTGATGAAGTCCAATCGATTTTTTATTTTGTTTCCTGTGATTTGGTGTCATATCCAGGAAATTGTTGTCAAATCTAATGTCATGAAGTTTTTCCAATATGTCTTTTTCTAATAATTTTATAGTTTTAGCTCTTACTTCCGATCTTTGACCCAATTTTGATATGGTATAAGGTAATGATCTAACTTTATTCTTTTGCATGTGGATATCCAGTTTTCCCAGTACTACTTACTGAAAAGACTGTCCTTTCTCCATTGAATGGTCTTGGCACCCTTGTCAAAACCAAATATGTAAGTGTTTACTTTTGGGCTGTCTATTATATTTCATTGGTCTATATGTCTGTCTTTATGCCTATCCCACTCTGTTCTGATTACTATAGTTTTGTAATAAATTTTGAAATCAAGGAATGTGAGTCCTCCAACTTTCTTCCTTGTTTTCAAGATTGTTTTTACCATTTGGGGTCCCTTGAGATTTCATATGAATTTTAAGATGGATTTTTCTATTTCTTCAAAGAAAGTCATTGGGTTGATAGAGATTGCACTACATCTGTAGATCACTTTGAGTAGTAATGACACTTAAACAATATTGTCTTTCAATCCATGAACATGGAATGCCTTTCCATTCATTTATGTCTTCTTTAATTTCTTTCAGCAATGTTTTGTTGTTTTCAGTGTACAATTCTTTCATCTCCTTGGTTCAGTCAAGCACATTTTATATTTTTGCCCCCAGCATTCTGATTCTCTTTAGCATAAGAGTTTATCTGAATTACCTCTAAACCTCCGTATGGATCATGCATACACATTTGCACCCACATGTATGTGCACACATACATATATGTAATTTTCTCATGCTCTTTGTGTTGTCAATCTCTTTTTTCTGTTTGTTTGGTTTTATCCTTATTTTTAGTTAGAGAATTATTTTCTCGTAAGACTACTTCTCCTGGACTAGGCATTGTTCTTTAAGAATGAAGCATATAAAAACTGATTACAATCTCTTTAGGTGGTTAGATCTTGTCATTTTTTACTTTTTAAGTGGAGTAATCTGGAGGGACACTTGTGGCTTCATGGAGGGTGGCTTCAGAAAGGACCTTGCAGGCTGAAGTGTGCTAACTGGACAAATGACCTTCAATTTGTCCAGTCTTCTGATAAAAATTCAGGGATATATTGGGGTTGCTTTGCAGTATTGCCTTATACCTGGTGATCATCTGGACTTTTAAGCAGTTTGCAAAACATTGATGCATGGAATTGGGGTCTCTGAAAAGTAAACCCTTTAGAAGAAGGCGAACAGGGTCATCCTGAGCTTGGTGGAATCCTTACCTCAAACATGGCAAATGATAACAGCAGTTGCATGTGATCTTTTAGAGAATACTTAGAAGCCTTGATTTCTACCTGGGCTCATGCCAGATTGTCCTCTGCTCATGTAATTCTCTCTCTAATTTTTCATATTTGCCATTAATGAAATTTTACATCCTCTAACTGTGTCTCTCTATCTTTATATCAATCATACTGGCATCATCATTCAGTATAGAGACTTTCACCTAATCTTCCTGCTGCAGTGGGCCCCTCACAGTTACCTTCTGTTGCACCTGTTGCCTCTGAGTTCTTCACTATCTGGGCTCAGTTCCTTCAGAGACTACATTTCCCTTCTCATACTGGGGTAGGAGAAGGGTAGTCACCCAGCTGTGTGGGGGTGGGAGGAGATTTATGGGTCTAGGTGTTCCTTACAAAGCCTCTTAATAAATCTTCCTGTATTTAGTGCCCTCCCCACCCATACCTCCAGTTCCTGGGCCTTTCAGGAGTTCTGTGACACAGTCTACTTGCTTCTTATTCGTCATTCCTTCTTTATACACATGGGATTTAACTGTCTCTGCTAGGTAAGTTTCTGCTTTTTCTTCCACTTCTCATCTTCCAAGAAATATGTTGATATCCCTCATCTGCTATCCTTTTCTTTTCTGCTCTATTTTCCCTTAAAGGTTCATATGCTTTTACTCTGTTGCTCCCATTTTGATGGGGTTGCAGGAGACAGTAGTGGTAGCAATGTGTGTTTGAGCCCCCAGGTTTAACCTGAAGCCTACTTAGTTCTCTCAACAATGCTAAGAATAATTGTGCTAATTTTATATGTGAAATTTCATGGTCACTCAGTTAGTAGGGGTGAAGCAATGTTTGGAACACAGGTCTGTCTGGTGCTAAAGTATGTGCTATCATGCTATCCCAGGAGATGCTTGCCCTTCTACTGCACTTTCTCCTCTAATTATGCAAAGGCTACATTTAAAGAAAATAACTCTACTTATTTAATGCAGAGCAGTCTAGGGAAAATAAAAATGTTTTAAATTTTTTTTCCTGGAGTTAGAAAGAAACTTACTCCCAAGTCCTCAAGTAATAATGCACATCCATCCAGAAAAAAAATCTTTGAACTCACATGTGTTTTCATCTTCATTGCTGCCTGTAAGAATTTAGTACTCAAAATAATAGCAATAAAGGAAAGTACGTATCTATTTATTAAGCTCAACATGCATTCAATTTTCAAAGAGCCTATATCTTGCATAATAACTAATTATATTGCAATTTCTTTTTCTCTCTCTATCTTTAATGTACATTTTGTTTAGATGATATGATCTCAGGAGACAAAATAGTAACAAATAACCCTTGGAATACGTGTGCTTGTTCAGTGACAGCAGCCCCTGCAAATACTACCTAAAAGTCAAGAAACAGAAGATTGGGGCCGGCCCCATGGCTGAGTGGTTAAGTTCATGCACTCCACTGCAGTGGCCCAGGGTTTCGCCAGTTCGGATCCTGGGTGCGGACGTGGCACTGCTCATCAGGCAATGCTGAGGTGGTGTCCCACATGCCACAACTAGAAGGACCCACAACTATGTACTAGGGTGCTTTGGGGAGAAAAAGGAAAAATAAAATCTTTAAAAGAAAAAAGAAACAGAAGATTGCCTGGACATTTGTCATCCATGAAGACCCGTTGTCTCAGGTCTAGGTTATAAAACCAAGGATGACAGTTCAGTCGATTTAGTATTAATTTGATATTTTTTGCGCTAGGAAAGGGAACGATAGTCTCTCATTCTATGCCTCTCAAGAAAGGAAAGAAGAAATTATAGAGTGGTGGATGATTACATGGACTTTAGTGCTTAACTGAGCTTTGTTCAAATCCTGGGGCCTGCTAGTTGTGTGATCTTGGGGAATTCTACATCTTTAAACACAGAGGTTCCTTATTTGAAAATGAAGGCAGTAAGAATAGTGTCTACCTCATGGAGGCTTTGTAAATATTACAAGAGGAGATGCAGGTGAGGGATTTATCACGGGGTCAGGCACAAAATCAGAATATGATAATGGACTAGGACTATTACAACACAATTGTGGTTCAAAGGTTACCGGGAAGGCCGCTAGAAAGGCTAATGAAATGAACGGAAAGAAGAGAGGGTACTTATGGGAGAAGCAAAGATTTGCTGAGGACTACTGCTCACCAAGGATCACACTAGTTACATGGCTTAATCATTTCAGTCCTGCACCTACTCTTTGAGCGGTGCAGTCTCTACTTCCCAAACAAGGAGGAACGTAAGTTGGGGTCACGTGGAGGTGGAACCGGAATTCAGATTCCCGTTGGCCAGACTCCAAAGTCTATTCTTGCCTTTTGTAGCATTCACTTGGCTAAAGCCAGACGCTAAACTGACCTGAAGTCAAATCATCTGTGAATTCCTATTTTATTTCTAGTTATTTCATTAACGTTATGTTATTATATGTAAAGTATAAAATTAATTCCTCCTTCTTTCTTTCATCATCTTTAAAGGGGCTTAACTAATTGTCTTTCATTTCTCCTGGGGTATTAAAAGGTAACAATATCATGAGTTATTTCAGAGGGCAAGTCCCTAGATAAAAACAGTAGTCAAATTTTAGAACTGGATGGGGCTTTAGGGATCAGCTGGGAGAACTTGCTCATTCTACAGAGGAGGAGCCCCAGACGTAAAGAAAAAAGAACTTGCCCGTGTTCTGACAAAGAGCCATCTGGAGGGTGGTTGTCTTCCCTGCCAGTTAGGCTTGGGTTGAGGCAAAGGAAAGTTCAGACGGGCTGAGAGCAATGGGTTATGCTTTCTTGTGACCCTGAGAAAATCACCCACCTTCAGGCACCCTTCCTTCTCCACCTGGAGTGGGAGGAAAGAAGCAGCATGGCTCCCTCAGGGGTCACAGACATCTGGTCAACTTTAAGATTTTCCAATCCGTTCTTACAAGGCTTCCTCTAGTTCCGCTCATAGCTAATCAAAGTAGTTTGTACTATTTACAGTGGACGTATTATGAAGTATTTATAATACATGAAATGTATTTAGTACATCGTCATTCTGTTATTTTCATTAATTTTTCCCTTTATCCTTTCATAGTTCCCTTGGCCAGCAGAGCTTACACAACTGGGGCTCCAATACCTCCTTAAAATTACAGAAGAGACATGTGCTCAATCAGAAGGTTGGATGTGTAATAGATGTCTGTTGAAAGGACTGAAGACAGAAAAACCTATCCTAATGATACTCCAAACCAAATATGTGTCTTGCGTTCCAACATCTACAAGCTCTATTTTTGTTGAAAAATAAAATCAGTAATCTCGTTAATTCTTTCAACAGATGCCCGTTCTACTTTTAGCTTTGAGAAACAGCCAGTCGGTCTTATTAAAGACCACAGTGGAAAGGGAATATGATTTCTTTGATTAGCTACGGATGAGGAAGGAAACAGTGGCCCCCCGTTCTGCCTCTCCAAGCGGAATATGCTGTGCACAGTGCACAAGCGAAGAATCATTTCTCATTGTGCCCTTATTAGAAAGTGAACAGGTGCCAAACTCTGCACACATTAGCAGAATACAATAAACTCAAGTTGCTAGCGCAACCTATTGTGCTGAGCGAAGCAGAGTATGGACACAGCAATTCTAATGGCTTCTGTATTCAAAGATGAGGAGAAATGCGAAGGATATTTTGCCGGATTTTTTTGAGTTTTGTAAATTTGAACCTAATTTACTCACACTTACGTAGGCCTATCATTAAACACCAGAAAAACACCTTTTAAAAATTCATCTCTCTTTAGAAGACTGCTTTTAATTCTGGATCGGCCTTTATGGTGCAATTCACCAAATCATTACTGTCAACGATCAAGGCATATGATTGTCCCACATGAGGCACCCCCATCTGGAGAGCTCTGGAAAAATGGAGAAAAGAGTCTCGTTGCTTCTGCCATTAGCCCCTTAAATTGATTGTGTTGATCGTTTTCCAAAAGCACGGGAAAGAAAGGAATGATTTAGGAAACAAAGGGCTTTGGAAGTGAGGCCTAAGACCCCGTGCAAACGCAGAAGGGCACCTTTGAGAGGCTGCTCACTCAACGTGGTAGCTGTCAAGATCCTTTCTACCTCACAGGGGTGGCCTGAGTCCTATTTCTTTGCACCCTTTGTTAAGATTCTCTGGCAGTCAGAGAAGAAAGAAAAATGATTTTTGTTTCATCAGACCAAAATTATTAGGGGATGCAACACTGAACATAGAAATTGAGAATTTTTCTGAACTCATAAGAATTAATGAGAACTTCTCAAGTTTCCTAAAACCCATTTGTGAATCTGCTTAGGGGAAAAGGGTCATTAACATGAGTGAAAGAGGAAGAAATTATTTGGTGCTTGTTGGACGCAAGTAGATGTGGTATTTCATTCAAATGTGTTGACTCTTAACCTTCTTCATATAGTGACACCCCAGGACATTTTAAAAGGAAGGCTTGACTGCCTCCTTGATCACACATTCTCTTCCTTTTCCTCTCCACCACCATCCACTCTATCTTGTTCTCTAGCATCCTAAACCTTCTTCCTGGTCCCCTTGAAATGCAATGCTGTCTATAGCTTTCAGGAACGAAAAGAAAAACTGGAAGCTTGTGAGGAGATTCCAGTGACCCACAGAACAACTGTGAGACACACCCCTCACGTGATCTGCTCAGGCACTGCCCTTCAACCTTTTCAATAACTACAGCTCAAAATCTTCATGCTCACCTAACTCTTGACCTAAGCTTGTCCTCAGGCAAGAGGGATATAGGGCTTGGACTAGTCATCCAAGTGCCTTGGCATCAAGTCAGCCCCGTGACTGGCCTCAGGCTGGCACGATGACCCAGTGTAGAGATCATCTCCTCTTTTTACCAGTCAGGCATCTAGCTCCCACTCAGAAATGGAGATTTACCAAGTCTGTACCCTGCAACCAAGCAAGAGCCACCATAGTGGTTACAACTGCTCTGGAAAAATCAGTCTCAGAGGAGGACTAAGATGTCCCATTAAACAATTTACTGGAAAATCCCCACTTCATGTCTTCCAACCTATTCAAAGTGCCATCCACTTGCCCTACTCATTCCTCACTTCCAAAATCCCACCCAACATCACCAGAGCTCCACTTGACCTCCTTAGCGCCAGCCCTATAAAAATCCTGCTGCAACTTTCCTTGTTGGTGAGACTTTGTGTCTTCCCTTAACTAGCAAGAATAAACTTACTTTAACCAACAGGTCTCCCTAATGGCCTTGTGGGACCCTCAGCATTCACCTCAGCACCTCAGATTTCCTTGCGAGAACTCCTCCAAAATCCCCACCCAAGTGTTTTCAGGTGTGGCAGACTTTCCTTCCAATTCTAGGTGTGAGTGTGTGACCCAGGCCTAGGTAGCTGTTGCATCCTTCCTGACACGTGAACTAGTTTAGGGCATGTGAAACAAGCCGGGCAATCAGAACAAGAGTGTCAACCTCAGGATTGTTCTAGAACACTTGGTAAATGGGTACTTTTCTTTCCACTCGGGTTTTTAAGTTGATAAACTGTAAGCCTGGCACTTCTGGAGGCCATTTTGAAACTGTATGAATAAAAGAGGCTCCCTGAAAGAGATAGAAAGTGATTCCTGGAGACGTTGTTTGTGAGCCTCAACTACATCTGGACTTTTAGCTATGTGAACTCATTAGGTCCCTTTTTTATTTAAGCTAATTTGAGCTAGATATCTATTGCTTATAATAAAAAAATTATACCCTGAAAATTAGTATTTGAGTTATTGTCTATTCCTTATGGGCAAAACCCTGCTTTGTGCCCCATTTGAGTAACTGGGACCCTTTCTCCCTCTCCCCTTCCCTAACCTATATTTCCTATAATATAGTTTCCAAATATGTGCTCTTTCTATGAAGTAGGATTATGCATCCCCACTGCTTTAAGTGACCTGCCCCACATCCCAGGGAAGGAGGAGATGTGATCTGGACTTGGCTCAGCTGTGCTTTCGCCAATGGGTTGCAAATGTCCATGACATTAGCTTTATTTCACAAGAAATTTTCCATTACATGGGTTGGCTCAGGCTCTCTTGCATTCGTGCCCTCTGCTGCAAGAATAACAGGTCTCACACAGAAAATTCTCCTTCAAGCTGGGTGCAAGAACTGGGCAGAGTCCAGAAGAGCTTATCAATGCCAGCAGAACTGAAGCAGATCCATAGAGCTCACGTAACTTAAGCAAGAGATGCTTTTGTTGTTGTTGTTGTTGTTGTTGTTGTTGTTGTAAGCCACCAAAATTTCTTGGGGCTGTTTGTCACTGTTGCAGAAGCTAATGCATCTTAGCTCATCTTGTCTAGTACTGCCTTGATTCAACAATTCTGTCCTTAAACTTTCTATTGGTAAGCTCCTTGTTACCTGTTGCCTGTCTCAATCTCACAACCCCAAAGGGAAAAGGGGCAGGGCTTCTGGAGAATCAGAAACCAGGGCTGGGGGTCCTCTCTTGGGACGGCATGAGTTCAGACTCTAGTGCTGGAACCGCCAGAAAGAGTAGGAAAGCTGATTACAAAAGCTGGAGGAGGGGCAGAAAGAGCAATAAAACTATAAGCATCCAGATCCTATGTGGAGCAAGGAACAAGAGTTTAAAATCAAGGAGTTGAAACTACTAATGATAGGAGAATCAAACCTGGCAGATCTAGGCTCAGTGAGGGGTGGGGAAAATGAGACGTGAATAATTTGCTAAGTCCACAATAAAGGCCTTGATAGAGCAGATACCACCACTACCCGCTCTCCTCACATTCTGACCAGTGCTAGGGATGACCCAGGGCAACTGCTTTGATCGTTGTAGGCCGTTCTTGAGATGATGGGAAGATTCAATAACAATTTTTCCAGCCCACATCCTTTCCCTTGCCACTGGCAGTAGAACTGAATGTATGATTCTGGCCAGAGTGCCATCTTTCCCCACTACGTACCCAATTATTTCTGTCCTTCATATTGTTGGGATGGGATGTTGGGGTTTCACCTTGGTCTCTTTGTGGATGAGTTCTAGAGGAAGGTGTGGAAAAAGGATTTGAAGGCCATGATGCTGACAGGTAGCTGAAGGTAAAATGCCACAAGATTGACACCTTTTATACCTTCTCTGAAGCTATATTTTCCTTACTAGCACTTTTCATGGTTTCAGAAAGAGTGGGGCAGGTAGGCATTGATGTCAGGAGGAACACTAGCCAGGTCTTCAATTCAGATTATCTCCCCCGAATTCTTTGCCCATTTGCATTTGTGTTGTGCTGTACCCTGACATGTCAGAGGGTGTAGTGGTGCTGATCCAAGACGCTAAAAGAAGTGGGAGGGGGAACACGGTTACCATGGAATGGTTAGAAATAGTAGAATGGTGTTCTGGGTAGAAACTGCAGTGAACTGTTGCACCCCAATTCTACGATGGAAGGGTAAGTGGACCCTCCATTATAGAGCCAGATGGGCAGCAATAAAGGTTCTTCTTTAGAACTGAACTCGCCTCTAAGATCCATCTATGGGTGAAGGATATGAAATATAGCAGAATGAGGGCATGCGCACTTGGATACAAAGACTTTGAACAATGCTCTTCTGTACTGGAAATGAGGTCTAGATTCAGGGCCTGGGTAGTCCGAGGAGGTGGAAAAATTCCCTCATGTGCAAAGTGGTGGTGGCTGGAATGGGTGGAGCCAAATGCTGTGTATAAAGTATGAGATGCCCACCACTGTAAAGTGGGCGGGTGGGCGGGGGACATTTCTAATACTCTGCTTTTATTGTGGCTATTTTGCTCTATGTTCTACTCTGTTATTAGGATCTAAGCTCTTTGTAGACTTTCTTATTCATCTTTTTATCCCTCTTAGCACAAGCATTGTTCCTCGTACTGTGAGTGCTCAATAATTGAATAATAATAATAATAATGTCAACAGTATTTAATGGCTAATTAAATGAATGAATGACATAGATCTACACAGAACTGCCAGGGAAAAATAGCTTTAAGGACATGCTGTTTTCATAAAGTAGAATTATTTACAGAGTTTTCATGATTGTTAGAGACAGAACTCGTTTTAAGTGAAAACCATTTTAGACGATAGCCAACAAAGCACATTTAATTGTTAATTCCAGGCTTAGAAAAAGAAAATGCAATAAGCAGGAAGACATTAAACAAAGAATATCATAAATAGGTTTCACAACAATCATTTGAAAAGGTAGTCATTTTCCAAAGCAGGTCACATTTTATCCCTTCCATTGAAGACTTCACACCAGGGAGTTGTGGCGTCTTCCTAACTAAGTCATCCTAGGTATTCAAGCCATTGCTGTCTAATAGCAAAGCCCTAATTCTGCTGGCCTGTCTTCTAATCTTGGATGGCAATATAGCTAGTTTGTAAACCTGGAAGAAAATCTTGCACAGTTGACTAATTATCTAGGACTCCAGGGTAACGCTTAAAGGAAGGGGTGTTAGTCTCGCGAACCTCTCAGTAAGTCTCTGCTGATGTTTTTCTTGCATCAAAGTGGAGTTCATGTATCACCACAGAGTGGAGTCTCTAAAGACTTATTCCTTCTCAGAAAAAAAGTGCCTTTGAAGAATTTAGGCTATACACAGTCCCAGTAATGGTGTTTTGTACAAAATGATTATGCACACAGGATTATTACATTTATAAGGAAGTTTGAATATTTTTGGAATAAAGGCTGATGGTGTCGTTTTTGTTTTGTAGAGTCTTTAGTTGCTCCAGGTACTATGGTGACTATGCCATGATTGAAGATAGTCTTAGGATTTCACTGTTTGGGGTTAATTTATTATTCTTTACACCCAAAGGACCAGTCAAAATTAGATTAGTAAAGTATGATCCATTTCTATCTCTGTCCTCCCCACAAGTTTGATTAAACAGGACCAAAACTGACAGAGGAGACCAGAAACTCTGCCACCCACCCACCATCGGTGAGCTAGGCACCCAGAATTGTTTTGATAGTAGCAGAATGGGTGGGCTCTGATTTATCTACATTTTCTTACCAATTTTTAGCTAATAGCTGATTGCATTTGGGGAGTATAATATTTTGGCCATTTAGCATAGCATTTTAGTGAACCAGTCAACAATTAATAGATATTCATTGAGACACTTTACTAGGCATTAGGGGAGGAACAAATCATAAAGAATAATTCCCGACTTCAAGAAACTCATAATCTCAAGTTCTAACCAATGCAAAAGAAAATCAATTCTTCATTGCTTTCTGGTTCCAGATCAGGTCACCAGTCTTTTGGAAAATTTAACCAGAATCATCCTGGTAATGGGAAAGAGAAACTGCTTTTAGGAGACAAGAGGAGATAAGAAGTTCAGTTCTGGATGCATTTATTTGAAATGAGGGAGATGAGACCACATGAATGGCAATATCCTAGAAAGAGCTGAACATAGAAGATTGGAGATCTTATATTTTCTTATATTTCTTATATTATCTTATATTGAAGTGTATATGAACTATACATGTCCTAACCAGGATAGGGGGATCAAAGAGTGGGGGAGGAAAGCCTTCCCTTCTCCCTTCCTAGGTTCTATGGCTGACTCTATGAAATAAACTGACAGCAGGCAGATTAACAGGAGATAAAGAATACAAATTTATTAATTTTTAATATTACATGGATGGGAAATCTCAGGGGAAAAAATGAACACAAAATAGCAGTAAGATTTGAGAGTTTATATACCCATCTTAATAAAAGAAGAGAAGGGGGTAGGTAGGCAATTTAAGGGAGAGGAAATGATTTTTAGGAAAGATGAAGAGGCCCTTTGAAGAACAGATGGGAGATGTGATAACGTGTGACAAAGTGTGTCTAGATGGGTGTCAACGTCTAGTCTCCTCTCCTGGGATGAGTCACTCTTCCCTGGTTGATGAAACTTCTGGGAAGAGGATTTATGACAACTGAGTTCCTTCCAGAGGATCTGTCTTTAGGCACATAAGGGGAGTTCCGAGAAAGAAAGCCTCTCCCTGAATTTGCTGTTGCTCAAGTGTCTTCAGCTCAAAATAATCAATATACCAAAGTAGCATATTTGGGGTAGCGTGTCGTGAACTCCTTCCAAAGAAAACAAGAAAGTGAACAGGGTCTTCGAGCAACCAAGTATAGTGAGAGACAAGCAGGGGGCCCTCGCACAGAGCTGCAGGGCCTGGCTGTGGTTAGGGGACGGGAGAGAAAAGAAGATAGAGAAGTTAGAAAAAGAATAGTTGTTTCCAAGTTGAGCTCCCAATTTCCCTTGAGTTCCAATTAGTCACGGAGTCCTACGACTGTCTCCATGGTTACACAAGCAGTGTTTGAGAGGCTCAGAAGATCAAGGGCCAAGAAGGTAGTCAGTTAACATTAGTGATGATGGTGAAACAAATAAAGGCTAGTGAGACAGAAAGGCTAAGGGCTTGTTGTAAAAAGCTTTGCATCCTTCCAAGACGTTGGTTATCTCCATGGGGCAGAGGTCCTAATGAAACCACGATTAAAGACTCAATCTCTGAAAGGAACATTTGTTTGCAGATTATTCTGTAAGCTTTTGGTAATAAATAAACAAACAAGTTAAATAAATTAAAAGCTTTGTGCTGTGGATCATGTGGGAAACTGGAGCAAGAGGCAGATGAAAGAGTTTAGTACAAATCTATTTCAATCAGGAAACAAAAGACACCTCAAAGCATATATCCTTGCACAAATGTTTAGCATGTTTATTTAAACTCTAGAAGGAGAAAAGACTTCTCTGAGTGCAGGATGGCATTTAATTTTGCTGTCTATAAACTACCAACGATTTCATGAATTTTACAACTATTTCCTCATCTTTCAGCAGCTCATTTTTGAAGAAATGTGTCAATTTCTCAGCCTTCTTCTTAGATCCAAGAAAATTAGGCTACCATCAGAGTCAATATTTTCTGGGGCACCGTGGCATAATTTTGGTAAGTCAGACAAATTAAGCCATGGTGAGCTGTGGAAAGCCATTAGAGGAATATGGAAATGGGGAGAAGCTGGCTAAAGGCCACCACACTGACATACCTGGCGTAGCCCAGCCGACACGTTCCGACCTCTGCCCTATACAGTTACATGCTCTGCCTTTGCACGTGACATACACTGCATGTCACATCCATGTGCTTCCCCTTGCTTGCTCTCAGTCCCTACCAGTTCACTTCTCTTTGCCCATCTCAGAATATAAAACACCATGAGGATTTTACTAATTGGAAAATACCTTAATATAATTAATCTGCAGGAAATGACAATTTTACAGTGTGTTTTCACTGTCAAATGAACAAACAAAAATATTATTTAAAAAATTTGGCCCACCAATTAACATTCCTCTAAAAGAGAAAAGGATTCCTTATACTCTACGTAAGTGCCCCAGTGTGGGTTTTCATGATGAACAGAGCTGTTTTGAGGGTGAGGCTTTTTAAATAGAAGGGAAAAGGAAGGAAATTCACATACTCTGTGACTACATACTCTGTGTTAGATGCTGTAGGAGATGCTTCATAGATATCATTTGCATTTTATTCCATTTTAGGGAGATTTAAGTCTATTTCCAGTTGGCAGAAATTTCCATTTTAGTCTGGGAAATAAGAAATGGAATTAGGAATGACCGGAAGGACAGGGTGGCATTGAAAAAGATATTTTGAGCCAAGGGACATTTGGCAGGCGGCATCGAATTGATGAGTAGGAGAGGTACCACAGGTCAACACTGAGTCGTCTCTAAGCGCAAGCTTGTTTTATGAGGCAATACAGTAGCAAAGGCTGGTTGGCTGAATCATAACTAGGTAAGAGGAAACACAATCGAACCTGTGTTAAAGAGGACGAGGACAGTACGAAATGAATGATATAAAAGGAAGATTGAGAAATCAAGGACATGGGTGTTGTCTAGCTCATCTGCAAATGGCCGCACATGTTTACACACCCCCCGCAACTGTGAAGGAGACGACTTCCCCTCTAATTTTGCCATTGCTTGATATCATCAAACTTTAAATTGTTTGCCAAACTCAAAATTCATCGAGGCTGTTAGAAGTCGGTTGCCTCGTGAAGGGGGTTCGAGGGGGCAGCCCAGGAAGCTGGCAAGGTCCTGCTCTTGATCTGGCTGCTGGTTGCACACCAGGGTTCAGTCTGTGGAGATGCATCGGGCTGTGCAACTAGGATATGTACGTATATTATACTTCAATCAAAAAGTTTAAATAATGCTTGACAATCTTAATAAAGTACCTTGTTATAGTTTTCACTTGAGTTCCCCCGATGACCTCTGAGACTGATCATCTTTTTTTTTTTTTTTCCTAAAGATTTTATTTTTTCCTTTTTCTCCCCAAAGCCCCTCGGTACATAGTTGTATATTCTTCGTTGTGGGTCCTTCTAGCCGTGGTATGTGGGACGCTGCCTCAGCGTGGTTTGATGAGCAGTGCCATGTCCACGCCCAGGATTCGAACCAACGAAACACTGGGCCGCCTGCAGCGGAGCGCGTGAACTTAACCACTTGGCCACGGGGCCAGCCCCAAGACTGATCATCTTTTAAGTTTTGTTGGTCGTCTGTATTTCTACTCCATGCATCGATCAAAAGAGACCTCAGCAAATCATAGTGAAATTTTGATTTTCAAAGTTAAAGAATTTAGCAAAGCATTCAAACACTCACATGCACACATACACGAAAACAGCTCTAGGGGCCAGCCCGGTGGCGCAGTGGTTGAGTTCGCAGGTTCCGCTTCTCAGCAGCCCGGGGTTCACTGGTTCGGATTCCAGGTACGGACAAGGCACCGCTTGGCAAAAAGCCACGCTGTGGTAGATGTCCCACATACAAAGTAGAGGAAGATGGGCATGAATGTTAGCTCAGGGTCAGTCTTCCTCAGCAAAAAGTGGATTAGCAGTAGTTAGCTCAGGGCTGATCTTCCTCAAAAAAAAAAAGACCCAAAACAACAGCCCCACATATAAATTAAAAATTCTACTTCAGCATAGGAAAAAAGTCTCACCCAACTCATCTATGAAGGAAAAAAATTAAGCTTGCTTCAGATTTTACCTGCACAATGTTAAATGATATACAACAACAAAGCCAAGAGAAGGCAGCAGAAATATTATCACATATGAAATAATTCTGAAATAAACCTCATATATAACCTTCCTATAAACATTTATCAAAAACATATCCCAGTTAGTTGAGAAACTAATAAAAAGGATAGGAAAATTGTGGTATAAATACATTGCAAGTTTATGCAAATGTTGCAGGTACAACATTAACAACTAAATATAGAAGTTAAAACTAATGTATATATCAAAAAATCACTCTTATAAGTAAAAAAAAATCTCTAGAGAAAATAAAGTATGGAGAATACATAACAGAAAATAGAAAACAAAATAAAATGGAGGAGGGAAATAAAAAGAGAAAGCAAAACCAAGGCAACAACATGAAGTTATACATGCAATTATGCCCGAGAAGTAGACATGTGTTGGATTGTCTTCTTAAAAGATAAGATGAAGCCTAAAGTTAAACAAAAGAGACAGCTTTAAAGATGGTCACAAGTGCATTCATTTTAACAGCAAGAAGCATAAACCTTTGCCTTCTCCCTTCATCTTGGCCTGTTCGAATGCTTTTGAGACCATTTTTGACAGATACCACGTCAATTCCCAGTATGAAACAAACACAAATGCCTCCCACGTAATGATGAACAAACATGAAATACAGAGACCTGGAAAAATCCAGTCGTTCAAGGGAGTAAGGTTCTGAGTTAAATAATGGATTGAATGCATGTATTTAATTTTATTCCTTCCCCAAACCCTGCTAAAATCACCTGAAAAGGATGTTTACCAAGAACACATAAATCCACAAGAATAGAGACGGGGACAATAGCAATATATTTCTGGAAAATGGATGCAAGGAAACCAGTTGGGTGGACACAGAACAGTACTAGAGAAAGCTGAGAACCAGGGTAACTGTGTGTGGCTTTTCACGGAGGAAAGGTGCCCCGTCCAGGCGCTAAGTTGGAGCTGAAATCCTGGCCACATTCCTCCAGCCAAGCAATGCTCCCTGGCGTGGGGATATAACTGCCCAGAAGAAGAGGCGCCTTTGCTAATTCATACAAAGGTACCACCTGCTCAGCAATTGCCTGTGTCAAGAAGCATACTCTTCTATATACTCGTACTTTACTGGGGGTTCTGCAGAGAGCCCAACCTGATTTATACGGCAGAATCCTCAAAAGGCTCGAGAACTACCAGCACGATATCTCTGGCTCTTGGGGCAAAGGGCACTGCTAAAAATAAGGAGGGCTGCACGGTTGTTTGGACGCACCTACATCCCTGGATCCCCTACTCCAGTCACTGAGCAGCGCCTCTCCCTGCTCCCTCACCCCACCCCACCCCCGGCAGAGGTCCGCTGGTAAAGACCCTAGAGAAGGTAAAACAGGTGCTGAGAACTGGGAGGACAGCTGAGAGCCTTACCCAAGTCAGGGGACTTCAAGGACTACAGTCTATAGAATGCTGCCTCCTGGGTCACATTCTTCTCCCAGCCTCCTACCCACTCTTTGTTCTCAGAAAGCTGGCAGCCAGACCTTTGCTTTTCAGGCAAGACACCTCTCTGGGGAACATGCTCAGACCAAAAGAAGAGATCTGAAACTATCGACATCAGGGTTGCCCAACAAATGCCCCCCCCCAAAAACTTAACGTGAAGCTCACCGTTGACAACTACCACCCCACCAGCACAAGTTTAACGCTCCCACTTGGCTGTTTTCTCCCTCTCTTAATCTTGAGCATACCACCAAGAATTGTCATATATATGAGGGAAGCCCCTAATGTGGAAGATAGAGGAACAGAAACTATCCAGGGAAAAAGAAACTTTAAAAAGTTATCATTATCCTCAGTGTTATAATATATTAAATCAATACAGAAAGAACAAGATGATCTTAAAAAAAGGAGTCAGGAAATTGAGAAATTAAACAAAGGATGGTAGCAGAAATGAAAAATTCAATAGAAGTGTGAGAAAATCTCTAGAAAGTAAAGGAAAAAGACTCAAAAATGGAAAGAAATGATGAGAAAATTGTCGACCAGTCTATAGTGTCCAAAATCTGAATAACTGGAGTTGCAGAAAGGGAGAACAGAAAAAAATGGAAAAGGAGACTAAATCGTCAATGAAACAAATCATAATCTCTCCAAGGCAGAAGGATACGACCTGAAGTAGAACAGATGAAATTAGACCCAAACAAGCATGTTATTCTAAAGTTTCTGAGTACTGTGGACAATGAGAAAACCCTTCAGAGAGAAACAGAGAAACAGACAGAAAAATAGAAAGACTGAAATATATATATATATACATACATAGAGAGAGAGAGAGAACACAAGTCATAAATTCATAAATAAAGGAATGAGAATCAGAATGACTTTGGCTTTTTCAACAGCAACATTAGAAGTTAGAAGATGAAGGAAGGATCCTGTAAGGGTTCTACAGGAAGACATTTCCAACTTGGAGCTCTATACTTTGTTAAACTGACATCCAAGGGAAGGAAAGAATAAAGATGCTTTCAGACAAGCTTAATCTCAAAAAAATTTAACTGCCACCCACTTTTTCTTAGGAAGCTACTAGAGGATGTGCTCCATCAGAATGAGGATGTAATCGAGGAAGAGGACTTCATTGGAGACAAGAAACACAAGATTCAATATAAGAGAAGTAAAGAGAATCCCCAGGATGATGGTGATGAGCGATCATAGAATAACAGTTGTGTACCAGGCATAGAGAGCTAGTTGTCCAGACAAGAGCAGATTTCAAAAAAAAGAAGAAGCCAGCCCGGTGGCGTAGTAGTTAAGTTCACATGCTCTGCTTCAGTGGCCCAGGGTTCACACATTCAGATCCTGGGTGCAGACCTACCCACAGCTTATCAAGCCATGCTGTGGCAGGCATCCCACATACAAAGTGGAGGAAGATGGGCACGGATGTTAGCTCAGGGCTAATCTTCCTCAAAAAAAAAAAAAAAATATATATATATATATATAGTCAAGGATAATGCAGAGCTTCAGGTCTATAGCTCCCTACAGAGTTAACTAACACATAATAAAAGCCAGTGTAGCTATTACTTTTATTTGTGTGATCCACAATTATGATGGCTTACAACTTAAATGCAATGATGAGACAATAAAGTTATATGTTCCTGATCTGAACTGTTACAATGAAGCTGGTGTCTCTCTTAAAAATTTAATGATAGCCTTTGCCTTCTGCAGACTTCAATACAGGGCGAGAAATCTGTTGAGGAAGTTACAATCAAATAATCAACAATATTGGTGTATCCTATTGGAACAAGACCCTGCGGGTGTCCACAGTGAAGGAGAAAACTACATTAGGAAGACTGACTTGTCATTGTTGACCCCTTGTAAGTTTGTACCACATACACGTAATACCTATTCAAAACGGATATAACAAAAATATAGTTTTTAAATTTGAAACAAATTAATACATAAAATAAAATAAAAGGAGCAAATTTGAAAAATCAAAAAAGCTTCAAAAAACAAACAAAAGTATTAAAAATCTATAATTTTTATTTCTAATAAGAATCAGGGAGACATTAATTCAAATAAAAAATTTGTTATGAAGAAATGATAACTCATTCAACATTCTGTTCTGGTGATAAGCATTCAGGTGAACTCTGCAGATAGGTCTCTGCCCTCGTGTATAATCCGTCATGGGTAACAGTAGGTGGGATGAAGAAAAACATAGGCTAGAGAAGGGTGGGAGATCATTTCCTAGTGAGGCGGATATGCAAAGGCATCTCTGAGGAGGTGATTTTAGAGCAAACTCTTGAAAGAAGTGACAAAGGAATGCTTACAAATTTATGGGGGAGATCTTCAGGCCAAGAGAAGAACAGAGGTTCTAAGACAGAACCCTGCCTGATGTACGAAAGGGACAGCTAACCTCACTGTGTAGGTGGAATCACAAGAGATCAATAAGAGGAAAATTGGCAGGAGCTGAGGTCAACAGGGGAGGTTAGTCAGGGGCCAGTTCTTGTTAGATGTAATCAGCCTTGATAAGGGATTTGAAATCTTAAGTGTAATTTGATGTCATTGTAGGGTTTTAAGTAGGAGAATGATTTGATTCAGACTTTAGAAGGATCCCTTGACAGCTGAGTGGAGAATGGACCACAGATGGGACAGAATTGGAAGCAGGAAGACCATTTTTGGGAAGTTATCGTAATAGTCCAGATGAGAAATAATGTGGTTTGGACTAAAGTCAAAATAGTCAAAGCAGTGTATTCGGGTTTGTTCTGAAGGTCAGGCCAACTGAATGGGTTAGAACTGGGGTTTGAAAGAAACGTCAGGCACAGCCCCAAGGTTTTTGACCTGAGCAACTTGATGAACTGAGGTGTTGTTTCCTGATGTGGGGAAGACTGTGGGAGGAGCAGGTGTGAAGAGAACAAGTTATTTAACTTTTATTTAACGTTTATTTAAACGGTTTATTTTTGACAACTGAAGGTATAGATATTCTCAGATATCCAATTGGAGATATTGAGTACACAACGTCTATAAGACTCAACAATTCAGGGCAAAGTTAGAGGTTGGAGTTAAAAGTTAAGACCTGTCAGCAAAGCCATGAAATTGATTGCAACCATGTAGGAAATAATTGTTGGCTGAGAAAGAACAGATTGCACAGTTGAGCGCTGAGACCCTCCAACACCGAGAGGTCAGGAAGAAGAGAAGGACACTGTACTGCCCAGAGAAGGGGTGGCCTTTCATGAATTCAATGAAAAAGCCTACCTAAAAGCATGTCTGATGTTAAAAATTGGATTATATAATCAGAATCTTCTTCCAAGACTTACATTCTCCCCCCTCTGTAGCATGCATTCAGAATTCAGATTCCCATCTTTAGCACTCCAGGTTGTCTGCGTGCTTCACAGTTTAAAACCATAATGCGCTATTTCTCTCATTGCAATATTTCCAAACTCTTCTATCAAAAAGTAAAGAACTATAGTGCTACTTTTAATTGGCAGACGCATGACTTAAAGATGGCTGCAAGGATTTTTATTGCAATTAATTTCTGTATCTCTTTTCTCTTAACAAAAAGACTACATGCTCACCGTAGAAAATTAAGAAAATTCAGATAAACAAGAACGGTGCATGTTACTAGAGAATTTTTTTCGATTTGTGTGAAATATCTGCCTCTCAAATCATGTTATGGCTCAATCAGTATTTGCTCTTTCTTTGAAGAGGAAAAGAAAGAAATGTCTGTGAGTGTCTCAATATAATTGCACGGTACTTGCATACAATTAGGATGCAATGCATTAAAACCCATTTTGAAATTGCTGCACCCTGTTCACTGTAGGATTTCTGAAAAGCAACGTGAATGATCCATTTCTTTAATTAGACTACCTTAGGCTATTAAGAATGGTAAGAAGGAAAAATACTGTGCCTGGTAGTGGGAAATCTTAGAAGAAAATAAGACAGAGGCAGCTAAATGAAGTCTCCTGGGAAGAGAAATTTTTACTATCATTTTCTTTTCCCAAGAGGATTCCATTTTTAGAGTTAAAGAACTAGGATTACTCCATGGCGACTGACTGTCACACTGGATTCTTTTAGCTTCATTTGTTGATACCTAGGTTTTTCTAGAAACACTTCCAATCAACAAATGCAGATTCAAAACTTAGCATCATGCACCATCACTATGAGAGTGGGAGTCACTGCAGACTACAGAAAGTTGGTAAAAAACAAAAATTCCATTATTGCAAAGCTCCTTAATTATCTGGCCTCCAGGTTTCTGTCCCAAAATGGGTCTCTGGTAGGGAGAGGACAGAGGAGAATTTTAGGACAAGAGGGAAAACAGAGTCACATTCTTTTTAAATAATTGGAGGTCAGTGGAGAAACGAATGTGAGTAGGTGTTCCAGGTCCTGTGGGCTGTTCCCAGCCAGCCTCCCATGCTAACATTTGCTGTTCCTACAACTCATTAGTTAACATGAACCAGACACTAATTTTGCAGGTCTAGGACACAGCTGCAAACTGTAATACTATTGAAAGGCCAGGAGCTGTGAGAAGGTTTCTATTCTGTTGTGGAATTTGGCCAAACCAGGTGAGTCCCTATCTCTTGATGGAGCCATTGGAGACTCGTGGACAAAATGCAGCCAAAAGGGGAGCGGGCTCAACTAAGATGTCGCAGAGAAATAATCTGTAAATGGCAGAAGGACCCTTCATCCCTTAGGCTCAGTTGGCAAGCAGAAGACAGGGACTCCTCAAAGTGGATGTGGGGCCAAATGCGTCAAATCCTTCCTTAAAGAGGATGGCCAAGGTGGATGGGGAGGCAGAGGAATCAAGAGCAGGATTTGAGAGACTTCGATGGTGCTTGGGAGCCAGCCCTTTCTTCCTCATAGGAATTGATGAATATGTGGTGGTCTTTTGAGATTTTGCTTCTCATGGTGCAGCCCCAGAGGTGTATGAAAGCACAGAGCCATAAGACTGAGGACTCCTGATGCTGGGAAAGGCAGGATCCAGTCCCAGTGGGAGGGAATGGAAACTGGTTCTGTAACCCATTTTCTTTACTGCTGGATTATTTCTGCACACAGGCCATGAATGGGGGTACCATTCATGTTTCTTGAAGCTACTTAGAGTATTTTGAAGGCCACATACAAAGACCATTTATGGAGTTCCTGCCTAAAAGGTTAAAACAAACAAACAAAAACTGAAATCAGCAACATGACCCCTGCCAATTTTCCTATCACCTAAAGTAGGAATTCTGGTCAACAAGCTGAAATTTGGTGGGATGAGGGAAGGAAACAATCATAACAAACACTTCATAGTAAAAATATTCTGGCTTGAGCCCTCCAGAAGAAAAGTGAGAGCTGGCACGGCAGAAGACGTTCCCAGAGAAGGAAGGCGCAAGCCAGAGAAGCCCTGGGAGCCCACCTGTGGTCAGAACTCTGGAGAGAAGGCCAGAATCTTCTCCTTTATGGAATGCATCCCTGGGGAAGAAAGAAAAAGAAATTGCCTAAGATGGTGACTGCCAGTTCTGTTTACAGCAGGCCAATGTCAGCAGCTTGATCTCGATTACGAAGGAAGAGACTGTATCCATGACGCAGAGATTCAGGTGCCACTGAGAGATGGATCTTGGGAGTCCACAGACAGCCCAAGTTTGTGGGTGATGTGCCTGCTGGGACTCCAGACTCCTTAAGAGCTACTGAGCACCATCTCAGGAGCTCCTGGGGGCTAAGAGGCCACCTAGGCCCAGAAGTGATGCTAATTTGCGAGACCCCTAAAGTCATAGACCTTTCTCCATGTCTCTGTCCCAACCTTGCCGCCTTTCCAACTGTGCTGGAAGAGGAGCTGAGGTGGGAACTAGAACACCAGCAAAGGTGGAATAAGAAAATTCAGAGAGAAGAAGCAGAGCAAATGGAGGAAAGAAAAACACACAAAGAAATAATAGAAGAAATTCTTGAGCCTTCTCATGGACGAGGCTCTCAGAAAATTAGGGTTTTGTTTTGACCTTGAAAACTAAAACAGACATGCCTAAATTTATCCTGGTGAAATTTCAGATTTTCAAAAATAAAGGACACAAGCAGTAAAACCAAGTTAACTATAGGCTTTGGCTCCAGTCTTCTCTGCATTAGAAGCATGCCAAGACAGTGGAACAAGATCCACAGAGTTTTGAGGACAAAGAGTGTGGCCAGGAATTCTAAACTGAGACAATTTATTATCACAGCACTAGGAAATGATAAACGTGTTCTGAGACACGCGATTATTCAGAGTGAAACACTCATGTCACATTAAAAACACCCAAGAAGAAGGTAAATGAGGTGAAGAAGTGCAATAACAATGACACAAAATAAAGTCCCTAATGAATAATTGCTGTTTATCTGGCTGTATGTAATTAAGATATCAAAATTGTTTTGAAAGATAAATTACAGAGTGAAAAACCTAGTTGTTTAACACCCCAGTTTTAAAGTCCAAGATAATTCTAACACAATCTGGGAGGCAGAGAAAGAAGAAAAAAAATTAAAGCAAGCTAAATTCCTCATCTTATTCGAGGCATTGAAGCTTTATGGGTGATATTAACAGAGCAATAAGGGTCTCATATTTTTAATGAAAGATGCTCTTGAATAGACCATGAGTAGAATGTATATTTTCCAAATCCGTTGAAATATAAAATATAACATACTAAAAAAAGCCAGACACACAGGGAAAGTAAAGAGCAAAACTACAGAGAAGCATGAAATACAATTGTAAGTGAAAAAAGGGTCAAATTCCACCTTTAAAAGAAGATGGTTTTCAAATTGGGTTGGGAAACCACTATCTACATAAATGTTGTTTTCAAGAAACTTGTAAAACAGATTGAAGGGAACAATATTTTTAAAGAAATGGACAAAGACACACCACATGAGTGTAAAAAGAAAGCGGAAGTGACAATATCAATACTAGACCAATAGGAATGAAGGAAAAAGGAATCACTGAGCAATGGGGGCCATTTCAGAAGTCAGAGGCAGAATCTAAAATGAAGATGTGATTGTCATGAATAACGGAGGGACCAACCAAAGCACAAGACTAAAGGTACGAAGCCACTTCTCTTACTAACGCTCCTCCAGTGAGCGAAACTGAAAACAGTGGGGATTACCTGCTCTTAATAAAACAATTCTATCACCAGGGGTATTTGTTTATAAGTTATTAAGGTTCAATTCAATTTCTTCTTTATGGCATCTTTTATTCATTTCTGTTTCCTAGATTATTTTATTGAATGCTTAACCAAGCATTCTTTCTGGTTTAATATAAGAATGTTTAAAGTCAGGGATTTTCTGACCACAGCCTATTAGTTTGAGTATGTAATGTCTTATGTAATAGTCTGTGATTTGATTTTAATTTTCCTTTTTACTCAAGACTTATTTGAGTGTCTACTTTTAATTCCTAACTAATTTTATTTTTAAAATTAATTCTAGTTCTTCATATCGTACTCAAAGGTTATGACCTGAATAATTTTTATAAATAGTTCCTGTAAATTGAAAACAATAGTTCTCTATTTGCAAATGCGCCATTCTTATTTATCTAAATTTTCTACAATGAACGTGTACAACTTTGTTAAGAGAAAAAAAATAAAAATTAATTGACATAAACATCCTTGTGGCCATATTTAAATCATAGGCTTGTCTATTGAAAGCAGCATTGTGGTTCTTGTTGATGTAAAAGTTTAAAAATAATTCAAAAAAAGAAATAACGCATTATAGTTTTACCTTGCAGGAATTAAATCCCAGATATCAAATTATATTCTTAGAATATAAGATAGGAAGATTCCCCTCCTTGCAATCACAGAAAAATTACTTTGGCTATTTATAACGTCCGAATTCTGCTGTTTTGTATAAAACAACCATGAATTGGCATTTCTAGTGTTGTGCTGGGTCTCTTTTAGAAAGCAAAGCTGAAATCAATATACTCTTCTGCTTCCCTATTCTTTTCCATAAAACATAGTTTGAATTGCTGAGCCTAGAACAACATCCTTTGAAAAATATTTAGCATTTCAAGACAATAATTTTCCAAATCAAGCAACTGATAAATTGGAAAAATACGTGTGCACAGAATATCAATCAGTATTCACAATATAGTCATACATGGAATGGATACTACTTAAAGCATTTCAGGTATAAACTGCAATATATAAAAATAATACAGGAGAAATATTGATAAATAATTCCAGACTGTAAATTATAACAAATTAGAAGAAAAGAATAAATCTTTCGTTACAATATGTTGTACTTTAAGTTGGTTGTAATACAAAATGAACCTTTTCATTTAAGAAAAAATACATTCAGGCAAGCCCCAGAAGGTCATTTAACCCATAGGTCATTGAGCCAAGTCAACTCACAAATGAGAGCACGGTTCATGATGTTCCATAGGAGAATGTGCTTGAAGCTTTACTCGGGATGACAGGACCACCATGTCCCAGTGCAAGTCAGCTAAGGGAGAGGGGATTCTCTGACTGCACCTCTGGTGGGCTCCAGTGGGCAGGGCTTGGGAAGATGCTAGTGGTTTCCCAGGCGAGGCTGGTTCTGTGTCACAGCTTTTCTTCACCAAAAGTTTTGGCACTTTGCCTCTTTATCCCTTATCCCTCCCATATTAATGGCTTTTCCATGCCTAGAGGTGGAAGCCACTTGTGACCTTTGATCTTTATACTTTTTAAAGAAGCATAGAAACATTCTATTTTCTAAATATATGTGTGCATATATTTATGCATGTATAATTAGAATAGATGTATGCCAAATGTTAATACATATTCAGGTATATGAGGTGAATTTTTTTTCTTTGTTCTTTTTATTAAGATTATGATAGTTGACAACCTTGTGAAATTTCAGTTGTACATTATTGTTTGTCAGTCATGTTGTAGGTGCACCCTTCACCCTTTGTGCCCACCCCCCAACCCCCTTTCCCCTGGTAGCCACTAATCTGTTCTCTGTCTACATGTTTGACTTCCACATATGAGTGGAGTCATACAGAGATTGTATTTCTCTATCTGGCTTGTTTCACTTAACATAATACCCTATGAGGTGAATTTTTGAGAGCACTTTCCACGGGACATGTGGAAAAGGATCTGAGATACTAGCCTATTTTCAGGAAAGTCCAGAGGAATCCTGCATCATGACTTAGCCTGAATAAACGTGTCTGCACAATATGCTTAAACTTTCTTAAAATGAAGCTAGAGATGAGATAAAGGGCCCGATAACACACTTTCATGAAAACCAGGTCCCTCTCCCAAGGCATGCCCAGTGCTAGGAAAAGCCAATCAAGAATGCTCTGTGCACTTGCACCTCCTGTGGTAGGCAGGGCACTTTCCTCCCTCATGTCACACCTGCAATGACCTGGACCTGTTTCCCCAAGCCAGTAGGAGATACATTTCCCATTCTAATCACACTCATGCTCAAGAATGTTGGCCCTCTCACCAATGTTCAAGCTATCGTGCTTTCTCCCTTGAGTGTTCTCCTTTCTATATGGAACTTTTCCATTTCCTAAGAGTCCCTATCACAGACCTAGTCAATGTGCATCGCCTAGTCAATGTACCATGTTAACAAATACTTTTTGTTAAGGGTCATGGGATGTTCTTTCCCACTACAACCTCTGTGTGCTTTCATGTTTGGACCATGTCATCCCTTTCTTTCTCTTTCATCCTAACATCTAATGGAGATGAACATCTAATGCCACAGTCCCCAGGGAGAGAAGAGGAGATGGAAGCACAAGTCATGTACCCCATTCCCAGGGTCAGTTCAGAGTCTTGTCCAGGGTGAGGAAGCCACACTGTTTGCTTCCTTTATGCACACCTCTCTCCCTCTTCTCCTGTCCACCTGCCCACAGCAGCTCAGCACAAAGATATTGGTGATGGCAGAAGTCAGAGGCTGGCCAGGAGAAGAGGAAGAGATCGGGAAGGGGACTGGGAGTGAGGAGAAAATGGAGAAGTGGTAGAGGAGAAGGGAGGAGATAATGACAGTGAGAAAAAGAAACCAATACCCCCCTTCTCATGCAAAATGAAGGGGTAAGGGGAACAGACAAGGAAGTTGCTGAGGCAACCATAGCCAGCAAAGTTTGAAAACCAGTGGCAGGAGAGGTGAAAATTGGGGCGGGAGGGCGGCAGCGGCAGCAAGATGTCAATATGGAAGAACCTTCATATTGCAACTGTACTTCACTAGGGCTGCCTATCACACTCAGAGTTTCATGGCCTTGTGAAGGGGGAGTGCAAAGCCACTGAGTTAATACTATCTGTAGTGACTCATTGACAACAAATTTCACAAACCTCTGCTCATTGTAGGAAATGCATCTGGACCATGACCATCACTGGAGTTAAGGGTTAAATATGAGAGATACTCTTCGCTGTCTTCCACAGTCAAGGAATAAGATTTGTTATCACTTCTTATCAAGGTTTTTGGGTCAGTAACAGTAGGAATGAAGCTTACAAAAGAAAGAATTTGCTGACTCCAGATTGCTTCTTCCGCTTCTGAAGAACTTAGTTTTCCATTTCTGATGGGATTTCTGGATGTAGGTCTCATTGAAACTGTCGTAGTTGTCAAGTCACCGTGAAATTTGAAACTTACGTTGACCGTTGAATAGAGTTTGAAAAGGATGTATTTTCTTTTATATTTTTAAGATGATATCTAAAACTTTTTCATCTTAAATAGTTGAAAAGGATGTGATTTCTGACATATTGTATATGTTGACATTTTAAAATAAAACTGTTACATTGCTGTGATGAATATGCTATGGAAAATGGATATGAACACTATTACAATTTGATACCCAACATCATCCATATTTAAAATACATGAACATTTCTTTTTAACCAGCCAGAAAATTTATATCAATCATTTCCCTCTTAAAATCATATTTTTATCACACTTGCCCCATAGAATTGTATCCAATACAATTTTTATGCTTACAAATCTTTTATTCTTTATGCTACAAATTTCTTTAAAACAAAAATATGTCTATGAATTAAAATTTATTTTTAATCTTCTCTGATTAAAAATCTCTAAAGTTAAAACTTCTATTTTAAGTGGAGGAATTATTATAGATCAAAATACCTTAACCATACAACGAATTTTGAGAGTAATTTTTAAACATAAAAAGAAAATTTTATTAGAAATGCAGCTCTTAATAAGATGTGTTGGAGGGAACTTGTGAGGCCTTCATTAAAGGTGAGTTTCCTAAATGATATTTGCAATTGTGCCTCTGCTTGGAGCCCTAGAGATTTTGATACTTTGAGCCACTGTACCAGAGTGAGATTCCAGATCTGTGAATCTTTGGTAAGATGCGTGAAAGGAAGTCCTGATGGGGATGCAAGAAAGCGTTGGTACCACAGGTGAGTTCCCAGGCCATTCAGTATGGGGAAAGAGTTCATATGAACCTTGAAGCCTGAATTTGATTCCCTTGGGAAGTTTTCACACAAGTCCAGAGCGTGTGAACCTCAATGAACACCACTGCTCCAGGCTAGGGGGCCCCAAGGCGGGTGGGATATATCCCAGTGGGGCGTGGAAGGAAAATATTGCAACTCTTTATTTTTTAAACTCCCACTTCTAAATTTTCCACTTTTTCTATGGTGTAGAATATTGAGTATAAGTTCTAATAAAGTAGAACAAGGGCGTAAATGTGAAAATCACTTTTCTGGAGCAAGTCAATCATGAGCATGGTTATAGAATCACATTACGTCTCAATTTGAAGAAACATCTTGCTTATGACTCAGTTCTGTGGGACAAGATTTCTTCAGTGAGGGTCCACAGATGTATCACGGGGTCTGTGAGTTCTCCGGCAGAACATAAGTTATGTCTGTGCTTTAACGATAGCTTGGAACAGTGTGCCTATGTTGGGAGTTTGGACCATCAGGCCGATAATTTTCTCCGGAGACCTCCTGCAGGATTTCAGTGAGTGTCCTCCATGCTGTGAGGGTCCCAGGTCCTGATCCTTGGTCCTCTGTTTTTCTCTAGCTTCATCCACTCCCTTGTCTGTCATTCATTCAGTCCTTTGGCTCTAAGGCCATCTATACACTCACCAACTCCTAAATTTCTATCTCCACTCCAAACTCTGGACTCTTGTACCCAACTTCTCCTCCACCTGGATGCCTACCAGGTGTCCTAAAGTTAATCAGGTCAGAACTGATCTCCTTATCTCTCCTCACCCCCAGACCTGGGTACCTGCTGCTTCCCCACTCCGGTTGAAGGCAGCTCCATCCTTCCCAAGAGATGCTTCTAAACTACAAGTCAGATCATGTCATGCTTTGCTCAAAATGCCGCAGCGGCTCCTGATTCCACAGAGTACACGCCAAAGCACCTGCAGTGATTTCCTGGAGTTTAAAGTCTTCCTCCTACTTCGCCCCCTCATCTCCTGCCAGCGCCCCTAACTGACCCGTGTGCAGCACACTGACTTCCCCGTTTCCTGCATAAACCAGGCACGTTCCCGCCGGGAGGATTTGCCCTGCCCTTCCATCTGCCTGGACGGCTCCTCCCCTGATATCGGCTCTGCTGGCTCCTTCACTCTGCAGCTTTACAAGTTTCTACGTGACATCTCTTCAAAACAGCACTCAAGGATTGCTTACTAGCAGAATTTTGGCTAAATAGGAGGTCTGTTTACTGAAAAAGGCTTGAAGTTATTAATATCACATTGCTGATCAAACGTATCCAAACAGGCATTCTCTAAAATTAGTATCATTCAAGTTAAAATATAGACATGGATTAATACAAAACTGAAACTAAGGCTCCTCCTTTCTTTTATTAAACCCAACTTGGATGATTTAGTTTTACCAAGACAACATCAATTATTATTAATAACCATTAATGTCATTAATATGATGTTTTACACTTGTAGTTGTTTATCTATTTATTTTTTAAAGTTTCATATTTTGCTGCCCTTTTCTCTCTCCCCAAAGCCCCAGTACATCATTGTACACCCTAGTTGTAAGTCCTTCTAGTTCTTCTATGTAGGGCGCCACCACAGCATATCTTGATGAGCAGTGTGGAGGTCCGCACCCAGGATCCAAACTAGCGAATCCCAGGCTGCCAAAGCAGAGAGCATGAACTTGACCACTGGTCCACCAGGCAGACCTCTGCAATTAATTTTAAAATGTCAGGGGGCCGGCGCAGTGGCGCAGAAGTTAAGTTCTCATGTTCCGATTCTCGGCAGCCCAGGGTTCGTGGGTTCGTATCCCCGGTACAGATATGGCACCGCTTGGCAAAAGCCATGCTGTGGTAGGTGTCTCACATATAAGGTAGAGAAAGATGGGCACAGATCTTAGCTCAGGGCAAGTCTTCCTCAGCAAAAAAAGGAATATTGGCAGTAGTTAGCTCAGGGCTAATCTTCCTCGAAAAAAATAAAATAAAGTAAAGTAAGATTTCAGTTTTCTGGCTTTATAAGAGCCAAACTCATAGGACATTTATACCTAGTTTCACATTTGTCATAAAAACTGCATCCCAACAGTCTCCATCTGTCATCTGTCAGAGTCTGGGACAAAGTCCACAAGGAAAGAGATGAGGAATAGGCTTTACTGAGGAAAGAAAAAACTAACAAGGATGGATTAATACGTGAGAAGGCATGGGGTCTGCCATCTTCCCATCGCCCCATGGAGAGGAAAGCCCGGACCAGGGCAATTTGAATGACACATGATGGAGCTTGTGTCCCATGGAGGGACTCTCCCCATGTGGGTCCTCCTCTCTACATGGCAAGTACGTGAATGCAGGATTGTCAGTGAGGATAATCAGACCAGCAGTCAGGATGTGGGTGCCAGCGTCTGCAGAGGGGTCTGTAAGGGCAGCCCAGGCCCTGCTGTCAGGGGAAGGGAGCTGCTGGCCGCAGGGGAGAAGAGAGACCCCCAGTCTCTGCTTGCTCATCACCCAAGCAACCCAGCATCCTCAACGCACCACAATATTTGTTGTATTTAAAGTAACAGCACAATTGAAATAATCTAAATCAATAATGGATATCTGTTACTTTACCCTTAATGGGTTCTATATGATACTTAAATTTTTAAAATGCTGCCTGATAAGCAATGTCATTTAAAAATAGCCTCATCCACCAAGATTTTAGTTTATTATTGGCCAATACTTTAGGAGGCCTGACCACTATATAACACCAAATAAACCCTTCACTGCAAGGACCTGCATTTTTGGGATTTGGGAGGAGTGCATAGGAGAAGAAAGTCCCTGGCTACTTTCTCCTTCATGGCTGTGACAGTTTCATTGGAGAGTTTTTCTGAGGCTTTGAGGTTCTCCAAAGATTGAACTAATGCCCATCAAGGACCTTGACACATAGGAGTTGATCCATCTCTAACTTCATGTTCAAACATAACACATCTTATTGTGCTGTGAATAAAGAATGAACATTTTTCCCTTGACACAAGGCATTGCCATCAGCTTAATGAAAGACCAGGCTTTTGTACATTACTCACTCACTGACCATACACGGACAATGAAATCTGCAATCCGGTATTGTCTGAATTGAGGGGTTTTAAAAATTAATTACTCTTCAAAAATGGTGTCTACTTATCTGACAGATGAAAATCCTATAGGATAATTTTATCTCCTTGGTTTTCCAATTAGATGTATTAAGAGACTATTCCAGCCTCCAATAGCTAGGACACTTTTAAAGTCAAGATGAGCAATTGCCAATCCAATTAGTTAAGATGCATTGGCTCTTTGGTTCCAGGAATGGTTCAACTATTGCATTTCCTGAAGAAACAATTATCTTCTCCCTGGAGCATTTTCCACTTTATGTTCCTATTTTCACACTGCCTCATCAATGAAAATCTTGTACAATTAGCTAGAGTTCCTTTGAAGTCTGCATATCTTTCTCGGGAAGCTTAGTTGAAGCTACTCTTTATGATTACTTTGCATTTTATAAGCAACAGCTTTTCACTGAAGACCTCTAAGGATTTCCTTTCGCCATCCCTTCATACGGTTAGTGTGTATTAGAAGAACTTACTACAACTGCAAATGCAACCGAGCTGGCAGATGCTCCCTCGGCTCCTAGCAGGGAATTCAACCTCAGCTCGCAGCAGATCCTCATCAGCCCTGTGGTTGAGCATCGATCAAGGCAAGAACTTGTTTTCTTCATAGAGCCCTTTGGCGGTTTACCAAGCTCCTTCCCCTGTGATTTGATTTGTTCTTTCCAACCATCCTGGGGAGAATCTAGTTATTTCTGTTGAAAGGATGTATTTAATCAAGACTTAGAGAAGTTGAAGCTCACTCGGGTAATAAATGACAAATAAGGAATCAATGTCTTCTGGGTGTGAACCCCGTGCACTTCCCCCACGTGCCATCCTACCTTATGACACTAGTGTGAGGCACAGGGAGAAGCACGTGCTTCCTACCAGCTGCTCTACACTCATAGGCTGCCTCCTGATGGTGACACCCACGGTGAGAGTTTGACACGTGCCTCAGAGTCACCACCACGCAATAATCCCCCAAACGAATGCGTATCGCTCCACTTAGAAAACGTGTTGCAGTGAGAAATAAGGTCATTATTTTAAAACACCCTGAAGGTTTATAGTTTCAAAATCTATTTTAAAAAATCATGTATTTTTTTCATTACCAATTTACCCTGGTATGATTCAATTTTCTCCTGAACAATTTCTGGTAGAACAGAAGATTGGTTTACAAGGCCAAAAATAAATCACATGCAAATTAATATTAAACATCCTCAATACAGTTCCTGATATATGGTAGTTTTGTGGCTCTTGGCCCATAACCACCTTCTACCAGTAGGCAGAAGATGGAAGGAAGCAAAATGAAAGATGAAAGGCAGCTAAATGAGCACTCTTAGCAAGGTTGGAACTCCGTTGAGTCCAGCAAGGCACTAGGCTTGGGCACAAAGTTTAAGGGGTAACAAGAGACCCACTAGTGAAGAGCAATAGTAATTTAATGTAATTTTCTGAAAAATCAATGAATACAAAACATCCATGATGAATCAGATATAAAAATTTTAAATAAAGACACAATCGGTATCGCTGGCTTTTCCTTTTGCTGCTGGCTGCGACGCGGCTTGGCACAACACTATTATGGACCCTCTCTTCGTTTCAAATTTTGACATTTTGTTCACGATGGATTTTTTTGCATCCACTTGGAGTTTTCAAAAATATCGGGTTAAAATATTATTTACAAACTTTGCACCCAAGGCGAGTGTTTACTTAGCTCACCCTAGTCCTGGCCTCAACATTCAACTCTCTCCCTATCAGTAATAACCCTTGGGCTGTGCAGGTCATCGTGAGCATGGAGATGTTGCCACCTCCCCCAGCACTTTGAAGCCCCTCGACTCACCAGGCCCCTCATTGCATCTGAGACAGTGTTCTGTTAGATACAAAAAGTCGAGGGAACCAAACAAGTAGCAGGCATATAACAAACACCCAACCTACAGAGTCCCTACAGACCGCAGGCTGAGTAATCTGTGCAAACGGGAAGCATCCCCTTGCTCAGCAGGTATTTCTTTCTGTGACTTCACAGAGGAAAATGCAAACACATTGACGACTAAGCACACAAAACTATGCCTCTGCAGATGCAAGAAAAGAACTTTAAAAAAAATTTCAGCAAAAGTTCTGTCTTTTAGAGTCTCTCAGGAATATCCAACACAACCGGCCTCAGACACCAAACAGCTTGCAGGAGAATCTCACATGGGGACGTATTATGAGCACCGCAGAGCTGTCACGCTCAGGCCACACAGGATTGCACGGCTTCTTCTGAGAGGCTGGAAGCCAGGAGAAGGGCACTCCTAAGCCCCTGTGACATATGTGCCCAGCACTGTCAGGACCCTCTGCCTGTGCAGGTACGAGATCGAGGTGTGGAGAAGCGGGAAATTAGAGAATGTGGTTAATAGAGCAGGGTGATCAGCATTTTAAGAGCAGGAGATGAAGGATATGAAGCCTTGACTGAGGAAGCACTTGTAGAAGAAGACGAATGAGAAACCAGACAAGGGAAGGGATCACGCCACCCGTAGACACTTCATTGCTGGGACCCAGAGACTGTAGACCACAGATTGGTCAAGGTCAGGTGAGTGGGACCTCAAGGGCCTTGCTTCCTATACTCCTGGACCTTTTCAGACAAAACTCCCTCCCACTGTTATAATCTTGGGATCGTGGTGGGCCTGAGAGGATGGGGTAGTGCTTGACACATATGCTGAAGGAGGACTGGCAAGAACACAAGACCCTGGGAAGCCAAGGGGTTATTGTTCTGTCTGCTCAGGCATTGTGCAACCAGCTGCTGAGGGGCTGTGCTGACACCTAGGCAATTTGGCTGGCCATGCTTGGGATCTACGCATCTCCAGTGATCCCAGGTGGGAAGGAGGCAAAAACTCTGGGTAACACAACAGTCCCGATGGGGAACTTCAGGGTCAACTTGTGTGGCTGCCTCATTTCTTTCCCACGGCAACATACAAGGTAAGGATTGTTGTCCCTAAATTACAGAGGAGGAATCAAGTTCAGAAAGGTTCATCAGCTTGTCTAACGTCATGCGGTGAATAAGTGGCAGAGGTGAGACCCGAATACAGTCTGCTTGACCTCAAAGACTATGGTCTTTCCACCATATGACACAGCCTTCAGAACTTCTATTTCAGAAGTGCTTAAAATATAAACAAATACTTAGACCAGTCAGGCCATTTGAGAAGAGAGAATTATTGCAAGCAAAGGGCAACAACAGAAAATCATGCGCCAAACCAGCCAAAGGTCAATAAACTCAATGCCTAAAATTAGACTGCCATCATGAAGGAAACGATATCAACAAAGCTTGAAGATGCTTCAGACTCACAATGACCTTGATTTCAATAACAGAAAGGTATCAACTTTGATATCAATTCCATGATACCAGCTCGAGATGCTTAGCAGAAATAAAAGTATGATTAGACTATCACTGAAGCTTTCCTCCGTAGTCTTTATTTTGCATGTTTTCCAGTTATGAAAGATTTAAAGCTTTGCTCTTTTTTTGCAAATACATTTCATTGCCATCAGGTTGGAATCAAGCACCAAATATACAAACCACAAATATCTTTAGATCTTGGACTGAAGAATTAGATATTTTGGGGATTTCACGGTAAAGCTTCCAAAATCTGGTTCTACAAAACAGAAAATTAACATCTTGTCTTATGATTTGACCACAAATAAGATTCTATTTTTTACTCTCAGTCAGGAAGATGAATTAAAATAGGTAATGTTTCAAGAAAGATGTGAGCAGAGCCTGTGGCGGCCGTGACACTGCATCTCGCAGCCTCTAAGCACAAGGAGCATAATTGACCAAGAGCCCAGGGACTTGTTCTGAAATTCATTGCTGTGCCTGAGCCAAAGTCATGCTTCCCAGGGCTGTTCCCAGGCGGAACCGGGGGGCAGCAGGGACACTGAAGCAGGCTCACTTTGGGGAGACACAGGACTCGCCTGATAAACAATTGTTTCTCAAGGACCCCCGACAATGACAGTGCTGCTGAATCTTCTTATGCTCGCTGCATGGGGGGTCTGAAACGCTTCCCGCCCAGGATTCCCTCCCTCTCTCCTTCATTGGGGGGCAGGCTCGCAATGTGGTCTGATGGCTCCCCTGGCTTCTCCCAGCTCCCTCTCCAATTTCTGTCAATATTATCACCCAATAAAATCCTCATACGTTTAGTCCTGTCTTGGTGTCTATTTCTCAAAGGACATGGACTAACATAGAGCATAAACGTGAGGAAAAACTAGGATAGCTTATTTTCTTAGTTTTGTATATTTCTAAAGTTTTAGAGCTCAATATATGTACACAGTAGGTATTCAATCAAGTTTGTCAAAAGGACAAATGAATCAATGAACATTATCGTAAAAGATGTGTGGAATACTGAGCTTCTAATTGCTATTAACCCTTACGTATTTCTTACTGTGTTTTATTCATGAAGGATAGGGAATATGTCTAATGAAATCTTCAGTTAAAAAAAGTTATTCCTGATATTAACTGGAAACCAAATACATTTTTGGCATTAGATTAAAAAGTGTTCAAACTCACTGCTTCAGTACAGATGGAGAACTTACCGGCCTGTATTACTAAAAGAGAAGTAACAAGTGTTTCTGTTCCCTCATTTCCCCTTGTCACTCGTAATATTATCATGTCCTCAATGTGGGGCTTAGAAGCCACCCTTCATTTTCCGGAATAGCATAAAAACATCCAGTCTATGTTACCACCCAATGAGTGGATGCTTTGGAAAACATACTGGAGTCTTTCTCTCCAGTAGGAATCCTTTTATTCTTGCTGGCAATTCCCAGATGCTCACAGAGAGCCAAATGTCATCACTGTTTAGCCTAAGCAGAAAATAAAAGTCCCTTGAGCACTTACCTTATGGTTCTTAATAAAGTGCTTTCTCACTTTCATACAAGCTAGACAAAGTTAATTAGCTTGGATATGAGAAGCCATTCCCTGTCCTCTTTCCCCTCCAAGCACTAATTAATATTAATGAGTAAAGGGATAAAATTACTAAGTACTCCTATAATTGTACTGGCAGATCATTTCCATAGGATGATCCTGAAATCCAGATAAACAGGACTAAATGTGGATTATCAACAATGAGACGATTGACAGACCTTGGTATAGATTTCACTGGAAACTCTGATAAGAGGGGTCCTTCCACCTTGAGGGATGGATTTAAGAGGATTATTGTATAGGACCTGGCTGATTTACTAACACTGACATTTCCTTTTCCCTTCCTTCTTATTGCTTTGATTTTTTTCGCCTGGTTTGTCAGGGAAAGGCAGTGAGATTTGATGTTCTGCCCTATAGATTGTTTTAACTCTTTCAGAGGCAAAGCCTTCAGGCGTTTATCCCAACCCTTCATGAGGCTAAGAAGACAAAAGAGAGCACCCCAGATTGTCAGGCTCTTCCAGAACGATGTCAGAGAATGTGACGAAATGGAAAGCTGTTTTGGAAACAGCAATCATGTCAAGATTTTTTCAAAGCAAGGCCCAGGCTGCTTCGGCTGCTCCGGTTGCTCCTGCGGGCAGTGGAAAGTCATCTTCTGCAAAGTTCTCGAGCCCAGCTGGAGTTGAGAAGGTGTTCTCAGCATGGGAATTAGGCTGCTGTGCCTTGAGACAAAGGAAAGCCACGGTCTGTAGGGAATTACACCCCACAACGGTCAACCACCTTCACTTGTTTCTTCTGATACCACGGGTGCTGAGGTCTGACCCAGAGATGTTTCAAGAGGGTTAAACATTACCACTTCCCCACCGAATAGTTAAATAAGGCATTTTGTGGAAGTGCTACGTCTGAAAAATGAGAAAAGATTGTAAGGAAACAAAGATAGGCATCTTCTAAACGGAAACCTATTGTGTCAGAATAAAAACAATAATTTGTATGAAATGTATAAATACCCGTAAGGCTACAGTTGTATGTAGTAAGAAGCTTTATAAAGAGAAGGAAGGTCTTGTATGTCTTGTATGATATACACACCTGGAGGATTTTAAGTATCTTTCTTGTATATTTATCAGCAAGATAAATATAAAGATGACATGGGGGCCGGTCCGGTGGCACAGCGATTAAGTGCCTATGTTCTGCTTTGGCAGCCCGGGGTCAGCTGGTTCGGATCCCAGGTGTGCACATGGCACCGCTTGGCAAGCCATGCCATGGCAGGCATCCGACATATAAAGTAGAGGAAGATGGGCACGGATGTCAGCTCAGGGCCAGTCTTCCTCAGCCAAAAGAGGAGGATTGGCAGCAGATGTTAGCTCAGGGCTGACCTTCCTCAAAAAAAAGAAAAAAAACCCACGTGATTGAGTGACAGAAAGAGGAAAAAGATGTCTCAAGTATACTTAGGACTAATTAGGATATGGTCAGAATTCATCAAATGGCTGAAAGTTCACCACACTATTTAAGCTCGGCATGTCTCCCTCAGGACTGTTTTTTCTTTACAGATTCTGGCCTCATGAGGCAAGCCACTCATAATGAAGAGACTCCCCCCTGACCCAAGATAGGGCAGAGACCAAGCTTAGAGGGGGTTTGAGGGGTGATCTCAGGGTTATAAACAAAAACAATGGACTGAGGCTTGAGTGATGCAGATCTGCTGTGTATCCCACTGACTTGGACAATCCGGGCAAATGGACAGCCACGTTGCCGTGTTTCTTCCGCTGGCTGTCACTGGGAGGGAGGAACCTACAGGAAGACGATGGAGCTCCTCCTGGTGAGGCGCATTTGTGAACTGTCTTGGATGGCAATTTAGAAAACCTGCTACTTTGACACCTCTTCCTGGCCTTTGCTTTTCTCATAACAGTTTAGAATAGGTGGCCAAGGGAGTTAACACTTCATCCCATTTTTCTACCCTCTGAATTGCTGTTTGGACAAAGCTGGACCACAGATCACGAGTGAAGCCTCACCACGAACACTCTTGAAAGGGAACGAGACTACATAGCATAAGGATGTACTCAAATGAAATGCTAATGATACACGCATCCTTTACTGGGAAATATTTTTTCTCCATGCCATGCTACAGTAATTCGTAATGATGCGCCTGAGGTCAAGGTTAGCAGAATAAGTGACCAGCAACAAAGAGTAATTTCAGGGGCTCTAGAATTTTTTTCCTGTCTTATTACTCTTATTCCATAATTAAAAATAAGGTTTAAAAAGTGATTATTCCCAAGAAAGAGAGAATATTAAGTTCGTATTAAGTCAATGACAAAAAAAATCTCCACTTTAAAAAATAAAAAGAGGAAAAGGTCCCTCACGTGCCTCCACACCTTTGTTCACGTGTTGAAATTCCCTTCCTTCTTATTGTTTTCCTGGTAAACTCTTGTTCTCAGTTTCGACTGAGTGAATGAAACCTACACACAGTGGATCCACTTTCACTCTCCCATAGGGCACCGTCTGACTTTGCCCTGGGTCCTCCACTAGAATGCCTGGGTCAGAAGTCACCCCGTTCTCACTGCCAAAGCCAGTGTCCTATATTCAGGACATGTCCAAGCAGAAACTTGGCTATAGTGGATTTTGGCCAGCCTCTTAGAAATTATAAAATTCTGTCTTTTCTTGGCTTCTGCAACACGGCTTTCCCCCACTTCCCATCCTACCTTTGTGACAAAATTTTTATATAAGAATCTCAACTCCAAGTCTCAGGTTTTTAATTCAAGGAAGGAAGTCTCTGGGTGAGAGTAAGGAAAGCACTGTGTGTGTGTGTGTGTGTGTGTGTGTGTGTGTGCATGGACGCATGTAGATAGGCATCTGTTAACGCCAGAGCAGCTAGCCCAACTCTTCCTCCCCATTTCCAAGGTGAGGGGACCTGTGGGACTGGGGTAGAGCTGTTGTTTCTCAGGAAGGTCTATAAACTAATGGACCCATAATTCCTAAAAGACTAGAACTTTACTGGTTGGGTGTTACAGTTAAACGTTTCCGAAAGTCCTCATCCTTCTTCTCTACACTCTACCTCTCCCAAAACATTTTGAATAAGAATTCCAAGGCATCCAGTCCCTCCAAAGCAGTGGATTTCTAGGACCTCATTAAGTCATAGACCTTGTCTCCTGCTTAATCTGCCTACTTCATAGGTTGCTGTGGGAAAGAAATGTGGCAGTGTACACATGTCGATCCTTAGGCTCTTGAGGCAGACTGTTGTGCCCCTTCAGAATCCTATAAGATTCTTGGCTCCTTTGCAGTACCCAGCATTTCAGCTGCACATGGGAACCAGTGTGCGACATTCCTTGCCACTGCTCAGTCTATTCTACAGGGAGATTTCAAAAAAATGTGAGCCCTGAGTCGAGCTTCACTTCTCTCTTGCATATTTTGATGGGATTGGTCATCTGAAACCCCCATTCGCCTTGAGCTCATCTGCAGATAGACCATTAATAGACACGTGAAACTTGCAGTGGAGTCATCTCGACCACCTCCTCTTTTTCCAATACAGACTCCTGGAAGGGAGAAAATCCATTTCTGATCACGAGTATATATGTTTGCCCAAGAATATGGTTTATGAACATACAATCACTATGAGGAATTCTTGGCCCCCCTCAGGCATATTGGCACTAGGTACCAGAGGTACCTGGGTCAGACATGCCAGGTGGCAATTAATCAGGGTCACTATCAAGGGCAGGAACTCCAGAAGAAGATGGTTTGGGTTCAAATCCTGGCTGCATCACTTATTCACCCGTGACCCGTGAGTAAGTTATTTTACCTTCTGTGCCTCTGTTTACTTATTTAGAAAATGGGAATAATAATCGTATCTACCTCATAATTTGTTGTAAGAATTAAATGATTTAATAAATCCAAAATGCTTAGAACAGTGTCTCATACATAGTAAATGCCATATGAGAGTTAACTATTGATGATGATGACAATGATAAAGATAGAAAGACTTCTGAAAATAAGCATCCAGTGTGCTCCTTAGGACAAGGGGAAATTCTGGCTGATATGTCCAAAAAATACCAGCTATGACAGAAATAGAAGCAAGAGTTTTAGAAAGTCAAATTTGCTTGCTAAAGAATCTGAGATCTGGGGATTTTTCTGAAATTTCAACTCTTTGCAGGTTCCCAAGTTTCAATACAGAGATAATGTAATGATACAAATGGTTTTGTTGGCTGGAAATTGGGACATTTTTGGCTCCTACTCATCTAAGATGACCTGGGTTCATTATGTTCACCTTTCAAAAAGTGAAAAAATGACGAAAATTTTATAAATGTTTGCTATATTATTATTATCATTATTCTTATGGTTTTGAACCCATGCAACTAAATAATCACTGACTGTGCACAAATTCAGAAGAGTACAAATGATATTGAAACAGGCATGTGGCTAGTTAGGTCTCTAAAGGCCTGGATTGGAGCAGAAATTTAATCGCATATTTTGGTCAAATACTGAGATCAAAGCTGAATTGCAGTGCATTCCTATAAAACTGACAAATTTGTAACAAGATGGATCAAGAAAAGAGAGACGGAGAGAGAGAGAGAGAGAGAAGCACAAATAAAATTAGGAATGAAAGAGAAAGGGAAATAATCCTACGAACAAATTTAAGCCAACACATTTTAAAATGTAGACAAAATAAACAAATATTTTGAGTACTATAACTTAACCAAAACTACCTCAAGGTGAAATAGAAAACCTGAATATTTCTATAACTATTAAAGAAACTAAAAGTCTTCCCACAAAAACGTCAATCTCAGATGGTTTTAGTCAAGTTCTACAAAATCTTCAAAGAACAGATCTTTTCAATCTTATACAAACTTTCCAAAGAATCAAAAAGAGGGAACATTCCCCAATTAATTTTGATACCAAGTGCAGAAAATGGCATTATGAGAAAGAAAAATTTATAATCTAATATCACTCATAAACATAGACATAAAAATCCTAAACAACTAATAGTAAATAGAATCTAGTGATGTACAAAATAAATAATACAACACAGCGAAGTGAGATAAATTATTCCCAGAATGCAAAGATGGTTTAACATTAAAACAATCTATAAGTATAATTCACTTCAAGAAGAAGGTTTTAACAAAATGTGATCATCTCAATACATTTGTAAGGGCTTTTGATAAGTTCAACACTCATTCATGTTAAAAAAAATTAGCAAGTTATGAATATAAGTGAATTTATTTAACATGATAAATGATGCCTACAAAACCCCTTACAGGAAATATAATTATTAATGCTGAAACATTAGAAGTTTTGCTTTTAAAACCCAGAATAACACAAGGATATCTACTATGACCATTGTTATCCCTCATTATACTGGAGACCTATCCGGCAGAGTAAGAGGGGAAAAAAGAGAGAAGCATAAGGAATAGGCAATAAGAAACAAAATTGTCATTTTTTTGTATATGATATGGTTGTCTACATAGAAAATTCAAAAGAATCTACATGCAAATCTTAAGAACTAAGAGAGTAGAGCAAGATACATAGATATAAGATCAACAGACCTAAGTCATTGATTTCTATACCCCAGTCAGAGGGAGCTGCTTGGCTGGTGTTGGTGCCTCAGAATCTTTGAAAAGGGGACCCACAGAATGGGGCTCAGGGCCCTGAGAAGGGGGCACCACTCAGGTGTTGATTATACCTCTAATGGGAGTCAATTATATTGGAGCTGAGAGCCAAGAGCAAAGCTGGAAACTGGAACCACCTGCTCCCGCCTTGGTGAAGACCCATTGCTAGAGCGAGACTGACAAGGGCAGCAGAGCAAAGGTCAAGGTGCTTCCTCCTCCTCTTGTCTTCCGCCCTCCCTCCAGTATCCTTATTGCAGAACCTAATAAGAAGCCATTTGGGAAAGGAGAACTACGGTTTGCAGAGGCCCAACCCAGCATCATATGGCAGACTATGGAAGGACGGGATTGGAACAAGAGACAACAGCTTAAAAGTCTAGCCCAGCTTTGTAAAGAATATTTTAACATTTAATATTTAGATATTTAGAATATTAAAATATTTGGGATATTTAATTATGAAATGACATTAAATAAGAAAACTAAATGGAGAAATATACTGTTTTCATGGATGATATGTCACATCCTGAAAATTTATCTATAGATTCAATGTAATTCCAATCAAAATCCCAACAGGTTTATTTTCAGTGAAACCTGTCAAAATAGTATTCTAAAATTTATACAGAAAAGCAAAAACCCAAGAAGAATGAAGCCATTTTTGAAAAAAATCAAATTATTATTTTGGAAATTCTGGAAAATTTTATAAGTTGGTTAATGAGGTAAAACTTATATCCAGTAAAATTCAGCCTTTTTAGTTGTTCCGTTCTGAGATTTGGCAAACATATACAGTCGTATAATCACCACGATCAAGATATAGACCACAACTAGAAGGACCAGCAACTAAGATATACAACTACGTACCGAGGGGATTTGGGGAGATAAAGCAGAAAAAAATAAAAAGATATAGAATGTCTCCTTTGCCTCCCCCCAAAATTCCCTGTGTCTCCTTGTCGTCAGTCCCTCCCCTCATTCCCAGCCTCTGGCAACTGCTTATCTGACTTCTGTCTCTATAGTTTTGACTTTCCCAGAATGCTAATTTTTTTTTTTTAGGAAGATTAGCCCTGAGCTAACATTCACTGCCAAACCTCCTCTTTTTGCAGAGGAAGATTGACCCTGAGCTAACATCTCTGCCCATCTTCCTCTGTTTCATATGTGGGACGCCTGCCACAGCATGGGTTGATAAGTGGTGCCAGGTACGCACTGAAGATTCCAACCAGTGCACCCCGGGCTGCCGAAGTGGCACATGCAAAATTAACCCGTACGCCACTGGGCCAGCCCCCAGAATGCTAATTTTTAAAGTAAGTTTTCGATGCAGAATTAAACATAGTGACCGAGGCAACAAAATAAAGAGTCTAGAAATAGATCAATGCATATAAGAAAACAACATATGACAGACATGGAATTGCCCATCAGTGGGAGAAGGGTAGATTTGCCAATAAGTGATGCTGAGATAATTGGCTTATCCACATGAAAAATTGAAATTGATTTCTCTCTCATACTATACATAAAATGTAATGAATTAATGACCAACATGAAAAGTACATAAAAGGCATATCTTTAAAACTTTCAGCAGAAAATATGGCACTATGTTTCTGATTTTAAAGTACAAAAAATAAGTAAATAAAAATAAGTAAATAAATAAATTAAAATTTAAAAAGGAGAAGGAAAGGGCAAAACGGGCTTCAGGGCACATGTGAGTGGCAATGGATGGTAATTAGTCTTTGGGTGGTGAACGTGATGTAATCTACACAGAAATTGAAATATAATGATGTACACCTGAAATTAATATAATATTATAAACCAATGTTACCACAATACAAAAAATAAAATATAAAAGAAAGTAGAAAAATATTTTTTAATCAAGACTCAAAAACCATTAACATAAATGACTGATAAAGAAATTAAAATTGACACTGTTTGTCAAAAGACATCACAATAAAAAAGATAAGCCACGATCTGAGAAAAGATATTTGCAACACATATTATTGATGGAAGATACTGCAACACATAAAGATTAAAATCTACAAATATGAAGAATCCTTATGATTTAATCATGAAAGATAAATAATTCAACGGAAAATTGGGCAAAGCACAAACAGGCGCTTTATAGAAAAGAAATTAAAAATGGCTTATTTAAGTAGATAGACAGAGAGAGAGAGATAAAAAGATGCTTAGTCAGGTAAATAACAAAGCAAAAACACATTTTGTTAAATGGATAAATACTCAAGAACTCTAACTATACCAATTGTCAGAGAAGATGTGAAAGAATGAAAACAGCAAAGGATGCCATTGATGAGTGTAAATTTGGTACTACTTTCAAAAGTGGAATACTTGAGTTTCCTGCAACCCGGAAATTCCATTCTCAAGTATATACTCAGAAATATATGTTCTAGAAATCATGTGCAGAAATGTTCACAGCAGTATCACTTGAAATTTCAAAACATTGGAAATAACCCAGAAATCCACTGCCCAAGGGATGAATAAGTTTATTGTAGAAAATTCACACAAAATATACAGGAGTGAAGGGGCCAGCCTGGTGGCATAGTGGTTAAATTCACGTACTCTGCCTCGGCTGCCCAGGATTCTCGGGCACAGATCCCCAGCATGGACCTACACATCGCTCATCAAGGCATGCTGTGGCAGCATCCCACATGCAAACCAGAGTCAGCAAGAAACTTTGTTTTTCTAAAAAAGGTGTCTGACTTTAAAAGGCATTTACTAATTTTTGGTTCCAAAATATTCTTGGAAAAATTGTTGAACACTTGAAAACGAAATTTAAATTTGCATTGCATAAAGACTAACTTCTTGTTTAAATAATAATTTTACCTCTGAAGCTATACGAGCACATCAGAGGAGGAAGAGTCTGTGTTTCTTTTGGAAATTGCATTGCCAGTGCTCTGAGCACCTTCAGAGAGCTATAGAGAGAGCATTGCATTTGCTGCATTAAAACTATGGAAAATGATCTTTTATATTCTCTTTCTGAAAATATCAATACTTTGAGGACATAGTTACTGTTTCCCTTGCACTTTCCATTTCTTAAAATAGTTTTTTTTTCAACAAAGATTTACCTGTTGGCCCAGATCTGTCAAAACCTGGTTTAATATTATTTTTAAATTCCTGTGATAAATAAACACATACAAATTCATTTTAGTGTCATGATTACTCTATGGGTCAATGGGTATAAGAGGTTAAGAGTGAAGTTAGTATAAACTGCATTATCTTTGCACTTTTTTAAAAAACACATTTCCTATGGTTAGGTAGCAAAAGAAAAATAATCCATGATCTGACACAAAATATAACAATATCATTAAGATTATTATTAATATACTTTTTTTTTTAAAGATTGGCACCTGCACTAACATCTGTTGCCAATCTCTTTTTTTTCTTCTTCTTCTCCCCAAAGCCCTCAGTACATAGTTGTATATTCCAGCTGTGAGTGCCTCTGGTTGTGCTATGTGGGATGCTGCCTCAGCATGGACTGATGAGCGGTGCCATGTCCACGCCCAGGATCCGAACTGGCGAAAGCCCGGGCCACCAAAGCAGAGCACGCAAACTTAACCACTCGGCCACTGGGCTAGCCACTAATACACCATATTTATATAGGTCTGACACATTTTTTTCCAAAGGTGTTCGATATTTTTACTGAAACCATCTGACATCCCAATTCTCTGCCTATATTCCTTTTGTCCATATTTCCTTACCTGGTTATTTTTAGTATAATTTTATCTTTTTCTTGATATTGTATTTGTGAGTATCTTTAAACCCTTTTTAAGAAGATTTCAGGTGTAAATGAAGAAAATAACTGATAAAATACACTATATACCTACACCTATATCTATACATATCTTTTTAATCGGAAACTAAAAATAAAGTTGGAAGAGTCATTTTCCTTAAGGAAACAGCAGCCCCTGCTCATTCTGGGGGCAAATCTGGAGTGGATTCCAAGGTGTGATTGAGAAAAACAAAATGGCAGAGCAGCCAACCCAAGGGACCCGAAACTGACGAGTGGAGAAAATGATGACTCAACCCCATCAAAATATTGGTGTACCTGCATAAATGCATGGTTGTAAACTTCTGGAAAAATTAACATGGAAAAATATAAATTCTTGACAGCAAGAATCACCTTAAAACAACCAAGAATTCAGAGGACAGACAGAAGGAGTGAGCCCCATGCAATATTGACTGAGCACAGTGGGCTGAGACCTACAAGTTGATCACCAGGTACATTACACATACAACCACTAATCTCCAACACAAGCCTACAGGGTAAGCATCACTATTTTTCAGATGAGGAAATTGAGAATTAAGAAGTCAAAGTAATGGCCGGCCCAGTGGCATAGTGGTTAAATTCACATGCTCCGCTTCAGTGGCCCAGGCTGCATGGGTTTGGATGCTGGGTGTGGACCTACACAGAGCTCATCAAACCATGCTGTGGCAGCATCCCACATACAAAAAATAGAGGAAGATTGCCACAGAGGTTAGCTCAGTCACAATCTTCCTCAAGCAAAAAGGAGGAAGTTTGCCACAGATGTTAGCTCAGAGTCAGCCTTTCTCTGCCCCCGCCCCCCCCCCCAAAAAAAGGCAAAGTAAACTGCCTAAGGTTTCATGGCAAGTTTAGTCTTATGAATTTTATACCATCATACAAGATGTAAGAAATATAATCTCTTCTCATTTTCCAAATCAAATTTAATTGCAGTGCTGGCTCCCTGACTGCTCTAGGCTCATACAAAAGTCCCAAGGGGATTGTGCTGTCTGGAATAATTCCTGTGGTCTTTGATCTACATCAGTAACCAGAGTAACCAGAGATGAACTATTTAAAGCCTCACGATGCATTGAATGTAGTGCAGCACTGAAGGGTCTTTCTGCAGTCCAGGCACCTTGGTGTCTAGTGACTAGTTTCCCCGGGGCCACAAATGTCACTCCCTTCTGATACCTGAGCAACCATCCCATCCCCTGCTCCCAGGCCCTGCAAGAGGGGGAACTAGCTTCCATGCCCCTCTGTCTATCAGAGATGCTTTTCTAACGGTAGCCCTTTCAAGCTAGGTACTGCTCCCCAAACTCTACATGCATTCAGAAATCACAGCCACCACGTAACCAAAATTAAGGAAATGGGGGTATCACAGTGGCAAGTTGCATTTAAGTGGGTATAGTTCCAACAAATTAAAAATGCACTTTGGTAATATTGCGTGCTGGGTATTTTATAGTTTTATACAAAAAATCATCTTATCAGATCCTCCTCATGGGTTTAAAGCTTAAGAGTAAGAAGGGTTGGAGAAAATTATACTTTAATCCAATCTCAGGAAAATGTTAGTTGGACAGGGTTGATGGTCTCACAGGTGACCGTAGGTGTTGCCCATCATCCAACCTCTGGCTCTGCATCTGTGGGGTAGGGGTGGGGGAGTCCGTCAACACACATCAAAGTACATTAATATACCCAAAAGTATAGTTTCAGGTATTTGGTACTATCCCACTGTGTCTCATGCTGTCTGACACTTGGTCGGTACTGATGACATGTTTGCTGGGCACGTATTGTAGGAAACAGAGATCAATAAGTGGTGAAAATGTAAGGAAATGATGTGATTATGTCTATGCTTCATTAGATCATTTGTTGGGTTGGATGGACTTGATGTGGTCGATAATGAAAGCAGAAAGACCAGAATATCTTCTAACATTTACACTCATCCTCATTATTGGCTGCTTCCAAAGTTAGAATTCGCCTACTCACTAAAATTTAGTTGTAACCCCCAAATCAATACTTACAGCACTTTCGAGATCATTCATGGACAAGTGCAGAGCAGTGGGAAATCTGAGTTGCCCAACACACGTGTTCCCAGCTGTGGGGGAATAAAGTGACGCTCTACCCTCTTAGTTCAGTTCTTATGCTGTAAACAAGTATCTTTTTTTTGTTTTTTAAAGATTTTATTTTTTTCGTTTTTCTCCCCAAAGCCCCCCGGTACAAAGTTGTATATTCTTTGTTGTGGGTCCTTCTAGTTGTGGCATGTGGGACGCTGCCTCAGTGTGGTTTGATGAGCAGTGCCATGTGAGCGCCCAGGATTCGAACCAACGAAACACTGGGCTGCCTGCAGCGGAGCGCGCGAACTTAACCACTTGGCCACGGGGCCAGCCTAACAAGTATCCTTTTCACAGGCTATTTGGTGCCGCATCTTCCACGTGTTTGTGCTTTTTGATGGTGATTTCTCTGTTTAAAATGGCCCCCATGAGGAGTGCTGAAGTTTGGGACAACTAGACAGCCCAAAGGCTGTGATGTGCATTATGGAGAAATATGCATGTGGATAAGCTTCACTCAGGCATGAGTTATAGTGCTGTTGGCCATGAGTTCAATGTTCATAAATCAACAATATATGTTAAATAAGGTGTCTTTGAAGAGAAATACACATAAAACCAGATTACGTTTTGATCAGTTGACAAAAATGTTGTTACCAGAGGTCTGCAGGGACCTCACCCCATGTTTCCCCAGGAACAATGATTCCGGATTCACTAATTCGCTGTCCAGGTAACTTTATAGAACATAATACTGTGAGTAAATGTACGACCACAGAATAGACAAGAGAAACGCCACACAGTCCTATGCATCTGTGGCCATTCTGAGCATAAAACTGAAAGCTGAGAGGAAACGTTATTGTTAAGGGCTGTGCTACTTGTTAATAGACAGGGTCAAGTTGGATCATTTTTCTTTTATAAAAACTGAAATCCAAAACAAGGCTATGATTGTCATGAACTTTCATGTGCCAAATAATACTTTGGGAAACGTATACAAAGCACAAACTATTAGAAATGTAAGGAGAATTGACCAAAAAATACAATATAGTGGTAAACTTTGCCCAATTCAGAAGGCAATTAGAGAGATTTAAAAATAATTGGATTTGGAATTATTTACTGTTCCAACAGTGTATTAAAGGAAACTTTGGCTAGCCAACTGGCCACTGGAGAGGTCTGCTGAGCCCAAGGCCAGGACCCAGTACCCACACAGGCCCTCTCTCCCCCGAGGGGTGAAGCTACTCCACGTAGACAGCTGCCTGGGCCCGAAGCTGGGCATCTGCAAACCCTTTGGCAGAAGAGGATTTTGGAGCTCCCCCAGCTAAGCATGGGAGACCGCCTGCCTCCATCACTGTTCAGTATAGCTGCTGCTGCTTCTATTTTTTTTTTTTAACTCTGGGGAGTGTTTTGTTCAATCTTTCTGTATGGGTGAACTTGGCCACATTGCTTTAAGAATCCAGCCAACTCCTGCTTCTGCACGTCAACAATGTTCTATAAAAATGAGTAATTATATAAAGTAATATACATGTGTGTTCGTGTATCAAGGAATTAAGGTGAAAAAGGATAACGTTGTATCTAAATATAGGGATGTCCATAAAATATTCTCAATAATGAAAAACAACTGGTAAATCCAGGCAATGGGTGGATGGCTTGTTCATTTTACTGTCCTTCCAATGTTTTTTAATAGGTGTGAGAAGTTTAAAGCTGAAACTTTAAATGCTACAGATTAAAAAAATAATAATAAGCCAAGATATGGGGGTGGGGTGGATGGGTGAAGGCAGAGTTTGAAACAAGATTGACCTTGAGTCAACGACTGTTGAAGCTCTGTGGTGGGTACATAGGGATTCATTATACTGTCCTCTCTATTTCTGTGTGTTTGAGATTTTCCAAAATAAAACCTTAAAGGAAAAACAATTTGTAGACTGAGCGTAGTGTGATTCCATTTCCGTAAAAGCAAACACAATACAAAGAAAGCATATGTGTTTAAATATGTATGTATGAATAATAGAATGGAGGGCTGGCGCACAGCATGCTGTTAATACTGGTTACTTCACAGGGACGGGTGACGTAGCAGGAAGAGCATTAGCTTTGTCATTATATGTGTTCATAATGTACTCTTTGACTTACTATATAACATGCACATATTATTGTTTTAATTTTCAAAGCATTAAAAAAACACTTGTAAATAATGTACCATAAAAGAAAACAGATGACATGGTCGCCCGGTGGCACAGCAGTTAAGTGCACACATTCTGCTTCTCAGTGGCCTCGGGTTCACGGGTTTGGATCCGGGGTGTGGACATGGCACCGCTTGACAAGCCATGCTGTGGTAGGCACCCCACATATAAAGTAGAGGAAGATGGGGGGCTGGCCCCGTGGCCGAGTGGTTAAGTTCACGCGCTCCACTGCAGGCGGACCAGTGTTTCGTTGGTTCGAGGCCTGGGCGCGGACATGGCACTGCTCATCAAACCATGCTGAGGCAGCATCCCACGTGCCACAACTAGAAGGACCCACAAGGAAGAATATACAACTATGTACGGGGGGGCTTTGGGGAGGAAAAAAAGGGAAAAAATTTAAAAATCTTTAAAAAAAAAAAAAGTAGAGGAAGATGGGCATGGATGTTAGCTCAGGACCAGTCTTCCTCAGCAAAATGAAGAGGGTTGGCAGTAGTTAGCTCAGGGCTAATCTTCCTCAAAAAAAAGAAAGGAAAACAGATGTAAATGCTTTCAGGGCTTTGGGAGATGAGGTGAATATATGACAAGGCCTGGGAGTTTGGGGAACAGTAGCAAACAGGCACGAAGCAGTTCAATTAAGAAGAAATTGACTCAATATGTCAAACCAAACACCTCCCGTTTTCAGGCTCTGGACCGACGGTTTCTCAATATATCAAACATAGGGAACTTGACAAACAGTGTGACACCCTCACTAAGCTGAAAGGGCTTCTCTTACACAGCCTCTAAAAACAATCCATTTGCAATCCCTATCACTCAAGTGCATGGAGCAGAAGCCAGTTCTTGCTGGCATCTCACCACTTTTAACATACTAACTTTAATCTTTGACATTTTCTAAGACCTTTATTTCAGAAGAGACACAAACTTGAACAGATCAATAATCATGGAGAAATTTGGGAATATTGTCAAAAAACTGTCTCAAAATATACTAAACCAGGCTGTTTTATTGATCATTTAGAGCAATCCCTTCAAGGACAGATGATGCTTCTGTTACGTGAATTGTTCAAGGACCTAGATAAAATTGGAAATCTTCCCAACACATTTTGTATGGCTCTGAAAACCCTGACAGAGTTCGCACAGAAAAAAAAAAACTACTGGTCACCCTTGATGATAAATATAGGTAGGTATGAACAAGTTGAAACCAGGACTGTATTAAAAGAATAATGCATCGTAGCCAAGGAGAATTGACTTTCCAGATATGCAGCAGTAAAGACTCTAACAACGTATATTTTTCACATTAATAGGTTGAAGGAGACAACCCACTCAATGATTTCAATTAAAGTGGAGAAGGCATCTTTTTGACTGTGCGTCGGTGACTGTCCAGCATCAGGACCACCTTTGTATGTTTAGATAATTCTGCACCTTGGGAGCATAGGCGTGAAGCAGAAGATGAAATCAGTTCTCCCAGCTTCTCCTGCATCCAGGGCATGAGTACGTGGCCTAGGATTGGTCAACCACACTGACACCGGGTTTGAATCAAAATTAAATAGGTAAGCAAAGAATTAGGGGCAGGGACAGCGGTTATTTCCAGGCTCTGGGGTGGCAGGGCAGCTGTGCCCGGGAGGCATCTGGGTCGCCTGGTGTTGGTAAGTGATCTCACTGTGCCGGCTCATGGAATGATTGGGGGTCATCCTGATGATGCCTCGCCCTTCCTGAGGAACTTGCAGCTCTGGGCCCCATCCCTGGACATGATCAGGGCTACCCTGGATCGGCCAGACTGTGGTTTACTTGCAAGTGAGATCCCTGAGTCTGAAAAAGTAAAATTAATCACCCATCCTGATTTTAAAATAACCAAATAAAAGTAAACTGTTAGAAAACCAAAAATAAAAAGTAGCTTGCTTAATGCGATAAATACCTACCACCTATATTGTACTTAATAGTAAAACCCCAAAATATTCATATTAAAGTCGGGACAAAGACCACGCCTGCAAAAGTCACTGCAGTGCTCAAGGTTTGAGAGGTGTTAACCACCGCAATAAGAAACTGGAGGGAGCGTAGTGGGAAGAGCAAAAAGGAGAAAATTATCATTATTTGCGGGTGATATGATTTTTATCTGGAAAAGTTAGCAGAACTAACTAAAAAGACTAGACCAAACAGATAGTTAAGTGCTAGCCAATTAGAAAATCAATATTAAAAAGTCAGTGAATTTTCCTTTATATCAGCAGTAACTAGTTAGTGCTACGGTGGGAAAATAATACCTAGAAATAATTCTCACAAATAGGTTAGTAAGAAATATGTGAAATCTATAAATATTTATTGAGAAGTAATACAAATAATTATTGATAATGATTTACCTGGAAATTTATTGAATAAATGTAGAGACATATCCTGTTCCTGGATGTAAAAACTTATTGTAATATGTCACTTCTTCTTAAATTAATCTGTATTTTTTTTTGAGGAAGATTAACCCTGAGCTGACATCTGCTGTCAATCCTTTTTTTGCTGAGGAAGACCGACCCTGAGCTAACATCCGTGCCCATCTTCCTCTACTTTATATGTGGGATGTCTGCCACAGCATGGCTTGCCAAGTGGTGCCATGTCCGCACCCAGGATCCGAACCAGCGAACCCCGGGCTGCTGAAGTGGAACATGTGAACTTAAGCACTGCACCACCGGGCCAGCCCCCTAATCTGTATTTTAAGTTCCACTCAGAACAAATGTCTAATGAGTTTTTTTAGAAAGTCTGACAAAATTATTTTAAAGCTCATACCCATGAATGAGTGTCCAAGAAGAGCCAAGACAAGTCTCCATGATTACTATGTTGAAGAGGGCCTTGTTCTATGAGCCATCAAATCGTCTTCTGAAGTGAGGAAAAGTAAAACAAAGTGGGACTGCTGAAGAATAAACAGAACAATAATGGAAGAGAAAAGAACGTCCAGAAACAGAATCAAGTGTATGTGAGAATGCAGCAAATAAAAAGTAGTGCCAAAAGAGTTTCTATTCCTAGACCAACATATCAAAGTACGACATAGTAAATTTGTCAAATGTGGCTAAAGCCATCGTTATATGAAATTTATAGTCTTAAACGTAAATATTGAAAAAGAAGAAAGACTGAAAAGCAGTGATCTAAGTACTCATCTAAAGAAACTAGTAAAAGAACGGCAAGTAAAACCCAAAGGCAGAGAAAATTAAATAATATAGCTAAATGTAAAAACTAATAACATAATAATAATAATAATGATAATAACAAAATAGAGACGATGAACAATTCCAAAAGTTGGTTCTTTGAAAATACTACTAAAATTAATAAACCCCTGGCAAGCTGATCAAGAAATAAAGAACCAATGATATTCACTCATATCAGGAATGAAAAAAGGGACATCACTATATCATTTGCAAACATTAAAATGATAAAAAGAGAATATTATAAACAAAGAGAGTACTGCCCAATTTATATTGTATAGCCAGTCATACTTTGATATTGTAACTTGACAAAAAATAAAATCTTAGTATATATGGTAATATATAGAAAATGTATAATACATTACTAACATGATGCTTTATTCTGGAAGAGTAGGGCTGCTTTTAACATTAAAAACTTCAGGGGCCGGCCCCGTGGCCAAGTGGTTAAGTTTGCGCGCTCTGCTGTGGCAGCCCAGGATTTTGCTGGTTCGGATCCCGGGTGTGGACAGGGCACTGCTCATCAGGCCACGCTGAGGTGGCATCCCACATGCCACAACTAGAAGGACTCACAACTAAAATATACAACTATGAACTGGGGGGATTGGGGGAGAAAAAGCAGAGAAAAGTAAAAAGAAAATTGGCAACAGTTGCTAGCTCAGGTGCCAATCTTAAAAAAAAACCTATAGTAGATCTCTGAATGGTAAAATGTAAAATGTTGCAAGCTTTCTGAGACTGGGAACCAGCTAAAGATTTCTACTCACTTTACTTCTATTCAGTATTGTACTGGATGTCCTGGACAGTGAAATAAGACAAGAAAAGGAAATAAAAGGTAAAGGATTAAAAAGGCAGAAGTGAAACTCACTAGTCTCAGATGATAAGATTGTGTATGTAATGATCTAAAAGAATCTATTGATAAAGCATTAAAATTAGTAAATGAATTAGCAGAGTCTGTGGAAAGCAGGTTAAAAAATTTATTGTAGTTCTATGTATATGCAACAAACAGAAATTGAAAAACGTTTTAAATATGCCATTTAAAATCATATCAAGAACATCTGATACATAAAAATAAATATAACAAAAGATAAGTAAATGTCCTTCACGGAATGTAAAACACTATTGGGGAGTCAGAATTTCAGTGTACCCAAAAATCGATGTAAGATTCAATGCAATCCCAATCAAAACTCAAGCATTTTGAGGATAGGACAAATTAAGACAATTCTGTAATTTGCATGGAAATGAAAAGAACCATGAATAGTCTTGAAAATCTTGCAAAAAAAGAAGAAAGAGACTTTCCATTACCAGATATCAGGACTTACAAACCTACAGTAATTGAGATAATGTGGGACTGATCTAAGGACTGACCGATGGACAAATTTTACAGAAGAGATAGAGTGGAAACAGACCCAATAATCTATGGGCGTTTAGTTTATAACAAGTGACACTGCAGAGTAGTGCTAAATGGGTAGTCTGTTTAATAAAATGTCCCTTGTTCAGTTGGACATACATTCAGAAAGGAGTAAAATTTGACCCTTTCCTAATACCATGCACAACAACTTCTGATGGATAATATAGCTAAATATGCAGCTTCTATGGAAGATTACACAAGAGAATATCTTCATGATGGTGGGGAGGAAAATATTTCATTAAAAGAATGCAAAAAAGCTCCAATCATGAGGGAAGAAATACAATTACAAGGGTGTAGTGGTTAAATGGTGTTCTTCCAAATTCATTTCACCTGGAATGTGTGAATATTACCTTATATGTCAAAGGATACGATTGAGTTGAGGACCTCTGGATGGGATCATCTTGGATTAGGGTGGGCCCTGGGTCTAATGATAAGTATCCTTATGGGAGATAGAGAAGGAAACAGACACAGAGGCACAGAGGAGACCACTATATGAAAACAGAGACACAGCGACACAAAGGATAAAGCGAAAATGGAGTCAGATATTGAAGTGATGTGTCTACAAGCCAAGGAATGCCAAGCAACATCTGGAGTCACCAGAAGCTAGGAGAGAGGTAACGGAATGGATTCTCCCTTGGAACCTCCAGAAGGAACCCACATTTCCCACACTTTGCTTTTGGGTTTCTGGGCTCCAGAACTGTGAGAGAATAGATTTCTGTTGTTTTAAGTCACTAAGTTTGTGTAGTTTTGGGAATTTGTTAATTTGTGGTAATATGTTCTAGGAAACTAATATAAAGGGTGAAAAAGTTGTCACAGACTATACTAAGACTTTGTAATACACATATACATAAATATAGAGGGTTTGTTTTCAAGAATGCATAAAATCTCCTGTAAACCAATAAGAAAAAGACAAGAATCCAATGGAAAATTGGGCAATAGAATTAAACACATACTTCACAAAAGGTGATATTCAATGGCCAAGAAGCCTAAGAAAATGTTCTCAACTTCCTTAGTCATAAAAGAAGTGAAAATTAAAACTGTAATAAGATACTTCTATACACTCATCAAAGAGCTAAGATTAAAAGACCTGACAATACCAAATATTGGTGAGGATGTTGAATACCTGGAATTCTCATGCTGATGGTAATGGAGATTGATAAAACCACTTGGAAAACTGTTTGGCAAACATTTGCTATATGATCCAGCAATTCTATTCTTATGTATGTATGTATATACCTGTCAGAAATGTGTACATATATGCACCAAAAAACATGTGCAGGAATGTTTATAGTAGCAATCTAGCCCAAAGTTGGAAACTGAAATGTCCAGCAAAGTACAGTGGATAAATAAATTGTGGTATATTAATATAACGGAATACTATACAACAAAAATAGATGCTAACACAACAATGTAGGTGAATTTCACAAGCATAAGGAAAGAGAAAGAAATGAAAGAGGGTACACCACAAAAGAACGCACACTATGTGAGTCCATTTATAGCTATAGCAGTAACCTTTGGGGAGGAAGAAGCATAGTGACTGAAAGAGGCGTGGTGGGGGTGTCCCAGGTGCTGGCCATGTTCTATTTCTCAAGCCGTTAGGACGTTTTCGTGAATGTGTTCACTTTGTGATAATGTATTGAGCTGTGTTTTTATGATTTATGCAGTCTCTATGTGTTTTATACTTTAATTGGAGATGATAATTAAACAAAGTAGTAATGCAATTTGTCAACAAGGTAAGTTATAACTTTTTGTTAAGCTCCAGAGGAAAAGGTTAGATACTATTTTACAACATATAGTAAAATAAATTCCAATAAATTAAATAATTAAATATAAAAATGGGACAATTTAAAGTCCAAGAAGAAAACATTGGAGAATACATAACCTTGGGGGAGAACGATGAGAAACGGAAGGTGATTTGACATATGGCCCTTAATGTATGCCACTGCACAACAAAAAGATTTGTAGAAATGTATACAAATTTTTTAATGACTAGATGTACAAATATGCAAATACAAATGATAAACTTGGAAAAATATTTACAATACATAAAACAGTCCAAGAATTAGTACTTACTAACAAGATATCTGAAGGAGGATTTTTTTTTAAGATAAGAGACTCATACCGATGAAAGACAATTCAAAACATGTATTGGGGAACAGAATTTTATGTAGCGTGAATTTCCTGAGGCAGTTGGTAGCACCTATTATAAATAAAATAGAACTGTTAAAAATATTTGAAATAAGACATTAAATTGTGAAACTATCACATTTTTAGCTGTTATTAATATTGCCAAAAATCACAGCTTCTTCTTCACAACAGGAAGTTAGCTTTACAAAGTAGAACAATCTGGTCTACCAAACATTCTAGTCATGGTTGGTCTATGCTTGGAGAAGAGAGACCAGATTCTGCAGCTGCTTGGGTCCTCCCCTGATGGTGCTCCTCCCCGAAAGGTGGGGAGAGTATGTGGACCAAAGGGATGTGTCTACCTAGCAGCCACTTGGTGCCCATTTGAACTCCACTTCTTGCTTAAAAGACCCTGAAGGGCATCCCCTTGGAGCCCAAGTAGCTGCTTCCCAGAGTCCTTCCTCCCTTGAGTGGGCACATGGCAGGTATGTGCCATTCTAAGCCAGACAGGAGGTCAAAGGTGGCTGTCTTAGGGGCTCCACAGAGCCTGAATCTGCATGTGAGAGCCCTTCAGAGTGTGGGATGGAGACTGAGGTGGGAAGAGAAGGAAAGCAGGCTGAAAGTGGCCTGCCCTCCCAGCACCCACTCTGTTCTGGCTCAGAACTCCCCAAGAATTTGAATTCCAGCCTGGCTTTCCAGGTCCTCAGGGAGGCACATTTGTTCAGCAGGATGATGAAACATATTTTACATAAAACTTAGCTTGATTTATAACTTTAAAATTTTTAGAAGATGGTGACGTAGGAAGATCCTGAACACACCTCTTCCCACAGGCACACCAAGGCTACAGCTACATATGGAATAATTTCCCTGGAAAAAAAAAACTTTAAAACTATTGGAACTACTCCTGCACATCAGACAAGTGAGAAGCAAACCACATTGAAGTAGGTAGGAAAGGCTGAGACACAATCTCACCATAACCTCACCCTTTGGTGTGGTGACCCACAGTTGGAAGGGAAATCAAAACCCAGAGCTTCTCCCTGAGGAGCAAAGAGTTCATCGTTCCCTACATTGGACATCCCAATTTTTAAGACCTGCACTTGATAGAGGAGCCCCCAAAACATCTGTCTTTGGAAACCAACAGGACTTGTACTCATGAGATCCACAGAGCTGAGGAAAATTGAGAAAAGGCTCTTAAAGGGCTCATGGCCTGGAACAATCCAACCCAGGGTCCAGCGCAGAAGCAGCCTTTGAAAAGAGCCCAGAATTTGTGTGAAACAGGCTCATTTGATAATTTCAAAGCATCAGACTGAGGGACAGGCACCTGCTGGTGTACTTCCACGGGGATAGAGGCTGGCAGGCACAATACTTGCTCTTTCCTTCTTCCTTAATAGAGCCCGCAGACCCAATTTTTTTTTCCCTGTGGGAGCCATCTTTATGCTCCAGCTGGTGGGTGCCATCTTCTTGCTCTCCCTCTACCTTGCTAAAGCAGGCAGGCACCATCTTTTTCTCCTTTTATTTTCCTTTTTTCTTTCTTCTTTTTTCAGCAGCTTCCATCTTTGCACTCCCCCTTTGCCTCACTCCAGCCGGCAGGGTACATCTTTCTGCTGTTCCTCAGCCACGCTCAAGAGCACCAGCATCTCCCACAGGGGAGCTTCTACATACGTCTGGTGCCCTGGTTTTTACATCTGGTGACCCAGTTTTTGCAGCTGCCACCCAGGGGATGCTCCTCGATCACCAGGCTCTGCTCACCAGAAAGAATTGCATGTCTTGGTGCCACAGGACTGGAACAATCAGAGAGACACCCCTCAGCAGGCCACCACCCCCAGGGCACTGCCCTCTAGCAGACTGAAACACACCCTCAGTCTTTCTGTGAAAGATGTCTATTTGCTTGTCCTGGAGCTTCAGCCTGAGGGGCAAGCTTCAGGTTTGGAGCACATCTAGGGGCCTATGGAGGGGCTCTCAGGGAACATAGGCTGGGGTGTGTTATTTTTGCACTGTCCCTCTGCCTCACTACAGCTTACCAGTATCTCCCAGAAAACAGCCTATACACTTGTCTGGAGCCCCAAGTTTTGTGCTGCCCAGAGGACACCTCTTGGCTCTGGTGGCCAGTGGGGCTTACTCTTGCAGTCCTACAGGACACTATATATTTGAATGCTTTAAAAACTGCTGCCTGAGGGTCTGGCTTCCAATCAGCCTAATTCTGGATACAGACTTGATCCTCCCATTTGGGATACTGACAGGTCTTGGCACACCCTCAACTACTGGAAGCTATTAAAAATAAAATAGGCTGCTTGGACAATAAGAAAGCTTTGAGAGACAACCAAGAGGAAGGGCAGGGTTGAACAATAAGGTTCATCTCTTACTCAAGACCACTCCTTCAAGACTGGGAGAGGTAGCTCTTTCACCTAATGCATAGAAATCAACACAGAGAGACAAGTAAAATTAAGAAACCCTAAGCTGGGGAAAGAAACAGATAACCAGATGCAGGAAGCGCAGAGAGTTCAAAACGAGAGGAACCCAAAGAGACCCACACCAAAGCACACTATAATTACAATGTCAAAATTTAAAGACAAAGAGAGAATCTTAAAAGCAGCAAGAGAGAAACAACTTGTTACTTGAAAGGGAACCCTATAAGACACTCAGCAGATTTTTCAGCAGAAACTTTGCAGGCCAGAAGGGAGTGGCACTGTATATTCAAAGTGCTGAAAGAAAAAACTTCCAACCAAGAGTACTCTACCTAGCAAAGTTATCATTCAGAATTTTAGTAGCAAGAAAAAGTTTTCCAGACAAGCAAAAGCTAAAGGAGTTCATCACCACTAAAATGGCCTTACAAGAAATGTTAAAGGGACCAGCAACAGTCCTAGTTGCTAGTAATTAGCAACAATAAACATATACAAGTATAAATCTCACGGTTAAAGGTAAATATATAGTAAAAGTAGTGGATTAATCACTTAGGAAGCTTGTATGAAGCTTTGAAGACAAAATTAGTAAAAAATAACTATAACTATAATAATTAGAAAAGTGGTACGCAAGATAAAAAGATGTAAAATGTCTCATCAAAAACATTAAACATGGGGAGAGAGTAAAAATGCAGAGCTTTAGAAAGTATTCAAACTTAAGTTGTTATCAACTTAAAATAGACAGTTATAAATATAAGGAGTTATATGTAAGCCCTGTGGTAACCACAAAGCAAAAACCTATAGTAGACATACAAAAGATAATGAGAATGGAATCTAAACAAACCACTAAAGAAAGTCATCAAACCACAAAGGCAGAGAGCAAGAGAAGAAGAAAAAAAAAACAGAGAAACTACAAAACAGCCAGAATACAGTTAACAACATGGCAATAAGTACATACATATCAATAATTACTTTAACTGTAAATGGACTAAATTCCCTAATCAAAAGACATAGAGTGGCTGAATGGATTAAAAAGCAAGACACATCCATATGTTGCCTACAAGAGACTCACTTCAGACACTAGGACATGCACAGACTGAAAGTGAAGGGATGGAAAAAGATATCCCATGCAAATGGAAACCAAAAGAAAGCTGGGGTAGCTATACTTATATGAGTCAAAATCAACTTCAAAACAAAGACTATAATAAGGGACAAAGAAGGGCATTGCATAATGATAAAGGGGCCAATCCAGCAAGATGATATAACATTTGTAAATATTTATGCACTTAACATAGGAGCACCTGAATATATAAAACAAATATTAATAGTCCTAAAGGAAGAAATAGGCAGCAATACAATAATAGTAGGGGACTTCAATAATCCATTCACATCAATGGATAGATCACCCAGACAGAAAATCAATATGGAAAGATCAGCCTTAAATGACATGTTAGACCAGAGGGACTCAACAGATATATACAGAACACTCCATCCAAAATCAACAGAATTCATATTGTTCTCAAGTTCACATGGAACATTCTCTAGGATAGATCATATGTTAGGCCACCAAACAAGTCTTAATAAATTTAAGAAGATTGAAATCATATCAAGCATCTTTTCTGACCATAATGTTATAAAACTAGAAACCAATTAAAAGAAGAAAACTAGAAAATTCACGAATATATGGAGATTAGCAACATGCTACTGAATAACCAATGGGTCAATGAAGAAATCAAAAGAGAAATTTAAAAATACCTAAGACAAATTAAAATGAAAATACAACATATCAAAACTTATGAGATGCAGCAAAAGATGTTTTAAGAGGGAGGTTCATAGTGATAAATGCCTACAAAGAAAAATCTCAAATAAACAACCTAAATTTACATCTCAAGGAACTAAAAATAGAACAAATGAAGCCCAAATTTGGTAGAAGGAGGCCATAACAATGTTCAGAGTGGAAGGAAATAAAATAGGGGCTAAAAAGACAATAGAAACAATCAAGGAATCAAGAGTTGGTTCTTTGAAAAGATAAACAAAATTGACAAATCTTTAGCTAGCCTCACGAAGAAAAAGAGAGCTCAAATAAATTAAATCAGAAATGAAAGAGAAGCTCTTATAACTGATACCACAGAAATACAGAGAATCATAAGAAACTACTATGAGCAATTAAATGCTAACAAATTGGATAACACAGAAGAAATGGATAAATTTCTAGAAACATACAACTTCCCTTGTGAATTCTACCAACATTCAAAGAAGACTTAATACCCATCCTCCTGAAATTCCTCCAAAAAATTGAAGAGGAGGTGATGCTTCCTAACTCATTCTATGAGGCCTATATTACCCTGATACTGAAAACAGACAAGGATAACACAAAAAAAGAAAATTACAGGCCAATATCACTGATGAACATCAATGCAAATATCCTCAACAAAATACTAGCAAATCAAATACAACAATGCATTAAAAAGATCATACACCATGATCAAGTGGGATTTATTCCAGTGATGCAGGGATGGTTCAACATCTGCAAATCAGTCAACATGATACACCATGTTAACAAAATAAAGGATAAAAGTCACATGATCATCTCAATAGATGCACAGAAAGCATTTGACAAGATACAGCACCCATTTATGATAAAAACTCTGAATAAAATTGGTATAGAAGGAAAGTATCTCAATATAATAAAGGCCATATATGACAAACCCACAGCTAACATCAGACTCAATGGTGAAAAACTGAAAGTTATCCCCTTAAGAAGAGGAACAAAACACAGATGCCCACTTTTGCCACTGTTATTTAACATACTATTAGAAGTCCTAGCCAGAGCAATCGGACAAGAAAAAGAAATAAAAGGGATCAAAATTGGAAAGGAAGAAACAAAACTCTCACTATTTGCAGATGACATGGTTTTATGTATAGAAAACCCTAAAGAGTCCACCTAAAAACTATTAGAAATAATAAACAAATACAGTAAAGTTGCAGGGCAAAAAAATCAGCATACAGAAATCAGTTGTGTTTCTATACACTAGCAACAGAATAGCAGAAAGAGAAATTAAGAATATAATCCCATTTACAATTCCATCCAAAAGAATAAAATACCTAGGAATAAGTTAAACCAAGGAGGTGAAAGATCTGTACACTGAAAACTAAGACATTGATGGAAGAAATTGAAGAAGACGTGAATAAATGGAAAGATACTCCATGATCATGGATTGGAAGAATTAATATTGTTAAAATGTCAATACCACTGAAAGCAATCTACGGATTCAATGCTATCCGCATCAAAATTCCAATGGCATTTTTCACAGAAATAGAACACACAATCTTAAAATTTGTATGGAACCACGAAAGATCCTGAACAGCTGAAGATCATCCTGAGAAAGAAGAACAAAGTTGAAGGCATTATGTTCCATGATTTCAAACTATATTACAAAGCTATAGGAATCAAAACAGTATGGTATCAGCATAAAAATAGATACATAAGTCAATGGAACAGAATAGAGAGCCTAGAAATAAACTCACACATATATGATCAATTTACAACAAAGGAGCCAAGAATATACAACGGGGAAAGGACAAACTCTTCTCCAGCAAATGATGTTGGGAAAACTGGACAGCCACATGCAAAAGAATGAAACTAGACTGTTGTCTTAACATTGTACACAAAAATTACCTCAAAATGCATTAAAGACTTGAAAGTAAGACTTGAAACCATAAAACTCCTAGAAGAAAACATAGGCAGTAAGTTCCTTGACATAGGTCTTGGTGATGATTTTTTGGATCTGACATCAAAAGCAAAGGCAACGAACGCAAAAACAAATTGGACTGCATTAACCTAAAAACCTTCACAGCAAAGGAAAACATCAACAAAATGAAAAGGCAACCTACTGAATGGGAGAAAATATTTGCAAATCATATATCTAACAAGGGGATTATATCCAAAATATACAAAGAACTCATATAACTCAATAGCAAAACACCAAACAATCCGATTAAGAAGACATATGACGGCCAACAGGTACTTGAAAAGATGCTCAACAACACTAATCATCAGGGGAATGTAAATCAAAACCACAATGAGATATCACCTCAGACCTCTTAGAATGGATATTATTCAAAAGACAAGAAATAATGTGTTGGCGAGGATGTGGAGAAAAGGGAACCCTTGTACACTGTTGGTGGGAATGTAAATTAGAACAGCCACTATGGAAAACATTACTGAGGTTTGTCACAAAATTAAAAATAGAATTACCATATGATCCAGCAATTTCACCTCTGGGTATTTATCCAAAGAAAACAAAAGCACTAACTTGAAGAGGTATATGCAACCCCATGTTCATTGCAGCATTGTTTACAACAGCCAAGACACGGTAACAACTTAAGTGTCCATCAATGGATGAATGGATTATTATTCAACCGTACAAGTGAATGAAATCTTGCCATTTGTGACAACCATGGATGCACCTTGAGAGCATTATGCTAAGTAAAATAAGTCAGACAGAGAAAGACAAATACTACAAGACTCACTTATATACAGAATTTTTTTTAAAAAGAAAAATCAAGCTCATCGATACAGAGAACAGATTGGTGGTTGCCAGAGGCGGGGGTGGGAGAAATGGGCGAAGGGAGTCAAAAGGTACAAACTTCCAGTTATAAAATAAATAAGCTATGGGATGTAATGTATCGCATAGCAACTATAGTTAACAATACCATATTGTATATTTGAAAGCTGCTAAGAGAGTAGATCTTAAAAGTTCTCATCACAAGAAAAAAACGTGTCTAATTATTATGGTGATGGATGTTAACTAGAGTTACCGTGGTGATTATTTTGCAATATATACTAATATCAAATCATTATGTTGTACACCTGCAACTAGTGTAACATTTTTTGTCAATTACACCTCAATTAAAAAAGACGTTTCGACACATATGTGTGGGTCTCCATTTGGACTCTGCCCTGCTGCTCAGTTACAAACTATACTTCAGTAAGCATCACCAGAGGTAAGTATTTAAACAAATCTTAGATACATTTCTAGGATAATTTCTTGTAAGGGAAATTTTGGGGTCAAATAACAAGGTTTTGAGAGCGTTGCCAGTTTTCCTTCTACAAAGTTTGAACCAATTTATCCTCCTATTCTATATTACAAGACAGTGCCAGTTTACCATCACCATCACCCAAATCAGGTATTTTTCTTTTTACTTCACCATTAGTATCAGGAAATTTCCTAGGTGAAAATGATTCATCATTATTGCTTTTAAATTTGCTTATCTTCGATTATTAGTAAAAAAGTAAGGTGGGGCATTTTTTTCATGTTTCTTGGTCACCTGCAATTCATCTTTCATAACTAGATTTTTCTTTTTGTTTTTTTCTTTAATGGATTGCTCCTTTGTCTCATCTGTTTGTAATTATTCTTTAAATATTATGGATTTCTCCATCATATGAATCACAGCAAAATTCATCTAGTTTTTCTTACTATTTACATTCTGCATTTATGCTCAACTTATAAAATTCAGGTTTTAAGATAAAATTTGAGGGAACAAGAAAGCTTGTTAAGACTTTCTTCAAAAGCTGTCAAGAACAGAGATTATTTTCCCCCAGATTTTAGAGAACTATGCTTTTCAGGGAAAAAAGGTATAGATTCCAAAATTAAACTTTGCATGCATATTTCTGAGTGCTATTTGAGACACCTCACTTGTCTTATCCATTTGACTAAGGCAAATGTCGAGTGTAAGTCACTTCTAAGAGCCAAAGAAAAAGTGGAGTGTGTCTCCCCAGTAAGGCTCTGCCAGGATATTGGCAGTACATGCTCCCCATATTTCCTGGGAGAGAGAATGTGCTCTTTGGCATGCGTAGAAACAAGATCGTCACAAACACATTTATGTGCAAGAGGAAGCTCTGAAATCTGAATGCTGTTGAGGCTTGGCCAGAAAAGATGTCACATGGATCTTCTCCCAAATCTCTCCAACCCTATGTAGCCTATAATTCATACACTGTATGCATGTGTGTGTGTGTGTGTGTGTGTGTGTGTGTGTAGAAAACACGGGCTTCAGTCTACTTTGCTAGTCTCTAGGAAGAGAGGTATTAAATTAAGTATGATATAGAGTCTGATATGGGACTGGGGGCTTACTTTGTAGGGAGTGCTAATTTAGCCTCGTATAGGGTTTTCAAAATAGTCCCTGTCCAGCCCCCCGTTGATATTCAGTGACATTATCCTGCTTACTTTATACCTTCTGAAAAGTAGAAGACTCTTGGGTCCAGTATATGATAACCATAATGAAAATAAAAATGATGAAAATACTTTGAACACTTATTTGTGCTAGCTAGACACCGTTCTAAGTGTATTTAATCATCATCATAAATTTATGAAAAAGACATTATTATTATTTCCATTTTCAAATGAGGGAAACAGAGACAAAGAGGTTGAAGAACATACCCAATACATGTGAGCCACTCTTGCTGGGAATAATTAGAAAAAGAAGGAACTGGGCTTTAGAGCCACACGAGGTGATAAAGTAGGGCAGAACTTAAGTAGAAGTTTTACCTTGGGATAAATAAACCTTGACAGCAGAAGAGTATTCTTGCAGCTTGTAAAAGGGTTGGCAGTAAGCTTTTAGAGGCTACATTTCTGGGAATACTGGGGGATAATGAGTCATAAAATCAGAAAAGTGTAAAAGAAAAACAAATTTTATTATTTGTAACCTGGGGAGCTGATAACAAAGGTGACTTGAGCTGTGCAGCAGCCCTCTTCTGCTGGGGCGAAGGGTTTGCGTGGGAAAGTTTGGGAGTAGGAGTTAAAGAAAAGCTGAATTGCCCTCCATAAAGGCGAAGAGAAAAACTATTTTGGTTCCCAAGGCAATCCGAGTGGGAGGAAGTGAGGACCAGAAGAAAGAGAAGAGTCAGTGAGATGGGGCAAGGTTCCAGCGGCAGGGTGACCAGAAGAATTTTCACGAGATGATTAAATGTTGATTGGGAAATATTTGCAGTGCCATCTCCCCTCCCCACAAACTACCCTCAAACATCCAGAAATATTTTTGTGAGTAGTTTTGTCATTTTCTTTTTTCCTTTTTTTTCCTTTTTGGGTGCATGAAGAACAGCGTCACATCTTGTCAACACAGTGCGTTACAAAAACACACAGAAGTTACCTGAGTGCAGAGCTGACCGTGAGACGATGAGCACATCAGGAATGTGGAGAACTCTGGAGCAGGCTTTGGGCTTCTTTAGAATGTAGAATTAGAGTTTGAGCCAATCATCAAGATGTCAAGAATCACAGGGTAGGAAGGTCCGAGATGACATTAAAGTTACAAAGCATTGAACGTTTGAGTGAAGATTCAGTGAGTGTAAAAGGATGGCATTTTGGATGATGCTATTGGCAACGAAGCAAAACAAATTTATAACCCTATTTTTCTAGGTGCTCAGGAATGACCTCCTGGCTGGGTTTTCTTAATTGCTTTGGAGTCCTTTAACAAAGAAAATGGCTAGGCTGGATCAGCTAACTATCCACTTACAGCACACTATGAAAGCCAGAGGCCTCTATGGCAGTCTTGGAAAACCAGAGGTCTTTCGGCTGCGAGGCAGGCACTGCTGAAAACCAGGCCTTGGATCTTATCGCAAGAGAGAGCTGCACAGGAGACTGAAGGCCCATCCTTGCTAGGTCACCTGTGTCGAAATTAGTTCTCTCATAAGAAAAGAGTGTGACCCTGAGACCTGGGAATGGAACATTTGGTTGATTCTCCTGAACATCCCAGGCCAGAAGAAGCTGCTCTCTCCCCTTTGTTAGAGGAGAGGAACGTCCCACACTCGAGGCCTTGCAGAGGCTCACCTGAGTCAGGAGCCTTACAAGATGGCGCTTGTCCTTCATCTCCCGTCATTGTCTCCATCCTGATAAATTGGGGTCAGGTACTGCTACTGGTGATTACTATCTACCTTCCAGAAGGAAACGGGTCTCACAGTGAAGGAACTGCAGGACCTGGCTAACGTATACCAGCAAGATTTGAGAGTTTGCAGTTCAGACCTAAGAAAAAAGAACAAGAGAATATTTATCCTAGAGAGGAAAGTATGAGTGGATGCAAAAATGTTTTAATCTATTAATATATTATACTATATGGAGTATAAAATGTCTTACTTTAAGTGTTCTGGAGGTTTTCTTTGTAGCCTTGTATATAGTCCATTTTTATAAATGTTTTATGGCTGATTAAACACATCTGTTTGACTTTTAAAACATTTGATATGTGTCAACCAATTGAACTTTTCCATCACATTATTCTAATCATATGTACTTTAAATTTTCCTACACAATCTGACATTGGTTGGTTGAGATATGCTGAAGTCTCCTTAAAAAAGATATCAGAAATAATTTCTCTATGCCTAACACTTGTTAATATGTTGACATAAGGCTATTCTACACATTTTGACTTTTAAAAATGCTTTAAAAAAAAGCATTTTTTTGCTTTGTTGGTATTTTTAAGGCTTGATTTCCATTTAATAGGGTTGCAAATGCTATTTTAATGTACTCACTTGCCTAATCTGTCTACTTTTCATTTTTAATGTCTTTATATTGCTTTATTTTAGGCTTTTAACACATGCATGTATAATTTATATGTGCAATTTAATTTGTTGTATTTTGTTTTCAAGCCTCCTTTGAGGAATTTTAATACAGGAATTTAACCCATCTATTTTAAATGGGGTAACTTCTGTCAGTCTCAAACGGTACGTTTGACCCCAATTCTGTTGTTGCTTTATGTTATTAAGAATCTGGCCTATTTGCTTCTATCTTCTGAGTTGAAGAAATGATTGAAATGTTATTTGAAATTCTACTATTTAAATCTACTATTTGAAATCTTCTTTTAAAATCTACATTTAAATGGCTGAGACTTCGTTTTAAATTCTAGTATAATTTTTCAAAAATTTTTCATCAACTGTGTGCTTATATTTTTTAATTATCAAAATCAGAACAAGGAATACGGTGTATCATTACCATCCACCTAACCATCAATTTTCTTGTGCTTATCAACCTAAGATATCATCACTCAATTATATTATTGTGATTTTTTTCTTACAGATCTATTTCAATAAGAGAATTATTTTTAATTTTTGCATTTGATTTATGACCCTATCTACCAAAGTCACATGAACTCTACATATTTAATTGGTTTCGGTGCTCACGTGTAGTCCTATATTTCTTCATTTTTACTGATGTCTTGCTGGCTGATGCATGTTTTAGAGGATTTTTTTCTAAGAAGGTACATGAGTGGTATGTTTTTGAATTCCTCTATATCTTAAGATATCTTCTGTTGCTTTCACATATGAATAACATGGGGAGATAGAGAACTTTTATTTACAAATATTATGCCCTTCCAAATGCTGTTTCATCATGTTTTAGAATTTGATGTTGCAGAAGAGAAATCTGAGTCCAATCGGCCTTTTTTTTTTTTTGGAGGAAGATTAGCCCTGAACTAACATCTGCTGCCAATCCTCCTCTTTTTGCTGAGGAAGACTAGCCCTGAGCTAACATCCATGCCCATCTTCCTCTACTTTATATGTAGGATACCTACCACAGCATGGCTTGCCAAATGGTGCCATGTCCGTACCCAGGATCCGAACCGACGAACCCCAGGCAGCTGAAGCGCAACGTGCGCACTTAACCACTGTGCCGCCAGGCGGGCCCCCAGCCAGACTTTTGTTTCTTTGTTTTACTTATAGTTTTAATCTGGCACTTGTATAATTTTTTTCTTATTGATGATAATTTAAAATTTAGAACATATTTAGGTGTGGGATTTTTATTCTTTTCTTTTCTTTCTTTTTTTTTTTTTTTTTGAACACGAAGAATCCTCTAGATTTGCGGATCCAAGGACTATTTCATCTCAGGAAAGATTGCTTCTATGAAGTTTGTGATGTTTTGGTTCAAATCGCCCCTCTGCCTCAAGGAGCACATACAATGTTACAGTTGGAGCTCCTTTCCCTGCACCATGTAGTTTTCATTTTTTCTCTCATCCATCTCATTGTGCTTTTCCTCTCGAGTCTGACAGTTTTCTTAGAGTTATCCTTGATATCAGCGTGCTTTATATCAGTGATTTATTTTCTGGAGTGTCTTTTCTCCCCTTTCAGTCGCCACTATTGCTTTTTAACCTGCATTTGCATTTGAACTTTTCTTGCATTTTTCTTGTTTCTCACTCTCCTTTTTGTATCTCTACCGTCATGGATTCTTTTTCTCTTTTTATTTCCTTTGTCAACTCCATGAAGTGACTTAGGAAATACCTTCTCAAATTTTAAAAAAAATTTTTCATAGAAAGTCGTTTCATAGATTTGCTCTTTAATCTCTAAGAACAATGTTCTCTCTTTCTTTAGTTAAAGTATACTTTCAGCACTCCCATTTTTGTTTTTTGATTGTTTGTTTCATGAATCCTCAAATGGCCAGAGGGTTGTCTGGGTTCAGTGGACGTTTGGTGAGTGGAATGTTCTAGCTTCCTCATTGTTCACTTGGGTGATTTCCTACTCTTGGATGCAGACCCGGAAGTCAGGTCTATGTGTGTGGGCACATCTAATTTTCCTCCATCTAGTTTTCAGTACCTTGCAGGTCACCTGGGTCTGCAGGATTGTGCTTAAGGGTATATTTCCTTTGGCAGTTTAGGTTATTTAACTAAATTGGAGACTAAGTTTGCAGTTTTCTGAACAGCATTCATCATTTAAGTCTGTACTCTACTCCAGTATCCACCGCTTCCATAGCCTGTCCTGGTCCACTTTAGATCATAAAGCCCTTGTCATGGATGAACAAGCATCCTGCAGAACAATGCTTCTCTGCCTGCCCCTTCTATTCTCTCTCATGTCTATTCTGTTAGATAGAGGTCTAAAAGAGGCATAGAGAAAAAGGCGGGGCGGTGGGGGGGGAGAAGTTGCAAGAATTTCTTTAGCTCAGAAAGTAGACGCCACTCAGTAAAATGATGAGCCTGGCATGTTTCAAGTAATGCCCCAGAGTTAGTTGCAGGAAATGGGGTGGAGGTGGGGGGCAGGCTCAAAGTTTTATGTTACCTTATTTGGTGTCATATGTTGTCAATGATCTAGATTCCAGAGGATGGAGCATGTGATATATATTCCAAGAACATACTTCTCAGTCCTTCATATCAAGGATACAATTGTTAGAATCCTGCCCAGGTTTGGGCCAATGTAGTCTTGTCTCTTGTTTCTCATAATACTGTCACTTTTGGGCCCCGATTCTCTATCCTTCTCTGTATTCATATCCTTTATATTGTGACCTCACAGTTCCTCCCATCAAGAGGTGGAGTCTATCTCCCCATCCCTTGAATCTGGGTTGGCCTCTTGATGGGCTATGGCCAATGGAATATGGTGGAAGCCACAGTGTGCTAGTTCTGAGCCTAGACGTCAGAGGCATTGTGTACTTCTGCTCTCTTTCTTGAGCCCCAACCACTGCCATGAGAACAAGCCTGGAACGGTTTGCTGGAGGATGAGTGATCACATGGAAGAGAGAGCCAACTTGTCCCAGATGAGGTTGTCCTAAATCAGCCGGCTTCCAGGAAATCTGCCAACTGCCCACATGGATGAGCCCAGCTGAAATCAGCTTAGTCTGGCCCAGATCAGCAATTTACAGCCAGTTTATAGACTCATGGGAAAAAATACATCTTTGCTGTTTTAATCAACTAAATTTGGGGATGGTTTGTTATGCAGCAATAACTAACTGATACAGCTACATTTGGGCACATGAGCTGTTAAAACTCCATGAAACAAGTGACAAATTGCACTTCAGATAAGATGGAATTATATGCTTTCTCACCAGCAGAAATGCACTGCACCTTAACTAGTAATTTTTTAAAATGTGTGTTTTTGGTGGCGGCAACTTAATTACTGAAAATGGTCTCTCAGTTTCATTTGCACTTATTTGATTCATAGAGTTATTTAAAAGTTTTTCATGCATTCATTGTTCATTTTAAATTATCTGTCAAAGATTTTGAGTGTCCTTTGTCCCACTTTTCTTTTGTACAAATTGTGTTTTTTTTAACCTCCTTGAAAAAAACTCTATATTTTTTGCATATCTAACTTTGTGCAAACACTTTTAGCCTTACTCATATGCACTACAGCATGTGGGAATCTCCAAATGGATTTATAAATAACATTACTTTTGGAACAAGCTACGGAATAGTGACTGCTACCAGGCACTATGCTATGAACTTCATGTCTGTTATTCCACTTAAACCTCAACAATTTTAAAGGTAAATGATTAATAAGTCAATTTTATACATAAGAAAATTGAATTTAAATGAATATTTTAAGAACACAGAACAAGTAAATGGTAGAACCACGTTTTCAAACCCAGGTCATCGACTTGAGTCCATGTTCTTTACCACCGTCCTCGACTGCTTTTCCTAAATGAAGGCTTTGCATTTCTGAGGAAAGGGAACACAGTGATATCTGTTTCTATTTGTTTTTGTTTTTGTTTTTTTCTGTCTGGCTGGGTTTCAATGCCTAAACCATTCTTTATCAGTGAAAAATCCTTCTGGAGTGTGATAAACTGTTGATAAACATTTGTATTTTATAATGGGCTGCCTCTTTTCTTTGTCTTGTGCTCTTTAATAATTATTTTGATGGAAAGGTGGGTGAGGGGAGATGAGCTAGCTGCCATCCTAACCTGACCCTTCTGTTATCAACATATCTTCTTAATCTAAAATTATTGGAAACTTAAAGTAACATTGTTAATTTCGCTTTACTGTATATTTACGTGACAAATCTTATTGTTTTACTTCCTGGCTTTAAACATCTTCCTGGTTCTCCATTACTTATGGAATAAACTCTAAAATCTGGAGCAGGGCATGTTTTGCTCATCACACTCTGTCCCAAAGCTTTCTTTCCAGTTATCCCTGACCCCCTGTCTCTTTGCTCCAGTTAAGTTGAACTCTCCACCATTTCCCAAGCTCATTCTATTTCTTCAGTCTTTCTGCCCTTTCACGCAAGCTGTTCCTTCTTCTTAGGATGGGTTTCCTCTTTGGGCCATTCAACAAGCTCCTATTCTGCCTTTAAAGGCTTCTCTCTCTCCCCCAGCCATAAGTAGTGTACGCACTCCTATCTCACTGACGGCACACCTCTATCGTAGCACTTACAACACGTTGTACTTATATCTTTAACTTGACCATAAGTTTATAGGCTCTTTGAGTATTATTTATCTTCACACTGAAGCTCAACAAATAGTAATTATTGAATTAATTAATAAAATTAAAATATATGCAATAAACAGGAAAGATCGACAATGAGATAACACACACACACACAAAACAAAAGGCAAACAGATTGAAAAGCAAGAAATAAAACTCTCTCCTCCACAGACAACAGAATTGTCTACAGTGACAATTCCAAGAAATCTACACAAAAGCCCCTAGAGGGGGCTGGCCTGGTGGTGCAGCCATTAAGTGCGTGTGTTCTGCTTTGGTGGCCCAGGGTTCTCGGGTTCAAATCCCGGGTGCGGACATGGCACCGCTTGGCAGAGGCCATGATGTGGTAGGCGTCCCACATATAAAGTGGAAGAGGATGGGCATGGATATTAGCTCAGGGCCAGTCTTCATCAGCAAAAGGAGGAGGATTGGCAGCAGTTAGCTCAGAGCTAATCTTTCTCAAAAAAAAAAAAAAAAATACAAAAGCTCCTAGAACTAATAAATGAGTTTAGCAAGATCACAGGATACAACATAAATATACAAGAAAAACTTTCATTTTTTTCCCTGTTCTAGCAATGACCAAGTCTGTGTTAATCATGTTTTTTTATTTTCTGTAATTTATTCTCTGTTTTGACATGTTAGGGGCCTTGCTGTCTGGAAAGAGATTGCCTCTGTGAGGGCTAGCTATTTCCTAGAGATTGTACACAACTTTCCTAAGAGCACACCTTTCATAGACAAACCAACTAATTCTGAGTCCATACCCCCAACCACCTCCATAATTAAACTCTCAACACCAAGCCAATATTTCTCCCACCCAAGTCACTCCAGGACCAAGCACAGAACACTTGAGACCATCTCTACAGTCCAGAGCCCACTAAAATTACTCAAATGAGCCAATCCTGAGTTTGTTCAAGCTTGCTTGACCTGCTCCCCCCATTCCTTCCTGTAGAGAACAAAATAGGGGCTCTGGACCATACTGTCCCCTTGGCCCTTCTGAGTCCTGACCCACCCAGGTGCTTCTCCACGTGGCCCTGTGTGGCATATCGTGCTTCCTTTTTCTAGGAATCTGAACTTCTTTCATGACAATCATTTCTATGTCTGCATGTCTGTGTGTCCATAACTGATTAAAACAAATCCCAGATACGTTTTAATACACAGTGAAATTCAAAATTAAAACCAATACCTTTTACAGTAGTACCCAAAAATGAAATTCTTAGGTATATATCAGCAAAATATGTGTAGAATCTGCATGCTAAAAGCCTCAAATTCTGATGAAGTAAGTCAAAGAAAACTTAAATAAATGCAGAGATACACTATGGTTATGGATTGGAACACTGTAAGAAATTGGAAGATCACTAAAATGTCAGGTCTTCTGATTGATCTGCAAATTTACCAAAATTGCAGTCAAAACCCCAGGAGGAATTTTTTTGTAGATATTCACAAACTAATTCTGAAATTTACATGGAAAGGCAAAAATGACTAACCAAAATAATTTTTAAAAGAAGAACAAAGTTGGACTCACATTACCTGATTTCAAGACTTACTATAAATCTACATAATTAAGATAGTGTAATACTGACAAAAGGATGGACAAATGGATCAGTGGTACAGAATAGAGAATCCAGAAAGAGACCCATACAAATGTGGCCAATTTTTTTTTTTAAAGTTTCAAAGGCAAATCAATCAAGAAAAAAATAATCTTTTCGGTAAACAGTTTTGGAATAATTAGACACCATATCCAAAAAAAAGAACCCATGACTCATACCTCACACCTAAAAAATAACAAACCAAAGACCTAAATGTAAGCTGTAAACCTATGAAACTTGTAAAACAAAACATAAGCAAAACTCTTTGTAACCTTGAGTTAGTCAGAGTTCTTAGATACAATACTAAAAGCATGATCCATAAAAGACACAGTTAATAAATTGAACTCCATCAACCTTAGAAACTTTACTCCATGAAAGAAACTATTAAGAGAATGAAAAAACAAGCCACAGACTAGGAGGAAATATTTAGAAATCACACGTCTGACAAAGAACTTGTTTCCAGGACATATAAAGAACTCTCAAAACTCAACCATATGACGGGAAACAACCGATTCAAAAATGGGCAAAAGTTTTAAACAGACACTTCACTAAAAACGGAAAATAAACACGGGAGAAGATGCTCACTCTCATTAGTCACTAGGAAAACACAAATTAAAAACACGATAAGACACCACTACACACCTATGGAACTCTCTAGATTTCAGCCAGACTGAAATTTTGTTGAATATACTACGGACTTCTCTGCTTGTCTTCTGACCTCACCACGTTAATCTGGGATGCTCTTCCTTCATTCCCTTCACCTGCCAACTCCTACTGATCCTTTAAGACTCAACTTAGGTACCACAGATTCCAAGAAATTCTACTCTCCCACTCCCACCTTCACTCCCCACATCTGGGTCTGAATTAATGGGTTTTGTAATGTGTGATGATGGACCTTCCGTTTTACCTATCACCTTATCTAGCAAATACTTAGTGCTAACTGCTTTAATCAGGGGTTTTAAAGATTTTATTTTTTCCTTTTCCTCCCCAAAGCCCCCCGGTACATAGTTGTATATTCTTAGTTGTGGGTCCTTCTAGTTGTGGCATGTGGGACGCCACCTCAGCGTGGCCTGATGAGCGGTGCCATGTCTGCGCTCAGGATTCGAACCGGCGAAACCCTGGGCCGCTGCAGCTGAGCTCACGAACTTAACCGCCCAGCCTCGGGGCCAGCCCCCGATCAGGGGTTTTAATACTCTTCACCCCGATCTCCACAAAGTCAGAGACTCAGTCTTCTTGAAGGTTGTATCCCCAGAAATTAGCACCTTAAAAAATTGTTGACTGAATAAATTCACATAAGAAAAGTCCTAAGCTCCTTCATATAACCTCAGCCTCTGCTTGACCCCCGTAACTCAAAACCACCCTATGGTTTTCATAGCTCCGAGACAGCCACTGCCATTCCCTAGTCATTTGCAGGTGTACTCACCCTTCAAAACTAAAATCCTTTTTCCCTCCTCAGAGGAAGGCCTGGTTTCTCTAGATAACTTGCTTAGCTGACCAAAGTCAGACATCCTAAGCCGTAGGTGTCCTCAAATGACAATTTTGTATCACTGGCTACAATTTGTCCTACTGAGAGAGACCGCGTCAGACATGACACCACGAGCGCAGCTCCAGGGGCTCAGTCCTTCACTATAGCGTTTCCTTCTGACGCTGTGGGTGGGGAAGGTGTGTTCCCGAAGGTGAAGCCCCCGGTCAGTCCAAGTCATAGCTGTCTCAGCATTGTAGGTGCCACTTGCGAATGGTGCTCTGGTCTATATCTGCATGTGGCCTGAGATGAGCAGGCAGGCCAGTCTCTCCCTGCACCCTGCTGGATGCTGAGTTACAAAAGGTGGAAACACAGGGTTGCGTCAGCATTGTGATACTACGTGGCGTTTGTGTATGCTTCTCAAAATGCCTCATCATCTTATTCCACCGTGTAAGATTAGTATTGCTGGGGCATTGTGACTTATTGTTATTGCATTTATTACAGTGTTTGGAGTATATCAAAGCTTGATAAATAGGATTCATAAACAGATGGCTTTAAAATTCATGGCAAGCCTCTTTATTTCTCCACCAAATATGCCTTGCTGTAAGGTTAGGGCAGCTGAAGTCAGTTCGCTCTAGATTGGAGGTATTCTGCTGGCCATGAGACCTTAGGGAAATTACAGAACCCTGTGTAGCCTTGGTCTTTCTCCTCCGTAAATCAGGATGATGCTACCCAGACTTCAGGGGGACTGTGAGGAATAAGCAAGACAATGTGAGTGTGAGAAATAAAGAAGACAGCAAGTGTGAGTGCGTATGTTGCAACTGCACGTGGCACGTAGAAGGCGCTTTACAAGGAGTTTATCTACTCAGCATGTTAAAATGTGAAACTTTGTGTACTTCTGCTTTCATATCTTCTGCCTTCATATAAAAAAAGAAACTCTCCAGGGGAAAATAAAGCACACCTCAGGATTGTTCTATCAATCACCTTTATGAGAGACGTTGACTTAAGTTATCTCCGTGATACAGAGAACAGAGAGGAAGATCTCTAAGCCAAGTTGATGCTGCTTCACCGAAAATAATGAAGTGAACATCCTGGCAATTAATTGAGGTAAAGAATTATCCTTTATTGTGGTTTGGTGATATTGTGATCATTTAGAAACCATGGATGCTGGTTCGTGGCAAAGCTTTTGTTTTCATTCAAGTCTCTGGTTGGAAACATGACACGGTTGGTGGATGTTGCTGCCTGGTACCCACAGAGGAGCTGTCGTAGTCTATTCTTGGAGAGTTTTCTTCATATAGGAGGTGACAGTAATTGGAGTGTAAAATCTACTGGAGAAATGTGTGCCCCGCTTTCTGCACAGATCCTTAGCTGAGGTTTGAAAAGTAGGCACCTTCGATCTCACTGACCGGGAGGTCTAAAGGCGGCAGGCAAGGAGAAGGTGTCTATCAGGAAAGGTGGAGGCCTGGGCACCCCCTCCTCCAGTGGGATGAGGAGAGGGAAGCCCTTATGACGTGTGCCTCCCAGGATAAAGGGGTACAGCTAGGAAAGCTGCCTTCACATCTTCCAAGGTTTCCACTTCTGGAAAGTTCTGGTTGTGAGAGAGAAATCAATGCCAAGAGGCTGGTCGGTGAAATAAGAGCCACTGAGAAGCAGCCCATCATACAGTATTTGGAGGGGCGGGGGGGAGGGGAGAGGCTTGTTTGGGGAGGTCTGCATTGGGGTTTTCAGTAAGGAGTCTGGAGTCAGAGCCAACCCTCTGTTGATTCTAGAGGACTGCGTCAGTGGTATGGGAAAGAAAACTTCTCAGGATGTGAAAAATGTATGTAGGGGATGCTGGGCAGGAGAATGGGGAGAAATAAATAAGCATTGGGAAGAAAGCGCTTAGGTCATGGAATCACAGACTATGAGATTATGTGCTCAAAACCACTGCATCTTATGTGAACACACACGGGCCAAGAACAGACCAAATGCACACAGATTTACATACGTGCGGCAGCCAGCAACGAGGAGTGACCAACATTTCAGATCTCTTTGCATCTCCGTTGGCTGTACAAGAAGGGGTTTAGCCTTTGCTTCCTTCCAGTTCTGGCATTCTGACACTGTGCGCAGTTTAATGTAAAACCTGGCTGAAAGCTAGTTTTGCCCAAGAATAGATTTTCTGGGGGGATTTTCGTCCTTTGCGTTTGTAATTACGCTGTGGTTTTGTGTGTTCACGGTGCAAATACAGGACGGTGCCTGGACATGTGTCTGTGTTTATAACTGTATGTAAGGGAGGTGGAGAAAGTGTGTAAGACAGAGGCCAAGAACACCTGTCCTAGGGTACCTGCTGGGGTGTCTGTACCACATCCTTTCTGAACACGCTGTTTGCACAAACACAAAAGGGCCGATGGGCCGGCGCGGGTGTTGGATATGCCCAGTGCGCGAGCTGGGTGTTGGAAGGACGGGGCCGGCGGTAACAAGAATCAATATATATTTACGGCGCGGGGAGCGGGGGGGTGCGTGGAGGCTGCAGGGCGGGGCAGCGCTAATGAGAGCAAGCCTGGCTTGTGGTTGGTTCTGGAGTCTGGTACCCATAGAGGAGCAGGCAGGGAGGGAGGGGATGCGGGCGGGAGGATAAAGCGATGAAGTGTGCTGCGTTACCGCGCATCAGGCGCCGTTGTGGGAGCCGGAATACCGTGCGTCTCTGACCGAGCCGGCCCTCTCCTGCGCACGCCCTCACCCAGACACGAAAGCCCCTCTGCTGTGGCCGTGGCCGTGGCCGGCCGCTCGCCCGGAGCACCCGGAGCGCGGCGAGAGCAGGTGGGCGCCCCGGTCCCCCGGCAGGTCCCCGGCGCCCGGCGCGCCATGCAGGGCACGTGCGCCCCCCGGCTCTAATCTGCGCGCTGACGGGAGCATGATCTGTGCCCAGGCCGGGGCTGCCAAGGTAAGCGGGCGCCGAGCGGGGACTCTGTCTGCCGCCCCTTCCCCCGCCCTTCTCTGGGCGGCTTCCTCGCGGTTCCCGAGGCCCCGGCAGCGCCCTCCCTCCCCAGGGCCCGGGATACACCCTCCTCCCCACCCTCTCGCTTCTCCCGCGAGGTTCAATTGTCAGCCTAGGGCGCGCCGCCGCCCGGGCTGGGCAGGCGTCCCCGGGTGGCTACCCCGGCTCGGGTACGGCAGGCACACCGGGCCCTCCTGCGGGGCAGGAGAGAAACAAAGAAGCCCCCAAGCGGGTTCGCGGCGCCTCCCCCGCCCCCCGGCGCCCTCCCGGTGGCGAAGAGGTGTCAGGGGAGGTGGCGGAGAGACCTACGTAATCTCCCTTCGCAGCCCACACCCACCCCTTGCGAACCAAAGCTCTGGATTTGGCTTTGCCTCGGGCTCCCTTTTAGGCAATTGTGTCCCATGCAATGCCCACGGTTAGCCGAGCGAGCACCCACAGCCCCCGCACGAGCTCGCCGGTGCTCGCTCAGGGTGCGCGTGGCAGGTCCGGCCCTCGCTCCCCTGGGTGGTGGCAGGCGGGGAGGATGCGCGGTGTGGGTGCTCCTCCAGCGGCTCCCTGTCCCCGGCCGGCTGCGCCGCCCAGCCTGGCCTGCCACCTGAGTTTTAGCGGGAGCAGCCCCTCATGTCGCCTACCGTATTGCGACCTGCACACAGGCCGGGGGGAGCCGCTGGGAAAAACGCGGCCAGTCCATTTTTGGCTGGAGGGGCGCTTCCTCCTACCCCTACATTCGCGGACCGTGACAATGCAGCAAAAGCCGAGGGCTCAAACAATGTGGCCCCTCCATGCCCTGCTCCTCCAGTGCCTTCTGATCGCTCTGCCGCCTTGATGTCCCAGCCACTTGGCGGATCTGCGGAGTGTGGGCGCGTGGTCTGTCTGTCTTGCATACAGAGGCTGGGCACCATAACTTCTTCGCTGCCGAATTTCAGCGCGTAGGGGGAGCTGGCAGAGACACAGGCTGCAGAGATGCCCGGCTTCCTATGTTTCCGGGCACAGCGCTCCCCAGTCTGCATTGGGCTGACACCAGATCGCATGTGGGAATTTTCCTAGTTGCTGAAGACACTGTTTGACGTTGCTGTAGTTTCGTGCTTACTTCTCTTGGGATCTGCAGTGGTGCCATTCTCGCCTTGTTTTTTATTTTTCCTCTTTGAAAAGAGACCCAGGCTGTGTTCAGCAGAAATGGATACAGGAAGAGCAGCATAGTGCAAAGACTAAGGGACGCGGCTTCTCTCTTTTCCTGGGATTTAAAGGCGATTTAGAAGGGCAGATGCCCTACCCGAAAAGGCCAGCCTTTAAAGACCCCGGCAGTGTCCTGGTCCGAGGCATCTCTAAGCAGGTGGCAGGGTCTGCGTTTCTCATCAGCGGACTCGCTCCGGCTGTGGCTATTACGGTAATTCGTTCTAGATGGGGGATTCATTTTGAAAATGTGTGTTTTCCACTAAGAAGGGATTAGAGTCCACATGCCTACCCTGGTATGACTGTGTGTGCCCGGAGCGAAATCCAGTGTGGCAGGTTCCTTGTCGCCCCGTCTCGCTGCTTGCTCCCTCCTCTGGAATGTGGCATTGGAGAACGTAGCGCTGCTTTCATTCCTAGACCGACAGACAAATTGGACTTGAGAGTGTTTCATTTCTGACTAATTCTGGAATCCTGGTCTAGTGCATTTGGCAGTCTGGTGGAATGACAGTTCTGTTTTTGTCTGGGGTAGCTATTTCATGAAGGCAAATTGCCTAAGTTTGTTCAGATTGTGACATTATTGACTTGATGGGGGGACCACGTCCTGAGCCAGCACAGTCTATCAATGCATCAGTACAGAGGGACTGCAGCTGCCGTGATGTGTGTACGTAGCATCATTTCATTCCTTTTATACTTCTGCCTTTTAAAGACGGGTGTTTTAAAAGGTCTCTTTCAGCTTTACCTTCTAGGATGCTTGCTTCAGATATGACTATTATTATCGGAAACGCTAAAAGGCCAGATGTGATCATGGGGAGACAAGCCTGTGTCGTCTTTTTCCTTATCTATAAAGTGAAGAAGTTGGGCTAGCTGATCTCTACGCTTCTTTCCAGTTCCAGCCTTGTGTAATAATGGTAGAGCAGTAAGAAAAGTTACCCAGTTTAGCAAGGCAAACAAGTATAGCCCAAACCATATAAGCAATCCAAAGTTTGATTTTAGAATTTATGGTTTATTTTTATACCTGCAATTTTTTTTAGTCCCCCCATCTGCATTTTTCCCATAAATGGAATTAGCCAACAACTCAAACAGGTCATTTTTTGGTTCACTATAGCAAAAGATTTGGTTGGAGCTGGGGCACAGAGAAGAATGTTGAATTAATCGGATAATAGCTTTTCTCCTGATCTGTGGATTAGTTCTCTATTCCAGCCCCATCTCTTGTGGATAATCAAGAATGTAGCTTATTTCTAATGATTGATTTTTTTTTGTTTTTAATGAAAGACTCTAGGTAGCTGTTTCATCCTACCCAGCCATTCGCAACAGCATCCAACTTACTTTCCCTGATAGAATTTGGCATTGCTCATAAAACTTGCTAGCTAGCACTGTTGCTTGTTGTAAAAACGACAACAATTATTCTAAACAGGCGAGCGTTTTCATGTGCTTATAGTAGTTTCTACAGCTTAGAGATACTGGAGGTATTTCGTCATTGATTTATGCTTGTCCACACAATCTTCCACAGCACTGTGCTCGTTTTCTCTTTTCTTTTCTTTTTTTTTAAGTTACAATCAAAATAACATCCTAGCATAACAGTACCTGCCAGGCGTAATGAGTCGCTCCCTCTTTCATTTTCCCACAGCCTTCTTGTCCATACCGCTAAGGCAGCCTGTGTGATATTGCAGTCACATGAGTTGTGAATGGGCCACAGCCCCTTGTCATACACATGGTATGAGTGTCTCCAGGACAAGGACATTGTTAAGTGCGTCTCTCATCTCTCCGGCACCTCACACCTTGCTGGGGACCTGGTGTGTTCTCAGGAATGTTGAGTGGATTTCAGGTCCTAAAAATGCCCTCTACCTGTTTAGGAAGGAGGTGGGTGGGAATTCTTCCTTCCCTTTGCGAGTCAGATGGGCGAATCAGAGAGGTTATGTAACCTGGTGAGGGGACCCGGGGAGCCTGCACTCTAATCCAGGCCTCCGCCATGCTGCCTGGGGGAGAAACTCCACCCCACCCTCAGTAGAAAGCGAGTAGACTCTAAGTTGAAATGCGGCAGGTCTGGGTTCTTTACTTTTTATCTGAGCCACCTGGATTGTCCATTTTGACAAACTCGATCTGATAACTGCCCTGTTCTTGCTGTGGCTTTAAAAGGAAACCCATTCGGCTCAAGCACTGTGTCCTCTCACCTGCACTTAGACAGAAAGGGTGGGAGCCCCTCTGCCCGCCTCCTCTCCAAGCCTTGCCTCCACCGCCCAGAGCCTGTGGGAGAATAGACTTGTCTAGGGAATGCCCCTGACTGACTCATCATTTGTTCAGATCACGTTTAACCGCTGTAAGCTCTGCTTCGGAAACAACCCGGCAGCTAGACCACAGACGGCCGTCGTTCCTGCGCTGGCCCACCAGACAGATTTCTGTGCAAACAGGTCTGGCTTACAGAGAGACCCCTGCTTCTCTCCCATCACTTACTTCCTTTCCATCCTAAAAAACAGGACAGGTTTCCGCTACGGGCAGGAAACCAGGGAGCTCTGGCCCCAAGTGCCCTTTCTGTAACGCAGCGTGTTTGACGTTCATGGCCTTTTAGAGAAGACTGTGTGAAATGTTCTGTGTGGCTTTTTCTAAGTCACTTTTCCTCTCTGAGGTTTACTTTCTTCTTCTTTAACAGTAGGGAGTTGAACCAGGTAATGCCAAAGATCACTTGGAACACCATGATTCTGTGATTGTTTTTGTTGATTTATTCAGTTGAGCCAATTGGAGGGCGAAAAATATTAGTGATCTTTTTTTTTTTTTTTTTGGTGAGGAAGATTGTCTCTGAGCTAACATCTGTGCCAGTCTTCTTCTATTTTGTATGTGGAACGCCGCCACATCATAGCTTGACAAGCAGCGTGTAGGTCCACACTAGGGGTCCAAACCCGTGAAATCCAGACCACCAAAGCAGAGGGCGAGAACTTAACCACTACACCACCGGGCAGGCCCCTGTTAGTGATAATTTAACTTGACAATATAGATAGTAGAACTCGTAAAGTCTGTTGTCTGCCAGCCCCTGCATCATCTAATAATCACTCTGAGCCGTCTGTTAATGCTATTCTCTGTAAATATACTACTTCTTTCTTATTTGTAAAACTAGATTTACTATGTTAAAGGAAAAGTTTGCGGCACTTCCGGACCCCAGTGAGGAGAGCAGTGATGGAAAAGCATACAATCCTCAACTCCTGTACAGAATGTTTAGAATTTTAAGGTTTGATCGTCAGGATTCCAAGACCTACGTAAAGCATTTATATTCTCACCCTTGAGTGTGTTTCACGGTGAAGAACTCTTGCCGTCCAGAGCGTGCCCTGAGTTCGTCCAGCAATGTCCCTCTCCATGTTCTTTGCTTCCTCATTTTGCTCTTTTCTTGTTTTTTGTTTTTGCCTCCTGTTTCGCTCCGGTGACCTCCTGTCACATCCATAAAGCCTATGCCACTAGTAGCACCCCCCCCGCCCGCACCCCCTGCCCCACCAGGTGCAGGAGTCAGAGCCTCATACCTTCCTCCTCGTGTCCGCCTTTTCCACGGGCTTCGTGAGCCTTGCTTCTCAAGATACGCTGCGGTTTGGAGGCAGGCTGCCTCCTCTGATGATTTTGTTTATAGGAGACGTGTATTTCTCATGGGCTTTCTGACCACCAGGCATTTGTGTCTTAAAGCTCCTTGAGTACTTTAGGAAACACAGAAGTATATAGGCGATTTATCCCATACCATGAAGTGTGGATGTCGGGGTATCGCTAAGTGGTTCTCATGTTCTGTGACCTGGGCACAGGATGAGAATAATGTCACTGCTTGTTGGCGAGATACCATAAAGACCACTCCTAGGTCACTGGATTCCCATAGCAACAAGTGATGTGAGTCCTATTCACATTATTAGTTCAGAACCCACACTTTTCCTGATTTATTGGCCCAAAGCTTGATGCACACAGAGGACTGAAAAATAAGGATAGAGCGTACAGGCAGGCTCTTCTGGTATTATTAGGCATCTATTGCATTGCAATATTTTGGGGAAAATGCAGCGGTTGGAACTTAAACTCGTATCGGGGGCGCGAGGGGGAGGGGAGATGGAGAGAGCTGGAAAAGGATGCCATCTGTGCCCATGATGACGAATGCTATCCTGGAGACTTCATTCGGGGTCCCTTTTATATATTTAGTGAAGCAGATTTTCCCTTTCACGCTTTCTAGATCTATTTGTATTGCACAGATGTCAGGGAAGTATCATGTGTGTGAAAGGAAAGAAAAAAAAAGACCGAAATTCACATCCATCACCAGGGATCGTAATTCAATCACTTAGTCCTTAAACTGACACCCATTTAACCTGCACGAGTGTTCCCTGCTTTTGCTTTCGGGGTTCCAGTCCAAGCAGTTGGAGAAACAGAAATCTCAGTCTTGTGCAGTATTGAAATTCAGAGATTCAGGTTAAGGGGGGAAAAAAGATGGGGAGACTAGAATTAGGCACATTCCATCTTGGTTGCTGTCAGTCCCAGAGCTAATGGAACCCATCCACCATGCGTCATCTCCCTTCCTGTAACACACTGACCGGCTGAAAAAACTACAGGGCACAATCAATAGATGTTCATTCTTAAAAGGACTTCTCTTTTTCCTTACAGTTATTCGGAATTCGTTTTACCATCAAAACTTAAAGCTACTTAATTAACAAATTATTTCCCTCTGTTTTGAGCATAAGTTAGTTTTGTGGAAATGAGCTTTCTGAAGTTGAGGAAGAAAATCGTTTTGAGGGTTTTGCCAGCATTTTCTCCCCCCACCCCTCCTGTGCCTACCCCCTCCCCAGCTCCTGAGTGCTGCCTCATCCATGACCAGCTCCTGCGTGTAAAGGGAGGGACAGCAAGATGACGGGAAGCAAACAGTTGGCGCACAAATGTGCTGCAGTAGATTCTGTTTTACAGATCCCTCCCTTGCCCCCCCCCATTGATTTTCTGTTCCCTCTTGTGGGTCAGGCCTCAAAAAAGTTGTCCACACTGGCTTTCTCCACTTAGTCTCAGCCTGTAGAGACATATTTTCTTGCGTAATGTTTGATGTCAGCAAACAATACATTTAACGTATATGTAAATTAGGAAACAAAACAATACAAATGTCCGCTGTGCAGCCTGAGACCAGAACACTGTTCATTTGAAGCTCCCTATGTGCTCCGGCCTCATCTCTCCTTCCACCCCTCCTGCCACTGGCCCCATGGTGGTCACCTGTGGTCTCAGCCTGGGGAAGGCAAGGTCACTTCTCTGTCCCAATTATGCTGACGTCTCAGCAGCACTTCCCACCGTGGGCCCCTCTCTCGTTCTCGAGCTCCCGGCTTCTGGGACACCAGCTTGTCCTGGTTTCTCTGCTGCCTCCCTGGGTGCTCTTTCTCAGCCTCTCTTGATGGCCCCTGGACTTTTATCCCTACTGACCTCTACTGAATTTTGCCCTCGACGTGTTGTAATTCTCCAGGGCTTGGCTCTCAGATCTCTTCTCTTGCCTGTGTTCCTGCCTTTGGTCTCAATACGGCCTCCGTGCTGAAGATCTCAAGTTGGCTTCAGTCTTGAGTCATTCCCAAACGCCAGCCCTGAATGTGCCACCTCCCAGTGTCTCCCCTCAGATGCCATGTAATCTTAAATTTATATGTGCACCACACAACCCCTGCTTTTCGCTCCCCCAACCTGCTTCCCCTCCAGTGTTCTCTATCTCTGTAAGGAACAACTCTGTTGTTCTAGTCGCTCAGGCCCAGTGCCTTTGAGACCCCTGACTTCTCTCTCTCTTGCCCAAATCTAGCCTTTAGCAAATCGCTCTTCCTTCCTCTCACCCTCTCCATCCAGCACAACCATGCCCATCTAAGCCACTGTGATCTCTCAGCTTTTGCACTTGACTCCTAAGCAATGTCCTGCATTCCTTGCCCATCTGCAGTCTATTCTCTATGTAGCAGTGCAAATAATCTTTTAAAAATATAAGACCATTCATTCATTCAACAAACATTGACTCTCTGCTATGTCCCAGGCATTATTTTAAGGTGCTGGCAGGGAGCACGACACAGCACAGAACAGTCACAAATCTCTGTTGTTTCTTTGCCCACAATCCTCCGACGGTTCCATCCCACTCAGAATGAAATCCAGACTCCTTATTTGGCCTGCAGGGCTCTCCATCGCCGGCCTCCAGCTCCTGCCTCACTGATTTCTTCTCCATAAACTATTTCCCCCACTCCTCGAGGTGGGGGTTGGGGGTCTTCATTCCGGCCTGGACCTTGTGTTGGTCCTGAGGCTCTGTGTTGTTTATCCTGGCTGGCTTCTCTAACAGTTAAAGCTCCAGTCGTCTTTGCTTCCTCCTCGGCACCCAGCAAGGAGCAGCCGGACGCTCAATTATTGTTGAATTGAATCACTTTGTTGTTGTTGTTGCCAGCACTTGATATGACTGCCCTCTGCCCTCCGCTCTCTGCCTGCTCTGGGCCACGCTGACTTTGTCATCTCGAATGTGAGCGTGTCGTTCCTGTGTTCGGAACCTTTGGGAGTGGCCACAGTCTCCACAATAAAGAACCAGCTCCCAGGCTGGCCTGGCGGGCATGTGGGCCGTGACCAGCCGTGTCGCTAGGCTGCCCCGTTGGACTCGGCTGCAGCCAAATGGATCTTTTTCCCATTTCTCCACACACGTTCTGTGCTGTCCTATAATTAGTTACTTTTTCCTTACACTATTTTCTACTCTGATTCCCTACCCCTCTGTAAACTATCCATTTTTTAAGATCTAGCTTAAATCTTGCTTCCTGGTAGAAGCCATCACTCGGTTTCCCAGTAGATGTATTTCTCCCCCACCGCATTCCCCTGTGACAGGCATTACAGTAGGCTCCACATTAACTCTCCTCCCTGTCAGCCTCTCTTCTAAATGATGAGCTCCCCAACATTAAGGACCGTGTCACATTTATCTTAGGATCCTGAAACCACCTGTCCCAGTATCTGCCACTGCAGGGATTTCTCTGTTAAATGAATGAGTGATGCAAGGAACAACCTAAGAGTTGAGAAGGTCTGTGTTTTATAGCTTCCAGAATGGCATTATGCACAGTGTATGAATCCATGAAATACGGGTCCCAGTGGGAAGTGGAAAGTTGGGAGAGGCGAGCCCCACAGAGACGGGGATTTCGATCTGCTTTGTTCGTTGATTCTCCTGAGTGCCAACAACAGTGCTTAGTAACAGAACTCAGTAACTGCTTAAAGATGGAATGCAGTTTCTAGCCGGACGATATCTTAAGTTTCTAATATCCTTGTTATATAAATGAGCAAACCTGGGGACTGGAGAGGCTTTCCCGAGATCACACAGTTAGACATGGACCCTGTCTCCTGCCTGTTCTCCAGCCCTGAACAGTGTCTGCCCTGGGTGGAGAATGCCCAAGAACATTTTCCAAGGTGATGCCCAACAGTGTTATTTTCTTACCACTGTCTGAGTGACTCCCTTCTTCAGGAGAAGCCTAACTTTTTAGATCTTCTGAAAGAAGCAACAGAGGAGAAATTTCAGAGCCTCGGCGATGGGAGACAACATTTGTGTTTCCACACTGGTTCCCCTGCTGCTTGTGTGGGCCATTCATTCTGCAGGTGCCTGAGCAGATCTGGACCCCTGACTTTCGTGGACCACGCTCTGGGATTTTGCTTAAACCTGGTGCCTACTCGAAAGGATCAAGTGGTCATTGTTTCTTAGACCCTCTAAGGGCAGAATCATTTCGTGATGAAATCATCCAGTTTTCATTTCAACAGGGAGTTTTACAGGCAATGTTGCTCTCCGGCTTTGCTAACAACTTTCAATGACAACCTAGCACAGTTTTTGATGAGATATCGCTCACAGGAACTTTGCAAGCATTCTCCATCTTTTTGTTGCAAGCTAGTAAAATTTATCTTTCTTAGAAATTTACATTCACCTCGTGGTTTGACATCCTCGGGACATATAGTTGAAAGTCACAAATTGTTATTTTCTTCTTCTTCCCAGGAGAAAGGAAAAATATCACTATATGTATAAGGAATATTAAGGAGGCTTCAAGCTTCTAACGAGAAATTTGACCAAGGGACTGTTGGATCACAATCCAAAATAATAATGTATTATATGTGTGTATACAAACATGTTTCTATGTGCAAATGTATAGAAATATATATATGATGTGTATGTAATTTTTTAAAATCTTGGTTAATTATTTTCAATTACTTGTTCACTCAGAAGACATTTCTTGAGCTCCTATTATGTGATAAGTATTTATGCTTGTTTGTGTGTGATGTAAGTAGACAAAAATGCACTTACAGTTTAAGGTGAAAATGACCAAAGAGAAAGCAGAATTAAATCCACGCAGTGGAGAATCATCTAGTTTGAGAAGGCAAATGGGAAAAGTTGTGTCGTCCAGGAGTGATTATTTTATTTTCACACTATTAATGGAGCATCTATTAGGTACCAGACGCTGGGCTGGGAACTGGGTTACCACGGTGAATGGATACTCAGCCATGTTCCTCGTCTTCACCAGTGAGGTCCTCAGATTTACAGTATTGCTTCCTGAGAAGCTGACTCACAGTTTGGTCATTAAACAGAACATCACCCTTGTCAGGCACTTAGAAATCATTGCGATATTCTTTAATTAAACTTAATTTTAACAAAATCGAATGCTCCTCTCGTTGATCTTAGGCACCTTAGGGCCAAGGCATTGGGTCTATTACCTGGGAACCCACTGCTATAGGAACATGCTCCCTCAAGACTTGAAGCTTTGCCACAAATTTTCTTTTTTCCAGTGATCCAGAGAACATTCTGGAACAAGAAGCACTTTTTTCTCTAAATACTCCATATGGACTTTTGTGAACAGCTGTGTCCAGGGACATTCTGCAGCTCAGACTTGCCGCCTGCTCAGGACCCACAGGCTCCCAGGACTGGGGGAAATGAATGACCTGGCCTGGTGCACGTGGTTAGCAGGTGGACAAGGCTTCGGGTGGCTGAAGTTTGTAGATCACACTGGAGACTGGGCCACAGCCCGCTTGCCTGCCTTATGCTGTGGAATAGTGACGCCACAGCTCCTCAGATGGGTGGGCTGTGTGTGTGGGTGGGGGGAGGCAAGAAGACCCAGGGCCAGGCCTCCTCTACAAACGTCTGTGTCCTGCTCTGCGTTAAATGGCATTTATCTCGTTAACCTAGGATAATCTTTAGTTTCTTAGAGAAAGCACTGAATGAACCATTTCAGCTAGAAAGAGAAGGTTGAGGGGTTATGGCAAGAGAGATGAAACAAATCTAAAGCCAAGTTGTGTCTGCCAGTGTGGGAGCGATGGGGGAGTGTAGGAGTTGGGTTCAGCTCCCCTGCATTCTGTGGGCCTGACCTCTCCCTTTTGCAAGTGTTCATTTGTCTCTGCTCCATAATGTAACTGATGCACTATTTCTGTAGAAACATTAAGCTTTGTGGTAGGAATGTTTTCTTAAGTGTAGAATTCTTGCCTCTGAAATTTCATTTTAGAGGCAAAAGAGTGAATGGCTTTGTTTTTACATTGAGCGCATCCTGGTGCGAATTTGCAAATGGCTTTTGAGGGATCCAGATAGTTTATTTTTCAAATCTATTTTTTCAAAGTGCTATTAGCAGGTGGAACTCATGACTTCAGGCATTTTTCAGGCAATGAGCTCAGTGAGATTTGAAAATTAGCTAGGCCATTTATAGATTCATAGAATGCCGGCTGGGGAAGGAACCTAAGCCACGTGCCACTTAACCCCCTCACTTTCCACATGATAAAACAGCCACCTCCCAGGGTCACAGAACTTGCATTTGTTAAACCTGGGGTGGGAAGCTGTCTCTGGGCTCCTTGCCCAACGCTCTGGAGCACCCTTTGGGGGCAGGGCAGGAGACCTGGATGTCCCCAGGGTCCAAGCAGATGTGTGTGTGTGGGGTGGGGTGACAGGGGACTGTGAAACAGGAGCTAGTGCTGGTCACTACTTAGCTTCAAGCCAATCGTTGACATGTGGGGGTGTGACCCAGTGTTGCTAGTTCTTCTGATTTTTCTAAGGAAACCAAGAGACTAGATATTTAAGAGAAATTTTATGATTTTAAGATTTTTTTACTCATTCAATGCAATGATTTTACAATGCTTAGTGGGTCAAACCAGACATAACTGTAAGCTTCCAATTTGCAACTTCTGCTGTAGAAAAACTGTGCTTTGAGGATTTCTAGGATTGAAACAAGAGACCACGATCATGGCTTCAAATACCTAAAATCTGAAATGTGGCAGAGGAACTTGCTCCAAGTCCAGAAGGAGAGCTAGTGGGCAGAAGATTTTGACTCAATAACAAGAAATATTTTTGTTACTCAGGATTACTCCAGAGGAGTGAGGCATTAGCATGCCAGTGTGCCACTGAGCAGAGGCCACGGGGCCCTTTGTCGGGATGCTGGCTGGAGGCCTGGGACCATGAGCCCCTGGGTGACAAGGCCCAAGAGGCCGTGCTCTCTAACTGTGCTGTTGTCTTGAGAGCCCCCACGGCGTCACCTGGCCATGGGAAATGGGCCCAAAGCTTTCAGGACAAAATCCAGTGAGAGAAAAGGTCTGTTTACATAGTTTGCTCTCACTTTTTCTTTTCTGAATAAAAAAGTGTGATTCCTTCTACCCGCTGAGGGATTGCCGCTCGTCTTGCTCCACAATTGCTCTATTCTCTCTCGCCGTAAAGCGTTGTGCAAGGTTTCTCACCTTCTACAACTGCACCTGCCACTGGAAAATTCCTCTCTTTTCTTGATTTTTGCTACACCCCCTTAAAATTTTATTTTTTAAATAAAACATGTATATATCATGACCTAGAGCAAGGATCTGCAGACTAGGGCTGTCTGGCCTGTTTCTATAAAGTTTTATTAGAACGCTGTCACACCCATCATTGACATATTTCCTGTGGCGGCTTGCATGCCTCAGTGGCAGAACTGAGTAGTTAAGACGGAGACTATAAGGCCCGAGAAACCTAAAATATTTACTAACTGGCCCTTTAAAAAAAACTTGACTGATTCTAATGTATATGCAGATGACCATATCAGATAGATAATTTGAAAACAAAAAAAATGTATAAAGGATAAAATAGCCACCTGTAATTCAATGACCGGATTTAAGAAGCATTAGCATCTTAATGTATTTCCTCTAAGCGTAATTCATTATAATATTGAAATCACATCATGAATACATTTTTGTGTCCGTTTAACAATATATGAGATGCATTTACTTGTCATACAATTTTTCATATTATATATATTATTTTAATTGGCTAGATAATAATCTATATAGTACTCCCTGTCTGTGTGTATATCTATTACGCACTGATGCTTTATTGTGGCACTTTGCAAATATTTTATATATAAAATTTTGTTTAATCCTTCTAAGCTTATGTGGGAAGTACTATGAAGTCCATTTTACACATGGGAACACTGAGACCGGAACTGTTTCCATGACTTGACCAACTCACACAGCTGGGCTGTCTGACAACCATCCTTGCTTTTTGAGCCATTCGCCTATGACTGGGCACTGAAGTTAAATTTACCTTTGTGGGGTTTTGAGGGGAAGGTGGATATTAGAAATATTGAATTGATGAACATCAATGTGCACAAATCGTTGACTGCGTTTCTCAATACATCCATAGAAAAGATTCCCGAAAGCAGAACTGATGAATCCCAAAGGCACACTGAGGTTTCCTCAAACACACTGGAAAGCCGCTTTCCAGGAAAGGTGGAACAATGTATACCATACACCAACAGTCGATGAGGGTGCCAGTCTCCAGTTCGTCAGTACTGAGTACTGGGATCTAACCATGCTGTTTTTGCTGTTTTGTCAGGAGAGGAGGGATGCTGGAGGCCGACTCTTTGCAGGTCGTTGTGGCCAGGTGACTCCTCTGAGAGTGACTTCCGGGAAAGATGTTTTCTGGATAAAAAAGGACAGGCTCAGTTGGTGCAAGTCTTTCGCCCTTTGCCCTTCCACGTCTTCCAGCCGTCTGGTGACCAAGGATGGAGGGCTGCAGGCTAAGAATGGCAGGCAAAGGGAAGGGTGCTGGGGACCTGGGGCCCGGCGGGTACTGTTGGGGGAAAAGTACCCCGGTTTAGTGAGGTCTCTGTAGTGAGGGTTCTGATTCTCAGGCAGATGGAATCCTGTCCAGGGCTGTTTCTCCCACTGCCAGTGAAGGGATAAAGGGACAGTGACGCTGTTTCTACAATTCTCTGAACCTGTATTTTGCCAACACCCTCTCCTCCAGTCAGGTCTTGGTGTTTCTCTTTCCAATTTTATGAAGTCTTTATATATTAGAGGTATTAATTCTATCGTATTTGATGTGGTTATACCGTGTCTTTTAATCTTACTTATGGTGACTTACTGCTTGAGTTGGTGATCTTCAGACATCTCCATCAAAAGGTGCAACTTATCTTTACAGTTAGGACTAGGGACCAATTCCTGTTCCCCAATACCCTTTCACTTAGTTCTTTGATCATCCAGTGGATCCTTCCCTGAATCCATTATTACATTGGGGATTGCAAATTGGTGACTTTCCAGTGATATAATTCCTTCCACATTTACTAACTATTATTCTTCTATGAAAAAGAGCTTTCCCTTTTTTCCACTCTCTCTCCTTCTTTTGGGAGGAGGGGAATCACTGTGTTCTTATAGATTTTTATTTACTCAGTGTGATGTAATCAATTACAGTCATTATTCTTTTTGATGCTCAAATTAACCCAATTTTTGCCAGTGGGCGCCTTTTATCTTATCTCCAACACGAGAAATCGAATGCTTACATTTCTTTGTAATTTTCTACCTTTCTTCCTCCCTCCCTCCCTCTTTCCCTTCTTTTTCTTTGCTTTGGGGTGGGAGGTGCTTATAACATTGGCTGGAACGAGACAATTTAGGTCGTGGTGGTAAAGGAGGGCTTCTTATCTCGCTCTTCTCCTTAATTAAACTGGATTTCGTTTTCTACTGCAGTCTACTTATTTCAGGGCTTTTCTTTAATAAGTAAGTGTTATTCTGTTTCTAGATTAGAATGTGTTTTAATCATGTGTAAACACTGAATTCACGGGGAATTTATTTGAAGTTAACCAGTGTGTTCTCTCCGTTGACCCAATAAAGTGATCAATTACATTAATAGGTTTCCTATTATTAAACCATCTGTATAGTCTTCTGATACACCCAAACTGAACATCTGAATACTGTTTATTATTGTTTGAATTCTGTGTTGATTCATTATGCTTAGTTTTATATATAGATTTATTGGTATTTTTTATTTATAACTAAGTATAAACTATATGTAAATTATATCAATAACATAAATAATATATAGCTATATATAAATATATAAAAATTATATTAGTAATATAGACTGTATATAAATATATAAATTATATATTAATAATATATAAACTTTACATAAATATATATAACTATATATAAATGAATGAATGAGATTAGTCTGCATTTTTATTATAGTATGTATCTAAAATTTATAAAAATGAATTGGGAAACTGTTGTTTTAGTTCTCTCAAAAAATGAATATGATGTCTGGATGATTATTCTCTGGAATTTAAAAAGCCTTTATCTGTAAAATCTTCTCGGGCTTTATTCCTTTTTCGGGGTCAATCTGATAAATGAATTCATTAATCTCATGGTTATCAGTCTATTTAGAGTTTCTACTTCTACTTGAGACAGATCAATTCTTTTCCTAGAAAATTACTTATTTGCCTAAATTCAGACTGTTGACCATAAAATTCTTTCGTACATTTTAAATTGCCTCCTCGTCTGCAGTCTTACTTCCTTTTTTGGGGAATTTTGTATTTCTCCCTCCTTCCGTCTCTTCCTTTATTCCTCCCTCTCTTTTTAAAATAAGATTGGTTAGAGATTTGTCTATTTTATTGTATATTTTTTAACCCAAGAACTAGTACTGGTATTTATTTATCTTGTTTATAGCACTTTCTTATATCTAATGTTTTCATATCTAATGTTTTCATCTATGTGTCTGTTTTTAATAATGTATACTTTATGAGTGCCTTGCTTTTCTCTTTATGCTGTCTTGGATAAAGAGCTAATTTATTTATTTCCATCTTGTCATGTTAGTAACGCTAAGCTAGTCATCCTTTCCTGCTGAGCCCAGATTTGACCTAAGGATTCCTCTCAACATGCAGCCATATGTTGTCACATGTAGGATAGAAGATAGTGCTGTGTCCATCTTTGGAAAATACAATTGGCTACAAGACCTCTTTAATATGTTCAAATTCACCCAAATTATGGTCTTGTACAGCCTACGTTTCCCACTCTTAAATTTTAAGAATAAATTTATTCTTAAACGTGAATGGAATGAATTTCTCGTTCATAGACTTGGGAGAAAATTTATGTTTTAGTGAGTTTTAAGTGGCATATTTTCCGAGTCTTTCTAAATAAAGGGGATATTTTTTCTCTTACTTTCAGAAATAGTGTTTTGACCCTCACTGTCAGTTTTGTGTAATAACTTTTCCCCTAAGACTCTGGAGATATTATTTTTTTATCCTTTACCTTTGGGGGTCATCAAGTCTGAAGACAGCCCAAATTTAAATTCTTTGTAAATAATTGTTTTTCTGCTTGGATACTTTTAGGATTAAAAAAAAAAGTGTAATTAGAGCATTTCACCAAGATATCTAGGTATATAGGTTTTTGTTGTTGTTTTATTGGACTTTACTGGAAACATGACAAACAGACAAACTCTTCTTATTTGCAATCATAGCACAGGAAAATCGTCACCTGTTTATTTTTGTGTATTGGCTCTGCTCCTTTGTCATTGTATTTATCTCAGGAACTTTGTTATAGGTTGCTATTTATCTACCAATATTTCCTCTCCCCCTTTTCCTTACTTATTGAACTATGACTTAATTTTGGAATGGTCCCAGTTTAAAAACTCTATTTCCCAGTCTTCCTTGCAGGTAGAGGCAGTCATATGACATACTTGAGTCCAATGAGATACATTTGGAAGTCACTGGGTAGGACTTCTGGGAAAGCTCTTGAAGGGGAGCTGACTCATCTGGCATGCTGCATTTGCTCTTACTCTTCCTCCATATTCAATCTGGAATGTGGTCATGGTGGCTGGAGTGCCAGCAGCCATTTTGTAAGCTGGGGTAGAGAGTCACACACTAAAGATGGTAGAGCAAGGGCTAAGAAAAAGTCTGGATCCAGGGTAGGGTAGCTGCCCTACCAGCCTGGATCTGTCATCTCTGGACTTCTTGTCACAGGAGAGAAAAATAAACTTGTCTCTTGACTAAGCCATTAGTGACGTTTTATTTTGGTCAATGTCTTTGAACAAAATCCCACTCTAATAAACAATCTTTCCTAAAGGTAAATTATCTGCCTCCAACTATCATCCTTTCATGCATCGTTTTTTCCTTTGGCCCTCCTTTTATATTCTTAGAGAGCTTTCTTATTTCTTTTCTACATTTCTAATTTGAATTTCCACTCCAAAGCAGACTTATTTCTATTATTGCCTTTTAAGTTTTCTTGATCTGTTCCTCCATTTGAGCCATATTCAGCTTGCATTTCATCCAGTTTCCTTTGCTCCTTGAATTTGTTTCTTCTAAAATTAAGTCTCAAGTTCTTTTTCACCTCAACTTTCATCTGGTTTTGAAGGACCTTTTATGCATTTATGACATTTATTTCGAATGCAAAATAGATGCAGTTTAGACTTTTCTACTGTTTGCTGTGGCTTCTCTCAAACTCTGCTTTTTCCTGAGTCTTTAGAGTTGTATTCCCTTTATCTGCCTGTTAGACATTTTTTTTTTTTCAGTTTATTCACCTTTGGACAGTAAAACCATCCAGGCTGGGGCTGGCCTGGTGGCGCAGCAGTTAAGTTCGCATGTTCCGCTTCGGTGGCCCAGGGTTTGCTGCTTCGGATCCCGGGTGCAGACATGGCACCGCTTGGCAAAAGCCGTGCTGTGGTAGGCGTCCCAGTATAAGGTAGAGGAAGATGGGCATGGATGTTAGCTCAGGGCCAGTTTTCCTCAGCAAAAAGAGGAGAATTGGCAGCAGTTAGCTCAGGGCTAATCTTCCTCAAAAAAAAAAAAAAACAAAAAAACAACCATCCAGGCTGATGTTCACTAGATGACAAGGGGTGCATATTCCCTCTGTTCTCCTCAGCTCTGAGTGGGTTCTGCCAGGAGCAGAGTCGTCCCAGTATTAACTAGAGCTACGTGAGATGCCCAGTTCCAGCCACACTTTAGTGCCTCCTTGGCATTTATCTCCTGGGGTTATCCAGCAGGGCTTACTTTGAATGAGTGACTTCCCACGGTTGTCCTGTGTGGTCCTCTGACACTGGAACGGGAATTTGTTCCTAGATAATGATGTAAGGCATGCACTGGGAGGCTCCTCCTCTCCATTTGAGGGGAGAGTGATTCCAATCCTAGGGCAGAGGGCACCCCTGCCGGATGACCCTTTCTCAGCTGGGTTGAAATATAGGGAGGCGCTCGCATCTCCCAACAGCTGTAGAAAGAGACCACTTGGGAAGGAGAGCCTGAAAAGACAGGTCCCCTGAGCGCGATCACGCCTCCGCGGCGGGGGAGGAGCCAGGTGCGTTTTCTGGCGGGGCGTGGCTCTTGCTTCAGCTCTGAAATAGGATGGTATGCTGCAGATGGAAGCCTCGGCCGGCTGTTTTCTTCAGAGTTTGTATCTGAACAGATCACAGTTTTGCAGTCCGGGGCCCATCCCCACTGCAGGTAAGAGAGATTTCTTCCAGGGAGCTGAGAATGTTGATCAGCATTATTGATGCCCCGGGCTGTGCTCTCGGGAGCGGTACCCCCAATGGAAGGCCACGCTCACCTCTGTGTTGGTGGTGGCCAAATCTAGCCCAGGATTTTCCTGACCTAAGTCTGATCGCACTGAGATTTCAAGGCATTTCATCTGAAAAATCCTTTTATCACTACAAGTTTAGTATGTCTAGAGCCAAATTTATGATTTCTCCTGGTAATAACTTGTCATTCTCCCAGCCCTCAAACCTTGTAGTTACGCAACAAGACCCACGTCTAAGGAAACATACTGGAGTTAAGCCACCGGACACCTGCTAAATACCCCTGAGGTTGTTCTAGAATTCCACTTTCCATCCTTTCCATTCTCCTTTCTGTCCCTATGGTGCAGGATTTAAGGACTTCGTGTCAATCACACCAGAGGAGCATCGCTGCTCATCTCCTTCTTCATGTCTCTTCTCGCCTCCCTCTCAACAGGCAGATCAGTTCCAGGTTGATCTTCTTTTACGCAGAAGCTCAGAGATGCTACTCTTTTGCTGAAGAACTGCTGTCTCCTCCCTTTGATCTGTGGTATCAGGTTCAGAGGCCTTGAATTGAATTCCACACTCCTCCACCCAGTGGTACTTCCCACTGCTCTCTAAAACGGATACTCATCTCTTTAGTAGATTCCATATGTCCATTCGGTACTCATCCTCCGCTCTTAGGTTTTATTTATGATGTTTTTTCTGCTTGGAATGCTTCCTGCATTCTTTATCACCAGTTTAGACCTCACCCCTTCTCAGATACCCAGCTCAAATCCAGTTGTCAGATTGTTCTGACGCTTTTTTTTTTTTTAAATGATTCTGGCTTTTGTAAACTGAATAAGAGACATACACATTTGGAAATTATTTCACTGGGTTTGTGTGTAACGTCTTTTGCATCACTTTCATTTAAGTGTCTTATTTGTGCTATTCCTCTTAAGAATGTGCGATAAATAGACCTTTTTTTCCCCCTGTAGCTGTTAAAGTCAGAATCATAACCGTCCGACTTTGAGAGGTAATATAAGATGTCCTCCTTCTCTGTGCTTGGAATTGTGCTGCTCAAGCTGACATCACCCCATTGCACAGGGACTACCGGCGTGCCGGCCGAAGACATCATTTTAATCATTTTCTGCTTTATACTTTCTTGGCACATGTGGTCAATGGTTTAATCTGTGCTGCTGATTAAATAGCTCTTTATTGAAAACATGAGTTTTTGTTTTGTTTCTGGGGTTTTTTTTGGTTCCTAAAGCACAGATTGCTCTGGCACTGCCAGCAAATTCCTCACGAAGCACCAGGTGGTTTTCCTCTTTTGGTGGAGTTCGTTTATCGTGTCTTTCCCCCACATTTCTCGTTCCTGAATTGCTGTTAGAAAAGGCCTGACTTTTCTGTCTGCACGTGTACTTTCCTCTGTGATGTATTTACCACCCCACCAGGAGCATCATCTTCCTAATCTATGTCTGTAATATTCGCTTTTAAATAGATTGGACCATTAGGACAGTGGTCTGTGCCTTTATAAGACTGTCCTTTCTCTTAGACCCAGTGACCCCTTGTTAGGACAGTATTTTCCCAAGTGCTTTCCATAAAACTGCTTTAGGAGGAAAATAGGGCTTATGCAAGGATAAAAGGTAGGGGGAGGGGTTTCAAAGGTCAAATAAGGTGACTTGAACAAAGAGAAGCACGTTTCTTAGCTGCAGGACTTCTCAGGGCTTTTGGTGTGCTGGAGTGTGGCTCAGTCTCCCCCGCCCTCGGCTGTAGGTGGCCTGGTGCATCTGTGAGAGTGCTGCGGCCCCACACTGAGCAGCCCTGATGTGAACTGTGCCTCTGGGAGCGGTCCAGTGACATGATCCCAGAGGGGACGACGGTGGCATTCCAGAAGTATCTGGCTTGAGGCTCTTTAAAGACTATCTTTCAGAAATAGTGTATAATGGGAAAGGTATTTTTCACATCATTCATACCATTTTAATTCGTTTTCTTTTTCCTTCCTTCCCTATTTTATTACCATATCTTCCTTACTTGTAATTTTCCTGCTTTTTATTTTCTTTCCTTTAGAAGTTTAACGCACTGTTTTATGCTCTTCTTAGCTTTCTGGTCTTTTATTTTCTTAATTCAAGTTCAGTTGAATTTTATCTTAATGGCTTTATTTCATTATTAATTTTGAGGGATCCATCTTTAGAAAAAGTACAGCGCAGGGTCCCAGGGGGGTGGCGCTGGGGTCAGAGGATGTGGTTTCATTCTCTTTCTACCAGTTTGTCTCTGGGCATCTTTAGGCGAGTTATTTAGCCCTCTCTAAGCCTCACTTTTCTGATCTGCAAAATGGAGTTAGTGATGAGTCGTTTTAAATATTAGATGACAAAATGTGTCTATAGTTCTTGGCCCTGTGCCCAGGCTAATAAATTCTTCTTCTTTATTCTATAAATAATAAATGTATAATTATTATTTATTAGTTCTAGTAAAAGTTCTTTACAGTTTTAATTTTTGCATTTTAAGCTGCTTTATCATGTTTATTGTTAAATTTATACTTATTTAATATTTTTGAGGATTTTATTCTTATTTCTTTTTTTTCCTTCTATTCATCTCTAATCTTTGAAATTTTGTATTTTGATATTCTTTTTTTGGTTTTATTTAACTTTTATTTCTCTTCATTAATTTTTTTCAATTTCATCTGTTTTTTTTTTTTTTTTTGAGGAAGATTATCCCTGAGCTAACTGCTGCCAATCCTCCTCTTTTTGCTGAGGAAGACTGGCCCTGAGCTAACATCCATGCCCATCTTCCTCTACTTTATATGTGGGACACCTGTCACAGCATGGCCTGCCAAGTGGTGTATAGGTCTGCACCTGGGATCCAAACCAGTAAACCCTGGGCCACCAAAGCGGAATGTGTGAACTTAACTGCTGCGCCACTGGGCCGGCCCCTGAATTTTGTTATTTTTATGATGACTTATATTTATATGATTACATGAAGTGGGATGAAGGGAGATCTGAAATGAAGAGGACGCAACTAACGATGAGGCCAGAGATGACAAAGGCTTTTCTCTTTAATTGTCAAGTCACTGCTCCCCCTCTTAAATCTCCTGTATCTTTTCACATCAGTTCTCCAGAAAAATCCTACTGTGATCTACTCATGAATTCCTCCTTGAGTGAATATGAGTTCTCCTTTCATTGGGGGAACACCCAAGTGCTGGAGTAATGCTGTCCGCTCATGGCACTCATCAACCGTGAAGAACCCACATCTCACATCCATCCCTTCTGGCCTTCGTCATCCTTTGTGTAGCTTCTTTTGTTATTTTTTTGAAGGTAGTTTCTAAAAGATGTCAGGATCAGTCTTCTAGTCTTAGATTATGATGATGATTCAATATATTGCATTCAGTTTTCTCCCACTAGATCGGGAGAACCCAACATAGCACAAACTCTCTTCTTGCCGTACCCCTCTTGGGACGTGTCGATGCAAATAATCCACAATCGATCTATAAATCAAAACCTGGGGTGAGTTTATTACGAGCCAGGTTTGAGGACTATAGCCCAGGGTGGGCTGTACAGAGTGTAAGTAAGAGCATACGTCACATATGATAGGAATGTCCCTTTTGCAATAGACACAAGGTTGCTTTGCTGGCCCAACAGGGTGAGCATAGCAGGTAAATAATTAATCCTTGGTTTCTAGGAAGAGATGCTGATACTGGCCCTAATATCAATCCTCCTATATTAAACCCAGCATATATGGGGTTAAAACCGAAAGCACTCATTCCATTTCCCCGCTTCCTCCTTGGCTCCCTGGCACCAGAATCCACCGTCCATCATGGAGGTAGACAACCAAGAACACCCACCTGCAGATTCCCTCATCTCACTACCTTCTTCCCTGCAAACAGCCTCACAAGGCCAACACAGGCTGGTGGCAAAACACTGACCAACAAGGCCACAGATTCCCCTCTCCCTACAAGCAGCCACTTTCCTTGCAACCTTTAAAAGCCCTCACCTCCCATCTTTTGGAGAGACAAGGTGAATTTGAGGGCTCACTTTCATCTTCTGGCTGACATCACCCGAAATAAAAACGCTTTCCTTGCCATACACCTGGGGTTCCAGTTTTTATTTGGCTCCTCTTGTGTAGCAGGTAAAGAACCTGTAATTGTATGTGGTAACAGTGCTTATCTTTAAAGGAATGCCAATATGGGAGAAGATACGTCCTTATCTTTAAGGGCATCATTCCTGTCTTTGGGACATTGTAAACGTTTAAAGCAGATGTACCATGCACGCTCAACAGGCCACGTCAGGTACTTTTGAAGAAACAAGGTCAAGACAAATTGATTTCAAACCAAATGTGTTCTTCATATTTTCCAGTATATCCTATTGCTTGCCATTTATTTATCACTAAGGAGAACGCTGAGCAGTGGCGTGGTCTGCCAGCCCTGGGAGGTGATGTGTTCCACTTACACTCCTGACTGAAGGCTTTCAGCCTCTGGCTGTGCTATTCTTTGCCTAAATCCACGGAGAGGAGTCCTGAAGAAACTCTTGATTCAGCTGACTCATGAGGGAGCCCCACTCACATGGTTCTGGAATCCCTCAGAAGCCACCTGTACAGGAATTGCCAAGACCTGGGGCACCTTGGCTCACTGATCAGTCAAACCACTTAACTTATGGTTGGAATTGAGCTACACAAGGCAGCTGGCCGTGCCCTTTGGGGCCACTGGTTTCCTTGGAGTATGCCTTTCTTGGAATGTAGCTGAGAGCATTGACATTTCTCTTGGGTTTTGATATCATATGTTTGTGAGAGATTTAGATTTTGGAAAACTAATTCCTCAGTTTTTAAGGAATTGAGAAAATCAGAATCTTTGGTAACACTAAGGGTGTACCGACCACTCGGATTATATTCAGCCCCAGAGGGACTACAGCCAGACCTTCTAAATCAGGATTTTTCCCTCTGGTCCCATCTTAGCCTCTGATCTTTTGGATGCAGTTGACCTCAATGTTTTAATCCTTCTGAGAATATGCACACAATATGCTTGGACTGTATGTGTTTATTTATATATTCATTTATTGCCCTGTGTTACACATTTTCTATGATGGAAAAATTCTCTGAGGGCCTGAAATCTAGGATTAACTGGCACTGGGGTCTCATTGAGAAGTGGGATGACTGCTTTTGTTTCTTAACGTGTGGCCTGGATACTCTGCATCAGAATCTCATGGGGGATGCTAATTAAAAATGCAGATTCCAGGGGCCAGTCCCGGGGCGAGTGGCTAAATTCAGCAGCCTGGGGTTCTCCAGTTCGGTTTGGCTCCTGGGCACAAACGTACACATCACTCATCAAGCCACGCTGTGGCAACATCCCACGTAGAAGAATTAGAATGACCTACAACTAGGATATACAACTATGTACTGGGGCTTTGGGGAGGAAAAAAAGGAAAGAGGAAGATTGGCAACAGAAGTTAGCACAAAGCCAATCTTCCTCACCAAAATTAATAATAATAATAATGATAATAAAAACAATAAAATAAAAATGCAGATTCCAAGCTCCCAGGGTGGGGCCCTGGAATCTGTCCCCTGAGAGTTGGAGCTGTGGCTATTGCCTAAAATCAGCATTTTAAAACAAGTTTCCAGGGTAATTCTTATGTGCACACCGGTGTTCGTTCCTCTAGGACAGCTTTGTCTCCAAATTGAGACTTAGAAATGTATTCACACACAGAATCCACTAGGGAGTGGTAGCCCCAGAGAGTAGCCTGGGGCAGGCAGCTCCTCCTTGTGCCAGACCATCAGCTATTGTTCTGAGAAGAGGCCCTGCCTCACTCCTGTCCACACAGTGCCAACAGGCCCTCTGAATATCAGCTCAGGAGTAACACCAGGCTGGCTTCTCACCCCCTGCATCCCTTCCCCACAGGCTGGGCTTCTCTGTCCAGCAGACGTTCCTTCTACTTTTTTGTTTTACCCCTGGAATTTGACAACATAGCTTTTGGGTGAGCTGCCAGGCTTAAACATTGGTTCTTTTAGGACACAAATTTTAGCATCCACTTGTTAGCTTCCTGTGCCTTGTGCTCAGCAATGAGTGGCCTTGGCTTGTCTGGGGCATCTGTCAGGGCCGTGAGGTAGACACAGCACCAGGTCCTGGGTTGAGGCCCACTTGGGAGGATGGATGCTGCATTAGTTGCACTTGGGCTCGGCGGTGTTGTAACCACCGGCCCTCTAGGACCAGTTCAACTGACCCCATCTTATCAACAGAGTAATTAAAAGTGGTTTTTCAGGAACTGAGAAACAACTCCTTGTCCAGTTCAGGCCAGTTGGGACCACCAACCCGTCAGCTGGGCCTGTGCAAATGCCTGATGAGTGACCCTTTTGATGTCGAGGGGCTGAAAACCCCACCCTCAGATCATGCTAACACCACCACTTTGTGAACATGCGTCCTATGAAGAGCCATGTAGCTTGATGACGCTTGTGTAGATTATCAGTTACCTCCCTTCTCCTTACCTCCAATCACCTGTCTCCACGTTTCAGACCGCCCTGCCCTTCATCCCATAAATTTTGCTCCAAGCTCTGGATCGGGGAGACAGATCTGAGAGCGTTGCTTCCTGTCTCCTTACAGATCGATCTTGCAGTAAAGCTTTTTTCCTTTCTCAAAAGCTGATGCTGTCATAATTGGCTCTTTATGCACGTCGGGCAGGAGAACCCCAATTTCGTGCAGTAACAGTGTGGCACTTCAGACTGGAGAGTGGAAGGTCCCTTTTGGATGCCAGCTCTCACCCCCCAGCTTGAAGGTGGGGGTGTGACTGTGGGAGCCCAGCCCCAGCACCTTTATGCAGCTGCTGCTTCAACTGCCTGAAGGACTTTTGGGAAGCTCTTCCTGGCTACCAGCTCCTGGTTCAATTTGCAAAAAGTACTTGGCTATGCCAAGTACACTCACTGGGGAGACTGAGTTGTTTACCTTATTTGATTGCTATTTTGGAGTGGGCAAAAGATATCGATTGCGTTATGAATTTGTATAGCTCAGAAGTCTAGAGGGAAGGAGGTAGTCTTTATTTGTAAACTCAAGAGCACACCTTGTAACCTTCTTGGTCAATATTTGACTTGCTGACCGCCAAGCCCACATCAGCTCCACAAGCACAGCCCTCTCACCACTCTTCCACCTGCAGGCTCACCATGGGTGATGGTACTGCCCTGCTTATGGTTGACAATTGCTCCAGCATGTGTAAGGTCAGCCTTGCAGGCAGTGACGGTGCTGGAGCTGTCTTCCCTTCCATCATAGGGCACCCCCAGCACGGTGGAGGGTGTGGGCCAGAAGGACTCCTATGTGCGTGATGGGGCCCAAAGTAAGAGGGGAAACCCTGGCCCTGAAATACCCCATCAAACATGGTGTCATCACCAGCTAGGATGACATGAGATGATCTGGCAGCACACATTCTACAGCGAGCTGCATGTGGTCCCTAAGGAGTACCCCATGCTGCTGACTGATGCCCTCCTGAATCCTAAGGCCAACCAGGAGAAGATGACCCAGATCGTGTTCAAACCTCCAGCACCCTCACTGGAGGTACATGGCCATACAAGCTGTGCTGTCCTTTACGCCTCTAGTCATACCACAGGCGTGTGATGGACTCCTGCAATAAGCTCACCCATACTGTGACAGTCTACAAAGCGTATGCCCTCCCCCATGCCATCCTGTGTCCGGACCTGGCTGGCCGGGCCCTAAGGGACTGCCTCAGGAGACCCTCACAGAGTGTCACTGCCACAGCCAAGCAGGAAATTGCATGAGTATCAGGAGAAGCTGTACTGTTTTGCTCTGGACTTGGAGCAGGAGATGGCCACCACAGCCTCCACCTCCTCCCTGGAGAAGAGCTGTGAGCTGGCTGATGGTCAAGTCAAAACCATTGGCAACAAGTGGTTCCACTGCCCCGGGGCTCTTCCAGCCTTCCTTCCTGGGCATGGAATCCTGAAGCATCCGTGAAACTACCCCTGACTCTGTCATGAAATGTGACGTTGATGTCCACAGCATGTGATGTCTATGCGAACATGGTGCCGTCAGATGGGACCACTGTGTACCCGGGCATTGCTGATTGAGAAGGAGATCCCCCACTCTGGCTCACACATGATGAAGATCCAGATCATCATGCCTTCCATCCTGCTTCACTGTCCCCCTTCCAGCAGATGTAGATGAGCAAGCAGGAGTACCATGAGTCCAGCTCCCACGCTGTCCATCGCAAATGCTTCTGGGCTGACTGCGTGTTGCATCCTTTCTTTACAAAATCTAGCTTGTGTAGGAAACTAGAGGACGTTGGCATGGTGTATTTATTTATTTATTGTCACTTGACTCAGGATTTAAAAACTGGAATGTTGAAGGTGACAGCAGCCAGTTGGAGTTGCATCCCCAACGTTCTGCAGTGTGACTGAGTGTTTTAATTGTACATTGTTTTTATTCTTTGGTTTTCTTTGAGTCATTCCAAATATCCTGAGATGCGTTGTTCCAGGAAGTTCCATGCCTTCCCAAACACCTCCCCTAAGGGGAATGAGGGGAATGGCCCAGACCTCGCCCGAGTCCACTTAAGAGAGGATGATAGCATTGCTTTTGTGTAAATTGCATAATCCAAATCTTTTTAATCTTCTGCCTGAATACTTGCTCTTCTTATTTTGTGTCGTTTTGAATGGTCAATCATCATGACCCCCTTTTTTGTCACCCAACTTTCAATGCATGAAGACTTTTGGTCTCCCTGGGAGTTGGCTGAGGTGCTGAGGCAGTTCAAAAAAAGTACACACCTTAAGGAAAAAAAGAAAAAGACTTGACCAGTCCTTTGGCTGGCTGTAGTTGGGGACGGGCTCCTTCAAGTTCTGCCTCGGGGTCACAACTGGAGAAGAATGAGTTGCCTCTGTTGTTGAGCCAAGTTTTGAAAGCCTTAGAGGGGTCTTATGAAATTAATGGGTCAGGGCACCTGAAACTCCCATTTTATCCCATCCCCCCTATCTTTTATTCTGTCCATCCACCTGGACCTGTGCTTTATCCCTTACAAGGCCTCAGCCTGGGCACACTGCCTGGCAGGATGACCGTGGTGTGCTGGGGTCGGGGTAGGTTTACTCCACAAAAACCTGGCATGTGGAGTGACCTCACTCACCCTCCTCACCAAGAACCACAAAGGCCTTGCTCAAATCCCTCGTCACACATCGTTCCCAAGGGAAGAGACCAAGTACCACATCCTTAGTGCTTAGAGCAGCAGTCACAAGTCTCCAGGTTGAGGCCAGAAGAGATCACGGGCCGTGATGCAGTGTTTAGCCAAGCTCTGGTCTGACCTGCCCCACTGCTGGCCTGAACCCAGCCTGCCTTCTTGGGTCTGGAGGTCACTGCGGAGTGGCCCAGGGACCAAGATGAGTATGCACCCAGAGATGGGGCTGTAATTCGTTGCCCATGATTTCCCTGGGCCTCGGTCTTACACCCTCAACCCCACCCTGATCTGGAAGACCCACACCCTTTGCCTTATCTCAGTGTTGTTGCCAACATTGACTCTGCCACCCCTAGAAAGCTCTGTGCTGCTCTTTGTATCTCCACAGTCCTGGCCTGGTCTGCCACTCCAGGGAGGGGTGTTCTGATAGGGTAGAGAGGAGAGGCACCGTGTTGGGAGGGAAGCTCTGAGATAGACCCTCCTTGGTTCCCTTGTTATCAAGCCAGATGCAGGCACACCCCAGAAGCACCCAGATACCACCTCTGGTAGAAGCGCCCAACCTACCACCTGTTCCCAGTGTTGATCACAAAGAGGAGAAATTGAGGAAGCTTTGCTCTGACCAGACGCAATTTCTGCTGACCCAGGGTGTCGGTCTTCATGGAGCTGGCAGCCCTGGCTGCCCCTGTGTCCACAGTCGTCTTGCCCTCAGCTGGCTCCATCGCCTGCTGCACTGGGAGGAAAAGTGAGCCTGTGGGAGTGCAGTAGGGCCTCAATCCACACTCCCTCAGGGAGTCCTTTCCCTGGCTGGTAATGGGGGCCTGTGAGGAGGGTGCTGGCTACTCCCTTTCAGCCCCTTCAGTGCAGTGAGCCAGGAATTACATGAAGAGCCCCTGGGGAAACGTGTGGTCCTGGCAGGAGTTGCGCATCTCTGCCTGCTGCATCGGCCACACCTGCCATCACCTTGGGTGAAGATGCTTCAGCCGTGGCCGTCCCTGTCAGTTCTATTTTTCTCCTGGGCCATGTACTCTTTTCCTTTGCGGCTCCCTCTCTCCTGCCTGGTCACCTCAGACTTTGATCAGCAGGTCCTAGACCTCTCAGCACAGTATCTGCTTGCAGGGGTGTGAAGCATCTAGAAAAGTGGACTACTGGGGAGTCAAGGGCATGGACTCTCCAGCCATTTTTAGCTGTGGGCCGTGCGCAAGTTTAAAGCTTCAGTGTCTTCATCTGTACAATTGGGATGACTGTTCTACTCATTTCCTAGGATTGTTATTGGCTTAAATGAGGAAATATATGTAATATGATTAACATTGTGACTTGGGGCCGGCCTAGTGTCATAGTGTTAAGTTCGCACACTCCACTTCTGTGGCCCAGGGTTCCAGGGCCTGGATCCTGGGTGCAGACCTACAAACAGCTGGTCAAGCCATGCTGTGGAGGTGTCCCACATACAAAATAGAGGAAGACTGGCACAGATGTTAGCTCAGCAACAATCTTCCTCAAGCAAAAAGAGGAAGATGGGCAACAGATGTTAGCTCAGGGCCAATCTTTCTCAACAACAACAAACACAACACAACATTGTGACTGGCCCATAGTTCCCTTTAATAAGTATTAGTAATTGTTCACTGTTCCCCCCCGGTGGTCATTTTACCCTCATCTTAATCTAGACATAGGTGTCCTGAAGCTGCTGGAGACACGGGCTGAGAAGAAAGAAGAACAAAGCGTCAGATTCAGTGGGACACCTGAAGCTCTCTGAAGAGCTCCAAAGCTTAAGTCAGGGATTTTGCCTTTTATCTCTCAGTAAATTAAGATTTATCCACTTTGAGGTTTATCTTCTCGTTCCCAGTTTGAAAAGAACTATTAATGAGCCTAAACACACATATATCCTCACGCCCCAACCCCCTGACCCCAAACAATGACCAAGTTAGAGATAGGATATGTGAATCAGACTTTGAAAAGGGAACCACTGTTTCTTACCAAATTTAAATCTTTCTAAAAATTTAAAACTTCCTATCACTTTCAAAAACACAAAACATACTTGAGTTTGAGTCTGGGAGATGTGGTGTTTGGCTGACAGCAATGGTTGCTCCCGGGCAAGCCCAGATCTGGTGGAGAGTTTAACGTTTTATTTCTTATCAGCTTTATAACTCAAGGAAAATGCTTCTGAATTTAAAAAATTTTACCAGCTCTCTAATCTAAGGACAACTCATTCATTTAAATATTGTAGCGCTCTGATCCCTTTGTGATGAGGTGTAGTAACTTTGCCTTCCTAGCCCAGTTGATCTATGAAGCAGATGGAGGAGCACGAGACGAGCTTCCGCCCCTAGAAGTGTTCAGAGACACTCTGAGGGTCGGTTTATGCATCCTCATCAACCCCGAGAAGGCTCGGTCCCACGGCTACATGTGTGCCGTGTGGCCTATCCTGTTGTTTAAGAGGAAGCCCCTTCTCCGCCATTCGTCAAGCCCTTGGTGGGCTATCTGTGAGACCCAAATGGTTCGTCTCTTTGCTTCCTAACACATTTCAAGCCAGCTTCTTGACCAGAACTCAGCTGTAGAAGCAGGAAGGCCTTAGGGAAACTTTCCATCACTGAGTGGAAAAATCTGTTAGGACGATAGAACATTGTTTAAACCTTTTTAAATTTTATTTATTTATTTATTTTGGTGAAGAAGACTGGCCCTGAGCTAACATCTGTTGCCAATCTTCCTCTTTTTCCTTGAGGAAGATTGTCACTGAGCTAACATCGGTGCCAGTCTTCCTCTATTTTGTATGTAGGATGACGCCACAGTATGGCTTGATGAGCAGTGTGTAGGTCCACGCCCAGAATCCAAACTCCCAAATCCTGGGCCACCGAAGGGGACTGTGTGAACTTTATCACTATGCTGCCAGGCTGCCCCCTAACCCTTTGTTGTTTTTAAATAATAGTTGTCTTTTTTCTCTGTCTATAGAGATCCATATCCATTATAGAAAATTAAGAAAAAGATCTCACAGGGTTTTTTCTATCACCAGATGAATACATGTACGTACACACATATTTTAACCTTTTGTAACTCCTTTTTTCTCTACAATTTATTGCAATAACATCTCAAGATTATTTTGATACTATTTTGTTGATTCTTAGATATAGATATATTCCAATTTATTTAACCAAACTCCTGTTGTTGGGCATTTATAGGTTCTTACCACTTTTCACTGTTTTAATAATGATAAGATAATCTTCCTTCTGGATTAATCTTTTGGCACATCTGTTATTAAATATGTGCTCCTTTTCTGTCTGGCTTCATTCATTTAGCATAATGATTTGGAGGTTCATCCATGTTGTAGCGTGTGTCCTCAGTACTTCGTTTATTCTTATGGCTGAATGACACTCCATTGTACGTATATACCAAAATTCATCATCAGTTGTGGACATTTGGGCTACCTTTTGGCTATTGTGAATAATGCTGCTGTGATCATGTATTTATTTGTTTTTTCTACTTTTGGGTATAAATCTAGGAAAGGACTTGCTGGGTCCTATGGTGATTCTGTGTTTAACTTTTTGAGGGATTATGGCATTTTCAAAAATAGCGTTTTAATTTTACAACAGTTTCAGATTTACAGAAAAATTGAGAAAGCATTACAGAGAATTCCCATATATCTCACACCCAGTTTCCCCTACTATTAACATCTAATATTAATATAGCATATTTGTTACAATTCATTAACCCATATTTATTTATATATTATTAGTAGTGAAAGTCCATACTTTCAGATTTCCTTAGCTTTTACCTGATACCTTTTTTCTGTTCTAGGATTCCATCCAGGATAGCAAATTACATTTTAGTCACCATGTTTTCTTTGGCTCCTCTTGGCTGTGACAATTTCTCAGCCTTGCCTTGTTTTTGATGACCTTGACAGTTTTGAGGACTGCTGATCAGATATTTGTAGACTGTTCCTCTATTGGGATTTTTTTCTCAAAATTAGCCTAGGGTTGTATGTTTTGAGGAAGAAGACCACAGAGGTAAAGTACCATTTCATCACAGCGTATCAAGGGTACATGCTATCGGCGCGACTCGTCACTGTTGATGTTGACCTTGCTCAGCTGGCTGAGGTGGTGTTTGTCAGGTTTCTCCACTGTGATGTTCCTCTTTGTTCCCTTTTCCACACAGTGGTCTCTGAAAGGAAGTCACTGCGTGCAGCTCACACTTAAGAGTGGGGCTATGCTCCGCTTCCTTGAGGGCAGAGCATCTGCATAAATTATTTGGAATTCTTCTCCACAGGAGATTTGTCTCTTCGCCTCCACTGTTAGTTTATTCAATCATTTATTTATATCAGTATGGACTCATGAGCATTTATTTTATACTTCAAGTTATAAACCAATGATGCATTATTTATTTTCTTGCTCAAATTCTTCCAGCTTTGGCCACTGGGAGCTCTTTCAGTTGACTCCTGTGTCCTTCTGACATACCGCCAATCCTTGTTGGCGGGGGGGGGGTTGGTTGTTTGCTTTTCTTGAGCATTTCCTTGCTTCCTGGCACTACAAAGTGTACCCAGGCTCATCTGGTATATTTCTTGTTTCTGTCCTAGAATCAGCCATTTCTCCAAGGAGCTCTGGTTTCTTTTATTGAAGAATGGAATTAGATAGACGCCAAAATCTGGGTCTTAGGTTTTATAGCACTTTTGATGTTCAAAACCCCATGTAATTAAATTTTACATAGTAAGATTATCAATCTTTGACTTAATATTTTCTCACTGTGCTTTTATCTTTAAAATGCCTTCTTTCTAAGAATAGGTGGATGGATGACTTAGGAATTTAGAAGTGAATAATATTCACGTATGTCCTTTTAATTATTTATTGGTTTTATTTATTTTTTTATTTGCTGAGGAAGATTTGTCCTGAGCTAACATCCGCTGCCCGTCTTCTCCTTTATGTATGTGAGCCACTGCCACAGCATGACCACTGACAGGTGAGTGGTGTTAGTCCATGCCTGGGAACTGAACCCAGGCTGCCAAAGTAGAGTGCACCAAACTTAACCACCAGGCCACTGGAGCTGGCCCTCTTGGTGTTATTTTTTAACATTTGAATCTTTAAATATACAAGCTATATTTTTGATGCATAGTATAAACTAGGTATTTTACATTTTTCCAAAATAAATTACTAGTTCTCTTAATAAGATTTACATTACACTTTTTAAGTAATTTTTCCCTATTCTTTGAATCTTGAGATCTGGATTGCTTGGATTATGGGTTAAGCTGTGTGAACTCAATCTAGTCCGTAGGGCCCCTTAATACAGTTGAGAGAATGTGTCACTGGTAAAATCAGAATTGTTTTGCTATCTCCTTTTTTCTTATATCTTAATAAACAGTTTCTAGATGCAATGGATGCATGTCTTCTTGCTGTGGAAGTCTAGAGAATATGCTTCTTCCCTTAGTTGAAAAGTCTATCTACTCTAATATATAGCCACCATAGATAACTTCAAATTCTCTGCTGCCCAAGTGTTACTGGGGTGTGGTTGTGAGAAACAGAACACATGAAACATTTTCTGAAAGATCTGTGGTCTATCCGACAGTCTGTATATTTTGCATGTTACTCCCAGGGCGGAACAGAGCAAAAGAAAACAAAGCAGAAGCAGACTCTAGTCCACCAGTATTGGTCTTTTGTAGATCGGCCGGTGCTTTGGTTTTGGCCCCATTCTTGCGCTATGGGAAGCTGTGAGAAGCAGCCGCACTGAAACTGGAGCTGGGTACCTGAGGGTTATCATAAATATTCAATAAGATTACCTTTTGACCTCATTATGAAAAGAAGTTAATCTTGTCAATTTGCTGTTTTCCTCTTTAACCTGAGGGTCACAAGGATTTATGAGCTTGTTTTACAGAAGAAAGAGAATGCCTTTAAGGATCACCAGATAACCAGCCCCTAGCTGCCGTTGACTCCAGAAGTCAGATTGCCCGTGGGTTTATCAGGAGTGAAAGAAACATGGATTACGGATTACCCCTTTGTTTCTTTGAAACTCCTCCTGCCAAGCCCCTTAGCTCTATAAAACCCTCTGCCTTCTTCTCTTGTTAAGGTGGATTTGAGAGAACCCGTGCTCCCACCTTCTCATTTTGGTCAACTCGAATAAGCTTTCCACATCTCCAAGCATTGATTTCTCAGTGATTGGCTTACTGTGCATCAGGCACACAAATTTGAGATTAAAAGGTTCAGTGTCAAAACCACACTCGGATTCATCATTTGGGACCTTTGTGATGGAACATTGGTCCTCTCCATCACCCTCCATCTCCTTTATGGTGACCTTAGGAAGAATGCTTATCAGGCTCGTGGGTTGGCAGAAACTTCCCCAGCATGATTGGTGGTTAGTTTTTTCTTATGGTCACTGTTTCCTCTACCAATGGTATTTCACTCTTTTGTTTTACAGACAGGAAGCTCAGAGCCAAATCATTGGTCCATTTACAGCAAAATGTTTGCCTCTGACTGAATTTTACCATCCTGGTTCCGAGTTTTGCTTTGTTCTTTTCCATTTAATTTTCTGTGGTATTGGATTTAAGGTTTATCTGCCTCAGCACTATTGACATTCTGGGCCAGATAATTGTTTCTTGTGGGGGTCTTCCCTGGGCTTTGTAGGATGTTTAGCAGCATCCCTGGCCTATGCTAATAGCAGCCTCCCCACCCCCATTTTAGCCAGAAAAAATGTCTTTGGACTTTTCCAAATGTCCCCTGGAGAGCAAAATTGCCCTTGGTTGAGAACTACTGGATTTTATGTACTTATGTCATCACTAAAGTATTTTTGGCTCTAAGGCAATGTATACAATTTTAAATTAATAATAAATAATGAAATAAATAAGCCTTAACAGGTGAAAAAAGAAGGGAATGGAGCATTGATATATGGATCTAGAAATCAGAGCCTTAATAAGTTACCCAAGCATCATTGTTACAGCTCCGAACCCCTGTGAGTGTATTCACCTGGTGGTTCTAGAGTGGGAATTAGCCCATGGAAGCTGCCATGCTTTTAAAGAGAGAAGCTTCTGAAGCAGAGAAATAGAGGCTGTGTGATGGACCAGCCTCCTCTGGGTATGCCCTCTCCAGTCGTTTATAGACAAGGAAGACGAGTGGCAGTATCAGCAGCCAGAGGTAGCAGGGCCCTGGCCAAGCCCACGTCCACACGCAGGCAGCGCTCCTCCAGTGCGTCCACTGGCCAGTAGAGTGTGGCGTGTAATTCAGAACATGTGGACATGAGAAAATGAAGACAAGATTGAGTGAGCCATGGAGACCATCAAATTAGGACATAAGAAATGGGTTATTTGGCACTTCGGGGGGTCTTATTGCTTCTAAAGACTATTTTAAGGCTCCTTTATGTGTAACACAATTGTATACCCCTTCAGGAACTCGCCTCTGGCCAACAGTGGGTAATGGAAATTTTGTACTTTCAGAATTTTCTGTGAAAGACCATTAAAGTTGTCTATCATTTGAGGAAACTTTTACCAAGCTTTCAAAGCCAGAGCTAAAGAATAATAGATAGCACGCAGGCAAACATTTTAATGTGCTTCTGATTTTTCTAATGGAAATACAGATTTAATCATGCAAGAACGTGATGTGTGGTTTTTTTTAACAACACTTCAGGCTAAGAGATCTTTCATCTGAATAGGTAATTGAGCTGTACACTGTTTCAGCCTGTTGAAATGCATAGAGTGCATTTTGCCCTTTGCTTGAAGAAGCAGGATTTCATTTGGCTCTCAGGGTACATTCCTTTGCAAGAGAAGCACAAGCTAGTTTTTCTTTTGTGTTTGCAGAACAGCTGAAATGAAGGAATAGAGAAATGTTGAGAAGTCCTTTTAAGAGCAGAGCTCTGAAACTCACTTCCACACTCTCGATCACTTGGGTGCCCAGAACTTGCTGACACTTAGCTGTGGAATTTTTAGTATCAAGGGTAAGCAAAGAGTTGTTCGGGAAACAATGGGTTTCTTTAGTTTAAAATCAGGTTGTGTCTTTTGTTAGAAAGCCAGTGGTGACACTCCACTTCCCGACTCCAGGGTTCTCCAGTGATGGGCCTTGATGGAGCTGTACTAGGATGTGAATATTAAGAGAGTTTAGATTGAGAAGGGACTGGCCACTGACCACAGCAGTCTTGCCAAAATGGTGTTTTGGTTAATTGCACAATCTTGTTTAGTTTTTGGTCTTCCCTACTCAACAGTGAGCATTGTTTTGCTAAACTCTGCATCGCTCTACCTATTACTGTGCCAGAAGCATAATAGGTACTTAATACATGTTTGAGTTAATTCATATTTAGTGATATGGACGATATGCAAAGATCCCCAAAAGGCACAGCAATCATATTCATAAGAATTGTTCCCAATTCTCGAGAACCTGTTTTGTATCATGTGGCAATTTAGGTTCTCCTGGAAGTGGACTTTGAGATGGAGTTGGGTGTTTGGGATGTGAGAGTGCCTCTGGAGCTAAAATGGGTTGTTCTGTGTGGGGTCAAATTGGCTGGTCCTCACTATCCTTGTCTTTGCATATGAGTCACCATTGGAAGGGCATGATCTTGGGTGAGGTAGCTCTTTTCCTCTGAGGCCGACCTTGCAGAGGCTGAAGGCACAGCTGAAGCCGTGTGCCGACAGCACTCCCAACAGCTGGGCCACATCTGCATGCACGTCTCTGTGTCCATCACATGCCAGCTTAGTTCCCTAGGTGCTTTCCATGTATTATCTCTTGTCTTCACTGTTATCCTTAAAGTTAGCTACTGTTTCCTTTGATTTACAAGTGCAGAAACTGAAGTTGAGGGAGATTAAGTAGCTTGCCTAAGAATACCCATGGAGCTAAAATGAGCTTTGAAGCACACAGATCACTCAGGAATCTTGTTACAATGCACATTCTGATCCAGTAGGTCCCGTGTGGGGCCTGAGAGTCTGCATTTCTAACAAGCTGTCCGGTGATGCCAGCATTGCTGGCATCTGAGGTCTCAGAGACTCTGAGGTCTCCTCCAACACTGAAATTCCATGCGTCTCGAACATGTAGGGACAGCTCCTCCATACAGAAGAATTCCAGTTGATAAATATAGAAGAAATTAAGGAAATAGAATGCCACCATTATAATACCCAGTGATAATTGTTTCAGGTAAGATCTGTGGTTAGATGCTAAAATTCGAAGGTAAAAGTTTAAGGAGAAACACGATATTTGCACGATATCAAAGTGTCTCCCCCCAAATATTTATTGACTACAAAGGGAAAAATAATGTTTACTGCAGACACTACGTTAACCAAGTGATCCAAGTTGATATCACTAGTAATGAGACATATCGACATCATGCACCTCCTATATGATGCCTGAGAAGGACACATCACTTCCGTGTATTCTCTTGCAAAACACACAACCTCAATCTAATCACGAGAAAATATTAGACAAACCCAAACTGAGGGCTATTCTACAAGATAAGTGACCAGAACTCTTGAAAAGTGTGAAAGTCAGGAAAGACGAGAAAAGATGGAAGAATGGTCACCGACTGGAGGAGACCAAGGAGACAGGACAAGTACAATTTGGGATCCTAGACTGGATCCTGGAATAGAAAAAGGACATAAAAATGTGCAAATAAAGTCTCTCGTTCATAGAATTGCACAACTACTTAGTTTTAACAAATGCATCATGGGAATGCATGATGTTAACATTAGGCCGTGCTTGGTGGCAGTTAAACCAGGATTCTCTGTTCTATTTTTGCAAGTTTTCTGTAAGTCTAAATTATTTAAAAATAAAAAGTAAAAAAAAAGGAAGAAAAAGAGTAAAAAAATCTATAAGTATATCCTTCAAAACTTCTTTCAGACATTTTTATATACAAAAGCACTCATACAATAGAGTTGTTTAGACTTTCTATATCACATTGCTTGTAAATAATGATGATTTTGCTCTTAATTTTCTATTATTTATATCTCTTCTCCTATCCCCAGCCCAAAGCTAGAACTCAGATCATTCGAAATCATTGTGATGGTCTTAGATATCCTTGCAGCATCGCTGACTGTGGAGGTTTTACAGTCAAAAATCATAACTAACATTTATTGTGTTTACTGCAAACCAGGCACTGAGCTAAATGCTTTAAATGCCTTCTCTAGTTATTCTGCCCAATAACCCTATTGTTATCACTAATTTACAGAAAAGGAAATATTTAGAGAAGTGAAATAGCTTGCTCAAGTTCACATAGTAGTAATCTGTGAAGCCAGGATTTCAACCGAGGTTATCTAGCTCCCAGACCTAAGCTTTGAGTTACATTATCCATAACACTGCTTAATAATATTAACAATTGATTTCGGATAGGTTTTTTTTTTTTTTTTTTTTAACATGGAAGGATACCATCACTGAAACAACGTTTGAAAGATGAGATCAGAATGACCAAGAAACCAGTATGTGTTTTATGGTCCTCAACCCAGTATAGGCAAAGCAGGGTGTCCTTAAGAAGATGGATTTTCCAGGAAACCCCTCAAATCCCAGGCCTGAGCCACTGCAGTTGGAGGGGCAGGGGCGGGCAGAGGTGATGAAGGACCTCAGTGTCTGACCGGCACCCCCGACCCTGGCAGCCTCATCCCTCAGCTTCACTTGGCGGCTGGCTTGCTGGGTGCAGTGGGCATGGGCTGCAGCTGGCTCTTACCTGGGCAGTGGAAGGACCCCGACTCCTGCTCACACAACAAATACAGATAAAAAGAAAAAGAAAAATGGGTTCATGTGCTCCTTCCTGACTTCCTCCAGGCACCCACAGCTCTGACTACAGAGATGTCCCTATGGTTCCAAGGAGAGGCTGGAGGAGTGAGTGGGGCTGAGGGACTGTTTGGGAACCAGGACTGCTCAGCTCATTGACAGAAGCCATCCAGTGCCCCTTTGACCTGTCCAGGCACAGGCAAGGAGCACGATGGCACTGGTGAGTTGGAGAACAGTCTCAAAGCTTTCTGTGTCTTGTCTGTGCAAAGGAGTAAAAAAATAGAAGCCTGTTTTATTTATTTATTTTTTTTGCAGGGAAAGATTGCCCCTGAGCTAACATCTATTGCCAGTCTTCCTCTCTCTCTGTCTTTTTTCCCCCTTCCCAAAGCCCTGGTACATGGTTGTATATTCTAGTTGTAGGTCCTTCTAGTTCTTCTGTGTGAGCCACCACCACAGTATGGCTACCAACAGACGAGTGGTGTGGTTCCACGATCAGGAATGGAACTCAGGCTGCCAAAGTGGAGCACACTGAACTTAACCACTAGGCCATCAGGGCTGGCTCCCCTTTCTTGTTTAAGTGTTTAAAACAATAAATCCAGAGTGGATCCTAGGACAGCTAGACAGGAAGAAAATTAGCAGCTGCAGTTAAGTACTTAAGAACTCTTAATTAGGAAAAGTAAATTATACCAATTTTGAGCTCTGATAAAAAGCAGAGTTCATTAGGAAGCTTTTTAAAAAATTACTTTTTAATAAAATTACAAAAGAAACACATGATAACAAAAGTCTAATACATGAAAAACTACCATATAAAGAAAAAATTATTCATTGTAATGCTTTCACATTTTGGGGCATTTTCCTTCAGCCTGAGGCTAGAATCTATGTCTTAGTCATCTTCATACTTCCAGAGTCTCTCTGGTGTCTGGGCCAGAGCAGGCCCTCAAGAGATGTTCACTGAATTGAGTGAATGAATTATGGGGTATCCTCCGTCATTCTTTCCTCTCCTCCCTTTCTTATTGGCCAATATTGATCAGTGGTTATTGCTTTTATCTTGGAAACTAATGAATAAAATTTATAATTAAAATGAATTTGCCACACATAATGAAATAAAAGTCATAGATGTTTCAGCAGTAACACAACTGTAATGTCAAGGAGATATATAAAGCTGTCTATTTCTATGTTCGTTTCAGTTAGTCTCAAAAAAGAGAAACTGACATTGTAGACCATTGTCAGTGAGTAAAGATATTAATGAGTACTAATTAATAGCGTCATGATTCCTTCTCGGAACCTTTTTGGGCAGCCCTTAATACTGTCCTCAAATATTTCTGGCTCACCATCTTCTGGATATGTGGTGGGATTATACTTCGCTGCCTCTTGAAGTTAGGTAAGCTCATGTGACTTGCATTGGCCAATGGAATATGAGTGGAAGTGATATGTGTTCCCTCTCAGTTGAGATTTATGAGGTCATTCACCACAGTCTCTTTCCACACAGAGGTGATTGGGAAAGTGTGTGTCAAGCTGAAGCTTCCACCAGTGTCTATTCCTGATAAACAGATCTTCCTACCAACTGAGATTTGACATGTAGTGTGATTCAGAAAAGAAATTTTTGTTGGATTAAGTCAATGAGTTTCAATGGTTTATTTGTAATTTAGTGTAATTTAGCCTTTCCTGCCAGACATACATTGATTCACAAACCTGGGCATTGTGCTAGGCATAGTGGAAAACAATACTAATAAAATATGCATCTTTAGTTCAAAGGAGTTTTCATTCAAATAGGAGAGGCAGTACACAAAGTACCATTCCACCCATAAGTATAATAAGTCAACATTTATAACATGCATTAAAAGTTGTGGGAGGTATTGCTTTAGGTACAGTGGCTTCAATTAAACGTCTTTAGTAAACCCCGGAGATCTCATAGTTGAAAATGAATTCTTTCCAGTAGCTTCTATCAAGCACTCAGAAGTTTTTTTATCAGCAGATTCATTCCTCTGGCTGTCTTATTTCAGACCAGAGTAAGAAAAAATTAAAATGTTTTCGTATTTGACATATAAATTTTCTCTGAGTAGACTATTAAAATAATAATTTTGACTCATACTGATATGAAACCATTGCTCTAATCTTAGGATAATAAATTACCATGTGAAATTAGGCAGTGACTTACTCTGTCACAGGGTTTGCTTTCATAAGGATAGAATTGATATGCTCTTGTCAAAATCAGATTCACTCACATCCACAGAAACGTAGAACACCAACTTTGGCCTTAGTCTGGTCTGGTCCTTGCTCCCCACTGATGAGATGTGAAGTCTAGCCTAGTGACTTCCGGTATCACAGCTTTAGTTTTCCTATCTGTACGGTGGAAACAATAAAGCTCTTACCTGTGAAGCTTCTGTGAGCATTGACGGAGGTAAGTCAGGAGGCACTTTGTGCATAGTACCTTATTCATAGGAGCCGCTCAAAAAACATCTACTAAACAGTACTAATTAGTATTGTTATTCATTCCAGTTTCTCTTTCAATAGACACACTGTTTCCCCAATTTTTTAAAGTTAAAAGGCAATAAATAAAGTTAAAAGGCAAAAAATAACCAGTATGGGTGATTATTATTCATAAACAATCAACAATTAAAGTATTGGGAAAACATACCAGTTTCCCAATTTTCTTTGAGAACCTTTTGTTTATGATCTTAAGGGAGTGCCTTAAATTTTTTTCTTACATATTTATTATAGAACTTTTAGAAACTAGAGACAAGTAAAAAGAATCAAGCAACAACAAAATATGGATAAGCAAAGAGAACAAAGAAACAAAAATTTACCCATTATCTCAAGATCTAGAAATAACTATTATTAATACTTTGGAATATATCCTGCAAGGATTTTTTTACGTATTTGTGGGAGTATATAAAAAATATGTATGATACACATTTTTAAATGACAAAGTGATCATGTTCTGCTCTTTAAAAATTTAGTATTCATGACCACCTTCGGTATGAATATTCATTCTGCACAATCCTTTTTCGTGGCCTCATGAGCTGCCTATCTTTCTCTGCCCCTCGAAATCCCTCTCTACGCTTTATACTCCTGTTCCCAGGGACTGCCTGGGGTGGACCACAGCAGGGGGCTCCCCTGCCCTCTGAGGTCAGCCAGTGGAGAGCACCAACAGAGGATCGGAGATGGGGAGGAAAGGGAGGTGGGGTATTTCTTCTATGGCTGCCTCCCTGTGGGGTCATTGGGGATTTTTTGAGTCGTCTCCCCACCCCAACCTGAGGTCACAGTTCCAGCCAGGCAATCATTCCCAGCCAGCTACATCTCTCTGCATGACCATTCCCTCCAGGGCTGATAATGCAGCCCCACTGTCACCAGCCTCAGATCCTGTACCCCACTGTGGTTTACTTACTTTTGTAATGGTCCCTTTTGTAAAATTCTTCAAACTACCAAATTTGAGTGTCCCAGCTAATTCCTCCCAGGACCCTGATTTATACACTAAGGGAGAGGTTCTTAAGCTGTAATGCACATCAGAATCACCTGGAATGTTTCTCAAAACACAGATTGCTGGGCATGACCCTCAGGAGTTCGTGACTCATTAGGTCTGGGGAGGGCCAGAGAATTTGCATTTAACATTCCCAGATGAAGCTGGAGCCGCCAGTCTATGCACCACACTTTGAGAACCATTGCGCTAAGCATTCCTCCATTGTGTGAATCTCACAGTTTGTAACCAACCATTTCTCCCTTATACAAGTAACTCCGACATTTATATCCTTTTAGCTAAATCTTTACACACAGACTTGTTGGTTTCCTTCAAAAAATTTCCTAAAAATAGAAAATGTTGAGTATATGTGTATGCAAATTTTCAAGGTTTTTGATCTTTATTGACAGTTTGCCATCCGAAAGTTTTTATAAATTTATAATTCTACCACCATATATGAAAGTCAGTATTTCATGTATCTTTGAAAATACAGGACACATTTTATCATATTAAAATCCTTGCCAATTGATAAATGGGAAAATGAAACTATTGTTTTACTCGGAGTTATTCTGAGAACTAGTGAGATTAAACAGATTTGCAAATACTTTGGTCCATCTGCACAGTGTTGATTTGTGGGTGGCATCTCCATGATCTTTGCCCATTTTCTGTGCATCTATAATTTAAGATACCCTTCATTTGTAGAGAGTACCAACCTTTGTTTTTTTATATGTTTTCAGTATTTCCGTCAGTTTATTGTTTGCCTTTGGTCTTTGTTTATGATTATTTTTCATACAAAGAATTTTTTTCTTTCTGTAGTGAGAGCTCTCCATCCTTCACTTATGGTGTCAGGTTTTAGCCTCCTGTTTAGAAAACCAGAATCCACCTTCGTCCCCAACAGGATGAACCATCCACCTGTGTTTTATGCTAATACTTCCATGGTTTTCTTTTTATATTTCAATATTTAGACTTTTTTTTGATAAGAGAGAGATACAGTGCTTTCCCTCCGAATGTCCTAGAACCATTTGTTGAATTATTCATCCACTCTCCAAGGTTTGGAAATGCCACCTTTATGAATTTGCAATGTCTTAAATGCATTAGGGTTTGTTTTAGAATTTCTTTCTGTCCCAGTGATCTGTTGACCCCATCTCAGAACTACACGGTGAATCATTGACATTTAAAACACTTTTAATGCATCTCGTTAATTTCCTTTTTCTCCCCAAAATTTCTTTAGCAATTATAATGGCTTACTATTTCCAAATAAGGTGTTATTTTGTCTAGTTCCCTCAGAAAGGCCAATAAAATTGTGACAAATTTCACCTCAAAGACAAGCTTTTTTTCCCACAAGGTTCAGCCCTTCAATTCTTCCACCCTCGGTTCTGTCCCTTTTTTCGTTTGATTTCATTTGGGTTTTGTTTGTTTACCTTGTTCAATTTATTTACCTTATTTAATTTTTGTAACTTATCTTTCCTTCATTTCTATAGCTTATTTCTTCTTCTGAGTCACCCGTTGTCTTGAGAGGATGTGGCTCCAGGTGTGTGTCCCCTGGGCCCTGAGGGAGGCAGGGCTGGAGGGGCGCAGGGCAGCGGTCTCTCTTGCCAGGTCCAGGTGGGGCTGCATGTCATGACTGACTGGGAATGAAGAGTGAGAAAAGAATTTGGCATAGTGTCATTTTTCCACAGGGCCCCTTTTGCAGTTGCTCATTGGTTTTATGATATTATTTTTTGAGATTACTTTGGGTTTTTTTTTCTTTTAATGCTATCAATACAATTATTTTCTCATGATTCTGTTGAATGACATTCCTATCAATAATGTTTTAGACTTGGCCTGAGAATGAGAATTGTTGATGGAGCGAAGGTAGGCTAGACATGGTCAGGTGTGTTGAGGGCCCACGTGGGGGCGTGGAGAAGAGTTAGCACATGCTTTTCCCTGGACTTCTCTCTGGTTCCCTCTGCCCAGCCAGGCACGCCCTATTAAAATCAACCCCTTCACCCCAGACACACCCTTCCCCACTTTCCTGGTTCACATTTTCTTCTATTGCACTTGTCATCACCTGACACACTGTATATTTTCTTATTTATTTCGTTTATTGGCCATGTCATCCGCTACTTAATTTGTTTTCTGTGTCCCCTGCTGGAATAGAAGCTGCAGGAGGCTTGGGTGTTCTGCTTATTTCCTTCTCTGTGTATCCTCGGCATCTATAACACTCTTTTGCACCTATTAGGTGGGCTCACAAATATTTGACTAAGTGAATGAAGACCTGGACCCCCTTTCCCCCTAGAGGTGCCCTGCAACGTCTGAACACACACACACCCACCCACCCACCCACCCACACACACATGCACAATTCCTCAGGCTGAGACTTAATCAGCTTGCAGAACTCAACTAATGGGTCACATCTTCCAGAAAGCTCTCTGTGTTAGTCCCCTCCTCCAGGCTGGCTTCCCCTCCTCAGATATCCTGTAGTAAGCATGTGAGCAACACTGTGGCACACCTGTCTGCTCACTTCTGTCTCATCCTCCAGACCGTGGCCTGGCCCTCAGAGCAGACTAGCTCCTGCGTCTCCAGATCCTTGTGTATCACAGCGCTTGACTCATAGCACAGGCCTGGTCAGCGTCTGTTAAATACACTAGTGCAAGAGTTCTGTACAGTTCTTCAGTCAGAACTGGAACCACGAGACACTCAACACAGGGAGTGTATTTTATCTTGCTCTGGCTGCGAAAGATATATCAAATAAAGCTTTCAGGTAAGGCAGGCTGGGGAGGTAGGAAACTCCCCATTCCTTAAGGTATTCAAGCAGAGGCTGAGTAACAACTGTCAGTGGGGCTTGTGGAGGTGATTACTGCATCATTATCTTGGAGGGTGAACTAAATGACTTCTGAGGTCCCTGTGTCACTAAGATTCAGTGATTCTGTTATTCCTGGCCAATTAAGCTTATGTCTTCAATTTTTCCTTTCATTTTTCTCCTAGCCTTCATTCCCTTTATTCCCCTCTCTACAAAGTTGGTTTGTCGTGTCACTCGTGTGCGTTTGTGTCCTCTAAATTCTGCCTGCAGCTACGATCCATCTCCTGTTAATTCCTTGAGAAATGTGGGTGCTTTTCATCTGCTTGCTCCTTTCACAGCCCATTTGTCTTTATTGAATATGCAAATGTGATGGAAGCATCTGTCACTGGCTCTGTGATCTCTCTTTTTCCATAAATGATGGAAGGAGAAAAATGATTTCATGTTATTAAACACCATAAACAACTCGATGTCCGTTTCAGTGAACATCAAGATTTATCGATCAGTACGTTTACCTGCCTGCCTACTGAATCACTCTTCGTTTTACAAAACAAATTAAAATTAAAGAAAGAACTACAAAATAAATGCAAGATAATTTTTAAAACTTACTTATCAGTGTATTAGTTTCCTAGAGCCGCCAGAACAAATTACTATGAACGTGATGGCTTGAAATGATAGAAATTTATTCTCTCAAGGTGCTGGAGGCCGAGTCTGAAATCAAGGTGTGGCAGGACCGCGCTCCTTCCAAAGGCTCCAAGAGAGAATCTGTTCCCTGCCTTTCGAGCTTCTGGTGGCTGCATCCATTCAATCTCTGTCTCCGTGGTCACACTGCCTCCTCCTTTTCTGTGTGTCTCTTATAAAGACACTTTTGTCATTGGATTTAGAGCCCACCCGGATAATCCAGGATGATCTTCTCATCTCAAGATCCTTGACTTAATTACATGTGCACCCTTTTTCCAATTAAGGTCACATTCACAGTCCCCATAGATTAGGATGTGGACATAATTTTTGGCGGCCCCCATTCGTGAGACTATAGGTGTTAAGCCGGGAGAGCTAGTAGGGAGAAAGGGAAACTGAGTAAGATCTCACGTGGAGATCCTGGGAGTGTCCCTTTATACTGAGTTAGTGGTCCTACAGACAAAGATCCCATAGTCCTATGACATATAATAATAGAAGCTATGATTTATGATGCACTTGTTTCATGCCAGGCATTGTTCTAACTTTATAAGCATCATCTCAGCTAATTTTCTCAACAAGTCTATGTGGAGGTAACTATTAATATTGTCGTTTTATAGATGAAGAAAATGAGTCTCAGAGAAGTTAAGATACTTGCCTGTGGTCACACGAGCAGTGGTGAAAGAGTCGCTTACATTTGTTAAAGCCCACAGCCTGTGTTGGGAACCAGGACTGCTGGGCTCATTAACAGAAGCAGTCCAGCGCCCTTGTGACCTGCCCAGGCACAGGCAAGGAGCACGATGGCACTGGAGAGTTGGAGGAACAGTCTCAAAGCCTTCTGTGTCCTGTCTATGCAAAGAGCTCCCAGTGAAAAACAAAACAAAACAAAAAAACAGCCAGGTTTCCAGAACAGTTGCTCTCCACTGATTGGTTATTGAAGAAAAGAATTCAAACAACATCGGATTTATCATTAGTTTAGGATAGCAAGTACATTTCATCTTGGAGAAGATCAGAAACCACCCCTGGAAAGCAGATCATGGTTGATAGCTCACACGTGCGCGCACACACACACCACGTGGGCACTGACAGGAGTGCCGTTTGCAGCCGCCTCCCTTGTTCTGTGTGGAGAGCAGTGCTATGAAGGGTGGGGAGCTGGGGCCAGACTCTGCTTCTCTGCATTCCTAACCCACCATGACCATGACCAAGCTCCCTGACCTTCCATGTGAAGATCCAAGCTAATTCGCGGACCACCTGCCCGTCACCCAGGGAGCCGGCCATGGGTCACCCACTGACCACTGGACCCCTGCATGCTCCAGGTTTTCTTTCCCACCAGCCAGAAACCAGGGTCTCTTGGATATGACCTCTGGGTGCCCCAGCTCTCATCAACTGAGTCCCCCTAAATGGCTTCTCATTGGATTCTTCTCCTCCCTGCTTGCTGTTTGCTGCCCACAACCCTCACATCTTGAGTTTAAACCCTGAGAGAAGGTGGAGATGTTTGGATGGATGGAGGGGTTGGACAACCAGAAAGGTGAGGATACTGCAGGTGAGGCAAACACTGACTACTGCCGTGGAGAAGGAAATCATTGTCCTGTTCCTGGAAGAGCAAGGACTTCAGTGTAGCTAGAATCGGAGTCTAAGAGAAGAAAACCAAGGACAGAAATCTGGGCCTTGGTGGCCAGCTGAGGGCACCCACTGTGCTCTAGGGCCCAGGGCGCACAGGTGATCTCAGGCCAGGAGAAGCGACAGGGCAGACAATGGAGAGAGTGGCTGAGGCCCAGGCTCAAGGGAGGCCGGCCCAGGCCGGGAGTGAGGAGCAGTGGGCGCGGGTATCTCATCCACGTGGGCAGGAGAGAGGGCGGCTGCCTGGGGAAGGGCAGCGCCATTGCCATTCATTATTTTTCGTTGATTTGTACGGTTTACTTCTGCCTCAATTACTTTCGAAAAGAATTACAGCAGCTAATAAAATGTATGTGAACGCCAAACCGCGGACACACGTTTGTGAACAGTCACCGAGGACCTGAGCGAGGGGGCCACGGCCTCCCGGGGGGCGCCACCTCGGTGTCCCCAAGCCGGTCCCCTGTGCCGCATGGCTGCAACCTCCTTCCCTGCAGAGCATCCACCTCCCCGCTGTGCTGGCGCCGTGGGGTGGGGTCGCCGTCGGGTGGGGTCACTGGCCTCCCCTAGATGTGGAGGAGGAGGAGAAAGGAGAGCCGGAGCATCGGGCTCAGGCCTCCAGGAGTGACGAGGAGCAGTTGTGGGCGGGGGCAGAGGCACGGGGTGGGGGCAGAGTCGTCTTTGGAGAATTAGAGGAGATGCCAAGTGTGCAACAGCGCTCACCTCCTGCACTGTTTAGAAAACTGTCGTGCAGTCCGCAGGTCATCACAGTAAGAACGCATTTATCAGGGAGTGTCTTAGGGGTCCTGGTTGAGGGCAGAAGGACGAGTCAGTTCCTCCCCCTCTGTGAGACAGGTAATACACTTGTGTTGGGTATTTTTTGACTGCTTGCCTGCTCCAGAACCTTTCCACTTTTTCAGAAATTCCTAAATTAATCTGGCTTGAAGTTCAGTTTTAATGTTGAGGGCTTCTCAGTTCCTAAATAATGAAGATAATGAAATGATGAAAATGGAGGATTTTAATTTTTATTGGCATTTTTTACTGTGTTTTAAGTGTGACTACAGTGCATCGCTGAACTGTTTGTGATGTTTATTCTGTTTCTCTTTGCCTTTTCCTACGTTTTCAAATACTCGTGTGTCCACAGTTGGAGATTTCCAAAACACGTTGGGAGCCACTTACATGAAACTTCTAATTTCAGTGCACTATGTATGAATTATATGTTAGAGAGTGTGTATATATATATATCCCATGAGGTTAGAAAACAGTGTCAAAGAAACTGGGCTTCCGAGGGAGGTGTGTGTGTGAATGAATAAAGCATCTTCTGACAGCCAGCCTTCTTTCACTCAACACAGGTTATTAATAACGACTCAATAAGTTATCCATAAAGGTGTAAGACGTTTATTCTGTGGAGTTTAGATTGCTTTGAGAACATTAGAGTGTTTTTTTATTTTTGCTCTTGTGCATTTGAAAAGGACATGGCTATCCTATATAGAGATTTTTGCATTTCTTTGGGGCTTTTCATCCCTAGACAGGCATTGTGAACCCAGTCGAATCATTTAACTTATTTTTGGTAATGGTTTCCCTAACAGTCAGTCGTGCCAGCAGTTAGAAAACATACTCTGAGCTTTATATTCAGACAAATAAAGTTAGAGGATCTGTGCATCAGTCAACTATGTCAGAGGGAAGAAGCCATGCCAGAAGCCACTGGCATGTGTTAAGGTTTTTGGGTCCCCAAGGGAGACCTCCCTTCTAACTCCTTGCCCATTCATTCATTTATGCATTCAGTTATTCAACCAATGTTTATGAGCACCCACGTGGGTCAAGCACAGTCGAGTCAGTGGGCCGCAAAGAAGAATGGGATGCTGTCAAAGGCCCTACAGTCTGGTGAAGGAGATTGACAAGCAATCAGATGACTTTAACATAGTTAGCGTTAAGCTAGAAGCTGCCCAGGATATAAGGTCATCTAGTTCTAGAAGAAACCCCTAATCCAACTGCAAGGCAGAGATGGGGAGGGAACGCAGCCTGGAGAAGCTGACCCCTGAGCCAAATCTTTTGATATTGTTGATATTTTTAGAAAGGATGGTGGTTAGTTACCTTAAAAGGAAAGCTTCTCTTTGCCAAAAAATGCCAGTAACTGTTAATTTCACTTTATCGATTATATATTACCTTTCAGATTACATTTTATAGATTATTATATTTAGATGATTATTTACTTAAGAGAAAGCATTCTAGGAATCTTTGCCCATTAGAGAGTAAGAAGGAATTAAAGTGAATGAGCTTTATCATTCTTGTCATCGAGTGGGGGGATTCATTTGAATTCTTGATCTTAGATAAGAGTGGGAGTTACCAGGTGCCTGGCTGGCCTGTGGGGCCAAGAAAGGTGGTGCAGGCACAGGGCATGTCCCGCCAAGAGTGATGACAGGAGCACCTGCAGATCTCAGAGGTGGCCTGATAGGAAGTCCCCATTGATTTGCACTTCATCCCAGAGGTTGTAGGCAGCCACTGAAAGATGCCAGGCAGGCAAGAGGCGTTTCAGAGCAAGATGTTTGAGAAAAAACCCATGTGATTACGTTCTGGTAATGCTGTAACAAATTACCACAAATTTGGTGGCTGAAAACAACAGGAATTTATTCCCTCACAGTTCTGGAGGCCAGAAGCCTCATATCAAGGTGTGGGTTGGGCCATGCTCCCACCGAAGGCTCTAGGGGAGAATTCTTCCTTATTGTCTTCTAGCTCCTGGTGGCTGCAGGCGTTCGTTGGTTTATGGCAGCATCTCTCCAGTCTCTGCCTCTGTCTTCAGGTGGCCTTCTTCCTTTTATAAAGCCTCTCTTCTTTGATGAGGACACTAGTCATTGGATTTGGAACCCAACCTAAACACAGATTGGTTTCATCTCAAGAGCCTTAGTCAGTTCATCTGCAAAGACCTAATTTCCAAATGAGGTTACATTCTGAGGTTCCAGGTACATGTGAATTTGGGGGGATGCTAGTCAACCCACTACAGATGGGGAGAGGTTGGAAGAGATTCAGATGATCAGATTCTAGAAGTACCTGGGAAGATACTATGGTGAGGCACCTACAAGGAGAGGGAATGAGTACATGGGTAGGGCAGGGTGGCAGGCAGCTTTCAGAAAATGTGTGTTTAGAGAGAATGAGGGAGGAAAGGGTAAAAAGAAAGATGAGGGGTTATGAAGCCAAACCTCAATCATCACAAAACTTTCTGCACATCGAGCTGTTTTCTATCATTTAAGTCCTAGCTCAGATGCCACTCTCTCTTCTGTACTAATAGCTAATAACATTTATTTGTCCTTTACTTTATGGCTAGCAATGTGCTAGGAGTGTTGCTGGCATTATCTCATTTTATTCTTAAACAGTCTTCAGAAACAGGTACTATTATGATCACCCCCCAACCCCCACCCCATTTTAAAGGTGAAAAAACTGGATCTTGGAGAGCTTAAGTGACTTGCTAGTAAAGAAATATTAGAGCTCGGATTTGAACCAGACAACCGCACTACAAAGCCAGCACTCCTGCAGACTCAGATCCCCCACCGCCACCCCCACCAGTAAAGTTATTCCTCCTTCTTTTGAAGATAGACCCTGTGGTCTATACTTCTCTTTTGGCCTTTGTGTGCACATCTTGAAGGCAGGACCTGGACCTGTTTCACTTTTGCATGGAGTCCCCCAGTATCTTGCACCTTGCATTTCACGAAGATCATAGTCATGAGTGTTCATTGAAGAAAGGAATATTAATTCAAACCACCATTGTATGTCCAGCCTATGAGAGAAATACACAAGGCAACATACAAAATTAAGCTGTATGTTGTGTGCTAGGGTAGAGGTGAACATAATGACCTTGGGATGCTCTTAGGAGGGGCACTTAGTTGAGGCTGAGGGGGAGGGTAGAGGGTGGGTTCAGAGAAGCCCAGGTTCCTGGGCTGAGGCCTGAGCTGCATCTGAGGGTGTGGGTAGGAGTGGCCAGAGGAAGGTAAGAGGGAGAGAGCAAGGTCTGTTTGGAGCCCTGCATGTGGCTCACAGTGCGACTGGAGAAGAGGAGAGAGGAGGGTAGTGGCCAGAGATAACCTTGGGCAGGTAGGCAGTGGCAAAGCTATCAGAATCTTCTCTGTTGTGCTGAGGAGCTTGACCTTTATCCAGAGGAAACAAGTGAAAGATTGGAAAGAGTTGAAGAGTCAACGAATCAAACTCACGTTTTGGATGGAGCTCTCAGGCAGCACTGCAAAGATGGGTTGGGGGGTTGGGACTGGAGGCAGGAGGGTCACTGAGAGGCAGCTGTGTATCTAGGAGGAGAGTGTGGACAATGGGCAGCAAGGTGTAGAGAGGAGGCAAGAAGTGGTATTAGTTAGAAGATACGATCCAAAAAACTTGGTGGCAGATGTAGGAATGGGGAAAGGGAGGAGTCAAGAATGACTTCTAATGTGGGCCTCAGGCGAGCAGCTTTTGGCGAGAGGGAAGTTGATGATTTGGTTTGAGACTTGGTGAGTCTGCAACTCCAGGTGCAGGATGCAGATGCGTGAGGGGTGGCTGGGTTTTTAGGTCCTGTATCCTGGGCCCCATGCATTGCAGGAGGTGTTTGAATAGTAGGAGGCTTCCATTCTGAAAGAATGAATTTTAGAGTTGGCGGGAGCTTCAGAAATCACTGAGCTGGGAAGACCTTCTTAAATAAAACAAAAAAAGCAATACCTGTAAGGGAAACACTTGGCAAATTTGACTTATCAATATTGAAAGCTTCTGTTTGAAGGAGGATAACAGAGAAATAAAAATGAAGAGGTGGAGCTGGGAGAAACTGCCTGCAACACACATGCATTTAATTGTCAAAGCATTTATATACTAGTCAGTAGGGATAAGGGACACTTTCGTTCACTGTTACAAATGAGCAAAGGAAACAAATGAACAGGCAATTCTCAGAGGAAATAAACATATGAAAAGATACTCAGTTTCACCTGTAATTAACAATATGCAACTTAAACAATGCAGGGTATCATTTTACTCCCACCAGATTGGTGAAATGACAGTTTAAGGAGGGCAGGGAATCTGTCTTTGTTTATTCTAGAAAAATACAGATCAGACTGAGAATAAAATGACATGATTACTTCTGAGGGCAAAGGGGTGGTTGCTAGGGCAACTTTACTTTTATCTGCAATGTTTAAATTGTTTGACTAGGAGAATGTGTTCATGCGTTACTTGTATATTTAAAATTAATAGAGAAAGAAATCATCACCTCCTCCTCATTTTACATTATTGAGTAATTGCAAGGAATCCTGACATGTGTTACTCATTGTTACTTTCACAGAGGGAAGAAAGACTCGTATTACCAATTCTGTTATCTTTCTACCACGTTTTAATAAGTGAGATGGGATCAGGAAGTAAAGGAAACACCAGTCTAGAGGGAAAATATAGAGTCTAGAGCAGGGTTTCTCAAAAGGAGCCCTGTGATTTGGGGCTGGGTCTTCCCTGTTGTTGGGGACCATCCTGGGTAATGTAGGATGTTCCACAGCATCCCTGGCCTCTACCCACCTCCCGAACTGGGACAGTGTCTCCTGACATTGACACATTTCCCCTGGGAGACACACTCTGCCCTCCACTGAGTCCCACTGCTCTAGGCAAAGCCTAGAAAAAGAACTTAAGCATCTCAACTCAGCCCAGTTACCCTTTACAAGAGAAAAAGTAATAGACTTCAGTATATGCTAGTACTTTGCTGTTCCCTAAAATAACCACTATTATAAATTCCTTGACAACATGATATTTTATTGCTTTTTCTTATTTTTGTATCTTAGATACACTCTCCACACCCAGGTAGGGGCAACTCTCTACCTGGGAAGGCTGGTGGATTTTGACCATTGAGGGTAGCTCAGAGCCATACAAGTACAGAGAGGACGTGGCTGTTTTGTCTGTTGAACACCATCAGAGCCCCTGGATGGAAGATCATTCCAGGGGATGCACTTGGCTTCCAGTCATAGATGCATTAGGGCTCTTGGTTGTAACAGAAACCCACTCAGACTAGCTTAAACCAAAAGAAGGGTCACCCGCGATGATTACAGCATGTGAGAAGGCCCTGAAGGGAGAAGGCACAGCGGAGATCAGAGTGCTGGAAACAAAGTCGGAGTAGAGTAAGAGCGCATTAAAGGGCCTTGCCAGTGTTAGAGAATGTGCATTGTTTGTCCAGAGAGGAAGAGCGGGAGTTCAGTCAGGATCATCCCCACCTGGAGGCTAGGTTGGGGAACAAGAGTGGGGTGGGAAGAATCTATTGAGTGATGCCAGCAGCCAGTGAGAGATGAAAGTGGCCCAGCTGACCATGTTGCCAGTGAGTGTAGGGCAAGTACCTGGATCCCGAGGAAATCAGACAGTGGGTTCTGTGGGAGATAGGGCGGGAGCAGTGCATGTGTGGTGCAAGTGTTCTTTTGCACACAGTGAGGAAAGGAGAATATTCCTGCAAGCGCTTAGGCAGCTAGGGGAACGTTAATGAAAACCACATCTGTTAACTTAGAGAAAGTGGTACCATTATGGCTTGCTATGTGTTCTCGCCTACTTACGAAAGGCTGACAGGTGGCACACTGTGGTGGGCTAGATGGGCGAGCGCAAGCATGGAAAACCCAAGTATTTTGTATTTGATTCTTCCTTTACTCAATTTTAATTTAAAAAAATGTTTTTTAGCAAATGAACATAAGTGAGTTTATAAAAAGTAACATGTCTGCCTTTCTTGTATGGAATGAAGATTTTGAGTCTACAATGAAGGAGTTCCAGAACTATTCTGAGTGATGGGAAATGTAATTCCACTAAGTGTAGAGCTGCTTCAAGTCACTAGCCAAACACACACATACACTCACACACACGTTCAAGTTCTGGTGTGTTGTTTTTAAAAAATCTCATTTTTCAAGTCGTATTTCCTATTGTGTGAGTCTGCTATTTCTATAGGTCTTACTCAAAGTTTGAGTGAACGTTTAAAAGCATAGGCATCCTGCTTTCAGTGAACCCACAGTGTGCTGGCCAGGTCCCATGGATAGGACGCGTATGAGCTCCGTGCAGATAATCTAGTGGGAGAAGACAACCTCATAAAAAATAATTCAGTGCAATGGACTAAGATGTATGAGAAACAATGCAAGGAAAAAGGAAAGAGTTTCCACAGCCTCGAAAAATCTACAGTCCTTGAGATTTTGAAGAATTGCTGTGAACGATAAGCTATCAGACTGGAAAGTGTTTACTGTAGAATCTTCCTGGAAGGGTTGGGCTTTCTTATTCCCTCTCCCGTTGTCAGCTGCCTTACGGGAATCTTTTTCAGGAAGATGGCACTTGCAGATAATAAAAGTAAAATGCTTTTTCGGTATTTCATCTGACAGCTTTTGAGATTAGTTTCATGTTACTTCTGTGCTGTGATCGTTAAGTTCTGATGAATTGAATATTTAAGCAGATACAGGATTTTTACAGCCTGAGTGTTATTTATGTCCGTTATGAGTGAAAAACAAAAACTACTCTACAACTCTTAGTATTTTCACCATTGGGCTTTAGAGATTTCTAGGGCATTTTTTCATAAATCCTTTCATATATACCTGTGTTTGACATCAAACACACATATACACACAGAGTCAAATTATACTTATGGACTAATTAAACTATTATAGGTACTCGAATGTAATGTGTTACTTAACGCTCAATGTCACTTTTATAAACATGCTTTGGGTTTGAGGAAAACAAATAGTCAAAAGTGACATGAGATGCTTAGGACTCAGCCCTTCCTACCCTGGTCCACTCCCCAAGAACTCAGAATCCTCTTAATTGGCACAGATCCCTGTAGGGAACCCACGTGACAGTTAGATGTCTGCCCTCATTATAACAGGCTCAAAGGAATAGATGGTGGCGGGAAATACTTTTGTTTTCTCAGTTGCATTATCACCAGTCCTTGGACACAGCGTGAAGAGGCTCTGAGGAAAGCCATGCGTGTGATGAAAGGGAAGCTTTTGAACTCAGGATGGAACAGATGCACAGGAGGGACACAGACACCTAGCCCGTTTCGTCTCTACCTGGGTTGTAGGTTTACCTTCGTCAAATCTCTAGCTGTGCCTTTGAGCACACACTGTTTTGGGTTCCTAACCCCGATCCCCTCCACGGCGGTGGTCTTCACACTGTATCCACAGGAGCCTCAGGCTCAGGGGAAGAGTTCAGAGCTCCTACCTCTTACAACCAAAGGGGCCCTGAGTCTCTATTTTATGTATTTTGGTCTTCTGTAAAATTTAATCTGAAACTAGGGTTCTCCAGGGAAAAAAATAAACAAAGACAGCAAACTTCAGCTTTCAGATGTAAATGACCATCATGAGAATGTTCCAGTCATACCTGGGCCGCCTGGGAACAGTTCTCAGGTCTGTGGCAAGTGCGGCTGGGAGTGGAGGCGCCTTATCTAGTGAAGAAAGCAATAAATCTGGGGACTCATGGAAAAGACGCCATTCTTCTTATTCCCAGGGGCGGGGGCGTGCTGGGCAGAGGCAGGGGATGGTTAAGTTCTAGGATTACACAAATACCGTCTCCTCTTAGCCCTGCAAGAAGGAAACACTAAAGGAGAGCCAGAGGAAAGTTAAAGGGGCACTTTGCGTGGCTGGGCAGGGCAGAAAGGTTTTTACTCTCTGTTTTCTGGAAAGGAAGGACTGGTTTACTTGGGAACAGTCAAATGTAAAGTTTCAATATGGGTTGTTTCTCCCTTGGAACTCAGGGACCGTATGTTGCCCTCCAGAGGATGTCCGCTTCCAACCACGTGTTAAGAAAACAATGTGATTAAATAAAGTTACCCAGGGAGTGGATGACTGACAGTATATCCCCCACCGCCTAGATGCCTGTTATTTTAAGTGAATCCTGATGAGTGGAATTCCAGGCAAGATTGGGAAGATGGCATAAATATCCTACCGCATGAGGAAGGGGTTTGTACCCGAATACCTGATGAAGCCCCAGTAGCTGAGGCATCATCCTTGCCTCTTTATGAGGAAGCTGGAACCTGATCAATTGGGATTTCCCGGGTCATGGGTAGATGGTCTCAGAGCAGTCCCTGCTCCCACCCAACTCCCCAAATGCTCTTTCTTTCTTCGCTTCTGCACCTGTCCTGTTCCTCCCTCCAAACTATGTCTTTGTTCAGCTTCCTGTTCATGTGACTCAGAGATGACCCCAGTTCCTTCTCTGCTTCTTCAGTCTTCTCCCAGTGTCGGCCTGGACCTATAAATAACTCTCCAGCCCAGCCTTGGACCAGGGTCTTTGCTGCTTAGGAGCTGGAATGAGCTGAGAGGAACTCCCAGCCACTACTTCACACCCTCCCCAAGTGCCTGTTTCTTCCGTTTGCTCTGAGTCTTCAGACCTTTTTTTGCTCACAAAACGAGATTGTCAGCTCACAATAACAAAAACACCTCTAGATAATTTTGTTTCCTTATTGCAGGATACACAGAGGTTTTATTTCAACCAACTCTTTTCCACATGGGGAATGCCGTCAAAAGGCCTCTTGTGTGCTGTCCATGGATAGTAAGCAAAGGAGAATGACTTGAAATAGTTGAGATTTGCTCTGCCCTGAAAGCGACTCAAATGGAATACACTAAATTCCTGTGATCATCTCATTTTGTTCTATTTAAAATTTTTATTATATAATATTTGATAAAAATAAACGTTATATGTAAGTGAAGAGGCATATTAATAAAATGAACACATCTCACAACTTAAGAATTAAAACAGCTGAAGGTCCTTCCGTGCGTCCCCATCCTAGCCTCCTATCTCCTGATATCATTTCCCAATATTTTATGATGAAAATTTTCAAACATACAGGAAGATTCAGAGAATTTTATTGTGAACATTCACATTATTTTTAAGGTAAAAATTTCTCCCTGAATGTTGGAGACTGAGTTTCAGTAACATAGTACTCTAGCGATGCTGGTTGATTCTTAGTGAAGTGGGTAGAGATTTCTCTCACCATGCAGATTGTGAATTTTCAGATGAAAGGATCTTTATAAGCAACAAATCACTGCCAAAAAGTAACTGATTTGAAGACCAGCAGAGTGAATCTACTAATATTTGCTAGACCTTTTCCGTGGATGTAAGATGAAGTATTTTAGGAAAAGATGAAGCCTTTTATGTAACAAAGAAATCATGAGGGCACTGGGGTGACATTTTACTCAACCTCCTTTCCACAAACTGCTCACTTTGATAAATGCAGACCTTTCCTGGGTGGTTTTTTATATTCTAGTCACTTCTTCCTTCTCACAGCATACGTTTCTTTAACACTCTCTCAGTTCTGCTCCCTTTTCAATACCTAATTATGTCTCAAGTTTAATTTTTCCTTGCCCACCGGAGCACATTTCTTCTTAATGTTCACAGTGGCTAATGGCCTGTTCACATTTGAGTAAGCTTTTAGATAATTCTTCTCAGGGAGCCACATGGTATTTTCCTCAGCATAATGTTAAATATGGGCAATTGCTGATAAACGATGGTGGACCTTTTGTACCCCTGGATTCAATTCTAGAGTCCACTACTTTGGGCAAAATGCTTTGTTGGGGGGACTGTGAAAGAGGTGTCCAATGTCTGTTTTTGCTATGCCATATTTTTTCAGAAAGAAGAAAGATACAGGCTACAGCCAGAAGAACTATTCAATGGAGCTGTAGTGAGGGGCTGTGAAGCAGTTGTAATTTTGTATTTTGGGGCCATTTTTCAGTACCTGTCTGTGATGCTCTGGAATAGGGATTCTTCTGCTGGGGACTGGGTTCCCCTAGGTGAGAGTTTCTGGAAGTTTACCTAGAGGCCACCTGCAGTGCCTGTTAATAGCCAGATTCCTGGGCCTCACCCATAGATGTCTTAGATTACTATTTTGGGGGCTGGAGACCGAAAATTTGCATTTCAAACCAGCTCTTCTGGCTGTTCTTCACTGTACATTAAAGTTTAAGAACCACTTCTCTAGAGTGTCAACTTAAAAAGCAAATTTGCGAATTATTTTTCCCTTAAAGTGAGTTTTTTCAGGAATAGCCAAAGAATTGCAATTCAGGATGTGCATGCTATGGTGGACCATAGACAAATCCAGAGAGACGAAGGAAGGGGCTTTCATTTATAGAGCACAAGGGGGAGTGGGAAGGGGCTGTTCTGAATGAAAGTCCACTGGAGGAAAGTAATAATTCAGGGTGGCAATGGCTTCTTGTTGGCTTAGCTGTGGTGTTTCTCCTTGGCTGGGCTGCTGCTGTGCAGGGAGAGAAATCTCTCTTCTGGAGCAAAGTCGTTGTACTTCCTGTTGGAGATGTAAGCCGGTATCTCTTCCAGTTGGGAGTAATTGGCAATGTATGATAGGGTGTGAGAGCTCCCCCTACAGGCTTTCCCAACTCCAATTTAGTTGAGATTTCCCTTATTCATTTCACATTTCCCCTTTTGATCAAGATCTTTCTCAGAAAGCATCGCTGATCAAGAGTCAGGTTCTCTGTGTATGACGGTTTTGTCCCTCAGTTCCAGGAAGAACCTTTCCTGTTTGTTGTGTCCCACATTGGAGAGAAAGTGCATAGTGGTTGGAGACCATTTAGGCCTCATTTGAGTAACAAGAAAGGTTGGTAGGGAGAACACAGGCATTTCCCATCTAAAGTCTATATTTTGATGAGGTTGTGGGCGTTGGAGATTATCCTGAAGTGCTGAGCCAGCATCACATTATTGGGCATGTCATTTTTACAGCAATTTGACAAGCAATGAGTACAGAACTTCACAGGTATATAAAGTAAGATTAAGAACAATACTATAAACTCGGTTTGCAGGATGGTTCTAAACTAGGAGCCCAAACCTGAAGGTAATCAGTTGAACAAATCAAAAGACAGTGGGTTGTTAGGTGAAATTTGTTGTACCCAGTGTACTTGCTCTCTACTCTTATGTAATTGGATTTCTACCTCCCCAGAGGCATTTATCCATGTGCAACAGGAGGTGGTGGCCACTGCACAGACCTCCTTGCTCAGCCAGTAGGTAATCAAGGGCTATACAATTATCCAGAACTACCTTGGCCAATGAGTTAAATGATTGTTGCTGAACTGAAATTGCTTTGGCTGTGGAATCAGCCAACTTTTCTAGTGTCAGCGAGAGACTCCTGATCATTTGTTCATTGGCATTTACTCTGATCCACAGGAAGAAAGCTCTTGCCGTGGAGGCAAATCCAGAGTCATGTACATCTCCTGGGAGTTACCATTTAGAGTGGCTATGGAGATTCAATGGGAGAGACCAATGAGAGGTCTCTGATCAGTTATGTAGAGAGAACAGGAGAGTGAATATGATAAGGACACACTGTCCTTTTATTCTCCAGCTGTCAAGGTAATGAGTTGCTCAGGTATAAAGGCTACTACTGAAACCGCCACGGATGAAGATGTAACCAGGTGGTATACATAAGGCTCCCACATCAGTGATGTCATCTATAGACTCGTTCATCAGCATAGAGGCATTAGCAATATATAACCAAGACTCAGATACTATGCTGTTACATCTTGAGAGTTTCCCTAAATACATGGACATATTAAGAAATATTCAAACGATTTGACTTACATTGATGGTGCCACAAAATTTTTCACACAAATACTCAAAAGATCTTGTTTTCCCCTCCCAAGCTTGGGTTAAATTAAAGCAAGGGACAAGTTAAGGTGGACTTAGTATCCTGACTCTATAGGTTGGCCTGCAGAACAATTCAAACAGACAACAGCATTTGGAATCCCAGTAAAATTCCGTATAGGGTGAACTAAGGGGTCATTACTGCCTGAGCCAGACCGAGGTTTCTGATGGCAAATCCAGCAATCAGAGAGCTTTCTCCCTTTTGCAAGGGACTGGGAAATGTGGGCAAGACCATTGTTTTTCCAGTAAAGAGAAGGAGAAAATAAAGAAGGAACAGTGAGAGAAGAGTACACAGGCCTGGTTCAGTCATCTTGAGAAAGCTTCTGCCTCAGATGTTGGGTGCCTCTCTTCCTAGTCAATTTGAATTGGAGGTCCGAAGCATTTGTACAGAATCAGATGTCAGATGGAGCCTTTTTGAGCTGCGAGATGCGTACCCAAGGCTTGAGTCTCTGAAGTTTGACTGCCCTCTGGGTAGTGAGATGGACATGGTATAGTCCCTTCTAAGGCTATTTCGAGGGTGGTAAAAATTGGAAATATTGGTTTAGAGAGTCGTAGCCAGACACTTAAGGAAGCTAGAAGAATTTAGGATCCAGTCCAGCCTACAGGCATATAACAAAACCTTAAAGACAGTTAATAGGATTAGAACTTAATATCTACAAAAAGTATAAACTAATTTCTCTCCCTACAATTACCCCCATTTTTATAAAGATAATCATGGTAAAACTGATTTGTTTGTATTAAGCTTGGCCTGATTATTTATGTAAAAGCAGCAAGAATAGTGATTGATTGTATGAGCTCTTTTTTTTTTTTTTTTTTTAAGATTTCTTTGCTGGAACCTTATAAGAAAGGTAATAGGTTGATTTTTCCAAGCAGTTCCTTAAAACCATCTTGTCATATCTGAGTCTATGTACCTCTCTCTTGAATATGATAATCCAGTCAAAGCCTTGGTAATATTAGCCAGTATTTCCAGCTATGTCCTGTTATAAGGAGAACATATTTTCATTGAATTTATGAAAATACATATATTGTCCTGAAAAGAATACTTAAAGGGTTTCTAAATTCTGGAGGGATCAGGTAGGGAGAAAAAGATAAAGGTTTCAACCTTTGTCGTGAAGATACACTTTACCAAATTGCAGTAAGAAATAGATAGCTTAAAGGGTAGAAGAAAAAAGGGTCCCTTACATCTGGAAAACAAAACATTAAGGCAGTGAGTTTTCCATTAGAGTTTTAGAAATTTTTACCCAGTTCAGTGTTGTGATCTCAAAGTTATCAAAAACCTATATTCCAGAGTATTTGTCAAAGTCTTCTCCATGATTCTCTTTGAACATGAAACATATTTGTAAAAGCATCAAAGTAAAACAAAAAGGCAATGTGTAAGGATCAGGTGAAGGTTCATTATAATGCAGTTGATGAGGAAATTTAGGTATTTTTGTGACATACGTTTCTAGGTAGTAGCTAGAATTATAGGTGATAACGTTACATTAGGACATAGCAGATTTTTAGGAATTTTATACAATTTCCACAACACTTTTTAGTAACATTCATCTATACAATATCATCTAAAAAGGTTTATCATCATTTGTTGATTTCTTTCTTTTTCTCCCCAAAGCCTCAGTACGTAGTTGTATATCCTAGTTGTAGGTCATTCTAGTTCTTCTACGTGGGATGCTGCCACAGGATGGCTTGATGAGCAGTGCATAGGTCTGCACCCAGGATCCGAACTGGTGAACCCCAGCCACTGAAGTGGAGTGTGTGAACCTAACCACTTGGCCACAGGGCTGGCCCCTATCATCATTTATCCAACCGTGCTTCTCATGTAATTTGACATACCAAATAAGCCTAATTAGTATATTATCTCTCTTTTTATAAGGAGAGAGAACAAATCTTTTGAGATGTTCCAGGTGCCCTCTGGAAAATCCCAAAGTTACATCCAGATTGAAAAGACTTCATTTACAGTTTGAATATTTTTGGAAGCTTGTCAAAAATATCAAGTTTTGGATATTACCAAAAAGAATCACAGATGATTATGAAACAATATTTAAATATTTATCTGACTAACATAATAAAAGGTTTCAAAGGCAAATAGAAAAGGTTATGTGGTTGTGAGCAAAACTTAACTCCTTTAGTACTAAGAAGACTCAGTTCTCTTAAGTAATGAAAGACCTGATAAAAACAACACAGGAAGTTATTTTAATAAAACACAAAATTCCTGTTATCAAGAAATATTGCTTGAAAGGTAAAGAAGCTTTCACAATCTGTCATCAAAAGCAGACCAATAGCCCAACAAAAGGCATTTTCATTCCTCATACCTTTTTTTACCAAAATACATATCCTACTTTCCTGGCATATGGAGATTTTCCCCTTTTTATTTCTAATAGCTTTAGTTACATATATTAGAATTCTTAACCCTTAGAATCTTTAATTCCTAGTGAAAACTAAGCAATTATGGACTGGCAAATTTATAATGTTTCACTTTCAATGTTGCACAAGACCTGGTTACTGACAGACTCAAATTTATCTTTAGTTCTTTCGCAATAGAAAGCCAAAAGTAGATAAACCTACATTTGGTAATTAATGTTCATCTTATTTGGAAATGATTTAGATGTTCAATGACCATCCACTGTTTAGTTCAATGTAGTATAAACTTTGATTTTATTTAATTTGTTTAAATTACTTGCTTTTAACAATTATGCTTGGATTAGACATTAAAAAGCTAACTATCCTCTTAAGTTACTTTCTTGCTGGAAAATTTTGTAACAGAAATAACATGAGTTTAATGAACCGAGGTAGAATGAAAATTGCATGTCTACCTTATATTTAGTGTTGATAACTCTGAATACATGCATATTTCAATTAGACCAACAACCTTAAGCTAGCTTTTATTTACTAATGTGAAAAGTATTTGGGTTAGTTTCTATATGTCTGAGATTTAAGGATACTTAATTTATAAGCACTTAATTTCACCAATTAAATAGTGCTCTTTTAAAAACTGGTTTTATCAATACCATCCGGAGGTAGAAAAATATCACATCTGTCTAACATACATTTGTAGACACATAGACAGACAGGCACAGACAGAGATCTCATAGCTTTCATCTAAAAAATTTTAGCCATGTCTCAGTTATAAAATGCAAAAGAATAGTTGGATCCAAATTGTGTTTCTGGCAGATGTGCTAAGTTAAGTTTACTTGCTCAGACAGTGAAAATTTTTCTGCTAAAGATTTTTTTTTTTTTTTTTTTGCATGGTAAAAGGATCTTTTAGAGCTAGTTTTTGGAGTCATTTTGTCTTTGGTCAAAAGTCTAGGGTAATTGCTATTTAAAATTTCCTTCTAGTTGTTTATTTACTCCAGTTAACTTAGAAATAGTAATTAGAGTGTTTAGTACTTGAATCCTCAGAGGGTCGGATTTTAAAGGGGCGGATTTTCACAGAGGGGAAAAGAGGAAGATGGTGTCAGGAGCAGAGCCTGAGGATAAGATGGCTGCTGGGGTGGAGTCTGAGACAAAGGAATCTGGGGAGACAAACAAGATGGGACCTGAGACAAAGAAGGAGGAGGGGATCGTGAGGCTTCAGAAGCCATATTGCTCTCCCTCAGTTTTTTAGTTGTTTCAGCTAATTTGGACTTGGTATCTTGTAGTGGAGGCAATCTTAGAGCTTTGTGCATGTCCGGAAGCCTCCAGGTACCAATGAAAATAGACATGCTCTTCCTTTTGCTTAATTTTGGAGCTGCAGTCTTCCAATTTGGTTTTAAGAAAAGTGAGTTTGGGGAGATCGAAAGTTCCCCATAATGGCCATTGTAATTCTGGACTACTGATGGTCAGTTTAGCCCACATAGTTAAAAACGTACATGTCGGGGGCCCAGAGTTCTTAAATGTAAACCCTGCCAGGGTCCCTGAAGGAGGGGTTTCCATCAGAACATTGAGATGACTGGGATCCCATTTCTGGAATTTCCTCTGAAAACCCAATAAAGTTGCTAGAGTTCCACCCCTGATCCCCAAAGGAACCTAAAACCAAAAGAAAGTTGCTGGATTCCCAGTCCCGACTCCTAAAGGAATCTGAAAAACAAAGGAAAACTTCTGGATTCTCAGCAACCCCAAGCCCCAAAAGGTCCTGTGCTACTACTTCAGGAAATAACTGAGTACTCACTAAGGATGAAGCCTTGAACCCAAGGGCGGAGCCTTGAACTGGGAAAAAGTCCCTCCCCTGAGAGGACGAAGCCTCTCTCCATCCCGAATAAAGTTGGAGAGCTCAGAACACAAGGAGAGCAAAACTCAGAATCTGAGAGGAGACTCACCAAACTGAAGATAGGGGGCGACTCAGGGAAGTGCTGAGTGCAAGGGGCCCCGTGAGAGTTCCCCGCTTGATTCTAGGGGTTGCCATCCCTTGGGGATTGCCTCCTCCATCTGACACCATATATGCCAACTTAAAAAGCAAATTTGCCAGTTATTTTGCCCTCAAAACAAGTTTATTTGGAAACAGCTAAACATTTGAATTTCGGGATGTGCATGCTTTGGCAGACCATAGGCAAATCCTGAGAGACAAAGGAAGGGGCTTGCTTTTATAGAGCAAAAAAGGGAGAGTAGAGAGGGGCTGTTCTGAACAAAAGTCCACTGGAGGAAAGTAACAGTTCAGGGTGGGAACAGCTTCTCATTGGCTGAGCTGTGACATTTGTCATTGGCTGGGCTGTTGCCAGGCGGGGAGAGACTCTTCCTTCTGTAATAAAGTAGTTGTATTTCCTGTCAGATGTGGGAGCAAAGTCTCTTCTCTTTTGGAGTGATTGAAGATGTGTGATAGGGCGTGAGAGCTCCCCCTGCAGGCATTCTTGACTCCAATTTTGTTGATGTTTCTCTCACTCATTTCACAAGAGTTTCAGGGTCAGAAATTTCCTGAAATTGTGTGCATATATTTTTGTGATTCACATATGAACATTTTTTCCATTACAGTCAAAATATTTGGAACTACTCTAGAAAATAGAACGCTTGGACTCTGAAGGAGTTAATACTACTCTCTTACAGATTTGGGAATTGAGTTGCTCTGTTTCTGTGGGAACTGATGCGCAGAGAGGCTTAATGGCCAGGAGAACTTTGCAGAACCAAACCCCAGCACCTCCTCTCTAGTCAACAGGTAACGAGGACTTCCACAGTTATTCTACCAGTACTCAGTTTTGGTCATGTTACCCCTCATTCAAAGATTTCATGTGCTCCCCACTACCTACTGACTTTTTAGCCTGATCCAAGAAACAGTCTGAGCTGGGTTGGTGTCTAACCAAGTTTCTCAGGATATCCACCCCAGTCATCCTCCCTGTGCTTTGTCTTCCAGCCCAAGTGAGCCACTCACCATTCCATCCCGCATGTATTGTGGTTAAGGAAGGCTGCAGAATCTGACAAACCTGAGCTCCAGCCCTGGCTCTGCCATTTGTCAGCTGTGTGACTCTAGGCAAGTGTCTTAATCACTCTGAGCCTCCATTTCATCCTTAGTAACATGAGAAGACTTGCACCTGCTTCAGTGAGTCTTTGGCAGGATTAAATGAGTCAGGACGCACATACAGTGTCTGGCACACGGGGAAGAGCTCAAATGCGTGCTCCTTTCCTCCTGTCTGTCTGCTTTCTCCCTCTCTACATGTCCCACACCTATCCATCCCCTCCTTGAAGTCTTCTCAGATCTTCCCATGACTTCCCTGCAGGAGGCACTCTCTCCTTCTGAATACTGGTAACATTTTATTTTATCTTTCTTTGGCATTTATCCTTCCCTGCTTGGTGTGACTTTTATGTACCTGTCTTATCTGCCCTGCTCCCTGTGGGCAGGATTCCTGTCTGGTTATCCCCATGGAGCCAGCCAACAGCATTCTTGCATGTAGAAAGTGCTCAGTTAGAACTTGGTTTTAAAGCCATTCGTAACAGAGCGAATTTAGTATAAGATGTCTTCCACGTTGCCCAGGAATTTACTGGATGAAACAAAGGACTTTGTAAGGTGGAAGAAATGGTCAAATGTCAAATGATATTTGGCCTCCAGACAGCTTTCTACCAAGCATCTGCTTATATAATAGCTTACATTTATTGAGCTATTTGCTGTTTATTTTGCCATAGTCACTATGTGATGCTCCATCTCATCTGATCCTTGCAACAGCCCTTTAACATGGGTTCTCTTACACCTCCAGTTTAAAGGTGAGGACATGGAGGCTTACGCGGGTAAAGACGACGTGCCCAAGGTCGCACAGTTAGAGGCTGTGCAACGGAGGGAGTTCATGCTTTGAACTGCTGCTCTGATGCCCCCAGCCCCGCCCTGGCCCACTCTGGCTTTTAAGTCTTATGAAGCCCTTTTCATTGTACCTGCTTTAAATTAAAGAAGGCTTGATGACATAGAAAGCTCAGTTGCAAACGTAGCATTTTCAGAACTCTTCCTGAAAATATCTTCCTTCTAGAGGATAATACCTGAGTTGAATTGATGAAACCCTGCACATAATACTGTCCAGAGGATAAGGGCTTGGAGAAGACCAACCACTTTCTTGGAAGTGCCAGGCCCTTCACAAGTATCACCAGGAAAAAAGAAAGCATTTTCTCCAGAATAATCATCCCCTCTTCTCCTGCAGTGAGAAACCATCAAAGTTGTTGACACTTGAAAGAGATTCTTGCTTTCCACAGGAAATAATGAATGGAAAATAGCCATCCTAGGATGCTGGGGAGAGTGGCTGACAGCTCCACCCATGGGATCCAGTTTGAATCGGGCTGTATTATTTGTGCAACATTCAAGGTGAAGCTGAAGTCTACGGAGAGCAAAGGAGATTGCAATATGATGCTCTCCCTCCCCAGTCTTAGGACTCCCAGCGCAATGTTAATGCCAAGCGCAGCTTGAGTTTTACTGGCTGCAATAGAAGTTCCTGGTGTTTAAGAGCCAGAGTGTGGTGGTGGAATTGAAGTCTTTTAATTTTATTGGGACCTGAACCCTTTCGGGTGGTTATGTTCTCCCACTACAGTGAATACCAGTGCTTGCTTGGGAGATTTTATACATGCTTTTTTTTTCCTGGGAGATCAAAAATATCCAAATGCAAAGGTTATATATACTTCTAGTTTTAAGAACAGCTGAATTCAAAGAAGTGTGTTTTTAATAGATTTAGTATTGTATATTGTCTGTATTAAATATGGTAGCCTAGATTGTGACTACCTTATTTATACCTAGGGGGAGTTACAGAACATCCAGATTTTCCTTATCAGGAGCCCCTACCTGAGGGGTGTGTAAAGGAACTAACCAGGAGTGCATTCCCCAGAGCGTGGCTGAGCTTTACTTGTCGCGATTCCAGTCAATCCTAAAAGGTTCATTAATTAGCACAAGGGCTGTTAGAAATGGTTTTTCATTGTTGGAACGAGTAAAGGTTCAGTTTGGCCAGGAAGGTTGTCCAGGCCCCTTTGCCTTGTCTGCAGAGGGTAAAATAATCAGCCGTGGCCAGCAACCGTAGGTCTGGCGCTCTGGTCCTCTGGCCCGCAAATTGCTGGAGGATCTCGTACCTACACTGGCCTTCAGCGGCGTTGCTACACTTGCCTTAACGTTAACTTTTATGCAGGCTGCTCTTTGCAATGCCTAAAAGGACACGGGTTGTGTGACTGTTTAAGCCTCTGGGTAATGAGTGTTGAGTTCAGGCGGAGCTTTGCGGTCACTGCACGGCACCTCCTGGGACAAGCTTGTGTAGGAGGAGCCTTCTGGTTCCCACCCTCTCTAATGGTTAGAGGCAATTCAAAGAACCCGACGATTTCCAGTATCCAAATCAACTCAAGCTCCTTTGCACTGAGTCTATTCTTTTTTTTTTTCTCTATTTTCAGTGATTTAAGTGCAACTTTGGCTGTAACTTGCAAGGGTACCTCCCCAGGCATCCTTTCAGTGCACGCATAAAACCCTTGTCAGTTGTATACAGTTATCAAGTGAGAGGGCAGTTCTCAGTACATCTTTATTTTCATGCGGGTTTTCACTGCTGATTTATCGAGCGTCTCCTAGGCTCAGCGCCCTCTGAGGGTCGGCGCTGGGTTGTGGGAGCCAAGGGTATAAGAGAGCCTTTGTGTGCAGGTGCTCACCTGTCATTTGCACTTGGCCTTACTATTTAGTTTACAGTTGAGGTCGCAGTAACATTCATCTCCTAAACCTTTCCCTGGGAAAACAGCTCTGCCAGCTTCTGCCACCATCCCCTGCATCCTGTCGATCTGGTAGGTGGTGTCAGGCTGGAGAATAGATACCTGGTTCCCCTGCCGTGTTCTGAGTGCTCTTGCTCCTGCCCTCAAGTAGAGGCCGGAGCATCCCTGCCCCTCAGCACAGTCCCCACCGTGTACAACGTTGGCTTATTGTTAATAAAAATAATGTACCTACTATAGTCAGCATGAGTTAGTGTCAGTGGTATGCTGGTAAATGTTTAAAAACTGGCTATTTTTAGAAAATGAAGTATATGTACGTAATATACACATTTAATAAAAATTTTACGGATATAAAGGACGTGTAGCACACAGTTTACGAGTAACAATAAAAATATACAGTCTTCTTTATTGTAAATTCCATAAACTCAGTTGATTTTCATAAAATGTTAGGTTGATTTTTGCCAAATTTTTATCCATACTCAACCTATGGTTGCAACTGACAGATGAGTGCAATTCAAATTGACTGTTGTTTGATATTTTCGTTTACCTTAACTGGTAAGACAAAAGTGAAATGATGAAGACATATCTCAGAACGTCACTCATTCTTCCATGATGAATTGGATAAAATTTTTGGAATACTGGAAGAATATTTCCTCAAAGTTTTGTGCTATTTCAAATGTAACAGGTAGAGAAATGACACAGTTTTAAGTTTAATCTGCATTATTAACATTTTCTGCATCACTTTCTAAAGAACAGACAATTAAAAAAAAACAGTGAATCAAGACCTGACTTGTATTGACCAGTTCCCAGGGTGTAAATACTCCCGCCACAGCTGATTTCCAGCTGCCAATGTGATGTCCACTGAACCAGCCTTTGGGAAGAGATGCCCTGCTTCAGACCACTATGCAGTATTTCCATCGTATAGGTTCAACACACACAAATCACCTCGAAAGCACAGATAATAGCGTAACGTAGTAAAATAATTAGGGTGTGATGAGTTTCAGTATTTGTTCCCTTTTTCTTTAATATAATTGATTTAACTTTAAGCTTAAATTTAATTTTTAATAATAATTTCATGGTTTTAGTTAACAACTGGCATGCAAAATTCCTGAAAATTTAACAGTCTTCTCTCACAAGCCAGGATGAGCTGGCTCCAGCAAGCCAGAATGGTGTACGGGTTAGGCCATGGATGTCAGGGTCGTTAGACATGTTTTCGGGAGATAGGCCTGCTCTAAGTGGTATATTCTGGATAAGGGATGGGAGTCATGGCTTTCCTGCTCAAAGATCAAGAGTAAGATGCTCAGAGAGCTTCTCCGGGAATTTCATGCTTTGAGATCCCCTCTAACTCGAATGAGAAGGCCCCATTAGAATACACCTTATTTGACTCCTTTCTAAGCTGGCTCAGTCTCTCAGGAGGGTGCAGTGAGATGTCAGCCAACACTACAGTATCTGAAGGTCTGACTGAAGCATCGGCTTCTAGGATGACTCATCGCATGGCTCTTTCCCTTGCCATGTGGACATCTCCACAGGGCCGCTTGAGTGCCCTCACAATATGGCGACTGCTTCTGCCAGAGTGAGTGGTCGAAGACACAGCAGACGGGGGGCCACCAAAGCTTTCCCATAAATCTCAGAAGTCACCCACTATCACTTCGGCTTTATTCTTTTCATTAGAACTGAGTCATTGCATTCAGCCCACTCAAGTGGAGGGAAATTAGATCTCTCCTTTTGAAGGTAGAGTCAAAGAATTCGTGGACATATTTTGAACCACTACTTAGCACAATTTTATGTAGCTTTAGCTCATTTTGTCATCCTAATTTATGCTTTCAAATTTTAGGAATTTTATTTTACTTTTTAGTAGCTTATTACATTGTCTATATTTTGTTCTTATGGACATCATTACCTTTCATTCATTCTAGAGTCTTATGACTTTTATCACTAATATTCTTAATGTTGTTTGTCTGAAACATTGATTGATTTTACGTGATTGAATTTTGCGTTCTCATTTGCTTTTCTATTTTAACTGTGATAATCTTGCAATAACTTGATTTACCTAACTCCTTAATGCTTTCCTTGCTTGTCTCTATTAGTCTATCTTCTTGATTTGAAACTTTCTACTGTTTTATATTTTAGCTGCTGCAAACTGACTGAATTTGACCAGACAGCTTCTTTTGATAATTGGCAGATCTTTTGATAATTGTGGGTAACCTCTGACATTTAGAGGTGAGTGGGAGCTTTGTATCTCCACAGCCACACTGAAGAGTGATATGTTATGACAAGAGCAAGTCTCAGACTGAATTTGGCCACAAGCGCAAATATACATTAGCAAGCAGGCAGAGGCACAAACAGTTGTATGTCCCATGTACAGACTCACTGAAGACCACCCACTGCCCTCTCGTCACTCTAGCACACACCTTGCAGGAAAGACGAATTCTGGCACAAACGTAACGAATATCCTGATGACAGGATCAGCTAACCTTGTGGTGGGATCAGGTGAGAGAATGTTCTGTGGGCGTAGGACTGAATGGAGTTCTAGGCCCAGGATGTCTTTCCAAAGGGGTTTGTTTTCCTGGCTCCCAGGATGCTTCATCCTCATTCAAACCAGGTTGGAGGTGCTGGAACAATACTTCTGGTCAGTGAAACGTTATTTCCAAATCCCATAGGCTAATTAATGACCTCTCTGATGCAGATTTAGATTGGGAGCCCTGAAGGACGGTGACAATCTGAGGACTATTCATTACAGCCCTCCCAGTGCTAACTAACTGTGTCTGTTGACTGGGGAGCCATGACTTCACTTGTTAACTACCCACCCCAGGTTACAGGTTAAACTCAAGCACACTGTCTGTACTGAGGTGTGTTAAAGTTAATTCCTCAAACGTAGCATTCAATGCCTTAAATTTTATTTTACCTTACGTATTAAGCATTCTTTTTGTTGGGTTCTTCCTCCCTTTAACTTCTTAATCCCTTATTTTTTGTTTTGCGCATGTTCTTATTTTCACATTTTTAATTATTTTTATTTTATTATCTACATTTTATTGTATTTGACTTTGAGATTGTTTGTATAATTACAGGCAGTAAGCATGGGAAGCATAGTCCACACTATAAACAGTAGAATTTGAAGATTTATTCCTTTCCCCATCTCTGCAGCTACCCTTGGAATCTTTTTAAGGAAAGTAATATTTCCTTGAAGGGAGGTTCTCCCCTCACCCCCACTTTCCCCCACCCCAGATTTCACCGGTATTTAATCCTGGAGATCTACGGATTAAAAACTTTTGTAGGCCAGTAAAGACTCTCCCTTTGTGGAGCACTCATTTGAGTCATTGAAGATTTATTATTTGCCATGTTTCACACCTTTTATCATCTAAATTCTGCAACGTAGCTGTATTAGCGTTTTCCAGAGAAACCGAACCAATAGGATATCCTGTAAATAGCTATGCATAAGAGGACACATTATGGGAATTGGCTCACACGGTTTTGGAGGCTGAGAAGTCCCACAGTCTGCCACTTACAAGCTGGACACCCAGGAAAGCCAGTGGTGTCTGAGTCTGAGTCTGAGGGCCTGAGAACCAGGAGCTCCGATGTCTGAGGGCAGGAGAAGATGGATGTCCCAGATCGTGAAGAGAGAGCAAGAATTTGCCCTTCCTCCGCCTTTTTGTTCTATTGGGCCCCCAGTGGACTGGCTGTTGCCCTCCCGCATTGGTTGTCTTTACTCAGTCTGCTGATTCAAATGCTAATCGCCTCCAGGAACACTTCTGCAGACACACCTAGAAATAACGCTTCACCAGCAACCTGGGCCTTCCTTTGCCCAGCCAAGTTGAGAGATAAAATTTACCATCACAGGAGCCAAACTGCGGTTAACTATATACTCAGAGTATGACGACTGTCTCAGACAGAATAGACTATGTTCTCTTGCAACCAACCCCAGAATCCCAGGAGCTCTAAATGTCAGTGGTGTTTCCTTGCTGGCTGAGTACCTCTGACGTTGCTGGTCTCTGGGCCAAAGGGAAAGAGTGCTCTGGGGAGGCTCACAATAAAAATTAGATGTTCTGGCTGGAAATGACACTCGTTACTCTCGCTTCCAACTCATTGGCCAGGCGAGCCTCCTGCCCCTATGCCAGGGGCCGGCCAGAAAGGGCCATCCGGCAGGTGCCTGGGAGTGGTAGAAATGGAGTTATTTGGCGAAAACACAGTGCCCACCTCAAATGCCCTCCTTTGGTGTTGTCGTTAAGGTTAAAAACAATTCACAAAAGGTCATCAATGAATATTAATTTCTATGGCAGCACTGTCCTTTTAAACAGCTACATTTAAACTACCCATTGGGGCAGCAGCAGCGCCCTCTCCTCTGTGAGACATCCTGAGTGATGCTGGAGCGGGAGGAGCTCTCACTCGCTTTTGTCCTCATTGGTTGAGTTGAATGCTTCCAAAAGTCAGGGGGTGTTCTCCCAAACTTGTTTATGCCAGTTATACTTACTTTTTTAAATACATAATTTGCTTAAATGGGACATAACCTATAAAATATGAGGACAGAAGGAAAGAGTGGATTTCTTTAAAAATGGCTACTGAAATAGGTTTGGCTGGATGGGCACTGCTCAGATTTTAACGTGCATATGAACCACCCAGTGATGGGGTCACAAGGCGGATTCTGATTCTGCAGGTCTGAGCGGGGCCTCACATCCTGCCTTGCTGATTAGCTCTCAGTGATGGCGATACTGCTGGTCCACAGATCACACTGTTAACAGCAGAATACGAGACAGTTACAAAAGCTCATTGGAACATCATTAAAATCCAGAAGGATCTCGCCTTCAGGTTGCTTTGCTTGTGTTTTAAGTTCTCTAAGATCTTGCTCCACTTTACAGAAGCTACGCCTGGGGAGCATGGAGGTTGTGTTAGAGAGCTGGCCGTGTCATAAAGAGTGTGTGAGCTCCACTCGGGAGAAACATATGCATGGTAATCAAAGGAAGTGACTAAGACTCTTTAAGCAATTAACCAGGCTTTAAGCAGATACATCCCACAAAATCTCAGGGCCACCTTGTTGTTCAGGGTGCCCTTTACACAGAATATAATAGCAGACCTGCAACACATCTTGAACCTTGGAGCTTTTTTGTGTATTGTTGCTTTCTAACGGGGAAGATTATTAACTGTGGTAGATACTCAATACTTCAGAGTTAATCTGGGGAGAGAGGGAGGCTTGCTGAGTGGATTCAAAGCAGATAAATGCTCTTTGCTCTGACATTGCCGTCACACAGGCATGGTCACAGTAGGAAAGGGAGGGTGAATGTGTTTCTTCATTGTGCTACTAGATCCTGATAAGCTTGAGGGATTTTCAAAAGAATAATGACAGTGAAATACAGTGGTATGGGGGAGCTGTGGATTGAGAATTGTTTCTCATAAAGTATTCAGTTGATCAGTGATGTATTTACAACAAGAAGAATTTTAATCCTTATCTTCTAGAGTTTGTCCGAGGACCAGAGAGCTTGCTGCTATAGAATAGATTGACAACTGCCTCCTCCGCAAGCCATCTCAAATGGAACAGTCTCATGGTTTACCAACAAACCCTTCTGCAGACAGAGCCTCTTCCCACAATGCTCTACCCTCCATACTCCAAACTCCTTTTCTACCTTGTTCAGTTCTCCTAAGTTTGTAAAAGATTGTGCTGCGCAAACTATTTATTCATTCCTGATTTAGGTCCAGTCTTGGTTTCTGTCTGCTAATAGGTTCACTGTGTGAGTTCATATCAAATCCCCAAATGGAGTCTGTCTCGAGTATCATTCTTGAGACTGGAATAGAGAACATTTCTCCTTCCATATGTTGTGTAGGGAAGGACCCTGATGTAAGTACCTACCAGGCAACGTATTCCAGAAGCCACAAAACAGAAAGGCTCACAGGCCAAATTAAGATGCTGGAACCCCACAGTTTGTGAAATCAATTTAAAATACAAACAAGGGGAAATGATGGGGTAGGTTAACATGGTTGGGGGAGGGTATCAGCAGGTAGGACCACACTGCCTGAATCCTGGGCTAGTAAAGTTGATGTGTGCCATCTCTCTGCCATGGCAGCCTTCCCTTTGATGGCTAGAGTTGGTTTGAGCAAGGGGACCCATAGGCTGAAGGTACCTGGGGCCATTGACACAACCATGTTCTATGGGAGAAGCATGGGGCAAGGATGGCTAGCCCATAGCTGTAGCTTGCTAAGAGCTATGATTAGCTGCTAAACAGCTGTGTTTCTAATCGCACTTCTTGGGCAAAGCATATGTGGAACCAGAGTGAGGACACAGTGGATGTCACCAAAGGATGTCAAGACTCTAGAGATATTTAAAAATTACCTTCCAATAGGGTTGTTGCAGTCTGCATATCCATGTAACAGTTTCAAGGTGACCCAGCTGTCAACCCACAGGCAGCAGGCTCATGACTTGGTCTGTCTCTCCTTTTCTAGCTTTGAGTAACTTTTACATTCCTGCCATCTGTATTCCATTTTCTATCTGTTTTTAGCATTACAGGCTTCTAACTTACTGTCAGTATTTAGCACATGCTATGAATTCTGCCCATGCCTCACAAGGCCCTTGCTTAATCATTATCTGTACTGACCACATACTATGAGTTTCTCCTATGGCTCACCAGCCACTTGCTAACACACTATGTCCTACATTGCTTATGCATGCGTTTCATCCATTTTATTTGCTTTTCTTGTTGTCTTGAGGGAATTGAATAGTGTCAAATGATACAGCAAATTCACATTATGCAGTAGACTAGGAGGACTGATGGAAAAACATAATGTGAAAAATGCATTTTTGATGGCTTAGCCAATAACTGCTGCTGCTGCTTTAACAAACGATACATTATTGAAGATTCTTTTTAAAGAAATTCTTCCATTAATTCTCCTAATTGTAAGTTATGCAATACTCACTTTAGGAAACTGGAAAATACAGAAAAGTATAAAGAAGAAAAACGCACAACCAGAGGCACTCACAACCAGAATATACAACTATGTACCTGGGGGGGCTTTGGGGAGAAGAATTTAAAAAAAAGATTGGCAACAGATGTTAGCACAGGTGCCAGTCTTTAAAAAGAAAAGAAATTGTCCTTGATGCCATCACCTTGTGAAATCAATGTCAGCATTTTGGAGTACTTTATTTTTTTAAGCTTATTGTAGTAGACATTTTTCCTCAACTGTTAAGATGGTACGTACATTTCTATATCCTGATATATTTCTATATCCTAGGTATTATAACATAGGCGTCTTCCTACCTTACTATAAACTCTTGATAAATATCCATTTAGTGATGCAAATATGTCTCTTGTATATATTTTTTGTAATATAACAAACCATGTCCCTCTTTTGGGATATATTGGCTGTTTCAGGTTTTCTGTAATGTATGTAACACATGAATGGATTATGCATAAGGCTTTTTCTCGATTTCATATTATTTACAAAGGATGATAGTGGAGTAACTGACTGAAAGGCCCTAAGTGTTTTTAAGGCTCCAGAGATAGATATTTAAAAATTATGTTCCAGTAGGGTTGTTGCAGTTCACATGCACATGTAATAGTTTCTAAAGCTAGAAAGGTGGGTTAAGGACGTAGTCAAATTTCTGGACTTAGTGGGAATTTAATCTTGCATGATATATGTTAAAAATATCTGAATTGATATATTGTTACAGTCATGATTAGTGCATAATAGATCACAATATATGGGGCTGGCCCCGTGGTGCAGCAGTTAAGGGTGCATGTTCTGCTTTGGCGGCCCAGGGTTCACCGGTTCGGATCCCAGGTGCCGACATGGCACTGCTTGGTGGGTGTCCCACATATAAAGTGGAGGAAGATGGGCGCGGATGTTAGCTCAGGGCCAGTCTTCCTCAGCAAAAAGAGGAGGATTGGCAGCAGATGTTAGCTCAGGGCTAATCTTCCTCAAAAAAAAAAAAAATAGATCACAATATAAATGTTATAAATCAGGAAAAACAGAAAATTTTATTAGAAGTCTATCTCTTACTGAGTAAGAAGGGGCATTTATTTCTCCAATGTTCATGTACTCATGGATGAGTATTATTTACTGCTAGCATGAGACAGTTCTCAGCATCAACTCTGTACATTTAAAAAGAAAATCTCACAGTTGAAAGTAGTGAGAACAACTTTCAGCTTTAACTCTGTTCAGTTTGGGGGGGTGTGGTTATAGTAATAATCTGTGGGTGAAACTGAGAAGAGGTCATTCGTTGTCACTCAATTTTTTAAAAGGTCTTCTAGGGTCCATGCCAAAAATCACAAAAATTATTTGTTAAGGTTCTATCATCTGACAGTTTGACTAGGTTCTCCTTCAATTTATTTCTGAAAGTATTAGAAACCAACTGACTTTCAAAAGGACTTGACTGCCCTGGTCATTAGTCCTTCATTTTCCCGGTTTCTGGAACCTATACCAAAAAAGGCTTTCCTAAGTGACTGTTAATTATGCCTGTTACTCTTTAACTTAGAGGCACCTTCTGTAACTTGATCTATATAATTAGGAAAGGTGAGTAAGACTGAGATATTCTTACCTTAGTACACTTTTGCCAATATGATACAATATTATTTTCTTTAAAGAGAGATTCTCTTTCCAGTAGTTTTTTTTTTTTTAAAGATTGGCCTTGAGCTAACATCTGTTGCCAATCTTTTCTTCTTCTTCTTCTTCTTCTTCTTCTCCCCAAAGCCCCCCAGTACGTAGTTGTATATTCTGATTGTAGGTCCTTCTAGTTCTGCTGTGTGGGATACCACCTCAGCGTGGCAGCATGGTCTGATGCGCAGTGCCGTGTCCACACCCAGTGTCCAAACATGCGAAACCTTGGCTGCCAAAGTGGAGCATGTGAACTTAACCATTCGGCCACAGGGCTGGCCTCAGATGCAATATTTTTTAATTTTAGATATTTTTTAATGTTTTAGTCAAAAACTTGAGTTGCCAGTTTTAACTCATTTGTGTCATTTAATTGGTAAAGTGATCACTTTTAACCAAATTTGCAAAGTCAGTCTTCTTTGGCAAATCAATTAGCCAAATCAGATTTACTCTGAGTCAGAAAATTACATCTTCCTATTTCGTAGGTTCCGTGGGAGTTAATGCATGTTGCTGAGACCGCCGTCTCACTTCTGAATTTTCCTTCTAAGATAATTACACAGATGAGACATGGAGCTTTGCCGCACTTCTCTGGTCTGATGAAATAAGTCTCTTCTGCTGCCAGTATCGTGTCCTAGGCTGTTTGCTTTGCTCTTGTGGGAGCCTCCCCCAGGAGACGTGCATTGTTTGGCGTCAGTTGGGAAATAGAACAGGCAGGGTCTTTAAAAATTGTTACCACTTCTGCCTCCTCCTCAGCTAGTATGTCTTATTACCAAACACAACATGGGCCAAAATGCTCATTCTTGACTCTGTGTTTCCATGCTTTACCCTTAAAAAAAATAGTTATACAGCTGGGAAGACAGGAGGCTTTACCAAAGCGCCTTGATGCATGGAAGCTTCCCAAAGGAGACGTTCACATCAACCCTTTGTTTTCAGGAGGTTTTACATCCAAAGTCAGTGTAAGATTCATGGTGGGGACTCATACTTTTGTTTCTTTGGAACGTGGGAGGAGGGCAGCTGTGAAAGAGGAGGTGTGTGCTAACCCAGTTTGAAGACCTTACTCTAGACGGGACTCAAATCCACCACATACTGGCCCTATTGTTCCTTTTCTTCAAAATCTCTCTTACTGGCCTGCCCAAGTCCTTCCTGTGATCTGGGCAGAGTAGTAGCATGGAAGAGACGATCCCAATCACAGGGCTCCAGTGTAGAGGGTTCTGGAAGCCAGAAGTGCAGATTTCTGAGTCTTTCTCATAGAGGTGATAGGTGAGGCCCCAGAAGTCCACTAGTCTATAAAGGCGAGATGTGAGGAAATGGGACTTTGTGAATGTCCAGGGCAAAGTGTGCTGTGTTTACACAGTGGAGGAAGGACACCTGGAAGCTGAACCCTAAGTGATGGGGGCCTTTCTGTAAACCTGTAATATTGTTAGGATAATTATAATAAGAAAAAGAGTAATGGCCAGCATTAATTCATCTTTACATGGGAACATGGTAGATTTGTGACTCAAGGTGCATAAATGGTTAAAGTTACCATTTTTTTCACAGTCTTTTTTTCCATGTCTTTTTCCACGTCTTTTTCCTACACAAAGTCTCCAGAGAAATTCAACAATTCTTCTACACCCTAGGCTGGAGAATCTTAGTCAGAGAATTTGTCTGGGATGACTTATGTCTAGAGAATGGCGTCATGCGGAGAGAAATATCTATGCTGAATTCTTGCTACCAAGTGAAAAAATTATATGCATGGAGATTTCATTCACATTAGAATATAAAAGCAAAAAGAAAACACCCAAAAGTCCAAATATTTTTAAGGGACTAAGTAAATTATGATGCAATTGAAGTGTAACCTATGGCTCTGGGATAGAAGTTTTATTTATGAAAGCTTCAGAGAAATTTGTAACAAAGAGCCTTCTGTGTAACGGTTTTTGATAATAATAAAATAATACTTAGCTGACATTGACTTATTCATTATGCTTCAGATACTGTTTTAAGCACTTCCTCATTTAATCCTCACAGTAACTCTAAGGAGGACAAGTAGGTACTGTTAAGATTCCCATTTTACAGATGGGGAAATCAAGAGACATGGACATTAAGTTATCTGCCAAAGAATACCTAGCTCGTCAGTGGCCCAACCAGAATTTGAACACTTAGATTCTGGTTCTAGAGTTGGCACTGTGCTCACTGCCTTAGAGATTTCTTACATGTTTTAGTCAAGATCTGTACCCTATAGCATCTCTCTCTCATCTTTAAAAAATCATGTGCATATTTTGGGAGTTTGTGGGCACTAAAAACACTATAGAAATAATGATAATAATTATAGAATTGAAAAGTAAAGTATCTTTCCTTTTCCATATTCTTTTCCATGTCCATATACGTTCATAATTATTATAAGAGTATAATCATGGGATAGGTAAAACTTTGCTCCCTGCCTTTTCTACTTATTTTAATTCAAATATTTTTATTTTGCTACTTGTCTTCATAATAATCATTCTACTTGTTGTAAAATGCTCAAATAAGCTGATGTTCCATAATTTCTTGAGACAGCCTTCTCTTGGGTTCCTTTTTTATGTGATATTGCAAATAACATTGCATTGAACATCTCATACATTATTTCTTTTCCTTCTTCTGAGTTATTTCTTTAGGACAAATCCCTAGGAGTGAGATTACTGACAAAGCATAAGAGCATTTTCGTAGCTTGCGAAAATAAAGTCTCATTACTTTCTGAATGGGTGGTTGTATGGGGTCATCAGTAACATAATGAACTATCCATTCCTCCACAATGCCATGAGTATTGGTGTATTTTAATGTTAAAATCCTTTGCAGATTGTACCCCAATTTCTTAAGTTACATATATTTCATAGCTGACAAGTCTGGCTATTACACAGGAATATCGTGTGTACATTGTATTTAGCTGCATATTGCTGAAAAAAGCACAAATTGAATTATTAATGAGCTCTTTGTCTTACCCAAAGGATTTATTTTGAAGTTGTGATAGCAAATGAAATTTTGGTTAATAAGAATGCTGATTGTGGCTATTTAGCTCAAAGTATGAATCATTCTTGCAGTTATTGGCAGATTATGGTTAGAAACATTTTACCTCCCCCTGCACCACAATAAATATTTTTGCTTTCTTCAACAGTAGGTGTCAAGGCAGCTAATTTTGTTGCTCTATCATTGCGTAAATTTATTCTTCTCATGAGGAAATCTCTGAAGAGGGCTTGGGAATAAAGACCATTTTGCGTGACTCATGAATAGTTTATTGAATAAACAGAAGAAAGCTAAGGCTATGAGATCCCTCTCTTTCTTCATTTGCATTAGACTCTGTTCAAGAAACCCTAAGTCATTTTTCTTTGTGGATTAGTTTGTCCAGCAGTGTATTTTTTGCAAGACGGCAGTTCAAGAAACCAAGTCGCTATCAGAGTCCAAATCAAGTGAAAATATCTTATACTAGTTTATTCATTATACAAGTATTTATTGAGCACCTTCACACTCTGCTGGTGGCCAATGATGCGGGATCGGTGAGCCGAGGAGTCGAAAGAAAGATTTCTTAGACTCTCAAGATCTGGCAGTAGTGCTCTTTTATTTAGAGAATAGTGTGGAATAGCATGGGGACAGGACCCATGGGCAGTCAGAGCTTCTGCTGCTGCCGCTTCTGCTGCCCCCGCTGGCATGGGGACAGGATCCATGGGCAGGCAGAGCTGGTGCGTGGGGACAGGACCCACGGGCAGTCAGAGCTCCTGCTGCTGCCCCGAACTGAGGGTTGGGGCCAATATTTAAGGCATAGGTGTGTGAGTTATCTCTTTATTAGTGTCCATTTGGTCTGGCCATTTGGTGGTCCCACAAATCAAACCGGATTGAGTAAATGGCAGAAGTCACTGCTCAAATATTATCCTCAGCTAAAGACAAAGGAGGATTTTGGGGTGGGGGGTCAGTTACATGAGGTTGCCAAACAGTCTTCAAAGATAAGGCCATCCCCCCTTCCTCCTGGCTCAGAGAGGGAGGCATCTTCACAGATAGAGGTTTCCCTTAGAAATGTAAATGTTTTCCCAACAAGGGGCAAACAAATTCCAGAGAGGGAGGCATGAAGATTTCCTTTACAAATGCAATTGTCTCTGATCAAAGGGCAAACAAACTCCACTCCTTGGAGCCTGCTTCTTATCTGTAGTTTGAAAAGTAACCAGCCTAAAAATCCTCATCATAAACTGTTTTAAAATTAAGCAGCCTAAAAATCCCCATCAGCCAATTGTATAAGACAGGCATGGCCCTTCCCTCATGGAACTTATGGCCTAGGGGTGCTGCCAAAGGAGAACAAAGCTGGACCCTAGGTAAAGGCAGTTGGACAGATTTTAGTCAACACCCCTGCCATAGAGAGAGCTCAGTGTAACCTGAGCTCAACTCTGCCAAAACAAAAGCCAGGAGGCCTTTTAAACGCTGGGGGTGTGTTCAAGGAAGGGTAATAGAGGATATTGAGGGCTTTGTCTAGAGATTAGGCCATCTGGTTTTCTAATTGGTGCTTATCTGGAGGAGAAACAACCTTGTCATATCTCTAGGACAGGAAGTAGTTTTGCAAATTGGAGCGAGGCGCCCACACTCATGGAAGTTATGGTCCTACCCTCCCACAGGAACTGGGAGATGGGTGAGCTATCTCCCTGGGTGTCTGCCTTTCAAGGAGATGGCTCCAGGTCCTTGAGGAGACATTTCTGGGTGGTAGAAGATTTACATCTCAAAGGGTCAGGGAAAGGATTTATCATTGCAAGCTTTTTAAAGTAAACGCTCTAAAAAAAGGGAGGTCAGGGACCTATAGTCAGATTTTGGCTGGAACGAACAGTAAATTCTTTTGGCAGCATTGAGTGTTCTCAGGCAGCATTTTAAGAGGGTTGGAGTCATCCTAGGAACACAGCCTTTAGCTGATAGAAACTATGCTCGTGTTTGTTCAAGTCTCTTAGTGTAGGAGGTGGGCAAAATTGTTTGTGCTGAAAGTTGTATTTCTTATAGGCCAAGGTTAAAGCCTAGTTAAGAAGTGGGCTCAGGACCCTGCCTAAGTTTAGTCAAGGAGATAGTCTTTGTCAGGACGTAGCCAGTTAAAACAAGGCTTATTGTATCAATGCCAGGAATGGTGTGCAAGTTATATACTGCACAACTCTAGGGGTGCCATTTGCTTCATAGTCTTTGTGAATGACTACCTACCCCCGAGCTGTGCAGGGCACAACCTGCACGCCCACATGCGGCAGTCCTGTGACCACAGCTGCTCTAGCTGGTGGAAGATTTTCCAGTTGGGTCTTTTCAGCTCCATCTTTTTCAGTGGGCTTAGCTCCTTCTGTCCTAGTCCCACCTGCCATGTATAGGTCTCTCATTCTCATCTGAGGGTGCTGGACTTTTGGACATTTGTGGTCCACAGTGGTGGGTAGTTGGATCCATACACTGAGCACAACTCAGCCCCAGATTCCTTCCATCCTGCCCTTTGGCCCTCCAGGGAGAAGGTCTTTACTTACCTTCCCCATCCAGGACATCCCACCCCCACCCCATCTTCTCCTTGGAGACTAAAATCTCTATAAGCAGTGTGGGGGACTGGAATTGGCCACCCCAAGATATCTCTCTTTGGCATGAGGATTATTTGGGGCTGGTTACTTTTAAAAACTGCAGACATGAGAGAAACTCTGAAAAGTAGAATTTACTTACCCTTTGTTAAGAGACGTTTACATTTGTGAAGGAAATCTCCATCTGTAAAGGTGTCTCCCTCTCTGCACCAGGAAGAAGGGGGGATGACCTTATGTCTAGAAACAATTAATCAGTGCAGAAGGCAAGGACTTAAATCTGAATAATAACCTTACTCTTGTTTACTGTGCTTTTCTGGCAATCTCCTATAACTGACTCCCCCAAACCCCAACATCCTCCTTTGTCTTTAGCTGAGGATGGTATTTAAGGTGAGAGCTTCTGCCATTTTGGTGAGTTACTCAGTTTTTCTGGGTCTCTCCCATGTATCATGTTATAAAGCTTTGTTTAATTTTCTCCTGTTGTTCTGTCTCCTGTGAATTTAATCTGATGTCCGGCCAGAAGGATCCAGAGCGGGTAGAGGAAATGTCTTCCCCCCCTCCAGCAGATATTGTCTAACACCTCTGGCTGGGGCTCTTTCCAGTCTTCACTTCTCCTTTGCAGCAGGGAGAGCAAATTAAAGAACACGGGAAACGCATGGATTGATGCACCTAGATAAGCCTCTGCCAGAAGCACTTACAAGGACGCATTCTAAGGGTTCCCCTGGGAAAGGAAGGGAGCTCTGGGAGTGGAGACCAGGGCCACATCAGCCAGACTGCAGCAGAGACAAATGAGTCCTCCATGGAGAATCTACACCTCCACAAAGGAAGGGTGGGGAGGTGGAAGAGAGCCAACTACGGTGCCAAGGGGAGGGCTGGCTCAAAGACCAGCCATGCCTTTTTGGTCTTTTTTCTCTCTTCTGCTTTCTTTTGGATTAATCACATTTTCTTTATAGCTTTCTCCCCTCCCCCTGCCTTCCCCCTCCTCTCAGGAAGTAAGGTGTTCCATTTCAATTCTTTTAGCAGTTAACTTTACATTTTTAAGAGGCATAGTTAACTTTACAAGCACAGCAGCTCATTAATCTTTGTATTGTTCTCAAACAACACAAAGGCCTTCAGATATCAGCTTCCCTCCTCTGCCCCCTATATTCGTGCTGCTTTTGTTTCCTTCTTATCGTGAACTTCCAAGGCTGGTCATTGATCATTGTTTTTACAGTCAGCTCTCATTTAGATGAACCGAAATGTTTGCCAGTTTCTTTGCTTCAACTGGCGTCTTAAATCCAGCTCCTTTCTAGATTCAGTGTTCTGTGTGCTGAAATAATCTTTAAGCTCTTTAGGGTGGGAAAATCTCTCAGTCTTTGTTCTATCTGAAAGTTAACCCTTGCTCTTGAATTACAGACTTGCTAAATAGATAATTCTAGGCTAGCTGTGCTGTTTTCCCTTGGCACTTTGACTGTGTCATTACATTGTCTTATGGAGTCTTTCGCTGCTTTGAGAAAATGTGCTTTTGTCGAATTGCCATTACTTTTTAGATGATCCTTCCCTACCTTTTGGTAATTTTTGAAGTATTTCTCTTTTTATGTTTTACAGATTCAGAGTGCTGTATCTGTGCAGATTTGTCTAATTTATTCTGATTGAGACTGTGCTGCCTCAAGCTTAGGAACTGTATCATTCTTCACATCCAGAAACTTCTCCACCACTATTCCTTCAAACATCACCCCATCCCATTTTTCTCCATTCTAAATTTCTAGAACTCCTGTTAATGCATAGTGGCCATTTCAATCCCCCTCCATATTATTTAAACTAATATTTTCCAGATCTTTGCTTCTGAGTGCTGTACTCTAGGTGATTTTTTTCATGTTTTTTTCCAATAGACCAATTCTCTGAGGTCTCTTCTTCAACTTATCTGTTGATTTCTCTGTTTCAATGACCAGATATTTCATATGTAGAGTTTCTTTGCATCTTTTGCAAATCAACTTGTTCTTTTTCCCCAGAGTTTTATTACTGTCTTATGATTCGTATCTTTCTCTCTTTGAACAGTTTAAGGTGAATTCCCAATTTAAAAGTTCGATCCAATTGTTTTATTATTTTTGCTTCTTGGGATTCAGTCTCCCATTTTTACCTGCCAGCTGTCTCTCAGGGTGGTTTTCTCTCATGGAGAGTCCTGCGGGTCTGGACATGGCAGCCTTCCAATGGGATAGTTCACATTTATCTCTCTGGGCCTCATGGGATTCACTAGTTCTGGGCAATTTTTGTCAGTTTTTGGCTGAGAACATGTGTGTCTCTTTCCTACTCGTGTAGTATGAATTCTGACTCCCTGTCTGTTGGTGGCTTAGATCTGGGGCACATTCCTGATAGGTGATTCCTATCACTCTTGGCCTCCTTGGAGCCACCACTTCCCCGGGCTGGTGGGCAGTGGTTGTCTCTTCTCTACTTAAGCACAAGTCAGCCCTCCTGGGCTGCTGGCTTCTGGCATGGAACCTGGGGTCTGGATTCATCAAAACTCATGCTCCCGGAGGTTCAGGCCTGTGTCCAGGTCTGAAACACCTGTACCTCCTGTGGCTCCCACTTCAGCCAAGTTGTCCCAGCTTTTAGTTTTCATTTCTCTTCATTCCAACGCCTCTTTGGTCTTGAACTTGGATATAGACACCGAATAGTATCTTTTATTTAGTGTTTTTCTGTATTTAAGCAGGGAGGGCAGCGTTAGGAGTGGGAGGCAGAAGCCCTTTCGTGCCAGCTCTGCTCGCCCTGCTGCATGAAGCCCCACTTATTTTCTGGATTCAGAAGAACACTGACATCCAATCTACTGAGCCTTCTCAATCATCTTATCCATGACGCCATTGTGATGAATGGTTTCAGGATGGCATTGGGCACACTGGCCCACTAAGGATCGATGCTTCCCTGTCACTCCTGCTGACTCAGAAGCACATGACCCCTCTCAGGCAGCTGTCCTAAGTCAGCGACCTTGGGCCTGTGTGACATTCTCCAGACACAAGAGGCATCGCTCTGCCTCCTGAGCGGCTCATTCTGGATTTCAGTTCTCTGTCTCTTTCAGGCGGGTGGTTCTTTCTTTCTCAGGCTCATCTCGGGGCTCCTGCCTCTGCTGGAAAGCCCTGTGATATTTGTGAGGGAACTTCTCCTCCAGTCTCATTCTCTTACAGATTGGAATTAGCACTTAGGTGCCCCCCGACCCCATCCCTTTTGTTTCTCTGTGAGAGAAGTTTCTGTTGAAAGGTGAGTTGGTAGCCAGGATACAACTGGGTAAGATTTAGAAGGGAACCCAGGAGCATACGTGTCTTTCAACAAGTCTGTTGAGAAGAGGAGAAGATAAATAGGTTACCTGAGTGAGAGGAAGGTGGGAAAGGAGTGAACATCTTTGAATGCTGGTGGGAAGGAGGTAAAACAAAACGATGCTGGAGTTCCAGGGGGGTGAAGGGTTAAGGAATAGCGCAAAGTCACGGAGAAGGACAGGCACTGCTGTCTGCCGTTGGTGAGCTGATGTACACAGCCCCACACTGTCTCCATTGAAGGTGAAGTGTTGGATGTGTGCTAGAGGGACAGGCCACAGCTCTAACTTTGGGCTCTTCTCCAAATGGATGGGCAGAGTTGGAGAGATTTGAAATCACCATCCTTGATTTGTGACTTTATGGTCCTAGCAGTTCCTGGTGTGGCTGGAGTCAGCCTTCCTCAACCAAAGGACCCCTGCAGCCTGTCAGGCTGCCTGGATCAAGAGACCTTGGTAGGCAATGAATCTTTTACTGGAGGAGTTTTGTAGAAGTTGATGTATCTACTATCACTGCCCCAAGAGGACTTGTAGAGATTGGCCCTTGAATAGATGCATTGCGATGGCATGTGTTTTAGTCAGCTTGGGCTGCTGCTACAAAATACCATAGACTGGCTGGCTCAAACAACAGACATTGATTTCTCACAGTTCTAGAGGCTGCTAAGTCCAAGATCAAGGTGCTGGCTGATTTGATTCCTGGCGAGAGCCCTTTTCCTGGTTTGTAGACGGCAGCCTTCTTGTGTGCTCACGTGGTGGAGAGGAAGAGAGGGCTCTGACTTCTTCCTCTTCTTATACAGGTGCTAACCCCATCATGGAGGCTCCACCCTCATGACCTCCTCTAAACCCAATTACCTCCCAAACGCCCCATCTTCAAACATCATCACATTAGAGATTAGGGCTTCAACATACGAGTTTTGGCAGATACAAACATTCAGTCCATGGCAGAGGGAGTACAGAAAACTTTCAGAGATTCAGGCCCTGGGACAGCTCTGGTAGAATATTCTAGAGAGGGAGTCAGGCTATCCAGAAGCCAGAATTTGTGAATGCTTGGGGGAAGTTAATAGAGGACTGAAGAAGGGATAAGTAGAACTCTGTGTGTGTGTGTGTGTGTGTGTGTGTGTGTGTTGGGGAGGCAGAAAGGCTAAAAATCAGGATGAAAAATCTAACCTTTACAATTTTATGTAAGTAAAACTTGCTTTTGGCTTCTTCAAGCAGTTCCCATTTTTCAGTCCCATGTGAAATGCCACCTTTCCCTTCTATAAATGAATGAACTAATTCATTCAATAGATATTTATTTGGGATGCTCTATGCTAGGCACCACGTGGGGGACAGGAGATGCAGGGGTAGTTAAGATACTCTCTGTTCTCAGGGAACTCACAGTCTCATGGGACTGTTGTCCTTAACCTGTGGCACATGATTCCCTGAGTAAGACTTTCCAAGGGGTACTCAAACAAGAATATTTTATGGAATTTTGTTCTCAAATACTCAGTTTCTGTTCTTTTCTAAAGTTAATCTACTAGAATAAACCTGTGTTCCTGATAATTCTGCACAACAGGGAGGCATTTCTAGCACCTGCCTCAGCTCTTACCCTGCTGCATACCCACAGGTGTAAAACTCCAAGGGCATCAAACAAAGAGAAAACCTTCTTTTTAATAATAAGTCAAGACATCATAAACCCTTGGGGCTTCCCCTCTGCTCCTGGCTTCTATATTTCCATTAAGAATGAAGTGTGGGATTGGAGAGAAGGTGCTCTGGCCCGCATGTTTGTAATGTTCTGTGGAGTGATGACAGGTTTCATTTTAATGATTTCACCTCTCCCATTATCTGCCTATTGTAAAAGGGGTTCTCAAGGGTCCTCAAAGCAAAGAGAGCTTCTGTAAGAAATAAAGAATACTAAAAACAGGCCCACCACGTGTAAATGTGCACAATTCTTGACACCTGTCCTCAGGGCTCAAACCCCCCCCCCCCCCCCCCGCCCCCGGACCTGTCACTGATTCTTATAAATGCAATCAGATGTTTCCTGAAACTATCAGTCTTTTCAAGACTGTTAAATAAATGCCTGAATAAAACTTTTACCAGATTCTCTCAGATTAGGAATATGTTATTATTTAAGGTAGTTAAAAGCTAGTTTTTCAAATCATATCATAAACTCTTTCTTTATAATCATTTTTCGTGTTACCAAATCTGTAATATTTTCTTCCTACTGTTAATGCAAGATAAAATTATAATTATATGCTAACTGCCAGACATATGAATTATTCTTAGCAATATATTCTTTTTACTTTTTAAAATAGATATAAAAATTTTGATAATTATGTCTAACAAAATTATTGGAGTTATTTCTGATTTTTATACACAAGACCTGCTTAATTGTCCTTCAAAATCAAATGGTACACACACAATTACAGAAGGAATGCCAAGGCCGTTACCACGCTCTCCTCTTCTCAAATAACTGGGCATTTTAGCTGCAGATTACATTGCCCTAGAGCAAATTAAGTAATGAGAAGGATTTATTATCTTGTTTGTATAACTTACTTTAAAAAGAGTAAATATGTTAGATCTACGTCATTCTAATCTTGTTAGAATGTTTTTAGTAATCTAACTTGCAAATTGCATCTTTTTCTTTATTTCCAGTTATATTAATAACATTCTTTGAAATGTGCATTAACACATTGATTTGAGTTTGAAAATGAGGTCAGGCTTTTTCCTGACAAAAAAATCCAATTTGTCTAATTGGTTTGACAAAGAGGACTGGCCTTACCATTGATATCATATGGTAGATATTTTCCACAAATAGAATGATTAAATCTGTAGCTCGAAGATTATGACAAAAATATATTTAAGGCATGAGCTAATATAAAATTATTGGATTAGGGGCCGGCCCGGTGGCTCAGCAGTTAAGTGTGCACGTTCCGCTTTGGTGGCCTGGGGTTCGCCGGTTTGGGTCCTGGGTGTGGACATAGCACAGCTTGGAAAGCCATGCTGTGGTAGGTGTCCCATGTATAAAGTAGAGGAAGATGGGCACGGATGTTAGCTCAGGGCCAGTCTTCCTCAACAAAAAGAGGAGGATTGGCAGTAGTTAGCTCAGGGCTAATCTTCCTCAAAAAAAAAATTATTGGATTAAAAATATTATATTGGTAAAAGTGTAATGAAGTTAACATGTCAGTTTTCTTGACTTTTCATGAATTAAATCAATGTACTTCTAAGTGAAAGTAATATTGATCATTTGGTAAATCTTATTTATACACTTCTCAGAAAGTGAATGACTGATGAGGAGTAAGGACCTTTTCCAAGTCAAGTGTTTTCCAGTTTTTTACTTTCACCAAACTGAAGCAGGACCTAATTGAGTTGTTGGCTTATGATCATTAAAAATAGTTTTGATGATGAATGACTTTGAGATTGGAAGTGTAAAACTTGGAAATAGTTCATACGTGTAATACTATGAGAATGAACCGTTTCCCACTCACACCTACTTGTTTATGTTACGAAGATGCGTTATTGCTTAATTCTATAATCATAATAACAGCAACAACAACAATAAAAAGAATTGCGTTAACTTAGAAACCCAAATCGTTCTAGCTATGTCATTTTGTTCACGGGTATGTGAGCTACTTGGGGAGAAACAGCCCTATTCATATTATTAAGAGATGCATTTCTGATAATTTTTTATGTTAGTAATTTTAAGAATCAAGTTTGTAATATATTTATTTTGTTTGGATCAATTGTATCCTACTGTTAATAATTTTAACAACAATAATGATTGGTTACCCAACCCAGAAGAAATTGTTTAACAGTTAGAGCTGGAGATCATAGGAACTTTTTAAAAAACTAAATTTAAATTTACATACGTATTTTGTCACAGAAGAAGATAATCAACAAAAGAGTTTATATGATGAATATAGAGCATCGGGATTAAATTATGTCAGGGGAATTGGAATGGAGATCTGAGTGCAGTAAGAATAAAAAGAAGGTGTAAAATTTCTTATGTTGTGAGCATTGAGTAAGTATGTTAGAGTCTGTGGAAACATTTAAAAGAGAGATGTAGTCATTTTATTTTTAAACATCAGTACTTACAATATAGCAGAAATAACATCCTTTGCTGTGATTGAAATTTTTGATGAACAATTTTCTGTTTCAACTTAAAATGTAGTTTTTCAAAAACTACGTAGTTTTTCAAAACTTGGTTTAGTGGTTATGGTACCAGAAATGTTTGAAGAGAACACGAGGACTATAATAGACCCCACATAGAAATAAACAGTTATCACAGTGTTCCGTTGATGTTATAATAAATATGGTAAGTAAATAGCACACATCTCAGCCAGGTAGGTCAATGAAAGCTTCCTGGAGTCACTGATACCTGAGCTGGGACTAGACAAAGGTGGGGAGGAGCCAAGCTCAGCAGAAGGTGAGGCACAGAGAGCAGGACCCACTTAGGGGAACCAGAGGTGTGCAGGAAGGTGTGCACGATGCGGGTGTAAAGGTAGGGTGGAAGCAAAGGTTTATTCAGTCAGTATCCTCTGCTTGGTCATTGAGGTAGTTTCTGGTATTCCGTAATTACATTGGTAGTGCAATGGTTCCTTGTGCATCCATAGTCTCATGTTCTGGAGGCGCATCTTCAGCGTACCTTCCTAGAAGGAGGATTGCCCGTGCAAGAGCAGAGGTGTCCTGGAGTCTGCTCGCTCAGGCACGAGCTCGCAGGAAATGATTGCTGCATTTTCAGGAGTTTTGTGAGCCTGCTGTTAAACCATCGATAAGTTAACATCGACCATGGTGGGGGAATTTACACCACAGAAATCAGCAAATGCTATAATTAGGGGCCACCCACCACCCTCAGATGGCCATTTACCAGCACACCAGTGGGGTAAGAGTGCCAAATTCTCCTCCAATCATGTATTATTTTTCTTTAAACATATTTCTGGATTCCTTTTCTGTATCTTGACTTAGAATTTTTGCATCAATTACCTTAAGAATGCATAGCTTGTAATTTTTGAGGGGAAGTGGCATGGCATGGGTGTTGCTTTGTTAATAAATTAGGAAACTATCTTGTATATTCTGAAATATGGAAATTATGTAATAATTATCAATTCCTTGAACTTCTGAAATAATTTTCTGGTAAGCAAAAAAACCTTTTAAAATTGTTTTGAATTTCTTTAATATTTATAGTTCTCTTGATTATTTCTTTTTCTTCTAAAGTCAGATTTTCAGAAAAATTAGCCATTTCATCAGGATCTCAGAATTTATTATATTAGACCTTTAGATACCTTTCTTTTATACTTTCAAACTACTTTCCCTACCAATCATAGTTGTAATCTCCCTTCGTATTACTAATGTTATTTGCTTTTTCTGTCTAGTTTTTCTTTTCTAAATTTGTCTGTGTGCTTGTATGTGTGCCTATATACATCTGTATGTACACATGTATATATTTCTCATTTTTATATATATTTCTAATTTTTTAGTTCTTTTTTAGTTTTTCAAATATATTTTTCTTTTCTGTGTGTACATATATGTAAAATTAAAGAGAATAAAGCAGGTAGTCAACTTAAAAAGCTAATTTTCCTGTTATTTTTATCTCAAAGTGAGTTTATTTGGGACTAGTCAAAAAAATTGCAATTCAGGATGTGCACACTATGGCAAACCGTAGGCACACCCAGAAAACAAAGGAAGGGAGCTGCTTTTATAGAGGAAAAGAGGGAATAGGGAGGGGCTGTTCTGAAGAAAAGTCCTTTGGGGTAAAGGAGCAGTTCAGGGCAGCAACAGCTTCTCATTGGATGAGCTGTCGCATTTCTCGTTGGCTGGGCTGTTGCCAGGTGGGGAGAGAAGTCTTCCTTCTTCCTTCAGTAGTTTAAAGGGGTTTTACTTCCTGTCGGAGATGTAAGTATCCAGTCTCTTCCTGTTGGTGTACTTGATGATGTGTGATAGGGCACCAGAGCTCTCTCTATGGGCTCTCCTGACTCCAATTTACTTAAAGTTTCTTTTATTACTTTCCACAAGATAAACAAGATTAGGAATATGCAAGGAGATTATAACTGCCATTGAAAACAGCTTTTAAAGAATAAAAGAAAGCTATCTAAAGGTCTAAGGTAATTATTAATATGAATAAATAACATATTCAGGAAATAATATGTGCAAATAAATTTCCTGAATGAGGTTTGTATGAAAAACTAGGCAAACTAGAGTTTGGCTGTTTAATTCAGATATCATTTCTACTTTCCCCCTGCACACCTTTTCCTTTCCATTATTCTGTTGTTGTTATTGTTAGGGTATCAGGAAATGATGGCAAACCCAAAGTGGGCAATTTGAGGAGAGTTGACAAGGGCATGAACAGTGTGTGGGAAACCTCATAGTGGACGAGTGGGCACAGAAGCTAGTCTGGGCCAAGTGGAGAGGGCCTTCTGTGGGGCCAAGACCTTGGGCCAGCTCACAGCCCACAGTGGGGAGACCTCGGAGGAAATACTCTGACCTCACATTACTTCCTCTCTCCAGTCACCTGTGTTGGCTGAACCCAACTGGAAGACAGAGGGGAGGGAGCCCGTTAATGCCTCCAGCAGATGGGGCGTCTGGGACCGAGGGTAGGAAGGTGGGACAGGGAAGCAGAGGGAGGATATCCCGCACATTTGGGGTCTTCATTAATTTATTCTTTCAGCTCTCTTTAGGTTTACTTTGTTTTTCCTTTCTCCCTAATTTTCAGAAATGTTAAGGATTTAATTCTCAGTTCCTTTATTTACCTGTTTTCCTTGTTTCCTAACACAAGCAGCTAAACTATATGATATCTAACTACGAGTCCTGTATAGGAACTGACCAATCAGAGTGGACACTGCCCTTGGGACTCCTGGAGACCCCGTGCTGTGCCAGGCTTTAACCTTTTAGCCGCTGCATCTTGGGAGGGTTGGTGTGTCCAGGAGAGAGGCTCAGAGCGGTACAGAAGTGTTTCCATGTTTTAGCAGTCAGATGGCTGAACCAGTGGGTGCTGGCTGGATAGCAATCCTAATTAATGCTATAGATTCTCCTTTTGAGTATAGTTCTGTTTGTATTTCTTTTGTAGCATTTTCATTGTTACTAATTTTTCAATCTGTAATTGCAATTTAAAATTCCTTTTTAACCAAAAAGCTGTTTGGGTTCTTAGTTTTAAATTGGTTAAGGTATTTTTAAACTTCAAACTCGTGTTATTAATATCTAGCTTAGTTGCTCTGTGGTCAGCAAAAATGTCATCCATACTCTTTCTGCATTTTGTAATTGATCCGATGTTTCTTTGTGGCCCTTGTATAATCAATTTCTGTAAATGATCCATGAGTATTAGAAAATAAGGTCTATTCTTTGGTTATCAAGATCTTGAAAGCTTTTCTCAATAGCTTTGTTCTGATCATTGCTCTTGGAGGATACGTAAGGACCGTGTGGGGAGATCCAGACGGCGGAGTGGGGCAGACGGAAACCACCGTAGTTCCTTCAAAATGCCTGATGCCCGTGGTCCAGTGTTTCAGGGAGTAGCCTCAGGCCGTCTCAGTCAGAGAGAAGACAAACCTGAAGTCGTATGAGTCCGACTGTCATTTGTGTGATCTCTGTTTGATGAGATGAAATCTGAGTCTGGTGAGAGGAAGCAGGTTTTTAAGGCCTTAAAGCTCTCCTCCATGGCATAGGCTGTCCGTCTGGCTTAGTCGTCAGCACTGTTGGCTTTTCCTGTTTTTCCTGGGCCACAGTGACCTGAAGACACTGACTGGTATTGATCTATAGATGCTGTGTCAACCCAAAGGCACAGGATGTGTGAGCTGGCACACATCCTGCTCACCTTTTGCAGGATGACAAATGCTGTGCAACCTTAAAGCATCCTTGGACCACCCCTCACGGCAATAGCGCTCATAAGTGGAATTCGAGTCCTTTGTGGCACCATCTTAACAGCTCCTTCTGTGATCACACTCTCCCGTTTCACTTCCCACCCCTTGACCAGGCACACTTGTTTTAATGACAGCAGCTTACTACTAATTACACTATCCAATTAGCCCCTTATCTAATAAAAAGAAATAAGAAATATACTAGAAAAATTTTAGAGACACTTACTTTTATCTTCTTTCCCTGTTTTGCTTCATAGACAAATTATTCCTGACATCTGATCCTGAACCCGGTAGTATAAATTATAATTGAGTCTCAGTTAGAAATGTAAAATATATTCTTGGCCCCAGCTAAATGAAGTCCCTCCCTGGGAATGCAGATAAGGAAAAAGAAACATGTTTCATCCTACTTAAAATGCATGAATTCTGTTAAATAGGGTCGGTGTTGGATTATAGTTGAATGTCTATATCAAATTAATGAGATCAATTGCAGCGTCTTTCTGTTTGTAGATGAATCGTGGTGTCCTAGAGAGGAAGGTATGTCTTATTCCCTCCAGAATCATTGCCTGCAAGAAAAAGAAACCCATCTGAGCTAATTCAAATTCCCAGAGAGGGGAGAGTTGTAGAAACTGGGCAGTGCTGTAAAATCATACGGCAGACAGATTGACTTGCAAAATCACAAGGAGCTTACGTTCCCCCTTCTTCTTTTTCTAGACTGTATTCCTTTGCTTGTTCATGTCCTCACATGGCCTGAAGTTTGGGTGACCTCACAGAACTAACATCCACCACTCACGTTATCTTAGAATCATCACGAAAGGAACACTTTTTGGTCACTGACTGGCCGATTAATTGGCTCCACTTGGTGCTACGTTCATCTCTGGCAGTCAGCTTTGGCCCGGGAGTGGTGTCATCTGGGCAAACCTAGCTTCCAGCACCTGCTCCTTGTCGGGCTAGAGAGGGAAGAATTCCCCAGAAGAGGAAATTCTGAGCTAGAAGGACAGGCAGCGAGGTTTGTGTTATACACAGAAGGAAGAAGGGCAGAGTGGCACCGAGGTATTGCGGCGTTTTAGACTCCCCTTCGGAGGACACCTGTATAAACGGCCTGACAGTCTGTGTCACAAAGGATTTTGAAGCTTTAAGGAGAGAATTTTGCAGGTGAAAGCTGATAGTTCATCGTGTATTTTTAACTGAAAAAATCAATGTCACAATGCCGGACCTTTCAGCTTAAGGTATATATAGATCAGGGGTTGAACTTTCATTCCTGAGCAGCAACATGATCTGAGAGAACAGAAGTGAGTGGAGTCAGGAGGTCCAGGTTTTCTGGCTCATGCAGTTGCACTGGGTCACCTTGAAACCTCTGCTCTTAGCCTCTCTGGAGCTCAGATTATTTTCTCCAAACAAGAGGATAGGTCGTATCATGGATTTGAAAATGGCAGTGACTCAGGATATCACATCTCGGGTATGTGGCCTTATCCTAGAAGCAGTTGGCGCTGACAACACGTTTTGGTGGATAAGGGAAGGAAGTGTGAATGCAATACGGCCACTCAGGGAATAACCTGGCTGCGGTGCCCCTGTGACACTGTACGAATCACAGTGTCCTGGGAGGAATGGCAAGCCTGAACTTGGTCAGTATTTATATCGAAGGGCGTTTTCCTGGTGGGCTGTTAAAGCCACGGTAATCTTCTGAATTGATGGTGCTTGATGAACAAAGTCCAAGGCAAGGAAAATGTTATGTTTTAAGAAGTTCATTAGTTTGGAGCAAATCTCCAGCCAGGGTGGGGAGGTGTACAGAGAAAGGTTCTTTTTGGGGGAGCAATAGGCAGCCTCAGTCAGTTGGGCAGCCCTCGAGAGCAGTGCTGCTCGGGAAACTGAGGCAGACTCCTGCAGCGACTTCTCACACCAGCTCCCTGGAGTTGGGCCAAGCTTTACAAGTAAGGGCTCAGTCCACCACAATACCACCGCAGTCGTGAGCTGAGTCACCCTTATTTCCAATAAAGCCTGGTTCCATCTCTGTAGCTTGCGCATCTTATTATAGAATATTCACATCGAGAAGGTCCCTTGTGTAAGAGGGGCTGCGTTTGAACCCTGTTTCATCTCAGATCAGCTCTTGTCACAATGTGGACTTTGAAGAGGATGGTTGAGCGCTTTGAGAACAGTACAAGAAATTAGCAGTGCCTCTTCCTGGGGTCGGATTTTCCAGTGTTTTCTTATGCCATCACTGCCTTATTAGAATCTGGAGAAATTGCTTTTCTTCTATAGAGAGCCAAGTTCAGTAGGGGACAGCTTACACAGATGCTTCCGTTTACAAAATTAATCTGGAAACCTGATATGTATGAGGTTGGTGACTCTCAGTTTATCTTCCCACAGCCGTGGAATGACCTTCACGCTGGCCTTGATCCCTAGTCTTCCTTTTCAGGTTCTTCCTCCTTTCCTTTCCCATCAGGACTCGGGCCTGTGCTGTCCTCCCTTCTCTCTACTCACTGCCCTGGTGATCCCACCCGACTTTCAGTTTTGTTTATGCACTGATGACTCCCCAATTTTTATTTCCATCTCACACCATTCCCCTGAATGCCTGACCTGTTTTTCTTTCTCTGCCTAGCTGTCTAATAAGCATTTTCAGACATAAAATGTCCACCCCTTTCCCCATCTCAGTTCATGACAAATCCATCCTTCCACTTTGCTCAGGTCAACAAATGGAATCATCCTTCCCTTTCTCTCACATTCCACGCCCACTCCAGCCGCGGCTCCTCTGCTTCTATCTTAAAGGCATATCTAACATCCAGCACAATCTCGTCACCATCCTGGTCCAAACCACCATTTCTCCCTGGAATTCTTACAAAGGCTCCTAACTTGTCTCCCTGCCTTTTCTCTTGGTCACCTCTAGTTTATTCTTAGCACCACCCCCTGAGAGAGACCATTAAGACTTCTCTGCTCAGGTCCCTTCAGTGGCTTCTTGTCTCTTAGGAGCAAAATCAAAGTCCTTACTGTGACATACGAGGTGCTACCTATGTGCCCCACTTCCTTCACTCTCCATCCATCTCTGACCTTCCTCCCCAGTCTCTGCTCCAGCTTTTCTCCGCCTGCCAGGCACATCCCCTCCTCAGGGCATTTGCTCTTGCCCTCCCTTCTGCCTGGAAAGCACTTCCCCCAGATATCCACGGTCTCCCTCCCTCCCTCCCTCCCTCCTTCACGTCCATCTTGTTCTGTTGCCCCTTCTACAATTCAGGCCTCTCGCAGACTCCCGCCCCATGGGACCTGTCCCGTGTGCATGCTTTCTTGCCCCAGAGTTCACATCACTTTCTATTACACTACATAGCTCATCTTTTTTTTTCATTATCTGTCTTCTCGCTCTAGGATATAAGCTCTATGATGGTAGAAAAAGGAATTTCAACAGTTTTACTCACTGCTGAATTACTAGCATCTAGAAAAGGCACATAAAATAAAGAGGACTGAACCCCATTTAATGTGAAACATCATGTATTTGTCACCTAGTGTTCACCAGTCCCCATGCCAAGGGCATGCATCACTAAGACACGTTAGTGTATCTCTGAGCTCACAGCCTAGTGAGGATCTGATGTGCAAACAAGCACAGTACCATATGATTCATGTGCTTATGGCTAAAAACTAAATGCTCTGCAGCTCAGAGGGGCGCTAACAGTCTGGCTGAGTCAGGAGATGTGGCATTTGAACGTGGTGTAGAGTGGGAGTCCCCAGGGAAAGAAAAGGAAAGCGTCTTTGGCAGAAGCAGCTCCATGTGAATAGGGACAGAGGTAAGAAGTGTTTCTGGAATCACTGGACAGCAGGATGGAATGTGATGCAGGCAGGAGTGGCTGGGATAATCCTGGAAAGAGGGATGAGGCCAAACGGTGGAGGGTGAACCCTGTGCTGGCAAGTTTGGATGTTATCCTGCAGGCCATGGGGGACCATTAAGTACTTTAAGCAAAGAAAGAACACGATGAAACTGATGGCAGGTAAACAGCTCTGTGGAAGTGCAGGGAGGGTGAGGGAGAAAGAAGGCCAGCTGCCGAGGCGGTGGAGGTTTGTCTAGGGCCTGGCAGCGAATGAGGAGGATCAGAGGATTTGCAGAGATATTAAAGGGGGACTGGCTTATTTTTAATAGTCAAAGCCGCCACTGGGGAGTAAAGTCATAACACTAGTAATAAGAAATATATAAGTTAAACTCACAATGATATACCATTTCACGCCCATCAGGTGGAAAACAGAGAAGGCTGACAATAGCAAGCTTTGGCAAGAGTGCAGAAACACAGGCACTGCACCGATGTGGGAGGGTGCACTGGTTCTGCCCCTTGGGTGAGCTCCAGGGCCCCACCTGGCAAAGCAGAGGGTGCGTGGTCTTTCTGTTCCAGCAAACCCATGCCGTCACGCCAGGAGCCTCCCTTACGTGTTCATAACGGGTCGTGGGTAAGAAAGTGACATTGCTTGTAATATCAAAAGCAAAAATAATTGGAAACAACCTAAATGCTCATCAGTAGGAAGACAGGCAGATAAATTTTGGAAGACACATCAATGAAATATTATAGAATGATTACACCAGAAATCTAGAGCTATATGTGTTACTGTCAGTGATCCCAAACATAAAATTATTGCTACAGCATGAGGAACTTTTTTTCATACTAATGTGAAATCATTCATGCTACCAAAAGTGGTTAGTTAAAAACCATGAGCAATGATGGAAAATGCTGTCAATTTTCTATGAGATTGGTATAGATTAGAATAGATTGGTATAGAATAGGTATAGGATGCGATGACTACCAGTTGAATAGACCTCTGATTTGCATTGTTAGATTATTTGTAAATACCTACAAGAAAAGTCAAAATGCCGCTAAACACCGTATTTTCTTTGGTAAACCAAATAATAATAACGTTTTATATGAATTATATGAATTTAGGGAATATTGAGGTCCATTCACAAACCAAAACAATTAACGTCTGCGTTACTCCAGGTTCTCTGAGCAGCAGGTGCCCACGTGGGATTAGACATCAGAGAATGATTAGGAGAAACCCCTGGAAGGGGAGGGAGGGAGCGAGGGAGCTGGGAGGGCTGGGGGCCGTGCAGGTCAGGGCTGGCCCTTGGGAGAAGAGAGGGAAGGAGAAGGTTGACTGGAGCTTCGCAGGCCCCAGTGTGGTCCTAACTGTCCCCCTTCAGGAGAGCCTGTGATCTCCCGGGAGCGGGCCCACCGTGGCATCCCTGCCATACCCTGTCCTTGACAGGAGCCAGCTCTAGAGGCGTGGCCTGGCTGTGATGCTATGACAGGTGAGGGTTCCAGAGCACTGGACTGGGCCCATCTCCCACAGTGGGAAATCTGAGAGTTAACGCTTTCCTGGCTGCCACAATGTCATGAGAACAAGCTACCATATTCTGTGTCTGATGAGCATGAGTGCCATTATTCCTAGCACATAACTTGTTAAAGAATATATTCCTCTAGATAACAGAAGATGGAAGTTAAGGTCGACTTCAAACTAATGGCCAGTGTCTTGCTTTATGTTAAATGCATTCCTGTCACTATCAGAAACAATATAAACTTGACCACCATTTTTAGTGATTATTTAACATTGATCTTGGAGTTCTGCCTAATGGAATAAGAGAGAGCAAAAGCCGTGGGGATGGCTATTGTAAAGTTGAGATCAAAATGGTCATTATTTTTAGAGATGTGATTGTATACCTGTGAATGGAAGAGAAATAGTTAGTCAACTGAATAAATAAGAGTTTTCAAAGTTAAAAATAGTCAGAATATAAAATTTAAAAGTAATTTGAAAAGTGTCATATTCACAGTGCTAATGAAAACATAAAATATCCATATTTAATCATTAAGTGCAGAAAGTAAATAAAACTAAAAATCTATACTAGAAACATAAAAGATTTAAATTAAGTTACAGACAGCCCATGTCCTTTCATGAGAAAACTGAATGTTGCCAAGTTGATGATGTTTCATGTGAATTCATATGTATGGTCATGCACCAGATATTGACATTTCTGTCAATGACTAACCACGTATATGACGGTGGCCCCATGAGATTAGTACCTAAGAGCCTAGGTGTGTAGTAGGCTGTGCCATCTAGGTTTGTGTAAGTGCGCTAGATGATGTTTGCACGACAGAGAAGTCACCTAACGATGCGTTTCTTAAGACTTATCCCCATCGTTAAGTGACGCTTGACTATAGGTTACAGTGTTATAATTAAAATGTTCTCACTTTTCCTAATTAAAATTTTTTATTAATTGAAAATAGTAAGATTATTCTAAAATATTCTGAAAGAATAAGTAGGCCAAAAGGGAGACATTTAAAGAGGGCAAAAGAAGAGGAATGAAATAAAATTAACACTACCATATTTAGAGCTACAATAGTGAATAAAATGTGGTCCTGATTCCAGAAAAAACAATAGATTCATGAAACTGCATAACTCAGAGTAAATTGTAACACGTGGCAGATCTGAAACATCAAAAGGGCAGCAGGTATCAGCAGGGAAGAGGCATGTTATTCACATGATCCTAAATAAGTTACAAATGGATTTGAGAGCCAAGCTTTTCAAAATAGTGCATACCTTACTGGATGGGTGCAGGAGGCAGGGGTGGCAGGAGCTCTCTAGGATCAAAGTGTTAGAGGGAATCAAAAAGAATAATTTTGACTACATGAAATTGGAAATCTTCCATTAATTTCTAAATACGCAAAATTAAAAGGCAAATCATACACTGGGAAAATATTCGCAACAAGTGTGTTGGACAAAAGCTTAATATTTTAGGGTGCATGGAACTCATATACTTAAGTAAAAAATACCAGCAAGCTTCAGTAGACAACCACTCAAAGAGCCAGATCAGACAGTTAACAAAAGGGCAAGAGAAACAGCTGAGAGAACCTTGAAAATGTGCAGTCAGGAGCTAGAACCACGAGAACACCCAGTACTGTTGAGTTTTTGGGGAGAACAATACTTGTATGAATTGCCACTTGGTGGATAAATTGGTGAGGCCTTTGTGTAAGGCCACTTGGCAGTATGCATCCATTGCCTTCAGCTCAGCCACCCGCATTCAGGCCATAATATTTCCTACGGAAATAAAGTAAAATGCAGAAAATACTTTTTGTGAATGCCAAGGTGTTTGTCCTATCATTATTGAATAGCAGAAATGTAAACCACCTAAGTGTCTACAATAGAGAACAATGAACCAAGTTATGGTATGCTTGCAAAAAGCATCCTTGAAGATTTATTTATTAAAAACATCTTAACAACATTGGAAACGTTTATGTTTTGTTGAAAAATTGGAGTATAAAATTATATACAATATAGCTTAAGACAAAAAGAAAAGGGGAAAAAATTACTGCAAAGAATATACCAAATGGGTTAGCAGTGTTAGATTCTGGATCATGGGTTTCTTTTTTCTTCTGTGTCCTGCTTTTTATAGCCTTCAGACTTTTCCACAGTAAGAATGACTTACTTTTATAATTAAAAAAAATGAAAGGGACCAAGCCAGTGGCATAGTGGTTAAGTTCGTGTGCTCCACTTTGGTGGCCCAGGATTCGCAGGTTTGGATCCCTGGTATAGACCTATGCGTTGCTCATCAAGCCATACCGTGGCGGCATGCCACATACAAAATAGAGGAAGATTGGCACAGAGGTTAGCTCAGTGACAGTCTTCCTCAAGCAAAAAGAGGAAGATTGGCAGCAGATGTGTCAGGGCCAATCTTCCTCACCAAAAAAGAAAGAAAGAAAAAGAAAGAACAATGCTATGTTGAAACCAGATGTGAAATGGCTATACTGTAATTTAGTGTCAAGAGAAATTTAGTTTCTATTCACTTTCCGGTAAATGAGATGGATTTCCAATGTTGACCATTTTTACCTTCCCTAAATTGAAGTCTTTGCAACCGGCTGACACCAGGCAGGAGCTCACTTTTTAGAAAGATGTTTTACGATATAGTGGCATTAGTAAGTCTCATTATAAAATCCACTGCCATGGAAAATATTCCTCAAAAGACAGAATTCAAAACTTATGTGAAGAAATGGGCAAGGACCATCAAAATAATAACTGATTCAGGCAAAAGTAATTAATGGATGCTAAAGGAAGTGGGTGAAAGTTTAAAGAGTAGTAGCATATTTACGTAATCTCAAAGTCTCTCTCCACAAGATACTTATTAATTATAAAGGATAAAGAAGTAACTTTACAGAGGAGAAAGCCGGCAGACATCAGCTTAACTAAGTAATCAAAGCTAACATCACCAGAAATGGGACCGGTGACAGCATGTGCGTCTGGATATGGCGCACGGAGAACTCAGCATTGCTTCTATGGTGTTCCCACACAGAGAGTGTAACCCCAACCTGACCAGGAGAAAATAGCAGACAAACCCAAAGTGAGGGACATTCTGCAAAGTCACTGGCCTGTACCTGAAAAACTGTCAGTGTCATGAAATACAGAGAAAGACAACTGAATGCAACACAGGATCTTGGATCTTGGCTTTTCCTTTAAAAACAGACAGTAATCTGAATAAGATCTGTGGATTAGACCATTGAACTGTGTCCATTTAATTTCCTAATTTTTATAATTGTACTGTAGTTATGTAAGAGAATTTCCTGTTTTTTAGGAAATACTCACCAAGGTATTTAGGAGTAAAGGGACATCCTATCTACAGATTACTTTGGAGTGGTTCAGAAAAAAACAGACATGCACACATATGTGTATATATAAGTATGCATAATTATATAAATTATTCTTGTACATATATGTGTGTCTACACACGTATATATGCAGAGAGAGAGAGAAAAAGAAAAACATAGCAAAATATTAACATTTGGAGAATCTATGTGAAATATATTAGATAATTCATTGTAGTATGCTTGTGACATTTCGTAAGTCTGAAATTATGCCAAAATCAAAAAAAACTAAAACAGAAAGTGGTGGCTGCAGGCTCATCACATCAGTAGGACCCCAGCTGAAGTCTGAAGTCCCCTCGTTTCCTGAACTTGACCCACCTTTTTCGACTCTGTTCTATAGGCAATAGATGCCTTGTGTCTCATGCTATTCTTAAGGCCTTTTAATGTATTTCTCTCCCTAAATCTGTTGTCACTGCTGTGGAGTAGTTACAGTTATAGTCCTCATTTGTAAGTCACTTGCTCAAGATCCCAGAGCCAGAAGTGGCAGAATGAGACTTGAACTCAGCGTCTCCCCGTCCCTCTGCCCCTCTGTCTGAGAGAATCTTCTGTCTCTCCCGTCACAACCCTTTGAGTGTGACTCTTTTGTTCTTGGTATTTACATACCTAAAAAGCATCCCTTTGTGGTCCTTGCCTGTGACGTGGATTCAGTGACTTGATTTGTTCTGGGAAATGTCATCTCGCTTTGCTCCGTGTGCCGCCATTAAAATCATGTTGAACTTCTGCCCTGAAATCCTTTAAACTATTGGGTTCTGGACAGAGAAAATGAAGCAGTGACCTGTTTCATTAATTCTGTAAATCTGAGATCCTTTAAGCTCTTTGGCTTAATCTGAGCAATCTCTAACATACTCTGGCTGTGTTTTGTCCGAAGCTCCTCCTGGCCGTGGTAGACAGTGGACAGAGAGGAGATGCTACCCTCCCCTGACAGGTCATCTCCCTCCTCCTCCCTCCCTGTTCCAGCTGCTGTGATAGGAGGCTGCTCTGATTCTGAAGTGTAAACGCCTCCAGGAGGACCAAGTTTAAGTCTGTGAAACTGCAATATCGTAATTGTGTTACTTCCCTGATGGGGACTTGCTGATTGCCAGCTAAGAGACTGAAGAAGACTCAAGATGGTAGATTCAAGGAAGAGACGCAGCCCTCGGACGGTGCTAGAGACTTACTCCTGGTTTTCTGTGCTTTGAGATAAAAACAGTAAAATACAAGAATTTAACTCTGAGCCCTTACCAGCAACGCAGCACTGTAGCCTCAGAATGGAGTCCAACCTTCTCTCTTGTTGGCAGAGAGTGCTTTCCTTGTGGGAAACATTGAGGGGATACATTAAGTGTCCTGACACGACAGCTCCTGGGAGAAATTGCATCTGGGAGTTGGTAACTAGGGGAAAATGACCATGAAGAGCTGGGAATTTCAGTGAAAGAGAAACCAGCAAATACAAAAAGAAAAAGTAGAGGATTTGGTTGATTAGGATGGTTCGAATGGGACACAGGAGAGAAGAAATGTGCCTCTTACATCATTGCTACCTTGCAAGTCTATATTTGTGCCGAAACCTCTCCCCACTCCTGAAATATAAGCTCTTTCTTTCAAAGAAGGTCACTTTAGGGGAATGCCAAGTGCTGGTTGGCATAGAAGAATTGGGATATGCCACCTTCCACTGGGCAGTGGGGTTCAGTTCAGAAGGGGGTAGAAATGGAGGCTGGGTGTGCAACTGTATTAGTCTGCATTTGCTGGTTATGCTGTGAAACAAATATCCACACAATTTGCTTTCGCTGCTTAGGCTGTGAAATAAACATCCACACAAACTCAATGGCTCCCACCACACAGGTTTGTTTCTGACTCGCATCACATTTAGGCTGTGGGTCCACTGCAGCTGTCCTTCACTTTGGGGCTTAGGTTCAGATGTGCTCCAGGTGTCTTCTTCCTTCTGAAGTGCAGGCAGAAGGCACGGCCCAATCTACAACCAGAACATGCTGTTCTTATGGGAGAGGGAACAGGAGCAAGAAGGATGGTGTCAGCTAAGGATACCTCTTAAAACTTCTTGCTTAGTAGTGAACATCACATTTAATTGGCCGAAGCATATTACATATTACACGGCCAAGTCCTAAGTCTATGAGGTGGGAGTATGCACTCTCCCCACAGGGAGCATGAGCTGGTCACATGGCAGCAAGAATGTATGATCGCCCTGGAGAGGAGACTGGAATGATTGATGGTGCGTCATAATGCACTATATATTAGTGAACGCTGTTACTGTCACAGCCAATTATCCTTTTATTGTTAAGTTATACATCTACTTGTATTTATTTATTCTGACAGAAAACATGAGGTTTCTGGATCAGAGAACAGTCTGATTACCATAGCAGTCTTATCATCATTCCCCCATGCCCAGGTCCCCATGGGGTGAAGTGATGGCAGCCACATGTTCCCTGTACATACAGGGATTTGTGCCACAGGAGAGAAATCCTGAAATTATGAGTCTCAGAGCTTCTATAGGAGCTGCTGGCACATCTGGCCCTCTTCCCCTCTGGAGAGAGGAAAAGAAACTTTGGTTCTGGCGTGATAAGAAATCCTCTCTGGGGAGAGGAAGCAAAAGACTGCGCTTACAACCCCTAGAATGTAAACAGATGTCTCCGGAGGTGATAAGACTGTGTCTTCCCAGAGGTCTCTATCTTTAGAGTGGCCATCAATCATCCTTTAACCCAAGTGCCAGTGCTCTTTGCTCAGAAATCCCTCACCGCCAGAAATGTGAAAATATTCAGATTGTTCCTGACACTTGTACTCTGTAATATTCCGACTTCTGTTGTTTAGTTTTAGCAGACCCAAGCTTTCAGAGTTGTGGGAAGGACTACCCCCCTGGTTCACAGTTCTCGGTTGGCAGATATTCTCCTTTGGCTGAAATATGGAGACCAGATGGAAAATCGAGCCCTTCCCTCCCTCTCGCAGCTGGTGGACATTATAGTGTTTGGTGTTACATCTGGAAACTCTTTACGTTTTCATATACTATTAATATGCAAACAATAAAGTTACTAGAAAAACCGCAGCTTGGATATTATATTTTTTCTTGCCTCTTAAGCCCTCAACACCTTATTATTGAGTGACATAATTTATTTACATTTAGTCCCCAGGACTTTTGAGGTGCTATTATGGAAAAGACGAGAGTTGGCCACACGCAGTCACATATATTTGGGTCAGTGTATGCCTACGGCTTTTAATATCTTTAATGGATTATGTGTTCAGAGAAAAGATGCTATTGTTTGTTTTTCAATGTCTGAGAAACTCTTTTATGTGTCTGTAGAGTCTTAAATTATTATCCAGTGGAAAAATGTGTCACTGAAAAAGATGGCAGTGATATTCAGTTACCAAGCTGACTGACTGGTAGTGATAGATTTTAGTGAATGAAAAGCTTTATGATGCAAAATGGTAGTGTTCCAGAACTCAGGAATAGTGATTGATAGGTGTGACTCCACAGTTGGTTTCCAGGATGCCAAGTATGACTGGGGCCCCGAAGACCAGGGCCAGACCTCTGCCTGCCTGCACGCTTCACCTACCCTTGTGGCTCCAGACCTGCACCACCAACCTCTTAGCTTCCATCTGCGCCTCTCTCCTTGTTTTCATTTGGGGTCTTCCGCTCCCCAGAATGCAGCAAAGCCGGAAGTGGATATAGAGATACAATGGGCATCGTAGGAGCTGTGATACCCACATTAGGAAAAGGCAGATCCAGAGAGATTGGAAAGAGATTACAGTTTCCGGCAAGAGAAAGAGAAGTGCTTGATATTAGCCAGAAATAAGCTTCGTTGAGGTAGTCAGGTGAGCAGGTAAAGAGCAGCAAGCATCTCTCCTCAGTCTGCAAGAGCTGCATATGGTAGGAGTGATTGCTAGACACACGCGAGGTTAGCTGGCGGCGTTACAAATTAAAGGCAACACAGCCTTGTCAGTGACAGCTCTCTTCTGTCTACAATTCTGACCAAATTCTCAGGGCCTCTTCTGCCCACACCCTGTTCACGCCACCTTAGAGTCTGGCCTGGATTCTTGCAAGACCTCCCAACTTCCTCCCTTGCCTCCTCTTCAGTGTGTTCTTAAACCAGCAGCCAGAGAGACCCTGTTCATTGCCAGCCAGGTCACGTCGCTTCCCCACTCAGTGCTCTCCAGTGAGTCCCCGCCCTGATCAGTGTGGACACCAGAGCCCTTCCCCTGACCTAGGAGGCCTAGCACCGTCCAGCCCCTCGCTACATGTTCAACTTCATTTCCTGCTCTTCTCCCCTCTGTTCTTTTCACTCTGGCCACACTGGCTTCTGCCGTTTCTCAAAAACACCAGGCACTCTCCACCTCAGGACCTTTGCACTTGCTCTTCCCTTTGCCTGGAATGTTCTTTCCCTGGGCTCTCCTTGGACACTTCCATTTCTTCCTTCTGGTCTTTACTCAAAATCTCCTTACCTTCCAGAAATTCAGTCTAAAATGTCACCTTGAACCCACATCTTAACATTTGCTTTCTCATTTATTGTTTCTTCTTCAAATTTCCCACCATCCAACATGTGCATTTTACATATTACATACATAATGCAACATGTGTATTTACATATTGTGTTTTTGTGCTCTCTCCCCTCAAACTTGAGCTCCACAGCCAGAGCTGGCGTCTGCTGTTCACCAACATTGCCTCATCTCCAGGGCCTGGTGTGTGGTTGACCCTGAACAGACGTTTGATGAAGGTGTGACTGAATCAAAAGACCCCTCCACGTAAGGCCCTAGAGGGAAACAGACACACAGCAAATGAAAAAAAAAAAAAAAGTCACACTTTGCGACTATCTGGCATTTAGGTTGCAGATCCATTGCTGGGTCCTCAGTAGTCCTGTTCCTCCTAATCTCATTGACTTGAATTAGCTGCCAACAAATCGGGCCAGTCGCCTGCCAGGCCCATGGTGCAGATCCAGATCTCGACCACAGCCGTTCCTGCAGGCCTGGCCACAGTACGCCTGCGAGGAGAAGACCTGGGCTGAGAGAGTCCTCCCCTGGGACTGGGCCAAACCTTGTCCAGGGCAGTCCAGAGCTCTGCCCCTTGAGACGCTGCAGGAGGATGTGGGGCCCATCCCCAGGCGCTCCTCACCTTGAGGAAACCCCGCAGAAAACCAACTGCCCCTGCTCCAGGAGTGGCTGCAGGGGAAGGAGATTTTGGCCCTCCCTAGAGGGCAGTGTAGGTGGGAATTCTGTCCTCCCTGGCTGTTGGTGAACCTCAGGTCAGCAAACATATTAATGTTTGACAATACATGATAATAAAACATGATGATACCTGAGGAGACTGCGCCCCGGTGGTCTAGTGGTTAAAATTCGGCATTCACACCACTGCAGCTCGGATTCAGTTCCCAGTCAGGGAACCATACCACCCATCTGCTGGTTGTCACACTGTGGCAGGTGCATGTGGCTGTGATGCTGCAAGCTATGACACTGGTATTTCAAATGCCAGCAGGATCACCCATGGTGGACAGATCTCAGCAGAGCTTCCAGACTAAAACAGACTAGGAAGAAGGACCTGGCCACCCACTTCCAAAAAATTGGCCGTGAAAACCCTCTGAACGGCAGCAGAGTGTTGTCTGATAGGGCGCTGGAAGGTGAGAGGATGGCACAGAAAGACCAGGCAGGGATCTGCTCTGCTGTGCACAGGGTCGCTAGACTTGGAGTTGACTCGACAACCCTACCACCACCACCTAAGGATGAATATTAGGCTTATAAAAACATTCTGAAAGACAAGAGAAGGGAATAGAGAGCCATTATTCTTAAGAAATGCAGAATAAGAAAGACCTCCTTTGGCCCAAGCCCTTGATAATTTTAGAAACGATTTGAATTCTTAAGAAAGAAACCATGGACTACACACAGCAAGGACTTTGTGTGACCTAGCTGAAGAAAGCAGTGAATATTAGTTAAAAAAATCAGGGGCTGGCCCCGTGGCCGAGTGGTTAAGTTCGCGCGCTCCGCTGCAGGCGGCCCAGTGTTTCGTTGGTTCGAATCCTGGGCGCGGACATGGCACTGCTCATCAAACCACGCTGAGGCAGCGTCCCACATGCCACAACTAGAAGGACCCACAATGAAGAATATACAACTATGTACCGGGGGGCTTTGGGGAGAAAAAGGAAAAAATAAAATCTTTAAAAAGAAAATCAAAACAGGACTTTAAGAAGTGGAGAAACAGATCATGCTCCTGGGTGGGATAACTTAATGTGTAAAACTTTCCCATAGTCCTGCGTTAGTTTAGTTTAATCCCAATAGCAATATCCTTGGGATTGTTATGTTCCAGAATGTGGCCAATTGAGTCTAAGTTTTGGGTCCCACAGGCATCCTGGACTGGGAGTCCTCCGTGTGGGTGTCGCTGGCACCTCCCAGCCCTGCCTTGTACATGCCTTGTGACAACTGTCACACTCCCATAGGTATTTCACGTGTCCCCCCGGCTCCACAGCAAGCTGAGTTCTCCAGACTCTAAACATAAAAGCGCAAGCTAGGAGGTTTTGAGAACTCATTTCAAAAATTAAGGAAGTAGTTACTTATACTACCCAATGTGATATATGTTATAAACATATAGTAAATGTGTTTCTATGTTTTGGTCCCTGTGTGTGTACACCCACACATGCATGCAAACATGAAAACTACGTGTTGGTATATGAATAGAAAGAACAATAGAAGAGATTGATGACTCTGAAATAGACATGAGTTTATAAAAAATTTAGTACACTCTAATATAGTAAATGATTGCTTCGCAAATAGCACTCGGAAAATTATTTGGGGACGGAAAGCTGAAATGAAATACATAATCCTCGTCAGGCTTAAGTGAGTTGCTATACGTAAAGCAATTAGAATGGTGCCTGGCGCATAGGAAACTGTATAAATGCCAGATATTAGCTTTCACCACTGTATTTCCAATGCCAAACCGATCCCAGGCACATGGAGGTGGTCAGTACATGCTGAATGCCTCTGGGCCTGCTCTGCTATGTTGTACCTCTCTGATTCCCCTATCCTACAACAGACCCACTCCTCAAAGACAACTGATGGCAGATTTTGAAAATAGAAGCAGAGAGGCAATTCACCAGACTTCTTTTTCCCTTCTGCCACTTGGAGCATGGAAAAGCACTGAACAGGATGAAGTCTGTTCGCGCACCCATGATGGGTAAGTTAAATGAGCTATTGAAACCAGTGGAAGCGAGCTCCTAGTTGCTGAGGGCACAGTTAAGCACATATGTTTTGCATAATTCTGCCCCATCATATTGCTTGTTGTACAAGGAAAATGTTTTGATAGTCTGTCACTGAAATCTGTTTTTAATGAAAACATCCTGGGATAAGCTATTATTCTTAGAAGACAGCTTTGTGGAGTCAGTCAAGCATGGAGTTCTATTATGAGTGTTTTCCCATCACAGATGTCCTGTGGATGGAACATGAAGGGTGGGGCAAAAGGAAACAGCCCTGGCTGAACAGCGGTCAGTCACAGCACTGGGAGGGATGGAAGTGGTGGTGCGGGGGCCCAGCTCATGGCCATGAACACTGACCTTGCAGGAGGGCTGGCTGGGAGCTGCCCTGACCCTGTCCTCACCACCTCAGCTCCAGGACTCAGCTTCACTCTCCTCCTGGGGTTGCCCCTCTGCTGCTCAGAGTTGGGGTCTGAGGTACAAGGTCCTGGTAAGAGGGGGCTGTACCCACATATTTCTGTTGCTCCGTCATGGAGCTGGACCTGCCCAAATGAGGACAAACTGGCCATTTTTGGAACCAGCCTTTTTTAGAACCAGCATGAGTCCACCGGGTTGGGAAGAAAATGTCAAATGGGAAGCTTGGGGACCGTGGAAATTTAAAGTCAAGCCATCATTATTTTCCATCTGTATATCCTTATTAGTAGAGATTTAGTCATGGAAATGCGTGAGAACTGCAGAAATACATGAATAAATGAAAATAAAAATATATTAATAAAATGAGTATGAAAAATGAACAGCTCACTGGTTATGCCACCAAGTCCATGTTCTTCAAGTAAAGCCTGGCCCGTTGGTCAAAGCCTTTTTTTTTTTTTAATTTAAGAATGGAAGAATCTGAAAATCTAGAAGACATTGTAAACCGTTAGTGACAGGAAATGACGCTATTAGGTTTTGGCTCATGAAGAGACCTCCTCCCAGGAAAATGAATTCAATGATAATAATACCCTTAAGGCTACATGATAGTAAATCTTATAGCTCCTGGAAATTTCAGTAGGATGAAGACAAGGGGCTGAAAGAAATTAGCTTGGGACAAAACAAAACCAGTCAGACCCCAAGTAGTCCTGATAGGTTCATGTCACAAATTGAGAACAGGACTAACCTGTCATTAGTTTCAGCATACTGTCCCCACTGGCTGTCAGCTGATGAGTCCCTGCTGCGACACCAACAAGAGGGGGATGTCTAGTGAAACAGCTTGTTCTTGGGATCTCACAACAAGAATTGTTTTATTAAATTAGCAAATATAATTTTCTGGTCTCTAAGAAGAAATGTTTTGCAAAATCTCATTCAAAACATATACAATTGGAGGCCAGGCTGGCAGTGTAGTGGTTATGTTCATGTGCTCTGCTTCAGCAAGCAGGGTTCCATCAGTTCGAATCCTGGGCACAGACCTACGCACCACTCATCAAGCCGTGCTGTGGCAGCATCCCACATAGAAGAACTAGAAAGACACAACTGGGATATACAACTATGTACTGGGGCTAATATCTGGGGACAATTGAACTTAATTTGTCCTTCCAAGGGGTTCTGATGTGATGTATTTGGAATTGCCCATGTGTGTGGGAATGCATTTGCAGGTTATTCCTTCCGCCATTTATCTAGTCAGTCAGTCAGCAAACATTTATCAGATGGCGGACACTGGGCTAAGGTCTTTGCATGTGAACAAAAGGAAGACTTTAAAATTTTCCTGAGGGCCTGGAGCCACTGAAATGGAAATTGTATGACTTTAAATGTCTCTGCAATTTGGCATCTCCCGTTGAAACTCAACAGATCCTAAATATCAATCGTGCATACTGAGGACAATTTAAAATAATTGATAGTTGTGATTAAGGCTTTCACGAGGGGTGATTGTGCTAGCTGACTGGCTTTCTGAGGATATCAGACACATTCACTTAAAGTAAGTGGAAATTCTTTTTAGGTATCACAAACCTCCTTTGAGGGCCAGCAACTCTGGAATTCTTTCCCACGATGCCCACCCACAGGCCAGTGGGACTTGTAGGGACCTGGCCACCCACAAGGCAGCAGCTTGATTAGATTCCCCTCAAACCAACGCTTAGAAATGAGGAACTCATTCCCAACCAGACTCTCTGCCTTTCTTCAGGGCTGTGGTCATGAGTGACTTTCCATCATATTATTTATTGTCTGTATGGATTGGCTTTTTAAACAGCAAATGGTCATTGTTTCTATAATTACAAACAGTTTTTAAAAAATTGTCATCTTTTATATTGCTCAGTTTCATCAATTCCACCTGTGAATAATCTTGATCTCTTCCTCAAAAATCCTCCGTTTATTAGATGCAGACCAAATGCAACAGGAAGAAAGCAGAGCAAAAAAAAATTTTAGCACATGATAAATCACCAATGTTATTGTTCCTATTAGGTTTTTAACTTTAGCTCATTTGGGTAGAGGCAGGACCAATATTGGCCCTGGAGAAATATCTTATCTAGTTTATTTGATTTTTAAAAATGGTAACTTCTAGAGCCAGCCCTGGTGGCCTAGCAGTTAAGTTCAGCGTGCTCCACTTCAACAGCCTGGGTTTGGTTCTCGGGTGTGGACCTACACCGCTCTGTTAGCACCCATGCTGTGCTGGTAGCCCACATACTAAAAATAGAGGAAGATTGGCACAGATGTTAGCTCAGGGCAAATCTTCCTTAGCAAAACAAACAAACAAAAAAAGTAGCTTCTACCCAGGTGACCTAATAGTAGTAGCAATGATGGGCCACAGTGGTGATGTCACCACCTTTAAGCCTGGACTCATAGACTGGCGCAGAGGGAGGGTTAGTTTACAGGACATTGGAGTGGTTGCCAGGGGCTCAGAGAGTCAACACAGGGACCCGTGGAGGAGCGGCCTCGTCAAGGGCTGTGCCTTGCCATGGGGCCCCTGCTCTTCTGTCGCTGTGTGTTAGGGCTTCTAGGGCAGGCCCTGCTACAAGGGTCTTCAGAAGCATCCTCCCACTTGACTTTCCTGCTGCCCTTACAGTGGGCTCCAAGAGTGTTCCCCAAGGGTCACCTCTGGAGTCCAAGAGAAGAACTGGACATAACTGCATATAAATCACATGTGCATTTGAAGGAAGAATTGTCTAATCTCAGATGATTTACAAGGTTCAAGTTTGTTGATCCCTATTACTATCAATTCTCTTTGAAGAATTTTCTTGTTGGGATTGCCTCCACGTGAAATCTTTGCATGCCTTTGCTGGGATCTGGCAGATCCCATACAGCAGAAATGAAGAGTCATGTGGATCTGTAAAGCTCAGGGGGGCTGGAAATGGAGTAGAGCATTTATCTGGTTGCTTCCATACAGACAGGTCACTTGGTCCCCATTCTATTCCGTGATTTCCTTGGGCTCCAGCTTATTCCTGCTGGAATTGGATTCTGTCCAGGTCGTTCTTGGTAGGCTGGTATGAGGTTGCAGGATCTAGAGCTGGGTCCTTTTTAATCCCTGTTCACTTTCTTGATAAAGTCTCCAATTCTGCTCTCCTTCTTTGTCAGCTCTCCTTAACTTCTTTGCAGTTAAACAATTAGAAAACTGTAAGAAAACAATTGACAGCAAACTGTAAGTGAAATATACCGGTATCCCCAGCACTAAGTGCTAAATAGATAATGTCTAATTTGAGTGGTCTTTTTTTCTGTTCTGCTTACTCTCCTAATGTGTGTGTGTACGTTTGATTAATTGGATCAACACTTGGCTTAGAACAGGCGCAACAAAAGCCTTCTTTTATATCTTCGAAAGTCTAGACTGAGACTTCCTCTGGAACCTGGTCCCTAATCATTCAATCATTCATTCCTCCAATTCTTGTTGCAAATAGTGAGCATGCCCATGTACCAGGCTCTGTCTACGTCCTGTGGATGACAGCCCCAGCCGCCAGAGAGCCCTGGGTGACTGCAAGACAGACATTAAGTAAATTGCATAAATAATTCTCTAGAGTTATTTTCAAAACTGCCAAAATAAGTACAGGGTACTGTTCCGGAGGCATCTGTCCTGGCCAAGGGACACAGGAGAACCAAGGACTGAGGGTTGTAGAGAAGGAAGGGCTGAGGGAAGCACATTTCAGACAGAGGGAACAGCATACTGCAGTCTCCCAGGAAAGGAGAAGCGAGTGCCTCTGAAGACTGTCATGCCTGGGTGGAGGGAGGCTGGGAGTGTGGCCAGGAGGGAGGCAGGCCAGATCCATTTTGCATGTTTGTATGAAATAAGTCTCAAACTGGTGTTTAGGATTTTAGCCTAAAGGAAGTGTGAAACCAACTAAAGCACGGAAGTGCCACAGTCTGATGTCCCCTTTTTAAGAAGCGTTCTGCCTGTTGTAGAAAATGTATTTGCAGCAAGGGTGGGGTAGAGAGACCACTTAGGGTCAATTGAGATTGTGTAGGACAGAGGGGCTTGGGCCATGGTGCAGGAGGTGGAACTGGTGAGAAGCAGATGGATTCTAGGACTGTTAAGAGACAGGGGCAAATGAACTGGGCCCCTGGTTGGATGAAGAGGATGGGCTGGGGGAGAAAGAGGAGTTGAGATGAGCTCCCGAGTTCCTGCCAGGAAGACCCAGAGGGTGAGCAGCCATTTCTGAGTCTGAGCTTCTGGGGAGAGGATCAGGGTTGAGGATGAAGATCCTGAGTTGCTTTTGCACTGTGTCTGGGGGGCTGTGAGAAGTCCTAGTGGGTGTTAGGTTTGGACTTCAGACAAGAGCTCTGAGCTGTCACAGAAATTTTGGAGTTGTCAATGTTCAGGCAGTAATTGAGACCATGCATGGGAATACGGACCCCTAGTGTGAACATATGAGGATCTGAGGACCTCCAACATGGAAGAGCCTGCAAATGGAGCAGAGCTGGGGCAGCCTGAGGAGCAGCTGGGCAGCCAGTGGTCATGACAGGGCAAAGGGCCTCCGGAGGGCACGCTACACGGTTCCCTCACCACTGAGAAGCCAAGTAGCGCCCAGCATGGGGTTGGGCATAGAGCAGGATCTTAGTACGTGGATGTTGAATTCTCTCTCTCTCCTATTCAAATCTGCTCAGATCAGGGATGAGAACATAATCTGTGCACCCAGAATGCAAGCTTGCGACTTGTTTCTTACACGAACTCATTTGTCAGCAAAGCTTCAGATGTCACTGGGGTTTTGGAAAGCTGACATCATATACTGCTTTCTTCTGGAATAAGGCCATATTGATTACTTTCATAGCAACTTTGACTTCAGAGGAAGATGAGTCTATAAAATCAGAATAAAGATTCATGAACCAAAGTGATACCTGCATTATGTGGACCCTTAATACCATCAGCAATCTTCCTATGCCTGGCATCTTTCTGTTCAAATTCTTTATCCTAATTTTTGACATGGCTTCTCTGTATGAAAGTGCTGATGATGTGACTAGTGATTGCCTTTTGGGGCGATACTCTGCTGGACAAGACATGTAAGGGGACAGTGCTCCCTCGTGAATCTTTCACATCTGGGGAAATGCCTGAGTGAGAAAGGCGCCGAGATGAGTCAGTCATGTTTCAGCAGTTTGACTGTGGATCCGGTTCCTTTGTGGTTGAGGGGGTCTTATAAGTGAAGCTTATCTGAGGATGCTTTTAGGTGGTTTTTTCAGAAAGCTAGGGTAACAGAACTTCCCCTCTCCCCAGACCCCACACAAAATCCTTGTTTCCTTAAAAGGAAAAAAAAAATGTTTTTCAAAACTCATGGTTCTTACTCCTTAAAGGTAGATTTTAAAATCCAAATCAAATTATTGATGGCATAAAATAATGTTGCTTGCTACATTTTGTCCATTTTCTCAAAATGAGATGATCCTTGTGTAATTTTTCCTTGTCCCTGTCGGTTGCGCAAGCCAGGTGTCTTGGTGGGGGTGGGGGCGCAAGGTTCTTCACGTGGGTAATGTCGCTGACTTTGTTTGCTTGGGATACACACTGAGTTAACCTCGTTGGACTTTCCCCAGGAATTGATGCGCGTACACGTGGTGGGTCATTATGCTGCTGCACCTGTGTAGTGTGAAGGTCAGTGTGTTTTTCTGATTATAAGAACCCATCCATGTCATTCCATTATAAACCCACTCCACTCATAATGGAATGTGCCTCAGCCCAGAGCCCATGGCAGTCCCCAGCCCAGGAATTCTCTCAAGTGCGGCCCTGACATTTGAGATCCATCACTCACCCTTCCCACTGCCTGCATCCACCCCGATTCGACTGTGCTCCATTTTGAGATGATGTTCTTTGCATGTCAAGTTCTTCTTGTGTGATGTGAACGTACAGTTGTCACAAGTGAATTTGTACCTGGAAACAAACCTGCTATGATGGTCCTTCCAAAATTGCAGCCGAGAGCTCTGCTGGGCTGGGGGTAATTACCTGGCAGTTGATACAGACACACGGAAAAACGCCTGGAGACCAGAGAGACGATTTCTTCTGCTGACTCAGAGTCAGCCGGCTCAGCCTCCAGGAGGTTGCCAGTTTCTTAGAAGGGGCCTTCTTGCTGCTGAGTGGCTTTCCTAGGGTCAAGGGCTTTCCCCCAGCTCCCCTCAAACTTGCCTGTAAGCCCCCTGCTTCCCATATTTCACAATTTTACAACTTCTGGTGGCAGTCCTGGTTTACAGTAATCACAGCTCACATTAACTGGACACGATGCATCATGATTTGTGTTGGATGCTTTTCCTGCGTGAGTTCCTCTCTGCTCACAGCCATCTGAAGAGGTAGGTGTGACCGTTGTTCCCATCTGTGTATGCGGGAACTGGGCCACAGTGGCTAAGTCACTGCCCCAGCATCCCTCAGGGTAAGTGGGAAGCAGGGATGCAAATGAGGCCTGTCTGAGCTGGAATCCCCATCCATAGCCTAGTGCTGTCTGGGAAACTGCACTCAGCCAATCCGTGAGTGAGGCTTTTGTTTAAGAAATAAAGAAAAGCTCGCTTCTGCATAGCGCTTTGCAGATTTACCACGTGTATCCACATGCGTGTTCAGCTCGTCCTCGAAGTCGCCCATAGTCAGGAGAAGGAAGCCAGCCATGAGAGGGTCAGGGAGCGGCCTGGTTTTCATCAGCTCCGGGTGGGCAACCCTCAGACTGGGGGCTTCTCTTCCACCACAGGGCACTGCTTCCAACCTATCCCGAGGGGGCTTTCTTAATTGGTGAGATTAGAGTAATGCACTAGAGAATGCGCATTTTCTGTGTTGTATTCAGGAAGCATTAAATTAGTACTAAACCATGTGCTGCCAAACGTCCAGGGACAGTCACAGGACAGTGGCTGTGAGTACTCTCCTTCTTACTGTGCATCCCAATTTGTTGTACTCCAGCAGAGGCTTGATTTCTCCAGGTGCACTCAGCTACTCAGCCCCCAGTCTTGCCCATCTGGGGACGGCTTGACCTCTGCTAAGAGAATGCTCTCCCCGGTGCCCAGCACTCTCGTCTGCTACATTCCCTGGGGCTTCTGAATTGTCTCTTTAAGACAATTGTCTCTTTAATTCTCTCTGAATTGTCACTGCAAAGATACAGTGAGAAGCCTTTTTAAAATACCAAGTGGTTGCCTTGGGGTGCATGTCACATTCCTGGAGAATGCCCCGCTTTCCTCTTTCCAGGACTACTATCCTTGGAAAGTTGGGGCTTCTCTGTCTTAGAGAACGTCAGTTCATGTGCGTCTTCAGATATAAGCCTTGCCTGGAAATAAAACTCCTTGACTCTCACAGCAGAGCTAAATGTGCACACATGTAATCTCAGGGGGTTTTACTCAGTGGTCCAGGAAACACAACGGCCCAGTGCTCTCCCTTGACATTTATGTGAGTGATGCACTCTGATCGACAGGAGAGAGGAGGCGGAGCTCATGAATGATGTTCCCGAACGACTCACGTGGTGAAATAATAGCATGACCCCAACCTCCTGCCCTGTGAGGACACTAGAAACCTGAAGGGACAGAACACGGCCACTGTATTCCCAGTGTCCGTGAAAGTCAATCAAAACTCCTTGCCCCAAACCCCACATGATAAAGGAACTCTCATGGCCCCATAACTTTTGTATTTTTTGCTTATATCTTCAAAATTGCAAGTGAGCCCAAGGTTTCCTCCGCCTCTCTGTATTATTTTCCAAGATGATTCCCCATGCTAGGAAACGAATCTGCAGCATTAGTAGCTGGACTTATAAAAATATCTGGAGAGGAATTAGGGATCCCTTAATTGACTATTTAATCCAGATACGCTTTTCAGCTTCTAGAATGATCCTCAGGATGAATGCTCCTCTCTGGAAGAGGCCCACACCAGGGGGAATTCAATGCTAAAACCAGTGGTTCTCAACCAGGGGTACATCTCAACCAAGTATAGCTTTGCATGTGAAGCCTGGGCATTCGCATTTTGAAAAAGTCTCTGAAGTTATTCTTATATGCGCCCCTAATTGAGAACCCCTAGCTAAAACTGATGGGAACGAAGCCTCTGTGTGTCTGTGAATAAGAGAATGGAAAAGAAATCTATTCTGCAGATCTTCGAGCAACAAGAGGTTTCCTGAAGCCTGTCAAAGATCCTTTTTGGATAAATAAACAGAGTTTACGTGTTACAGTGACTAGCATCTCTGGGTCTGTCAGGTCCCCTGGGACATAGATGCTGGTTGTGTGAGAGACAAATGAAGCCTGTGAAGAAAAAGGGAGGACATAGAATCGTGCGAGGGCTACAGCCTGACAGAATCTCTTCCAGTCCAATGGCCCTAAGGAGCCAAGTCTGTCTGTTTAGAGATACCCCCGTTGGGTGGGAACGGCCAAGCCCTTATACCCACACCTGGCTCAGGGCACCCTAAGAAGACCAGACCAACCTCAAAAGTTGAGGCGGACCTGAAGGAGTTGGCATTGTCAGCTGACACCCTCCTAGCAGCTGGGCAATGAGTCCTTTCTTAAAGGTGCATCTAAGCAGCTCATTGCTATGTCTGCCACACTCCCCAAAACTTTAGAAAATCAGTTTTTTGGGGCTCTCCAGAATTTGGTTAGAAGCAGCTTGAGTAGGGAGGCAGTTTTAAAATGTGGTCCTTTGCTGAAATTCACTGCTTTATGTGGAAGGAGGGAGGCAAATGGAAGAAGGAGGGAGGAAAACATAGCTCCTTAGATTTCTCTCTGTGTCAGGACATGTGTGAGGTGGCAAGGCATGGAAGAATAGGGGATTCAGATTTGAGGAACCTTGAAAACTTCTCCTGTAGACAGTGCAGCCCAGAGAGGTTGTGTGGTATCCAAGATCGCCCAGAGACGGCAGGGCTCAGGCGAGCCCCAGACTCAGCCCCATACTCCACTCAGCCTCATGTCTGCTCATGACTCCTGATATAGAATGTTCCGGATCATTTCCTTCCTCTTGACCCCAAACTCTGTATGATAAAGGAAATCATATGGCTCCATCACTTTGTTGTTCTCGCTCAAATATTCCAAACTGAAGGTGATCCCAAGGTTTCCTGCTCCTTATCCCCACCCCCTCCTGTCCTTGGTGGTGAGCTCTGTATCCAGTGTATTAGTAGACACAGGCATGGATCCTTGGGCATCTGAAGCCCACAGCCAGCCTCCCTAAATATCCACTATATCTCTGTCTTGCTTTTCAGTTGTAGTATCATATAGGCAAAAATGGAAGAAGTCATCGGAAGCCTTTAATTCTGCCCCACAATTTCTCATCTTGACACCAATAGAAAATCAGCACATCATTAGTTCTCTACATTTGTTGATTTGGACACTGAATTGAAAGGCTGACTGCCACCTTCCTTCTGCCCCAGTCCTCCTCCCCCTCCCACTCTCCCTCCTCCCCTTCCTTCTCCTCTCCTTCCTTCCTCCTCCTCCTCCCCTTCCGCTTTCCCCTCCTCCTCTCCTCCTTACCCCCACCCCCAATCATTTTCAGTTTCTGGAGTCCTCAGCCACTGTGTTGCAATAACTACTGAAGAGATAAGCACTAAATCTCCCTGCATGTGAAGCCACAGCTCTAGACCCCACTGAGTCGGGGACCACCGTGGCCTCCCCCAGCTCTTCTCAGTCACCGCCTCCCATTCAGCTTTACGGGACTAGGAGAGAGAAATAGTGTGGTCCGGCACTGCGAAGGAGTGAGCTGAGTCATGCCCTTGGCAGAGTCAAGGAACTACATCAAGGAGACCAATAGCCTTGGGTTATTCTGGAAGGGGTCTGACCTGACAAAGATGCCTCCTTCAGAGACTGCTTGCCCTCTGCCCAGCAGGAGATGAGCGCCCCCCTCCCCACCTCCCTCAGGACTCGGAGCATCTGGGGAAGCTTGGCTCTGCCTGATACCTGGAGGGAGCTCTGCCACCAGTATTTTCCCATTAGGAAGCAGCAATCTCAGCACATAAATAAAACTGTCCTGCTGACTTGCTCACAGCCTGTCCCAATAATTGTTCTGAGCGTCATCCTGACGCAGCAGCCCCAGAGGACCAGGCCACTCAGGCTCAAACCTTTCTGTTAACCATGCCCAACAAGACCAGAGCCGCGAGCACAGAGCAAGGCCATGGCACTGAACAGCTTCTCAGTCTGCTCTTTAGAAGGTGTCTTGTTTTGAATACATAATCTGTCCTGTTCTTTCAAAGTAAGTGCTTTTCTAAAAGGTCTGGACTGTCCTTTAAACATATTTTTTCTCACTTAAAGGGAAATGTATTTCTAGTCCCTTTGTGGACTCAGCTCTAGAAAGTGAGACAGGTAGAGGAAGGATGCTTTTGTGTGGAGTTCAAAGATTGGCTTAAACTGGGGCATGCACATTGCAGAGCTGTTTTCCTCAGACAGCAGGTGGCCAAAAGCATGAGTGTGTAGCTAACTGTTTTGAGCTTTGCTTATGTGATGGAGTGTATAGTAACTGGTTTTGTTTAAGCAAAGGAGTGCCAGCTTTATACGCAGCCCCAGATGAGATGCTTCTCTTGCTTGGGAGTGCCGGATTTAGAGCCTAGAATTTTCTTTTTCAGCAAGAACTAGAAGTCCCCTGGCATTGCTTTTTTTCCCTTCATGCCGTTTGCGTTGTGCAGAATTCTTAAAGAACACGGCATCGCTGGTGTCCTGCAGCAGCCTCCACACAGCACTGTGTGTCAGCAGATACGGGTCTCAGGTCTGTTTGCCTAGCTGTGCCTTCCTTAACGAAGGTTCTCGCTTTACACGATTTCAAACAGCAAATCAGTATTTTCATGATCACAGCTAAATATATACCACGAGTAGATGTGTATTTGCCTTTCTCTCTTGCAGACTTTTTTTTCTCATTTTACAAAGTAGCAGTGGGATTTGGGAGGATTTTATTTTCCTTAAAGTTTTTGGATAGAGATTCTCCTGGGTTGCTCTGACCCAAAGCAACCCCATGGACTGCTAGGAATTAGACCCTGGAATAAGAGCCCTGTGACACAAGCTCACCCTGGCTTGGATGTTCGACACAGAGGCATGGACCAGTCATTCGTTAGTCACTTAGCACCTATTTATTGGGCATCTACCACGAATCAGACGCAGTCGAGGTGTTGGGGATACAGCCGTGAACAGATAGGCCCCTGTCCTCATGGAGATTTCATTCTGGTTGGGGGGAGGGGCTTGTTCGGAAATGAAAATCACAGATAACTGTATAATATGATGTCAGGAACCGGGAAGCGGTAAAAGGCAAGAGAGAGCAGGGTGAGGCTGGGTGGAGAAGGGAGAGCCTGGAACACCCTGATTCTGCTCTGCCACTGCCCCCCTCCTGGGTACAGTCCCCAAAACCCATGCTGGCTCTGCACTTGCCTAAAAACACAGCCCAGAGCTCACTACCTCTACACTCCTAATGAGGTTACTTTGTTTGGCTGCAGGTAGTTTTGGGGGGTTCTTTTGGCTTTGATTTTGTTGATGACAATTAAAAAACAGAAAATTTTATATAAAAATTCAGAATCTTAGCTTCTCTTGAAAAAATTCCAAAGCTCTTGCAGCACTGGGCCCACATTGTGCTTGGCAGCATTTGACGGGAGCTGAGTAAGGAGGTCCCTGTTAGGTCAGAGGGGCATGTGACCTTCAGATTGTCATTGTTCTCACTCAGCTCACCTCCTCCTGAAGACAGCCCTTGTCTCCTCCTGTTCTGATGCCAACCCTGCAATGCCCGGGGCAGTGATGTCTCCAGTGTCAGGGACCCCTTCTGACTGGATGGGCACTGTGGGGCTCTCTCCTTCTTCTCTCCCAATCGCTTTATGTAGGTTTGACTCTTTGCGGGCTGCCAGGGGCTGTCAAGGTACTAAGCCGTCACAGTCCCAGGCTAAGTCAGGGAAGCCATCTAGTCGAAGAAGGATCCCTCTTGCAGTCCCAGATTGCTTTCACATAGCCTAGTGGAGCAGGGGACTCAGTGCAACTCACAACGCCTCCTACATTTCCACTCACAACAGTTGGAGGTCTAAATAACTGAGATGCTCTTGGAGTTATGGGTTCGTTATCCTCCTGCCTAATTAAAACTCAGGCCCATTCTCTGGTTATTTCATCTTTTGTCCCTTATGCAATTCCACCCACCAAATCCTCCCCAGACTTTCCCTTCCCCAAAATGCAATTAGCCAAAGCACATGCTATTTTTCCCAATGACCATTTATTTCACTTCTGTTTGGCTTTTTAGAGTACCATGCCATTCTTTACCTGACAGGAGGGGGTGTGGCCTTAGGGATTGGAAGAGGCAGTGTCCTCTGAGCTAGACCCCGTGCTCCATGGGGCACGTGCCATGGGATCCTCGGCTCACCTCCCAAGACTGTCGGCATTCAGGAGTGCCCTCCTCCTTGTCTCAGCTCGTTGACCCAGTGTGGGCCTAGAATTCACTCATTTGACTTATACAGACTGTTTCCAAATGTACGTAACTGCCATAACCATATGTTTGCAAGCCCTCTAATCAAGGTTCAAGTGTACTTTTTACTTAAATGAGTAACACTTCCCTACTCTACAATAGATAATAGATTCTTTGCTGAGCACTGCCTTCCCCGCTGTTGCATATGTCGGAAGCACATCTCTGAGTGTCCTCCCCAACTTTTTGCCCCAATCAGTATCCCCGTCAGTGAAGGTCAGTCATACCCACTGACCAGGCCTGTGCTCATTCTTGAGAGTGGATCTCTTCATTGGTGCCCCAGGGCTGCAGTGGCCTATACCAGGAACCAGCAGCTTTAGCATCAGCTGGGAGTTAGAAATGCAGATTGTCAGGCCCACTTTGGAAATGCTACATCAGTATGCACATTTTAATATGATTCCCAGGGAATTAATGAGGACCTTTAAGTAGGAGAAGCACTGGCTTCTCCCACTGTCCAGTCTGTGCACAGGCTTCTTCCACTGCCCTGAGCCCGCTCCCTTCCATGTCATCTCCACCCTCTTGTGCAAAACTCTTTCAACAATGAATAGACATTCTCTGATCATTGATTATGAGTTCCAAAAGTGAGACACAGACCTACGCATTTTGTGATCGTAATCTTTGGTAGTTATTGTATTCAGCTATGTGTAAATGCCACCATATCATTACCACTTGGCCACAGTATAAAGTATCCTTGGGAACTAAGTCATTCATCATAAGCCTCTAAATGGTCATTAGGGGAAAAAGTAATCTTGCAGTGTAGTTTAACAGTGAATGTAGAATGTGGAAAACCAATTAAAGTCACTAAAAGACAGTTGTTAAATCAAATAGATTGTTATTGCCAGTCAGGTAAGATGGAAGTGGTTAAGAGCTGACACGGGTGTCCGATGGCCAACGTGGGTTCGGGTCCAGCTTTGCTCCCAGCTATGTGACCTTGGGGAAGTGACTTAGCCCAGTCATTTGCAAACCCACCTGCTCAGTAGAATCATCTGTAGAGCTTGGAAATAAAGTTTCAGCTCCCTAGGATTCCCCAATAGAGACCCTGGTTCGGTACCTTTCTGGTGAGACCCAGGCATTTGCATTTAAAAAAAAATCCTCAGGTCATTTTGACGCACAACTGAGTTTGGAAACCACTGGGAATTTCTTGAAGCTTCTAGCTCCCCTTTTCTAAAACGAGGATAATAACAGAGCTGCCTGGTGGGGTTTTGGGAGAATTTAATGGTAGCCTGACAGGAAAGATCCTGTCACATGCCTGGCACATAGTAGTTGCTCAACATTAGTGGTGATGATGATGATGATGATGGTGATAATGATGATGATAGTGATGATGATGATGATGATGATGAAGATGATGGTGGTGTTAGTAGTGATGATGATGGTGATGCAGGCACCATTTAGACACCATTGGATATGGACAAGTCTACATCCTTTCTTCTGAAATATGAGCTTTATTTTATATATGGGTCTGAAGAGAAGCCCAATAACATAAATTGTCAGAATAAATATGATTATTTTATTATGTCTGCTGGTAGCTCCACACTAGGCTTGAATCCACCCTTTTGATAATGCTGTTTTATCTTGTTCAGTTCTTTGTTTTCTAAGCGCATTAACATATGTCATCTCCTTTGACATCCTCTGCAGTCTTAAAAGCTATCACATGAACTTGAAGGAAACAGAGAAACAAGGGGCTTGCTTAAGGCTGCCCACTGAGCAACCCGGAATGGGGTTCAGGCCTTTGGACTCTGGCTACATGTAGAAAGACTGCTATCTTTCTTCCAACAGCTCATAGAAGGGGAATTTTCCAGGCAAATCTTCTTGATTGACTGCTAAGGAATCTCCCCCGGTTAGATTAACAATTGTCTGGGAAATATCTATGTTTCCTGAGTCAGGCTCCAATTTAGTCTTATCTTCAGGTCTTTTGAAATCTGAGGCGACCAAACACAGAAGATCCTTTTTTTCAATGGAGAATCAATGACCACTCAGGGCAAGATAATAAAGGCCCACTTAAGTGAAAAATAACATAATTTAGGTAATTGTTAGAGAGAGGAAAATATGGCATGGTCCACTAACTCTGTATTGTACAGCTTGTATCTGCAATTTCTCATGAATTCCCACAGGTAATTAGTTTTATGAAATATTGCCAGATGGCACTTTTCTACTTTCCAAGCCCACTTGGAAATATCTGACATGCTAGACAAGCGCTATTACTAGAAAGTTCCTTCAAAGAGTTTAGCAGAATGTGCTAGAAAGCACACTATCAAACATTAAGTCAATATGCAATCTGCTGACACCGTCCTCACAGGAACCTCAACAGAGACCTCCCTGCCTCCTCCACCATTGTTTTTCTTCAGCAGAGGCTTCAGCCTTCAGCTCTCCTGGAACATAATGCATGAAAGTGTGTGAGGAGCCAGATCCCTCTAAGCTCCACCTCCACTGAATTATCATCTCTCTTCTCTCTTTCTGCACTTGTCCTACCTCCCAGAGAAATGGCCACTCTCTGCTTTCTTGAAAACGCCAGAACCAACTGTAACTGTTATCCATCTAAACTCATCTCCACCACGATCACTTATACTCCTAAGATGCTTTGGTGTCACTAGAAGGAGGGGTATTTAATTACTCTCTCTCAGATCACTTTGTCATTCCTTACTGGATTGCCCAATAGCGTCTGTACACTCAGTCCAATAATTCATTCTCCATTTCTTTATTGTATTCATGTATGAAAAATACAAGTCAAGAAGGGGAAGCACAATGTCCTAGTGAATCAATATGGTAAATTAAAAATTAGAACCTCAAGTCTATATTATTTAAGAATTATGGCATCTAAAAGCTCCATAGGTGTGCCCAGTGGGATCCACGTTGCTAACACTTATATTGACTCCTCATCTGGAACTTTACTTCCAAGCAAAAGAGTTTGAAATCAAAATGAGGAGTCAAGTACTGTTTCAGATACTATATTGCCTCCTTTTGAGAACTTTCGTCACCATGGCATACAGCAAGATTTATTCAACAATTATGTACTATTATTTATTCATAAATATTTGTGGAGTGCCTACTCTGGGCCAGATGCGGTTATAGGTAGAGGGAATAAAATGTGAGCAAAGCCAGCCCAGATTTTCCAGGCTTACTGTCTAGTGAAGGCGAAAAGCCACTCAAATCATAGGTGATAGGGGTATTCTGAAGGAAAAGAATATAGCTCTATGAGCACTCATAAAGGAGAATTTTACCTGGACCAGGATTCAGGAAGTGTCCCTGAGGAAGCGATGTTTTGAGGAAGTGAAATATGAATTGTAGGTAATTAGGTAAGAGAGGAAGATTTCTCTTCCTTATTATAAAAATTGATGTCATCTGCTTCCAAGAAAATCTGACCTCATCACTTAATATGAAGAGCTAGGAAAGATAAAACAAGCTAATACTTTTTGGTTGGTCTTTTCTAGAACCATCTTCTTAATTTTTAAAGTGCACTGCTCATTACCTTGCATAGCATCTCCTTTATTAGGTAGGTAAATTTTGACTCTTTTCTCTGGGCAGTTGCTCTTCAAGTTATTGTACACTCTAGGTCTATATTATTTATATCCATAAATATTTCGAAAGTCTCCAAGGAAAATAATAATGATTGGCTATTTGCTTTATCATACTACTCAAAATAGTAAACGTGAAGAGTTAGTGTGTTGGTCAGAAAGCTGTGTGTGGCAGAATAGGCGTACTGGGCACTGTAAGAGGAGGAATATACAGTTTAAGCCAAGTGAGAATATATAATAGAGTAAAAGATGAGCACCATAGTAATTTCTCCTGATTAATAATACCGCAGTGAAATACTGGAGTAATTAATAAGTAATACATTGGCCTAATGTGTGCCAAGGGAGTGATTCATTACGTAAAAGCTACTGCACTAAAAGCAACATTTCCTAGAAAGGAGCCTTCTATTCTTTATCCCCCTTCTCTGCGTATGGCTACCCCCTTCCCACCCCCCCCCCCAAAAGCAAAGAAATGTATATAGGTAATGTATTGCAAATCTCAGGTTTGGTTCCATTTATGCTGTCTAAGGCTTAATTTCAACCCGAGATCTAATCTATCTATACATTTTAGTATAATTGATAGAGAAATCAGGAAAGAAAAAAAAGGAAAAATGTCTACTCTCTTCTTGTTCCAGAATTAACAGTTTGTGTTACAATGGTTACTACTAGGTATTTGCTCATTCTTTCCATTATTCATTCATTCTGTGAGCTTGAACTGATTACTGCTTTAAGTAATCAGTGAGGCCACCTAAACGAATAAAACACAAACAGACGTCTACTTAAATACAGCATATGGGATCATATTCCAAGGTGACATATTAGTAGGTGTTCACAAAAGGGTTCTGTGGTCAAGTAAGCGTGGGGAACAGTGGTTTAAACAAACTTAATCTGATTTCTTCGCTGCAGGACATCTCAGAGTGTTTAATATGTGACAAGAGGGGGATTTAGAAATGCAGTATTTCTATAGCATTTTTTTTAACGTATCATCTACTCATGATTCCTTGGCTACACTCTGGGAATTGCTCATCTAAGCGGTTGAGCAGGCTTCTGCTTTCCCGGCAAGGAGGGTGATGTTATCAGGACAGGTTAGGGCCCGAAGCAAGAGGCATGGGGTCTAGGTCAGAGTTCTAACTCTGATGGAGGGATAGCGGCAAACCTCCAGTGGCACAGAGGTGGAAAACCAAGACAGGTCGTAGTCATATAGACCAAGCAAACTTGATGTGGATTCATTTTATTTGCATTATGAATTTTAATGATATTAACTATTAATAGTAAAAGCACCGTGTTGAGGGTCAAGAAGTACTAGGAATTTCAGCATGGTGGATAAAGACTATAGGCTCATGCTCAAGATTATTAAAGTCTATATCCATGTTTTACCACTGCTGACTTATGACCTGAGGCAAGTTACTTTACCTCCATAAAACTCATTTTTTTCGTGTATAAATGGAAATAGTAATATTATGACTCATTGCAAAGAACATTGTGAGGTTTAAATGAGATAGCATGGGCGAAGCACTTGGTACAATAGCAGGTACCTGGCAAGATTTCATTAAGTGCTCATTAATTATTAAATGCTCTTTAATCTTCCTAATCCTATGAGGCAGCTATTGTCCTCCCTATTTTATGGATTAAAAAACTGGGACTCAGAAAGTTTAATAAGATGCCAGCGTCATGTGTATAAACAGTAGTGGAGCTAGCATTCAAACTCAGGTTAGTTTAACTACAAATGCCGTGTCCTTTCTAGTGTAGCATTCCAATGTGAAGCTCAGGGGCATACAGATGCTGGATTCTGGGACTAATTACAGACTTCATTGACAGGTAGATCTTTGTCAAGAATGGCTCCAAAACTGGACTAAGCTGGCATAGTTGTTGAATGAGAATATAGACAAGAAGGACAGACTCAAGATTCTTTTTGATGTATTGGCCCAGGAAAGTTGGAAACAGTCCGCTTGATCTAGCAGGAGCCAAGTAAGATTGAAAATGTCACATTTACTTGTTAACCTACCTGTGCTTATAAGAGTTGTCATTGGCCCTGGCATAACTGATAGGCAGAAAGAGACTTTTTGTGGTGTTGAAACTAGCAGAGGCAAATTTGGTGAGCTGAGCAGCAGTTAAATTGCTGAGGGTGGGGAGTGGCTTCTGTAGGGTGAATGCTAGGATAGAAAATTTCTACACTTAGCAGTGGGAGATACAGCCTAGTTTTAGACCAACTCAGCTCTTACTAAAATAAGAATGATCACTTCCTCGTCTTAACCTCCAGATATAGGAAAGAGCTGGCACAGTAATGGGAAACAAAACAAACAACAGTAGACTTTAGTCTCCATTGTTCTTACATAAACATTGTTCAATATATAATTTGTAAAATTATAAAACATGCAAAGAAGCAAGAAAGTGTGGTAAATCAAGAGACAAAATCTATCAGTGGAAGCTGGCACAGATGAACCAGACATCAGAACTAGCAGAGAAGGATTTTAAAACATCTCTTGTAAGCATCTTCAAGGATTTGCTGAAAAACATGCTAGCATGGATGAATAGATGAAGAATCTCAGCAGAGAAAATGGAAACTTTAAAAAGGAACCAAATAGAAATTCTAGACTAAAAATAAGACATCTGAAATAAACAAATACATTAGATGGATGTCTCAGTCTGTTTGGGCTGCTATAACAGAATATTATAGAATGAGTGGCTTATAAACAACAGAAATTTATTGCTCACGGTTTTGGAGGCTGGGAAATTTGGTGTCTGATTGATAGCCATTTTTACCTGTAACCCCATATGGTAGAAGGGATGAGGGATCTCTCTGGGGCCCCTTTTATAAGGGCACTAATTCCATTTATGAAAGCTCCACCCTTGTGACTTTATCATCTCCCAAAGGGTCTATCTAATACCATCCTATTGGGGATTAGGTTTCAACATATGAATTTGGGGGGACACAGACATTCAGTCTATGGCAATGAGCCTAACAGAAGAGTAGAAACTGTGAAAGAAAAGATCAGAGAACTTGAAGACTGGTTAATAGATATTGTTGAAACTAAAGCACGGAGAGGAAAATATTGTAAAACACTTTACAGGTCATCAGTGACCTGTCACGTGGTCTAACATACATCTACTTGGAATCCTTCCAGAATGAAAAGACAGAGAAAATGGGCCAAAAAATGTAGTTAAAGAAATAACTCTGAAAATTTTCAGATATGAAGGGAAAATATCAGTCCACAGATCCAAGATCTCGGTGAATTCCAAGTAGTAGAAATACAGAGGATACCACACTTAGGCACATCATAGTCAAAGTTCTAAAAACCAAAAAAAATCAAAGAAAATATAAAAGCAGCCAAAGGAAAAAATGACAGACTGTATTACATACACGGCAACAATGACAAAAATAATGGCTGACTTCTTATCAGGCACAATTAAAGTCGAAAGACAATGGGAAGATATCTTAAACTGAGAAAGGTTGTGTGGAGGAAAAATGCACCATGCTCTGAGGACTAATAATGGAGGATATGACCTAGTCAAGGGGTTAAGAAAGGCTTCCTTAAGAAAGTGTCACCTGAGCTAAGATCTGAAGGATGAGATGTTAAGTAGGCACAGAGTAGGGAGGATGTTCCAGGTGTGCAAAGGCCCTGTGGCAAGAGAAGGCACGTCATGTGGAAAAACTGAAAGGTCCAAGGTAGGCATAACACAGATATCAAGGAAAATATAGGAGCCAAACTAGCCTTTACAAGCCACAATATGGATTTTTTGTTTTCATTCTAAGACAAATGGGAAGATTGTCAAGAATTTTAAGCAGCAGGGATTATTTAAACAGATTTGTGTTTTGAAAAACTCTTAAAATTCTAGATAGAGGAGAGGGACACCAGAGTACCTGAGGAGAGAACAGGAGGCATACGAATGGTCCGGGTGAGAAATGATGGTGGCTTGGATTCAGATGCTATCAGTGAAGATGGAGAGAGGTGACGATCTGACTCCAGGGAATGTGTTCCTGACCATTTCACTAAGTTGCCTATGGGAAAATATAAAGATAATGTGTTGCAGGAGACTGAGACACTCACATGGATACAGGGACTTGGGACTCAGAAGAGAGGTTTGGGCAGGAGATAAATATTTGCAGGTTATTGGCATAGAGAGAAGATAGATTCAGTCTTGGATGTAGATGAAATTGCCTTTTTCCTTAAAAACCTTGTATCCAGAACACCAGCTTTGTTGCTGTGCTCTGCGTAGCATCCCAAGTATGTTCTCTAAGTAGGGCAGAACCCCTTTTCCTGAGGAGCATCACTGGCGTCTCTTTTTGTCGTCCCGTTGGAGACTCCCCACCTGTTTGCTGCCCTCTAGTGACCCTCGGAAGCTCTGCCCCACCATCAAGGCAGCTGAACACTTGTGTCCTGGCTGCCACTGGTGGGGCCTCAGGACGAGGGAGCTCTATGACTCCTGGAACAAGTGGCACGAGTTACAGGTTCCCCCCCAGTTACATGGCACCTTTAGTTAAACAGGAGGAATGACCACACCAGCCGGCAGTGAAGCCAGAAGTGTTTTATTCCATGCCAGTGATGTGATTTCTTAACGAGCGGCTGTTGACAGAATTACCACTCAGATTTCAGAGGTCGCCTGAATTTCTGCCATATCCATTTTATCTTGTGATGGTGAAGAGCCCATCACTAGTGGTTCTGTTTTATAACAAATCCATAACTGGCAGATTTTTATTTTTCAGTGTTATTTGCTGATTCCTTGCCTAACCAAATTAGCCAGCAAAATCTACAAATCTCAAGAAATTAATCAGTATTTGAAGCTACAAGGAAGTCAGAGAGAAAACAATAGCTGTCAGTCGTTGAATAATGTTTACACGTCAGATATTTAACATCTGATTCAACATTCACAGCAGCCTACAACGTGCGGATGATATTATTTCGCATCTGAGGAAACTGAGACTCAGAGAAGGCATGGTCCCTTTCCAGGAGCCCATAACTACTGAGGTGGAGGCGAGACTCAGAGCCGGTCTTTGTGACTCCAGAATTCCTGTTCTTTCCCCGATGTTATGATGTCTTCAAATGAGTCTGTAATAAGTTAGCAGTTGCCTTGCTGGAAGCAAGCTATGAAAATATAAGATGTAGTTTTCTCCTCTAAAGAGTCTTCAATCCATTAATGAGGTTAACATGCATTCTAAGGGGGAAACAGACTATTAAAAATAATAACGTTATAGTTAAAAACGCCATTTCCTCCTTTGTTTCCTCTGAATGGCTACTATAAATAGAACAAAGATATTGTATCAATAAATGCCACCAGCTCTGGGAGATGAGCAGGACCGTTATCCTTGTTCATCTTTATATCCCCCTTCTGTCCACTTCCCCATCCGGGCTCTTCCCGCTTCACATTCACATCCATAGCCTCTTATGCAACCCCTTGTACACGGCTTGACCTCGGTGAGAGCAGTTGCCTCCACAGTCACACTCTACGTTTGTTGAAAAGAGCAGGTTAGTTGTCTGTATGTAAAAGTTGCATTTAACAGACTAGATACCAAAATGACAAGAGTAGTTACTGATGCCTGGTAGGATTTTCAATAATTTTTTCTCATCTGCATTTCCTGATACTACTTAACCTGTGCAATAAAAGAAAGAATATAATTTAATTGCCACATTCTAAAGAGGGGAAAATTGGTTGTTATTTTCTCAGAGAAGAAATAATTTTACTGAAGCATCTAAAAACTTCAAAGAGACCTCTGGCTCTTACAGATATATAAGTGAAGGTTTCCATTAATTTACTAGTAAACACAAAGAATTATAGAAAATTATGAATATTCTTGTCACGAATAGCACTGCACAGCAAGCCATCTGATTGCTGAAATACTCTGAACTCTGTTATCTGTAGTGAAAATATAAGGAGAAAATACTAGGCAAGAGAGAAGAAGGGAGGGAGGCAGGGGGAGCCAAACAAGAAGAGGAAGAAAAAAGAAGCTATTCTCTCTAGCATTATAATTTTTTTTTAATTTAAGCTCATATTTCTTCACATTTTACATTTCTTTTCCATTATTTGTCATTCACAAAACACAAAGGAATGATAAAATGCGTGAATATCAAAATTTTGCTCTTTGCTTTTCTTAAATAGTGTATCTGTTGTCGGTAAGAAATAATTACTGTGGTTAAGAATTGAATGTATCTACAGTCTGCTTTCCCTTCCTAAAATATATGAAGAGAATTAGTCTAAATGACTTGGCGTCTTAAATTCCTCCCTCCGTTTCTTATTTCCCATGACAACTTGAGCACGTGGAAGCAAAGGTATATTGTTTATACAGTAAAGAAACTGAGAAAACAACGTGGACAGAAAATAGGTCAGGATACAATAGGTTATATTGTGATAACAAACAACCCCCCAAATCTCAGGGGCTTAAACAAATGATTGTATTTTGCTCATTGAACTAATAGTTCATGACATGCTCTGCTATTGTAGTCACTGTGGGTCCTGGGTGACAAACAGCCACCATCTCAGTGTTGTCAGTTGCCGTCTAAGAGGGAGAGAGTGTTCTGAAAGGGTTTGCACAGCCATTTAAACAACTCAACGTGGAAGTGACACACTTACAACTCCGTGGCCATTATTCATCCCATGGCCCTCCTAACTACAAGGGGACCAGGAAATGTCATCCTACCATGTACCTGAACAGCTGAGAGCAGACATGTTTGGAGAAGAGCACAAGTTTCATCCTAGAAAGGAAGCATAAAAAACAGAAACCCTAATATCAGGTGACATAAGTATATGTTGAAATGTATATAATTGCTAATATTCTGTTTGACCTACAAAAACGTCAATTTCATAAGGCTCACACTAACAAAACTAAAACACCTTTGTCTTTTTTCTGACACTAAATGTGTGCTTTTCCCATACCAATTCTCTGACACCAACAGGGTGTCCAAAAATTCAATTCAATTCTCACACTAATTCCCGGACTTAGTGTATACTCTCAGCTTAAGAACTTAATCCCACCACACGGCTCCCACTTCAGATCCCACCTGCAAATGGGATGTCCAGGCTACCCTTCTGCAAGCCAACTATAAATTCTGCCTGGCTAAGTATAAATTTGGGGGGCCCCAAGACTCCTTCCTCTGGGTTCAATAATTTGGTAGAATGACTTACAGAACTCAGGAAAACACTATACTTACCACTATAGTTTATCATAAAGGACACAGGTGAACAGCCAGAGGTACATAGGGTAAGATCCTGAAAGGTCCTCAGCCTCTATCTCTGTGGAGTTGGTGTGCACCACCCTCCTGGCATGTGGATGTATTAACCAATTTGGAAGCTCCTCAAACCCTGTCTTTTAACAGTTTTTATGGAGGCGTCATTATGGAGGCGTGATTGATTAAATCATTAGCCATTGGTGATTGAACTCAGTTCCAGCCCCTCTCACCTCACTGGGTTCTCAAAGTCCCAACCCTCTCATTACATGTTTGGTTCTTCTGGGGACCAGCCCCAATTCTGAAACTAGCTCTGGGCCCACTAAGTGTCACCTCATTAGCATAAATTCAGGCATGGTTGAAATGGGCTGGTTATGAATAACAAAAGACACATCTATCACTCAGGAAATTCCGAGGGTTTTGTTGCTCTGTACCTAGCTGAAGACAAAGACCAAATATATATATTTTTATTAAACCACACACCTCATACAAGAATGAATATAAATAAATATCTCCTAAGAACATAAAATTCTCAGACTGAACCGAACTATAAAATTCACCTATATTGTATTTAAAAGAGTTGTGTATAAAAGTAAATATTAAGAGAGAAGAGTGAGAAATAAAAAAACAAAAGTCAGCTTAATATCCAATCAAGTAATGTTTGATGGGAAAAAGTCCTTAATGTGATAAAGCTGATAATATTATATTGATGAAAGTTATAATCCACAGTGAAAGAGCTATGAACTTTATGCTCCTAATAATGTAGCATTGAAGTAGTTAAAGCAAAAACTGCAAGAAATGAGCAGAAATGTACATCCATTGAGTTTTAACTCATTTTTTGGCATGCAAACGTGAGATAATAATATTACATAGAAATCAAATGATATACAAATTTAAAAATTATACCAGTTCCCAGTTCTGCATGGCAGTTTCCAATTCCACATGTAAGGAGCTTGGAAGTTGCTGCTTCATCCTAACAAATAAAAAGCTAAACAGGCTGAAAATCAATAACTTTTCCTGGATCTTTAAGAAAGTCCAAGACACAGGGCAAACCTCGGCCCCCGCAACTTGGAGAGACAGACAGGCAAATACAGGGCGTCATGGTTTAACAGAGCAACAGCTCGTGAGCAGACACAGCTGCAGGATCAGTGCTGGGGCAGGAAAGACTGAACAGTAATTGATGAACTGCCGGAGGCTCAGTGTGGGCAGCGCTGAGAATTAGAAACTCCAGGGACCTAGTCTTAGGAGGGCCTCCACAATTTTGTGAGATTTACCTCCAGGAGCTCAACCAGGTTCTGACAGTTCATATCAGGTAAAAGTCTCCTCGAACTTCTAACAGGGGGAGTGGAAAAGGAACCGACTTGAAACGCATCAGAGCTCTGTTCTTAATGAGGCCCACATCAGTGGAAACTAGTTAACCAGAGTCTAAACTGCTGGGTTATTATCAGAGCCTAACTGACCTCAGGGAAGGGAAATACCCAACTCCAGCCACTCTAGCCATCCTGTCCCACCTAATGGGGGAGAAAAATATAGAGAAACACTTGTGAAGTTCACACCCCAGAATGACAGGCTCACTTAAAGACTGAGAATGCATTACAGGACTAAAGAATGCTTCCTCTCCCCCATACATCACCACCACTTCACTAAAGGCCTATTTACAGCAGTTCCTTTTACCCAGTTCATCATGCCAGGCTATCAAGAAAAAATGACAAGGCAAAAAACACAATTTGAAGAAGCAGAGCAAGCATCAGAACCAGACATGACAGAGATGTTGGAATTATCAGACCAGGAATTTAAAACAACCATGATTAATATGCTAAGGGTCTAATGAATAAAGTAAACAGGGTGCAAGGACAGATGGGCAATGTAAGCAGAGAGATGAAATCCTAAGAAGGAATCAAAAAGAAATGCTAGAGGTCAAAATCACTGTAACAGAAATGAAGAATGCCTTTGATGGGCTTATTGAATGACTGGTCGTAGCTAAGGAAAGAATCTCCAAGCTTGAGAATATCTCCAGGTAATCTCCAAAACTGAAAAGCAAAGAGAACAAAGACTAAATAAGACAATGGAAATCCAAGGACTGTGGAACAACTACAAAAGGTATAATATATGTGTAATGGGAATACCAGGAGAAGAAAGAGAAAAGGGAACAGAAGAAATATTTGAAACAATAATGACTGAGAATTTTCCCAAATTAATATCGGAAACCAAAACCAAGGATCCAGGAAGTTCAGAGAACACCAAGCAGAATGAATGCCAAAAAAAAAAAGCTGCACCAGACCTATCTTACTCAAACTGCACAAAATCAAAGGTAACTCTGAAAGAAGCCAGAGGAACAAAGAAAAGAATTACATCATTCTTCTCCTCAGAAACCATGCAGGCATGAAGAGAATGGAGTAAAGTATTTAAAGTATTGAGAGAAAAAAGCCACCAACCTAGAATTCCGTACCCTGCAAAATTATCTTTCAAAAGTTAGAGGAGGAATAATGACTTTCTCAGACAAACAAAGCTTGAGAGAATTTGTTGCCAGCAGACCTGCCTTGAAAGACACATTAAAAGAAACTCTTTAGGGGCTGGACCCATGGCCTAGTGGTTAAGTTCATGGGCTCCACTTCAGTGGCCCAGGTTCATGGGTTTGGTTCCTAGGCGTGGACCTACACCGCTTGTCAGCGACTATGCTGAGGCAGCGACCCACATACAAAATAGAGGAAGATTGGCACAGATATTGGCTCAGGGAGAATCTTCCTCAGCAAAAAAAAAAAAAAAGTTCTTTAGAGAGACAGAAAATAATATAGGTGAGAAATTCAGATCTACATAAAGAAAGGAAGAACATCAGAGAAGGAATAAGTGAAGGTAAAGTAAAAACTAATTTTTCTTATTCTTAATTGATTGAACAGTTTGTTCAAAATAATAATAGCAACAATGTATTTGATTGTGTATGCTTATGTGCATATTTTATGCACATAACATTATATGTACACATATATAAGCATGCATAAGCATATATGTGTGTGTGTGTGTATACATGTATATATGCTTGTGTATGCTTTTATATAAGTGAAATGAATGACAGTGACGATAGTAGGGAGGGAAGGGAAGAATTAGGATTCTTTTATTATTATAAAGTACTCACACTACCCATGAAGAGGTATGGTGTCATGTGAGAGTGGACTTGATTAGTTGTAAGTGTGTTTTGGGAGCTCTGGGAAAACCAAGAAAATAAGTTAAAAAAGAAGTATAACCAATAAGCTAAGAAGGGAGAAAAAATGGAATCAAAATGCTCAATTAAAACCACAAAAGAGAGAAAAAGAGTGAAGACAAAAACAGGAATAAAGGACAAGGGCAACAAATAGAAAACAGTAACAAATATGGTAAATATTAATCCAAATATATCAGTGGCCTAAAAACACCAATTAAATGTCAGAGATTGTCAGAGTGGATCATAACAATGGATCCAATTATATGTTGTCTACAAGAAATCCACTATAAATATCAAGACATATAAAGATTTAAAGTAAATGGATGGAGAAAAATATACCATGATAACACTAATCAAAAGAAAGCAGAAGTAGCTATATTAATTTTAGACAGAGCAGAATTCAAAGCAAGGAAAGTTATCAGGGATAAAGAAAGGCATTACGTAGTGATAAAGGTGTCAGTTCTCCAAGAAGACATGACAGTTCTTAATGTGTGTGCACCTAATGACAGTGTGTTAAACCACGTGAGACAAAAACTGATAGAACAGCACAGAGAAATAGATGAATCCACTCTCGTTGGTGGAGCCTTCAACATCCCTCTATCAGAAACCGACAGATCCAGCAGGCAGAACTTCGGTAAGGACACAGTTGAGCTCAACAACGCCCTCAGTCAACTGGATATAATTGACATCTATAGACGACTTCATCCAACAACAGCAGAATATACATGCTTCTCAAGTACACATGGAAGATTCACCAAGATAGACTGCATGCTGGGGCCTAAAACACAAAGAAATATGAAAGAATAGAAATCATACAATATCTGCTCTCAGACCAAAATGGAATTAAACTGGAAATTAATAACAGAAAGATAACTTGAAAGTCCCAAAATGCGTAGAGATTAGACAAGCACTTCTAAATAACATGAGTCACAGAAGAAATCTCAGGAGAAATTTTAAATATTTTTAACTAATTGAAAATGAATACCAACTTAAAAAATCTGAGGAATGCAACAAAAGCAGTGCTTAGAAGGAAATTTATAGCTTTGAATGGATATATTAGAAAAGGAGAAAGACCTAAAATCAAACCAAGTTTTTGCCTTATGAAAATAGAAAAAGAAGTCCAAAGTAAGCAGAAAAAAAGAAATAAGAGGAATTAGGGCAGAAATCAATGAAATTTTAAACAGAAAATCAACTGAGAAAATCAGTGAAACCAAAAGCTAGTTCTTGGAAAAGATCAGTAAAATCAATAAGCTTACAGCTGGGCTAACTAAGGAAAAAACAGAGAGAGGACACAAATTACTAATATCAGAAAGAAAAGAGGGGGCATCACTACAGAACCTAAGGATATTAAAAGGATAATAAAGGAATGCTATGAACAATCCATGCCCACAAATTTGATAATATAGATGAAATGCACCAATCCCTTGAAAGACACAGTTTGCCAAAACTCACACAAGAAGACATAGACAATCTGAATAGGCCTATATCTATTTAAAAGATTCAATCAGCAAATAATAACCTTTTACAACAGAAAACACGAGGCCCAGATGGGTTCACTGGTGAAATCTACCAAACTCTTTAAGAAATCTTACCAGTTCTCCACAATCTCTTTCAGAGGGTAGAAGCAGAGGAAATACTTCCTAAGTCATTCTATGAGACAAGCATTAGCCTAGTACCAAAACCAGACAAAGATATTACAAGAAAATAAAACTATGGACCAATATCCCTCATGAATATAGATGCAAAAATCCTCAACAAAATATGAACAAATTGAATCCAACGATGTCTAAAAAGAATTATACACTAAAAGCAAGTGGCATTTCTCCCAGGTATGCAAGACTGGTTCAACATTTGAAAATCAGTTAGCGTAATCCATCACAGCAACAGACTAAAACAGAAAAATCACGTGGTCCTATTAGTAGATGCAGAAAAAGCATTTGACAATATCCAACACCCTTTCATGACAGCAACTCTCAGTAAACCAGGAATAGAGAACTTCCTCAACTTGATGAAGAATATCCAGAAAACCTACAGCTAATATCATGTTTAATAGTGAGAAACTCAACACTTTCCCACAAAGCTCAGAAATGAAGCAAGGATGTCCCCTCAAAACTCCTTTTCAATGTCATATTGGATGTTCTAGCTTATACAATAAGACAAGACAAGGAAATAGGTATAAAGATCGGGAATGAAGAAATAAAACTTTGTTCACAGGTGACATGATTGTCTATCCAAAAATATCATCAAAAAATTCCAGGAACTGGGTGGCGTGGCAGTTAAGTTTGCACATTCCACTTTGGTGGCCCGGGGTTTGCCGGTTCAGATCCCAGGTGCGGACATATGCACCGCTTGTCAAGCCATGCTGTGGCAGGCATCCCACATATAAAGTAGAGGAAACTGGGCATGGATGTTAGCTCAAGGCCAGTCTTCCTCAGCAAAAAAGAGGAGGGTTGGTGGTGTATGTTAGCTCAGGGCTAATCTTCCTCAGAAAAATAAATAAATAAAATTTGAAAACTCCAGGATCTAATAAACAATTATGGCAAGCTTGCAAAAAACAAGGTTAATATACAAAGTTAATCACTTTCCTATGCAATGAACAAAACAAGTAGAATTTGAAATTAAAAACACAATACCATTTATATTAGCACCCCTAAAAAGGAAATATGTAGATATGAATCTACAAAATATGTACAAGATCTGTATGAGGAAGACTACAAAACTCTTATGAGTGAAATCAAAGAACTAAATAAATGGAGAGATATTCCATGTTCATGGATTAGAAGACCCAATATCGTCAAGATGTTAGTACTTCCCAACATGATACATAGCTTCAATGCAATCCCAATCAAAATCCCAGCAAGTTATTTTGTGGATATGGACAACTTGATTCTGAAGTTTATACAGAGGCAAAAGACCCGAATAGCCAACACAATATTGAAGGAGAACAACAAAGTCGGAGGACTAACACAACCCAATATCCAGACTTATTTTAAAGCTACATTAAGCAATGCCAAGTGTGGCATTGGTGAAAGAATGGACAGATAGATCAATGGAACACAATGGGAAGCCCAGAAATAGATCCCCATGTAGTCAACTGATCTTTGACAAATAAATATAGTCAACTGATCTTTGACAGAGAAGCAATGGCAATACAGTGGAGCAAAGACAGTCCCTTCTTCAAATAGTGCTGGGACAACTGGACATCCACATGCAAAAGAAAAAAAAAACGATCTGGACACAGACTTACACCCTTCAGAAAAATTAACTCAAAATGGATCATAGATCTAAATGTTAAACGAAAACTATAAAACTCCTAGAAGATAACACAGGAGAAAATGTAGATGACTATGGGTATGGTAATGTCTTTTTAGATATATCACCGAAGGCCTGATCCATGAAAGATATAATTGATAAGCTGGACTTCATGAAAATTAAAATCTTGTGCTCTGCAAAGGACAATATTAAGAGAATGAGAAGACAAGCCACAGGCTGGGAGAAAATATTTGCAAAAGATACATCTGATAAAATACTATTATTCAAAATATACAAAGAACTCTTAAAACTCAACAAGAAGAAACCAAACAACTGGATTAAAATGAGCCAAAGACTCTAACAGACACCTCACTAAAGAAGTTATACAGATGGCAACTAATCATATGAAAAGACTCTCCACATGGTATGTCACCAGAGAAAAGCAAATTAAAACAACGACGTACTGCTACACACCCACTAGAATAACTAAAATCTAGAACACTGGCAAAACCAAATGCTGGCAAGGATGTGGAACAACCCTCACTCATTGCAGGTGGGAATGCAAAATGGTCCATTTACTCTGGAAGACAGTTTGACAGTTTCTTACAAAACTAAACATATTCTTACCATAGGATTCAGCAGTTGTGCTCCTTGGCATTTACCTGAAGGAGTTGAAAACACACAAAAATCTGGACACGGATGTTTATAGTAGCTTTGCTCATAATTGCCAAAACTTAGAAGCAACCAAGAGGTCTTTCAGTAGGTGAGTGGATGAACTGCGGTGCATTCAATGGAATGTTATTCAACACTAAAAAGAAATAAGCTGTCAAACCATGAAAAAACATGGATGAATCTTAAACGTATATTACAAGTGGAAGAAGCCAATCTGAAAAAGCTACAGACTGTATGATTCCAACTATATGCCATTCTGGAAAAGCAAAACTATGGAGACAGTAAAAAGATCAGTGGTTGCTAAGGGTTGGTGTGGGGAGGGATGACTAGGAAAGGCATGTTGTAATGGTGAACACCAGGAGGTAAGGCTCTTTGGGTGCCATCTAGGAGGCTCACTAAAAACCTACCAAAACAAGCATAGATATTAGAAGAAATCAATATAATATTTACAAATGTCCAATTGTCAAACTAAAAGACTGCAGTGACAGGGCTGGCCCCATGGCATGGCGGTTAAGTTTAGTGTGCTCCACTTTGGCAACCCAGATTCGTGGGTTTGGATCTTGGGTGTGGAACTACACCACTCATCAGCCATGTTGTGGCAGCGACCCATATACAAAATAGAGGAAGATTGGCACAGTTGTTGGCTCAGGGTTAATCTTCCTCAAGCAAAAAAAGAGGAAGATTGGCAACAGATGTTAGCTCAGGACGAATCTTCTTCAGCAAAAAAAAAAAAAAAAAAAAAACCTGCAGTGACTCAGCTGAAATATTATTGGAATAAAAAAGAGTTAAGTAATGTGGCGGGACACAAAATAAATATGATCAATATTAGTAGATTTCGTCTAAACCAGTGATATCAAGTTGGAAAATATGAGGGAAAGAAAATCCTATTTATAAAGTACCTAGAGATAGCTTCCAAAAGAAGTACATGGAAACTCTCTGAAGAAAAGTATGAAGTCTCACTAAGAGATGTAAAGATTGGAACATGTCGAGAGGTACATCATGTGGCTGGGATGGAAATGCTGAACTTTATATAACCTCAGTTCTTCACAAATTAATAGACAGGCTGGCTGCAAATCTAGAATCCCAAGGAGATAGATTTATATAAACATATAAACATAACATATATATATTTATATGTGTTGTGTGTATAGATTTCATTAAACAATTCCAGAAATTATCTAGTAGAATGAAAGGAACAACATAACCAGGAAACTTTGGGGAAAGAAGTGTGGATGTTTGGTTTAACATTACATCATATGTTATATAGTAGTCGAGATGGTGTGGTATCAGTACAGTTATATAATGGAAGATCAGTGGGACTACATAAATGGACCAGAAACTGACCCTCATATAAATTTTATAAATAATAATGATGGAATAAAAAACTCTTTGAGTAACAAATATATTACACAATAAATGTTACTGACATAATTAACTACTTAGAAAAAATCTTAATATGTATTTCCCTTTTTAGCCATACTCCAGTCCCTAAGAGAGCTGAGTTAAATATAAAATGTGAAATCATAAAAAGTCAAAAGAAAATATAGATGAATATTATCTTGAGTTGGAGAGAGAGAGACCTTTTAAGCATAAAATAAGAAAACGATAACAATGGAAAAGAAATCCAGATATTTGCAAATATAAAACGTTAAACTCTCTGTAAGTTAAAAAAAAACACACACAATAAATGAAATGAAAAGACAAGTAAGATTGGAAAATTTTGTCGTATTTATAGAAAAGGGTGCTTATCCTTAATACATCCGGAGTAGTAAAATATGCTTTTATGATAATAAAAGCAGTAAAATCCTGTTACAAAAATAGAAAAGACACGAGTCATCTCTGCTTTGATTAGTCATTCGATATCTATTTATTGAGCGCCTATGATGTACCAGACACCGAGAAAGGTGTGAGTCACACATATAAAAGGTCGTTAACCCAGTGAAAATATTTTTAGCCTTACTAAAAAGACAAAACAAATTAATGAAAAATACTCTGCCATTTTGCCTATCAAACGAAAAATTTTAGACAGGATACTAACCAATGCTGTTGAAGATGCGCTGGGATTTTCGGTTCTCACCCTCCTGCACTTGACACAGTTGACAGCACCTTTCATGCATTGCAGCTTTCTCCACTTCCTGGACACTCAAAAAGTGCAGGCGGAAGTGTAAATGGGTCAAGTTCACACGGTTTAACTAGCAGCTTGGCAGTCCACGTCAACAGTGTGGCTGAGTTATTGGGTCCTCAGAGAATGGCATAGATGTTGATACAAAGAATAAGCTGTAAGTTGTTTATGTGGAGCATTCTATTTACAATAGTGAAAAATTAGAAATTTCCTACAGCGTTCAACAAAAAGATTACTTAAATTACTTGAAGTAACGCCCTAATATGGAACAATGTGTAACTTTTGTAAAACCTCCTAATGTTAATAATAATGTTAATAATAATAGTAATGTTAATAAAATAAACGTTGCTCATGACATGATGTTACAGAAGCGAAGCACAATCTGAATGGTATATGCAGCACAATATATTTTGGCTGAATAATACGTATGCGTGTGTTGAAAATAGTTGGGAAGGAAATCTTTGATATAGTCATGCATCACTTAACGATGGGGATATGTTCTGAGAAATGCGTCATTTGGTGATTTCATCATTGTGTGATCATAGTGTGCTTACACAAACATAGGTGGTATAGCCTACTACACACCTAGGTTGTATGATATGAATCTTATGGGACCATCGCCGTATATGCAGTTCGTCGTTGACCAAGATGTCGTTATGTGGCACATGACTTTATATCAATAGTGCTTATCTTGAGTGGTGGGGCTTGAGGTGGTTTTTGTTTTTGTCTGTATGCTATTTTTATTTTATAGGCTATTTATAATTAGGCAGTATTGTTTTGATCATAAAAAAGATGAAGATGGAAGAAATAGTATTAAGTTTTGCAAAGGCTAGAGGGGGAAGTAATGTAGATGCAGGAAGCATTTGCCCAATTATGGAGCTGCCTTGCAGCCTGGCCATTCATTCATCCATGTTGTTCCCGTCTATTACTTACACAATCCATCTCTCTCTCTCTCTGTCTTCCCGTCTCTCCCTCACGCATGCACGCGGACATGCACGCACACACAAACACACACACACATCCCTGCAACAAATCTGATCATTGTTCTTTTGCTGGATAGGTGGGTTTATTCAGGTGATTTATTCAGTCAAATGCTTTATAGAGTTTTTGCCAATATCTTGCTAATTGATCGGTGGGGCATTTCCTCTGGTGATTTATGGCATTTTATGGTGTCAGCTCTTATTGAATTTCCTTCCTGGGTTTTTGTCGTTCGAATCGTTTCATAAATTGAGATCTATTGTAGGGAATGGCATTCAGAACTGTGCTGGAAGGTGGGAGGCAGCGGGAGTTTTATAAGGATTCAAGAACTGATTGTGCAGAAGGCCCCTTGTCAAAGGGCCCCTTCTGGTTGCAGTTGTTGGAGACCCTGTGGCAAGAAGTGACCCTTTTATTATTTTTGCTGGCTGTGTAAAGGATATCAGAAACTGGGCAATCATGTTACATAAAAGTCACGCAACAGACAGTTTGTTTTGGATCAATCTACCAGACTCACTTACGGCCTGACCTGTACTTTAGAGTTATCTAAAGGCCGGCAACATTGATTTCCATGTCAGGACTCATAAACTCCCGGCGATACGTGGCTCCCCTGAGAATTCCCCTTCTGTCCCAGCAAGTGACTAGAGACCTCTGGTGATGCTGCTCTCGGTTTGTCATCGATTAAAAAAAGAATCTGTGTCGCACAGGGTGGTTTGTAGAATTTAAGTAGATGTTAAATTTAATTTTATAAAATTCTATATCATCAGGTGCCATTCAAAATAAAATGTAGGCATAAATTCACATCATGATTATTTTATAAAAGTTGTGATAAGTAGCCCTTTCTTCTATGTTAAGGGTAGTTCCATCATCTTTATGTCCTTATAAATCATTATTAATCCCCATAAAATGTAACTTTTATTTCTTGGATGACACTATTTATTTTTTGCACAGCTAAATGCCGTAAGCCAAAGGTAGTCTTCTGGGAATGTGCTGGGGAGGCTGAGAATATGTCAGAATATGTAGGGGCCTCTTCTCGGAATGCACCTGTCTACTGGCATACTCTACGTTTTAAAATAGACCTCAAACCAAAGCCAATTAGTGTTTTATAGTATGTGCAAAATTAGCTCGCTTTGCTGTCTCCTGAGGAGCAATTCCTTTTTCGGCACATGCTCCTGCTTTTCTGTTTTCTCAGTGTTGCTTTTCCTAAAGCGAAATCAAGTACCTGAATCACGCAGAAGGCATGATTCTTCGCCCTCTTCGCCCTGGAATAAAAAGTACATTCAGCAGAAACGCAGATGTCTTGTACCCCACTTTGCTAGGTTATCTTTGTCTCTCAGCAAAGATCAGTGGGATCTGGTGGCCAGAAGCTTCATTTGGGGTTTCTCTTGGGTTCTCTGGATGTCAGAGCTCTTTTTTCTCCTCCTCCTTCTAGCCCTGCTCCTTTTCTTTTTCCATATAATATAAGAACAGATCTTATATTTATGAAAGAAAAATCAATCCATTCATTAGTTAAAACACGATGATGAATGAATCTCCATCATTTCCTTCCCATCCTCCTACTCAGATGATGGATGACCCTGCTTCACACTTTGCTGAGACAATTGAAAGGATCAGAAAAGATCAGAAAAACCATCCTGCCTTTTGTGGTGCGTGAACTACCTACACCCCGCTCTATAGCCACTTGGGCCCTAGACGCTGCCCTCTGTCACCTGCCGAGGACATCACTCCCCCTCCCTCCCTGTTAGATCAGTCCCAGAAGTGTGCACCAGCTCTTTCTCCCAAATCTTCTCATCGCCCACATCTTTCTGCATCTATCACCCCATCTTTTTCTCCCCCTCACAGCAGAACTTCCTCAAAGAGGTATCTGGACTGCCTCCAATCCCTCTCCTTTCATTCTCTGAGCAGGCTTCCTTAACTCCAGCCTTTGTTAGAGTCACCAGTGGCCTCCGCTTTGGAAAATCCATTGGTCAATTTTCAGTTCTCACCCTCCTGCACTTGACATAGTTGACAGCACCTTTCATGCATTGCAGCTTTCTCCACTTCCTGGAAAACATCCTGTCCTGGCTTTTTTCCTGTTTCTGGGCCTCTTTCCCTGACTCCCCCAAACCTTGAACTGTGGGCTGCCTTAGGGCTCAGACCTTGAGCTTCTTCTCCTGTCTATACACACACTTCCCCCTTGAGGTGTCTCATCCACTCTTGTGACTTTAAAAATGTCGATAGGCTAGCGACTCTCACATTTCTATGTCCATTTCAGACCTTTCCCCGGAACTCCAAAGTGGAATATTGAGCTCCTGCTGGAGATCTTCAGTTGGATGCCTAGTAAACATCTCACATTTATACTCTCTACCTTACATCCTCTTCTGCTCGCCAGCTCCTCCACTCACAGTCCCCCCGTGTCAGTTGATGGCAATTCCATCCTATCTGTTTCTCAGGCCAAAAACTGTGGAGTCATCCTTGACTCATCCTTTCTCTGCACCCCACATCCAAACTGTTAGCCTCAAAAATAGATCAGCTCTCCCAGTGTGTGTCCACAGCAGCTAGCATCCTGGTCCTGGTGATCAGTATCTCTCCCCTGATTACTGCAGCAGCTTCCTCACGGCTCTTCCTGTCCTCACCTTTGGCACATACAGCCACACACCCACCAGCGGGCACCTTTTCAAACCTAATCTGGAATGTGTCACCTCTCTGTTTGAGCCTCCAGTGGGTCCCAGAGCTGCTTCAGTGGCCAGAGAGGCCCTAGTGATCTGGTTCCCCTTTTCCCCTCCTTGCTCCCTCTGCTCCAGCCACATGGGTCTCCTTGCTGTTCCTCTGACAGTCCAAGCACACCTACCTGGGGACTTCATGCTTGGTCTCCCCTCTGCTCCCCATGCTCTTTCTCTCTCCTGATGTCCAGAAGGTCTGCTTCCTCTCCTCCTCACATACCACCCCCGGAGGTGCTTCCTGACCACCCTATTTAAAACTGCATCTACCCTCCTCCCCATCCTGCCTCATTTCCCTCCACAGCCCTTCTCCCTCTCTACTCTAGTCTATAACTTATTGAATTGCCTCATTCATGGCCTCTCCCCCATTGGAATGGAAACAGTATGAGGGCAGAGATTTTTGTCTATTGTTTGCTGCTCTATCTAGAGTGCCTAGCACAGTAGGCACGCACGAAATCAGTTGCATGAATGAATAAAGCCAATGGTTGTCAGTGATTAAGAACGAGGACACAGGTGTAGACGCCTATTTTTTTCTCCCTTTGAACTGGGTCTAGATCCCATTTCCTGCCGTTTATCTCACATGCGACATTGAGGGTGGGCTCAAGGTGAGGGGATTCGGTCTGAGTTATGGGTGAGGGCGCTTTCCAGCCAGGAGGACTCTGATAATGAACTAAGTTTCATTTGCATTTTCATGAACTGCTCTTGAGCAAATAGCAGGTAAAGGACAGTCTTGGGCTTTCGAACTGCTGCCTTTTTTTCTGTTTTTTTTTTTTTTAGTTCCAGAATAAACATTTGTATACATACTAGAAGCAAACTGCTTCTTTGTGTCCTTTTTTAGGATGCGGGAGGGATTGTCTTCCAGTTTCAATTAAGTGAAAAGAAGTATTTTAAATAAAATGTGATTTCTTCATAACCAGAAACCCTGAACTCCCATTGGACCGTGTCGGACCCCCTCAAAGGCTTTCCCACTGCATTCAGAACAAACTGCAACCTTCCTGGTGGTCCCACGTCACCGGCCCCTGCTCGCCTCTTTTCTTTTCTTTTTTTGAGTAACATTAGCCCTGAGCTAACTGCTGCCAATCCTCCTCTTTTTGCTGAGGAAGACTGGCCCTGAGCTAACATTCATGCCCATCTTCCTCTACTTTATACATGGGATGCCTACCACAGCATGGCTTTTGCCAAGCTGTGCCATGTCCGCACCCGGGATCCGAACCAGCGAACCCGGGCCACCAAGAAGCAGAACGTGCAAACTTAACCGCTGCGCCACCGTCCGGCCCCTCGCCTCTTTTCTTAGTTCACTGTGTGTTGCCTCACTCATCTTCATTTCGTTCCTTGAACCATCAGGAATTCCCATCTCCGCATCGTCACCTACGCTGCGCTTCTGCCTAGAAAAGCATCCCCCTAGGTCCTTCCACTGGGGTGTGTGCAGCCCTTCTGGGATGCAGAAGAGATCAGAGTGGGGTGGGGTGGATGGAGCCCAGAAAGGGAGTGGCGAGCGCAAGACCTCTGGCTTCTCTGATGAGTCTGTCCCAGATGCTGGGTATCTGCCATTCTAGCATTCAGTGGTCATCTAGTTGCCAATGGAAAGAATGAGCATTATGTTTCACATATGTTATATCTAGAACAGACATTCTCACAGTATGGCCTGGGGACCCCTGAGAGTCCCCAAGGGCCTTTCAGGGGATCCATAAGGTCAAAACTAATTTCATAGTGATATTAAGACTGTATGTGCCTTCACTTCATTCTCTTACAACGTGCCCTGGAGTTTTTCCAAAGCTCCATGATGCTTATCAACAGACTGAAGTCAGAAAGCAGGCATGAGAATCTAGTTGTCTTCTCTTAAGCCGGACCTTAACGAGAGTTGCGAAAACATAAAACGATGCCACGATTCTCACTATTTTTTAATTTTGAAAAACATAGTTATTTTGCATAAATGTTATCCATGTTAATGTGCTATGAATGTATTATTGTTGTCCTTAAATGAGTCGATATATATATTTAAATTTTTTTTTCAGTTTCAATTTCTAATCGGATACGTGTTGATAGATAGAACCCACATAAATGAAAGTTCTTTGGGATCCTCAACAGTATTTAAGAATGTAAAGTGATCTTGAAACCACGATGTTTCGAATGGCTGAGTGAGAGCTACAGGTATACCAGCTTAAGAGTAATATGTACTGTTCAATCTGCGAATGTCCCACAGCCTCCGTCCTGCTAGGTCATGAGCACCTCTACGGCCCTGAATTGGAACAGGAAGAGAAGCAAGATCTTGACCCTACTTTATTGTTTTATTCTGTCACAATCTATTTCATTCACATTCTCTGAGAGAAACGTGTGACCAGTTAATTCCCTCATGGGCAGGCTTTAGAATTCAGAATCTCAACGGGCTGTGATTTTATTCACTTGGCATTGTATTCACATTTGTGTGCTTTCTATATAGATTTTCTTCCTGCTTTAAGTCTCTAATTTTTATTTATATTTATTAAACTTAGCTATATGAACTCAGTATAACTTTTGGTTATAAAATGGGCTGACTTTTTAAAAAGAGCAGGTCTTATGGATAACTGGGAATTGCTGGGAGAATATTTATAAACATAGTGTAATTCTTTGAGGCTTCAGTATAAAGAGAAGCTCAAGACAAAGAGGGGGAAAAGGGAATAGGTTGTTGTGAGAGCTTCTCGGCATTAGATGTTTAGACAAGCGAGTCAGGGTCTCACCCGGGGAGTCTGGAAAAACTAGGATGCCCAGGCCACACCACCAGCCAATTGAGTCAGAATCCCTGGGGGCGGGGGGGGGAGCAGCCATCTACGTTTGTTAAAGCTCCTCAGGCTTTGTGGGTTGACAACCAGTGCACTAGAAAATCAAGAAACAGCCCTGCGAAGATCAGTGAGGACCTCTGAAGTTCTGGAAGCCTAGGCCACTTGCATTCTAAGTACTTATTAGGAGTACAGTCAGGAATGAACTTGCTCAGAGTCATAAAAAATAAAGGACCCGGAGTAGGCTGAAAAACAAAAAAGCAAATAGCAGCAAGCTTTAATTTCTTTAATCCGAGGAAAATGCTTAGGAAGAATAGGTCATCCTGAAAGCACCAGGAATCCAAGTCGGGCAAAGGCCAGTGGTCTAACTGGGGGAACTGGTGAGAGTTCTCTTAGTCTACCGTCTATAAGTCTGCAAATAAATGCAAGAGCACGGAGATAGAGCTCGAAGCTGGTTCAAGAGGGAAAGGACAGGCGGAGGGCAAGTGCTTCCTTGCCCTTGGTTCCAAAGGAGGAGCTCAGGGACCCTGGAGGTGGGGGTCATGGATGGCAGATAGAGTAGTGAATTGAACAGAGATAGGATGAGAAATCAGTACGGTCCCTTGAAGAAGAGACATAGCAGCAGGCTGCAGAGACCCAACCATTGGTCAAAGAGTGAAGCCCAGACATCATGCCACCAAGACTGATCCATGCTGAAACTGCAGGGAGCCCTCATGACACACTTCCTTTAGTCTGCAGCAAGGCCGGTCTTCAAGCCTCCAGAGTTGCGGCCCAGAAGGAGGGCTGGCTGTAGCATTTGCTGCTCTTGCTTCCTTTCTCCTGATTGTTCAGTTGATCGCTGCTCAGTTTGTACCCTGAAAGAGGAAATATAATGTCAGTTTCCTTATAGCAAGTATTTAAAAGAATATTTAGCAAAAGTGCTGGCAAATTGTAGGCTCTCAAAAATGGTAGCTGTTGTGTTTTCTTTACTGCTTCTATTGGCGGATGCACAGTTTCTGTTTGCCACTTTTAAAATGGTTTTATGTCCAACAGAATTCCACATTGCCAACCCTGAGAGTGCTTGGGAGGAGGGACGTCACGAGCCTAGCCTCACCCAGAATCACACCTTTTAACTCTGCTGCAAAGTCATAGTCCCCAGGCTACTTCCAGTTTGAAAGTCATAAACAGAATTCGGGGCGCTCCATGATGCTATGTAAATGCTTGCCGTGAACCGTGAAACTCCCTGAAATTCCTGGGGTGGTCATTTAACTTCTTCAAACTAATTAAATGGGAAAGTCAATAGACGTGCAAATGACTGACTTACAGTCATGGCCGTAACATCCATTTATTCACCCACTCAACATTTACTGAGTGATTTGCTGTGTCCCGGGCACCAGGAAGATACAGCAACAAACAAAACAGCCCTGTCTCTCATGAAACATACCTTGTAACGGGAGAAGACAGACAATAAAGTAATGGATGCATCTTTTTGCCAGTTAAATGCTATATAGAGAGCGCAGGGGAAAGGGGAAAGCTGGTGGACATGGGGAAAGGATGCCACTTGATACAGGACGATGAGGGATGAGTAGATGTGCTGAATTGGATCTGAGGAGTGAGAGGGACAGTCAAGGATGCCTCTAGATTTCAGCCTGAACACCTGGAAGAATGGAGTTACCATCTACTGAGATGGGGAAGAGCAGATTTGGGGCTCAGGCGGCCAAGAACTTGTTGTTGGACGTGTTGTGCTTAAGATGCCTATTACTCATCCACAGATGAGTTACAAGAACTGAAACCCAGTTAATAACCAGGTCACAAGGTCACAGCAGACTAAAAGCAAATTGGATTTCATGCTGTGTCACCGGAACTTCCCCACTAAGGACTAAGCACAGGGTGGCCCAGAGCCCGAGAGGGAGCTCAGGGTACAGCCAGCAGCAAATGACAAGGTGTGAGGAGAGGAGAGGTGGGGACAGAGCCGCTAGGTGGGTCACTCTTGGACATTCCTCCACCATCCAGCACTCTGAACGCCGCCCTGGGCTTTATCATTTGTGATAAAGCGTTTCCACGTTCCAGCATTTCCCAGGGAGTTGTGGGCGCTCTGTGTTCAGCTCAGCTCCTCTGGTGATACAAGGCAAAATCTGGATGTTTGTATCCAATAACGCTCCACTGTTCGCCTCTGCACTTTCCCAAAGTCCAGCAGTCCGTCTTCAGCATCACATGCTGTAGGGCACTTTCAGATCTAAAGAGAGCCCTCTTGTGTGGCTTTGAGATTGTGGGTTTTTTTTTAATTAGAAATAACTTTATTTTAGTCCATTATGTAACCTTTAAACCCTTAGGGGGAAAGTCTAGCGCACATTAAAATGGAAACCTCTAAGTGCCAGCCGGCAGGAACTCACTGCTGCTTCTCCCACGACCTCAGATGCTCTGGTACCCTCGACATGTCCATCACCTCTCTGCGAGAGCAACATGTACATCCACACAGGGGACCACAACAGGGAAGACCTTCAAGACGATGGCAGCATCCCACACCCAGCCTTTCTGGGGTCTGGGGGCAGGTGGTGGCAGGGTGGGTGTTTCTGAGATAGCACCTTCTTGGCTGAGAGAAGTGAAGTGACTCAGAAGTCCTGGGGGAGTGGCTGCCATGTTGCTGTCAGACTAGCTCCTTCCAGTCCCGCTGGAAGCAGCCTGATGTAAGGCCAAGCAAAGGCAGATTATCCAGCTCTGGCTGTAGCAATCGATCCCTGCGGAGGTCAGGTCCTATCTTATTGAATCAACTGAAGTGTGGAGAGGCCCAGAGATTTGATCAGGATCACACAGCAGGTGGAAGGGTATTTAAGGCCAAGTCAGTCTGACTTCAAAGGCTTTTGCCCCCAGTCCCTAGCCTTTATGTTCCTGGGGGAGACGGTCTCCTGGGCTGCCACCTTAGGTACCAGCAGCAAGACTGAGAACTGCTAAGTCTAGAGATGGGTTTTTATCATCTTTCGGGTTGTTTTTGCATCCTCCCAAGCAGAGACCATCTGGAACCTGTCTCCCCTTGGATGTGTGTGGCCAGTATTCCCTAGGGATGGTGCTCAGAATGGAGCCAAGAAGGGAGATGGTTCAGGTACACTGAGAGGGAGCCATTCACCAAAATGGGGTGCAGGCTTTCCAGTCACCAGTCCCAGCAAGGGACCCTTCGTGCCTCCTCTTGCCCTGTAATTGAGATGAAAATTACTACCCAGATTTCGATGCACATCCCAAGACTGAGACGTTTCCCCTTAGTTCTGTGAGATAGCTGCGTTGGGTTTGGCTCTAAAGCTCCTTCTTCAGTGTGTTGATAATATGTCAATTGAAACATACATATGGTGGAGTCACCAGAAAACAGCGATGTGGTAATTTTTCCAAAAAGCCTAAATTGGGTAGGACTTAAAGTATGTGTCTTGGTTCCTTTATATTCTGGAAGGGCGTCCACGGTTCTCCCTATCAGGGATGCCCACCCCACCCTCCCCTGCATTTGTGTTTCTTCTGGTAGCTCTGACTTTGGCTCTTGGAATGTGAGACTCCAGAGAGTATTTGGGACTGTTATAAATTTTTCATACACGTGTGTCCTGGCTTTCCGGATGCCATAGCTTATACTCTGGTTCATTTTCCAGTGTTTGACACATGCGTTTGTTGAGTGAATGAATAAATACATGAAGATTGTCTGGGAAATGCACCCTTAGCAATTTAAAGCCATCCTGACAAGCCATCTAACGACCTTGGAGTAATATTAATAAAGCGAGAGTAAAATGCCAGCATTCGACTGTGGGTCCTAATCAAGGCGCTGACGTGGAGTGCTTCATCTTCCCAGGACTGGTGGGGATGAGACTTGTCCCCTGCAAAGAACAAAGCTGATGTCTTGGAAATGCATGCACTTAAGACTCATTAGCATGAACCTGTGCTCTTGCTTCCTCAGAACTAATGTTTCATCTTGAACCGCCTTTCAAAAACCCAAATTACTTCATTTTCTCATTTTTCTGTTAATGCCGCTGTCTCCCGGGGCTTTGCGAAAAAGCCTAACGAGCAGTTTGAATGGCAACCTAGGTGCCTCCTTGTGATGACAGAGCCTGTGTCGCTGCCACCCCATGAGGGGAGGGCTGTGTCTGCTGCTCCTGAATCCCGCAGCTCCTCTTACAGCTGTCACTCCCCTGCAAGGATACAAAACTTTCATCTCTGATGTTTTCTGCCTGCAAAGTAAAATGGAAAATTAGAGATGTTATCTGAAAAATTAATTCGTCTTAAATGAAAAAAATAACTTTTCTAATATATCCAGATCATTGAGACCTCTGGATTTCTATTTATCTGGATATAAGCAGCTTTTCTTTTAACTAATTGAAATGGCGGTGAGTGCCCTTGAATATATTACCATATCGTTGAGACCCCCGACTTCTAGGCATTAGCTTAAGGAGTGAAAAATGTCTTAACTAGATGATAATCATCTAGTTTGCCTTCTGGGGATTGCTACAGAGAGTCAAACTAGATTGCATTCTCACTGAATTTAATGTAAATCTATACCATACTACTGAGCAGAGTCTCAGTGGCCAGGAATTCCTGGGAGAAGCACCAGGGCTTGTAATGTCACTGTGGCAGCTGCATCTTTTGTGTATCGTAGACAAGCTCAGGTGAGGGTCCCAGGCTTCCAAGTAAAAGAGATGGACTCTGAGAACCATCCCCTTCTCTAGTCTGTAAAACTGAAAATACTGTCTAAAATCCCCAGCAGACTGCAGCTTTTGTCCATGAATTCGGAGGTTCCAGGCTGCCTCGATTGATTGTCCCTTCTCTTTAGTTCTGAAAAGTCAAAAGGATTAATTGTTATGACAAATGTCAGAAGGGGCTTTCCCTGAAAGATGCTCAAGAATTTCAGCAGCGGGTGTCACGTAGGTCTGTTTAAAAGGAAGTAGCTAAGTGTTTCTTTTCTCTTAATGTTCTTTTAGAACCAAGCAAGACTTCGGAGTGAGGAGGTCCCTACCCCTGGGAAGTCAAGTAGGGAACCCAGCTGTCTGGATAACCGCAGACTGAATGCTCACTGCCAATCCACTTGAGCCATCATCTTAGTGATGGTTTCCCCAATGCCATCAGAGCTGAAGGACAAATCCTATTTGTGTTTTCAAAATAGAATTCTTCCTTCCTTTTACCATTTTCATGAATGATTGATAATAAGTGATATGGCCCCCATTTAGGTCACCTGATTTGCTTGGTTTGACCATGGGGATATCTCGATGCTGTTAGAATTTTCCACAAGAGACTCTACACTATTAGATACTTGTCTGTTTAGCTATGGTTCACTTGAAAAGCAAAGCTTTGTCTCTGTTCTTGCATCATTTCTCTCATCTGGAGATGTGAAGAGCTGCATGGAGATGCCGTTGGGTCGATTTGTCTCTTAATCATTTCAACTGTCTCAATCATTTTACCCTAAATCACTGAAGGCCTAAATTTTTTTTAATACCACCAATTCTTTCTTATTTCCTCCTTCTTCCAACAGATATCTCTTGATTTAAACCATCTCTGCCAGCTCTCCTTTTATAGCCCAGGGGCTGAGATGGTCCAACCTGGTGTGGCTAAGAGAATGAGTGACAGCTAGAATCAGAATAGAGTAACATAGTCCAGAAATATCATGGGAGTGGGCACCATGATGTGGGGAAGGAACTAATTACCTGTGACCCCATCTGGGTTATGAACTGGCTTTGTCACTTCTCAAGGGAGTTAGAGGGATAGACATGAAACAGAAAGGAGAGAAAGCCAGATGAATTTATAGTGCCAAATGCTATTTATGCTTTACTCCATCACTGCTCGAAGTTGCCTTCCAAAAACGGTCTCAGGTATTAACATTGTGTTCGTCTCAGATATGGATGTGTTCATCCAGGGCACTTTGATAACAGAAGGAAAGTGCTGCTGCCGCGGGTTCAGTTCCCCTGTGTCCTGATAGCGGGCCATTGTGGTTCACGTTCCTAGTGATTGGCACCTTTGCAAGAGCTGCAGTCGAAGATGGTGCCTGCCTCTGTCCTGAGAGGTGATCAGAAAAAGTGGTGCTGATGGCCTCCTGTACTGCGGAGGTGAGAGCTGTGCAATACGTCCCTACCTGCCCCTACTACTCGGTCAGAAACTTTTGCCACGTTGCTCCTGAAGGAAGATGTTCAGCGGCACAGTGTGTGAAAGCACAGCGTAGGACCGCCCACCGCCCGATCTTTCCGCATCTTCAGGAGAGCTCAGTCTCCCCAAAAGAAATGCCTCCGTCCTTTCTTTGGTACACTTGGCCTTGAAACTGGTCTCATTTGTGCTCCAGCTTCATGCCTCCCCACTGCTCCTGACCCCCGCACCCTCTGCTTCAGACATTGGTCTTCTTCCAGTCCCCTGAACACGTGGGCACAGTCTGTACAACTCTCCTGCCTTTGTTTGTGTTCCTTCTGCCTAAATTATACCTTCTCCACTTCTCCCCTAAAGTCTCATTTCCTTCCCCCTCAGACAAAATGAGTAGTTATCTCTGCGTCCTTTAAATCCCTCTAAATTTGTTTGTCACCCTGTATTGAAATTACGTGCTTATGTATCTTTCTCAGCACTAGGTAGCATGCAGCCCATAGCACATGCCTCATCCTACCATGGTACAGATCACATTGTCTGTGCTCATGTGTGTTTAACTTACGTATTAATTAGTTCTGGTACGCCATTGGCAAGATTACTACGTAACGGTGAAGGATAGTCTTTGTCCTGTATTCTATGGCAAGATAAGATTACAAATTCAATATGTTCCAGAAAGTCTGTCTGATTCACTCCATATTGATATCAGCGTTGGCCCAGCTTTGCAAATGAAGGAGGCAAAGATCGTGAAGTTTACCTCTCTTGAGTAGTTCTGAGGAGCAGAGTTTGCTGAGGAACATGCTACTGAGTGAATCAAAGTCCCCTAACGATAAAATTAGGCACAAGTACCATTTGCCTCTGAATGGGCTGGCCATGTGGTCGCGACACTGCTGTATGCCTGGATGATTGCACCGGCCGTGAGGTCCCAGTACAAACAGGCCACGTGTGGTGCCATCTGTGGTCTGTGTGACTGTGCCTTTGGATTGCCCCTTCATTTACACACCCCTTGAAGGACTCAGGCCATACCTGTTCCTTTGCCTCTCCTCCTCCCACAGTGAGACAGCGCCTACACTGCAGATGGCGCTGTGGGTTTGAGGGACCATCTGACGGATGAAGCTTCTCCGTGCACTTGGACTTGGCTTTCAGAACTGCTGACGCACGGCTGCCCCAGACAGGGCAGACGTTGCTCCTTGCTCTCCTCCTCAGTGTTGCGGGGTGATGTTTCCCAGATCTAAAATCTCCTGGGCTCCCCGTCCTCCAAGTGGGGAGGTCGTGTGTCTTGGTGTGGCGTGGGAGACCCTTTTCCCCACTTCCAGCTCCCCTCCTGACGTTCTCCAACAAGCAGCTCAGAGCTCTGCTAAATCTGGCAGCAGATTTTTTGTAAAGCTGCGCTTTACACGTGGAGTTCCTTCTGCTCAGACTGGATTTCCCTCTGCCCTCGCCCAGCTGGTGACCATCCTTCTCCTCCTTCGAAATACAGCTTCCCTGTTCCCCCATCTGGGCAGGTGGTCCCAGCCTCTCTCTCCCTCCCACGGGGGACCTTGCCCACCACTCCTGTCACAGCCCTTGCCATTGTGTCATTGACTGCTTAAATGTCTGCCTCCTGCACAGAACTCTTTCAGGGCAAGAGCACTATTGAATTCATCTCTGTATCCATACTCGATACTCAGCACAGTGTCTAGTACATACTAACGACTCAATCGAATGGGCTAGAGAAAGGAAGAAAACCAAAACCAGAGTTCACTTAAAAAAATCCACCTGACTCTGCTAGGTGTAACCTTCCAGGGGTGGAAAAATTTAAAAGAAAGTATCTATATGGCCCCCTGAACCTCCACAACAAATCAGGTACTTTTGAGTATCAACTTCAGTATGTTTGCAGACTTTATTTGAAACCCTGCTGAAATGTACTTCTTAGAACTACATTCGTTGCCTGGCCACCTTGCCTATTGCCAGGCAAATCTGAAAACCATCGTGAACACGATCATCAACAGGGAGGGAAACACTGTGGCTCATGTTCTCCATAAGCCTGATGCTCCCTCCTGAGCGAGGCCAGCCATGGGGACTGGATTCTAGTTGTGGCTCTCACTTGCTGTCCTCAGGGCAGGCTGCTGTCCTTCCAAGGCATCCGCCTCCTAGTGAGCATGGGCAGGGGCTGGACGGGACCTCTCATGACTGTCCCTCTGGGCGTTTGTGTGACTCATGGTTTTACTGGTTGGGTTTTAGAGACTGAACTGTCACCAAGCAGGCGGTGATGCTCAGGGTATGGAAGAGACGCAGTCACCCACTCGCCACAGCAGCCCTGTGCTCCAGGAGCAGAGCTGTGGAGGTCAGGGGTGTTGCTCACGGCTGCCAGGGGCTGGATGCCCTGGAGGAGGATGCAGGTGCCCTCCTGCGCTCCCACTAGGTGGCTCCCGAGTGGTCAGCAGGGACCCTGGAGCTCGGGCGCCATGACCTGGCTGGAGTCTCACTGTGGTTCTGGGAGATGAAAGCATATCATTTTCTCCTGTGTGTGCAGTAGGTAAAGAAGGAATTTTTCCAACTGCCATCAGGATGGGACCCTCCTGAGGAAGAAACAAAGCTGTCTAATATTGAAAAGGGAAACACAGGTCCCTTTCCACATCTGAGCACTCCCATTGCATCTCTGTCTCTCTGCGCTCTCTGTCTCTGTCTCACACACACACACTAGAATACCACTAACAGTGACCTTTCCTTTCAACATAGATCAGAAGGAGATGCTAGGGATCAAGAATGTCCCCTAAATAACATAGGGAGGCCCTGCTGCCTCCCGCCTCCCTCTGGCTCCTCCCCCACAGCCCCCCGCCCATCGCTCTGGCCATACAAACTGCCCAGATTTCGACAACTTCGTTCTTGAACTCCTCCAAGCGTAAACCTCCCAAGTGACCAAGAAATTCCAGACTTGACCAAAGCGGTGAAAGGTACATCCCCAGAGAAGCGTGGCTGGACTCCTGCTCGCACCTCATAAACGAGAGCAGAGAGAATGGCATCTGAGCCACAAGGAGCAAAGACTTCCCTCTGCCACCATAAATGCGGCCCCAGGGAAGCAAAGGGCTATTCAACAATCTTAAACCTATTGCTGGATTTTTCCCATGAGTGATAACACTTCATGTATTCCTAAAACAATATATTTGCCTGTCATTTTAATTAGTCCCCTGTCTTTCAAATCATAATTTCCTATGTGGCTGTTTCCTGGCTTGGCTTTATTTGTTTATTAAAATTTTCTCCACCTAATGTTCCCTTTCAGCCGGCAATGTGTGCGATTCTATTTCTTCTTCAAAGAAAAGGAGCCTACACAATTTAGTTTATGTAATTCTGTGATATTCCTCTGCACAATGGCCAGCACAAAAGAAAGCTTTTTCAAAACACGGCTTTGAGGCTAAAAACACAGTTTTGAGGCAGGAGTTTCAAAACTTCCCGGGCGTCTGGAAACTGAAGTGTAGGACAGAGATGGTGGTATTGCAGCCACCTCCCGCTGGGCTGCTCAAAAGCACTTGGCCGTCTGACAGGATCAGGGCCACCTCAGCCCCTCACACCCACCTGTGGCCCAAGGCCTCACTCACACAGCCGTTTCCCAGCAGACGTACAAATGTACAGGCAGGACTCAGATGTCAAGGCGTGAGATGCAGAAGGGACCCAGGGGGGAACTTAATCCCATCCTCAGTATCCCCTTCTTACCAGCGTCATTCGAGAACCAGGAACCTGGGGCATTCTGAGTACCACGTCATGTGCTTTAGGCAAAATAGGCACCGAGAAGGGTTCTGAACTTAAGGAGCAGAGCATCATGTCATGGCTCTGAGACACAGGAGGCAGATCGCCCCAGACCCCATCACCCACGCATCCATTCGTTTATTCATTCAACAAAATATTTACTGAGCATCCGCTACACACTTGCCAGGAACATTCTTTACTGGAAATGCCGACCTAAAGGAGCTAGGCAAGGACCGTGCAGTCTTGGCGCCCACCTCCTAATAGAGAAAGGGACAATGACAAGAAGTGAGTTAACGAGTTAGACAGTTGCAGATAAAACATGTCGTTCAGGCTCTGATTTACCTGCATCAGAGTCAGAGAAGAAGATGCGGGATTGAGAAGAGGCATTGAGTTGAGAGCAGGAGATTTGGGGCATCAGGGCTGGAACAAGCCAAGTGGACTTTTGAATGTGGTCGAAGACAACACAGCTAAACGCATTCATTCAGACCCAAATAAACTCTCTTTATGTTATGACCTTTGCTTTTGTCAGAAACTTGTACAAGCAGTCTGCCACTATGTTTATGATAAAAAAGAAAGTCTTTTAAAATATTGTTCACCACATAATGTGGTGTTCCTACATAAAGTTTAAAATGAAGCATTTTATTAAGAACTTGAAGGGAGAAAAATAATTCCGATATTCGGAGCATGAGAACTACGCTTTACTTTATCTCCTTGGCAGCCAGGAAGCTCAAAGGAGGATCTGAATCCCAATTATTGCCACTATATCTGCCCATGTTGTAATTTGGAGGGAGTGCTTAAGACTGATAAAAGTGCCCGCTTATAATCACACAGAGTAGGCTCAAATCCCCATTTCCTGCTGCAGACCTGTGACCTTGAGAATGTTTATTAACCACTTCTGAGCTGGGTTTCTCACCAACGTGGGAATAGTGATATTTGATAAGGTGTTAATGGAATAATGTACCAAGTCCCCTGCATAGAGTAAATGCTCATTTTTATTATGATTCTCTTTCTTATTGCTACTTCCTGATTTCTGTCTGGTTTACATTTCCCTATTTCCTTGTACATTTCTTTTGTTGTAAATTTTCTCAAATCCTTTGTAGAAAGAGACAAGTTATATGCAATTTTTTTTTTAAGTTCTATTACCCTCCAGGTAGCATAAAAGCGTTAGGCGTCCATTCGCTCAAAATAAAATTAGTTCATGAACTCAAAAACTATTATGCTCTTTCTTCCAGCTAAATAATGCCAGTTTCTGTAACCTCATCTCGTATACTTTAATGAGGTTTCCCTCAGGGCCTGTGTTTTGCACTCACAGTTTTCGATTTCTTAGTGTAGAGGCAATTTTGAAGAATCATTTTCCTTATTATAGATATGCCTTTTGTCTGCCGCCTTTCCATTTCTGAGATGGCACTCACTCATAGCTTTATATTCCAAAACAGGAAAGCTATTAATGACTTTCTCAGTTAGAAATTGACACAGCAGAATCTCTTATCTCCTTGTGTTCTCCAGAACCGAAAATCATGTATAATAACATGTTCCGTCCCTAGAAATGATGGTTTTCTGCTTTTACGATTCCGTCTCCTTACAGGTTTTGTTTTTGCTAATGTACTGTCCTGCATAAGAGTATCTTAAAACATACCAAACATGCAAGGCCTGTTCCAAGATTTTAAAAAAATCCAAGAACTTATCACTTAATTCAAAACATTTCAACGATTATGAGTTCTTTAAGTTCAAAAGCAAAACAAGTAAAGAGAACATTGTTGGCTCCTCCACTACAAATAGGCAACAAGCCAGCGGATGGAATCGTACTCCCCGTGAAGCGAGGCACAATGTGATCAGATTGTTTTCAGCGGCTCATTCATTGGACCCACTTTTTCACGGGTCACTTAAAATCTATGCTTAACACAGCCCATCACTAGGGACCCTTGATTACAACCAATATTTGGAAACTTACGAGGTTACTGAAACTGTTACTAATATTCTTATGGCTTTCTTCTTAGTGACTATTGCCTATGACCAAGGTAAGAGAAGATAAAAGAATTGCTCAGTGGGCTGGAGAAAAGCTGGGAGCAATTTAGTGACACCCTTAACTTCCTCATCTCACAGAGAATGGGAGAGCCACGCCTCTCCTTTGCGGGAGGAAGAAGGGAGGTCTCTGTCAGACGAGCTTTGCCTTAGAGATTAGGAAGAATTCCGAGGTTGTAAAACATTGGAATCACTGTCTAGCAAGAGAGTGTCTTTTATCCAGGGCTATTTAAAAACAGGACCGATCCTCATCTATCTCCCACGGCTCAGATGTGAAGGGAGAATGATTAAATTGCTCCTTCCAGCCCGATGAGTCTATAGTGTAAACTGGAACACTTGTGAATGCCCGGGGGAGGCGTGGCCACAAAGGACTCTCCCGTGGGGCATCAGCCGTCCACCTGCTGTGTTCAGGAAGCAGCTGTGGCGTCTTTACGAAGCACACCTGTTCAGGACATGCTGGCGTATAGGTTTATGTTCTTCCTGCATACTTTTTTGTTTCTGTCTTTATTTTCTTCTCTCTCTGCACCATCTACTACTCACTTATCATGTCGTGTTTGATCTATTTTTCATAGCCACCTTAAACCCTTTCTGGAAAAAGAAGGGACATAACTGAATAAAATAAATTCCATTAGTTAAAGTTTTGAGGGCCTTTTAAATGCCAGGAGTCATGCCGGGTCCAGGGGAATACAGAGAGCAGAGAGCCCTGGCCTCCAGGCCTCCACAGCGTAGGGCTGAGTGTGGACAGGTCGACTAGCAATAACACAGTAGGAATCCTGGCAGGGGAACTGGGACTCCTGTGGGATCACACAGCAGAAAGGCCCACTCTCTTGGGAATGGGAAAAGTGTACTGGGAGAGGTCATAGCAGAGTTAGTACTGAAGTATAATCTCGAAGCCGAAATGCAAATCCAGCCTGCAGGTGTGAATGGGGAGGATGTGGGCAAAGGTGGTGTGGGGAGAGTATGGTCTTTGAGGAACGGCGTTGAGGCTACCCATCTTATTCCAGGCGAATGCCATTATTCCAATCTAGTAAATTACTGACAAACATCTTCCCTGACTAATGCTTCCTTCTGTGCCTTTGTTCCCACCATGTGGACAGTGATCACTGGTGTAATTTGACACACAGTTTCAGGAGAGTTGCCTGGTTTCCAGGGAATCCTGGTAGAAATACGACAGCAGAGGTGTCTTCAACAAAAGAAAAGCACTCTATGATCTTTTTTGAGGCCCTGATACTACATGGATAAAAATCTCTCATCCTTCTCAACATTAATGCAAAAAAACCCTACTCGAGCACAAACTTTACAAATTAAGGGACCCCTCTCCAAAAAATTGTTATATAGGCACCATTGCAAATACACTTGACTGTTTAACATTTGCAATTTCGATTTTGTAAGGAACCCTGGAAGGCCATGATTAGGAACGATTCATAGGTTTGCTGCAGAATGAACTTCAGTGCGAGGGCTCTGGGACTGATGTGAAGGGACCTTTGGCCAGTGGGTGAGCCTGGCCCACTGCCTTCGTGTAGTGAGCCTTTCTTCCTAACGCAGTACTAGTGGTACTCTTATTTACTGAGCATTTTCTATGCTAAGAGCTTGATTTGCATTACCTCATTAAATTCTGACAACCACCCATTTACCGATGAGGAAATGGAGGTCTGAAAAGACTGCGTAAGCTGTCCAGGGATGCACAGCTTGGAAGCTGGTGGGTGCTGCACCAACTCGATCCTAGTTTGGTCTAACTCATAATTATGTACTTGACCATTTCATTTAATTTCAAGTAGTTTTCATCTCCATAATCATACTGTCAGATGTTATTAGTCCACATGAAGTGTGGGTACATTGAAGAAATGTTATGCTCTAGCAGGAGCCTTCCCTTTTTTGGAGATTTTTCCTAAGTTATCTGGATAAAGCCCCCTGGAGGGTGGTCAGCCCACTGAGATCGTCCCCAAAATGGCCAGAAGAGCCAGGGTGCCTGTGAGGTGGGTGGGTCGTTCATGCTTTCTGGGCTCGCGGCTTGGCTTGTCTTCCTGAGAGGAGGACCGGTTTCCAGGCAACACTGTGGTCCATCTATTTCATACTGTCGCAATGACAAGCATTTTTTTTAAAAATTAAACATATGGTACCAATAGTTGATGAGATGCTTTCTGAAGTCTGGCTTTTCTGCCTGTAGTAATTCCATGGTTACCGCCAATGGAGCCAGAGGAATTCCTAACAAGAAACTCAAATAATGAATGAAAAGATCTGCCACATGGTCATTAAGGACTAAGATTCAGAATGCCAACACTGGGCTTTATCAGGTTAATGGGCTTTTTACAAGTGCCCTGGTCTTGGAAGAGGGAAAAAGTACAGGCCTAAATTACTGCTCAATAGACTCGTCTAATCTAAAGAGTAGACCAGTGCTGGGGTCTGGTCCTCATGGCTGGTATACCAAAAATCCCAACTTGCATTTGATTGTGTATATAATAAGTTATAATCTCTGGGATCTAAGCTGCATGATTCAACACATTTGTAGGCCTTAATTTTCCCTTCTTGAAAACAAAAGTGTTATTAGTTGTACAATAACATGTACGTTTATAGCCAGGAGGCCCCAAAATGTACATTTAAATCCCAATTTTAGTGTACTTTGATGAAGTCAGAATCACTCTTGCTTGTTTCAAAAACAAAGCCCTTATGCAAGTTCTCTATGATGCCCTTTCTCCCTTGTTTTAATAGCTATCTGTATCCAAAACAAACGAGTTATTGCTCTGCTTCAGCTCAGCTCTTTCTAAGTGCTCAATGTTGTAAACAATAGAATATATTTTGTTTTTCTCATCAGATGCAATGTTTTCTACAATAACATTGACTCTGAGGGAGACACAGTCCTCTGAGATCTGATTTTATTGAAAATGGTAGAGTCTGAAGAAGATTACTAGGATATCTGAGATCCTTAATAGAAATTTCAGATGGCCGGAGACATTCTGTAGAGTGAAAGAGCTGTGAATGGGGGAGGAATGACCACCTCATCCAGCAGGGACCACCTCTCATTCTGGGCTGAGTTTAGGGTCTTGAAGCACTAAAATGGGACCGCTAAGATGTTCAGTGATAATAACCATCATTTACCCTAAGGAGGGATAAAATTGGATCCAATTGAATTGATATTGGAGAACCAGAGAAATGGCACCTTTGGGGCAGGCATACCCTCAGGGCCATTCTGCAGACCTTCAGAACTTTTAATCCCAAGTAGGCTAGAGGGAGCAGGAAGAGGTGGACTCCAGCAGAGTGTGGAAATGCTTGGCCCCTTGGTGAGCTCGTCTTTTCACCCTTACCTCCCTGTGTGAACCCAGAGCTACTGCATTTGTCCTGAGGAAGATGCTCTGTATTATGTTTCACATCTTCCTAGGAGGGCCGCTCACTCACAGCTCATTTCTCCCAGCACAGCCTTGGTTTCCTGTGAAGACAGTTACTCTGTAGATGGCAGAATATCCCAGCTCATTGTCTCTTTGCCCCCACAGAATCTGTACCAGAACAGGTTTTTAGGCCTGGCTGCCATGGCTTCCCCATCTAGAAACTCCCAGAACCGTCGCCGCTGTAAGGAGCCGCTCCGCCACAGCTACAACCCCAGCCAGTTCCACAGCATGGCCATCAGGAATGGCCCCCATGGCACCGTCACCATCCCCCGCTCCACCAGTGACACCGACCTGGTCACCTCAGACAGCCGCTCCACGCTCATGGTCAGCAGCTCCTACTACTCCATAGGGCACTCGCAGGACCTGGTGATCCACTGGGACATAAAGGAGGAAGTGGATGCTGGAGACTGGATCGGCATGTATCTCATCGGTAAGTAGAAGAGCACTCAGCCAGACTGGCCACCAGTGTGCCAGAGAGATGACGGTCTCAGGAGTGTGGTTTGGGCATTCAAGTATATTATTCATCATTCACTTTTACATATGCTTTAATATTGCAATAAACTATAATTTAATTAAAATGCACACTTCACAATCAAATGTATTATACACCAAATTCTAACATGTTGCAGACCACACACTAAGGCTTCTCTTGCCATCTCTATTCAATGGAAGAAAATCAAGGGATAGCGGGACAAGGTGTGGTTGAACACAAACGTCATTACCATTTGCAAGTATAAAAGCTCTTCTACTTATGAGTGAGTTAATATCAAAAGCCTGTTTCCAAATCCATGTGTTTATAAGACCAAAGCAACACCATGTATGCAACCATCTTATGCACATCTATTGGAGGTGATTTCACTTCTGTTTCCAACATGATCATGAGCCTCTTTTCAATTACCCTTTCAACATCTTACTGCTTTGTATTCACAAGACATAACGGCATTGAACAGACAGCGAGAGCAAGCACACCGCAGTGTGATGGCTGAAAGGAAAATGAATGCACAAGTCTGTGTGCTGGAGAAAATAAATCTCACAAATTTGAAATGATGAAAATAAACTTACATGAAAAATATATTTTATCTAAATTACATGATAGAATCAGTCATGATGGAAACTGATGCATTTACTCTGGTAACTCAGCGAGCGAAGGTGTAATTGCTGAGGGGTCGTGAGAGTCAAGTTCAAGAGAGGCCAGGCCTGCTACCTTCATCTGTGCACTGAACCCCTGACACGCTCAGACACACGATGCCTGATTTCACGTCATCGAATATCACAGGCACAATCCATTAGGATTGCTATAAGTATTTTACAACCTGGACCATTTTTCTGATAAAATAAAAGGGATCTTATTTAACTGGCTGTTAGGGAAATATTTTTGGCTGTCTTGAAGGTTTTGCGATCAGCTAAGTCAGTGTATTTACAATACACACATTGTTGTAAAGATGGAGAAATGTACTTTTTGAAATTTTTACACAAATAGTGGTTACTAGCTAAATTGGACTCCCAAACAGATAAAATTTAATTCGGTTTAAAGATAGTTTTTGAATAGAAGCGTTTGGACACCATCGTCCTAGAACAGAGCTTGCAAAATGACAGCCTACCCAGCATATTTTGTTTAGTCCATACTGTTTTAAATTTGACTCGTTATCAAGATTTTAAAATGTAGAGATTTCACATTGAAATCCAAATTTCTAGCTTCTTTCACAGAAGCCCTCAATTTGCAGACTGAGGCTGTAATTCTGCTTGGCGCTAATCCGCTGGAATTAAGCATCTGCTGCCCCTTTAGACTGGCCTGTACCCTTGGGTTTCGCCACAGGCCCCCTCCCACCCATCTCTACTTTAATTATGAATGTTACTTGTTTAGCGCCTTAGGCAATTACGCTTTGGCCCCAGACCTAGTTTTGAATCAATTCCTTACAGCTGTACCTTCCTGCAACGGTGAGTGTCAATGCCATTCATTCCAGGGAACAGCTAGGAGAGGAGCATGTGTGGGCAGAAGGTGAGACAGCCAGGGACGTAAAGGAATGGATGGATCTGGAGCTCAGCCCTACCTCTGGGCTGGAGGTGTAGTTTGGGGTAATTTGCACCTGGGAGTATGTAAGGTTGCTCATGGCTTGAGGGCAGAAAGAGAGCACCAGAAGGCACCTATCAGAGAGAGGCAGAGGAGGAACTCAAAAAGGAGATAGAGAAGTGGTGAACATGTAGGACAAAAACTAGGAGACCACATCATCAAAGACGAGAGAGGGCATTAGAGGGAAGAAGGGGCGGTCAGCAGTATGGATTGTCATGAGACTCTGAGAATGAATGAGATCCGGTGTTAACGTGACAATTTGACTGAGACAAAAGTAAACACAGCTCAGCATCTTGGAATCTTAATCTGACAGTTTGTTCTTCTCATAGTGGCTGCACAAATATAACTGTGAAGCTATTTAATGCAAAATGCCAACACTTTCGGTGGCGTAGCTTTTCAAAAATACTTTCCAAATCCAAAATTATCTGTGAATCTTAAATGTTCATAATTTGTAGGTCCTTAGTAACTTATCTGCCAGATTTGCAGTGCCTTGCCAGAGATCAAATCGTAGATCCAGGCCTAGAGTTTTAGAGGTGGTGATTTCACCTAATCTGTCATTTCACAAATGAGGAAATGCCAATTCAATGTCTCTCAGGGCCCTGCCGCTGCCCATCCTTCTAGCAGACCCCATGCTGACCATAGGAACATTCCAGTGTGACATCAGGTATGGGCCATTCCACGTGAGTGGACTATCTGAATGTCCACATGAGGCCAGTTTTTGATGCTTTCAGCATCTGACCTCTAGAGCTCTCCAGGCAAACATGACTTTCCTTCTGCTGTACAGAGTGAGATGTCTGGGTGTGGAGGGGATGTGTGGCCCTGCTCACTGACACTGTCACCAAGTCACTGGTGCTGTCCTTAGCCAGGACCCGAGGAACTCACTGATGGGACAATAACAGCAGCATTACCAATGTTTAAAAAGTGAAATCGCATTTGCTTGCCCTCATTTGCGGAGTAGTTCATGAACTACATGAGAGGGATGAAGGATTTTCCCTCCTAGTGGCATAGAATGGGGAAAGATCATGTGGTTTCAGTGACAGGTTGACCTGGGTTAGAATCACGTTCTGCCATGATAGGATGTATGGCCTCAGCCAGATAGTGTCATCAGATCTTTGGGTTCCTTATCTCCAAAATGGAGAAAAAAACTTTCTTCTGAGGGTCATTGAGCAGAATTGATGTGCATTTACTGTGCCTTTACTGCCTGCTGATCGATACGGTGCATCTTCATTTAACTTGTCAGGTAGCTCTGTTCTCTGGATGCATCGTGGCAAATTACCCTCATTCCCAGGCTGCAGTCAGCCTAGCCTTGGCCCTTAGACATGTACTCAGCTGTTAGAGTTGTACATTATACACAAAAGCTTCTTACCAAACCAACAAGGGTCTGGAAAGAGATTTTAGATGTCAGTAAATGGGCAGAAACTTATGATTCCGTCAAAAACAAGTCCATAAAGGCAGATTCGCTAGAAATCAGTATTTCCGGGAAATAGTTTTGCAATTATTCATTCAGGAATGCCTATGTGATTTTGACAAGTAAAATGTAATTGTTTATGAGTCTTGTACTTAAGATTAAAGATTCATGGCCATGGCTTACTCACACTAAGGGAAGGGACAGTATTGTATCATTTGGTTAGGGTACATAAATTGAAGGATACAATTAATACTTTTAATCATTAGAATGCGAAATTAATGAGAACATATGTATTCAAGTATTTTTCTTCTTTTATAATTGACATATAACATTATATTAGTTTCAGGTGTACAACATAATGGTTCAATATTTGTATTTATTGCAAAATGATCAGCACAATAAGTCTAGTTAATATCTGTCACCATAAATAGCTACGAAGATTTTTTTTCTTTTGATAAGGACTTTTAAGATTTACTCTCTTAGCAACTTTCAATTATGCAATACAGCGTTTTCAACTATAGTCACCTTGCTGTGCATTATCCCCGTGACTTATTTATTTTATGACTAGAAGTCTGTGCCTTTTGAGTCCCTTCCCCCATTTCACCTACCCCTCAACCCCTACCTCTGCCAACTACCAGTCTGCTCTTTGTATCTATGAACTTGACTTTTTGTTTGTTTTTATAAATTCTACATATAAATGAGAGAAATTGTCTTTCTCTTCTGACTTATTTCACTTAGCATAATGCCTCAAAGTCATCCATGTTGTTGCAAATGGCAAGATTAGATTTCACTCTTTTTATGGCTGAATAGTATTCCATTGTATATATATATATATGTATACCACATCTTCTTTATCCATTTCTCCATTGATGTATACTTAGGTTGTTTCCATGTTTTGGCTATTATGAATAATGCTGCAGTGAACGTGGGAGTACGTATATAAGAAAAGAAGATATATCTTTTCAAATTAGTGTTTTTGTTTTCTTCAGATAAATACCAGAAGTGGAATTGCTGGATCATATGGTAGTTCTGTTTTTAATCTGAGGAACCTCCATATTTTTTCCATAGTGGCTGCAACAATTTGTATTCCCACCAGCAGTACACAAGGGTTCCCTTTTCTCCACATCCTTGCCAACACTTATTTCTAGTCTTTTTGATAATAGCCATTCTAACAGGTGTGAGGTGATATCTCATTGTAGTTTTGAATTGCGTTTCCTTGATAATTGCTGATGTCAAACATCTTTTCATGTACCTGTTGGCAATCTGTAGATCTTATTTGGAAAAATGTCTGTTCAGATCCTCTGCCCATTTTTTAATCTGAGTGTTTGTTATTTTGCTATTGAGTTGTATGAATTCTTTATATATTTTAGATATTAGCCCATTATCAGATAAATGATTTGCAAATATTTTCTCCCATTCAGTAGGTTGCCTTTTCATTTTGTTGATGTTTTTCTTTCCTGTGCAGAAGCTTTTTAGTTTGATGTGGTCTCATTTGTTTATTTTAGCTTTTGTTGCCTTTCCTTTTGGTGTCAGATCCAAAATATCATAGCCAAGATCAATGTCAAGGAGCTTACTGCCCATGGTTTCTTCTAGGAGTTCTATGGTTTGAAATCTTTAATCCACTTTGAGGTAATTTTTGTGTATGGTGTAAGGCAGTAGTCTAGTTTCATTCTTTTGCATGTAGCTGTCCAGTTTTCCCAGCACCATTTATTGAAGAGACTGTCTTTTTCCCTTTGTATATTCTTGGCTCTTTTGTTGTAAATTAATTGACCGTGATAAGTGTGGGTTTATCTCTGACCTCTCTATTCTGTTCCATTGATCTATGTGTCTGTTTTTATGCCAGTATTATACTGTTTGATTACCATAGCTTTGTGGTATAGTTTGATCAGGGAGTGTGATGCCTCCAACTTTGTTCTTCTTTCTCAAGATTGCTTTGGCTTTTTGGGATCTTTTGCGGTTCTGTACAAATTGTAGGATTGTTCTATTTCTGTGAAAAATGCCATTGGAATTTTGATAGCAATTGCATTGAGTCTGTAGATTACATTGGGTAGTGTGGACATTTTAACAGTATTAATTCTTGCAATCCATGAGCACAGAAAATCTTTCCATTTATTTGTGTCTTCTTCATCTTCTTTCATCAATGTCTTATAGTCTTCAGTGTACAGGTTTTTCACCTCATTGGTTAAATTTATTCTTAGATATTTTATTCTTTTTGATGCAACTAAAAAGGGATTGTTTTCTTCATTTGTCTAATAGTTCATTATAAGTGTATAGAAATGCAACAGATTTTTGTATATTGATTTTGTAACTGGCAACTTTACTGAATTCGTTTATTAGTTCTAACAGTTTTTTGATGGAGTTCAAGTATTTTTCACCTCTTCATTTCACATTCCAATATTAAAATAATATTTAATATCTTAAAACTCTCTCTAGGATTATTAATTTTTAAAAATAGCCATTCCTTTGACTCTCTTGGAAGCAGTCCTTATTAAAACTGCTTAAACATGAAATAAGTATGCAATTAAAATTGTGAAAATATAATTGTACAGGTAAAATAGGCATAATACGCTCATAATTTGCAAAACTAGCTTTGTTATTAATTTAGAATTTTAATAAATCATGTCATTATTATGCCATGCTATCCCTATATGATGCTAGAATTTGCTCAGTAATTTAAAACGTAATGAAGCTAGAGAACATTGCTGCATTCAAAATTTGAAAAATTACGAGAGGATAACTCAGAGCAAAATTAAAATTAAAAATTCTCTGACATGTCATCTTTGAATCACACTCATAGACTGGTGCCTGAGGACGTATGTTCCCTTCAATATCTTGTATATCTAGATTGCTCCATCTGTGTGGGGTTAGAGATTATGGTCTGTCTCAAATTGATTGTTTGGAATTTTTTGAGGCTTCTTCTGTGACCTATACCTGCTCACTGTTCATAAATATTCCTTGTGTGGTCATAAAGAAAGTGTATTTTGTTCTGAATAGGTTTCTTTCTATTTATCTATGTATCTATCTATCATCTATCTATCTATCTATCATCTATCTAGAGATAAAGAATATTTTATGTATATCTAGAGAATATATATATATATAGAGAGAGAGAGAGAGAGAGAGAGACACAGAGATTTTATAAAACGTGTTTACTGAAACTTATGCATACTGGGGCCATGTCCTCACCTTGCACAGTTCCATAGCAGCTGAGGGAGCGGTGGTAACCGTTATCACAGAACCATGCAGAGCCAGGACATAATTCTGATATGTACAACTTTCAGTTCACAGGGCGTCTCACAAAGCAAGGATTGCCTCTCTTTCTCATATATGCGTGTATTATTAATATTATATATATAAATTTCCATCATATATTGTATATTCTGATTTTTTTGTCTCCTTGTTCTTCCCTCTTTTGAATGGAGTGTGTCAAAAATTCCTAGCAAAATTTTTTTTAATTTTTCATTTTAATCCATCTATTTCTACCTTCGCTTCTGTAAGTAATATACTTTGTAGATGTTAACTCTGATTATTAAGTGCCTAAATGTTCATATTGCTTATATCTTTTTTCTCGATGGTGTTTAACAGTTTATTATCACAGATCTCTATGTGTGCCTTGTGCTACACTTTGTCTTGAATTCTATTTTTTTAACTATTTAAGATTACCAGTCTCCCAGTTTTCTGCTGCTTCATATTTGCTTGGTATTATCTTTTTCTTTTCTTTATTTTCAATCTTTGTCGCTTTTTAAGCGTCCCACTTTGTGTGTATTTTTTAATTCTGATCTGGGAGTCTGACTTTTAACTGGCTAGAATAGAATACTTACATTTATTGTACTTACTGTTCTTTTTTGAGGGGGGGAAGATTAGCCCTGAGCTAACTACTGCCAATCCTCCTCTTTTTGCTGAGGAAGACTGGCCCTGAGCTAACATCTATGCCCATCTTCCTCTACTGTGTATGTGGGATGCCTACCACAGCATGGCTTGCCAAGCGGTGCCATGTCCGCACCTGGGATCCGAACTGGCGAACCCAGGGCCGCTGGGAAGCGGAACATGCACACTTAACCGCTGCGCCACTGGGCCGTCCCCTGTACTTACTGTTCTATTAGGGCTTATTTTCGCCTTCTTTCTTTATATTCTTTATTTACTGCATTTTGTTTTTATTTCTTTTATTTTGTCTTTTTCTACTTTCCATTAACTGGATCAGTTTTTTAAAAGTTATGCATTCTCTTACTGTTCTTATGGTGATTGCTTTTAATCATAGACCAGTGGTTCTTAGTCAAGGGTGATTTTGCCCCCCAGAGGACATTTGGTAATGTCCGAAGACTTTTTTGGATGTCACATTGTAGGTAGTGCTTCTAGCATCTGTTGGGTTGCCGCTAAACATCCCACAATGCACAGGGCAGCCTCACCACAACAGAGTTAGCCAGACCAAAATATCAGTAGTGCTAAGGTTAAGAAACCCTGCCCTAGATCATACTCATGTTTACTTGCCACCGTCAATTTTTCTAACCTTATCAATAAATATCTCTTCTTCCAGCAGACCAGTAGTTCAGCCAGCATATTTTCATATTCCTTTGGTATTCCAGGACTTTCATTTTCCAGATGTGGACACTTTCCGTTTTGTTCTGATACCCCTTAGCCTTTCTTATATATTTTCTGTCTTTGTTCTGGGAGGGTTTCTCTGTCAGATCTTCCAGCTTCCTGGTCCATTTATCATCAGAACTCACACAGTAGAGTAGGATAAGAGCCATGACAGATGAAGGCATGAATGTTGTAGCCAAATGAATAGCACTCACATCCAACACGTTAGTTTCAGTTAGCTCTCCATGGGGAAAAGACTTCTATGGTTAAATAAGGATGGAAAACTCAGCCTGCATTGCCCCACTCTTAGAGACTCACAATGCATACTGAAGGTTTGAGAAGCCTGGAGGGAGCAACCCACTTTACTTTGTTTAACCTGGCATTTCCTACAGTTTCTTGAGCGAGAAACACGTTCTTATTTCCCAATATTTGTCCATCAGGTGTTACAGCTTGGGAAACCATACACTAGGAGTTATGGGAAATCATAGAGTAAGTACAGAAACCCAACCCTTGCCCTTAAGAAGCATTTAATATACAGAGCCTTAAAATTTAATGTTTTAGGACGAGAGCTAAAATTGTCTCTCTGCCTGGACACCTGCACATGGGAACTCCCAGAATGCTTCCTTACAGACATCAATTCCTGAAGAACTGAAGTTTTTCCTTTTCGTCAGCCACCCTATTAGAATACAGAAGAGCGGGAGCTGAACTTGCTCATCAAGGCACAACCAGTTAGAATACTTATGTTCAAAGAAACAATCTGAGGGAAAAGCCAGAGAAGAGAAGAGAGTGCCATTAATTTTTAGGGCTTCCCCTGCCCTTTATCCTTAGATTCCCTTCGTAGCACAAGAGAGCGGAGTTTCTCCATCTTTGGCTTAGTAGTATGAATGGCGAGTAGATTCTCCCTGGATCTCCTGGGCTACTATTTAATAAAGCCACAGTCTAGCCGTAGTAGGAGAATCCTTGGGGATTTTGCCGAGATTTGGTTATCAATGGGCATGAGTTCCTCTGAGAAATGGCAGCCACGTTGTATTTTCTCTGTTGGGCTTAGGAGATCGAGGTAGTGGATCAGGTCTCCTTTTTAACTGATTCTGGGCTCACTTGCCCATTCTGCTCTCGACAACAACAGTCTTGTTGTTGTATACTCTTCTATTATAGGTTAGGATGTGGAAACTATAGCTACAGATTTTATTTTAAGGACAAAGCAAGAGAAATACGTTCCTCGTTTCTTAGGTGTGCTTGTTTCTGTAAACTTCACTAGAACTTTCAGATTCAATTTTGTTTGTTTGTTTGTTTGCTAAGGAAGATTGTCGCTGAGCTAACATCTGTGCCAGTCTTCCTCTGTTTGGTTTGTGGGACCCCGCCACAGCATGGCTTGATGAGCAGTGTGTCAGTCTGCACCCAGAATTCGAACCAGCGAACCCAGGCCGCTGAAGAGAAGTGCATGAACTTGATCACTATACCACCGGACTGGCCCCTCAATTTTTTGATGCTCTGCAAAGATCTTTTCTCTGTTATTAACTGTGGGGCAGGAGGTACACACTAGAAAAAATAAATATCACCCAGCAAATATAATCTTTTTCGAGGAACTTAATACACTCTACACGTTCTATACAAAATGAGCAGTGGCAAAATTTTAAATAGTACTGGCCTAAGCTAATGTTTCAGGTTATTACTAATGGTCTTACATATTAAGTGTCATGGAGCATTGCCATAGAGGACCCTATTTTTAGCCCTGACTGTAAACAGAAATAGCCACTTATTGGATGTCTGACACTGTTCTCAGACCACTGCCTGTATTAGCTCATTTAATCCTCACAACAGAATTGGGGGTTGGTACTAATATTACCCCTACTTTGTAGTGAGGAGCAAAGACACAGAGAGATTAAATAAGCTGCCTAAGATCTCATAGCCAGTAATGGTGGACGTAACCCTCCTACCTCACAGGGGCTGTAAATATCCCTCTAATCACACAAACATTGCTCCTACAAAGAGACTTCGCCATGACAGAGAGTGCCGAAAAAGAACCTCTGGGTAGAGAGCCCAGAGGCTGCCATTCTAGTGTGGTGGAGACCGTGGCTTGGCCCCCATCATCCATTCCAGTCCTCTTTTCTTCTCCAGCACCTTCCTCTAGTGCAAAATCTGGTCCACTAAAAATTACGTTTCCCAGACTCCCATGCAACCACATCCTGGAATTCAAATTTGGTCCCTTCCTTTAGATGCACCTGTGCAAGACTGGGAAGGTGGAAGTGGTGGGGATCCTCCTTTAGTCTGGGGCTGCTGCAAACATGGCTTTGATAAATTAAGCTTTTCTACCATACTGGCCTAGTGTCCACTCACTCACTTGGTGGCTGTCAGCCAGCAGTGGTGGTGGCAGTAACCTATTCAGCCTGCCACTGGCTGGCCACTATCTTTGTGGGTGGAGAGGCAGTTGCTGTGGCCTGTGCAGCAGCCTCCTGCTCCCCGGATCAGCTGTACGGGGTTCTTGTACTCAGCAGGTCCCGTGTGGCCTCTCTGAGTGAGGGAGAGGCAGCGCCTGGGAGAGCCGGTGTTATTCTGGGGGCTGTTCCCAGAGGCCCGGCCTAGAGTCCATTTCTCCGATACTTAATTCCCTGCATTCAATCCCTTTCTGCATAAAATATCCAGACTGATTCTGTTTCTCTGCATCTGACCCTGACAATACACTTGGATTCCCAAGCAAAGACTAGTGACTTTTCTAACCATTGGCGGTAAATGCCTTTGGGGAAAGATTTGACCTCTCAGCAGAGATGGTCTGGGCAAGAATTCAGACTATTCTATTTTCTTGTGTGATATTTGTTGTGAAGTGTTATTATTAGTGTAAAGGAATGAGATGCTTATCAGGACGAATTGGCAATCTCTTAAAATGTGTTGTTTAAATGTTACAGCGAAATGTATCTTGCTCTCTTTAAAATGTTATTTCACTATTCTTGTCAGTCTTTTCTGATTCTTCCTACCCATTCACCCCCATCCTTTTCTCATTTGTACCCCTGGGGTTCTTTAATATTTAACCCATTCTTATATGTACTGTATTCTAATGAAATTGCCTGTTTTTCGAATAAATCCCCAAATCTATTGGAAACTTCCTGAGAACATGACCATGTCTTGTTCACCAGTGTCTCCCCAGGGTTGAGCACAATGCCTGGAGTGGAGTAAATACTCAATACACATTTACCTAATGTGTGAATGAACTTTCCCCTTCTTGGTGTTATTCTATGTGGATACGTGACCATGACTTTTAAAGTGAATATTCTGGCGATAAGAGAGGATCAATTCAGGTAAATTCCACTCCTTGGAGAATAGCCATAACAAGGCAAATTTCTGTCTGGAAATGAGATTTGTTATATCTGTACTGAAGACCCAGGGAGCCAGGAAAATATTATGCTTTTTTTTTTTGTAGAAATGAGGCAATTACTGTAAAAGACATATTATGCAATCATCTTAGTAACCCAAACAGGGCTGTAAGCACACACTGTGAATATAAAGACAGGCAAATTTTGCAAATAAGTGATTTTCCAAGAGATGCAAACACTTCCTGCCATTAATGAGGCAGAGACAGTATTGCCTTGCTCAATCATCTTTGCCAAAGTGGAGGCAGGCGAAAATGTGCTGTCACCATGGCAGGGCACAGGCATGTCTACCAGTCATCTCATTGAATCCTCCCCCGTGGGTCCGAGTTAGTACTGCCCCCACTTTGTGGTAAATGGCACAAAGGCCTCGGAGCTGGGTCCTTTAGCTACCGGCCCTGCCCTCTGCCCCTCATCTCTGTTGGTTTTCCCGGTACAGCCAGATACAGGATGTGAACCTCAGGGTATTGTAGTTACAAAAAGACTTAGTCCCTCTCTGCAGAACTAGGCCTGCCCTCAGGAGCCCCTGAGTTGTGGTGGTTCCTCCAGCCACTGTGGTGGATTTGCACTCTCAAAACATGGTTTCCCACAGCCTCAGATCCATCTGGCTCAGGTGGTTACTTTCTGGTACCCATCTGCAAGGGCCCCATACAAGGTCAAGGTAAATTCATATCCCTGTCCTAGTCTGCACTGAAAACGTGGGGTATGGAACTAAGGAGGTGACGGTCAACTTGGTCTTCCAGAATCTGTTCTCTCCAAGAATGCTGCATTCCTCTGCAGGCACCGGCTGAAAGAAGGACATTGATGGGTTGCAATGTGATGAGCAGAGAAAGGGCAGGAGAGAAGAATGCACCGTCAACTTCCAGCTCCTCTCAGTGCCTCCACGTAGCAGGCTCTCCCCACCTCGGGCCTTGGACACCACAGCCAAGCCTTGCTTCGCTCTCCACACATCCTCCCTCCATCTCCACCCTTGTGGCTTCCTCTCATCCCTCAGCTCTCTCCTGACCTGCTGTTGGCCTTCCTCCTTGTTAACTCCCTGTCAGAGCACCCTGTTCTTTCCTTCATATCCCTTATCACATTTATTTCTTTACTTAGTGTTTAAAGGCTATCTCTTCAATTGTTTGTAAGCTTTCACACAGTAAGTTCACAAAGGTCCGCACCGGTTTTGCCCAACACCATGGCCCCTGCACCTTTCTCATTATGGCAGGTGGTTGGATCTTAATAAGTATCTGTTGAATGAACAAGTGAACGCACAAGCACATGAAAGATGGATGGACAGATTCGTGGATGAGTCCCATGTATTGGATGATGATGGGTGTCCAGGCTGGAGAAGAGTTAATAGAGGGTGTGGCCCATGAGAAACGTGCGATTGGATGTTTTCTCTATGCCTCATCCTCAGACCCAAAAAGGGACCAGTTAATGAAAGATTTAGGAGGAAAATTTTTACACTGAAATTTCACACATGAAAGAGCTGTTCAAAAGTGAAATGAACTGCCCTAGAAGCAATTACTTCCCTGTTTCTGGAGGTGTTCAAGAACCAGCTAGATGATCCCGGGCCAGGAGTGTTGCAGAGTGGGGAGGAGATTCCAGTGTTAAAAAGGAGTTGGGCTCGGGGCTGGTCCACTGGTGTAGTGGTTAAGTTCATGTGCTTCTGCTTCAGCAGCCAGGGGTTCACAGGTTCAGATCCCAGGTGTGGACTCAGAACCACTCGTCAAGCCATGCTGTGGTGGCGTCCCACATAAAATAGAGGAAGACTGGCACAGATGTTAGCTCAGTGACAGTCTTCCTCAAGCAAAAAGAGGAAGATTGGCAACAGATGTTAGCTCAGGGCCAATCTTCCTCACCAAAGAAAATTGGGGATTGGTCCAGATGATACTTGAGGATGCTTCTAGCTCTGTGATGCTATGATTCCAGGTGCCTTTTCTTCAGTTGAGCTGGAAACGGCATTAATATCTTTTGCTCTTTTAATTTTTTTTTAATAAATATGCTGTTGGCTGATATGTTCTCTGCCTTCTTTTCTTGGAATTATAGATGAGGTCTTGTCAGAAAACTTTCTGGACTATAAGAACCGTGGAGTCAATGGTTCTCATCGGGGCCAGATCATCTGGAAGATTGATGCCAGCTCTTACTTTGTGGAGCGTGAGTACTTTTCCCACTCCTGTTGCTCAGGATGAAGCAGAATTCAACTGCTTTGTTCTTTGTTCTGTTGCCTCCTCTTAGAAATGTAAAAGAGACATGAGTTTAATGAGATGCTTAAAAATAGTGAGCAGCGAGCTGGAGAGTGGTGCGTAAAAGCCATCTAACCCAGCCCTTTAAATTCAAGGAAAGGTTTGGTTCACGTTCAGTAATAAGCCTCTGGATGCAGGACATTTTGGCTCATTTCCCTGAGCTTTCACTCCATGGCTCCTCCAGGGTCTCTACAACTTTGTGATAGTTGTCCCTCTGTATCCTGCCATCCAGTTTTGGCTTTGCCTGACCAAGTCCTTCAAGGCTCCTCGATCACGGCCCCGGAATGCTGGGCATATTCTGCACTTTGCCCTGGTCTGTGGCTTTGGCCACAATTCCTCAGGATGGGGTGCTGTATTGGTAAGGCCAACCTGTTTCTTTGATTCTTGATCTCCTGACGTTTCTGGACGTGTAAACTTGTCATCATGTATCTTATTGAGATATTTTCTAAGCTCTTCTGCTCTCTTTGAGAATAAATCATTTTCACAGTTATGGAAGGATATTTTTCGTAGGTCTCCATACTGGTGCATTTCCCATTGCATGAGGAAATTTCTACCTGGGCCTCATGTTTGCCAGCTGAAGGAATGCACGGATTACCCCTAGTCCACAACTCCGTCCACTCCCACTCGGGTACTGAGAGAGCTAAGGGCACAAATTCCTTCATGCATCTTCTGGTTCAAGGCAGGTATTCATTCAATATAGCACTTCTGAAAGGAAATAGAATAGTCTATTGTTCCAGCTGCCCAGTTCTCAGAGGAAATGATATAGGACCAGGAACCTAAAGGTGTCTGTTATCATTTGACTTGTGGTTCAAGAAAAACTATGTCCTCTACCATATTTTGCTCCCATTTTTATTCACTCTCATTTTCATTCATTCACTTAATAAACATTTTCTAGGACTTACTATAGTCCAAAGACTACAGATTTGAGATGAAAGGCCTAGTGTCAGCCCTTTAGAAGCTTATGGCGTCTCTGCTCCTAGAAATGACACAAGTGCCCATTTTTTTTTGCGTTGGCACATACAGAATGGGTAGACAGTCAGGAGATTTGATACTATCAGACGTAGAAGGAACACGATTTTATGGGATATGGTTGCTGGCCCTTGCCTTTGAGTTATGCACAATGAAATTCCCAACAAGAGATTTCCTTTTCCTTAATACTTTACTCCCTGACTCTAGCTTTTCTTCTCTCTAATCCTGCACACTGATACCAGACAAAATGCCTTCAACCCAATTCTGCTACCATCTGCCCAAAAGACGCTTGGCTGTGCTTTCATAATATATCAGCTGAAACCTCTCTGCCCAGCTGCCAAGCCCCAAGAAAACTCATCCTCATCCCTCACCCCTACTTCTCCATCCTCCCCAGCACACACTCGTTGCCCTTGTCATGCCAGTATCTTCCCTTATCCCACAAATAGCTTCATTTATCATAAAGAACATGGGTGGCTTGATTTGAGGATAAAGATGGGCTCTAGCTAGTAGTACCTAATATGACTTCCCAAATGCCAAAAAGAACAAAAAGGTAAAAACTTGCATTAGCAATGAATATTAGTCTTGATAGTTTACTGTGTGCCTCAATCTACATTGGAAGTTTGCTGGAAGAGTCCTTCCTTACTACACACCCATTTTCTTCTTTCGGGTTCTAACTAATTGAGAAATAGACACAATTTAGGGTCAGAATATAATATCAGCTCAAAATGGTGCAGGCAGGAACACAACTTAGAATTTTTTATCTGTTTAGAGTCAAGGAAGTAGGCATTAAGGATAATATGAAATCTCATGACTGTTTCTTCATTCCCCGTGAGCCAATATGAAAAAGGGGAATTTGTGTATAAATTAATCTAGCACTAGTGCCATTCCTTTCAAGGCATTTCTTCAAGATTTCTGTGACATATAGAACATTTCCTGTATATTCATCTCAAATAACAAACCGTTTAATACAATTGTCTTCATCAGCAGTATGAAGACACACTTTAAATATCATTAAAAAGATATTATAAAACCAGCTCTGTAAAACACATAAAATATTGTCATAATTGAGTGAAAGTGTATTCAAACTTGGTTAAGTAGCAATGTCTTATAATAAACAAATAGCTTGCCAAGTCATATTCAAAATAACTAAAAGTTGAGCACTTTAGAAAAATGACATTTTTAAAATGTTCTGGTGCAAACTTGAGAAGATCTCACTCTGCGATGTACCTGTTGGACTAGCAATATCTCAGTGCTTTGGGAAATGGACGAAAGTGAAATTGAAAAAGTGGCCATTTACATTTTGCTAATATATCAAAGGAGTGGTCAATATACTAAGAATGTATTATTCTGTACAAATGTAATATAATTTGTCAAAAAGTAAAAATTTATCAAGATAAAGCTTAATTGAGTTTGCAAATGATTAGAATATTAACTCAGGGAACACATATAAATCAAATAAATGTAAATCAAATAAGTTAAAATGCTGTAATGAATCATATTTTTAGAGTCTGAATGGATTAAAACTATATGATATGCTATATGAATTTATATTTTTTACCGTGAAATAATTTGAATTTTCAAAAACGTATGATTGAAAAACTGCCAGATTAACAAATAGGAAGAGATTGGAAGCACAAAATGTCCTAATATGGCTGTCCTTCATGAACACATCAAAGGTCCTCTTGCTGTAATAAAAATGCAGAATCTAGACCATTATCCGGAAGGTTACAGAAGTCTTTGTTATGAATCAAAAATAGGACTCTTTCCCAGTCTCTCAGTAGTAATAAGCACATTATTCTAAGTGGTAAATTATACCTTCTTAAAATTAAAAGTAATTTTGTAAACTTTGAACGTTGGCCCTATTTTAAATGTTGAGGTACGGCGGAAGGTCATTCTTTCTACCTGGGGGTTAAATTAAAATAATAAAATAAATGGTTTTTATTCTATTTTCACTTAGCATTTTTTTCTTTATTTTTTCCTTTTATTATTTCCTTTTATGAGGTGGAACTATATTGCTGATCCCTTGGAGTCTATAATGTTCAAATAGCAGATTTCTTTTGGGGTTATGATTCAATTTAGAATTAGGTGATTGCTATTGATTTATATGATTTTTTTTTAAAGTTCTGACTAAATCAGAGTTTGAAAGTACCACCAAATGAGGAACATTCAAAACAAATATTTTCTGCACTCTCCCAAGAGTTACATGCATGATAAAATACAAGAGGAAATAAAGCCGGAATCATTTCCTATTCTCTGGCATAATTATTCCCTAGTGGACACCTGGCTTTTTGACTATAGTAATAATTGCTGTAATATGAAAAGTGTGAAAATGCAAATTTTGACACCCACAAAAGAAACAACTAGTGAAATTCTAGTTTCACCCTCGTGATAAAATCTTACAATATTTCATTGTTATAGTAACTCAATTATTATTTTTTAATATGTGCAGTCAGGCTCCGTGGGCCAGTCTCACACCCTCAGAAGGAGTGACCACAGGCCTTGTTGATTGTGTGTTCCTTCAAGTTGTGGCTCATATTGCCCAGAAACAATGACCGGAGGCGGTGATGCAGCAGCGAAGGCATCTTTGCCTTGATCGCTTGCCCAAATCTTCTACATGTTGCTCCCTGCTCATTGTAGTTTTCCATCCATAGCAGGAAGAACAGAGTGGTGTGCCTGAGGTGACCACCAATTTCTGGCCAAAAGAGTTTCTCCCGAAGGGGGCCCCCTTTCTCCACCCGCCCTCGTGTCATGTCATGTTGTTATCACAGTCATGACGGCTGCCTTCTCACAGCTGTCCAGGCGTACACCAGAAATCTGCAGTCATTTTAGACTGCTCTGCTTTGTCTTGGTATCCTGCCTCCTTGGACCACCGGTCACCAGGTCCTGCCTCGCCTCCAGGTTGGTCCTTCACATCCAGCTTCTTCCCAGGCTCTGCCCTCACATCGAGGTTCACACCCTGATTACTGCCTACTCTGGTTTCCTCACTCCCTGCATCTGTCAGAAGAATGTCCGTCAGTCTCCTTTTCAACACGTCATTTCCAAATCCTTTTCTGTCATGTCTTCCCAAATTTAAAAAACACACAGTGGTCCCTGATTACACACAACAGGAAATCTAAGCACCTAGTCCTGCTGAAAGTTTTTAACGACTGCCGTTGAGCATGGCCAGGTAGAATTTACACAGGTGGGGTCGAGGGGTCAGGCTTTGCCTCCTCGCTCCACACTTCCGTGGGTGGCTCCAAGTGAGAGGCATGTGGGCTCAGCGTCCACCCTGATGTGGTCCCATGGACTCTGAGATTCGGCTTCTTCATCAATAAAATGAAGTTAACATACATCCCCACAAGGTGACCCCCTGAAGATCAACTGACTCGGCCCCATGAGTGCCAGCCCTGTGTCTGGTACAGCGAGATCTGCTGTGCAAGTGGAAGCTTCAGAGACCGCAGTGCTGTTCCAAGGGGGGTCAGAGCAGGAATGTACATTCTGCTTTTCGTTTCTCCTCTGGAAACAGACATGTCGCTGTCTTGGGGACAACTGTGAATTGAATGGCTTTATTCTGAGAGTTTTCTTTGGGGAAATGCTTTGCAGCCAGAGTTGGAGACCCAAGGGCACTGAAGGAAAAGCAGGGCTCCGGGGGAACCAGCTGCCATCCCCTTATTAGCATTTCTGGCACAGGCTTTCTCCGCTCGGCAAGGCAGCCAGAGCCAGGACGAGCTCTGCCGGAGCCAGAGGCTCCCCAGTTCCATGATGAGACACAGGGATCTCGTCAGGTCAACAATCCAGATGGTTCAGGTGACACAGGCTTATAGCCTTTTATTTGAATCTGGGCGTCTTTTCACCAGACTGCTCTGTTTTTAGAACCAGTCCGGCTGAGAACTGCACTGTGGCCTGCCATTTTCAATCATTGTATGGTTATTTCCAAGGAGCTGTCTCCATGTGTCCTACAATAAACGTCTGACTCAGGCTCTAAGCCCTCACGAAGTCTAACATCGTCTGCTTGGGGGGACTATACATACCCCATGAAACATAACCCGGTGACAGTCTTTAGGAACAAGTCCAGCTCCACATAAAGGTTTGCAGGATAACGGGCGTTTAGATTATTACGTCATCTTATTTTTATTATACAGTTCCATGGAAACTATATCTACCTCCATTGCTCATCCAGTTTAATACTATCCTAAAAGGAAATCATGCTAAAAATTGAACTCTGTACACTCATAAAGTCATTTCAATATTGCTTACTCCTATTTCGTAAATTTTGAGGAAAGAATACACAGTTCACAGCAATACTTCTAAAATTATCTTTCCTCTTTCATCTGTGTCTTCTCACCATCTGATTCCCTTGGTGTCCCTCCCACCTAAACTTCTCCATCAACCTAAATCTGCTTGTAGCTCACTCATGCTGATCTTCTTCCCTTCTTATTTCCTCCACATTTTGCTTTAAAAGCCTAAGAGAAGTACTCTTTCTAGAGAGAAGTCTCCAGGGGCGGTAGAGGCAGGAACCCACGTCACTAAACACACACTCACTCACCCTTTAGCAGACCAGAGTGAAGTGGTTGAAAATATTCATACCGTAATAATTTGTCCCTTTGATGCTATCATGTATCATATATTATACATCTTGTGTGCTAATGGAATGTAGAAAGAATATAAAAGTGCTTAAACTGGTGGGTGGAGCTGGCTAGAGATGGTTTCTTGGAGGAGGCCTTAGTGAAAGAAGAGGATTGGAGGGGTATGCCGGGGATGCAGACAGGCATACTGCGTTTCATAACCATGTGGAAGGAAACAGAGAGCTGTGATTGGCTGGAACTCAGGACAAAGCTGAGTATTGTGTGGAAGATCAAGGTGCTTAGATTTTATGTAGTATAAGAAACCATTTATTGCTTTTTTTCTGTTTAGTTTTAGGATCAGGTGATCAAAATGGGTTTGAGGACCTGTTCATGCAAGGCAATTTATCCGCCTTCAGTAATCTCAGCTGTGGCTTTTGGCATGGGACACAGGGCAGGAAGAGGACTGAGAGGGGCTGTGGTTACAAGCTGGTCATAATCTGGGCTGCCAGAGGCCAACTTAAGGGTTCTGACTGAACAGGGCCAATGAGACAATGAGTGTGTGGCAGTGGGAGAGTAGGGGTCCAGGTGGGAAGACAAGACATAGGAGTGAGGAGACACACACAGCAGGCTTGACCTCAGTCCACCCAACATGAGAAGCCAAACTGTTGTGTGCAATCACATCTTTCCATGTCAGATATTCCATGACATCTGGGGGCATCAGAGTCGATCTTTGATCCACAGAAGTGTCAGTCTCTCAGATTCAATAACAGACCACACGGAGTGACTGAGCATTATTACAGAAAATAGGGGGAAGATATAACCAAATCATTTAATTCAGCAGTACAGAAAGATAGCACTGGCTTCTAGTTGGATACATGTCAGATTCTTCCGATGAGATGAAAGGTCTTAATCAACACAGATGAATAGTCAAAGCCATATTAACTCAAACTGAGACTTTTTTGGATTAACCTTGAGTTACCACGTCACTAAGAGAACATATAGACCTGCCTCCCTTAACCCTACAGAGCTGGAGGCCTGCTGGGGACTGTGCTGGTCTCCAGGGACTGAGATCTTGAGGTGAAGGCTTGGTCCCTGCTCTCTGAGGCTCTCGAATTGCAGTAGGGGAGAAAAGCACATACCTCTTACTGCGTCCTGTGTCACTGATGAGGAGAACCCAACCGAGCTCTGGGGCATGGAGTTGACCACCACCCATGGATAAGAGGAGCTGATATATGGACTTGACAAGTGGGAAGGAATGACTGGTGTTGGGGGCTGAGTGGTAGAGGGGTCATTCCAGGCAAAGGACAGCAGCTGCAAAGGCATGAAGTCATGAGGCATGGGGGACAGTGCGGGTAGAGAAGACTGGGGTAGGGGCAAAGAGTTGAGGATGGAATCCTAAGGAGGAGGAGGAGGACAAGATATCGTCAAGTGTGGCAGTTTAAGGATGGCCACAAATTCCATGACATGCCTCATAAAGAGACGGGGTTCATGCTCCCTCCCCCTTGGGCCTGGGTGGGCTCTCTGACCCCATGCTGGTTTCCATGCCAAAGTGAGGCTGGCTTCCAGGCCCAACCCTTAAGAGACTGGTAGCTTCCACTCCTACCTTTAGAGCACCCACTCTTGGAGCCCTGAGACAGCTGTGCTGTGAGAAAACCAAGATGGCCAAGTGAGAGGTTGCATGGAGAGAATGTGTGGCCAGCCCAGCTGCTCCAGCTTCCCCTGCCCAGGGAACAGCAGAGGTCCAGCCCAGCTGCTGTCCACTGCAACAGCATGTGAGACCCCAAGGGAGAGCCACCTAGCTGTGCCCAGTCACCTTATGGGCCTTTGAGGAGAGAATAATACAGTGATAGTTTAAGCCATTAAATTTTTGGTTCTACTGTTATGCAACAATAGCAACCATAACATCAGGGAAGCCAAAAGAGCAGGGCCATGGAAGTCAGGGGAGAAGAAACTACCAAAGGGGGCATCGTCAACACAACCTGGTGAGTGCCAACAGAGGAGTCGTGGAAGACAGGGTCTAGAATGCCTCTGCAAAGAGTTGCCACGGAGGGGTTGTGGTAAAGTTTGTCCAAAAAAAGAAATTCAACGAGCTGATGAGAAAGACTTCAGGCTGAAGGGTAGGGTGGCCGGTCCATCTGGCTTGTTCAGATCCATCCTGGTTGTGGCTCTGAAAGTCCCCAGCCCAGGAAACCTCTCTGTCCTGGACACACTGGAGTGGTGGTGGCCCTCTAGTAAATCTGCCTTGATAGAGAAGAGGCAAAGTCTGTAAAGCCCTCCTCCAGGGAGGGTGGCTGTGGAGTGACTCTGAGGTGGCAGCATGAGAAACAGGTTGGAGATGGGCTTGAACTTGTGTATAGACTGAGTGGAACAAGCCATAAAAATAAGAGTTCTCATTTATTTACTACTTACTTGTGTCCACTTCTTGGCGAGGATCTTACATTCTTTTATTTTATGCTAATGAAAGCACCAAGAGGTGGGTGCCAACACCACTGTATTTGAGGAGAAAGCTTAGTCTCTGAGGTAGGTGGTAGCTTGCATGGTAGGTGGTAGAGCTGGCATATGAACCAGGCTCGTCTGCTTGTGCTCGTCAGCCCCGGAGAAGAGCCTATGGAAACTTGGAGATGCGGGACATAGAAGGGGTGCTTGATAGACAGAGGCCCTTAAGGAGGCAGCAGGAACAGGATGCAGAGAATAGTTAATGAGACCAGCCTTTCCTAGAAGCCCGTGAGCCATGGACTGGATGACCGGAAGTGTGTCTGGGGCGGGGTGGAGACAGAGAGATGGGAGGAAGAAGTGTTTTGCTGACCACTCTACAGTGCCCCTTTTCCTAACAAGGGAAATAAGTAGAAACTGGAAGAACTCAGGAGTGATTTTCACCTATACAGACATAGTAGAGTAAAATTAGAACTCTACAAAAAATAGATTCTCTCCATCCCTCTCAAAGCCACTCCACACACAAAGTGAATCTTTTTTACTCAAAATGTGGAGCTAGAAACAATCAGGACTGCTGAGGCCCTTCATATCTCTGCTGTCAGAGAGGGCTTCAACCAGACAAGAAGGGAACATCATACCCATTTTAATCTCCATGAGATGGACTCACTAGCTTTCTCATAAAGGCCTGTGGCGGGGGAGGGCAGAGAGAGGCCAAATTTGGCAGGAGACTATGTGGGACAGACAAGGGAAACTGACCTAACTAAAATGCTGTGTCTGGACCTGCAGCCAGGTGGGTGAGGCCATGTCTGAAGGGCATTGCAAGCTGATTACCACAATGTCCGATCAGACAGACACGGCAGATGGGCACAAAGGTGGCTGCGGCCATCCCAGGAAGCTGGGCTATGCTTGTGCCTGGAGATCTGTGCATGGGTTACAAGATCTGACCCCCGGGCTGTCATCTGGGGTAAGGCTGCTATCCTGAGTAGAGGAATAATACTGCTAATAACAGTAGCTGAGCATCTCTGTGTCAGGCGCCAGGCTGAGCCCCTTACCCCATTTAATCTTCATGCAAACCCTAGATGGCAGATATTACTTTCCCTTTTTGTTGATAAAAAAAATCTTCCTGAGGTGCAGGAAGATAATGCAACTGGTCCAGTATTCACAGGTAACAAACAAATGATGGAACAAGGATTTGAACCTAGGCAGTCTGACCTCAGAGCCTGCTCTTTTAGTCATCATGATGCCCTGATAAGGCCAAAGTAGGCCAGAAGGGCTCCCACCACCAAGGTGGAGATTCAATGTAGAGATGTGATCCATGGAGGGTGGGGTACCAGGTAAGACCCAGGCTAGAACTCTGAAGTCGGAGTCAGTGCTGGGGGCTTAACTCTCAGAGTGATTGGCAGGGAAATTATTTGAGCATCAAAAGTGGGAACCCAGACATCACTGGGCTAGCAAATCCTGACCAGGGGAAAGAAAGTCAAGATGGTTAATAAACAGCCTTCCTCCTTTCTAGATGATTCTGAGTGGGGAGCTCACTAGGCTCCTCCATAAAAAGCTGTAGAGAAAGTCAGATTAGAAGACAGAGGCTATCCAAGATTTCAGTCACTTCCTCACACGTAAATCCAGAATCTTCTCCATTTCCATGTATTTGTTATGTGGGTATGAATCCCGTTTGTGTACACATTTATAAAAATATTACTTGTTCCCTGCAGAAAATTTGAGGAAAAGATAAAAATAATAATCAGCCATAATTTCAGTACTTGATAACATTTTAAAAGGTTTTTTTTTTTTATTGCTAGTAGCATCTCCCCTTAGAAGGGCTTAATAAATATTTATTCACTTAATTAATGAGTTAATTAATCTAGTGCTCAGAACTCGTGCAGGAAGCATGAGACTTGTGCTCAAGGACAACCACTGTCATGTCTTATCTTTCCCACGGATGGCCCCTGAGCCATCTAAAGGAAGAGACAAGAAATATGGGTGGAGGGGGAGAGCCGGTGGTCCCTGGTCAGACACATGGCAAGAAGGTGCCACAGAGAGAGAACAGAGTCAACTGACCTGTCTAACTTCTTGGAATAAGGAGGTGTAGAGAGGTACCACCTTGTAAAGTGAAGGACTCTGCTGTCTAGCAAACATGGCCCAGTCCACAGTGGGAATCTAACCAACCAGTTTAGCACTCCTCCCCTCTCTACCGAGGCCGGGAAGCAGATGCAAGAAGAGCATTCTGGGAAAGGGGGATTTTCCCTTCTCCCACTTCATTCCCAACTTACCCTTCTCTCTTTTGACCCGCCAAGACTTTCAGCCAAGTCTATGGTCCTGCACAGCTACAGTGTTCTCGGTAAGGATAGACACCCACGTTGGTCAGAGAAGTCCTGCCTGCACACCTGTGTGCCTTCCTGGACTCCTGTCACTGCTCCTGTGCACCTCCCTGGGGCCAGTTCAGAGGTTACCCATAGGAGTTCCTGACATCAGCCAAGACAGGTCTCCAGTCAACTCCAAGGTCATATTCTACAGCTACACTGTGCACACCAGCTTTGGACAGCCAGGAAAGAGTTCAGAGTCCCAATAATATAAAAAAGCACAAATCCTCACAAATTCTCATTAATCCAAACTTCAGTGTCTCATGTATCCAACTTTTCCAAAATTCCAGAGTTGATGTGGTACCCAAGAATATTGCAAAACCCACCAACACCCATGAAATCTAGAAAACACAAGCAATGCCTCGTCTGTTACAGCAGCTGCTAATCTAAGCCCTGTTTCCCTCTTTCCAAGCAAAACCAGAGTTTGCAGACCCCTGGTCTGTATTTAAAAGACCACATTGCTGTTGCCGGCTGTGTTGCCTGGGGGAAGAAGGCAGACAGAAAGCAGAAAGGAAAAAGAAGAACATTGTCCTAGTTTCAGCTTCACCAGAATGAGCACCAATCTCTCCTAGGCTGCTCAAGGCCTAGGAGTTTAAAATCCACACCAGAGAACTCGTCTTAGAAGACAGGAATTGTGTCATTATGCCTCCCATATCCTTGGAGAAAACACAGTTAAAAATACTGCACACTCTACCAGAGAATGATATATATGAAACACTCCTATTTTTATACAAACTCTAGAAATTCGAACCTACAAATTCAAAGCCTGTTCAGGGGACTTCTATTCCTTATATTTAAAACCTCTTAATCTCTTTCTGTCGCCAGTGATAGCTACCCCTGAAAAAAGAGGCTTATTTTACAGTATGTTTTCTGTAACAAAGAACAGGAATTTCTAGTGAAAGCTAAACCTTTAAGGCTTGGCTGACCCTTTAACAAAGGAAAAGATAAGTATTAAAAGAATATGAAATATTTTTCAGAGGGGGAAGAGTAGATTATGTCAATCTTTGGGGGGAAAAAACAATAATAGGCACAAAGAGTATGGGAACTTGGAAAAGAAGTAATAGTCAAAATAATCTTCGATTAGACCTCATCCTTCCTACTAGCCTAATGACAGGCGGTTCCCAGATGGGAGAAAAATACATTTCAGGCAAACTCAATGTAGAAAATGAACATTCAAATATTAGAACCAGTTCAATGGAAGCTCTGGGTGCTTGACACGGACAAAGTGACCTTACAACTGCACAAAGTAAATTCTTACAAGAGATGGACTCTTGAAAGAAGACCCAGCTCCTCCCCAGGGCTGGTGTTGGGCAAGACTTTTCTCTGAGTCTCCAGCTCGGTCCCTCCAACTGGACCTCTTGCGGGGGTTCCGTCCACGCAGCCCCTGCAGCGCCCTCTGTCAGCAGGTCCCTGGCAGAGCGCAGAGTAACAAGAGTGTCATTAGCTCGCTGGTGCTATCCACAGAGGCTGGAAAGGAGGCGGGGAATCAGCAAAGGGGTCCGGAGACCCCTTGTGCCAAACGTGGGAGGATAATGGGAAGCTTATAGGAAGCGCCAGGCGGGCAGTGCAAGCTCAACTGGATGCATGGTAGGAAGAATTCCATTAAGCCTGTGATTCCTGCCACCTAGACGAAGTGTGGAAGTAAGGGAATATTTAAATATTGGGATGTTTGTGTCTGATCAGGACTGTTTCTAATGAAGTTGCTCCTCTTGCTTGACCACCTCTCACACAAGCAGGAGCCAGAATTTGGTGTGTGTGAGGGTCTTCTGTCACCTCTCCCACCCCTGCACGCTTTCCTCCAGGACAGTTCTTGGTCCTCTGGCATAGACTCATCTCTGAGCCTAGCTGGAAAAAGATGCTGAAATTTCCAGTTCCGTGGCCTGCGCATGCTAGACAACAGGTAGAAAGCGAGGCCCTGCCAGCTGATCAAAGGCAGGCTCCATTAACCCTGCCTTCATAGTGCGTGGGTTTTATGGGCCGGCCTGTGTGCTTCAGTCATCACCTGTCTCCAACAGCCCTGACACTAACCTGTCCCATCACTGGCGTCTCAATGTCTGCAGACCCTCTTCTTGGATGGCCTCCACTACTCGGCCATGTAGTCAAGATCAGTGCCTCCAAATCAGAAACGAGTTTTTCCCGAGAGACAATTCCAGTAAATTCCAAACCTGCAAATACTATCTTTTCCTGAAATCCCACACCAATGGAGTGCAGTGTTCCTTTTTCAGGAAAAGAACTTGCTTGCTGTAAAGGCAGCTTTTTCGATGTCAGGGATCCCTTAGAGGGATTCAGCTTTCAGTTGCTGTAGCCTAGGTGGGACTCAGCTGCCCCTGGGAAAAGCAGCAGCCAATGCCAGATGGCCTGGTGTTTTTACACGTGCTCTGAGTTACCATGTCCCACATGCCGGGGAGACAAAACAGTAGGCAGGCTCTCCGGCCAGAACTGCAGATCTGAGGGTTCTTAGCCTGCCAGATTCTCCCCACATAAAACTATGGTCAAAACTATGGTCTTAGGCTAAGCCCCTAACTATGCAGCTAAGTTAGTCATGACTGAGCATCCATTGTGAGAAAGTTTAACGATGTCTCCTAGAATCTAAGGGAGGATTGGGCAGGGAGAGAAGAGAGGCATCCTGAGAGGAAAAGGGGAAGCAAAGACAGAGGAACCTTTTCTACTTGCGCAGCTTTCTGTTTTTCTTGCCAGGGAAGCCCGCCCCTGAGGATTTCACCTTGTCATGCATCCCACGTGGCGGCCTCAGCAGTCCAGTAGCAAGACAAAGTTGGCTAATATCTAAGAGAAGTACATACTTCCCAAAAAGACCTCTGGAACACTCTCCAGCAGGTCAAGAGCTGGCTCAAGACATTCTTAATCAGCCCGGGATATCGGGAAGGGTCTCCATCTGGCTCCCTCCCTTCGCGCCAGGAGCCGTGCTCTCTGCCTTCTGGAGCTCTTCAATATGACAGTCTGTCAGTCTGTGGCCTTCTGTCTTGTGTCCCATCTCAGTTCCAGGGAACTCAGTCCTCCAGCATCTAACCAGCCAAGACCCTTCCCTCCACTTGGACCGAAATGCAGAGACCTACCCTAGAAATCCAGGACTAGGGATAAAAATACGTGGCACAGAAGAGCCTAGACTTTGTGGTGTCACTGCCACTCCTGTACTTGGCCTTGGAGGATCTGCTGGGATCCCCGCCTCCGGCCAGAAGGCCCAGGGAGGCTGAGAGACAGCTCAGCCAGCTCCATCCCCAAGGGAAGACTGCTAAGATGCCAGCAGCTATGCGAGGCTCCCTTGGCGTTTGCCATACTCGTCACTCATGCCTTCCGCCTCTCACTAGGGATTTTTTATTTTATTAGTCTTTTCAAAGAACCAGCTTTTGGTATTCTTGATCCTCTATGTGTGTTTGTTTTCTCTTTAATGACTTTCTGCTCTTATTTTTATTATTCTTTCCTCCTTTCTTCTTTCCCTGGGTTTATTTTGTTGTTCTTTTTCTAATTTCTTGAGACGGCTGCTTAGCTCATTGGTTTTTAGCTATTCTTCTCTATGTATGCATTGAAATTTCCCACTAAACAGTTTTTGTTTTGCTTTGTTTTGGTAAAATTCAAACTGAAGCACAACACACACACAGAAGAGTGCACACATTTCAATGCAGAGCTTATGAATTTTCAGAAGGTAAACACATCTACGTACGCAGCACCCAAATCAAGAAGCAGGGCTTGATTCACATTTTAACCCATTCTGTTCCTCTTCGTTCCTTCCCGCACATCTGTTTCTGTCTGGGATTATTTTCCTCCTAAAAGAAAAGAGCTCCATTTCAGTGTTTCTTTTAACTCAGGCCTACTGGTGATAAATCCTCTCAGTTTTTGTTTGTCTGAAAACATCACTACTTCACTTTGACTTTTGAAGAATAATTTCACGAGATGTATAGAATTCTGGGGGAGCCATTATTTTCTTCAGCACTTAGGAATGCCATTTCCCTGTCTTCTGAAAAGTCAGCTATTGGCCTTTTTGTCCTTCCTTTGAAGATAATGTGTGTTTTTTTCTCTCTGATGTGCTTTTGTTTCGATTATTTTATTGAGATCATAATGGCTTATAACATTGTGTAATTTGGGGTGTACATTATTATTTATTGATTTCTTTATAGACTTCGTTGTGCTCACCACCAGTAGTCTAATTTTTATCCATCACCATACATATGTGCCCCTTTACCCCTTTCATACAGCCGCCCCCCCCCCCCCCAGTGCCCTTCCCCTCTGGTAACCACTAATCTATTCTCTTTATCCATGTGTTTGTTTATCTTCCATATATGAGTGAAATCATGTAGTATTTGTCTCTCTCTGTCTGGCTTATTTCGCTTAACATCATACCCTTGAGATCCATCAATGCTGTTGCAAATGTAATGATTTTGTCTTTTTTTATGGATGAGTAATATTCCATTATATATAGATACCACGTCTTCTTTATCCATTGATCCATAGAAGGGTACTTGCCTTGCTTCCACATCTTGGCTATTGTGAATAATGCTGCAGTGAACGAAGGGGTGCATAAATCTCTTTGAATTGTTGATTTCAAGCTCTTTGGATAAATAACTAGTAGTGGGATAGCTAGATTGTATGGTATTTCTATTTTTAATTTTTTGAGAGAAATCTCCATACTGTCTTCCATAGTGGCTGAACCAGGTTGCATTCCCACCAGCAGGATACGAGGGTTCCCTTTTCTCCACATCCTCTCCAACATTTGTTATTTTTTGTCTTGGTAATTATAGCCATTCTGACAGATGAAAGGTGGTATCTCATTATAGTTTTGATTTGCATTTCTCTCATAGTAATGTTGTACATCTTTTCATGTGTCTGTTGGCCATCTGTATTTCTTCTTTGGAAAAATCTCTGTTCATATCTTCTGCCCATTTTTTTATTGGGTTGTTTGGGTTTTTTTGTTGTTGAGTTGTATGAGTTCTTTATATATTTTGGAAGTTAACCCCTTGTCAGATATATGATTTGCAAATATTTTCTCCCAGTTGGCAGGTTGTCTTTTTGTTTTGTTCCTGGTTTCCTTTGCCTTGCAGAAGCTTTTTAGTCTGTTGTAGTCCCATTTGTTTATTTTGTTTGTTTGTTTCCCTTGCCTAAATAGATATGGTATTTGAAAAGATGCTACTAAGACCAATGTCAAAGAGTGTATGCCTATATTCTGTTCTAGAAATTTTATGGCTTCAGGTCTCACATTCAAGTCTTTAATCCATTTTGAGTTAATTTTTGTTTGTGTTGCAAGATAATGGTCTACTTTCATTCTTTTGGATGTGGCTGTCCAGTTTTCCCAACACCATTTATTCAAGAGACTTTGTTTTCTCCACTGTATGTTCTCGGCTCCTTTGTCAAAGATTAACTGTCCATAAATGTGTGGTTTTATTTCTGGTCTTTCAGCTCTGTTCCATTGATCTGTTTGTCTGTTTTTGTGCCAGTACCATGCTGGTTTGATTACTATAGCTTTGAAGTATATTTTGAAGTCAGGGATTGCAATGCCTCCAGCTTTGTTCTTTTTTCTCAGGATTGCTTGGGCTATTTAAGGCCTTTTCTTGGTCCATATAAATTTTAGGATTCTTTGTTCTATTTCTGTGAAGAATGTCCTTGGGATTCTAATTGGGATTGCATTGAATCTGTAGATTGCTTTAGTTAATAAGGACATTTTAATTTATTCTAATCCATGATCATGGAATATCTTTCCATTTCTTCATATCTTCTTCAATTTCTTTCAATAATGTCTTATAGTTTTCAGTGTATAGATCTTCCACCTCTTTGGTTATATTTATTTCAGATATTTTATTGTTTTTGTTGTGATTGTAAATGGGATTGTATTCTTGACCTCTCTTTCTGCTAGTTCATTATTAGTGTATAGAAATGCAACTGATTTTTGTAAGTTAATTTTGTACCCTGCAACTTTGCTGTAGTTGTTGATTATTTCTAATAGTTTCTGGTGAATTCTTTAGGATTTTCTGTATATAGAATCATGTTATCTGCAATCAGCGAGAGTTTCATTTCTTTCTTTCCAATTTTCATTCCTTCTCTTTCTTTCTATTCTTGAATATGTGCTCTGGCCAAAACCTCCAGTACTATGTTGAATAGGAGTGGTAAGAGTGTGTACCCTTGTCTTGTTCCTGTTCTCGGAGGGATGGCTTTCAGTTTTTCACTGTTAAGTATGACATTGGCTGTGGTTTTGTCATATATGTACTTTATCATGTTGAGGTACTTTCCTTCTGTACACATTTTATCGAGAGTTTTTTATCATAAATGGCTGTCGGATCTTGTCAAATGCTTTCTCTGCATCTATTGAGATGATCAAGTGATTTTTATTCCTCATTTTGTTAATGTGGTGTATCACATTGATTGATGTGTGCATGTTGAACCATCCCAGCATCTCAGGTATAAATTCCACTTGATCTTGGTATATGATCCTTTTAATGTTTTACTGTATTAGGTTTGCCAATATTTTGTTGAGGATTTTTGCATCTATGTTCATCAGCAATACTCGCCTGTAATTGTCTTTCTTTGTGTTGTCCTTGTCTGATTTTGCTGTCAGGGTGATGTTGGCCTCATAGAATGAGTTAGGAAGTGCTCCATCTTCTTCAATTTTTTGGAATAGTTTGAGAAGTGTAGATATTAAATCTTCTTTGAATGTTTGGTAGAATCCTCCAGAGAAGGCTTCTAGTCCTGTACTTTTGATTTGGGGAGGTTTTTCATTACCATTTCAACCTCTTTACTTGTGATTACTCTATTCAGTTTGTCTATTTCTTCTTGATTCAGTTTTGGGAGGTTGTATGAGTCTATGAGTTTATTTATTTCTTCTAGGTTATCCAGTTAGTAGGCATATAGTTTTTCATAGTATTCTCTTATAATCCTTTGTATTTCTGTAGTATCTGTTGTAATATCTCCTCTGTCATTTCTAATTTTATTTGAGCCTTCTCTCTTTTTTTTTCTTAGTGAGTCTAGCTAAGAATTTACCAATTTTGTTTATCTTCTCAAAGAGCAGCTCTTAGTTTCATTGATCCTTTCTACTGTTTTTTTTAGTCTCTATTTCATTTATTCCTGCTCCAATTTTTATTATTTCCCTCCTTCTGCTGACTTGTGCCTTTGTTTTTTCTTTTTCTAGTTCTGTTAGATGCAATTTAAGGTTACTTATTTGAGATTTTTCTTGTTTGTTGAGGGAGGGGGGCCTGTATTACTCTCAATTTCCCTCTTAAAACCACTTTTGCTGCATCCCAAAACTGTCTGTATGTTGTATCTTCATTTTCATTTGTCTCCAGGTATGTTTTAATTTCTCTTTTGATTTCTTCATTGATCCAATGGTTGTTCAGTAGCATGTTGTTTAGTCTCCACTCATTTGTGATTTTCCCAGTTTTTTTCTTTTAGTTGATGTCTAGTTTCATAGCGTTGCAGCCAGGAAAGATGCTTGATATGATTTCAGTCTTCTTAAATTTATTGAGACTTGCCTTGTTTCCCAACATATGGTCTATCTTTGAACGTTCCACATATACTTGAGAAGAATGTCTGTTCTGCTGCTTGGGGTTGGAGTGTTCTCTTTATATCTGTTAAGTCCATCTGGTCTATATTTTCATTTAAGGTCACTATTTCCTTCTTGACTTTCTGTGGATCTATCCAGTGATGTAAGTGGGGTGCTGAGGTCCCCTACTATTATTCTGTTGCTGTTAATTTTCCCTTTAGGTCTGCTAATAGTTGCTTTATATACTTTGGTGCTCTTGTGTTAGGTGCATATATATTCATAAGTATTGTGTCCTCTTGGTGGAATGTCTGTTTTATCATTGTATACTGCTCCTCTTTTGCTCCTCTGATTGTCTTTTATATCTTGAAGTCTACTTTGTCTGATATGAGTATGGCAACACTTGCTTTCTTTTCTTTGCCATTTGCTTGAAGTATCATCCTCCATCCCTTCACTCTGAGCCTGTGTTTGTCTTTAGAGCTGAGATTTTTTTCTTAGAGGCAACAAGTTGTTGGGTCTTGTTTTTTAATCCATCCAGCTTCTTTAAATCTTTTGATTTGAGAATTCAACCCATTTACATTTAGAGTAATTATTTATTTAGATTAGATTTAGATTATTGATATATAAGGGCTTAATACTGCCATCTTATCTCTTGTTTTCTGGTTTTTCTATGTTTCCATTGATTCTTTTCCTTTGTATTTCTGACTGCCATTTCATTTTGGTAGTTTTCTGTGGAGGTTTTCTCAGTTTTCTCTTTTTTTATTAACTGTGACTCTGTTCTGATTTTTTGTTTAGTGGTTACCATGAGGTTTCTATAAAAAAAATCTCATAGATGTGATAGTCCATTTTCTTATCTCCCTTAGCCTAAGCAGGTTCCATCCCTTTCCTCTTTCCCTTCTGAATTATTGTTACCACCACTTGTCCTGTTTTGTGTTGTGAGTTTGTGACTAAGTTGAAGTCTTTATAGTTACTTTTGATGGCTTCTTTTCCTTTATCTTTTAAGTTATAATTAAGTATTTGCTTCAGTGTTCTGAAAGACAGCTACAGTTTTCTGATTTTGCCTATTTATCTCCTTGCCCAAAGCTTTGTAGACCTTTGCCTTTTTGTTTCAGGTATGAGGACATCCTTGATCAGTTCTTGTAGGGGAGGTCTAGTGGTGATGAACTCCCTCAGCTTTTATTTATCTGGGAAAGCTTTTATTTCTCTTTCATATCTGAAGGATAGTTTCACTGGATGTAATATTCTTGGCTGAAAGTTTTTTTCTTTCAGTATTTTGAACATATCATTCCATTCTCTCCTAGCCTGTAAGGTTTCCACTGAGAAATCCACTGAAAGCCTGATAGGGGATCCATTGTAGGTTCTTTTCTTCTGCCTGCTGCCCTTAATATTTTTCCTGTTTGTTGATTTTGCTAGTTTTACTAGCATATGCCTTTGTGAAGTTCTTTTAGCATTGATGTAATTAAAAGTTCTATTGGTTTCAAGAATTTGTAAGTGCAGTTGCTTCCCCAGGCTTGGGAAGTTCTCAGCTAGTATTTCTTTGAACAGCTCTCTGCTCCTTTCTCCCTCCATTCTCCCTCTTGCATACCTATACTCTTTATGTTGCTTGTCCTAATTCAGTCAGATATTTCTCAAAGAATTCCTTCATTTTTAAAAAATCTTAGTTCTTTCTCCTCCTCAACCTGTAGCATTTCTTTATTTCTATCCTCTAAGCCACTAATTCTTTCCTCCATAATGTCAGCTCTATTTTTAAGGAGTCTAGTTTATTTTTTATTTCACTAATTGTATTCTTCATATCCAGAATTTCTGCTTTTTTTTTTTTTTTTTTAGATTTTTTTATTTTTTCCTTTTTGTCCCCAAAGCCCCCCGTTCATAGTTGTATATTCTTCGTTGTGGGTCCTTCTAGTTGTGGCATGTGGGACGCTGCCTCAGCGTGGTCTGATGAGCAGTGCCATGTCCGCGCCCAGGATTCGAACCAACGAAACACTGGGCCGCCTGCAGCGGAGCGTGTGAACTTAACCACTTGGCCACGGGGCCAGCCCCATTTCTGCTTTGTTTTTGTGTGTGTGTGGCTTCAATCTCTTCAGTGAAGTATTCTTCTTCTCATTAATTTTGTTCCTGAGTTCATTGACCGTCTCTCTGAGTTTTCTTGTAACTCATTGAGTTTCTTTATGAGAGCTATTTTGAATTTTCTGTCATTTAGATTATAAATTTCTGTGACTTTAGGGTTGGATTTTGGAGAATTATTTCCTTTTTCTCTGAATTGTTGCTGCAGTTTCTCATGGTGTTTGATGAACTAATCTTTTGCTGGTGCATTTGTGGTGGTATCAGGTCACAGATTCCACCTGCTCCTTCTGTGGGGAAGCAGGAGCTGTGTTTCTGATCCCACCCCATCTACTGGAAGTTGTGGTGGTACTATGGGTGCTTACACTAGCCAGCAAAGTGTTCATGTGTCTCTGTAGACCTGCCACTGCCTCTTCTTACAGTTGTGCTAGCCAATATGCTTGTTGGATGGGGTTTCTTCATGGGGGTCCCAGCCTAGGCCACTTGTTGGGACTGCAGCAGTATGGTGGGCTCTCTTGCTGGCTGAGAAAGCATTCACATGTGGGCTCAGGGCTACCACCACGTCTTCCCACAGTCGTGCCTAGGTGTTTTCCCACTTGTGGGGCCATAGTAGTACTATGGACACTTGTGCTGGCTGGGAAAACATTTGTACTGGTGTGTAGATCTGCCATCATCTCTTCTTGTAGTTATGCTGCCCACTGTGCTTGGAGGGCAGGGGCTTACTCGTGGGGTCTGATTCTGGGTCACTCCTTGGGACTGCAGCAGCGCAATGGGCTCTCCCACTGTCTGAGAAAGCAATCATACACATGGGCTTGGGGCTGCCTCTTCCTACAGTCATGCCAAGGCATGTTCCCACTTTCAGTACCACAGTGGTACTATGGGCACTTACACCAGTTGGGAAAGCATTTGTGGGTGTGCACAGGGCTGCTGGGGAAGGACTGGGGAGTGCTCACCTATCTCCACTACTTTCCGGAGGGCCAGTCCATCCACCTTTAGACGTATCGCTGCATGGGTCTCTCAAGTGTCCTGTTGTGCTGTGTGGGTATCCTCTGTTGGTCAATGAATGTCCATTTAGTTGTAGCTCAAAGCAGGAGAGATAAAGGAAGCAGCTCACTCAACTGTGTTGCTGACATCACTCTTCTCTCTGATGCTTTTAAGACTTTTCCCTTTCTCTTTGGATTTCAGCAGTTTAACTGTGAGGTGCTTAGGAGTGATTTTTGTTTTTCTGCTGAAGCTTGATGATAAACTTTTATTTTCCCCAAAGTCAGCTTTGCCTGATTCTTTGGAACTCCAGTTATTCCATTGTGTCCTGTCTGTCCCTAATTCTCACCTCTGTATTTATCATCCTTTTTTCTCTCTCTTCCTTCAGTCTGGATCATTTCTATCAATCCATCTTCCAGTTCACTAATCCTTTTCTGCTATATCGGATCTGCTGTTAACCCCATTATAGACACTAACCATTATAGAGCTTTAATTTCGGCTCTTCTGTTTTTCAATAATAAAATCCACATTCGATTCTTTTCTATTGGTTCTAGTTTTCTGGCAAAGTCTACACTTTATCTATTTTCTGCATATAGAAATCATAGTTTCTTTTGAAGCGGTTGTTTAATGATGTCAATATCAGGATCCAGTTTCCATTTTCTTTCCTGCTTTTGGTCATTTGCTTCTGTCTCTTACCATACTTGGTAATTTTCTATTGATCACTATAAATTGGGTGTGAAATTCTCTAGAGACTTTGGTGATGGCATCTTCCCCTAGAGAGGGTTTGCCTCTCTACGTAATGAGGATGCTAATGGCCTTGGCCCAGTGAGAGGTAGGCTTAATGAAGTGTAGTCCAGGCTTGGTAGGTGTCAGCCTCCCTCTATCGCGCCCTGTTCCTGTGGACCCATCTCTAGGGCTTTCCAAGGGGACCCTGGGTTCTCACCAGCAGCCGTCCTTTGCCCGTCTCTCTGCTGGGTCTCCTCAGTACTAAGACAGAAGATTTTGCCTCTACTTTTCAGATGCTTTCATGATTTACAGCTTCAGTGTTTTGCCTTAAAAGCTCAGGATTAAGCAAATGTCTGAGGGAAAGCCAGCTGGATATTGTGGGTCTCTAGTTCTGTCCCTCAGGCCCCACATGGCCATCAGCAGCTCTGCTGTTTTTCTGCCACCAGGGAAAAGGCGCTGTATGTTGTCAGCTCATCTCACCAGTCTTTTCACTTGTCTAGAATTTGCAGTCCCTGTTGCTTCCATTCTCCTGCAGTGCCTTAAACATTTTGTTTTAAAACCAACTTATCTAGTTGGCAGCAGAAGTGTTAATCTGCTATAATTACTCTGTCCAAGCAGGAAGAGAAAGTCCATTAACTGCCTTTTAGCAAATACTCCACATGCGATGATCCCAGAGATCAGAAACACTACCTAGGGGGTGATAATACCCAGCACTGAAGAAGGAAACAAATACATTTATTGGATTGTTTTTGAGTTTGGAATTGGCCCTCTGATGCCTTAAATAAGTATTTCCCATAAATTAGAGTTCTAGTGTCATTTCACATAATGCTGCATTTTGATCAATCTCCCACTTTTGCTGTGATACCATATCTGAAAGCATTAACCCGGGATTTATGCTGCTGTTCTAAATAGGAAATTAGTCAAATGATATAAAGTTCTTCATATAAAAAAAACATGTATCAGTTATCACAATTGCTTCAAAACAGTTGCAATTAACCATTTTTCACTCAGATAATCATAATTTAGCAGTTAGAGAAATAGAACTTTATCACATGGCACTTTTTATAAGCTAGGCAAATGTGAAATGCTTGAGGATGCAAACATCTCTGTTTATTCAAAATTTATGACTTTATTTTTATCAATTATTGTCAAATTACAAAGTTAATGTAATCAGTCCGTAATACAGCATTCTAAATCACTTCTGGAAGTGCAAATCCAACTAAAATGATATCTTTACCAAATTACAAAATTTTGACAAATCACTGTGATATTATGTAATGCAATAAGATTATTTTTTCTGTTAGAGTCATATATTAACTTTATGAGAATTTTACTACAAAAATATCATTTAAGTACAAAATAAAAACACCATGTTTTTCAGAGCTGTTTATAGTAGAGCAAAGTTTTTTTTGGTACAACGTAATATGGCTTTTCAACTTATATAATTTCTTCTTTTGAATGAGTTCTTGGATACAAGCTACTAAAACTTAATATAACCGGACAAGCATGTATAAAAGGTGACTGCTTCATTTTGCTGTTGGTCCAAAACCAGGGCCCTATGCATGAGAAGATTTAAAACTCTACCTTAACTAGATCCAACAGGCAGTATCAGTTTTAAACTAAAATAACTTTCCAATGTTAAATCTTTACCTAAATACTGGAATCTTCAACTTCAGATGCCTTGTCAACGAACACTCATTCCATTTATTCCCATTTATTAAAAAGCTATTCACCCTTCCTTTTGTTTGTTTGTTTTCTTCTTCTTCTCTCCAAAGCCCCCCCAGTACATAGTTGTATCTTCTAGTTGTGAGTGCCTCTGGTTGTGCTACGTGGGACATGACCTCAGAATGGTTCGATGAGTGGTGCCATGTCCATGCCCAGGATCCCAACCGGTGAAACCCTCGGCCGCCAAAGCGGAGCACATGAACTTAACCACTTGGCCATGGGGCCGGACCTGCTTCCTTTTGTTTTGATCAAAAGTCACAGCCTTTCTCTAAGCTACTTATTTCTTAAAATCCGTTTAATTCATATTTTTAAATAAAAAAGCCAAATACAAATGAGCATATTGCCATGTAGGATAGACTGGGGGCCTAAGGTTTTATACCAGTAATGTGGATTATTTCTTTGAAAATGCTGCTCATGCTAATTCTTCTTACTGAAGCTAAATGTTCTTCAGACTCAAAATTTAATTTCTGTCTGATTATCCATTGCTTTTTGATCTTTTTGAGCATTTGAAGATGCTGTACTTTCCATTACTCTTCCTGGATAACTGTTGACACTGACTCTTTCACAGTGATTGTAGCTTCTTGAGTTAAAATTGCTTTTCCCGGCTTTTGAGGATGCGGTTTCCATTTGTCTCACATCTATTTTGTAAATGAAATATTACTAGATTTAAGTTTCTTGTTCTTGGTATCGAATGTTACTGCATAGATAACTTGCTTCTTTCTGCACAAATAAGTGACTTCACATTGGAAGACATTTCACATTTGGGCATTTCTGCATTGCAGACGTAATATATAGATAGCTAAAAACGTGCTATGAACTTCAGATATTCAGGTGCTGGTAACTTGTGCAATGTCTGGATAGCAATAGGAGTAATCATCTTATTCTCAAGGAATATTTTTACTGGTTGCAGAGTTCCATGTTGACAGTTATTTTCTTTCAGCTCTTTTATCTTCCATTGTTTCTGTTTATGTTGAGATGACATCTGTCAGTCTAATTGTTGCTCCTGTGAAAGTAATCTAGCTCTTTTCTTCATTGGCTGATGATGCGATTTCTTTCTTCTTTTTTGAGGTTTTACAGTGATGTCTGGCTGCTGTGTTCTTTTTTGATTCATAGGGTTTTTGAATGTATGGCTCAACGTCTTTAATAACTTTTGGAGAATTTTTAGCTTCAGCATCACTGTCTCTCTCCTTTCCTTTTGGATTCCAATTTACACGTATTTTAGACCACCGCCTGGTATCCCATATGTTTCTCACTTTTCTTCTATATTTTGCATCCTTTTCTCTGTATGCTTCATTCTGGATTTTTTTTTCTCACCTATGTTCCAGTTCCCTAAATTTTCTCCTGTATTTTGTTTAATCTGCTTTAAATCCATCCATTGAGTATACTATTTGAAAACCGTAGTTTTTCAGATCCAGAATTTCTGTTTGGTTCTTTTTTTATAGACTTCATTCTTCGCTGATATTTTCAATCTTAGCTTTTACTTCCTTGAATGTTTTAAGTATATGTTCAGTAAAGCTTGTGTCTGATAACTCCAATGTCAGCCTTATGATTCTGCTCATAACGCCTGCTCTTTCTATTGCTGCTTTTTACATTGCCCTGTCTCGGCATTAATTGAGAACCGGCCATTGTAAATGAAAACTTGTAGAAGTAATTTGAGGCTTAGAGTGATGTTATTTTCTTCCTGAGAGGATTTGCATTTCCTTCTCGGCTATAGGTAGCAATCCAGAATAACCTCCGTTGAATTTCAAGACTTGAGATGATTTGAAGGGCTAGGGCTGGTATATTTCTCAATAATGTATCTATTCGACTGTTCAGGGTTCCACCTTGAATCCTGAAGGATTTACCAGAGTCCTCCTGTTTGGCAGGCATTGAACTCTTAAGTGTTACCTTCTTAGCCCTGCAAGTCTGTCAGAAGTTCTCTTCACCTTCCCGACCTCTCAGCTGCATTTTTTGGAATCAACACAAGCCCCGCTGGGGAAACAGCCACCCCAAATCCTGGGCTCATCTCCGAGTTCTCTTCTTCTGGATCTGTCCTCAATATTTTCCATTGTCTCACTAGGTCTCTGATGCCTTCAGGCTAGGATTTCCAGTTTTAGGGAGAAACAATTGCAAGACCTCTAATTAAATTTGAATTTGAGATAAACAATGAATATTTTCTATGCATATTTAATGAATATTTTTTATTTATAAGTCTGTCCCATGTAATAACTGGGACAGACTATACTAAAAACTTATTCCCTGTTTATCTGAAACTCAAATTTAACTGAGTGTCCTATATTTTATCTGGCAACCCTACTTCAGGCAGATTGATTTCCAGGTTTTTCGCTCTTCTAGATGTTCTCTGAATTACCTGGTAGTGGACGTGGAAGATTGCTTTTGCTAGCTGGCCAACAATCTTGAATTATTCAAAATTTTTAAAAGACAAATCACCAAGTGAAAAGTTATTTGCTTAAGTCCTAGCTGCCATGAATTCCCTGTGTGACCGTGTACAAGCAGCTTTACATTTTGGCCTCATTTTCCTTAGATGTAAAATAGGAATGATAGATGACATTTGTTGAAGCCTTGTTATATGCCAGCCTTTGTGCTAAGTATTTGCAAAAAAAGTTAATAATAATTACCTACTCCACAGGGATTTTGTGAGGATCAAATTTTAAAATAGTATGAATTGGCTGGTGCATATTAAGTGCTAATTAACTGTTAGGACCAATTTGTCATAACTTTTAAATTTAATTGAACATTATGCTTATGCCAGGTCTGCTACCGTCATTGCTACTGATGTCTCAAATGCTACAGCAGGCCTGCTAATCCCTCAAGAAGGGATGGGAAAAACAACAATGTTTTTGTTTCTTTAAGTGATATGGGAAGTGAAACAGTCTATACTTTCTGAATACATGTGCTAAAAAAATTATAACTGCAAACATACATATTTGTAGAGGTAGAAACTTCAGTTTTATTCCACTTTGTGAATGAGCTAGCCACTCCTGCCCAAATTTGAAAACAGATCATGTGCCAGGCCAAAGTAACCAAAATGTTATGAGGAGACCTATTTCAAGGCCACCATTAACCTATCAGTGTTTAGTTGTAAACCTCTCCCTGGAAGGGCAAGACCTACATCCTCTGGTGAGTGGAGCATGGACTAGATTTCGATCCCCTACTCACTCCTTGGTCAGACACCTTTATGTAGGATGTGCCTGAACAACTACACAGGACAGTTCTGATGATCAGAAATGCTGATCTCACAATCACCTACAGGCAAAGTAACTCATGTAAAACTCCTATGTGTTGACTACCTCATGTATGCTAGGCTTCACACATTCCATCTGCTCTGTACAACTGTACATGAAACAATATGTACAAAGTTGGCAATGGCATCGCCATTCTACGTTAACACAAAGGCTCAGAGAATCTGTGTGACTCGTTCTGTTAATAAGAGGTGAGTCAAGAATTGAACTTACATCTATTCAATCCCACATTCCTCCTCTTTCTTCAGATCACTTTGCCTTCTTAAACTTCTGTTACTACATACATGTTTACTAGGAATAAACAAGAAAACTACTATAACATAGATGCTTTGTGTTCAAACTTTAACGGCATTTTTGAATTATTATTATTTTAACTAGACAAGCAGAGAAAAATTAGAACTACTGTAGGTCTCCTTAGATAAAGTATCTGAAATAATAACCAACAATGCTGTAATATTTCTTGGCCATTGAGCCTTGATACTTTTCTCAGAGAGAGCAATAATAGCTAAAATGGGACAATTTCCTTATCTATACTTGAATCTATTCCAAAAGTAACGTAATATTAGGCCATAGAAAATCTGTGTTCTCTATGAAGAATTAGGACCCAACAGGATGCTATACCTGCTCCTGGGTTAATAATAAGGCAGTGAAGCCAATCAAATGGAACCAATAGTTCGTTGGTCATTTTTCAGCAGGTATTTATGGAAGATCCTTACGTTACATGATACTGGAGATAGAAAGATAAATAATACCCAGTCTCCTTCTCCTGGAAAAACTCAGTGTGGGGCTACTTAAACAGAGCAATTTAATGTAGCTGTCACTAAAGGCAGAGCAAAGTAGCATGGAATTTTGTGAGATGAAGTGGTTTTTAAAAATCCATACAGCGTATTATTTATATATTATATTGTTGCATGTGTTTTAACATTTGTGGATTCCCTTCACACCCCACCCCTAAATAAGAGGAAATTTTAAATAATTTAATATCTCTTTCAAGTTTGAATAGGAAATTATTTTAAATTATACAAAGTATTTAGGTTAAACAAAAGGAAGATCTCTTAATAATCAAGTTGCTAAATCCTGAAACAGACTATTAAAACTTTTCCTTAAGGAAAAAAAAAAAACTTTTGCCAGCAATTTCTCAGAAGATTACCATGCTGTGAAGGTTTCCATGAATTCTTGGCTCAAAATATGTGCTCATCTGCTCACCTAGCGATAGAAGCAATACAAGATTGTATGTAATCTCCCTGACCGTTTTTACTCAAAGCCATTGGAATAATCTCCCTTGAAAGGAAAGTGAGTAGTGCCTGTTCAGGTCACCTGTTATTTAAAATTTCCTTCTGCCCAACTGAGTTTGGGTGAGGCCATTGGCCCCTCCATGCTGATCTCGCTGGCACCTTCAGGCAGAGCGACTCCCATTCTGAACTACACCCACTCAGTGTGGTTACCTAGCTCTGTGGCTCACTGTTTTACTCAGGGTCCCTCCATGATCCCTAACCTACAAGAAATCTGCCTCTCAGGCTGAGACAGTAGTGGATCTCGGTGTGTAGACCTAATGTGGGGACAACGGTGAGGTGTCTTGGAGAACAGGCAACTGGGTTATAAGATTGTCCACCAAGAACTTAAAAGGCAATCCGTCAACAGATATTCAGAGTCACTGTAGGGGAAGAATGATGCAAGGTATCAACACATCTAAGGTAAGAACATGTCCACCCAACGTTGAGCACACAGGAGGCCTTGTCCAGGCAGTGGGAAAGCTTAGCAACTACAATTCAATGGATGAAAAAGAGTAAATATAAATGGCTAATTAAAAATTGATGGAAAATGTTTAATCTCACTAGTAATCGAATGAATGAAATAAAAATAATAATGACATACTATTTTAAACTTATTTTTTAATCACTGTTTAATGCTAGCAAGGATTTTATAAGATGGTCAGAGTTACATTTTCTGGTGGAAGCGTAAAGTGCTTTTCGGAAAGCAATTTGACCACAGGAACGGAGAATTCTTACAATATTCATGTCTTCTAAGAAAGAACATTGCGATATTCATATTTCCTACATCAAGGAACCTTTCTGTATCAGTTAGGTTTAGGTTTAGCTACAAATAACAGTAACCCCAAAATAAGAATGGCAAACAACATAAATGTTATCTGCAAAGGGGGCTACAAAATGTAGTACTTTAGCTGGACGTTACCATCCAAAACAAAACTAAGATTCTGTCATTAAGGAGGAAAGGGAGAATGGGTGTTGGGCAGGTAACTAGCAATTTTTGCTCCATTATCCTCGGGAGCAAACTCGAACTTAAAAATAATTTTCAAACAGTCATTCATTTTTAGCGAAAAGCCCAAATTTCCAAAAATAGGGGAATATTTGCAAATTACAAATTGATTAAGTGATTCCACAGAACAAGGAATGTTATCTACAAAGTTTTAAGTAATTGAACATGCTTATTTAATAATGTTGTTTCAAAAAAGCAAACTGTATTGTTGTATAAAGTTTATACTCTCAGGTATGCAAAAAACACTCATAGAAGATTTGTATTTTATTTATGCTTTTTTTCATTGTCCATATTTTCATTGTCATATTTAATATGCATGCTAAGAAAATTGTAGACATTATTTTTTTAAATATTATAATTGCAGCCAAATTCCTAGATTTGAGAAACAGGATCTCAAATTGGAGATTCCTCATGTTGTTCCAAAGAAAATTAATATAAGGAATTAAGAGATAGTCCAGTAAATTTTTCAGATCTAAAGAAAAAATCCTATAAACAGTCATTTTGGAAAAGCAGGTCACCTTCAAATGACCTGAACTCAGGTTTGCCACAGATTTTGTCCTCTACACAATGAAATGCCAGAAAGTAATGGCGTCCTAGCCTTATCATCTAATCATCATCATCATCACTAGCATTCACTGAGCGCCTCGTTGAATTCTAAGAACTTTTATTTGCTTGTCTAGCATCTTATGAGGCAGGTATTATGGTTAGTTCTATTGTACAAGGAACATGGGGAAAGGGAAGATAAGTGACTTGCTCAGTGTCTCACAGATTGTCAGTCATGGAGCTGCAATTCAAACCCAGAGTGATTCCCCCGAGGCCCGATCTTTTCAGCTTCCATCTATAGAACTTTGAAGAAAAACAAATTGTGAGGCAAAGAGGTTACTGTTGATGTGAACCAGAGTTTAGAAAATATGCCTCCCATCCATGTATTTCAACAACTTCTCAAAGTCTTCCTACAAATTACCAAGATACTAATCACAATGAAGTAAATTACAGAAAAAACAGACTCGTGGTGGGCACCAAACCACCTAAAAGCTTAGAACTAAGGGTCTAAGATCAATAACCTCTAATGGAATAGGGTAGATGCTCAGAAGTCTACAGAATGGATTTCACCTGGGTGCAAAAATGCTAGGGCCAAAACAAATCTTGATGACACATTTTTAGAAAGAAGTCAGACTTGTCCATGAGGCCACATGCTGAACCAGCATTGTCAGGTGTGGCCTGCCTGGCTCCTGGGAAGAATTAGGTTCCAGTTTGTGGGTGTCCTCTCTGGTCATGGCTTGCTCTTCCTGGGTTATATTTTATTCTTCTTAGTCCCATTTTATTTTTGTCTTTCAGCTGAAACTAAGATCTGCTTCAAATACTACCACGGAGTGAGTGGAGCCCTGCGAGCCACCACCCCCAGCGTCACGGTCAAAAACTCGGCGGCTCCCGTAAGTCCCGTCTCTTGCTCTTGGGTCAGACGTAACTCTGGTGCTTCTTTACTTTCCCACTTTGTTCTTATGTTTTAGTGTGCGTGTGTGAGTGAGTGTGTGGGTGGACACACATATGTGGAGATATATTGCTAGATTATGAATAGATAGATAGACTGACAGACAGAAACACATCTCAAAATACTGAAAAAGAAATAAGATCCGGTAGCCGGCCGGTGGTGCAGCGGTTAAGTGCGCATGTTCCACTTCAGGGGCCCGGGGTTTGCCAGTTCGGATCCTGGGTGCAGACATGGCACTACTTGGCAAGCCATGCTGTGGTAGGCGTCCCACATATGAAGTAGAGGAAGATGGGCACGGATGTGAGCTCAGGGCCAGTCTTCCTCAGCAAAAAGAGGAGGCTTAGCTCAGGGCTAATCTTCCTCAAAAAAAAAAAAAAGATCTGAAGGCAAACATTAAAATTCATACTGCTTTTTGTTAGAGAAATGTTATACACTTCAGTAGCTAGCAAGAGGTTTCTAATAGACTTATGTTTAATAGCAGTGAATAATAAGTCTTTCTTTGGAATGTGTTTTTTTTAATTCCTTGGTTTTAAATATTTGTATTTTCATAAGTTTTAATTTCCTTTTAGGCTTATAAATAAATTTTTGGAATAGAGTTTATAGTCTTCGACTGATTTTAGTCATAGAATTATAAAATGATAGGCCTAGAAAAGACTAGAATCTCTGGTCCTTTTTTTTTCCTTATGAAAATGTGGAAACTGTACCTAAAGAGCTTAAGTCATGTCCCTGAGTTCACACAGTCAGCTAATTACAGATCAGGGGTTGAAATCACGTCTTTTGTTCCCTGCTTTGTGGCTTTGCTCAGTACTGTGGTAACAGATGCCATCTTTTCCTCAATTACAGTCGACTTTTTCTCTTTGTGGTGCTTCTTATCTTAGTTCTCAGTCCACCTGGTTAGGTTGGCTGAAATCTCCTTCAAATGGCATTCCTTTTCCTTTTCACGTAAGTTAAAAATTACTGACTCGGGGAGGCTGAACAAAACTTTTCTGAGTCTATTTGTATGGGCCATCCTCGAAAGAGGGTTCCTGGAAAAGCCAAGGAGGTCCTGATAATGTGTTGCCAATGGTTAAGGCAGAAGGGTCAGCTAAATAGAGGCAGCGAAGCTGGAGTTGGGGCTGAATTGAACCAGAGGCAAGGTGGGCAAAGCAGGAAGGTGTTGAACACAGCACAGACAGAGAAGGAAGGAGGCAGGAAGGGGAGTGGAGCTGATGCAAGAAAAGCCTTCCAGATGCAGGCGTGGCTGGCTCCGCCACAGCACAGCAAGTCATGTAATGAGACAGTCTTTTGTCAGACACATTGATCCCTCAGCAAAGATAGACCTTGTCCAGTGCTAGGACTGGCCTGTTGGCTCAAGGCTGGAAGGGGAGAGGCGAGTTCCTCACTTCCTTCTGCTCAGGCCTGATGCTGTGAGTGTGGCCAGCCCTGGAATCAGGCGAATCCTTATCATCAGGCAAGCTCTTTTTGGAGGAAGCTCTCTGGAGCGTTTGGCTCCTCTGAACTCAGCCTACTGGCGATTCCAGATGTAACCTGCTTCTCAGAACAATGTAAAATGCGATCTACATCATCACAGAGAGACCCAGTGTAAGCCTAAAAGAAAGCAAGACGCCAGCTACCCAGAAAACGGTGTGGAGTTGCACTCTAGACAAGCCCACTATAGAAGCGGGATAAACTGTCAACAAACGTAGTCTTTCCAGGGGCTGCCGACACCAGAAACAAGGACTTACATCTGAGAAGAGGAAACACCATATGAAGTGATTCAGTCATGTTGTTGGACAGGAAGTTTCAGGAGACTGCACTGATTCTCTGTCAGCCTGAGTCCTCTTTGTTATTCCATGAATGCTTGTACTTAAAACGCAGACAGCTTGAAACGCGTTGACGTGTTGTGTTGCCCTGATGTCATCTCCGTAATGACTCTCTCGTGTAAATCAGTAGACACTTGGGTTGATGCTTTAATATACGCTCCACAGTCAGCTTTTGTTTCTCTTCTTAATCCCGACACGTGTGAGAGCCCGATCATGAAGGCTATGTGATGCCAGGACCAGAGTAGTCCTCCCGCTGCCTTTTGGAAGAGGAGCACTTGGAGGAGTGGCAGAAGGGAGCACACGGTTTCCTGCAAGACACTATTTTAACGTGCGGCTGGGTTTTACAATACAGTCGCATGTCGCTTAATGACAGGGACATGTTCTGAGAAACGCATGGTTGGGTGAACTTGTCGTTGTGTGAACATCATAGAGGGTACTCACAAACCTAGATGGCACAGCCTACTACACGCCTAGGCTATGTGGTACTAATCTCATGGGACCACCATTGTGCACATGGTCTGTCATTGACCAAAACGTCGTGATGCAGTGCATGACTGTGGTTAAACTGTTAGAGGCCCTTCTGGTTCTATAGCACAGTGCACTTTTCAAAGGAGCTTTACTTACATTATTCTAGTTGATTTCACAGCACATCTGTGAGATAGGTGGAAAGTATCATTTTGGCTAAGTGACCATTTGGCTATCCAGAGATGGGGCTGAATCAGACCTAGCTTACACTTTTTGCAACTCAGTTCAGTTACTAGTATAATCTAGCAGCCTTCTGGGTTAAATAAGCCTTTGCAGTTTGGTCTGGGGACTTAAGGCCTGTCATTGAGAACTCATACTCTAAGTGATAATACATCTGAAATGTCTGGTGCTGGAGTGTGAAAACCCATCGTGCTGATGTGTAGAGTGAGGACGGACCTGCAGCCACTGAGAAGACTTTCAGAGGAGATGCACGTAGGCTGAGTCAGGCAGCATGAATTGGACTCTGCCAGGCCTAGGAGGGAAGTAAGGCCTGGCTGGCAGAAGGGACAGCGTGTGCAAGGGCACAGGGGTATGAAATGCCACAGGCCCGGTAGGGAAGGAAACCTAAATTGTGTTAGGTCTAAAGAACATCTGATTGATTTCATTTTCTCCATATTTCACCCTGTGCTTTGTTTGTATCTTACTGGGAGCACTTAGCATATGTTGTACATTGTTCTTCTGTTTTGTGTAGAAAATCCTTTTCAAAAGTAAGCTCTTCCTCTTAGTACTTTTGCCCATGCTACCTTCCCCTGGTGCATCGCAGGCTCTCTTAATAAGCCCCATGATAGTTTTTTCCTCTCCCCATTTATACATCAAGGGACAGAAATCTGGGGCAGGCATCTCCTGGTAGGGTGGGCATCTTCTGGACAGGATGAGAGCACTCCCTCTGCCTGCTGGATTCTCCTACAGAAGGGAGATTCAGACACATCTGTAACTGTGCTCAGGATGTGTTCCCAGTCCTGAGCACACCACTCCTCATGCCTAATTTCCAAGACTTTCCCAGAGGAGGATTCGCTTCGCAGTACAGTGGCCACCACGTGTTTCCCTCGTCCCCAGCAGTGCTAAGGCCTGGGAACGGTAGCCTCTGCATACAGAAGATCGGTAGCTGTTGGAGGATGACTCTGGCAGGTTCAGGAGGCTGGGCCTGAGGAGTTGGGGTAAGGCCAGCAGAGTGAGGGGCGGACAGAGGACTTTATATTCCTGCCTTCTCTGGGGCCTAGTGTTAGGAGTCCCCCAGATTAGGGGCCAGACCATGTGTAGTCCAAGAATGTATTTCTTTCTCTGTCTTTGTCAACATCAAAATTTGTGGAAATTCCTTCAAGGATTTCGTTATTCTGGGTTGTTCTCATCCTTCCTTCACATTGCTATTGTGTCTATCTATCTATTTACGTATTCTGTACTTCTAGCTTTTTCCGTGAGAAATTGGAAATGAACATGGCAGTTTCCGTTCCTTCTTCTACCACTTTAACCCAGTGCCCCTGCAGCCAAGCTTTTGATAATAATTGAACAGCATAGGTTCAAAGGAAAGTTCTTTGCCAGAATTTGAAACATCTTTTCATAAGTTCATATTCAATATTCGTTTGCTTTGTCAGACCCCTAAGCAGAGGTAAAGTTGACATTCTCCTAAACAAAAAAAAAAGCAACTCAGTAGGACATTTCCCTAGGAATACAGCCTAAATTCATACTCTAAGGTGAGATCAGGTCAAGATTTTCCTCCACAAATAGTCTGGGTCTCCTGCACTGACAAACAGGTGATCACTATCCCCTGAGCTCTAAATTATTACACTTGGCCATAGTAATATTTGTCTTGGGAATTTTAAAAGCAGATCTTTTCAAAAAATATTTTAAGTCATAATAAAGCAACTGTCGACACAAAGTAACCAATAACCATTCTATAGATAAAAGAGATAAGATGAGTTTTACTTGAGCCAAACAGGATTATAACCTGGGATGGCCTTTTCCAGAAAGGAAGAAAGCAGTCGGGAGAAGCATGGTTTTCAGTGCCCTCTTATACCTTCTTAGAACAAAGAACATCCGTTAAACACGCCCAGGATACATATTCATCAAAGTTTCAAAGAAGTGTTCAGTTGCAAATTAGCAGATCAACTGGACCCTGATGTCTGGAAAGAGACTAATACCTAGCGTTACCAATGGGCTGTTACCAATAGGGCGCAGGAGGGGAAGTGTGCATTCTTATCTTCAGAGAGTGCATTCTTTACTTTAATGGTTAAAGCAGATGTATGTTTGATAGGCTATAAATCAGGCTTCTTTAGTTCAAGCCGAATCAGTTTTGAACCCGAAGTTACCCCATATACCTCAATATGTGAAAATCTCTTGTCACGACCATGGAACAGCTACTTTAAAGTTATGAAGCTTCCCGGAAAATACTCCAACCAATTAGTTGCAAAATTAATTCACAGGTCACTGACTGATGTGACCAGCTAGCTAGAATTGTTAGACATAAGCCAATGAATTTGGAAGGCACCTTGGTTTCACAATAGATGATCTTGTGCCCTTGTATTTGGCAGAGATGAAGTGGTAAGACCACTTGTTGATTGAAGCCACTCTTGATAAGCATCAGTCATAACGTCATCAATGTTGGGGTGAAGCTGTCCCAATTTATCAAAGGATCCCCTTCATCCTGTGCGTCCACATGGAGACTCATCTTCACGCCAAAATGCACCAAGAGGGAGTATCCAAAAAATGAATGGAGGAGAACAGAGTTCATCTTCTCTTTTTAACTGGGGTGGACTGTACTGCTCTAGTAAGGAGGGACCCTAGCATTGAGATCCTCAAGACTCTGGGCAGTGGGTTCATAGCCCTCCAGTCAGAGGTGGCCTTAAACAAACCTTGGGACAGCAGCATTTCCCACGGGGCTATTTTCTCATAATTTTCGATTTTGAATGAGTTGTGTTATGTCAAGAATTGCTTCTACACAATGAGAGAGGGACTTGGGAAGAGTTCAGAGCCATTTTCCATAAATCATAAGAAAACAGGGCCTTTTAAGGATTTAGTCAGAACTGAGCCTTTCATGATCTCACCGGATTCATGCCCTACAATCGTATTCTTAAATCTGCCCTTATTTCCAGTCCTAATTCTGGAAACCTGGCCCCATGATGTTTCGGGAAGATGACATGACATTTATTTTATGACTAGGATTTTATAATAGCCCTAGGAGCCTTTTGTGAACTAATTCTGTTTTGCCTCTTGCCTCACCAACATGTTCATAATTTAGTTTTGCAATATGTCCCCGGTACTTATGAAACCAGACACTAAAATGGAACTTCATCCGCAGTCCTACGATGAGACAAAAGTCTGTGACTCAGTCCCTAATATTCTGAAAATCAGTTTCTAAATAAAATAATCCCAGTTACACTAGGAGAACAAAAGTCTGAAGTAATATATGGCACAGCAGTCTAATTTTTCATTTCTTTCCTTCATATATATTTCTGTTAGCCTTTCCTTGGGGGAGAATTTAAGAAAACATTTTTATTTGTAGAAGCTGTCAGTCAAATGCTACAGATAAAATGCAATAAATGTAAACTTGAGTGCTTGAGCTAAAATTGCACACGTGCTTTATTTACACACTAAGGATCGACATTGCTCAGACATTACTAGAGAGCTTTAGAATGATTTTGGAAGGAGGTGTTTTACAAATCTCCTGACTATTGTAACTTTGAACTCTGTCTCAATTGCACAAAGTCAAGGGTGGAATGGGAAAGGAGTTGCTAAGGGGGAGAGAGAGAAGTGGGTGGTTAGATATTGGCATAAGAAGTCATTTCTTGAGCTGAAAATCCACAGCCATATTTTGGTTCCTGCTAATCTGGCAAATTGTTTTACGGTGCTCGGAGCCTGCTGCCTCTAATCCTCTTTCTCCAGAACCCACTCCCACCTCCTCAGCACCCGCGGCTCCCCCAAGACATGCGGTACTCTGATTCCCAACCCTGGAAGTTTGCTCCGAACATAGTTATTTTTACATCTTTGTAAAGCCTGGGAAGCCTATGGCTTCAATAATTCATTTATTTATTCAGGAAATATTTATGAGTGAGCTCTTCTCTGCTAACCACTAGGCGTACAAAACTGAACAAGATAAATCCCCATCCTCATGAAACCATCTGCCTGGGGTGGGAATAAGTGAGCAGTGGGGAGAGAGACAAGAAAACAGGCAATAACAAGGGACCATTCTAAGCACTGTGGGAGTGGACATACAGGGCACTCTGGGAAGACCCAGGATGGGCAGGCCCAGAAGGTGAAGGAAGGCTTTCTAGGTGGAGTGGACCAAATCATGTGCACACCGTATCTAGGATTCCTGATCAAGCCCTTTATTTTTTCTATGCTAATTGCACCCCGAGTGTAAGGTCACGTTGCTCACGTGTGCATCTTCAGCAAAAATACTTTGAAGTTTTGATTAGACTAAAGCAGGGAGACATTTAGACATTTGTATTTTGGTTAACACATCAGGTAGCCTTGTGCTTCTAGAAGAGAAAGAAGAGGAAGGGAAGTCAAAGCCACGTTAGGCATCGTTTCGTAGAGAATCTACCTGGGCCCTGCCCACCATCACAACTCGAGGGACCCCGGAAGTTTGGATTCCATCCTGGCCCAACATTAAGAAATGTGTTCAGTTTTAGGAGAAGAGGTTAAAGTTCACTCTAAAGTGGCATTTTGGGGTCCTCAGTCTGGAGGTGTTGTTCCTGATAAGCTTTCCCACCAGCCTTGTTTCAGCTCCCTTAGTGCAGGGATGGTTTACATCCTTCCTTTCTAGGGTACAAGAAGCAAAACGCCAAATCATATTCTGCGATCACCAATGGTTAGTTCTAAACCTTCTCTTCAAGTTTGATTTTCTGTAGAAACCACATTAGAAAAAAATCAGAAGCAAATCACTAATAGAAAGTGGAAATCCTCTCCATGTTTCTAAGAGCCGTGTTCTTACATGGGAGTCGGGATATCTGTGAAGCCCTGATGTTATGTGGATGTGTTTGTGCCTGTTCCTGGGGAGTGGATCCAAGGCATTCATCAGATTCACAGGGTTCGTGGTCTCAGAAAGCTTAGGGGCCACAGTTACAGGAAACACCAATGTCACTCTTTGCTGATGTGGAGACCGAATTTATCAGGCTTTGTACTGTTACACGTCTACTTTTGCCTTTATTGGAGTAAATATTCTAGTCTTTGGCAATTCTCTATAAAGCCAGGAATGTTCTTCCTGAAAGGAAACAGGTAGTAAATACCTAGGTAAGAGATCCAGACCTAGAAAAGAGATGAATCTTCACATAAATATATCCAATGAGCCAGCTACAGGAGGACATGAAAATTAAATGAAGACCTCTTAAATGGAAGGCTTTTTATTCTTTTTCTGCAGCAGGATACAAATGTTAACTTCTCAGGGATTAGAGGCAAGGAGTCTGGCACAGAGTAAGCAAATCAAAAAAATGTTTGTTTTCCCTAAAACAAAGCAAAATGGATGAATTCATAGGTGGAGTCTTTCAAATGATTGAGGTATTGATAAATCTGATATGATTTAAACTTTCTAGAGCAAAAGGAAAGAAAAGAAGCTTCCAAAATAATTTTCCTTAGCCACCATAACACTGACACCAGAATTGCCAAAGATAGCACTAAACTGGAAAACTATAGGCCAGTCTTATTGATAAATATAAACATAAAAACCTTAAGTTACATATTGGCAAATAGATTTCAAAAGTACCTTAAAATAATTGGACTACATGAGCATCATGCCCAGGTTATAATGTTGCCTCAATATTCAGAAAGCTATTACTACAATAAACTTTATTAATAGAAAGCCACATCACCGTCTCCATAGATACAAAAAAGGCATCTGAGGGGCCAGCATGGTGGCGCAGCGGTTAAGTGCGCATGTTCCGCTTCGGTGGCCCGGGGTTCGCCGGTTCAGATCCCAGTTGGGGACTTGCACACCACTTGGCAAGCCATGCTGTGGCAGGCATCCTGCATGTAAAGTAGAGAAAGATGGGCACAGATGTTAGCTCAGGGCCAGTCTTCCTCAGCAAAAAGAGGAGGATTGGCAACAGATGTTAGCTCAGAGCTAATCTTCCTCAAAAAAAGAGAGAGAGAGAGAGAATGAGAAGACAAGCCACACTGGGAGAAAATATTTACAAAAGACATATCTGATAAAAGACTGTTATCCAAAATATCCAAAGAACTCTTAAAACTCAACAATAAGAAAATGAACAACTCAATTTAAAAATGGGCAAAAGATCTAAACAGAGACCTGACTAAAGAACATATACAGATGGCAAATAAGCATGTGAAAAGACGCTCCGCATCATATGTCATCAGGGAAATGCAAGTTAAAACGACGATGAGATATCACTACACACCTGTTGGAATGACTAAAATCCGAAACACTGGCAACACCAAATGCTGGTGAGGATGTGAGGCAGCAGGAACTCACTTTCATTGCTGGGGGGAATGCAAAATGGTGCAGCTACTTTGGGAGACGGTTTGGCAGTTTCTTACAAAACCAGACATACTCTTATCATGTGATCCCAGTGATCACACTCTTTAGTGTTTACCCAAATGGGCTGAAAACTTAAGTCCATACAGAAACCTGCACACAGATGTTTACTGCAGCTTTATTCATAATTGCAAAACCTTGGAAGCAACCAAGATGTCCTTTAGTAGGGGAGTAGATAAATAAACTATGGTACATCTGGATCATAGAATATTATTATGCGCTATCAAGCTATGAAAAGGCATGGAAGAATCTTAAATGGATATTACTAAGTGAAAGAACCCAATCTAAAAAGGTTGCATGCCTTATGATTCCAACTGAATGACATTCTGGAAAAGGCAAAACCATAGAAGCAGTAAAAAGATGAGCGGTTGCCAGTGGTTGGGGGGAGGGAGAGCTGAACAGGAGAGGCACAGAGATTTTGAGGGCAGTGAAACTATTCCACATCATACTATAATGGTGGATACATACATATTATTATACATTTGTTCAAACCCATGAAATGTACAACACCAAGAGTAAGCCCTAATGAAAACCAGGGACTTTGGGTAATAACTATGCATGAATGTACGTTCATCAGTTGTAACAAATGTACCATTGTGGTGGGGGATGTTGATAACGGAGGAGGTCATGCATGTGTAGGAGCAGGGAGTATGGAGGAACTCTCTGTGCTTTCTGTTCAGTTTTGCTGTGAACTTAGAACTGCTTTTGAAGAATAAAGTCAATTCAAAAAAAAAAAGTGCTTCAATCAGAAAGCAAAAATTAAAAATTTCTATGGCACCCAGGGATGATGAGGCTGTGGGAGAAGCGTGTGTATGCTATCGGGTCCATTTTTCTTGAGGCAATTTGGCAATATATATAAAATTTATCAAAATTTTTCTTGGGCGTATTTGCAAAAGATCTTTGAGATATAAGTACAAGAACATTCGTTGCTGCATTGTGGGAATAGCAACAACAAGGAAACCAAATTGTCCACATTTGCAAGACTGGATGTTACAGCCCAAGGGTAGAAGAATGAGGGCATCCAATGGTGATTATGGGGAAAGTTCCTCAATATGTTTTATCAAGTGAAAAAGCAAGGCATAGAACAGTGCTTTTAATATTACCCTACTTATGTAAAATTTTTATTAATAGTTAGAAAGGTAAGTATAAAATTATTTTCAGGAAAGGATAATAAGAAATGAGTAACAATGGCTACCTCTAAGGATTTTGTGAGGGTGGGGTGAGTGTCTTCATGAGCGGGCATTCACTTATTATTCTGAACCTATTTTTACCTGTTTATGTTCTCCAACAATGGATTTCTTTCCTTTTTTACCTGTTTGTATTTTCTAACAATAGATTCCTTAAAAAAAAATGTTTTTTCATTGTGGTAAAATATATATAACAATATTTACCATTTTAACCATTTTTAAGTGTACCGTTCACTATCATTAATTACCTCCACATTATTGTGCAACCATCACCACCATCCATCTCCAGAACTTTTTCATCTTCCCAAACTGAAGCTCTGTACCCATTCAACACGCCCCTTTCCACCTCTCCCCAGGCCCTGGCAACTACCTTGACTGCTGTCTCTGTAAATAGACTGCTCTAGGCGTCTCATATAAGTGGAATCATTCAGTGTTTGTCCTTTTGTGATTGTCTTCAAAGTTCATCCATGTTGTAGCATGTGTCAGAATTTTCTTCCTTTTAAAGGCTGAGCAACATTCTCTTGTATGCATATCCCACATTTGTTTACCCATTCCTCATCCATCGATGGACTCTCGGGTTGCTTGGTGTAGATATTTTTAGGGAGGACTCCATTGGTATTTTGGGCAGGAAAATTGCTTGTCGTTGCTTTCCTTGCATTGAAGGATGTTATTGTCGCTCATTATCTATAAAAAGTATTCTGTGGTTCGGATGAAGAGAAACGTTAAGAAAACACAGAGTTTGGCTCCTTCTGGAGTAAATTCAATGCAATGAACAGATGGAAATCCTAGAAAATTTCACTTATGTTCTCAACATGATTCAAAAGAACATTGCGTCTTTGAAACCTCATAAGAGAGTGATGAGAGGTAAGAAGGGACAGTGAGGAGTTGACCGGGCCACCTTTTGGCTCACTGTTATAGAGGCGTGACTTAGAAACCACAGGCCAAGGAATTACTGAATTAGAAAACAAACTGAGAAAATTCAGCCCAAGCCCAGCAGGAATAGGAGATGAAAAGAGAGAGAATAAAAGAGACCTAGAGATCAAATCTTTGGACAATTGGAATTTCCAGAAAAGAAAATACATAGAAAAAAGTAATAGCCAATGAAATAAAAGATGAAAATATTTTCTGATATTAAAAAAATGCACTTCAGACTTAAAATAGAAAGCCCTAATCATATTTCAAATACTAGAATTTATATAATAAAATACATGCATATGTTCATGGTAGAAAATTCAGTAAACACACAAATAAGAAGAAAAAATAATGCAGCAAGCTCATGGAACTACATGGTCAGGTATTTCTGGAAGAATTTTCAAACTGAAGAATCCTATAAATAAGCAGGAGAAAATGTCAGGATACCTAGAAAATAACAAAAGCCAAGAAACTTTGAAAGTCCTCTCCCCAGCCCTAAACTTGGCAAGATGACTATTTAAAGGAAACACTTTGTTTTCTACTGTGCCAGTGGTCAAAGATGTGTGAGGGCAATGGAAGGCAGATATTCTCAAGCATGTAAGAAGACAGAAATTGCCCACACATCAAAGAGACAATTTCGGGTTCCAGGAAGCTGTGGATGGAAGAGACTGGTAGTGAATAAGGAAGCTGGTTAGCTATGAAGAGATAAGGCAAAATAATTGTAAGGTTCGTTATTATCTTATTATTCAAATATATATTATATGATTTATTGCGTGAATGGATTAAGCAAAAAACACTTTACCTCAATAATCAAAAGGCATTTTTTAAAAAAAACTCTTTAAATAGCAAGATTTGCCATGGTCAGGAATATTTGTTTACACCAAAAGGCAGTGATTGCGCGTGTGGGTTTGACCTGTTGAGGTTGACAATGTAGCTTGTTAGAGGGAATCCGTTGGAATGTGTCTTGTTATGTCACTAAGCTTCACCAACACTTCCTGACTGGTTTGTAAAGGGTCCCTGAGCCACGAGGAGGACTAACCATGGTGACTGGCTCAGTGGGCTAGGGCTGCCGTAACAGAATACCACAGACTGTGGGGCTTAAACAACACACATTGCTTTTCTCAAAGTTCTGGAAGCTGGAAGTCCAAGGTCAAGGCGTCTGCAGGTTTGGTCTCTCCTGGGGCCTCTCTCCTTGGCTTGCAGACGGCTGTCTTCTCCCTCTGTCCTCACACTGGCTTTTCTCTATGTGCTCACGTGCTGGTGTCTCTCTCTCTCTTCTCATAAGGACCCCAGTGCTATTGGATTAGGGCCCCACCCTCAAGACCTTATTAACCTTAATTACCTCTTTAAGGCCCTATCTCCAAATGCATTGGGGGTCAGCGCTTCAACAAATGCATTTGGGAGAGACACAGTTTAGTCCATAACAGAGACCCACTGTCTCTTTGGGCTGACTTGACAAAGTCTACTCCAGCCATCTGCTCACAGTGTCTGTGCTCCAGAAATAGTCGTATAGCTATCGATCTGTAAAACGTTTTATTTTTATATAAAACATTTTATATAATAACATAATAAAATTTATATAATAACAAAAAAATGTTTTATATATATATATGTATATGCATTAAAATGCAAGGATTTGATTCTAATTTTGGGGACTCTTTAATGAAACAACACTAGAGAAGACTCCTGATCTAAAAGCATCAGTCCCATCTCCCTGGTCATATAAATAAAAATATACATATGCACATTTGTATATACAATTGTATATATATGAAATTTTCTTTTCATTTTATTTTTATTTCCATGACCTTGATTATCTCCAACACAGTCCAGCAAACCAAATATATACTCATCCATTGCAATGCTTGGCCACGAAACACTAGAGATTTTTAAAATTAAAATTAGGATCAAAATAAGTATATAGGATGTCACTATTTTTAACATTTAAAAAGTGCAGAAATAGTATATGCTCTTTGGAAATACATGTAAACGAAAAGAAAAATATCACCCATAATTCCCCACTCAAGAAGCCTCAGGAAAATAGAGAAATTAAGGGTTTTTGATTATCTCTGGCCCTGGAGCCAGTGTTTGGAGTAAACTTGACAAGTCTCTGGGGGGCGGTCGGGGTCTCAGCCAGCGTCTGGGTTATGTTGACTCTTGTGGCCGTCTGGCACAGTGCCTTTTACACATTTAGTGCCCAATAAATGGCCATCAGGTTGGCAAAAGACTAGCTAAAGAGATCATTCTGGTTTTTAAATCCTAAAGGGCCTTTCTATAAAAACTCTTTTTATTACCACTTCATTGAAGGATAAGAAATTTCAAATCCAAAATTCCTGATTCCAGATTTGCAACTTTCAGCTCCAGTGTTTAACTCAAGGGTCACACTCTGGAAAAAACTTCCCTTCAAGGAAAAAGTCTTGAGAGAAAGGAGATTCTTACTTCGCAAGGATCTCACAGAGCTGACATGAGTAAATGAAATCGGACTCATAAGCAGATGAATGAATGCAGTGCGTAAAGCTTTCTGGTAGATCAGAGACACCTGGGACTCAGTTCCTCCCCTCTTCAAGCAGAAGAATAACCCCTGGCCACACGTGGTTTGATGTGGGCCAGAGAGAAGGCAACCCAGGCCAGCCTCCTCTCCCATCCAGGGTGCCCACCTTTCCCTTTTGCCAACCACGTTTTCAAACTTTATTTCGTCTTCTGCAGGTATCACGTGCAGCAAGCTGCTGTCAGTCCTTCTGCCTTTCTTGGCCTGCAAGGAAGGTGAAGGTCAGGTTGACTAACAAGTGGATTAATCTGATCTCTTGGTTTCTTTGCTTCAAAACACATAACAAGACTGACCCAAGTTGCGAAGCCTTCAAAATACGCTTACTCAAGACTTCGCTGTTCACTGTGCAACCTCACCCTGCCCCCTCACAATAATTAATCTCGGCTCCTGGTAGATCATTAAGGTCCCAGTCCCACCTCCTTCAGCCACCGGAACTGGGCCGTGAAGGGCCCCTGGATTTAAGGTGCTGCGGCTGACCGAGGAGCCAGGACCAGCGCTTCAGATCAGGCGTCTTCTCCAGTGTTTTTCATGAAAGAGTCCCAAAAAGTCAGAATCAAATCCTTGCATTTTAACCCACAGAAATGAATTTTTTTTCTCCTTTGGAGTTTTCCTGTGTTGCTTTTAACAAAGATGGCAGAGGCCCTTAAGTCAGCCAAGTGCTCAGGCATGTTGCCAGGGTGTAAAGGCCCCTATCTGTGCTCCTGCCAAAGGGAAGGCAGACTTGTCGGGCAGCCCTGGGTCGGAAGCACAAGTCTGATCCTCAGGGTCTTCTCATCCCGCCCCTCTGTAGATCATCCCTCTGTCCGCACTCTTGACTGCAACCATCGTTTAGGAAAAATGGCTGCTCTGTCAGTACCCAAAGATGACTACATTTCAGAGGAGGTTAGTAGAACTTTAGCGTTAATGCTTCGGTGTATTGATGCATTTATTTATACATCCGAATGGATGCATTTACACATAATCACTAACAGCTTGTTTTAAAGAGTTCCTTGAATTTAACTGGAGCCTATTATCTCTCTCCTACATTGCCAGTTCTCCTCTCTTCTCCACCTTTCCCATCTCAGCACATAACATCTCTGCTCAAAACTGGCTTTCTTTCCATAGCATTCTTTCTGGAGCCTTCAAGTCCTAGCTGCTCTCCCTCTGCCTACGCCACCACCTCCTATTCCACTTCATTCTGGCCTCACTGGTTGTCTTTCTTTGTTTTTTTAATTTTTATTATTTTATTTTTTTTTTTTGAGGAGGGTTAGCCCTGAGCTAACATCTGCTACCAATCCTCCTCTTTTTTGCTGAGGAAGACTGCCCTGAACTAACATCCATGCCCATCTTCCTCTACTTTATTTGTGGGACGCCTGCCACAGCATGGCTTGCCAAGCGGTGCCGTGTCCACAGCTGGGATCTGAACCAGCGAACTCGGGCTGCCAAAGCGGAACATGCAAACTTAACCACTGCACCACCGGGCCGGCCCCACTGGTTGTCTTTCTGACCCTTGGATGCAGCAAGCTCATCTGCCCCCAGGGCCTTCACACGTCATGTTTCTCTGGTTGGAACATTTCTCCCAGATAGTTAAATGATTTACTCCTTCTCTTCATTTAGTACTTTTCTCAAATGCCACTTCTGAGGAGTGGCCTTCCATGACCCTGTGTCTCAATTTTCTCCACACGCCTCCAGTCACTCTCCATTCTCTACCATGTCTGCTTTTGTTCACGCTGCTTGTGTTGTAATTTGTTTATGTTTGTCCCCCTATTAAAGACATGACCTCTGGGGTCAGGGATGGGCCTGCCTACCCTGTTCAGGGCTGTTCCCCAGCACCAGCTAGGCCAGCACCTGGCACTCCATAAAATATTTGTACCCAGTGGGCCTGGTCCAAGCCCTGCACAGGCCACTTAATAACTTGGTGGCCTTGGACAAGTTATTTAATTTCTTTGAGGCTCTATTTATGAATCTACAATGAAATAGATGGGTGGTAAAAATGGGACCCATTTCACAGGACTGTTGAAAGGTTGTGGATGAGGATGAGGTGAAATGATGCCTCTGATGTTCTCAGCACTTGCCCAGCGGATGGTAAGTACACAGTAAGAGTTCATTTCTATTGAGTCTCATGAGCTGATTCTATAACTGTCTCTCTGTGGAAGTACGCCAGCTCTCTGGTTGCAAAATACATAGATTTCAGTATCAGAATGATATAGAGAAGCTAAATGCATATTTGGACAATATATGGAAAGTTTGAAAGTCCCCAAAATAGTGAGTTACTGTCTATAGGCAAGGGCTTAATTCCTTCCTTCAAGCCGATTTTTTTTAAAGGAATTCACCGCCCCTGGCATAGTACCTGTGAAATAAATGGATGAATGGATGAACAGATGGATGGATGAGTAGTTCAAAATGGTGGCTGAACTGTTTATTTTATTTTAACAAATGTGGAAGAAAAGCACTGGATCAGAAGTACTATAGATTACTTCTAGAGCACAAGTGAGTCTTGTTAGAGACTTTGTCTTCGAAAATCACAATTTAAGCAACAGAGCGGGGGCCGTGGCTTTCCACATGGCCCCCGGGAATGCAGAAGGGGGTTGGTGTGGGGTTCTCAGATGCTACCCAGTATTTAATGGAAGAGCAAGAAGTCTTCTGCCATATGTGAGAGAAGGGGAGGTACCCACTCATCCCACGATCGCTCATCACTTATAGGGAGTAGGAGTCCCACACGCATCTGGAGGGACGGCTGCGGCTGCTGGGGTGCCAGGGGCCCCTGAGGTGGCAGAGCGCTGGGGGGCTAACAGGCCTGTCCTTGGACCCTATGGGCTTTTCCTAGCATTTCTTGGGAGATGAGCATCCCTGTGGCATGTCATGGGACAAAAGACATTGCACTAGAGAGAAACACTGTTTTTGCCTAGAACTTAAATATATCTTTACCTGGGAATACATCTTAGAAGTTTTAAAGCAAGTCAGGGAGAGGGAAAAGGTTTGTGTGGAAGCAAAATCATTTTATAGGCATCTTTTCAGGAATATCTTTCATCTAGTGAGGAGTAAAGATTGTCACGTTGCCGCCATACACTCACATGGATGAACCATGCCCATCCCTCTCTGGATGGTCCCTCATGCTGCTCCTCTGTTCGGTCAGAGGCAGTGGGTGGCTGCAAAGAACTCTGTGCAAAAGGCTGTCCTTTCGTTTCACTAAACACACTCTTTGACCTGGATGGAACAGCAATTGACATACTTCCTGTGCTTTAGTTTACCAAAGGTTTCGTGGTAAATTAACTTAATAGCTGTTTTTAAAAAATAGAGTTAAAGCAGTTTCTGCTTCCAACCTCATATGCTTAGATGCAAAGAGCTAACTCTTGTCACTCGTGCATCCTTAGCCAGACTTGCTGGTGGTAAAGGACAAAACTCAGGCCTGGAAGGACAATGATTTTGAGGAATTTCATAATCTGTAAGAAACAGATTCTAAATTCAAAAAGAATACAAAGAAAGAGATCACTTAAAGGGACTCCTCTCTTTTCCTCAGTGTCCTCTTCCAGTCACCGGGTTCCACCCATTTACCACCGAACGGTACAGGCCCCCTTCTCTCCATCATCCCATCACATTTTTAGGCCCCTCACTGCTATTTACTTGAACCATTGCAGCTGCTCCAAATTAGCCTCTCTGCTTCCATCTTGTGCCTTCTCACTTCATGGTTCTCAGCCTGGAGTGCACCCTGGACTCACCTGGGGAGCTTTAAAAAGGACGCATGCCAGTCATGCACCCAGAGGGTCTGCCTCCCCGGGCCTGGAGAGGCCTGGTGCCCCTACAGAAAACCCCAGTGCCGCCTCCAGGCCGCGGCTAAGCGGGGCTTCAGCGCACAATCTCAGCATTGCTTTCCCCAAGCCAGAGTATCTCCTGTCGTCTGCAATGAGTGTGTATTACTTTTTAAAGTGAGATTTATCATTCAAATAAAAGCATTATTTAACAAAAAATAACAAAACAAAACTTTCAGTGGCTTTCTCTTGCCTATAGGGTAAAGTTCAAATTCGTAAACATAGACCACAATAAAAAGTAAAAATAAAACACCAATAAATTAAAATGTCCAAAACATGGCACAACCAGCCTCTGTTTCCTGTCTCCTGCAGAGCCTCACAGCCACCACACATTCCAGCACAGGGATGTGGCAGGACTGGTGGCTCCCGGAATACCAGGCTGGTCTGCATCTCCTGCCTTGCAGCTGAGATCCCCTCCACCTACAGCATCCTTCCTCCCCTGGCTCATTCCTTCTCATCCAGAGATACCCAGTTCAGGAATGTTCAGCCTCTGGAGCAAACTTCGGCCATACCTCCAACTACAGGGTATTGAAGCAACCTGTTGCTCTGTCTGTCAAAGATCAGTTCCTTAACAGAAGATGCCACATCCCCTGTGGCATTCACAGGCCCTCAGGAGAGATGACATTGGGTGAGCCTCCCCCTGTGACGCACACAGCAGCCCCCGGCCCACCACTCTAACTGCCCTTCCCCCGTCATGTACTTTTGTGGCACCTTCCCCCAACTGCTGTCCCAAATTCTGGCTTTCAGAGTATATTCTGGCATGGTTTGACTTTAATAAAAGCATGACTGACCAATGCATAAGCACACAGAATGGTTGCAGGTATGGAAGGAATGTGGGGTCATAAAAGGATTGTTACTTAAGGCGAGGTTATGATCCCAGGAGACTAGAGAGGTAAGTCTTATGCATATAATATATAACATAAATTATTCTATGTGATGTGTATTATACATACACGCGTTTTCAAAAAGTCGGGAAACAGAATAAATTCATTTTTAGAAAGTAGGTCAGTTTTATTTCCAAGTAGTATAGTTTATATGTTAAAGCAGTGGATACAATTGTTAATCATGAGCTGCCAATTTCTTGCCCCTACAAAGTGTACAAAAAGTCAGGAAACACAGGGAAAATGTGTGTGTGTGCGTGTGTGTGTGTGCATGCACACGTGCTCTGCCTTGCTCCAGAAAGGATTTCAGACCATTTGCAGAATACATGAGCATGTACTTTTAGCCAGTGAAGAGTAGGGCTCCTGGATCAGGTGAATGTGCCCATGACAATGGTGGGCACATGTTTTACAGGGTCTGTGGTGGGGGCTGATCTCTATGTGTTCAGGTGGTCCTTGCTGAAAAAGGAAGAAGGCCAGTTATACAGTTCATGGTTTCCAGGGGGCTGAAAACTGATCTCACTTGCTCAGGAGAAATTCAACTGTTATCGGTTCTAAGGTCAGGCAGATATTTCTCCCAAGGCAAAAGAGTGTGTTGAAAATGAGCTCTGGCTCATAAAGGAAAGAGAGGGGAGAAGGTTGTGTTGGTTTCCTATTGTTGCATAACAGATTACTGCAAAGTTTGCAGCTTAAAACAACACGTAGTGGCTCACAGACCTGTAGGTCAGAAGTCCAGCACAGGATGGTGGGATTCTCTGCTCAGTGTATTGCAAGGTAAATACTTGAAATCAAGGTATCAGCCAGGCTGAGTGCTCATCTGGAAGTTCTGCGAGAAATCTTACTTTCCAGCTCAGTCTTGTGGTTGGAAGAATTCAGTTCCCTGTGATTGTAGGACTGAGGTTCTCATTTGCTCGTTGACTGTTCGGCTTCTATAGGCTGCCCACATGTCTTGCCCCATGGCTCCCTCCATCTTCAAGCCAGCAATGGCACCCAAATATTTCTCACTTTGAATCTCTGACTCCCTGCCACTCTGACCTCTAGACCCAAATTTAAAGGGTTCATGTGGTTAGGTTAGGACCACTCATATGATCTCCCTTTCTCGGAGTCAACTGTGACATATAATATAACCTAATCATGGGAGTAATTCACAGTCTCTGGATTATGCAGGGCTCATATACCGGGGGCAGGAAATCTTGGGACCGTCTTAGAATTCTGCCTGCCACGAAAGTTTAAAAGGGCTCCTCCAGTCCTCCAGGTATTTGGGGGTTGAAGATGGAGGAGGATAGAAAGGAGCCAAGCCATCCCAGCTCAGCCCAGAGTTCCCAACTACAGACAGTATATAGAAGCGCACTCCCAGGGATACGCACGGCCCCTGAACAAGCAGTGTGGTCCTGGCTCAAACAGCATTCCTTCCTCATGAGCTGCCAAGTACTTGCCCTAAGTCCAGCCTGTTCCCAAAGTACTCAGGTGGATGCTCCTAACTCCCTGCTTGCTTTTCCTATCTTCTGATGGAACTCTTCCAGAAATTCTGCCCACCCCCTCTTCCCCACCCACATCAGCCCTGTGATCCCTAATCTCAAACTGTGATCTCTCATCCCCGGTCCATGGGCTCTAAGATCAGCTCCAAGATGAGAGAGGAGTGCTCATCAGCTCTCCTGTCTGGGCCGACTGAAGGGTATAGAGGGTAATATAAGCTCATTGCGCTATTGCTTTTATTTTGTATTTCATTAAGGCCAGATTTTGTTTACAAAATGATTAAAATAACAGCTTGACATGAATTTGTTGGAAAACTGGGGATAGAAAAATATGGACAAGACTCCAAGCACATTAAATTAATCCGGATGAGCATGGCACACCAGTCAATGCATTTGTTGTGCTGAGGTGTGTATTTGTAATATGGTCTGGCTGAGCAGAGAAGTGATCTAGCCGTATACAGGCACTGAGGAAGCTTCCAGAACTACTTTTGTCACGTCTGTTTCTCACAGCCGGCCAAGCAGATCCCTTGATTGACCTTTTTATGCTTCATGTTCCTCACCTGTAAAGAACCAAATAGTAGACAATCTGCTAACATAATTCTTAACAATAGAAGGTCAGAGGTTAAAAAACAAATAACAATATAAATAACAACAATGGCCTAATTTAGAGCACCTACTAAGTGCCAGCCTTTGTGCTAAGCATTTTACACGCATCACCCCATTCAGTTCTAAGGATTTCAAGTAACTCCCCAATCTCCACACATACAAACAAATGGCCACCAGGTGCATGAAAAGATGCTCCGTATCAGTAATGATCAGGGAAATGCAATCAAAACCACAATGAAATATCACCTCCCACCTGTTAGAATGGCTCTTATCAAAAAGACAAGAGATCACAAGAGTTGGCAAGGATGTGGAGAAAAGGGAACCCTTATGCATTGTTGGTGAGAATGCATACTGGTGCAGCCACTACGGAAAACAACATGGAGGTTCCTCAAAATATTAAAAATAGAACTACCATATGATCCAGCAATCCCACTTCTGGATATATATACGAAAGAAATGAAAATTGGATCTCTAAGAGATAGCTGCACCCCGATGTTTGCTGCAGCATTGTTCACAGTAGCCAAGATATGGAACCAACCTAAGTATCCATCGGCGGATGAATGGATAAAGAAGATGTGGTATATATATATTTACAATGAAATATTATTTAGCCATGAGAAAAAGGAAATCCCGCCAATTGTGACCCCATGGAGGGATCTTGAGGGCATTATGCTAAGTGAAACGTCAGACAAAGACAAACTCTATATAATATCACTTATAGATGGAATCTAAATAAGCCAAATTCATGGACACACAGAGTAGAGTGGTAGTTACCAGGGGCTGGGGGAGGAATGAGAAGATGTTGGTCAAAGGGTCAAACTTCCAGTCATAAGATAAGTTCTGAGGATCTAATGTACAGCGTGGTGACTAGAGTTAATACTGTATTATATGCCTGAAAGTTGCTAAGAGAATAGATCTTAAATGTTCTCACCACAAAAAAGAAATGGTACTTATCCGACCTGATGCAGGTGTTAGCTAAAGCTATGGTGGTAATGATTTTGATTTGCTGTGTATCAAATCAACACACTGTACACCTTAAACTTACATTTAGATGTCAATTATATCTCAAAGCTAGGGAGACAATAATTTGACAATGTTTCAAAAAAAACCCCGTGGTATATACATACGATGGACCATTCAGGCATGAAAAGGAACAAAGTGCTGATACTTTATACAGCATCGGGGAAGCTGGTGGTGGTTAATTTTATATGTCAACTCGACAGGGTCACGGGATGCCCAGATATTTGGTCAAATGTTATTCTGGGTGTTTCTGTGAGGGTGTTTGGGGATGCGTTTAACATTTAAATGAACACACTGAGTAAAGCAGATCCCCTCCCTAATGTGGGGGGGGGAGCCTCATCCTATCAGCTGAAGACCGGAATAGAACCAAAAGGCTGACCCTCTACCGAATGAGAGGGAACTCCTCCTGCCTGACTGCCTGCTAGCTGGGACATCGGTTTTTTCTTGCCTTTGAACTCAAACTGAAACATCAGCCCTTCCTGTGTCTCCAGCTAGCCAGCTTTCAGACTGGAGCTTAAACCGTCAGCTCTCCTGGTCTCCAGCTTGCCAACTGCATATCTGGGAGCCTGTCAGCCTCCATAAACGTGGGGCCCAATTCCTCATTTCGTACATATATGTGTGTTTGTGTATGTGTGTGAGCGTGTGTGTGTATATATATATATATTATTATATATAGTTCTGTTTCTCTGGAGAACCCTGACTGATCCACACTTCAAAAAATACTAAGTGAGAAAATCTAGTCACAAAGGCCATATATTGTATGATTCTATTATATAAAATATCTAGAATATATAAATCCTTAGAGACAGAAAGCAGATTGGTGGTCTCCTGGGGCTGTTGGGGAGAGGGGAATGGGGAGAAACTGCTTGACGAGTATAGGGTATAGGGTTTTACTTTGAGTTGTTAAAATGTTTAAGAACTAGATAGATGTGGTAGTTGCACAACGTTGTGAGTTGTGCTAAATACCACTGAATTTCTCAGTTTAAAATGATCAATTTTATGCTATGTGAATTTCCCCTCAAAAATAATTTAAAATAAAACAAAAAAGTTAAAAATGCCTAACATACAAACATACATACATACACACCATAATAAGGATCGCAAATTCAAAAGGTTCCAGGGAGCCAGGTTGGTATCACATTTCATGGGATCTAAGTTGCCGTGGATTTTAAGACCAATCATTGATTTTTGTACCTCAAGGCTATAAAAAGCTTTCCAATTATAATTACAAGATGCATTGATGGATAGCCACACCAATTTCAGAGCATTAAAATGGGAAGCATTTTATGCCTTCAGATTGATGAAAGCAGTCCCAGAGAGCAGGTCTAGGAAACGTGGCACTTCGAAGAGGACTGTTCTGTCTCAGCTCCAGCTGCTTATTGCTGGATTTTCAGGTATTTTAAAAGTCTGAAACCCACAGTCTAAGTAAATCTCCTGATTTGTGTGGGCCAAAGAAAACACGTCAATGGGCCACACAGCCTGCGGCCCCACCTGTGCCCGTGGTGGGTGCCTTGTGACAGGTGTGAACCAGGTGAGAGTGATCAGCCCACGGAGCGCAGGGCAAAGGCCCCTTCACAGACCGAGGGACCAGCTGCGCAGTGGTCGTCCAGACCAGAAAGGAAGACCTGCAGAGAAGCGACCATTCGTCCCTGATGGAAGTACAGGCCCGAGCACTGGGGACAGGGGCCTCCATAGGCCAAGGCACCTGCAGAACCTGCTTTTGGTGCTTCAAACTAGGATGCAGACAGTTTTGAGCTGAGAGTTAGTTAGAGACAAATCTAAGGCATCTTTTCATCACCTTCTAAGAGAGGCAGACACGTGTGACAGGTGCTCCTCCAAGTGCCACAGCATCAGCCTCCACTGGGCACTTGGCACAAATGCAGGCTCCAGGGCGCTCCTCAGCCCTAGGAGTCAACGCTTCCGGGGGTGGGGCCGGGCAGTCTGTGTCTTATCAAGCCCTGCTGGTGGTTCCCATCCACGCTGAAGTTGAACAACCTCTGCCCTCGAGCAAACAGAATGACTCAGTTATTTCTTAGAATTTGGTAGAGTTTGTCCCCACTTTCAGAACAGTCTGTACTATACAAGAAACTATGTTAAGAATAACTAGAAAGCTTAAAAATTCATCAGGGAAAATCCGGTGTTTGATTCCTTCCAGCTAGCATTCTCATTCTCCCAGCGCTGCTTACACACTCCCGTCACCTTCTTCTCTTTAGTAAACCAAACGCCCAGCCTCCTAAATACAGCGGTCCTCTGCCCCAAGCAGATTTTCCCCATTGCTGGTGTCTGCAATCCTGCATCACCAAAAGCAGTCAGAGTAAAGAAAACCATCCCTAATTAATTAACACATTTTTGTCCAATTCACACACTGAAAGCTAGGAGGACGCCTCATTTTTCCAACCCCTTTTTTTCCCCACTCTAATTAGCAGAAGAACCCAGAAATTGGAAGGTCGTGCCTTGCCTTCAAGGCAATAAAGAAAGCTGGAGCAGTGAGGACTCTGGAAGCTGGCCTGGTGACAGCAACATCAGAAAGCAGAGAGGAGCGCGCAGAATATGAACCACATATGAACAGAATATGAGCAAAAGACAGCCAACAGCCAGGATGGGGCTGGAGAAGCGGCCCTGGGGGTTTAACGGACTCTCTGGAGGTGGTCCACGGACTCTATGGGGGGCGTTCCCGGGCTTTGTCAGGGAGTTCTGCAACTCTCCTTTTATTTAAGCCAGATGGACCAGAGATTAATTCATCCCAGGTGAATCTTGGGAAGTCACTGAATGTTCTGAGCTCGGCTTTCACGTTTGTGAACTGGTGGAGAGTGAATGATGCGAATTTGCCAACTGTTGTCTAGAAGAATGGCTCTGTCCTTGGCACATGATCAGCTCTCATCTGTTTTCATTGTCTTCTTGCCCCCTTGATGGGCCTGGAGAAATTGCCTGGGGATGCAGTTGACTGTTGGAGCTTTATGTTTCGTTCTTTTAGCCCCTAAAGATGGCTTTGCACATTGAGTTTACAGGCCTTTCTGTTGGAGAATTTCAAGTAAGCTACCTACCCACCTAAGAATCATTATGAGGATTCAATGAGGGCAGTATACTCAAAAGTGCTCTATAAACATCTCTGTTGATTGTTTGCTTGTTAGAACAATTCAGAGGTTTGGAGGTGGAAGTGGAACTTGGCCTTGGCTTGGTTTGATTTGAGGTTTTTTAAGGTCGCTGAGAGGCATTTCAGATTCCTTAATAGACTTTATCTTGGATGCAAAAGATACTGAACTTTACAGGAACCACTGAACTCTGGTCTAAAATGGAACCCATAAATCCCTGCTCTTGGCTGCTGATTCCACGGCTTGGATATTTTATTATTTATAATGCAATGCTACTCTGTACTCAGTCTTTAGATTCACATTATCAGTCATGGACCCCTGCGCTTTTCATTTATAGGGAAATCAGAGTTATCTGGGTGAGGTGAGTGGATAAAGGTTCAGTGAAGTCATGAATTTCAGTCCCTGGCATCATTGTTAATTGTTCTGTAACTGAACACAAATCCTGTTAGCAATTTTAGGGGAAAGAATTCTATAATTACTTGAGGATAATCGTGGGTATGTAAATGGAGTTATCGCATCACAACTGAGTGTAACATGCGCACGCCGGAAGTGCTGTGTGAGCTACAGGGAGGTCCCCCAGCTTTCACCGGAGGAAGCAGACCCAAGCCTGGAGAAGCAACTCAGAGTGGCCAAGAGAGTTCTTTGAAAACTCCTCCTTTCCCTTCATAGTATATTCATATTTTGCATTCAACTTTAAATCTCTTCATGTTCGCTTTTAAGATAGTTTTACCAAAAATTTTGAGTAGAATTGATTGCCCCTGGGCAGTCTCATACCTGGGAATGAGAGTGCACCTGTCTGGGGAGCCATGATGTCCTCGGAGACTGGAAGATGGAGGATAGAGGTCCGCATGCATTTATGACCATGCGATTGAGACACACGTGTGATTTCGGCAACAGCCTCATGTGCATGAAGATGGAGAGAGAGCTAAGGTAGAGGGAGCCTAATCAACTGAGCCACGCGTCTTCACCCTGCTGAAACATAAGTGCCCCTGCAACGGTAAAAAGGCCTGGTCTTTACTCTGGTTTTTGCTGAACTGCGTTTTTGCGGTGTGCGACAGTGATGTGGATTCATCCTTAGAACTTTTCAAAAGGCAGATGTAAAGAGAAAATGAGAACGGGAGTAGGAGAGAAACATCTGAATGAACCCCAAAGTCCTTGATTCAACTCCAAGAGCCTTCTCATTACCCTGCAGAATCTTCTGCACGCCACCAGCAGATTCGGCTTTGAGTCTGTTAAACCAATTGCCAAGTGGGCTTTCTTGTGGAAACATTTGCGTGTGAAACAAACAGTGAAACTGCCAGGGCTGCATCTGAGAGGGGGGCGTCAGGACCCCGCGCCCAGTGGTTAGAACAACAACCAGGTATCAGACAAACAGCAGAGCGAAGGGAAGGTGCAGCCTGGAGAAGATGAGCGGTTAGCTCCTCTGCCCTCACTTCTCGGGTTGTTCCGGGGTGCAAATATTTTGCCTGAGTCTTCACGTCATTTTCACAGTCCATCAACAGTAGATCACCCAAATCTGGGGGTGCAGCAGATTTCTTACCTCAAACATCCCTCTGGAACTCATCTCAAACAAAAAGTCAGGATGCGAAACCTTCAAGATGGGCAAACATCTTTACTTCCTGGAAAAATGTCTATCACGGCTTCTGAGGCCTCCACTTTTGTATCATCAGTCTGGTGCTGAGATGACTTTGTGAATAATCATTAGCAAAAGCCATGAGATAGGTAGAATTTTATGGAGTTTCAAATGTGTGTCTCCTCTCTGAGCTTAGTAGCATCCGAAAATGTATATTGTCTTTTTGTCTTCATTCCCTTTTTTGATGCAAGAAAGATGAAGAACGTTTTTGCAAATACCCAGCAGAGGAATATTTAAATATGAAGAATCAAAATATGTATGCTTTAAATAGAAAGGAACAAATGTCCTCTTCTTTGTTATGATTGCGTGTTTAAGCTCCTTTTAGCCTAGCACAAAATGTGCAGTTTAATCCTACAGCTTTTGAAAAACATAAATTGGCATGTACACACTCTGGACTTATAATTCCACAAGGCTCTGTTAAGAGAATAGTTTTTGTTGTGCCCTCAAGGAACTTACATTCTGAGAATAAACAAGCTAGATGTTTATCTTTTGAAACTGGAATTAGGAATCATCAATTGTACTTGTCCCACTTAGGCAGGTACAGCACTGTAAGGGGGTGCAGTCAGCCTGCGGAAGGTTTGAAAAAGAAGGAAAGTCCACAACATTAAGGAATTTTGAGCCCTGATTATGCCTGTGCATATTGGCCACTTTGAGAGTTAGGAGAGCGGTCCAGCCTGAGGACGCAGTCTCTGAGCTGTGTGTTGACCTCCGTTGCTCTGTGTCAGCCAGGTAAGGTGAAGACCAAGCACAGTCAAGGAAGGAGTGGGCTCTCCAATGCGAAGAGGCTAGTGCTTCGGACCAGCCAGCATTCCCACTCTCCAATCCTGGCCCTGTCTCCCTGATTCTTTATCATCAGATGAGGCTCCTACAGGCACAGACCTGTCAGAGAGTTTCCTGATCTCTTATCTCACTTGATGCCAAGCCCCATTCCATATGGCACCCATGTTGGTTCCCTCTCCTGAGCTGCCCAGCATCCCTGATATGCACCTTGCACTTGGGCCTAAGAGCAGACATACTGAGGAGATTTGCACACAAGCTGCCACCAAATGCATAGGCCCACCAGGGGCACCAGCTTCAGTGTGAGGAGGTGTTCTAATAATCCCTTTGTACTCTCCTTGGGCCAAAGCTGTGAGCCCTGGTGAAGCCCAGTCATTGCTCCCAGTTTCATATGAGGCAGATTGATGGTAACATCCGTTCACAGCTCTTATAGCGTCAAGAATACAGAGAGGCAGGGGCCAGCCCCGTGGCCTAGTGGTTAAGTGTGGTGCACTCCACTTCAGCAACCCAGGTTCAGTTCCCAGGCGCAGACCTACACCGTTTGTCAGCAGTCATGCTGTGGTGGTGACCCACATACAAAATAGAGGAAGATTGGCACAGATGTTAGCTCAGGGCCATTCTTCTTCAGCAAAAAAAAAAAAGAAGAAGAAGAAGAAGAATTCTGAGAGGCTGTAGGAAGAGAGAGAACAAGCCCACATAGCCTACAATCAAACAGACTTTGAGCTACAGGTCATCAAGCTTTCCTTTTTTTCTTCTTCAGTACAGATTATCTTCTAAAAAGTAGACCCTGTATGGGTTTGTTTAATACTCAGATTTAAAAAATTATTTTCTGCAAATATGCAATATATGCAAAGGTAACTCTGCCTTTGAGTAAATACTCAGAATTCTTTCTGAGTGAAACTTTCCTAGAAGAGAATGGAAACAAAGACTCTAGGTGTTTTGATTAATCCATTAACAAATGTGTATTGAGCAATGATGCAAAATAAAACTTTTTAGCAGCCTGGTTTGCAAATGCCTATCAAATTGCAGAGAATCCATGTAACAATTGTGTTGTGAAATTTTCCAGGAGGGCAATTAAATAAGAGGGACTTGAGAGCAGCTTGTCAATGCCATGCTCAGGCTCCTCCCTAATAAACAGAATTTCCTGGAAATCCCCAGATAATAACACAGATCAGAAGAAATGGAGACAGCAGTTTAACACTATCTTTTGCTAAATGGAAACACATTATAATTACAACAGTAAATATCTATTGACCTATCCTTCTACTGCCTTAAGACCTGCTTTAATAAGTACTTTTTGCAAATTTGAATGTGAAAAGACATTATTTACATAAATAGTTACAAAGGGCCTCTAGTATTATAGTAATTGTGTTTATTGATCTCCGTTTCTCTGAAACTTGCCCCTCACCCCACTAGCAGATCTTCTATTACTGGGAAAAACATTAGGTTGCTAGAAGCTTGTTTTCATCAATAGTAGCCTAATGAAAATCACAACGCTGCTGTCTGCCATGGAGCATAGCTGGAGAAATACTGTGATTAAGCATGCTTGTGTGGAGTGTGAGTATCTATCTCAATGCTTGTTTGCTTGTCTCCCATTTTCCTCCTTCTTACAGATTTTTAAAAGCATTGGCTCTGATGAGACCGTCCAAGGGCAAGGAAGTCGGAGGCTGATCAGCTTTTCTCTCTCAGGTATGTTTTGCTCACCTGAAGGCCTTGTGGAAAGAATAAGAATGTCAACCAACCGTCAGGAGACGTGCTTCGACTTGACTCTTACCCACAAGTTACTCATCATTTCTGTGCTTTAACTTCTCCATCTGTAAAACAAAAATTAAAAATATTCACTGCATTCCCCTCGACCTCATGATGATATTGGAGGATTCAGTAAGTAATAGATGCAAAAGCACTTTGAGGTGACGAGCAGAGAAGCTGCTACTCTACCTTTCCTCTGGTGCCAAGCAGCAGTAATTAAGAGTTTATAAAGTGGAGGTAGGGGAAAGCCTGGGAAGAGGAACAGCCATGGGTCCCTTATCTAAATAGAATCTCACATGATGCTCAGTTGGTAAAATAGATAAAAACTGAGCTGCTCAAAAAGATACATTCATGGAAAAACCAGTGAAATCCAAATAAAATCTGTAATTTAGTTAATAGGGTTTGGTTAATAGAGTAATTTAGTTAAATTTTTAGTTTTCATAATATACCATAGTTCTGTAATATGTTAACAGCGGGGAAACTGGCTAAGGGGTGTTGTACTATCTTTGCAACTCTTCTGTAAATCTAAAATAATTTTAAAATCAAAAGTATAACGAAAAACTGAGTTGTTTTGGGTAAAGCGATATACAAAGCTCAAAGCCCTACACACTCAATTCCACCCTTAGTGGTCTTTGAGGAGACACAATGGCATGAAACTCCAGGTCTTCATGAGCATGGTTTGAAAACTATTGCCTTAGCTTATTGTTAAACCAACCAATGTTACAGGCCATAAATGTCAGAGAGCCAAGTCACAGAAGCGAAGTGTGTAAGCGTCCTTGGGAGATGGACAGTCACCTGGGGCTCTTCATGTCTAAGTGAGCCCCAGTAAAGCAAATGTGGGTCTAAAGATCCATTGATAGCAATTACAGCAAGGTTGCAGGATACAAGGTTGATATACAAAAAGTCAATTGCTTTCCTACATACCAGCAACGAACAAGTAGAATTTGAAATTAGAAACACAATGCCATTTACATTAGCGCCCCTAAAATGATATACTTAGGTATAAATCTAACAAAATATATACAAGATCTATATAAGGAGAGCTATAAAACTGTGATGAATGAAATCAAAGAAGAACTAAATAAATGGAGAGAGATTCCATGTTCATGGATATGAAGACTCAATATTGTCAAAAAGTTAGTTCTTCCTAACTTGGTCTATAGAATCATGCAATCCCAATCAAGACCTCAGCAATAATTTTGTGGATAGTGACCAAATGATTCTAAAATTTATGTGAAGAGGCAAAAGCCTCAGAATACCCAACACACTATTGAAGGAGAAGATCAAAGTTGGACAACTGATACTATCCGAATTCAAGACTTACTATAGAGCTATGGTAGTCAAGATGGAGTGGTACTGGTGAAAGAACAGAAAAATAGATCAATGGAACATAGTAGCCCAGAAGTAGACCCCCATATAGTTCAACTGATTTTTGACAAAGCAGCAAAGGCAATACAATGGAGCAAAAAAAATCTTTTCAACAAACAGTGCTGGAATAACTAGACATTCACATGTGAAAAAAACAGTCTAGATAGACCTTATACCCTTCAAGAAAATTAACTCAAAATGGATCATAGACCTAAATATAAATTGCAAAACTAGAGGGGCTGGCCCTTTGGCATAGTGGTTGAATTTGGTGCACTTCACTTCAGTGGCCCAGGTTCACAGGTTCACATCCCAGGCAGAGAACTATGTGATTCGTCAGCCATGCTGGGGCAGCAACTCACATACAAAATAGAGGAAGATTGGCGCAGATGTTAGCTCAGGGACAATCTTCCTCAAGGAAAAAAAAAGGAAGATTGGTGGCAGATGTTAGCTCAGGGCAAATCTTCCTTGCAAAAAAACATACAAAACTATAAAACTTCTAGAAGATAACATAGGAGAAAACCTAGATGTCCTTGGGTATGGTGATGCCTTTTTAGATACAACACCAAAGACACAATAAATGAAAGAAATAATTGATAAGATGGACTTAATTAAAATTAAAAACTTCTGCTTTTTGAAGGACAATGTCAAGAGAATGAAAAGACAAGACACAAACTGGGAGAAAATATTTGCAAAAGACACATCTGATAAAGGACAGTTACCCAAAATATACAAAGAACTCTTAAAATTCAACAAGATGAAAACAAACAACCCAATTGAAAAATAGGTCAAAGACCTTAGCAGATACCTCATCAAAGAAGATATACAGATAGCAAATAATCATACGAAAAAATGTTCCACATCATATGTCATCAGGGAAATGCAAATTAAAACAACAGCAAGATACCACTACACACCTATGAGAATGGCCAAAATCCAGAACACCGAAAACACCAAATGCTGGCAAGGTTACAGAGCCACAGGAACTCTCATTCATTGCTGGTGGGAATGCAGAATGGTACAGACACTCTGGAAGACATTTCAGTAGTTTCTTACAAAGCTAAACATACTCTTATCATATGATCTGGTGATTGCACTCCTTGGAATTTACCCAAATGGGTTGAAAAGTCCATACAAAAACCTACACGCAGACCTTTATTCATAATTGCCAAAACTTGGAAGCAACCAAGATGTTCTTCAGTAGGTGAATGGATTAACTGTGGTGCTTCCAGATAATGGAATATTATTCAGTGCTGAAAAGACTTGAGCTATCAAGCCATGGAAATACATGGAGGAATTTTGAATGCCTATTACAGTCTGAAAAGGCAATATATTGTATGATGTATGATTCTAACTCTATCACATTCTGTAAAAGATAAAACTATGGAAACAGTAAAAAGATCAGTGGTTGCTAGGAATTGGGGGAAGGAATGATGAATAGACAGAAGACAGAGGGTTTTTAGGGCAGTGAAAGTACTCTGTACAATATTGTAATGATGGACATGTCATTACACGTTTGTCAAAACCCATAGAATGTGGGCCACCCCTGTGGCCGAGTGGTTGAGTCTGCATGCTCCACTTTGGCGGCCCAGGGTTTTGCTGGTTCAGATCCTGGGGGGGGACATGGCACCGCTCATCCAGCCACGCTGAGGTGGTGTCCCACGTAGCAGAACTAGAAAGACCTACAACTGGGATATACAACTGTGTGCTGGGAGGCTTTGGGGAGAAGAAGAAGAAAAAGATTGGCAACAGATGTTAGCTCAGGGCCAATCTTTAAAAAAAAAAAAAAAAACGTAGAATGTACAACACCAAGAGTGAACTCTGGTGTAAACTATGGACTTTGGGAAGAAATAAAACATTTATCACTCATCTGTGATTGTAATGTGTCAGTGTAGGCTCATCAGTTGTAACAACAGTACCATTCCGGTAGGGGATGTTGATAATAGGGGAGGCTATGCGTGTGTGGGGCAGGCAGTAAATAAATGGGAAGTCTCTGTACTTCCTCTTAATTTTGCTGTGACTCTACAACTGCTCTAAAAAGAAAAGTCTTTTTACTTGAAAAAAAAAAGATCCATTAACAATATTAGCATGTGTCTGTCTAGGTTAAGAAAAAAGGAAGAAAAAGGAAACTCAATACTTTTGTATTACTAAATCAGAAAGCTTAACAATTCCTAATTCACTATTCCTGATTTGCTATTCTTATGTTTGTATTGAAATACTTGAGAAGTTACAATTATTTGTACAAACCTTCAGGAACAGTAGAAACCAGGAAAACTACCTGCCAGAAACGAAGAGGAATTTTCACAAACCAAATCTCAGTGAAATCCCAAAGCCTAAGAGGGATGCCACACAGGATGGGCAGCATGGCGTTGGGGAAGGAGAGGAAATCTCTGCCAGTTGGTTCCCATTTTGGCTCTGCCATGAAGACATGGGCTCACAGACCCACCAGAGGAAAGGAACTGCTCCCAAATTGGTTCAAAAGGCTACTTGATAAGGTGATCAGGATTGCTTCATCTCCTATAGCCCCTCAATATATCATTTTTATTACACTTATTTCAAGGCAAAAATTGCCAGCAATGAAATGTGACTGGAGATGTAAAATTAGCAGCTAAAGAAGCAAGCCTGGAGTGGTCGTGGAAGTATACTACTGAGTAGTGGAATAGTTGAATATGTGTGTGTGTTTAATTCACAATGTCTATTTAGAAAAAAAGGGTAAATATTGCTTAAAGTATCATGGTAAATTTCGTGCCTCAAAGAAAGACAAGATAAAAAGATCAGCAAATCTATGTCTAGGCAAAGCCCATAAAGTATCAGAAAATTGATCAGATGCTGGTCATGTCTGAGTGTAAAAGCAGAGATGAGGAGTCCCACGGCAACCAGCTGGACAACCAACCTGACTAAAGATGGACCGATACCAGGACTAGACAACGTATTCATGGATAAATAACAGAAATTTCGAGTTGAAGAATGTATGGAGAAAAGAGTCTACCATATAAACAAGTTGAAGAATGTAACACTCAAGAGAAGAAGAAAGTATTGTGTTGACAGGTATCTACTGAAGAGAAGTGAAGTGTTATCACTCGTCCGCTCAGAGTCTCAATGAAATACAGGGAAGTGCGGGACCTATGAAGTACGAGATCTAAGATGAAGAAAAACGATAAAAGGGAGTTCTTTGAATCTGGCAAAAATAAAAACTTAGAAAGCCAAGCGTATTGGTTTCCTATTGTATTTCTTTCCTATTCCAGTTAATTCCTGAACAAATTACCACACACATAGTGGCTTAAAACAGCACAAATGTATTCTTACTTTTCCAGAGGTCAGAAGGCCAAAATGCATTTTAAGGGATTAAAATCAAGGTGTCAGCAGGCCTGGTTCCTTCCTGGGGTCTCCAGAGAAGAATCCATTCCTTGTCTCTTTCAGGGTCTAGATGCTGCCTGCATTTTTTGGCTCATGGCTGCATCACTCCGATCTCTGCTTCAATGGCTCATCACTTTCTCCTCACTTTGCTCCCCAGCCGCCTCCCTTTTATAAGGACTCTTAGGATGACAGTGGGCCCACCTGGATAATCCAGAATAATCTCCCCATCTCAATCAAGATCCTTAATCACATCTGCAAAGTCCCTTTTACCATGTAGGGTGACATATTCATAGGTTCCAGGGACCAGGTCATGGTCATCTTTGAGGGGTCATTTTTCTGTCTATCATAGTCAAGCAGAGACTGAAAATAAATTCTAAAAGGTGCAATCATAGCATTAAAAATGAGCCTTTGAAAGCAGTAGAGAGCACAACCACCCCTACAGCATGGAATCAGTGATATATATGGGAGACTGACTTGAAAGTCTCTCCCACAATGCTTAGATGAAGGGCAAGACATAAAAAGGATGAGGAAATAAAAAGATGGATGACACATACCGAGCCGACATATAGGTAATTGGTGCTTTTGATGAAGAGATCAAAGCAAATTGAAAGGAAATAGTAAAAGGAGAAAATTTTCTTGAGCCGAATATAATTTTGAATCTTCAAATTAGACTATCAGGTACTAAGAAAAAGAAGAAAAAAAATGTATGTGCAGAGACCAACACCTAGACAAATGCCAACTTTTGAAAGAAAAAAATGTTCAAGTACAGACACAGTAGCTCTCTGGGCAGAAAAAGCATGAGAATACACGTTTTACGAAAGAGTAAACCTCATGTTAATCTCAGACTTGTCTCCTATGGTACAGAATGCCAAAATAATGAAGCAAAGTCTACAGAGTTTTGAGAGTAGAATATTTTAACCCAAGATTTCTATGCCCACCAGGTTGTCATTTATATGAGAAGGCAAGAAAAACACATTCTCACGTTTGCGAGGGCTCAAAGAACATCACCCTTGCATCTTACCTGCAAATCATATATAAACATGTACTCCAGCATATAAAGAGATAAATTCAAGAAAACTCAAGAACTGGAGACACTGCAATGTGAAACAACCGATTTTAGAATTTAGAATGAGAAATGATCAGAAAGGTAGATCATGGAATTGCCTTCTCTGGAAAGCTTCAAAAGTACAGTAGACACATCAAAGCAAAATTGTTGATGCAAATGCTTTCCTTCTCAAATCTATTTATATATTCTGTTTTTCCCACTTTTGGGGGTAATAAATTTCCTAGATAAATAATATCCCCTTAATTTTTAATGAATTCCTCTTTTAGCACTCTAACCTAAAAATATCAGAAATGCAGATAAAGAGTTATTCACAAGTGTATTGGAAACAATTTAAACATTTAAAATTAGGGACTGATTAAATAAATTACCATACAGCCAAGTAATGAAATAGTAGATAATCGTAATAATTATGTATACAAAATGTTCTAAAAGGCGTGAAACATCTTTATGATAGAATCTAGGCAAAAGAAAAAGTTTAGGATGCCATATTGTATACACAGTATGGTCTCAACTATGCAAAGAAAAATACTGGAAGGAAATGAGGAAAGAGTCTGGTAATGGTTGACACTAGATGGTACAATTTGGAATAGTCATAAAATTCTCCCATTAGTGTGTCATGTACTTTTGGAAAATTATAAATCTGTCCTTATAGATATCCATTCCAGCAATTTTCTAGATGAAGAAATTGAGACCTGAAAGAGTTAAATCAGTTTCCTCAACAAAGTTCCATAGTATGTTCCAGAACTAAAATCTAAGTATACTGACTCCCAGGCCAGTGCACTTTTAATTACACTCCTTATTGCAGCAGTTTTCAAACATTTTTACTTCATGAAACATATATTTTAATAAGATGCAAATTGAACTTAAATTGTAAATCTTTATAAAGTATAAAAGTTTACTGCAGGAAGTGAAAGAAGACCTTGAAAAAAAATGAAGAAACATATGCTCTTGAATGAGGAGTATTATAGAGATACCAATTCTTCCAAAATTCATCTATAAATTCAATGCAATTCCAATCAAAATCCCAACTTTTTGGAGGATGGTTATTAAGAAATTAATAAAATTAATCTAGAAGAATAAATGTGTGAGTGATAGAGCAAAGTGGGGTTTTTTTGGAAAAAAGAACAATGAAGAGTGACTAAATTTATCAGGTATCAAACATGATAAAGACATATTGATACAGGTATAGATGAGTCATTTGATGGAACAGAGTATAGAAAAAAGACCTATTTATACTTGAGAATTTAACCTGTGCCAAGGTTGGCATTTTTATAAACAGGTAATATGACATTTTAGTTAAAAGCATAGACTTTGGAATCAAAGAGAAAGGTCTAAATTTCGTTTCTGACATTGACCAGCTCTGAAAACCTCATCAAGTTACTCAATTCATAAGCTTCCATTTTCTCTTCCTCGAATCAGGGATATGATATCTACCTTGTAGAGTTTATGGGTAGGATTAAATCCGATAATGTATTTGAAGGACATAGACTGGTTCCCAGAATTTAGTGACCAGCCAATAAATGGTAGGTGGTAGTGGTGGAGGTGATGGTAGTCATATTATTTTATGATGAGTAAATCTATATGTCTGTCACACTCTGCGTTAAGGTCCCCAACACCATCCCAGATTTGATGATTCTCTGGGAGAACTCAGCACATGGCCCTACTCATGGCCATGTATGGTATTACATTGAAAGGATGCAAAGCAAAATAAGAGAAGAGGTGCTAAGAGTGAAGTCTACAGGAAACCAGGGGCAGGCTTCCTCGAGTCCTCTCCCAGTGAGATCACACAGAATGTGCTTATTTCCGCCAACAAGTTGCGACAATACATATGAAATATTGTGTACCAGAGAGGATCGTTACAGACTCAGTGGCCCTGGTTTTCAGTGAGGGCTCATGACACATAGGCACCTTCTGCCTGGCATGTACCAAGATTCTGGACTCCCAGAAGGAAAGCAGGTGTTCAGTATAAACCACATAGTTTGTACAAACCATTTAGGAACAGCGAGCCACCCTTCTCAGTCCTGGATCCAAGTTCCCAGACACTAGCCAAGAGCCAACCTTATAAACAGGACTTTCTAAGGAGAGACGTCTCAGGCGGCTGTCTTACCTCTGTTCTCCTCATGGGTTTATCCCAGGTTTTGCAAATTTCTGTGATGCTTGTTGTACTTTCTATCCTTTGTCCCCTGATGGGTGTATTATAATGCAAGAGAGTAAGAATAATTTTATTATGGAGATAACCGCAAATCAACTCAAAGGAACTTTTAAGTAAATTCACATGAAAACTTCTGTACTTTTTCATCAGTAACTAATTACTCACACCTCACAACTTACACCGTGGTTGGGAAATCAATTCAGTGTATCTTTACCTGAGTTACTTTCACTTATATGTAAAAGGGAATAATTTGGGGAGGGAATACTTCAATAATGTAAATTTTTAATTATGTTTTTTGATATCATAAATATATTTCCAATAACTATAAAAGGATTTCAAATTACCCCAGAATAATTATAATCCATTATCACAAATGGTCTTGCTCTCTGTCTGTCTGTCTCCCCCGCCCCCAACAGCATGAAATTTACACGACCAGACAATTTCAATTCAATGCAACAGCTCAGTTTTCCACACTTTGCCCTCCCTAACATTATGGTTTCTCAAAATTCTCCTCACTGATAGGCACTTAGCTCCATGGGGCCATGTTTTCTTTTTCATTCCTCTATTATCTTTTTTCTTTGCTCTTTTAACCCTCTTCTCTCTCTTTATTTCTCCTAATTCTCTCTTGCCTTATTCAGTTAAGACTATATTTATTGTGAGACAACAGCCCTTGTTTTTCTATGTCTCCACTTTGCAAGGGAATTTTCACCTAGACTTGTTGAACTTTCAAAGTTGGATTTCCTCCCTCAGTGTCCACCCAAGTTTCCTGGGTGACCCTCAGCCCCTTACCCCGGTCTGCCCGAGGGACATCAGAAGTCCAGTCCAGTAAGGGCCAATGGTCCTCTCTTGAAAAACATAGTGACTACAGTGCCAGTCATATTGATTTATTACAAGGTTTTCTCACCAAAACAATTTAATATATGCCAGTAGATGTTCCATATAGCTGGTTCTATAGACATATCAATCCATATTTGTAATGAGGTAGAAAATGGTCTAAAAATTGAAAGATTTTTCATTTTTTTTAGACTTGTTCTTATTTTATATTGACTTTTCCCCTTTGTGTAAGGCCTGATACGATCTTTAACCTCACTAAAACACATTTAAATTAAAATATCCTTTATTTTATAGATTTCCAGGCCATGGGGTTGAAGAAAGGGATGTTTTTCAACCCTGACCCTTACCTGAAGATCTCCATCCAGCCCGGAAAGCACAGCATCTTCCCTGCCCTCCCTCACCACGGACAGGAGAGGAGATCCAAGATCATAGGCAACACCGTGAACCCCGTCTGGCAGGCCGAGGTGAGTGCCATGGGCCCTGGAAAGAAGCCCACGTGACAGAGTGAAACAACTAGATATGAAGCTGCCCCTGTGCTACTCCCTCCTTCCTTGGAGCCTCAAACTCTGCTGCTAAGGTCATGGCTCTCCTGGTCTTAGAAGGGAGCCATGTTCTCTCTGGGTTACAACTCTCAGGGGTCTTGATCAAGTCCCTCAAGGCCATCCCAGGAAACTATTCATTGCCTCTGCACTCAGTAGCCATGGGACGGCCTCTTCCTCTGATTCAGAAGCTGCACTTGAAAGCAGGACAGCTTTCTCTCTGCCTTTGTGTGGGAGAAGGAAGAGAAATGTTTTGATCTGAGCATTCTCACGCTCTTGCCATGCATGTGGTCCTTAAGCAAGGGTGCCAAATTTTAAATGTGTCACTCTGGACCAGTTTCAGAGATTCTAAAACTGTCAGATTCCTGGGACGGGCAAATCAAGAAGCCCTAGACTATCCTTGGGGGTGCCATTTTCTTTGATTTAAGTAGACATGAAGCCTCATGGTTCATCCCATCTTCCTGGTTTGCACCGTGCTCAGCAATTTGCTGGAGTATCAAATAGTTTGTTTTGTCAAATGGAGACCCTTCTTCTCTGCCGAATGTGTCTCCTCTGCCAGCCAGGAGCTAAGAGGTTCCTCAACAAAGACACGTGACAGGCTCAGCCTCATGTGACCAGGTCCTCTCCTAGAGAACTAGGAGAAAGTTGTCACAACCCATTCGGCTGCCTAGCTCACATGCTGTAGCTTGAGGGGATGACCTGCAGACTGTGGGTTTGGGAGCAGCTTAGGGCAAGAGAGTGGCCACAATATAATGTAAGGGTCACACAAACCTTGGTTCAAATCCCAGCTTGGTCAGTTCCTACTTGTGTCAATTTGAAGAACCAGTTATCCTCCATCTGTGCCTCAGATTGTCTTCATCTGGCTGTTACTGATGGAAGTGTACTGCTCCGACCCAAGGCATTTGCTTTTGACAGGGTACCTTCCTTTACTCTTCAGATTCGATCATCTCTGACGTAGAACATTCAAGCATTCTTGACAAGAAAGTCTAATTAGATGTTTGGCGGCAAATCTTTTCTGTTGTCTCTTAAATGATACCACCTACTTCCTAGGCTTCATTAACCCTGACCCAGGCTTTACGGAAGAGCAATGTTATAGCTTTAAGTGGGCAGAAGTGAAATGGAGATGTACTTAAACGTCCTTCGGCTTGATTGTCCACAGATTCTAAAGGACTGGTAGTCCCGCGAGGGTGGAATAATGGCTCTTCAATTATTTGTTCCTTCAGCCCTGGCTAGTCTCGCCAGTTATTTCTGGACTCCTCACTGCATTCCCAGGGGTAATACAAGATGCCACGGGAATTTATGGCACATGGGGAGAAAAGCCTTCTCTCTTCTGAAGATCTTTAGAGCAACTTGTTCTAAGACATTTCGTCATAAAGGTATTATACGTCTCAAAGAACCTTTGTAAAATCCAGCACCATCAGAATGTTTCTTGGCTAAAAATGTCAACTAGAATCCACTTTAAGTTCTGAAATGATTTCTGAATCCTCACTTAGGATTTATTTTGCTCTGGAAGGGTCCTGGGAAACTCTCCCTAGTCCTGTGCTCTTGATCTCCTCCACTCCATCCAGCGTGCTGTGGGTAAGGTTAGCGTTCTAAAAAGAGTTTCTCCACAGGTCTCCCCGATGAGGCTCAGAGTGAGGGTAACTGGTTTCTCAAGCTAGTAACTGACTAAACTGTGATTTAAACCAAGGTTTGTGTGACCACAAAGCTGCCCTTTCAGCTCCTAAATTAGGCAGCAGTCCCCAGTGCCCAAATGTGGACGTCAGAGCTCATATGCAGAGCATCCCAGGTCTCCTCTGACAGGGCCTCGCCTACCACTTGTGTCAGTTAGGGATGCCTTTGGCTCTAAGCCGCAGGAAGCCTGGCCAGCTGTGGCATTTCTCACAAGCAGGAAGTCCAGAGGGAGGTGGTCCAGGCAGTGCGGCTACTGAGTACAGCTCTGGCCAGGGGCCCAGCTCTCTGGGTCTTCCCGCTGCACCATCCTTAGCAGATGGCCCTCGCCCTCCTGTTTGAAAGCCTCAAAGCCAAGTTCCAGGGAGGAAGAAAGCGAAAATGCTAAAGAAGCCTTCTCCTTGTAAGGTTTAGCATTTTTATTCTGTAAGAGAAGCCCTTCCCAGCAAAAGCCCTATTACCTGTCACAGGACCTCACCTGGATGGGGAAACCTGGAGTTCCGCTTCCCTGACTCTGTGCCAGGGAGGCCGGGGAGAAGGTGGTTGAACAGGAAAATTGAATAAACCAGTTTATAGCATCTGCAGTGTGCTTCAGCTTCACTGCCTGGAACCTTCCAGCTCAGACATTGTGCTAAGGCCACTCTCGGTAGCTGTCCCCCAGTGCCCCTCGTGCTTTCACACGGCTGCATAAATTGTGTCTTTGCTTACATCTGCTAAAATGTGCATCCCCAGCTACTCCAACTAGCAACTCCTGCTCATCCGTGAGTCTCAGCTAAAACACCACCTCCCGTGGGAGATACTCCTGATGCCCCCACCCCAGGCCTCAGGAGGAAGGTGCTCCCTCCTCTCTGCTCCCTTGTCCAGACCTCGACCATAGTGTCTTTTGTTTCCACATCTGTCTTCCCATGACACTTGAGCTCCTCAAGGAAAGGAATCACATTCAGTTCATCTTGGTACTTCCGGTTCTTGGAACCTACTAATAATATAGGCTGTGTAGGGCTTACTGTGGCAAGCAGTGTTCTAAATGTTTTCTGTAATTATCTCATTTAATACTCACAACAAGCCTATGGGATATGTACTATTTTTATTCCCATTTAAAGATGAGGAAACCAAGGCACAGAGAGTTAACTAATTTTCCCAAGGTTATACAGCTGGTAAATGCCGGAACCAGAATTTAAACCAGGTCTTCCGCCTTTAGAGTCTGACACTGATCAGTTTCGTGTGTAGGTGGTAGAAAAAGAAGCTGCTGGAAGGACACAAAAGTGATTGATAGATGAGTCCTCTTAGGCTGGTGGAAGAAGACAAAACAATGAAATAAATGTTCTGTCAAGGTATGGACGGAATGCCACAGAACACTGAGGGCAGACTTCACAGACGGTGTGCCATTGGACTTGGGTCTTGACAAGTGATGACATTTTGGGGGAGGGGAAGGGCATTCCAGGTGGAAGGAACAGCATGTTCAAAGGTACCAAGGCAGCCCACAAACACTCAGGGAACTGTTTAGAAATGTCATGTGGTTGGCGCTTGTGGTGTGCACGGACAAGTGATGGCGACTGGGCCGGGCTCGCTTCAGTCACACATGTCCGGCGTGGTTCCCTTATTCCTTACAAATAAAAGCTAATGTTGATGGCTTCCGGTCTCACTTATACCTCGGTGAGTGACATGAAGATTCCCTGCTCCTACAGGATTCATGTGAGTCTGTACATTTCTATGCAAGAAGGTAAATGAGAACCAAACTGTTCGACTTTCTGTATTTACTGATTAACATACAAAGGATACTCAGTGAGAAATAACTGAAGTTGCTTGCACTTAAGAGCAAGAATATCATTTAATGTGTAATTTAAATGCTAAACATATTTCGATGATTAATGTTGCGTTAAAGTCTTACGTGATTTTTTCAAATTTATGCAAGTTCAAACTTAGAATATATTTTTTTGCCAATTAAACAGTCTAAATCTTAGAAAAATTAAAGTTGCCATCAGAATTTTTAAATGAGAAGGGAAAATTGAGAGAAATACAAATTAAACATAATGCAAACTGAAAAAAAATTAAAAAGAAGACTTCCATGTTGATTGATCTATTTCCTCTTTTTTATTATTACTGTAATTAGAAACTGTTTTCACCCGGGGAACACTCTCCTTGATTTTCAGGTCTGTTTACTTTCCAGGCTGGATATAATGAGCACTTATAAGATTGCAGCTACGTGAGAAGTTAAACAGAAACAGCAGCAACTAGAATCTTGGTTATCTATTCAGAGAGCTTATGTAGAGAGTATATTTATACCTCTAAATAAAACAAGGAACTCCTAAAAGCAAATTCTCAGAAATATCAAGTGGATTGAGCAAATATTAAAATCGAGCCTAAGGCCCTGGTGTGTGTTAATCTCCACCCCATTCTCCCTGTCTGTGCCTTCAAAGCTGGGTGGATTAATCCCCACACATGTGCTATTGGCCTGCTCCACTCTGGTCACAAGATGAAAAGATTGGAGAGAGAAAGCCTAGCCCTGTGGAACTTATATTCTAATATGAGAAAACAAAAAATAAGTGAACAAGATAGTTTTAGTGGAAGATAAGTAACATGAAGGAAATATCACATCATAATATGATGTGCGTGATTGAGAGGAGCTACCTTAGATGGAGGTGGTCCAGGAAGGTCTTTCTGAGTTGCTGTCACGTGAACTGAGAAGCCAGACACACGAACACCTGATTAGATGTGCGTTTCAGACAGAGGAAGCAGCTCGTGTGAAGACCTGAGTGTAACAAGCTTGGCGTGTTTAAAGGGCGGCAGGAAGGTCATTGTGGCTGGAGCATAGCAAGTGTGTAAGGGACGGAGTGGGGCATAAGAAGAAGTTGGAGAGAGGGCCAGGGACCAGCATCTTGTAAGTAATGAAAAGTGATTGGGATTTCATTCTAAATGTGGTAAGAAGCCATTGGAATAGGGAAGCATCATGCTCTGATGAAAATTTTATTAAAATGTTCCTGCTGCCATGTGTGGAATGGATTCTAAAGAGTCTAAAATGGAAGCAGTTGATTTCTGCTTCTGGCTCTCGTGGAGCAGCACATAGCCTACTACACAAAAACACCTAGAAAAGACAAATAAAATATTTTTTTAAAAGAACATTTCTGATGACATCAGAGAATGGTTAAGACAACCAGAACTTGTGTGGTGAAGATCCTAGAAAGAAAGGAATTTCAAGTGAGCCAACTTTCTGCAACTGCTTTTCAGTAATTTATCAGCAATCTGAGTTTCCATGTGGATAAGCTACAAAATTAAGAGCAATTCAAACACAGTGAGAGAAGGACGTACGCCAGTGCAATGAAAAAGATAAATGCAGAAATCACTGAATTTGAAAACTAATGCATAATAGAGAAAGTTGGCAAAAATAAAAATGTAATGATCTTACATATGTTAAAAAGATAAGAGAATACTATAAAAACATTTATGGTAATAAATTTGAATGGAAGATTCCTAGAACAACACATCTTACTAAACTGACGCAAGAACAAATAGAAATGCTGAATAGTCTTATATCTATTAAGAAAATTGAATCTGTAATTTAAAACCTTTCCACAAAGAAATCCCTAAGACAAGATATTGTCACTGTTGAATTCTCCCAAGTGTTTAATGAAGAAATAACAATAATTGTATACAAATTCTTCCAGAGAAAAGAAACTTGTTTTATGAGGCCAACTTGTTTTGTAAGACCAACAAAACTTTGATATCAAAATTTGACAGGGTCAGTACAAGAAAGGTCAATTATAGTCCAAGCTTTCTCATGAAAATCCATGTAATTATCCTAAATAAGACATTCACTAATTGAATCCAGCAACATAAAAAGGCTAATACTTTATGAAACTGAGTTTATTCCAAAAATTCAAAAAATCAGTTGATGCAGTGGTTTCCCTCTGGCACCAGTGTACTCATCATTTAATGAGCTCTAGCTGAACAAGGAACTGAGTAACTAGTTCTCTATCCTGTGGTTTCTACTGGGCAGACTTCTCACAAATCTGCCAATGGTAAAACACCCAGGAAACAATTAGACACAATGCCTGCTCACAGGAGTATGCCAATATTACCAGACATTCACCTAACTTCCGGTTCAAGAACTTCCCTTCCAGTATCTGGCATAATAACTGCTTAGGACTGTAGACAGGTGTGCACTTCCAGATCGCTGCTATCGACTCTTTGTTCAAAGTCATCAAGCTGTATGCTACCCACCACATGTGTAACAATTATGCCAAAAGACATCTAGTTAGGACACTTGCATATGGAGGATGTGTTTAAAATCCACTATCATGGAAAATATTTCATTCTCAAACAAAACAACAAAAATCTTCCTGTTATTGGTAATTATGAGCATCAGAATTTTTGTCTGAAGTATATAACTGCAAATAGAAAAACAATGCACAGACTCAGGTATTGACATGATGTTGTTTTTTTGATTTTCAGTTGTGTGTAATTCTTTTTTGGTCTCTAATATTCTTTACATGATTATTTTTATCCTTATCATCTTTATTAAGAGATAACATATACATAAATACAATTAGTTACATACAAAAAGTGAAAAAACTCAAAGCAAACAATTTGATGAGCTTTGACAATTGTATATTCTTATGAAACCACACTATATTAAAGATACAGACATTTCCATCACCCCTAAATGATCACTAGTACAACTTTTCAGTTCTGATTTGACTTCATTCCTTGCCACAGTTACACTCTGAACTGTTTTTTATCACTGTAGATTAGTTTGCATTTTATATGAATGGGATCCTACAGTATATACTCTTTTCTTTCTGGCTTCTTTTGCTCAGAATAATGTTTTTGGATTCATCTATGTTGTTGCATATGTTACCAGTTTTTTCTTTTTAGTGCTGAGTAACATTCAATGGTGTGGCTATACTACATATTGTTTATCCACTCACCTGTTAATGGACACTTTGATTGTGTCCACATATTCACTATTGTGAACAAAGCTGCTATGAGTATGTGGTATAAGTCTTATTTCTCTCAGGAAATACTATGAGTAGAATAGCTGGGTCATTTTGGTGAGTGGAAGCTGCCAGAAAGTTTTCCAATGCGGTTGCACCAGTTCATGCTCCCATCAGTAGTGTCTGAGAGTTCCAGTTGGTCCACATCCTCATGAACACTTGTTATTGTCATTCTTTTTAATTTTAGCTGTTCTAGTAGATGTTAAGTAGTAACTTATTGTGGTTTTAGTTTGCATTTCCATGATGACTAATGATATTGAGAATCTTTTCAAGTACTTATTGGCCATTTTTATATCTTCTTTTGTGAAGTGTTTGCTCAGATGTCTAACAATGAGTTTTGAATAGTCTTAAATATTCTGATTCAAGTCCTTTGTCACACATATATTTTACAAATATATTCTCCCATTTTGTGGCTGCCTTTTTGTTTTCTTAATGGTATATTTTAAAGAGCAAACATTTTTTATTTTTATAAAGCCCAGTTTATCAAAAATTTTCTTTTATGGTTCATGATTTCTTCATTCTATCTAAGATATCTACTGAAGTTAGCAAAGATTAATGCCTAAGTTTTCTTCTAGGAGTTTTATAGTTTTAGCTTTTTTGTATAGGCCTAGGATCCAGTTCCAGCTAATTTTTGTGTATGGTGTGAGGTAAGGATTGACATTCGTTTCTTTCCATATGGACATTGAATTCTTGCAGCACCATTTGTTGAAAAGACTTTCCTTCCTCCTTGTACTGAGTTGGTACCTTTGTAAAATTTCACTTGAACAAATATGTGTGGGTCCGTTTCTGGGCTCTCTATTCCATTCCATTGGGCAATCTGTCCTTCCTTGCATCATTATGACTCTGTCTTGATTACTATAGCTTTCTGGTAAATCTTGAAACCAGGTAGTAAATGTCCTTCAACTTTGTTCTTCATTTTAAAAAATCGCTTTGGCAACTTCCAGTTTCTGGTTCCACATGAGAGCTTAGAAGTTGCCAGTCCATCCTAACAACAAGTGAAAAGCTGAACAGACTAAAAAACCAACAACTCTTCTTGGATTCATAAGAGAGGAGAGGATACCATGGCCTCCAAGATTAGAGAGAGAGACAGTTGATACAGGGAGTCATGGCTTACCAGAGCAGAGACTGTCAACAGAAACCACCACAAGAACCATTACCAGGGTAGGAAAACCTGTAATTGACAAATTTCTGGAGACCGCATGTGCACAATTTTGACAGTTAAAAACTCCAGGGGGACCCACTTGTAGGGTCACCCCCACAATATTATGAGATTTACCTCCAGGAGCTCAACCAGGTTCTCACAGTAAATATCAGAGAAAAATCCCCCATGCTTCCAGCAGGTGGAGGGGAAAAGGAGCCATCTTTTAAATACTTCAGAGCCCTCTGTTCTTCTTAACAAGGCCTGCACTCAGGAAATAAGTTAAGCAGAGCCTAACCTGCTGAGGTATTATCAGAACCTAACTGACCTCAGGGAAGGAAAACACCTAACTCCTGCCCCTCTAGCCATCCTGCCCCACCTAAGGGGGGAAAAATCTGAGAAACACTTGTGAAGTTCACACTCCAGAGGCACAGGCTCACTAAAATACTGAGACCTAATCATAAGACTGTAGAACACTTCCCCTGTCCCCACACCTCACCACCACATTATTAAGGGCCTATTTATAGACTTTATCTGGCACATCATGTCTGGCTCTCAAGAAAAATTTACAAGGCATAGTAAAAGGCAAAAAACACAATTTGAAGAGACAGACCAAGCATCAGAATGAAACATGGCAGGGATGTAGAAATTATCAGTTGAAAATTTTAAAACAACTAGGATTAATATGTGAATGGCTCTAATGGATAAAGTTGATAACATGCAAGAACAAATGGGCAATGTGAGCAGAGAGATGGAAATCCTAAGAAAGAACCAAAAAAAGGGATGGAAATCAAAAAACCTGTAAGAGAAATGAAAAATGCCTTTGACGAGCTTGTTAGTAGACTGGACATAGTTGAGGAAAAAAATCTCTGAGCTATAGGATATATGAATAGAGTCCTCAAAAACCAAAAGGCAGAGAGAACAAAGACTAGAAAAAAAAGACAACAGAGCGGAATATCCAAAGACAGTGGGACAACTACAAAAGGAATAATATATGCATATGGGAATACCAGAAGGAAAAGAAAGAGAGAAAAGAACAGGAGAAACGTATGAAACAATAATTCTGAGAATGTCAGATACCAAACCAAAGCTCTAGGAAGCTCAGGAACACCAACCAGAATAAATGCAAAAGAAAAAAATAATGACAGTTAAGCGTATCATTTTCAAACTACAGAAAATCAAAGATAAAGAAGAAATCCTGAAAGAAGTCAGAGGAAAAAAACTTCTTACTTACAGAGGAACAAAGATAAGAATCATATGCAACTTCTTCTCACAAAAATGCAGATAAGAAGAGAGTGGGGTGAAGTGTTGTGAGAAGTTGTTGAGAGAAAGAAACTACCAATCTGGAATTCTGTACTCTGTGAAATTATCCTTCAGAAATGAAGGAGAAACAAGGACTTTTTTCAGACAAACAAAACTGAGGGAATTTTGTTGTCAGTAGACCTGCCTTACAAGAAATGTTGAAAGATGTTATATAAAGAGAAGGAAAATAATGTAAGTCAGAAACTCAGATCTACACAAAGAAAGGAAGGAATAAGTGAAAGTAAAATAAACAACTTTTCTCTTTCTTATTGTTATTTTTCTTATTGTTTCTTATTGTTATTGTTAATTTTTCTAACAGAAAACAGCTTGTCCCAAATAATAGCAAAAATGTATTCAATTATGGATGCTCATGTGTATATATAATATATATATAATTATATTTGCTATATATAAGTGAAATAAATGACAGCAATGATACAAGAAATGGGAGGAGGGAATTAGGATTATTTTGTTATTATAAAATACTCACACTACTTGTGAAGTGGTATAGTGTTGAGAGTGGACTTGGATTAGCTTTAAATGTATATTGCAAACTCTAGGGCAGGTACTAAAAAAGTGAAGAAAAAAAAAGAGGTATAACCGACTATTGAGAAAGGAGAGAAAGTGAAATCATAAGAAATGCTCAATTAAAACCACAAAAGGCAGAAAAAGAGTGGAAGACAAAAATAGGAGCAAAGAACAAGTGCAACAAATAAAAAACAGTAACGAATAAGGTAGATGTTAATCCAACTATATCAATACTCACTTCAGATGTCAGTGGTCTAAATACACTAATTAAAAGACAAGAGATTGTCAGAGTGGATCAAAAATATGACCCAACTATATGTTGTCTACAAGAAACCTACTTTAAATATAAATACATATAAAAATTGAAAGTAAATGGATAGAGATAAATGTACCACACTGCAACTAATCAGTAGAAAGTGGGAATAACTACATTAATTTCAGACAGAGCACACTTAAGTAAGGAAAGTTATCAGGGATAAAGAAGGACATTACATAATGATAAAAGGGTCAATTCTCCAAGAAGACATAATTCTTAATGTCTATGAACCTAAGAACAGAATGTCAAACTACATGAGGCAAAAACTGATAGACTGCAAGGAGATCTAGATAAATCCACTATCAATAGTAAGAGAGTTCAATATACCTTGCTCAGAAATGGACAGATCCAGAGATCCAGCAGTCAGAAAATCAGTAAGGACAGAGTTGAACTTGAACTCAACACCACCATCAATCAACTGGATATCGTTGACATCTATAGATTACCTCATCCAACATCAGCAGAATACACATTTTTCTTACACTCGTGGAGCATTCACCAAAATAGACCAAATTATGGGCCTTGAAACACATCTTAAATTGAAAAGGAAAGAAACAACACAATGTCTGATCTCAGACCACAATGAATAAACTATAAATCAGTAACAGAAATAGAACTGGAAAATTCCAAAATACATGGAGATTAAACAATACATGTCTAAATAATAATAGGTCAGAAAATAAATTTCAAGAGAAATTTTTAAGTGTTTTGAACTAAATTAAAATAAAAACACAACTTATCAACATTTGTGGGATACAATGAAAACAGTGCTTAGAGGGAAATTTATAGCATTGAATGGATATATTATAAAATAAAAAGACTTAAATCAATAATCTAAGACTCTAGTAAAGTAGGAAAAGAAGAGTGAGTTAAATTCAAAACAGGTGAAGAAAAGAAATAATAAGAATTAGAGCAGAAAGCAATGAAATTAAAACAGGAAATCAATAGAGAAAATCGATGAAACCAAAAACTGGCTCTTTGAAATGATCAATAAACTCAATAAGCCTCCAGCTAAGCTAACTAAAAAAAAAGAGAGAACACAAATTATTAATATCAGAAATGAAAGAGGTGAATCACTACAGATCCCATGGAAATTAAAAGGATAATAAAGAATACTATGAACAACTCTATGCCCACAAATTTGGTAACCCAAATAAAATGGACCAGTTCTTTGAAAGACTCAATCTGCCCAAACTCATGCAAGAAGAAATAGATGATCTGAGTTGGCCTATATCTATTAAAGAAAGTGAACCAACAACTAATAACTTTCCAAAACAAAAAGCACCAGGCCCAGATGGGTTCACTGGTGAATTCAACCAAACATTTAATGAAGAAATTTTACTAATTCTCTACAGTCTCTTTCAGAGAATAGAAGCAGAAGGAATATTCCTAACTTATTCTATGAGGCCAGCATTACCCTAATACTAAAATCAGACAAAGACATTCCAAGAAAAGAAAACTGCAGACCAATATCTCTCATGAACATAGGTGCAAAACCCCTGAGCAAAATATTAGCAATTTGAATCCAAAAAAGCATAAAAAAGAATTATATGCCACAACCTAGTGGAATTTATTCCAAGTATGCAAGGCTGATTCAATGATCAATTAATGTAATCCATCACATCAACACACTATAAAAGAAAAATCACATGATCATATCGATAGATGGCAGAAAAAGCATTTAACAAAATCCAACACCCATTCATTATAAAAACTCTCAGTAAACTAGGAATAGAGGAAAACTCTCAACTTGATAAAGGCTTTCTATAAAAAACCTACTGCTAACATCATACTAATGGTGAGAAACTCAAAGCTTTTCCACTAAGATAAGGAACGTGGCAACGATGTCCCCTCTCACCAGTCCTTTTCCACATTGTACTGGTAATCTTTGCTAATGCAATAGGCAAGAAAAGGATATAAAAGTTATATAGATTTGGAAGGAAGACCCAAAACTGTTCACAGATGATATGATCATCTATGTAGAAAATCCGAAAGAACTGACAAAAAACTCCTAGCTCTAATAACTGATTATAGCAAGATTGCAGAGTACAGGATTAATATAGAAAAGTCAGTTGCTTTCCTATATACCAACAATGAATAAGTGGAATTTGAAATTTAAAACAGATGAAATACTTAGGTATAACTCCAACAAAATACGTACAAGATCTACATGAGGATAACCACAAAACTCCGATGAATGAAATCAAAGAACTAAATAAATGGAGATATATCCCATGTTCATGGATAGGAAGATAATATTGTCAAGATGTCAGTTCTTCTCAACTTTATCTACAGATTCAATATAATCCCAATCAAAGTTCCAGCAAGTTATTTTTATGGTATTGACAAACTGATTGTAAAGTTTACATGGAGAGGCAAAAGACACAGAATAGCCAACACAATATATTGAAGGAAAAGAGCAAAGTTGTAGGACTGATGCTACACAACTTCAAGGCTTACTGTAAAGCTGCAATAATCAGGACAACGTTGCCAAAATAAATAAAATAAACAGATCAATGGAACAGAATAGAGAGCCCAGAAATAGACCCCTATATAGTTGACTGATATTGTCAAAGGAATAAAGACAATACAATGGAGCAAAGATAGTCTCTTCAACAAATGGAGCTGGAACAACTGAACATCCACATGCAAAAAAAATGAATCTAGACACAGACCTTACACCTTTGACAAAAATTAACTCAATATGGATCATAGACAGAAATGTACAATGCAAACTATAAAACTCCTCGAAGGTAAGAGGAAACCTAGCTGACCTTGGGTAAGATGATGCCTTTTTTAGATACAACAGCAGAGACACAATCTATGAAAGAAATAACTGATCAGCTGGACTTTGTTAAAATTAAAACTTCTGCTCTGTGAATGACAATATCAAGAGAATTAAAGGACAAGCCACAGACTGGGAGAGAATATTGCAAAAGACACATCTGATAAATGAGTTATCCAAAATATACAAAGAACTCTTAAAACTCAACAGTAAGAAACCAAACATCCTGATTTTAAAATGTGCCAAGGATCTTGACAGACACTTCACCCAAAAATACACAGACAGCAACTGATCATACAGAAAGATGCTCCACATCATATGTCATCAGGGAACAGCAAATTAAAACAATAATAAGTACCACTATACCTATTAGAATGCCCAACACTAAATGCTGACAAGGACTTGGAGCCACAGGAAGTCTCATACATAGTGGTGGGAATTCCAAGTGGTACGGCCACTTTGGAAGACACTTTGGCAGTTTCTTAAAAACTACATATACTCTTACCACACATTGCAGCAATCAAGCTCCTTGGTATCTACCCAAAGGATTTGAAAACTTATGTCCACACAAAAACTTGCACGTGAATGTTTATAGCACCTTTATTTATAATCGCCAAAACTTGGAAGTAACTAAGACATCCTTCAGCAGTTGAATGGATAAATAAACTGTTTTACATCTAGACAATGGAATATTATTATGAACTGTCCAGCCATGATGGAATCTGAAATGCATATTACTAAGTGAAAGAAGCCAATCTGTAAAGGCTACATGCTGTATTATACCAACTATATTACATTCTGGAGAGGGCAAAACTATGGAGACAGTAAAAAGATCAGTGGTTTCCAGAGGTGTTTGGAGGGGAGAGATGAGTAGGCAGATCACACAGGATTTTTAGGGCAGTGAAAATTCTCTGGATGATAGTATAATGATGGATTCATGTCATTATACATTTGTCCAAGCTAATGGAATATACAACAGCAAGAATTAACCCTAAAGTGAACTGTTGATTTTAGGTAATTGTAATGTGGATCACATTTTCTGATTCTTCATATGTTGAGTAATTCTGGATAATACCCTGAACATTATGAATGCCGTGTTTAAGAGCCTCTGCATTTTGTTATATTGCTTCAAAGAGTATTGCTGTTTTTGTTATAGTGGGGAATTAACTTGGTTAGGGTCATATTATCATGCATGTGGTAGGCAGTAGTTCAGATCTAGCTCAGTTCTTTAAGCCTTAAATGCAAGCTAATTTCATTTGCCCTCTGGATACAGGATTCTGGGATTGGCCAGAAACGGGCTGAGTCTATGTACAGAATTTGGGGCTCTCCTTCTTTACCTTTCTTCTTTCCAGAGTTCCTCTTTCAATTTCTGGTATTGCTTGTTGCCCCAGGCTCCTTTGTCTGGTTCTTCCAGCCAAAAAGATGGTAGGATTTTTACTGGAGTTTTAGCTGCTGTGCACCACTGTTACAGGCAGTATAGCTTCATTCAGGCCAAAGACCCCCCAATATGGAGAACTTATAAACAATCCTTTTACATTTTTCTGAACATTGCCAGGATTTGGATTTTTTAAAGCAAACAACAGTGGTTGTCTGTTTTCTGTGCTGTTCCTTGTAAGTGTCCTATTAAAATACATTAAACCTAAAAAATCAGTCTAAGCCACCACATTGACAAGATAAGAGAGAAAAATCATGTCTATCTCAGTAGTCCAGAAAAAGTAGTTAATAAAATTGAATATTTATTTCTGATTTTTAACAACTCTTAGAAAACTGAGAAGAGAACTTCTTCAATCTGATAGAGGATTTAAATGATGAGAATAAAATCTACAGCAAATATCATACTCAGTAGAATATTGAAATATGTTCCCTTGAAATAGAGAACAAGACAAGGATGCACCCTTTAGCCACTTCTACTTAAGATTGCACTAGAGAGCCCAGCCAGTGCAATAAGGCAAAAACATACTAGAATTGGAAAGGAAGACTGCTTAGTCTCAAATAACACTGTTGTCTAAGTAAACAGTGTAAAAGAATCAACAAACTGTTCAAATTAATATGTCATTTTAGCAAGGGCACTAAATAAATAAAAGCTCAATAGATAAACATAAATTGTATCTCTATAGGCAAATAGAAAATACATTTTTTATTATTTTATTGAGATCATAATAGTTTATAACATTGTGAAATTTCAGATGTACATTATTATTTGTCAGTCACCATATGTATGTGCCCTTTTACCCATTATGCCCACCCCTCAGCCCCCTTCCCCTCTGGTAACCACTAATCTGTTCTCTTTGTCCATGTGTTCGTTTATCTTCCACATATGAGTGAAATCGTGCTGTGTTGGCTTATTTTGCTTAACATAATACCTTCAGGGTCCATCCACGTTGTTGCGACTGGGATGATTTTTGTCTTTTTTTAATGGCTGAGTAGTATTCCATTGTGTGTGTGTGTGTGTGTGTGTATCACATCTTCTTTATCCATTCATCAGTTGATGGACACTGGGTTGCTTCCACATCTAGGCTATTGTGAATAATGCTGCAATGACGATAGAGATGCATAAGTCTCTTTGAATTGTTGATTTCATGTTCATTGGGTAAATATCCAGTAGTGGGATAGCTGGGTCATATAGTATTTCTATTTTTAGTGTCTTGAGAAATCTCCATACTGTTTCCCATAGTGACTACACCAGTTTGCATTCCCACCAGCAGTGTATGAGGGTTCCCTTTTCTCCACATCCTCTCCAACATTTGCTATTTTTTTGTCTTGGTAATTATAGCCATTTTAACAGGTGTAAGGTGATATCTCATTGTAGCTTTGATGTGCATTTCCCTGTTGATTAGTGATGTTGAACATCTTTTCAGGTGCCTGTTGGCCATCTGTATATCTTCTTTGGAAAAATGTCTGTTCATATCCTCTACCCATTTTTTGATCAGGTTGTTTGTTTTTTTGTTGTTGAGTTGTATGAGTTTTTTATATATTTTGGAGATTAACCACTGGTCACGTATATGATTTGCAAATATTTTCTCCCAGTTGGTGGGTTGTCTTTTCATTTTTTTCCTGGTTTCCTTTGCCTTGCAGAAGCTCTTTAGTCTGATGTAGTCCCATTTGTTTATTTTTTATTTTGTTTCCCTTGACTGAATAGAGACGGTATTTGAAAAGATGCTTCTAAGACCGATGTCAAAGAGTGTACTTCCCATATTCTCTTCCGGGAGCTTTATGATTTCACGTCTTACCTTCAAGCCTTTAATCCATTTTGAGTTAATTTTTCTGTATGGCAAAGCATGATGGTCTACTTTCATTCTTTTGCATGTAGCTGTCCAGTATTCATTAGTTATTGAAGAGACTTTCCTTTCTCCATTGTATGTTCTTGGCTCCTTTGTCAAAGATTAGCTGTCCATAGATGTGTGCTTTTATTTCTGGGCTTTTAATTCTGTTCCATTTATCAGTGTGTCTATTTTTGTATCAGTACCATGCTGTTTTCATTACTATAGGTTTATAGTATTTTTTGAAGTCAGGAATTGTGATGCATCCAGCTTTGTTCTTTTTCTCAGGATCACTTTATCTATTTGGGGTCTTTTGTTGCTCCATATGATTTTTAGGATTCTTTGTTCTATTTCCATGAAGAATGTCTTTAGGGTGCTGATTGGGATTGCATTGAATCTGTAGATTGCCTCAGGTAGTATGGACATTTTAACTATGCTTGTCCTTCCAATCCATGTGCATGGAATATCTTTTCATTTCTTTATGTCATCATCAATTTCTTTCAATAATGTCTTATAGTTTTCATTGTATAGGTCTTTCACCTCCTTGGTTAAATTTACTCCTAGATATTTTATTTTTGTTGGGATTGTAAATGGGATTGTATTCTTGAGTTCTCTTTCTGTTAGTTCATTTTTTAAAATATAGAATCTAACTGACTTTTGTAAGTTGATTTTGTACCCTGCAACTTTGCTGTAGTTGTTGATTATTTCTAATAGTTTTCTGATGGATTATTTAGGGTTTTCCTTATATATAATTGTGTCATCTGCAAACAGCAAGAGTTTCATTTCTTCCTTGCCAATTTGGATATCTTTTGCTCAGGTCAAAACCTCCAGTACTATGTTGAATAAGAGTGGTGAAAGTGGGCACCCTTGTCTTGTTCCTGATCTCAGAGGGATGGCTTTCAGTCTTTGACCGTTGAGAATGATGTTGGCTGTGGGGTTGTCATATGTGACCTTTATTTTGTTGAGGTGCTTTCCTTCTGTACACATTTTATTGAGAGTTTTTATCATAAATGGATGTTGGATCTTGTCAATGCTTTTTCTGTATCTCTTGAGATGATCATGTGATTTTTATTCCTCATTTTATTAATGCAGTGTATCGCTTTGATTGATTTGCAGGTGTTGAACCATCCCTGCCTCCCTGGTATGAATCCCACTTGATCATGGTGTATGATCGTTTAAAGTATTGCTGTATTCAATTTGCCAATATTTTGTTGAGGATTTTTGCATCTATGTTCATCAGCAATATTGGCCTGTAATTTTCCTTCTTTGTGTTGTCCTTGTCTGGCTTTGGCATCAGGGTGATATTGGCCTCATAGAATGAGTTAGGAAGTATTCTCTCTTCAACTTTTTGGAATAGTTTGAGATGGATAGGTGTTAAATCTTCTTTGAATGTTTGGTAGAATCCTCTAGAGAAGCCGTCTGGTCCTGGACTTTTGTTTTGGGGGAGGTTTTTGATTACTGTTTCAATTTCTTTACTTTTGATTGGTCTATTCAGATTCTCTATTTCTTCTTGATTCAGTTTTGGGAGGTTGAATTAGAGAATCTGAATAGAGAATCTGAATAGAGATTCTCTATTTCTTCTTGATTCAGTTTGGGAGTCTAATAATTTATCCATTTCTTCTAGATTGTCCAATTTGTGGGCATTTAGTTTTTCATAGTATTCTCTTCTAATCCTTTGTATTTCTGTTGTATCTGTTGTAGTTTCTCATCTTTCATTTCTAATTTTATCAATTTGAGCCTTCTCTCTGTTTTCTTAGTGAGTCTGATTAAGGGTTTGTTGATTTTGTTTATTTTCTTAAAGAACCAGCTCTTAGTTTCATTGATCCTTTCTACTGTTTTTTGTTTTTGTTTTTGTTTTTTCAGTTACCATTTCATTTATTTCTGCTCTAATTTTTATTGTTTCCCTCTTTCTGCTGACTTTGTGCTTTGTTTGTTCTTCTCTTTCTGGTTCTGTTAGGTGTCATTTAAGATTACTTATCTGAGATTTTTCTTGTTTGTTAAGGTGGGCCTGTGTTGCTATGAATTTCCCTCTTAGGACCACTTTTGAATTGGTATGGTGTATTTTCATTTTCATTTGTCTCCAAATAATTTTTGATTTCTCCTTTAATTTCTTGATTGATCCATTGGTTGTTCAGTTGCATGCTATTTAGTCTCCACATACTTGTCAATTTCCTAGCTTTTTTCTTGTACTTTATTTCTAGTTTCATAGTATTATTGTCAGGAAAGACACTTGAAATGATTTAAATCATCTTAAACTTATTGAGGCTTGCTTTGTTTCTCAACATGTGGTCCATCTTTGAGAATGTTCCATGTACAATTGAGAAGAATGTGTATTCTGCTGTTTTCAGATCGAATGTTCTATATGTATCTATTAAGTCCATCTGGTCTAGTTTTTCATTTAATTCCACTATTTCCTTGTTGATTTTCTGTCTGGATGGTCTATCCATTGATGTAAGTGGGGTGTTGAGTCCACTACTGTCATTGTGTTGCTGTTGATTTCTCCTTTTAGGTCTGTTAATAGTTGCTTTATTTACTTTGGTGCTCCTGTGTTAGGTGCATATATATTTATAAATGTTATGTCCTCTTGGTGGAATGTCCCTTTTATCATTATATACTGCCCCTTTTTGTCTCTCATTGCCTTTTTTATCTTGAATTCTACTTTGTCTAATATATATGGCAACACCTCCTTTCATTTGTTTGCCATTTGCTTGGAGTATCATCATCCATCCCTTCACTCTGAGCCTGTATTTTTCTTTAGATCTGAGATGTGTTTCCTGGAGGCAGCATATTGTTGGGTCTTGTTTTTTAATCCATCCAGCTTCTCTGTATCTTTTGATTGGAAAATTCAATCCATTTACATTTAGAGTGATTATTGATATATGAGAGTTTTTGTCTCAGTATTTCAAATGGATCATTCCACTCTCTCCTAGCCTGTAAGGTTTCTGCTGAGAAACCTGCTGAAAGACTGATAGAGGTTCCTTTATAAGTTATTTTCTTCTTCCTTGCTGCCCTTAATATTTTTTCTTTGTCGTTGGCATTTGCCAGTTTTACCAATATATGCCTTGGAGAATGTCTTTTTATATTGATGTAATTAGTTGTTCTATTAGCTTCATTTACATGTAATTCCAGCTCCTTCCCCAGGTTAGAAAGTTTTCAGCTGTTATTTCTTTGAACAAACCTTCTGCTCTTTTCTCCCTCTCTTCTCCCTCTGGAATACCTATAATCCTTAAGTTGCATTTCCTAATTGAGTTGGATATTTCTCCAAGAATTTTTTCATTTCTTTTTAGTCTTAGTTCTCTCTCCTCCTCCACCTGAAGCATTTCTATATTTCCGTCCTCTGAATTACTAATTCTGTCTTCCCTAATGTCAGCTCTGTTTTTAAGGATACAAGATTTTTTTTTATCTCATTCATTGTGTTCTTCATCCCCAACATTTATGTTTGGGTTTTTTTTTTTTTAGAGATTCAATCTCTTTTGTGAAGAATTCCCTGTGCTCATTAATTTTAATCCTGAGTTCATTGAACTGTCTGAGTTTTCTTGTAACTCACTGAGTTTCTTTATGATAACTATTTTGAATTCTCTGTCATTTAGATTGTAAATTTCAGTGACTTCAGGATTGGTTTCTGGATACTTGTCATTTTCCATCTGCTCTGGAGTATTAATGTATTTCTTCATGCTATTTGATCAGGCAGATCTTTGCCAGCACATAGTGGTAGTGTCTGGTTGCAGATTCCACCTGCCACCACTGGGAGGGGGCGGGGGAGGAAGAAGCTGTGTTTTCTGAGCATGCCGCATCGCCTGGCAGTTGCACCCATCTATTGGAAGCAGTGCCAATATGTCTCTCTGCATCTGGCAGCCACTGCTTCACAGATGCTGGCACAGGTGTTCTAGCAGGGATCCCCTGCCCTTGCTGACCGGTCAAGCTGGTGCACCAGGTGAGATCGGGGGAGGGGTACTTTCTTTCCCACCCATGCTCCCACTCTGCACTCACTGGTGGCCACCTGAGCTGTTCAGCTTGGTGGGGGCACCCCTGCAATGACTTAGCCACTTTGGTGTGAAGTGTTTCCACAGGCTGGGAAGCAACTCAGATAGTGAAAGCATTCCCATGGAGGGCTGTCTTTTCCCCTGTCTCCTCTCAGAGTCACACGCCAGCCACTGAGTGAGGTCCCATGCCCTAGATTGCTGCTTCTTGGGAGGGGCAGGAGATCTGCTTACATCCTTCCACTGCTTCCCCAGGGATCCGGTGCCCCCACCATCACACATATGGCTGCATGGATCTCTCAGATGTGAATTGTGTTGTGTGGATGTCTTCTGTTGGTTAATGAATGTCCCTTTCATTGTATCTTAGTGGGGAGAGCCTAAGGGAACTGCTCATTGCCCCATGATCCTGATGTCACTCCCCAAAATAAAATTTTTAAAGATACCATTTATAATACCATTAAAAAATATCAAATACCTAGGAATAAATATAACAAAAATGTGTAAGATCTCTATGCTGAGCACTGAAACATTTTTAAGAGAAATTAAAAACAGTCTAAATAAAAGAAGAGATATTATATGTTCAGTTCTTAGAAAATTCAATATTGTTGAGGTGTCATTTCTTCCCCAAATTGATCTGTGGATTCAATGAAATACCAATCAAAATTCTAAGAGGTATTTTTAATGTTACTTGAGAAGCTAATTCTAAAAAGAAATGCAGAAGACCAATAAGAAAGAGAACCTTGAAGAAGAGAAAAAGCAGAAGGACATATACTACCAGGTGTCATGACAAATATAAAGCTATAGGAATTAAGATGGTATAGCATTGGCACATAATAGAAAAATAGCTAATTGAATAGATTATAATCCAAAAGTAGACACAAACAAATATCATCACTGTTTTATGATAATGGTGATATTGCAATGAAGTAAGGAAAGGATGGCTTTTCAAAACTTGATGTTGGATCAATTTGCTATCCATATAGAAAACAAATGAATCTTAAATGCAGGCTCAACATACACAAAATTCATTACAAATCGATAGGAAATCTAGATATGAAAGTATAACAGTAAAACTTCTAATTCATAATAAAACATATGAGAATACCTTCATGACCTATGGAAGCCAAAAAAATTCTTAAATAGAATGCAGAAAGCATTACCATAAAATAAAAGATTGATTAATTGGATAACATTAAGAATGTCTGTTCGTCAAAACTCTAAGAACAAACCACTGAGTGGGAAAAGATATTGAGCTATATCTAGGTAGCAGAGAATTAGTATCTAGAATGCACATACTATCCCTACAAATCCAAAAGAAACGGACAGAAACTAATAGAAAAACAAACCAAAGACTTGAATAAGCACCTCACAAATGAGGATGTCCAGATGCCAATGAACATATGAAAAGGTACTCAACTTAAGTGGTCATCCTGGACTGAAAATTAAAAATATTGTGTGATACCACTGCACATCCCCCAGAATGGCTAAAATGAAGAGGATCAACAATATCTGAATAAGACTTTCACACTTTGCTGATGTCAGGGGAGCAGGGGGGTGGTGGAGAAGGGGTGACAGTTAGGAGGCAATTGCAGAAGTTAGGTGGGAGATGATGAAGACCAGAACGGTGGCAGTGAATATGGAGAAGTGTAGATGTAGATATAATTAGCCATTATGACTCACTTTTGTCTACGGGGTCCCTTCAAGATCCCCCAGCTACAGCGCATTTAAAATAGGGCTCTGGCATGTGAGAGGATCTTCAAACAGTACTGGTAGCTCAGGGCAGCTTCTAGTGCTGGGGCTGGTGGTGAGTCAATATTAGACACTAATCACCAAAATATTACCCTACAGTTAACCAAACCACAACCCACTGCCCTGACACCTTGAAGAGTCAACTATGGGCATAAACTCAGAAGGGTCAGACTTGGACTGAACAGAGTATTTGTCTGTATGCCAAGTAATAATAGGTTGTTTATCAGAGTCATCACATTTAATCACCCCAACAACATCATGAGTAGATAAGAATGAGATTTATTGGGCAGGGAATAAAGGTGCCTGGCCAAGACTCTCGAGCTCCAGAAGGTAAGCACAATTGCTAAATGATTACTATAATCAGCCAGTATGAGTTTTAACCAAACTCTGATTGGTTTAGAATAGATTCTTCACTTTAGTCCTGATTGATTAGAAATTGAGAGGTAATTTAATCAGAAATTAAGTTGTGCTTTTGACCTGGACAAGGTAAGGAGTATCATAAACACAAAAATCACATTTATGGAAGAAAAGCATTCTCCAAAAGCAAAGCTGGCATTGGTGGTGAGTGTGTGAGAAGCCCTAACCAACAGCCCTGACCCAGGACAATAGTTTAAGAAAAAGATTTTTGAAGTCCCTTGATATAGACAACCATCATCTAAGCACCAAACCAGTCCTTTTATTGGCTGAACCAGGTGCTGCACCCTTTTATGAAGGGAACTCATGGATGGAACACCAACTTAAAAGCCTGAGGGGTGCTACTCCAGTGGAATTGCCTCTGGTTCCCAGGTGATGCCTGAGGCTCATCCACTGAACCTAGGACTCAGAGGCACACAGTGACGTCCACTGACTAAAGTGTTCCTTGTGCTTGTCTCTTAGCATCATTTTGCAACCTCTGAGGAAATAAGATATAAGTGAAAGTTTTGAGAGCAGCAGTTAACCCCAATGCCTCCTAATTTCTCATGGAGGAATGGAGTGAGCTGGGGGTGGGGTTGGCTTAGTACATCCATCCGTGGGGTCAGGGGTGTGCTGGAGCCAGCTCATGTGGGCTCTCAGGAGCTACAGGGCACATCTCTTCCCAAGTGCACATTTTGTGAGGTCAGCTGTGGTGAGAGTATTAACACCAAGAAAACTGGCAAACACTGCACATCAGAGCTGGAACTGAGTAGTGCCTCTTTCATTGATTGAAATTGGCTAAGCTAAAGACCAACACCAGAAGTGACATCCTGTGGGGCTAATAACCAAAAATCAAAAGTGCAGCTGGAGTCGGGGAGAACCGATCTAAGTGGATTTCCAAACCTGAAGGCTTGAGAAGAACAGAAACGAAGTACAGATGAGCCAAAGAGGAGGATCTGGGAACCAGGAAAGACAAGGATCAGGAACAGTGGAACAGGCAGGCGGGAGATGACCCAAGGAATATCAGAGGTGGTGTGCAGTTGTCCTTGGCATATCTACACAAGCTGGCCACATCTAAAGAATGAAAAGGAAATAGCCAATGGACACTTAAATCATCGAAATGGCCAAATCCTGTGGACACTCTTTCCTTACGCAGCAGTAATTCCACTTCAGCAAGGCCCATCTCTGACTGTGAGTCCATTCTTTTGGGGGGACCCAGTAGCAGGTCCCCAGCTGTCTCTCCATCTGGCTTGTCTTGCAGGAAGTAATGGCTATGCCCCAGTGACAAATTTTAAGTCATGTCAGGCTGTAGCTTCAACTTTCTCAACTTTTTTCAGTGCTTTGGGTAATTAGCCTGGGGAAAAAAGTGAATAAAGAAATATGAACAAAAACAAATATAAACAATGGTATTTTTAAGGTTAAAAATATCAGAGAAAATCTATAGATTTTCTTTCTTGTCATATTATCAATGATTTTAATTTGCAGTTTTGTAACAACTGAATTGCTACGTTTAGGCTATTGATTTCATATATCACAGAATAATTGTTACAGCAATATCATGATTAATTAGCTAATCCCACATTTTCTGAGATTTTATTTATTTTAAAGGGAAGATATTACATATCTTGAAAAATCTTATAGCAAACATTTAGGCCATTAACTGTAGCCATCTTTGTCTAAGAGAACATTACATTTAAGGGAGGCATTGATGGGTATGGGTGTAACTTAGTGTATTTATGAGAGACATACAGATGCAGTAATATAGCACAAGTCCAGTGATTTACAGGGTAACTGAGAGGGGATATTATGCAGCCCACAGATAACATGGAAGAGTAGGAGGCAAGAGTAGGAGCATGGAAGAGTAGCTTTCAAACCTAGCTAATGAAGCCAAGATAATATTTGAAAAATGGGTGTTTTATATACTGCCAAACTCCCCCAGCATGCATACACACACAAGTGGATAGATAGATAGATAGATAGATAAATAGATAGATAGATAATCTGCTTAATTGAGCTTCCTCCAGTCAGTGGAGTGATACCATAATCACTTTTAATTTCTTCCAATCACTGTATTCAGCTACGCTCAACTATCTCTTAATAATATCTTGGGTACATCCTATAACTTTCTGGTCACATTTACTTAGAAATAATCCAATCAAGTCTAATTTCATGTTCAGTGTAAATCTCTTTTCCTCTCATCCACTACAGAGCAGGAGTGTGGTTTGAGGGTCCTAGAGCAGAAAGAAGACATACCCTGTTCTTTTGTCCCTTCCCCCTACTCCAGCACTGAGAGAAATGGAGTCCCGGTAGGAATCTGGGGATCCCACTCACCTTTTCTCTGCAGGAGTAATGGCCCTATTGTTGGAGGCTAGGACTGGAAAAGGGGAGGCAGAGATTTTCTTACTTAACAGGCCACCTGATTGTGGAGGGAGGAGGAGAGGTCTGGTCCCCTTTCTTGGCCTGTCTCTTGAGACATGGGGCCCTTAGTGACCTGACTTTTCCTATGAGCACACACGTGCCAAATCTGCGGCCACACAGCATCCTGATTACCCTTTCAGATGGTCACATCCCTTCTTGTTCCTGAAAATACACAAAATGCATACAATACAGCAAGATCAAATATATTTAAATATAGGTGAGAAAAAATGAAACCAGAGAAATCTTTTGGTGAAAAGTAAGATGAAGTAAAGTTAGTACATAAAACACGTCTGACATCTTGCACACTTTCTAGAAGAACAAGAATGACCAAGGAGGAAGGGCCTCCTGATCTCAAAGGAGGGTCCCTTAGGTAACACTCAGCCTAGAAAACATACTTTGGTATTTTTCATACAAATGCTGCTTTTGATTTGCAGCTAATTTTATTTACGATTTTTGCAACTATGTTAATAAATAAGATGCTTTGAATTTTTTTTCTTATAATATCCTTATAAAGTTTGTGTCAAAGATGTCTTATCCTCAGAAAGTGATTTGGGTAGCTGTCTCTTTTTATTTTTAATTTTCTTGAACAGTTTATATAAATAGAGATTCAAGGAGTTTTGGCAAAATTTACTCATAAAGTGCTTTGGTGGCAAGATGTTTGATTATCAATTCAGTTCTTTAATGGTTATTGATTTATTCCGGTTTCTGTTTCCTCTTGAATCAATTTTAAAACCTTTTTTTCTAGAAAGTATCCATTATATGTTTTTTATGTATTTTCATAAAGTTATTCATAAAAATATACACAAAATGTGGAGGCGGCTGTCTCTCTCTCTGTATATATGTATATATACACACACACATATGTATATCTACCATGATTTTTTATACCTGTACTGTATGTCTTCTTATTAATCTGATGCCTTGGCTTATCATTATAATTTATAAACTATGTCTGAAAAAAGGCCCTCCAAGTTTCTCAATGATAAACTCTGCAAGTCTTTGTATAGTTGAAAATGTCTTTATTTTACTTCATTCTTGAATGAGAGGTTAGTAGAGATAAAACTCTGGGTTGACAGTTATTCTTCCCTCAGCACTTTTAACTATAAACAGAGAGAAAATACCAATTCCCCAAACTGTGATCTACGTACAGCAGTCTACCATGTGACATCACACACACACACACACACGCACGCATGCACGTCCACACTTGCCAGGGGAGGTGCCACCCTGCATTCCATCTTGCAGATTCACGATGCACATTTTTGTAATTAAATCCTTTGTGTCACCTGACAGTAAAGAAATCCTCCTTTGACCCAGTGCTCCTCGTCAGAGCTCTTTTTTCTTGGAACTCTCAACATCGCGTGGAAACCAGTTTGAGAGATGCTACGGTACACTGATTCAAACCCTGCCAGTAAGTCACTCTGCATCGTTGTTCAGAAGGTGTCCGCATCCTGCTGTTACTTACCCTCATTTAGATTCTTGTGTTAGGTTTCTGTTGTTACTAACAAATTACCACAGACTTAGCCACTTCAAACTGCAGGTGTTTATTATCTCACAGCCCTGTAGGTCAGGAGTCTGGGCACAGCCTAAAGGGGTTCTGCGATCAGAGTCTCAGAGGCTGAAGTTGAGGTGTTGGCTGAGCTGTGTTCTCATCCAGATCATTTACAGGATTGTTCAGGTTATTGGCAGAATTCAGATCCTTGCTGGTTGTTGGCTGGAGACCGCTCTCAGTTCCTGGAAGCTGTTCTCTGTTTCTTGTTACGTGGCTCTCCCCATCATCAAAGCCAGTGATGGAGAATCTCCCCCATGATGAGTCCCTCTCACACTTTCTATCTCTTTGACTTCAGAAAGGGCCCAGTCTTTTTTTTTTGTAAGGAAGATTGACCCTGACCTAACATCTGTTGCCAATCTTCCTCTTTTTGATTGAAGAAGATTGTCCCTAAGCTAACATCTGTGCCACTCTTCCTCCATTTTTTGTATATGGCACACCACCACAGCATGGCTTGACAAGCAGTGTGTAGGTCCACACCCAGGATCCGAACCTGTGAACCCTGGGCCACCAAAGCAGAGTGCACAAACTTAATCACTTGGCCACCGAGGGGCTAATCTTTTTGAAAGGGCTCACCTGATCAGGTCAAGTCCACCCATGTAATCTCTCTTTTGATTAAAGTCCATCGATTGGTAACCTAATCATGGATGTGCCATCCATCATATTCACAGGTCCTGCCCATACTCCAGGAGGGGATTGTATGGGATGGGGGGGGGAGGGGAATATCTTGAGGGGCATCTCAGAATTTTCCCTACCACATTTATTCTTCCTTAGTGCCAGCCTGTGTGAGTGGCCACATCCCACACCCAAATGAAGAGTTTGACTCTGCTTTCATTCCGGAAAATTCCATCACTGTAATATAATCGTTAGATCTTTCTCCCAGAACAGTAACTAGCATGGCTTGGGCACTGAAGGTTCAATCTAGCGTTCATAGAAGAGTATATTGGAATGTATTCCACTTTTGCAGCATTAATATCTGATATGGAGTGGAATTACCTCAGGAAGTAGCCAGTCATTCATTTCTTCATTTATCGATGTGCTCAATACACATTTCTGTATTCAAGTTACACATTTTTGTGTACAGGGAGTTTAGGAAAAATAGATACTGCATGTGCATCCTTACTAACCACAAGAAAACAAGTAATGTGGTAAGAAGTATAGAGGAGATATTGAGGCAGAAGAAGGAACAACTGTCTCTGTTGGTGGTTCCCAAAGTCAGAAAAGGCTTCACGGAAGAAATTTTTAATTGAGTGGGTTTTTAGAGGATGAGTGGGAGTTTGGCATGGCAAGGAAGTTGGGAAAGAACAACTTCTAGGAAAAGAGTAAGTCTGTGAAAATGTGTGAAGGAAAATGAGTTCTTCCAGGAAGGAGTATAATAAACGAAGCTGGAAAGGTTGGCAGGAACCGTATAGGGCAGAAGGAGATTGAGATTTCTTCCTGTAAGTGAGAAGAGATCAGGGGAAGCTATTATGCAAGAATGAAATGATCAGATCTGTGTTTTACCGGCTACATAAGAGAAGAGCTGAAGACAGGGACAACAACTGGGAGGTTACTACATGGGCAAGGGATGACGAGGACCCGGACCAGTGGCAGTGAAAGTGAGGAGGAGAGAATGGCCTCCAGGGTGAGTAAGAGAGTGTAGACTCAATGAGTGGTTTGATGTGGGCTCCTGAAGGGAGACTGAGTGGAGCAGAGCAATAATTGATGACAATTTACCAACAAAGCACGTGCAGATGGTGAAGCTGGAAAAACAGTTCTTTTCTTTCTTCTCTGTTCAGAGTACTATAAAGGAGGCACAGAAAGGTTGGTTAAGTTACTTATGACCACAGAGCAAATTTTGGTCTTCTTGTTTTTCAATCTAGTAATTTAATCCCATTCCTTCCTGATAGGTGTTTAAGTGAGTCATCTCCAGAAGCAAAAGATTAGAGAGATAGATAGAGATATGGATAAGGAAATCATATAGACACAGATATAAGTGGAATGCATATATGTATAATATATACTTTTGTATTGTATATACTTTATGTATAACATATAATTATATACACATTACATCTTTATATATGCACACATACAGCCTAGCTGCCCACTCTGCCTAGCCACAAATAAATCTTGGCCTCACTTTCCCATAGCAGTGCCTGTAAATAAAATCTCTAATATTCTATTTTGTGGCTGAGGATTCTCAGCGCTTGATGTGTAGACAGGGGAGGTTCAGTCAAGTTCATTTGCTCTTATGCATAAGAAGAAACATAAGCCTTCCACATAGCACAATTTGTAAGAGCAGCCTTTACGATGCAAAGCGGTTAGATTCCTGCAGTTTCAAGGCTCACATCTCAGCAGGGTCGTCTCTGGCACTTCCTTCCTAGGAGAGTCAAGCTACACACTGCTTAGCGGGGCGCAGGTCTTCTCCGACAGCCAGACTCCAAGGGCACCACTTCATAACATAAAACCCTGTAATGTTGCTAGTTAGAGGAAAAAAATTGCCTTCGATTCAATTTTTGCTCTACTAGTGGAGTTGTTTTTCTGTCTATTGTTATCCTTGACTTTTGCCAGCACGATTTTTGAGTGCCCTTTTTAAGCACGATGAATAGTGCCACCTGAATTGAAAGTCGTGGACTATGCAAGGTTCGAAGGAAGAGTAGCTGCAATTTGCATGCTCCATTTACTTCTTTCCTGCTTTCCTCCTCCTTGGAGAACTTTGGCACAGGAAGCACCAAGCCTACTCCATTTAACTTCCATTAGTAACGAATAATGGTGTTGGCTGAATGGGACCAGGCAGCCTCTTGTGAGGAGCTTGTGTTTTATTTTCCTCTTAGGTCTTGCTGCAAGAGAGGAGTGGCGAAACAAGATGCTTGCTCTAACTGCATATCGGGACCTATTTCACATAACAGTTAGGACCACTCAACCCCACGTCACCAGACATCTGATTTTGGCTTCTAGTTGGTCTTCCTGCCTTACCCCAGCATATCCTCCTACCTCTACAAACGCAACATGACCCAAACCAAGTCAACCATCCCTACCATTTTTTAATTCTCGACCTTTCCAGACTTCCCTAAGTTTATGAGTGGGCGTAAATGAATCCCTGTACTTCTGCTGTCTCAGATAGGGGTCATCTTTTCTCATACCCTTCCCTAAACACCTAAGTAAAAATACTTTCCAAATCACGTTGAAAATGTCTCTGAAATTTCCCACAACTATTTCTTCGTTTCTGGTTATAGCGTCACCTTCGCATTGACCTCCTTATAGTCTTGGCCACCTTGAGGCAAAAATGGGTCCCTTATTTACTCAGCATGAGCAGTAAAGACCTTTCTACCTGTGGCACCTTCTTCCATTTCTTCCCAAGACCTACCAATATCGTGGATGATCAGGGTCCACGTAAATGACCTATAAGACATCCTAATTTCCTTGACCTCCTCAATCTCATTGACCGTCACTTCCATTCCTCATCAGCCATCCATTCCAGTGCTTACACCCTGATCTTGTTAAAATATTACAAGCTCTCAGTAGCTCTCGCTTTTCAATATATTCTCCTTCCATACCCAACCCTCTATTTCTGTCACTCTGTTCCTTGATTACTTTGGGATTTTCAGTCTCTCAGCCCCTGTCTTTATTCCTCCCACATGCCCTCAGTCTTGGAAATCCAATCTTTGGAATTTGTGACCTCTTCCTCTCCCACATGCCATGGCTCTCACCAACATTTAGCTGCTCCACAGATCTGCCACACTTTCCTCCTTGCCTGCCAGGCTTCCTGCTCATTTCTCACTTGTCTCGCCTGATCTGCCTGCCTTCTGGCAAGAGCCATCTTTGGGCCACCTCCTCAGCACTAACAGTGACTACGCTAAAATGCAAATCTAAGTATGTCATTTGCGTGATTCAGATCCTTCAATTGCGCCCAGATGCCTTTAGGATAAGTCTAAGCTCTGGCCAGGAGGCTGTTCATTTCTGGATCTTATTTATGTATTCAGTTTCATCTCAAAACATGACCACCACTGTGACCCCAGATGTAATGAGGCAGCCACAGTTCCCAAAGGGACTGCATACTCTGTGAACTTCAGCCCCTTGCCCATGGCACCTTCTCTCCCTGGAATGTTTTTCCCATGCTTTCTTCATCTGACCGATGCTTACTTATCCATTAAGACTCAGTTAAGGCATTGCATCCTCTGGGAAGTCGCCTCTGCCTGTCCATCAGGCTCCTTCCTACCACCATTGTCACCCCTCCTCTCTCAACCTGTCCATCAGGCTAAGCCTTTGGGGACCTTTTCTGTTTTGTCATTATCTACCTGAAGCATAAGACTGTGAGCTGTAAAGGTTAGAGATCTATGGCTCCAGCATTCCAGCACCCAGGGTGGTGGCTGTGTCACCCAAACCCAGCTCAGAGTCAGTGCTCAGCAAGTGTTTCTGAGTGAATATATAATGTTCCTCTTCTTCTGAGCCACTGGCTCCTTTATTACCAACACCCTCTTACTCTCTGCCTCGATTGCCCATTATGGAACTGCTATCAGTTTACGTAATTGCCAATTAAATATTTTCTTTGGTTGGCTACTCTGTTTTATTTCAGTAAGTTCAATTTATGGCAGTTTTTTAATAGAAGATCCACCTAATATCTTTTCTGAAGCAAGATGAAACATAATAAATAAAGCATCCTATTTCTATAAGTGGCCTATTGAGTAACAATGCAAATCAAAATAAATAAATACCCCCATATATTGCAGCATCAGTCCTGACATCTCTCTGAAAAATTGAAGATGGTAGGCCTATGTCAGTGGTTCTCAACAAGGGCGATTTTGTCCCCCAGGGGACATTGGGCAATGTCTGGAGACATTTTTGGTTGTCACAACTAGGAGGGGATTACTGGCATCTAGTGAGTAGAGGCCCACTCTCATCCACTACTATTAATAAGAATGCCAAGACAAAAAAATGAACTATTAAACTAGGGTTTGAAGAATATGTTACAAATCATTGGACCAAATATTCAGGCCACAGAGGAAGATTTAGATTTGATCTAAGGAACATTTTCCTAATAATGAGATTATTCGATGTTAAAATGGGTTCGTACTGAGGGGGCCGGCCCGGTGGCGCAGCGGTTAAGTTCACGCGTTCTGCTTCGGCAGCCCAGGGTTCGCCGGTTTGGATCCCGGATGCAGACATGGCACCGCTTGGCAAGCCATGCTGTGGCAGGTGTCCCACATATAAAGCAGAGGAAGATGGGCACAGATGTTAGCTCAGGGCCAGTCTTCCTCAGCAAAAAGAGGAGGATTGGCAGCAGATGTTAGCTCAGGGCTAATCTTCCTCAAAAAAGTAAAAGAAAAAAATGGATTCATACTGAGAGAACTGTGGTTCTCCACTCTTGTTGTTCAGTAGAGTAATCTGGGAAGCTTGAAACATTACCAGTGCCGGGGTCCACCCCCAAGGGAATCTAATTTAATTAGTCAAGGATAGGATCCAATAATGGGTATTTTTGCAAAAGCTCCCCAGATGATTCTAATGGGAGCCAGGGCTGGGTACCAACAGCCCAAAGCAAAAGCAGGAGTCCCAACAACCTGTGCTTCAACAAAAGAAAGTTGACTTTTAACTAAAAGGAGGCTTGCACTATAGGAACACTGTGTCATTCCAACCCATGCCCCAGCAGTGGGCCTTGTACAGCTTTCTATCTGCCGTTGCTGCCCGATTGTAAGAGGTCTGACAGCTGATGCCTAAAGTGCAGCCAAGAGAGAGAATTCAGAATCCGATGCTCTAATGAAGAGTGACCTCTGGAGCTTTACTCTCTGACCCTCAAGACACCAAGAGTTCCTTTCCTTTAGGCTGGTTTCATGGCTTATGCAGAGATGAGGAGCCATTTATTTGTTGGTTGGTCCAAGCACGTGTTACAGTTGCTCTTAGATGCTCATGAGCAAAAAGAACAGGAGGAGGAAGTGGGAAATGGCCCGACTTCAGACCACTAAGGATGTCCAGGACCGGCCCTTTCATTTGCCACAGGTGAACTAGGATGCAAGGAGATAAAACTCCCAAAACACAGAGGGCTTGGAGCAATAATGCATCTTTTTTTAAAAAATCTTTTGCAGATAGAGTTCACAGATTTCTCCTTGACCAATAACCAGACCATTTCTCTGGACAGAAAGACAGAGTGGGCATTCATAGTAGGAAAATTGTAGCTTTTGTCCATATATTAGGCATTTGAACCAGGCCGTATGCGTTCCTACACACAGCTGTAGAGAATTATTAGGCATTAAGGGCCAGCTGAAATGAGGAAGTACATGTGAAGGATGTCCAACAATTAGTCCACAGGAGAAGGAAAGAGTAGAGGATGGGGCAGGGAGGGGCTGGAGAGAACAGGAATGGAGAGGGAAGAACGCAGTTTAATCTAACATGGCATGGGCCTTCTTTTCCCATTCTAGAGTTGAAGATGCTGAGGTTCAGAGAGGCGGTGAATGAGAGAATAAAGGCCAGGTCCACTTCACTCCAAAGGCTCTTTAGGGGCTGGAAGTAAGAGCAAGGTCAGCAGAGGCAGCCAGGCAAAATTCCTCCCCCACCCGGCCTTCGTCTCATGGGGCTCACTTGCTCCTGAATAGACAGACTTTCACATTTTCAGAGCTGCTCACCACTTCCCAAAAGAACCTGACCCAGCTGGGGGTTTACATGAACCGTAGTAACCACGGCGTGGAAATAAAAGGGCCTGGTGGGAGAGGTGGAGGCTGGGATGAACAGGTGGCCACGTGAAGAGAGGCTGAGAGGGAAGCCCTTGTGAGGGAGGAAAGGACTCAAGAACCGCCACCGAGTTGCAAATACGTTTTGATAAGCTGACCCTAGTGTCCCGTGCGGGCTGCTATAGCCAGAAATACTCTTGTTTTAATAAAGGTGGTTGAGTTTGTCATTATGAAAATAATATGGGCTTATTACAGACTGTGCAGAAACTGCAGAAAAAAGAATGATGGAAAACAATGCTCCTTGGTAAAAGCTGCTATTAAAATTTGTGGCAATTCTTTCCAGTCTTTTTACTATTCATATATTTCACATTTTTGTGATCATGAATTACATGTTTCCCGCTCTTATTTCTTAGCAGTATAAAACAAGCATTTCCTATCTTATCATTTAAAGTGTTATAATTATATTGTAATTGTATATATATATTTATAAATCAAATATAAATTATTGCAATTTAGAAAATTATGAACTATTCTCTCATATACATAGACTCCAATGTACGTGACCTGTTGTTGAGCATTTAGGTTAGGAGATCCATGATAACACACTTCAGAATGCAATTACTGGACCGAAGATACAGATGTTTTGAGGACCTGAGACAGTTAAGGGGGCTAGATCCTCACTCCGACAGGCCTTCTTAGAGGAGTACCTATTCCTGGGTTTGATCCTCAAGCTTAGCACGTCCATAAATTCAGTTTTGTGCATATCAGGAATGATTGGTTCTTAGGAATTGACCACAAGTTAACTAAAACTAATGTGTAACGGAAATTAAAAGCACCATGTGGAGGGTGTGGAAGTCATTAGGCTTTTGCCAAAATCTTCTATTGTCTGTCTCTCAGACTCACTGCAGGGTGGAACTTCCTGTTCCCTGTGGTCGGCTGGGGCATGTCTAGTTCTGATGAAGAGTCAGAATTGGAAGTAAACACTTCTTTGCAGAAGGAAGACCCTCCAGAGTTCTCTTTCCCTCTGTCACTGTGGCTGGCAGTGTTTGAGAGGGTGTCTGCTCCATCAGCCTGGCTCCCTGAGTGACTACTGACCAGAGCCCTCTGCCAGCCCACAATGACAGTGTGAGCAAGGAACAAAACCCTACCGTCGTAAGTCACTGAGACTTGAAATTTGGTTGTTACTGCAGCTTGCCCTAGCCCATCCTGACTGGTACAGAGGGGCTGTTAACACTAGCACGCCCAATGTCTTTAATCTCTGTAATTAGAAATCAGCTAAAGTTAAAAGATTGCTCTTAGGAATTAATCAGCATAAAAGAAAATACTTATATATTCAGCTGTTTCACCATGCTTGATTAAAGGTACTGTAACAGTCGATGTTACTTAAGACTCCCTCCTCCCAGATGGTCTAAGCTGGGCAATGCCAACATTTACCTCCCTCTCCTCTTCTACCCTTTGATCATTGACCAAGCCAACTTCTGATGGTCACAGTCGTCCTTTAACTGTCGCTTTTGTTTTAAAAGTCATACAGTATGCTATTTTTAAAATGAACACTTTAGAATCGGATGAAAAGATCTGCTTTCTCCCCTCCCCTACCAACCCACTTCCCGGGGTTCTGTGTGGGGTCTACCCCCGCAGGTGGTTCAAAGTACAAATGGCATCTCGCTCTTCATGTTCTTCTGTGCCTCGCTTTGTTTTCACTTAGTTTGTCAGGTATCTTTTCATGTCAGTGCATATTTATTTACCTGTTTCTTTCTAATGACAGCAGAGTTCTCTGTTTCCAAGATTTCCCATCCTTCGTTTAACTGGTTTCCTACTGATAGACGTTTTTGGTCTTTCCAGCCTTTTGCTATTGTTGCTCATGCTTCAGTGAACATCCTTATAAAATATATATTTTGCACACTTGTGCAAGTTGATCCAGAGGGAAAATTCCAAGAGTAGAATTCTGAGTTGAAGGGAATTTTCAGCTTAAATGGCAACAAATATTGCCAATTCCCTTCCCGAAGGTCGAATCAATTTACATTTCCATCAGTACCCTGGGGGAGTTCTTGTCTCTTCTCACTCTCAAGAGTGTGGGGTATTATAAAACTTTTTTAAATCTCTGCCATTATAATCATAAAGAAAGGTATTGCATTGTTGATTTAAAGTGTGTTTCCTTAATTATAGGTGAGTTTGTGCTTGTTCTTTCTTTACTTATGTTCATACCGTCAGTCAAGTGTGGTGGGGCCTGGGTAGCATTCTTTCTCCTTAAGGTGAATTGATTTTATTATTTGACTCTCCGAGAATACCCTTATTTTCAAGCACCTCTTTGTTGCCATTATTCACTTACTGAATAAACAGGGCTCACAGCCTTTCTAAACCTTGGTATAGATATTGCTGCTGGGGTGTTTTCCAATGACATCATCGAAAGCAGATGGACTGGGAATTGACCAGCTCTCGCCCCTCTCGCTTAATTGATATGACATATTTTTTCATTGCAGCAATTCAGCTTTGTGTCCTTGCCCACTGACGTGCTGGAAATTGAGGTGAAGGACAAGTTTGCCAAGAGCCGCCCCATCATCAAGCGCTTCTTGGGAAAGCTGTCGATGCCGGTGCAGAGACTCCTGGAAAGACATGCCATAGGGTAAACCTGGGACCGAGACTCAGTATCAGTGGCTTCAGCCAGCAGGCCATGCCCCGGGGAGGCCTGTGAGCTGCAACAATAGAGCGTCCTAGAGATGCAAACTAGGATGGTGGTGTTGAATTTCCTTGACTTCTCCCATTCATTCTGTTGCTTGACCCAAACTAGGATGGTGGTGTTGAATTTCCTTGACTTCTCCCATTCATTCTGTTGCTTGACCCACAACCTTCAATTCAACAAATGCTTCCCTTTCCCCTTGTTTGTGTATCACTGGTTACTTATGCAAGAAAGTAAAAATTCCTAAGACATAATATTGAAAGAAGCCCTTAATGCAGCCTTTTTCTGTACAGGTAGAAATTAAAATTTGTTTTACTATGAAAAATATTATTTCATTCATATGCCTGTCTTGTGTGTAGGATTTAATCATTTGTGACATTTCCATAACAAGATGAAATGCTGGGGTGCTAGAATAGGATGCCTTAGAAAATTCTAGGATTTATAGAAAACGCTAGATAACATGAAATATTAAAACCATGAATTCTCATGGAACAATAGCAATTATGTTGTTCACATAATTCAGTGGCATATGAGAATATGTTTCTGTGTTTCGTATCTTTTACATTCATGTCCATTCATGGTTCTCATTAAAGTGAACTCTGAGCAGATAAAATCCTTATGTATAATATATATTTCCTTAGGTAACAGCAGCTGTATTTGAAAACACTAGGTATAGCTCTCTGGCCATAAACTTATGCTTCAACACAACGTAACTCTTAGAATGACATCAAAGGAATGAGAAAAATTATGCAGAATTTCTAAAAGTCTGAATTTAAAGCTCTTTTGGTTTTTGTAAGGGCCTTGGAATCACTAATGGTTCTCAGAAGGACATTTAATTAGAACCTTCTAGCACGTGTGCAGCTGTGTGCACATAGATACACGTTAACTCTCAAGCCAAAGGGAGTTGACATTTATGAAACTACAGCGATATGTCAAAACAGTGTTTGCACTTTGCGTTCTGCCCTGTGAGGATTAAGCAAACAAACAAAAATGTCCGTCAAGAACCTAAAGCAGTCCCTGGCCCCTAGGGCCTAGCGATTCTAAACTGTTCATTTCTTCAACAGCATACTGTATGACTTTTAAAATAAAGGCAACTCGGAAGGCACCCTCAACTTCTTCACCTCTACCATCCCAGCCCTCAGCTGGCCTTCTGGCTGCCCTGAAGTCCCCTAACCCTGACCACCTGAGCTTCACCTTGGAAACATCACAGGCTGCCTTGAACCATTTACGGAGTGGCCCTGCCTGATGCCCCAGCTGGATGGAAGCTATTTAAAGGCAGGGGCTGCGCATGGCGGGAGTGCTTTGTATCAACCGTATCACTTTTGACATGACACAGGCTCAAAAAATATTTGTTCATAAAGTGGGTGGAAAGAGAAGCCTGAAAAGCAAATATAAAGCATAACAAATTTAATTTTGGTCTCACTGTATGATTGTCTTTAGGCTTCCCCTGAGTTCAACTAGGTTTGGGGTTCAGGATCTGTGTCTTATGGTCCTAGTAGGACCTCCTTCATAATATTGACCAGGGCATTTCTACATAAACAAAATTTTGTGGCTCTATTTTTCCTGCATATAATGCTTAATGTAATGAACTTTCTAGGAACTCCAAACACTAAACCATGGCTTACGAAAGGAAAATACTAAGTCAGTGGGTCACTGGGATATATGTTGTTTGTTTCATAATTCTGCTATTTTCTAGAAAGAAACTTTAAAACACTACCAGCCAGTCATTTATCTTTTTATTTGAATGTCACAAATGAATAAATGGAATGAATACAGAATCATCTGAGTAACAACTGATTTTGGAATAAGATTTGTTATTATTGGGTACACTAGATTTGTCAATTCCTGAATATCCCAAGGGAGTTACTTTTCCTGTGTAGGTCAAGGTAGGGGACAATCTACATTGTAGATGGCAATATAAACCAAAGTTTCAGTTTGATTTCCTCCAATAATTTTCTTCTTAGTAATTAAAAAATTGCCCTTGAGTAGGCAGAGGGGATGGTGTCAGAGTTCCAGGGTGGAGTTTCAGAGTCTCTACTTGGGACCCTGGAGTTGGTGTCATTGAAGTCACAGGCCAGTGAACCCAGCACACATCTTGCTTCACTCCATCCTGCAGCAGGTCCCTTCTGAAGCACTCCACAGGGTCTCCAGTAACGATGGCAGCATCCTTTGTTAGACAGTACACATATACTGCAAGGCATGCGTCTGCTGCCAGCACTGTCCGTAATTGGAAAATGTCACCCTGCACAGGAAAAGCAAGCAAAGAATATCCATATGTTTTGGGTTTTTGAGTGGGTTTTTGGGGGGTTTTTTGTTTGTTTTCTTTTTTGTCCCCCCCTTTATGACACAGGCTGGCAAACTTTCTGTAAAGGCCCAGGTAATAAATATTTTAGGCTCTGTTGGTCATATGGCTCCAACCCAGCTACTCAACTCTGCCATTGTAGCATGAAAGCAGCCCCAGACAATAAGTAAACTGCTAAGTATGGCTGAGTTCCAATAAGTCTTTTGTATTTGTAGAAATAGATTTGCATTTCATGTAATTTTCATGTGTCACAACCTATTACTCTTCTTTTGCTTTTTTTCCCAATCATTCAAAAATGTAAAAAGCTCATGGCCATTCATGGAAAAACAAGTGGTAGACCCAATTTGGCCCATGGGCTATAGTTTGCCCATATATATAGTTTGAATATTCCGTAAGGATTTTCTGGAAGTTTCCCTGTGCTGTCGAGCAGATGTCCTTCCCCATCTGTACCTTAGGACCATCTCAAATGTGACTGAGCAGATCATCACCTCCCAACAGCAGGGCCTCCCTGGGCTGGCCTGCCTGGCCCACCAGAGCAGAAAGCACACGGTGTGGTCTCTCGGAGGAGAGGTGTGGACAGATCTGTGATGGTGCTTGTTTCCTTCTAGGGACAGAGTGGTCAGCTACACGCTTGGCCGCAGGCTTCCAACAGATCATGTGAGTGGACAGCTGCAGTTCCGCTTCGAGATCACTTCCTCCATCCACCCAGGTATTTTCAGCATGAACTTCCTGTCTTATTCTAGCCTAGTGTCAGAGTGTGGCTCCTTTCTCTAAAACACAATAACAGGGCTGGCCCAGTGCTATAGTGGTTAAGTAGGCACACTCAGCTTCAGGAGCCCAGGGTTTGCAGGTTCATGATCCCGGGGGTGGACCTACACACGGCTCATCAAGCCATGCTGTCGCAGGATCCCACATACAAAACAGAAGAAGATTGGCACAGATGTTAGCTCAGGGCCAATCTTCCTCACCAAAACAAAACAAAAAAAATACAATAACCATGGTTCTCTCCAGACATGTCCTAGGTTTCGTGGTTCTCTATCTTATCCATTTGAAGCCCAGAAGCCAGTGGTCTGTTCTGGAAACCGGGTTGCTGTCCCCTTGATCGAGAGGCTCCTCTTCATTCTGGTGATCCAAAGGTAGAGAGTTAGATGGTGCAGTGGGCATTGACAGTGAGGCCAACGTAGATATGGAGCCATGTCTAATTTATCATTTTACTCCCAGCACCCAAATAGGAGGCACTTAATAAATGTTTAATTATTGCATACATGAGTGAATGAATGAACGTGAACATGAATGAACATGATACATGTCATATTGTTAAAGATCTATGATTGTACAGTGGCTTTTTACAATATCACAGGGAAAATGAGAACTTTAAATTGGATAGGGGACTTTGGAATCATCCAGTGTTCAGTTTTTCAAGCCAAAACATATTTCCAAATAAGAATGATGAGATGCCTCATAATTCCACTTTTACTCCTCTCCCACAGCCCCCATCCTAAGTGCCGATCACGCTGAGAATCCTTTGGTCCTCTGGGCCACATCTATGAGCTGTTGAAGCGAATGAAGCTTTTGAGAACTCTGAGCCTGGAGCTCATCACTGCCGCTCATTAAACTCCAGTTGCACTTTTCTATATGCCCAGTATTCACTGCAAATTAGGGGGAAACACCTGTCTTGTCCTTTCAAATTCAGCCTTTTCTACATTCTAAGAATAAAACTGACTCTTCCTTCAGTGCAGCAGTAAGGCCAGTGGCATTAGTGTGTTTGAAATGGGAGGTTCACATCTGACGGGAACCCAACAGAGCAGCTGGGGAAGGGAGAGGTGAACCGTGGTGCTGCTCCTTGAATGGTTGCTTGGTGTGGAGACCACGTTTATTTTGCCACTGTGATAACCTCCAAGTGTCGGAAGCCTTCCAGTTGGAGCTCCTGGGTGACTGTGGTTGCTCCCATCATCTTCTCTAATTGCCCAAGAACCCTACTTTCCCATCCTGCCCGCCCCCCCCCCCCCCCACCCCGGGAGGCCCAGCCATAGACACACCCTGAGCAAGTATAATTAACCTTGCCTGGGATCAGCGGGGAACTGTAAGCACCCCTCCCCCATCTCTGAAGTGTTCCCTGTAGCACACATTGTTGAGCACCTACTGTGTGCTCAGGACTGGGGTAGCGCTAGCCTGTGAGCATTTTTACCAAAAGATGAATTCCCTTGAAACAACTCAGAAATATATCATGACTGCAAATTGTCATTCACATAACAAGAGCTCGTTTTTACAGAATTTTTTTAGCAGATCGCTGGCCAGGAGACACCCTCATCAACCCCTCCATCCAATACCCTAAGGCAGAAATCCCTTAGGAGACTCCTCGTCCGGCCGAGTGTAATAACCACAGTGCTCTCTTCTGGAAGGAGTGATGTTCTCTTCTTGCCCGCAGATGATGAGGAGATTTCCCTGAGTACCGAACCGGAGTCGGTGGAAATTCAGGACAGCCCGATGAACACCCTGGCGGCGAGCGGCGGCGGGGAGCCTGTGTGCGAGGCGCCGGAGCCCGCGGGGAGCACGAGGCCCGAGCAGCCGAGCGAGGGCGGCGCCGGGGACGACGCGGGGGACGGGAGCCCCGAGCCTGCCGAGCCGGCCGAGGCAGCGGCAGGTACCGCCGAGGCAGGAGACGACGGCACGGTCTCTGTGGGACCCGATGGGTCTGGGGAGCTTCTGGCCGCGGGGCGAGAGGATGCCGAGCCCGCCTTGAGCGCGGAAGAACTGGCCGAGCGGCTGGACCTGGGTGGGGAGGCGCTGCTCCCGGGGCTGCTGGAGGACGGCGAGGCCCCAGGCAGCGCCGGGGAGCCGGGGGCCGAGGAAGCGGCGACCGAGGGCCGGGCTGGGGGGCTAGAGGAGGAGAAGGAGCAGGAGGAGGAGGGGGACGTGTCTGCCCTAGGGCAGGGGGAGGACAGGCTGCCGCTGCGGGCGTCAGTGAAGAGGAAAAGCAGGCCGTGCTCCCTGCCCGTGTCCGAGCTGGAGACCGTGATCGCGTCGGCCTGCGGCGACCCCGAGACCCCGCGGACACACTACATCCGCATCCACACCCTGCTGCACAGCCTACCCTCGGCCCAGGGCGGCAGCACCGCGGACGACGACGGCGCGGAGGAGGAGGCCACCCTCAAGGACGCCTCCGAGAAGGATGGGCTCAGCGAGGCGGACGCGGTAGCTGCTGAGCCGCCTCCCCTGGAAGGGGATGGTGAGGAACCCGAGGGGGCCACTCCGGGCACAGCGCTCCCAGGCCACTCGGGCTTGGCCAACGGCGTGGTCCCGGATGGCGACACGCACCCCAGCACGGGGAGCGAGAGCGACTCCAGCCCCCGGCAGGGCGGGGACCACAGCTGCGAGGGCTGTGACACGTCCTGCTGCAGCCCCACCTGCTACAGCTCCTCGTGCTACAGCACGTCCTGCTACAGCAGCTCCTGCTACAGCGCCTCCTGCTACAGCCCCTCCTGCTACAACGGCAGCAGGTTCGCCAGCCACACCCGCTTCTCCTCGGTGGACAGCGCCAAGATCTCCGAGAGCACCGTCTTCTCCTCGCAGGACGACGAGGAGGAGGAGAACAGCGCGTTCGAGTCGGTGCCCGACTCGGTGCAGAGCCCGGAGCTGGACCCCGAGTCGGCCAACGGCGCCGGGCCGTGGCAAGACGAGCTGGCCGCCCCCGGCGGGAGCGTGGCGAGAACCGGGGAAGGTCTGGAGTCCCCTGTGGCGGGACCAAGCAGTCGGAGAGAAGGTTAGACCTCAAACCTGATCAGAGGGAGCATAGGACCACCAGGGGGACACAGGTCTCGCCAACATGGTTTACAAACAGGAGAAAGGATCAGTCCCAGTGGGGTTGCTGCGGCCATGTGTGCCTGTCCTGTACATGTATGTGTGCATGTGTCTATGTGTATGTAAGTATCTGTGACTGTGGCTAGCTGACACGCCACCTCCTCTCAGGTGTACACCAGGAATTGCAACTAGTTGAATGGGAGTGTGCACCTGTATGCGTGCTTCTCTGTTTTAACTAATCCCCAGAACTGGTTAGTGACACGTTACCCTTCTAGTCCTTGCCAGCAACCAGAGCCTCAAGGCTAGTATCAAATGATATAAGCAGGAAATGATCATCAACATTAGGTGCATAATGTGTAAATATCTGCTGACTTCCCCAAACTTATTAGCAATAACTGTTAATATAAGTAGAAGAACATTGATTTTTACCTCTGTTTTAGAATTTAACCAGCCCCTGTACATATGGATCTGTATAGCTTACATCTATTTGTCATTATTTGTCTGCTCAATTCTCGTTGTTGTTGGTTTGTTTTCTGTTGGTTTTTGTTGTTGTTGTTTGCTATTTTGACTAATGGAGGGAAGAATAACATGAATGTGTCAATTACTTTGTTTCAAGTAAGATTCGAATCCAAAAGCTGCCACCTTTAGTTTTAAAATGTGCTCTGTATTTTAACCAAAGACGTTCCTTCTTAGTCATGCCTGTGGAATCATATATAAAATTAATTTGCTAATTTGCTTTTCCTTATCCAGAATTGGGAACTATTTTTCAGTCGAGTGACAGTGACATAGGGGGAAATAATTCAAAAGTCACACAATAATATGAAATAATTCAGTTGTCTTAAAAGAGATAAATATAGATTCTGTTATTTTGCTGGTCTACTGTTTAAATCAGCCTTCAAATGAAATGCGGTGGGACTGTCTCTAGATTGTAAGCTCAAGGGCCAGAATCGTCTCTTCTTTGTGTTTGGATTCTCAGCACTTAAACCTACAAATTTTTACAGGAACTAAAATGAGCACAAAAAAATTAATTTTAAGTATTCAGCAATGCCCAATTCTACATTTCAGAGAAAACAGGAGTGAGGGGAAGAGGCACACGTAATAAGGAGACACGCAAGGAAATTGGTAAAGAAAGAAACACAGGGAGGGAAACCGTAGTGACAATAAAACTTAATGACATACGCTATGGAAGGGCACCCATGAGAGTGAGAATGGGGTGGACAGTTCCCTTCTTTAACAAGGATGTTTTGAGGACCTTCTTTGTTCTGGGCCGGATGCTGTGTGCCGGGCACAGGAAGGTGGATCAGCATCAGATAACATATGGAAGGTACTCACTAATTACAACAGAATTAGAAATTATTCCAGTATACGCAGAGTTGGGGATCCACACACAAAGGGGCACAACTAGGAGCTGGCAGGGATATTTTAGAGCAGAGGACAGCAAAGTTTTTCTGTAAAGGGCTGGACAGTAAATAATATAGGCTTTGTGGGTCAAGAAGCAAAAGTAGGCAACTGTTCTCACCAAAAGGCTATTTTTTCTAACGGTTTTACATTTAAAAGGGTAATAGCCATACTTAACTTGAAGCCATACAAAAACGAGGCTAGACTCGTAGTTTGTCAACCCGTTGTAGCCTATAGGTGTATTTTGACCTCCATGTTGGGAGACAATCCACACATGGTTAATTGAAAATTGGCTCAGTATGCATTTATATAGAAGCGTGTTTTACAAAAAAAGACACTGTCCATGGGCTTAAGGGATGAACAGTCCAGCAGGGAGAAGCTGCCCCCTTGAGAAAGGACAGGCAAGTGTTTCAGGGCCATAGTGGAAGTCTTTGCAGGGCAGTTTCTAAAGAAATTTCTAAATTCCTGAATTCCTCAGACCAGAAACTCAGAAAAGGTTAAGCAGCACCTGCGTGCTTCACTATGGTGGGGACAATGGGGGTACAAAGATTCCCAAGAGGGCCTGTCGATCTCACGAAGGCCATGCACACGTTGGCATGTGACTTCTTCACAGCCGGTCTTCCGTACCTCTAGAGTGAGTCCAGAGCTAATGGTGGGTGTCAGCATTGTGGATCTGTCCCCCAGTCGCCACCAGGCTTCCAAGAGCACATGCTCAAAGAAAGCAAGACTTTGAAACCATATGCACGAGGGCCCTCTTCTGCCCTGAGAATCACTCTTGCGTCCTCACCATGACTTCTAAGATCGCAGATTCTTTCCAAGGTAGATTTGCTGCACACGTGCCCACATAGCTGAGTCTGCCGCAATTTATGGAGGATGTATTCTTTATCTACTTTTTGCTTTTTTTGCTTTTATAAAAACCTCCTTTTTGAACCTCAACATAGAATAGTGTTTAAGAACTTTCTGCAGATCGAATGAAAAGAGCAATATAATGCTGTGATTAGGAACTCAGGCTGAAGCCCCCTGGGTTTATACTCAGTCCCACCACTTTCTAGCCATGATGCCTTAGCCAAGTTCCCTGAATGCTCTATGCCTCATGTGTAAAATGGGTGGAAATATAGGCTCTACCTCAAAGGGTTATTGGAAGGATTAAATGAGATGCTACATATAGAGCACTCAGCCTCTCACGGAGTGAGGCTTCTTCCAGGCAGATAAGCAGTGAGGCTCACTTTGAAAGTGGAATATATTTCCTTCTCAGAAGTTCTAGCAGCTCTGAACACTTGCTTTGTGTTTGAGGCAAGGGTGATTGCGTGGAGCCGCGTCCTCGTGCTGAACAGAACTGCTTGCTGCTTCTGTGCGCTCCATCCATTCGGTTGGCTGAGATGCTTCGGTCCCATCATTGCCTTTGCTTGGGGTTCACCAGCAGGGGGGCTCAGCTCCATTAACCCCCGCAAGCAACAGTATTGTCTCCACTAGCTTGCAGGAGTATTTAACCTGATTGGTTGAATTAATTACAACAAGGTAAGTTTGTTGTTTTTTTTCAAGACGCTAAATTTAAAACACAACAGCTGGTGACATAACAACTATACCATTGTTTTTTAGTTTCTGCCACTAAACACTGACAAACGTGAGTGTGGTGTCCGCTAAGCATGGAGGCCATCTTTGAAACAAGAGTCGGTTTGCAAGGAGATATGTATGCTTCCTTGACTTCAAGTCTCAGAGGACCCCAAGGATTTGAGGAACATACCAGAGTTTGCACGAGAAATAGTGTTATCTATTTAACATTCAGAAAGACCCTTTGTTCCTAAATACATCTCTCTTTTTGGTTTCCTAGTTAGCTCTAGGAATTAAACTGTTAAATTAAACCTACCTAGCTTCCTTCCTGATTCATTAATTTTTATTTTTCTAATCAGTTCTATGGCTGTAGAGTAAGAAGAAATAATCATTCTTTCCATGTATGGACATTTGGAGAAATATTTGAAATTTGAGGTCCTACAAAGATCTTAACCACTGTTTTTCACAGTTTCTCTCCTTTTTGACCCAAGGGATAATGGAACACTTGCAATTTGCGTCAGCCATGGAGGGCAGAGGAAGGAGAAGCCCTGAGCTTTGTCCTCTAGCCAAGGATCGTGTGAGGCAGGGGACACCAGTCTGAATGAGGGCTGTCTCATGGCCTGGGCCCGTCTAGCTGTCAAAGATCAAGAGCAATTGCCTCTGATTATGTGACCCAAACAGCTGGTGCTGTAGGCCTCCTGTCCACATGGCCACTCTACACACGGTGTTACCAGGACCTGAGGACATTGTGAAATAGGAACACCGTTTTATAACATTGTTCAGTTCATTATAAGTCTGACTGACAATGTTGTTAGCTATGTCTGCAATAATCAAGGCATGCGTCCTGTGGATATGTTTATTTCCAAAATTTCTCCATGTTCGTCTTTCTTCTTCCTTCTATCCCACTTCTGTGTTTCTTTCTAGTTTTTCTGTCTCCGTCTTCTTGCTTCTGATCTACTTTCTTCGTCTCTTGTCATTTTCTCTTTCCAGAGCACCCTGGCTTGTCTGATTCTTCCTCAAAATAGTCTGAAACAATCACAAGATCCCACTGCTCCTTGGCTCCCCACCCATCCCCTAGCTTCCATACTATAGGAATTTACCTTCTTGGCCCACCAGTTCCTTAACCCCATCTTGAAAAGTCACCATCTAAGTGTTTCATTCCAAAACCGAAATCTGAAAAATGGCTTATTGGCAGCCCTCTGATGAAACCTATTCAAACAAGGAGCTGTAATTTTGCACAGGCCTGCTGAGCTTTTATGGGACCTTATAAATGCTATACTTCCCTCAGACAGGACCGTTTCTTTTGCTAGCCTAAAGTCCAGCTCTGCCAATTTTCTTTTGGGTCCCTTTGTGATGCCACCTTCCCATCTAGATAATTCAGGTGGTGACAGAATCAGATCCTGATCCTACATATTGGTCTGTGTGGTACAGATCACAGTCATGAGGTGTTTGGCTATTTTCTTCAGGAGTTTTTGAAAATAATTCCCTCTATTCCCTCTCTCATGAATGACTGTGGATGTAGCAAACTGACACAAAAAATAGACTGCCCACTCTTTGGGGTTTTTTCATGTAGTAGCTTGTTCTACAGTCATGCTTTTTTGATGACGTTGCCACAGCAATGAATGAATCTGAATGTCTTGACTATCTTGTCCATAGGTGAATGTCCTATACTCCATAATTCCCAGCCAGTAAGCCAGCTTCCTTCCTTGAGGCCTGAACATCATCACTACCCAACAATCGATGAGCCTCTTCCACCAAGTAAGCTTTAGTTTTTAAAATCTATGTCTTAACTCTTCCTATCAAGTCTAAACAGGTCAGTATGAACTTGTATGTAAATATCCAAACTCTTCCCCAACTCCATACCTTACACGGTTATCAAAAACCAATATGGCGCCTACTATAGAAACTGTTTGGGTTTTTTTGACTAATGGTTGCAGCATGTGATCTTGAAGAGATAACTCAGTATTTTCAGGGTCTCTCAACTTATCAAATAGAGAGCATTTCTTTACAAGATTTGACTAGTCCTTGCAAACTGTACAGGACCCTGAAATCCCAAATTTTACATTTTATATTTAAAAGTTTACAGTTCAAGATGGAATAATCCTGTTGTTCTCCATGGACACTGTTATGTCACGAGCATCTCCATGTAAAAAAAAAAACCTTTCAACCCATCAGGACCCACGAACTTGCATTTTCCTTACTATAACTTGCATCAATAGGTGACAGCCTCAGATTTCTTCTGCAGTTCTGTCATTAGGGATAGAATTCAGTATCGTTTTCTCCTAGTAACTGGAGTGTAATTAATTATCTAACTAATCATTTGAACTTGAGAAAATCATTAAATATCTCAGAAACTCAGTTTTCTCATTTATAAAATAAAGCTTTAATTTCCTCATCTGCTAACTGCTGGATTTGGAGCAGGAAATCTCTAGATACTCCAGCTTTAACCTTATAATACTCCATTATAATAAATCTATAAAAAGGAACTGACACCCCAGACATTGTACATTCACTTAGCATCACATGTGTTCGTGAAATCTAAAACATCTCTGTTTCGGTTTAGGCTTGTTTTTTAAGCAAAGATAACCTTTAAGATGTGATAAATTTTATAACTGGAAATCTTTCCCGGATGCAAGGAATCAATGTTTCTTTACGTTCTTTTGCCTGTGCTTAAATTAAGCACAGTTACAGTTCTCCAAAGGAGAAATGCTTATTCCTTAATTCACCTGTTCTTGGTAATGTGATATGTTTTACATTTACACTGTTCTGTTCAATTGTAATTTATCAGTGAGAAGAGAATGAGTATCTTTCATATGTAGACTAATGTAAAGGAACACAGTATTTGTTTTAGGGGCCAGGCCAAACGTTATGTCCTTTAACTTTTGATGGCTGATTTCTTTCTTTATCCATTGATTTGTGGATACTCCATAAATGAATAGCAAAATTTCAGTGTCACTATAGATACTTCCTGCTTAGCACTTATCTGAAAAACATCTATGACATTCTCTCCAGGAAAGGAACACTTTCCTTACAACAAATAACCTCTCAGTGTGTGTGCATGAAGTGACCTCCAATCCATGCCAGAGGAATAACTAGTTACACGTACAGTTATTTTATATAATTGAATATAAGTCCATTTTAAAGAATACATTGTATAGGCTGCTTGCAATAATGAAAACGAATTTCTCCAGATAGGTTTCAATTTTCTGTCCATGCAACCCTGAAAAAAATATTAGAAAAGTTGGTAGTTAAGCCTAACAACTGAGTTTTCTTAGATAATCTTAAATAGTACATGGATGACTTCATCACTGATAGGCCTTCGTTTGACAGATATTTATTGAATGCTTCCTCTGTGCGAGGTTCTGTTTTAGGTAAGCAAAACAAAGACCCCTGCCCTCATGGACCTTCTAGTCTAGTCTGGCAGAGACAGACAATAAACAAAGAAAAGAATGAAGGAGGAAATAGTGGAGCACATTGGATGGTGATAAGTACTATGGAAAGACCAAAGCAGAGCAAGGAAGGGCATCTGGAACGCGTGGTGGTGGCTGGTTTGGAATTTTAAATAGGGTGGTCAGGTGGTCGTCACCGAGAAGGGAACATTTGAAGCTAGACTAGAGGCAGTAAGGGTGTTGTCCACGCAAGTGTTGGGGAGGAACAGCAAGGAGAGGGGCCTGCCTGGTGGGTCCTAGGATCAGCGAGGGCACCAGTGTGTCGGGAGCAGACTTAGGAAGGGAGGAGCAGCAGGGGATGAGGTCAGGGAGATATCAGGGATGCAGGTCACATGGGGCCTTTGGCTTTTACTCTGCATAAAGGGGGACATTGTAGGTTTTTGAGCAGAGAAGTGATGTTGTTTTAAAAGGTTTTCTGTGGTTGCTTTGTTGACACTCAGTTGTGAGGAGGAAGGATAGAAGCATGAGACCCAACGGAAGTTATTGCAGTGACCCAGGAGAGGAGCCATGGTGGCCTGGGCCAGGGTGGGAGCAGTGCAGATGGTGAGGAGTGGTCGGTCAGATTCTGCAAATATATATGGTAGGTAGATTTGCTGACAGATTGGATGTGATGTGTCAGAGAAAAATAAGAGTCAAGAATGATCTCAAGAATTTTAACCTAGAAGGACAGAGTTGCCTTCAACTGAGAGGGGAAGGGAAATCTGCAGATCAAGCAGGTTTGGACGAGAAAGATCGGAAGCTTGATTTTGATCCTGTTATATTTGAGGTGTCATCCACGTGGTGATGTCAAGAAGGCAATTGGATGCATCAGTAAAGTTCAAGAGAAAGGCCTAGACTACAAAGATGGTATTACGTTTGTTAAAGGGGAAAAAAAGTACAATTCTATAGGCTTTTGTTAGTATGATAACTAAAGATGACACATTCTTGGAGTCTGCATTGTTGTTAGACTTCATGGAAAATACATAATTCAGTATTTGATAGGTCCTTCAGTCACAAATGAATTGGCACCAGTGAATTACTCTAACTGGCCCCAGCATTGTAAAGGTATGGTTTTCAAGAGTCTGTTTGGGTATCACGGTGCCAAGTCCATCGGGACATGCTGAGGCCTGAAGTTCTATTTGGAAATTTTTTCTTTATACAATATGTGAAAGTAGATTCTTTACAAAGCAACCCAGAAAGCAGCCTTATTACCTTGAATTACACTTAGCTATTATTTCCCGAATATTTATGAATATATAATTACCACTATGCATTACAGATATTTAATATATTGACAAAAGGGCCTGTCTGTCTTGCCATCCTTTTCCATGAGTGATTTGGAAATACTAAAACTTGTAGAAAGAAGTTATCATCGCTGCGCTATTCTCCAGTTTTTTTCCTTAGAGAATTTATGAGACTGGAGCTTTGTCTTTGAAGGAATCGTTCCTTTACTGGGGGCGCCTGAGGGCAGGAATGTGTGTGGCTCGTGGTGTGCCCTCAGGACCTGGCCTAGTTTCTAGTTCATGGTGAGCACCAAGAGGAGTTTGTTCAATCGAATCGAATAGCATGATAGTCTTCAAAGTTTAGTGCTCATTCTTTGTTGGATGACAGTCGTCTTGGGTTCCAGAAAAAAACTCTCCAATTGCTACTAGTTTGGGAATCACTGAAATTTCAAAATTCTTGGATCAAGATTAATTACCTAGTATTTACACATATACACAATTTCATCATTGAGTTAATGAACATTTACAACTAAGAATTGATGACTGGATTGTGTGGTGGTCAATTTTAATCAAAACATCCTAGAATATATTTATATGATCTGACTACATTTTTTCTTCAGATTGTCTTAGCTAAATTTGGTGGTTTCTGGTATTTCAGTTTTCATTAGGCATAATTTGGCAATTCTTCAGGTAGATGTCAGACATAAGCCATAATGTTCACACACAGATATACTATACACATATAAAACCATAAATATACCAAATATATTGTTTTTCACTTAAAAATTGAGAGTTGCTATGTCATTACCTGAATGATAATTTTTCAATAGAATTGTTAATATCTGACCTGCTCCCAAAAGCTATGGCTTTTCTCACTTCAAAGGCTGAATGGTTTCCCTGTGTTTGCAATCATTTTTGCATTTTCTTCTTTAATCTAACACATTTTGCAGCATAACTTTATCATGAAGCTGTTATTTCCACCACATTTTTGCCTGTGGGCTCTAAAAGCTTTGCCCATTTCTGTACGGCAGACATTGCTCTTCCATGTTAAGCTCAGATATTACTTCCAACTCTCTCGGTTTGGAGGACTTTTTCATGCACCCCACCCCACGCCAGCGCCTACATATGTTATGTAGTGTATCACCTATGCTTCCACCTTTGAGTTTGTTGTTTTTTAAATTTGAGAAGTAAAGGAACTTTATCTTTATCTTGGGCTCCCTCTACTGTTTGGGATGATTATCAACAAAGAGCTATTGAAAAGCTTGATGTTTGTTGATAGTTGTTATTGATTTGGTTTTGTTTCGGTCAAGAGATATCTGGCAGCCACAGGTGGGTTGAATAAACACTGTGAATTTACGACTTATCAAAAGGATGATTTGAAACCCAAATCCTTCCATTTTCCCTCTCAAGAGGAGTGGCAATCGATTAACTTTGCCAAGTATCAGATAGAGATCATCTAAAGTTGCGTGTACAGTACTTTAGAACTGTAGTTAAAACTAGTTTTAATACGGGGGCCATTATTCCCTCCCCAGACTCGTCGCCCTCTATCAGATTTGGCAAAGAAAGGATCCTGCAGCATCCCAGTGTCAGCTCTCACCGGAGGACATTTCCAATCTTCTAGCTGTCATTTGAGTGGCCAAGAAGATTGACAGGATGGAAATTTTTAAAGGAAGAAATAAACTAAACATTAGACTCTCTTTAGAAATTATTAGAATTTTAATGTAGGTCATATATGAGGAACCCTAGTTACTGTTTAAAATGGCCCAGCAGAGAATCTGAATCCAGTAGGCTCTTTTCTGGAATGCTGGTTCCATGCCAATGCCCCAGAAGTCATGGCAGGTGCTGGGGGCAGTGTCTGGCCTTCAGCAAGTAACCAATGGTGAGTTCTGCCTGCAGAAGACCTGGAAGTAGCGTCTGTTTCACAGGGGTCAGTAGTTTGTCCTTGATTTTTCTTTTTGCCTTTTTATTACACACTAGACTGGGAAGCTCGCATTGACAGCCACGGGCGGGTCTTTTATGTGGACCACGTGAACCGCACGACCACCTGGCAGCGTCCAACCGCAGCAGCCACACCCGACGGGATGCGGAGATCAGGGTCCATTCAGCAGATGGAGCAACTCAACAGGCGGTTGGTGATCAGCATGCAATGAGCTCCTAGAAACCACAGAGAAAGGAGAATGGCAGCTAAAGAAACTCTCTCTTACGCTTTCCTGCTCAGATGGTGTCAGGAGGCTGAAAAGTAATTAAGTATCTTAAGAAACCAGTTCAGAGTAGGTATTTGGAAAGCTAGATTTAGAATTTGGCGACAGGGAACAAGCTAAGCCTGAGTGTCATTTAAAGATGGGAAATCCTCTGAACTTCTTGATGGCTTGGGCTCAAAAACAAGTGTTCTTAACCAAGGGCCCATGGGTCACCCAGGTGTTCACTGAGGACCTCCGTGTTCCATGAACCCTCCAGAAATTGTATGCAAAATTATACATGGATACACATTTTTCTGCCAGACTGGTCCATATTCATCATAAGATTCTCAAAACAGTCCAGAACTCAAACAGTTGAAAGCATTCTGAGGATAACTTCCATAGAATGCCAAAAGCTACCCGGGGAAAAACTCTCACAAGTCACTGTTTTCATGTCTACCCTGGTCCCGTAATTGCCATATACTCAGAAATACTAATTCTTAAAAAGCCTTCCTCTTAGAAATGTTTAAAAAAAATTTTTGAGAATTGTTTTGTCTAAAAACCAGACCCTTACTTGTGAACTTGTAAGGATGTCAGTTTGTTCTTAACCTGCAAACGAAACCCTAAATAGCATCTCTCCCGTGCTGTAAGAAAGTGTGAGCATCGTATCTATCATCTGGCTTCTTTAAGACCAGCATGGTGGCTTTGGGATACTTTGAGTAGCCAGGAATGCAAGCTACAGGCTCAGCTTCAGTTAGCGTGTTAGTACAAAGCTAAAAGAGAGGTTGGGAGGGCCTAAAAAGGATAAGAACTGGGTTTGAGGGACACACCTATTGATAGCAAATGTCCTTTGAAAGTTAACTGTATTAGCCAGAAAAAAACAAAGTGGAAAATTTAGTCCTATTAAAAGTTCATAGAGGGGCCAGCCCATGGCCAAGTGGTTGGCTTTGCGCACTCCACTTTGGCGGCCCAGGGTTTCGCCAGTTCAGATCCTGGGCACGGACATGGCACCGCTCATTGGGCCATGCTGAGGTGGCGTCCCACATAGAAGAGCTAGAATAACCTACAACTAGGTTATACAACTATGTACTGGGGGGCTTTGGGGAAAAGAAGAGAAAAATATTCATAGAGACCAAAAATTGAACTCCCAGTGACTGTTGTACACAGACGTGCATGCTTTAGGTGCAAATCACTGGGACTGTTTTATTGCTTGAGCATTTGGAGTTTATTTGCTTTCCATTTTTCCCTGTCACTAGCCATAAAGGATTTTCATTGGCAGCATATTTCTCCACTATGATTCCTGTAGAAGGAAAGCATATTACAAGGAACAACTTGTGATAATTCAGTTTTATTAGATATGAAAGCACCAAAAATCCCTGAGAGAGTCCTTTCATGGTGAGTGCGCCAAAACTCCGATAATAAAAATGGAGCGGGGCCAGCCAGGTGGCGCAGCGGTTAAATTCGCATGTTCCACTTCTGTGGCCCGGGGTTCGCTAATTCGGATCCCAGGTGCGGACATGGCACCGCTTGGCAAGCCATGCTGTGGCGGGTGTCCCACATATAAAAAGTAGAGGAAGATGGGCACAGATGTTAGCTCAGGGCCAGTCTTCCTCAGCAAAACGAGGAGGATTGGCGGCAGATGTTAGCTCAGGGCTAATCTTCCTCAAAAAAAAAAAAAAAATGGAGAGAGCACAGCAAGCTCATCTTACATAGAGACAGAGTTGAGATTCCACAGGCAAAAGAGCTTCTAAGTCTGTCTTGCCAGAATGGATAAGCTGAAGTTGTTTCACAGACTAAGACATAGGGAGAGCATCATGAGGCTGTGTCTGTGAGAGGCAATGTTTGAACACTAAAACAGAACGGTCAGTCAGAAGCAGAAGTAAGCACCTTGACCTATGACATGAAAATCCATGAAAGTTCATGGTGTTCAGGTTGTATAATATAAAAATTATATTGAAGCAGGCCTCCAAGGGAAGTTTTCCGAGCTTGGATCTGTAAATTCCCGTGGCCTCCAGTGGAGCTGAACTCACTGGGTGAGGCAGCTGGGGTTTGCTGAATAGGAAGCTGTGTTTGCTGCATCCATCCGGACAGATAAAAAGAAAAGAAATTCAGTGATTTGAGAAAGTGCTTATTTCTCATGAGAAAACGTACCTAGGGAAGGTCAGATAACCTTGAGATAAGCATCCAGGCTCCTCAGGACTTATTTTAACCATTGCTTCCAAGTAGTTAACGTTTTTCAGTGATTTGGCATGATAACAGCAGCCACGAAAGCCAGTCTTTTATCCATCTCACAGGTGATCACACGCAGGGCTCGTTTTTTGATAACCTGCAGCTGTTGGGAGAAATTTACAAGGATCACTGTCCCACAGCGAAACAGAAATATTTCTCAGTGTTGCAGGGGGTTTCCTTTCACTCCTGACAGGCTGAAAATCAAATGTGCTCGTGCAAGGAGACGCCCACTGAGAAATGCAAAGTGCACAAAAGCAATGCGTGGTGACCGCATTCAAACTCGGCCACCTCCCACGCACAGCACACTTGTGTTGGCCTTTATGGTTCTGCCACATGTTCCCACCACAGGGAAGTCCTTCATGCCTGCCTTCCACCTGGTACACTTCTCATCCTGCAAAGGCCTGATGCAGATGCATGTGCCCCCTGAAACCTTCCAGAACCCTCCACACTGAGCCACACTGCCTCCTCTACAACCCATGAGTGGTCTAGTGCCTGACTCTGGAACAGTCCTTCCCTTTCTACCTTATTCTTCTGTGTGCGCCTCCCAGTGCCTGGTACGGGGCCAGATTTAACAGGACTCAGGACAAGACTGTTTCCCATGTTAATTTCTACACTTTCAGGATATCCTGAATTAACTAACTCCACTTTCACAAATATTTATTGAGCAAGCAGAAAATATAAATATGTATTCTCATTTTAAACAATCAATTAAAATTTGATCTTTTAGTTATTTGGATAAAGCTATTATAATATTAAGAGAAATGGAAGTTTTAAATAGGAAAAAAAGATCGATAATCCTACTACCCGAAGGTTTAGCTTTTTAAAAAATTCATCTATCTTTGATTTTCATAGACCTGCACAGTCCTTACATAGTTATGATAATATATAGTTTTATATTCATTTTTCACTTACTACCCTGTAAGCATTTTCATATCGCTACATCATCTTAAGATGATCCTTTAGATGGTTGTATACTACTCCTTTGAATGGATATAATTTAGTAACTTAATTTGCCCTTAGGTTGGATGTTTTGCTTATTGCTTTGTATCACCATTTTTGATAAGGCCCAAGGGCCTGTTCAATATGAAGATTGTGTTACAGAGGGTGTTTCCTTAGGGCCGGATTCCCAGAAGGACTGGCCAAGGGCAGTCACTGTGGTTTTGGTATTTGCTATCAATGCGTAAATGTGTTCTAAAATGATTCTGGGGGTTCGCTGTGCCAACAACAACAGCATCACTTCCATCGCATCTTCTGGTTGGTTTCTGCTGACTGAGTTGGTGCTCCTGCTGTTTTGGGGCATCTTACATCGCTCTTCTTGGACGGAAGGTCAACTTTTGCTTCCAGGAGCTTCTCTTTTACCAATCGCATCTCCTCCCATGAGACTCGTCTCTTCTTGGACCTTGTTTGTTTGCTTTGGTTTGGTTCGGCTTGGTTTTCAAAGGTTTCATTTTTCTTTTTTGGCTTTGTATGTGTGTGTGTGTGTGTGTGTGTGTGTGTCCATTTATAGGTTAGATTTTCCGGCAGACCTTCCTACCAATTTCCATAAACTCTTTACATAATATAAATATTTAACCTTTTGCTGCAAAAAAAAAAAAAACTCGTGAGGGAGGAGATTGAAGGACAATTCTTGATGAAATAGAAGGGAACCAGCGTTTGACCCCTGTCTCATCTTTAAAGCAGAGTGAGCCCATGAGGCTGCAGTCTTGCCCTCACTGGGTGATCCCTCCAAAATCACTGTGTGTCCCGCTTCTTTGAAACTGCGCCTGCACTTCAGTGAAGATCAGGGTGGGCCCTGACACCTGGGATGGGAGACTGTTAACTCAGTTGGGTGTGAGATAACCAAGGTCCAGCTGAGGACATGTGAGGTTGTGACACTGCTGGCATCTTCATCATCCAATAAGATCGCATTTACTCTTAAAATCTCTTCTGTGGTCACTGCACTTTGGGAGGAAAAGAGAGGCTACAATTTGACCTTCCTCTAAGCCCTGTTCTTAGAAGGTACTTATTGCTGGAACAAACCACCCCAAACTTAGTGGCGTAAAATCAATAATAATTTTTATTATCATTATTATTATTATCATCATTTCTCATGGTTCTGGGTTGACTAGGTCCAGCAAGGCAGTTCTCTCTCAGGGTATCTTGTGGTTATGTAGGGTGGACACTCATATCTGGAGGTTGATGCTGGCCATTGGTTAGGTCTCTGCTGTGACTGTCAGCCAGAATGCATACACGTGGACTTTCCATGTGGCCTGGGCTTCTTCACAGCACGGCCACTGTGTTCCATCCCAAACTGTCACTTCCATTATCCTCCCTTCGTCAAGGTAGCCACAAGACCTTCTCCAATTCAAGGGGAGGGGATGTTGATTCTGCCTCTTAATAGAGTAGTAAGGTTCTGAAAGAGCATGTGGGACTAAAAATATTGTGGAGCCTTTTTTGGAAAATGCAGCCTGCCATGAGCCGTTTAGGGAAACCTCCTGACAGCAGCTTCCTTGGTCTTTGGCAAACCCAGTCCCCCCCACCCCACGGTCAAGGTGACACACTTAGGCAGCTTCTCACTGGCCTGCTCTGTGCCTCCCACCATGGCAGCCTGCCCTGAGTTCCCGCAGGGAGAACATAATAGACAGCTATCCTTCCTCTTCCCCACGGCCTGCCTCCCACAGACCTGCGAGGTCATCAATAAACACACGTGTTTCGGTCTGTAATTCTCTGCTCATCCCTGTCCGCTTCCACGTTTTCTCAGGAATGCCTCGCGGTAACTGCCGCGGGCACAGGGGTCTTCTGCAAGGCGTCAGCAGTGAGTGGTTGAGTCTTTCTAGATAAAGTAATACATAAAGAAAGCCCCAGGCCAGTGATTCTTAAACCAAGCTGCAGTTAATACTACGGGAACTTGTTAGAAATGCACGTTTCAATTTTGCTTCAATTTCTGTAATTCTAACAGTCACCCAGATGATTCTCTTACAACCTAGAGACCACGCTTGGGAAAAAATTCCTCTTTAAGGTCAAGGAAAGAGATACGGGTCTTCAGAAACCCTGCCGCAGCAGACCTGGCCTGTGTAATGGTGCATGCCACGGGGCCCCCATCTCGGGTTGCACTTGGAGCCCCAGTTGTCACTGCTGCCTGGACTCTTGCCTTCCTCCTTCTCTTTACACCCGTTCTTCCACCCTCACATCTCTCTCCTGAGCACAAGACCCATCCAGCAGTGTTCCCGGGCTGTCACTTGCATGATCTTAAGGACTTCCAAGTCAGCATGTCCAAATCCACACCCAAATCCTCCCTCCCCACCTGGCTGTCCTCCCGTGTGCTCATTGTCAGTGTTGGCGCTTCCACCTGCCTGGTCTAGGCAGATGCCATGAATTCACAGTTGTATCCTCCCCCTTGTTAACCTCCATACCCAGTCCGGCCCCAAATCCTGTTGAGTCTACGTGTAAAATTATTACAAATCCTGGGGCCATCCCCGTGGCCGAGTGGTTAAGTTTTATGCACTCCGCTTCAGCGGCCCAGGATTTCACCGGTTCGGATCCTGGGTGCAGACATGGCAGCGCTCATCAGGCCATGCTGAGGTGGCATCCCACATGCCACAACTAGAAGGACCCACAGCTAAAAATGTACAACTATGTACCAGGGGGCTTTGGGGAGAAAAAGGAAAAATAAAATCTTTTTAAAAAAATTATTACAAATTCTGCCACCAGATATCTCTTGCATTCGGCCCATTCTTCCATTCCTGCTGTGCCTTGAGGAAAAGGGAAGCTGAGTTCTTATCAAGTTGCCTGGGTAGGCGGAGAGACATTAGGCACAACAGAGGTCAGAGGAGGGGTGAGGGAGTGACTACCAGGAGTGAAGGAAGAAGAACAGAGCAAAGAGGAACAAGACAGCTGAATATCTGCCTACAAAAATACAGTGTGAATTGGACAGAGCAGCCTCTCAAGGGCATGGAGATTTAAATTTCTGTGAGTATTTTGCTGGCAGATATAGGTGATCTTAGTGTCCCTCCAGTATGTGGGCACCCTCCCTGTAAGCAGCAGGATCCACCACCCCTGCCTGGGTCCAGGCCGTTAGCATCTCCAGCCTGGACTGTTGCAGTAGTTCCTAGCTGCTGTCCCCAGCTCCAGGCTCTTCTCCTCCAGCGCATCCTCCACACAGGTGGGGGTCATCATTCTCAGTGTCTAGCTGGCCCTGTCTCTCTGTTTCAGCGGGTACCCAACCCCTACAGCCGTGGTTCTCAAAGTCGGTCCCTGGACCAGCAGCATCACCTGGGAATTAGTTAGAAATGCAAATTCTTGCCTCCTGCCCACCCCAGACCTACTGAATCAGAGATTCTGGGGGCGGGGCTGGGAAGGAGTGTTTTAACAAGCCCTGCGGGTGATTCTGATGCAGCCCAAGGAGGAGAACCTGTGCCTAGAGAATAACATCCAAACTGCTGCGGGGATGTCCTGCCAGGTGCCCCCCGCCTCCCTCTCTCTGCTCTCCTAGCACCGCCCGAGTCCTGATGCCACCACCAAGCTTCTCAGAGTTCTCCAAGGGTGAGCTCTTCTGCACATGTGATCTTCTCTATGTTGTGGCCCTACACGCTCCCCAACCAGTTCGCACTCTGACTTCAAAATGCATACACTGTAGGTGTCTCCTGGTCTATTCACGCGCCTCTTTACACATCCGGGACGCATCGCTAGTGTTCCGGTTTACGTGCCATTCCCCTCTTTGTTCCATCTTGACTGCGTGTGTTCACAGGGCGAGATCATATTCGAGTCTTCTCTTTCATCTGGAAGTCTGACACAGAGCCTGGGCATGTTGGAAGAGTCAGTAAATATTTCATAAGTACCTGGTGAGGTGACCGACTGGCTAATCAACTGAGTAAATCCCCAATTTGGGAAGAAAACTAAAATGAACCTTCAAATAAGCAGAAGACGTTTATTTGTCTGTCAGCATGCTTCTAGTGTGTAATATTTCCACAACGCCTGTCAGTCATATCAGTTACCTGTCAAATAAAAATAAATGAGTAGAACTATTATTCTAGTTTGTAGACATTACAATGATGTGGAGGTGATTTGATATTTTCATTCTAATGTTTTCAGTTACTTCCCCCACACAGTTATTCTAGACTTAGCCTGATTTTGTTTCATGCAGGGCAGAGGCTGTATTTTGTGACTAGTTATTATTTGTGTTGATTTTTTTAAAGTTACCGTACTTGAAACTCATCATAGCTCGCAAAACAAAAGAAAGTCAGATCATCCAGAGGTACTTGTCTTGCTAAGTGTTTGGGTATCTTGTGGGAATTTAAGCATTTCTTTCCTGACATTCAAGACAATTCTTTACAGACTTCCCCAGTTATCTGATTCAGAGCATCAGCCCCCCACAAGACAACAAACAAAAGTTAACTCCTGTCTTTCCGTTTTCCGATGCAAAGGTATCAAAATATTCAGCGAACCATTGCAACAGAGAGGCCCGAAGAAGATTCTGGCAGCCAGAGTTGTGAGCAAGTCCCAGCTGGAGGCAGCGGAGGAGGTGGCGGGAGTGACTCAGAGGCCGAAACTTCTCAGTCGAGCTTAGGTATGGGAGGGGGGGTCCCCAGACTCCTGGGATGGCATCCAGTGGCAGTGTGACAGCGCGTACCAGCATCTCGCCCTACCTCATGGGGTGGCACCACGCCCTGGGGTATGGGGAGCAGTGGAATGGACGAGGTCGGGGCGGAGGAGAAAGAGCTGGTGCCAGGAGGGTAAACACAAGTTTCCCACAGGGAACATAGAGAAGTGGATTCACAGTGAAGAGAACTTGTACATCAAGGCAATTTTTTCAGTGGCTTAATCATTTCTTAAGTGAATTGATTTGTTGGTGTCCTAAGGATTTTCCACTTATAAATAAAACATGCAATAAAAATTTACTGTCTAGGGGCCGGCACAGTGGCTTAGTGGTTAAGTTCAGCCTTTTCCACTTCATAGGCCTGGGGTTCATGGGTTGGGATCCTGGGTACGGACCTACACACCGCTCATCAAGCCATGCTGTGGCGGCATCCCACACACAAAATAGGGGAAAATTGGCACAGATATTAGCTCAGGCACAATCTTCCTCAAGCAGAAAGAGGAGGGTTGGCAACAGATGTTAGTTCAGGACCTATCTTCCACGCCAAAAAAAATTTACAGTCTACCTCAAAGGAGCCACGTAATAACATGAGGAATAATTACTCGTTTGCATTTAGAATAAAATCGGTTCCCCCAGAGGGAGGAACCTGGGAGTAAAGAGATTTTGCATTGGGTTTATGGTCATGTATGCTGCCCTAGAGCATTTTTCCCAAATCCCCTAGGCATCCACTAGAGGCCTGGTTTTCATTTCTTTGGATCTGCCTGTGTGGAACTCAGATGAGAATGCTCAAAAGACACTGAGACTGGCTCCTGCTTTTTATACCTGTAATAACATAAAATTATCACAGTGACATCCTAATAAACCACTTTTTTAAAAATTGGGTTAAATGATGGCAGAGTGAAGTCTCGGAGACGAGTCTGAGCCAGCAGCATGTGCCTCCAGTCCTGCCGGGCCTCTGCGGTCCACAGCAATGCAGACGAGTGACATTTTCAAGCACTCTCTTAAATTCACATACACAGTTCCACCAACAATTTTAGTTGCCTCTGTTCTATTCATTTTACCAGATATACTAACTAAACTGACTAGTTTAGCTTTTTCTGTTATTAATTTCTTTGTTTGACCTCCGAGAGAGTTATGGTAAAGTGGTCATTAGAAACATGAGAAAAAAGGAAGAGAAAATTTATTTCTGGGTTCAGTATTGGATCCGTTGGCCTTTGGTATGTGATAAACCATCCCCAAGTTCAGTAGCTTTAAATCACAGCCATGCATTTATCCCACAGTCCTGCAGGTGGGCAGTCTGAGCACAGCTCCACTGGGTGACTCCTCAGGACGCCAGTGGGCTCACGCGTGTGTCTCTGGTCAGCTGTGGAATCAGCCCAGGCCCGGTGGGCCTGAGATGGCCTCAGCTGGAGTGGCTTGTCCCTGCTCCCCATGGCTTCTCGTCTTGTACCAGGCTAGCCCAAGCTTGTTCTCACAGTGAGAGAGAGAGGGAGTGGGGACACACAGGCCTCTCAGAACCTTGGCTGAGAACCCGCACATTGTCACCTCTGCCAGATTCTGTTGGTTGAAGCAAGGCATGAGGCTAGGGCAATTCAACAAGAGGAGAAGCCGCGAAGTCCCATGCAGCTGCGTGTGGCTGTGGGGAGGGGAAGAATTATGGCCCTTTCTGCAAACAATCTTTCATGGCTGTGGTTGGCAACTTGTAAAGAAAATAAGAAAAAAGTCATTGGGATAAAAGGGAGGTATTCAAGGACCTGAGCCTAACTGAAGTTCTGTGATAACATTCCTGGGAAAGAATGATTCTTGACTGACAGCCCAAAGTGATGTGACATCTGCTCGTATCCCTATGATACCTGGTTGGATGACTGTGACACCTGGTCATAGCACTGTTAAAAACAGCAGTCCCCTCCAACCGTGTAGGCGAAGGCTTTTGTGCTGCTGGTGCAGAGAGAGAGGCGCTGTGTTTGGAAGGCCTTTTCCCAATGCGTTCTGTTGCTCTGCTTCACTTGTTTCAGATCTGAGGAGAGAAGGCTCGCTCTCTCCAGTGAACTCACAGAAGATCACCTTGCTGCTACAGTCGCCAGCAGTCAAGTTCATCACCAACCCCGAGTTCTTCACTGTACTGCACGCCAATTATGTGAGTGCTCCCAAACGCACAGGGAGCCCGTCCTGGCTCCGCCAAGACCCAGAACTCAGCTTTGCAAGGTCATTGGATAGATTCAAGAGGGTAGCATTTTAACCCAGACGAGAAAAAGAAAGATGGTTCGGTCCACTCATTTTACTCTCTGTAAGTCTCCCCACCAAGGGGAAAAGCTGGATTTGGAAATGCTGTTGCCTCTTCAGGTTTTTGTCAGGCTCCAATGTGTTAATGTCAGTGAAAGTGCCTTTGGAAACAAATGCGTGTTTTTATTATTGGTATTATTTTCAGAGAACAAGATTATGAAGTTGACAGATTCCCTTCGGCCTGAGTCATCTTATAAAATCACTTTCATTAAAGAAATTTTAAAATAGATTTCTCCCAGATAAATAACTGGGTTTCCTTTTATTATAATTGGCTTTTCAAATATCATGCCTAAGGTAAATTTGATGTGATTTCTACATATGTAGTTTTTCATTTCTTTTGGTATTTTCGAGAAAGCAGTGACAAGATATCGTTATATTCATTAATTCTTTCATTCGACAAACATTTTCTGCGGTGCAGGCCCAGATCTGGGTGCTGGAATCACAAAGACAGAGTAGGGTCGCACTTAAACAGCAGGAGCTTCCCGTTTTGTGGAGCCACAGCTGTGTGAAAAGACGAGTCAGACGTGACAGGACAGGGCCTGACCACAGCGAGAAGCCAAATGCTGTGGACACACAGGAGATGGACACCAGGGGGCGTTCCTGAGGGAGCAACTGCTGAATTGGGTCTTGAGGGTTGAAAGTGGGTGGGGAAGCAGTCCCAGGCAGAGGGAGAAGGGAGCAGCAGTGAAGGGGTGTGGAGTTTGAGTCCCGTGGGGCTGGAGTGTGGTGACAGGAAGAGGTGGGAGGAGAGCTCGACAACAAGTAGCAAAACGCCTGTAAGTCAGGACGGGAGGCTGGATCTCCCGCAGGAGGCAGCAGGAACCCTCGGCAGGCTGGGGCGTTGGTCCGAAATGAGCAGGGCGTTTGCTGAAGCGTTTTCTGTGGCAGAAATGTGGAGAGAGATGGGGGGGAGGGGGGGAGCTAAGACCAAAGACTGAGTCAACCATTCCCATGAAAGATGATCAAGGTCTGCCCTATGGAAGGGGCTGGGAGCAAGGAAAGGAAAGACTCAGTTCAGGAGATATTTCTGCATAGAACTGATAGTGTTTGGAACCACCGTGATCAAGTTGGGACAGGAGATGAAGACTCAAGAAAGTCTGAGTCCTTTCTGCTCTGGGCACACTGTGTCTCCTGTAAGCAGGGACAGTAGTTTGATTAGGTGTCGGAGGCTGTGGCTAGGGGAGGAGAGACCAGTTTTTAAAGAGTTATACATGAGAAGTCTCTGGAACATCCAGTGGTTGGACCCAGCGCAGCTGCCCAGTGTTGCAGGGCTGGGTCATGCAGGGGGACAAGGATGGCAGATATGGATGCCCTCAGCATGGACAGCAGATGGCCCTGGACTGGCAGAAGCCACTGCGCCAGCCCACTCTGGCTGTGAGCAGCCATTCTTTTCACCACACACACCACACACACACACACACACACACACACACACATACCGGCCCCATGTACCATAAAATTATCATTTGGCACAATTAGAAACTCCTGCAACTTTCTTTGTTTCTTCTCATCCCCCAACCCCTCCACACACCAAAGTTTCTACATAGGATTCAAAGGAGGGACAGACCTCTGAAGTCCAGCCTTAAATTCCCAGGGACCCTAAATTAATACTCCCTATTATAGACAGACAAGAGGAGCAAGGGCCGCCCTGTGCAGTCAGAGAAGGAACCGTGGAGCAGAGAGAGGAGCTATGCTCAGAGAGGTAGAGGGAGGCTCAGGAGAGCCCAGCGCCACTGCTGAGACAGAGGGAGGATGGGGAGGGAGGAGAGGCTTTGAGATGTACGGGGAGGTTGACGGTCTCCAAGGTTGCCCAGCAGCCGGTAGAGTTGGGATCGCGAACAAGTTCATGTGTGTTTGCCGTGTGCGTTTCCTTCTTGAGCAAGATCTCCACTTTTGAGGCCTCCCTCTCAAGGCTCACATGAAATCACTGTGTAGCAATCACATCACATCATGTTAACGTGCTCAAAGTGTGCGTGGTCTGTTTTTCCAAACCCCCCACCCCCTACCCCAATCGGCCTTGCCCATCTCAGAGTGCCTACCGAGTCTTCACCAGTAGCACCTGCTTAAAGCACATGATTCTGAAAGTCCGGCGGGATGCGCGCAATTTCGAACGCTACCAGCACAACCGGGACTTGGTGAATTTCATCAACATGTTCGCAGACACGCGGCTGGAGTTGCCCCGGGGCTGGGAGATCAAAACGGACCAGCAGGGAAAGGTGAGCGTGACGGCTGTGTGGGCCTTTCATGCAACAGGCTGTTTCCCTGAAGGTGGGAGAGTCAGGAGGGAGGTTGGTGAGGAGAGGAAAGCCTGTGTCTGCGATGTGCTGTGGGGCCACCAGGAGGAAGGGAGGCGGTAACTCTCTGCATCAGGGTTTCTGTCCTGTGCATTGTAGGCTGTCAAGCACATCCCTGCCCTCTGCCCACTGATGTCCATAGCTCCCCCCAAGTTGTGACCTTTCTGTATGTCCCGAGGGGCAAAATCACACCTCTTTGAGAACTGCTGTCCACATCTTTTTAAATTTATCTTTAAATTTGAAACCACATTATGTTCATTGGCCTGTCTATCATTTTGCCTCCTGGGCAGCTAACTCTCAGGGAATGAAATTATTAGTTAAATGAGAGTGACATTATTAGATTAATCGTTGTAATTTCCCTAATAAACCTTCAGTTCTCATTAAAACAGCCTGTCAAACAGGGATAGGGTCTACTTACCGGGCCCGTGTGAGGTTCCTGGCTTGCATCTTGCCTTTGTGTGACATTAACTAAAACTGGTCCTTCCCAGTGATGCTTCAGAAGCCTAGCTGAGTTCGCTAAAGTGGGGATGTTTTTTCTTGATCACCATCAGTCGTCTCAATGTATTTATAGGACAGGCCAAACAGTTCACTAAGGTATTGTCCCTGAGTAATCTTTTATGAACTTCGGTAGGGAGAATCCCTCCCTGTTTTAGGGTCAAAGGAATCAGAAGCTTTGCCAGTAGACGTGTCTCAATGGGAAAGTGCACTGTAGCGCTCCTTTCCTCTATGATTGTGAACTGCAAAGCCACAGTTCCCCAAAGTGTGCTGATGGGGTGTCGTTGTCCCCTGGGAGCCACAAATCCCTCTCTCACAAACCCCTTAGCCTGCCTCAGATCCTGGGCTCTCTGCAGTGTGTAGGGAAAGAATGTGTCCCTTAATGCAAGTCCATCAGTCCAGTGGAGCTCTGTGATCAGCAACTCTGTGGTCAGGGATGAATTAGGGGGAGGAGGGGCACGCCTTGTGTAGCAGAAAAGCCACCATAGCCAGAATCTGCTCCCCGGGACCTTCTCTTTTACTGGATGTGGGCTCCACTGGGAGAATGACGGTGATTTATACTGTGAGGACTTGCTGACATGTGTTAGGGTGGGAAATAAAGCCTGAGCCAGAACGGAAAGTAAAGGAGCATCTTATCAGAGCTGGGGTGCACCTGCCTCGTCTCAGTGGTCTGCAGTGGCCACATTTACATTTATCATTTAAGCAAGATGCCAAGAGATCACCGCTATGAATCAGTGAACAGAAAGGCAGCGTTTCTTATGCAAACAGCTCATACTAATGCAAACAGCTTGCTTAGCCTTGGATTTCCAGGACTGCAGCTCTCGTACCAGATGCAAACAGCAGGGAGCCCAGTGCCATGCCAGGGATGCCCCCAAATGCCATTAGCCCTGGTTCTCCATGTCACGCACAGCCTCCTGGTCATCCTGCTAGCAGAAAGCACAGCAGCTGAGACGTACACAGTGAGTTTTAGCCATTTCAGAATACGTATTAGGGAATTTCTGGCAAGAGATTTTTTTCCCCCAACTCTGTTTAGTGAGATGGTATCATATACAGGAAAGAAAAAGGTCTGAATCTGAAATGAGAAGACTCGAGTCCTGCTTTCAGTTATAATACAAACTAGCTGTGTGACTATACACACACAGAACGGTCTCTCTGGTCTCTTATTAAGTGAACACACACACAGACTCACAGTTGGCCCACAAAAATTCTAAGAGGCATACATTGTATTGAATTGTTGGAGGGGAGTAGCCTTAAATTTGAAATTTGTTGTCACAATCCCTAGGGTAGAGAGGAACAATGGAGGATATTGGAAAAAATAGGGGTAAGAGGACATGTGCAGAGGACTGCTCCATCTCATTCTGAACGTGAAACCCTGGGCAGTCACTTCTCCTCTCTGAGCCTCACTTTGCTTATCATAAAGTAGCAATAATGATGCCTGCCTTGCCTTCATGATTTTATAACCAGATGTTAAGAATAAATACGTTAATGTGGGAATCCATGATAATATGGCAGATCAGCAGTAGTCCTCTTAATCTGCAGTAAATGTCCACCAAAAAAATCCAAGATCAAGACTGGCAACTGGAGTCAATAAAAGAATACCTCATTGCTAAAGCCCATTGATGATGAGAATAGAGTGAGAAAATATTTTTGGACTACATCCTGTGGATCAACCCTCTAACCTGGAAAGAATGTGCCACCCAAGATACTGGGCTTTTGGCACACCACTCACTGAAGGATGGTGTAGCGAAGCTCACTATGCAAAAGCCATCTTCATAGGTTGCTAGAGCGGGTTCCAGAGTACCAGATGATCCTCTCGCTCCTCATCTGGCCAATCTGCTTCTTTATCTACACATTCCGAGACGACAGCCTTCCCTTTAGTATGCACTGTGGTAGGGATAGAAGGCTGCGGCTGAGTTGTTTGGTGGCTTTGAAAGCAGGGTCATTCCCGCAAAGGGTCACAGAGACAGAAACTGGAGCAAAGAACAAAATGGCGTCTGACTCATCTGTCGTTTTGAAAGTCTGAGAGGGAAGGACACAGCTTCCTGCCCAAGAGATTGCGTGTGGGCCCAAACTGGGTTCCAGGGCTGAGCTGAGGAGGGTGGTTATCATCCGGAGAGGAAGTGGGCCTGTGGCTGGTGAGACAGGTGGGATCCTGCCTGTGGCAGGCGTCATGGAGGCAGCCTCCTCCACTGAGGAGCGAACACACAATGACAAAGTGAGAGGGGGCCTACGAGGACCCACTGCTACGTGAAGGAAACAGAATCTCCATCTGAGAAAAAGCATATCTCATCGTGTAATTTTCTTCAGAAAATAGAAATACATTTTTAAAAGATATCTGCTTATTATCCACAAAATGGCACAGGAGCACATGACTTCTATTGAGCAAGAAGAAGGAGCCACAAACAGAAAACAAGCCGAGAGGAAGCAGACAGAGGAAAGTAGAACCACCATGACATCTAGCAATCCTGCTTCTGGCTGTATATCCAAAAGAATTGAAATTAAAATCTCAAAGAGTTATCTGCCCTCCCATGTTCTTTGATATATCATTCACAATAGCCAAAATATGGAAACAATTTAAATGTCTGTTGATAGATGAATGGATAAAGAAAATGTGGCATATATGTACGATGAATATTATTCAGCCTTAAAAAAGAACAAAATTCTGACACATGCTATGACATGAATGAAGCTGGAGGACATTACGTTAAGTGAAATTAGCCAGTCACAGAAGGACAAATATTGCATGATTCCACCTTTATGAGATATCTAAAGTAGCCTCATAGGGGCCAGCCCCGTGGCCGAGTGGTTAAGTTCGCACGCTCCGCTTCGGCCGCCCAGGGTTTCGCCGGTTCAGATCCTGGGCACGGACATGGCACCACTCATGAGGCCACACTGAGGCAGCATCCCACATGCCACAACTGGAAGGACCCACAACTAAAATATGCAACTATGTACTAGGGGGATTTGGGGAGAAAAAGCAGAAAAAAAGAAAAAAAAAGAAGATTGGCAACAGTTGTTAGCTCAGGTGCCAATCTTTAAAATATAAAATAGAATAAAATAGCCTCATAGAAACAGAGTAGAGTGGTGATTGCCAGGGGCTGGGGGGAGCAGGAAATGGGGAATTTCTGTTCGATGGGTATAGAGCTTCGGTTACGCAAGATGAATAATTTCTAGAGAGCTGCTTACAACATTGTGCCTATAGTTAACAATACCATATGGTACACTTAAAAAAATTTTAAGAGAGTAGATCTCATGTTTTGTTCTTACTACAATTTAAAAAAGAAAGGAAAGTGGGCTGAAAATAAACATTTTAAGATTGCAAGGGGAAACAAAATGTAATAGCATAGAGATGAAAGAGAGCAGAACTGACATGGTATAAAATCAGATCACTGATACAGAATCAGAACATGGAAACAGCGCCAGCCCCCAAAGCAGAGGGAAGGAACCACACTGCAAACAGTGAAGGATAAGGTTTAAAAAAAACAAAAACCATATCTCACCTTCTCGGCGAGGCCTCCCGTGACCACCCAGTTTAATACCACCGCTTCCCCAAGATCCAGCCCATGCGCTCCACCATGTAACTTACATATGTGTTAGGTTTCCTGTCTTATTTGCTTCTCCTGGCAGCATTTTAAGCCCCACGAGAGCACGGGATTTTTGCTTCACTTGTTGATGAAACCCTGAGGGCCTACAATAGTGCCCGGCACATGGTTGGTACTCCATAAATCTTTAGTGGATGAATGACTTATAGATGTTCCTGAAGAAGAAATCAGAATAGTACAGCGGCAACAATTAAACGTTAAATATAAATATTAATACTGAAAATAAAACTTTGTGATCTAAAACAAATTATTCAGGTGAGCAGATTTATTAGGCTCACTGAGTTATAATAAAATTGATTAAAATACCTTCTCCATCTACACATAATCTGGAATGTCTTTACGTAGAAATTTTTTAAATCTTATCAATATATGATAATATGAAAATTACTTACGACAGAATTAAAATCAGACCAGCTTCAAATTTCTCATCCTTAAAACCAAACTATAAAAATCCACAAAGCAACGACTACAGGTTATTGATCAGAAAAGGTTGCAGCCCAATAATCTGATATCCAGACAAATTATCTTTCGAAAGTGAAGACACCAGAACAACAACCTCAGGTACAAGATTTCAGAGCTCCCTCCTCTTTTACCCATCCTGAGAAAACACCGAAGGCCATTCTCCAGATGGCTCACAAACAAAGAAGAACGGGAAGCCAATAATGGGAAAATCATAGTATAAAAGGACTGGTGTGAGTATTTCAGTCAACCAAATGCATACATGTAGATGTAAATAATTGCTGTTAAAATGCTTTAAAGTATATTGGAAAAGCCTCAATTAAATATAGGAAAACATGTATAATAAAAATGGAATAGTTGTATAAGAGCAATTTGGATCAATGTCCCCAGACTAGAATAAAAAAGATGAGGAAAGGGGAAGAGGGCAGGTGAGCAGATGAGGAAAGCTGTGTTACGTTCCTCGTTGGGTATAAGGGAGTCAAACGGGATAATTTGAAAAACAAAGTCTAACTATAGTTATTTGACAAACTTTGAAGGCAACTGTGCCATTTAAAAGCAGATTTTTCTCTTTCAAACTCCTAGAAAAGAAAAAATCAAACAAAATACAGTTTATATAGCAAAACACAAAAAAATCAACGTGGAAGCAAACAAATGGAAAGAATAAGAATAAAATAACAAAAGTAAAGCCAAGCCTAACGGTCATGGCAGTAGGTTGAAACAGGATAAGCTTGCGTACCAAAAGGAAAACACTTTCAGACCTGGCAACAAGACAGATCCAGCTTATCAAACACATGCCTAAGAAATGATTCAGCATGTTTAAAAATAAAAGAATAAATATTAATATAGTTTGAAAACAATAACAGAAAACTCAGTCATGGTGTATTCATATCATTCAAAAGAGAGTTCAAGTCCAGAATCATTAAACGGGGTCAGAGAAAGATTTTATATTAATCAACGGCACAATTAAAACAAAGATACAATAATCATATCCCCTTAGGAGATGAATAAAATCGTATCGTATTATATAAAGAAAAATAACAGCGAAATATGAAAGAAATGAAACAAACACAGTCATAGTAGGAAAACGTGCTTTCTATCCACCAGTTTGACAGATTAAATAGACAAAATGAACCATCAAACACAGTTTTTCACAATGCGTCATCTTCAGTCCCGTCGAAGCTGTTGGACAGACGGCCTTTTTGAATCTGCGTGGGACGCTTTCCTGGGAAATTGTATTACAAGCCACAGATACCGATGTACATGACACTAGGAGAGTTATTCACCTGTGTCCTGCGGGAGGACATTTTTGATCTCTATAATGAAACCACCTCCTGAATGACTTCTTATGGAGCTCTTTGAAAGGCTTGTTTACAATGACATCTAATACTTCAAATGATACGCTTATACCTCCCAAGAATAATGTCTAAATCTGTATAAAATTTCTTTGACTACTTCTGTCAGGTGACATCTGGACGTATCTAAAACGAGCATTGATTGAGGTCATTTAAGCAAAGATATTTTCACCAAACATTACATTTTGTTCAAAAGAGAGTATTTGAAAGATTGTTTTGTAGTACAAGAGGTTTTTTTTTTAAAAAAAAAAAAAAAGTATTTTCTCTTTTATGAGGTAATTGTAGATTTATAGAATAACTTTTGGCGTATATTAGGACATATACAGTAATCAGACATGCCACAAAGATTTATGTATAAGATGCATTATTTTAACAGTGAAAAAGTCAAATGTCCAATGATAGAGGATACTGAAATTAATTATTATGCATCCATCAAATTGAATACCTTAGACTTACTAAAAGTCTATGTTAAAAGAATGTTTAACAACTTAGGGGAAAGCTCATAAAATAATAGGTGAAAAAATCTTATAAGAAAATTATAGGTGCAGATGTGTGGAAAATATGTATATATTTGTATATTTGCATAGCAAAAGAAAACACTAGAAAAAAAATGACCAAAAAATATTTTGGTGACTACCTTTAGATTGTGATATTTGGGATGATATTAGTTATTTTCTTCCTACTTCTTTATCCTTCTAAAATTTTTTCTCAGTAAGACTGTGCTAACCTATAATCAAAAAAGAGCTATTTTAAAAATAAATTTCATTTTAAAAATAAAACGCTCTATAAATTATTAATTACTAGTATTATTTTAATCCGTCGAAGGCCCTATTTCTCTTATCTTCTGTATTGAGTAAAGTGTTATGGTCCCGACTCTATAACTCCACTGTGTAAAGTGTGTATCAATGCCTGATATCACTTCATTCAACTACTGAGCAAGCAGGCGCACAGTGCCCCACTCTTCCAGCTAGTCTTGAATAGATCAAAAGAAGGGACAGAAGTAAACATGACTGGAGTCCCGTAGCATTCCCTTATATGAATTGACTTCACTTTGGCTCATTCTCATGCAGTGTGCCTTTTTTTGCTGGTCTGTCTGCAGTCCTTTTTTGTGGACCACAACAGTCGAGCCACCACTTTCATTGACCCCCGAATCCCTCTTCAGAACGGTCGTCTTCCCAATCATCTGACGCATCGACAGCACCTCCAGAGGCTCCGAAGTTACAGCGCTGGCGAGGTACCATCACCCACTGCCCCGACCCCACCCTTCGCAGGGTCACAGGCTCTGCCTCTTCTCGTGGGGCCAGAGCTAGTCCTTAGCGGCCGGGATCCAGGGTTGCCTATTACTCATGGGGCTGAGCCATATCCATACTGCTGTGTAGAAGAATGAATGATGGCTTGAGGTCACCCACTTAACTCCCTAGACTCATCTTCCGATTGCCTTCCCTTTAGTCCTACACAATCACCGCTGTTAAAGATCTGTCTAATTGAGAGAGAACTGAAAGTGTAGCGTGTCAGGGGATCCCTACACCTATGATGGGAGCCGTGCCTCCTAAGGCCTGCCAGTCACATATAAATTCTTAAAAGACCATGGAACTGCTGTGCAGTGTATGGCTGACTTTAGATGTCTACCTCTCCACAGACCCTGGAGAAGACCTCAATAATATACATATGGGCTAAAAACTGGGGCAAGTCAATGGGACCATGTGAATACTCTGTTCCCATCCCACCTTATGCTCTTCCCTGATTTATATCTTCTTTTACTCCCCATGGTTTGCCTGCTGCTGAGCCGTGAGAGGCCACTACCTTTCTTAAGCATCACATTCATTGCCTTTCTGAATTACTGTCTCTGTATCCCATACCCCCGTCCTCCTTTCTCAAACCGAAACTCAGAACAGAGCTCTTTTCTATTTCCAATCAATTCCTGTCAATATTATGGACAAATACCTTTCTATGTCCCGACTGGCATTTCCCAAGTGTCTGTACCTTCTCATAGAAACCGCCAGGATCTCAGGAGATATGAGCTCTGAGGACCATTTCCCATAAAACAGCTTATAAAATTAGACTATAATGAAGGGAAGAAGTGGTGTAGGAAGAAAAGAAATATATATCTGGCCCCTACAGAGAGTCATTCCAGGAGCGCCACAGTGGACGTGTCAGGAGAAACTGGAAAAATATTGATGTACCCGACAGCCTCCAGAGGGCAGACGGAAGTCCCAAGGGAAGAGCTTGTTGATGGCGTGTCAGCACCAGCTTTAATGAAAGCCTAGTGCACAAAAATTTCTTTACTACTTTTTCAGGGGAATCATCTGCATACCCTGAGAAACATAACTATTTGCAACCAAGGGCACTCAGGGTTTACTGCCAGTGTGATAAAATGGATTTTTCTTTCATGGAGTCATCTTAGGTATCATTGACTTAGCATACTACTAAAAGCATGTTAACTCTTTCTTTCTGCATAGATGTAAAATGCGTATGCGACTGTGCAGAGAGGGAGCGTTATACATCCTGGAGCGTTATATGGGTGTCAGAACCCTCCAGAGACCAGACACTCAGCAGGAGATATGTTCACAGCCCGCGGAAAGCACTGTCCCAGCTTCCCAGCTCAACATGCATAGTCCCCCTCTCTGGTGGCACTTCTATAAACTTCACAAAGTACAAGATGTATTGTCTTGAGTTGATAGTGGATCAGTTCAAAATTCTGCATCAATTTGAAGTTGCCATTTTAATTTATTTAAAATGTCCAGCTTTTTAATATTATTAAGGCAATTTCAGTATTAATGTAGGGTAACTACATATGATAAAAGCAGCTGAGCGCTGCACACAGATTCTCTGTCACTGAAATGGAAATCTCGATTACTCAATGAAGGATGAATCCCCTAAAGATAGAGATCGCTTACATCTATAAAAAATTAACCTGAAAATATAAATATTAAAACCTTTCTGTTGAAAGAACAAGATTAAGATCATGAGTACCACTTGCATTACCTGGTCCAAAACATTTATTTGATATGACTAGCCCAAACACAGTCACATTGAATATCAACATTAGTGACAAAGCGCCAGTTGCATCAGCCAAGAAAGACTCTAACACATAATGATGAAAGGATGTTAATGTGCATCAGCCATCTGTATACTTCCTATTCATCCATTCTCCAACTGACTTCTTCAGCTTTTCACACCCCTCCCATCCCTCTGCCCATCCTCTCTCTGCTGGTATCTTCGCACTGAGACAAGGGGGAACCAAGAAAAGCAACAGAGAGAGAAGCTGGGCAGCAGAGGATATCTGATCCAGAGGCAGCACACCAAAAAGAACAAAGACCCAGCCTCTGTGAAAACAAATATCTGGTCCTCCACTGCGAGAGCACACAGCCTGGGGGATGAGGAGGACCTTGGTAGAACAATAGAGAGAGGGGGCAGTGTTGATTGTGTTTGCTGTGATGTGATTTTGCTCAACAAAGATTGATAAGTGCATGGCCGCTATGAGCATTGTGAATGCAAAGAAGTGGGAGATGTGATCCCCACCCTGGAGATGTTTGTATTCTATTTTTGAAGCCAGGCCAAGAATATACAAAGTTAAGTAACGAGACAAATTAGAATATGATTGAGTGCCAAGAGAGATATTAGGACCAGTGCCACAGAAGTTCAAAAGAAGCCAAGGGAAGATATCTTTTAAAATAAGGTACTTGACCTAGAACTAGAAAAATTGGTAAAATCTAGCTGGGTACAAGGAAGAGGAAGGGCAGTCCCCTAGAGAGCACAGCGTAAGCAGAGGTGCAGAGGCGGGATTGAGACAGGTCTGTAGAGAGACAGTGAATAGTTCCATACGACCAGGATAGTAAGTTTCCACGTGGTTTTGGGAAAGCTTTGAATGCCACATGGAAGAGTTGGAACTTTTTTGAGTCCCTTGAACAAATTGGGTTGGAATAATATGATGATTTTTGTGTGAAAATGGGCTTTAGAGGTCAATTCATCTGTTGCTTCTCAAGAGGAGCAGACTGTTGACATTTGGGGAGGACAGTTCTCTGGTGTGTGGAATTGTCCCATGCCCTTGCAGGCCCTTTTTTGGCAAGTCCCACCCATTAAATATTAGGAGGGCCCCACCTCACCTGTCACTATGACAACCAAAACAATAAACAAAACAAAATACCTCCCAAGCATTTCCAAACACTCCTAGGTGGTAATAGCAGTCTGGTTAAGAATCATATTTTGTAGTCAAGTAAATTGAAATACCAAGAACTCAAGTCACACAGAGGATTCAGGACCCCAGCCCAGCTTCCCTCACTCCCAGGCCAGGGTAGACTAGTCTTTTAACGAGGAGACAATGAAGGCCAAGACGAGGAAGGATTGTGGTAAAGAGGGAGTTGAGAGAGAAAGGCCCATTAGAGGTAATGCCACAGGCCAGGTGTAAGGTAGGGAGGTGGCAGAGAGACAGAAAACAGAGGACACCCTGGGGGAGGAAGCCTCAGGGAAGTGGAGAGGTGTGGAGGAAAGGGCGCCTGGGACTCGAGTCAGCAGGTGGGAGTCCCAGCTTGGGCTTCTCCACGGAGGAGCTGTGGATCCTTGTGCCTTCCTTCCCTTTCTGGGGCCTCATTTCCTTGTCTGAACGTGGAGACAAGGGGACTAGATGGCCCCTGAAGTCCCCTCCAGCTCTGTGATTCTCAAGCCTGTGAGGTTAGAGTCACAGTCCCGTTAACACATAGGGAAGATGAGCGGCACAGCCAGGTGGGGAGGATGGCGGCTTTGTCTTTAGATAAGCTGATGGTGAGTGTGGAAACAGCAGGATACCCAATTAGAAATGGTGGGTAAGCAGACAGAAATATGAGACTTGGGAATAATCAATGAATTATTTTCATAGTCCGTGATTTTTCTATGTCGTATGGCACAGGCAATGGGGAATCAGATACAGATGTTTCTTAGACCACAGCCTTAAGAATCGATGTTTGCCATCACCTTCATGAGTTATTCTCTTGAGTGTTGCTGAGCAATTGATTTTTTTTTTTTTTTTTTTTGGTGAGGAAGATTTTTCCTGAGCTAACATCTGTTGCCAATCCCCCCCCTTTCTTTTTTTGCTTGAGGAAGATTAGCCCTGAGCTAACATCTGTGCCAATCTTCTTCTATTTTGTATGTGGGATGCCTCCACAGCATGGCTGATGAGTAGAGTAGGTCCGCACCCGGGGTCCAAACCCACAAACCCAGGCTGCTGAAGCAGAGCATGCGGAACTTTAACCACTGGGCCATGGGGACGGCCCCCTCAGCAGTTGATTTTTTATAATTACACTTAAGGACAGAATTAAAATCAGTTTCTATATTCCAACTCCTACATGGTAAAAGTTTCTCTCAAAACCCCAGCAATAGGTTACTAATAGAGACACTGTTAAACACCTTTTGGGTTAGCCTTTACCTCCCCTGAAAAATTTTCAGGCAGTTTCCTGAAAGCAGTTATCAGGAATATAGGATTTTATGCATAAAAAGACCATTATTTGACATTTTAACATGCATTTTAATACAGTGGCACATCTGTCCGTAGTATATTTAAGGACCAACAAAACAGACCTTATCTCTTCCCATAGTGTCCAAATGGAATTGGCTATAGATAAATGGAAAGAACGTTGCAGACTATAAATATCAGATCCCGTCTCTCTATCGGTAAGGAAGTCACTGAAGGTCAAGCTTGTCTTGTTTATACTGCAATTAACAAAATAAATTAACTAATTAGGAAAGATAACAGAACACGTCATTTTCATTTCTTTTACCACCTTCTCTTGGTCAAGTGAGAAAATCATTAGTCATATGAATTTTCTGGAAGGGTACACAGAAAAAAGCTTAACAATAGTGGCCTCAGGAAAGGGCCAGAGTCTGGCAGGGAAAAGAAACTGACTTTTCACTTTAAAAGCAGAAGTCACTCTTAGTCATTCTTCGCAGGAAGCTTTTTGGATGGCAAAAGTCATTTCATTAGCTCTAATGTCCCAGAGAAGTCGTCATCCAGGAAGCTTGTCTCCGGAGAGGGTGACTTCTGCATTGCTTCTTAAAATTGGTAATTTTCCTCTTGATGCCACATAACCTATGCATGGTTACAAGGTTTGGTTGGATAAAATTCAGACACCTATGAAAAGAAACTTTTTAATGATAAGTAGTATGTAATGAGTGTAGAAAACTCAGACACAGGTGGAAAAGCAGTGAAAATACCCCATCTGGAGACCCTCCCTTGTACACGTAGAAATAAAAAACTAAATCATGTTGTCGGTGGTTCTCCATCCCAATTTACCGTTACAGGACCTTGTGGACAGTTTCCATGCCATGAAATTCTTCTATAATATTTTATCATGTGGATCTACCCTAATTTATCTCAAGCTTTTCTTTGTACATTATGCTTATTGCCCACTTTTTACTATTATAAATGTAGAACAACTCAAACATAGGTCTCTCATTTTATTTCCTTGAGACAATTCTGAAAACTTTGTTAGTGATCTATTTTTAGAATACAAAAGGAATCTAGAAATGAATCATTCGGGCCTTTCCTCTGAACTTGCTAATTTTTTTTTTTATCATCAGGTCTCCAGCATTTTCAAGGAGAGTGTTAGCTGATTGCTAACCCAAATTCAGTCTAAAACCTACAATTTTCAATCACAGCTTAAAAAACCACCAGTTCATATTTCCAAATTGCAACACAGAAGAGAAGCTTGTTTACCAGTCACTGAAAACTATTTTCTGAGCATATCTATTTTGTTTTGTCTAGAGAACCAAATGTTTGAAGTTTTCACATTTGCAATTATGATTAAAGCTATCTCGACATCAAATGGAAATGAAATTCTAAAAGTAGTCCCTAGTGCATTCTGGGTTTTAGCTGTAGAATAGTCATGGCGTGTCAGGGGTTAAAGCAGCCCACTGCAGGCTCTCCTCTGTCTGTCTCTGTCTGTCTGTCTGTCTGTCTGTCTCTCTCTCTCTCTCTCACACACACACACACACACCTGAAAACCTCAGTAAGACAAAAAGCACCAGATGCCAGGGAATTTAATGAGTCACATAATTTTGGTTTTAATTGGAAAAATCTATTCATCCAGTCATTTCCGGTAGTTAGGAAAACAAATGTTAGTATCATGTTTGCAGTGAGATCCAAAGTGGTCACTCAGTGGATATTAGACATTCTTCAGGATGGACCATTTAGTACCAATTCAGGGCTGCAGGGATCCTAGTACATGCTAAATTCTAGCCCAATCTTAGAATCTCAGAATCTCCTCTGGCACTGCCTGAAATTGTCTCTATTCCTGTAAATTCCTGGCCCCTCGTTGGAAAAGATCGTTTCTATCTAACCTCGCATCCTCCAGCTCTCACCTGGAGGCCATCCAGTACCGCTCTGTAATCACCTCCTCTGCCCTTGGCAGACGTTTCTCTGGCTCAGGGCCCCCCCCCCCCAAGCCCTACCTCTCCCTGTGTTGCTTCCTCTGTCGCACTCACAGTCAGCTTGAGGTGTATTCCTCAGTCCATCATTTATTTACCTTCAGAGCAGCTGGGCTTCATCTCGTTTCTGAAGTTTTTCAATCTGGCTTAGTTTTGCCAGTGAGCAGGTGACCTCAGAGCTAGGCACTGTTTTCCCTAAAGCATGTCTCCAACACGAGAACTCTCTATGACAGCCAGGAAGAGAAGTGAGCCTGTTCCTGTTTCAAAGCCCTATTCATTTCAGGGTAACCCGCCGACAGTTAGATACCTTCGCTCAGGGTGTGACAGCAGGCGTCACCGAGCTCAGTGCACAGCCAAGCCTTCTCGAGGTCTGCTGTCAGATCTATCTGCTTCCCGAGTTTCTCTCTGTAACTCGTCACTTAGGTCATCTTCAACTGAGTGGGCTTTGAGAATCCTGTCTTGACAGCATCAAAAATATTTTAACACTCATTAAGACAGGCTGACATAACTCCCCCCAAGGAAAAGAGGCATATCATTTCAGTCCCAGAAAGTCTTTATATATTTACTAATTCATGGAGAAAAAAGAGCGGTCTAGAGGCTCAATATTGCATATTTTAGTAATGAGCAAACCTTGCTTTCATCACCTTGCATCGTAACCATTTAGTTGAGACTGGCAAGCGCTGTTGCAGAAGTACCAGCTTCTAAATCTTGGTGTCTGGCTGCACCAGCTGAACAGAGCCAAGTGCTGATGACATCAAAGTGAGAAGTCCACCAAAGTGGCACAGAATCTATTCTCTTGTCCCTAAAGTAAGCCGTGGGCAAAGAGAAGGACCAGGCGAGAAGAAGGATAGATCTGCATCCCTACTACTTGCGGAAGAGCAGTTCAAAGACTGCCCCATACAGATGGCGAACTGGCAGCACATCTCTGCATGCAAAAGATATTATTCCTGTCTGTGTGGAGTATGGAAGTAGGACCCAAAGGAAAACCAGTCATGGCTACGTCTTCAATTAGGAAGCCCTAAGTAATCTGTCTTACTTTGTCGTCTGCAGTATCACACATGGCCTGGTCTTAAATGACCACTGTGAGATTGACCTGACCTTTCTGGACTTTGTAGCATAGGGTCTCATCACCTCTCCGGAATTCTGTGTGAGTGAATTGTGCACTGGTCTCAGAGGGAGAAATTTCTTTCGTTTTTTTATCTGGATGTTTGAGCTCTTTATAAGTATCTTGCAAAGCAATCCTCAAAATTCTTAAATATTTTTAAAGCCTATTTTGGTATACTTTGCCAAAATGTGTCATACTCTATTCCAAACCCCATATATCTGGCGAATGTGGAAAAATCTGGGGAATGTGGAAATATTGAAAATCTGTGGATTTTCAAAAAATCTACAGTGTCCCAGTTTAGATAGCTTACTCTGCAGGGGTCCTTAAAGAAGAAAATGTGTATGGAATCAGGTAGAAAGCTCATTGTCATGTTCTAGAGCTTAGAGGATTTATTAAAATTTAAAATTGATCTAAATTCATTATCACAATTAATCAGTTTTAAGCTAAGCAAGTTATTTATTCCATGAAGTTTTGTCAAAATGCCCAACTGAAATCAAGATGCTGGATGCAGGCGAGGAGTATGGGAGCAGTAAGCCCATGCTTGGCAGTCAAGCATCATTAGAATCCTAGTTCTATCTCTCAGGGTTGAAAATTTTGGAAAAACTTCATTTTCTCTGGTCGTCAGTTTCCCCATTTGTAAACTAGGATTAATAGTGCTTATCTTGCAGAATTTTGTGAAGAGTCACCAGCATAGAGAATGGAGTAACAGGCATTAAACTAAGAATGGCCACTCAGGTGAAACAAACACCGTTTGAAAGAGCAAGTCTGTTCCACATTCGGTTTTGAAGTTCAGTGCTGCCTGTTGGAGATAAGGGTTATAAACCTACCTTTACTAATAATATTTATCTAGAATTTATCTTTTTAACATGTTTATGAAGAGAAACGTTTCTTGGTCTATTCTATGCATTAGTTTGATTTCCGTTCATGACATTTGGCACGATTACTTTCTAAAAAACCATAATATAGCACTCCAACCACTCTACTTAGTCATTTTTTTTTAACTTGCTCATTTTCTATCACTTTGAGGATCATAACTTCATTGCTTTTTTAACTCAGGTGGTGTCAGAGTCTTTTGCCTCTCATATTGAAAAACTGGTATCAAAAGACGATCTGAAATTGATGACAGATTTCCAGTGCTAATAATTTTATTTTGAAATTAGGCCTCAGAAGTCTCTAGAAACAGAGGAGCCTCTTTACTGGGCAGGCCAGGACACAGCCTAGTAGCTGCTATTCGAAGCCAACATCAACATGAGTCATTGCCACTGGGTACGTATTGTGCTTTTTGAACCCTGGAAACCGAAACTTAGCCTTGTTTTTCTTATCCTGAATCCTTGAATATTGAGGATTCTGTCGTCTTTCTGCTCTTTTAAGGTGTAATGTACTCCCCACCCTTTACTCTCATCCTCTCCTTTGCCTCTTTTCCCTTCCCCTTCCTCCTCTCTTTGTCCTTTCTCTTCTCTGCTCTCTTCCAGACCCACATTCCCTTTCTTCTTCACTCCATTTGGTGATTTGTTATCTGGTCCAGGAGAGCATAGTTCAAATGAGGTGATGGATGTTATTGCTGTTAGATGCAGTTTTTAATTTAGATCTCTCTTCCTGTGTGTGTAAGGGGATAAGGCAGCACAGCCTTCATTCCTAACCTCAGCTACCCCTTTCTAAAACAAATGCCACTTGTATCAAGGGAAATGAGGTGAGAAAGTCTAAATGGATTTGGAAAAGTTCCCTTGTCGCTACTGGGAGATCAACCCATGGCCACAGGTGGTAAGCGGCAAGTGCTTAGAAAAGGATTTCTTTGAACTCATAAAGAATTTTTTGCCCTAATAACTATGACAAAATGACCAAGAGGGGTGAGAAAAGAAGAGAAGTCCCCTCATGGAGAGCTATTATTCTCCTTTACCTGTTCACAAAGAGATGACTTAACACCCGGTTAAGTTTCTGGAACATTAAAGATGATTAACTTAAAGCTGGTTCGCTTTTAGTTTGATCTTTTAAAAATAATAATACTATTATGTCACAGAAAAAAACCCTCAAGAGCTTACGTTTTTTGATGAGCATGCTACCTGCCCTTCGAACTCCTACGTTAATCCTGGTATCAAGCAGCCATTTTCCAATCATCAGAGAAATTATCTCTGGGCTGCAGACTCAACCACAACTCTGCACTTTTGTCTCTTTCAGCGTATAATGACAAGATTGTGGCATTTCTTCGCCAGCCAAACATTTTTGAAATGTTGCAAGAGCGTCAGCCAAGCTTGGCGAGAAACCACGTACTCAGGTAGGGGCTTGTCCGTCGCTCTGTAACGCCAGGTGTCTCCAGCTAGTTTTCCAGGTGGGACTACACGTCTGCGGAGAGAGAGCAGAAGTTTATAATGCATTTTATTCGTGCATTTAAATTATAACTTACTCAAAATGAAGAGTCCGGGGGGTTCTAGTGTTCTCAGAAGTGTCGCAATCAGAGATAGTCATATTGTCAGGTTGCTAAAATGATATATGATGCTAAATGATTTCCACTGACTTGAAGGGGAGCACGGAAAGGGAGCAAAATCGCTTTCATTTAAAAATTATTTATGTAAAGCACCATATAAATTATTTTTATTTTTGAAATATAATTGTTTGATGGTAAACACGATATTAGATGACATATTCAAAAGTAAACAAACAAACAAAAAGTATCATATACGTTCTAAGTACTTAAATCCTGTTGTCCATTAGGGTCATTTTTGAACGAGTGTCTCTGAAACCCTGAATCACTTCATTTGGAAGGGGTAGCCACCCAAAGTGATAAAAAGAGAAAATATCCTCTGAGCTTAAATTCCGCTTTCTCACCAAGATGTTCAAGCATCGCTCTCCTTCTCTGTACTACCCAGCGTTTCACAAGCTGGAGATCAATAGTGTCTAAATGTGTCCCCTTGGAGTTTGAATTCTCCCTCCAGCACTTAGGGACTATTGGCCAAAGCGTGTTATTCCATCCTCCACCCTCCACCCTTCGCCTCCTCATCACTGAAACAGGTCACGATTCAGGCGTTGTTGAGATGCTTAAATGGGGCTGTGTGTAAAGGGCCAGGTAGGGTAGGTGGGAAAGCAGTCACTGACGGCCTCTACCTCCTCACCTCCCGTGGGGTGGTCTTTTGAATCTGGCTGACTGTAATACTCTAGTTTGACCTCCTCAATGAATCACCAACACCTGAAAATAACCTCTTTGCTATTCAAATCTTCATTAGTCCTGCCAGGATGGATCACTCACTATTCTTTCCCTTCCACCACCCTCTCGTTGACACCTCTCTTCCCTGTGTTTTTACCCGATGTAATTTAGAACCACCATGCCCCCAACTGCCTATGTTCTCAACTGCTCCCTCCTTTTCATCTCCACATTGAAACATTTGCCGCCTCACTTTCCCTCTTCCAGCCCTTCTTTCTTCTTCTCCCTACCATGGTCTACGTTTGGGTCCTCATCATTTCTCTCCTGGGCTTTGCTGGGATCTGTTAGAAGACATCCCCTATCGCCCTACTATAACCAGAATTACCTTCTTATAGCACAGATCAAATCCTGTCACTCCTGCCCTTCAAAAGAGCTTTCATGGCTCCCACTGTATATGAAATAAAGTCAAGATCTTTATGCACAGTTTCTGGCCCTAACCTAACTCTCCATCCTGCACTAGTTGTTTCCTTCTGGTATCTTCCACCTCCACTAAGCGGGCTGTGTCCTCGTCTACCTCTGCCCTCGCTGGAATGGCTTCTCTCTTGAGGGCATCTCATCTCATTTTAAAGGCTCAAATCAAATGCAAAGATTTGGTGATCCAGGCAGATTTTAGTATTTCTTTTGTTTTGCTTTAACAGCGTTCTTTTTTGTACCTCTGAGATACTTTTCCATTATCTCTTATATTCTGTCACATGCTTATGTCTCCCCACAACACTACAAGCCCTTTGGAGCAGGACCTATATATTCCCTGTCTTCGTACCCACTCTGCCCCCTCAGAACCTGGTTCTCTACTTTGAAGATAGGAAACGCTAGTTACTTTTAGAGCGAATGAAAGGTTTTTAGCACGAACAGATGAGCTTTCACATGAGTAATTGTCACTTCCACTTATATTCAGCTCTACCCAAGTTTCGTTACTGTGCCACAGAAGCCAGTGACATGCTCAGTCCTATGGGTCATTTATTTTTGGGCTACTCTTTGACTCACAGTACATAATAATTTAAGGGAATTTCCGAGGGAGTTTTAGAGGAGTTATACTACCTGAAAAGTTCCTGACACATTGCTGCTCTCGAACGTTTTTTACATCACTCATTCTACCCTAAGTGATGAGATCACTGCTTACTCTATGGAGGAACTTGAACTAGAGTCCCATTTAAATCATTTGAAAAGTAAAAATAAAAAGAACCCCCTGTGTGAAAGAGTGGAATATATTTCCAGAGGGAAGTAAATTTTTCAGCCCTGTTGTGTAATATTGTGTTATAACAAAATCCAAGAAACCTTAAAGATTTTGTTGCAGTGTGGAATTGTACGATTATGATTTTCCAGATATGTGGGGACTTGGAAGCAGGGCCTGTTGGAGCTGGAAAAACCATAGAAATTATCTAGTATAGAAACTCATAATCTTTTTGAAGTTATGGACTCCTTTGAAGATCTGAGGAAACTATCATACACCCTCCACTACACGTAATCATAAATCTTTGCTTGTGTTTCAAACAGTTAATGGACCCTAAAGGACCTGTGGACCCCAGGTTGAGAACCCAAATGTCTCCTCAAAAACAGAAGGCCCACAGTGACATAAGAAACTGACTAAGAGGCCGTGGAATTAAAAGGGCAGAATGTCAAGAGCAAGAACTTGCTCTTCAAGGGGTCAGGCTTAAGGGAACCAGGAAGCTGGGCACTGCTCGCTATAACTAGGCCTCTACTTGCCCCTGGATGTGATGCGAGGGTGACTCAGCTCTATTTTAAAAGTCTGAAAGTTGAAAAGAAAATCACCTCTCCCCGTGACCCTGCCCAGAGGAAGAACTTATTGCTTCCTCCGTGGTTCCCAAGTGGGGACCATGTCTGCTGTTCAGCCATTGCTGTTCTCAAGGAGCCATGGCTCCACCTTCTTGGGTCCACAAAACCAGTTTCTGGGTTAAAGAGTGGAGGGTGCATTCTCAGAAAACTGTGTTCAGCAGACAGCAGTGAATCATAAGGAAGCCGCACGTGGAGGGGGAAGATGGAGCCAGAAAACCTGGAGGCTAATGATGTTGTTAACTTTAAGGATCATGGTAGCAGTCCTCATTCATTCATTCTTTCCTTCAGCTAGTGCTTCTACCGTGCAACCACTCTGAATCAGGATTGTGTAATGCGGTAGCAAGCAAAACCGACACGGGCCCTTCTTTCATGGCACTTACAATCCACTGAGAGAGAGAGATGATAGACAAGTTTGGTTTGTTTGGGTTTTTTTAGGCCAAATATTTGGCTATAGAATGTGTAAGGGCCGTGAAAGACATGATCAGCATCCAGTGATAGTGGATAAGGTGCGAGTACTGAGGAAACGAACTTAGCACCAAGACAGAAGACAGGGAAGCCTTTCCCAGGAAGGCAGAGCTGGATGAGAAGGAGCTCTCCCTGACATGGAAGGTGAAGATGAGGGGGAGAGTGTGCAAAGGCCCTGAGGAGGAAAAGCTTTATGTAGGTGAAGAATGAAAGAAGTCCAGTATGGCTCGGGGGTAGATAGGGAGGGAGACAGGGGACCACATTGAAGGTGGAGAGAGGAGTCTTGTCGGCAATGGGAAGGAGCTGAGATTTTATTTGAAGTGCAATTTTATTTGAGAAGTGATTAAAGAGTTTTCAGCAGGAAAGAAAAGATGGTTGTATCTGTGTTTTTGGTGACCACTTGGACTGCTCTCCTCTGTGGAGAATGGACAGACCGGAGGTGGGGCATAAGATAGTGCAGGGGGCTGCATGGGAGACTGTGATATTAATCTACTAGAGAGATGATGGTTGTACAGGTGATGGGAGAGCATGGAGGGAGAGGAGCGAGCAGCTTGTGGTGATACTGTGAGTGCAAAAACAACAGAAGCTGATGACAGCTTGAATGTGGGGGTGAGGAGACAAGAGAAAGTAGGAATGACAGCTGGGGTGGGACAGCCAGATCAGTGGATAATGATGTCTGTCTTAGCCTATTTGGGCTGCTATAACAAAAGACCACAGTCTGGGTGGCTTATAAACAGCAGAAACTTTTGCTCACAATCTGGAGGCTGGCAGTCAGAGTCCAGGGTGCCAGCATGGTCAGAGTGAGGGCCCTCTTCCAGGTTGCAGACCACTCATACCCTCACGTGATGGAAGGGACCAGGGAACTCTGTAGGGTCTCCTTTTTAAGGGCACTAATCCCATTCGTAGGGTTCCACCCTCCTGACCTCATGACCTCACCTCTGAATATTGTCACATTGGGCATTAGTATTCCAACATGTGAATATCAGAGTGTCAAACATTCAGACCATAGCAGTGTCATTTACTGAGATGGGGAAGATGGAGGAGGCACTGGCTTGAGTAGAGGGAGAATGTCCAGGATTTCATTTTGGATATTGCATTTTGAGGTCTTTGAGACCATAAGTAGAGATGACAAGATGTCAAGGAGGCAGGTGGCTCTACCGGCCTGAGCTCCGAGAACAGCTTTGCACAGGAGTTTTCCTGATGGCCAGAGGATATATGCAGGAGAGGCAGATGGCATTCTCAGCCCCAGAGATCTTCCCCAGTTCTCACTACCTTTGGGAGGGAGTCCCAGGGGCACTGGGAGGCCCTCAGACCACTGGGTCTGCATGAGATCTTCATAGACATCACAGGGGGTGTAATGTCCTATGGAGAGCCACCAAAACTCTCAGAAAAGTGGCATGGCATTCTGACACATGGCTGTGGCCTGTGTGGGTGGTGCAATGGTAGAACCACCACATTGGGGTGCCGCTTTCCATGACTGGGAAGGGCACTCTGCTGCCCTAGTAGGGTTGACCCTCTTTGGACTTGCTTTCTCTAGGGATGCTGAGAACCAAGGGTGATCCATAGAATGTCCTCCCCCTTCTCCCCCAGGCAGGGAGATCAGGGGCTTACCCAGATGTGTGTCCCTTGGGGCAGCAGGATGATCTGCACCAGGGACATTGTCATTGGGAGAGCATATAACTTTGAGGCCCTTTATGGGGCTGAGGTCAGTAAACCAGAAGAGTAGATCCATGGGAGTCTTCCAAATGAGAGGCTGGGAGGTGGTGTCAGGATTGGGAGGACGAAGCTCAGGCACACGGGGTCAGGACATAAGGACATGGAAGGAGGAACACGTGCTGGAGGAGGTGTGGTGCTTGCATTCTTGGCTCGCCTTCCACATGCTTCCTGCAAAATAATGTGTGTACAGGTCTGCTCCATTCTTCAAACCCCTGGGCAGAGAAGCCACCCTGAGCTCCCCCAGGATTTGGGAATCGCATTTACTACAGTGGTACTCAACCTAAACTGAGAGCTGGGGTCACAGTGCATTTTTCTGTTTAATCCCATTCTGTGTATCTTTGTAGACGCCAAGAAGTTGCCCTTGTCTTTTTAAAAAAATACCCACACCGAAAGGTCAAGTTCATTATATTTTTGCCTAAAAATATGCAAATTATGATGAAGATTTAGATTCATGTTGTATCATCAGAGAGAGGAAAATTTGTGTCTGCAGTATTTTTATAAATAGATTTTTAAAAAGCCATCCATTGGAGGAACCTGAGTAAAAGGTACACTGGATCACTCTGTATTAATTTCTTAGAATTACACGTGACTCTAAGATCATCTCAAAATAAAAAATTAAACAAAAAAAAGAAAAAAGTTAAATATCTTTAAAACTCAATCCTTAAGTCTTCCCAGATTTCTGCTGCATCTCTTCAAAAAAGGGAAAAAATTTAACTACTTTGAAGCATGCATACAATAGAGTGATTCTTGACCATGGTGTTTGTAATATTTGAATGTCAGAGAATCAAATTACAAAGTTCCTTTGATCAAAATAAATGCTATTCATCCACAGACTTATTGGAATAATTTGCTGGGTTGGAGTTGGAGGTAGTGGAAAAGGATCAGAATGCGTGAATTGTAACTAAACAGAGAGAAATTGATGCCTGTGCTCAGACCAACCTGGGAGACCCTCCTGTGTTCCGGGGGCCAGCCCCTCTCTGTGCCCAGTGTGGCCTTATGCATTTTCCATCAAGCATAAGGTTTCTCAAGAGGCGGCCCCTCACTCTTTCCTCTGCCAGCTTCCAAGACGCCCTGAGCCCACAGTCCTTCAGCCGCTCTCTTTACCCAGCTCCGCTCCTGACTGTCGTGGGTATCCGAGGACCTCTCTTGTGCTCCTCAGCTTTGGTCCCTGTGTGAGTCGGAGGAAAGGCCGTGCCTTGTAGAGCATTGTAGGAACTGCAATACGAACTTAAAATACCGTGAAATACACTGGACGTTAGGACATTGCTGTTCAGCCATATTGGAAAGAAAAAAAAGGGATCCAAAGGGACATATTCCTTAGCCTATGAGTTGGTGTGTAATCATTATTTTCTTTCCCACATTATTCTAGGGAGAAAATCCATTACATTCGGACTGAGGGTAATCATGGCCTTGAAAAGTTGTCCTGTGATGCAGACCTAGTCATTTTGCTGAGGTAAGGGGCTAAGCCTGAAACATTCTGGAAAAGCTGCCCTGGGCAGTTCTCCACTATAGCCCAGACTGAAACACTTGCCATTTGTTCTAGAAGATTCTACTGGCTGTGACTGAAGTAGGGCCACCCTTGTACCTGCTATCCATTGCCTTCTTTACATTTACAACTCGGGGTATCAAGAGCTACGTATAGTACTTGGTGTAAACTTTGCTGTAGGATTAACTAGGGTTTAAAATAACTCTGAGGGGCTAGACCCGGTGGCCTAGTGGTTAAGTTCAGTGTGCTCCATTTTGGCACCCTAGGTTCAGTTCCCAGGGGTGAACCTACACTACTGGTCTGTTAGTGGCCATGCTGTGGCAGCAGCTCACATACAAAAAGAGTAAGATTGGCAGCAGATGTTAGCTTGGGGCGAATCTTCCTCAGCAAAAAAAAAAAAAAAAAACACCAAATTTTTTAAATAACACTGAGAATTTGCATGCTGAGATATGCCTGTCTTTTATACTACAACTGAATCTCAGTGCTGTCGTTGCCTTGTGAGAACTGTGACTGCTGTCACTCCACTTCGTGAACACTCTCTCATGGACGGAGAACTAACCTTTTGTATTTTCACTTTGCAGTCTCTTTGAAGAAGAGATTATGTCCTACGTCCCCCTGCAAGCTGCCTTCCACCCTGGGTACAGCTTCTCTCCCCGCTGCTCACCCTGTTCCTCCCCTCAGAACTCCCCAGGTAACTTGAGCATCTCAGTCTGTCTCCTGTAAGTGGCCATCTGTGTTTCCACAGATGGAGGTGGAAGAAGGGCAATGCGACTTGTCCTCTCTTCACCCCCCCCTCAATTTTCTGGTGGAAAGCACACAGTCTACACTGGGTGATGACAAATTGCCACCTGCCTTTGCGATGCACACAGCTAGAATGCCTTTTACATGTTTAAGTGGTTTGAAAAAACTTTTTACAACAACCATTTCATAACGTGAAAATTATGTGAAATTCAAATTTCAGTGTCTATAAATAAAATTTGATTGGAACCGTGCCCCACCTGTTTATGTATTTTCTATGACGACTTTCACACTATAACGACAGAGTGGAATAGTAGCGACAGAGACCATATGGCCCAAAAAGCCTAAAATATTTACTGTCTGGCCCTTTACAGACAAAGTCTGCCTACCTCTGCTCTAAATTGCTGTTGCATTCCAAGCGTGCCCTCCAGGCATTCAAAGGGAAGCGCCCTCTCTGAAACATCCTGCCTTATGACTCAGAATGTTATTAGTTACAAATTTGGGTAACTTTTCATTAAGTTGTAAAGGGGTTCCTGGGCTATTCGTTACTAGGGACCATCATTGTGTCCCCACGAAGATGCCAAACAGTGTTCTTATGTGATATGAAACTGTTCTCCCAAAGTTTTCTTTATGTGTTGGAATGAATTTACTCCTAATTCAAAAAGTCTTTGTAGGTATTTTCCATTCCAAATGAGGAGATATATATTGAGCTCCTTAGTGAAAAAAGAAGATATCATTTCCTAGGTTCATCGAGATAATTAGCTTAACTAAAATCCATCCCCCTAAACGGGATCCAGATATTGGAGAGTTTTTCCCCATTTGTTTGGTTTGCATTATCGCATTATTGTAAGTCTCTGTAGTAACCCCAAATTTCTTTTTACAACTTTTGAAAATAAAGGAAGTTAGTTTGAATAATTTAGTAACTTCCTGTCTTATGACCTCTGAAGTTGGAGTCCAAGCTTGGCTTTTGAAGCCAATGGGGAAATTCAGAAGAGAAGGAGTTTGGCAATATGCTCTGTCCCTCAGAAGAGGTGTCTCACTCAGTGTCACTCTCTAAAACTAAAATCGCCATTAGTTTGGCTCCTTCAGGTCATGTCATTCAGAACTGTCTCTTAGAGGTAGTTTTGCTAACTGCTAAAATCTGTTTTTAAGTCAGTGTCTCATTGTTGTCACTTCCTCCAACAAGTATACCGATGTTACTGTTAAGCAAATTCCCAACGCACACTTCCTCTGACATCCAACGTTACTGAGATGGCATGACCTGGGAAAAGGAGGGCCAGGAGCTTTGTCAGAGCCAACATCAGGACAATCAGATGTGTCCAGTGTGCAAAGGGTGACTGACTTTTGGGAAGCAGAGGCTTCCATGAGGAGGAGCTGTTGGTCTGCATGATAATCTGCCATTTTGTTGTAGAGATTGTCCCAGCCTGGTAACCTGTCTACACTTTGGTCCAAACACTTGGCAGTAAAGTATGATTTTAACATCATTACATGGGGGAGACATCATATTGCAAATAGGAAAATAAGAGAGAATAAAGAGTTATTTGTTAAAGGAGCATGATTTGGATAACTTTTATAAAAGAAACCAGCTTTCCTGATAGAGACATTACTGATGCCATGAATCCAAGCAGCCATCCAATTCATTTTGTCAAAGTGCTCACTTCTTTGTTCTCCCAGCTTCGATTGACCGTGGGGTCCTAGATTATGGAATCCAAAGACTTTGATGTTAAATTTTACAATTCCCATTTGTCCAGATTTTTATGCAATTTCCCTGGGTGCTACAGTGATAGGGAATTATAGACATTTATGCCAAAGTACTTTGTGAAGCATAAATTATTAGCAAATGCATAGCAGTGGCCATGGGGATAGTGGTATACCCACAGCGGTGAAAGTCCTATTATAACATATACTGTAATCTGCTGGACAGAAAAATATGCTTGCACCTTCAGACTTGTATTCTGGTTCTACCTGTGTCCTGAAACCTGGCATTTCACTGAAGATACGACTTTATAAGTGGTGGCTGTGGGTTCCCTCCCACCCCACATGCTGAGGGTCCAAAGGTGGGGCTGGTGCCCCCCATGCTTCCTCGCTTATACCGCTCCACTCTATCTGCCCTCCTAGTTGCTGTCATCTACCAACCTTTGCTGTTTCTCAGACTGTGGCACCTGACTCATGGTCCCCCTCTCCTTCCTGGGTCCTTCCATCATCCTCGATGACTGCAGCATCCACAAGGGCGCCCATTCAGTTCCCTGACCTCCCAGTTTCTGGACTTCCTTGTCTGCAATGACCTTCTCCTCCTCCACCTCAACCACATCCTCCCACAGACACCTTCCTGCCCTTGTTATCATCTCTCAAATCACTGACTCAAGCATCCTGCTCACGTCCAACATGCCTTTTCAACTATTCCCCCTATTTCCATCTGTTGCCCTCATCAGGACCTCCAGCTCATGAACGCCTCTCCTTTCCTTTCCCTCTTTCCCTTATCCAGCATAGATTCCATGGTTCATCATTTCAGGAACATCCTTGCCAAAGGCCTAAACTCCCCTGATCCTCTCCTTTCATTTGCAGAACTCCAGCTCTGGACAAACTTGCTCTCTGCTTCCTCCACATCCGTAGTCAGGCATTCTTGGGAAAATTCACTTGACAGGGCAGATCATTAATTATAAATTGAAAACCCAGACTAAAATTCTGCCATATGTTTTCAGTAAATTTCTGTCTTCTCTACTGCCATTTCAAATTTTTCTGCTCCCCCTAAACATTCAACCCCCTGTGTCTCTCCTAGAAAATGATATGTCCCTTCTTCCTTCACTGAGAAAATTAAAGCCATTAGACAGAAACTGTCTCAAATGCCTGCTACCAATCCTACACGCCTACCAAGCCTGGCCCCACCCGCTCCCCTTCCTGCCTGTGCGTTAGAGGAGGTGTCTCTGATAAGGTCACCATGGCCTCTGGGCACCCAGTCCAGTGGGTAATTCTCAGCCCTCCTCCCAGTTTTTCAGCCACATGTAATATTACTGACTGCTCTCCCCCTTCAGTCACCTCTTCAGTTGGCTTCTGTGACACCACTGTATGCGTCCATCTACCTTTTGGCCACCTTTGCAGACTCATCCTTCACCTCTTATCATCCTCAACACTCAGTCCCAGATGTTTTCTCTTTTCTCTCCAACTACGTTTCTTTCTAATTAAACATTCAAAGGTACTGCCATCAAAGACCAAGCTCATGATCTCCCCCACAAATTTGTCCTTCCATTGTTCCCCATCTCAATGTCACCAGAGTCCATTCAGTTACAAAATCTGAAACCCACCTCTCCCTCACTACCTATAATCCAATCCATTGCCTCCTAAACATCTCTCCAATCTATCCACTTCCCATCTCTACTGACACCACTCTAGTCCAATTTAGGCTGTCTCTACTGCAGAAAGACTGATGTTTTCATAGCTCAAGTCACATCCTGTCAGCCCCCATGCAATGGCTTCCTATTGTGCTTAGCATTAAACAAAATTGCTTAACAGAATATATCTTATCCTGTTTGATTGTCTCCTGCCCCCCTCTCAAGCCTCGTTTTGCATCACTTTGGTCCTTGCAGCCTGTGTTACAGATAAACTGGAGCACTACTTTCCATTCTGCCACAGGGCCTTTGAACACACTGATCCTCTACCTAGATTGCTTTTCTTTTCCAAGCTCGTCTCTTCTCCTAGTTAAACTGAAGTCCTTCCTAACTCACTCAGTCTAATTCATGCCTACTTATTCTTCAGATATTCCCCAGGGAAGGCTTCCTAAACTTGGCCAGAGTGTTCTGTGGTCTCAAAGAACTGAGTTCCTTGCTTTCATCGGTAGCAATCATCTCAACTTGTAATCATCTTCTCACTTCTGTGAGTTTGTTGGTATCAGTCTTCTCTAGATTATAAATTCAGTACCTGGAATATTGTAACTAATAAGTAGTTATTGAAGGAGCAAACCGTGATTCTGGCCTTCTGTAAAACTTAGAGAAGAATGTTATTTTTTCTATTCCTTTTTCATTAAAAGGTGTGTAAAGATAATAAAGCATTTATTATCTAATCTAATATAAACTCCTAAATGCTCTGGGCCCTAGTGGACAGGTGTGTTTATTTTTGCATGTTTATTATTTTGATTTTTCAATATCAATATAGTTAGCAAAGTAGGACATGCACATATGTTACAATCCTACTTGCCTCATTGTAGTCACAATCACATCTTATAATATAGCAACCCACAGGAAAAGGTTAGTCTAGTTTGATCTATGTTGTCTTAGATATTTAAGTGCAATTAAGCCAAGAAATAGGCTCATCAAGGTACTTTTAAGAGAAACACAACTGAAATGGAGTGGAAGACATAAATATTTATTGTCATCAGAGTTCATTCTTCTCCTGACTGTATTCTGTTTCTTATCAAAGTCACTGAGGGAGCGATGGCAGCAAGGGAAACCTCTTGGAGACACAAGTGTGAAGACAGGAACGTGCCCCTGGCTGCCATTCCTCTTGCGTGGCTCTGCCCATTGGTTCTTTGATAAAGAGTGAGGACCTTCAGCCCATGTGCTTCCCTCTGCAGGTTTACAGAGAGCCAGCGCAAGAGCCCCTTCGCCCTACCGGAGAGACTTTGAGGCCAAGCTCCGCAATTTCTACCGAAAACTGGAAGCCAAAGGATTTGGTCAGGGTCCAGGGAAAATTAAGTGAGTGCCCCAGTGCTTGGCACTGGATTCAGATGATCGGTTTTTCCCTCCCTTTCTCCCCCATCCCTTGTAATATGTTTTGGAGATTGAGTACCATGGTGCGGTAGCAGGTATGCCCATAGAAGGGAGGAAGCAAAAAAAGGAAGTTGGAAAGAAAGAAGAAAGGAAGTTAAGAAACTGGAAGGGGGGCAGGAAGGGTAGGGAAGAGAAGAGACGGCAAGAGAGAAAGAACAGTGGATTTCAGACAAAGGCACGTATAAAATCAATGGTAGACCTTTTCAGAAAACAAGGACTTGGGAACTAAATAAAAGATCTTATATTTCCCTTACTTATTCTTGGGACAAATTTAACTCTACAGTCAAATTCATAGACTCTTTGTAACTGTGTAATTTGGATAGAAGTAAAAAGATGTGTCGGTTTTTTTCACCTTTTGAGTTTATTATTTTCATCTTGAAAAGCTAAACCCAAACTCAGGAATCCAACTTAAAAGATTCTTTTTGGAATTGATCAAAAAGAATCCTAAAAGTAGTCCAATATAATGGAGTGTATCCAATTATAAAAGTGTCCGTGTTGTCCTCGTGCTTTCAATGTTTTGAAAAGAGTTCAGATGAGTCCATCGCTGAGCTGGCGGGATGTGGACCTCGTTGGAGAGGCTGGGGAGTGGGCCTGGGCGCTCACAGCTCACCTCACACTCTCTCCAGTGTCGGCGCTGTGGAGCCACGGCTCCCCGCCCACGTGGCTGCTGCTTCTCCCCAGGCTCATCATCCGCCGGGACCACTTGTTGGAGGGAACCTTCAATCAGGTGATGGCCTATTCCCGGAAGGAGCTCCAGCGAAGCAAGCTCTACATCACGTTTGTTGGAGAGGAGGGGTGAGGCACCAGTGGTTTTATGCAGACAGCTCGGTGTGGGTGAACCTGAGCCCCTAATTTGAGGTGATTTTTCTCAAGGAGGATCAGGGTGGCTCTAAGCCTTTGCCCCAAGGTGATTCTGATCAAGTCCTCCCAGGAGGCCTTTCTCTCCAGGTATTGCCAAGCTTTCAGTTTCACGTTCTTCAAAAGCCTACGATTATTGGCATGTGCTAGAGTCTGACATTATGTGTCAAAGTATAAACCAAAAATACAGTCCTCAGCTACTGGAGCTTTACTTTTTCAGGTGGTGTACAGTTCTGAGTATCGGATCAAAGAGTCCTTCTGCCTAGGGTACACATATATGACTGCATGCCAAATTATTCATATAATTTCAGCGATTTCATGGAAAACCATCTCCACCATGAAGGGCAAGCCCACCTGGGAGGGCATAGCAGAAGGAACTTGGAAACTTTTCAATTCATACACATGCATACATGCACGCACTGTTGCAGGAAATTCTTTTGTACCTCCCACAACAAAGTCCTTGTTTTTAATGGGCCAGCTGTGTGTTTTATCCAATAGGTGTTACATGATCGAAAAAAGGTTAAGGAACACTGCCAAAAGAGTTCATTCATGGACGTCTGAGTAAGAACATCCCCAAACCAGTATGGCGTCCTCGTTTTCTACAGAAAATTGATACTTGCATTGGGATCCACTGTAAAGAGCCGAGGTCGCTCTCTGGTTTCCCCAGCACCGACTCTGAAAGGCACACTAGCACCTGGATAGACACCGTCCCCACGTCCCGCACATAATGAGCTCCTGGGCCTCTGCTTCCTTTGCAGCCTGGACTACAGTGGTCCTTCGCGAGAGTTCTTCTTCCTTTTGTCTCAGGAGCTCTTCAACCCTTACTACGGACTCTTTGAGTATTCTGCAAATGATACTTACACCGTGCAGATCAGCCCCATGTCTGCGTTTGTGGAAAACCATCTTGAGTGGTAAGATCTGGAATTTTTGCTTTCTTGTGTTTGAATGGTCTAGGCTTTCTTAGTCAGAGGTCAACAGCATTTCTTGAGGGCCACAGTGTTTCTGAGGGGTGTTGAGAGTGAATAACAGCGCACTAGAAAGAGGATTCTGTTAGTCTGCACCCAGAACGCAAAATAAGTTACTAAAGACACTGCAAATTGATAGAAGATACAGTAATTGCCTTTGGAGGAGACACTAAGGTAAGTAGATATCAGTTGTGAATGTTAATAATTCTACTAAAATCATGAGAGTCTCCAGCAGAGGCTTCTTGGAGGCAGTCATGGGTTCTCTGACCTTGGACCAATGATTTTAGCACTGTGGACATCAGCTTCTGCATCTTACTGTAAAATAAGGCTGTTGTGACAGATCATCTCTAAGCATCATCTTGACTGGAAAATCCAGTATCTGGTTCTCTCCTATGGAGGCATCTATTACCGCTTACTGATATACGTGTAAGGAGAGAAGTCTCAGTCAATTCTGTGCAGTTCTGTGGGTGAGATACCTCAGACATAGGTATTAGAAGCCTCCCGAAAGCTACCTGGGACATCTGGGATGCAGGCACTTTCCTGCTGTGTCACCACCACACCTGATTTGAAAATTAGCCCTGCTCTCGCTGCGGGTGCTCCTGCTGTGAAGAGGGAAATGAGCCCTGGAGACTGCTAGTGTGGGTTCTTATCTGAGACTCCTTCTTTATAATGTGTTGCCATGTCTGCTGGTGAAAGGAGCTTCTGGGGTCATACCTGGGCCTGCTGGGTTTATCCCAGTATTTTGGTTTTATAGCATCAGAATAACCCCCGTCTGCTAAGGCTTCCAGCTATTGCACATGCCCTCTTTCTCCAAGCACTCTCAGCTCTGAAGGTCTTGAGCTAAAACAGCAGTGTCTGCATCATGTGTTTGGCACAAGTGAAGAAACAACAGTTGCCCCGTGTCGTTCCTTTTCCTGTAACTTATCAATAAGCGGATAATGAAACTGTGAGACAGAAACACACAGACAGGAGGCAGGTGGAGTGGGCAAGACTTATGACCCTAAGAATTGAATGCCAGCTCTCCCTTAGGCCACATTCAGGCAGGTTCATTCCAACAGTAAAGAGTACTATAACCCATGACACAAGAACATGTATGCACACAGATTGTACTTAATATCCCTCAATGCTCTCTTAGTCTGTGAGTATGGAATTTAAGATGGTGTCTTAGAGGACACATCTTAGAGGATTGGAATCAGCAATCAATAAAGAAATATTTTCACCAAATATCACACCACGTAGGACAATCCTAGGTGTTGTGGGAATACCTTCATTAATTTAGCAATTATAAATTAAGCACATACTGGGTGCTGGGAGGATACAAAGATGAAATGAGCAAGATCTCTGTCCTCAAGGAGCTGTAGTGGGAGGAACACGTGAGTAAACCGACAATTACAATACATCTTAAATGCCAGATTATACATATGTAATACGTGTGTGTGTGTGTGTAAGACTAAAATGCAAATATAAGCCTGAGAATTGTATTATATCACAAGGAAGAATGTTTCCTTTAGCCCAAGGTAATAAGAGGGTATGGAGACTGAAGCCAGGATCTTATAAAAAGAGGGGGTGATTGCACCGAGTCTTAAGGCACAGTTGAATAGGAGACTCAGCAGACAAGTGGAGAAAAGACATGTCGAGGAGCCAAAATTGGAAGTAAGAATTGAAAGGTGTGAGAGGGAATGGAGCCTTCAGCAAGCAGTGTGGACGGACCAGAGCAGAGACTGACCTTTGGGGTTGTGGTGGGCAGTGAGGCTGGAGACAGAAAAGAGAAACAGATGGTCATATCCCATATGGAAAATACTATAATTGGATTTGTGTTTTTTAAAAAGTAAATCTTGCCATAATGTGGAGAAAATTTTAAGGAAGTAAGACCGGAAAGAGCCAGACCAGCCCTGAAGCTGTCAGTAAGACAAGGGGAGACATAGAGGGTCAAAAACTGTGGCAGAGGCAGGGTCCCAGAAGGAAGGGGCTGACTATAGAGACATATCAGAGGGAGACGAGATTGAACTAGTTGGTTCACTGATTGAATGTTGAGGTGACGGAAGAGAGAATAAGTCAAGGTTTCTGGTTACACAATTGAGTGGATTGATACTATCAACTGTGATGGGAGTTACGTGAAGTAGATGGCATTTAGAGGATAGATGAGGAATGCACTCTTTGACAGGTAGACTTTGCAGTTTCTGTTATGTATACAGGTTGACATATTAATATGTAAGTGGAACTATAGCCCTGGTGAGCAGGAGAGCAGTTGGGCTGGAAATGAAGACTTGGGAGACGAGACACTGAAATAGATGGAGTGGCTCAGCCGTGGGTGGAGGTGAGAGCACTCAGAGCTTGTGCAGGCAGAGCAGAGCTAAGGCCCACAACAAGATGGGCCACGCTGATGTGTAAGGGGTGGGTAGAGTCAAAGGTCCCAGAGGGAAGCTGAAAAGGAGGGGCTCAGAGCCTGGGAGGCGTGTGATGAGAGAATGAAGAGGCCTGCTGGAAGCAGGAGGTGCTCAGAAGACCTGAGGGGAAAGGAGGGAGCAGTTGGAAAAGGCTGGAGCAGATATGTAGGCAAAAGAATGGGATCTCCAGGGACTCAGAGCATAAGATTGGGAGGACAGAGCTTAGAACATCAGGGAGTACGAATGTTCAGACGACAAAGGGAGCTGCATTTGGATGGTGGCAGAGGGGAACAGGGATAGGTGCCTTGGTGGCATGAATGGGACAACATTCTGAAGAAAACCTTGGAGTCAAGTACGGTTCATGCAGACACAGAGTAAGGCCACAGGCAAAGGCCTACTGGAAGGCACTGAAGACTCGCTGGGCTTGCGGCCTGCTCGTTTGCTACTTGACTTGGCCTCAATCACTTTCCACTGGGGAAGGCACCTCGCCAGCTGCCCAGCCTTGGCTCTCACCCTGATTTCGTTGCCTTCTGCTCATCTCTGGCATGCAGGGGCTGACGAGGCTGTGTCAATGTGTCAATTGTACTTTCTCTCATTGAGGAAGCAAACTATGTGATACAAGGATGTTGTAAAAATTAGCAAAATTCTCTGGATGGATCCCCTCCAAAGGTCAGAGGCCCAGAAGTGCCTATCCTGAGGTGCTAGTTAACTGCTGTCTTTCCAAAGGGAAGGACATGAGGACTTTGATCCACTGACTTTCCTTTTCATGTTGGGAATATTTGCTGTGTAGACAGGAAAGAAAATTGCAGGTAGCTTTCTGACCAACTAGAGATCTAAACAAAGCTCACGCAGAGGAGGGTTTCCTTTCAGTGCTGCACATTGGATGGCCAGTGGCTATGAGGTGGCAGGGACCTCTGATCCAAGGCTCCAGCTCTGAACTTTGTTGCTGAGCCCTGGGCTGGTGGAGAAGCCGGGATGTGGAACCAGCACAGGCACTGGATTGTATCACGAGCGTCCACATGGAGACCGGCTCTTCTCTCTTCAGTGCCTCAGAGGTCTCGGGTGAGGGGAGTGGGTTTTCTCTGGATGGTCACAGCCACAGCTGAGTGAACTTGAGCCACTGGGCAAAGCCTTCTTTAGCTTTGAACAGGAAGCTCTTTCTGGCAGTGCCATCTCAACCAGGCGGGAACACTGCCGCTATTCCCTCCAAGTATCTCCTTACCAGCCATCCTTGTGCCTTGAGGCAGATGGTTTAACAGAGAAAACTCACGGGGTTGCATTGCCTGTGTGCCTGAGTGCTCAGTCAGCTCTCTGGCCAGCATTTTAGTGAAGGGCACCGAGGAGGGCTCACAACTGGATAAAGTCACTCTGAGCCTTGCACAAAGTATGGGCAACAAGCCGGTGCTGAGGCCCTTGCCTTAGGCTTTGTCACTGTCATCCTACACCCGGGAGGTCGAGGACACTGAGGAAACCTGAATGCCAAGTTCTCAACTCTGATCACCCCACCAGGTGCTGGTTACCCGCCAGCAGGATGGCGAGGCTGCAACTGATCTCAGACCTAGATGCGTGGCCCTCGTTTCTTCCTCACTCCCCAAGACCCGTTATCCCAGAATCCACACAGCCTGTGAGAAAGATGACACTTACTATGACCAGTACATGACTGATAAGAAAATAGAGACCAAAAAATTACAGGGCTCATGACGGTAACAGCGTTGACTTTTTAAAACGGGGATTTGTCCCTGATGCAGGCCAGGCCGGGACAGGAGTCCACCTGGAAGGAGGAGTGACTTGTGCTCCCTGTGCCCCCCTTCACTCTGCAGACTGGTGTCGCAGACCAGAAACCAACAATAAGAAAAATGGTCAGCTTTACAGGATTAAATATCACTTAGGATTGAAATGTTTTTCAGGTGTGGATGCAGGAGACATCTGTGTGCTGATCATTTTTTTATTATTCTGGTTCTTTTTCTTTTCCTGACCTTCTTCTGTGTCCCATGGGACACAGGGATCTGTTTTGTCTGATCCACCGTAGAAAGTCAGCTCCATGGGAGCAGAGACGGGTCTGTCTTATTTTAATCTAGCACATACCTGGCCCTTGAAGGTGTTCAAAATAACACTTCACTGAAAATTGGGTGCATAAATGAGTATTTTGGCACAAGGCACACCGGTCACTTCCTTGTGTCAGGGCCCTTAAAATAAATAGGGGCCGCATATCTGCCATGTACAATTAATTTCTGAAAGCTCTTGCGCTTTTGTTATCGTCTGTGGTTTTAAAACCCTTACAACATCAGTGATAAATGCATGTGTACCCTGGGAGCATTGCCCTCTGCTCTGCATGATGGCCCCAAGGCTGCTTGTGACTGAGGGAAGGCCTCCACCTCCTCTCCCACTGCACCGTGCTGCTCTCTCAGCTGGTTCCAGGTCAGACACTACCCTAAGAGCTGGGCCGAGAGGTCTCTGACACATTGGGTCTTTCCCCTGCAAGCTCCCTTTTGATTATAGCTATTTGAGACTCTCTGTCTTCATATTCACTGTGTGTAGGGTTCGCATGTGCTGGAATACAATCAGCAAGATCAAAAGGCCATGTAGCCAGACAGTGCTATTCTACCTGCTTCCCTTTGTTCCTAGTCAAGTGTTGAGAGATACCAATGTGAATAAATACTACATGCACACATTAAGTAACCTAAAAAGAAATTGGAGTTTCTTTGCCTTTGGCCTAGAAAGAATTCCTATAATTGCTGTTTCATTACTTATTTGTACCACTGACTTTCCAAGTTGATAAAGACCTTGTCAAAGTCAGCAGTGATGACATTCATGCCAAGTAAGAGAGAAGAGATGGAGCAGAGCCCTGCGGGCCTCCCAGCAGAGCTGTGGTCACAGATGGACACAGCCCTGCCAGACCTGAGTCAGACAGAGAGGCCAGGAAATGGCACCTCAACACTCTTCTTTCACCCTCCATCCCATTGGCCAAACCAACCAAAAATTAGAGAGCAAGGGGTCTCCAGATATTGCAACCCATGGCGGCCTATCCCCAAGGTCAGAGCAGGGCAGAGAATGGTGAGAAACTTATGAGGGGTGAGAGTCAGGGATTAAAAGTAACCAGAAGAGAAGTGACGTCAGCAACACAGCCGAGTGATCTGTTCTCTTTATCTCTCCCTCTTTGAACTACAACTAAAAGGACATTCATTAACCAATGGAGGAAGCCCACACTGCACAACAGGACACCTGAGAGACCCATGCAGCTATACATCTGAAAGTGGATGGACTCACTCCCCAGGAAGTGGTAGAGATAGCTGAGCACTCCCCTCACTTCCCCAGCAGCCCTGTGCACACACCTGAATGCCTTCCTGGCAGACATGAGCACCCATAGAACCCCTGCAGGCCTGAAAGTGGGAACACACCTCGGTGCAGCTGTGGGAAGGGGTGGCAGCAGCCCAGATCCTGGGTATGATTGCTTTCCCAGCTGGTGGGAGAGCCCACCCTGCTGCTGCAGTCCCAAAAAATGGCCTGGGCTTGGGCCCCACAAGAAACCCCACCGACCAAGCACAGTGGCTGGCACTACCATAAGAAAAGCAGTGGCAGATATACATGCACATGAATGCTTTCCCAGGCAGCATAAGCACCCTGGTACCACTGCGACCCTGCAAGAGGAAATGCACCTCAGCACAGCAGGAGCCCTGAGCCCACGTGCAAATGCTTTCCAGGCTGGTGGGACCATCCACGGTACCCACATAACTTCCAGCAGACGGGATGAGATCAGAAACACAGCTCCTGCTTCCCCTCAGTGGTTGCAGGTGGAATCTGTGACCTCATACTACTGCCAAACAATTACTTCATCAAACACCATGAGAAACTACAGCAACAATTTGGAGCAGAAGGAGAATGACAGATCTCCAGAAACCAACCCTGAAGTCACAGAAATTTACAATCTAAATGATAGAGAACTCAAAATAACTATCATAAAGAAACTCAACAAGTTACAAGAAAACTCAGAAAGACAATTCAGTGAGCTCAGGAAAAAAATTAATGAGAAGATTGAAACTATTTTAAGAAAGAAATTCTGGATATGAAGACCACAATTAATGAGATAAAAAATAATTTAGAATCTTTAAAAAATAGAGTTGATGTTATGAGGAAAGAATTAGTGAGTTAGAAGATAGAAATATAGAAATGCTTCAGGTGAAGGAGGAGAGAGAACTAAGATTTTTAAAAAATGAAGGAATTCTGCAAGAAATATCTGACTGAATTAGGAAAAGCAACATAAGAGTTATAGGTATTCCAGAGCAAGGGAGAAAGGAGCAGAGAGCTTGTTCAAAGAGATAATAGCTAAAAACTTCCCAAACCTAAGGAAAGAACCGGACTCACAAATACATGAAATCAATAGAACTCCTAATTACATCAATGCTAAAAGACCTCCCCTGGGTCGTATAATGGTAAAACTGGCAAAAGTCAATGACAAATAAAAAATATTAAGGGCAGCAAGACAGAAGAAACTAACCTACAAAAAAAAACCCTATCAGGCTTTCAGTGGATTTCTCAGTAGAAACCTTACCAGCTAGAAGAGAATGAGATGATATATTCAAACTACTGAAAGACAAAAACTTTCAGCCAAGAATACTCTATCCAGTGAAACTATCCTTCAAATATGATGGAGAAATAAAAGCTTTCCCAGATAAACAAAAGCTGAGGGAGTTCATCACCACTAGACCTCCCATACAAGAAATGATTAAGGATGTCCTCATTCCTGAAACAAAAAGACAAAGGTCTACAAAGCTTTGAGCAAGAAGATAAATAGACAGACAAAATCGGAAGACCGAAGCTCTCTTTTGGAACAGGGTAGCAAAGACTTAACTATAACTTAAAAGCTAAAGAGAAGGAAAGCATCAAAAGTAACTATGAACACTTCAACTTAAGTCTCAAAATCACAGCACAAAACAGAATAATTTCTTGATAACAATAACTCAGAAGGGGAAGAGGGAAGTTATGGAACCTGCTGAGGCTAATGCAGATAAGAGGCTATCAGAAAATGAACTATCTCATCTATGAGATCTTTTATACAAACCTCACAGTAACCACTAAACAAAAAATCAGAGCAGAGCCACAATTCATTAAAAAAGAGAAAACTGAGAAAACCTCCACAGAAAACCACCAAAATGAAATGGCATTCAGAAATACAAAGGAAGAGAAAGAATGTAAATGTAGAACACCCAGAAAACAAGAGAGAAAATGGCAGTATTAAACCCTCATATATCAATTATCACTCTAAATGTAAGGATTGAATTCCCCAATCAAAAGACACAGAGTAGCTGGATGGATTAGAAAAAAAGACCCAACAATATGCTGCCTCCAGGAAACACAGCTCTAAAGACAAACACAAGCTCAGAGTGAAGGGATGGAAGATGATACGTCAAGCAAATGGAAAACGAAAGAAAGCAGGTGTTGCTGTACTTATATCAGACAAAGCAGACTTCAAGATAAAAAATACGATGAGAGACAAAGAGGAGCAGTATATAATGGTAAAAGGGACTTTCCACCAAGAAGACATAACACTTATAAATATATATGCACCTAACATAGCAGCACCAAAGTATATAAAGCAACTATTAACAGACCTAAAGGGAGAAATTAACAGCAACACAATAAATAGTAGGGGACCTCGATATCCCACTTACATCATGGGATAAATCAGACAGCCAGAAAGTCAACAAGGAAATGGTGGATTTAAACAAAACACTTGATCAGATGGACTTAATAGATATATATAGAACATTCCATCCAAAAATAGCAGAATACACATTCTTCTCAAGTATACATGGAACATTCTCAAGGATAGACCATATATTGGGAAACGAGGCAAGCCTCAATAAATTTAAGAAGATTGAAATTAGATCAAGCATCTTTTCAGACCACAATGCTACGAAACTAGAAATCAACTACAAGAAAAAAACTGAGAAAGTCACAAATATGTGGAGACTAAACAACATGCTACTGAACAACCATTGGATCAATGAAGAAATCAAAGGAGAAATAAAAAACTACCTGGGGACAAATAAAAATGAAAGTACAACATACCAACTCATGTGGGATGCAGCATAAGCTATTATAAGAGGGGAATTCATAGCAATACAGGCCCACCTCAACAAACAAGAAAAATCTCAAATAAGTAATCTCAAACTACACCTAACAGAACTAGAAAAAGAAGAACAAACCAAGCAAAAAGTCAGCAGAAGGAGGGAAATAATAAAAATTAGAGCAGAAATAAATGAAATAGAGCCTAAAAAAACAGTAGGCAGGATCAATGAAACTAAGAGCTGGTTCCTTGAGAAGATAAAATTGACAAACCCTTAGCCAGACTCACTAATAAAAAAGAAGGCTCAAATAAATAAAATTAGAAATGAAAAAGGAGAAATTACAATGGATACCACAGAAATACAAAGGATTATAAGAGAATATTATGAAAAAATATATGCCCACAAATTGGATAACCTAGAAGAAAAGGTAAATTCTTAGATCATACAACCTTCCAAAACTGAATCAAGAAGAAACAGAGAATCTGAATAGACCAGTCACAAGTAAAGAAATAGAAACAGTAATCAAAAACCTCCCATAAAACAAAGGTCCAGGACCAGATGGCTTCTCTGGAGAATTCTACCAAACATTCGAAGAAGATTTAATACCTATCCTTCTCAAACTACTCCAAAAAAATGAAGAAGACAGAATACTTCCTAACTCAGTCTATGAGGCCAACATTACCCTAATACCAAAACCAGGTAAAGACAACACAAAGAAGGAAAATTACAGGCCAATATTGCTGATGAACATAGGTGCAAAAATTCTCAACAAAATATTGGCAAACCAGATACAGCAATACATTAAAAGGATCATATACCATGATCAAGTGGGATTTATACCAGGGACGCAGGGATGGTGCAACATCCACAAATCAACCAATGTGATACACCACATTAACAAAATAAGGAATAAAAATCACATGATCATCTCAATAGATGCAGAGAAAGCATTTGACAACATCCAACATCCATTATGATAAAAACTCTCAATAAAATGTGTATAGAAGGAAAGCACCTCAACATAATAAAGCCCATATGTGGCAAATCTACAAGCATCATCATACTTAACAGGGAAAAACTAAAAGCCATCCCTCTGAGAACAGGAATAAGACAAGGGTGCCCACTCTCGCCACTCCTTTTCAACATAGTACTAGAGGTTTTGGCCAGAGAAATTAGGCAAGAATAAGAAATAAAAGGAATACAAATTGAAAAGGAAGTAAAGAGACTCTCACTGTTTGCAGATGACTTATTTCTATATGTAGAAAACCCTAAAGAATCCATCAGAAAACTATTACAAATAATCAACAACTACAGCAAAGTTCAGGGTACAAAATCAACTTACAAAAATCAGTTGTGTTTCTATACATTAACAACGAACTAGCAGAAAGAGAAGTAAAGAATACAATCCCATTTACAATCGCAACAAAAAGAATAAAATATTTAGGAATAGATTTAACCAAAGAGGTGAAAGAACTGTACACTGAGAGCTGTAAGACATTATTGAAAGAAATCCAAGAAGATATAAAGAAATGGAAAGACATTCCATGCTCATGGATTGGAAGAATAAACATAGTTAAAATGTCCATATTACCTAAAGCAATCTACAAATTCAGTGCAATCCCAATCAGAATCCCAATGACATTAGTCACGGAAATAGAAGAAAGAATCCTAAAATTTATATGGAACATCAAAAGACCTTGAATAGCCAAAGAAATCCTGAGAAAAAAGAACAAAGCTGGAGGCATCACAATCCCTGATTTCAAAATATACTACAAAGCTATAGTAATCAAAACAACATGGTACTGGCACAAAAACAGATACACAGATCAGTAGAACAGAATTGAAAGCCCAGAAATAACACCATACATCTATGGTCAGTTAATCTTCAAAAAAGGAGCCAACAACATACAATGGAGAAAGGAAAGTCTCTTCAATAAATGGTGTTGGGAAAACTGGACAGCTACATGCAAAAGAATGAAAGTAGATCATTATCTTGTGCCATACACAAAAATTAACTCAAAATGGATTAAATGTTTGAATGTAAGACATGAAACCATAAAACTCCTAGAAGAAAACATAACCGGTACACTCTTTTACATCGGTATTAGCAGCATCTTTTCAAATACCGCATCTACTCAGGCAAGGGAAACAAAAGAAAAAATTAACGAACAGGGCTACATCAGACTAAAAAGCCTCTGCAAGGCAAAGGAAACCAGGAACAAGACGAAGACAACCCACCAACTGGGAGAAAATATTTGCAAATCATATATCCAACAAGGGGTTAATTTCCAAAATATATAAAGAACTCATATTACTCAACGACAAAAAAACAAACCCCATCAAAAAATGGGCAGAGTATATGAACAGACATTTCTCCAAAGAAGATATACAGATGGCCAACAGACACATGAAAAGATGTTCAACATCACTAATTGTTAGGGAATTGCAACTCAAAACTACAATGAGATATCACGTTATACTTGTCAGAATGGCTATAATTGCCAAGACAAAAAATAACAAATGTTAGAGAGGATGTGGAGGAAAGGGAACCCTCATACACTGCTGGTGGGAATGCAAACTGGTGCAGCCACTATGGAAAACAGTACGAAGAAAATTTCTTTAAAAATTAAAAATAGAAATACTGTGTGATCCAGCTATCCCACTACTGGGTATTTATCCAAATATCTTGAAATCAACAATTCAAAGAGACTTACACACCCCTATGTTCACTGCAGCTTTATTCACAATAGCCAACACGTGGAAGCCCCCCAAGTGCCCTGCTACACACAAATGGATAAAGATGTGGTATATATATGTATATATATACAGTGTAATACTACTCAGCCATAAAAAAGACAAAATTGTCCCATTTGCAACAACATGGACGGACCTCAAGGGTATGATGTTAAGTGAAATAAGCCAGCCAGACAGAGAAAGACAAATACTGCATGATTTCACTCATATGTGGAAGATCAACAAACACATGGATAAACAGATCATATTAGTGGTTACTAGAGGGGAAGGAGGTTGGGGGGTGGGCAAAGGGGGTGGGGGGACACATGTATATGGTGGTGGATAAAAATTAGATTATTGGTGGTGAGCACGAGACAGTGTATACAGAAACTGATAAATAATAATGTACAACCGAAATTATACAATGTTATAAACCTTTATGATTTCAACTTAAAAAATTGGGGAAAAAATAATAACCAGAAGAGCCTCTACAATTCAGGACTTGCAATCCATTCACTAGAAATATTATCATTTGCTAAACTCTATGTATCTATTGTGTGTGTCTTTAACTGAAGAAACCTTGAAGTAATATTCCAAATTCCCGATCTTCATTCTTTGATTATGATTATATCATTTACATATTAATAAGGTGCTCATATGGTGATCTTTTTTTAATCTCTATTGTATGCTGATTTTATGTCCCTGGAGATACAGAAGTTAATATAAAACTAAATAATAAAGCATCCATTGAAAACTTACTAAACGTGTCAGGCACTGTTCTAGACACTTTTGTGTAACAATACTATAACCCAGATAGTGAGTTATCCTGCTTTTACAGATGAAAAAAATAAGGTACAGACATAACCAAAGTCCCGGAGATAGTCATCGACAAAGCTGGGGTTGGAACCCAGGCAACCTGGCTCCAGCATCAGGCTCTAGCCCCCATACGGAGGCAAAGTCAGATATGTAATTGGACAAATTACAATACAATGTGATGGATGCTATACGTATCTCTATTATGGCACTTTTTACATGGTGTGGTAATTGGCACTGGGTACAAGGAGCTTTAAGAATGAGTGAGGACAGTTGGCTGGCAGAGATGGGGAGAAGGGACTTCCAGGTACAGGGCCAACATTCGTGGCGGGATGGAGGGGTTGAGCAAACAGATGTCGGTTGGATGTGGCTGCAAAATGGAGAAAGAGAAAGAGGCTGGAAAGGCCTCCTTGTGTCAGATAAAGAAGGGCATTTGGTGGCGTTCCGGGGAGTTTGTATTTTATCATGAAGATGACAGAGTAATATTTTTAGACTAGAAGAATGCCCTGCTCAGGTCTGTATTTTAGAAAGTTAACTCTGGCTACAAGTGGATAAATTGGAGCGGGCAGTGCGGGTGTCATTTAAGGGGCTATTGAAATAGTCCTTTGAAAAGAGAATAAAGAAACTAGGGCAGAAGCAGTGGGAATGGAAAGTTATTTCAGAAGAATGAACAAATGAGCAAAACTTGGTGATGGATTGTAGACGGTGAGGTGTTAAGTATATGAAATTTTCCGTTCGCTGTAAAATGATGTATAAGAAAATACCAGGTAAAAAATTCTCATATATTTGAATGGAGGCATAAACAGCAAAAGTATAGGTGTGAACAGCTCCAAACCTATTTTTTATGTTTAATACAAAGTATGAATGGTGCAAAATGCATATACTTTCAAATTATTATGCTTGAATAGAAAAGATTCACGTTTCAGCTCAAGATCTCCTCTAAGGGCCTTTGCTGAGCACTCAATTTAAAATAGTCCATCCACTTATAACTCTCCAACTTAACATCTTTATTATATTGGCAGAATTTATCTCTATCTGAAATAAGTGTATTTATATATTTAGATTGTATTCTTAGAACTCACTATTGTTTGTCTCCCCGTAGAATGTAAACTCTCTGAGACTGGGGTTTTGCTTTCCTAGTCACAACCTCAGCACTCAGTGAATATTCATGGAAGGAAGGAAGGGAAAAAGGATGAGAGGGAGAAAACGATGGGTGGATGGATGGGTGGGTGGATGGATGGGCGGATGGATGGGTGGATGGATGGGTGGATGGATGGGCGGATGGATGGATGGGTGGATGGATGGGCGGATGGATGGATGGGCGGATGGATGGATGGATGGATGGATGGGTGGATGGATGGGTGGATGGATGGGCAGATGGATGGGTGGGCGGATGGATGGATGGATGGATGGATGGGTGGTTGGATGGATGGGTGGATGGATGGATGGATGGATGGGTGGATGGATGGATGGATCATTGGATAGATGTATGGATAGATGAGTCGATAGATGGATGGATGGATGGATGGATGGGTGGTTGGATGGATGGGTGGATGGATGGATGGATGGATGGGTGGTTGGATGGATGGGTGGATGGATGGGTGGATGGATGGGCGGATGGATGGATGGGCAGATGGATGGATGGATGGATGGGTGGTTGGATGGATGGGTGGATGGGTGGTTGGATGGATGGGTGGATGGATGGATGGATCATTGGATAGATGTATGGATAGATGAGTCGATAGATGGATGGATGGAATACACCTCAGTTAAAACTCCTTAGTTATGTGAGTTTCAATCTCATTTCAATTTTTTTAGTTTAGAAGATTTGGGATTCAGAAAAACAGTGCTCATTGTTGTTGACTGTCATTTAAAGTCCTACCAGTTGTCCTTTCTGAAATCAACCCTGGAAATTCTTTTTCTGTCTCACTCAATCTGAATGCCACTTTACCCAGAACAAATCTAAGATATGCTGGAGTCTTAAGTAATTGCAATAGGTGAGCTGCTTCTCTGTTTTGGGGAAGACTGCCAGAGCTTCAGACATGCTTTGTTTGTTTTAGGTATTAGATGTACCATTGTAAGAAGTTGCAGTGGTATGAGTCACTCTTTACGTAATTGTCAGTGTGAGAATTTCCAGAAGCCAGGTTTCAAATCTGACGATGACTGTTAACCAGTTTCTGTGCAGCCAGCCACCTGAAGGCCATCGTGCTTAATTCATGTCAGTGATGGTGACAAATCTAACCTTACCAGTGTCATAACCAGAAATTTTAGAACCTCGTAAGCCAAAAGCTCCACAAGGGGCCCATGACCCTTTGCTAACTGCAAAATAGACTACCCCTCCTTCTGCCCCTGGCCTGACCTCTCTCCCTTTCCAAGCAGACACTACTTGGGTGGTAAAAATCTTCTGTTTTTGGGTCCTTAGCAAGGGGATGTCAGGAGAGGAGAGAGGCTCCTTTGAGCATGTTTAGAGTTTGGCCAAGTGGTATTAAGTGTAATTGTAGAGTTTTATGGAACTTAAGAAGTCCTGGATAACACACTTTAAGTATCCCTTGCTACATCTGCAGTCTTGAATTAGTAGGTAGAAACCACAATATTATGAGATCCCATTGGTTGTCTCATGGCCCTTCAACCTCCATGGGCCCATCATGACAAAAGGGCTCAGTGCATAGTTTTTAATTTGAGTCAAGGATCAGATAAGCTCCCCACCCCAAGCCACCCCAACAGCAGTCCCAGGGTTCCTTACTACACACCTAAAGGAGCTTTGCTGGCTGGTTTCATCTCCGATTGAATCTGAGCAGCTTTCCTCCCAATGCCGTAGAGAAGCTGTGGGGCGTCAATTAGTTGAGAAGTCACCGTAAAATGTGCGTGACCGGTTCTGACTGTGTCCATTCTGCCCATTTCTTAACCCAGCTTTCTTCACAACTTCTGAGAAGTTTGTAGTAAAGTTTTCGAAAAGGTTAGCGAGAACACTCTTTTTGAACACCTGTATCATCCAGAAATAGAACCGAGGATGTCGGAGAATTTAATATTTGGAAGAGTGGTAGTTCAATCCAGTTGGAAAAGAATGGACTATTTAGTTAATGATGCCAATACAACTGGCTATGCAACAAAAAAAAATTAGATTAATTCCTTTCTAATTTGGAAACACAAGTAAGAAAATGTAACAATAAAATTTCTTCAAGAAAATCTACGTGATTTTATATATATTCTAGAACATAAACATTATTGAGAACATAAACTCAAGAAATCGTGAGTGGTAGAGACTTTTTAAATCAAGGTTGTAGCCCTAGAATGCAGAAAAGAAAAAGAAAACATTTTGAATATATAAAAATTAAAATACTTTTTATGGCAAAAATACCATAAACAAAGTCAAAAGACAAGCTTTGATTTTGAAAAATAATCTTTACAACTCAGGAAAATCAGAGGTGAAAAATCTGTGATATGGATTTCAAAGAGCTCTTTCCACTTAAATAGAAGAGAGGGAACAGCCGTGGAAAAATCGGCAAGGAACATGAAAAAGCCATTCAGAGAAGAAAAAACCCAAATGGTCAACAAACTCATAAAAAGAATTTCAGGTTTACCATGGTCAGGGAAATGCAAAAGAAAGTAACAATGATATATCACATTATAACTATCAAATTGGCAAAAATTAGAAAGAGTTATATTATCTCTTTTTGAAGAGGATATGGCTAAAAGGATACTCTCCTGCATTGCCAGAAGGAACGTGAATTTGTATAGCCCTTTTTTAAAAACTCAGTCAGAGGCCGGCCCCGTGGCATCATAGTTAAGTCCAGCATGCTCTACTTCGGTGGCCCAGGTTCGCAGATTCAGATCTCAGGTGTGGGCCTACACCACTTGCTGAGTCATGCGGTGGTGATGACCCACATACGAAAAAACACATATTAGCTCTGGGCTAATCTTCCTCAAGCAAAAAAAGAGTAAGATTGGCAACAGATGTTAGCTCAGGGCCAATCTTCCTCACCAAAAAAAAAAAAAACCACAACATATATACTCGAATTTTTTAAACCCTTATACCCTTTAGCCCATGAGCATACCTGATAGAAACAAAAGAACTACTATCAAGGACCCTTGTAATAATAGTTAATATTTATTAAGTCCTTCTTATGGGCCAGGTATCTTTGTAAAGTTTCTACATGAGTTACACATCCTATTATGATCCCCCTGAATTTACAAGTGAGGAAACTGATACCCAGAGAGGTTTAAAACTTGCCCCATGAAACACAGCTAGTAAATGGCAGAGCTAGGAATCAAACCCAGGCAGCCCCGCTCTAGAGTGCAAACTTTTAAAAGCCATGCTATGCCGCCTAACGAAACAGACAAGGATGTTTATTTCAGCAACATTTGTGAGGACAAATGTAGAGACAACCCACACATCCGTCAGCACGGGGCTGGTTAACTTCATTACAGCAGGTCCACGCTGCACAGCGACGTGAGGCATAAAAGATTGAATTAGAACCTTACAGACGATGACAAGGGATTTATTTCTTCAAGATACTGTTAAGGAAAGAAAGAAGCAGAAAAGTATCAACAACACAATTCAAAAATTGAAAAATAATGACGCGAAGCCTATGTATGTGTAGACATAGATATGTAAATAGAAATAAATTAGCCTGTGATTATATGATTTAGATGAGAAATATGGAAGGATGCATCTTCGTCAACATGGGTCACAGGAGATGAGGCGAGAAAGGAGGAGTCACCCAAGCCACTAGATAAAACCATGATAATAAAAATATGTCTATGAGCATATTAATAACTTTACATAAAAACTCCATGTGTGAGTAATTTTTTAGAGTAAATCCCTGACAGCTAACCTGCCATTTGATACAAATGGCTTAGCTAAATCATTAGAGGGAAGCAAATGTCGCAGACATGAATTCCTCAGCGCCCTCTCATGCTCCGAGGACTTGGTGCTGGTCACACGGCTGCTGGGCAGTGAGCCCCTGGCATGTTATAAATGCCACACGGAAGTGCTCCTGTCTGGCTCACCCTACCTCTGATTTCACTCAGTCTTCATCCCATTTTGCCACCCTCCCCCCTTTACTCGGCACAAAAATCTTTCATAATTCCCACTGTCTGCAAGATGAGCTCCGGATGCCTCAGATCATCGGGACAACCCGAGCCGGGAGACTGCCGGCCTTGAGACCCTGTCTCCCTCTCCCGCCCCAGCTCCTCCTCTGTCCCCTACGGGCTTCCATCATGGCTGTGCCCCAGTCCCTACGTGTGCCTTACTGTTTTCTCTGTTCCTCTTCTCTCGTTTATGTGGGTCCAAATTTCACCCACCGTTAAAGTCACTTAAAATACTTTGTAGTGACTTCTTTCCTGAACTTTCTTCTGAAAAATAAGTTCATCTTCTCTTGTGTTCTTTTCGAAATAGAGGTTTTTAGACACTTTTAGCTGAAACCTCGCTTTCCAGTGAAATTTGCCTTCAATCCCAGTGTCTAGAACAGATGGAAGTGGAGCCGGGCTCCGGGAGCCTGGCGGCTGCTTGGTGTCCACTCAGACTCTCCTTCCTCCTCCTCATCTCTATGCCTCTGTGCAAAACAGTTTGAAAACACGCCACTCAGGGCTGCCATCTGCACCCTCATTCCATCTCTCCCTGGCTACTTTGCGAAGTCAGGATTTGTGTGAGTTTTGAAACTGGACCAGGCCACACTTTATGGTCATCATTTGCCCTTTGCAGCCAGCATGGTTCCTGCACAGCGGCAGCACCCTTCAGTTCCTGAGGTAGGATGCACACAGCAAGGCCCAGGCAAACCCGGGTGTAAATTTCTGCTCCAGCTCTCAGTTGCTGTGTGACTGTCGGCAGGTTTCTTAACCTATCTGAATCTCAGCTTCCTTGGCCATGAAAAGGAGATAACAGTGCCTATTCTGCATGGTGGTTGTAAAGGTACGGAAAGAGTGACTGGCACCCAGTAGGCATTTAACAAGTGCAGGCGCTGTCATTCTTTCCCTTGAGCATATGTGTATATTTTATAGAGACATCAGAAGGTGTTAGAGAAAGCTCGATTGGTTCCTTCAGTGCAGGTTTTCTCAACCTTGGCAATATGGACATTTAAGGCTAGATAATTATCATAGGGACTGTCCTATATGTTGTGGAATGTTTAGCAGCGTCCCTGGCCTCTGCTCACTGGGTACAATCACACCACCACCACCCACCTCCAGTGTGGCAACCAAAAATGTCTCCCAACATTGCCAGTGTCCCCTGGGGGGCGGATGTCTCCCTGTTGAGAACCATTGCTTTAATGTCCCGGTATGGAAAGAGGGTGGAGAAAAAAGTGTCACAGGGCTGAACAAGGGTGGCAGCATGTTTGCAAGTTAAAGTGTCTTTCTGTGGGCCTATAGTTTTAGGAGAACACGTTCCGCATTGGAAGAAGTCATATATTAACATCTCTGGTCACGGGACAGCATTGTCCAGCCTCTGGGCGGGCACAGAGCGAGAGGCCCCTGAGCTGGGTGCGGTCAGGCCCTGAGTCCACACTCTGCTTTCCTTCTAATTTATCCAGAAGAGAACCGCTCCCTGGCTTTGATCATTGGCTTCCCAGGACAATTGCCCCCTGGACTCGGTGAGAAGGCAAAGCGCAGAGAGAGGCCAGCCTTCTCGGGAGTCAGGACCCTGTGCAGTTCCTCTGGGGTTTTCAGGGAGGGGTTCTCCCAGGCTGGGTGCTGTGTCCTGTCCAGCAGCAGGCCACTGTCTCCCTCCCAGGAGGCCTGCCGCTGTGCAGGAGGCCAGGCACCATGCTCAGTCCTCCCACAGACCAGGAGGGAACAATTACAGAGCAAACCACTGGTGGGGATGCCAGGGCCAAGCTGAACCCTCTATTAGCTGCGGAGTTAGGAGTCTAGCTTAGGGCCAGACCCTGAACTCAGCTGGCAGGAATGTGCACCCAGCAGAGGGAGTGAGAACAATGCTGGGCGTGGCGCGGGAGCATGGGGCAGGGAAATTCCTTCTGCATCAAGGACAGGGAGCTGCGAAGAACCAGACCCTGCTTCCCGAATCTTTATTCCAGAAGCATTCCATGCCGAGGACATTATCATTGTTGGCACTTGCCCCTGCTGTTTGTACTATGCGTTCCCTTTTCAAAGGGAGTTCTGCTTGTTTTAATTTATATTAGCAATCAATAGCCTTGACAAGGGCTCTTTCTGGGAGCTCAACTCTGTGGGGCAGCAGAGAGTCTGATCTCCAGGCACCTATAGGAGCATACCTTGTTTTGTTGCGCTTTGCTTTATCACACTTCGCAGATACTGCGTTTTTTACAGATTGAAGGTTTGCGGCAACCGGGCATCGAGCGAGTCTACCGGCGCCATTTTTCCAACAGCATTTGCTCACTTTGTGTCTCTGCGTCACATTTCGGTAGTTCTCGCAATATTTCAAACTTTTTCCTTATTATTATATTTGTTGTGGTGATCTGTGATCACGATCTTTGATGCTACTGTTGTCGTTGTTTCGGGGCACCATGAACCACACCCATATAAGACAGCGAATTTAATAAATGTTGTATGTGACAGCTCCACCGACTGGCCGTTCCCCATCTCTCCCCCTCTCCTCGGGCGTCTGTTTGCCCTGAGACACAACAATATTGAAATTAGGCCAATTAATAACCCTACAACGGCTTCTAAGTGTTCAAATGAAAAGAAGAGTCACATATCTGTTACTTTAAATCAAGAGCTGGAAACAACTATGCTTAGTGAGGAAGGCATGTCAAAGCCAAGACAGGTTGAAAGCTAGGCCTCTTGTGCCAAACAATGAGCCAAGTTGTGACTGCAAAGGAAAAGTTCTTGAAGGAAATTAAAAGTGCTACTCCAGTGAATATGCAAATGATAAGAAAGCAGAACAGCCTTATTGCTGATATGGAGAAAGTTTTAGTGGCCTGGATAGAAGATCAAAACAACCCCAACATTCTCTTAAGCCAAAATCTAATCCAGAGCAAGGCCCTAATTCTCTTCAATTCTGTGAAGAGTGAGAGGGGTGAGGAAGCTGCAGAGGAAGTTGGAAGCGAGCAGAGGTTGGTTCATGAGGTTTAAGGAAAGAGACGTCTCCATACCATCAAAGTGTAAGGTGAAACAGCAAGTCCTGATGTAGAAGCTGCAGCAAGTTATCTAGATGTAGCTAAGATCATTAATGAAGGCAGCTACACTAAACAACAGATTTTCAATGTAGATGAAGCAGCCTTCTATTGGAAGATGCCATCTAGGACTTTCATAGCTAGAGAGGAGAAGTCAATGCCTGGCTTCAAAGCTTCAAAGGTGAGGCTGACTCTCTTGTTACGAGCTAAGGCAGCTGGTGACTCTAAGTTGAAGCCAGTGCCCTTGTGAAAATTCCAGGGCCCTTAAGAATTATGCTAAATCTATTTTGCCTGTGCTCTATAAATGGAGCAACAAAGCCTCACAACTGGATGACAGCACATCTGCTTACAGCATGGTTTACTGAATATTTTAAGCCCACTGTTGAGACCAACTGCTCTGAAAAGAAGATTCCTTTCAAAATATTACTGCTTATTAACATGCACCTGGTCACCCGAGAGCTCTGATGGAAGGGTACTATTGAAATGTTGTTTTCATGCCTGCTAACAGGTATCCATTCTGCAGCCCATGGATCAAGGAATAATTTTGACTTTCAAGTCTTATTATTTAAGAAATACATTTCGTAAGGCTGTAGCTGCCATAGAAAGCGATTCCTCTGATGGATCTGAGAAAAGTAAATTGAAAACCTTCTGGAAAGGATTCACTATTCTAAATGCCATTAAGAACGTTTGTGATTCATGGGAAGAGGTCAAAATATCAACATTAATAGGCGTTTAAAAGAAGTTGCTTCCAACTCTCGTGGGTGACTTTGAGGGGTTCAAGACTTGCGTGGAGGAAGTAGCTACAGACGTGAAATAGCAAGAGAACTAGAATTAGAAGTGGAGCCTGAAGATGTGGCTGAATTGCTGCAATCTCCTGATCAGACTTCAATGGATGAGGAGTTGCTTCTTATAGATGAGCAAAGAAAGCGGCTTCTTGAGATGGAATCCACTCCTGGTGAACATGCTGTGAAGTCTGTTGAAATGACAACAAAGGATTTAGAATATGGCATTAACCTAGATGGTAAGGCAGCAGCAGGGTTTGAGAAGACCTGCTCCAATTTTGAAAGAAGTTCTACTGTGGGTAAAATGCCATCAAACAACAGACATGCTACAGAGAAGTCATTCGTGAAAGGAAGAGTTGATCGATATGGCAAACTTCACTGTTGTCTTCTTTTAAGAAATTGCCACAGCCACCCCGACCTTCAGCAGCCACTGCTCTGATCAGTCAGTCAGCATCCATAAGCACTGAGGCACATACCTCCACCAGCAAAAAGATTATGACTCACTGAAGGCTCAGACCATGGTAGCATTTTTTAGCAATAAAGTTTGTGTGTGTGTGTGAGGAAGATTGTCCCTGAGCTAACATCTGTGCCAATCTTCCTCTGTTTTATATGTGGGACACTGCCACAGCATGGCTTGATGAGTGGTGTGTAGGTCCGCGCCCGAGATCCAAACTCGCAAACCCTGGGCCTCCAAAGCAGAGTGCGTGAACTTAACCACTACACCACTGGGCTTGCCCCATGATAAAGTATTTTTAATTAAGGTATATACATTGTTTTTTTTTAGACATAATGCTATTACACACTTAGTAGACTACAGTATAATGTAAACATAACTTATATGCACTGGGAAACCACACAATTTGTATGACTAGCTTTATTGCGATATTTGCTTTATTGCGGTGGTCTGGAACCAAACCTGCAATATCTCTATAGTATGCCTGTATTTTAACAAGCACACCAGGGATTCTGATGCCAATGGAAGGATCGCACCCTTGGAGAAATACTGCCATAGATGCTGGCAGCTTCAAGAGCCCTCCAGAGGGAGTGAGAAGAAGAAAGCTAGATGTTCTTGCAATTTTCACACAGAAAAATGAAATCACCCCAGGCAGAAACAACAGACTTTCACTCAATTTACTAATATGTGAGAAGTTAGAAAATACAAACGTCCAAAAATGAATGTGATAATATTGGGTAAATTATGGAAACAGGCATTGTATGGGAACATCATAAATAATTTATGCTCTTAAATAATGAGGTTGAGAAAGGATAATTATTTTTAATTAATCAGAGTTATGAGCCTAAGGAAAGGGGATATCTTTGAGATGGGTTTTTAAAATGTAATAGAACTTAGCAATTATGAAGTGCTTTTCATCTTCAAAGAACCTATTAACATTAAATTACTCTTCTTTTTAATCCTGTAAGGTAGGTAAGCAAATCTTAACATTATTATCCCTTATTTGTAGATGGGAAAAAAAGAGTGGAAAGGCTGTAACATGCCCATGTACTTAAAATTGAAAGGACTTTAAAATAAAAAAGGTTCCTATTGTAGCGACTGTGGCGGTCTGGGTTTCCAGGCTATTATTTCACCGTTAGCTCTCCTGCATGCTTATATTATTGGAGAAAGAAGTTACAGCCAGTTTTGTATAAGCAAACATTGGTGGAGAGGGGAGAGAGGCTTATGAGCTGCTCATGGATGGGAGATCCCGTTTGCTGTTCTGATTTCCCTGGTGTATTAGGATTTAAACTGAGGGAGGGTTTCAAAAGAATCAGAGTTCATTAATTTGACCAGACTATTTATATTACCTTACTTCAGCATCCTAACGTATAAAATGGGGATTAAAAATTACGCTTTGATTACATGACTCAGACTGTTTTTTATGAATACGTTGTAACTTGATTAAATAAATGGTAATTGATGCTGCCCACCTTAAAAATTTACTTTGAGGACAAAGGAAATGAAAGCACTCTAGTAACAGCATCAAGCCCAAGAATAAATTAGAATATATGGTGAATATCCTAACTGAGAAATCCCTAGGCTGGACTCTTTCTGAGTATAAAAATTAACAAAATTGGAACTGTTGTTTAAGTCACTAAAAGATGCACTTTCCGTGAAATTTGCTCATTTTCTGATTTGTTTAAATACTAAATAGAATTAACAGAGTCAACAGCATCTTGTCTTCAAAAGACCTTTTGTCTGTTGGAAGAGGATTTTAAAAGACATAAATTATGTGAAGATGCAGAGGTGTACTTTCTGTTTAGCCTCAATTTCACGAGAGAATGTGTCTATTCAGAGCAGTGGAAAGAGCGAAGAGTCTGACAGCAACAGAAACTGGAGTGAACAGAGGGACGGGCCGTTAACCACCTGGCATGGATTTCCTAAATTGAGAATAGTAAAGCTGTCACCAAAAAGTGTTGAAAATGGCATTTGCAGATGTGGCCAGGGACAGAAGTTCAACCCTAACTGAGAAGGGGATAATTGGTGGAGAGGTAAAAATCTCACAATCAGGAATATCATTGTGAAAGATACATGGAAATCACTCTAGACTTCTAAGGAAGTGTGTAATATAATCCAGGAGACAGATCCGCAGGCAAAGGCTGGGAACAGAGCAGACAAGTGCCTTGGGATCTTTAGGGGTGCAAGGGGGCAAGAAGGACTCCCAGTTTTCAGAGGATGAATAGCAAACATAGACTCCAAGATTGGCTTTCCCTACTATCCAGATTTCTCAGGACTTTCTCTTTATATTCTAATCTCAAAGAATATCAACTCATTCTATTAGCTAAGGAAAAATATAGCCAGTAGTTAATCTTCAAAACAATAAAGCTAAATAGAACATGGTCGCAAATCTCAATATCGTATTGATTTATTACACTGGTTTAGGCTTCTCATACTTCCCCTCAATCAATGAATGCAATTAATTCAGAACCAATGACTTAAATAGCTTCAAGTATTCCTGGTATCCTGGTTGTATCAGTACCTACTCTTTGTGTAGCTTGAGAACTTGATGTTGTCAGAGCCATTATTTTGCCAGTCATGTGAAAATTATACAATGTCATTTTAGTTGAGACTTAGGTAGTATTTCAAGAATTCTAATAATTTCCTAAACCATAATGCCACTAGACAGTATGCTCCATGAGAGCCTTGTCTGTTGTTTTCTCTAAGAACCCCAGCAACCAGCACAGTGCCTCAAGAATAGTAGGTACCTCATTATGATTTGTTGAAAGATTGAAAGAATGAATGAATGAAAAATCTAAAAGTTGTTTGGGTTATATAAAATTGATTATTTTTTTTAACCTGACTCAGTTTTAGTGAAATACTGTACATTGCTTAATGAGTCACAGGCAAGAGAGGGACACTACATTTAAAGGGTCATAAGGCACTGTGGGTTGTATCTGGAGCACAGTGATATTGCTATTCCTGTGTTTTCTGTTCTGTGTAACTCAGATAATTAAGACCCCTTAAACTTTCACCTTCCTGGATTACCCAGTTTGAGGATAGAGCAGACTTCAGAGCATTTTAGTTATCCAGGCAAGCAGCCTGTTTTGGTCAACTTTTCTATATAATTCTGGGCATGAAACCAGACTCCATGTCTCAGTCAAAATTGGATAAAATCTCCTCTTGCATGAAATTAAATATATGGCTTTAATGGATCAACTTACAAACTACACAATAATAAGCTTAGTGAGAAGTGTTTTAGAAAACTAAGGAAGAAGGATATCGTTGGACTGGGTACTATGTTACATTCCCAGGACAGCCATAGCAAATTACCAGAAACTGAGTATTCTCAGTTCTGGGGCCCAGAACCCCAAAATGAAGGAAGTGGCAAGGACATACTCCCCTTGAAGGCTCTAAGGGAGAATCCGTTCTTGCTTCATTCAGCCTCCTGTTTCCAGGCGTTCCTTGGCTTGTGGCTGCATCTCTCCAATCTCTGCTTCCGTCTTCACATGGCTTTTCCCTCTATTTCTGTGTCTTCTCCTCTTCTGTCTCTTATAAGGACATTTGCCAGTGGATTTAGGGCCCACGTGGATAATCCAAGATGCTCTCATCTTGAGATCCTTAATTATGTCTGCAAAGACCCTTTTTCCAAATAAAATCACATTCACAGGTTCTAGGGTTTAGCAACTGGACGCATCTTTTGGGAGACCAGCATTCAACCCACTACAGATAAGATGATCTGCATGATATGCTCCCAGAAGGGCTTCCTCTAAAAGAAAGTCACTCATTTGGCCCGCCACGTCACCAGCAGCCCTGTCCTTCCTCCTTTGCCCCCTGCAGGGCGGATGTTAATGGAAGGTACTTGGCAGGTGCTAGACATTCATTTCAGTTGCTAATTAGCAATCAGAAGATAATATCCTGTCATTATCTTGTGTTGGCAGAATCTCTTTCATGGCAGATGAAGAAAACTTCAAGTTTTCCCAGCTAATTTGCAGTACTGGTGACACACACAGGGAAACTATGAAAACCAAATATAAATGATGCCTTGCATCTGCAATATTTAAACAATTTTCCAGGGTGTGAGGGGAAGAATTCTTTACACATTCCTTGAAACATTATCTGAATAAAGGTGGGTGCAGAGAGTAGACCTAACCTGCCTGCGCCCCGTGGCCCTGACCTACATTCCATTCCAGCCATCTGCTCCCACAGTGGCCCTCCAAACCTCGTTATCACCTAGAACTGTGCCGTATCGGAAACTGAAAACTCTAAAATCCTGCCGTCTATCATTCTGCAGCCAGTGTTCCCACCTCCTCCCCCACCACAGCTGCTCACCAAGTTCCTCGCACCTCAGACTCAGCATCTCCTCCCTACCTGGCATGGCTTCCTTCAGCCCAGGCCTCCTGAACACCTCCTTCCCCTGCACACACAATTCCCTCTCTCCTTCGTGCTTGCACCCCATCTGGTGGGCAGAACGCCACCTTGGATCAATATCATACCTCACTCTCCTGTATTCAATGCCGGCGCTGTTTCCTGTACGTCTAGCACCAGAGAAAATGAAATAATCCTGAGAGATGGTACAATTCTAAATCTCATTCTCTGACTTCAGCAGGTTCTACAGCAAAGCTCGCCAGTCCTTTGACTGATGCGTCTTCCATTCCATTCCATTCCAAGCCCCTACCAATCAGACTCCGTCACTGTGAGGAGACGACTTCAGATCCTAATGAAGTAGAAACAGAGGCAGCCACCACCATTTCCCACCCCGACTACAAATACCCACCTGACCCTAACACCTTCCCTGTGTCTCCCTCCTCCCGTTCAAAGCAGACTCATCCACCTGGCTCTGGATCCATCTGTTCCCATCTCCTCCGTGCCTGTGCTCCAGCAGCTTTCTTTCTCCTCGATCTTTATCCTTTACGTCCTCCCCCTGCTTATGGCTCCTTTCCCTCATTCACTTCTTCACCTACTGAAATCTGACTTCAGTTTTTATCACCAAAGCTGTACTTTCCTTGAGCAGCAGAGACCACCTAATCAACAAAGCCGGAGACCTCTTATCTCTCCTTACCTTAATGGAAACTTTTACTGCAGTAGACGTGGACTCCTGCCCCAAACTCCACCCCTTGGATTCTGAAACACCACGTCTTCTACTTTTCCTATGTCTCTATTATATGTAAATAAACATATACAATTTTATCACATCAGTAATGCATTTTTGTTACTGAAACCAAAGTGGGTTCCCTCCTGGTGAGTTAAATCAGACTCTCCACCAGGAGTAGTTGTCTCACAAAGGAAAGTATATTTGCAGCACATTGGAGACCATGAGGAATCATTTCAGAATCACGGCGTCCCTGAACAAAGGGATGCAGGGACATTTTATTTCAGATGGGGAATGAATATTCAAAATGGAGACGTGGGTATTCGCTTGCGCAGGCTCAGTTAGAAAACATGCTTCCACATACACTGCAGGTTGTATAATAAGGCCTAAGCTCCTCCTGGAGAGATCTTAGCATTAAAAATAAGGCAAAGGTCATAGGCATAGCTCTCGTGGTGAGGCCTGGTCTGGCTCAGCGCGGTTGGTGATTGCATCGCCTTAACATAACAAAAGGAAAAAGAACAATTTGAAAAAAGTTAAAACATCCAAACCCACCCTTGAGTTCCTTGGGGTAACTAGTCGGTGACATTTTCATTGTAAGAAATTTAATACACATAAGGAAATATCTCCACACAGAAATAAATGCTATTAATATTTTGACTCAAGTCCTTCCATGCTATTTTATGGATGGATGGATGGATGGATAAATGGAAAGATGGATATAATTTTATATAAAATATACCAATGAAATCAAAGTTTACTGTTTTATAAACTTCTCTCTATGTCAAAATATAAATTCTCAATCTGTATTTTCAGACTGACCTCTCTGTTGCGCTTCAGACTCTTTTATCCAAATACCCACTGGACATCTTCACCTTGATCCTTCTCCAAGTTAACATCTGATCTCTCCCATGAGCCACTTCCTGTCATCTTTCACTTCTCGTGTGCCCATATAAAGCTCCCTGTCCTGTCAATTTTACCTCCAAACATTTCTCACAATTACCCAGACAGCCCATAATATCTTCCAATCTGCCCCCTCCTCAAATCTATCCCTCACACGCCTGCAGATTGATTTTTCTGAAATGCCAAACCCAGCATCTCACTCCCTTGCTTAAACCCTTCGATGGGTCCCCATTATCTACAATTTAAAGGCTGAACTCATTGGCATGGAAAATAAGGCCTTCCAGGACCTCCCACTTCCTCTCTCTTCAGCCAGATCTTGCCCCTCCTTACTCCTCATGCTCGAGTCGCCGTGCATTGCATGCTGTTCTAAACACGTTCCATTCTATTTCCTGCCTCTTTCCTCATGTGATTTTATTTCCTTAGAAAGCTCTTCCCTGCCTTCTTAAGCAGACTAATTTCTACTCATTCTTTAAAGCTGACCTCAGTCATTACCTCCTCCAGGAACCCTGCCTAGATTTAATCCCTCCCAAGTCAGCTACGTCTCCCGCCTCTGTGCTTTCACACCTCCTATGCATTCCTCTGCAGCACTTGCTACATAGTAATGAAATGATGCATTGCTATGCCTGTCCCCCTTACTGTCCTGTAAACTCTTCAAAATGATTGTTTACCTTTGTACACACCTGGCACATAGTAGGCAATCAGTAAATTTGTTGAAATTGAAAAGGCATGAACACACATTTAAAAAACAAACCCAAGCCTCCTTTGATGTCAGCCCTATCCACCTACCACTGCTCTCCTTTAGAGAACCATTCCTACAGAGTCATCTGTGCTTGTTTTCTCCGCTGCCTCTTCTCCCATTCTCTCCAGCCAGCCTTTCCCCGATTCCAGGCACCCCCCCCCCCCCACCATGGAAACAGCTCTCATCAAGGTTGCCAAATCCATTGGGCAACTCTCAGGCCTCCTATTACTTTATCTCAGAGGCACTTGACACAGTCAGTCTCTGCCTCCTTCCCAAAACACACTCTCCACATCCCTTGGTTCCTCTCTTACCTTGCTTCCTGTTCCTTCTCAGTTTACTTATTGTCGCTCCACAGCTTCCAGATCCCTGAATGTTGCGTTGCTTAAGATTAAACCCTTGGTCTACCTCTCCATCCGCACACACTTTCTTGGTGATCTCGTCCAGCTGCATAACTTCAAATGACACTACATCCTGACGACCCTCGCATTTACACCTGCAGCCTGGCCCTGTTCCTGGAAGTACTGACTCATGAATACAACTGCCTCCTCAACGGCTCCACCCGGATATTAAAGAGCATCACAAACTTAATATGTCTGAAAGAGAACTTTCAAGTTTCTCCTCCAAACCTTCTCTTCTGGTGTTTCCTATCTCGGTAAATGGCCCCACCATCTACACAGTTGCTCTGGCCCAAGACCCTGGAATGTTCTTGGTGCCTCTCTTTTTCTCACATCTCCCGTCCAATCCATCAGCAAATCCTTGTGGCTCACCCACGAAAATATACCCCACATCTGACCTCATCACTTCCACTACCGCCTCCCTAGTGTAAGCTGCCATCGCCTGCTAGCTGGATTACTGCAGGAGCCTCTAAACTGGTTTGTCTGCTTCCACTCTTGCCAGCCTCACCTCTCTCTGTGCAGCATCCAGAGTGATCATTTCAACACATCAATCAGTTCACTTTATAGACCCTGCATGAAACCTCCAGTGGGTTCCCATCACGCTTAGAATAAAATCCAACGTCCTTCCCATGGCCTGCCAAGCTCTGGGTATCTCGCCAAACTCACGTTCTACTGTCCTCCCTTTCTCTCTCTGGGGTCCAGCCCCACTGCTCTCTTTACTGTTATTCAGACAAACCATATATGTTCCCACGTCGGGCATTGCTATTCCTGCGGCTCATATTGCTCATGCTCCTCGAGGCTCACTCGGTTTCTTAATTCAGATCAGCATCATCTCCTCAGTGAGGATGACACAATTTGGTGCGTTTGGGAGGAATCATTCTCCCCTGCTGTCCTTTCCCCAAGGGAAACCGAGAGCCCGAGAGCCCAAGTTCTCGGTGGGAGTCTGAAAGGATATTCGGTGGAGTAGGAAGGCATACCTAGCGATTCAGGGAGTGAGGAGAAGCTGCTCAGATATGTGCAGAGTGGAGCTCCAAGCCTCAGGGTGTGTGACTGTCATTGCCTCCGTGAGCGGGCCCGGGAGAGGCAAGTGGTGCCTACATGTCAGTTAGAAAAGAGATGATGATCGCCTGTTCAGATAGCCTCCCCCTGAGAGAGTGGTTTTGCTTCGCCCCCACCAGGGGATATTTGCAATGTCTGGAGACAGTTTTGGTTATCAAACTTTGGGCGGTGGATACTGGCGTCTAGTGGGTAGAGGCTGGGGTGATGGTAAACATCCTGCAGTACACAGGACAGCAAATGTCAGTAGTGCCACAGTTGAGGAACTGGCTCTATTCCTTTGAGAACCACAAAGGACCTCTTAAAGGACCTTAGCCCCTGCATGTCCTCGTCCATTGCCAGGGAAGCAGTGGCAGGGGAAGATCCAGAAAGTAGCAAGGATGGAAAACATGATGGCTGAAGAGAGAGTCTTCTAGAACTCAGCTGACACAAACTCCCTGGCTGTCAGTCTGCAGAAGGCAGGCAGTACACAGGTGGGTGCAGTCACAGTCATAGCTTGGGAGGCAGGCCATCATGATGGTGTCCTGGGGGCACTTGGCATGCATGCAGTTTCAGCAGCTCTCTGCCCTCTTTCACGGACTCAACAAAATGTTTTTGAGCCCCTGGGATTTGCCAATACAGTGCTGGTTCTGACAGGGGCTTGAGCTCCAGAAGATGCCATGGTGTTTGAAAGAGGCCTTCAAAGTCTGCAGACTGTGTGCAGGGTTTTGAGCAGACCTGTGTCCTTCCAATTGTTCTTGCATCTGCCTGAGCCTCCCATCCCCTCACCAAAGGCGGCGAGAGCCAAGCACATTATCACCAAGTGTCCAGCCTCTCTACAGCTCTCCAGTATCCTGTCTGATCCCCTTTCTAGGCAGAAAGACCAGAGACAGGACCAGCTTTGGGTCTCTCCAAGCCGAAGCTGGTACAGGGAGCATCTCTGATACTGAGTGGTGTGCAGCCAAATATAGAGAAGCCAAGAGTCACGCAGAGAGAGACTGGTGGCTCACACTTCAAGAAGAGACCGAGAAGGTCACCAAAACCAAGAGACACTTTTCAGAGCCTTTCACACTTAGCATGTTGCCTGGGCAGTGCGCCGAGGGTTTTATTCTATTTTTATATCACTTTCATATAAAGGGATTAACTAGAAGCCTTTGAAAAGTGTTTTGTTCTGTCCAAAATGTCGTTCCAGGGTATCATCCGGTCTTTTATTTTCTCCACTTGGAAACCATCCTGCTTCCCCTTCCCTAAATGCAGCCTGTGAACAAGAAATTCCTCTCCCAAAATTCCTGACTGAATTTTTGCCATCACACAAACTGCTTTTGTTTAAAGGATCAGTTGAAAAATACACCGTGAAATCATTACATACTACCTCCTGCTAAAACATGTTCCCGCACGAAGTTTCATTAGAGAGATTGGAGAGGGAGGAGGGAGGGAGGGAGAGGCCTGCTGTTTCAGCTTCTTGGTGTAAAACAGTCACCACGTCTCTCCATAGGTTGACTCGGTCATCTACAGTCTCCTCTGCAGGTCGCTCTTTCTGTCCATCTTCCTGGAAGGAGACCTCCTATAGATATTGGAAATGTGAGCAGTTAACTTAATCGAACAAGCCTCAAATGGTGTATGATGTAGGTTTGTATATTTGTGCTCCACTGGGATAAAACCAGATATAATTTTCACTTTAATTCAATTCAACAACTCTTGATTGGGCCCTTACCTCTGTAGGCACTGTGATCCGTGAATGCTGTTCGTAAGCAGAGCAAGAGTTTGCAGCTGTGGAACAACAGGAGACTGCAAACCAGCCCACTGGTCCAATCTACACCCTCCCCCTTCAATCCAGTGGGGTTGTGTAGCTTGGTGTAAGGGATCGCATGCACGTCTGTGGATAGGATTTATCGAACACTCCAGCAGACTGACCTCCACTAGTCCCTGGGCAAAGTCTTTTAGCATCTTAGCAATTTCCCTGTCTAACAGGTATCATTATGATCCCTATTTTGCAGATGAGTAAACTGAGACCCACAGATGTTAAGCAGCTTGTCCAAAGTCACATAGGTCAGGAGAGTTCAACCAAGGCAGCCTGACATCAGAGCTTGCAATACTGTCCTCCCTACCACACTGCCTTTCTTGAATTATTGGCAAACAGTCCATAGTATAATGAGCCAACAAATAGTAATACACTCAAGGGGAGAGTTAAGATTTTGTTGGGCCTCTAAACCACGTGGGAAGATGTGCTCGAACTATGTGAAACTCCATTACCTTTGAACTCTCGCTAAAATTGGCAAAACCCAGATGGAACTGAGATAAATCCCTGCCAGTAACATTGGTTCCTCTCAGATCTCCTGCCATAATCGCCCTCAATGTCTTGATGAGAGCTCAAAGTGGCTGTTCCATTGGAGGCAACTCAAGTTTCTCTCCCAGACATCTGGTGAAGTGTTGATGAGGATTCTTGAAGAGTGACATCTGCCCATTTGAGAAGTTTTCCCATGGACCCAGAGTTAACCGACTGCATGCTGCCTCCTCCCAGTACCTCTGAGCAGACAGGTGAAGATGAATCCCGCTGAAGTTTTCATCAGAGTGGGAAGAGCTAAGCCAAGGGTTGGAGCATTCATATAATGAAATACTTTGCAGTTGATTTAAACTAGATGATGGCAACCTGTATTTGCAGATACATGAGGGTCTCTGTGTTGTACTGTGATGTGAGAAGAGAAGTTGCAGAGGAGCACGAGTGGCAAGGCAGTTCCATCTACATAAGCGTGTCTGTACTCACCAACTGATGCTCAGGCGGAAAGACCCGTCAGGGTCAAGGATATTGCCTCGGGTGATGGAGTTGATGGATTTTTATTTGATATTTTCTATGTTGCTTGTATTTTTTCTTTACACTAAAAGATACCCAATTCTGTTCTTTTTCTTTGGCAGGAGGGTGGGGGTTGATGATACCAAAAAACAAATCTTGCAACATACTGGAAACCAAGGATACGAAAAGGACTCAGAGTCCAAGCGATGTTTCCACAAACCACAGGGTCGTTGGGGTTGGGTTGAGAAATCTAACTGTGAGCTGTCCACATTCCCCCACTGAAGGGAAACAGACTGTGCCTTCTCCCCAGCGAGACCCGTATAGGACTGACTCTCAATAGAGAGGATGTTTTTTCTATTAAATGTGGGGTTCTATATTTTGCTATACTGACCATCTTCTTGTAGTGTCTTAGGTCTAAATGGGTTTCTGTGGAAACACCTCTCTGATCAGTAAATAAATAGAAGAAAATGGCTTATATGTTTTTAAAAAGCCAGGAATACATCTTATGGTGATAGCATATCAGAATCTCCTGGGGAGTTTTCATATTATACCCAAGACAGAGCCAGAGGGAGACTCTCTCTTCCCCCCACTTGACGATTACTGATGACAGGAGGTCCCATTCCTGACCCACCATGGTGTCATATCCTTCAGTGGCTGGAATGAGAAAAGGTTGAGACCCACCATCCAGTGCCAGGGGGAGGGTCCCAGTGGGATGGACATGGTGTAGCTGGCACGTGGACTTAGACATGTCTGGTACATGCAATCGGGGGAATGCCTTGCCCCTCTTGTCCTCAGCCACCTCCACATTGTGTGCATTTGCATCTGCTCATTTACGTGGGGCCTGAGGCTCCTGCTGTAAAGAGAAGTTAAATGGTGCCCATCGTTGGCATCAGACGCACGTGGGCACGTCTGACGTGCTTGTGAAGGGAGCCAACAGAAAGCCAACTCCAAGCGGGGAATCTGGGTTCCTCCAAAATAATACAGCCCAAGAGAAGCAGAAAAATGGCACAGCAGTTGGGCAGCAGAGCCTGAGGTTCAGATATGAATGAGTGGTGGTAGCTTCTCACCACGCCCACCGTAACTGCCAGCCTAGGGACAGTGAGTGAACCTCAAAAGCAGTCCTCATACATTCTCAGGGCCCCAGCAATGCCGCTGTGGGGCCTGGCTAACAGAGCAGGTCAACATGGAAGAGCGCCTTCCCTACTGGGAAAATTAAAATGAGCAGAGGGCACTCGGAAGAGCAGATCTCAGGCAGCAGCCTTGGGGCTGATGGTAATGCCACTAGAACATGCAACACATTAACCATTTCTGGAATGTGGTGAGATCAGCATGGCACAAAAATGGCAGCCCAGGAAAAAAAGAAGGAGCAGTGCCACACCCCGTGAGCAGGGCTGGCCTGCAATATCGGATGAGACACCATCTGGGGTCCCCAGAGAGAAAGGAGTGACTGAGGTTCTGCAGGTTCACACTCAGGGGCTCTTGGACTGGAGACCCTGGGGCCTGGATATTAAAGCCACACATGAACACCCACGGGCAGGGGAGGAGGAGTCTGCTACTTCTGTAGGACTTACTTTCATTTATCCTTAGAACTCTTTATTTGTGCAAGTAACTTAGATCAAAACTAAACTTTTTCTTTTTCTTTTTTTGCTTAAATTATCTGGATGGTTTCTTCAGTCATCAATCCAGAGACTAAAGAAAAGTATTTTCTCTCCATCTCATAGTTCCTACACATTTTAACCTATGTTAACAACAAGTACAGTCAATTTCCCAACAAGTAGTTATTCAAGCTAGGTGAGATAAATAAAGGAGGGGCACAATTACTAGAAGGTGTTTTCTCATTGACAGAATTATATGCCATGGCAACTCATCAACTGGTAAAGGCTTTCCATTCCAATCCATGCTTTTTAAGCTATTGTTTGGGATTTAAATTGTACAATTGCTGTTTTGCGCTTTAAACAAACACATCCCAGATCATAGTTCATTGCTCTGGAATATATTTTACTGTAAATATTGGACTGGCTACAAGCCATCCTGTCTGTGTTTATATAAAACTAAACCACATTATTATAGCTTGCTTGCACAGCTATCAAAAAATATCTAGGGCCTACTCGTTGCCCACATCAGCCTGTGAAACCAGTAAAATTTTGTCTTTGGAAATTCCATCTTATGGTCTACCCCATACAAAGCAAATAAACAGTTCTCTATTGGGTCTGCATTGCAGTCCAGAAACAGTCCCATCAGCCACACTCCCTCTATTCCCACCCCCGGGATGAGAGGCAGGCAGTGGCGATCCTGGCTGCAAAGTGCTGAACAAGACACCAGACTCTGAGGTCCAGTCCGTCTGGTCCCCAGACCCTGCTACCCTGATCACTCATGATTGACCAGAGTGGGCATCCAACCTGAGGTGGGACAACCAGGGAATCTTGCTGGAAGTTTGGACCTGGGTCAGAGAGAGTCAAGTTGGTCTTTCTAGGTGCTTGCAGTTCAGCAGGTAAAACATGGGACGTGTTGACGATGAGAGAGAAGAAAGGAGCAGATGTGCAGTGAGGAGCCAAAGGGAGAAACTGGATGAGAGAGGGGAAAGCCATTTGAGCCCCTCATGTTCCTGACGCCCAAGTGCGTTCCTGACCCTGGGTTCCGCGACACACCACCAGGACCTTACAATGAATTCCCTCTTTGGCTTAAGCTAGTTGAAGTTTGCTTGAAGCAAAATATTTCTAATTAGCACAAGGATGGGTGGGAAGCCAATATAAAATGATAATAGCAATAATAGCTAACATTTAAAGAGGGCAGTTTTCCAGAAGAGGAAATGGAGAATAGTTGGCTAAGTCCTTGCATGAGGTCACACCCCAGGCAGCCCGGCCCCAAGATCAGAGGATTAACCTCTCTACACTCCAGCTTCTCAAAACGGGCACAAAGGAAAGGGCCTACTCTGGTGTCGGGTCATTGTCCTCACTCTACCACTGCTCCACTTGCCTGAGCTGGTGATAACCAGCAACCTGCATTTTTACTGTTAAATGTGATGCTGAGATAAATGTTCTTTATTATGTTAAGGCAGCATTCTTCTATTCCTCGTTTACAGCGATTTTTTTCTCCGGAAATTGATGATGGATATTATCAAGTAACTTTTCAGCTTCTAACCAAAAAAAAAAGAAGCAAATGATTTTTGTCTTTTGACCTTATAATTACTTTTAATAATAGAATGCTTACGATTAGATTGTTCTTAGTTTCCCCAAATCAAACATCCTTAATCAGTTTGCATTGTTCTGGGAAGAGATTGGTAGGTTCTCTTGTGTTTTATTTATGATTTTTCTTAGTGAATAAATAAGATGTCTTTAGTTTTCTTTCTTTTTTTTCTTTTCCAGATTCCATTTTATGGTTATGGTAGCTCATAATGACGACTTAAGAAGTTTTCTACCATTTTCTGATTTCTGGAACTGTTTAAATAGCAGAGGGGTTTTCTGTCCATTGAGGGTTTGAAAGAACATGTCATTAAAGAAATATACATACGTATATATATATATCCAGTCCCAGCATCAATTTTGGATATAGTCCTTTTTCCTCAAACTTTTCTAGTTTACACTATGGTCGTCTGTTTAAGTTTTATACTTCTTAAATAGAATTGAATAATTTATATTTTCCTAGAAATTTTACAATTCATTGAGATATCCAATTTTTTAACGTTGAGCTGAAAATAGTATTCTTATGTAATGTTTTTATGACTCCATATCTGCAGATACTGCCTGCCTGCTGAGATTACCATTTCCCTTTACTAGGCCCTCTGGGACCACCTCCAAGTGAGGAGGGTACTGGCCAGGCACCTCTGTGTTGACGTTGGCTCTCTTCCCCCTTTGGTTGGCCTCAGTCATCTCCACCTGGATGGCCACAACCTGCCATTATGTTAGAAGCAGCAGCTGTAAATGCCTTAGAATCCAGTTGGAGTGAGTAGGCCTGTATTGGAGCAGAAATAAACCGTGTTTTTATACACAGGATTGTGGTTGCCATGTTGGGGCCCGGTCAGTTATCAGGGTGGCCAGGAAAGAGCGCTGAGGAATGAGGCACCAGAGGGGCACCTGGCCTCAAAGACCCTAAGATGTTTGATTATCCTCTGAGCCTCCCCATCCACGGTGGCCCCATAGCACCTTGAGGAGGTTCTGTTCGCCTCGAGTCTCTTCAGAGTCAATATTTGCATGTAATTTCACGCAAAAAGAATCAACTACTTCAAACATGCCAATTTGAAGTTTTGTTTATAGTTACACTCATTCTACAGATTAGAAAATCTATTCATTTTAACAACGTTTAGAGCAGCTATACAGGAAATCTTTTGAATCTAAAAAGAGCCTCATGAAAGGCAGAGGAGATGGGTTAGTTGGCAATTCCAACTGGGAGAGTCTGAGGGAGTCACAACTAAGTCCGTGCCCAGGGGAAGTCTAATCAGATAGTAAGACAGGGAGACCCCAGTTATGGAGATTGGTACCAGAACTGGGCAAGGCCCCATGGTGGGGAAACCAGGGTGCTAGACCAGGCAGACAGGAAGCTGGTTAAGGAGCGGAGCAGCAGTGGGGTCAAGCTCCAGGAGGCCTCGGCAGTCAGCTAAGCAGACTACCAGCAAAGATTCTAGGTAGCTGTTTGCCCCAACTAGGATTTAAATCAGTCAAGGCCCTTACATCTGGAGGTAGCCAGGTCTCCGCGACCTGTTCTTCCCAGCAGACCTTGTGCTTTGTTTGTATGCGGCTGGCAATATTGAATAGCAATGAAGGCTCAGCACAGTGTAATTCCGTGTAACGCTTCCCACTGACTGTGAGCACAAGTGCCATCTGCGATTCCTGCTCAAATCCTCCGCCTCCCAGCACGGTGTCAGGCACACATTACACCTTCGGGTGGTGTCTCTGGAATGCTGCAATGGCTAAGGATGCGTGGTCCGGAAAACTTCCTGTGTCCTTGAGTTCGGTCCTCCTCAGGTTCAATGTGAGCTGTTTCTCTAGGGTTCCAGGATTCCGCTTCACCAATGCTGTCCTTCTCTTGGGTCCTCATACTCTCAGGTCTGAGGAGGATTCCAGCAAAATGACTATTCTGGTACTTGGGGGAAAGGAGGGTTCCTTTAGTACATACCAAGCACTGGGGCACTGCTTATGGTAAAGAAGAAGGAGAAGAATGGGCGCCTCCCATGTGCTATCAGTTGGCAAATTCCTTAAGCAGCGTAAAAGGAGTTAAATACTTAACAATGTAAATTCTCACCTGCCCTTAAATTTCTCTGCCTTGTCTGCTCCAGGTTCAGGTTTAGCGGTCGTATCCTAGGCCTGGCTCTGATCCATCAGTACCTTCTGGACGCCTTCTTCACGAGGCCCTTTTATAAGGCGCTCCTGAGACTGTAAGTGCGTTGCAGCCACGGTCCCCCTCCGGCCCTGCCTGCAGGACGACAGGCGCTGGCCTCCCAGGCACCTCCGGCACTGTTGTCACTGTTTCGCCACCATTCCTGTTAGGTTTATGGTGGTTTACGTTTCCAGTGCTTAGCTATCACATAAACCATTTTAGCACAATAAAAAGCCATTTGGAGATTTTACGTAAGCATAGGAGAAGGCTGTTGTAACATCATATGGATATGGATATATCAGTTTTTGTAAATAATTATAGTAACATTACAGACATTTCCTTAAACTACTAAGTAGAATTGATCTGTCTATAACTTGGTCGTTTTAAAATGATCCTTTGCTCCAATTGCCGGGGACAGTCCATGAGTCAATAATTGTTTCATGTTTATTATTGTAAATCTTTAATATTTCCCTTTCAAAAACATTATTGAATGAACTAAAAAGATTCATCAATATATTCAAAAGTATCAAATTGTTAGAGTAGGTCTGTGTTGTTTTAGGCGGGCGTGGCATGACCACGTTTTGGGATGACGTCTGGGCAGCCACTGGTTGAACAGTCTGTTTCCCTTCCTCCCTTTGAATGCACCCAGGCCCTGCGATCTGAGCGACCTGGAGTATCTGGACGAGGAGTTCCACCAGAGTTTGCAGTGGATGAAGGACAACAACATCACAGATATCCTGGACCTCACGTTCACGGTCAACGAAGAGGTTTTCGGACAGGTCTGTGAAATGTGGGACTTGGAAAAGAGATTTTGGTTTTTATTGTGGAAAACTCACACAACATAAAATTTACCATCCTACCCATTTTTAAGTGTACAGGTTACTATTGTTAAGTATAACTCCCCATTTCTCCTTCTCCCCAGCCCTTGCAACCACCATTCCACTTTCTCTTTCTATGAATTTGGCTACTTTAGATACCTCATATAAGTGGAATCATACAGTACTTGTCTTTTTATGACTGGCTTATTTCACTTGCCATCATGTCCTCAAGGTTCATCCATGTTGTACGTGTGACAGGATTTGCTTATTTTTTAGAGTTGAATAATATTCCACTGTGTGTATATACCATATTTTGTTTACCCACTCATCTGTTGATAGACAGTTGAGTTGCTTCCACCATTTTAGCTGTTGTGAATGATGCTGCTGTGAACATAGGTATACAAATACCTATTCGAGTTCCTGCTTTCAATCAGTCCTTTTGTCTATATACCCAGAAGTGGGATTGCTGGATCAAACAGTAAAGGGATTTTGTTTTTAAACTAGAAAACAAGGAATCTTATTCATTAAAATATAATTCTTTGGAGCTGGCCCCGTGGCATAGTGGTTAGGTTCAGCACACTCTACTTTGGCGGCCCAGGTTTGCATGTTCGGATCCTGGACATAGACCTACACCACTTATCGGCCATGCTGTGGCGGCGACCCATTATGAAATAGAAGAAGGCTGACACAGATGTTAGCTCAGGGCTAATCTTCCTCAGCAAAAAAAAAAATATATATATATATATATATATATATATATATATATATATATATAAAATTCTTTGAGGACTACTTTCTTTAATAAAGCTGTCCATGTCTTCTTCCTTCTTTTTCTTGTTATGATATGGATCTACTTCATAGAGTTTTTTGAAAATTAAATATGATAATGGATCAGAAAGCATTTTTATAAAGTGTGAAATATGTATGTAAGGTATTTCTGTTACCTGTGCAACTACAAAAATACTTCTTTTTATCACCAGCATCTAGATATTTACACCTCTAAAATGCGTATCTTTCCATACTATTTAATAAGATAAAGCTTCCCATTTGTTTTCAACCAGCATTTCTATAACACTGAATCTTCTGGGTTACAGTTTTATCAGCCTGACGTGTGGTAATTTGTAATGGGCTGTTGTGAGAATTAAGTTGGGATGCTTGATAAGTGCCTTGCATGAATGTAGACAGTGTGCTGAGTTGGTCGGTGAGTTACCCACTGAGCCTTGCAAACCACCCAGCACCCACATGTCAATCAAGAATCTTTTCCAAAAAAAGGGGGGGGCCGGCCTGGTGGCGCAGCAGTTAAGTGTGCACGTTCCACTTCAGCAGCCTAGGGTTCACCAGTTTGGATCCTGGGTGTGGACATGGCACTGCTTGTCAAGCCATGTTGTGGTAGGCGTCCCATGAATAAAGTAGAGGAAGATGGGCACAGATGTTAGCTCAGCGCCAGTCTTCCTCAGCAAAAAGAAGAGGATTGGCAGCAGATGTTAGCTCAGGGCCAATCTTCCACAAAAAAAAAAAAGGAAGAAGAAGAATCTTGGACAGGTCATGGAAAATGTCAATGTTCTGTTGTGTTTCCTTTGTGTAAACTCACCTCTGAAGAATACTCTCTTCCATATTTGAGAAAAAATTATTTCTTCTTACTATATAATTATTTCTCTATAACTATAGAGAGCACATTCAAATGTGTCCAAGAATGTACGATTCACTGAACTGTCCCGCCGTGTACTAGATCAACATGTAAAATACACTGTCCCCCGCGTATGACTCCCTTTAGCCCATCCTTTACGTTTGCCCCATAGAAGAGGGTAAATTTGTAAAATCAACACAATTATTTAGCAAATTGTATTAAGACAACTGGGTAGCCGTCTTAAAAAATTTCAAGTTAGACCCCTAACCTAACTCATACTAAATTCCACCTGGATCAGAAAGCTGAATGTAAAGAAAAATAATTTTTAAAAAGTGAGGGAATTTTTATTTTTAACCTTTCAGTAAGGAATGCTGCTGTAGATGTGACATAAACTTTCAGAATCATAAAAGAAAAGATTGACATAGTTTAGCTCAAATTATTTTTTCAGTTCTGCATGGCAAAAATACACCATAAACAAAGTAAAAATGGCATAATATTTAATACATTGTAATGTGTAACACAGACAAAAGGCTATGTCTTTCAAAATAGGAAGAGATCCCACAGATCAATAAGAAATTATCAACAACACAATAGAAAATTAGCAAAGATTATAAGTAGATAGTTCCCAGAAAAGGAAATACGAGGAAATACTCAATTTCATTCACCATTTTTAAAAAGGTAAATTAGAGCATAGTGAAATACCATTTTTCCTTATGAGAATGTCAAGAATCAGAAAGTTGAGCAGTGTTCTATTTTGGAGATGGAGAAACAGGCAGTCTGTATGGGAGTGTAGGTGGAATAAGGTACCTCTGTGGCATCTGTCCTCATTCTAAATGCACCTGCCCTTGACTCGGCATCCACGTCTCAGAATTTGTCTTACACATAGATTCACACCTAATTGAAATGGCCTGTGTATTAGGATCTTCATTGCAGCGTTGTTGATAATTGCAAAAGATCTGAAACAATCTAAAGGCCAGCAGTAGAGAATTGGTTAAATGCATTATGATACATTTACATAATGGAATCGTGGACTAGCGGGATGTGTGGCTATTAAAAAGTGTAAGACACCCCAACGCATCAATTTACATATACATCATAAATGATAAATAGGATATTATAACAACAACAACAAAGAAAGGATGGGACAGATCTAAATTGGTATGAAACAATTGCAAAGACATATTTTTAAGTGAAAAAGTATAGTGATGAACAGTGTGTATAATGTGCTACTGTTTAAGGGGAAAAAGGAATGATATATACATATTGCCTAGTCTGTACATAGAATCTCCCAGGAAGGGAAATAAGGGTAATTTTCTCCATGCAGGGAGATTGTATGGCTGGGAGAGGAGATGGGAGAGAAACTTGCTTTTCATTTTCTAGCCTTTTATACAACTCAAATTTAATTCCATGGACAGATATTATCTACTCAGAAATATGAAGTAAACTACAAATAATTAAATACATAAAATTAGAGAAAAAAATAACATTGAAAATACAAAAGCACAATCCTTCATGTGTGTATAATATAGGAAGCGAACAACTCAGAGAAAAGTTTAAAATGCTCCCAGTGATAAAAATCAGAATGTGTTGTAGATCTAGAATAATGTATGATCTGTTTGAAGCTTACACAAATCCTGTTTCTTTTCAAATGCGGTCACCAAGAACGATGACTTTTGTTTTAGAAAATTGAGTTGCAGCCCTTCTTTTGGCAAGTTATGAGATGGTGAAGACCAGACAGACAGATGCAGGTGAAAGACACCATAGGCTTCTCATGGGTGTATTAGGATTGGGGTCAGCTGCTAGGGAAGAAACCCAAAATGACCCTGCTGAAATTAACAGAAGTTTATTTTTCTCTTGCCACATAAAAGTCTGGGAGGGGCTGGCCTGGTGGCATAACAGTTAGGTTTGTGCGCTCTGCTTCAGTGGCCTGGGGTTCGCAGGTTTGGATCCTGGGTGTGGACCTAGCACTGCTCATCAAGCCATGTTGTGGTGGCATCCCACATAAAATAGAGAAAGATTGGCACAAATGTTAGCTCAGAGACAATCTTCCTCACACACACAAAAAAAAGAAAAAAGTGTGGCGGCAGGCAACCTAAGGCTGCAGTCCCTATGATGGGCTCCTATGCTCATGGCCCAGATGCACATGGACCCGTCCCAACCATCACGTCCATGTCTGAAGCAGCAGAATGAAGGAGCAAGAACCCCTCCCTTTGAGGAGACCACCTGAAAGTGCCATACAACACTCTTGCTTACACCTCATTGGCCAGAATTTAGTCACAGGGCACACCTTGCTGCAAGAGAGGTTGGGAAGTAAAGTTTTTAACTGGGCAACGAAAAACCAGAGGATCCAAGGAATATGGATATTGAGTGGCAACTAGTATGTTATAATTGGCCAATAGTTTATAATTAGCGCTGGTCACCTAAGTGATAGGAGAAAAAGTAACCATCAGACATATGTGGACTGTTTCGTTTCGGTACCTGTGTCCATGAGTGCCAAATATATATGTGTGTGTGTGTATTTTTTAAACCAATAGCTAAGTACAGTTACTCCTCATTTGTCTTATAGCTCTGAGGGGTGAGGTGAACTCCTTAAGCGAATTTGAGATGACTGACACTGAGCCTCTTCAAACACCAACACTTTTTGATAAAAATGTCTACTATGTTATCCACCTTCTTACCTTTCAAAAGACAGAGCACAGATCATAACTTTCCTTGATGACTCAAGCTTGTCCTAACAAACGGGCGTCACCAGACTGAGTGGCAATGCCATTCTCTGTTTCCTTTCTCAAGGTCAAGCTGTCACTCTGCAGCCACTATTATACCTGGCTGTGCAAACCATCTTCGCATCCTCTGCTGCTTTGCTGCCAGTGAACTGCTGTGGGTGGGGAAGCTGGTGACTGTTACAAACTTGCTTTAATCGAGATTCAAGAGAATCAATTACGTGACTGTTGTATAAGGACACTGAGCTCCATTTGGGGACAACCAGAGGCATATTTCTTTCGTTTTCCTTATGCCTCTTGAGTTAAAGAAACATATTTTCTCTTTATAAAACAAAAAACCACAGCTCTTCGAAGGTGCTTAAGTATCTGCTTAGGACAACTAGAGCCTTTCTAATAACTTCTAGGCAACTTGAAGGACGAAAGAGGTAATAATGCTGAGCCTGTGTGAAGAGGACTCGTTGCATAGAGGTCATCCTCCTAAATTTGGCATGGCTTACTGTGAGATAAGCTGAGCCAACAAGCATCGCAATCTTTCTGTTTTCCCACAAGGTAACGGAAAGGGAGCTGAAGTCTGGAGGAGCCAACACGCAGGTGACCGAGAAGAACAAGAAGGAGTACATTGAGAGGATGGTGAAGTGGCGGGTGGAACGCGGCGTGGTGCAGCAGACAGAGGCCCTGGTGCGGGGCTTCTATGAGGTGAGGCCGACCCAGCTGAGGAAGGCAGGCTGCAGGCCAGGGCCTCGGTCACCAGACACAGCTTGTGAGGGAAAGGGAGAGGAACCAAGGCAGGCCACGGGCTCAGCTCTACTCACCAGAGCACAGACAGGACCTGCCTAGGGTAGATGGATGAGGAGTCAGAGTCCTCTGGGAACCCAACTGTTGTGAAAAATGCTCTCACAAAACTGGAGTTGATGTGGCCCTCGTGTGCCACGTATGAAAACGTCCGGTACCTCCTGTCAAGATATGTGCAGGTGGCATGTCCTTTCATTCAATGAAATAAAAATAAGTGAGGTGAAGGCATTGCAGGGTACTGTCCACTCTTGCCAGATTTTTGTTTTGTTATAATGTCACTTTGTGCCACATAATCCATGCGGAGGGGGTAAATCGAGAAGGAGTGATGGTTGCTACCCTTTCTGTCTGCAAAAAATTGACATACTCACACGTTTCCAGTCTAGAAACAAGAGGCCATGAATGTTTTCCCAAGGCTCGGGGCTCAGAAGGTTTTCTTTCCCTGCCGTGATGGAGAGCAGCGTGGGTCACTGCTGGCCCACCACTGGTTTCATTAAAGGAGGTCCCCACCGCAGCGGCTCAGTTGTGCCTCATACACGGGGACGTGGGATGGAAAGGCCAGAATCAGAGCCTAACAAGGCAGCTCCTCCCAGGTCTTTGAAGGAGGGAGGTAGGAAGTCCGAGGAGAAAGGAAGAAAAATACTTTCATATTAATATATAATGCCTGTTCCTAGGAAATAAGGCATAGTTTTATGTGGAAGAGAGGGTACCTTTTAAGAAAATGGTAATACTAATACCTGTTGAGTGACTTCAAAATGATTTGGGCTTTTTGCCTTTAAAATCAATGTTACTGGAGACTTAAATGCGACGAGAGAAGGTGAAGTCTGGGTTGCTCATCACCTCATTCTGAGAGGGAGTATCAGAGGTAGTGAAAAGCATGGGACCTTCATTCAGTCCCCAGGGCATGAACAGGCTACATTTAAAAATGTTTAAGTCACAATTTTGAGCTTAAATACGACCACACATTGAAAAAAAAGTTGTAATTGACATTCAGTTTCCCAGCCTAACCCACAGAAGGAATCGTAATCAATGTAACCTTTCACCATGGTTGGCCCTGTGTACCAAACCCTGATCTGTATTTCAGGTCGTAGACTCGAGGCTCGTGTCAGTGTTCGATGCCAGGGAGCTGGAGCTGGTGATCGCTGGTACGGCAGAAATTGACCTGAACGACTGGCGGAATCACACCGAGTACCGGGGAGGTGAGCTCCCAGGGCTTGCGAGGATATGACCATCACAGATACGATTCATCAATTTTTAAAAATTTTTTATTGAGATGAAATTGACATACCATAAAAATAACCATTTTAAAGCGAACAGTGCAGTGGCAGTCAGTACATTCACAACGCTGTGCAGCCACCACCTCCAGCTAGTTCCAAAACATTTTCATCATCCCCAGAGGAAACCCTGGACTCATTAAGCAGGTGCTCCCCAACCCTCCCTCCCCCCAGCCCCTGCAACCAGCAATCTGCATCGTCTCTATGGATGTACCTGTTCTGGATATCTCACATAAATAGTCACATAACATGTGGTATTTTATGTCTGGCTTCTTTCACCTGGCGTCCTGTTTCAAGGTTTGTCCATGTTGTACTATGTTTCAGTACTTCATTCTTTTTTATGGTTGAATGATATTCCTATATATATATTTCATCATCATTTTTTGAAGACTACAAAAAACTTGGCCTTACTTCATACATGTGCAAAGGGGGTCCTAGTACTTGCTTTCCTCTAACCTTTCAATCTGAACTTTCCTTCAGGTGACAGTAGTCGCCATTAGTGGTCTCTGGCCTAACTTTGTGTAGATGTGTCGCAGAGGACACTGCCACCCGTGGCCAGCTCCTGAGCTGGGTTGCATCCTGGCAGGGAAATGGGTCCTGCTTCGTGTAGGACTGGTGCTCTCTTCACCTCAGTCCCTGTTTGCCACAACACGGTGCTAATTGTCTCTCCCAACCTAATTCCCCTTCCCCCTGCCCGACTAGTCTTCCTAAAACATTGTTCTATCAGGCCACTTCCCCACGCACAAAACAGGCTCCTTAGTACCTATCAAGAGGTATTTGAAAGTATTTTTTAGCCTCAACACCCTTCCTTCATGTAAAATCTTGCAGAGAAACCCCCAATCAATAAAGCAGAGAGCGAGCTAGGGGCCTGCCCCTCAGCCTCTCGTCTCCATAGTATGCTCAGCATAGGAAGCCTCGGTGGACGTCTAAGCCCTCCTTGGCCTGGTAAGAAAAGCACTGACATAAGGCGTCGAGTCGCAGTGTCTCTGCCTGGCTGTTAAGGCCCCCAGCCAGTTTCCCCTCCGTCCTTCCAGACACCCCCCTACACCAGTCTGCTTGCTGTTTCCTGCATATTTCTTCCTCATTCTTGCTGTTCCTATTTCCCCAACCAGAGATGCCCTCCTCCTCTTCTCCACTCACACAAACCCTTCGAGATCCTAACTCACGCCTCACTTCCTTTATGAAGCTTTTCCTCTTTCTACCCCCACGCACGCTGATTTCTGCCATCTGTGACTGCCTCTTGCGTTGGCAGTCAGCGGTGAACCGTTTACTGATTGATCCAAGCTTGGTCTCCTGTCTGCGCTGTGAGAGGGACCCAGGGCTTCCTCTGTGAGCCCAACTCATGTCAGCCTGGGGCTGGCCTGAGCGCAGCTGCTCCGGGGGCACCAGCGGCTGCAAGAGAGCCCAGCAGCTTCCATTCACCAAGCTGGCCATTTACCTCAGGCCTTTCTTAAGTCGTAGGCTCTCCTGTGGTATATGATTACCAAGAACTAAGACATCAGAACAAAAAAATACAATGAAATCTTGTATTCACAGATGGTTTTATCTCTTAAGAAGATCTCTACTACACCTAGCCACTCCTTGTCTACATTTATATAAGGCGGGAAAATGACCTCTGGGGGCCCAAGTGTTTAAATAGAAAGCAGCGTCTCTGAGGACATCCCTCAGACATAAAATCTTCTTGTAAGATGTCTATTTTCTAAATCTGCTTCTGCTGTAGAGCTTGACCTAACCACACAGGTTGTTTTAGACCTCTCTAAGGCCACCACCATTAGAGAAATCAGCAGATGAGAAGCAGCCATTCAGTTCTTGTCACACCTGATGAGCATTTCATCTCTCCCCCTCCGCTCCTCCCTCCCCTCCCCACGCCCGCTCCTTCTCCCTCCTTTTGCTCCGTTCAGGCTATCACGACGGGCATCTTGTGATCCGCTGGTTCTGGGCCGCGGTGGAGCGCTTCAATAACGAGCAGAGACTAAGACTGCTTCAGTTCGTCACGGGAACATCCAGTGTGCCCTACGAAGGCTTCGCAGCCCTCCGAGGAAGCAACGGGCTTCGACGTTTCTGCATAGAGAAGTGGGGGAAAATTACGTCTCTCCCCAGGTACGGAGCTCTTGCCAACCTTCAGGGAACGTGCTGAAGAGGGCCAGGCGTTCCTTGGTATCTGAGCTTGGGTGATCCTCCTTGGGGGTGGAATTCTTTTCTGCCACCCGAAGCATTGTTATGTGAGTTATGAGTGAAGGGTGCAGGTGAGAAGTCTCTGGGAGGTGAATTTAGACCATATTCTTAGTGATTTTTTGATGATTGATGGTATTTGGGCTATAATATCATGGTCCATGTGTTTGTTGTGGGAAGCTTTCCAATCCGTATGTAGCCCATTTTAATTTAAAGGAGAATGTCTCACCTGGTGGGAGTGAGGGGAGGAAGGGCTGCAAACCCAAAGGAACCCTTCCAGCACTGTCTCTGTGCTTCTACAGCGCATCACTCGACGCTCGGTAGGACAGCTGTTCATGTACATGTCACATTTTCCTTACTGTGTTTTCAAACATGTGAGGACGAGACCACGTCTGTCTCAGGTCTCTATGGTGACTTCTGTGTAGTAAGCCAGCAAGGAAATTGTTGTGAGATAAATACAGAAAAGGAGGCACTGGGGATCCAGGCAGTTTAACAGAACAGCTTCCCTAGGCTGTGAGTTTTCCTCCACACACTTCCTGGGTCCTTTCTATGCCATGTTGGGTAGCATATTCCTCATCAGTGAAGTCAGGAGCACTAGATACTTCTGTGTAGGTACTATAGTAATAAATACTGCTCAACCGACAGAGGAAAAGATTGATCCATGTTATTTTCAACTACTATGATATTTTCCATTTATAAAACAAGATTCACATTTATTTCAGCTCTATTTCTCCATGGCTTCCCAGATACCATTGCTAAGTCCCTCTTATGGAAGGATTTACGGAACTATGATCTTCGTCTAGCTTTCCCACCTTCCTAACGTCCTGAAGACAATTCATGTGACGTCAGTGAGCGTCAGGAGGCCCGGGACAGTGCAGCCCAGCCAGTTAACAGCAGCCCCAAGCCTGGGCACCATTGTCAGCCCCGGCTTCACCCGCTTAGTTAGCAGACCCTCAGTGCTCATTTGTGTGGCTCTCCTGATGGCTGAAGCTACTGAATTAAGTCTGGCAAGAAAATTAGGCTAAAAAGGCAAGATTTCCATTTGTCTATTTTAATGATAGATGTAGAGGATGAGGTTATTTGGAAATATTCTGTTTTTATTTTAGAGAAATGAGTTTGAGTCTCCATTTGAGGATGGGCTTCCCTACCCTGCCCCAGTGTGTACCTCCAGAAGGGGCTGAGGTACGACACAGGAGCTTTCGGTCTAGGGAGGAGCATAGCCCGATAGTAGTGAGACACAACGCAAGGTGGAATGAGAGGGGCACTAAGAAGGGAAGGAAAGAGCGAGATGCTGTGAGGATGTAGGACAGAGGCCCCATCCTGACTGAGCTGTCACCACAAAGAAGCTGGCATTTCGGTGAGCACTGAGGGGCACGGAATAGGGGAAGGGACTTCCAGGCTGAACCAGCAGCATGAACAAGGCCTGGGAGTGTGAAACAGCCAGCATGTGCTCAGGAAGGGGCACCAAGCCAGCGTGAAGGACAAGATGTCTGAAATGACATGGGGGATGCAGTTGAGAAAGATAGTTTGATGCACCATGAAGAAAAGACCCCACTGAGGAGTCTGTTTTATTCTTTTGGAAAAGGAAGTTATTACTTTTGTCATTTTGGGGTCACAGATTCAGTTTAATTACATATTTTCTTTGGAAAGCTTTGAAATATACATTAAGACTCTTAAGACAGGGGCCAGCCCGGTGGCGCAGCAGTTAAGGGCGCACGTTCTGCTTCGGCAGCCCGGGGTTCGCCAGTTGAGATCCCAGGTGCGGACATGGCACCGCTTGGCAAAAGCCATGCTGTGGTAGGTGTCCCACATATAAAGTAGAGGAAGATGGGCACGGATGTTAGCTCAGGGCCAGCCTTCCTCGGCAAAAAGAGGAGGATTGGCAGCAGTTAGCTCATGGCTAATCTTCCTCAAAAAAAAAAAAAAAGACTCTTAATACAGAGAGCTTATAAGGTGGACATTGAGCTTATGATCGGGCCCTTCACATCTGGACCAAAACATCACTAAAAAGGCCACTGCCCTCCAACCCCAGAGAGGATTCTTTGGAGAAGCGAGGACTTCACCCCATGCCGGTAGGGTCCCGAGAAGCACATGCTGAGATTCCTGTGAGAGGACAGTGAAAATGACCCTCTGAATAGTAACCCCTGACTAGCGTCCCTTGTACATAGTCTGAAGATCTAAGAACCTAAGAAGTGTCACCTATGTGTGGAGAGAAAGAACGGTAGTTCAGAAAGACCTGGCCAGGCCACATGGCAGGTGGCAGGAAGTCCTGAGGCTGGCGGGAGCAGGAGTGACAAGCAGACATGAGGTGACCCAGGGCTTCCCAGAGACCGTGAGCCCCAGTGCACGCTGCCCACCCTCGGAGGAGAGGGCGTCTGCCCTCTACAGAAAGGCAGCTGGCTTCCCAGATGAGAACGCCAAGTGGCAGCCCAACAAAACCCAGGTCAGAGCCCAGACTAAAGCTTTACGTCAGTCCACGTGCTTGACGTCTAAAAACAGTGCGAAGAGTAGGAAAATGGACTTTGAGAGTAGGGCTTTCAGGCATCTAATTTTGCAATGCCTGGTCAAGAAACTTCTTACACCTTCATAGGGGACGTACAAGACGAGTGGGACAGTCACTAGAGTTGAGGTCAAGGAGCTGCAGGCTAGGGCGTTGAACAGGATATCTGTGTGGACTCAGATGCTACACAGCCTGGGGGCACACTTGAAATGGAAAGGATGTCAGTACAGTACCAGAGATTTTAGTAAATGTAGTTAGCCAGAAGATCAGAAGGTACGGAAGTTATATCTAGATCACTGATTTTCAAACTTTTTTAAGCATAGCCCACAGAAAGAAATACCCTTTGCATCACAACCCAGTACCTGCCTGTGTACTCGTGTGTGTGTGTGTCTGTGTCTGAAATACAAGTTCCTCAAAACAGCACTTTAACCTTCTTAGCTGCAGGTAATACACTCTGTTTTCTACTCTATCCTATTTCATTAAAACACCATGTCAGACAAAACCAGTAGTTTTGGAAAAAATTATGTAAGTGGCTTGAGATTCAAAGGAACAGAAATTTTTGATCAAAGATTGAAAAGCAATGGTCTAAAGTTGGCATTGGGGAGTGAGAAGACTCCACATCACAGATTGTGGCAGTGTGAACAATGGCTGTCTCCAGTCATGAGGACTGAGAAGGGACGCTAGGACGTGGGGGTCATGTCTGAACAGAGTTTAAGGAGGTGGGAGATTTCCTTACCATGAAATGAGGGTTGGAAAGGGGGCAGAGGAAAGGCTGGGAAGGAAAGAGAAGCGCAGAAGCTGTCAGAGTAGACACAGCACAAGGCAGCGTGGAGATGGAACACAGGGGAGGAGAAAGCCTTAGGAGTTTACCCTTGGAGTAGGGACCAGGGATAACACAACTCTGAGTCATGGGTGGATTAACTGGCCTAAAAGTTGCAAACAGAATTCCAACATGAACTTGCTTCACCACAGACGTAAACTGAGCCCCAGCCCAGGCTGGAGGCTGAGGCCTGGTTAAGCTAATAGTTGGCTTACTCTGTAGGGATGACTCTCAAGGGGGGGCAGGGAAGAGGCAATTTTGCCCACTCCCCCCCATCCCCGGGGACATTTGGCAATGTCTGGAGATATTTTTGGTTGTTGGGGAGGGGTGCTACTGGCATCTATCTGGTAGAGGCCTAGGATACTGCTAAGCACCTACAATGCACAGGACGACCCCTCCCCAGGAAGAATTATCAAGTTCAAAATGTTAGTAGCGCGGCGGTGAGAAACCCCGCTCTGTAGGCTGTCAGGCTACAAAGGAGGCGTGAGGGAGCCATTGGGAGTCCGGAAAAGACACTGACAGCCATTGAGAAGCCATAGAGAAGCCAAGGGGAGAGAGGTGTTCAAGAGGAAGAGCTGTCAAATGCTTTTAAAGAGCTTGAGGAGGTGGGGGTAGAGAATGGGCTCTGGATTGGGGCATCCAGAGGTTACTGACAAACTTGAAAAAGTAGATCACCAGTGATGAAAGCAAGGACCCGTCTGGAGAACGAGGCTGTAGGTGGGCAGACTCGAAGGGGAGACACAGCTTCCATAACGGGCCTCACAACCAGCAGCAAGTAATAGTGATGGTTCCTCTTTTTGTCGTTTGCTTTTAACCAGCCTTAAAGTGATCTCTGCTGGACAGGAGCAAGACTGTCTTTGGCACTGTGTTGGTTAAGATTTTAATCAATAACTTGGGAAAAGTCGAAGAGACAGGAAGATCAACTGTGTAGGTGACACAAATTAGAAGGGCAAATAATACAGTGATTGGCACAATCTAAACCCAAAATTCTCTCCAAATACTGGACCTAGATTAACACCAAACAAAGTGAAATTTGTCCTGCCATCATTGCAAAGATCCGTGTGGATCAATTGCCCAAATAGGAGATGAAGGTGACTCATTTGCCAGCAGTTTGTGTGAAAAAGGCTGAGAGTCTGAAGTCCCCAGAAGTGTGACACAGTTCCTGAAATCATGATAGCAATTGTGGTTGCATTAAGAGACTCTTATTTTAAATAGTGATTCATATCGTTGATCCTCTCAACAACCCTCTGAGGTGCACAGAGCGTGTCCTATTACCCAACAAGTGATAGCACTGAGGCTCAGAAAGATTAACAGACTTTCCCAAGGTTATAAAGCTGGTAAACGACTAGACTGTGACCAGAATAGAAGACTTCTGACCCCCAGTTTTGTGCTTTCTCTACCACCTCACCCCACCCGGGAGCCCTGGGCCCAGTGCACAGGGAGTGAGGTAGGCCAGCTCTCTCTGCTGGCAGAGCCACACCCGGCGGGCAGCAAGCACTTAGGAATGCTGACTCGAATCGTAATTTGATTGTGTTCATTCCTGCTAGATGACAAGCTAGAATTTAAGAGAGTTAGCCAAGGCTGCACATAAATGCAATAAAAGCAACTCTTGAAGAAACCCTGGGTGTTCAGACTAGGTCTTGAAAAGGTGCCATTTGCTGAATACTTTCAGTTTATTCCCAGAAATTATCTTGTCCAGAATTAATTTGGTTCCAACTATTTTGTAAATAGGGGATTTTTTTGTCTGTCGTATTTCCAGTCAGGAGGGCCAGTTAAAATGACCAGAGGAAGAAAACCAAGAGGATGACGTCTGCTCATATCTCACTCCGGGCTAATTCAGCCAGGTCCAAAAGCATACTTGGGATCTTCCTGCCCACTTAGCTTGGTTAGCCATGGCCCAGGGTACGTCCTAGTGTCAGGCTTTGTAAAAAGAGAGAAGGGCCACTGTAGCTGTCTTCCTACTCTTACTTGCAGTAAAGATAACTCTTTACTGAGTTATCTTCCACTCTTCCTCAAACAAATACATTTAGGTAAAGCATTTCAATTATTTTCTTTTGAAGCCAACATAGGCCTGTTTGAATCTTAGATAAAAATCTAAGACCTCTGCTGACCTCTGCCTATTTTCATATGTCTTCCCAGTTAAATTTTTAAGGCCTAAGGGCAGACACTGTACTGTCCTGTTCCCACCCTTGGAGCTTGAGGAGACAGGGTGTTTCGGAGAGTGGGGGGTAGCTTCCCAAGGCAAGTGAGGGAGCTGTTACCAGGGGAAGGAGTATGGATGCTGGGAGACGAAAACAACCGCATTCTCCCCAGACTCTCCGTGTGCAGGAAAACCTACCTTCCCATCCCCTAATTGATCCCCCCATATCCTGAGCTCCACAATGGCCTGATCTGGAACTCCAAAAACAAGGGTAAAAACACAGCACAACTTCCCTTGGGATCTTGTAATTAAAAGAAGAGTTTAATATCCCAAATAAAATTCAAGTGAAGAGAGAATGGTTTTTTTGGTTAGGGTTTTGTTTAGTTTTGTTTGTATGTATGTTTGTTTTGTGATATTTTATTTTATTTATTTTATTTTTAAATTTATTTTATTTTCTTTATTTTTTATTTTTATTTTTCGCAGGGAAAGATTCACCCTGAGCTAACATCTGTTGCCAGTCTTCCTCTTTTCTTTTTCTCCCCAAAGCCCCAGGGCATGGTTGTATATCCTAGCTGTAAGTCCTTCTAGTTCTTCTGTGTGAGTCACTGACACATCGTGGCAACTGACAGACAGGTGGTATGGTCCTGCACCCAGGAACCCGTCGCAGGCTGCTGTAGCAGTAAGAGTGCCAAATTTTAACCACTAGGCCATCAGGGCTGGCTCAAGTTATCTTATTTTTTAATTTATCTTACATTATCTCACAGCGCCCTTTTCTGTGCTGGTTGGCTTCTCAAAACACCATTTCGACACACCCCCCCTTCAGGAAGGAGAAGGCATTAGATCAGCCTTCCGCTGCACCCATCCACCTTTCACCTACTTATGTACGGGACTCAGCATCAACCAAGGATTCTGTAGAAACAAAGAACCTCTGACAGGGAGCAGCCAGTCCCGCGATTTAAGGCTCCAGAGCAGGAATCTGTGTGTCCTGGGCTCTTGGACTCTCCTCTGAGCCCTGCACAGATGACACAGGGTCTGGCTGGTCCCAGTCCATGCGTTAGCAATGGCGGGGGAAGCCATTCCTTGTCTAGGCCAGACACTGGCATGTGTGGGCCTGCAGGATGAAGCACATGCCAAATAAAGCAGAACCTAGGGCAGGTGGCACGGGAATGCTCCAGGCACCCAGGGAGGACTATCCCACAAGCTCAGCTGTTTTTGGAAATGCAGCACTTTGGCCCAGCCTGTCCCATAGAGAACTATAAAGAAGTCAGACTCTCTCCAGGGCACACCTGGTGTAATGGAGCATTGGATCTCAGACCTCCAGGGAATCCATTGGCACCTCTAAATTAATGCACATGGTTTACAGAGGCCCAGAAATCAGAGCTGGGCAAGGACACTTGGGATTGTGACCCTTTAATACTAATGTTATTTCTGCCTCCTTCACCGACCACATCCACATTCAAATTTCAATTGCAACATAAAGCTTATGCCATAGAGTTTATCATTGATTTGCTAGTGCGGTGTCGTGTGGTTTGCTTACAAATGCAAACCACCTATTTCTGTTTATTCCGCTCCCTCAACTGGTCTGTTCCTGTCTAGAAGGCTGTGGTTCTTAGTTTGCAATGTTTTACAGGGGTCCTAAATCATGGTTCAGCTCACTTTCGATTCACTTTCGACTCACGGCTTCAAACTGATTACAGATATATGCAAACCCGTTGTCCCATTGTGTCGTTGAAGCAAACACCTTCACCAATCTTTTCTCCCCTGTTCAGGGCTCACACATGCTTCAATCGATTGGATCTTCCACCTTATCCCTCGTACTCCATGTTGTATGAAAAGCTGTTAACAGCAGTAGAAGAAACCAGCACTTTTGGACTCGAATGAGGAAATGGAAACTTGCCTGACCTTTTCCTGGCCGGTGACGTCACCCTCTCCCTTTCCCAGAATCAACTCTCCTTTGATTTTGGTATTCCATGATTTTTATTTTCAAACCAAATCAGGATTGACAAAAGCTGTGCATGAAGAACTGCCTTCTTCTAAGATCTAACCTTCAGGCTTATCTCCTCTATTTTCAATGAACTGCTAGCCTGTATGCAATATTAAAAAACAGCTGTCTCAAGGTCTGTGTATATCCACATACCTCCATTACTAACAATGAAATATGAATGCAAGTTATGCTACTCTTGACCAAATGGTAATAAATGTTTACTTCCATTTATATGATTTAAGGGAAAATTTGAGCATTAAGCATTCCAAGCTTTTATACGCCCATCTCTTCTGAGCAGAGCCACCATTTTTTATAATTTCTAACAACCAACTCCAGAACCTAGGAGCTGATCAACTCTTTCTTTCCCTCCCACTTTACTTCTCCCTGTGCGTACAATCCATCCCAAAACAGCAGCGGCAAAGCCGAAATTTTTATACGTTCAACTCATGATTCATATGTGGCATCAGTCTCATCAGCTGGAACTAGCCTAGACATATGGTGCAAATATTACACTTTCCAACAGATAATAGCAGCGAGAAAAACACCTGCTGATGCAACGCAGAGCATCCCAATGGTTGTGGCTCAACTTGAGTTCAGAGAAGTCTAGGAGGGGTGCCCCTCTCGTGAACACTCCACACAAGAAGCACAAACTTGTGCACATGTCCAAGAAGGAGATCTCAATATGCAGCATAAAGGGCAAGGCTTCTCCCCCAACTGTGTGGTATAGAGTGTGATCACGCAAACAGGAAGAAGGAAAGAAGGCCGTGTTAGGCTGGTCTGAAAACCTGAGTTCTGTATTGTTTTGTTTTATTTTGTTTTGCTTTGTTTAATCTAGCTACAGTTCTCCTTCCCAAAGGAAAAAAAATGTATAGATAATCTCATGACTTTTGTTAAAGCCGGGTAATTACTTGCTTGGCAAACAAACTTTTATTTTAACTTTGATATTGGCTTTTTTTATGCTGTTTTCTTTTTTATTCTTAATCATGGTGTTCAGATTCCGTCACATCTGATCATCCACAGGGACCACACTAAATAAGAAGCTGCAGAGAGTGACGGTGCTTGTTAGGGATCAAGGGCAATAGAACACTTCTCCTTCATCCACAACAGTCCTCCTGGAGCAGAGACCTAACACCCCAGAGGCACGTTGATTTGTGTCAAAGTGGATATCCAGTTTCCTTTAGCGTTCAGTAAAGCGATCTCTCAGAAAACTTTGTGTTTTCAGAAAAACAGTTGCAGCCTCCAAAGATAGCCTAAGTTCTCAATTACATTTGGAATAAACCCAAACATAATGGTCATTTGCTGTTTTTCTAACCTTGTCATCCATGTTGTCTGAAATATGTCATAAATGAAAGTGTTTTTCTTCACTGGGAAGAGAGGAGATAAAGGGGCACCACGGTTGAAATGTCACATTGCTGTTTTCAATATATGAAAACAATAGAGAAATGTGAGACATGGAAGACAAAGTTAATTTCTTACCAAGCCAGGCATTGTGCTCCTTGTAGCAATTTGTGTCTGGACAGTGCATGGCTTGTGCTCCCCGCTCTCCAAAATGGAACATTCTTTTAATAGGAATTACTTAGAATGTCCAACACCCCCTTGCTGCGTTGTATCTGTTGTCAATCAGGGAATATAGATGTTACAGAAATTTAGCTTACTGTTGTTGTCTAAAAAGAATATTAACCAAGATAGGATAGAATGTGTAGGTTATAAAATACAGAATTTGAAGGATCTGTAAAATTCGGTCTGCATTTCAGCATCTGAAAGTTATGGATTCCGGTGGGGCTATTATTTATTTATGAAATCAGAACATAAGGATTATACAGATCATTTCACCATTCTAACTCCTTGAACAGCATCTCTAGTATAGGGAGCATCTTTCATTTTTAGAATCTGGTGTTATAAGTATGTAAGTACTCATTAATTCAAGCATATAATTCTATTTTTAGTACTTATATTATTTGTTAGGCATTGGCAAGGGAGAAAGCTGTTCGAAAAATGCAAGCTGCTACTGGGGAGCTTTGTAACTTACTCAAATATCTAATTAATCTATCAGCTAGATTAATTAATGCCTATTCTACCCATATGCAGCAGGAACAAGGTATAATACAAACTATAGAAAGATAGATAGATAGATAAACTTGGTCATAGATGATTTTTCAACTAACTTGTCCTTACCACCATCCCCCAGGCTATGGCTCTAGATGTCTCCCGCAAAGCATTACAGGAACAGTATTTCATAAAAGTATAAAATTCCAAAAGGAAATACTAGTGTCAGAGTTAACTGAAAGAATGCGAAGCTTGTTTAACAGGGTCGGAGATTCCATTACAGCCTGCACAGAAACCTTAAGGAAGGAAAACAAAGGGAAGAGGAGCACAGACAGTCGCTATGGAAAGATCCTTTTATTTCTCTATGTCCCAAATGATGTTTCTTTAGTTACTATTCCCTCATATATGAGGCTGATTTTAAAGTTATTGATAATCTTTCATTTTATATATATATATATATAATAAAACATATATATATGTAATAAAACAGCTATAGGACTAAATTATGCTATTAATTTCACCAGATAGAAGTATAAACCACCCCAAATCACATAAATCAATGGGTAAGGCAGATCTATTTGTTACCACTTGTAATTTTTTTTTAATTTGAAATATGAGTTTTCTCCATGGACGGGAATTATAAAATTACGTACTTATAAACCACAGCTCCCCTAAAACTATATCTGTTAAAGCTAGTTTTAGTAAGAGTGGATTACCTTTAATTGGTGGACAAACAAGAACAATAAATAAGAGAAAACATGTTACAATTTGGAAAATGGTTTTAAAATGCTATAAAGTTTTTATAATAATAATTTCGTGGCTATCACATTTTAGTCTATCATATGAAGATGATAACCCTAAAAATAGAAATTGACTCTGCAGCGTCAGGAGGAACAGTCTAGATCTACTGAGGTTTTTGAAATTTCCTATGTATGTACGTTGACAGTGGTTCTGAAAATTTTTTACTACCATCACTATTATAGCACAATTGCTCGGAGGGCAATGAGAAAATTAAGAAAGAGAGATGTATGATGTTTTGGCAGCCTTTAAATATGCAAAACCTAAATCTTTTTCTCTTACAGTACATAACCATATGTCCTTGAACAGTAAGTGTGATTGTGTGACAAGCCAATGAGCTAGACTTCCCAGGACAGTTCTAATGTCCCATCTATAGCATTGTCAGCCCATGTGTCCAAAATTTGGGTTCAGAAATTTCTCAATTGCCACAGATGTTTTCCCAGTCAAGATGAAACACCTTCAAATGAAAGTAGTTAGAACTTTACATAACAAATGTGGTGCTTTATTATTATTAATTATTATTATTAATTATTATTATGTACTTCAGTGTTCATTATTGAAACTACTGCAATACTATATCATAAAAATCTGGGATGGATGTTCCAGCCATCATAAGGTCCAAAAAAAAAGTGTTATTTTCCTGTTAGTGACATGTAGTCCCTTTGTTCTAGTAGAAAAAAAGGTGCCTAGAGGTAGTATATAGAGTAAATATTGTTCCATTAGCCTACTTCCTGCAGCTTCCGATTTATCTAAGGAAATGTCTATAACAATTTTGTTACGTCTTTGTTCTCGTCAATAGCAGAAGAAGTCCACATTATTGGGCCCATTTTGCTTACATCGACAAGAGAAATGTCACGTGATACTCAGGCCGAGCTTTCTCTTCCATCATACCACCTTCAAGGAATGTCAATAAACTCACTTTGGTATGGCATTGTGTGTGCTCCTTATTGCAAACAGAAGTCTGGGGTGACACATGACAGTTTGTATCATGCCGATGCTCTCGCTGGATGTAAGCAATAAAACAACACAGAAGGCTCCCAGTTGCTATGATAAACAATCCCTGGGAAAATTATTTCTCAAAAAAGCATAGTATGTGCTCGCAAATCCAGGAATAAAGGAGCAGCTTTAGTAACAAGTTCCTTGTGTCTGACTATTAGAACTGCTCATCAACGACATGGCCTTTGTTTTCTGAGTGTCCTTTGTGTTGAACCCGGCGTACACTGGCTTAATGAATTCCTACCTGTTGAGATGCTACCACAAAGGCCTCAAGCCACAGCCTAACACCCAGTGTGACCCTAGGACCAGGGTTGGCACTAGGCAAAAATGTGTCCCGTGGCACATATCGTAACTCCCAATATAGCAATGGTGTGACTTCCTAACAAGCCTCTAAAAGAGAAACCATGTGGCTCTCCCTCGGTGATCAGAAGCTGATTTGTTCTTTGAGGAAAAAATATTTTATTATTAGAAGAAAAATGTGGTTAGGATTGAGAGAAGGGAAAATCTGAGAAGGCTCGATATTGCGTGCTTGCACACGGGCTGAGTATACTTGAGACTCATTCTAACAGAAAATAATTCTTCTCTTAAGGTATAAGAACAAAATTAGCCTAGACTATAAGTTACAGAAAGGAGCAGATGATATAATTTTGTCTTTCCATCTGAGCATTATCCTCAAATCAAGAGTAGATTTCAGATCTCCTCATTTCTATGGCAATACTTTTCCAATACACTGTGCTGACAACTTATTAATTACATACTATTGAAAAAAATGATACAAAGAGCTTATATTCAAGATGTGGTTTAAATATGTTTATAGAGGATGGCTCTCTAACAATAAATGAAGGGAGTTTTGAAAAGTCAGGCTAACCTTCATCACTGCTACAGGAATCATCACATTCATAGCTGGGAGTAGACACTTAGATACTTTTGCCTGAGAGTTTTTCTCGGTGATGAGGAATCTGAAACTGGGAGAGGTGATTTGCTTAGCCACTAAGCTTTATCTTGAGGGTAAAGGTAGGCCCTGTCACAAAATCTCCCTTGGGGTCCTGGGCTGCTGGACCTGGCATAACCGTTAGGAAATTTGCCAGGAGGGCAGAAGGGAAGGAAGCCAAGACAGCATCCAAGGGGATGCCAGGAATCCATAGCCAACGAGTATTTACCAGAGAAGGATGTGGGCTGCTTGCTGCCATAGCTCCTCTGGATGAGTTTGCTGAGGCTGCTGTAACAAAGGACCACAAACCGGTCCTTAAACAAGGCTGGAAGTCCAAGATCAAGGCGATAGTAGGGTTGGTTCCTTCCGAGGGCGGTGAAAAAGAATTTGTTCCATCCCTCTCTCCTAGCTTCCAGCGGCTTGCTAGAAATTCTCGGCATTCCTTGGCTTGTAGATCTCCAGACATGTCATCTTCATGTGACATTATTCTTCTGTGTGTGTGTGTGTGTGTGTGTGGTGTCTGTGTCCAAATTTCCCCTTTGTATAAGGGCACCAGTCATTTGGATTAGGGCCCATTCTATGACCTCATTTTAACTTGATTACCTCTGTGAAGACCTTAACTCCACATAAGGTCCCATTCTGAAGTAGTGGGAGTTAGGGCTCCAACATATCTTCTTTGGCGGACACAATTCAGTCCATACCATCCTCCTTCCTGCCGCATTAATAGCTGTCATCAGCCCCAACAGTAATAGTAATAATAATAAAGGCTAACATATTTAGAACCACACTATTCGCCATGAACTTACTAAAGGCTTTTTAATTGACATGAGAATAATCACGGAAGGAAAAAAATGTTGCCTTTAAGTTACTGCTATTTATAATAGTTTAATATAATAAATTAATAATTAATATTGTGGTATCTGTTTAATCAGTGGGTTAATGAAGAAGACTGTGATCACAGTAAATTTTTTCACAACTTAAACAAAACTAACTTGTACTTTTCGTGTATCATCCTATGAAATAGCTACCTTTATATCCCCATTTTAAGCTGAAAAAAACTGAACCATAGAGAAATTAATTAACTTGCCCAAAGAGAATGGTATAGCTAATATCTGAACAAGGAACCTGGCTCCAGGGCCAAAGCACTCAACACTACCACATACTACCTTCATTCAGTTAACCGTTTATTGAATCCTTATTACATGCTGGGTCCTGTGCGAGGCACAGCGGGAAATGGCAGTCTTTGTCCTCAGGAAGTTGATAGCCTAGCAATATAGGCGTGCATTTTTCTCCATTTTGAGACTTGGCTTCTGTTTTAATATGAGTAGTCCTCCCACCCGAACCCTGCCCCAGCTCCTGAGTACAATATGGTGTCCTTTAAAAATAATAATAATAATAAATAAGCAAAATGCTATGGGGAAAAGGGAACAGGAGCCATTGGCTCCACTGGAGAGGAAAGATGGACAGGAATGTGTTCATGAGGATGCAGGAGTTGAACCTATATAAAATTGGGAAAAATAATTTAGATTGATCAGCAAGAAGGAAACATGTTATTCTTCCTGAAACAGTAAGCAGAGAAAGGACTAGAAGTGACTAAATCAGCCTAAGAACCTTAATATCTTGCAGAGCTGGGAGAACACAGCTACCAGGAGACTTTTCTAATGTCTGGAACCTCTGAGTGAATTAGTGTGAAAACTTATTCAAATTAGCCATCTTATATATGCCCAAGAACGTGTATTTCTTTCCAATTTATCCCAAAGAGTATATCATATAGAGTTCTCTTTTTTCTTTTATAGTTATATGATCCCTATTACTTTTTAAATGTAATAAAAATTGGGTCCTAACTTTTATCCAAACTTTTATATGGGTCCATAAAACGAGCTTCTCTTCTTTCAAGCTTTTCCTTTTAGTAGGAAAAATTAAATGACAGTGCGGAATTTATCTTTCCTAAGATCATGGAGATCTCATAAAACAGCTTCAGTTCTTCACCCCTCCCTATCACCATACCCTTTACCCCATAACTTTGCAGCCACCTCCTTTAGGGGGTCAAGCATTCTGACCCACCCACTTTGGCCAACATATTGCAAGCAGAGGCATGTAAAGTACTTGCACAATTGAGCTTGACTTCTCTCTCTTGTCATACTGCTGTCATGAGGAGTACATGCCTAGTGTAGGAGGAGGATGACAGACATGGGGAGCAGAGCTGAGACGAGTCTAGGTCAACCAAAAGCCAATCAACTCCCAGGTATTTGAGCAAACCCAGCCAGGATCATGAAAGCCACCTAGCTAAACTCCAGCTGAGCCCAGAGACATGAAATAAGAGCTTATGGTTATGCCAGTGACACTTTGTGATTGTTGTACCTCATTATTGTGGCAACAGAGTACTGATTCAAAGACCATTAGGCATCCTTTCCTTTCTGGGATAACTTTTCAAACTGAGCACTGGAAGTTTACTTGAACCTTATGAGTGCATCCACTGTGCATGGTGGTGACTGTTTAAATTAATAGTGAAACTGAAGAGACGAAAAATCAGCATTTTTATATGAGCTCATCAACCATAAATTATAAAATGTATGAGGAACTCCACTGCCAAGAAAGAGAATCCACGGATAGAATGAATAGGAGGAACTTGAAATAGTATTGCAATCTAAAAGAGGCATAAAATAAGTACTTTAAAATGTTCAAACAGACAAGGAAGGAACAGAAAGAAATCATAGACAGAAGACTGTCAACCTTGAAAAGGCAAGTTTGAAAAGAACAATATTGTGCCTTTTTCCTTTTTTTTCTTTTACTGGAATGAGCCATTTGAATCCTTTGAGTATTTAACTTGTATGAAAATGTGTAGCAGCTCACAACATTTGAAAGAGAGCTTCTAAAATAAGTGAAACTATATTTTCATATGTATGTGTTTATAAAATGTAGTCTTATCATAATTGTATGGTAAAAACAAATATTGCTCAGTTGACTTTTACTTTATAAACAATCAGGTTGCGATAAGAACACTGAACTTCAACTTTCAAGAAATTGACATCTAGGTACTTAATAAATGTCATTTAAGTTTGGTTTTCTTATAAGAAATATAATTTGTTTCATTGGTATAGCAATGCATTCACACACATATATACATAAATATAATTTGGTTTGTAATTGTTGATAATTTATTTCTGTCAATTTTATAAATAATTTATAAACCAAAAATCTTTGAATTTGTAACTCAGTAAGCTGCATATCTTTTAAGACTATGTATTATGTGTATATAAGTTATATACTTATATACTGGTTATGGTTAGTGTAATGAATGATGTGTATAGTATAGATGATTAGTATAAATAACTAAGGATGGTTAGTTCTCTTTGGTGGCTTGTTTATTTTACAAATATGTAATGACCTTCTTAATCCCCAATAATATTCACCTCAAATTCTGTTCCCTTGGTTATTAAGAGTTATTGAGGGTTTTATGGATATCTACATCCCACCTATCGTAGATACCTATAAAACTCTTTACCCAACAAACAGATCATATGCATTCTTCCCAAGCACAAGAAACATTTGCAAAAAAAAAACACTGTCTCAATAAATGCCGAGGAAATTATATACTCTGACCACAACGCAACATAATTAGAAGCCAATAGTTAAAAATTATTTTTACCGCAGGATAATAACAAAACACTAGGCATCCATAATTCGTGGATACAGCTAAAACATCTCTTAGATTTAGAGTTTTACTCAGGAAAGTGGAGTCACCCTGAGTGATACAGAACAAGGAATTTATTATAGGTATAGGCCTTACACAGTTGTGGGAGCTAAATCCATGGAAGGTTTTGCAGCTGATGGTTGGCCTGAATCAGGAAGAGAAGCCATATATGAAGCAGGGGAAAACTAGGACAAATGAATCCCACACGGATAAACTAAAGCCCATGGGAACAAACTAGAAGCCACCTCAAGAACGTTGGTGACCTGCTGAAAGTGATGGGTCCTTTCGTCATGGAGCTGCACACATACTTGAGCCAAGACTCAGAGAAGCCGCGGAAAGAGATCCTTCTCTCAAACTCTTCATCTGATCCACCAGCAATTCCTGTTGGACCCTCCTTGAAAGAATTTGCACTGCTTTTCACCCATTCCGTTGCCAGCTCCCTAGTCCAAGCCACAATAATATTTCATCGTTAATACTGTCATAGTCTCCTATCCAGCCTTCCTACATCCAATTTGCCACCCTACAGTCTATCCTTCACACCATAGCCAGAATAATCCATAGAAAATGTGTTAAATCGTGTTACTCTCCAGTTTAAACCCTCCAATGGTTTCCCATCCGTTTCTGAACCCCGACGTGATCTGTCCCTGGCCACCTCTCTTCTCTCTTATCTTTCTCTCCCAGACACACACCCCAAACACTTTTTCACTTGAAAGCCTTTGCAATCACGATTTGCTCTGCTTGAAATGCTCTTCTTCTGCATCCCTGCAAATTTCTCTTCCTCTCTCACTTAGGTCTGTCCCTAAATATCACCTTCTCGAAGAGACTTTTCCTGCCCACTCCAATCCCTCCCTATGTCCTTTTCTTGCTTCGTGTTTTTTCATACTACTTATCTCTCTTTGACATTATATTATATATTTGTTTGTTTGTTGTGTCTCTTCCATAAGAATGCAGGGGTATTGTTTTGCTTACCCTTATAGCACGAAGGCCTAGAACAGTCCTTGGCTCAGAGTAGATATTCACTGGATAATTCTTGAATAAAATATGAATTAATCTTAGACGGAGTATACAAAAATGAGACTTGCAGTTTCTGGATCCACATGTAAAGAGCTTGTAAGTCGCTGCTCCATCCTAACAAGTGAAAAGCTGAACAGATTGAAAAATCAACAACTCTGCTTGGATTCGTAAGAGAGGAAAGGATTCTGTGGCCCCCAAGATTAGAGAGACAGACAGGCAAATACAGGCAGCTGTGGCTTAAAGGCAGAGACTCTCAAGCAGAAATCGCCATTGGAACCAGTGCTGGGGTAGGAAACCCTGAATTGTAATTGACGAATGCTGGAAGCTCAGTGTGGACAATTTGAGAGTTAAAAACTCCCAGGGGACCCAGTCATAGGAAGGCCCCCCACAATATTGTGAGATTTACGTCTAGGGACTTCACCAGGTTCCCACAGTAAATACCAGAGAAAAATCTCCTCAAGCTTCTGGGGGGGGAGGGGAAAAGGAACTATTTTGAAAAGTGCCAGAGTACTCTGTTCTTCTTAATGAGGCCTGCCCTCAAAGGAAACTAGTTAACCAGAGCCTAACCTGCTGGGGTTTTATCAGAGTCTAACTGACCCCAGGGAAGGCAAGTGCCAAACTCCAGCTCATTCTAGAATTCCACTTGAGAGAAGGGAAATACCCAACTCCAGCCCACTCTAGTCATCCTCTCCCACCTAAGGAGGGAGAGAAAAAAACTAACTGAGAAACACTTGTGAAGTGCACAGTCCAGAGACACGGGCTCACTAAAAGACTGAGACCTAATCATTGGACTATGGAACACTTCCCCTCCCCCACACCTCACCACCATATTGCTAAAGGCCTATTTACAGCAGTTCCTTTCACACAGTACCTCGTGTCTGGCTATCAAGAAAAAATAACAAGACATACCAAAAGGCAGAAAAACACAATTTGAAGAAACAGAGGCAGCATCAGAACCAGACATGGCAGGGGTATTGGAATTACCAGACTGGAAATTCAAAACAACTATGACTAACATGTTAACGGTATAACAGATAAAGTATAAACATACAAAAACAGATGGACAATGTAAGATGGAAATCTTACAGATGGAAGATGGAAATCCTAAGGGAACCAGAAAGAATGCTAGAAATCAAACACACTATAACAGAAATGAAGAATGCCTTTGATGGGCTTATTAGTGGACTGGACGTGGCTGAGGAAAGAATCTCTCAGCTTGAGGATGTGTCAGTGGTAACCTCCAAAACTGAAAAGTAAAGAGAACAAAGACTGAAAAAAAAATACAGAACAGAATATCCAAGGACTGTGGGACAACTACAAAAGGTATAACGTGTAATGGGAATACTAGAACAAGAAGAAACAGAAGACATATTTGAAACAATAATGACTGAGAATTTCCCCTAGTTTAATATCAGACCCCAAACCACAGATCCAGAAGTTCAGAGAATGGAAACAGGATAAATGACCCCCCCCCCCAAAATGACGCCTAGTCATTTTAAAATTACAGAAAATCAAAGATAAAGAAAAAATCCTGAATGAAGCCAAAGGAAAACAAAACACCTTACCTATTGAGGAGCAAAGACAATAACTATGTCCTACTTCTCCTCAGGAACCATGCAAGCAAGAAGAGAGTGGAGTGAAATGCCTAAAGTTTTAGAGAGAAAACCCACCAACTTAGAATTCTGTACCCTGTGAAATTATCCTTCAAAAGTGAAGGAGATAAAAAAACTTTCTCAGACAAACAAAAAATGAAGGAATTTGTTGCCAGTAGATTGCCTTGAAAGAAATGTTAAAAGAAGTTCTTTAGAAAGAAGGAAAATTATATAGGTCAGAAACTCAGATCTACATAAAGAAAGGAAGAGTATCAAAGAAGGAATCAGCAAAGGTTAAAAAAAAAAGCATTTCTTTTTCTTTTTTTTTGAAGTATAATTGTCACATAACATTATATTGGTGCACAGCATGATTAGATATTTGTATATATTGCAAAATAATCACCACAATAAGTCCAGTTAACATCCTTCATCATACAATTACAAAATATTTTTTCTTGTGTTGAGAACTTAGCAACAGATAACAGTTTGTTCAAAATAATAACAGCAACAATGTACTCAATTATGTATGCTTATGTATCTTATGTGTATAGATATATGCTTATATACACTTATATACGACTGAAATGAATGACAGCAATGATACAAGGGACAAGAGGAAGGAGTTAGGATTATTTTGTATCTATAAGGTACCCATCCTAACCACGAAGTGTTGCAGTGTTATTGGAAAGTGGTCTTGAATTAGCTATAAATGCACTTTGCAAACTCTAGGGCAACCACTAAAAAAAAAAGATTTTTTTTAAACAGTACAACTTAGAGGCTAAGGTAGGAAAGGAAGTAGCAAAATCATATAAAATGCTCAATTAAAACCACAAAACAGAATAAGAGTGCAAGACAAAAATAGGAACAAAGAGAATGGGGAGCAAGTAAAAAACAGCAATGAATCTGGTAGGTATTAATGCAAATATATCAATAATCACTTTGAATGTCAATGTCTAAATGTACCAACTAAAAGACAGAGATTGTCAGAGTGGATCAAAAAACATAACCCAACTATATGTTGGCTACATATTAAATATAAAGCTACACATAGATTAGAAGTAAATGGATGGAGACAAATATAACATGCTAACACTAAGCGTGAGAAAGAAGAAGTAACTACATTAATTTCAGACAGAGCACACTTCAAAGTAAGGGAAGTTATCAGGGATAAAGAAGAGCATTACATAATGATAAAGGGTCAATTCTCCAAGAAGACATAACAATTCTTAACATTTATGCACCTAACAACAGAGCATCAAACCACACGAGGCAAAAACTGATAGAATTGCAAGGAGAAATAGATGAATCCGCCATCATAGTAAGAGACTTCAACACCCATCTCTCAAAATTAGATCCAGCAGGCAGAAAAATCAGCAAGGACATAGCTGAATTCAATAATACTATCAGTCAACTGGATATGATTGACATCTACAGACTACTTCATCCAACAACAGCAGAATACACATTTTTCTTAAACTCACATGGAATGTTCACAAAGATAGACCAGATTCTGGGTCATAAAACATATCTTAAGAAGTTTAAAAGAATAAAAATCACCCAATACCTGCTCTCAGACCTCAGTGGAATTAAATTAGAAATCAATAACAGAAAGATAACTGGAAAATCCCAAAATACATAGAGATTAAACAACACACTTCTAAACAACACATGGGTTGAAGAAGAACTATCAAGATAAATTTTAAAATATTTTTAACTAAATGAAAATGAAAACACACTTATCGAAATTTGAGGGATGCAGCAAAAGTAGTGCTTAGAGAGAAATTTATAGCATTGAACGGATATATTAGAAAAGAAGAAAGATCCAAAATCAATAATCTAAGTTTCCACATTAGGAAACCAAAAAAAAGAAGAGCAAATTACATCCAAAGTAAGCAGAAGAAAAGTTACAACAAGAATTAGGGCAGAAATCAATGAAATTGGAAACAAAACATCAATGGAGAAAATCAACAAAACCAAAAGATGGTTCTTTGAAAGGATCAATAAAATTGATAAGCCTCTACCCAGGCTAACTAACAAAAAAAGAGAGAGGACACAAATTGCAAATTTCAGAAATAAAAGAGAAAACATCACTATAGATCCCACAGACATTAAAAGGATAATATAGGAATATTGTAAACAGCTTTATGCCCACAAATTTGATAAACTAGATGGAATAGACCAATCCTTGAAAGAGCAATGTGCCAAAACTCAAAACCAGACAAAGACGTTAGAAAAAGAGAACTATAGACCAATATCTCTCATCAATGTAGAGGCAAAAATCCTCAACAAAATATTAGCAAATGAAATCCAAAAAAGTATAAAAATAATTATACAGCATGACTAAGTAGGATTTATCCAAGGTGTGCAAGGCTGGTTCAACATTTAAAAATCAATTAATGTAATCCATCACATCAACGCACTAAAAAAGGAAAATCACATGATCATATCAACAGATGACGTAGAAAAATAATCTGACAAAATCGAATACCCAATCATGATAAAAACTCTCGGCAATCTAGGGATAGAGAGAAGCATTTTCAAGTTGATAAAGAACATCTACAAAAGCCTACAGCTAATATCATATTTAATGGTGAGAAATTGGAAACTTTCCCACTAAGATCAGATACAAGGCAAGGATGTCCCCTCTCACCACTCCTTTTCAACATCATACTGGAAATCCTTGCTAATGCCATAAGGTAAGAAAAAAAATAAAAAGTATACATATTGGGAAGGAAAACATAAAACTATCATTGTTCACAGATGATATGATTGTCTATGTATAAAATCCAAAAGAACTGACAAAAGAACTCCTGGACTAATAAGCAATTATAGCAACAATAAACAAGTAGAATTTGAAATTAAAAACACAATAACATTTATATTAGCACCAAAAAATGAAATACGTGAGTATAAATCCAACAAAATATTTGCAACAAGTATATGAGGAAAACTACAAAATTATGATGAACAAAATCAAAGAAGAACTAAAATCATGACATATTCCATGTTCATGGATAGAAAGACTCGATATTGGGAAGATATCTCTTCTTCCCAACTTGATCTCTAGATTCAATGTAATCCCAATTGAAATCCCAGCAAGTTATTTTATGGATATCAAAAACTGATACTAAAGTTTATATGGAGAGGCAAAAGATCCAGAATAGCCAACACAATTCTGAAAGAGAAGAACAAAGATGGAGGACTGGTGCTATCTGACTTCATGACTTACCATAAAGGTACAGTAATCAAGACAGTGCAGTACTGGTGAAAGAACAGACAGCTAGGTTAATGGAACAAAACAGAGAGCCCAGAAATAGACCCAAATAAATGGAGTCAACTGATCTTTGATAAAGGAGCAAAAACCATACAATGGAACAAAAGATAGTCTCTTCAACAAATGGTGACAGTCTCTTCAACAAATGGTGCTGGAACAACTGAACATCCACATGCCAAAAAAAAAAAAATGAATCTAGACATAGACCTTATATCCTTTACAAAAATTAACTCAAAAAGGATCACAGACCTAAATGTAAAATGCAAAATGATAAAACTCCTAGAAGATAACTTAGGAGAAACCTTAGATGACCTAGGGTGCCGTGATGCCTTTTTAGATACCACATCAAAGATATAATTCATGAAAGAAACAATGGATATTGGGAGAAATATTAGCAAAAGACATCTGATAAAGAACTGTTGTATAAAATATACCAAAAAACTGTTAAAACTCAATAATAAGAAAACAAATCAATTTCGAAAATGAGCCAAAGACCTTTAGATGATATACAGAATGAAAATAAGCACATGAAAGATACTTAATATCATATGCCATCAGGGAAATGCAATTAGACGCAGTTAAAACAGCAATGAGATACCACTACATACCTGTTAGAATGGCTGAAATCCAAAACACTGACAACACCAAATCCTGGGGAGGATGTCGAGCAACAGGGACTTTCATACATTGCTGGTGGGAATGAAAATGGTACAGCCATTTTGGAAGACATTTTGGCAGTTTCTGACAAAACTAAACATATTTTCACCATATGACCCAGCAACTATGCTCCTTGGTATTTACCTAAGTGAGTTGAAAATTTAATGTCTACACAAAACTTCACACAGATGTTTATAGCAGCTTTATTCATAATTACTAAAACTTAGAAGCAACCAAGATGTCCTTCAATAGGTGGATGGATAAATAAACCATGGTACGTCGGTACAATAGAGTATTAATCAGCGCTAAAAAGAAATGAGGTATCAAGCCATGAAAGGACATAGAGGAAACTTAAATGCATATTACTAAGTGAAAGAAGCCAATCTGTAAAGGCTACATGCTGTATGATTCCAACTATGTGACCTTCTGGAAAAGGCAAAACTATGGAGACACTAGAAATATTGCTGGCTGCCGGAGGTTGGAGGGAAGGAGGTATGAATAGCTGAAGCCCACAGTATGCTTAGGGCTCTGAAAGCACTCTGTACGGGACTATAATGGTGGATACATGTCTTTATACATTTGTCAAAACCCATGGAATGTACAAAACCAAGAGTGAACCCTAAGGTAAACCATGGACTTTGATTGAAAATGATGTGTCAATGTAGGTTCATTGATTATAACAAATGTAACGCTGGCAAGGGATGTGGATAATTGGGGAGGTTGTACACATAGGGGGCACAGGGAGTATGTGTGGGAGCTCTCTGTACTTTCTGTTCAGTTTTGCTATGAACCTAAAACTGCTCTAAAAAATAAAGTCTATTAAAAAGAAAAAAAACAACCTTGAAGTAAATATATTTCTCTCCCCATTTTTCTTTTTTTTGATGGAGAAATTGAGACGCAGAGAGTATTTGTCCTGACTCAGGCAGCTACTTTGCGGTTGAGCCAGACTGGGAAGCCAGAGAGCTCACCACTCCTCGGGACCACTGGCATTGGATCCATTACTCTGAGCTGGTTTTAGGATCAACCAGCTGAAGGAACCCAGTCCGACGGCACAATCTTGTGGGGCAAGGCCAAGGGAAAGAAGCCCTCTGCTTGCGATGTACCCATAAGAAAAAGGAGGCCCCTTTAGAACCTCATAACTCAAAGACAGGATGGAGGAATCATCAGAAAATATTTTACACAATCTTTCTCTTTTTTCTGTGTTTGAGGGGAAGTCAGGCTCCTCTGATGGTGGAAAAGGCCTCTGAGATTATGACGCAGAACTTTACTATCCTTTAAATTGATTGAGAAACACAAATAAAAGGGAGGAAACGTATCAACTCTTTCAGATTGTTAAGAGGAAAATTTCAAAACAATAAGACAGAGATGAGGAGAGACGGCATGAGATCTAAATCACAGCAACCAAATTAGCCTTGGCGTTGGAGTCAGCACGGTCAACGTTCACAATGTAGAAAACTCAGTCTGCAGTGTGGAAGAACATGAAAAACTCCTGTGTGCCCAAGGAACGGATAAATGAAAAGCCAACACAAGCCAACAACGGATCCTGGAGAGGTAGCCTGTGAAGGAGAGGTCTTCCTGAGGAACAGAACGTAAAGCATCATGACCTCATGTATAATCCAAACCATCACTCCAGATATTTATTTTTTAAAAAAAGTCTAACAATAAGAGCACTTATTGTGTTCAACTGTGAAAATAAACTTAGAGTTTGAGAAGATTAAAGATCTTGAAGGTAAGAAGTCCAAATTTACTTGGACTCAGTCAAAAGATGGAATGGAAGTGAGAATGGAAAATCAGCTTTAAAAGATCGCATATCACATGCTTTTACATGAAAAAAGCAAGATGCAGAACAGAATAGTGTGTTACCTTTTGTGTACGAAAAAAGGGGAGATAAGAAAATAAGTAGAGGGGCCGGCCCCATGGCCGGGTAATTAAGTTCACACACTCTGCTTCAGTGACCCTGGGTTTCACTGGTTCAGATCCTGGGCGTGGACCTAGCACCACTCCTCAGGCCATGCTGAGGCGGCGTCCCACATAGCAGAACCAGAAGGACCTACAGCTAGAATATACAACTATGCACTGGGGGGTTTTGGAGAGAGGAAGACTGGCAACAAATGTTAGCTCAGGTGCCAATCTTTAAAAAAAAAAAAAAACAAAGAAGTAGATACATATGTCGACAGATAGATGATGGATAAAATTTGAGTATTTTTGAAAAAACAAATCTTGGAAAGATAACCAGAAACTTAAAAAATAAAAAGGCCACCAAAAGCAAGAGAGGGAACAGCCTGGAGGAGACAGGGAGGGAAATCTGTTTTATCTAATTTTGACTTTTGAATCATGCAAATGTTTTAATATTCAAAAAATAAAATTAATATGATAAAGCAGCAAAACCTAAAATTGAATACAAATGGAAACAAATTATCTAACTGCATATGAAAATGGCAATATAAATACACAGAAAAAATGATTGTTTCAAGTAACTTTTGAACACTATCTACATCCCTTATTGTTATGATTACATATATTGTCTTACATATTATTGAATTAAATTGGCTGATTTTCAAATGTGAAACCAATTTAGCATTCCTAGTGTAAACACAGCTTAGTCATGATGTGTTGTGTGTATATGTATGTGTGACTGAATTTGGTTTGCTAATATTTTGCTTAGGATTTTTGCATCTATGCTTATGAGTAAGATTGCCATGCTACTTTTTTTTTTTTGTAATGTCCTTTTCAGGTTTGGTATCAGGATTATGCTGACCTCATAAAATGAGTGTGTTTCTCCTTTTTCAATTGTCTGGAAGAGTTTGTATAAGGTTGGTGATTTTTCTTTCTTAAATATTTAGGAGCATTCACTGCTAAAGCTACCTGGACCTTGTATTTTCTTTGCAGATATTTAATAACATTTAATTGTTTTTATAAATATGGGACAAATCAGATTTTCTATTTATTATTGTGTCAATTTTGGAAGTTGTATGACTCCTAGAATTTGTTCATTTTATCTTAATTACCAAGTTTATTGGCACGAAACCTCTGGTAATAGCCTCTTTATTTTTATTTCTTGATATTGGTAATTTGTGACAATTTGTAACTTTTTTTTCTCATTCTTGCCAGAGGCTTACAAATTTGACTAGTCTTTTCAAAAACTAACTTTCAAGTTTGGGATTCATATCTTTCTATTTAAACTTTATTATTTTACCTTTATTATTTCCTTCCACCTACTTTAGAATTTCTTGTAAGGCAAATCTAGTGGTGATGAACTCCCTCAGCTTTTATTTGTCTGGGAAAGTATTTCTCCTTCATTTCTGAAGTTTTTCTGGGTATACTGTTTATGGTTGGCAGTTTCTTATTCTGTCAGCACTTTGAATATATTTTCCCCCTCTCTGGGTCTGCAAAGACTCTGTTAAGAAATTCGCTGATAGTATTACGGGGGTTCCCTTGTATGCGACAAGTCATTTGTTCCTTTGTTGCTTTTTCAATTGTCACTTTGTCTTTGATTTTTGACAATTTGATTATAATGCGTCTTAATGAAGACTCTTTATGTTTAATGTATTTGGACTTGGGCATGATGGTTCTGAAGGTTCAGTTCCCTTCCTAGATCTGGGGAGTTTTCTGCCATTGTTTCTTTAAGTAAACTTTCTTCTCCTTCCTCTTTCTCTGCTCTTTTTGGAACTTACATAATGTGTAATATTGGTTGACTTGATGATGTCACATAAGTCCCATAGGCTTTGTTAACTCTTCTTCCTGCTTTTCTCTTTTTGTTCCTCTAACTGGATACTTTCAAATGACTTGTCTTTGATTTTGCTGATTCTTTCTTCTGCATGATCTAGTTTTCTCTTGAAGCTCTCTATTGAATTTTTCATTTCAGTCATTGTATTCTTCAGCTCCAGGATTCTTGTTTGGTTCTTTTTTATGATTTCTCTTTCCTTATTAAAATTCTTATTTTGTTCATGTGTTGTTTTCCTGATTTTGTTTAGTCATTTATTCATATTCTCTTGTAGCTCATTGAGCTTCCTTTAGATGATTATTGTGAATTCTTTATCAAGCAGTTCATGGATTTCCAGTATTGGAGATTTATCAGTTTCCTTTCGTTGTTTCCTGTTTTCCTGATTCTTCGTGATCTGTGTAGACTTGCACTGATGTCTGTGCATTTGAAGGAGAAGACACTCTTCCAGTCTTTACAGACCAGTTTTGGCAGATAAAGACTTTCTCCTCACTGATGGCACTGCCTCTGGGATTGCATTCAAGTGAGGCTGCAGCCAGGTCCCATAGCTGCTGCCAGGTCCACAGTCAGTTCTGTGGTTGGCAGGCCTGTTGCCAGGGAAACAAATGGGTGTCACTTCCACCAGGTCCCTGAGCATACTCCTTCTGGACCCCTGGGTGGGTCCCTGGATAGGCAGGACTGTCTCTGGACTGCAGTAGAGCAGGGCTGAAGCCATCTCACAGGATTGCTTCAGGAACCACAGTCAGATCTGAGGTTTGTGAGCCTGTTAGCATACATGCCCATGGGCATGCTACTGCCAGGCCCCTAGGTGGATCCCTGGGCAGGTATAACTGCCTCAGGACTCTCTGGAGTGGAGCTAGGGGTGGGTCAGAGGACTGCTTCAGGGACTGCAATTGGGTCTGAGGAGTCAATGGGCCCTGTTACTGGGGGCATAGACAGGTGTGGCTCCTCCTGGGTCCCTTGGTAAAAGGGGCTGGTAGCAGAACCATGGAGAGCAGAACTGGGCTGAGTTCACAAAGGGACAGAGCTGCTTCTGTTCCACAGCTGGGACCCAGTCGAGGCCTGCCAGTGGTGTAGCAGGCTGCCTTCTCAAAGTGGCCCTGCTCAGTCTTGGGCTCCACTGAGGTCCACAACCTTCTACCTAGATCCCAAAATTCCCAAAAAGCCACTTTTGTTTGTGGGTAGCTGCCAAATATTTGTTTCTGTGGGGGAGTATGGGCTGGGAACCTTCCATTCCACTATGGAGTATTTATTTTAAAAAATAAAGCTTTAAAAAAAATTTTCACTCAGTTTAATCATAAGAGTAATATATAATCATTTAAGGACATTTGGAAAGTACGAAAACTAAAATAAAATTACTCAACAATAGTCACATTACTCAAAAAGAATCACTGTTAAAGTGGTAATTCCATGTCATCTCTTTTCAATGCACTTCTAAAATATAATATACAATAGAAACAATTTTGAATCTTTTTTTATAGCTATCATTGCAAAAAAAAATAAAGTATAGTGCAGTGTTATTAAATTCCTCTAGAAGTGTTGCATAATAAACTATCAGGTAAATATATCATAATTCATTTAAACATTCCCTTGCTGAGAGACATTTAGAATGTTGCACATTCAATTCAACCGCATTTATTGATCACTATTTACGGAGTGTCACTTACACACACTGAGGGTACAGAAATAAATGGCCTCTGTCCTATCTAACCGTGAAAAGAGAAAATAGAATGCTATTTGATAAAGATAAGCTCAGGTTGATAAGGAAGCAGGTGGGCCAGGTTCTATGTTACTCTGATAGAGTCAAGTAAGGTGCCCTGTAGAAAGTGATATCTGAGTTCTTAGAAAAATACAGATTAGAACAAAAGAAGGAAATAAAAAGCACTTATGTTTTTATCTTTCCAAACTTTCCCTCTGTTATTACTAACGATGGCCATCGAATACCTTAAAAATCTTTGCCAATGTTACTGGCAAAAATGGAAGTCCATTGGTTAATTTATATTTCTTTGATTCCTGGTAAATTTAAACATTTGATATGGATTTATTATATTTGTCCCTTTAAAAATTGTCTCTTATTTTCTTTGTCTTCTTTCTGATATAGTTTTAGCATACTTCTTATTGATTTGTATGTTCTTTATATATTTAGGGTATGATTTTTGTCTATGATGGTTTTGAAAATCTTTTCCCAGTTTGTCTGCCTTTTAATTTTGTATATAACATCTTTCGATATACAAGAATTTTGAACTTTTAGATAGTCAAATATTTTTCTTTGAGACTTTTTTTCCATGGCTTTACTGTTTAGAAATTGTTTCTCCTTTAGAAATCAGCTAATTGTTATATATTATTTCTTTGCAGATTTTACAGTTTAGGCTTTTTTTCCACACATTTAAGGACTTTAGAAGATTTGGGGCTTATTTTAGTTTCTTATATGTTGTAATTCTATTTCAAAAGTATGTATTCTGTTATGTTGAGTTGTCTTATCTCAAAATATATTTTAATATTTCTTAGGAAAATTCTCTCCTTACAAACTTTCTTTTCCAAAACTTCCCTTGCTATTCTCATTTGAACATTCCTCATAATGAACTTTGGGATAATTTTAACAAATTTCAGAAGAAATCTTTTTGGGATTTATTAAAATTTTGTAAAATATAATGATTGATTTACAAAGAATTGCAGAGTCTAATCTCTTCATCTAAGAACATGCTAAGTGTCTCCATAAGTCTTATTTTACGTCTCCTAGAATAATTATATTCTGTATAATTATAAAATAAAAAGGATTGTTTCTTCATGCTTTACTTTTCATTCTGGTGAAAATGGGATAATTTCCCCATTATCTTGCATGCCTCATAGGGTTTATATAGGAAAGCTGTTGATATATTGTTATTAGATCTAATCACCTTTCTTTAATTTCTTAATTTTAATATTTTTCAGTTGGTTCTTTCGGATGTTCTAGAAATGTACTTGCATTGTCTACATTTAATAATTTTACCTTTTCCTTTCTGACCATTTTAACTCTTCCCTTTCAATATTAGCGCCCTTGTAGTCTGAATTGCCCTGTTTAGGTTCTCTACTGCCACAATGAATAGGGTGGTGAGAGCAGGTATCATTGTGTCCCTGACTTTGATGAAAATGCTTCCATAAGTTTTTGAGAGATATATCTTACTAAGTTTATAAAATTGCTTTTTATCTCTAGGTTGCTAAATTTTTTTAATTAATCATGAATGGGTATTGAATACTATAAAATGTTTTTTCCAGTATTTATTAAATTGATGGGATTACTTTTCTCCTCTAATCCGAACATGTAGTGAAACTTCCTTACATTCTTGGCATAAAATCTGTTCTGTCATGTTGCATCTTTTAATATATCAATCGAATTAATTTTATTTAATATTTCTGAGCCTGGGTTTTTCCCATGGCTTAAAAATTCCTATAAAACAGACTTTAGAAAATTGAGGTATAATTTAAATTCACTGATCTCAATCAGATTTGAAATTGCACACACCCATGTAACCCATAGCCCTGTGAAGGAACAGGACATTCCATCATTTCAGAAAGTCCCCTCTTGCTCCTTTTCAGGCAATCCTCTCCACCCCTCAAATGAAACCCTCTTCTGATTTCTGTTACAATAAATGAGAAGGGAATTAATTAGTTTCCGAGCATTTGTGGTTTTATAGAGCTTTTGGCTGTGGTTGTAGTTGCTGTATATCAAAATGTTAGGTAACATTTGGTTTCTTGCTTAATTCCAGTATGATCATAGAATATACTCTAGAACTTCAATCCTTTTAAAATGTCAAAATGTGTTTTATGACCCAGTACCTAATCAAGAAATGTTCTCTTTGCACCAAAAGGACGTGTATTCTGCCAAGTTTTTGAAGTGTATTCAAGTGTTGTTCAAAACCGCTAATAACATTTCTATATAATTTTTTTTTGTCTGCTTGTTCTATCAGTTACATACAGGAATGTGTTAAAAATTTCAGGTTATGATTGTGGATTTGTCTATTTCTCCTTTTAGGCCCATCACTTTTCTTTATATATTTCCATGCTATATTTTTCAGACCAAACAAATCTAGACTTGTTATAACTTACTGACGGATTGATCTTTTGATCATTAAGAAATGTTCCTCTTTATCTCTAGTAATGCTTCCTGCATTAGTGTTTGTTATAAAAATGTTTGTTGTTAAAATATACTTTGTCTAATATTTGTATAGCTACACTATTTACGTGGCATAATTCTTTCTATCCCTTTACTTTCAACCTTCCTGTAACTCTCCATTTAAGGTGTCACACTGAAGCAACATACACCTGAGATTATTTTTTAATCCTGTCTACAATCTTTGTATTTTAACCGGGGCTATATTAAATTCCATTTATAGTTAGTGTAATTGCTGTTAAACAAGACAAACTCCTGTTGTTTAAATGGGTCATTTTATTATTTTTTTTCAATTTCTCTTCTTGTTTTAAGTTCCTTTTTCTTTCTTTCCTTGCTGCTTTTGGATTAAACATTTTTTATTATTCCATTCCCCCCCTCATTAACTTGTTATTCATTCCTTTTCTATTACTTTAGCTGTTACTCTAGAGACTATAATATTCATTCTTATTTATTAAAGGCAAGTACTTTGATCAGGTCCCATACAATGCTAGGACTCAGCACACTTTAATTCCATTTACTCCCACCCTGCTCTTGTGCTATTATTGTGTATATTTTAATTCTGTACATACTCAAACCCCACAAGACATGAATTTATTGTTTTATACAGTTGGTATAAATTTATACCTAGCCATATATTAATCCTTTCATTCTTCTTCATTCCGTCAGACATCTCCATGATTCCATTTGGGATTATTTTCCATCTGCCAGAGGAATTCCTTCTGGAATTTCCTTTCATGCAGGCAGGTCAGCTGATGATCTTAGTGTTTGTTATAAAAATGTTTGTGTTTTATTTTCAATTTTGAAGAATACTTTTACTGGGTATATAATCTAGATGAGCAGCTAATTTCCTTCAGCACTTTGAAGGTATTTGAAAGCCTTTAGACTTCCATTGTTCACTTGAGAATAAGCTCTTGATCTTCTTGTTGCTCTTTTGCAGGTAAAATATCTGCTTTCTCTGCCTATTTGTAAAGATTTCTCTCTGTCTTTAATTCTCCGTAGTTTAGTATGATCTGCCTGGGTATGGTTTTCTTTGCTTGATATCCTGCTTGATTTTCATAATATTTCTTGATTCTCTGCGTTGTCATCTTTCAATAGTTTTGAAAAATTGCCAGCCATTATCTTTTCAAATATTGCTTCTTTTCTTTTTATCTCTCTCCTCTCCTCTGATACTTCAGTCTCATGTGTGAGAACATTTTACTACATATCGCAAGTTTTATTCTCTTTTCTGGAATTTATGTCCTTTTATTTCCCATGTTTCATTTTGCATATTTTTGACATATTAAATTCACTAATCAGGTTCACTAATTCTTCCTTAAGTTGTATCTAATCTACTATTAAACCCATCCATTCAGTCATAGTTTTAGTTTGTGTCGTCGTCCCGCCCCCTCCCCCGCCAATTCCGAAAATTCCATTTTATTCTTCTTTGGAGTTCTCAGTACTCTGCTGAAATTCTCTATCTTGTCGTCTAATTTCTTGAAGATATTAAGCAGAAATTTAAAGATCTGTCTTTAAAGTTCAAAATCTGGATCCCCTGCTTACATATTTCTATTTTCTGTTTTTTTCTTAGTTTTTAAGATAATTTTTTTGCATGTCCCCTTTTTAAATTAAGTGCCAGATATTGTGTATGAAATATTGTACAGATAATGTGTAGCTCTGAATGATGTTGTTTTCCTCCAGAGGGAATTTACTGTAGCATTTTGAAGCCGTTCGTCAGTCCTCGTGAGGGCTGGTCTATTTCTCTTTTACCAGTGCTCCTAGGACGTAGCCCGTCAGGGTTCCCACTGAAAGTCTAGAGTGTTCACCAGCTCCTCCGCCTTGATAGGTCCTAAACTCTAATTTTTTGTCTCCCCAGTCCCATAAGATGGCTGAAGCTCTGCTTACGTTCTCACCCTTTCAATCGTTGCCTTAGAATCATCAAACACCTTATGGGGAAAGTGGTACCATTCTGGGCTGCCCTTCGTTTCAGGATGGTAATCATCCAAATCGTTGCTGCTTTTGAAGCTCTCTGATGTTTCAAGCAGACGTCTGTTTTAAAAATGTTGCCAATTTTTCTCAGTGGGAGTATTAGTCACAAATAACTAGTCCATCATTGCCAGAAGCAAAACTCTATTGGAACACTTTGGGCAGAGCAGTGACATGATCTGACTTAGATTTTCAAAAGATCGCACTGATTACCTTGAAAATAAACTACGTGAGATTGGGGAGGAAAAAGGATGGAAGCAGGCAGTTCAGTTCTTGTGCGATCACAATAACCTAGACAAGAGATAATGGTGACAATTCATTGTGGCAATGTGGCAATCGAGAAGTGATCAGATTCTGGATGTATTTTGAAGGTAAAGCCAAGAAGATTTACTTGCAAATTGGATGAGGGTATGAGAGAAATAGAGGAGTCAAAGCTGATCCCAAGTTTTTTGGCCTGAAAGACTGAAAAGATGGAGCTTCCATTTACTAAGATGGGGAAAACTGGGTAGAGGTGCACTTGCGAAGGACGAGCCGGAACTTACTTTTGTGTACGTTAGGTTTGAGATGCTGATTTGACAGCTAACTGGAGACCCCCTGAAGTTCAAGGAATGGCTGGGAGCCGGAGACATAAAGTTTCTGGTCCTGAGCATATGGATGGAATTAGTCTTAAGACTGGATTCTTATCTTGAAAGTTAAATATACTCTCACCTTGAAAGTTAAATGCAGAGAAGAAGACTACAAACGGTACAATAGTGCCTATTTCATAGGGCTGATGAGAGGGCTTAATAATATTTATCCAACTCCTGCCTCCAGATCCCCCTCCCAGGGGTACGAAGGAACCGGGGTCCCGGGGCAACTCCCAGGCCCAGCGTGCTGTACAGCAACCCGGATCAGAGTCTCAGAACCCCTCCCCAAACGCCCAAGGGAAAGTGGATCGTGAGCTCCAGCAGGCAGCTCGTATGCCTCTCATTAAGAGAGGGCTCAGATTTGGGAACTGTCAGATGCTCAACAGGTGAGTAACCGGCTGACACAGCCGGCCCTTGGGCAGAAGGGTTGTGCTGTTCGTCGTCTCCGGGTCGCCGGGGCGACCCCCAGGCTGCACCTTCTCCCCCTGGGCTGCAGAGGGCGCGCGCAAGGCGCCCGGCGCTCGGGACCCGGCGGGCGCTCCGCGGGGGGCGGGGCGAGGGCGGGGCCAAGGGCCGGGGCGGGGCCGAACGCGGGGCGGGACTGCCGGGAGCCGGCCCGCCGCAGTCTGAGCGCGGCGTGGGGGCGAGCGGGTGGCCGGGGCTGCCTCAGAGGCACGCAGGGCACCTGGAAGCCGGGCCGTTACCCGCCGGCAGCGAGGAGGGCGCCGGGCGCCGGGCAAGGAAGCGCGCCCGAGCACCATGATCCCGCTGGAGAAGCCGGGCAGCGGCGTTTCCTCGCCGGCCGCCGCCTCAGGCTCGGGCCGGGCCAGCCGGGGTCTGAGCGCGCCGCGCCGGCCGCCGCCCCCGCCGCCCCAGCCCCGCGGGCTGCTGACGGAGATCCGCGCCGCCGTGCGCACCGAGTCCTTCCAGGAGCGCTACAGCCTGAGCCCGGGCCGGGAGCTGGGCAGGTGAGGCGGCCGGGCGGGCGGTGATAAGTGCGGGCGGCGCGGGGGCCGATAGCGCGCGGGGGCGGCGCCCACGCTCGGGTGCGGGCGGCGATAGGGCGGCCGGGGCGCGGGGCCACCCTCCGCGGAGCCGGCGGCGCCCCGCGAGCGTCAGGTTTGCGCGGCGGCGGGGGTGGGGAAGCCCCCGACGACAGGTGACCAGAACCCGGAGCCCTTCCTGCGCTCGGGCGCTCGCCGCATCCGCGGTCGCTGGCCGAGGGGGCGTGGGACCGCGCCGGCGACGTCGGCCCGGGGGGCGAGGGTGCAGTCGCTGCCGCGGCGGCTTGCTTTGCCCGTAAGCCCTTGCGGCTGTCGCCGGCTCCTTCTGCGGCGGGACCGAAAGAGAGCATCGGGCGTGACGGCTTCCGTTGCCCGGAGCTGTGCGGCCTGACGGCAGCTGCCGCCTGCGATTTCGGTTTCTTGGTTTTGTGCTAGTTTAGTTCTAAAACGTTCGGGTCCCTGTGCCCTAAGTTCAGATTGGTTTCATTCATAGGCTCTCAGCTCTTGTACCCCCTTTCTGCTCTGCCGTGAGCCGGCCCTGGCGCCCTCCTCCCCACCCCTCTCGGTTTTTGTAGGAATAGAGAGAGCTTACAACTTGGTCTCTTTAAAGTTGTAAAAGGCGGCGTCCGCTGGGCTGCCTGACGTTTTTATGTTGAAGTGGCTGATGCAGTGATAAGTTTGGGGCCTGACTCCCTTTTCCCTGAGAACAGTTTGGAGAAGTCATCAGAAGCACTGGCCTTCGGGTCAGCCCCGAGCTCACAGCCCTGCCCTGCTTGCAGCGCGCGCGTTTGGGGGTGACTCAGAATGCCCGGCCGCACACTTGTCCCCCGTGAAGTCAGTGTCACCGCCGCCCGCCCTCCCGGGGGTCGTGAAGCCGCCGCGCGTGCCCTGGCCCGGCACAGGGCGTTCAGTAGTGCTCGCTGCTGTCGCAGACCTTTGTCAGGATTGCGAAGGAGCGCCGTGTTGTACCGAGGAAAGGGCCTGGCGGTCGTGACAGCCTTCATCTGGAAGCGTCTTGGAAAAGGAGGGACTTGTAGCATTGCTTACAAACAGCGTTAGAGATGCACTGCTTTACAGATACTAAGGTAGCTTTTAGAAGTCGTTTTTTCTGGAGGAGAACCTACTTTAAAAATGCCTTCCGTATTCCAAATGCTATCAAAAGGGAAAACGTCTGAGGAACAAGATTTACTGCGCTGTGCTAGGGACTAATTAACTGGATCTGTGCACACTTCAAGTGTGACACAAGAAGACAGAGCTACTCACTCAGCGAGCGATTCTAATTCGTTGAAATTCCAGACACTAACCTTAATTTCTTGAAAAAGGAAAACTAAGACTTTCTATTATTTAGTTGAGTTGTCTGGCTTCATTCCACGAAGGGAAAACTGGCATTACAAAATTGAAACGTCTTCAGGCGGCAAGCGCTGTCTTGCAGACTTTGTAACAAATGTGAAAAACTGATTTGCACCCTACCAGGTGTTGTGATTCTAATTCCTCCAGGAATGTTTCTTTCAACTTTTGTTTTAACACCTCTCATAAAGTTAGCTTGCCTGTGAGGGGCGGGGGAGGGTGGGGTGTGTGTTTTATGGTTGTGACATCTTCTACATCTTTTTTTACATAAATTTCTTTACGAAAGTAATGTCTTGAAGCAGTGAGCAATGCAGTTAGACACTTGATATAAGAACCTAAACTGAAAAATAAAATTTATGTATTTCTTTCTGTCTGGTTTTCTTTTTCATCATGGAGAAGTTTAATGCGTGGTTAAGAACATGGTCTTGGGAGTCCGTCTGGTTGAATCGTCGCTCTTTACTTGCCAGCTCTGTGTACTTGAGTAGGTTACTCCATCATTGGTTGCCTCGTGGAGTTGTTGAGAGAATTAAATAAAACCCATCTGTAGCATTAAGGCTGCGCTTAGGTTAGGGGGAGCGTTCAATATGTGTAATCACTTGTGTAATTCAATGAACGTTATTTTACGTGTAACCAGAAAGCAAAAATAAGAAAACCTGCGCGACCTCAAAATATGCTTCTGTCTCTGGCAAAAGTAATGAAATCTCATTGCAACAGACACAGGAACTGTTTAGAAGTCTCAGGAAGTAAAAGTTCTGTTTTGTGTTATAAGCAGGCTTTGTTTAAGGTTTATAAATTTGCCCTGTATATTACGGTTTTGACATAATTGAATGTGTTTATGTACAGTCCTTTCTGTAGTAAAATAGGAAAGTTGCCTCTTTTTCCAACTGTTAACTCTGGCTGCATTTGGCATATAACTAATTGATCTCAGGCTGATTTACGACTTACGGAATTGCCCATGTTATATTTTAATGATGTGGTGGGAGAGCCATCATTTTTCCTACTGCATTGTAGGAATACTACTTACTTCATGCAGTACCAAAAAATCAACTCTTTTTATTCTGTGGCTTCTCATTTAGTTGAAAATGTTGAAGAGGGGTGAAGAGCCAACTGTTCAAACACAGAAATTGAGTTCTTTCAGGAGTTGCCATTATTTTATCTCACAGAAATATAAAGCTTTCAGTGAAATGGTTGTTTGAAGAGAATTTTTTACATGGTCAATATTGATTCCATAGTGATGACGGGATGTGATGTTGAGTATTTTAAGAGATGTCGCATTCTTTCACGTCTCCAGCAGAGCCCATAGCAACCTAAATGTGGGTAAATATATGATGTAAAATCTTTTTTATTGCTTGAAGCTTGACTTGTTACTCCTAAGGCTTGTTACCTTTCTTTGAGTCAGGATGTGTGCCAATGTAAACCGCATTAATGACTGCAAGGCACAGAAGACATGACCTTGTGTTCTCAGAATTTTTTCACGATGTTGATTTCCCTTGAGCTTATTGATAGTGTAGGAACAGAAAGATGTTTCTGAAAATTTATACTAATGTCACATCAAAATGATGTCTTACATGTGTTTTCATTCTCTTCAACTTTAACATTTTTTGATCTATTCACAAATTTCGTCTTAAGAAAAAAATTTTTAAAGCCAGAAGAACACCTTTTATTATTTATGTTATTACATACTCATAGTTGAATTTTCCTATGGGGAAAAAAAGATATAAATATGAGTTCTCTGCTGGAAGGGGTACATCATAAGTGTTTGGGACTTTACAGTTTTACAAGTGCTTTCCCCTGCATTATCTCATTTAATTCTCATCACAAGTGTGTTTGGAAAGTCCCAGTTTTCAGATTAGAAAACCGAGATGGAGATAGATTGTCTTGTGAGAGATGGCTGACCTGGCACTCTTAACTTTGAAATCACTTTCATTGTGCCACAGATGTTTCTCAAAGAATAATCTGTAGTCTATCTTGTAGGTAAAGCAATTTCCATAGTTTTTATGCGAAGACACATTAATAAGTTCGTAATTGAAATAAACCTTACCAAGCTTCAGTGTCATCTAGTTCCCTCCCTAGTTGGGCCTTGTGGTAGATAGGGATGTCCTAGCTCATTCTGCTCAGAGCAATTGGAAGTGACAGGAAGAAGGAAGGATTTTTTGTCAGAGAAAGAGAAGAATTCAAGCTGAAGGGGATGCAGGGGTGGGCGTATTTCAGGAATTGTGTGTTCTTTACGTAGATTCATGGCTGCAGGTAATGGCTTCAGGTTTTGTGCCTTATGACTACTTAAGCATGTGTCATAAATTGTAAGTTATAATTTCTTAAATAATATTATCCATGTAGAAACTGCCTTGTTTTAGGACAAATATTATTTAAGATTACTTGGCAGCTAGTCGTTAGTTTGAAGAATATTTATAAACAGTTTTGGGTAATCTGATGTTTTTGGATGGATAAAAAGCTTGGCTCTTTGTGGTTCAGCAGCAGACGGTACTTAGGAAGTATGGCTTCTGCTCTAAGGCAGATACTTCATTCAGTCAACTGTTAATTTTTAAAAGTTGGGGCTTAGAATGTTAAAATTAAAATCTTAATTTGAAATATATAAAGTTAAGGATTTAATGAATTTCAGCCTCTTTACAAAACTTGAAGTAACAAAATTATATAAAATCTGCTTATTGAACCAAATGCATCAGGAAACTATAGTCATTGATTCACCTATTCGGTAAGGAAGAAGGAACTAGATTTGTTGAGGGAATTTATGCATCAAGTAGAGAGTTCAAATTAGATCACCTCCAAAAGTCCTCTAATTACAATACTCCTCTATTACAATAATTTGTAATAATACAAATTGTTATCGTTATCATAGGTCTGAAATTAGTGCCCAAAACAAGAAAAATGGCTACTGTTTACTGATTACTGATCATTTGCTGAATGCCACGCACTTTAGAGATATAATTTTGTTTAGTCTTTACTACCCTACAAGGTGAGTACCACCAACCTCATTTTACAGATGAGGAGTCTGAGGCTCGGAAAAGATGAGGAAATCGCCCAAGAGTACACAGTTACTAGCTGGAATTTAAAACTGAGTGTGACTTTTAAAGCCCTGCCTGTTCTTGTCACTCATGCTGATGTCTGATCTGATGGACTCACTGATTTTTACACTTAGGGTCAACAGATATTTTATGTTTTCTGTTGTTTTCCTTTCAGAGGTAAGGAACACAGAATCTATTCTAGGTCTTTCTTGAATAGAACTTCTTTACATGTAAGGCATCACCCCAATGCTGTTGTCCTTATATATTAAGCACATCAGGCACTTTGCTAGGTTGTGGAAGTTATTCCTAAATGTAACAGATCAGTCACTGTTCCCTTCATAGACAAGATGACGTGCCACATGGGAAAATCTTCTGGGGAAAATAACATTTGAGCTGAGCCTTACAGAATGGATGGAATTTCAGTAGTAGTGATGACAGATACTCCAGCCATTGGCAATAAAACAAATAAGCAAGTGACAGAAAAGTTCAGTGAGAGAGAGAATGGCAAGTAGTCCAGTGTGGCTAAACTGTAGTTTAGTAAATGAGGTTAAGTTGCCATAGAACTTTCATTTAACATCATAACAAGAAGAGTATATGTATTCAGGATGCTATCTGATATCATATTTGAGCACCCGCCATGTGCAGGGTACTGGGGAGATACAAAGATGAATGATAAGTGAGGTCCCTGGAACTCATAGTCCAGCTAGGGAGACAGTCATCGTGCAACAGATTGTAATATGTCAGACCAATTTAAATAATAAAATACAGGTGGAAACAAAGCACATTCTAGTCATCTACGATCAAACCTAGAACCTCAGAGATCACATTTATTTTGCTTCCTCTGTATACCACTCAAATTAGCATCTACAGTTTTTTATCTTTACCTGAACCGTATATATTCTATTATCTGTTCACCTTTGACTGTAACCCAACACTGGAACTTTTGTTTTGAATCTATCCAGTAAGTAGAATTCTCTTTACAGAGAAAGGCACCTCAGACTTCTCCCATCCAAAGCTAACCCCTTATCTCCCACCGAAACCTTTCAAATTCATCTCTCATTCAATGTTACCACATTTACCCAGCACCCATGCTCAAAGTCTACGAGTCATCCTCCACTTCCACCTTGCCCTGCTCTCAGCTCTGCCTGCAGCTCAGTCTGGCTGTCAGGGAATGCTAATGAATCTTGACCTTGAGTGTCTTTTAAATGCGTTCTCTCTTCCCAGCTTCCACTACTGCTACTTTAGTTCAGAATTATTTTATTGGTTTCCCTAGTTTCTAGTTAATACTTGGCAATACTCTCTTTACAACACTATCAGAATTATCTTTTTAAAACAATTATCTTATTTTAAAAATTCTAATAGGTGTCTATTTTTACCCTGATAAAGCTCAAACTCCTTATGTCATTCCTACCTAAAGATGCTCACCATGCCTTCTTAAGCATTACCAGTTAGGCACTGGTAATGCAGAAGTAAGTAAAACCTAGTCCTTGTTCTTAAGAAGCTTAGACCGGTGGGTCTCACGCAGATGTCACCTCCTCTTGTTATAATTGTGTATGTATCTTCCCTTTCCCACCATCCTGGAATATGTTACCACCGTTGAGTAGTTCTGAAATGTGTTCATTTCTGAATTCCCCCCAAAAATTGTTTAATGAAAACCTGAGTTCTCAGTTTAGCGTGTGGTAGTGAACTATAGATTTGTGAAATGAATGCACATCTCTGAAAATTATAATGACTGTGTAGTCCAGGAAGAATTTTGGCTTAGTCAACAAAGTAGATGTGCAACAGACATCTTATGCCCTTTGAACCTCATCAGCCTCAGGTCTCTGTACATAACTGTGGCCCTTAGTGTCAGAGAAATATGTTTATTTTGTGCTTTGTAGAGGCCTTAATAACCTGAAGTTAAGGGTTGAGACGCAGTCACAATTTTTACGATGAAGTGATGGTAAAGCATGCATTTTAGAGCCTTTTTGGCGTGTGGAATTTAGGGACACTGTGACAGCATAATTCTTAGTGTGTTCTAGAACTCTGCTCCTTTAATGCTGAAGCTCACATTCTCTGTCCTGTGTGAGCAGACCCGGAAATCTCTTTTTATCTACTTCTCACTCGTCCATGAAGAGTGTTCAGTTTCCTCCCTTGCACTAATCGTCTAGGGATGAAGGCAGTGCATGTTCCCTCAAACCTGTGTGACGTGCGGGTCTGCTGTCGGGCTTGTTGATGTGCAGGAGCAGAATGACGGAAGGGTGTTCTTCAGTGTGAGATAGTGTGGGTGGCACACTGCTGCTTTTTATAAGGCTCACAAGCTATGTGGAATGACTTTTATATTTTTAAATGGTTGGAAAAAATCAAAAGAAGAGTAATATTTAATGACATGGAAGTTATATTGAAATCCAAGTTTCGTTGTCTGTAAAGTGTTTTTTGAAACCCAGCCACACTCATTCGTTTGCCTGTTGTCTACAGCTCCTTTCCCTCTGCAACAGCAGACTTCAGTAGTGACAGAGACCATCTGGCCAGCAGAGTCGAAAATATTTGCTATCTGGCCCTTTACAGAAAAGTTGGCCAACTCCCAGTGTAGTGCCAGACAGAGTGGGAAGAAAGGAGTAAACCTAAAGCTGTGAGGAATGCTTCCACGGAAACAGACGTGGGGTCCAGAGTAGTCACTGGTGTGAGAGGAAAGCAGTGGGAATTGCTCTGGTGACCCAGAGAAATGGATGCAGGGCTGCAGACGTGGAGTAAGTATAGGTCTCTTCCCTATATTTGCCTCTGGTCCCTGAATTTAACAATGTCTCTTCTATAACAAGGGTTCCCAGAGTTTGTAGGTTAGCGGTGTGAATCCATTTCTATGTTGAGTCCCTTGTCTTCCTGTCTGGTCTTCAAAAATACACATTCAGGCCAGATGCTAAGTAGTGTTTTACTTTCTGCACAGTACTGTATTGCCTCGAATTTTAGGTGTGCTGACAATAAACATTTGTATGTTTGATGTGGGAGCACTTTGAAGGCAGTTCACCTGAGTCCTGTCTAATTTACCGGGAACATGCTTGCTGTCGATTATATTTTGGTCAACTTTTTACAAATTAAACTTTCTCTTTTTTCTCTTCTTTTGAAACTTCTGACATACAGGTATGAAAAAAAAAATCAAATTATTAATGACTTTTGTTCTCTTTCTTAAAAGAATCCAAAGGTCTTTAGGAGCCTTTTGAAACTTGATAGAGATGTTAGCCTAATGACTTTGTGGGGTAAAATAAAAGGAGGAATTGGTCTGTGATGAATATGTGTGTGGTGTGTGTGGTTTAATCTCTCCAGTATCTGTAGAAGTCTTTTACATTTCTGTCAACAAAAAAGAACTTTAATCTGAATAAGGGTGCTGTTAGGTAGATTGTTGCCTAATTGAGCAGCTGTAGGGTGATCCCTAAGGATTGTCACTTAACATTTTTATTACTGATGATAACAAAAATATAAAGAGCATGAAAATCATATTTGTGGTTAACAATAGCTAGGAAGGAAGAATTAGTACTCAAAATTATGTCAGTAGTCTAGAATGCTGGGCCAAAACTTAGCAATTAGAATTTAATTTTTTTTAAACATTTTTAAAATATAGTATGAGGACACTGGCTTGAAAAATTTCAAGTGGAAAAAAGGTCTAGGTAGTTTATTTATCAGCCCAATTTGAAATATGAAAAACCTGTTAAGTTGTTTTAAAACGCAGTATTAGGTTGTGTTGTGCCAAGATCAACAAAATAAGAATCATGGAACACTTTGGTCAGATTATGGTTGGAGTAGTTGCTTCAGATTTGGTTGGCACATGTTATCAGCAGTTCTGATCAACAGCAGTGTGAGGAGGTCTAAAAACCTTATGGGGATGAGGAATGATTGGAAATTGGAAAAGGGAGTGGCAGTTAACAGATCCTGTTAGCTGTGTCAATATGTGCTAGACGGTCCTGGGGAAGAGAGAATGGATCTTTCTGTAACAGGTCGTGTTAGCTGTGTCAACATCTGCTAGACTGTCCTGGGGAAGAGAGAATGGATCTTTCTGTACTGCTTGGCCAAAGACCCAGACCACAGCCCTTCACTTGAAGTCAGGTTTAGGCCTGTAATGAAAACCTTATTAAAATACATGGGCCCGAGAGTGGAAGAGACTGTCACACAGTTTGAAAGAAGGCATTGGCATTGGCATTAGGTAAAAAACTATGTGATTTCTAAGTTGTCTTCTCACTGAAGGATTGGATATTTATGGGTGATGACTGTCACAACTTAATGATTTGTTTGATTAATAATATTTTATTGAGCACTTACCATGTAGCAAGTGCTATGCTAAGCAGTTGACATGTATTATATACTTTAATTCTCACAACAACCCTGTGAAGTAGATTCTGTTTGTGTCATCTTTTACAGATAAGGGAAATGAGACTTTAAAAGGTTAAATAAGTTGCCCAGGATTACGTGTCAAGTAAGTGGCCGAGCCATTTACTGGATTCAAGCCCATATCTGTCTGATTCCAGAGCCTCGTACCCTTCATCAGTACACTATACTCATTCCCCTGTGCGACTTGCTTATTTCTCTAATAGGAGATGGTAGTGTAGCGTATCAAAATGATGCTTTTTGTATCTAATCTCTGTAGGAAAACTACACATTTCCAGCTGATGGCTGTAGTTGAAATGCTATCGTGTAAGTGAGATCCTGAACTTTCATAATTTTGGAAAGTGACACTGTTCTTTTAGAGTCAACTAGTGATAATGAAATTTATCATTTTAGGAATTCTGATAACCAGTTTTTCTTATAAAATCAGATGGCTTTTTTTTAAGATTTAAATCATTTTTATGTACAAATTTGCAAAAAAATTATTTTTATGTGTAATTGCAAAATATATTTTTAGTATTTGATTATTCTCTATTTAGAAGAATGAATTTTGCAGGTTTACAAATTACATTTTATTTGATTATAGATATACCCTGTTAAATTCCTAGGTGATGTTGCTACTTTTGTGATTGAATGTGACCTAGATTTGAATATCCACTGATGAGTATTTGGAAATTTTATTAAAATTTACCATCTCTGGAAAGTTGTCAGCTCTTTAACGGTGAATGTTTTTGTTTACTTCTAGGGGGAAATTTGCAGTGGTGAGGAAATGTATAGAGAAAGATTCTGGAAAAGAATTTGCAGCAAAGTTCATGAGAAAAAGAAGAAAAGGCCAGGATTGTCGGATGGAAATAATTCATGAGATTGCTGTACTTGAACTAGCACAGGACAATCCGTGGGTCATTAATTTACATGAAGTCTATGAAACTCCGTCAGAAATGATCTTAGTTCTGGAATAGTAAGTATTGTCTTCCTTAGATTGAGTTTGTTTGATATTCCACACTTCCTTTACAGGATGCTGCTCTCTGTGATAATGTGGCAGGGCATGGTTCTCTGGAAACGTGAAGATTCTTCAGAACTGTTTCATATGTTCCTCTCATTAATTTGATATGTTCCAAATTTGCAAGGATGCGTGTATGTTAGATTTTTCATTTTCCTCCTTTAATAAAATTCTTCTCACATTAAAGGTCTCTTAGGTTCTTATTAAAAGCATTCTTAAGAAGGTAAGTGATACCAAGATAATGTTAAAATAAAAGTCATTTTACAATCCCTCACATGTTCGTATAGTCTAAGTTAATCTCCTTTCTTTCAGAAACAGTTGTTTTGATTCATACCAGTTTTCAGTTTAAGTAAGTAGGGACAGCAGAGAAAACAGCTTTGGAAAATGAAGGACAGTTTTTTCTTCTTAAGAAATCCTGTTTTCCTCTCTGTTTCTCCTGCCAGAGGAAAAGATTGATAGATTTGAATACTTTAAAAGCCTTAATGCATCAATAAACAAGAAATGAGAAGACAAACTCAGAGAAAAATAGTTCTAATATGTGTTCTCCCAAAATGATTAGATTTCTTTAATATGTAATTAGATCTTACAAATATACACAAATATGCAAACCTCCTATTTTAAAAAAAATGGACAAAGGATATGAAGAGAAATTCCACACAGACACATAATATGTAAATGGTCTATGCATACGTGAAAAATATTGATTCTTCTAATTTTTACTATGTAAATCAAAAAATAAGTTGTCAATTTCACCCAGTAAGATTGGCAAACATTATAAAGAAAAGTGTTGTTCGTGGGTTGAACCATCTGATTTATACCACAGGTGGGAGTATTAATTGGAGCAACTTTTCTGGAGGACAATCTGGAGTATGTATCAAAAGCCTTAAAAAATGTATACTCTTAAACCCAGCAATTTCAGTTATATAAGCTTTTTCACAAGAAAATAATCGGGCACTTGTTCAAAGATGTATTACAAAAATCTTCAGTGTAGCATTATTTATATAACAAAAAAGAAATAATTAAATGTTTAATAGAAAGGAGTTGGTTAAATAAGTGATGTCATAAAATGGATTACTAGTCATTGAAAAAGATACGGTAGATGTAAATCTATTGACAAAGATTTTTTAAAATATTGTTAAAAAGAAAAAAACATGTTACAAAATAATGTATCCAGTATTATCTTGTTTTTATTTAAAAGTTTATAGAGGGAAAAGTCTGGATGGCTAAAATAGTGCCTTCCTCTTGATAATATAATTCAAGAGCATTGTGTCCATTTATTTTAGTTCAGTAATTTCACTTGTAAGAATTGTTTCTAAAGAAATAAAATGTGAACAGTGAGAAGCACAAAAGTGTTTTCCACAGTGTATCTTTAATTATAATAGAAATATCCAAAAATGATGGAATGGTTAATAAATGTATATGTGAATTTTATCTCAAAGTTGTTTTTTAATTTAAAAAAAGGTTCGTTTAGGAATCTCATATCTAAGCCCCCTGCTTACCTAGATTTTCGGTTTCCAGTTTGTTTTGGAGAGGATCCAGGCAGAATTGGGAATTGATCTAGAAAAGACCCTCTGAAGTACTATTCTCTGACCAAAATCTCCTTGTTGCTGTCCTGTTCTCACAAACCCTGCCCTGCAGCCTTTAATCTTTGACTCGTCTCCGTTCTTCCAGTCTTTGAGCCAGCTCCTGACTTTTTTCTTTCCTTTTATTCCCTTCTCTTCTTTAGCAGTTATTTCAACTAATCTCTCACCAGCACCTCACATCATTTCCTTCTTCCTCTTGGTCTTCCTCTGCAACTCGTTTCACCAGTTTGAAAACTGGGACCCATGCTGTGTGTCCCGCCTCCTCGTGCACGTTCTTGGGAGGACTTGGGTCGTCTTTGATCTGCTTATTACACGAGTTCCATCCTCAGCTGGGCTCTTGGTATGGTTTGGTAATTCTTTACCTAATCTCTCATTAGCATCCCCCCAGGAGCTCAGCAAAACCTTTAACACACATACCGTGTCGCCCACTCCCATCTTGTGTTAGACACCTAGCCTTTCTCCCCTTTGTGGAGAAAGTAAAGGCCCGCAGACACCTTCAGCATCCTTCTGTACCACGGTCACCCGCCTCCGTTCTGTTTGAAGGCAGAGATTCCACTACTTCACTCCAAGGCTAAAACCTTTACTTACGTCCCTTAATTCTCTTCCTTCCTTTTCTACGAGCTGTGTTTTGTTTTTTAGTTAGTCGTCTGACCTCTCTCAGAGTTTCAGTCCCTCCTCCTGCTGTGGTTCTTTTCCCTCCGTCTTCTGGTGTTTCAGTCTCTTCTGTCCTGAAATTCCTTTCCTCAGCTTTGACTCTGCTTGAACTGTTGTCCTGCCTTTCTCTTTTCTTTACTGCTGTAGTCCTTAAAGGAATAGTCTGAATTTACAGCTGTCCTCACCTTCCAGTCAGTTGTGTTCCACCTTATTGATCCATTCATCTGTGCATGTGCCAACACTCCATTACCTTTCCATCTAACACCGTCTGCGCTTCTAAAACTGTGATGAGGTCATCCGCCCTGTTTGCCAAAATCAATCTCCTCATTTTAGTATTCGTTCTACTTCTTACTTTCTTTAAACATTTGATATTACACCTTCTTTCTTGAAAATATGTTCTTCCTTGGCTTTCATGACCCTATTTTTTTTTTTTTAAATCTTCTCTTCCTCTCAGAGCCTTTTACCCTTCCACTGTAGAAATACAAACGCTCCCAGAGTTCATTGGTGTTACTGTTATCATCCATTTATATTCTGTACATTTACCCTGAATAGTAACAGTGTGTTTTTTGTGGCGTCTGCTATTATTTACGTGCTGATTATTTTCAAATCTTTGTCTCCATCCTCAGACCTTCTGCTAAGCTCCAGCTGCCCACTGCATATCCCCGTATCCAACCAACCTCATTATCAATTCAGGATCAATATGCGTGCACTCCTGCATTGCCCTTCTAATGAGTCTTGTTGCCCGTTTCCACTGGTATCTGCTTTTATTTCATTGGTCAATCTAGGAACCTTGAATCTATCCTTGATTGCTTTACTGCCTTTAACACTCGTGTACGATGTATTACCAAGTCTTCCACTTAAGCCTCTCCCCTGTTGGTCCCTTTTTCTTTGTTCTTGCTGTTCCTCCTCTGTATCGGGTCCTCATTGTCCCTCCAGTTGACTATCACAGTAGCTTCTTAGTGGATCACCCTGGCTTCAATCCTAGCACGTCTCTCAGGCTGCTGTTAGGTAACTAAAACGTAGATGTGGCGATATTATTCCCTTGCCTGGAGACTTTTGGTTGCTTCTCTTGTTTCAGTGATCCTGTTTTTAGAATCACAAATCAGTATGATTTGGTCAGAAATTTTTGTGTTCTACTTTTGTTTAAAGGGGAAGTCTTAGAAATGCACTTCGAACATTGAGATGTCAAAATTCTCAGCCATGTCAATAGATGGTTGTTAGAGAAACAGGCAGGTTTATGATCACCGTATCAGAGACTTATTCCATATAGACTTAAGCACCTGTCACGTGCACTAGAAACTAGTAGGTGCTGGTAATACAAAAGTGAAAATCACAAAGCCCCTGCCCTCCAGATACTTGCTTAGTGAAGGAGGTGTAAATGATTGCAGCAGTGGTGGCCTTTGACTAGAAATTCTTGCTAGTTGCTGCGGGAACGTAGACAAAGTATAATAGTCAGAAAGGGTTAAGAATTTACTATGTGCCAGGCACTGTGCTATGTCTTTCAGCCAGCTTTATATGCATTATTTATATGCTTTATACACATTATTTATAAATATTATTTAAAAAAATTTTTGTGGCTTTATTGAAATAAAATTGACAAAACATTTTGTGAGTTTGAGGTGTACAGTGTTACTTTGATAGACATCTGTTGCAAAATCATTACCGCCATAGTATTAGCTAACACCTGCATCACGTCCCATAATTACCATTTCTTTTTTGTGGTGAGAACATTTAAGATCCACTCTCTTAACAACTTTCAAGTATATAATACAGTATTATTTACTGTAATCACTATGCTATACATTAGATCTCCAGAACTTATTCATCTTATAAATGGAAGTTTGTACTCTCTGTCCAACATCTCCCCTTTCTCCCCACCTCCCAGCCCCTGGTAAACCTGCATTCCAGTCTCTGTTTCTTTGAGTTTGGCTTTTTTAAATTCCACATCTAAGTGATATCATACAGTATTTGTCTTTCTCTGTCTGACTTATATCAGTTAACATAATGCCCTGAAGGTCCATCCATGTTGTTGTAAACTTGGCAGAATGTCCTTCATTCTCATGGCTGAATAAGATTCCATTATATATATGCCACATCTTCCTTGTCCCTCCATCCGTGGACAGACGTTTAAGTTATTTCCATATCTTGTATATTACGATTGATGCTTCAGTGAATATGGGAATGTAGATATCTCTTCAAGATCTGTTTTCATGTCTTTTGTATTTATACCCAGAAGTGAGATTGCTGGATATATGGCAGTTCTATTTTTAATTTTTTGAAGAACCTCCATGCTGTTTTCCATAGTGGCTGCACCAATTTACATTCTCACCAACAGTGCACAAGAGTTCCCTTTTCTCCACAGCCGTGCCAACACTTGTCTCTAGCTTTTGATGATAGCCATCCTTACAGGTGTGAGGTGATATCTCATTGTGGGTTTGATTTGCATTTCCCTGATGATTAGTGATGTTGAGCACCTTTTCATATACCTATTGGCCACTTGTATGTCTTTTTTGGAAAATTGTCTATTTAGTTCCTCTGCTCATTTTTCAATGGGATTATTTGGTTTTTTGTTTTGAGTTGTATGAGTTCTTTATGTATTTTGGATATTAACACCTTATCAGATACATGATTTCTCCCATTCAGTAGGTTGCCTTTTCATTTTGTTGATAGTTTCTTTTGCTGTGCAGAAGCTTTTTAATTTGATGTAGTCCCACTTGTTTATTTTTGCTTTTGTTGTCAAATTCAAAATAATTGCCAAGACAGATGTCAAGGAACTTACCTCCTATTCTTTTTTCTCAGAGTTTTAAGGTTTCAGGTCTTAAATTCAAGTTTTAATTCATTTCAAGTCACTTTTGTATATGATGTGAGGTAGGGGTCCAGTTTCATTCTTTTGCATGTGGTTGTCCACTTTTCAAACATCATTTATTAAAGAGACTATCCTTTCTCCATTGTATATTCCAGGCTCCTTTGTTTTGAAATAATTGACCGTATGTGGATTATTTTGTTTCTGGGCTCTCTGTTCTGTTGCATTGGTGCATGTGTTTGTTTCATGCTAATTCCATACTGGTTTGATTACCATAGTTTTGTAATATATTTTGAAATCAGGAAATGGGATGCTTCCTGATTTGTTGTTCTTTCTTAAGATTGCTTTGGCTATCCATACAAATTTTAGGATTGTTTTTTTCTACCTTGGTGAAAATGCCATTGGAATTTTGATAGGAATTGCATTGAATGTGTAGATTGCTTTGGGTAGTGTGGGCCTTTTAACAGTATTAATTCTTCAGATTCATGAGCATAGAATATCTTTCCATTTGTTTGTGTCTTCTTCAATTTCATTCATCAGTATAAGATACTTTCAATGATAGTTTTCAGTGTACTGTTAGTTTTGTTGGTTAAATGTATTCCTAAGTATTTTATTTTTTTTTTGATGCTATTGAAAATGAGATTTTCTTCATTTCTCTTTCTGATAATTCATTGTTAGTGTATAAAAATGCACTGATTTTGGTATCTTGATTCTGTATCCTGAAATTTTATTGAATTCGTTTTATTTATAAATTTTAGAACAAGATTTTATATATGAGGGAAAAACTCACAGAAATAATCAACCTAAGGTCGCACCGCAAGTGGAGCCAAGACTCAGTCCAGGAGTGTGTGATTCAAAAGCTTTCAGCCATATGTTGTGCCACTTCGCTCTGCCTGGGAGACTGGAGCGCTTCAGCATTACAGATACGCTAGCCCATCATTGCCTCACTCAGGACTTTTCACCTTGTTTTGACCTCATCCCATATTTTTCTCTTGGTTTCTAGTCTACCTCATCTCCCACTAGTCCTTCTCTGACTTCACCCTGTGTTCTAGGCATACCTTTCTTGTCGTAGTGCTTAGGGATGCCCTTGGCATTGTTTATGACAAGACATCTGTGTTGATTTTTGGTTCCTCTATAAAAATGTCTTTTTAAAGATTTTTCTCTTTGAGCAATTTGGTTTTCAGCAATTTGAGCATAATGTTCCTTAACTTTCTTTGTGTTTATCCTACTTGGGATTCTTGAGCTACTTGGACCTTTGGGGTTATAGTTTTTATCAGATTTGGGAAATTTTAAGCTGTTTTTTTTTTTTAATTTTTTTTGCTCCATCTCTCTTCTCTCGTTCCTTCAATTATGGTGTGTTAAACTGCTTGATATTGTTGCCCAGGTCCCTGGGGTTCTGTTTACTTTATTCAGTCTTTTTTTCCCCTCTCTCTGTACTTTAGATTGGATGGTTTCTATTGCTTTGTCTTAAAATTCATTGATTCTTCTGCAGTGTCTGATCTGCCTTAAAGCCCATCCAGTGAAATTTCCATTTTAGATACTTTATCTTTCATTGCTAGAAGTTCCATTTGGTTCTTTTCATACCTTTCATCTATCTCCTTTGTTTGATCATATTTTACTCTACATGCTTGAGCATATTTATAATACCTTATCTGCCAGTTCCATCACCTCTGTCACTTCTGGGTCTGTTTCTATTGCTTTCCTGTTAGTTGTGGGTTGTAATTTGTGGCATTCTCAGAGGTCTGGTAAGTTTTGGAAGGATGACATACCTTCAGAACATCACAGTGTTGAGTGGATTTTATGATCTTCCATTAAAGAACGGTGACATTTGTTTTGGCAGGCAGTTAAATTACTTGTGGATCAGGTGTTCTAGGGCAAATCAAGGGCTACTTTGGCCTTATCACTAAGATGTAGCCCTTCAAGGGGGAGTTTGCTGATTGCCCCATGGTTGCTATGATTTTCCTACTCCAACTGGACAAGATTCAAATAGCTCATTCTGTCCTCTGTGAACACTGGAAATTGTTCACATTATAAATTCCCAGCACTTTTTTGCCTGATCTTGCAGGTCTCACCCTATGCATGCGCATATTAGTATTTTGTCTAAGACTCCAGGATATAACTAAGCAGATGTCTGGAGAGCTTTCCATGTAGCTCCCTCTTCTCTGCTGCTATGAAACCCAGCTGCCTTAGCCCTGCCAAACTCCCAGTCTGTCTCCTCAGTTTAGCAAGGCTGCCGTATTCTTCTTGGGCCTGTCCCTGACCCTGTACTACGTCCATAATTTACCTCCAGGTAAGAAGACAGAGAGGGGCTGGCCCCGTGGCCGAGTGGTTAAGTTCGCGCGCTCCGCTGCAGGCGGCCAGTGTTTCGTTGGTTCGAATCCTGGGCGCGGACATGGCACTGCTCATCAAACCACGCTGAGGCAGCGTCCCACATGCCACAACTAGAAGGACCCACAACGAAGAATATACAACTATGTACCGGGGGGCTTTGGGGAGAAAAAGGAAAAAATAAAATCTTTAAAAAAAAAAAAAAAAAGACAGAGAGAGAGTAGGGCTCAGCTTGTTTGTGTCTCTCCTCTCAGGGATCGTGATCCTAACTGCCTGTTGTTCTAATGTCTGAAAATAGTTGGTTCATATACTTTGCTCATTTTCTAGTTGTTTATGGTTAGAGGGCAAGTTCATACAACTTGGCTGAAAAAGGAAGTAGCTATTTATCCTTTTGTGAATGAACCATGTATTTTTCACACCAGCATGCCCTTATACGTGTGTTCACTCTGCGTCGGATGCACTCCTACCATTTCATCTAGCGGATTCCTATTCATTCTTCAAGGTTCAGAATGTCATCTGTCTAAGATTTTTTTCTCCTTCCTTTCTAATTAATTGCTCAGTTGCTAAATTATCAAATCACTTGATATATAATTTCACACCCATATATATTTATGCATATATATTCTTAACATTATCTTTCATTTTTCTCTCCCCTATCAGTACATGAAGTTTCAGACATACTTATTTATAATTTCTCTTTCTATCCCTAGCATATAGCACTGGGCCTGACATGTTTGGTTGGTGTTTGTTGAATGTGAATAGTGAGAGAGTAAAGATCCAGACTGGACCTCTAATCAGGATAGAAATGGAAATGCTAGTTAGATAGAAAAAGGAGTGTGTGGTGTCTGAGGTTGGGAGCTATGATCTAGCCAAGGTGCAGGCACCCAGGGAAGCTGAGTTACCCTCAGCCTCTAAACATCGTTTACGTGGCTTTGCTTAATGTTGGTCAAGAGATGCTTAACCCCTGACTCTCTAAGGACCACTAGAAAGTTGAAATTAAAAGTTCTCAATATGTTTTGTAAAAATAATTTTTGTGTAGAATTTATGAAAAGTTTTTGAATTAGTTTTTTTATAAAAAATTTTGATGAAGAGTTATCCGAATTAACTTAGTTTCTGAGTAACTTTGAATTAGTGAAAAATTAGCACTCCTAGAGTAAGTGTATTGTCATATAACTGTGGGAATCTCGCTTTAGTTAAAAGACAGGCACAGCAAAATTCTTAGTGCTTCTCTAGCTTCTTTGTGAAGGAAGGTACTTTATGTGAAGTAGTTTTTAATATTCTTATATTTTCTGTTACCATACTTGACATATGCTTTTAACATCTCAAATTGTTCTTCGTAAAATTTCACTTAGTTCCATTAGTTAATATGACACTTAGTTCATGGGTCAAGCTTACGTCTGAGCAGGGGACAGTGTGATGATTGCGCGTTGTATCAAGAGGATATGTAGGTCTTCCTGATCGCTCCAGGCTAACTGGTACACCTTTGTGTAATAGTCTGCATTTAAAGTACATCCTTGAACATTTTCAGAAGACTGTAGTTTTGCACTTCACATTTTGTGCTTATGTAGATTACTTAAATTGTTGGGAAAAGAGAGGAAACCCTTTTGTTAAAGCAAGAATGGGTAAATTATAGTGGAAAGGACTAGTAATAAATTGCTCTTAAATTTTAGATAAAGAAATCTTTGTATTTATGTAAATGGACCTCTGTTGAATTTTATTGTGGATGGTAATGATGAGCTGAGAGACCCAGAGGACAATAAATTGTGATTGAGAAACTTTTTCAACCAAGATGCAATTCCTTGTTTCAGTTGAGGAACGTAGACAGTTCTGAGTGTCACTGTAAATTGTGGCCTTTGTGCGCAGAGCTCTGTGGACTGTGCGTTAATTACCTCGTGGTGCGTCTCTAGCTGCTTGGGCCTGAGTTGACTCAGCTCAACTGGAATTTTGCTTCAGGTCATCAAATTTCTATTAACCGTATGCAGTACTGCTAGGCTATAATGAACTTACTCTTTAGTTTGGTTTTAAACTTTCGCCATTTCCTCTCTTATGAGTTATACATTACTTTAACTTTCCATGAATATGTGATGACCACTTTATGGTTAATTATGTAAAAATTGTTTTGATATTTTCATATATGGTTTTTTCATACTGTAATCAAAATATGATAAGTCGGTTGTGTATGTTTAACCAAAATGAAAATCTCATCACCCAGTGAATTATTTTCTTTCACTTTCATCACCTGCAACTTTTCAGCTAAACTTAAATATGATCTTACCGATTTTGGTGAAAAATTGTGTTTCCTTACATGGACAGAATTTGGAAAGTAGCTTACCTCAATAAAAAAGAAGGAAGGAAGGAAGGAAGGAACTGTATTATCTTATGAAAGGGAAATGAATAAGTACCTCTTGTTTGACAGCAGCGTGGCTGTTTGAAGTTATATATTTCATGTTGATTTAATAGCAACTTCAGAGAAGCAATCCAGTCTTTTTTTAACACATAAAGAAAATTTTGAGATATGATATGAGCTGTCATTTAGGGTAAGAATGAATTGTTTAAATATGGAATTTCTGAAGAGAAATAAAAATTTTTTAATGTTGAGTTTTCCCTTATTGGCAAAATTATTTGGAGGGGAGAAAATCTGAGGTGCTTTGGCCAGAAGGTGGAAGAAAGTTTAAATCAGTGCTGCTCTTTTGGTGAGCGCGGGCTGTAGCTGTAAAATCGTGAATGCACGTCCCCTTCACTCCAGCCCTTGAGGCCCGGCATCTCCCCCTGAGAACTACTGCACATGAGCAGACAGAACCTTTAATGCGCCTTCTCCTCACAGCATTCTTTATAATAGTGAATAATTAGAAAAAACTAAGTGTCCTGGAAAGGGGAATGGTTAAGTAAACTATGGTTTATCTATTCACATGGATACAAGAGTTAGAAATTATGAGATAGATAACTATAAAACCACCATGGAAAGACTCTTAAGACATGTTTAAGAAAAAAGTTGTATAACAGTATCAATAGAATGTGTCCTATGTTGCCATTTATGGGTTTTTTAAATCCACAAAACTAATATTTTTATATACATTTAAATATGTTTTTAAAACCTCTGGAAGGATATAGTACATCAAAGTGGTAACAGGGCTTACCTCTGAATGTGGCTCTAGGATTAGGGAAAGGGTCTTCAATGGGAGGCATTTCTTTATTTTCATTATTTGCATTTTTTACAAAAATAATATTTCTATGTATTCTGTAACCAAAAATTCTTGAGAAATTTTTACTTGAAAGTGTGGTAATATGTTTACAATCAAAGTTTAATTCTTGACGTTCTTAAACTGATGTTTTTGTTCAGCTTTGGAATTGCTCATCTTAGCTCATATTAGAGACTTCACATTTTTATTTAAAAAAAGAAAAAATAAATATAGGCTTGTAGATGGACAAAAGTTTACACACACTCAAATTATAGTTTATCTAAATGAAGATACTGTGTATAAATACTAAACAAAAAGTCTAAATATTTTTGAGTCCTTTTCCTTTATAATTAAAATATGCTTCTCCCTTCTCCAGTGCCGCTGGGGGTGAAATCTTTGACCAGTGTGTTGCAGACAGAGAAGAAGCCTTTAAAGAAAAAGATGTTCAGAGACTCATGAGGCAGATTTTAGAAGGCGTTCGCTTTTTACACGCTCATGACGTAGTTCATCTTGATTTGAAGGTAAGATCTGAATGACTTTACAATTTTGAGATTCCTGGAGAGTGACACTCCAGATGTAAAATATTTCACAGTGATATATTCAAAGATTTATCAAGTTTGTGTGTTTTATTAGGCAACAGGGATGTGAGAGTTGAGTCGTTACTCTTATTCTCTAGCCAGTTAGTTTTATCAAGGAGATAATGTGCATGAGTGTCCAGAGAAAGACAAATAATAATACATTGCCCAAAAAATGGAGTTGATAGGATATTGCTGGGGTGGGTGAAGGCCCCCTGTAGAGACAGGGCTTGAGCCAGGCCTTTAAAAATGTCAGGATTTAGATGGGTGGAGAAGAACAGGAGAAAGTTAACTCACGAGAGTTCGGAATACTTGTGATATGTTTGGGCAGAAATAAATGGAGTACTGTCGCTGGAATTGAGAGGTGAAATCGGAGATATTGAAAGTTGAGGAAAAGCCAGATTCCAGGAGTTTCAAATGTCATGAACAGGTAGATGATTTTTGAGCAGGAATATCTGAAAGGAGTATTGTGGAAAATTAGGTAGGCAGCAGTAAGTAAAATGAATTGGAGAAATAAAGAGATTGGAGGCAGGTAGAAGAAGGAAGGGGGAAGGGAGGAAAGAATACACAAAGGACAATTTATCAGTTGTTACACTTTCAAGTAATCAAAACACCAGATGAAAGTAAGGTAAGCAAAAAAAGAAACTGTCTTGGCCAAAAAGTCCAGGGATAATCTTAACTTCTGTTGTGGCACTATTCATTAACTCAGATATTGCTGGGACTTGGTTTTTCTTCAGCCCTCGGCTCTGCCTTCTCAAGATGGCAATTTGATGGTAGTAAGTCAGATGCTGCCATTTTTCCCTCACAAGTGTCCAGAGGCTCAGCAGGAAAGAGCCAGTCTCTGTTCACAGCTCTTGCAGAAGTTCTCAGACTCACTCATCAAAGCAACGTAGACCAACCCGGAACTAATAATTCCTGGGTCCTGACTTTTATGTGGACTGAGTGGGGAAGGGCTGGATTCTGTTTCTGAAAGAATAGAGAACGAGTGCTCAGGACACACAGAGTAAATGTCCACTACAAGTATGTTTAGTACCTTCCTCCAGGCATCTGGGGTAGAAAAGTGTAGGATCCTTGTTGATTTTCTGATGGTTGCTTCCAGATCGAGTCCAGGTGTGGCTGTGGGGAAATGAAACAGTCCTCAAACAGAACTCCCCACAGTGATTCCACTTCCTCATCAGCCAGAGGAGATGGGGTCAGGGAGGAAGGTCAGCTGAGAAGGCTGAAAGCCCTGCACCCATAAAAGGCTTTCCAGTCCTGAACTTGTGCAGCCGCATTGCACTCCTGCCGTCTGCCGATCTGTCGGGTGCCCTCCAACAGAAAGTCGGTGCTTGTGGCAGTGGGTCTGCAGCTTTGACACAGATCAGGATCACCTGGGAAGGCTTGTTAAAACATTGCTTGGTACCAGCTCCGGAGTTTCTGATTCAGGGTAGGGCCAGGTGATGCTGATACGGTGGGTGCAGGGGCCATTTTGAGGCCTGCTGCTCTTTGGCCCACTCTGTAACACCTGATATCTGCCATACTGTATAAATAACAGCGTTTAATTGTCATTGCACGAAGGAATACTCTCAAGTAAGAGTGTACAGTGTGTAATCTGGAGGTTGACTTCTGAAGTAAGCTTGATAAAATTCCATTTGAAATAAGGTGGAAGGGTAATAGGTATTCTTTCAAATACTAGTTTCTTATGGAAAAATACAGGAGGAAGGAGACAATTTGGAAATTTTCTTGTTTTCTGAAAGATGACAATTTAAATTCAGTTTGCGAGCAGTTATTTTTCTCAAGGATACTAATATTTTAGTACAGTGGCTAAAATGGGCAGTTACAACATAGTAGAGACAGTGGCCTTTTTTGAAGGCAGGTATGGACGTGTGTGTACCGACACATAGTCCCAGGATGTTAATGCTGAAGTGGCCTAGAGATCACCCAGTAAGACCCTCATAGCAGGGTGAGGGCACTGGGCTTCATTTTTTCCCTTCAGTCTGTTGTGGGCGTTAGAAATTCAGAGATCCTTACTGCAAAAAATGCCACCCCTACCCCCTCGAGAAGGCTTGGCAGGAAGAACTCGTCTGCGCTCCGGGCTTCAGTGGACTCATACTTTCAGGAGCCTCAGCTGGTATCTAGACAGAATTCCTAGATGTAATCTTTGTGCTGTGCCTTTTTTCATGTTTGGTTTTCACACATCACTTTGTAAAATTACGTATTTATTTTTATGATGTTTTGCTTGTTTTATGGTATGAAAAGAACTTCCGGGAACAGAACCCCAATTTAAATAGCTTTGCACCTATAGGAAATGAACTTTCAATTTGTGACAGCTCAACCTTTGACTATTAGTCAGGAACTAATTAAGTAGCCAGTCAGACAAGTTGCCACCACTGTGTGTCATGGATCTTAGATGTTATTTGAAAGCAGGTAAAGGTGAATATTAAGTTCTTGAATACCAGGTTCAACTGTGTATTTACACAAGGAAATTATATCCCTTTCTCCCCAATACACTCAGTATAAATCATATTCCTTTCTCCCCAGTACACTTGGTGTAGAATTCTTTCCAGATTTAATAGAGGCTTTGATGATGGGCCTTTGATGTTGGAAACTGGACTCTCCGTGTTTCCTAGACCCAGAGGAACTAGAAGACAAGGTGGCCTGGTGGGGTCTCAGCCTTTCTTCTGCCCTCACTCTCTTCACTTCTGCACTCACACTTGCCTCCAAGTGATCTGCTGAAGGCGAAGGTCGGAGGCGGGCTGGTGCGGCAGCCATGTCGATGGGAATGACTTCTACCAGAAGGCCATCTCTGGGTGACTTCTGTGCCTTTGTGGGTCTGGACAAAGAGAGGCCACTGTCCTACACCTTTTAACAGCCGTCTGCCCAGTGACAATTTATGCTTATAATGTTGACTCTCTCTGTCTCTATAAGATCTTGAAAGACTAAGCTACAAAGCTAAATATATTACCTTTGTGTTATAATTCTGTAAAAATTGATAATCCCAATATATATGGTAACTTTGGGTTAGTAGACTATTTATTCCCCATTATGGTTAAAATGGGAAATTTTTGTCCCAGAGACAGAAATTACTTAGAAGGTAGAGAAACTGTTGTAGTTGCCCCGTAAGAGAAATAATTGACAGGATGGGAAGCAGACCCCTAATGGTCAGTTTGCCAAAAGACTGATTCTCTGAAGACTCTCAGCCAAATATCTGAAACTGAACATGGAAAATTCTCTGAGGAGTAGCAGATGCAGATTTTGGAGTGTTTATAAATCTACAAAAATAGAAAAGACACTAATCTGTGATTAAGGGAAAGCCCATTCGTTCACATAGAAATCATGGCAGGACTAACAAGTCTGAGAAGCAGCTTTACCAGAGTCAGGACAAAGCTAAAAGTCTCAAAATAATCTCAGCAACTCGGTGAATTCGTGGTCAGCATAGTGGCCTGCTTTCGCTTCACTCGGGAGCGCTTGACTGAAAGGGCGCAGAGAAATCGAGTCTTCACATCCCGTGCTCTGTGTGTTTGAGTGGTCTTCTGCTGGTTAGGTCTCTGAGCAGTTCTGTGCTAGGTGTTCAATCGTAGGCTCGTCCCCCTGTTATTTCCATGATGGGAGGTGGACGAGCAGACTAGGAATAGAAGCCGCAGCTTTGCCATGTGAGATTTCAACTGATCACTGATAGTTTAAGCGTCAGTGTGTTACTCGAAGGAGAGGTAACATGTAACATTTCTAAACATTCCCCCAAATTAATTTAGAAGGGTTATTAACCTATTTCTCTACTCTGACTTGGGTTTTAATAAATAAAAAGTCAATTTATTTTAACTTTCTTTGCCTGATAATATGTCCCGTAAAACCTTGTCTGTGATACCTTAGGCCGTATTAAGCAGGTTAGCCTCCACGGTACAAGCTCTCTTCCCATGGTGATTTTCAGTCATGTTAAATGGATGATGGACAAAGGTGAAAATACCGAGATAAATAAAAGGATTCCCCACAGGCAGAGAAATAAGATTTTAGAAAGATCTCCCTGCTGCCATTGTCTTGTATGTTTGCTGTTTATTCCACTGTCATTACTTCTCCATTGACCTTGGTGTTTTTTCTCTCGTACCACCTGGGATTCGTGGGTCTTAAATAGAATCAGGTATTGTGAGCCATAAGGCCTTTATCGTGAACTGGATTCCCTAGAAAGGAGGTCTAACTAAGCTGTAAATGCTCAGGTACTTATCTTTGTTTTCAGCACATAGATTTCACTTACTAGAAGTGGGTGTATTTCACCATCAAAGACTGATAGAGATTATAGTCCTGTAATTGTACTTACAGTTTGTTTAGAGAAGTAAGGTCTGTTTTTAAAAGGTACTTGTGGGCAAACCAGGGCACAGTTGATAGAGACTATATAGTAAACATCAACTGTGAAATTCCATGAAACTGCTCTGATTTATGAGACATGTTTCTTCTAGCAATCTCTCTTTCAGCTGTTTAATGTCTCTCACTTTGGGATATCATGGACGCCTGTCACTGGGCCTAGATTTCAAATACAGTAATGGTTTAATAATTTGATCACACTAATTTAGAATTTACTGCATTACCACCAGACCAAGTGGCTTTCTCATGATAATTTACGAAATCATTTCCCGGGGAGTGTAAAATGGAAGCAAAGTGTAAGGGGAAACATTTAAGCTATTTTAGGGAAACAGTGGTGTCCAAGAACATTTACAGAGTGTGCATGTTTTATTCATCGCAAATAAATCTCACAAAGATCTGGTGAAGATTTCCACTTAGCACTGTTTCTCTTGGTATTTTGTATGTACTGGGAAGGGCAAAACATGTTAAATGATGAATATGTTTCACAGAGCCAAGCGCCTCTCATCTAATTTGCCTGAATTATGACGTTTTATTGTACTGTAGCATTTCATTAATGTAATAAAACTAAAATTGCCTTGAGAAGTCTGGGGACTCATAATCATGGTGCTCCGTAGGTTTTTTTCTGAAGAAATAGCTAAAAGCTAATTAACGAAGACAATGTGACTTTATAATGAAGTTTTTGGTACCAAAACCTCTAGTTATTTTATCTTGCAAAGAGAATTTGATCCTAACACTGATCAGTTGAGCGTTCTCAGTGCTTTTGGGTGGGGGCGTGCTTTTCCTGGCTTGGTTATTTGTGACAACTAGCATGCCTCTGCAGTCCAGACTGCCACAGTGACAGCAGTTTGTTTTTGTTTTATGTTCAGTTTTAAATTTTTACTGTACCCAAAACTTTCTATGATTAAAAAGAGAGATCTTTAAACAAAATTACACATTACACTGAGCAACAGCATGGTTGTTTTCACTATGGACAGAGAAATCTTAGTTATTGTTATGAATATGTTTTCAGGAGGAACTACCTCTTCATAATTGCATAATGGTAATAAATTAGGACATTGTGTAAGAGGTGCTAAGAATTCCCTCATTTCTCAGGATGCTACTTGGATCTTTTTTTCCTTAAAGAGTTGGTAGGTGCACTGTTCAGTACCACTAGCCACCTGTGGCTGCTGAGCGCTTGAAAAGTGGCTCATCTGAACTGACATGTGCTCAAAGTGTGAAATGCATACCAGATTTCAAAGAGTTAGGATGAAAAAAGTAAACTATCTCAGTAATTTTACATATTAATTACATGTTAAAGGGATAATATTTTAGATAGATTGAGTTAAATAAATATATTAACATTGATTTCACCTGTTTCGTTTTACTTTTTGTAATGTGGCTACTAGAAAATTTTAAATCATGTGACTTGCAGTATCTTTCCGTAGGCAGCACTGGTTTAGAGGGTATCAGAGATACTAAAGCCAAAATGACCTGTAACATAAAGATCACTTAGCTTTCAATTTATTTTTCAGCCTGTTGTAATGTAGCTTTTTCTCCCACCATTTTACTGCACATTACTTTCTCAAAGGGCTTTCATAGCTTGTGTATTTGCTGTAGTTAGTGGCTTCTTTCTGGTCCTTATTCTTCCCCTCGTCCCGTTTGACATCCCTCTTCTTCCTGACTTTCTTACTGTAATATTTTGCTTGGATTAAGAATCCGGGCTAAGAACCTCGCTCTCAGAGCACCATTTCTCATCTTTGTAACCCTTGTTGCTTACCCTTCAGTGTAGTTACCAGCCAGAATTCATCTTGGGCCCCCTTCTCTTCTTGCCATGTATTCTTCCTTTCATTTCCTTCCATGGTTTTTAGTCTTGCCTATGTGCTGTTGACCTCTAAAGCTGTATCGTCAGCCTCGTGTTCTCTCCAGACTGAATTTCCAGCTCTTCTTGGACATCTGTACCTGGGAGGCACCTCAGATTCTGGGTCTGAGAATCAAAATGGAGCTACTTGGGTGGGGGATGGGCACAAAGGGTGAAGTGGTGCACCTACAACACGACTGACAAACAATAATGTACAACTGAAATTTCACAAGGTTGTAAACTACCATAATCTCAATAAAAAGTTAAAAAAAAAATGGAACTACTTGTCCTCTCTTACTGACCTGATTCTGTCAGTTGGTGGATGACAGGAGCGCCGCATTCTTCCTGCTCCTGCGTGTCATCAGTCACAGTGAGCTATGGATTTTGCTGCTGTAATGTGTAAAATTTCTTCTGCTTTTTGTTTTCATTTCCATGTTTCGTCATATCTCCCCCACTCTGTCTCTCCCTTCATCTTGAGACTTTTCAAGAAAGGGTAAAGGCACGTTCTTCAGAGGATATTTCCAGCCACATTCTGTGATAAGGCCGTGCACACATCGTATTACACATCAGCTCACCTGTGTACTTTGACACGTGGCCTTTTCTTTTCCTAGAATATCCTCTTTTTCTCCCCTCTGGTCTGCCTTCTGCCAGTTATTCCAGAATGGCCTACAGAGCCCTGTGATTCCTGTCCCCTCCCCCATTTGCTTTCCAGCCTCATGCACCACCACACGCCTTGTGCTGTTCTCCAGCTGGCACTTGCTCCACTGATAGCTTGTCCTTGTTTCAGGGCCTTTATACGTGCTCTTCCCTCTGCCTGGAATGCCCTCTGCCTGCCTCACCTTGAAGGTACTCTGCCATGATTGGCTCCTCCTTAACATTGTTCTCTCCTCAAATATTGCCTTCGCAGAGAAGCCTTCCCTGACCACCCTGAAAATAGCATCTGCGTGCACACGCCCCCAACAGGCACTCTCTCTTCTGTTACCCTGCTCTGAGTTCTCCATAGTGCTTGAAATGACCTGAGGTTATGTTATTTATTGTGCTTATTTGTCCCTAGTAGGAAATAAGGCTCCAAAAGAAGAGGGGACTCGTGTCTTGTCTGTTACTTCCCCAGATCACAGCTCAGTAGGCAGTCAGTAGAAATTTGTTGAATAAATGATGAAATCCTTTTTCTCCTAAAGGGTCTGCTCACTTGTCTCCTCTGTAATTATCTAAGGCAGAATTATTCCCTCTTATTTATTTATCGCCTGAGCACTTGGTCTTGTCACTGCCCAGCAGAGTTCGCTGAGCCTGAGAGGCCCGTTTGTTTTCTCTTCTCATTATGAGCTCTGACGGTGGGGACTCGTCACTACTCATATTTATGGTACCACCATTCCTGACACAAAATAGACACCCTTAAAAACTTTTTTAGTGTTAGTCACGTTTCTTCCTTTCATTCACTCAGCAAATAACGTGCGCCTACTGTGTGCCAGGCCCTCCTGGTAATGCCACAATGACCAGGACTGCAGCTCCTGTTCTCATGGAGCTGTAGATTCTTCCCATTCTGTTTCTGAATCGAAACTTTGATAAATCTACAAGCATTTTCATAATAGGAAGGGGAAGGGTAGATGATGGGTTGATGTATTTAAAGAGAGGGACCGTCTGTACATACTCAGTTCCCTTTTTCATGTTGCAGCCCTTCACATTGTTGAAAATTCTTGTAGTCTGCCTCACTCACCAAGTTGAGTCTTCTCACCAAGTTGACTCTCGACAAAGAAGAACAGAAAGAAAGGTCTCCTAGGTAGAGGGAACACCAGAGATAAAGATACTGTCCTGAGAGAGAGCATGGCACGTATGAGAGACCGAACACAGTCCAGCGAGGCGCCATTGCCCTGAGCCGAGGGGAGCAGGGGCACGATGAGTCTGGAAAGCTGGCCAGGAGCTCGGCCCGCAGGTTTTATAAGCCACATTAAGCAGTTTGGAGGTTATCGTAAGAGCAATAGGAAGCTACCAAAGGGTTTAGTCAGGGGGTTAGCAGCTCAGATTCACTCAGAACAAAAGATCTGGCTGCAGTATGGGCAGAACAGATCGACGCCCGCCCTTAGAGGCTGTGGGAATTGAGCAAACGATGGTGGTAGCTTGAGTCAGTGTTCTATAGTTGGAAAGAAGTAGACAAAGTCTAGAAATGCTTAAATTTATGATTTAAAATCAGTAGGATATATTGACACGTTAGCTAAATGGAGGAGGAAGGGGGAAGAGAGGAATGAGGAAGTTGATTCTTAGTATTCTCCCCTGTCCCACTGGGGGAGAGTAGCCTTCACAGAGATGCCTGTCATTGGCATCAAGATCATCTGATTTGGGAAGGAAAATAGGAGTCTGGGTTTTTTTGTTAGTGCCATCAAGTCGATTCCGACTCCTAGCCACCCTGTGTCCAGCAGAGTGGAACCCTGCCTGGTCTTTTTGCACCATCCTCACCTTCTGGCATATATCAGACAATGCTCTGCTGCTGTTTATGGCCAGTCTTTTTGGAGATAGGTGGCCAGGTCCTTCTTCTTAGTCTGTCTTAGTCTGGAAGCTCCGCTGAAACCTGTCCTACTAGTAGCACAGTTTTCAACATCAGCCGACAGATGGGTGGTGTGGCTCCCTGACCAGGAAATGAACCCTGGGCCTCAGCGGTGAGAGCGCCAGATCTTAATCACTAGACCACCAGGGCTGGCTGAGTCTGGTTTGGGTGTTGAATTTGAGGTGCCTTTGAGACATCAAAGGGGGAGAGATTAGGTAAGCAGTAGGTTGAAGAGTTCTAGAGCCCTGAGAAGAGGTCTGAGCCAAAGGTAAAAATTTGCAACTCATAGGTATAGGTGATAATTAAGCCTTGAGTGCAGATAGATCGTGCAAGGTGAGAGTGGGGAGTGAGAAGAGGAAAGAGCCTCAAGATCAAGCTCTGAGAAACCCAACAGTTAATGTGCCAGGTAAAGGAAGATGAGCCCAAAAAAGGAGACAGAAGCAGCAGCCAGAGAGTTAGGAGGAAAAGCAGGACAGTGTTTTGTTCTGGAAGCCAAAGAAGGAGTGGCAGCAGTGTCAGGCTCTGCTAAGATGTTGGTCCAGAAGAAAGCATTGAAAAATGTTGTTGGATTTTAGTGACCTGTTGTAGTGGCATGAGAAGGCAGAAGTGGGTGGAGTGGTTGAGTATGAGTGGAAGGAAAGGAAGTGTGAACGTTCATTATAAACCTCTGGAGAACCTCAGTGTGATAGGGCAACCAGAAAAATACAGTAAACCAAACAATGGGATAAGTTTGCCATGTATAAGATGCTGTGCGGTAGAGAGGCAGCAGGCGGCAGACCCTCCCTGCAGGGAGGGAGGGGTGGTCGGAGAAGGCTTTCTAGAGGAACGGGGCTTTGCTGAGACCCACCACGCGTGGAGTGAATGATGAAAATAAATTTGTCAGGCGGAGAAGGGGAGTGGGCTTCCTGGGCCAAGGCAGTACGTGAGGAAAGGCGTGAGACGTGGAAGTGTGTGTCTTGCCTGTCCCTGTGCAATGGTGATGGGAGATTAGTCTTAAAAAGGAGGCAGGGGATGGGTCATAAAACACTCTGGGTGCTGTATTGAGATATTTATACTTTATTGATACCACTGCTTCTCAATTTATCTTTGGAAATATTCTTAATGGCAGAAGACAATAAGTGCAGACTTTCTGAAGCAAAATAAACTTTTCTTTGAAGTCTCATATTTTATTTTTTTAAAATCTAATGAATTTTGCATTCTAGTCCATAATATATTTGCTTGACTTCTTCTGTACCCATGTCGTAAGTTATCTTCAGTTGGGTAAAAATGACACCAGGAACATGAACCTTGTTGATTCCGTGGCCTTGGGCAACTTTTGCCCATCACCGTATCCATCCACGCCATGCCCACCCCCACTTGGGAGTGTGTCTGTTGGTGATGACTAGCAGCCATACCACCACAGGGGGAGTATCCTGAGCAGACTTGCAGCATGGGAAGATTATTGTGCAAGGGAGGCTGGCTTGAAGGTGGGAGAGACAGGAGGGTAGGGTCGTGGTCCAGCTGAGAACTAATGAAAGCCCGAACTTTAAAGCAGTGAGGAAATTGAGATTTGGGAAATAGAATTGGCATGTCTAGTGACTTCACCAGATGTGGAAAAGAGCTGAAAATGAAGGAGACGGAGTACTGTAGGATGAACCCAAAGTGTTGACTGTGGGCATTGAGACTGGAATACGGAAAGAGGAATGGGTTTGGTGGGGTTGAGGAGGAGCCGCTGCCCGAGGTGCTTACTGAATGGAAGGCCTTACCTCGTAGTGAAGAGTTGAAGATGTGGTACATTTCAGCCAAATAAAAATATATGACTTTAATTGGATCTGTGAGTCTGTATCAGCATCTAAGTGGCGACTGAAGCTTTGATAGTAGATGAAGTTGCCCAAAAACAGAATGCATGTGTTGGGAGAAGAGGGCTAGCCAGCCAGAGATCTTGGGCAAGACCAATATTTAAAAGGAGGGCAGAAGAAAACAATCCTGAGAAAGTGGTGAGGGGTCTGTAAAAGGAGGAATAGTTCCAAGAGAGAATACAAGAGTGATGGACAGTGCCAAATTACACCACAATCAGGGCATGCAAAATAGTGCCTGAAAGACAGCCAGTGGATTTAGTAGGTCTTTGAGTAGTAAAGATTTTGTGACCTTAGTGAGGCCAGATTGAGTCGCAGAGGCAAAATCCAGATTGAGCTGGATGAGAAGTGACAGTGACTGTACGTGACCGTGCTTTCAAGAAGCTGAGCTTTGAGGGAATAGCAGGGAGTGAGTGTCTTGGCCAGAAAGAGATGCAGAGTCCTGGGCAGTCTGTTTTATAAAAGTGGTTTGGTTTTGTTTTTAAGATAGGGGTAGATGCATGTTTATGTGCTGAGGAGGAGCCAGGATAAGGGCAGAGAGTGTGCAAGCCTTGCTGCCTTACACAGTGAGCACACTGCAAAAGTATTTAACGCATGACTGCTTACCGTAGATTCCGCAGTCTCAATTTCACAGGTGAAATTTGTATGTTTTAACACGCTACATGGTCTTTGTACTCAGTCATGTTTTTATTAATTTGGGGGGTATGTTATTTTTTAGCCTCAGAATATTCTGCTGACAAGTGAATCTCCACTGGGTGACATTAAGATAGTTGATTTTGGTCTTTCAAGAATCATGAAGAACAGTGAAGAGCTCCGAGAAATCATGGGTACTCCTGAGTATGTGGGTAAGTATTCTTAAGAGTGAGATTTGTTTTGTATCTGGGGCCAGGCCTCACCTTCGTTAGGGAAGTCACATGTGGTGTGATTAACAGAGGGCCGCCATCTGCTGTCTTGGAATTCTACCATCAGATTCCTTCCTTTGTATTAAATTAAAAAATGGAAAACTTTAAAGTGTGTGAAGTACCAAATTGGTGATCCTTTCCCTGGAAGGCTGAGAGAATTTGAAGGGATTGGTTCTAAAAGGAATAGGAGAGGCTTTTCTTTACTAAGTGTAGGATATCAGGCTGTCTGAGGGTGGGAGGATATTTAACAAGAACCTTTGGAGAGCTTCAAGTTGGTAACAAACACTGTTAAAGCGACTGCAAGCCCTGCGATTTCGCAGGTGTGCGGAACAGAGGGCGTCCTCCTGATGTAAGATCAGAAAGAAAAAGAGCTTAAACCTGGAAAGAACTAGCAGGAGAGCAGATCCAAGGCTTCTAGGTTTCATAGAAAAAGAAGTAAACTATGACTTCTTTTGATAGACTGGAGGAAAAATAGGGCACAGAAAGATTAGTGATTTGAATGAGGTTGAAAAAAAAGATTTCTGTAGTAGAGCAGTGCAGTGAAATAATTTAAGGGTTGTAATCAGAGGTTGTGTTACAATATTGACATTTAAAACTTCAGAGATGAAAGAGCTCTTTGCAATTGTAAAGCTTTGAACGTAGGTCTGGAAGGGCAGCTCTTCAGACCCGGAAGTCAGGAGGCGTGGGTGCCAGGCTGTGTGGTCAGGGACATCCGTGTGGAAGGTGCCCGGGATGGCCAGCCTTGGGCAGGAAGATGGCTTTGGTGTCTGCAGATGACAGCCACATAAGCAGGAGGAGAGAAGGCTGTCCTGGGCCTGAAGGGAGGCAGTGTGAAGCCGGCAGACAGGCAGTCTCCATTCTGGAGGGCCCAGGCCTGCGGAGAAGAGGGTGGATGGCGTGGTCCTTGAAGGGGCTGAGGATGGTGGGGATTGATTTCCGAGGGAGAAAGGACTCCAGAGCACGCAGAGGCCAGGACAGATGGGGCTGAGGAAAACAAAGCTGTTTGGCAAGGAGAGTACAAAGAATAATTTGAAGTTTTAAAATAATTTTTTAAAGTTCTGCAATTTGAAACAGATCTTTTATTAATAATCCCGCAGCCAGAAAAACAACCTTCAGAATTTTTATGTGTATTTTTGTGGACTAAAATACTTAATCTTCAGTACACTGGCTGATAGGCATCGTGACCGCTAGGCAGGTGTTCGGAGTGTGGCTTAACAGCGAGTGTTCGGGCACAGCAGCAGCCCAGTGTGGGGGCCGGGTTTTGGTGGGTAGCATCGCAAACTAAAGACATAGAGGAGACAGCAGGGTGAAGGGCTGGGAGCCGAGACTGCAGTAGCGGTGCTCGCCCTGAATGAGATTTCTTGTTTTTTCCCCAATGCTTTCTGTTCTTTGGTAAATTCTAAATTTTCTGCCAACACCTTTTTTTCCCCTCCAAAAAGCGGCACTGTCTTCTTTATTTTATTAAAGTAGGACAAGCCCAATCCAAAAAACCTGAAAATAATTCAGAAGTATATAATACAGAAAAACAGAGGGGCTCTCCTCTCTTTCTTTCCCCGGCCTGCCTTGTAAAGGTGGGTTCCAGCCTCCCCCCACGCTGTAGCACAGGACCGACGCCCGGCTGTGTTCTGCTCCGTGGTGGCTGGCTCTGTGACCTCAGTCCCCACGTCTTTCTGGAGCTCACGGTCCTCTGTCCAGGAGACAGGGTTTATAACAGCACTGCCTCCCTGGGTTTGCTCCATCAAGCTCTTACGTCAGAGTTCAGCACGTAATAAACACTTTTACATCAGAAAACTAAGCTCTTGTCACTTTCTACCCCTCTTCCACCATCTTTTGCTCTCTGGTCTCTGTTTTCCTTTCCAGGAGTTTGGATGCTATGCATTTGATTTTAAATTTCCTAATAGTTTCTTTTAAAACTTTTAAATAATATTCATAACCTCTGTTTCTCAACAATTTCAGATATTAAGTTGAGGAATTAACATTCCTAACATTTCCTCCCAACCTTGTCTTCCTCCCTCATATTCTGGGGGATTTGTCCCCAACCAGTAAATGGATATGCAACTTGGAGTGTTTTCCTAGCTTTAGAACGTTTTCATCCCCTTTTTTTAATTGCACTTACCACAGTTTTTAGTCTTGGATCTGTTTGGAAATGGATTCAGTCCGTATCGCCTGTCCTTCCTAATTGTATACTTTTGGAAAAAATCATCTTTTGGTTGACTGAATTATATCAGTGAGTAGGTTTTTCTTTTCAGGGAGGATTTTCGTGACTTTCTCCTAAGTCCTTGCACACTTGAGAAGGTTTTTTTGTTGCCTTTCCGTGTGACAGCAGTGCAGTTATCAAAGCACACTTTTCTCAGCTCTAGACATGTAGCTTCCTTGGCTGTGAGTGTGATGCGTGTCATCCGAGGCTGCCAATTTGTTTTAACCTTGTTGACTGACTTTTTGTTCATGGGTGGATATTTTTAACGCTCACTCTAGCTGCAACATGGAGAATGGATGAGGGGGGTGGACTGAATGGGGGTCAGAGGGGAGAGGGCCATGGGCTGCAGTGGGGGCAGTGAGGAAGAAGAGTCGTGGATGGCGTGGAGAAGGACTTAAAAGCAGTGATGTGTTAGATATGATGCTTGGTTAGCTGGAGGGCGTGGGAAGAGGAGGTGTAGAAGTTGTCAGTTTGTATTGCAATAGTTATGCGTTCAAATACTAGGACCTAACGATGGAGGGTTGAGTGAAAAGCTAACAAGTTCATTGCAGACATCTAGTTAGACTTTGCAGCAATGCATATAAATTTGATTTCTAATGTTAAGTTATTTCATTTTAGCCCAAACCTTGTTTAGTGTCTTATAGTTTCTGATGAATATTTAAAATTTTGTTTATCTCTAAGAGCATATTAAGATGTTTTTTCCACAAAACTAAATGTTTTCTTCTGTTTCTGATATTAGCTCCTGAAATTCTTAGTTATGATCCCATCAGCATGGCGACAGATATGTGGTAAGAGTTATTTTTGAGAAATTAACCAGATTAGTGTCGAGAGATGAACACGATGCTGATGCTTCTTACCTTTCGTTCTGATTTAGGAGCATTGGAGTGTTAACGTATGTCATGCTGACAGGAATATCGCCTTTCTTAGGTGATAATAAACAAGAAACGTTCCTAAACATCTCACAGATGAACTTAAGTTACTCTGAGGAAGAATTCGATGCTGTGTCTGAGTCAGCTGTTGACTTCATCAAGACACTTTTAGTTAAGAAACCTGAGTGAGTATGAGTTCATATTGATCTTTGTCATTCTTGAGTCATCTGCTCTGAGCAGAAGCAGTTTAACAACTGAAACACCAAAGTGAAGATGTGGAAATGTAGACAGAAACGATGAAACCTTTGGCTGATTCTATCTGTTGAAAGGAAAAGTGGCAAAAATGAAAATGTTGTTAGAAAATAGGAACTGCCCCACAGGATAACAGATATTTTCTGGCTGTTCTTGGTCTTAACAGGAGGGCTTTTCAGAGATACCTTACTTAAAATATTATTTTTCCGGGCCGGCCCTGTGGCCGAATGGTTGGGTTCGCGCCCTCCACTTTGGCAGCCCAGGGTTTCACAGGTTTGAGTCCTGGGCGCGGACATGGCACCACTCATCAGGCCATGCTGAGGCAGCGTCCCACATGCCACAACTAGAGGGACCCACAACTAAAAATAGACAACTATGTACTGGGGGGCTTTGGGGAGAAAAAGGTAACATAAAATCTTTAATTAAAAAAATTATTTTTCAGCATTGTATGGAATGGCATTTGCAAATGTCAAAACTTCTATTTTATTCAGGAATCACAATAAGATTTTTGCCAACCCTTTATACTTCCCAAAATGTAATACAATAAATGTAATGCTTTGTATTCTAATCTATAATTATAAAGTTTTAAACTATCTTAAGTATAAAACGTGTGTCTTTACACAGAGACCGAGCCACCGCTGAAGAGTGTCTAAACCACCCGTGGTTGACCCCAAGCAGCAGTCAGGATCCTTCCGTCAAGGTGAAAGGGGCAGAAGCAGCAGCAGGTGCCCTACCGGAAGGTGATTCTCTGCCGGAAATTAGTTCAGACACTCAGACACCAGACGCTGAGGAGGCCGTTGCAGCAGAGGAGTTAATCGTGGTCACTTCATATACCTTAGGACAATGCAGACAGTCTGAGAAAGAGAAAATGGAGCAAAAGGCCATTTCCAAACGATTTAAATTTGAGGAACCCTTGCTACAGGAAATTCCAGGAGAATTTATCTACTGAACAGTAGAACTTCAGGATTTCTACAGTGAAAACGTTAATGTTATTTATGGCCAAATGGTACATGTACTGAAAGTGGATCACCAGGTGTCCGTGATATAAACGAAAAGAACTTTGTCAGACTTGTGGAGTGATCCATCAAGCCTGATTTATAAAGTTGCCAACCAGGAGGTCTAGTGGGTAAAGTTCTGTTTCAATGTTACTTTCAAGAAAGGGGATGTTTGAACCTTTTACTTCTGCATCCTGTTCCTCCAGAGTGAGAATTTGTATGCAAAGATGTCTGTGTTGACTTTCTTTAAAAATCCAAGTAAAAGTGCCAAAATTAACATTTTTGTAAATCTATTTTGCATTATTCATATGTGTATCTATATCTGCATATATGTGTGTTGATATCTTTACTAAAATTGATACTTTTTCACTTTGGATTTTTTGAGGGGAATAAGATTTTAATTTAAATAGTTATGTTCTAAATTTTTGAGACCTAGAATAACATCTACTATGGTTTAATAATATCTTATTTTTATATTTTATTACTGCTTTATATGGACTTGATTTGGTTTCTGTTCTCTCTCTTTTTGCCTAACGCTTATAACCCATCAGTGAAAAACCCTGGCTAATTTTTTTTTCTCTTCAAGATCACTATCAAGAGTGGTGGTGATTTTTTACCTCTGAAATTATTCTGGTTTTCTAGGTCAAGGTTAAGTAATCCTAGACTATGAACCCGGTGTCGGCGTCCCAGCCGTCGCCCTCATCACCCCTTACTTGTCTGCTCTCTTTGACAGGCTCCACCCCTGCCACCTCCTCACTTGCTTGTCACTTAATTTTGGTCACTTGCAAGTGTCCGTGTGATGTGATCAACACGCTGATTGCCTTGGTCAGTGACAAGGCGCTGTTCCCTTGGTTTTGTTAGTAAAATGCCTCGGCACGGGAGAAGAGATGTGCCGCACGCTCATGGCCACCAAGCCTTTACTTCCGTCAAGTTTCTTATTAGCCCTCAAGCTATGCCAGGAAAAGTTATACAATGCCAAAATATTTATAAACCTTTACTTTGTTCATAAAAAATTTGACTTTGAATACTTTGTCATTAGGGGGTATCCTTGTCCCAAAAAGACACATAAGAATCTACTCACTGGAATTTAATTTGATTAGGATTGAACACTTCAGTTGTCTCTAGGCCCCACAGCGAGCAGTAAATGCCTGTTAGAGAAATGGAAATGTGAAATGTATTCTGTATAACTGAAAGCAACTAAATATCCTTCTCACTCAAAAACGTCTGAGAGTCCTTATTTATCTTTTATTAGGCTCAAGGTGTTAGATGTTTGTGAGTGCAGCCTGTCTGTCACCTGTGTACTGTGTCCACGCGCCACGCCCCTGCGTGTGCTCTGTGTTATGAGCAGCTCACACCCATCCCTTGGCAGTCTGCTTGCGGCATCGCCCAGCGCTCTCATCCTAGCGCAACTTCTGAGATGTCAGAATCACGACCACGACAGCACCCAGCCACCCATTTTAAAGTTTGTGCAGTGTGCTGTGCTAGACATTTCACGCACCGTCTGTAATGGCAGCCAGCCCGCTGTGTGCGTGTCGGAGCCCTGGGAGGTTCGCGCTCCATCACCCGAAATTTAATAGGCATTTTGAAGGACCAGGTTGTACTGTTTTCTCACTCAATCGGCTTTATTTCTAATTTCTTGGACTAGCATTTCTAAACAAGCTGTAGACAGCGGAAGGAAAAACTTTTGCTACAATGGCAGAGTTTTCACTGAAACCCCTGGCCACAAATGTGAAGCCTCAGGGAAGTCTTGAAACAGGTAAAGCCATTTTAGGCAAATTTTTCTGAATCTCCCTGACAAAAATAGCAGGGAGGTGAGAAAAAAAATGTTCACTGATGAATGACGCATTTTTATACTTGATGGTTTGTCCAGATTTAAAATCCAAATCATTTGGACATTTAGACTTTTTCCAAACCATTTTATATTATGTTCATACTAAATACACTTAATATAATTGCTGCATTTATAAAGTTTAAAAAAGATAGTTTTCTGGGGCCGGCCCCATGGCCGAGTGGTTGAGTTCGTGCGCTCCGCTGCAGGCGGCCCAGTGTTTCGTTGGTTCGAATCTGGGCACGGACATGGCACCGCTCATCAAACCACGCTGAGGCAGCGTCCCACATGCCACAACTAGAAGGACCCACAAAGAAGAATAGGCAACTATGTACTGGGGGGCTTTGGGGAGAAAAAGGAAAAAATAAAAAAAAATTAATCTTTAAAAAAGATATGTTCTCTTTTAGCTGGGCACTTGGCTGTTTGCAGTGTGCAGTATCCGCAGCTGCTTTCATACCCTGAATTCAGAGTGGTACAGTGCTTATTTAGAAGCACTTATACTTGTAAAGGTGTATTGTTTTTGGTTTATATAACATAAATAGAGCATGAAGAGCCTTCACTTTTCCATTAATGACTTACCCACTAGCTCTACACTTACCTAAAGCTGTGTTAATTTTTTCTTTTACCAAGTTCACAGGGACTGAACCGTGCTATTGAATTTATTCATACAGTTTATACATCCAGTTTTAATTATAATAAAATTCAACATAATATTTCAGCTTGATGAGAAGTTGTTTATGAAATGTGCGAAATTTATGTGGTTTTAGCCCATTGGGAAATTGTTTTAATGTTGTTTGTTGTTTTCATGTGAAAAGTAGGAAAAAAATCCCTTTGTCTGTAGTTACAGAGGAAGATCAGATACTAATTGTGGTATCTCAAACTTTTCCAACTGACCTCAGTTTGGAAGAAAATTGACTACAGAAAAGGTTATAAAGGTGGCTTAGAGAACATTGGACAAGAGGTGAATTACAGCCCTAACATGTCATGGGGTGGCGCGTGGCTCAGTGCATGGAGGAGGCCTGAGCAACGCTGACCCTTGGACACCAGCATAGGTCATTTTATGTAGGGGGAAAGTGATTAGCCACGGTATCACAGACTAATCCCAAATACATTTTAAGGTCACATTTGTAGAAATTTGAATTAGAATGATAAAAATAAAAGTCAAAATTGTTCAAGATCACTTGCCACCTAGTACCTTCAGTTTGTTGCAGAGTTAAAAGAACTAGAGTGAAAATCTGAATCTTAACCTCAAGAGCCTTAATCTCCAACTACTTTGTTGGGGGAGGGGAGGTATAATTTACAAACAATGAAATATACAGGTCTAAGTCCATATTAGACGGTATCAAGAGTGACAAATGCACACACTCCTTCCCTACTTCTGTCTGCATTAGTTTCCCTGATTAAATTGACGTGGATGGAATCACACGGCGTGTCCCCTCAGCGTGCTGCTTGTAGAGCCCATGCACGTTGGCGCCGGCATCAGTGCTTTGTTTCTTTCATTGCTGTGTCAGTTCTGTTTGATTATGCTGTGTTCTGTGTATCCACATTTCTGTTCCCGGACCCCTGGGCTGTTTCAGGTTTGGGCTGCTAGGAATTAAGCTGGAATAGATATTATTGGCCAGGGTTTTTTTTGTGGACACATTTTCATTTCTCTTAAATAGGAGTAGAATTGCGAGATCATAGGATAGATGTGTATCTAACTTTTTAAGAAACTGCCTAACAAATTTTCCAAAGGGATTGTAGCATTTTCCATTCCTGTCAGCAATATATGAGAGTTCTGCTTGCTTCACATTCTTGCCAACGTTTAGAAGGAAACATCTTTTTCATTTTATCCCTTGTTGGGTATGTGGTGGTGTCTCATGGTGGTTTAATTTGCATTTTCCCTGATGACTGTTTCATGTGCTTGTTGAACTATTCTTCTGTCCTTTTTTCTTTTTAATTGGATAGTGAGTTGTGGTAGGCCTTCTGTATTCTGAATACAAGTCCTTTGTCAAATTTATGTGTTATAAACATTTTTTCCCCACTCTGTGGCTTTTCTACATATTTTCTCAACAGTATCATTTGAGGAGAAGGTTGTTTAAATTTTGATGAAGTCTACTTTATCAGTTTCTATTTCGTGAATACTTTCTGTATTCTCTTTAAGAAGTCCTTACCTGTCCCACGTCCTGAAGATATTTTCTCTTTTCTTAGCTTTATAGTTTTAGCTTTTGTGTTTCGGTCTGTGATCCCCTTTGAGTTAAATGTGTTTGGGGGGTTTTTGGTGTTAGGTAGGGGTCAAGTATCTTTGGTTTCCATATGAATATTCAGTTGTTCCAGCACCATTTGTCAAAGAGATTTTCCTTTCCCCGTTGAATTGTTTTGGTGTCCTTGTCTCAAGTCATTTGACCGTATATTTGTGGGTCTCCTTCTGGACACTCTTCTGTTCCAATAGTATATTTGCTTAGCCTTTTGTCAGAACTTTAAAAGTCTTGATGTCAAGTAAAATAGGACTTTCAGTTCCTTCTTTTTCAAGATTATGTTGTCTGTTCTAGGTTCTTTGCATTTCCAAATAAGTTTGAGAGTTGGCTTGTCAATTTCTACCAAAATGACCCCCTGGAAATGCTTCAAGAGATTGTGATTGAGATTCATTGAATCTGTGGATTAATTTGACATCTTAATGAGTCTTCCAGTCCATAAACACATTATGTTTCCATGTATTTCATGGTAACTTTTTCTCAGCGCTGTTTTCTGTTTTTCAGTGGAGAGAGGCCTTGCTCATCCTTCGTTCACTTGATCCCTATGTATCTTGTTATCTGATGCTGCTGTTTTGTGTAGTCTTGGTTCTTCAGTTTTGTTTTCGGATACTCCAAATCTTCCAGTGGTCATTTTTAGCTCGTTGTGCTTAATCAGACCTATGTCATAAATTATTTAGAAAAAAACTAGTCTACCTTTCTTTTGAAACTTCATTTAAAGCCTTAGTCTCAAGTTCTGTTAAGAGTGAGAGGAAGTCTGCTGAACTCACAGTCCTGGTTACAGAGTTGGGGAGGGATAGCGCATACTCTGCTCTCGTTCTCTGCAAGCAGAGGTGAGGGAACGGGTCTCAGGAGGAGTGCGCGATTTGCCCGAGATCCTACAGCTGCCGGCAGAGCAAAGCACAGGATGGTTGAGCTTTCCTCACTGCTAGGAAGGGCTTTCACCTCACTGGCTCTACCTGTGGCTGTATTTTAGTTAATTTCCGTAACGATAATTTTTAAGTTATTTTTGTGTAACGATTTTGGGTGGATTTTTTTTTTTTTAATCACTGGAGGATAAGTAACGTCAGGTTAGGCTAGTGCAGAGATCAGCACATGCTGGCCCTCGTTGCCTGTTTGGTAGATGAGAGTTTACTGGAACACAGCTATGCCCACTCATTGACTTCTGCCCATGGCTGCTTCAAACTAAAACTGCAGGCTTCCGTCAGTGCAACAGAGGTCTTCGGGCCTGTACAGCCTAAAATAGTCACCATCCGGCCCTTTGCAGAAAAAGCTTGCCAACCCCCAGGCTCCTGTAATCTAAACATATTTGAAATATTTAGGAGATGTTTCCTATTTAAAACCAATATTGACACAGTTCTTCGGGGAGCAGTTTACTTTACATGGCAGAATAATCTTACAACTTTGATTGCGTGCCTTACAGTTTTTATTAAAATAAGGGATTTATTTTCTAAAATTAAACTATTTTTACTAATTATGTTACTAGTAGCATAACCTTTTTACATAAAAACGTTCTCTCAGTTTCAATAGACGATGAGTTTTCATGAAAATTAGTCTCTCTTTAGTTATGTCTATTATTAAAATGATAACTTTCTAATAAATTGTGAGGGAAATGTACCTAGAAGAAAATAAATCAAGATATTTGGGAAGAGAGATGTTTAATCCTGAGAGAGCTGGGAACATTCATGGGGGGGACTGTCCCCCATCCCTGCCCCTTTGAAAGCAGCACGTTCATATCTTGTCCTACAGCTTTGAAACTTTGTATTTTGAAATAATTACAGACTTACAGGGAGTTGGGAAGATAGGTCAGATAGGTCTTACGTAACTGTAGTGCCGTATCACAAAGAGGAAGTTGACATTAGGACAACGGGTGTGCGTAGTTCTCTGCCATTTTATCACGTGTTGATTCCTGTAACCACCACAATTAAGATACGGGGCTGTTTCATCGCAGCCAAGATCAGTTGATGTCAACATTTTACCAGTTTGAGTAAAGTATTACATCAGACAATGTTATACATTTTGTTTCCACCATCAAACGATTCAGAAAACTCGAGGGAAGTCTATTACATTCACCCGTATTTTTGCGTTTCCATTGTTTCTTCCTTCCTCATGTTCCAAGACTCCTTTCTTGTTCATTAAACATTTCCTTTCTGTTTCAAGAACTTCCTTTAGTCATTCCTTTAGGGTAGGTCTATTTAAGCAATAACTTCTCTTAGTTTCCCGTTGTCTGAGAAGGTCTTTATTTCCCCTGCATTCCTGAAGGTTAATTGCACCAGGTACAGAAGTCAGAGTTGACACTTCCTTTAGCACTTTTTGAAAAAGTTTGTGCCACTTCTCTGGCCTGCGTGCTTTCCAAGGAGAAAGCTATCATCTGAATTATCTTTTTCCCTTGGGTAGTAAGGTGTGGTTTCTGTCTCACTGCTTTCAAGCTTTTTTCTTTGTCCAGTTTTCAGAAGTTTGTCTTATCATCGTTTTCTTTGGGTTTATGCTGTTGGGGTTCACTCAGCTTGAATATATTAGTTTATGTCTTTTGCCAAATTTGGAAACTTTTCAGCCATTATTTTTTTCAAATACGATTTCATCTCCACTTTCTCTCTCTTCTATTTCTGGGAATGTTAGACCTCTTTGTTGTAGACCCACAAGCACTATTTTTGGTCTGTTTTGTCTCTGTTCAGGGTCATTTCTATTTTATCTTCAAGTTCCTTATTCTCCACACTGCTGTTCAGCCCATCCAGTGAGATTTTTATTTCATTTGTAATATTTTTCAGTTCTAAAATTTCCATTTGATTCTTCTATCTCCTATTTCTTTGCTGAGACTTTCTATTTTTTCATTTGTTTCAAGCATGCTCATAATTGCTCACTGAAGCTTTTTAAAAATTTTCACGATGGCTGCTTTAAAATCCTTGTCAGATAATTCCAACATCCGTGTCTGTTGATTGTCCTTTCTCACTCAGGTGGAGATTTCCCTGGTTCTTGGTATGAAAGCATGACTTTCTGTCACATACTGGACGTTTTCTGTTACGAGACGCTGGGTCTTACTCAAACCTTCTGCTTTAGCAGGCCGCGTCTGACATCATGCTGGCAGGCGAAGTGGGGGTCTGTACGGTGCTTCTTCACTACTGCCAGGTGGGGGTGAAGGTTCAGGCTCATCCCTCAGCCTCCTTTGACACCCAGGCAGGGCTAGGGGGACCTCATTACTGCTTCCCCCAGGAGAACGTGGGCTCCATTAATACCATGGGGCTTGGGAGGGCTCATTCCTACTGAATGGGGGTGAAGTGTAGGCTCCCCATGTGGCCTCCACTGACACGACGGGGTGGCTGTGCCATCAGGCAGGGATGAAAGTTCCAGCTCCCCCCAGGCCTTCTCTGCCACCACCCCAGCAGCGACCTGGGGGAGGCCTCATTACAGCCAAGTAAGGGAGGAAGTCTGGGTGCTCCACTTGGCCTTTGCTGACCGAGTGGGTTGGGGCCATGTGTTTGTCCACGGTGTTTGGCTAGAGTGGGGCAATTACTGGGTAAAAGTTGTTTGCCTTTCTAGGCTGTCTCTTTTCTGGTCCTCTGGCTTGTGAGAGCGGGCTTTTCTTGGCTTTTGTTCTCTGCTCCCGTTGGTGTTTCTGGGTTGCTGGTTTCGCCAGCACCCAGTCTGAGAAATACAAGGCAAAGGAAAATCCAGAGAACTCACTGTTGTGTTATTACTTGGGTCCCGAGGTCCTTAGCCAATCTCCCTTCTCTTCATTTTCAGTTGTCTTATGTTTATGTATGTCCAGGGTTTGTAGCTGTACTTAGTGGGAAGAATGGGGAGAAGTGTGTCTACTCCATCTTGTCCCTCCTACTTTGTTTTGAATAGTGAATTTTCTGAAAACGTGGTCCACAAGACTTTTACCACCAGGGTGGTCTGAACCCAGCCCTGGGTGAGGTCATCAACAACTGGGCCTCTCCAGGTGGTCTCCGAGTGAGGCCCCCGGACTGCCTGGGACAAGCGTCCAGAACACGGAACCCGGATGCATTCGCAGAGCTTTAGCTCCTGGCTCAGTTTCCCCACAGGCAGGGAATTCTCTCTATTTTATAGACAAAGAAACCCAACACGCAGTAGGATCATCTTCAACGTTAACGTTTCAGTGACTCCCAAATTCACCGTGCTTTATTCCCTGTCCTTTTTGGGGCTCTTGTCATTTTGCGGTGCACTGAGCTGTCGCCCTCATCCCGTGCTTCAGGGAAGCAGAGAGCAACACTGTCTCTCCCTGTGAGATGCTCGCGGCCTTTAAGTATCTTGTCAGTGAGTCGCATAAATTCCCTTAGACGTTTTTCTTTTAAAAGTATCCTTCCTGATGCTATCTTATCCTCATTTAAATCACCCAGCTGAAACTGGGAAGAATAAACCATCCTATGTAAGTAATCTACCACCCACCTTGATAAAGGATTATTGGGTAAACAAGTGGAGACTTTTGTGACAAGTAGTTTGCATTTATTATTAATTGTATATTAAAAATGCTTAATATTAAAAGCCGCCTTCTTTGAGCTGTTGAGTAAATCTTGCTGATGTAATTTCTCAACTATTTTGTCAAGACACCACATTAAAGCAAATCCCTGCCACAGTTTCCTCCCTGACTTCGAGGAAATCACTTGCTTTCTGAGAAAAGTCTGGGGAGGGGGAGGCGGTGTGGATTTTGGGGAGAAAGAGCTTTTGCCTGAGATGTCCTGGTACTTGTCTAATTTCTCTCTTACTTTGAAAAAACTCAAGGTCTCTGATAACAATTCACGAAGGAAGGTAAAGAGAGTTCTGGTGGCCTTACTCAGTAGACTACGCCTGAACTAACACCGAAAAATTACTTATCATAGAAAATAAACAATTTCAAAACTTCACAGAAGAAGAGAAAACAGTAAGATACACCTCCATGTACCCATCAACCAGTTTCAACATTACAGTTTTGTCATGTAGATTCATCAATGTGTAGAGTATTTTAAAGCAAATCTCAAGCACCAAAAATAAATTTATGGTGAAAAAAATCAATACATGGTTCCCTCTGGGGCAGAGCAGGATCAGACACTTGACTAGAGGAGCCCGAGGGAATTTTCTGGGCCGATGGAAATGATCGCTATCTTAATAGAGTACCGATTACATGGGTACAAACATTTGTAAAAATACATGGAATTGTACACTTTAAGATCTGTGCATCTCACTGTAGTAAAATTTACCTTCAAAAATGTAAAAAAATCTTGAACTCTAGTTAGTTTTTTCTTTATACCGTTAACAATTCCGGAACTCCCTTTAGTAATATTCTAGACTTGAGCAAATTGGTAAATATACCTAAAATAATGAGCGCCAAGTTTCTCTCTGGTGAAGGGAGTTACAGTTGCGGACAGGAGGAAGTCCTGAATGTCTGTGTGTGTGTGTGTGTGTGTGTGTGTGTGTGTTGTGTGCTAACCTAGGCCACTTACCGTAGTTTAAGATTTCCTGGGGTTTCTTTTTGCCCTCAGGCAAGATCTCAGCGAGGATGTTGAGAAACCTGAAATATTTCTTCTCTGTATGTTTCATTTGTTTCAATATTTTAAAAAATACTTTAAAGATTTTTCAGTGATTTTATTTTTAAATTATGGAAAAACAAAACAACATGGTTTCAAAGTCAAAACTGTAAAATAAGGGACATCAGGGAACTGCTGCTTCCATCACCATTCCCGCCCTGTATCCTCTTGCTGTCTGTCTGCTTCCTCTAAGGTAACTACAGTCAAGCGTCACATAACAACGTTTCTGTCAAGGACGAACCGCATATACGACAGTGGCCCCGTGAGACTGGCGCCATGCAGTCTTGGTGTGTAGTAGGCTACGCCCTCTAGGTTTGGGTGAGAACACGCTTTGATATTCATACGACAAACTCATCTGACATCGCATTTCTCAGAATGTATCCCAGTCATTAAGCGACACGTAACTGTACTTTTACTGATTTTAGTTGTTCTTCCATTATTTCTTTTTGAAAAGACAAGCTAATGTTCACATGTGTATACATAGATATATATTTACGTATATGTAAAATTCCTTTTCACAAGTACAGACTCCTCAATTGTGCAGAGGTATCAAAGTGTATTCAACCAGTTCTCTATTGATGGACAATTGGGTTATATTTGGGTTGTTTCCAGGTTCTTGCTATTACAAATATTTTGCATTGAATAATCTTATGTAAATGCATTTTATATTTTTGCCAGCGTATCTTTGCAGTAGAGTCTGAGATGTGGGACTGCTGGGTCTAATGGTAAATGTTCATGAAATTCTTCTAGATATTGTCAAATTCCCCTCCGCAGGAATTCTATTATTTTGTGTTCCCACCAGCAATTTAAGAGTGCCTGTTTCCCCAGAGCCTGCCAAGAAAATAAGTTCCCAAATGTAGGAATTACTGCCAATTTGAAGAAGAAAAATGGAGTCTCCCTGTAGTTTTAATTTGCATTCTTTTTAAGAGTGAAGTTGAGCATTTTTAACTGTCTAAGAGTCACTTGCATTTCTTTTCTGTGAATTCATTAGTCTCTTTTGTCCATTTTTCTATTGGCTTATTGTTTTTCTCAATTTTTGCTCTTTACAAATTAGGGATATTAACTTTGGTGATTGAAATTGTAAATATTTTCCCCAGTTTATCATTTGCTTTTGGCATCTTTAGACACACAGAAATTTGTTCTTATACAATTTTATCAATTTCCCTTATTTATTCTACATAATGAATCATGGTTAGGAAGGTTTCTCTGCTTCCGGGTGATAAAAGAATTCACCCATAATTTTCTGCCAGTACTGAGATGGTTTCATTTTTACATTTAGATCTTTGATCCATTTGGAATTCGTATGGTGAGCAGTGGATCCAATTTTATCTTTTTGCATTTAGCTATCAAGTTGTTCCAACATGATTTTCAAATGTCTTCCCCTCCCTCCCCGATTTAGATGCTGCCTTTATCATAACCAAATGTCCACGTGCACTTGGGTATACTTCTGTTTTCCATCCTGTGGCATTGCACTCTTCAGGTGTCAGTATTCATTGTTTTATTCTGGTAAAACCAGCCCTGCCTCCTCCTCTTCCTTTGCAGGGGTTTCCTGGCTACCTTTGCTTATTTATTCTTCCAAATGAATTTATAATTAATTAGCTTGTCTAACTTTAAAAAATCCCAAATGGCATTTTTATTGGTATTGCATTAAATGTACCTCGGGCAGAACTGACATCTTTATGATGAAGAATCTTGCTGTCCAAGAACATGGTATGTCCTTCCATTGGTCTAGTTCTACTTTTATAGCTTTCTGTTGTATTTTAGCACTTATATAAGTTTTGCAGATTTCTTGCTCAGTTTTTTCCTAAGTAGTTTCTGTTTTGGTTTGTTTTTAGCTTGTAAATAGAATCTGTTCTCTATTACTTCTTCTAATCGGTTATTATTTGTATATATGAAAAATATTATGTCTATATATTAATCCATGTCCTCTACTTTACTAAATACTCTAGCTTTCCACAGATTCTTTTGGGATTTGCAGATATATAATCACATCACCTAACTAAATAGTAATTGCTTTACTCTTCCTTTTTAATTTTTAGGCCTCTTGCTTTTATCATTTTTTACTTTTTGCCTAATTGTGTTGTATACAATACAATGTTAAATAATAGTGGATATACAGTCATACATCGCTTAACAACAGGGATACTCTGAGAAATACGTCATTAGGCGATTTCGTTGTGCGAACATCATAGAGTGTACTTACACAAACCTAGAAGGTACAGCCTACAGACACTTAGGCTGTACGGTACTAATCTAATGGGACCACCATCATATACGCGGTCCATCATTGACCAAAACATTATGTGACACATGACTGAAGTACATCCTTATCTTGTTTTTGACTTGAATGGAAAAACCTCTAGTAGTTTCCCAACTGAGTATGATGCTGGCTTTGGGAATACGTGTATGTGTATGTATACACACACACACACCTTTTGAGAAGAATTATCCATTCTCATTTGATTGTTTTTAATATGGATATTTAATGAATTTTTGTCAAATGCCTTTCAGTATCCACAAAAACTATCATATAATTTTTCCTCCTTAGTTCTATTAATATGATGAACTATATAGAGGATTTCCTAATATTGAACCACCCTTGCATTCCTGGAATAACTTCTCTGAGTCATTGTTAATAGGGTAGGCCAGAATAAGCTGGAGTAACAAATGGCTGCCAATCTTAGGGGCTTATAAGGGCTTATTTCTCACTCATGCCACATGTCCCATTGTGGGTTGGCTATAGCTCTGCTACACATCATCTCCATTCCAGAACCCAAGTCCTTGGAGTAGCCGCCACCTGGAACAGTACTGACCTTAGGGAAGAGAGAAGAGAGAACGTGGTGAACCAAGGGCTGGCACTTCAAACTTTTACTCAGATGTCTTGCCTATCACTTCCACTCAGTTCACACGGTCCCACCTAAGTTCAACAGGCAGGAATGTATAATCTCCCCATAGAGAACAGCACCGCCAGGGAGAGGTACCAAAATATTCTGTGAAAAATAATACAGTATACCACTTACTATATGTCATTGGATTCAGTTTGCTAATATTTAGTATTTTGCAACAACATTCATAAGAGAGATTGGTCTATAGTTTCTTTCTCACTTTATAAAAATAATTTGGAAGTAAAAAATTACTTTCTTATTAAGACTGGAAGGTGACTGACAGTAACATGGTAGCTAAATTTAAAAGATAAGCATTATTGTTATATGGAAGAAAAATAATCCCTGCCTTGAAGACTTATTATTTGATAATAAAAGGCCTTTAATATACTGGTCCATGCCTGGGAACCAAACCTGCAAACCCGGACTGCGGAAGCAAAGCGCGGAACTTAACCACTGTGCCACGGGCTGGCCCCAGAGCGCCATGTTTTTAATACTTTCATCTCCTACTTTTCTACCCTGGATCATAAAATGCCACAGTTTTTCTGTACACATTCCTGACAATACTTTCAACTGAGCAACGCTGCTGAAGTCAGCCGAAAGACAAGCCTGGACTATGAACTGGTTACTAAGGAGACAAGAATCTTCCTGTGGGTGGAGCCTGGAGGTTTTCCTATCACCCTCCACCTCGTTCTTGACCCTCCCAGTCATCAGGCCGCCTGTGTGTACGACGTCTTTTGCCCAAGCATCCCAACGAGCAGTATAAACATTGCCTCACCTGTAAAACAGGCGACCGGTCAATATTTACTCATATTTTTCATATGGAAAAACTGAAAACAGCAAATAGTCAAGTGGCCTAAGGCTGCTTGCCTTCAGAAAACGCTCGAGAGCTGCTGTCTATTGAGCATTTCCCGGACCTTTCCACTATGCAGAGGACAGAGGCCACTATCTGTCAAGTTCTGGCTGTTTCTTGTGTATGTAATTTATTTCAGCTTCATCTTGCTGTAGGCAACTTTACCAAAACTGGGAGTAATAAAACCTTGTCTTATCAGGTATTATTAAATCCCTGGACTGGTGAATGGGGATGGTTGGAGAGAAGAGAGGTAGGAGGAAGCCAGTTCTAGAAAAATGGAATAAATGACAGTGAAATTTGTGATTTATTTGAAAGTCATAAAGGTCTTGTCAGTATACATTCAGCACAGGCTCTTAGACCTCTTTGAACAGTAGAATTATATACTTACTTCAAAATCTATGATGGCCACAAGCTACATGCAAAATGCTAACGCTGGCTTTGACACTATGGCCAACTTACCCTTCCAGAGCTTTCTTTTACTCTATCTTCAGCTAAACAATATATTGGCCAAATTGGATCTTATTTCTGGGAGAGAGCTCACATTTCCCCCTGCTGCGGCCTTGTTTCATGTTCTTCCTACTTGCAAGGCACTCTCCATGCAGCCTCTTGGATTTCTCCTAATAGCTTTCTCTCTCTTCTGCACCATTTTAGCACCATTGCTCGAAACTCTTGGAACAGTGGAATAACACTCTGTTACTGACCAGCCCCTCCTCATCCTCTCAGCACACCATCTGGTAAACAACTTGTGAGTGGTGGCCATGCCCATCGTTATAGTGGAGGCACATGGGACTCAGATTACCATTTGTCAGCTGTGATCTCTCTTGCGCAGTCTTTATAAATCTATAATTCTTACAATTCTAGTGAAGCCCTTTCTCCAGTCACTGGGCTGTCCTGTCTCTATTATGGGGTGTGCCAGGGGCACTTGCTCCGGCTCTGCTCATGGTGAAAAGTCGCCTTTTCCTCTGATGACACTGCATTATCCAGGATGTCTTCAATGGGAGGCAACAGCTGAGTCAAAGTGATTACCGGAGATACAGGAAGTAGTGGGCTGCAAATACACGTCATTGCTGCACTTGAAGAAAAGGAAAGATAACGTCGACTGCGATGACCAGGCTCTGGCCTGTTCATAGTCACCCATGAAGGCATTAATATGTACACACATGAAGTAAACTTAACTGGAAAAAATACCCAAGATGGTGACTTTGAAATAGAAATCAAGGATCTTTTCACTACATAATACTGTTTCCTGTTAGCTGGGTTAGAAAAGCCTCTTAGTTCATTCAAATTCTACACAAACAAAAATTGTTACTTACTTTTACTTCAGAACAGAGGGCCCAGCCAGGCCCTGGCTTTCTATGATTTGGCCATAGCAAGAAGAAAACTGGCCAAGACTGAAAGGAAGTGATAGTTGTCAGAGAACAGTCAGACAGGAAGCAATGCAGAGACTGCCACACAGCAGAGCAGCACATAACTGTTAAAGAATAAAGCAGCACCAAACTGTCTACAGTGATCTACTATTTATTTTACAAGACTGTAGAGCCTGCGATACTTATCAGTAAACACACGGGCGAAAGGGCTTCAGGGAAAGAGAGTTTTCACTGTATAATCTATTCAAAAAAGATATATTTTTAAAGAAGCAAATTCCAGAATAGAAATAACTTCCAACAATTGAAGGTCTCGTACTCTACCAGCGTGTTTAAGCTTAATATTTTCCAAGAGGCTTCTCTCCAATGAATATTAAGAATGTAGGAAAAGAGCTCATGAACGTCCTGGATTGCAGGCAATTCTGAGGGTGACACTGGCCTTGTCAAAGCAAAGGTACCAGATTTCTGGGTTTTGTAGGCTCTGGTGCTCAGAGGCAGGGACGATTTCTGGCTCCACAATACTGGCCCCTTAGAGGACGAGTGAAACCCACAGGGGTGAATCTCGAGTACATGGCACAGTCGTTTGGAAAGCAGGAGGATAAGGACCTGTCAGCCTTAAACTGACTTTCCTCTGTTAGTTTACACGTGCTCACGTACACAGAGAATATTTTAAGGTTTCAAAATGTTTGGATTAAAGGAGTTATTTCGCAAATCTTCAACTGGGCAGGCAGTTGGTGACTAAAACAGAAATAAGAAGATAAAACAACAATGAAGCAAAAACAATATTCCAAAATGACTGAGAATGTCCACAAGCTACTTAACAACATGAATTCAGGGTAGAGTTCCTCCTCAGCATTCTAATGTGAACAATTAAAAACCTCTTCACTGCTAGCAAACCTCGGGTCTTCTCACTGATGGGGCTGAAAACGATGGGGAGGGTGTGGGGAGAGGAAAAGAAAAGAAAGATGAGAACTAGAAAAAGTCAACAAGCATTTTATTATTCACACTGATTCCTTTTATCCTGTGCTTTGCTTTTATACACAGAACTTTCAAATAAATTCTTATAAACAGAGTGAGTTTCTTTCTGATTAAATAAAAAAACCACAATAGTGTTCATTGTGGTCAAATTAGAATTACAGCAGAATCACCATATGCCAGCACACACAATCATGCCCCTGGTGGCTGGAAAACTGGCTCGCGGCCCTGGAGGGTACATGGTGATGAGGGAAGGCCATGCTTGGAGAAAGCCGGGTCTTTCTGATCACCTTCAGTCCTTTTTCCCTTCATCACCATTCTCCGCACTGCGCTTGAACACAGGAATCTGCTGACCATCCTTGAGCTGTAAGAAGACCTCCTGAAGGTGCCACCTGACAGAAAGAAATCAAAAGGATAGAAACCAAAACCAAGCTCAGAGACACACAGAACAGATGGGTGGGTGCCAGAGGCGGAGTGGGAGAAATGTCAGCTTTTTTTTTAGTTTAAATAAACAAAATATTTTTTAAAAAAAGAAGGAGATTTGGGAAATTAACAAATAATTGTAACAAACAATATTCTTCCAAACAACCAATGAATCAAAGAAAAACTTACAAGGAAAAGTTTTAAATATTTGATGATGAATGCAAATGAAAACACAAGATACTAAAACTAACAAATGCAGTCAAAGCAAGAAGCAGGAAGGAAATAATATAGTTTGGAACAGAAATAAGTGAGAGAGAATACATGCAATCAACGAAACCAAAAGTTGTTTACAAATTAACAAACCATTAGCCAGACTGACCAAGAAAAAAAAAGAAAATATATTTAAAATTATTCAAATCAGTAAAAAAAAAAATGTATAGTCTCTAATCAATGGAACACTGAGGCAAAAGATATGCTCAAAAAGGAAAAGAAGCAGTTGTTTGGAATAATGTCTTAAAATGTTTTAAATAGTATTTCATGTTAGAGCTGCCTTATTAACATTTTAAGATTTTATTACGGGCTCTTGTTACTTAACCAGCATCACTGTCAAGCAAGTTCAACAATGAATGAGCCCCGGTCAATGGAAAGGCCGGCAGGAAAGAGAAGGAGCAGTTTAGTCCCCGTCTCAGAATGCATGTCGACCTTTCACTCTTGGCTGGAACTTGGCCAGCTCCTCCACTAAGCCCAGGCTCAGGGGTCAAGGAGCCCAGGGGAAGCCAGGTGGGGGCTGCCTAAGAGCTGCCTGCTCCTTTTGTCCTCGGGAATTAAAACACATCCTGGCTAAACAGCAAACATCTCTGAGCGAGGCTTCCCGGGGGAAGTGAGTGAATGCAGCTATTGGCAACCAGACAAGAAAGGCCAATTAACAGGGTGGAGAGCTTATACAAAGAATGTGATGAATAATTCTGGAACAGAAACCCATGCCTTCATTCACTGGTAACGACTGAGGCAGCAGTGTCAGAAGCTGTAACATGGCATCAAATTATTGTTGACCTGGACCACCGTAGCTGTAAAGTTCTTCAAACTGAGCAGCAGCAGGAGAGGACGCGTCAGAAGACTGTCCTGGATGAAATGTCAGGACGGAGCCAGGAGCCAAAGCCCGGGCTTGGTGCCCAGGCCATGAAACTTTGCAGTCTTTGAAAAACTAATTCTTATTACTGTAATCATACAATTACAAACGAAAATGGGAATCAAGATTGTTTCCATCAAAAGGTTCTCCTCCTGTTCTCCATTCCCACCCACCTTCCCATAATACCTCTTAAAGGGGGCATCTCTGGATGAGCTGACATAGAGATGGCCCTCTGACTTGGATCCAGACACAGGAATCTTCAACTGGGGGTGTAAAAGGAGAGATATAATTGGATATGGTGTTGTCCTCTCAAGAGATGACAAACTGATGCTTTCTAGAGCTAACCCTATAAAATTCAGTGATTATCCACAGAATCTGGTTGTTTTCTAACTTGAGCCTTGCTGGAGAATTCACCTGATTTTTCCTTCTGTCTCCCTCCAAATGTCCCCCCCTCTTTGGATGGTTTGAGGAGGTCAATGGCAGGACTGCCATCGACCACTGATCGCCATTGAGGAGGGCCTCCTGTCTGGCAATGAGGACTTATGCACAAAACTCAATGCTCTTAGTACTTAACAACAATTATTCAAAAATCCACTGTTAAAATAGAACAAACTACTGATACATGCAACAACACAAATTATCAAAAACACGCTGAGTGAAAGAGCCTTACCCAAGAGTATATAATGCATGATTCCATGTTCTAGAACAGGCTAAACTACGCTGGAAAAAAATGTCAGAAGAGCGACTGCCTTTGGAGGAGCTGGGGGATTGAGGGGACCAACTGGGAAGAGCAGGAGGGGCCTCCAGGGTGAGGGGAATAGTCTCCATCTAGACAGGGGATCAGTTACACAGGTGGATACATTTGCTAAAATTCATGAGCATAAGGGTGTTTGAAAATGAGATGGGTTCACGGACAAACAGAGATATGGCTAGAAGAAGAGGTGTGGAATAAAGTAAACTGAGCAAATTACTAACTGTAGGATCCAGGGAGCAGCTATATGGGCACCACAGCATAAATTCTTTCCTCTTTTCTGTATGTTTGAAACTTTTCATAATAAAACAGGAAAAAAAAAAAAAGTCCACTGTTTAAAAGGGGAAATTATTGGCAAATTGGTACACACTTTGGTCTGGACTACAAAGAACAGGCTCTCCGGAAAGTACGTGAAGGCTCATTTGGGAGAGACGACAAGGAGTTCTGGGTTAGGTCTGTGTCCCCAGCCAGCGTGGATGGCACTCATCCCTCTGGGGACACGGCGCAGACGCCACCACGCCCTGAGCCAGGGGAGTGGGCCCGGGGCCTCAGAGTGAGCTGCTGCTTGCTAATGCTCCTATTTAGAAAAACACTGAATGTAGTATTTTTGGTTTCTGAGTGAAAACTAAAGATGGTTTGAGCCTTGAGAACGGGCCACAATGTGGTAACCAGGAAGCCTGTCCTCGGGCGCCTCCCAGGGCCCTCCTGTGCCACAGGTGACGGCCAAAGGAACTTCCATGGGCTGAGCTGGCATATTTCACCCATTCCAACATGGCACCTAGAGAAAAAACTGCTTTGGTACACACACATTTGTGTTTTCCAAAATTCTCTCTTTCACTTATTTAAACACATTCTAAAGAAGACACAGGCTTTGGGATGGTGGCTCCACAGTCACCTAGTCACACTCAAACAACTCTTCAGGGTTCCACTTTTGGAATCAAGCTGTAGCTCTTCTCAGGGGGTTATAAAATTAAGCAACAGAGCACACCCTAGCATCTCTGCATGCTAAAGGAAAACCAAAAACAAAGGGAAAGAAAAGGGCACAAGTAAGTCGGATTTTGAAGAACAGCAAACACTGAGGGGTCAACATCTGAACTTTGGGCAGCGCATCTCTGCGAGTGGACAAGGCACGTCACAGGCCAGATGGTGCCAAAGAGTAAGCAGGAGTGTCTGCCACCAAAGTGTTCGTGAAGAGTGACCATTTCACATATACGCTTGGGGAAAAATCCTTCCACATGACAACTACCTCATGAACAACCAAATCCTCTCACCCTGGACAAAATACAGGAACTACAAATAGTGGACTTTGGGATAAGACAGCATGCGTTGTATACAGGCATCCTTACAAACAGCTGATTGTGAAGGAAGGAAGTGAAAAACCTGAGAGAATGTCAACCATACTCTATACACTGGAAGAGAAAGGGCTGGGGCAGCAGACCGTGAACTCCTGCCACCATGGAGTCACAGTGTTTGGTAGCAGCAGAGGCCCAGACCCAGCACCACAGCCAATACCATCCCGGTGCTGCCAAGGGCCCTGGGCTGCAGGGAAGCCCAGGGAGAAGCCCTCTCCACACAGCTGGAATGTGCTAGAAGACTGGGCCAAAGTGAAAGCCAGATCTGACCAGAGGAGGTTCCCCATCAAAACCACCATGGCGTCAACCACGCAAGGGGGCACTGGATCATGGAACTGATCCTGCATCAACCTGCCCTTAGCAAAGGCACCATCAGGCTTCCTGAGCACCTAAGCCGGGCCCTGTGCTCTGTGCTGAGAGACAGTGAACAACTGGACCCAAACCCTGGCCTTCCGAGTTCTCATGCTTGCAAGGATCCAGCCAGGTGACCAGAGATGGGGAAGTACAGAGGAGCCACACCACACTGTGAGGGATTTGGTGACAAAGCACATAAGGCCATCTGGCACAGGGCGGGCACTAAACACATATCCCCCCTTCCCTTTTCCCTCCTGGGTTCCTGTCTCACTCAGCGGCACTGCCATCTTCCCACTCACTCACGTTGAACATCAGAGCATCGCCTTTGCCTCATCCCTCTGCTGATACAAAACTGTTACCAGTCCCAGCACCTGGCCACAGTTGTCACCGGGCCACCAGGACAGCCTCCTCAGCCATTTCTCGTTTCTCCAGGGCACAGCACTGGCTGACGCTCTCACCACTGCATACCTCCTGGCCACAGTGCTCTCCCAAAGGTGGTTCCCTGAATCCAGTCCCTGCACACTGCTAATCTGCCTCAATTTTCCTTCTTTTAAAACCAGATCAAATATTTTTATCACAATACTTGAGCATGAATTGCTTTTGTAGTTAGAAAAAAATCCCAATAAAACTATTGCCATTAAAAATAATAAAAACAATACTAGCAAAATATAAACTAGGTCAGATCATCTCACCCTTATCCTCAAAATACTCCAGGGCTTCTGCTGGCCACTAACTCAAGCACGCTCGCCTCACAGAATGATGTCATGGCCTCGAGATGCCCCAGCCCATCCCACCTGCCCACACCCTCGGCAGCCTGCACCTCGGCTGAGGTGCCCTGGCAGGGAGCACAGCGACGTGCCATCTCGTGCATGCTGCTGCTCAGCCTGGCCTGCCTCTTCTCCACAGCAATCTCCCAGTGCTCCCCGCCTCTGGGCCTCCACCACAGCGGTTGTTTCAGCCTCTCTTATTCAGGAGTTCTAAACTGTGAACTCCCTGACAGCCTCCACGTCCCTGCACGCCCCATCCAGCCTGGAATCCTCTCTCTACCGCAGCACGTGCTCCACACACTTGTTACACAGAAGAACTAATGCATTTTACATTCAGGTGAGCTTTATCAGCTGAACTATAAAAGAGGGTAAGCTACAGCTGATAAAATGGACTGGCACTCCATGGAAGCAATGTCAATAACTAAGCTTTAAAACTGGAGTGTAAAGAGTTGCTTATGTTGGAATGAGCGTTGACGGGCTGTGGATGTACTTCAAGTTCAAAGTGGAAGCGAAGGCAAAGTACCACTGGCCACTCCTCCATGACTGTCGGTTCAGGACGGGGACATGAGTACAAACACTGCATTCCCTCCACATCCATTCCCCGGAAAGGAGGAAAAATGTATGAAAATAAATTAATCCACGGTGCTTTTGAAAAAGGTGCTACGTAATACCTAGTGGCAGTTTACAAAGTGGATTTTCCCACCCTCGACTTCCGCAGGACCCTGGCCTGCAGTTCCCAGGGAGCACGTTACCTGGGCATCGGCAATGTCCACGAAGTTGTACCTGTCGGTGAGGTGGAGATAGTGCACGCTGAGGGGAGGGCCCAGAGCTTCCAGAGCCTCGGGGCGGCTGTGCAGCTGCTCCAGCGCTGACTGGTAATAGGAAGCCCTGGAAAAAGCTTCTGGGGGAAAGACAGTTGTTCATTTACTTTTCTTTATTGAACTTGGTCAGGTGGACTCTCTGCAGAAAGTTAAACGATACAATTCAGGTACAGCGTGGAAACAAACTGATGTGCAGTTTATGGGTGGGAGAACAATTAGGAACCATCTACTCTAAACTGGCCATTTTTGAGACTCCAAAACCAAAGTGCAGAAAGTCAGTGTCTGTGGGGATGTGGCAGATGATCCTGGGCAAGGTCCTTGACCCGTCTGTGCCTCAACTTCTCCATCCCTCACTTCCTCGCCTTCTTCACTGCCTCATTTCTTCATCTGAGGGGTCTATCAGATCTTCTCTAACTTTGCTTACAGTTCTAAAGTCCTATGATCCTGTGGAAATTAATAAACAGAAACCTCATTAAACTGAGGTCAGGAGGGAAAAGGGAGAGCTTTCCTGCCCTAAGTTGGTAGCAGAGACCAACAGGAAGAAGAAAGACTTCCTCTTCTTGATTGGCAAGAAGCTCAGCCAATGAGAGATGGTCACAACTCAGCCAATGAAAGGCCACTACACTTGGAACTCTCAGTCTCCTCCAAGGCACTCTGCTTACAATAGCCCTCCCAACTTCCTCTTCCCATCTTGAAAAGTTTCTCTTCCCCTTGCTGCTCAGGACTTGCATGTGGTTTGCTATGGTTGCAGACCCTTAATTGCAATTCTTTGCTGATCCTGAATAAACTCAATTTTTCTGGAGAAATAACTGGCTATTTAAGGTCCACAATTCCATGACTTGCTCAAAGTGATACAGGTAGTCCACAGCAGAGCTGGGGCCTGCATCTATGACTCTTGACTTCTAAACACTGCTCCTTCCACTAAGATGACGGTCCTGATAAACCAGCATAAAATAGACCACAATATCCATAACAACAAAACGCATGGGCCAAGAAACAGGACATAAAGATGGTAATTTGTCAAGTTTATAGATTTAAGCCAACATTTATGTAGATAAAGCTAATAAACTACTCTCAGTTTCAGGAACGCTCCTGGCCCGATGGCATCTAGGAACTCCAGGAAGCACCTCCCTGACGTGTAAGGTATGACCAGCTGCCCCAGGGAGAGAGCAAAAGCAGGCTTCCCAAGTAGAGTTTTTGGTTCGGCAACAAGAGGAGCTCCCCTCCACGGCCCAGTCATAGCTATGGAAGGGAAAGGGCTTGAGCCTGGAGAGGACAGGGAGAAGGCCATCCTGTGCAGCTTCCCGGGACTGGGGCAGGTGGCAGCGGATGCTGCGGGTGTAAATGAGGTGCCAGCCATGACAGGCAAAGGAGAAGCAGGTGCTGGGTCCAGACAGCTAACCTTCACTGAGTGATTTCCAAGGCTGGGCATGGTTCTCAGTATTTCATATACCTCACAATTCTCAATATCTCACAGGTTGTCAGATTTATTTAATTTTCACAACTTTCTGCATAGGCACTAATATTATCCCTCATCGCACAGATAAGCTGACCGAGGCCCAGGAAGGTGATGGACTCCCCGACAAGGCCACATAGCTTGTCAAGAGCTGGAGCTGGGACTCAATGCAGGTAGAGGCTGCAGAGCCGACTCCAGCCTCCTAAGGGGAAAAGGCTGTCAGTCCCCTGCCCATGAAATGCGCCCATTCCTTTCGTATCCTGCCTCTGTCCCTTTGGCAGAGGGGAGCGGAGGCTGAGCTATCCCAGTCTGCATTATCCCTGGGAATGCTCCTCCTGGGCCACCTCTAGACCCAGGGCCCTCTGGGCCAACTCTGAAGGAAGGTGCGGAGAGGACACAGCGCTCTGTTTGCCTGTCTGCTGGTGAAACACCCTGGCAGGAAGTGAAAACGCTGCAGAGTCAGCGTGAGAAGCCAAGCTGGGCGGGCAGAAAGGAGCTTCAAAGAAGTCAGTCTAGAAAAACTGCTGGCTGCTTCGCAACCAGTAGCATTGAAATGACCTTAAATGTCTTGGCTGCTCACAATGATTGTGGCCTGTCTTTACAAATTCAAATTTGGGTACAGTGGGGCTGGAAGCAGCATCTGTCAGGGTTTTCCCATCCTGGACAGCTTTTATTTTGTGCTTTCGCCAGGGTCCCTTGCTCAAGGTCTCCTCCTCTACTCAATCAGCAGCAGAGAATGGGAGGGCAAACAGGCTGACGACACTTGAGAAACAGCCAGTGTTCTCCACCTGGGAACCATCTGGTCTGTCCCTTCCCTCTGTTCTTCGTGTAATCTTGGAAATCTTGACAGATCTCCTTGCTTTTTGCAAGACTTCTTACACAAATGAATCCTGGTCTTTTATCTGCATCTGGGGCTCCTGGAAAAACTGGGATTACAGGATAAGGGGGAAGCTATAGCCAATGGAATGGTGTACCAGCTTCTAAATACAGCCCTCCCCTCCTTTCTCTGATCTGCTTAAAGCATCGGAAGCATTTCCTTTGATGGAGAAACAGGGACAGGAGAACCAGGAGGCAGCCACGCCTCAGGCGGCTCACTGGACACTCACTCTGTATAAGGTAATATATCAGGGTGCAGCTCCCACCAGCCACCATGCTGCCAAAAAGGACCAGTTTCTGCAGAGGCATTGACATCCTGCTTCCTGGAGACTTAAAAAAAAAGAGGCGAATTTCTCGTTAGATTCAGGTTTGTGCCTGGATTGGGCCCCACAGGGAAAGGAAAGCTAAGGAGGAAGTGAGCAAGGAGGTGAGGCCACCTTCCCTCATTTGCTTCCTTGCAGAACACCAGGGCCGGTTCTGGAGCCAAAGCAAAAGTGCCCTCCCGAGGGTGGCCTGCATCCAGGACCCAGGCCATGGGGGTGACGGCCGAGCACAGAGCAAGCATTCAGCCCTGCCGTCCTGACAGACAGAACCCAGCCTGTGTGCCAAGTCCCTCACTGCCAGGAAGCACAACCACTTTGTCTCAGGCCGGCTGGTAAACAGGAAGCTTATCCTTTTGCTGCAATAGCTGGTCTTGTAAGCCTACGAATGGGCCAGAGTGGTCACTGGCTGCTTTCTTTCATATTTTGAAAGATGTCCCACCCCCTGGATGAGGAAACTGTGGTCATGACTTTCAGGCTGAATGAAGAGATGGAGAGGAGCCAGCTCAGCAAATTCAGCACACCCATACCACCCTGGCCTTAACTCCTGTCCCCTGAAAGCCCGGGTGGGGCTAGGAGCAGCATGTGGGCCTCGATGGAGCCAATTATCCTCCTTCCTGGTGGCCATTTACCACTGCTCACTCCCGGCCTGGGCCTCTCTGGAAGGCTGTAAGATACTCGGCCATAAAACAGAGTAGGACAGTGGCTGGGATCGGGGGTCACAAGTCAAATGCCCAGAGGGCCAGACAAGTCACATCAATGAGAGCTGACCTTGAAAAGTGAGGCACACACAGCCCAGCCAAGGGGCAGCTTCACCCGGCTCCAGCTAACTGCGGCCATGTGGGCCAAGTCTGGAAGGATCTTCCAGTTTTTCAAGAGGTCTTTTATGTGAAATTGCCCGAGTTCTAAATGTTGACAACCGCCCCAATTAAAAACAAAAAAAACCTAACAAAATACATTTGTGAGTCAGTCTTCCTGAGGACTTCCAGTCTGCTGTGACCACCCAAGCTGCATCAGGGTGTCCTCACCCGAGGTGAGATTTAGGTAAATTCCTCTTTGTCTGTCTTTGAAGCCATTTCTCCAAAAAGAAATGAGATTTGGGGCAGAGACGGAAATTTCAGCTTTAGTAAAGGAAAAGATGACTATAAGTGTTTATGTCCCCATTTGAAGATTTAACCTTAGATTTTATGTGCTTCTTTAGAAAATAAAGGCTTTAATGTGACCTAAAGGGGTCTGAGGCATTGCTGTGCAAAAGAACTGGGTAGAAAGCTAGTTCCTCCACCAGCCAGACCTGTGAGTCCAGATAAACACACTCTCACTATCCGCTTCGCCACCTTCTAGAATACGGAGAGTAACAACAACTGTCTACCTATCATTTCTGAAACCTGAGGCAAATGAATCCATAAGAAAGCCTGTTGGAGAAAGCTCTTCACGTGGATTATTCTTTCTAAGAACTGATAATTAAACACGTCCTTGGATAGGGCTAAAGTTGACCAGAATAATACTGAATCCAGATTTATGTATATAAAGGGTTTTGATCAACTTATCTAACTAGGGAGGTGAAGTTTTAGATCATTTTTGTCTTATTTACTTACATATACTGTTTTGCTCAACTAAGAAAAGGCTGCCGAAACCCCAGACAAACGTACTGCATCTGCTGTGAAAGTTTCGGCCGCTGCTGTATAGTACATAAGAGTATTTATCAGAGTGGAGTGTAAAGTCAATTACAATAATGTGATCTGGGAAAAGCCATTTAGTCTCATAATGAAAAGGGTCAGAGCATCTGCAAAGAATGCATTAGTCAGATCTTGCTTAATGTGAAGGGGAGCTCAGCAGGGTGGGGCAGTGAGCGCGAGTTACGCAGAGCCTCCCACAGGCTGTAGTTTCTAAAGGCAGCGTTGCGATGCAAGGGAAGAAGCATCCTGAACAACGCAAAGAACAGCACCCAGCCCTCATGTGATGTCACAGCCACAAGTGCCACCGAAGGCCAGGAGAAGCCCACCACCAGTCAGAGAGCAACTGTCACCTACTGTTCAACTTGAGGACACCCTCGTGGGTTCTAATGGGGCACTTGGTTTGGGAACATTCATTACCTTTTGCTACTTCGTAGCACAGCTTTCTTGAAAATCAAAGGAAAGTTGTCCTGCAATCAGATAAAGATTTTACATTAAAATCACTTTTTCAAACGCAATTCTCTCTGGTTTCTACTTTTATACAGCCAAGATGTATTATTAATCCAAGCTTCAGAACAGGAGCAAGAAGTTAAGTTTAAATTCTAAAACTAGCCTTGTCTGTAAAAGGCCCTTGTTTTCTCCCCTTTCTCTTTGGCCATATTAAGAAGAAAAACACAGCCTCTTGGTTTCCTGTCTATGCAGTGTATCTTTCGTTGCAGCAACCAGAAAATCGTGTGGGCGGGGGCGGCGCAGGTGTGTGACTGCAGCGCACACAATCAGGGGCCAGTCAGCCCCCGCCCACACAAGATGCTCTCAATACAAGATGTATACCATGGATTAAAACAGCTTCTCAAGGTTAAACAGAAACAATGGTATACTAAATGTAGACATAGCCTTTAATAATACTGATGATAACAGAGAACACATCATCTCTTACTATGATGTGCCTGGTACTATTCCAAGGACTGTACATATAATAATTCATTTAATTCTCACAACAACCCCATGAAGGAGGAACTACTGCTATCATCCCCATTTTACAGATGAGCAAACTGAGGCACAGAGGGGTTAGGAAAGGTGCCTGAAGTCACACAAAGAAGTACATAAGTGACAGAACTGGGATTCAGACCCAGGCAGTCTAGCTCCGGGGTCTGTGCTCTCAACCTCTGTGATACGCCAACTTTAAGATTTCTGCTGACTTCATAAATACTGAAATGTGAAAAGCAAATGTCTCTGAATTACAATATATTCATAACGTTTGGTGCAACAGGCCTTGTCAGGTATGCCTTCCCTACTATTTCTCCAGACGAGAGCATGGCATGTATTTGTACCTTCGTTCTTTCTTTCACTTAGCAAATGGTTGTTGAGGGCCTGCGCTGCTCAGACAGACAGTGCTGCAGAGAATACAGACAATTCACAATAATTAGAGCCATAGAGTACAGCTGTGCGGTTGGGCACAGCACAGCCCTAGCAGGGCGCCACTCACAGGGTAAATATCCTAGACTCATACATTAAGACCGTTTTCCAACAGTTGGAAGTTCTATAAAGTGTCTCAAAAAAGCTGAGGGGGAGCAGTCTTTTTCAAATTTGCACAAAGGCACCTGTGGGCGAGCAGCAGCCTGGTTAGTGCCACCAGACCCAGGTGTGGGCACCAGGAGAGGAAGCAACATCCGGGAAGCGGTCAGCCCTGCCCGGAGGGGATCAGAAGAGGTTTCACAGAGGAAACTGACTCTGAAAAGAGAAAGGGGAAGAAGTGGGAGAAGGGCTTCAGATCAGTGGAAATGGCAAGCAGTGGCAGAGAGGCAGAAACAAGAGGTGCAAAAGTATGGGGAGCCGGTGGGGAGCCACAGGAAATCGGTCTGGAAATGGAGGGAGTTACTGCTAAGAAAGGCCATCTACCCTGGGCTGCTGGGCTCCACTCTGCTGCTGAGGGGCTGCAGAAAGATCTCTGGGACACAGAGGTGGGCAGATGGGGAGGAGAAGGGATAGAGCAGGACAGCCAAGAGACCCTTGCAGCAGACAGCAGAACCAAGAGCTAAGACTGAAGTAGCCAGAGTGGATCAAAAGGATGATTTCTTAAAATATTTAGAATAATTCTTATTTATGTGCTAATTTGTACACCAGCTCATTCGAAAAAGGATGATGGGGCTAACAAGGATACACACTTCAGAAGAGAAGGAAATAAATGGATGAGGAAATGAAGACAAATGGAAAATAATTTTAAAAAGAGAAATACAGCTGGGGTAAAGTTAGTGCACAAAACCACACTCTGATGCAACAGGTACTTCCTCAAGGCAGCCACAGACTTGACACTGAGCTGCCAACCTGCTCAGGAGAAAGGGAAGCCTGAGCAGCTACAGGGCCCAGGGTGTCCATGGGGTCACATGAATCAGCAGCCAAGGAGGAAAACAACATTTCCTAATAGCACAAGAAGCCCGGGAAAGCTCTCTCCCACGCATGCTCAGAAAGGGATTCTCTGAAGCGGCTGGTGTTGCACACAACATCCCTAGTCTTTTTTTTAAGTTCACAATTTTCAAATGACTATTTTTATAACATCCCATAATGAAAGCCACAATCACAATCCAAGAAAAAACGTACACAGAATTTCACAAGTGGCCATAACAGTGAGGACTCAGTGGGACTCTGAGGGGCCACCTTGATTCAGTGGAGAGAGAAGGCAGTGACAATCCATCTGGTCTCCAGGGAGCCGCTCTGTGCATCAGAGGGGTGAGGGCTTTGGGAGCAGAAGGCAGAACAGGGGCTCAGCCCCGGCCCCTTCTTAACCAGCTGCAGTTCACCTGCACCATCAGCTGTCTTTTTGAAGAGAGTGTTCAGTAGACCCCTAACCTCACACACACACACACACAAAATCAAAAAGACAACGAGAAAGATTTTAGGCCACCTCCAGGAACGTTTTAGATCTAAGCTTCCTATAAGAATTGAAATATTTAAAATTTGATGTGAAAATCTGCAAAAAACTCAAACTCAGTCTGCTAGGCAGCCAATTAAGGGAAGATCTTTTTGCTTTACAGTCAACCAAGGGGAAAGGGTTGAGACCTGCTTTGAAAATTAAGGGGCTGGTTAACCACGGAAGTGGGGGAACGAAGTCCAGGCAGCGTCTCTCCAGAAAGCAGTCCTGTAGCTCTGCTCAGACACACAAAGGGTGACTTAGGCTCTCAAAGGCCAATGGTTAACAAAATTTCTTTGAAGTACAGAACCTCTTTCTGGAGCCAAAGTGCAATCTGTCAGACAGATGCTCTGGGCAGCCAAAGGGTTCCAGCCACAGGCAGCAGCTGACCAGGGAAGGGTGAAAGGAGTCAGGTGGTCCAATCTCAACTTCGCTGCACATTACAGTTTAAGAAAGAAACCAGATGTCCAGGCCAGACCCCAGATAGATTAAAATAGACTGGGGGTGGGATCCAGGCAATCGTGTTTTTTAACCTCCTCAGGTGATCCTAACATGCAGCCAAGCTTAGGAACCAGCAGTCTACGGGAGCAAAGCACAGAGAGTCAGCACACGGCCTGAGTTTCAAAGGCAGGTCAGGTGATCCTTTAGGGGCTCCTGGGAAGTTAGAGAATAGAAACAGCTATTGCTCTATCCACGCCACACACACTACCTCCCCACCGCATCTTGAGACATACAGAGCCTGTGGCAATAAACGGAACAGACTCCTCTTCCCAGGGATTCCGGTACTGGACAGGAGACAGACTACCCTCGGGCCAGGTGAGATGGTGGGAGCCTCAAGTAGAGATCTGCCAAGCCTCGAGATAAAATCCCTGAGCTTAATAAGAGGTGGGCTCAGGAGACTGTCACAGCAAGACAATCATCCCAAAGCCCAGCTGAGACAGATGGACCAAACTACAGACAAAAATCCTTGATTTTTAAGAGGCATTTTTCTCACACTGTAATATTTTTGAAATTGGGATATGTCTTACAAGCTGAGACTATTTATTAAAGTGACTCTTTTCTCTACGCTACCACATCCAAATTGGTAAAACTGAGGTTCATCTTAATATGCTAGAAGTGGGCATGATAAGAAGCTGAAGTAGGAGCAAGGCCAGAAGCCTGTCCATGACCCCAGGACCAGTGACCTCCCGGCAGGCCTGTTAACATCCCATGGTTCTCTCTCATTCTGAGCTTTGCTAGGGCAGACCCACTCCAGGCATAATCTACCCACTCGCTTCATTTCCTCTGGGTGACATATGGCTGGCCTGGCTTGTCCCACATTTGAGTGACGACTATGGGCCAGGGACAATGCAGGGTATTCTATAGGCACTACTACTATTTCTTACAATAACTGAAAGGTAGATATTATTTTTGCCTTTTTAGAGCTAGGCAGAAAGCCTCAAGAAAGGATCTGAAACTTGCTCATGGTCACGCAGCTATTCCACAGGAGAGCTTAAATGCACCTGTCTGACTCAGTCTTTCCACAGAGTGACAAAACCCACGTTACAGACCACGGATTTCAGAACAATCAGCGCCTCATACAGGTGGTAAGTGCTGTCCAAAGCCACGCCAAAAGTTCACAGGAGCCATCTGCCGGGAGCACATCTCCACTACTCTGTGAAATTGTTTTAATCAGTATATCCCCAAGTTATAATTTCAGGGGTCAAGACAAAACAAAGAGATATAAAATCTACTTAGCGACCACTAGGAGGAGAAGGAGAGAAGCGGTCTCCCCTGGTTGTCGACTGACACTGCCCACTGCTACTACCCCGCTGAGGACTGACTATACATCCTTCCGGCCTTTACAAAATCTAACCAGGACGGGGAGGAGAGGGAGTCACGCTTAAGAACACAGACACGAAAAAGTTAAGGCAGTCAGAATTAAAATTAGAATGAATGAATGATAAGGAACATAAAAACCAAAAAGACCAAACATAGAGGAAAAACTCAGAATTAAAGAAAAAAAGAATAGCAAAATAAAGAAATAAAAGAGGGCTAAACTTTAAAAGAATGAAATGCATTATATTTGAGATAAGGGAGTCAAAAAGGCTAACACCAAAAAACAAAAAGATAAAAGCATGTAAGTAAACATGATAAAAGATTAAGACAGAATTTAAAGAACTTAAATGTTCTCACCAAACACAATAAAATAAATAAACATGTGAGGTGCTGGATTTGCTAATGAACTAGACGGGAGGAATCCTTTCACAGTATGTATGTATATCAAATCATCACAGTGTACATTTCAAATATCTTACAATTTTATTTGTCAATTATACTTGGATAAAAATGAAAAAAAAAATGGTGATTATGTTAAAATGAGGCCGTTAGGGTGAAGCTCTAATCCAGTACGACTGGGGTCCTTATAAGAAGAGACACCAGGGGTGCACAGAGAAAACCATGAGAAGAGGCAGCAACAGGGAGACCATCAACAAGCCAAGGAGAGAGGCCTCAGAAGAAAGCAAACCTGCCCACACCTCGATCTTGAACTTCCAGCCTCCAGAAGTGGGAGCAAGTAAATCGCTGTTGTTTAAGCACACCGCCCCCTGCACCCAAACAACTAAAAGACTAAGAAGTTAAGCAGTTTAAATATTAAGCATAAAAACGTTAGTGCCAGCTTTTTAACCGAGTTTTGGCTCTGGAGTCTTAGCATAACTGAATACTCCTAGAGGAGAAACTTCGTGTGACCTTTTCCTCTTAACTCAGGCTAATCACGAGGCCAGCACCTGGCACGAGTGACTCCCCCCCTTGGTTAAGCTGAGTTAAGAAGGTTAATAAAGGGTTGTCCAATGTTCTTTTTATCAAAAGTATGTTAGTGATCCCAGGGAGACCATGACTACCTGGAGAGAGGGTCCCGGTGCCAATAAAAAGAATTAACATTTCTTAAAGATTAATAAAATGTAAGATAAAAAAAGACAACATCTAGTTTAAGAGGGCACCAGGCTACCACCTACTGATGGAATTTACAAATCCCATTTAAAACACCTATAAAGATACACATAAGAAAAGGCAGGGGGCTGGCTCCGCGCGAGTGGTTAAGTTCGCACGTTCCGCTGCGGCGGCCCAGGGTTCAGATCCTGGGCGCGGACACGGCACTTCTCGTCAGGCCATGTTGAGGCGGCGTCCCACATCCCACAACTAGAAGGACCTGCAACTAAGATATACAACTATGTACGGGGTGGAGCGGGGGAGGGGGGGTTTAAAAAAAAAAATGATTGGCAACAGTTGTTAGCCCAGGTGTCAATCCTTAAAAAAAAAAAGGAAGATTGGCAACAGTTAGCCTAGGTGCCAATCTTTAAAAAAAAAAAAAGAAAAGGCAGAAAGTAGAGTGTGCCTTGAACAATAACAACTTGGTAAAGTCTGGGAGAAATTTTCACTAACTCTAGTGTGAATGAAGACAGAGAAACATCCACGCAGGCTGCACCCTTGCCTCCGAAGGGGAACAGCACAGCTGCAAGCAAGGACACGCGAAGAGGGTTCAGCCCTTCACCTCTCTCCACCACTAGCACAGTTTCTGGGTTTGTAGCAATCAGGAAACAGGCTGGCCAGCCCACATTGGGTGAGTCTGACAGCCACTCTCCCTTTCCCACCCAGCAGCTCTTTTCCTATATCCATTCAGAGACTCCAGTCCTAGTAAGTACCACCCCGCAGTAAGTAGAGGCGGGGCTGGCACTGCCTCTAAGAACCAAGCGTAGTGGGAATAAAGAGGCATTATGCAGAGAAGGAAATGGAAGAAACTCAGATTAGGATAGATTTCAAGGAAACGAAAATGCAACAGCAGAACTAACATTAGCAAGGGAGAAAAATAGCAGAACTAACATGGCAGAAAAGCTGAATTCATAATGAGGAAGTTACATTCAAGAAGTTTTCCCATAATGTAGAACGACCAAAAATATGAAAATGCAGAGTGAGAAGATGACAAATGTAGCTTTCAGAACTAAGATCTATCAAACAAATCATTATACTTGCAGTTAAATGGACGATGAGATAAAACAAAAATTATACTAGAAGAAAACCTGACAGAGTTGAAAAAAAGACAAAAATGCACACCATGTTCCAGTTCCATTCACCAACACTTAGTGGCAAAAATTTTATATTACAGGGAAGAAAAAAAGAATCCAGTTCCCCAAAAAGAAGAACCTATAAAGGACAATGAATTCCCAAAGACAATGGAACAATAACAATAAATTCCTGAGAAGCAAAGAGTGTGATCCAAGAACTCTATAACCAACCCAACAGGATGAAGAGGAAGGCATTATAAATTTGGAAAGAAATCAGATATTATCGAATCTACATCAGATTCCTGAAACATGAGTTGAAGATATATTACATCTTACCAAAAAATAAATCCAAGTTCCCTAGAAATAATGGTATATTAGGACTGACAGCATGCACTGAAACCAATTAAATCGAAATAATTATTTATATAGTTATAAAATGAATGAAAACATGTACTACTTTTTAAAAAGAATATATACAATATTTAAATTTAAATTATGGCCTAAAATTCCAGATAATAACTAAATATAAAATGTGAGTAAAATCATGCTGAAGGCCTCCATTATCATAATTGAAGTAAAAGCACTGTCTTTTGTCTTGATGCTGATAGAGAAATGAATAGAATTAAAAGCACGAGGCAAATTCACCAAAGGAAATAAAAGCGAACAAGCCTCAACCGTAGGGACAATATTCACATCAATTAAAATAATAAATGTGAAGGGTTTAGATTCTCATTTTGTGCGAGGTAGCCTCCAAAGATGGCCCTCAATGGACCATACCTCCTTGTATTTACATGAATCTGGGCTGGCTCTATGACTGTCTTCAACCAACAGAATGAGGCAGAAGTGACACTGTGGGAGTTCCATGCCTCAGCTTTAAGGAGGCCTGACAGCTTCAACCTCAACACACTTGAGAGCCCTAATCTGCCATATAAGAAGTATGGTCACCCTGCTGGAGGGACCACATAAAAAGATCATGTGAAGAGGCCACTTGGCGAGGGAGACGGCTGAGATTAGACAGCAGACAGCAAGATAGGTAGATAGAGAGTTCAACAGATATGGATGCTACACTGTCAACATCCCACTTGAGCCCAGCCATCTCCACCAAGGCACTAGCCATGTGAATGAGCCATCGTGCACGTGCTAGTCTAGGTGGGCCACTAGATGACCGCGGGACCAGCAGAATATCCATGGAGCAGAAGAACCATCCAGCCATGAATCACGGGAGAGAATAAAATGGTTCTAGTTTGAAGCCACTAAGTTTTGAGATGGTTTGTTACGAAGCAATAGAAAACCAAAACATCTTTTAAAAGCTTTTCTGAAAGTATTTTTAAAAATCTCTTACATATGTTACTTTTAAGGCTTAAAATAGAAGACTTGCATTTTTAAAAATCTCTTATAGAGGTTATTTTTAAGACTTAAAAATAGAAGACTTGGCATACCCAAACAAAAACAAAGCAGGGCAGACACCTTCAAAGAGTAGAATTCAAGGCAAAAAGCATTTAATTGGGACAAAGATAGACAAAAATATAATACTTATGAACACTAGTAGCAAACAACATAAAACAAATATATAAAGCCAAAGACTACTAAAGATATTTTTTTAAAAAAGGAAAACTATAGTAGGAGACTAACATGTCATTTTCCATCTTTAACAAATCCAATAACAAAAAAGCAATCAAGAACAGAGAATCTGAATAATTTTTTACCTTGCAAGGCTCAGTGTGTGTACGTGTGTGCGTGTGTTTATCTGTGGACACATCTTTGAACACACTGAGACTCTCCAGTGTCTAGCAGGTGGCACTTATCCCATGAGCCTTTGTGGGACTGACAGAGAAGTCCTCCTGCTCCCGCTGCCCAGTCCTGAAATGACTTCCTGGAGAAGAAATCTGTACGACTCTTGAGAGGGCAGAGCAAGTGTAGCTCAGCAATGACATCTTAAACCAATTCACCTGAACCAGAGTGGAAACTCATCTCACACTATCGCGAGTGGCTATTATCCTTAATTTTGAAGATTAAAATGGCAAAAATTTGAACTTGAGTTTTAAATAAGAAGACTGAAGAACTTAAGTCAGCTGAATGCAATTTTCAATAAAAATACAACAAACTAAAAATGTTAACAGTTGTTATCCATTCACTCAATAAAGAAATATTTGTCAAGTGCATCCAAAATACCAGGCACCATGCTATGCACTGGGAATACGGCACAGAACAAAACAGACAGGTTGCCTGTGGACTTTACACTGTAGTGGAAGGAGACAAACAATAAACAATAAGATTATTTTAGTTAGCGATAAATACTCTGGAAAAAATAACAGTGTCCAGAGAATAAGAAGACAAGCCACAGACTGGGAGAAAATATTTACAAAAGACATCTGATAAAGGACTGTTAGCCAAAATATACAAAGAACTCATAAAACTCAACAATAAGAAAATGAACAACCTAATTCAAAAATGGACAAAAAATCTGAACATCTCACCAAAGAAGATATACTGATGGCATCAAAGCATATGAAAAGATACTCAGTGAAATATGTCATTAGAGAATTGCAAATTAAAACAATGAGATACCATTATGTACCCATTAGAACTGCTAAAATCCAAAACACTGACAACACCAAATGCTGGATGTGGAGCAACCACTGCTGGTGCGAGCGCAAAATGGTACATGCACTTGTTAGACAGTCTGACAGCTGCTTACAAAGCTAACCTACCTACCTAAATAAATACATAGATAAATAAGTAAATAAATGTGACATGCTAGAATACAAAAAGAGGAAAGAGCAATTTTAGCTGTGGTGTGAGGGAAGGCCTTTCTGCCAAGGTGACATTTGAGTTGAGATTGAAGGAGTAACTTGAAAACAAGGGGAGGGGCAGGAAGGTAGGCTAAGGCTAAGGCTAAGGCGGCCATTAACTTGGTATCAAGCAGCAGAAAGGAGGCCAGTGCGGCAGATGAGGGCGGGCAGGTGGGCAGCGTCTTATCAGGCAGATCTTTTTAGGGTGTGGTAGGGAGTTTGGATTTTATTCCAAATGTAATAAAAAGCTGCTGAAGGTTTAATCAGAGGATGAAATAGTCTGGCTTTGTTTTTTTTTTTCTTAAAGATTTCTCTAGAAGGGGCAAGAATAAAAGCAGGAAGTCCAGTTAGAAGGCTGCTGTGGTATTCCACACCAAAGATGATGGCAGCTGGAGTAGCTGGCAGCGGTGGAGAGGCAAAAAAGTGAACAAACGTGCCATATGAAGCAGAACTACCAGGATTTGCTGATGAATTGGATATTGGAGGAAGGGTGAAGGACAAGGCCCGTGGCAGAGTGATTTCACAAAGTTTATCATTATTATCCTTAAACCTGCTTGCAAATATTTTGAGCATTCAAAACTACCATCCAGTTAGAATAGAAATGATACAGTCTTGGTAGAAAGCTTTAAATAGTAAACCGCAATTTTTAAATCTGATTACTCACGATGTCTCATCTGTTTGAACAAAATATATTTCAAGGCCATTCTCTTATAGACTTGAAAACATAGTAGGAAGATATTCAGCATTTGTACAATATTCAGTAAGGGTTTGCCTTACTCATAGTCACTTGCAAAATGGCTATGAATCAAAATTTCATGTAAGAGACTCTGATTCATAACCATTTTGCAAGTGAGTATGAGTAAGGCAAACCCTATTAAACATTTACTTCAGCATTTCTATTAAAAGCCTCCATTTTAGAAAAAGTATTTAGAAAAATAAAATGATTTGTTATCAGTGATTAGAAGCGGAATCTGGGAGGTTTGTGGTTGACCCTACCCTCCCTGAAACTCTCCTTTATTCTCACAGACAGCTCTCCAACCTGCTGTCCTTCCCCTCAGGCCAGTCCTCCTAAGCTGCTCCCTGCAATCTCCACTCCTCGGTCCGTTCCATTTCTCCCTCATCCTGTGCCATGGGCTGAACTGTGTCCCCTCACCTGCCACAAAATTCTTATGTTGAGGCCCTAATGCCCAGTACCTCAGAATGTAACTGTATTTGGAGATAAGGTCTTTAAAGAGCTAATTAAGTTAAAATAAGGTCTTTAGGGCAGGCCCTAATCCAATTACAACCGGTGTCCTTATTAGAGGAAATCTGGACAGAGACATGCAGGTCAACTGAGGGACCATGTGAACACCAAGGGAGAAGGCGGACACCTGCAAGCAGACAGGCCTCAGATGGAACCAACCCTGACAACACCTTGACCGTGGGCTTCCACTCTCCAGAACTGTGAGGAATAAATTTGTTGTTTAAGCCACCCAGTCTGTTGTATTTTGTTATGACAGCCCTGACAAACTAATGCACTCTGTGTACCCTCTTCTGCCCCTCCTTCCGTCCCCAGCCCAACCTTCAGCTAAGATCTTATTCGATGACTTAGCTTCAGTCTACTAAGATGATTCCCCAATCTCTGTATCTAGGCAAGGCATCCCTTCTGCGCTTTAAACTGAGTCTCGAATAAACACTTACACATGTCCGCAGGGGAGCTCCTTCCTCTACTCTCCTCTACCCCATGCCCGCTCTCCCCTTCCTGCACTCCTTCCTGTGGTGGATGGAACCAACCCAGCTGCCTAAGTAAGATACCCAGGAGTCATCTTCATAAAAACAAAAATAGCTACCATATATTTGCTAAACATGTACAAGCTTTATATGCATCTTCTCAAAACAACTAGAACTCTCAGATACTGCTGGTGGAGTGGAAGTTAGTAAAAGGACCATGGAAATTGTTTGACAGTATCTATTAAAGCTCACGCACATATCCAATCACCCAGCAATCCCACCCCAAGATATTTGTATAAGAGAAAAACATACATGCATCAAAAAGCACACACAAGAATGTTAATAGCCGTGTTATTTATAATAGGCCCCAAATGAAAATGACAGAATGGACAACAAAAACAACTGTCATATATTCATACAATGGCACAAAATACAGCAATGAAAATGAACAAGTGAGAGGAAACCTCAGAAACACAATACTGGGCAAGAGAAGTCTGGATCCCAAATATTGCACAGTGAATAATTTTCCATGCATAAAATTTTTTCCTCTCCAAAGTTGTCTCTCTTTTTTTTAATTGTGGTAAAAAACACATAACATAGAGTGCTATCACCAAGAGGGCAAAAGTGAGAGACCCCAGCCTCTGTCCCCCAGCAAAGAATACCAATTAGACAGTTTTTCATGAACAAAAGGAGCCTGGGAGACCTCAGGAGTCCATCTAGGAAGCTTCAGCAACACAGAAGACAAAAAAGCCTGAAAATAACTGCACAAAAAGGGGAAGAGGAGGGGCTGGCCCAGTGGCATAGTGGTTAAGTTTGTGTGCTCCACTTTGGCAGCCCAGAGTTCGGATTCCCACTGCAGACCTACACACTGCTCATCAAGCCATGCTGTGGCAGCATCCCACATACAAAATAGAGGAAGCTTGGCAACAGATGTTAGCTCAGGGCCAATCTTCCTCACCAAATAAAAACGGTAAGAAGAAAGTTTCCTTTTTCCTGCATCAGCCCATCTTAGCATCAAGAGGGAATTCCCCAGGGGAACAGAGTTCTCCTTGCAGGAAAAGAAAAGCAGGGTGAGAGACTAGCTTTCCCAGCCTTTCAGGGCACTGCATAGAGGACCTGCTCCGATGTCACCCCACCCAGATACCAACAAAGCTGACATGTATAGAGAGACCTAGGAACAAGAAGGAAGGGCAGGGCTACCAATATCAGCCACGCGGCAGGAGTAACACGGTTCCCAGGGGCCTGGGCCTGTTCCTCAGAGGAACCCAGCAGCCTTCACCACTGAGGACGACCACAAGCCTTGTGGACACTGCAGATATCAGCAGCTTTCATCACCGAGGACCTCACTGTAGACCCCAGCAGACTGCTCCACAGAGGACCCCAGGAGCTTTCACCACTCAGGAAACCAACAGCCAGCACAGCTGCTACGTACCCCCTGCAGATTTCACTACTGAAATTTTCAGCCACAGGTTTTCATGTTCACAGACAACAGCTGCCTAAGTCCCTCCCACTCCCTCCCCTCCTTCCCACTAGAGCTTAGGATCCGCACCAGCAGCCAGCTCTGGCTCCTGTAGCGGCACACAAGCAAGACGCCAGCCTAGACTCCTGTGGCCAACCCTCACCGCCGTGCGTTCACCTCTGGCTAGCCCTTGCAGCCACACACATGCACACCAATAGCTAAGGCCCCCACAGCTGCTACTGGGCCCGGATAAGGTTCTGACCCCCGTCACTGGCCTGCAAAGCTGTGCAAACCAGGACCTAAGCCCTACAGTGCACCTTTAGACTGCTGGCTCTGACTCCCATCACAGGCCTCCAATGTCATGTGCATGCCTGCAGCAAGCCCCTGAAGCCACACAAGTGTATGGTGACAGCCCAGGTCCCCACAGCTACTTGGGCATCCAGAGCAGGCCCCAACTCCTGTCACTGGCCTGTACCACCACATGTGCCCAAGATAGCCCCAGCAGCCACATCCCTACACCCGCCTGCCTTGATTCCCAATACCAGCTCCCAAACCATACAAAGCCCTGTGGCTAGCCCCCGCAGACTCACAAATAAACGCCAACAGCCAAGTCTCCTAGAGTTGGCCTGAGACTCTGCTGCTGAACCCCTGGTCTCACCACTGCACATGTAACTGCAGCTGACCCTGCCCACACAGGCACCTGCAGCTGGCCCCTGCAGCCAACTGTGTCTATACCACCAACTCCAGCCTCTACCACTGCCTGCCCTGGTACCTAGCCACTGGACCTAGAAGCACCACTGAAGACTTCAACAGGCCTTGCAGCCACTGTGGACCCTCTCCAGCCCTCCCCAAGGATCAAAGAGTTGTCAATGTAGTAGACTCCTGCTGCTTGAGCTGACAAGACACCATGTACCCCGAGGCCCAGAGCTGCCCCACGCCCCTGCACTTGGCGCCTCTGCACCATGAGACCCAGGTTCACAGCACACTCCAGTGTGCCCCCACCTGCAGGTGAAGGTCTTTCCTTACTGAAGTCAGTCTATAAAGCCTGGAAGAAGAGATCACTTCTTCAAATACACAGATACCTATGCAAGACTATAGTGATCACAAAGAAACAAGAAAAAATGACATCACAAAAGAATCACAGTAAGCTTTCAGTAACCAACCCCCTAAACATGGAGATACATGAAGTGCCTGACACTGAATTTTTAAAAATCGTTATAAAGACGATCAGAGAGCTGTAAGAGAACACTGATAAACAATTTAACAAAATCAGGAAAACAACACAGGAACAAAATGAGACATACACAAAGGGACAGAAATCATAAAAAAAGAACCAAACATAAATTTTGGAGATGAAGAATACAATCACAGAATTGAAGAAGTTAATAGAAAGCTTCAACAGCAGACTCAATCAAACAGAAGAAATAATCAGTGAACTCAAAGACAGGACATTTGAAACTATCCACTCAGAGGAACAAAAGGAAAAAAGAAAAAAAGAAATGATGAAAGCCCATGGAACTTCTGGGACACCATTAAAAGAAACAAATGATGTATTATGGGAGTCCCAGAAGAGGAAGAAGAGAGGGAGGAAAGGCAGAAAGATTTTTTAAAGATATGGTGGCTGAGAACTTTCCAAAATGAGGAGAGATTTGGACATGTAAGTTCTTGAAGCTCGAGATCTCTAGACAATTCAATCCAAAGATATCTTCTCCCAGATACATTATAATAAAACTTTCAAAATTAGGAGACAAAGAGAATCTCAAGAGCAGCAAGAGAAAAGAAGCTTTTCTTTTCACTTACAAGGGAACCCCCAAAGGCTATCAGTGGATTTCTAAGCAGAAACTTTACAGGCTGGGAGAGAGTATGATATATTCAAAATGCTGAAAGAAAAAACCTACCAACCAAGAATACTTTATCTGGCAAAGCTGTCCTTCAGAATAAAAAAGAGGTAACGTTCCAACACCAAAAAAAGCTGAGAGAGTTCGTTATCACTAGACCTGCCTTACCAAAAATGTTGAAAGAATATCGTTAACCTAAAAAGTAAGGATGCTAAGTAGTAACATGAAAGTATGAAACACACTGGTAAAGTTAAGTAGTCAAATTCAGAAAACACGAATACTGCAATATAGTGGTGTGTTAATCACTTAACTCTAGCATAAAGGTTAAAGGATAGAATTATTAAAAAGAACTATAGCTATAATAATTTGTTAATGGATATACAACATGAAAAGATATAAATTGTGACAACAGAAACATGAAATATATGGAGAGTAAGAGATTTCTGTATGTGATTGAAGTTAAGTTGCAATAAGTTTAAAACAGACTGTTACACTTATAAGATATATTATCAATGCCTCATGGAAACCACAGGGCAAAAACCTACACACATATCACACACACACACACACAAAGGGAGCCAAAGCATACCACTATGGAAAATTATCAATTCAGAAAGGAAGGCAGTATGAGAGGAAGAAAAGAACAAAGGAACTACAAAACAGCCAAAAAAAAAAAAAACTAATAAGAAAGCATTAATAAGTAATTACCTACAAATAATTACTTTAAATGTAAATGGATTAAATTCTCCAACCAAAGGAATAGAGTGGCTGTATGCATTAAAAAAAAACAAGACCCAACTATTTGCTGCCTACAAGAGACTCACTTAAGCTTTAAGAATACATATAGGTTCAATGAGAAGGAATGTAAAAAGATATTTCACACAAATGGAGACCAAAAGAGAATAAAGATAGCTATACTTATATCACACAAAATAGACTTTAAATCAAAATTGTAATAAGAAACAAAGAAGATCATTATATAATGATAAAAGGGCCATTTAATCAAGAGAACATAACAATTGTAAATATATTGCACCCAACATTGGAGCATCCAGTATACAAAGCAACAAAGGAGTAAGTAGATAACAATACAATAATAGCAGGGGACTTTATTGTCCCACTTTCCAATGGATAGATGATCCAAACAGTAAATTAATTTGGAAACATGGGACTTGAAATATGCTTCAGACCAAAATGGACCTAACAGACATATACAGAACATCCCATTCAAAAGCAGCAGAATACACCTTCTTCTCATGTATGCACAAAACATGCTCAAGGACAGATTATATGTTCTGTCAAATGACAGGTCAAAAAACAAGTCTTACTATATTTAAAAAGACTGAAGTCATACCAATCTGACTACAATGCTATGAAACTAGAAGTCAATAAAAGGAGGAAACCTGAAAAATTCATGAATATGTGAAAATTAAACAACACACTCCTACACAACCAACAGGTCAAAAAAGAAATAAAAAATTATCTTGACACAAACAAAAAAGGAAACATAACATACCAAATTTATAGGATGTAGCAAAAGCAGTTCTAATAGGAGATTTATAATGATAAATGCCAATATTAAAAAAAAATAAAGATCTCAAAAAAAACACCTAACTTTATACCTTAAGGAATTACAAAAAGAACACACTAAGCCCAACGCTAGCAGAAGGAAAGAAATAACAAAAACCAGAGAAGAAATAAATAAAAGTGAGATCAGAAAAACAATAGAAAGGCTCAGTGAAACTAAGAACAAGTTTCTTGAAAAGATAAAATTGACAAACCTTTAGCTAGACTAAGAAGAGAGATGACTCAAATAAATAAAATTAGAAATGAAAGAGACATTACAATTGATACTACAGAAGTACATAGGATCATGAAGACTACTATGAACAATTATATGTCGAAAAATTAGATAACCTAGAAGAAATAAAATTTCCTAGAAACACACAATCTACCAAGAATGAATAAGGAAGAAATAGAAAATCCGAACAGATGCATAATGAGTTAAGAGCTTGAACTGGTAATCAAAAACCTCCCAACACAGAAATGCCCAGGATCAGATAGCTTCACTGGTGAATTCTACCAAACATTTAAAGGAAAATTAACACTAATACTTCTCAAACTCTTCAAAAAATTGAAGAAGAGAGAACACTTCAAAATTCATTCTATGAGGCCAGCACTACCTTGATTCCAAAGCCAGATAAGACTACAAGAAAAGAAAACTATAGATGAATATCTCTGATGAATATAGATGCAAAAATCCTCAACAAAATATTAAAAAAACGCATTTAAGAACACATTAAAAGGATTATACACCATGACCAAGTGGGATTTATCCCTGGGATGCAAGGATGCTTCACCATAAGCACATCAATAAGTGTAATATATCACATTAAAAGATGAAAGATAAAAAAATCACAGGATCACCTCAATAGATACAAAAAAAGCATTTGACAAAATACAATATCCTTTCATGATAAAAATCCTCAACAGATTGGGTACAGAAGAAACATACCTCAACATAATAAAGGCCATATACAATAAACTCACAGCTAACATCGTACTCAACAGTGAAAACCTGAAAGCTTTTCCTCTAAGATTAAGAACAAGACAAGGATGTCCACTCTTACCAGTCCTATTCCAATTGTACTGGGAGACCCAGCCAGACCAATTAGGCAAGAAAAAGAAATAAAAAGGCATTCAAATCAAAAAGGAAGAAGTAAAATTGTTGTTGTTTGCAGATGATATGATTTTTTATATAGAAATCCCAAAGACTCAACCCAAAGACTGCTGGAACTAATCAATGAATTCAATAAAGTTGCAGGGTATAAAATTAACATACAAAATCAGCTGCATTTCTATATACTAATAATAAAACATCTGAAAAAGAAACAAAGGAAACTATCCCATTCCCAACAGAATCAAAAACAATAAAATACCTAGGAATAAATTTAATAACCAAGCAAGTGAAAGATCTGTACAAGAAAAACTACAAGACTTTGCTGAAAGAAGTTGGAGAAGAAACAAACAAATGGAAAGATATCCCGTGTTCATGGATCAGAAGAATTAATCTTGTTAAATGTCCATATTACCCAAAGCCATCTATATGTTCAACGCAATTTCTACCAAAATCTACCTGGTATTCTTCACAGAAATAGAAAAAACAATCCTAAAATTTTGGGCAAACACAAAAGACCCTGAATAGGCAAAGCAATCCTGAGAGAGAAGAACAAGGCCAGAGGCATCACACTTCCTGATTTAAAACTATACCACAAATCGAAGCAATTAAAACAGTATGGTTTGGCATAAAAATAGACGCATATACCAGTCGAACAGAACAGAGAGCCCAGAATTAAACTCCAACATATAGAGTCAATTAATATTCAATAAGGGAGCCAAGAACACCCAGTGGGGAAAGAATACTCTCTTTAACAAATGGTGCTGGAAAACTGCATAAATACATACAGAACAATGAAATTGGACCCCTATATTATACCACTCACAAAAATTAACTCAAAATGGATTTTCAAAGACTTAAACACAAGACTTGATACCATACAACTCCTACATGAAAACATAGGGAAGAAGCTCCTCAACATGAGTCTTGGCAATGATTTTTTGGATATGATACCAAAAGCACAACAACAAAACCAAAACTCAATAAGTGGGACTACACCAAACTTAAAAGCTTCTGTACAACAAAAGAAATCCTCAACAAAATGAAAAGGTAACCTGCAGAATGGGAGAAAATTTTTGCAAACACATATCAGATAAAGGGTTAATAGTCAAAATATATAACAAACTTATACAATTCAAAAACAAAAAAAATCTGATTAAAAAATGGGCAGAGGAACTAGACATTTTTCCAAAGAAGACATGCAAATGGCCAAGAGGTACATAAAAAGATGTTCAACATCACTAATAATCAGAGAAATGCAAATTAAAACCACAATGAGATATTACCTTACATCTCTTAGAATGGCTATCATCGAGAAGACGAGAGAACACACGTTAGTGAGAATGTGGAAAAATGGGAACCCTTGTACACCGTTGGTAGAAACGTAAATTGCTTTAGCCACTACGGAAAAAATATAGAAGTTCCTCAAAAAATTAAAATTAGAACTACCATAAGATCCAAAAATGCCACTTCTGGGTATATACCCAAAGGAAATGAAAACAGGTTATTGAAGAAATATCTACACTTCCATGTTTATTGCAGCACTATTCATTATAGCCAAGATACAGAAACAACCCAAGTGCTCATCAATGGATGAATGGATAAAGAAGACATGGTGTGTGTATATATATACACACACACATATATACACATTTATACACAATGGAATATTATTCAGCCATGAGAAATAAGGACAACCTGCCATTTGCAACAACATGGATGAACCTTGAGGACATTATGCTAAGTGAGATAAGTCAGACAGAGAAAGATAAATACTGTATGATATCACTTATACCTAAAAAAGATATAAATCTTTTTGGAATTTATGGAATCTAAAAAAGCCAAACTCATAAAAACAGAGAGTAACTTGTGATTACCAGGGGACGGAGGGTGGGGGAACAGGACAGACGTTGCTTAAGGGTACGAACTCCCAACGAGTAGCAAATGAGTCCTAGAGATCTAATGCACAGTATGGTGACTATAGACAACAATGTTGTCTCATAACCACAAACTTGGTAAGACATTAGATCTTAATTATTCCAACCACATAAAGAAAGGATAATTATGTGATGTGACAGAGGTGCTAATCATTGCTACAATGGCAATCATATTATAATATATAAATGTATCAAATCAACATGTTGTACACCTTAAATTTACAGAATGTTACACGTATATTTCAATAAACAAAAAAAGACAGATAACGACAAGTGTTGGTAAGAATGTGGAGAAACAAACTCTTCTACATTGATGGTGGGAAGGTAAAATGGTAAAGCTGCTGTGGAAAACAGTTTATTGCACTTTTTTTTAAAAGAAAGGCAGAGAGCCATATGCCGTGCCTCATTTGGATGTGCCTGGAGTCTGAGAAGCTTGACTCCGTACGTTCTCCTACAAATGGACCTTGGTAGTTTGTTGGCAGGTTGTAGCAGGGAAGCATAGCTACCATATACCCTTGACCGAGGAACGGTCCTCCTCTATCGGGGAAAGTCATCCTCTTCGACTGAGCGCACAGCTTCGGGAGGGACACCTATGGAGTGGTGAGGGAGGAAGGGGACACCTTCCTAGCCAGCCAGATCAGCTGAATCCACCCTGACAATCAATGAGGTGACAGATGTTGCAGCCAGATTGCCCTCGCATCCCAAAACAGTTTTGAAGTTCCTTCAAATGTTCAACATAAAGATTTTAAAATATGACTCAGCAACTACACTCACAGGTATATACCAAAAAGACCTGACAACAGATGTTCAAACAAAACTTACACAAGAATTTTCAAACTGGGAGAAAATAATTCTTATACCTATAACCACCCAAGAAATAGTATCCAGAACATATAAGTAAGTCCTACAAACCAATAAGAATAAACAACCCAAAAGACAAAAAGAGCAAGAAACACAAACAGACATTTAACAGAAGACTTATGTCAGTAAAGGTGAAAAAAAGGTGTTTAATCTTTTAAAAACAAAAAAGTGTTTAATCTCATTAATGTTCAGGGAAATGTAACTTAAGACCATAGAATAACTGTATATCCATCAGAATGGCAAAAATTAAGAAATATGACAATGCCAAATGTCGGCAAAGATGCAGATCACTGGGAATACTCATACACCACTGATCGAATAGAAACTGGTACAACCACTGTGAATCCCAATTTTGGATATCTTGTGAAATTTAGCATTCACATATCCTAAAACCCAATAATTCCACTCCTAGATATAGGCCCTAGAGGGCATATATTTGGGTACATATGCAGGAGGAAACGTACAAAATATTGTTTATAGTAGCATTGCTCAAAATAGCAAAAAACTGGAAACAATTCAAATGCTTACAAATAAATATATGGTGATGTATTTACACAAAGGAATACCAGCAACAAAAATGAATGAACTGCCACTAAAGGCAACAACATATAGAAACACAACATGAGTATTAAAAAAAAATAGCAAGAATACATAACATTTTTGTAAAACTTCAAAAATAAGCAAAACTAAACTATATATTGCTTAGGGATACTTAAGTTTGTGATTTTAAAAAGGCAAGGAAATGATAAACAAAACAGGATAGCAGTGTTTCTGACGGGAAGGTTAGAGGGGAGGACAGGAAGGAACACACAGGTAGACAAATAGTGGCCCCCACGGTCTTCAGCTGGGCCTGAGAATTAAATTGACTTAAGAAAGATTAACAGGTGAAACGGGCACAAATTTTATTTTTACACGCACATGGAAGTCTCCACAAGAAAATGAAGACTCAAAGAATGGGCAAAACCTAAGTGCTTATATATCAGGTTGAACAAGGAGAGGCAATTGTGGGAAAGTAACTCAAATATATGGCAAGACCAAAAAAGAAAGATAGGCGTTATTTTAACAAGGTCTGTTTGTACAGAATACTCAGTCTCAACTCCTGTGTCTGGTGATAAGAATGTTTCTTTCCTCCTGGTATAGGGAGGGCATCTTTCACATGGCAGTTTTATCTCTTGCTTTCAGAAAAAAAACGGGAGGTCAGAGCATCCTTCTTCCACCTTCTGTTTTTCAAGTGCCTTAGCTCAAAGTAATCCTTATGCCAAAGTGGCATATTTTGAGGTGGCGTGTTCTGCCACTCTTCAAGAGTATTGATTCTCAAATTGTTCTTACATTGAGTGACCGGTTCACAGAAAGCCATAACTTATATATGTGATACATAGAGTCTTTTGCATGTATTAAATAGTACATATTTTTTAAATATAAAAAAATTTTAAAAATATAAAATAATAATACATTAGCTCTGTGCCAAACATATAGTAGATGCTCAAGAAAGGTTAACTATTTTTATTGAGAGGAGTAAGCACTTACATAAAACAATAGAATTCAATCAAGTATAAGCTGCATGTTCTCAATAAAATGGGACTTATTTTTTAAGGATAAAAAAGAATTTGAGGAAATAGACCAAAATGCTAACAACGACTACTTCTGGGGGATGAGAGGCAGAGTAAATTAATTTTTTCTGGATCTTCATACTTCCCTGTACTTACAAATCTTCTGCATTAAGCATGCTTAAACTACTAAGAGTGACAGCCCTACCAAATGGAATGGCCAATGAGTATAACACCTGACGCATATTATGCACTTAAAAAATACCTGTCACAATAATAAAGAAATGTAAATATCTCATTTCTACCATATTATCAAACTACTAAATGGCTTTCTTTGCCATTTTATCCTAGCAAAGTGACTCAAAGACCAATACAGGATATATTCTAAAGGTTCCACACAGTTCTTGGGCTACTCTGGATAGATTATCTAACTCACCATTCAGTTAGCATTTCACAAAGACTGCAGAAACACAGGAGTGAGGCTAAATATTTAGTCCATTCTTTATTTAATCTCTCTGGGCCTTATTATTCCAGCTGTAAACCCCAAACAGTACTGTTACGAAGACTGACGGAGATAATACCATGGAAGCAATTTTGTAGTCTGTAAAGAGCAAGGCAGTTGTGAGTTGCTCTTATCCTCCTATGCTGTGAATATCTTGGGGGCATAATCAGCTCTTTGTAACTCCAGTAACTATGAGAGTTTCTGAAATAAAAAAGGAGCTCAATAATAGCTTCTTAAATAGAATTTTTAAGTATGTCTTACTCCTCCCCCACCCAATAATAGCTCTAACACTTCTGTTTATAGATTATAAATCTTCAATGAACTAAGACGGTCTTTGATAAAAATCAGAATTATTCTTAAAATTCAGCTCTAAGTAGGGCTGGCCCCATGGCCGAGTGGTTAAGTTCGCGCGCTCCGCTGCAGGCGGCCCAGTGTTTCGTCGGTTCGAATCCTGGGCGCGGACATGGCACCGCTCATCAGACCACGCTGAGGCAGCGTCCCACATGCCACAACTAGAAGGACCCACAACGAAATATACAACTATGTACCGGGGGGCTTTGGGGAGAAAAAGGAGAAAATAAAATCTTTAAAAAAAAAAAAAAAATTCAGCTCTAAGTAAACTTTTCTTATGTTTCATGTGTTCTATCTTCCTAACAAGACTCTACGTTTACCTGGAAGTAGAAATTGTGTTACTCGTCTTGGGTTCAATATAATAGAATGTTTGGCAAATGGTAAGCATTTAATACACAACAAAGATTATTTCTTTCTTGTTTCAAAAGTGAAAGGGCTTTATAAAGCTCCATAGCTTTGAAGAAGAGCTGGAGAAACTACCCTAACCATATGAAACTGCTGGTGATATTACTATGGGGACTTTGTAATAAGCCACACCTTGTGTTATAAAAGAATCAACATAGCAACATGCTTTTCTCCATAACTTCAGCCTGATGTAATCCTAAAGTTGGAGAGTGTGATTTGTGACAAATGGACCTGAGTCAAGGACAAGATTTCCTTGATGAATAGACTTTATTGAATTAGTCACAGAGGGAGTAAATATGCACAACTCAGTATCAGGGCTTCTGTTCGGGACTTCAAAGGGCAGACTTCCCATGACCACTCTCATTCCAACCCAGTCTGTGCTCTCCATAGCTGAACCATGGCATAAGTATTAGGTATTCCCAAAACTGCTGATAAAGTGATAGAATTGCTTGGTTGAAGGTAATTTTAAAGGTTAAAGGTCATTGGCCAAGTTTATTTTTCCACAGATATTACACTTTGTATTTTTCTTAGATAATCCCTAAACAAGAATAGCCCTTCATGTTTTTTTCTTCCCCAACACACATGATACATGACATTTACACACACAAATACCCTGCCAGGCTATAGAATAAATAAGTGTATTCACTGTAACATCATCTCTTTCTCCTCTGCGCAAGGAAATAAGTCAAAAACTATTACAAGATTAAGTGCAAATCCACTCTAATTTATATGGTATAAGTAAATTAATTACACACAAATTCAGTTCTTAAATGTAACAAATTACCTGCTATATTCCTCATGACCGTTCATTACTCTGAATTATAGGAGGATAATGTCACACTGAGAAAGTCGGATTACATTTTCAGGGGAAAAAAGTGCTACTGGTACACAGTTCAAGAGAATTTACATGAAAAATCTTATCAAAGAATCCTATAATGAATTTGAACAAAGCCAGATGTTACACAGGAGTTCACTTGTAGCATCTGAATAAAACAATTAATGTACTGCTCTGCTGACTCCTTTAACATGAAGGGCCCCTCAACGGATTTCTAAAAATCACTATTCATCAATACTGGCTGCTTCCAACCCTCAGCTTTTGGGAATCCCTTCCTTGCCGACTCCTGAACAAAGTGGTAACTGATAGTCAAAGAAGAAATTTCTAACAGAAATAAAATGAAACATTACCACATATCATTTGCAGACAGCACGATTAGTACACACTTTGTCACCGAAAATTTTAAAATAGGGAGGCTGCCCCTCCATCCACCTAATTAAACATGATTAAATAGGTGACATTTTAAATTTGAGACCTAATCCTTATTGATTTACTATTGGGGAAAAACACAGCCACTAAAAAGGGATGGGAATGCTTTCATGATTCCCATATTTTTGGTAGAAAATTACATCTTTGTTTCTCTCACTAGTAACTTAATTCTTAATGACATTTACAACCTAAGAAGATGCGATTTAGACTACTGAATTATTTGATTATACAAAAAAAAATTATGCCGATGAGCTGTATCTTTTTTCCATGAAAATTGCAAAATTGCAACCAAACAGTATTTAAAAGCTAATGATAGGAGCTATATCCCTCCACAGATTTCATAGGACTTAGGTCATCACTTGTACTCTCATTCAAGTTGATTTAAAACATTACTGCAATTTCCTATTACCAATAATAGTGGCCTAGGTTTTACACATCACCTTCCTGTTGAAAACAACTTAATGATCAGTATAAATTGTTTAAAAACATCTTTTCAAAAGCACCAAAAAACAACAAGATATTAAGAAATTATCAAGTCAAAAGTAAAAGGGGATTTCAACAAGTGGTGCCGGGAAACGAAATATCTCCATGCAAAGGAAGGAGGTTGGACCCTTATCCTATACCATATACAAAAATTAACTCAAAATGGATCCAAGGCCTAAACAGAAGAGCTAAAACTATGAAACTCTCCAAAGAAAACATAGGGGGAAGGCTTATGACACTGGATTTGGCAATAATTTCTTGTATGTGACACTAAAAACAAAGCCAACAAAAGAAAAAAAAAATAGATATACTGGGCTATCTCAAAATTTAAAACTTTTGTGCACGAAAGAACACTAACAACAGAGTAAAAAGGCAAACCATAGAATTGGAGATATTTGCAAATCGCATATCTGATAAGGAATTAATATCCAGAATATATAAAGAACTCCTAATACTCAACAACAACAAAAATGTGCAAATTCAAAAATGGGCTAAGGACATGAATAGACATTTCTCCAAAGAAGATACACAAATGGCCAATGAAAAGATGTTCAACATCACTAATCACTGGGGAAATGCAAATCAAAACCACAATGAGATATCACTTCACACCCACTAAAATGGTTATTATTAAAAAAAACAAAACAGAAAATAACAAATGTTGATGAAGATGTGAAGAAATTGGAACCCTTGTGCATTACTAGTAGAAATGTAAAATGGTGCAGCTGCTGTGCAAAACAGTATGGTGGTTCCTGAAAAAACTAAAAATAGAATTACTACATGATCCAGCACTTCCACTCATGGTATGTACCCAAAAGAAATGAAAGCAGGGACTGGAACAGCTATTTGTACACTCATGTTCACAGCAGCATTATAAACAATAGCCAAAGGATAGAAGCGACTCAAGTGCCTAATCAACTGAAGAGTGGATAAACAAAATATGGTATATATATTTATACACACACACACACACACACACACACACACACAGAGGAATATTATTCAGCCTTAAAAAGGAGTGAAATTTTTATACATGTTACAACATAGATGAATCTTGAAGACATTATGCTAAGCGAAATAAGCCAGACATAAAAAGATAATACACGATTCTACTAATATGAGGCACCTAGAACAGTCAAATTCATACAGAAAGTAGAAAAAGTGATTACCAGGGGGGAGGGGGAAAAGGGGGGTATTGTTTAATGGTACATTTCAGTCTGGGATGACGAAAAAGTTGTGGAGATGGAGAGTGATGATGTTTGCACAACAGTGTGAATGCACTTAAGGCAACTGAACTGTATACTTAAAAACAGTTAAAATGGTAAATTTTATGTTATGTATATTTTACCACAATCAAAAAAAAGTGAAAGAGGAATGACAATTCAGCATGGAAAGCAAGTTCTGAAGCCATATTTCCTCTAAGAGGTCTTTGCTGATCTTGAAAAATTAGAACCTTTGCTTTCACTAACTCTCAGGGGTGATCAATATAGAAATAAAGCTGAGGGACATCTAACCTAAGACCCTCCTCACAATAAGCTGGAATCCCAAAGGGCTACATCCTTAGGGTGAGAATAACCGGAAGAAGATTACAGCCTAGGAGCAGATTGCTTTTACCATACTTTGAACTTGGTTTATAACCCGTCTGGACTGGAATACTCCCAAGTGTTTATCGGAAGCAAATGCAAATTGTCTAAATACCTACCCTGTGGGCCTAAAAATATTCATAAATAATTTTTCAAATGCAATGTCCAGACCCCAGTCAAGAATAATGGAGTACACAAGGAAACTAAACAAGAATGAAAAAAAAGCAGAAACAGCAGGCAGGAAAAAACGATCAGGAAAAAACCTTAGAAACTGGAATTATTAGATGCAGACTAAAAAACAACTGTGTTTTCTATGATAGGATAAATAAAAGTTGTAATTTTTAGCAGAGAACTGAAAACTATAAGTAGTGACACATTTGAAAAAAGGAAAAAAAACCCTAGAAACTCTAGAACTAAAAATAAAATATAATAACCCAAATTAAGAACTGAATGGAGAGGTTTAAAAGCAGATTTGATGCAGTTTAAGAGATACTTAATGACAGGAGGACAGGAGAAAAGCCTAGAGGTACGCTGGAGCCTGCGTGAGCCACACTGTGAGGGCCAGTTATGTGGCTCCTTCTGACTCTGCCTCAGTGAAGTCATTTGGCTGCCTGAAACTGCCCTTGAGAATATTTACACTACGGAAATCAACAAATGCCACAAATTTGGGCTTATTTTTCTCTGGTGAGCCAGTTTATCAGCATATCACTGGAAGTAACCATACAAGATTCAGGACAGGTGGACAAAAAGATGATAAATGCAGAAGAGAGGATAAAAAATGCACAGGATACGTGAGAAGGTCCAAAATACATTTAATAGGAGTTTCAAAACAAATTGAAGAAAGACAGAATGGCAAAAGTAAAAAACATTTGATGAGATAATGGCTAAAGTTCTTCTAGAACTAATGAAATCATCAAATCATAGATTTCAGAAGCCCAATGAATCCATTAAAGAATAAATAAAAATCTTCTGTAAAGTAAGACTGACTTCTATACTATTAGAGTAAACTATTTGTTTCTGAATCTTTGAGTTTTTTTCTTTAAGAATTATAAATGTTACCAGAATTCAGAAAGACTGGGATTTATCTTCATTCATTTTGCCTAGAATACAATGAAGCCTACACTTTGGACCTGCAGATTCAGAATCTTTTCAGTTTAAGAAAGTTTTCTTCTGCTTTTATTTTTTGCCTCTCTTACACTCACTCTGACTTCCCCTTTAGGAACACCTTATTATTCATCAGTAGGTTCTCTCTCTGTCCTCAGTATCTGTTATCTTCACCCTCATCGCTTCATTTCCCTGTCACCATTTTCTCCTTCATTCTAGACAATCTCAAACACTCTATATAGGATTGATCCCATTTTCTGCAGGATCAGCCCTGCTATTTACAATTGTCATTGCAGATTTTTATTTTGCTATTGCATTTTCACTTTATTTTGTTGTTCTTCATTCTGACTCCTAAAATCTCATTCTGATTTTTCCTTATGCCTTTCCATTTTGGTTTCCTGGAGGTCATATTTTTTGCTCTGTTGCTAAGAATAAAACCTGAGATTTTCCATAAATATCTTCTGTATACCATAAAACATATTCAGAATTACTTTTAAGTCTTTCCTCATCTTTTGGTAATGGTTCTCTTCTTTTATGCTACATATTTCTTTCTTAATCTCCATGAAGATTATTATCTTTGCAAAAAGAAAATATACAATGTTTAAAATGGCAGAGTATGCAGACTACCCTTGATTCTCATCACTATCTATAGGATGGTGAAATTTTCCTCACATTTTAATTTGATCAAGTTTAATGTGTACAGCCTGATGTACACAGGCCATGGCTGAATTTACAGTACAAACAGCACAGTGCAGACAGCACAATCGTGCTGGACTGATTTGGGATCTTCTATCACTCCCTCTTCTCATATTATGAGGAGAATTCATTCCTATATTATTAGGAATATGCTGTAATTTGTCTTTTAACAGAAAAAATAAATGCTAATACGAAATGCTAAGAACACAACTCTCTCAGGGTTCCTCTGAACACCTCTACAGCTGCATCACAGCCCTGGAACGCAATATTCTAACAGTTTCTTTTCATTCTCTTCCATACTGCATACTGGCAATTTAGTCTATGAATGGATGTATGAAGCATGGTGTTGAAGGTGGGTTTGGAGGCGTTTGGAGGGGTTGGGAGTGGGGAAGTGGGGGTTAGACAGAGGAATCTCTAGTCAGGTTAATTAACCTGTGATATATCATGAAATACATAATATGAAGGAAATAGTACAGGTTTCCAATGCTCATTCATGCTAACCTGTGTCTCAAAGGTATAAATAAACAATGGAAATAGATCAAAGCCTCTTTGATCTTCCCATCTAATTTTATTATCCTGTTTTAGAAGTCAAAGCATCAACAGACCACTAAGGCCTTCTCAGTCTGCTCCAAATTCAACATAGCAAGTAGTTAGTGGAAATGCCTCTAAAACTAAGAAATGGCTGACTGCTACTTTACTCTTCAGTGCTATTACAGGACTATATGAGTATTCTAATGGGAAGATGGAAGAAGGCATACCACACATAGATAGCTTAAAGTAAATATTTTTTAAAGTACAGTTTTTGGGGGTTTTTTTTGTTTTTTGGTGAGGAAGATTGGCCCTGAGCTAACATCTGTGCCAATCTTTCTCTATTTTCTAGTGGGACGCCACCACAGCATGGCTTGATGAGCGGTGTGTAGGTCTGCACCCAGGATCCAAACCCATGAACCCCAGACTGCTGAAGCAGAGCATGCAAACCCAACCACTACGCCACTGGGCCATCCCCATGAAGTACAGTTTTTTTAAACAAAGAAACTGATATTTTATTCTCCATGTTTAAAAAGATAGTCAACCAAAATGTCATGGTGACAGGAAGTGACACACAGAGTGAAATAATTAGAATTCTTTCACACCAGAAAGATGAAGATCAGGACTTACTGTAATGACCGTACACATTTAAAATGGCTTACGATAATGATTTTATACATGGTGATGTAAACACATTTCTTCTCCATATCACTTTAAAATTTGAAAGAGATCATTTTAGGATGATTTTTTAAAGTTCTACTCTAACCACTCTACCCAGTAAACATAGAGAATTTGTTATTCCAGAATGTGATCAAAGGCAATGATACAAAGAGGTTTCAAAAGCATTCAGTTTAATTCACAGATGGTATCTCTAAATAGACAATTAAGGAAAGCCATGGCTATTTTGAGGACACATCCAAACCATACCCATTGATATTCTTAAGGACAATTACCAGAACCCCATCTCCTCAATGGATGGAAAAGATTCCAAATTAAGAAAAATTACGTCATTTTTTTCCTTTTTACATATCATAATGAACATTTCATTAATAAAGTCAAGCTGAATCACTATTTCTAACATGACTAGTCTCCCCAAAACATTTAGTAATCTACTGGATTTCTCTTAGTTAATAGCTAAGATTTAATAAATCCTCACTACGTTCCAGTTACTTTTATAAGTGCTTTACGTGTATTAACTCATTTCTCTGAGGGAATGCTATTATTATCATCAGCCTTTAAAGACAGGAAGTTAAGGGACAAAGAAGTCAAGTAATTTGCCAAGGTTTTTATTCCAGTTACTATTGCTGTATAACAAATTATAGCAAAATATAGTGGTTTGAGAAACAATTTTAGCACACACAAATTCTGTGGGTCAGGAATGTGGACAGGGCACAAAGGTACCACACGACGTCTGAGGCTACAATTAAGAAGACTGAACAGCTAGGGATGACTTGATGGCTGGGGGTTGGAATCAACTGGGGAAATCTTCACTTACATGTATGATTATTAATGCTACCATCAGCTAGAATCTCCGCGGGAGCTGTCAACTGGAGCACCTACATATGGCCTCTCTTGTGGCCTGGGCTTTTGTCACAGCATGGCAATTTCAGAAATAGCAGGACACCTTACATGGCAGCACAGGGATCCAAATGCAAGTGCCCCAGAAAACAAGGTGGAGGCTGAATTGCCTCTTCTGACCTAGCCCCGGACATCATGAGCACTTTTGCCACATTCTATCAGTCGTAAGCAAATCACAAGCCTGTAGAGATTCAAGAGGAGAGGACAGAGACCCCCTCCTCTCAATGGAGCAGTGCCAAGGTGACAGACTATAAAGAGCAGGCGGTTAGAAGTACAGCCATCTTTGAAAAATACAATATATCACCACCATCTTTCAGCAGAGATTCACAGTGCATGTTCTTAACTACCATACCTGACTACTAGCTCAAAAAGTGGCACTCTTTCTAGTGCTAATGACCATGCTCTTGATCTAATCCAAAAGCTTTAGTGTAGCCTGCAACACCATTCAGCATCTGGAATGGGCAAAAGGACCAAGGGGAGAATGAGTTCTGAAGAAACTTTAGACTATATTCCCTTCATGTTTACTCCCTCTGGAAGCCATCAGTGAAGACAGTCAGAGGATTCTCTAAGCCACCAAGAAAAAAAAAAAAAGCGTGTCTCTAGTAATCTCTCCACTATGGCAGCTCCCAGTGGTGGCCAACTGTATCACAGAAATCACTGTCTAAGTGCTTCTGAAAGAGGGACAGAGATGCGCCATGGACATCCTACTCTCACAGACTTGAATTCTGGCCCACTCACCATCACCTGGTGTCCAATATTACAGCTCTAACCCAAATCAGACCTTCATTTCTGAGTTCTCATTAAAACTTCCACAACATAAGATACACATTATTTACAAACAAATCAACAAATATTTCACATTCAGATGGGAATCTACAATTCTAACAGCGAGTTTCCTGAACCTTGTTTGGGGTTGTGGGAGAGTCGGAGGAGCCATTCAGAACAAAAAGTAATTCTTTATATGACTTCATATCACATGTACATAATCAAAACTTACTGTTAATTCCTCTGCCAATTTCCAAGGGTTTGGAAAGACTAGAGTGGAATTTAGAGAACTGGAGAATTGGGCTATTTAGAGAATCTCCAACGTTAAATCTTTCAGAATCAAATTCGTGGTACAAAGCCAGGCAAATCCAAGGTGGGAACTGACTTATTGGACTAAACACTCGAGCCTTCAGTAGCCACCACGGCAGACTGATGTTTTAAAGCAGCAGAGTTACTGTCTGGGCTGTGAACAAACACCTCCCCATTAACCGCTCCTCAGAACACTGTTCTAAAAACATCAGTGTTACCAAGGAATTTCCATTAAATCTGGTTATTTTTTGTGAAAAATAATAAAATCAGTATCTTCAAGGAAGTGTTGGTTGACACAAAGGGAAAAATCAAGGCGGCCTTCTATTTTTGTTTATACACAGCTACAATGCATTTGTGGTTTATTTACAGAGAACCATTCAACAAAATTAGCAAACTGGTTGAGTGTTATGTATTTGGAGATACTGATGTAGTGGTAATTAAAAAAAAAAAAAACTACTTTACCAGTTTAACTTTATTTGAAGAATTCAAGTCAAATTTTCATTTTGAATAAAATTTCAATTAACACAAACAACGGGCTGGACTGTTAAAACAACCAAACAGTAGAGGAGATATTTAATGAATAAACTCCTCTGTTAACACTTTCCCTAAGTAGATTTTCCAGAGGTTCTGTGTTCTGGCTGTGTGAGGCTGGCTTTGTTTCTTTCAGTAAATTAGAGAAGGGAAAAGGTGGGGAGGGGAATGTGACAATCACACTTAATCCACACCAGGCTGCCATATGTCACTTTTTGTCCTCTGCTGGATCATTGATTATTCATGAGTTCACTACCTGAAAAGTGCTATATTTATCTTCACAGCCACAACGGTCGATTCAGTTCCAAGTATGCCTGCCTTTGTTTTCAATGAAATGCACAAGGCCTTGTGTATATGACGCTGCTCTATGCTATAATACAAAGATTAAAAAACAACATTGAGATAATATAGGTGAGTTTCCATTTTGATACAGGCCTGAGCTTTATTATTATTTTTTAATGACTGTTACATCAAAAGAAAAATGAAGCAGTCTTGGTTTTTAGAGTCTTTGGCCTCTAAAGATTTCCACAGAGGCCCCAAATCCTACTCCTGCCTGTATTTTATTATCAATGGTCTTACTGTTTCCATTTCTTTTCTTCTGTTATCCACACTTGTTTCTCGCAAATACCCTCTGCTATTAACTCACCTGCTCAAAGCTAACTGAGTTCCAGCACTGCCTCCCAGGGATGCATTACATCGGCTCTAGCTCGGAATCTGCCCTAGCGTTTCCTTTTCCCTCATTGCAGTCACTGTTGTGAAAGATTTCACAGGTCATTCAAATTCCAACTTGTTTGCCAGCATCTAGAGATGACATATTTTTAAAAAAGGCATAAAAAGAGACACTTAGCTTTCATCACTACAAGACAAGAAGACAGGGAAAACAAGCTTGCCTAAAGACATTTTAAATGCTTCCTTGATGGCTTCAAACTTAAAACTACAACCACAAATCCATCATACTTGTCCTGAGGGAGAAAGATCAGAGAGAGAAAATAGATTAAAAATATACCGGCATCCTAAAAATTCTTTGAATAGCTTGAAGAATAAAAAAGCCAAGTGAAATCTATACTCCAAAATTACTATCACTTGAAAGTTTTATAATAAATAAAGCCAAAAATGTAAATTGAATTTAATTTTCCCTAGGTGTGCTCAACAATAATTTTGACATGAAAATTCAAAATACCTGATAAAGGTTCTTTAACAGTTAATGAATGAATTATATTTTCCCCCATACCTCAATAAAGCAGGAAAAAAACTTAATTGTTTAAATCAAACTTAATAACAAAGTATATGGGTTTATAACATGTAGAAGTAAAATATGACAAAAATAGCACAAAGGAGGAGTATAATGGTAGTATACTGTTGTAAGGTTCTGGTGTGAAATGGTATGTTACTTAAAGGAAAGGGAATATTACTTAAAGGTAAACTCATAAAGTTAGATATATATTATAAACCCTAGAATAACCATTAAAAAATAAACAAAGGTATAGCTAATAAGCCAATAATGGAGATAAAATGGAATCACAAGGGGCCGAGTGGTTAAGTTCACAGGCTCCGCTCCGGCGGCCCAGGGTTTCTCTGGTTGAGATCCTGGGCTCGGACATGGTGCAAACGTCAGGCCACGCTGAGGCAGCATCCCACGTGCCACAACTAGAGGGACCCACAACCAAAAATACACAACTATGTACCAGGGGGCTTTGCTGAGAAAAAAGGAAATAAATAAAATCTTTAAAAAAAAATAAATGGAATCACAAAACAATATTAATCCAAAAGAAAGCAGGAAAACATGAAAAAAAGGGGAACAAAGACAGATGAGACACACAGAAAACAAAGAACAAGATGGCAAATTCAAACTTGATCATACGGATAATTAAATGTAAGTTGTCTAAACACTATGATTAAAAGACAGAGATTATCATAATGGATAAAAGAAAAAAGCAGGACTCAACGATACACTGTCTCTGTGAATTCATTGGTTTGTGACACTGACTAACGTCCCTCAGGTCTACAAAGATATGGAATATCCTCTTCCCTTTAACTGGGAAATTCCTGGATAGTGCAGGAAGGAGGGCCCAGCAAGGTCCTCACTTCACAGTCGATCAAGAAATTTTTCATCAATAAAAAATTTCCCTGCCAGAAAGAAGTGAAACTCTTGCTGTTTGCAGGTGACACGATTTTATATATAGAAAACCCTAAAGAAGCCATCGGAAAACTATTAGAAATAATCAACAACTACAGTAAAGTTGCAGGGTACAAAATCAACTTGCAAAAATCAGTGGTACTTCTATACTTTAATAACAAACTAACAGAAAGAGAATTCAAGAATACAATCCCATTTGCAACTGCAGCAAAAAGAATAAAATATCTAGGAATAAATGTAACCAAGGACCTGAAAGACCTATACAATGAAAACTCTAAGACATTATTGAAAGAAATTGATGATGACATAAAGAAATGGAAAGATATTCTATGCACATGGATTGGAAAAATAAATATAGTTAAAATGTCCATTATAACTAAAGCAATCTACAGATTCAGTGCAACCCCAATTAGAATCTCAATGACATTCTTCACAGAAACAGAACAAAGAATCCTAAAATTCATGAGGCAACAGAAGACCCCAAATAGCTAAAGCAATCCTGATAAAAAAGAACAAAGCTGGAGGCATCACAATCCCTGACTTCAAATGTACTACAAAGCTACAGTAATCAAAACAGCACAGTGGGCCAGCCCAGTGGTGTAGCTGTTAAGTTTGAGTGCTCCACTTCAGTGGCTTGCGGTTCACTGGTTCAGATCCCAGGTACAGACCTACACATCACTTATCAAGCCACGCTGCGGCAGGCATCCCACATAAAAATAGAGGAAGATGGGCACAGATGTTAGTTCAGGGCCAATCTTCCTCAGAAAAAAGAGGATTGGGGGGGGGGGTGTGTTAGCTCAGGGCTAATCTTCCTCAAAAAAAAAACCCAAAAAAACAAACCAGCATGTTACCGGTACAAAAACAGACACACAGATCAATGGGACGGAAGTGAAAGGCCAGAAATAAAACCACACGCACATGGACAGCTAATTGACATAGGAGCTAAGAACATACAATGGAAGAAAGGAAAGTGTCTTCAATAAATGGTGCTGGGATAACTAGACAGTGACACGCAAAGAATGAAAGTAGACCATTATCTTTTGCCATACACAAAAATTAACTCAAAATGGATTAATGCTTGAAGGTAAGACCTGAAACCATAAAACTCCTAGAAGAAAATACAGGCAGTACACTCTTTGACATTGGTCTTAGAAGGATCTTTTTGAATACCATGTCTACTCAGGCAAGGGAAATGAAAGAAAAAACAAACAAATGGGACTTCACCAGACTAAAGAGCTTCTGCAAGGCAAAGGAAACCACAGACAAACCAAAAAGACCCACTAACTGGGAGAAAATATTTGCAAATCATATTTCCAACAAGGGGTTAATTTCCAAACTATATAAAGAACTCATACAACTCAACAAAAGAACAACCAACCCGATAAAAAAATGGACAGAGGATAGATGTTTTTCCAAAGAAGATATACAGATAGCCAACAACCACATGAAAAGATGTTCAACATCACTAATCATTAGAGAAATGCAAATCAACACTACAATGAGATATCACCTTACAGCTGTTAGAATGGCTATAATTACCAAGACAAAAAAAAACGTTGGAGAGGATATGGAGAAAAGGGAACCCTCATACGCTGCTGGTGGGAACGCAAATTGGTGCAGCCACTGTGGAAAAGAGTATGGAGATTTCTCAAAAAGTTGAAAATAGAAATACCACAGCACCCAGTCATTCCACTATTGGGTATTTATCCAAAGAACTTGAAATCAACCATTCAAAGAGATTTACACACCCCTATGTTCACTACAGCATTATTCACAACAGCCAAGACGTGGAAGCAACGGATGAATGAATAAAGAAAAAGTGATGTGTGTATATATATATACAATGGAATACTACTCAGCCATAAAAAAAGACAAAATCATCCCATTTGCAACAACATGGATGGAACTTGAGGGTATCATGTTAATTGAGATAGAGCCAGACAGAGAAAGACAAACACCGTATGATTTCACTCATACGTGGAAGATAAACAAATACATGGACAGAGAAAACAGATTAGTAGTTACCAGAGGGGAAGGAGGTTGGGAGTTAGGAGGTGGGCATAAGGGGTAAAGGGGCACATACATATGGTGACGGACAAATAATAACGTACAACTGAAATTTCACAATGTTATAAACTATTATGACATCAATTAAAAAAAATTTCCCTGCCAGGAAGTAAGCAAGAGCAGAAACTCAGAATTATGGATTCTGCCTTTCTGGTAGCCCTAACATAGAATCTGCTGAGAAGACAGAAACTTTGGGTGAATTCAAGCCTTCAGCCACAGAAAGAATTACATTCGTTTGAAAAGGGATGGGAAAGTCAGTTGACCTATTTCATCCACACTGACCCACTGAGGCTTCTAAAAATTGAGCCACCAAAACCAATTAACTCAACAACAGCCATTGGGCAATGAGAAAAAACTTGGTGCTGCATCAGGTCAAGGAACATATCATTTGCAGGAGCTAATAGAAGTGTTGGCCACATTGGGCAAGTTGAGCTGTCAAACATGCACTTTAGCCTGCTGAGCAAGTCAGCCCAATAAAATAGGTAACCAGGGAACGGCCCAGCATTTTCTCCCTCTGTCAGGTAAGAAACAAGATACGTGTCTCGCTCAGTCTCCATCATGAATAACAACGCCATGAGCAGCTGCATTTGTAACCAAACAGGTAGTTTCCCTGATAAACATCACAAGATGACAAAAATAATTTCTTGAGGATTAGGGCAGGGCAATTAGGAGTATGGATCAGTATCTGACCTTGAATTCCTGGAAAGTGGCAGCCAACAGCAGAACAGTTTTGAAATTTTATGTATCCTCTTAACATTGGTTATGTTTTGTAAAGTCAATGAGCGAATACTGAGGTGTCCTAAGGACAGTCACAGCTCATTTAGAGTCAACAGTCTTACAGTGGGTTGTTTTATCCAAGCATCTAGATGAGAAACATGGAGCCAGGATATGTAAGGGAAATCAAGGTAGCCAAGGAAATCACCAGATGATAAGGGAAGGGGGAGAAGCAAAGTGGGTGACTTTTTCTGAGGAGCAGTATAAGTGCTTGTATTAGTTTTCTATGGCTACTTTAACAAATCACCACAAATTTAGTGGCTTAAAACAACACAAATTTATCATCTTACAGTTCTGTTAATCAGAAGTCTAACAGATCTCACTGGGCCAAGATCAAGGTGTCAGTAGGATTCATTCTTTTCTGGGGGCCCTATGGGAAAATCTGTTTTTCTGTCTTTTCCAGCTTGTACAGGTCATCACTTTCCCTAACTCGTAGCCCCTTCCTTCATCTTCAAAGCTAGCAGGCCTAGTCCTTCTCATGCTGCTATCTCTCTGGTTCTGTCTTCCAATTCCCTCCACCACTTTTAGGGACCCTGTGATTACACTGGGATCACTACATTAATCCAGGATAACATCCATATTTTAAGGCCAGCTGACTAGCAACCTTATTTGCCATGTATCCTAAAACATTCAGAGGTTCCAAGGATGAGGATGTGAACATCTTGGTGGGGCAGAGGAAAGGGTGGAGGGGGCACCACAGTGCCCCTAGCAGCTTCCATAGGGCTTTCTCCGCTGGTTGGCATGGATAAAGCAATGTTGTATATAGGGGGGAAAACAGCACAGATTGGGGGAAATATGGGTAACCATTGTGGTTCCAAGTCTATGCTTTTATAGGTCTTCAGGAAGAAGTGTGGACAAGGCTGCCAAGAAAACAACAACAGTACTGCAAATTAGACTGGCCCAGAATAGAGTGGCTGGGAAACATCAGGGCCACAAAAGGCAAAAAAAGGGGGTGAGGGTCAGGGTTTGATACCAGAGTCCAAGATCTGAGACCAGCAATAAGGTCTTACTCAAGCAAGTCGCCTAACTTCTGGGTCTTACTTTCCTCATTTTAAATTGAAAAAGTTGATCCAAATCATCCTTGAAAGTCTCTTCCAAGTCAAAATGCCATGATGTAATACAGAGGAGAAAGAAAGAGAGACCAGAAGTTTACTTTCCTTATATTTGAAACCAGGGCTCAGCATTTCATCCTCCCAGGGCAATGAAGAACAGAAAAATAGACTTTTTAATTTTGAAGCCAAACAAATAATACCTTGAAAACAGTAAGTGTGTGGAAACATCGGACTATAGCATCTTCATCACTTCAATTTTCAAATTAATCCATTTAAGTAAAAAACAGCCAATAGATGACATATTTGATGATTCCAATAATTAAAATATATAAAATGATGATATTGTACTATTAGAAAAGAAATAAAATTTTAGAAGGTTAACCAATCTTTGCGTTCAGGAGGAAGGACTGGGAAAGGTGAAAGAACCAGTTCCCAGGGAGTAGAAAGTATCATTCAGGATGAATAATTTATGAGTTATGAAACTGCTAACCAGCAGATTAATAAACACCTAGAACACAACCTTAAAAGGAAAAATTAATCAAATGAATGGCCATTCTACATGATCTCAGAATATTAATTTTTAAAAGTAAAGTATTGAAATATATTATGTAGTTAATCCCTATTACACAAGAACATTATCCATGATATGTAAATACTTACTGACTGTAGCAATTCTCAGGTATTCAATACAACTAAACCCCTAGAAACACTACCTAGGCTCTTTTTCCTGGAAAGAACTGATTATGGTTATTAACATCCTACCCAAATTTACCAGAGGAACACTAAAAAGTAGGGAGAATTACAGTCAACCTAAAAGTAAAGGGAAATCCCCTCCAATATAATAATCCAGATGTCCACTTTTTGGCCTCAATTAACATATATAAATATTAGTAAGGTAGTCTTTGAAAATTGAGAAATAAATTTACCCAGGTAACTTACACAGAGAGAAGACAGCTACAGTTTTATTTTTTTATAAATGATTGCCTGTTCTAAAAAGTGAATGTACAAAAGAAAACTATATGGAGGCAACATTTTTAAGGACATCAGCTAGATTTAGGAATAGAGTATTTACGGAAGGATCATGGAATGAAATTCGTGGTTCTGGTGACAATGAATTAAAACTTCGGAAACCTGAGCCCTAGTCCCCACAATCTCTAAAGGCCTAGGTTTGCTCACCTGTAAAATAACAAGATTCGAATATCTGAGAGGATGACGGCTAGTTATTTTTCATATTCACTGACAGCAAATATTAAGAAACAGCCGTATACTGTCAAATGAAAGCCTTATGATGGATAAGGAAATAACTTTATGTTACAAAGTATTGTTAAAGATTGCAACATTCCATCAACAAAGGCTGAAAATTACTTTTTCGTTTGTTTAATAGTAAACTTTATCTTTAGAGCAGTTTTAGGTTCACAGAGAAATTGAGCAGCACGTACAGAGAGCTCCCGCATGTTCCCTGCCCCTCGCCCCACACACAGATACACAGCCTCCCCCACTATCCACATCCTGCACCAGACCTCGGAAGACTTGGTATGTGACCATTTAACATACTAAGCTGTCTTTACTCACTATCATACAACCTCACAAAGCACCGGAGCTATGTCACTATTATAACAGGTAAGGAGACGGACATGAAGATGAAAATACTTCACTCAAGAAACTTGATAAGTTATTGATACATTTATTTATAACAATATTCTGATATCGTACTCATCTAAACTTCAAAGAATTGTAGAGAATGTGGTACAAAGTGACTATTTAAAAGCAAGCAAGCAGTATTTTTGTCCTTACCATTTTTTCCAATTGTCTTTAATATTTACAGTGTTATTTTCAATCAGGTTTATTCTTCAGCAGATGCTAAAGGTATAGCTAAAATAAAAGAAACTGTTATTCCCTGCTCCTGACAGTAGCAAAAAGTCTTCATCATAATGGCCTACCAGCTTTTGCTTCCCAGCTTTCTGTCAAGAAATGAAAAATTAAGTTCATTGTGTTGGTCATTTTACAGATCAAAAATCTAGCTTTTGGGGGCCAGCCCCATGGCCGAGTGGTTAAGTTCGCACGCTCTGCTTCGGCAGCCCAGGGTTTGGCCAGTTCGGATCCTGGGCACGGACATGGCACTGCTCATCAGGCCATGTTGAGGCAGCATCCCACATGCCACAACTAGAAGGACTCACAACTAAAATATACAACTGTGTACTGGGGAGATTTGGGGAGAAAAAAAGCTGCATCACAAATCAAAAAAAAAAATCTAGCTTTTTTTTTTTTTTAACAGCGTGGTCAAAATACTGGAAATTAATAGGTACCAATGCCAAAAGCAGAATCTGACAATTTACATTTATTCAATATATTTCATAGTTAAGAAAAACGGTGGTAACTATTCCTCAGAGCTCTTCTCTGACTCAAACGTGGCTTACAGTTGTTCTGCAAGCCCTAACCCTAGACTCAGAACCACAGTCAGGCAGGCGTGGAAGACCCAAACTGTCCTGGCCAACTGGGTGAGGCCCTACCACTCAGAGCACGTTTCCACCTGCCAGAAGTTTTAGCTCATTCCGATCAGGCAGGGGTAGAGCTAATGAAAGACCAGGCAGAAAAGGACAGGGTCTCTTATGTGTCTCCAACTCCACTGCACTGCCAAGAGGCAAGTTTTCAGATGAAAAAACATTATCTTAAATTTTTTCAAGCCCTTTTGTATGTATCCTATGTACCTTAACAGCAAAAGAGAAATATATATGGTTTACCATATAACCTAAGGCCAGTACAGTTTGATACGAAATCTATCTTGTTGTTCAAGGTAGGCAGCATAAGATCCTTTTTAAAAATCAAATTTTCCCAAGTAGAGGGGATAGTGAATAGAAGTGTTGGGGGGGGTGGGGGGGGCGGTGCAAGTGTGGCTTCTGGGTGCTAGTAATGTTACCCAGCCCACCAACCCCATAAGACTTTAACCACAGCCCTGCTCAGAACAAGCCTAACACATTCTCTTCAGCTTACAGGAAACCACAAAGAGAGGAAGGAGATGACTGAGACATATAGTTGAAACCAGTTAAAACCAGCTGAAGGCAACATGGCAGCCTGACTTGACCTGACATAGACCCTACAGCTTATCATACACTCATTGTCATATATTACCATGCTACACAACACACCCACAGGTGCTATAATTTACAGCTGCCATGGCAACAGCAGGATATAACCAAATAAAAAAAGAAAAGAGGTGGCACCCTTGTTCCCCTGAAAAGCCTGTCCATTTCCCCAAATAACTATGAATATTCCTCCCCTTCATTACCGAGACCCCTTACAACAATTGCTTAATCACCCCAGGAGCTGAGAAGTTGATTTGTGAACTTAAGTTCCCACTTCTCCATTCTCTGGCCATTGAATAAAGCTTGCACTGTAGAAGGCTCAGATTCGGTTTTGTTTCAAATTCGAGACACAGAACAGGAAAGAACCCTCTGAAAAAGAGATGGATTGTGGGTACACGGCCACCCGTGGGCCCCTCCTCAGAGCTCCTCCAAGTGTGGGTGGGAGTCCCGCTGGAGTGAGGTGAAACTGGTAAGAGTAATATTCTGTTTGTTGATTTGGGTGCTCATTACACGATGTGTGCAGGTGTACTTCAATATCCATGTAATACTTCAATAAAAAGCTCAAACCAAAAAAAAAAAAAAAATCAAATATTTACCAATAGAAAAAAAGAGTCATGCAATGAATAGGCAATTCACAGAAATTTGAAGGGCCAGTAAACTTTGAAAAGATGCCCCACCCATCTCAAACTCCAGAACCCTTTCTCTAGGCCCTCAGAAACACATCCTATCATCCCCAATTACTCAGCCTTCTCTCAGAACATTCCTGCTTGGGACACAACCCTGGCGGCACACTCAATCACCTGGGAGTTAAAAAAATTACCTAAGCCTGAGCCCCACCCCAGACTATCTGAGTCAGAATCTCAGAGGGTGCAGGGACCCAGGAAATGGTATGTTTACAAGGCCTCTCTGGTGATTTTAACATGCAGCCAAGGTTGAAAGCCACTGCCAACTGAAACCTGGCTCTCTCTGCAGCCCTCTTCAGTCCTGGCTGTCTTCATTCTCACTCCTCCTTCCATCAGGCCTGGAGACAGAGTAGGTGTTCTCATTTCTTGTTGCCACTTCCAAACTATGGTCTCACCTACCTCTCTAAAATTGCATCTTTCAATCTCACATTATCAGACCACACAATCCCTAACTCTCCTTGTGGCAGTCATTAACATGACACCTCCAACCTCATTCCTTAAAGATTTTAGCTCCTGGCCATGATACTCTCTCCAACACTGTTCTTATCAAAATGCATAATGATTTTAAAAATCAAAAAAAAATAGCTGAGACAGATGAAAATGAAAATACACCATACCAAAACTTTTGGACTGCAGCAAAAGCAGTTCTAAGAGGGAAGTTCATAGAGATAAATGCCCACATCAAGAAAAAAGAAAAATCTCAAACAAACAACCTAAAATTATACCTCAAGGAACTAGGAAAAAGAACAAATGAAGCTCAAAGTTCACAGAAGGAAGGAAATAAGAAAGACCATAGTAGAAATAAATTAAATAGAAAACTAAAGACAACAGGAGAGATCAATGAAATTAAGAGCTGATTCTTTGAAAAGATAAGCAAAATTGACAGATCTTTAGCTACACTCACCAAGAAAAAGAGGACTCAATAAATAAAATCAGAATTGAAAGAGGACACATCACAACTGATACCAAAGAAATACAAAGCATCAGAAGAGACCACTATAAACAATTATATGCCAACAAATTTGACAAGCTGGAAGAAATGGATAAATTCCTAGAAACGAAATGTGTAATGATTTAAATATCTGCAAAGATGATCCTTGACATCCTCCTCTCTTCTCAGAATCCAGTCCTTCACTTGACCACAGCTACTCTTTCCCAGTCATACCCTAGAACTTGTCATTACCAATAACTTGAACCCCTCCACAGTCTCAATTTTTAGCATCCCACTCTCCAGCCACCCCCTATCTTTTCAACTCACCTCCTCAAATATCTTTACTCCAATATTTTTAATCCCCAGTTCTAGAATCCATTGATCTTTTCACTGTCCTTCACCCAGCTTAGAGTCCATGGTCCATCATTATAATCCCCCTCTTTTGAACACCACTCCAACTATCTTGCCCCCTCTTCCTCTATCATTATCACCAGGCAAACCCCAATCATAGATAAATCCTAGGTCAATCCTACTCTCTACCTTATCTGCACAGGTGAATCTGGCTGGAGGAAAACTCTGCTGACCGACCTCACTATATACCTATGACCACTGACTGCAAGTGTAATCACACTTGTAATCACAGGCCATTTCTCTAGGTTCCTGGATGAGTAGGTCACACTTTCTCCTCTCTTCTCACTTTGTATCTCCTTCCCCCTCCTCAGGCTCAGCAGGTGATCTTGCTTCCTAATTCACTGAGAAAATAAAAGCAATGAGAATCTATCAGTTTACCCGTATTTGTGCCAAAGTCCTCTTGCCTTCCCTTTGCCACTGTGGATGAACAGTCTGTGCTCCCACTAAAACCAATCCCTCCATCTCCTTTCCTTTACTCAAGCTCATTCCAGCAAGTCTCCCCTCTTTACTGTATTATTCATATCAGCATCAAACACACTATAATAGCTCCTATCTTTGAAAAAAATTCTCTTAATCCCATATCTTATTCCAGCAACAGTCCCATTTCTCTACTCCCTTTCTGAGAGAAATTCCTCAAAAGAGATATCTATTTTTGCTGTCTCCAATTCCTGTGTCCCCATTCTCTCTTGAGGGAACACCAACCTAGCCTTTGTCTCCTCACTACTCGACAGAAATGCTCCTGTGAAAGTCTTCAAAGGCATCCATATTGCTAAAACCAAAGGTCAAATCTCAGCACCCATCGTACTTGATCCATCAGAGCTTATTCGATACCACCAACCACTCCTTTGAAACAGTTTCTAGATTAAGCTTCTAGGACACTATTTGCTCCTGGTTCTCCTTCTCCTTGTTAAGCACTCGTTTTCAGTCTCTCTTGTTGGTAAGCCTTGTCCTCCTGACCTCTAATCACTGGATTGGCCCAGGGCTCTTCTTAGACTTCTTTTCTATCTCTACACTCATTCCTTCACCCAGTCTCATGGCTTTAAACCACTCCTCTATGTTGACATCCAAACCTCTAGTTCAGCCTCTTTGTATTGCAGACTCATGTATTTACCCGCGGGGTCAACATCGTAATCTCAATACTGAGGAGGCATCTAGAACTTGCTTGTTCAAAATCACACTCCTGATTTCTTTCTCCTCCTCAAATTTGTTTCTCCCACAGATCCCTTTCAATGAATGGCAACTCTAGGCTTCCAGTTGTTCAGACCAAAGTCTTTGTACTTTTTCTTTCACATCAGCACATCTCATGGACACTACTTTCAAAACACATCCAGACTATGAACACTTCACCACCTTCATCTCCACTCAGGCCTAAATCACCATCATCTCTTGCCTGGATTATAACCACAGTCTCTTAATTAGTCTCCTTATTTCCTCCTTTAGCCTCTCTTACAGTGTCCCCTTAACAAAGCAACTAGAGTTATCTTGTTAAAGCCTAAATGAAATTATGTCACCCCTCTTTTCAAAACCCTCAAATAACACATCGTAATCATCACACTCAAGGTAAAAGACAAAGTCTTTACAATAGTCTATAAGGCTCCCTATTAATTCTCTCACCTCATTTCCTTCTATCCTTTTTACTTACTCTACTCCAGCTGCCCTGGCCTCCTTGTAGTTCTGTGAACATGTTACACGTGAGGGCCTTCCCATTTGTTATTCCCTCTGTCTGGAATGTTCTTCCTTCAGTTTTCCACATGGTATTTGCTCTCTTCTCTCTCTCTCTTCATAGCACTTATTGCCATCTAAGATACTGTGAAAATTAATAAAGGGAAACCCTATTTAAAAATGGAGTCAGGAGGCCTGAAGGAGGAGCTCCCATGTAGTACCACTGAGCTCAATTATAGGAAAGATAGTCAATTACAGACCCCAGAGAAAGAAGTCTCAACAGGAAAGAATTGTCAATTACTGGAAGAAATGTATATTGCATCCCAAACAGAAAGTGACTACGCCAGCAAGTCAGCCAATGAGAAACCATCACCACTCTGAAGTCTTGCTTTTCTCCAACGGATGTTTGTTCAAAACCACCTCTTCCAATTTCCTCCTTTTTCCTCTATAAAAATTACGTTCTTCTCCCTTGTTTGTTGGATTTGCCTATGGTCCACCATAGCACACACAACCCAAACGGCAATTCTTTGGCTATTTCTGAATAAACTCCTTTTGCTGGTAAAATAATTGGCTGTTTTATTTATTTATTTTTTTTTAAAGATTTTATTTTTCTCCTTTTTCTCCCCAAAGCCCCCCAGTACATAGTTGTATGTTCTTCGTTGTGGGTCCTTCTAGTTGTGGCATGTGGGACGCTGCCTCAGCGTGGTTTGATGAGCAGTGCCATGTCCCCGCCCAGGATTCGAACTGACGAAACACTGGGCCGCCTGCAGCGGAGCGTGCGAACTTAACCACTCGGCCACGGGGCCAGCCCCTTGGCTGTTTTATTTTTAAGGTTGACAATGCTATGCATTTTCTTGTTTATTCATTTCTCATCTCCCATTACTAGAACATAAGCACATGGGACTTTGCCTGTCATTTAGCAGTATCAATTCATCCACTGAAAGAATGAATGGTGCTTATGCTCATTAATAATTAGGGAAATGCAAATTAGAGCAATATGAAAAGCCATTACATACCAATCATATGCCAAAAATTTAAGCCTGATAAAACCAAGAATGATCAGAATATGGAACAGAAACTTTTTACACTACTGGTGGGAGTATAAATTAATGCAAATACTTTAGAGAACAATCTGGCAATATCTAGTAAAGCTGAAGATGCATATACACTTCAGCCTAGCAAGTGCACTTCTGCATATATGTCCTAGACTCTAGGGCCTAGAGCAACTCTCACAAGTAGACAAAGAGACCCCAGCAAGAATACTCACTGCCACATTCTTTGTTAAAGCAAACCAACCAAAAACCTAAATACCTACCAACAGGAAATGTACCCATTATAATGGATACATTTAATGGAATGCTATATAACACTAAAATGAATGACCAACCTGCAAATATCAACATGTCTGCAGCTAAAAACCACCATGCTGAATTAATGAAAAGCAAGCTGCAAAATGATATGTATTAAAGTATGATGCTATGTATATACATTATTGAAAACATGGAAAATGAAGTTATGTTGTGTACAGCTACATTTATATATAATAATATGTATCAGGACAGTGGTTACTTCTGAGAAAGAACAGAGAAAAAGAGATTCAGGGAGGATTAGGCAGGGTGTTACAACTGTAACCATTTGGTTTTATTTCTTAAAAAAAGAAAAAGCCTGGCAAGTATGAGAAAATAACAAGATTTGATAGAAGTAGATCAGATACATGGGTATTTGTTATGTTATTCTCTAAATTCTTCTTTTTTTAAAATTTTTAACTTTTTAAATTTTTATTGATTGATTGATTGATTGAAGCAGATTAGCCCTGAGCTAACATCTGCCGCCAATCTTCCTCTTTTTGCTAAAGAAGACTGGCCCTGAGCTAACATCCATGCCCATCCTCCCCTACCCTATATGTGGGACACCTACCACAGCATGGCTTGCCAAGCAGTACCATGTCCGCACCAGGGATCCAAACCGGCAAACCCCGGGCCGCAGAAGTGGAACGTGCGAACTCAACCACTGCGCCACTAGGCCAGCCCCTCTAAATTCTTCTTACGCTTAAAATATTCTTAATTTTAATCAAGCATATTACATTCTAAGAAACTTAGATGATTAAAATGTTACACTTTCCAAACCTCATAAATAACAATGGCAAGCCTCTTCTAATTGAAATGAGTGGCAAGACAGCCAGGGCTTTTCTGAAAATTCTGGAATCCCAGAAGAAAAGGGCTGACTGTCATCCCACTCACTATTCCACCTCAGCTTCCCTTCTTTAAAAAGATCTTTAAGCGGCACATTTCTATTTAAATATTAATCATCTGTAAACACTACCACATAAATACACTGCCCTAGGTGAGGGCTGTGAAGTGGAAACGCAATTTGAAGCAGACATAGCAAAAGGCCCCAAGACTCTCGTGAGCTGCTGAAATCATCAGTTGGTAAAATGACTAATGCAAAAGTAGACAACTGCTCTTTCATTTAGTTTCTGAACCACATACAGCAGGACCAGTGATATCTCTTCTGTCTTCTCAGATCTCGTACCCAATCCAGAAAGTGTCCGTGTAACTTGAACTCAGTAGAAAAATTCCCCTTACAATCACTTATTAATTAAATTAATGCAGGATGAAACTCCAAGAACACTAAAGCATAATCTTCAGGAAGACTGACTTTTGCAAGATCAAAACAAAAGTTATGGAATCACATACAACACGAAAAACAAATTTTAGCCCATAGATAAATCAGACAGGTTAAATTTCAGTGACACCAATACAACCAACTTTTATAAGATTGTTTTTAAAAATCTTGAACATTGAAAACTGCTACACAGTTCGCAGATGCAGAGGCATAAAGCCAGCTGACCGGTTAAATAACACACCTCTCAAGTCCGTGGTTTCTTTGCACTGTAAAGACACTGAATACTTGCCACCCACTATTATTTATACAGAACCTCTGAGAATCGCAGGACAAAAGGCAATGCGAAACCTGCTTTACAACCATAGTGAAGGTTTAGAGTTGATGCACCAGGCAGCCATGAGTCAAAAATGACGACAGCCAGTTAGCAGGAGAACAACTCTATTAGGCTAATGATTTGTATAAATTGTGTTAGTGGCTCTGAGGTGTGAATCATCAGTAGCTTGCCATACTTGCGCATGATCTTGAGTACTTAATTCCAAGGACAGTAATCTAAGCTACAATGTGCTTTAAAAGCCCATTATCAGTTGTTACTGATTAAATAACTAACCTTTACAATTAGATATTGCTTGGAGGACACACCAAGCACACACTTTTCCACCACACAAAGGATCCATCTGCATAAGGTCTGATACATCCATTCTGAAAAGCGCCTGCACATTTGAAAGTCACCACCACATTTGAAAGACCAGCATAAGTGGTCTACCTTATGTTAGCATAAACGTTCTTGCAATTGTCAGCCAGAAAGTTTCAAATTCCCCAGGTCTTTATTTTAGCACTGAAGAGACATCTAGGGCCTGGGAAAACTCAGAACAGGGTGGGTTAGGAGAGCTACAATTATATCTTGACTGCTCTCATCCAATTATAGGAGTGGGAGGTAAAGACATTAATTGAGAGACTCATAAAAGAACAACCCTTAAAGGTGAATGTTACACTCTGATACACTAGGATCAAATGCAGAAAAAAGTCATATCTACCCCCTCACTTGGTGAGTTTCACAGGAAATACAACGAGGGGCGCATAGTTCATAGGTCCCTGAAAGGAGAAATTCATGCACCTTTCTGGCTGCACCCAAGGTAGTTATTATGATTTAATTAAAGTTCTTATTCACTTTATTAATTACAGAGTTAATTATATCTGTTTAAAGTGAACTGTGGGACTTGCAGAGTAAACTTATTATTTGTAAAGAAAAAAAAAAGTGAAGGTTTTTTCCTCTAAGTACTAATTAGCATGAGAGTGTTTCATATTTGCTCCTAACACAGTTTCGAGTCTAGAAAGACTGCCTAGATTTCCACTTGACTCTGTTTACCACAGACAGCACCACTGTCACACGCCACAAAAAGGAAATATGAAACAATTCTGTTAGGGAATGTTTCAATTGATTCAATACGTCCTAGATAGAGTTTATTGATGTCTTACAAGTAATACCACGCATATTTAGGATGTTGTTAACATCCCAACATCTAATTAGCATATCATAGACACTATCATTGCAGAACGAGATCTATCTTAGAAATTATGGCCAGAGGCATTTGACAAATATATTGAAACAGAAATTAGGAGGAGGTGGGGAATCCTTGGGGCATGATTAGAGTCAGCCTAACTTTTCAAATACAGTAATGGGCTGCACAATGAAGTTTCGGACAATAATGGACCAAATATACGACAATGGCCCCATAAGATGAGTACCATATAAGCTAGATATGTAGAAAGCTATACTATCTAGGTTTGTGTAAGTACTGCAGGTGAGAAAGAAATTTTCCTCTACCCTTCTAGGTTCTTCTGGCTGATGTAAGAATTAAATTGAGATGAGAAGATTAACAGGAGAAAAGCTAAAGTTTAGTAACACCTATACAGGGAAGAAACCCAGGAAAACCAAGTAACTGGCCAAAATGGCTGAAGCCCTCACATTAAAAACCATCCTGAGCTAAAGACAAAAGAAGATGTTGGGGGTGGGGAGAGTCAGGGGCCTCAAAGGGAAGGAAGGCAATTCACAGGTAGGTGAAAAGGAGCAAACATTTGTAAAACAAGTGTTTGGGCACAAAGAAACAGAAGAACACAGAGAGGAGCCCAACAAACAGCCTTTTCGAGGTTCCTCCTTGTCTACCACCTAGTTCATGGTATGCTGAGGTGAGAGCTCCCTTCCTGAGAAAAGTTTTTGAATCTGAATTCTTTTAGGCAGTTAAGGAAAAGGTAACAGGAAAAACCTTCTGAGTCTTTTTTTTTTGGGGGGGTGAGGATGATTGTCCCTGAGCTAACATCTGTGCCAATCTTCCTCTATTTTCTATGTGAGTCTCCACCATAGCCTGGCTTGATGAGCAATGTATAGGTCCACACTTGGGATCTGAACCCTCGAACCCTGGTCCACCAAAGCAGAGTGTGCAACCTTAACCACTACACCACCTGGCTGGCCCTTCTGAGTCTTTTGTTTCTTAAAAATAACCAGCCTAGGGGCTGGCCCAGTGGCGCAGCGGTTAAGTGCACACGTTCTACTTTGGCAGCCCGGGGTTTGCAGGTTCAGATCCCAGGTGTGGACACGGTGCTGCTTGGCAAGCCATGCTGTGGTAGATGTCCCACATAGAAAGTATAGTAAGATGGGCATGGATGTTAGCTCAGAGACAGTCTTCCTCAGCAAAGAGAGGAGGATTGGCAGCAGATGTTAGCTCAGGGCTAATCTTCCTCAAAAAAAATAAATAACCAGCCTAAAATAATCTTCATGTTACAGAGACACATTTTGGGGTGGCAAATTTTGTTCCATATTAGTACACTCTATGATGTTCACATAATGACAAAATCACCTAATGACACATTTATCAGAACATATGCCTATTGTTAAGCCACGCATGACAGTATACAAATGCCAGAACTAGGGGCCATTTTAGACAGATTTTTGGTCTGCCTTTCGCCTCTTCATCTGGTAGATCTATGTTAAGTATGTAAGTATACTTAAGTATATTTGTATACTTACATCACTTTGTAAGCACTTTAAGGGTAACTTCTACCTCTTTAGCGTCCTCCACTAAACAAAAAGCAAACCTGCCCCAGCAAACTCAGGATGCTCCATGATTTCTGATGGATCTTGTCCAAATTAGGCTCTAAATATTTAGCATCATCTGATGGCAAATTTATTCTTTAAATTGGAGAAAAAAGCATAGACCACAACAAGTAATGTAAACCCTCAAATCAATAATAATATTCCAACATCAGTGCAAATTAAAGCTTTAGGTAATTGTTCAACTTGGATCATAGATACGTGGGTGTAGTTATCCCATGCTCTTTAATTTTGTGTATGTGTGAAATTTCCCATAATAAAAGAACAAAAACCGCAAGCCTCTGAAAGCAGCCTGATTTGTGTCATGGAAACTTTCTTCAGACCCACATTCTAATTCATTCTGGACTCAGACTGCAAATACAATTTCTGGTAACATGACAGACAAAAAACTGGTAGAAAAACCCTGATCAGCTTTCTAAAACTGTAGGAAGATCCCTGTACATTTATGAGGGGAAAAAACCTTAAATTTATAGTTTAATTCTCAATGTTCACACTGACCTTACTGCATTTTATCACAACAGTTTCATTAAAAAAAAAATGGAATGGTAAATATTCTTCACAGTTTACAAATGTAGAGAGTTAAGAAAATGAACCCATAGCAACGCTGGCCTCTGCACCCAGAACACACACACCTCTCTCCTAGGTGCTCTGTAAAGAAGTAAGAACTTCTCAGGCCGTTGGAGGCTCAAAGGGGTCCCTTGCCTCGCAGAAATTATAGTATGCACTAACATAACATTCTGTCAGCAGCACTAATGAGTCTATGCTGATATATCCTGCCTATCTTACCTGTTTTCATTCCTACAAAGCAAAGCAAGCTACAAAACCCGACAAGTTTATGCAGACTTAGAGCAATAATATTACTTTAAAGAATCTCTTTCATAAGTTAAGACACTTCTTTACTACTAAATTATTTTTAAAGAATAAAGTATAAAACTCTTTCAGTAACAAATAAAAGTAGAGAAAAGAATTTGTCTTTTACATTACCGAAAAGAAAACCTCTTTTACACGAATGCTTAGAGTATTTTGAGTCAAAAGCAAAAACTGTCTGCACTCTGAGGATCTCGGGTGATCCTCCTTCCTGGTTTAGGCCTGGAACCTGTTTCAATTCTGGTTTGAGCCCCTGATTTACTCCATGAGCCTTCCTAGGTATTCAGGAGTGAATGCATAATCTAGAAAAGAACGCCACTTAAATTTAGTGGAGAAAATACAGAGAAATTTTACTTATTTAAAAAAGGGAGAGAGATAGGACTAAATAAAGCTGACTTCAATTACCATTTACTGTATTAAGAATACTGATGTGCAACAGGATATTTTTTTTAAAGTTTTAAAAAATCTCCATTATTAATTCTGGTTGATATAAATGATATGACTGTATCGGAAGACAATACAAAGGAACAACTCAAAACCATTACCATAGAATCGATGAGTTTAATCAAGCGTGATGTAAACGACACCCATAAAAACCAACAATGTTCTTGTAAATACTCAACAATTAGAACATATAAATTTCAAAACAATATTCCATTTGTAACTAGAAAAATATATATATAAAAACTTTTAAATTCAACAGGGAACGTATGTAACATTTATAAAGCCACAGAACTCTTGGGTCAAAAATAAGGTTTGGAACAATAGAAAAAAGTACCCAAAAAAGTGACAGTTTCAACTACTTACAATTAAGACTTTTCTACAATGAAAATTTAAAGAAACAACAAATGTGTCATAAGAGAGTCTCATTACACCTCTGTCATATTCAAAAAAATTATACTGTTTGTGGGTCACACAAAAAGCTGGAGCTCTGAATTTTCAAGGGCAAAGTTACTTTCTGTAAGTGTGCTGGCTAAAACTGTCCCTATCTAATCTTTAAGGGGTTCAAATTTATAATATCAAGCTCCAAATTAATCATTAATCAAAGGACATACACAAATGCTCACAAATTAGATGGAGAGGTAAGAAAGAAAATCTTGTATTGAATATTTACTGGGTGTTATAAAGCTGGGTGGTTCTTATTTTTCTATTGAAGTTTAACACACAAAGAAAAGCACAAAAACATATATGTTCAGCTCAATAAATTATAACACAGCAAGCACCCATGTAACTACCATGGAGCACTGCCAGTAGCTGGCAGTCCCTTCCTGTCCCCTCCCAATCACTAAGCCTTCCCCCTCCAAGGGTAACTATCACGACTTCTAAACACCGGAATCATACAGCAACTATTCTTTTACGTGTGGGTTCTTTTGCTCAACACTGTTTTTGAGATACATCCATGTTGTTGTATGAGGTCAGTTTGTTCGTTTTCATTACAGTATAGTATTCCAAGGTAGGAACACACAACAATTTATTCACCTACTATACTGTTGATGCACAATCCCCCAACTCATTATGGAGCTAGAACAAATACCGCTGCTATAAACATTCATACACACACCACTTGGTTGCACACATGCACACCATTTCTGTGGGGAGTGGAACTGCAGGTTCACAGAATATGCATATATTCAGCTTCTACACTGCCAACCAATTTACCAAAGTGTTTGTACCAACATATATTCCACCAACAGTGTATGAGAATTTCTTTGCTCCATATTCCCACAAACTCTCTATCGTTAATCCATTTTAATGTTCTGGTGAGTGTGTAGTAGTTGTATGCCATTATGGTTTTAATCTGCATTTCTAAAGACTTGTGGTTTTGAGCACCTTTTCTTATTTTTACTGGACGTTTCGATATCCTTTTGTTTAACTGTCTGTTCAAGTCTCTCACCCATTTCTCTATTAGGATGTCTTTTTCTCACAGATCTGTAGTTCCACCTATATCCTATCCATGAGCCCTTTGTCACAGTACTGCAAATATCTTCTACTCCATGGCTTGCCTTGCACTCTCTTGAAGGTGATTTTTGATGAACAGAAGTTCTTACTCTTCATAAAATCCAATTTATCGTTTTTTTTCCTTTCTGGTTAATGCTTTTTGTGTCCTATTCAAGAAAAATTTTCATAAAAGTTCACCTAGATATTTTCCTGTACTGTCTCCCAAAATATTTATTGTTTTGCCTTCCACAAGTAGGTCCACAATCCACAGGGAATTTATTATGGGTGTGGTGCGGCAGGGTCTTGATTCACTTTGTTCCATATGAACATACATGACGTCTCAGCACCACTTACTGAAACATCATATTTCTGCTGTTCTGCGTGCCACCTTTCCAATAAATCATGTCTACATATGCATGTGGTTTTTTGTGCATTCCTTATTCTGTTCCATTCATCTACTGAACCAAGAATACTGTGCAACCTTGCACCAATACAACACTGTCTTTATTAATCTAGTTTCATTAAAAATCCTGACATCTGATCAAACAAATTGTTCTACTCTGTACTTGAAAAGCATCTTGGCTCTTCTTTTTAGTCTTTTGCATTTTCATATAAATTTATCTCTTTTAATGATTGTGACAATCCTGTATGTAACCAAATCTTATTAATCTACTTTAAAAATGTAATAAAGGAAGTCTAGAAAAAGTATATAACTTGCCTAAGGTCATAAAACCATAGAGGCTAGATTTGAACCTGGGAGTGTCTTTGTGCAAAGCGTACACTTTTTACACTACAATATCCTGCATGCCTATAAATTCACATGTGAAAATGTTAACCTTAAATGTAAAAAGACCCACAAGTAACAATAACAATCAAGTATTATTTTAGGGGCCAGCTCCGTGGCCGAGTGGTTAAGTTTGAGCGCTCTGCTGCAGCGGCCCAGGGTTCGGATCCTGGGCGCGGACATGGCACCGCTCGTCAGACCACGTTGAGGTGGCGTCCCACATCCCACAACTAGAAGGACCTGCAACTAAGATATACAACTACGTACAGGGGGGTTTGGGGAGATAAAGCAGAAAAAAAAAAAAGAAGATTGGCAATGGTTGTTAGCTCAGGTGCCGATGTTTAAAAAAAAAAAAGGTATTATTTTAATACCTGTTCAACGTATCATGGGTAACTTTAAGATAATTAATTCTGACAATGCTGGCAAATTTATAATGAAATTGGTACTAACAATACCATTTTGCCAGTAGAAGTGAAAATCACAACAATCCTTTTAGAGTTTTAGAAAACTAATAGTAACTACTACTAATAAAAGTGCAAGGGAACTTGATGTCCTGAAAGATTGGTTTAGTTACTGCCAGCTTAAAGCCCAATTGTTATAAAATGTGGGTCATGCCTCACTCCCATTCTGGAGCTATTAAGGAGATGAAATGGATAGATTTTTGATAGGTGAAGGACTGAAAAAATTCATGGACAATTCCAGATGTCTGGCTTGAGCAAAGGGTGCCCACAGAACTAATATTTATGAACTAATATTTCTTCTAGGCAGTGTGGTAACTGCTTGACATAAATTATGTCATTTCATTCTCCCAAGTTTCCCAACCGAGCAGGTATTATCGCTGCCCCAAATTACAAACGAAAAAAAATAGGATGAGAAAGAAAGCACTGGATATCAGATCTTAAATGAAATATTCAGTTGCTAAGCCCTTTCCACCACAGCAAACTGCTAATATCCATGTGATATCTGTTTCACAACTGACCTGAAAGACTAGATTTTCCACCAGGAAATATACAAGTAACACGAAAACAACAGCCAGGCAGCTGTCAGGATTTCACTGTGTCCAAATGTAGTAAGTCACATGGGAGCCTTTTGACATTACTGCCCCTAGCAAAGTCACCTTTGAAAACAATACTGCGTTTGTTTGTTTGGGTTTTTATTTCTTTCCTTTTAAAAAAAACTTTGGCACCTTAAACTTAAAAAAAAGTTTACATCTTTAATACACATTAGAGACCATGTAATATCTCACTCTACACTTTTTACAACCCCACTGCAGTGACAGCAGAAATCTTGTAATTTGGTTTTTAACATATTCTAACATAAATTAAAATGAGGTAATACAGGCTCATGAAAAGATAAGGGATCCCTATGATAGACCTTGGTGTAAGTGGGTAGAAGGGAACAACTTCCTCATATACATGACAGCATAGGAACTACATGTAGGAAAGAAATGGCCCCACTTCAATCTGTACTCTTCAGACCACATCAGTAATACTGGGCAACACGCTTAATAAGGACAACAGATCAACCAGAGTAATAATTCTTACCCAACAGTAAAATTTACAATGCAGATTCCTGGAAAGTATTTAGAGAGTTTCTGATTCAATGGGTCTGAAGGTGAGGCCTCGGAATCTACTTTTTAAAAAGTTTCTACAAAACACCCAGAAAACAATTAACAAAATGGGAATAATGACATACCTATCAATAATTACTTTAAATGTAAATGGACTAAATTCTCCAATCAAAAGACACAGAGCAGCTGAATAGATTTTAAAAAGACCTATCTATATGCTGCCTACAAAAGACTCACTTCAGATGTAAGGATACAGACTGAAAGTGAAGGGATGGAAAAAGATATTCTATGCAAATGGAAACCAAAAGAAAGCTGAGGTAGCTGGGAATACTTAAATCAAACAATATAGGCATTAAGACAAAGACTATAATAAGAGACAAGGTCATTACATAATGATAAAAGGATCAATCCAACAAGAGGACATAACATTGATATTTATGCACCCAACATAGCAGCAGCTAAATATATAAAGCAACCATTAACAGACCTAAAGCGAGAAACAGACAGCAATATGATAATAATAATTAATATTGCACTTTCAACAATGGACAGATCATCCAGACAGAAGATCAATAAGGAAACATTGGACTTAAATGACACACTGACCATATGGAGTTAACAGACATATACAGAATATTCCATTCAAAAGCAACAGAATACACATTCTACTCAAGTACACATGGGACATTTTCCAGGATAGAAATATTAGCCCACAAAACAAGTTTTAATAACTTTAAGAAAATTGAAATCATATCAGCATCTTTTCCAACCACTATGTTATGAAACTAGAAATCAATTACAAGAAGACAACTGGAAAATTCACAAACAACATGCTACTGAACAACCTATAGGTCAAAGAAGAAATCAAAGAGAATTAAAAAAATACCTGCGACAAACGAAAATGGAAATACAACATACCAAAACATATGGGTTGCAGCAAAAGTAGTTCTAAGAGAGAAGTTCATAGTGATAAACGCTTACACTAAGAAACAGGGAAAATCTCAAATATACAACCTAACTTTACACCTCAAGGAACTAAAAAAACAAAGAACAAATGAAGCTCAGTTAGTAGCATGAAGGAAATAACAAAGATCAGAGTGGAAATAAATCAAACAGAGACTAAAAAGACAATAAAAGATCAATGAAACTAAGAGCTGATTTTTTGAAAAGACAAACAAAATTGATAAACCTTATGCTAGACTCATCAAAAAACAAAAAAGAGAGAGAGAGGGGACTCAAACAAAATCAGAAATGAAATAAGAGACATTACAATTGATAGCATAGAAATACAAAGGATCATAAGATACCACAATGAACAATTACATGCCAACAAACTGGACAACCTAGAAAAAATGGATAAATTCCTAGAAAGATACAACCTACCAACTGAATCATGAAGAAATAGGAAATCTGAACAGACCAATAACTACTAAGGAAATTGAATCAATAATTTAAAAACTCCCAAGAAATGAAAGTACAGGACCAGAAGGCTTCACTGGTAAATTCTACAAAACATTTAAGAAGAATTAATACCAATTCTTCTCAAATTCTTCCAAAAAACAGAAGAGGAGAGACCACTTCCAAACCCTTTTATTCCAAGCCAGAATCACCCAGATACCAAAACCAGACAAGCATGCCACAAGAAAAGAAAGTAACAGGCCAATTTCCCTTATAGATGCACTATCTATATTTTGCAAATTAAATGCAAAAATCCTCAACAAAATATTAGCAAACTGAATTCAACAATACATTTAAAGAATCATGTGGGATTTACTCCAGAGATGCAAGAATAGTTCAACTCTGCAAATGAATCAATGTGATGTACCACATTAACAAAATGAAGGATAAAAATCATATGATCATCTCAACAGATGCACAAAAAGCATCTGACAAAATTCAATATCCATTTATGAGAAAAACTTTCAATGAAGTGGGTATAGAGAAAATGTACCTCAACATAATAAAGGCCATTGATGACAAGCTCACAGCTGACATCACAGTCAATGGTGAAATGCTGAAAGCTTTTCCTCGAAGATCAGAAACAAGACAAAGATGCTCACTCTCCCCACTTTTATTCAACATAGTATTGGAAGTTCTAGCCAGAGCAATTAGGCAAAAAAAAAAAAAGAAATAAATGTATTCAAATAAAAAAGGGAAGTAGTAAAACTGTCACTATTTGAAGATAACATGATCTTATATATAAAAAACCCTAAAGACTCTGCCAAAAAACTGTTAGAACTAATCAACTAATTCAGTAAAGCTGCAGGATACAAAATCAATATACAAAAATCTCTTGAGTTTCTATACACTCATAAGGAACTAAAGACAGGAAAATTCAGGAAAAAATCCCATTTACAATTACATCAAAAAGAATAAAATACCTAAGGATAAATTAACCAAGGAGGTAAAATACCTATACACTGAAAACTATAAGACATTGATGAAAGAAACAGAAGAAGACACAAATAAATGGAAAGACATTCCATGCTCATGAACTGGAATAATTAATATTGTTAAAATGGCCATACTACCCAAAGCAATCTACAGATTCAATGTAATCCCTACCAAAATTCTAATGGCATTTTTCATAGAACTAGAACAAACAAGCCAAAAATTCGTATGGAACCACACAAGACCCCAAATAGGCAAGCAATTTTGAGAAAGAAGAACAAAGTTGGAGGCATCATGCTCCCTGATTTCAAATCATATTACAAAGCTATAGTAATCAAAACAGTATGGTATTGCATAAAAACAGACAAAGACATCAGTGGAACTGAATAGACAGCCCACAAATAAACCCATGCATATACAGTCAATTAATTTACAGCAAGGGAGGCAAGAATATACTATGGTGACAGGATAGTCTCTTCAATAAATGGTCCTGGGAAATCAGAGAGTTAAATACAAAAGAACGAAACCAAACCTCTATCCTACACCATACACAAAAATGAACCAAAATGGATTACACACTTCAAAGTAAGATCTGAAATCATAAAGTTCCTAGAAAAAAACATAGGTGGTAAAATAGACTACCATATGATCCAGTAATTCCACTTCTGGGTATTTATTAAATGATAACAAAAACACTAACTTGAAAAGATACATGCACCACTATGTTCAGTGCAGCATTATTTACCAAAGCCAAGATATGGAAACAACCTAAATGTCCATCAATGAACAAATGCATAGAGAAAAGGTGGTGTATATATACAAGGGAATATTATTCAACCATAAAAAAGAAGGAAATCTTGCCATTTGTGGTAACATGGATGGACCTTGAGGGCAATGTGCTAAATGAAATAAGTCAGAAAAAGACAAATATCATATAATCTCATTTACATAGGGAATCTGAAAAAAGAAACCTGAGCTCATAGACAGAGAGAACAGATTGGTGGTTGCCAGGGGCAGAGGGTGGGGGCAGAATAGGTGAAGGGGGTCAAAAGATACAAAATTCCAGTTATAAAATAAATAAGTCATGGGGATGTAATGTACAGCATGGGGACTACAGTTAGCAATACGGTACTGCATGTTTGAAAGTTGCTAAGAGAGTTAAAAGTTCTCATAACAAGGGGCTGGCCCCGTGGCCGAGTGGTTAAGTTCGTGTGCTCTGCTGCAGGCAGCCCAGTGTTTCGTTGGTTTGAATCCTGGGCACGGACATGGCACTACTCATCAGACCATGCTGAGGCAGCGTCCCACATGCCACAACTAGAAGGACCCACAACGAAGAATATACAACTATGTACTGGGGGGCTTTGGGAAGTAAAAAGGAAAAAAATAAAATCTTTAAAAAAAAAACAGGAATATATATAAATTAAAAATAAAAAGTTCTCATAAGAAAAAAAATTTACATATGGCGACAGTTGTAACTAGACTTACTGTGGTAATCATTTCAAAATATATATAAATATTGAATCATTATGTTGTGCACCTAAAAGTAACATAAAAATAAATAAATTAAAGTAACAATATTATGTCAATCATATCTCAATAAAAAGATATTTTGATGTGCTTCAACCATATAAGAATATACGAAATATACATGCATATGAAGAGAAATTAATTCAACAAACCCCCATAGATCCACAGCCCTGTTTTAAAAAGATCTTCAACAAGACTTTAGAAGCCCCCTGATCCCACCTCCTTCCCTCCCCGAAGGGAACCATTATCCCGATTCTCTGTTAATCATTCCCTTGCTTTTCTGATTAGTTTTACCCCTAATACATACGAATACATATTCCTCTGAACAATGTATTTTCAGTTTTGAAAACCTGATGAGAAATCATAAACCCAGATACACAAGAGCACGGTGTCCTTAAAAACGAAGGTAAGTAAAGAAGGATAGGGAAAGATAAACTGAACAGTCTCTGCATCACTGTCCAGTTTCAGTTGTCCAAAAAGTTAACAGAATTCCTCTCTGGAAAAGTTAGCAGGCAAAGAAATGAATCCTGAAAAACACAAAGGTCAAGCTCAGTCAAGGCTTCTACCAGGGTAGTGTAGGTTAGTATTGAACTTACAGCAAGAACACAGGCGAGAGAGCAGGCTCCTGCGCATCATTGTTTCTAAGCTCACCACGGCTATCCACCAGGACCTAGGAGTAGGTCAAAGCAAATACATCTGAGAGGTGAAACAAGCATCCTCAGCTGAGCCGGGCGGCAGGGCATGAGGGGAGAGCAAGAACTTCTGTAGCACATGGTCAAAACAAGCTAAGAACAGACAAACCTGGGTCAAGCTCACCAGGGAATTCTGTGCTCGGGTTTAAAAGGTCTACCAGTGACAGCAAGCATCTTGGTAATTACTGTCTTAACATTTCTGTCTTGATTCACAGCCCTCCAAACTAGAGTGGGTGACCTCTACATATAACACACAGCTGGCACCTTGCAATCGCCTAGTCATCATTCTGGGGATTCCGCTCATCTCCCTTCTTTGTTGAATCTCTTGTTTCCTATATCCCAAGTCGTCCTTTTTCTTAGTTTACTCTCGATTTGGTGTTCCTCATCCTCCAATAATTTTTAATGAAGGGGACAAGGGAGGTAACTATTTTGAGACACTGCCTGTCTGACAATAGCTTTATTCCAACTGGCCATAATTTGGCGGAGTACATACAGTCATGCATTGCTTAACAATGGGATACATTCTGAGAAATGCACTAGTAGGTGACTTCATCACTGTGTGAACATCACAGTGTACTCACACAAGCCCAGATGGTATAGCCTATTACACACCTAGTCTATATGGTATAGTTTATTGCTCCTAAGCTACACACCTGTACAGCATGTTACTGTACTGAATACTGTAAGAAACTGTAACACCCTGGTAAGTATTGGGTATCTAGACATAACTAAACATAGAAAAGGTAAAGATAGGGTATAAAAGATCAAAAAGGGTACACCTATATAGGGCACTTACCAAGAATCAAGCTTGCAGGACCGCAAGTTGCTCTGGGTGAGTCAGTGACTGAGTGGTGAGTGAACGTGAAGGCCAAGGCCTTTCCTGGACACTACTGTAGACGTTGCAAACACTGGACACTACCATAGACGTTACAAACACTGGACACTACCATAGACGTTACAAACACTGGACACTACCATAGACGGTACAAACACTGGACACTACCATAGACGGTACAAACACTGGACACTACCATAGACGTTACAAACACTGGACACTACTGTAGACGTTACAAACACTGGACACTACTATAGACGTTACAAACACTGGACACTTAGGCTACAGTTAATTTATTAAAGAATATTTTATTTCTTCAATAATAAATTAACCTTAGCTTACTGTAACTTTTTTACTTTATAAACTTTTTAACTTTTTGACTCTTTTGTAGTAACACTTAGCTTAAAACACAAACAACATGTATAGCTGTACAAAAATATTTTTACTTTATATGCTTATCCCATAAACTTTTTTCTATTTTTAAAATTTTTTATTTTAAACTTTTTTGTTAGAAACTCAGACACAAACACACACATCAGCCTTGACCTCAGTCATCAGGATCATCAATGTCACTGTCCTCTATCTCCACATCTTGTCTCATTGGAAAGTCTTCAAGGGCAATGACACACATGGAGCCGTCATCTTCTATGATAACAATGCTTCTTCTGGAATGCGTCCTGAAGGGCCTGCCTGAGGCTCTTCTTGAGGAGGTATTACTCTCTTCAGAAATATGTCCGTGGTGGTTTCCTTGGTTTATTTTTTTTTTTTATCATAGATTTGCTTGTAAGCAGATAGAGCACCATAAACGTTCCTCTCTATTAATGAAAACCTTTCAATATTGGGATCCATGTTTTCAAACTTTTTAAGGAGCTCGCTGAGGTCTGCAAAAGCTTCTGCTAAACTCTTCAACTGTGAACTTCCTTGGGGGTTCTTTTTCTTCTCCTGCAGTTCCTTTTGCTCTTGCTGCTTCTTCAGCCATGGGTTCCTCTTCTAGTTCCAACAACTCCTCATTAGTCAATTCCTCAGGAACCACCTCTGGGAGCTCCTCGGTGTCATCCATACCCACAACCAGGTTACAGTTATTTGCCATCTCAACCACAGGCTTGTTGATTTTTGCAACCTTTTCATCCTTGCTGTCAGGGACGAAGCTCTTGCATGTCTTCTTCCAGGTGCCATTCCTACACTCCTTGGTGACATCACCCCAAACCCAAGTAAAGTTCTTGATGCAGTCAGAGATGTTGTAATCCTTCCAGAATTGCATCAGTGTCTTCTCAGCGTCTTCCTCATTTGCAGCAACAGCCTGTGCAAAGGTCCTCCTCAGGCATTAGGCCTTAAAATCTGCTATAACTCCTTGATCCACTGGCTGGATCAAAGAGGTTGTGTTTGGAGGGAGAAACATGACTTTGATATTGGGATGAAGATCACCAAAATAAGGAGGATGTCCAGAGCATTATCAACAATAAGCAAAGTCTTGAGAGGTATGTTAGTATCCAAACAGTACTTCTCCATTTCACTGGCAGAGCTATTCAGGAGGGTGTCTTGGAAGACGAACTAGGTCATCCATGACCTCTTATTGCTCCTGTAGTTCACAGGCAATGCATGCTTACTGACATTCTTGAAGGCCCTAGGATTCTCATTGTGCCAGATCACAAAGAGTTTCAATTTGTAGCCTGCAATACTGCCCCCAAGCAAGACTTTTATCCTGTCCTTAAAAGCTTTAAAACCTGGCATTGACTTGCCTCCTTATGGATAAAAGTCCTTTCAGGCATCTGTTTCCAGAACAGGAAGGTTTAATTCATATTAAATATTTGCCCCGGCAAGTAATTTTCCTCCACAATCAGCTTACCTAGAGTTTCCAAAAATCCTTCAGCTGCCTTCACATCAGCGCTCAGACTCACCACTCACTTTCACGTTATGTAATGAATAACAATTTTTGAATCATTTAAATCACTCAGAGCTAGCAGTAAACTCAACCAGCCTTTTCTTTCAACATCGCAAACAAACTTTTTGCTTTGGCTGTGAGCGTCATGGTGCTGAGAAGGACATGCTTCTGTGTCTAGCCCTCAATCCAGGTCATTAGAAGTTTCTTCATGTCTGATATAGGCCTTTCTTGAATTTTTTTGTGAGTCTCATTGTCTTTAATGAAGCAGATCCTTTAACAGCTTCCATCCTTTGGCTCTCGTTCGTCAAGATCGTAGCTATGATGGAGTGGGACACCCCTGACTGGCGAGCAATAACTATCACTGACTTTTTACCTTTGCAGTCCTTCATCACTTTTAATTTTGCTTCCATGTCAATCACTTGATGTGGCCTCTTACTGGTGACGTTAGCAGTGGATTTTGTACTCTCAGGGGCCAAGATGAACAAAACAACATGAGAGTAAATCAAGCACAGGAGAAAATGATGCGATCTAAAGATGCGGTTAATGTGAGATGCATGAGGCTGCTGCTAGTGCAACATAGCATACTGTTTCACAATCAACTTGTTTTTATAAGTGGAAAGAGTACACTCTAAAATAACAATAAACAGTATAGTAAATACATAAAACAGTACCAGTCATTTATCGCTATCAAGTATTATGCGCTATGCATAATTGTATGCGCTATACTTTCACGCGACTGGCAGAGCAGTAGGTTTGTCCACATCAGCATCACCACAAACACATAAGTAATGCACTGGGCTATGCCATTACAACAGCTACAATGTCAGTGGGTGATAAGAATTTTTCAGCTCCATTATAATCTTACAGGACCACTGTCGTATATGTGGTCGGTCGTATATGTGGTTGACCAAAATGTCATTATGCGGTGCATGACTGTACTTCAAAGTTCAAAATCATTTTCCCTCAGAATTTTGAAGGCACTGCTCCACTGTTTTCTCATTTCCAGGTTGCTGCAGAGAAATCCAAAGCCATTTTGATTCCTGATTCTATATACGTGACCTGTTTTTTGCACCCTAGACTCATCTCTTTGCTTCCCATTATTTTGAAATTTCCTAATGATGTGCCTTAGCACAGGTACATTTTCATCTATTAGGTTGGGCTCTCAGTGGGTACCTTCAATCTGAAAAGTCTAACCTTCAATTACGGGTCACTTTCTTGAGTTATTTATTATTTTCTCCTTTTCATGTCCCCCTTTTTTCTCTATCTGGAACTTTTTTTTTTTTTTGAGGAAGACTGGCCCTGAGTTAACATCTGTTGCCAATCTTCCTCTTTTTTTTCCTCCCCAAAGCCCGAGAACACAGTTGTATATCCCACTTGTAAGTCATTCTAGTTCTTCTATGTGGGATGCCTCCACAGCATGGCTTGATGAGCGGTGTGTAGGTCCGTGCCCAGGATCTGAACCAGTGAACCCCAGGCCGCCAAAGAGGAGTACACAAACTTAACCACTTGGCCACAGGGCGGGCCACTCTATCTGGAACTTAATCATATGGACACTTAAATTCCAGAAGAGTCTGCTAAGTGTTCTCTCTTTTATTTTCTACGTGTCTTTTTGCTCTACTTTCTGGGAAATTTCCCCTTACAATCCTCCTAAGGTTTCATTTCTACCATCATGTTTTAAATTCTTTTGTTGTTTTCTAATTATGTCTTTATAGCATACGGTTTTTATTTCACCCTCATCGCTTGTCTCTCTTAATATATTAATAATTGGGGGCAGAGAATTGTTGGTAGTTTTTTTCTCTTTGCAAAGTCTCATCCAAGTGGCTTTTCTCTGTTTATTTGTTTTAGTTCCCATCTCCCACCTTCAACGTAAGAGGCTTTCCTCAAATAACTAGTAATACTAGGGTGTTTGCTTATGATTAACAGTAGGGGACTAAAATGTTTATCCTGAACTTGTGGGTGGGGCTTATGACCTAGATCTTCAAGGAAACCCGTGTCAGGTTTTTTCTCTAGGGCTACTCAGAAAGCCCTGACACTAATACTTCAACCTCATATCTGGCTACCAGCATTAGGTGAACCTAGAGGAGAAATGGGGGACGGGGGTAGGGGTGAGGTAACTCTGCTCTCAGATTCAGTATGTGTAAAATCATGTATTCTTCTCTTTTCAGTATGGTAATGATTATATTTCCCAATGTTATTTCCAAATTCCAGACAGACATTAATAATTGAGATTTGGGAACAAGAAACTGGAATTTCCCAAATCACAAGTTATTGTGTACCTTTCATAAGACTTCACTTACGGATTCTTAAATAATAATGAGCGACCATAAAAATATACAGTGAATCATTTTTCTGTGATACAGTTATCATAAAAGTTTCAAGAGTTTTCTTTAAAAAGAAACTTTGATTATAGTTTGATGATAAAAAGTTTTAGGAGAGAGTGAAATCATCAAAATGGCAGAATAGAGTTTTTGACTGTCATCTCCCCAAAGAACACCAATTATGATAACCCCTCACAGACAAGAGCGCCTTTGTGGAAGTCCAGGAGTCCAGCAAAGAAATTCCAGAAATCGTTGAAACAAAAAGTCCGAGATTGCACGCATTGAAGAGGGTAAGAGGAAATGTCTGACTTAATGTGTCACCCCTCCCACAAGAGGACACAGCGCAGTACCAAGAAAACCCTTACTTGCCAGTGATTTCTCCTGCCGGAGAAAGTGAGTGTGTGTAAATTAGCACTCGGCCTCCCTGGCTGTGCTGGATGCTGCCAAAGAGGCCCATTTCTCAGGCCCCATCCAGAATACTGAGCTGTGAGCTGCACAACGGGGGCAGTAAGTGGCTAAGGGAAAAACAGCCAGGGCTCAGAAGGGAACATATCAAAGGGACACAGATCCTACTAACTACTACATGGATTCCATCAAGGGTCCTGCCCATGAGCAACTGCGTATGCCTCACCTGCAGATTCTCACAACTGGCCCATGGGCACCCTCAGCACTCTGCATGCCTCACCCACACACACCACCACCCGTGGACAGCTCCGTGTGCCCCCCATGGCCGTGACAGCAAGATTTTGCAGATGGCTAGTGAGTGTGACTAGAAAGCCAGTCCAGGAGAAACTACAATCTTGAATATTCAGCACTGCCCTAGGGAAAGCAAAAGGGAGGCTGTCACACCCAGTCTAGCTTTGCAGGACTGAGAGAAGGCACACAAGCTTAAGAATTCTGCCACAAGAGGAAGCAAGAAGTGTGGAGAAAGCGTACCCATAGAAGAGGTCTGAGAAAGCCTCAGAATCCCTAACAGGGCTGACAGAAAGTATTTCTCTCCCAAAGCTAGTCAGTAAAGACTGGAGGAGGTGACTGCTTCTTCAAATATGAAGACAGCAACGCAAGACATCAAGGAACATGAAAAATTAAGGAAATATAACAACACAAAAGGAATACAATAATTTTCCAGTAACTAAACCCAAAGAATGGAGATCAGTAATTTACCCAGTAAGAATTCAAAATAGTTGTTTTAAGGAAACTAAGTGAGCTACAAGAAAACATAGACAATTCCATGAAATCAGGAAACAACAGACAAAAAAAATGAGACATTTAACAGAGAGAAATCACACAAGATTTCTCAGAAATTCAAGGGTTGAAGAATACAATGAACGAAATGAAAAATACAATAGAACACATCAATAGGAGAATGGATCAAGCAGAAGAAAGAATCTGTGAAATAGAAAGCAGGACTTTTGAAATTACCCAGTCAGAGGAGACCAAAGAAAAAAAGAATGGAAAAACATGAAGAAAGCCTATGTGAATTATGGGACCCCATTAAGAAAAATAATCTAAGTATTATTACAGTCCCAGAAGAAAGGGAGACAGGGCAGAAAGCTTATTTAAAAAGTAACTGAGAATTTCCCATATCTGGGAAGAGGTTTAGACATCCAAGTTCATGAAGCCAATATATTGTTCCCCAAAGAGATTTAATCCTAAATGACCTTCTCCAAGACACATTAAAACAAAACTGTCTAACATCAAAGACAAAGAGAGAATTTTAAAAGGAGTAAGAGGAAAAAAATCCTTACTTACAAGGGAACCCACATAAGGCCATCAGCAGATTTCTCAGCAGAAACCATATAGGCCAGGAAAGAACAGTATGATATATCCAAAGTGCCAAAAGAAAAAAATTTCCAATTAGAATACGTTACCCAACAAAGTTGACCTTCAGAAACGAAGAGAGATAAAGATGTTCCCAGACAACCAAAAGCTGAGAGAGTTCATCACCGCCACACTTGCCTTACAAGAAATGCCAAAAGGAGTTCTAACAGCTGAAATGAAAAGATGCCAATTAGCAACATGAAAGCATACAACACACAGGTAAAGGTAAGTATACAGTCAAATTTAGAATATTCTAATACTGTAATATGTTGGTGTATTAACAACTTAACTCCAATATAAAAGTTAAAGGATAAAAGTATGAAAAATAACTATAGCTACAATAATTTGTAAATTACTTATAAATTGTGACATAAAAAAACAAAAATGGGGGGCCAGCCCCATGGCCGAGTGGTTGAGTTCACGCACTCTGCTTTGGCAGCCCAGAGTTTCACTGGTTTGCATCCTGGGCGTGGACATGGCACTGCTCATCAAGCCATGCTGAGGCGGCATCCCATGTGCCACAACTAGAAGGACCCACAACTAAAAATACACAACTTTGTACTGGGGGGCTTTGGGAGAAAAAGGAAAAACAAAATCTTAAAAAAAAAAAAAAATGGTGGGGTGGATGAAACAGTAGAGTTTTTGTATGCATTGGAAGTTAAATCGTTATCAGCATAAAATAGACTCATATCTACAAGACATTTTATGGAAGCCTCATGGTAACTAAGAAGCAAAAACTTGCATTTGATAAAAGATAAAGAGAAGGGAATCAAAGCTACAGAAATTCATCAATTCACAAAGGAAGACAGCAAGAGAAGAAGACAGGAATGAGGAAACCACAAAACAGCCAGAAAACAATTTATTAGATGGCATTAATAAGTCCTTATCTATCAATAATTATTACTTTAAATGTAAATGGATTAAATTCTCCAATCATAAGGCACAGAGTGACTGCTTGGTTAAAAAACAAGACCCAACTATGTCATGCATACAACAGCCAAACTTCTGCTTTAGGTACACATATAGGCTCAAAATGAAGGACAGAAAAGATAGTTCATGAAAATGAAAACCAAAAGAAAGGACAAATAGCTATATTTATTTCAGAGAAGATAGGTTTTAACTCAAAAGCTGAAACAAGAGACAAAGAAGGTTATTTTATAACGATAAAGGGATTAATTCATCAAAAGGATATATTGATCATAAATATCTAGGCACCCAAAAATAAAGCACCTGTATATACTAAGCAAATACTAATAGATATGAAGGGCAAAGTAGACAACAATACAATAATAGTAAGGGACTTCAATACCCCACTTTCAACAATGGATAGGTCACTCGGACAAAAAATCAATAAGAAAACCTTGGACTTGAACTATATTTTGGACCAAATGAACCTAAGAGACATACACAGAACATTCCATCCAAAGCAGGAGAATATACATTCTTCTCAAACACACACAAAACATACTCCAAGACAGATCATATGTTTGGTCACAAAACAAGTCTTAGCAAATTTAAGAAGAATAAAATCATAGCAAGTACCTTTTCTGACCAAAATGGTATGGAACAAGTAATCAGTAACAGGAGGAAAACCGGAAAATTCACAAATATGTGGAAATGAAACAACACATTCCTGAACAACCAATGGGCCAAAGAAATAATCAAAAGGGAAATTTTTTAAAAATCGTGACACAAAAGAAAAAGGAAGTACAACATAGCAAAATTCATGGGATGCAACAAACGCAGTTTTAAGACGGAGGTTTATAGCAATAAATGCCTACATAAGAAAAACGAAAGATCTCAAATAAACAGCCTAACTTTATACCTCAAGGAACTAGAAAGAGAAGATCAAACTAAGCCCAAAGTTAGCAGAAGGAAAGAAATAACACAGATGAGAGCAGAAATAAATGAAATTGAGGCCAGAAAAACAGAAAGATCAACAAAACTAAGAGCTGATTTTAGATAAACAAGATTCATAATCCTTTAGCCAGACTAAGAAAAAAAGAGAAAAGAGGCAAATAAAATCAGAAATAAAAGAGGAGACATTAATCAGATACCATACAGACACAACTGATCAGAAGAGACTACAATCATACACCAACAAATTGGATAACCTATATGAAATGGACAAATTCCTAGAAACATACAATCTACCAAGACTGAATCATGAAGAAACAGAAAATCTGGGGCCTGCACCAGGGCCAAGTGGTTAAGTTCGTGCACTCTGCTTCAGCGGCCCAGGGTTTCGCCGGTTCGGATCCTGGGGGCGGACATGGCACCGCTCATCAGGCCATGCTGAGGCAACATCCCACATGCCACAACTAGAAGGACCCACAACTAAAAAATATTCAACTATGTACTGGGAGGATTTGGAGAGAAAAAGCAGGGAAAAAAAAGAATTGGCAACAGTTATTAGCTCAGGTGCCAAATCTTTTTTTTTTTTCCTGCTTTATCTCCCCAAATCCCCCCCAGACGTAGCTGTATATCCTAGTTGCCAGTCCTTCTAGTTGTGGCCTGATGAGCAGTGCCATGTCCGCGTCCAGGATCCGAACTGGCAAAACCCTGGGCCGCAGCGGAGCACATGAACTTAACCACTCGGCCAGAGGGCCGGCCCCCTCAGGTGTCAATCTTTAAAAAATAAAAATAAAAAAAAAAAGAAACAGAAAATCTGAATAGCCCAATAATAAGTAAGGAGGTTAAATCAGTAATCAAAAAACTCCTAACAACAACAAAAACCAGGACCAGTTAATTGCATTAGGGAATTCCACCAAACATTTGAAAAAGAATTAACACTAATCCTTCTTAAATTCTTGCAAACAGTTGAAGAGGAAGGAACACATACAAACTCATTTTATGAGGCCTGCATTATCCTGATACCAAAGCCAGATAAGACACTACAAGAAAAGAAAACTACAGACCAATGTAACTGATGAACACGTATGCAAAAATTCTCAAGAAAATACTAGCAAAGCCAATTCAACAGCACATTAAAAGGTCATATACCACAATCAAGTAGGATTTAGACCTAGGATACAAGGTTGGTTCAACATCTGCAAATTGATAAATGTGATTTAACAGAATGAAAGTTTAAAATCATACAATCATCTCAACAGATACAGAAAAAGCATTTGACAAAAATTCTACATCCTTTCACGATAAAAACTCTCAACGAATACTGTATAGAAGAAATGTACATCAACATAAGAAAGGCCATATATGACCAGACAACAGCTAATATCATACTCAACCTGAAATGCTGAAATCTTTTCCTCTCAGATCAGGAACAAGACAAGGATGCCCACTCTCACCACTCCTACTCAACATAGTACTGGTAGTCCCAGCCAGAGCAATCAGGCAAGAAAAAGAAATAACAGGCATCCAAATCAGAAAGGAAGAAGAAAATTGTCTCTTTTTGCAGATGACATGATCTTATATATAGGAAATCTTAAAGACTACACCAAAAATCTGTTAAAACTAATCAATGAATTCAGTAAAGTTACAGGATACAAAATCAACATACAGAAATCAATTGCGTTTCTGTATACTCACAATGAAATATCTGAAAAAGAAACAAAGAAAACAATCCCCTTTATAATAGCACCTAAAACAATAAAGTAATTAAGAATATATTTAACTAAGGAGGTAAAAGATCTGTACTCTGAAAAAACCATAATAGTGTCTTACAGTTTTTGTAATGAAAACTGAAATAAGTGAAATTGTAATGAAAGAAATTGAAAATACAAATAAATGGAAATACATCCCATGTTCATGAATTGGAAGACTTATTATTGTTAAAATGGCCATACCACCCAAAGCCATCTATAGATTTAATGGAATCCCAATGAAAATTCCAATGGCATTTTTTTACAGAAATAGAAATAAAATTCTAAAATTCACATGGGACCACAAAAGACCTGAAGAGCCAAAGCAATCCTGAGAAAGAAGAGCAAATCTGGAGGCAAAACACTTCCAGATTTCTAACTATATTCAAAGCTATAGTAACCAAAACAATATGGTACTGGCATAAAAACAGACACACAGACCAATGGAGCCTAAGAGAGAGCCAGAAATAAACCCATGCATATACAGTCAACAAATATTTGACAAGGAGCCAAAATTCTCAATGAGGAAAAGACTCTTCAATAAATGTTGGGAAAACTGAATATTCACATGCAAAAGAATGAAATTGAAACCCTATCGTATACTACTCACAAAAATTAATTTAGAAGTAGATTAAAGACTTAAATATAAGACCTTAAACCACAAAACTCCTAGAAGAAAACATAAAGGAAAAGCTCCTTGACATCTGACATTAGTCTTGGCAATGATTTTTTAGATATGACACCAAAAGCACAAGCAACAAAAGGAAAAAGCAACAAATGGGACATCATCAAAGTAAAAAGCTTCTGCAGAGCAAAAGAAATAATCAACAAAATGAAAAGGCAATCTATAGAACAGAAGAAAATATTTGCAAATCATGTATCTGATAAGGGCCAATATCCAAAATATATAAAGAACTCATACAACTCAATAGCAAAAACCAAATAATCTGATTAAAAAATGGCCAGAGGATCTGAAGAGACATTTTTCCAAAGAAGATATACTAATGGCCCAAAGGTACATGAAAAGATACTCAACATCACTAATTATCAGTAATATCACTAAATATCAATAATTATAGTTATCATAATTATCACTATTATACAGTCCTGGGTGTACATCAAAAAGAAATGAAATCACTACATCAAAGAGATATCCACACTCCTATTTTCATTACAGCATTATTCACAATAGCCAAGACATGGAAATAACCTAAGTGTCCATCGATGGATGAATGGATAAGGAAAATGTGATATACACACACATACATACATACACACACACACACACACACACAGAAGAATATTATTTGGTCATTAAAAAAGAAGGAAATCCTGCTTTTTGGGACAATACCAACGGACCATGAGAGCAATATGAAGTGAAATGAGCTAGAGGAAAACACTGACTGTATGATATTACTTATATGTGGGATCTAAAAAAGCCAAACTCATAGAAACAGAGAGTAGAATGGTGTTTGCAAAGGGGCGGGAAGTGGGGGGAATGGGGAGATATTGGTCAAGGGGTATAAATTTCCAGTTTTAAGGGGAATAAATTGTGGGGATCTCATGTACAGAATAGTAACTATAGTTAACAACACTGTATTATATACTTGAAAGTTGCTAAGAGAGTAAATACTAAATGTTCTCACCCCACACACACATACAAATGGTAACTACATGAGGTGATGGAGGTATTAACTAACCCTACCAGAGTAATCATCTTGAAATTTATCTGTGTATCAAATCATCACATTGTATATCTTAAACTTACACAATGCTATATGTCAATTATATCTCAATAAACTTGAGAGAAAAAATAAAAGACCTTAAAAAAGGAACATTAACATAAAATGCCAAATAAAAATCCATGTAAAAATGGAAAGGTAATACTATATTTAGAAGTTATCATTCTTAAAGTGAAATTTTAAAACATATCATTAGTATCCTGTTCAATAGTCTTTCATGCTAAATATTCCAGATGTAGAAAAATTCCACTCATTTTGTCTTGACGTTGGTCAAACCCAGAGTGTACCAAAAAGCATCTTTGAGTGTTAGGGTACACGTTGCTTTGTATAAGCTCCTTTACTTTTTAATGATAAACTATTTTATCTGCTTACTCTGATTTTGGTTTTGCCTTTAAAATCAATATCACTTTTGCTAATTCAGATTTTAAATTAAGTTCTCATTTCATGTTGGAATATTCCACAAAAACATTCATACCTTCTTCTCTTTGCAATTCCTCTGTAAAGTATTTACAGAAAACTATAGTCAATATTGAACATTCAGAAGTCGAAAACACCAGTAAACATTATAGGGTAGTATTTACATACACAACATTGAGATCTCATAGCAAGGTTAACAGTAGTACACAGAATAACATGTTGTAACTGCCAATTTACAGATTTATTTTGCTCCCAAACTTCTTGGAACACTGCTCATAGATTTATATGAAGTATATTATGCATATAAACTTCTTAATACTTATTTTATATGTAAGAATAACTCACTGTTAGCAGCAGATAGAGCATGGAAACGTTTTTATAAGATGGCAACAACTACAAGACTGACTGACTGATTACATCATGATGCTTCTCTCCTGGATGCTCCTGTTTCAGTTCCCAGAAACACGCACCTTTACTTTCTACTCAGTGTGTCAGCATGTCCTGCTCTTGCTTTCCTCCTGATGTCAATGGAGCTCTTAGAACCAATGACTGATAGTTGAGCTTTAATTCTCAGGAAAACTTTAATTTTTTCTGTTTTCCTGACTTTGTAATGACTTTACTTAGGATTTGGGATTTGAATAAACATATAAATTTCCTAAGAAACGCTAGGAATGCCTGCCTATATGGAAATGATACTTTATCCAGAAATCATCTGCTTTGAACCTCCAGAATTTGACCCAAGGTGAAGAGGACCCATTGGGAGAGTTACTCCCCGGCAATATTCCAATCTTTCTTATTTTAACTCCCTTGTATCCCAATTTCCAGAGATATTGGTAATGCCAGTTCTTGAGGTTTTGAGGATTTACAGGGTAAATATGATTCGTTTCAGTTTTTCCCTCTGCCATTTAAGATTCATGAGTCTTGGATATCTAAGTTAATTTCCATTCATTCTTAAGCTTTCAGTTTTCCAAATTGTATGGTCTCCTTTCCTGATGTTCTTGTCCTTTGGATCTTTATTATAGTTTTAGTGGGCTTCCACAGGGAGCAAAATTAGAAGACTCAGTTCACTATCTTAATCCCACAGGAATCTTCATTTTTAACAAGTATCTCAGTTGATTCCAATGTAGGTAGCCCCAAAATCACACTTTCAAACACTGGACTAGAGGACAATCAGTAGAAAAGTGTCCAGAATAGGGAATACAAACAGAAATAGTTGAGGGTGAGGATATTTGTCAAGAAGAATACTCTGGGAGCTACAACAGCTACTTCAGTAGCTAACGGGCATTAGAAAAGAAGTTAGGCTTGGGGGAAGGGAAGTGAGGCTCGTTCCCTATGCCTCCAAGGAAAACTAGAACCAGTATGGAAAAACTGCAGGCGAGAGATTGGGCACGAGATAGAGAAGAATTCCTCAACAGACAAAACTCTCCCAAGAAGGTATGAACTGCCTCCAGAAATAAGAAACTCAAGAACAGGCTGCACAACTATCGCTTCCTGGGGATGCCACTAAGAGCATTTAAGCCCTAGATGGGTGTGTGGTCCAACTGTTGGTGAGGCAAGGTTAACCCACATGAAAAGCCAAGTTAATGCATAATTAAATGCTAGAAAGATCAAATTACAACAATAAAGTCATTTTAGGCACACTGAATGAAAGCTACCAAATGTAAAGGATTATCCACACTTGGAATATAACAGGTAATGGCTCCCTTGTCCCAAATTTCCTTTTCTCAGTTAGAATATATATATTTTCCCCACACAGAATGTGCACTCAGATGTGCATTTATCCCTAGATTTAATTTGAGAACTTGAAAAGTGACCAGTGATGGGTTCCCGATATTATGAAAATGTTCCTATAAATCACAAACTTTAATATATTAGTAAGCATTTTTTCTTTACCTCAAATGCATGTTGGCTTAAAAACACATTTCCCTGCCTCTATTCTCCTCACCTCCTCCAACCAAGGAACAAAGAGGACACCAGAGAGGATGGAGCACACTGAACAAGGGAAAAGTGGCATGACAGGAAGTCGTAGCAGTGAGCAGAGGTCAGATCCCAGGGTGGGAACAGGAGGGAGGAACGTTGTGGGTCAAGTTAAACATTTCAGGTTTATTTTAAGTATAACGGTAAATAATAGAAAAGTTTCAAGCAGGAGATAGACATGATCAGATTTTATATTTTTTTAAATGGCTTTTGTGTGAAAAATAAAATGGAGGCATTAACACACTTTGGTAGACCAATTAGGAAGCAGTACCCAAGTGAGAGATAACTGTTGTTTGGACTAGGACAATAGAGGTAGAGATGAAGTGACCACATTTGAGAAATTCTACCTAAAAGGTAGAATCAAGAGAATGCTGAGAGGCCTTAAAGACGATCCCAGATATCTTGCATGAGCATCTGGATAAATGGTGGCCCCAGGTCCCAGGAAAGTATATAGTGCCAGATGTAAGTTGCTAGAAATATAAGGAAAAAGGGAAACATTTTTTGGGTGGGTTAGGTTTGAAAACATATGAATCATCTAAGTGTGAACGCCTCACAAGCTCCACTTCATCATTTCTCACTGAGTATCTCTATTAAAGCCTCAAACTCAGGATGCTGGCAATCAAAATCTGTATCTTTCTTCTGCATCTGCTCCATTTGCTGATGAATTAACGCCACCAATTGTGAAGGATGCTATAGTTGGGGTTTCTACAAGTGCTAGAGAAGACTGGAACAGAAAACACCTCAAGTCTCTCTGATAAGATTCTCTGACTCACAGATTCATCCATAACACTGGAGGTATTCTTGCCACAAAGGTTAACCATAAGGAAAGAGCTAAACTTCTAAGTGTGCAAACATCTAAAACCATTGGAAAACACATACGAAAGTATTAAGGACAGGATACTTTTATCCACAGATTGCTTTGTTAGGAACATTACAAGAGTAAGACAGATTTTGGAATAGATTCAAGAAAATAGATTCGAGCGTTAAATGTTAATTCTCAATTAATGTTTTTCTGAATTAAAAACAAAGCAATTATTTTCCAGCTGACAAGAAGCATCACAATCTTTATTAATATGTCCTATTATAACACAACACTGCCACCTGCTGGAAGACATCACTAGCAAAATGTTTTTATTCCCAACCAAGTTGGTGAGAAAGTTTGTGAGTTTCTGAAAGAAAACGAAAAGGGACTATATTGATTTTATCCTTTCTAGTCTATCACACTTGGATAAAAAACCATTAACAAAGAGAAAAGGCAGGGATGCAACCATTCTGCTTCCCACAATAAAAAGCACAAATGACATTTACTTTTCCGTTGTGGTCACTTCGATGAGGGAAAGGTGTGATGAAGAAGAGACAGAATAAGAGAGTTTTTGAGGTGAGGTGTATCCTGATTATAGTGGTGGTTACACAATCTATACATGTGTTGAAATTCATAGAACAGTAAACCAAAAGGCAAAACAGTCAATTTTACTACATGATAATTTTTTAAAGACAATTACAGAATAAGAGGATAAAGATAGTGCCACCTGTTTATAGAAAGGAGAAAAATCATAAAAAGTTAGAATGCAAAAGTATTCACATAAAATTCAACAGTTTTGCCATTTATAACCCAAAGTCTGAGGCCCAAATAAAATGAGAAAGGTCCAAATCTGACACAAGCATGTTGAAATATTTAAATATAGACCTGGAAGTGTTTCTAAAGGCTACCAATGTACACTAGACATAAATCACTTTGTCTCTAGCATTGACAGGTCTGATGAAAGGTAATCTATTACCAAAAACTAGGAATCAATATTCATCTCCAACTCTGGTAACCTCCAAAGAAGTTTTGTAAAGTTATTTTTATGTGATTGTGTTTTGTCTCCCTCAAAAAGCTGAGGCATGAACAGGCTAAGCTGGGTGCTCAGCATCTACGTAATCTTGGTATTTGCTGGATGCTGGGGAAGTAATATATAAATATAAGCTATATTAAAGTTCCAAGAGTCTGGAGCATCCAAATCCTTCTGGGGAGGTTTCTAGTCCATCTGTAGATGCCAAATGCCATAAGGTGCCAAGAGTCCACAAGAAGAGAGATGACCAGGTGAGAGCACAGATGACAAATGGACCCAAACTGAGAGCAAAAGTCACATTAACCACACTTGTTCCTCCCATCTCTCCTGGTAACACACTTGCTGTGTACTATGGGGCATGGGCATGTGAAGAGGGAATATTAAACAGGGAGTTTATGAAAGATTATGTTGCAATTGGAGGGGTCGAGGGGTGGGTACGGAGAGTCTGGCAGGCAGCATGAGATGTCAGTTTTCTAAGATTTGGTTGAGCCATACTGTTGTCTGTTTTCTGCATTTCCCCACGGATCTCAAGAAGGCCACAGTTGAGAAGGACCCCAGTACCACAACTTAAGAGTTCCAACATTAGACATAGTTGAGAAGTAATGGTACAGTAATAAAAAAGAATAATGTTGGTCATTTCCCACTGTTCACTAATTAATAAGATGGCTATCTTTGCACGGCGGGGGGTGGGGGAGGTGGGGGGTGGAATTTGCCTATCAGAAGGAGCAGTATTCACAGAAAACCAGAGTAACTGCCAAAGTATCCAACTAAAGCAGCAGAATGATACAGAGCAATCCCAACCTTTGGAACTACACAAGTGTGCAAAATCCCCTCTGCCATCACGGGTAATTTGCCCAAACAGACTAAAAACATAGGGAGAATTAAGAAAAAACATACAAAAAAACCAAGAGCTTGAATCATAAAGAAGTTTAGGGTTTGGTAAATGATCCAGGTAAACCTTTTATTTAGTCTGAATTCTAATAATTTTAAACAAAGATCTCCAAGTCCTAAGACAAAAACCTCTACATCCCTTCAGTTATGAGATGGCTCTCTGAATTTATATTTTCAGAAAAGTAAATGTGGTAATACATGCCTAAATTACAGAGTCTTTTAAATCTCATATTTTATGTGAATGTCAAAAAACACTGAAGCATATGGGCAGCTCCTCAAAAATTAAACAGAATTATCCTGTGATCCAGCAATTCTACTTCTGGATGTACGCCCAAAAGAACTCAAACAGATATGTGTACCAGTGTTCATAGCAGCACTGTTCACAACAGCCACAAGATAGAAACAACTCAAATGTCTATCAACTAATGAATGGAAAAGCAAAATGTTATATATCCATACAATGGAATATTATTCAGCCTTAAAAAGGAAGGAAATTCTGCAATATGCTACAGCATGGATGAACCTTAAAGACATTATGCTAAGTGAAATAGATATGAAAGGACAAATAGTGTATGATTCCATTTATATGAGGTATCTAGAATAGTCAAACTCAGAGACAAAAAATTTAATGGTGGTTGCCAGGGGCTGGGACGGGGGTGGGGGGAATGTGGAGATATTATTTAACGGGTACAGAGTTTCAGTTTGGGAAGAGGAAAGTTCTGAAGAAAATGGTGGTGATAGTTGCACAACAATGTGAAGGTACTTAATGTCACTGAAGTGTACACTTGAAAATAGTTAGAATGCTAAATTTCACGTTATATATATTTTACCACAATTTTTTCTTTTTTTTGAGGAAGATTAGCCCTGAGCTAACATCTGCTGCCAATCCTCCTCTTTTTGCTGAGGAAGACTGGCCCTGAGCTAACATCCGTGCCCATCTTCCTCTACTTTATATGTGGGATGCCTACCACAGCATGGCTTTTGCCAAGCAGTGCCATGTCCGCACCCGGTATCCAAACCAGCAAACCCCGGGCCACCAAAGCAGAATGTCTGAACTTAACCACTGAGCCACCGGGCCAGCCTATATTTTACCACAATTTAAACAAACAAATATTGAAGCAAGAAACAGGGTCTTCCTAACAAATCAGGCCATAAGGAAATAATGAAGCCTCGCACATTGTATGTAAAGTAGAGATGCAACTTTTTCTAGAGAGCTATGGTACAGCTTTCCTCAGTTTCTCAAAATGTTCAGAGATCCTAAAAACATCTGAATTACTACTACCATTAAACCAATGAAATGAGAAAAACAAATAGCAAGATAATGTTAACAGGATTTTATAAAACTAGTATTCCAAGCTTGCCCCAATCAATATAGAACCAGTACAGTTACATTCAAGCTCCGCACACACAAAGTCTTCCAATAACCTTCTGTTAGCATGAAATAAGTGCCTACTACTTGATGACCACTGTCCAGTATGGCTCTCACAAATCTAATGCACTATACTAAAGATGAATAAGGGAATAACTTCTAGGAGTCTGTTTGACATAGAAAATTAAATGAACCAACAAAGCTGAGGCAGGTTATAGCATATTTTTCAAGGCAGAGAGGAAGCCACCAGTGTCTGAAATAATGAACGCTATAAAGTTAAATATGGTACCAGGGACTCAGACATCATACTAACCAGGGAACTACTGTGTCAATTTCTGTAATTCCTGCAATTTAAGATATCCAGTATCTTACCCTAATACCCCAAACTACCACCCAGAAGTCTTTTAAAGGAAAATACGATCAGTCCTGACTACACAAAAATTCAAAACATTAGTATAGTAAAAGATATAAAACAAAGTTAACAGGCAAATAGGCTGAAAATATCTGCCACATACGTAACAGTCAATGGGTTAATATCTCTACACAAAGAACTCCTACAGATCAATAAAGAAAAGACAAAACTCAATAGGGAATAGACTATAAACTATTTCCCCCTGCTTCACTTTTCAAATCTTAAAGTGCTGCTCACAAGTTCTTCACAGCATTTTTTCCTGGGCCCGGTCTTCCAGAGATAGAAGTTATATTCAACTCAGTCTCTGAATTACCCTCAAAGACCTATAATATGGTCTCCAGGAAGAGTAAATACTAACCTCACGTGCTTTTCATTGAAAGGAACTACAGCATAATCTACAAGACTGTCACATATCTGATAGGGGACTTGTATCTAGAATATATAAAGAACACATAACTCAACAGTGAAAAGACAGATAACCTAATTTAAAAATTGGCAAAGGATATGAATAGACATTTCTCCAAAGAAGATATACAAATGGCTAACAGCACATGAAAAGATGCTCCATAGCATTAGCCATCAGGGAAATGCAAATCAAAACCACAATGAGACACACTTCACACCCATTAGAATGGCTAGAATTTAAAAAAACAGATAAGTGTTGGCAAGGATGTGAAGAAATCAGAACCTTCATATACTGTTGACGGGAATATAAAATGGTGTAGCTGCTTTTGAAAACAGTCTGATAGTTCCTCAAAATGTTCAACACAGAGTTATCAGATGACCCAGCAATTCTACTCTCAGGTACATACTCAAAAGAAATGAAAACGACGTTTGCGCAAAAACTTGTACATGAATGCTCACAGCAGCATTATTCATAGTAGCCAAAACAACCCAAATGTCCATCAACTGACCAATAGATAAATAAATGGTGGTATGTTCATATAATGAAATACCACCTAGCAAAAAAAAAGGAATGAAGTCGTGATACTACAAAATGAATGAACATGAATGTTAAGTGAAAGAAAACCACCAAAAAAGACCACATATTATATGATTTCATTGATATGAATTGTCCAGAATATGCAAATATATAGACAGTAGATTAGTACAGTAGTTGCACGGGGGTAGAAGTAGGGTGGGATGGGGAAATAAGAACAGATTGCTAACGGGCACAGGGCTTGCTTTTGGGGGTGGCGAAAATGTTTTAAAATTGATTGTGGTGATAGCTATACAACTTTGTGAATTACTAAAAGTCAATATGTGCTTTAAATGAGTAAATTCTATGGTATGTGAACTACATCTCAAGCTATTTTTTAAAAGGACTATAGATTGTATCTTTTTTCCCATTATAACCCCAGTTCCTAAAACACTGCCTAGCAATATTAGGAATTCAACAAATTCTGACTAAATGGAAAAATAAATTTCAAAACGTGGGTAAACCATTATAAAACTTTATCATAGTCAAAGTGATGAAATTGCTGCAGGCTGGCACGGCGGGAGCATACAGAGTGTATGTATGGGTGTGTTTCTCATAAAAGGAGATGAGACTGAAAAAGTCAGCAGAAGCAAGATCTTGAAGGCTCTTGATGCCAGACTAAGGAATTTGTATTATCCTGAATCAATGGGAAGATCAGTGAGATTCTGAGAATAAAACAATCAGATCTGCGTTTTCAATGTGCAAAGTGTAAGTAGTGTTGCTATTCTGTCCACAGGTGAAGCAGAGCAATGCTCCCCAGGTGAGAACGGGGAGGAGTTGGGGGGAGATATGAGGAGACGCAAATAACAAAATCTAAGAATCTTTATGGATTTTTAAAATTACACACAGCACGGGGCGCGCGCACACACACAGAAAGACTGACACTCATACATACACAGACACGCGCCCCGCGCCCCACACTGAAAATAAAGAATCAGCCTGTATGGAGCTCAGGTGTGATGGAGACAAAAATTATAATGACCACTGAGCCAAAAACTTCTTTTGTACAACCCTCTGGGCAGGGTCCTTCTTAGTGTTGTAATTCAGGACCTGGTACCAACAAAGTGCCAGTTTCACCTCTGCGGGAGGACCCAACTCTTCATAAATGGGCTGCTGTGAACGCTCAGGAGGGACTGCAGGGCGCGGGCACCGTCAGCTACACACGGCCTCCTAACTCCGGGGTCAAGGGGCACCTTGTAGCCTCCCCAGGCGCGGAGCCCACCACCGGCCGCAGGCGCCAACCATGCAGCAGAGGGAGGTCGCGAGCCGCCGGGAGGTGACCCCTGAGGGGACTCCCCTCGCAGCCGCTCACCCGGAGCGCAAACGCGACCGCCCGGAGTGCGGGAACAAGCGCTTCTGGTGATAGGAGAAACGGGGCTCAGTCTCCCGGGGCGAGCGGGGGAAATCTAACCTGTCAGGGACAGAAGCCCCACGCTGCAGAAGGCGTGACAGTTCCTTCCGGACGTGGCCAGTGCGTGGGAAAAGCCCGCGGCGGGCCCGCCCAGCGCGGAGCAGTCGAGACTTCCGGTGTCTTCACCTCGCGGGCTAGAGCGTCGGAACTCTCCAGCTGATGGCGGAGGGCCGAGCGAGGGTCTGCGAGCGGCTGCTCCCAGGCTGAGATCGTCTGGGCGGCCTGGCTTCAGGTTCCGGGACGTTCGGACTCTCCTTGGGAAGCGGTTCGTCTCCTCAAATCCCCACGTTTTGTGTTTATGCGTCCCGTTAGCCCCCAACATATACATTCAGTCTGGGAGGGCTTGCTGAGCAAGTTTAACCCGCTGGCTTATTGCTCCTCGCAAGTATCTGACGGTTCGGCCAACCTCCAAGGACGGGAAACCATGGTCCATCTGAGCCCCGTTCTGGCACTGAAGTCCATCTTGCCCTATTCGGCTGAGAAGTTTGGAAACACTAAATTTTATTTTATTCACCAAGTAGTTATGAAATGCCTGCTGTGCTCCAGGGAATGCAGGGGTAAGAAAAAACTAATGGTCTCTGTTTTTATGGAGCTTAGTAGTGAGATGGATAATAATAGTATTTACCTCACAGATTTGTCACGAGAATGTAAAGCATTTAGAATAGTCTGGCACTTTGTAAGTATTCAATAAGCGTTAGCTATTATTTTCATCTTGCTAATTCCATTGCCATCATCACCACTATTATCATCATCATTTACATTTTTAATGTTAAACAAAGTCCAAGTACCTTTCTTCCACAAAGCAATGAGTCACACGATTGCTGGCTTACCTAAATTTGATGTGCTCCATAACCAGACTAATCAGGTTTAATACAAGGCAGTGGTCTTCAAACTCTTGATCACACATCCCTATGAGAAAAGATTATATACGTGTACTATGTATGATATTGATATATATTATGCATACTGTAAGGTTTTCGCAAGAAATAGAACTTCAAAAAGGTGAAATAAAAATATTAATAGAAGTTCTATTATTTTCTACCCATGCAACAAATAGGTTGCCATGCATACATTCCATCACTTTGGAGTCGACTGGCTAAAACAGCACATTATCAAAGCGGCCTGTCATTAAATTATGGATCCCCAGAATAGCTCTTTTATAAAATTTAATGGAAACTAATCAGATGTTGAGGTGTTTGAACTATAAGGACTATTTGGATGGTTTCTTACATCAGAGGAAATGAAGAAATAAAATAGGCACCCAGGGGCTGGCCTGGTGGCGCAGCGGTTAAGTTCCCCACGTTCCGCTTCGGCTGCCCACGGTTCTCTGGTTCAGATCCCAGGTGCAGACATGGCACCACTTGGCAAGCCATGCTGTGGTATGCGTCCCACATATAAAGTGGAGGAAGATGGGCATGGATGTTAGCTCAGGACCAGTCTTCCTCAGCAAAAAGAGGAGGATTGGTAGCAGATGTTAGCTCAGGGCTAATCCTCGTCAAAAAAAAAAAAAAAAAAAGGCATCCATTAAGTAATCTTCATTGATCTGACATTGATTATTGACTTCTTAAAATCCAAATAAAGAGACTGATTGCAATGTCTTACACCAAGCTGGAGATTTCATAGAATAAATCAAGTAACAAAAAGCTAATGAGGTTTTGTGTATATGTGTTTCGTACAATATTCAAAATGAACCCTGGATCACTTAGCTCCTATACCATACCAGAAAGAGAAACGTGTTTACTTTGTAAAAAGAAAGCATAAAATAGACTTTTCTGACCATTTGCTTGAAAAGTCAGAATTTTACATGTCTATAACTGGACTTACATCCACTAAAGTTTTTATCTAAATTTTAAATATGGTTTTAATATGGTTTAATACTCTATAGTGAATAATGTTCGTATGTATCCGATATTTATTCCCCTCTTAGTCCTTTGTAACAAAACTCACATTTTGTTCAGATAGCCACCCTATTCCCAGCACTAGAAAATGATGCTGATTAAATCTAACCAATCACCATACAGAATTCCTTTAGGAATAGTTATTGGTTAAGGGATGAGCAAGTGGTGTTAGTTGGCTCAATCACAATGAAGGAGAAGGACTTCCATTTCATGCTTAGGAGAAAGTTTCTAACACATTCTCCTCTTGACATGGAAACATCTAGCCTACACTGCTACTGCAGCTGTCTTGCCTGCCACAAGGGAATAAAGCTGATTCTGAGGACAACTGAACAAAGTGATAGAAATATTATCCTAAGCCTGGAGCTCAACCTCTTTGTGAACTTCTTGTAGGGATATCTAGTGTCTCCTTATTGTTTTCTGATAGAGATAGTAAGATGAAATGAGTTAAAATAGTGCAGGTAATGTTTTAAGTATCAAAAATGTTAGTTATTACTGTTAAGTAAGCTTGAGACAACGATTCTATTTCTTATAGCCAAGAATATCCTGTCTGATTCATACTCTCTTTTCTGTATATTTAAGGAAAGAATCTATTTCTCTACCTCCCTCTTAACTTCTAAGGAGCCAGGGCAAGGGTAGGAGGTGGAAAGTGGAGGAGGGTTGGCTATGAGGGGTACTATTAAGTGGTGAGATGGTCACTTTGAGAAATGCACTCAGTAACAGCAGGAGCCAATCCAGCATATCCAGTCTTTTGGCAGCAGCGTGGAACTATCAAATCTGAATGGAGTTACTATACATGGTAGTTTTTTATGTACGTGGGCATATCATTTTCTGCATAGTAATATTTTACTCTGCCACCTTACTAAGTTGCCCTATTGTTTGGAGTTTATTCTTTTATATTTTCTAGGATTGCAGTCATATCATTGAAACAGTGAGAGTTTTACCTAATCCTTTCCAAATTTTATACAGTCATAGATCGCTTACCGACAGGTATACATTCTGAGAAATGCGTCGTTAAGCAATTTCGTCGTTGTGCGGACATCATAGAGTGTACTTACACAAACCCAAATAGTATAGCCTACTACACACCTAGGCTATATGGCACCAATCTTATGGGCCCCCCGTCACATATGCAGTCCGTCGTTGACCAAAACCTCATTATACATTGCATGACTTTACCTCTAATTTCTCATATCTAATTGCATTTCTAGTATTTTCAGTAAAAATATTTAATAATAGTGAAGACAGTGGGCTTCCTTGTCTTATTCCTGTCTTTAATGGGATATCTCTAGAATTTTCCCATTAAGCATGCTGCTACTTTAGGGGACTGAGGTAGATATCTATCATCATGTTAAGGACGTATCCAGCTATTGAGAGAATAGGGAATAATTGAACACAGAGCCTTTAAGAAAACAAAGCATTGAGCATGCCATTACATCTTGTCATAAAAGTAAACGCAAACCAGACAATATTTGCCTCAAGGACACTAATAAAATTAACTAGGTTGGGGTGAATGTTCTTTCTTACTTATCTTATATACTATCATCATGAAATTGAGTCCTGACTAGTTTGTTTACAAGAAATTCCTCTGTGATATCCTGATTTTTTACCCTGGGAATGCTTTTTATTATCTCTTACAAAATGTCATCTTTAATCCAAAGTCTATGCTTGCTCTATGTTTGTCATAAGAAATTTCATGGATCTACTATAGTTTTGTTATAGGAAATTGTATCTGTTCAAATATGCTGGTTGTAAAAAATAGGGACAGTTATAATGATAAAGAGGTTAGGTCATCAAGAAGATATAACCATCCTAAATTTGTATGCAACTTATAGCAGAAGTTCAATATACATGAAACAAAAACTGAAAGGAGAATTAGAAAACTCAGCAATTGTGGTGGGTGATTTTAACATTCATCTCAGCAGTTGTTAGAACAACTAGACAAAAACATCAGTAAGTGGATAGAAGATTGGAACAACATTATCAACCAACTTGACCTATCGATATTTACAGAACACACTGTAAAAAGCAAAATGTACCTTTTTTAAGTGTACAGAATATTCAGCTTTATGCTAGTTCACAAAACTAATCTCAATACATTTAAATAGGTTGAAATCATACACAATATGTTATCTTATCACAATATAATTAAATTAGAAATAAGTAACAGAAAGCTATCTGGGAAAATTCTAAATATTTTGAAATTAAATAACACATTTCTAAATAACCCATGGGTCAAAGAAGAAATTGCAAGGGAAATTGAAAATATTTTGAACTAAATAAAAATAAAAACACATATTGAAAGGTGTGGAATGCAGTTAAAGCAGTGCTTAGAGGGAAAAATTATAGCCTTACATGTTCATATTAGAAAGGAAGAAAAGTCTAAATTATTTAAGTTTCCACTTTAAGAAATTATTGGGGAAAACAAAAGTAGTAGAAAAGGAAAGAAAGATAATTTTGGAAATCGAATGAATAGAAAAGCTGTTCTTTTAAAAGATTAATAAAATTGGTAAATCTCTAGCTAAACTGATCAATCAAAAAGAGGTGGGGGACACCAATAAGGGGTTAAATAAGGGGTTCTGCTTCCAGCAATAACCAGGTATTTCCTTTTGGACCAACCCTCCTACAGGGAAAAACTGCAAACTCTGGACCAAATAGAAAAAATATCTGAAGAGACGGGAGAACACCAAAAGAAGCCATTTACTAGAGAGGTGTTAGTGCTTGTGAGAAAGAAATGGGATTCAGTGAGTTTCCCACTTTTATGGCTTTTTGCTTGAGGGCGGGCACCTGTTGTTGCCCTGAGACTTACTGGGTTGAAAAAGCAGAAGACAGAGTTTGGGACAACTAGAATAGCTGGAAAGTGGGAGAAAATCCAAGAAAGGAAATCCCCAAAAGGAGAGAAGTTAGAGAGGAAAAAGACCAAATTCTGTGTATAAACTGCCATATTTCTGGCTGACACCTGAAATGCACACATATGGAGCAGGTCTTTTGAACTCTCTAAGGCTGCAAAACTGCAGAGACATCAGGTGCTGCCCACCACAGGCAAGACTGGCAGATCTGAAAAGAGAAATAGACAGATTCACAATTATAATTGGATCTTTCAACACTCCCCTCTTGGCAATTAGTAGAAGCTCTACATAAAAATTTAGTAAAGTCATAAAAGATCTGAATAACATTATCAAGCACCTTGACCTAATTGGTATTTTACAGAATACTGCATTCAACTCCTGTAAAATACACATTCTTTTTAAATGTACATGATTTGTTCACCAAGATAGACCATATGTCAGGGTAGGAAACAAGTCTCAATCTTTTAAAAGACTGAAATCAGGGGGCCAGCTCCGTGGCCAAGTGGCTAAGTTCTCATGCTCTGCTTCGGCAGCCCAGGGTTTCGCCGGTTCGGATCCTGGGCATGGACATGGCACCGCTCATCAGGCCATGTTGAGGCAGCGTGCCAGATGGCACAACTAGAAGGACCCACAACTAAAATATACAACTATGTACTGGGGGTATTTTGAGAGGAAAAAGCAGAAAAACAAAAAAAGAAGATTGGCAACAGTTGTTAGCTCAGGTGCCAACCTTTAAAAAAAGATTGATATCATGCATTATGTTTTCTAACAATAATGGAATTAAATTAGAAATAAATAACAGGGGCTGGCCTGGTGGCACAGTGGTTGAGTGCGCATGTTCTGCTTCAGTGGCCTGGGGTCCGCCAGTTCGGAGCCCAGGTGCAGACATGGCAACACTTGGCAGGCCGTGCTGTGGTAAGCATCCCACATATAAAGTAGAGGAAGATGGGCATGGATGTTGGCTCAGGACCAGTCTTCCTCAGCAAAAAGAGGAGGATTGGCAGCAGATGTTAGCTCAGGGCTAATTTTCCTCAATAAAAATAAATAAATAACAGAAAAATATCTGGAAAACCTCTAAATATTTGGTTGTATTTAAGGGGTAATTTAGAGCTTTAAATACTTGTTTTAAAAAAGAAGAAAGTTGTAAATCATGATCTAAATTTCCGCCTCAAGAGGCTAGAAACAGTAGAGCAAGTAACGGCAAGGAAAGTAGAAGGAAGGATATAATAAAGATAACAGCAGAAGTCAATGAAATAAAAGACAGTAAATTTACAAAACCAAAGACTAGATCTTTGACATATCAACAAAATCCATAAATTGCTAGCTAGACTGATCAAGAAATAAAGAAAACATGAATTAACAATATCAGCAATGAAAGAAGAGTCATTACTACAGATCGTACAAACATTAAAAATTCTGAAGATGGGATGAACTTTCCAAGATATCCTGAGATGAGGCCAGAGGTCAGTCATGGGATGTGGGCCACTCCAGCAAAAGAACATGACCCTGGGTGAGACCACACTCTCCAACTGAGGCCATTGCTGAAGGGAGCTGCTGGCAGGTGGAGTAATGATTTCATCATTCCAGGTTGTGTGACCCAACAACCACCGTCTACTTAGGAGGGGAAGAGAAACAAATTTGGAGAGAGTCAGGTTATATATAAGATTTATCAAGTTGCTCAACAAAAGAACAAGGAAAAAGTAAATTAGGTAAAGCTTCCTGGAAGATGTGCTAAAAAGACAGGATTTAGACAAAAGAAGAGAGGACATTTCCACCTGAAGAAATACTGTGAGGCAAAGCAGAGTTAAGAAAAGGAGCAGGGGCCGGCCCGTGGCCGAGTGGTTAATTTCATGAGCTCCGCTTTGGCGGTTCAGGGTTTTGCTGGTTGATATCCTGGGCACGGACATGGCACCACTCATCAGGCCATGCAGAGGCAGCATCTCACATGCCACAACTAGAAGGATGCACAACTAAAATATGTGCAACTGTGTACTGGGGGGATTGGGGAAGAAAAACAGAAAGAAAAAAAAGATTGGCAATAGTTGTTATTTCAGGTGCCAATCTAAAAAAAAAAAAAGGAGCAGCTAATTTCTAAAATTATATAAACTTTACATAGATTTGCAAGTATGCTGTCTTTTTAAAACTTTCATTTTGAAATAATTATAAATTCACAGAAAGTTTGAAAAAGGGAGGTCCTGCATCCCTTCACCCAGTTTTCTCCAATGGTAACATTTTTTGTAACTATACTACAATAGCAAAGTAGGAAATTTACCTTGGTATAATCCACCAAGCTTATGCAGATTTCACCAGTTTTCCATGCACTCATTTGTGTGTGTGTGTTCGTGTGCAAGTATTAAGTTCTGTCCAATTTCATCACATGGTTAGATTCATGTAACCACCACCCCAGTCAGGATACAGGACAATTGCATCACGAGGATCCCTGGTGCTCCCCTTTCATAGCCAGGGTCATTCCTGTCTTTCCTGCCCCCTACCCTCTCTGTAACCCCTGGCGACCACTAATCTCTTCTCCATCTCTATAATTTTGTGGCAAGCATGCTGTCTTTTCCCTTAAATATATAGCTTTAATCATACCCAGTGTTATTTTGTGAGAAACTTAATATCATCTTCAGCTTGGACTTTTAAAACTTCACATGAATCTTTTCGTTTAGTAGTCAGATTTTCCAAGACAATTTATACCAAGTTAATTACAAACCAACTGTCTTTAAATTTCTATTGTCCAATTCTTCTTCCCTCTTACTCTGGAAGATGATTTTGTCAAACACTTTACAAAGCAACTGTGACCATCAGGTGGGAGTGGTTTTTGTCTTTGCTTTAAAAACTTGCTTTCAGTGTATCTTTGTTGATCCTTTCTTCCACTGCTAAGGCACAGGTATTCTTCCTCATCTCTGGTATTTATTGTGGTAACTTTTTCTTTTTTTTTTTTCCGTAAAGATTGGCACCTGAGCTAACATCCATTGCCAATCTTTTCTTCTTCTTCTACTCCTCCTGCTCTCCCTCCCCTCATTTCCCCTGCTCTTCCCCCTTCTTCTCCTCTCTCACCCCAAAGCCCCCCCAGTACATAGTTGTATATTCTAGTTGTAGAAACTTCTGGTTGTACTATGTGGGACGCCACCTCAACATGGCTTGATGAGCAGTGCCATGTCCATGCCCAGGATCCAAACCAGCAAACCCCTGGGCTGCCAAAGTGGAGCACGCGAACTTAACCACTCAGCCACGGGGCTAGCCCCTTACTGTGGAAACTTTTTCTGAAAATACTGTATTCCTTCCTTCTCTAAGATTGTTATCTGCCCCTGCACCACTGCTGCCCCTTTTAACTGCTGCTTTTATGTGTGTGCATATTTTTAACCTTATTACAAATCAATATTGATTGCATATCCAGGTCAGACTAAGTTCCCAGCCACAAAGGAGTCTTATCCAAGCAAGCAAGATGCAACCTATGCTAAGAGCTTAAATTCAGCAAGAGCACACCAGTGCAGCCCTATTGGTTGCCAGATATCAAAATACTTCTGTACTAGTTGATAAATAGGTGATGCCATAAGACCCTGCGGCTGCAACCCCACAACCACCACCTTAGGCACAACCAGGTTCCATCTCTGAGACCCACCAAACATCCATCCCTATGATCCAGCAACAGAAGCTGTCATGATATTTCAAAACATCGCTCCATCCTCTACCACTAAACACCATAAAATGTGATAAAATGCTGTATTGGTGATCTAAACAAAGTGTTACAAGATCTCAGAGAATGCAGTGCTCATTGACAACAGCAGATAGGACGAAGAGAGACAAGAGAGCATCCAGAAAAAGTTTCCAGAGTATATTGGTGCTTCTCAACTTTTGATAAATAGTAATAAATGGTGTTTATTAAGTGCTTACTATGTCATAAGCTCTGTGAAATACCTTTTACAAACATTTAGTGCATTTATTCCTCACAAAACTTCAAGCCATATATATTTACAAGTCCATTTTAGGGATGAGCAGTGTTGATCTTCAGCCAATTCACAGTGGTCCAGCTGAACCAGTTATTCAAAGCCATCTGTTTTGATTGTTCATAGCGTTTGTTGTGCTCAGTCAGCACCTGGACTATATCAGTTATTAAGAATTTTGGACATCACCCCTACAGAGAACAAAACAGACTAAGGATAAATGAGCTGCATAAGGTCACATCATAAACAGCAGAACTGGGGTTTCAATTCAAGACTGAGTAAAGTTGATGCTCTAAACCTCTCTCTTAACTATATTCCAAGTATGAAGACAACTTAAAAAAAGTTTCATAATATGTTTTTTCTCTTTATATCTTCTCGGAAAATGATAGTGGTACCATATGGTTTTTAATCTCTCTAAAGCCTCCCATAAAAACAAACAGGAAATAGGGTAGGAAAGTCGAAAACCTACAGACAACATCAACAACAAAGTAGGTGACAGGGTATTCCCGCAAAGTCTCAATTTTGAGTGGGTAGGCATCAAACGTCAACAGTAACAAAGCTCACTGGTGTCAGCAGCTGTGCAGGAGGGAGCAGAGAAGAGACAGAGGGTCTTCTGATAGCCGTGGGAGCTCAAGAGCCCCCATTACCATAGGTATTCTCGGAAATGCTCACAAGGCCAATCTGAGAACAGCCAAAACTGAGTGGAGCTTTGCAGACTCCAAGTCGCAAGTAAGAGCAGGAGGGCTGGCGCGGTCTGAGCCTGTGAACTCTCAGTTCTAGGGGACCAAAGGTTTCTTAGAGGACAAAGCCCACAATAAGGAGAAACTGCTGGAAGGAGAATTGAGCAGAGCCAATTGAGCAGGTCAGGAACAGTGAGGAAACAAGGTAGGATCACAGCGGGAGGAGGAGTACTTTATGAAAACACCAGGAGAGGGAGCTCTAGAACTGAGAAGTGAGGACAGTGCGTACCTTATCTCCTCCACTAGTAGAGAAATGCCTCACTGAAACATGAGCAAGCAAATATATTGCACAATTGAATCTCACACAAAGTTACTATGAGAAGAAGAGAGTAAGGAGCAGAATAACGTCCCTCTAGACAATAAAGGCACACTAAAAAGACATGCCCACAAATAGATAGAAACATCTCATATTCCAAAATTAGCCAAAAAATGAAATATTAGCCAAAACCTTCTGAATCTGAGTAAAAACAATAGCAAAAGCAGTAATGTACAGATACAGGAAGCTCAGCAATCCCCCAGGACCTTCCGAAAACCACACTTAGGCACGTTATAATAGAAGGGCTAAAAACCCAAAGAGAAAAAGTCTTAAAAGCGGAGAGATGAAGAAAAGAACACAAGTGTAAGAAGGAGGGCAGGTTTCTCTTCATAAACAATGGAGGCCAGAAGAAAATGAAACATCTTTAATGTGGTGAAAGGGAAGAAACCGTCAACCTACAATTCTAGATTCATATTTTAGTATATGTGCTGCCTAAGCGGGCACTTTAGATTCATATTTTAAACTTCCTATGAAACACTTTTGAAAGGAAATACAAACTGAATTTATAGAATTTTTTTTAAATGGCAATGAAATCACTACATACTGAAATCTACGGATGCATGTAAAGCAGGGATCAGAAGAAAGTTCATTGCACTAAACACTATTATTAATCAAAATTAAAATAAATGAATTAAATTCCCAGATAAAAAATATGAAAAAAAACAATAAAGCGGGGGCCGGCCCAGTGGCACAGAGGTTAAGTTCACGCACTCCACTTTGGCACCCTGGGGTTTGCCGGTTGGGATCTCAGGCCCAGACCTATGCACCACTTATCAAGCCATGCTGTGGTATGCGTCCCATGCATAAAATAGAGGAAGATGGACGCAGATGGTAGCCCAGAGCCAATCTTCCTCAGCAAAAAGAGGAGGATTGGCAGTAGATGTTAGCTTAGGGCTAATCTTCCTTAAAAAAAGAAAACAATAAAGCAAACCAAAAGAAAGCAAAAGAAGGAAATAATGAAGATAAAAGCAGAAATGAATGAGGTAGAGAATAGAAAAGCAGCAGGCATAATTAATAAAATCCTATTTTTAACAGCTTTATTGAAATGTAATTAACTATAATTCACCCACTTAGATGTACAATTCAATGGCTTTTAGTATATCCACAGAATTGTTCAACCATGACCGCAGTCAATTTTACAACATTTTCATCACCCCGAAAAGAAACCCCATACCCCTCGGCTGTGACTTCCCAGTATCCCCAGCCACTCTCCCAGCCCTAGGCAACCAATAATCTACTTTCTGTCTCTGTAGTTGTGTCTATTCCAGCCATTTCATACCAGAATCATACAACATGTGATCTTTGTGACTGGCTTCTTTCACTTAGCATAATATTTTCGATGTTCATCATGATAATAAAATGGTTTATATAATCTATAGATTAAAAGAGAAATAATCAGAGAGACTGAGATAAAATTATGCATAGAGATGTTGACTGTCACATTCTTTATAATAAGAACTAGAAAATTGTCAAAATATCCAATAGTAAAAAAATAATTGTTGACCTAGCATATCCTTGACAGAAGATGACACTGCCATTAAAAAATTTAAAAATATGAAATGAAATATGCACAAAGCTACTTATTTTAGCACTATTTGTATTAGTGGAAGACTGGGTCTTACTCAAATATCTTATTAACTGGAGACTAGTCAAATAAATTATGATACAATGGAGTTCTGTGCAGCTGTAAAAAGAAATAATGAAGATCTCTTCATTGGGCCATGGGGTGATCTCCAGGATGTAGTGTCAAAGACTATGGATGATGTGCTCAATTTTGTATAGGAAAATGGGGGAGGGGGCGAGAGAGATGAATATGTATTTTGGGAAAAGATAGATAAAATCTAATCATTTTAAAGCAAGTCGGGAAGGAACAGAGGAAAGGAAACAAGGATGAAAGCTAGGCATCTGAATATACCAGATTTTATTTGTTTATTTATTCATTTGTTTATTGTAAAGATTGGCACCTGAGCTAACAACTGTTGCCAATTTTCTTCTTTTTTTTTCTTTCTGCTTTTTCTCCCCAAATTCCCCCAGTATATAGTTGTATACATATTTTTTTCAGTTGTGGGTCCTTCTAGTTGTAGTATACCAGATTTTATAGTTTTTATTTTGGAAACAAGTATATATTATACATAATGAAAAATCAAAATTAAATTTTAAAAAGAAAACTCATTCAAAGCAAAAATTCAACAAATGAACCTAACTGTACAAAATTAGTGGCATAACCACTTTGAGAAAAATTATCCTGACTTTAAAGCACTATATTTTGACTGTACATCTGAAGACAAAAATTACCTGCAAAGAAGTCCTACACTGAATTCAGTAGCTTTGTATTTGTACTAATATTGCTATTTTGAAGCTATTACAATAATTTATATATATAATATTTAATGTCTATTGTGTGTTTTAGAATAAAATCAAATAAGCAAGTACGTTGGTGTTGTGGGGAACCAGTTTTTTCACAACAAGAAAATGAGATGCAGGGGCCAGCCCACTATAGTGGTTAAGTTCACACATTCTGCTTCCACAGCCCAGGGTTTGCAGGTTTGGATCCCAGGCACAGACTTACACGCTGCTCATCAGGCCATGCTGTGGCGGCGTCCCACATACAAAATAGAGGAAGACTGGCACAGATGTTAGCTCAGGGCCAATCTTCCTCACCAAAAATAAAAGAAAAAAGAAAAAAAGTAGTAAAGTCCAGTTTTCCAATGCAAGTGATAGGAGATGGATACATTTCCATACATGGCTTAAATCACAATTAAGATTTGAATTTGGAAAGACAACGAGTAAGGACAAGCCTAAATGTACAAAGTCATGAAAATCACGAAGAGTTTAATACTTTACCACGTCCTGAGGTCCCAGAATTGAGGGGGCAACCTTGAAACTTGAAGGAGGAGTGAACTGGCTGGGAGTGACAAACTGATGACGATCTTAATGACTAAGCATATTGCCAGGTAGTTGGAGAGCAGAAGAACTGGGCCAGCAGAGATTTGCCACACACGGGTCTGGCAGATTGGTTGGGTTCATAGCCAAGAATTTAAAAGCAGAGGGAAGAGTAGAGCTGGCGGATGCCAGGAGCATCTGCCCTAATGAAGTCAGCACTCTCACTAGAGCCAAAAGGAAGTCCGAGTTAGGAGTTGGAGGTACAAGACACTGAAAGGAGGTAGCTAATACTGATTGCTTAGCAGGCGTTGTCCTCAGAGCTGGTGCATGAACATTTAGTGTTTCTACCTACCCCCGATCCACTCCTCCTCCTCTTGATACTGTTCCAGTATCTCTCAAGACAACTGCCTCCTCCTACTCAGTCCACATGCTTTGTCTGGAGCATAGGTCCTAGTCCTCCCAGATCAAATCACGGCAATCCTCTGCGTTTGTGACGGACCCAGAGAAGGGTGTGTAATCTACTTAGAATCAAGGACTTTATGGGGCTCTGAGAGTAAAGCAAGATACTGTTTACCACTGGTCTTGAACTTGGGAGGATATGAAAAAATGCCTCTTGTGGCCATCAGAGAGATTCTGTCCAGGGACTGAGCCAACAAGGACTAGCTGACAGAGGTAGACAGAGAAACCAGGTTCTGGAACTTAATTTGCAGATGTGAGTCCAGCTGTGCCTGGAACCAATGCTAAAATACTACCTTTAGAATTTTGTTATTGTCACAAGCCAATACATGCCCTTTTTGTTTTAAGCCATGGTAGATGGAGTTTTCTCCCACTTTCAACAGAAAACTATGTAATACTGCTAGACACTTTACATACAATATATCATTTAATTTCACAATACTTGTGTGTCATAGGTATTATTATACCAGTTTTATACAAATGAGGTAACTGAACGTGCTTTGATCGGCTCTAAAGTGAACTTATCACAGGTGAGGCTAAGGCTATAGGAACCTTTGTATTGGGAAAGGCATAGGGAAATAGAAAACTCAGTGGTTTAAATAGAGGTTTCCCAAATCTTTAACAGCTCCAATCAGCTCAGTGATTCTGCATTTCCAGTAAGGGACCAGAAGTAGGCTTCAGCATCTCTGAGTTTTAAAATCATACAGATTTTGACATTAGGATGGAATAAAATGCAAATAAAAAAATACCTCTCACTTGCAAACTATCTGCAATGGAGCAAAATGAATTTATACGCAACTTGCTGATTCTGGGAAAGAGGGAGATCCTGAAAGGGTTCCATCTGGCAAGGGGTAGTAAATGGAGCCTAACTGAACAGTTCCTATTATAACATTTTGACATGTACATACATTATCTTAATTTTTGACTGGGATTTTCATAAACTCTTTGGAGATGACCAGCACTGAGGACCTCTCTCCAGCAATTCTCCTGCCCTGAGCAGACGTACTGTGACCCCTTCCACAGCCCCTGCAAATCTGACATTAACCTCCAGCTTCTTGCTGAGGGGATTCCTCTGCCCTCCCAGGCAGCTTTATGGACTGGACCCAAGGGGACTCTCTCTCCTGCATGGCCTACACCTGATCCATTGGAAACACAAATGCATCACCTGATCCATTGGAAACACAAATGCGTCCTGTGACTCCTCCTTCATTGTGTGCTGACCGACTCCAGCACAGCAGCACGCTGCTGGCTCTGCCACCCTAGCTGTCTGCAGCCTGTCTCTCCCAGGTGGGAGGCAGATGACAGCCCAGACAGTCTCCCAAGTGTACTGACTCTTACCAAGTTCCTCAACTAGTCTTCTGGAAGCCTGTAGGCATGACGTGAGGGAAATAGGCTGGAGCTTCGCTCCGATGGGGAGGAGAAGAACTCACAGCACAGCAAGAATTCATCAAAGATTTCGTCACCAAATCCTGTCTCTACTGTGATGCCTTCTTATATCCTTGGAGATCTGATCCTAGAATTTCACATCTAGTGTATCCTGTTGTCTTAATCAAAATCTATACAAAATCTATTACTCATAAAAGAAAAAAAAAGAGCAAAGAGAACGACAGAGACATGGAGCTGGAGCCTAACATACTTCCTTATTGTTTAATGCTGTTTGAGTGGGGGTTTTCTGTTACTTGTGGCCTAAGGCAGCCTGTTACTGCCCCTCAACCTACCACAAGGTCCTTTGGTTTAGAGAGAGTTACTACTTTGTACAACGGGAAGATCTTACACAAAAAAGGAGTGGAGACTGAGCATAAAATCAGTCTTCACAAGGATTAAGATATATAAACTAACACATTCATAACACATCATTACAAGAAAGTTAGAGTGTTGGCAGCTCCATCCTTACACTCTACACTCAAGGACATGTGTGGCCCCGCTCACAGGCTTTCCCAAAGTTCCTCTGGGAATGCTAGTCTGATTCAGCAAGTGAACATCTGTGGGTTTTGCCTAGCCAGCATCTCTTCTCCTAGTAAAAGAATCCAGCATTTCATTTCGGGGAACTACCTCTTCTCCATGTGGTTTGTTTGAAGTGATCTCACATTTAGACCCAAGGGTTTGAATTGTGGTTGAGGCCTTGCCAGTGAAAATATGACATCCCTTTTGTGGCAGTTATTTTTTCAAGAAAGGCGATCTCATGGCCCAAGAGGCAGGAGTAGGGAGGGGTAGGGGCAGGTGGATGGAAGAGACAGATTATCAACAACAAGCATAATAAATAAATAAATAATAGAGTGTATTAGAAGGTGACAAGTGCTATGGAAAGAAATAGAGCAAACTAAGGAAGTCAGGAGCAGGGCAGGTGGTAATTTTGAATGGAGTGGTCAGAGTAGTTCTCATTGAGGTGGAATTTGAGCAAAGATCAGGAAGAGTGGAAATTAGACATGCATTCCAGAGAGGGACCAGCCAGTGCAAAGGCCCTACAGGAGAAGACTTCCTGCATTGTTTGAGGAATAGCAAGAAGGCCAGAGTGACGGGATCAGAGTGAGCCAAGGGGAGAATAGTAATAGATGAGGTTGCGGGAGTATTGGAAGAGCAGATCATGAAGGGCCTTGTAAGGGCTTTGAATTTTACTCTGAATTAAATGGAAACTATAGGAAGGTTTGAGCAGAGCAGGCACACGATCTTTCAATTTTTTCGAAGTCACTCTGGCTACTGCATGGGGATAAACAGCAGGAAGACCAGGGAGGAGACTGCCTCAGTGACTCAGGCGAGAGATGATGGAGGTATGGGTAAGAAGTAATCAGACTCTAGAAATTCTAGGAAGGTCCAGCCAACAGAATTTCCTGACTCATGGATGTGGGATGTGAGAGAAAAATGAGTCAAGGATAACACCAAGGTTTTTGGCATAAACAACTGGAAGGATGGAGTTGCCAATGGTATGAGAATTATAAGTTTTGGGGAAAAGATCAGGGGCATAGATGTGAACCTGTGAATACTGACATGTATTGCAGATATCCAAGAGGAGATATTAAGCAGACAGCTGAATAAAGGAGTATGGAATTCAGGAGACAGGTATGGGCTGGGGATTAAAATTTAAAGCCAAGATAAAAAGACTTGCTTTTGAGCCAGCCCTGATTGTCTAGTGATCAAAGTTCAGCGTACTCCACTTTGGTGGCCTGGGTTCAGTTCCCAGGTGTGGAACCACACCACTCATCTGTCGGTAACCATGCTGTGGCTGTAGTTCACACAGAAGAACCAGAAGGACTTACAACTAGAATATCCAATTACTGGGGCTTTGGGGAGGGAAAAAAAAAGAGAGAGGAAGATTGACAACAGGTGTTAGCTCAGGGAAAATCTTTTTCAGCAAAAAAAAAAAAAAAAAAAGGACTTGCTTTCTCTCTCCACACCCAACAATCTCCCTTCGTTAAGCAGGCTTGTCAGGTCATAGGATAAAGGGTGAGAACTCTGTTGAGGGAAATGCCAGTCAACCTTACAGGTCAGAGCCCTGATTCTGGAAAGATGGTGGAGTAGGAAGCACCAGAAATCTGTCTCCCCACCTGGACAACCATTGCACTGGCAGAATCTGTCTGAAGTAACTATTTTGGAATTCTGGAGTCTGTTGAAAGCTTGCAACTTCCAGGAAGAAGACTTGATTGGTAAATTGCCATTAATTTCAGTCAATTTCAGCTCTTAGGACAGTAGCAACTTCCCATGCCCCATCCCCAGCTCACAGCAGGCAGCTGCACATGTGTTCCTTGCAGGAGCCTCTCCTCAAGGATCTGTGCACTGATCACTGATTGCTGCTTATGATCACAGAGGTGCAGACAAAGAATTGGGCAGCCATTGTCATTGCACCTCTCATTGTTGCAACCCCCTCCTCCTTAACTCAAGTGACTTCCAGGGGATTTAGAGGGCCAATGCCCTTCCCCCTCTTTTGTTTTTTGCTTTTTCCCCTTTTAGGAGCCAGACTAAAGACTAGAACATAAAAACAACTGCATATATCAGGAAAATTAGAAAGTGACCCTGCATATAAAGATCTCAATAGGGGCCAGCCCCGTGGCCAAGTGGTTAATTTTGTGTGCTCCGCTGCAGGCGGCCCAGTGTTTCATCAGTTGGAATCCTGGGCACGGACATGGCACCGCTCATCAAGCCACGCTGAGGCGGCATCCCACATGCCACAACTAGAAGGACCCACAACTAAGAATATACAACTATGTACCAGGGGGCTTTGGGGAGAAAAAGGAAAAAAATAAAGTCTTAAAAAAAAAAGAGGAGATTGGCAACATGTTAGCTCAGGTGCCAATCTTTAAAAAAAAAAATCTGAATAAAGGTAAATATAGGAAATTATAAAAGTTGTTATAACAGTGGTTTGTAATTGCACTTTTTGTTTTCTACATGATTTAAGAGACTAACATATTTTAGGAAAAAAATTATTATTAGTGTAAAAGCTGCTATTACTGTAACTTTTGGTTTGTAACTCCAAATCTTATTTTCTACATAATTTAAAAAGATTATTAGTTTGTGTTTTGGAGCACATGGTGTAGAAAGATAGAATTTTGTAACATCGACAAATGAAAGAGGTGAGGAAAGGTCTGTGAAGGAGCATAGTTTTTGGATCTTATTGAAGTTAAGCTGGTGTAAATTCAAATTAGAGTGTTATAATTATAGGATGTTAAATGTAATCTCCATGGTAACCACAAAGAAAATAGCTATAGAATATACACAAAGGAAATGAGAAAGGAATTTAAACATTTCACTACAAAAAGTCAACTAAAGAAAAAAGACAGTAATGCAAGAAATGAGGGACAAAGAAAGCTGTAAGGCATATAGAAAACAAACAGCACAATGACGGAAGTAAGTCCCTCTTTATCAGTAATTACTTTAAATGTAAATGGATTAAACTTTCCAATCAAAAGACAGAAATTGACAGAATGGATAAAAACACATGATCCAACTACATGCTATCTACAAGAGACTTATCTGAGATCCAAAGACACAAACAGGTTGAAACTGAAAGGATAGAAAAAGATATTCCATGAAAACAGTAACCAAAAGAGAGCAGTGGTGATTATAACAATATCAAAGAAAATAGACTTTAAATGAAAAGAGTTTATAAGAGACAAAGAAGGACATTATATATTAATAAAAGGTTCAACACAGCAAGAAGATATAATAATTATAAACATTTATGCATCAAGTGACAGACCATTAAAATATATGAAGCAAAAACTGACAGAATCGAAGGGAGAAATAATTCTACTGTAATAATTGAAGACTTCAATATCCCACTTACAGTAATGGGTTGAACAACCAGGCAGAATATAAGTAAGGAAACAGCGGACTTACACAACACAATAAACCAACTAGATCTAATATACATACACAGCAACAGCAGAGTACACATTCTCCTCAATTGGACATTTTTTAGGATAGACTATATGTTAGGCCACAGATTAAGTCTCAATTATAGATTATTATTAAATCTATTTAATCTATTATTATAGATTAAAATAATAGATATATCATACAAAGTATCTTCCCTGACCACAATGGGATGAAATTAGAAATCAACAACGAAAAGAAAACAGGAAAATTCACAAAATTGTAGAAATTAAGCAATGCACATTTAAACACCCATTGGATCAAAGAAGGAAATACAAAGGGAATTAGAAAATACTAGATGAATGAAAACAAAAACCCAACATATCATAGCTTATGGGATACAGCAAAAGTGGTGCTAAGGGGGAAATTTATAGCTATAAATGCTTACGTTAAAAAACAGGAAAGATCTCAAATCAACAACCTAAAGAACTGGAAAAAAAGAACAAACTAAACTCAAAGCTAGCAGAAGAATGAAATCACAAACATTAGAGCAAAGATAAACAAAATAGAGAATAGAAAACAATAGGAAAAGTCAATGACACCAAAAGTTGGTTCTTTGAAAAAAATCAGCAAAACTGACAAACCTTTAGCTAGACAATGAAAAAAAGAGAGAAGACAAATTACTAAAATTAGAAATGATAGTAGGGATGTTACTACTGATTTTATTTCTAAAAGAATTAACAGAGAGTACTGTGAAAAACGGTATGCCAAGAAATCAGATAACCTAGATGAAATGGACAAATTCCTAGAAACACAAAACCTACCAAGACTAAATCATGAAAATATAGAAAATCTGAATAGACCTATAACTAGTAAGGAGATTGAATCAGTAATCAAAAATCTCCCCACAAAGAAAAACCCTGGACTGGATAGCTGCACTGGTGAATTCTACCAAACATTTAAAGAAGAACTAATACCAATCCTTCTCAAATTTTCCAAAATAATTAAAGAGGAGGGAACACTTCCTAAGTCGTTCTATGAGGCCAGTATTACCTTGATACCAAAGTCAGACAAAGACATTATAAAAAAAACTACAGATCAATATTCCTTATGAACATTGATGCAAAAACACTCAGCAAAATACTGGGAAACAGAATTCAGCAGCATATTAAAAGGATTATACACCATGACCAAGTGGATGAATCAACATACGAAAACTGATCAATGTAATGTGCCACATCAACAAAATGAAGGACAAAAAATACATGATGATCACCTCAAGTGATGCAGGAAAAGCACTTGACAAAGTTCAGCACTCTTTCATGATAAAAACACTCAACAAAGTAGGACTAGAAGGAAACTACCTCATCATAACAAAAGCCGTATATGAAAAACTCACAGTGAACATCACGCACAATGGTGAAAAACTGAAGGCTTTTCCTTTAATGTTAAGAACAAGGCAGGGTGGCCCAGTGGCACAGCGGTTAAGTGCGCATGTTCCGCTTCAGCAGCCCGGAGTTTGTCAGTTTGGATCACAGGTGATGTGATCTAATATGTAGAAAACCCTAGAGATTCCACAGAAACTATTAGAACCAATAAATGAATTCAGCAAAGTAGCAGGATACAAAGTCAACACACAAAAATCAGTCGCATTTCCATACACCGACAATGAACAACCTGAAAAGGAAGTTACAAAAACAATTCCACTCATAACAGCATCAAAAAGAATAAAATACTTAGGAATTAACTTAACCAAGGAGGTGAAAGACTTGTATAACGAAACTAAAAAATATTGCTGAAAGAAATTAAAGAAGACATAAATAAATGAAAACACATCTCATGTTCATGGACTGGAGGACTGAATATTGTTAAAATTTCACTACCTCCCAAAGTAATCTACAGATTCAATGCAAACCCTACAAAAATCCCAATGGTGTTTTTCTTCCCCAGAAATTAAAAAAATATATATTCTAAAATTTATATGGAATCTCAAGCGACCCCAAAATGCCAAAACAATCTTGAAAAAGAACAAAAATGGAGGACTCACACTTTCTCAAGACTTATCAAAAAGTTAAAGTAATCAAAACAGGATGGTACTGGCATAAAGACAGACATAACAACCAATGGAATAGAATAGAGAGCCCAGAAATAAATCCTTGCATATATGGTCAAATGATTTTTGACAAGGGTGCCAAGACCATTCAATGGGGAAAGAACAGTCTATTCAACATTTGGTGCTGGGCAAACTGGATCTCCACGTGCAAAAGAGTGAAGTTGGATCCTTACCTAACACCATAGACAAAAATTAACTCAAAATGGATCAAGGGCCTAAAGGTAAGACCTAGAACAATAAAACTCCTAGAAGAAAACATAGGAAAAAACCTTCATGACATTGGATTTGGCAATAATTTTTTGGATATGACACCACAGGCATAGGTAACAAAAGTAAAAATAGACAAATTGGACTTCGTGAAAATTTTAAAATTTGTGCATCAAAGACACTATCAAGAGAATAAAAAGGCAACCCGTGGAATGGGAGAAAATATTTGTAAATCATATATCTGATAAAATATTGATATCCAGAATCTATAGAGAACTCCTAAAACTCAATAACAAAAAACCAAACAGCCTGATTAAAAAATAGACAAAGGGCTTGAATAGATATTTCTCCAAAGAAGAGATACAAATGGCCAATAAGCACCAATTATTAGGCAAATGCAAATCAAAACTACAGTGAGATACCACCTCACACTCATTGGGATGGCTATTATCAAGAAAACAGAAAAGTGTTAGCAAGGATGTGGTGAAATTGGAACCCTTGTGGAAATGTAAAGTGGTATAATCACTACGGAAAACAGCGTAGTGGTTCCTCAAATAATTAAAAATATAACCACCAAATTATCCAGCAATTCCACTTCTGGGTACAGACCCAAAAGAATCGAAAGCAGAGTCTCAAAGAGGTATTTGTACACCCGTGTTCGTAGTAGCGTTATTCACAATAGCTAAACCATGGAAGCCACTCAAGTGTCCAGCAACGCATGAATGGGTAAGCAAAATGCGGTATATATGTACAATGGAATATTGTTCAGTCTTTAAAAAGAAGGAAATTCTGTAATACGTTACATGGATGAACCTCGAGGACATTATGCTAAATGAAATAAGCCAGTTACAAAAAAGACAAATATTGTAAGATTCCACTTTTATGAGGTACTTAAGAGTAGTCAAATCATAGAGACAGAAAGAATAATGGTGGTTGCCAGCGGCTGGGGGCAGGAGATAATGGGAAATTATTGTTTAATGGGTATAGGGTTTGTTTTACAAGATGGCAAGAGTTAGGAGGATGGATGGTGGCAATGGTTGCACAACAACGTGAATGTATTTGATACCACTGAACTGTACACTTAAACATGGTTAAGATGGTAAATTTTATGTTATGTGTATTTTACTGCCAAAAAGAAAAAAAAAAGCTTGGCTGTCTACTCACTCTGATTCAAAAAGGACCTAGCAGGTTCCACGTGGTGGGAGTAGGGCGTAGGAGATGGCTGCGATGCCCCCCACCACGTGTGGGCAGAACACACCGGCACAGCCAGGCCGCCTCTACTGGCCCAGGGACCCTTCCCGTCGGCAGGCGCCCACTGCCCGCTCGTGCTGCCAAGCGGAGCGCAGGGAACAGGGCAGGAGCAGGGCTGCAGCCAAGAGCCCGGGCACGCTCAAAGCCAGTTCCGCGGTCCCGTACCCGGGCACAGCGCTAGATCTGGGCCCTCCCAGGAAGGGGCATGAAACCCGGCCCCGGGTTCTCACAGCCCGGCTGCGCTCTCCTCCCGCCCCCGCCTCCCCCGCGCGTCCCCGCATCCTCCGGCCTGGCGGCCAATCCGCGCCGGGCTCCCGCCCCCGTTCGCAGGGCGGGCCGCGGGGAGCCCAGAGGCTGCGCCCCGAGCTCGAGCTTTGTGCCCAGCAGCAGGTAAGGTGCGCACAGGGGCGTGGGGTCGCGGGCTGCTGCTATAAAACTCCGGGGCGGGCGCTGGAAAGCCGATGCCAGCGGGAGGCGGGCGGCCGCCCTGGGGCCCAGGCCCGCGGCGCCGAGCACCCGCGCAGCCTCTCCGCCCGCCTCGCCCCGCGTGGGCCCGGCGGGGAGGCGGCGGTCGGGGATCGCGCCGTGCTGCCCCGGGAGGAGCTTCTCAAATAAACCAAGACAGACTATTTAAAAAGTTAAATCTGTATTTCATTTAAAAAATGCTTCTGGTTTCGGTTTTTTTGTCGACAGAAGTCGGCTGGCGCTGCGTAGGTGCAGGCGTCGTCCGGGCGGCCGGGGCTGCGCGATGGTCCTGTCGCGGCATCTCCGGCGCGGGGCGACAGCTAGGCCCGGGCAGCCGGGCGTGCGGGGCTGGGCCGCTGCGCCCCGGGGCGCGTCGGGCGCACGTCCCTTCGCCTCTCCCGGCCGCACGTTCCTCCTTGGAAACTAAAAATATTACATATTGGGTTACATGAGTTAAGTGCATTCCAAAAAAAAAAGAAAACTAACGCTGAGCTCCCAGCAACAGAGTCATATATACACGGATATTTCAAGGTTCAGATACCCTGATTTTTTCACAAAGGAATTAAGATAGTTTACAGCAAAATCACATACAACAGTAACAAATGGATATAAAAAAATATAACCAGATATTGGGAGCAGAGACAACGTTAAGAACAGAGAATAATCCCAAGAGGAAAAAGAACTTTCGGTGATAATGGAAATATTCTGTATTTAATTAACTTACGTTAAATAACCACGTGTGTCTAATGACTACCTTATAGGACAGTGCAGATCAATTGTTTTTGTAGTTGAGTCTCAAATTTGTCTCTAGGAAGGTCAACTTGGTCAGTTACATCGTTCTTATTTGAAAGTAAAGTGTACTAGCGACTTCATTCATTCATCCGTCAGATATTAACGGCCTTGGAGGAAGCGGAGCCTTTCCTGATAATCAGCTATAAGGACAGTTTTCTGTGGGTTTCATTATTAGAGCACCCTGACATAGTGCCATGGGAAGGCTATTCAGTTGAGGAATTGGGGCTGGGAGAGATGGAGTCGGTAAATATGGCATAATTTATAACTTCTTAAAGAGTTTTGAATATTTATGCAAATGTTAACTAACCTTTATAGCAGAATTTAAAATATATAGATAAGCAAAAAGAAACTAAATCACTAAAAATTCCACCACTCAAAGATGTAATTACTGTTAATATTTTGATGTGCTTATTTCCAGACTTTTGTCCCATGTTGCCGTTTTATTTTCCCTGATAGGCTCCGAAGTATCCAGCGCCCTCCGTGGAAGGGAAATCCAGTCTTGAGGGGGAGGGTTGCTGTTACCTTTACCCTTGGACCTCTCAGGCCAGCACCTGACCCCATCTGAGAAGGTCCCCCTCTCCCTAAATCTTCCCCATGCTTCTGCCAGTGGCCTGGCTTTGGGGCAATGATTACAGGTATCTGAGAGAGCATTTCAGAGAGGAGAAAAAGGGAGGAAGGTCACAGCTGTGGTTCATTCTGCATGATGAGTAATCCAGAGTTTCTCAGCCTTGACACTATTGATATTTGGGGCTGAAGAACTCTTTGTTGTGGGGGCCTGTCCTGTACACTATAGGATGTTTAGCAGGATTCCTGGCATTCTCCCCCTTCTCCCCATCATGTCAATCAGAAATGTTGGTTGAGAGCCAGTGAGGTAATGGAAATCACTAAATTATTGCCGTCTTGCTTGGAGAGGTTCATATTCCAGTTTGCCTGTGGGAGAGACTGAGATGGAAAGAGAGGCATAAACTAAGCTAAGCTAAGCTAAGGAAGCTTAGTCCTGGCTGTATCGTTAATTTACTGTGAGATTTTGGCAGACAGATTTATCATTTGGGATCGCAACAGGAAAAATCACAAAAATGAAAGGAATTTTTGAGGGGATTCTTTAGAGAAGAGTGGGTAGGATTCGGGGAACCAAAAAGGGATGATGAAGCACCCAGAGAAGAGCCTTGGTAGAGGGCCATCCCCACCCTGGTCTGATGGGGCAGGAAGGGACTGTGGTACCAGAGCTCGGGGGAGGTGAGTGGTTGGAATCGTGGAGGAGGGGCCGCTCTCCAGGGCTGCTGTGGCCGTGGCAGAATGCAGCCACTGCCAGAGCAGCAGTCCAGCAAGACGGGCAGGTGGGGAATAAGCACACTGGCCTCTCTCTTTCCCCTCCTCTAACCGCTGATCCCCTCCTCTGGCCAAAGCCAAGTGGAAGCTGCAGGGTGAAGGAGCCCTGGTGATGCAGCCTGGGGAGGTCAGCCAGCCTTCTGAGGGGGTGGGAGGGGGTCGGATGGAGAACCACCTTCAACAGGTGATCTGCTGTCTTCCTGCCTCTGCAGAATGAGGGTTTGGGGGCTCCACTTCTTAAGGGATACTGTGGGAGTAAAAGAAGATAGACAAAAAATGTTTTTGAAAAATAAAGCACACATACATGTAGGCCATTGCTGCTTTTGACCTCTGGCTCTGTTTCATGCAGCAATGTCAAGTTGTACTGTTTTAGCTACTGCGGGATTTTTTTTTCAGCTTTATTGAGGCATAATTGACCAAAAAATTCTAAGATACTTAAAGTGTACGATGTGATGATGTGCTATACAGATGCATCATGAAAGAATTCTCCCCACTGAGTAAGTGAACACATCCATCTCCTCACGTACATTTACCTTTTTTATATGTGTGTCAAAATGTTTAAGTTTTACTCTCTTAGTAACTTTCAATTACACAATACAGTGACGTTAACTGTGGTCACCATGTAATACAGTAGGTCCTCAGACCTTATTCGTCCTTTCATCTTACAACTGAAAGTTTGTACCGTTTTACCAACCTCTTCCTGTTTTCTCCACACCCCACCTCCTGGGAATCACTTTTCTACCCTCTGTTTTTGTGAATATGACTTTTTTTTTCCCCGTTTTAGATTCCACATGTAAGTATACCATACAGTAGTCGTCTTTCTCTGTCTGGCTTATTTCACTTAGCATAATGCCATCTGGGTTCATCCATGTTGTCACAAATAACCGGTTCTCCTTTTTTAAGGCTGAATAAACTTTCATTGTGTGTGTATATATATATATATATATTTTTTTTTCCCTTATCCTTTCATTCATTGACCGACACTTTGCTTTTTTCCCTGTCTTGGCTTTTGTAAACAGCGCTGCAGTGAACATGGGAGTACATACATCTCTCTGAGATAATTATTTTGTTTCCTTTGGATAAATACCCAGAAGTGGGATTGCTAGGTCATACGGTAGTTCTGTTTTTAATTTTGTAAGGAAACTCCATGTTGTTTTTCACAGTGGCTGTACCAGTTTACATTCCCATCAACAGTGCAGAAGGGTTCCTTTTCTCCAATCCTCACCAGCACTTGTTCTCTCTTGTCTTTTTTATAATAGCCATCCTAACGTGTGAGATGATTTCTCATTATCATTTTGTTTTCCATTTCCCTGGTGATTATTGATGTTGAGCATCTTTTCCTGTACTTTTTGGCCATTTGTATGTCTTTTTTGGAAAAATGTCTGTTCAATTTCTCTGCCTATTTTTAAATGGGAACATTTGGGTTTTTTGCTGTTGAGTTGTATGCGTTCCTTATGTATTTTGGGTATTAACCCCTTACCAGATATGTGGTTTGCAAATATTTTCTCCCATTCCCTAGGTTGCCTTTTCGTTTTGTTGATGGCTTCCTTTGCTGTGCAGAAGGATGTACTCCCACTTGTTTATTTTTGCTTTTGTTGCCTTTGCTTTTGGTGTCAAATCCAAAAAAATCATTGCCAAGACCAATATCTAGGAGCTTACCCTTTTCATATTCACCTAGTAGATTTATGATTTCAGATCTTACATTCAAGTCTTTAATGCATTTTCGGTTGATTTTTGTGTCTGATGTAAGACACTGGTCCAGTTTCTTTTGCATGTGGCTCTCCAGTTTTCCAAACACCATTTATTGAGGAGACTGCCCCCTCTGCATTGTGTATTCTTGGCTCTTTTGTCAAAAATTATTTGACCATATATGCGTGGGCTTATTTCTGGGATCTCTGTGCTGTCTCATATCAGTGTGTCTGTTTTTATGCCAGTACCATACTGTTTTGATTACTATAGCTTTGTAATACAGTTTGAAATCAGAAAGTGTGATGCGTCCGGCATTGTCCTTCTTGCTTTGGTTATTCAGGTCTTTTGTGATTCCATACAAATTTTAGGGTTGTTTTTTCTGTTTCTGTGAAGAATACCACTGGAATTTTGATAGGGATTGCGTTGGATATGTAAATTGCTTTGGGTAATATGGACATTTTAATAATATAAATTCTTCCAGTCCATGAGCACAGAGTATCTTTCCATTTATTTTTGTCTTCAATTTCTTTCATCAGTGTCATAGTTTTCAGTGTACAGGTCCTTCACTTCCTAGGTTAAATTTATTCGTAAGTATTTATTTCTCTTTGATGCTATTGTGCATGGGATTGTTTTCTTAATTTTCCTTTCTGTTATTTCATTGTTGTTGTATAGAAATGCAACTGATTTTTATATATTAATTTTTATCCTTCAACTTTACTGAATTCATTGATTAGTTCTAACAGTTATTTGGTGGAGTCTTTGGGGTTTCCTGTATATAATACCATGTCATCCGCAAATAAAGACAATTTTGATTCTTCCTTTCCAATTTGGATGTCTTTTATTTCTTTTTCTTGCCTAATTGCTCTGGCCAGGACTTCCAATACTATGATGACTGAAAGTGGCGAGAGTGGCCATTCTTGTCTTGTTCCTAATTTTAGAGGAAATGCTTCCAGCTTTTCACCATTGAGTATGATCTTAGTTTGGGGCCTTGTGTATATGGCCTTTATTTTGATGAGGTTTGTTCCCTCTATCCCCAGTTAGTTGAGTTTTTGTCATGAAACGATGTTAAATTTTGTCAAATGCTTTTTCTCCATCTGTAGAGATGATCGTGTGATTTTTATACTTCATTTCGTTAATGTGGTGTATCACATTTAGTGATTTGCAGCATTGAACCATCCTTGGATCTCTGGAATAAATCCCGTGTGATCATGGTATATGATCTTTTTAATGTGTTGTTGAATTTGGTTTGCTAATACTTTGTTGAGGATTTTTGCACCTGTGTTCATCAGGGATATTGGCCTGTAGTTACTTTTCTGTAGTGTACTTGTCTGGCTTTGGTATCAGGGTCATGCTGGCCTTGTAATATGAGATTGGAAGTTTTTCCTGCTCTTCAGTTTTTTGGAAGAGGTTGGGAGGGATCGGCATTAATTCTTGTTTAAATGTTTTGTGGAATTCACCATTGAAGCCATCTGATCCTGGACTTTTCTTTGATGGGAGGTTTTTGATTACTGATTCAATCTCCTTACTAGTAATTGATCTGTTCAGATTTTCTATGTCTTCATGATTCAGTCTTGGTAAGTTGTATGTTTATCCATTTCTTCTAGGTTGTCCAATTTGTTGATGAATATGTGTTCATAGTAGTCTCTTATGATCCTTTGTATTTCTGTGGTATCAGTTGTAATGTCTCCTCTTTAATTTCTGATTTTATTTAGTTGAGTTCTCTCTCTTTTTTTCTTGGTGGTCTAGCTTAAGTTTTGTCAAAACTTTTAAAACTGTTAAGTTTTATTTGTCTTTCAAAAAATTAGCTCTTAGTTTCATTGATCTTTTCTATTAGCTTTTTCATCTCTGTTTCATTTATTTCTGCCCTCATCTTTGTTATTTTCTTCTTTCTACTAACTCTGTGCTAGTTCCTTAAGGTATAAAGTTAGGTTGTTATTTGAGATTTTTCTTTTTTAGTAATTTAGGCATTTATTGCTATAAACTTCTCAGAACTGCTTTTGTTACATCCCCTGTTTTTGTATATTGTGTTTCCATTTTCTTTCTCTCAAGATATTTTTTTTATTTCTCTTTTGATTTCTTCTTTGACCCATTGGTTGTTCAGCAGCATGTTCACATATTTGTGAGTTTTCCGGATTTTTTTGTGATTGATTTATAATTTCATACCATGATGGTTGGAAAAGATGCTTGTTATAATTTCAGTATTCTTACATTTTTAAGACTTATTTTGTGGCCTAACGTATGAGCTATCCTGGAAATGTTCCATGTGCGCCTGAGAAGAATATGTATTCTGTTGCTTTTGGATGGAAAGTTCTATGTCTGTTTGGTCCATCTGTTCTAATGTATAGTTTAAGTCCAATGTTTCTTTATTGATTTTCTGTCTAGATGATATATCCATTGAAAGTGGGATATTGAAGTCCCATGATATTATTGTGTTGCTGTCTCTTCAGATCTGTTAATATTTCCTCTCTGTATTTAGGTGCTCCCATGTTGGGTGCATAAATATTTACAAATATTATATCCTCTTGATTAATTGATCCCTTTATCATTTATATAATGACCTTCTTTGTCTGTTTTTATAGTCTTTGGTAAAATCCGTTTTGTGTGATGTGTATAGCTACCCCTGGCTTTTTCGGTTCAATTTGTGTGGAATATCTTTTTCCATCCCTTCACTTTCAGTCTGTGTGGGTCCTTTAAGCTTAAGTGAGTCTCTGTAGGAAGCATGTAGTTGAGTCTTGTTCTGTTTTAGTTTTAATCTCTCAGCTACTCTGTGTGTTTTGATTGTATGTGGTCAATTTACATTTAAAGTAATTATCGATAGTAATGGACTTACTGTTGCCATTTTGTTCATTGTTTTCTGGTTGTTTTGTAATTCCTTTGTTCCTTTTTTCCTCTCTTGCCATCTTCCTTTGTGATTAGATGATTTTCTATAGTGGTACGCTTTATTCTTTTTCTTTCTCCTTCATGTGTCTACTATAGGCTTTTGCTTTCTGGTTGCTATGAGGCTTGCATAAAACATATTAATAAGAGTCTACTTTAAGCTAACAACTTACCTTCAAATGCATACTAAAGCTCTACTGTTATATACTCTCTCTCCCACATTTTATGTTTTGATGTCACAATTTACATCTTTTTACTTTGCGTATCTATTAACAAATTGTTGTGGTTATAGCTATTTTTAATAGTTCGTCTTTTAACGTTCATACTATTTATAAGTGATTTACCTATAACCATTATAACATTGGAGTATTCTGAACTTAGCTGTATACTTACCTTTACCAGTGAGGTTTTCATGTGAGACTGTTACTAATTAGCATCCTTTTGTTCCAGCTTGAAGAACTCCCTTTAACATTTCTTCTAAGGCTGATATATAGTGATGAACTCCTTCAGCTTTTGTTGTCTGGAAAACTCTTTATCTCTCCTTCAATTCTGAGTGACAGCTTTGCCAGGTAGAGTATTCTTGGTTGATAGTTTTTTTCTTTCAGCACTTTAAATATATCATCCCATTCCTTTCTGGCCTGCAAAGTTCTGCTGACAAATATGCGGATAGTCTTATGGGGGATTCCCTTGTATTTAACAAGTTTTTAGCTCACTGCTTTTAAGATTCTTTCCTTGTCTTTAACTTTTGACAATATAATTATAATGTGTCCTGTCATGGGTCTCTTTGGATTTGTCTTCTTTGGTCCTTTTTGGGCTTCCTGGATCTGAATGTCTGTTTCTTCCTCCAGGTAATGGAAGTTTTTTCAGCCATTATTTCTTTGAATAAGATTTCTCCCCATTTTTCTCTCTCCTCCTTGGACCCCTATAATGTGGATTTGATCTGCTTGTTGGTGTCCCATAAATCCCTTAAATTATCTTCACTCTTTTCATACTTTTTTTCTTTTTGTTTCTCTGATTTTATTAATTCCACTGCCCTGTCTTCCAGTCTGCTGATCCTTTCTTTTGTTTATCTAGTCTGCTGTTGAATCCTGGTATTGAATTTTTTAGTTTGATTATAGTATTTTTCATCTCTGTGATTTTCGTTTAGTACTGTTTTATATTTCCTATCTCTTTGTTGAAATTCTCACTTTGTTCGTGCATTGCTCTCCTGACCTTAGTGAACATCCTTATGTTCATTATTTTGAACTCTGTCGGGTAAATGACTTATCACTGTTTCATTAAGATCTGTTTCTGGAGATTTATCTTGTTCTTTTGTTTGGAACATATTTCTCTATTTTTTCGTTTTCTTTGACTGTCTATGTTGGTTTCTGTGAATTAGATAAAACCGCCACATCTTTCAGTCTTTAGAGAGTGGTCTCATGTAGGAGATGGACCTCATCAACCAGCCTGGCCTGAGCTCCTGGTTGTCTCTCACACCTTTGCAGCTGTTGAAGTTACCGTTTTTCCATAGTGGCTCCCAGTAGTTGAGAGTGTGCCAGGACCCCTCAGTGTCCCGAAGGGGAGGATTGCAGTCAGCACTGAGATGCAGGCTTATTAGAAGGTGGACCCTCAGGCAGCATCTGGAAAAGTATGTGGTTAAGCCCCTTCCAGGGAGAAACTGGCAGGGAGGTGTTTTTGCCTGCTCCCTCTGTGCTAGGCCCAGGTGTATAGTCGCAGAGCTGGGTTGGGAACGGTGCTCCTGTGCCAGATAAGAACTGTTTCATTAGTTGCTACAGTCCTGTGGGATTCGTGAATGTAAGCTTCATTGCTAACAGAGTCTTGCGATCTGGGAGCCCATCTCTCAGGCATTTGCCACAAAAACTGGGGCACTGGACATGTGTGCGAGACCCTTCCAGGGAGTTACAGGCAACTTGCTTTTGTTATTGGTGTGGGCTGGAGGAGGAAGGTCGGGTAGGTGTACACTGGCTTCCTCCGTCTCTGAGGAGCATTCCAGGCAGGCCCTAGACCTGTGCTTACGTTAGAGCCTGACTGTCAAGCAGCAGCTTGTAAACAATGCAGATAAACCCCTTTAAGGGAAAGACTGGCAAATGGGCATTTTTCCTGCTTCTTCTGTGCTGAGTCCTGCCATGATAGCTGTGGCGAGTGCTCATGCACCTGTTGGGAACTCCTTTTTTGTTTGCTGTGCTCTTGTGGTTTTATGGATGCAAGCCCCACTGGCTTTCAGAGCTAGGTGTTTTGGGGGCCCATCTCTAGGGTTTGAGTCTTAAAAGTTGTGGTGTTAGATTTGAGGTCCAGACCCTTTACATCTCAGGGAGAAGCTGGGAGTTGGAGGTTCCTTCCTGATTGTACGGCGTTACACCAGGGGTTTGGTTTATGGCAAGAGTGTGTCTCAACCTTTCCCACCTGTTTTGGTGTGAGTTTTTCTCATTCGCAAGGGAGCTAGTTTTTGGATCTTTTTCAGAGGGAATTTCTCTGTGTGTAACTGTGCCTTCTATGCAGCTTTGGGAGGAAGGGAGCACAGGGGCCTCTTGTGTTGCCATCTTGATCAACTTTACTGCAGGATTTCTTTAAGTTTGTGTTTTGTGTGGGTTTTTTTGCTGAGGAAGATTTGCCCTCAGCTAAAAATCTGTTGCCAGTCTTCCTGTATTTCATATGTGAGCTGCTGCCACAGCATGGCCACTGACAAGTGGTGTAGGTCTGTGCCCAGGAACCAAACCTGGGCCACTGAAGCAGAGCATGCTGAACTTAACCACTAGGCCATTGGGGCTGGCCCTCTTTAAATTTTTTAATCCTCCATATTTCAACTCAATTGTGCTGTTTGGTGTACTAAGACATATGTGTGCTGGTGTTTGAATAAATAGTTGGATATTTTATACATACCTTGCACTTGTACAGGATAATTTTTCTTGTACTTTGTTTCCCTTTTTTCCTTTATCCTTACAGAAACTACATCATAGAACCTCAGAGTTTAAAAGGGCCTTAAAGTTTCCCATCTGAAATCTGAGGATTTGCAGCCTCTCAAAAAGACTGCATAGGAAATATATACCTGTATCAAATCATCACTTTATATCTTAAATTTATACAATGTTATATGTCAGTTACATCTCAATAAAGCTGGAAAAAAACTGCATAGGAAACTCAAACAGAGAAAGAATATGATGTGCTCAGTGTAGAGAATAAGGTGATTTATGTAAATGATATTAAGGTCACAACAGGTTGTGAAATCTTGCCTGTAAAAGTCCTGATTGGTCTGCTAAGGAAAGAAAATGTGTTTCTCTCTAAATATCTTTAAAAGCATTATTGAGCTTTTGACTTTTAAAATGTTAAAAAGAAGAGTTAAACCTACATATGTTTTGCTTCTGTGGAAGATTTGTGTTCCTTTGCCCCGCCGCCCCCGTCTTGTCAGTTGTGCTGTGCTCAGCTGTTCTCGCGGTTCATAGTTTCTTATGGCGCTTGGCCAGAAAGAACCAGTCTTTCAGCAATAGGGGACCAAGGTTATGACCTGGACCTTCTGAGGGATCAATGCCTAACAATATGTGCAGGGCCCCAGAATGTCTCCTGATCTCAACCCAGCTTTGAAATTGAGTTGCACGTTGTTCTGCAATTATTTTGTTACTAAGCTGCTCTTTTTAAACCTGGTGAAAAACATTTAAACTCACAAGTTTAAATATACTAGACGTGTATTCTTTAGTAAGAGTAATTTGACTCCTACTATCTCATTTCTCTCCTGTTATATCCAGATCAATTTCAATAAAAGGAAGAAGGTTTAGAAGTGGCGATGAGGAGGAGTAGGAGGGACTGGAGCAGGTGGGAGGGGCTGGAAAGGCAGTGTGGGGAAGACAGAGGCTTATGTTCGGGAGAGTGCCAAGGAGAGCCTCACCTAGTTGGCACTTTTGTGCCTGGGGCCTCAGTGGTAGCAGCTTCACCAGCTCTGATGACCTGAGTCTTGTCCTAGTTTACCTGTGTCTGCCTCTGAGATAACTAGAAGAGAAGCTGATGACCTCCAGTAAACCGATCCACACACCAAGGAAGCTAAACCAAAGGAGAATAAAAAAGTAGAAGTAAAGTGGGTTAGAATTATAGTGTGTCAGCACTGAGAGTGTCGGGGTCATCTAACTTTATCTAGGTTCATCTGCACTGCCCCCCGCTCCCCCACTTACCAAGCTGCAGAAACCAAGGCACTGGGAGACCACATGCCCCAGGCTTGGTCACACAGCTTGTGAGTGTCGTGTTTAGGATTCTAGAATTCCAGCCTCTTGAGTCACAGGCGGGCTCTTTATCCCCCAGAGAGAGAACATGTCTGTGTGCACCTGCGTGCATCATGTTTTGGGGTCAAAGCTCAGACTCCAGCAGTGTGTAGTAGAGCTGCTGCGGTAGGTATGGGGGAAGGAGAAGCCTACTTTAAATCGCTGTAAGCAGCTTATTTATGCAAAAGCAATGACTTTTTTCTTTAACAGCCTGAGCCGTTATTTGTCATTTTGCAATAACTCAGGAACTAACTCAAGAGTCTTCTTCTTCTTGTCGTGTCTTTTTAAGTGTCTGCTCCTAGAGAGTCACACCATATATTTCTGGATGGGAAGGCTTATTCATTAACCCCAATTTAATTTATAAATTCGATGCAATCATAGGCACAGTCCCAGTGGAATTTTTTTTTAACTTGACAGAGATGTTCTAAAATTAATCTGGAGATCTGAACAAGCAAGAGTAGGTAAGAATCCTGAACACGTTCATGAGAAAACTTGAACTACCAGATGCCAAAACGTATAGTCATGCACCACATAACGATGTCCCAGTCAATTGACGGAGCACGCAGCTGACAGTGGTTCCATGGGGCCTAGGTGTGTAGTGGGCTGTACCTTCTAGGTTTGTGCAAGGACACCCTATCATGGTCGCCCAATGACAAAATCACCTCATGATGCATTTCTCAGAACACATCCCCCTCATTAAGCAACACATGACTGTATTGTAAGGCCGTAATCGTGTGAACGGTGTATCATGGGCATGAGCGTAGAGGTCGATGACACAACAGAGATAGTGGAAAAAAAGAAGAACCATATTCATAAGAAGTTAAGTATGAGTCATTGAGGGAAAGGATGAAATATTCAATGAAAGATGTGGGAACAACTCAACTATTTGGGGAGAAGTACAGTCAGGGTCTTATGCCATATTACCAAAATACAGTTTAGATTGATTAAAAAATGAAAATGCAAATAAAGAAAAAAAAGTCAAAAATCTAAAAAAGAAGTCTATAAATCTTTCTAAGTGTATCACTAAAAGTCAGCAACTTAAAGCCTTTTAGTGTTTGACCGTTTAAATATTAAACCTTTTAAATAAAACAGACCAACCTAAATCTTCTTGTTATAGGATTAGGTCTTAGATCTTTTAGACTATATTAAAATAAAGAATAAAGCTCTCCCTGGGTTCTGTTGAAACTTTAACTGGTCTTGACAGTATAGTGGGGAAGATGGGAAAGATGTGTGCTGGGGGCAGGGACGGTGTTGAAAGGTGGACCCAGATCTCACCTGGCCTGGAGTTGCTGCCTCTCCCGACAGTGCCATTTTATTATAAGAGAGTTGAAAACTGATGGGGAAAGAGCGTGGAGAGGATCTGGCCAGGATACCCCAGTTGAATGTGCTTTATAAATGACAGTGCAGTTCATCCTAGGAAGTAGATCGCTGATGCCTGATGCAGTAGGATTTCTAGGTGGCATTCTTTCTCGTGCGCATACATCTCTCCAGATTGTTTTTTTAATTTTCTTTTATTTTGCTTTCCCCAGATTCTGTGGGAAAGCAGCAAAATTTGTAAATAATGTTTTATAGACTATTTTTATAGGAAAGCTTTCCTGGAAGTGCTCATTAGAAAGGGAGGATAAGTGCTAGTAACATTCCTACAAGAGGACTCAGGGCAATTTAACAGTTTGTCCTGAATGTGGTTTAGGGGCTGGAGACAGAAATAGGAAGCAGTGGAATTGCTAGGTCAGAGGTCGTGTACATTTTGTAATTTCATTTTTTTGTTTTTTGTTTTTTGCTGAGGAAGAGTGACCCTGAGCTAACATCTGCTGCTCATCTTCCTCCTTTTATGTGTGAATTGCCACCACAGCATGGCCACTAACAGACGAGTGATGTAGGTCCACCCCTGGGAACCAAATCCAGGCTGCCGAAGCAGAGTGCGCTGAACTTAACCACTAGGCCCCTGGGGCTGGCCCTTGGAATTTTAATAGATGTTTCTAAACTGCCCTCCATAGAGATACTACCTATCTGTAGTTCTGCAATATTGTCAGAGTGTTCTTCCCCATGCTTTGACCAACACACTGTGGCAAACATTTGGATCTCTGTCAGTCTGATAGAGCATCTGGGTGAAATCGCAATTTGCATTCTGTGATCATGACTGAGGTTGAGCATTGTTCTACTTCTTTTAAGAGTCACCTGTATTTCCTTTTCTGGGAATCGGGGCATTTTAGAGCTGGAACAGAACTTAGAGATGACGTCTGACTGTTCAGCCTACAGATGAGGAACCTTTTTCACCATGGTCACTTGGCTAGTCCAGGTCTAAAGCAGGACCAAACACCAGGTCTCCTATTTATCGTACAAGCCCTCTGGGTGAGTGTAAGGCAGGAGCTGGTCTCTGGGGTGTTCTGGGTTTGGCTCTAGAAACAGAAACTCTGAAAATTACAGTGCCATCCCACAAGGCCTTGACTAAGAGACCAAGTGCTTTAACCACCCTGAACTTCAGGTACCTCGTCTGTAAAATGGACTGAATATTAGCTTTTTTGCCAAGGTTTCAGGCATTAGGATTCGTGCATATAAAGTAGCTGACACAAGTGGGCTCAAAACTGTTATCATCCTCCTTGTATTTGTGCATTTTGTTATCTGACTTCCCCATTCACATGTGAACTCCATGGGAAACTTAAACTAAAGTTATTAGGAATATAAGTAAAACACAGTAGAGTGCTGGGGAGGGCATCTATGTAGGGAAGGGCTCCTTCTCTGGAGAGCCCCTGCAGTCCAGACTGTCGCCCAGCCCTCTTCCTTGGCTTACTTCTGACTTTTCCCCCTGGTTTTGCATATCCTTCTGAGATATTTTATGCATAAGAAGACATCACACTCCTACTGACTCTGTTACTGCACCGGGTTCGTTTTTGCCCATCACCCAGAAAGCCAAACACCAAGACAACAAGATTGCAACAGGGAGAGAGTTTAATCATTAGGCAGCCAGGTGAGGAAGCAAGAGAATGAGTCTTAAATCTGCTTCCCTGAAATAGGGATTCAGAGATATTTATGGGGTAGGAAGCAAGGTGGTCTGAAAAGTGGAGGCAGATGATTTGAGGTGAGGAGAGGTGAGGTAATTGATGATCTGCGCAAGTGTAGTCAGACTTCATGCCTCTTCACAGGACGCGTGTTCACAAAATGGTGGAGCATGATCTGAGGGTGGAGTTTTTAGCCTCTTGATGGCAAAATGTTGCCTGTTGGACATCTGCATGGGCCCAGTTGATGAGTTGGTGGTCTCAACCAGCCTGAAGTGGACAAGGAGTTCTGATTCCTGAAAAACAGCTCACACACCCATTACCATGGTGACCCAGGCTCCAGGGAGACATTATCTATGAGAACCTAGTGGGAGTCAGATAGCATATTGCCTAAACAGCACAGTTAACAATGGGTGGGTCAAACAGCTAAAAGCCATAATCAGTAATTGCAAAAAGGAAAAAAACCTTTAGTTACTAGCTACTTAATAATCAATGGCTAGACGTGGAACCAGCCTACATGCCCAGAAACTGATGATTGGATAAAGAAGATGTGGTATATATACACAATGGAATACTACTCAGCCATAAAAAAAGACGAAATTGGCCCATTCACAACAATGTGGATGGACCTCGAGGGCATTATGTTAAGCGAAATAAGTCAGTCAGAGAAAGACGAACTCTATATGACTCCACTCATAGGTGGAAATTAGTATATTGAGAAGGAGATCTGATCGGTGGTTACCAGGGAAAAGGGGGGGTGGGGGGAGGGTACGGAGGGGGAAGTGGTGTACCCACAACATGACTAACAAAAATGTACAACTGAAATTTCACAAGCTTGTAATCCATCATAACATTAATAAAAAAAAAATAAATAAAATAATCAATGGCTAACTCTCTGCCGGTTTCAATTCCTCCTATTCTTTGGTCATTCCTCAGTCTTGAGGGATTTGGGGTGACAACTAATGTAGCTACTACCTGTTGAATTGGGGCTTAGATCCTGGTTAGAGGAATGAAACTGTTTAGCACTTGTTTGGAAATATTCTCTTGTTCCCAGCTTCAGGTTGCCATTTTGCATTATTAGAATTTTGTACCTTGCTCAACAGTTTTCAAACAACATTAAAGGCACATTTTGTAATCAAGTGTCCAACCAGAAGAATAGGAAGTATAGATGACCCAATTTTAACAGTCCCCAAAAAAGAGACCAATCCCAGTGGGGCCTCCATCTGATCTCCAGGTGGGACAGACATCTTGTCTCAGTTCCTGATAGTCCTTTGTTTTACTGGATTTGCATCAGAGACCAGAACAACGCCCTATACCCTGATCTTTCACTTGTCATTGATGATGGCCGTCTGCACTGACTCTCTGCCTGGGGGTCATCATGATGAAGATTATTTTAGGCTGGCTACTGTTAAAAACTGCAGATGAGAAGGAGGCTCTGAGGAGTGGAATTTGCTTGCCCTTTGATGAGAGACATTTGCGTTTGTGAAGGAAGTCTCCATCTGTGGGGGGTGTCTCCCTCTCTGCACCAGGAGGAAGGGGGGATGGGCTTATCTCTGGAAACTTAATGGGGACAACAAGGACTTAAGTCTTGTTTATTATGTTTGTCTGGTAACCTCATGTAGCTGACTCCCCCCACCACCAACATCCTCCTTTGTCTTTAGCTGAAAATAATATTTAAGGTAGTGGCTTCTGCCATTTACTTAATCCAGTCTGATTCTTATCTAAAAGTTATAGGACCACCCAATAACCAGACCCCACCGGCACTGATACCATTTTAACAACTCTTTTTTACATATTCTTTCCTTTGTCTTGTAAAGAGAGAACTCACATACCTGTGCCTTAAATTTAGCCCTACCCTCAGCCCATGTTTGCTGCAGCAGCAGCAGCAGCAGCTCTTACTGCCCATGGGTCCTATCCCCATGCTATTCCACACTATTCTCTAAATAAAAGAGCACTACTGCCAGACCTTGAGAGTCCAAGAAATCTTTCTTTTGACTCCTCGGTTCACTGACCCCGCATCAATCACATTCCTAAGGAACTCAAAACAGCAGAGTTAGAAACTTATAGCAGCTGGGAGTGTCCCTAAAATCTACAGAGCATGTCTGGGTTAGTTAATCAGAGGTCATTCAAAGTTATAATATGGTTTCTTTTCTACAATATGGCTTCCCTTATGTCAACCTTGTGCTGAGCTGGTATCAGCTTCTCAGAATCTGCGAAGAATGCTTACCCATTTTGTCACTCTCTGCTTTTTACGATTTGTCTTCTAGCAAGTTCCCTTTTTCAAATTTTCCAGTAAACATGAAAAGACTCCAGATTGCAAAAGGAAAGACAGCATGTATGCTGGGAGGGTGGCTCATGAGACCCACTCTGAAAGCAAGAAGGAGGAGTAGGAAGAGAGAAGGGAGGGCAGTTATGAGAACAGTATTTTCGACACGCAGACCAGATGATCATCCCAGGTGTTCATAGGACTGCCAGGAGTCCAGATTTTTTTTTTAACGGGTGTTATTATTTCAGTTTTATCACTCATGGTTATCATCACTATGCTTAATCCTTCCTATATTTTGAAAGAGAATTAGATCAAATGCAGGGTTGGGTCCAAGGACAGGGGCTGCCAGAGCCTTTCCTTCCCCGAGGCCTTGGAGGGCCCTCCTTCCTCTCCTGGAACTTGGAGCGGTCATTTGCATTGGCTTCCTGGACATCCCACCCAGGTGGAAGGACTGGGGAGGCATCTTTAGTCCTTTCTCCATCACCTCTGGTTACCCACTCACCCTGCCATTGCCTGCTCAGGTCTTTGTTAAAATCAAGTGGCAATTCTAACAGCTCTGAAAAATGAATGAGAAAGTTTATCCTTATGGGCCTCTGTGTTCTACTCTCAATTCTAGTGTTTCTCCAAGTGTGGCTCTCTGACTGACTGTACACCATCTCCTGGATGCCTGTTGAAAATGCAGATTCTTAGCCTCGCCTCCCCTGTAGACTTCCTGAATCAGAATCTCTAGGGTGGAACCCAGAAGTACGCTTTTTCAGAAAGCACTACTAGGAGTTCGTTAAGCTTGGGAACCACTGTTAGTCCACACTAGTTCCTTATTTCTTTTCCTTCTCTCTCCTGCTTCCCCTTATCTTCCCCTTCTCTTTTCTCATTCCTTCTGACTCATGCTCGCCTGTTTGCTCCCTCCTTCCTCCTCCTCAATGCTAATGGTTCAGACTCGCCTGTTGAACTGTTCTTTTAATGTCATACATTGAAGTCTTTTGGAAACTCAGCTAGGAGGAAAAAAAAGACGTGCATATTTTTACTGCCTTGCTTGTCCCCATAAAAGAAAGGCAGATATGAGCTGTCCTCTCTGAGCACCCACTTTGGGAAGTGCATCATTCTTTTAAGTACATGGAGGCATCGTGTTTACAACTACTCTCCCTGTATAAGAGATGGACCTTGGGGGTTAGAAATGTCCTTCTTTAGAAAAACAGTACTTGCCTGTCATCCCAGGGGAATCAGCCACCACCACCCTCAGAATCAGACACTGGCCTGTGTACCCTTACTGGACAGCACAATGTGGTGGAGGCATTTGGGGAAGATGGGGCCAATGGGACAAAGTGGTTGGGGAGGAAGTGGGGTGGCAAAGGGGAGTGTCTGCATGGATTTTGGGGCGGGTGCCACCAGAGTCCTGAACCTCTGCTTTTGTCTTCACAGCCGCTGGAGGAAGAGACCAAGATGAATGCAGAGGTGAGTTCTTTAAAAGGACCAGTTTAAAGAATGCTTGTCTTGCACTGTCCCTCATTTCTCCTTCACAGAGTGTCGTCTTTCCCTACAGAGCTTTCAGAAACATCGGCATGACCTGGAAAGCATTTCCCCTCCAAGCTGCCATGTGCATGTGGCTTGGGTGATGTCGAAAAGTTAGGCCTGAGTTCTTATCTGTGTCTGTCCAGCTTCAGTGAGATGAGGATTTATCTACTTCAGTTAATCTTGGAACAACACTCAAGGGCTAGGGGTGGAGCAGGCAGCAAGGCGAGGGCGGTGCTGGGCCCAGAGCCCTGCTCTGTGTTGTTCTCAGGACAATTAATGCTGCTCACTAGGACCTTTGTCGGCATTATCTCCTTGGTGCTCTCACTTCCTCTGTACCTGTTCTTTGATCCGATGAGTTATCTGGTCTGTCTGTCCTTTTGTTTTTTCCTGACTGACAGCCCCTTCCTCCTCTCACTCCCTTCCAAGTCAGGCCTAGACCCTGGAGTCGACCTCCTTACCTGCTATCGTGCTGATGCCTCAACTCCTTTTCCTCTTGTCCTGTTGATCCACTAGGGCGAACCCAGAAGCTGTCCCCACAGGATGGTGGTCTTGGGTGAGTGGCACAGCTTCCTGCTGTTCGCAGCTGGGAAATGTCTCAAAACCCTCCTGTGGGCGCTCAGCACTGCCTGCCACACCCTCCACTAGCCCCGGGCAGCTCTCTTTCGCATTCCCCTGAACAGCCAGCTCCAGTCATCATCACTCCTCCCAGCTTCCTCCTCACTCTTAGCATCTAGATCACCTTTTACTTTACAGAGAAAAACTGGAACCATCAGGCATGATTCTCTCAATTCCTGCTTCCCTGTTTGTCTATTCCTCTTGTCACAGTGGAAGGGATGTTTCATAGTGAGAGAGCTACAGGGTACGAGTATAGGACAACCCAGCTTAATGTAATTTTTATCCTAGAAGTCCAAACGGAGGGCAGGCTTCAGGGCTGGTTGACCCAGTGGCTCAGAGATCTCATCAAGAATCCAGGATCTCTTCATCTCTGCTCTTCATCCAAGTGTTGGCTTCATCCTGGAGGTAGTTCGCCTGTGGTGACAGGACGGCTGCCAGCAGCACTTGGGGCCACATGCGTCCTCATTCGTTTTGAGCAGGACAAAGAGATGGCTGGCTTCCTGCTGTCCTCCCAGAAGAGTGAGAACCTCTTCTTGAAGCCCCACTGCATGTGTCCTTAGGTCTTATCAGCCAGCATCAGGTCACATGCCCATTCCTGGACCAATTACTGTGTCAGAGTCGTCAGGATTTTGCCAATTGGCTTAGACTGTTGAAGCCCAGCCTGGAGAGCTTCCTCCTCTACTCCTGGGCTGGATATAGGAAGAAAGGGGGATGCACGTGGCGAAAGGACCCGTCACATCCAGTGCAAGACATTTCTGGTGAAAATGTACCCTCTCCATACTCTGAATTGCGAACTCTCCTGCCTCTTCAGACCTTGCGCTGCCTCCCTTGTTACCCTTTACCAGCTGCATTGTTAACCTCACTTCTACTCACTCTTTCTCATTAATATTCAGAATGCTTTAGTTTTGACTTTCTTCAGAACAACACATGATATCTTGTCAAACTATTATAATCCTATTTTTCTCATCTCCTTCAGAGGGATGCTTCTGTTTGTTTGTTTTTGGTGAGGGAGATTGGCCCTGAGCTAACATCTGTTGCCAGTCTTCCTCTATTTTATGTGGGACTGTGCCACGGCATGGCTTGATGAGTGGCGTGTAGGTCTGCACCCAGGATCTGAACCGGCGGGCCCCGGACTGCCAAAGCCGAGCATACAAACAGAAACACCACACCACTGGGCCGGCCCCATAGAGGGATCCTTCTTGAAAAAGATGTCTGCAAGTAATTTCTCTATTTTCTCATCTCTCTGAATCATTCTCAACCTGCTGCAGTCTGGCTTCTTTCCCTGCCATTATACTGAAATTCACCTTAAATAATAATTTTTTGATAATTTATTTTCTTAATGTAAATACACACAGTACAAAACTCAAAAGCTGCAGAATGGTGACTAGTCAATGGTAGGTCTGACTTCTGTTACCCGCTTTCTGGTGCCTCTGATCTGAAGGCCATGACTCACTCTAATTTCCATAGCTTTGGAAGGTCTGAAGAAAGAGTAGAACCTTTGCATTGATATTAAGCTTATACAACCTGGCCCAGTAACAGTTCCATCCATCTAAGTTCTCCTTATGTCCTATAATTTTGATCTTTCCTTTGTTGATCACTTTTTCCTTTCAACCTTTAAAATACATTCCAAGGCCCAGGATCCCCCTCCGACTGTCCCCCTTCTCTTCTGCCTTCACCACCCATCATTTGTTGTCTGTGACCACCTTCTTACTCCCCTTTTATATCTCATCCCACTGCTGGCTGACTTGGTTTTCACTGTTCCACTAAAAACTTCTCAGGTGAAGGTCACCAGTGGCCTCCATATTGCCAGATTTGGTGGAAACATTTTCCTTGAAGCATTTGACGTTATTGACCACGTTCTTAAAGTGTCCCTGTCACACCCCTGGGTTTCTCCCTGTCTCTCTAGTGACTTCTTCGCAGACTCTTTCTTAGGCTCCTCTTCTCCTTGCTCCTTAAAAGTTTGTGTTTTCCAGGGAACTTCTTTCCCTACTTACTGTCCTGGGGACCTCCTCTGATCCCACGGCTTTTATTTATCAGTTGTATGCTTAGGAATGTCCCAAATGGTTCTGTTCAACCAGGTCTTTCTCCTCAACTCGAACCCGTACATCCAGAAGCCTGGACTGCTCATCTTCATTTAGAGGTTCCACAGGCACGCCAGCTCATTGTAACCCAAGCCAGACTTGCTGTCTTTTACCCACTTCAAATATGCTTCTCCTCGTGGGCCCCCTCTCAGGGAATGGTACCCATGCTGTCTGTTCTCCTGGCTCAGAAGCCTGACGTCCTCTCACTCCTTTTCCACACTCCATGTTACTTCTTTGACTTAATCAGTCACCAGAATTTATGCAGCAGCACACTGTGCCAGACTCCAGACCTGGCCTTACAGCTCTAATGCTAACAAACGTAGACATGGTATTTATGCTTATAGAACTTACTGATAAGTGAGACCATAGTAACTTTGCAATCTGTCTCTTACTTTACTCTCTACCTCCTCATCTCTTCCTCTCTTTCCTAATTCTGCACTTACTCTTCTGCGCTTTACTTACCCTCCCCTCGGTCATTATCTTTCCCTTTTTGGGGACAGAGGAGGAGACCTCAGGCACAGAGGGTACTCCTCAGCCCCAGTTCATGGCACGTTGTCTTGGTTGGTCTGTGCCAGGCCCCTCTCTTGTATGTATCTTCTTATTCCTTTTTGTCTCCATCCGCATTCTCACCCTTCCAAAGACAGCGGTTCTCATGTACCAAATGTTTACCTTTCTGTTTGCGTGTATTCATGAAAATATGGTATTCTTTTTGTACAAATGCCTTTTACATTTACATACTGTAAAATTGATTTTTTGGGGGGTGTACAGTCCTGTGAATTAATGCATCGATTGGGGGAACCATCACCACAGTCAGGATTCAGACCCTCACTCCCAAACATTTCCTTCTGTTGCCCTTTTGTTGTCACAGCCTCTCCCACCCCTAACCCCTGGGAACCATTGTGTGATGTACATTTAATTCAAATAATTGTATTTTGTTACAGTTTATGTCTTGTTCTCTTTCTTATTCTGTCCACTCAGCACTGTGTTTTCAAGATATAACATATAGTTAATCTGCTGCATAGCTCCCATGATGCGCATCCATTTGATGCTAACAAAATGCCTGTGAGGAAGATGCTCTCATTACCTCTGCTTTGTAGATGAGGAAAAGGAGGGTTAAGCAAATTGCTCTAAGCCACAGGGTATTAAAGGCAGAACCCAGATTCAAGCCCTGCTGTTTCTGGCCCATGAATGCTTTTCTTCTTTCCTGTAGTCAGCTAATCCTGTCCATCTGGTTCAGATGTCATTTCTGCTACATGGAAGGCTCCTCAGAGCTTTCTCTCTGGAAGTGATACCTCCCTCTGTGAATTCCCATTGTCCTTTATTTATCTCTTTTTTTGTCACCTTCCATTCTCTGACTTCGAGTATAGCCGTCTGTGAGCCACATTCATCTTAGTGTCCCCACGGCATCTGTCATGATGCCACATACATAGTTTGTCCTCGCTAAATGTCAGTTGACTAAAAGATAGGATGATCCAGAGACTGTTTAATAATCTTGTAATGCAGTCCAGAGCGGGGGTGGGTCACTGAAAATGTAGAAGAAGGAAGTCACATGACAGAAGTTTTTCAAGGAAAGCATACTGTGACTCAGGCTGGCTGGAGGGGAAAGGTGGAGAAAGATCATGAGCCGCAACCAGCCCTTTGATCTCAGAGGATGTTTGCTGAATGCATTTCAAGCGGGGTGCCTGTTAGAGTTCGTGGAATCACTGGCCTTTGCCCAGAAGTCCAGACCACAGCCAGTCTGGTGGGATGGACGGTTGGAGTCTGGCACAGAGCGTGATGGTCCAGGTCGGGGGAGACAGCCCAGGCGAAAATGCCCAGCTCACATTTCTTCTGGGGACTGGAGCTTGGAGGAGAGGATGGCTCACAGCTCCAGATGCTGAGTCTTCAGCATAAAGGTGGTCATGGAAATCTTAGGAATGAGGGAATATGGGGAAGAGAGAAGAACAGAGGGACAAGGATTGAGCATTGGGACGTATGCACGTCAAGGGGGCAGGATGAAGAAGAAAAGTGGTGAAATGTGAAAAGAAAACCTCAGCATGAGGTGGGGGAAGACAAGGCAGGAGTGAATTTAAAGAGGGTCCAGTTAAGTTTCAGATATGCCTGAGGTCCAGGAGAATGCAGCTGAGGAAAAGCCCTTGAATATGGCAACGAGAAGGTCCTAGGTGGCCTGAGGTAAAGCAGAGAGGCGCAGTGGTGAGAACCAGATTGGGCTTCGGCCAGAAAGGGTGAGTGCAGGCAGCAGTTGTTGCCTGCGGTGTGAGGAGTTGAGGATTTGGGGGGCTTTGGACAGGGCATGGTCAGGGGCAAAGGGCCAGGAGGTGGGGCAGCCGAGAATGCCAGACCCTGTAGAGGGAGCTCCAGGAGGGCAGGTGGGAGTAAGGGTACGGCTCTCCATGCTGCAGAGTTCTTGTCTGCTCTGAGCGGCCCTCAGATATTGGTATCTATGTTAAGTGTTTGTATTTTGGATAACGAATATATTCACATGATTCAAAATTTGAAAGGATTTAGGGGGAAAAAAAGATTTACCCTGAGAAGTCCTCTTCCCTCCCAGCTATTCTGTTTTTCATGCTTCCAGGCAACCAGTGTTACTGGTTTCTTGGCTATCCGTTCAGAGAGATTTCTAAACGTCTATGACAAATATTTTTTTCCTTTAGCTGCCCCCTCCTTTTTTGACACAAACTATAGCATACAACTTACACTGCTCTGTATTTTACTTTTCTCACCCAACAATGTATCTTGGAGATCAGTCCCTTTCAATACATAAAGAACTTCCTTGTTCTTTTTTGTAGCTGCATAATATTCCATTTTAGGGGTATACCATAACTTATATAACCAGCCTGCTATTGACAACATATATGTTACTTTCAATCTTTTGCTATTACAAGCAAGGCTGCAATAAACCTAAGTCATATCACCTGTGTAGCTCCATAGGCTACCTTCTTAGAAATGGATTTACTGGAGCAAAGAGTATTGTTGGATAAACATTTCCAAGTTGCTCTCAAAAGGTTGCCTGTTTGCCCGTGCCAAACAATGTGTTGTCAACTTTTTGATCCTTGTAAACAATGGGTGAAAAACATTAGATTGTTCTTCCTGACTGTTTGGAATCTCCTTTTCCCTTCCCAGAGTGGTAGTCTGGCACCTGCACTCATGCCTCACACCTTGTTCTTCTGCAGCGATTTGACATTATCTTCTACCCTCTTCATCTGAGAACAATTTTTTTCTAAGTTGGCAGAGCATCTTCTCTTAATCCTAACTTTCTCTGAATGTCATTTTCAGATCTGGAGCTCCAGACACCAGCTTCTCTGAGTCCAAGAGGGGGAACAAGCTTCCTCTGTGACTAAGATTTGGTCCTGAATTAGTTTTTGAGTCACTTTGCTATTCCTTGTATGTGTCCCTTTTTTGCTATCTTGTAACTGCTCCTGTCCTTTTATATCTCTGCAGGGCTGTATGTATAGTGGCATTTTACCAAAAGTTCAAGACGGCAGAGCACAGCAAGCAACTGAAAATGGAATTTTAGTCACTCTCGTTTCTGGAATTCCATTGTCCACCCTCCACTGGGCATGTCTCACTGGCTCCTTTCTCCACGTACTTCAGCCTCTTCATAATCTGCACGCATTTTCCCCTGTCTATTCATCTTTCTTCCCCTTTCCCCTGCTGTTGGCTGGTTCCCACCCCAAAGTTTTAGCCACCACTACAGAGCAGTTTAGCCATCTCTTTGATTTACTTAGTCCCCTTATATTTTGGGATTTTCTGGTTATCTTTCTGTTATTGATTTCTAGTTTAATTCCATTATGGCCTCAGCAGACGCTGTCTGATTTCTGTTCTTTTAAATTTGTTAAGGTATATTTTAGGGCTCAGAATGTGCTGTGAGTGTTCCATGTGAGCTTGAGAAGAATGCTGTTGTTGGATGAAGTCGTCTAGACATGTCAATTATATCCAGTTAATTGATGGTGGTGTTGAGGTCAACTGTGTCCTAACTGATTTTCTGCCTGCTGCATCTGTCCATTTCTGATGGAGGGGTGTTGAAGTCTCTAACTATGATAATGGATCCATCTCTTTCTCCTTGCAGTTCTGTTGGGTTTTTGCCTCGTGTAGTTTGGTTGTTAGGTATACATGTTAAGGATTATGATGTCTTCTTGGACCCCACTATTGTTATGTAATGCCCTTCCTAAAATTAATATAGCTACTCCTGCTTTCTTTTGGTTAGTTGTAGCATGGTACACTTATCTCCATCCATTTACTTTTAGTCTATGTGTGTCTTTATATTTAAAGTGGGTTTTTTGTAAACGACATATGGTTGGGTCTTGTTTTTTGATCCACTCTGACAATCTCTACCTTTTAATTGATGCATTTAGACCATTAATGTTCAAAGTGATTATTGATGTAGTTGGAGTAATGCGTGTTACTATTTTTTGTTTGTTGCCCTTGTTCTTTGTTCCTGTTTTTGTCTTCCACTCTTTTTCTCCCTTTTGTGGTTTTAACTGAGCATTTTGATTCCATTTTCTCTCTTTTCTTAGCATATTGGGGTTTTTTTTTTTTTTTTACTTTTTTTAGTGGTTGCCCTAGAGTTTGCAATATACATTTACAGCTAATCCAAGTCCACTTTCAAATAACACTGTGCTGCTCCACAGGTCGTGTGAGTCTCATGAAATAACAGAAGGATCCAGTTCCTTCCTCTTGTCCTTTGTGTCATTGCTCCATTTATTTCACTTATAAGCATCTGGAGGTATCTAAATACATTTGTAAGACATATACATAAGCATACGTAATTGATTACTTTGTTGCTGTTTGATTTCGAACAAATTGTTGTGTTAGATCAACTAAGTATAAGAAAAATAAAGTTTTTGTGTTACCCTCACTGAGTCCTTCCTTGATGCTCTTCCTTTCTTTATATAGATGTGATTTTCCAACTTACATTATTTTCCCACTCCCTGTAGAAATTATTTTAACATTTCTTGCAAGGCAGGTCTACTGGGAACAGATTCCCTCAAGTTTTTGTCTGAGAACTTTTTATTTCTCCTTCACTTTTGAAGGATAATTTCACAGGATACAGAATTTTATTTTATTTATTTATTTATTTTTCTTAAAGATTGACACCTGAGCTAACAACTGTTGCCAATCTTTCTTTTTTTTTTTTTCTGCTTTATCTCCCCAAACACCCCCGTACATAGTTGTATATCTTAGTTGTGGGTCCTTCTAGTTGTGGTATGTGGGACGCCGCCTCAACGTGACCTGACGAGCGGTGCCATGTCCGCACCCAGGATCCGAACCCTGGGCTGCCGCAGCGGAGCACACGAACTTAACCACTCGGCCACGGGCCCGGCCCCAGGATACAGAATTTTAGGTTGGCGGGTTTTTTCCCTCAACACTTCAAATATTTCACTCCTCTCTGTCAACTTAGAAAAAAGAGGCAACTGCAAAACAAAAGGAGAGTCTTTATTTGGGGGTCTTGGAATTGCAATTCGGGGAAGACAGGCTTCAGCAGCAGCCAGAGAAATGTACCTCTGAGGGCTGAAGGTCAGGAGTGTTCATAGCAAAAAGGAGAGTCCAGAACTGTTACCCCAGTTGTTTGTTAGGAAGGATCAATTTGTTACAATTCATTGGTTACCCAAGGACATCCTGTTGCTTCCACAAAAAGTATATTTTTGCACAGCCCTTCCGAAAGTCCGTTCTCAGCAAATAGCTCCCTTTTGGCAAGTCAGCAAGGTCAGCACAGTTTCATATTTTTAACAAGATGGAGTCCAGGGTGCAAAATGGAGGCACTGTTGTCAACTCGTTTCACATTTCTCTTCTTGCTTGCATGGTTTCTGAGGAGAAGTAAGATGTAATTCTTATTTTGGTTCCTCTGTATGGGTGTTTTTTCTCTGACTTCCTTCTGGATGTTCCCCTTTATCTTTAATTTTCTGTAATTTGAAAATCACGGGCCTGAGCATCGTTGTTTGGGGGCGTTTATTCTGCTTGGTGTTCCCTGAACTTCCTGGACCTGTGGTTTGGTGTGTGACATTAATTTGGGGAAATTCTCAGTCGTTATTGTTTCAAATATTTCTTCTGATCCTTTCTCTCTCTCTTCTCCTTCTGGCTTTCCCATTACATACATTATACTTTTTGTAGTTGTCCCACAGTCCTTGAATATTCTGTTTTGTTTTTTTTCAGTCTTTGTTCTCTTTGCTTTTCAGTTTGAAGGTTACCACTGAGATATTGTCAAGCTCTGAGTCTCTTTCCTCAGCTGTGTCCAGTCACTAATAAGCCCATGAGAGGTTTGCTTCATTTCTGTTCCGTGTTTCTGATCTCTAGCACTTCTTTTTGGTTGTTTCTCAGGATTTCATCCCTCAGCTTACATTGCCCATCTGTTCTTGCATTCTGTCTGCTTTATCCATTAGACCTTAGCGTGTTAATCATAGTTGTTTTAAATTCCCAGTCTCATAATTCCAACATCCCTGCCGTGTCTGGTTCTGATGCTTCCTCTGTCTCTTCAAATTGTGGTTTTTGCCTTTTGGTATGTGTTGTCATTTTTCCTTGATAGCCAGATATGAGGTACTGTGTGAGAGGAATAGCTGTAAATAGGCCTTTAGTGACGTGGCGGTGGGGTGTGGGGGAGGGGAGGCATTCTGTAGTCCAGGGATTAGGTCTCAGTCTCTTGTTAAGCCTGTGCCTCTGAATTATGAACTTCACACTGTTTCTTGTTTTTTTCCTCCCTCCTTAGGTGGGACAGGATGGCCTGAGGGGCCTGGAGGTGGGTGTTTCCCTTCCCTGAGGTCAGTTAGGCTCTGATAATACCCCAGCAGGTTAGGCTCTGGTTAACTAGTTTCCCTTGAGGGCAGGCCTTGTCAAGAACATTTCTGGCATATTTCAAAAGGGTTCTTTATCTCATTCCCTGCTGGAAGCAAGAGGGGAAGTTTCTGCAATATTTACTAGCGGAACTGGTCAAGCTCCTGGAGGTAAATCTCACCAAATTGTGGGGCCCCGTCCCCAAGGCTGGGTCCCTGGCGTGTTTAACTATCAGAGTCACCCTCACTGAGCGTCCAGCAGTTCATCAGGTGCAGTCCAGGCTCTCCCCCGCAGCGCTGGTCCTTGAGGCGCTTTTTGCTCCTGAGTCTCTGCTCCAGAAAGTTGTTCTCTGCATTTGCCTGTCTGTCTGTCCAGTCTTGGGGCAGCACTTTGCCCCATGTCCTCCCCTCTATTATGGATCCTGGAAGAGTTGTTGATTTTTCAGTCTGTTTAGCTTGTCTCTTGTTGTTAGGGTGGCTCCTTACGTGTGGAATGAGAAACCAGAAGCCCTCATCTCTTTGATTTGCAGTTTCCTGTCAGAAAATGTTGAAGAGGTCTCATGTAAAATGCAGACGCTCAGGAAAAATGGCCTAGCAATTCATTTTCCTCAAAAATAAAGTTCTTTCCCAAGGAGGAACTCAACTCTTAAAATATCAATATTTTCACGCCTATTTTGTCCCTCTGTGTCAGTTGTGCAAGAAAATGTTGTCCAAACCAAACTGTAAAACATTTCGTCATTCAGTCTGACACTGGGCAAGCCGGGTTTTGTTTGCAAGTTTGTATCATCAACTACTAAAATGAAAAAAGCAATTTGGCTTATTACAGATAATGGAGCTGTTTCTTAATCTAGCGGCTCTTTTGAAGCTAGAGACTTATGTTCCTGGTTGTTATCTGGAATACGGCTGTTCAATAGTTAATCTTAGAAATGCAGTAAATGTTTAACCTAGTGAGATTGCTCGTCTCCTTTTCTCAGTTAAAGAAGAAACAAATATTTGATCGGGGTGTGTTTGGCTGTACAGATTTCTCTAATGATTACCTTACTGCTTTTTGGTACGTGAGACTGTCAAAAAATAAAAATAAAAAACTAGACTTGTAACTGAAAAGGTACTAACTGGGCTCAATTGCCTGTTGTCGGTTGGGCGTTGTGGCCGCTCCTTCTCATGCTCCCCCCTGACTCAGAGAAAGCAGCCTGAAACTACACTGTCCAGAGCTCTCTCCGTGTGAAGTCGGCCGGTTAGAGGCAGTCTCGGGAGTCCTGGGAGACTGAAGAAAGAGACTGTTGTTCACAGGGCACAGTTGCAGTCTCATGTGTCTGTCAAGGCTGCTGTGTGGCTTAGCAGGCAGTCAAGCTCCTGTGAACACTCCCTCCCAAGCTGCAGGCTGCAGACACTTTCCAGACTTCTTGGCTTCCAGGCAACCCCTCAGTGATGCTGGAGAACCAGGCAGGAGCCAAGCTGTGGAAGGTCTCATATGTTTGGTAAAGAACTTGCACTTGGCTGTTTTTCGCTCTTTGGTTGGAATCTCAGTCAGTTTGGGCTGCTGTAATAAAGTACTGCAGACCAGGTGGCTTATAAGCCTCAGAAATTGATTTCTCACAGCTCTGGAGTCTGGCAATCTGAGTTCGGGCTGCCAGCATGGCCAGGGTCTGGTGAGAGCCCTCTTCTGGCTTGCAGACAGCCGACTACTCAGTGTGTCCTCATGTGGGCGGAGGCCAGAGAGAGGAAGCAAGCTCTCGTGACTCGTAAGGACACTGACGCCACTCTTGAGTGCTCCTACCTCGTGACTTCACCTAACCCTAATTACCTCCCAAAGGCCCCACCTCCTAATCCCATCATATTGCAGGAAAGGGTTACAATCTTCATTCAGTGTGAATTTTGGGGGGGACACAAACACTCAGTGCATAGCAGTTGGGGAAATGACGGGCCTTATCAGCGGAGGGACTTAGTTTCATCGTAAGCGCCTGCTCTGGGAGGCCTGTGGACGGCCGTGGGAAGGGTGAGATTAGAAGCAGTGAGACTAGTTGGTTATTGATTACATTGTCAGTAAGGAGGCAAGGAAGGCCTGGGCCAAGACGAGAGCAGGAGACACAGGGAGAGGGGCAGAATCAGCAGGAAATGGCGACAACCAGATAGTAGAGGTGAAGGAAGGGGGTGAGTCTGTGCTCAGACACATCCAGGATCTGGGTTAAGGGATGTGTAGAGATAATTGTATCAGTTTGTATTCTATTGAGTTGCTGGGTAACTTTCAAAAGTCGACTTGATTTTTCACTCTAATACAATTTGCATACAGCTGCCAGCAGGATACCTAAATGATACGGAAGCTACCATGGCAGAGTGGGAGGGAAGTTGGTTGGAACCCAGAAAGCCATAGTGAGGAGTCTGAGTAGGTGACAGATCGTGGTTTGCCTATTTGCCCTTCTGCCAGCAGCTCACTGAGCAGCTGAGGCCTCTGAAGACTCCCAGCTGTATGAGAGTCGCGTGTCCCCTAGAGGAGGGATCCAGGGAGGACAGAGGGACCAGAACGTGGGCTAGGAATGGCTTAAAGAGGAAAATCTCCCACCCTTGGAGAGGTGGCAGTAGAAATGGAGAGCCACATGTGGGAGCCTTCTCCGTGGATGACACTGGCCAGAGCACCCGTAGAAATATGTCTTGGGTGGAGGTGACTTCTCTCCGAGCCGCATTTCAGGGACTTTCTTAATCCTTACGTGCCGCGGCTTCTGGTGGGTTCTGGGTTGGCTCCCTTCCTTGCTGGTCGGACCCTGACTGGTTCTGCCCACGCGTCTTTGTTTTGCTGTTCCCTGCCAGATGCCTGGACCATTTGCAAACTCCACGTTGGTCCCTTGTGTTTCAGCCCGAGAGGAAGTTTGGCGTTGTGGTGGTTGGCGTTGGCAGAGCCGGCTCCGTGCGGATAAGGGACCTGCGGAATCCACATCCTTCATCGGCGTTCCTGAACCTGATTGGCTTCGTGTCCAGGTGGCTCGCATTTGCTTTGTGCTTTGTAATTCGTGGGAAGCTCAGAGAGATGGACTAGGCCTCGGGACATGGAGATTCTCCAGACCCAGGAGAGAGAGAGCTGACCCCAGGGTCACTCAGAGAACTGTGTTGGGGGTCAGCCTCACAAGATCTCCGGTGTGAATGGGGCTGGGAGCTGAAGAGTGCTGGCCCTGCAGCTGGGATGTTCAACGAGTCAGCCCAGAGGGGTCTGACAGTTACAGAAGGGGCACAGCGAACATGTGATGGGGTGGCCTGAAAGAAGGCTTAAGGTGTACATTAGTCATCATAACAGCCATCCATGCAGTGGCCCTGGGCTTTACCAGGCTTACCCACTATTTGATGTAGATTTGATCACCAAGCCCACTTTACAGATAAAGAAGCTGAGCCACAGAGGAGTTAGGTAATTTGCCTGAGGTCACACAGCTAGGAAGTCTAAGAACTGGATTTGGACACAGGTCTGTTTGATTCAAAGCCCATCTTTTAAACACCATGTGTTCCTTTCCCTTTGATCATTTTGAGCCCCGCTTTTCTTTAGGGATTTGTTTATCTCCCATAACTCAACCAAAACTGAACTTACCCCCGTGTTTCTTCTTCCCTGCCCCACACTCAGCTCCTTGCTCCACTTGCACACACTACTCACCAAAGTCCCGCTGTGCAACCTCGTTCATCGATATGAGTGGTGAACTAGATGTAGGCACTTTGCGGGCTGAGATGTGTGGTGCGCAAGTTGGGCATGTCTCTACTTTCTAGTGCTTTGGAGAAATCAGATAAATACTTACGCAAGGCAGAAGTAACCATCGTGATGGTCTGTGCTGGAGATTTTTCGTATTTTAATTTGTGGGACCTACTTTCTTGCAGTTTACCTGTCTCAAAACCTGGCCCTTCCTTTAAGGATTTAAAGTGGACTTCTGGGCGCTAGGGAGACCCAGAAGTGCCGGGAATCTGTCCTTGGTCTCTGTTCCTCTCCCAGTAAGACTTGAAGGGAGCTGCACACAAATGGGAGATCGACGTTGTTGTTAGCCAGCATTGTGGCTCCCAGTGTGCCCCCACCTGAAGCTGGATCGAGCACAGCACTGGCTCAAGGCTGAAGCAGGGCCTCTCCTTTTCCCGTAATCCCCAGTCCTCTGCCAGCTGGATGCCGTGACGGATGCAGTGGGAGCTCCTGAACTACCCAGGTCGTGTGCGAAGATGGCCAGCTCATACCTGCTGCTCTGCGGCACCCTGCCATTGTCACACTGTTCCCCTTCTCACATACACTGTTCTTCATGGCCGACCTGCTGAGTCCGTCACCTCCCCAGGAGGCCTTTTCTGAAACTCTAAACTAGGCGTTTCTTGCCTTCTCTCAGCCTCCTCCCTGTACCTCCGGCACATTTCTCATGTTAGTCTTGTGTTGCTGTGTATCTGTATGTGTGTCTTCCTCCCGCTACCAGCCTGTGAGCTCACTGGAAGCTGAGGACTTTTAATTCATTCTCTTCGTCCTCCCTGCAGTGCCCAACACACAGCAGGCAAACAATAAGTATTGGCCAAATTAAGCCGTATGGATTGGGTGGCACCCGTAGGAGGAAACCTCCCATAATGCCCTTTGGCAGCTGAACTTTCCTAACTGCCTTCTGCCTGCTGCAGCTTGGGTGGAGCTCTGAGCCGGCCAAGGCCTCCTGCTCTGCCCGTTTCCTCTGTGGCGGCCACCGTTGGAGGACTGCGCCAGCCCCCGCCCTGGGGCCTGTGCAGATAGCCGGGTGCTCGGCTCTTCTAGAGCAGAAGCTCCTTCCTGCAAAGGGCCAGAAGGCTTAGGGTTCCTGTCCTGCTTCTGCTGCTGGTCAGCCGTGGCAGCCACTGCCTCTCTGGGCTTTGTGAGCTCAGCTATCAAGGAGGCGATGACACTCGCCTTGTACTTGACCATCAGGAAGCCGTGATGTATGTGAAGAAGCTTGAATGCACTCAGCCGTTTGCACTTTAAAGGGGTTAGCGTATCGGATTTGGATTCGGTTTGAGACACACAGTGTTTGGCCAAGTGCTCGGAGCTGGCGGTGACCACAGAGATCACTTCTCATGAGATAAAAGGAGACCAGTTCTTTTTACTTTAGAAGTGAAGTAATTCAGAGACTCCCACGTCACACAGGCTGTTAGTTGTAGTGTCGGCACTCAATGCCTGGTGCCCTGACTTCACCCCTGGGGCTGTTTTTCTCCCTCCATGGTGGAAAGTGCCCTGGAAGTGGGAGGGAGGAAATTCGTTTCTTGATTTCCAAAAGCTGATCATCAGGACGTTGTTGGGAGGAGGGGAGAGAGATGGCTCTCATTTATTCGATATTCTGCCTACTTTTGAGTTCCATTTCCCTGTTACTCTCAAACAGACGAGAACTCGGGAGTGTTGAAGGAGTGCCCCAGATTTCTTTGGAAGATGCTCTCTCCAGCCAAGAGGTCGAGGTTGCTTATATCTGCAGTGAGAATTCCAGCCATGAGGACTACATCAGGTGAGTGTTGAACGCAGGCTATTGTTGCCTTGCGCAGTCGTGCAGGGCTGTGAGAATGACTGGGCAAGCCGAAATCTTGCAAAGGGGTCTTAGTAATCAACGGAAGGATTACAGTGGATCCATGATCTTTAAAAATTGTCGTCAAAACAATAAAAATTCTCAATATTGGTTATAAATGTGTAAGGAAATGAAAAATGTAGTAAAACTAGTATTTACGTAGTACACTGTAATTTAAAACATTAGAAACATTAAGAATTAAAGTGTCTTATTTCTTTGTAAAGAATTTCTTGAGAGTAGTTTGAACAGTGCTTGCGTTTTTCTCATCCTATAACTCAGGATACGGAGCCCGCATCTTTTCTGTGCCTCAGCAAACTGTCATGGTCCTTTCTAAGTGTGGATCAGCTTCCAGTATTTGATCGTTTACCCTTTCCACATCATTTGCTATCTCTGAGAGCTCCTTTAGTATAAAGCATTTTTGCCATGGGATAAAAGTGTAAGGAAGTAGTGGTGGCATTCAAAGAGGGGAGATGACATTGTTTATAAAGCAAGAGGGGAAGCGACATGTCCCGCTGCCCCACCTTTGAATGCGAAGCTGAGAGCCCTTCGAGCTTTTGGTGGGACTGAGCCTGGAAGGAGGAGCCCCACCCGGGACCTGGCAGCTCCCTCGGCAGTGCCGGCCGCCTCCCTGAGTCTCAGCTTCCCCTCTAGGTTCCGACATTCAGCCACAGCTGCTACCACCCTGCTGTCCCCCAGGAGTAAGCTGCTCCTTCTTCATCACTCCAGTTCTAGTGTGGAAAGACACACCTTTCCTTGGCTCCCCTTAACCTTCTTTGGCACCAGAGTGTATTTCCTTAAAAAAGCGATCGTGTAATTCCCACGCTTGTACCCTAAAATATCTAGAGAATCAAATTCCATGTTCTGAGCCCAGCCTTCTAGCCCCTTCACTCTCAGACTCCCAGCTCCTTTTGGGACTTTGTTTCCCTCTTCCTCCTGTAGCCCATGCCCCGGCCGTGCTGAAATTCGCACCATTATCCCAATGGCCGGAGCCCCGTCAAACACCCCAGCCCCTGCCCATGCTGCTCAAAGGGAAATACCCTTGTCCTGTTACACCTGGAAGAGGGCTTTTGTCCTTCAAGGCCCAGTTCAGATGTCATTAGTGAAACCCCTTTGGGCTGCCTCAGGCAGAGCTAGCTCCCCTGGGATTTGTAGTCTTTATTCATAGCTGTTATTGGTAACAGGCACTTTACCTGTTAACATGTCTCTATTTCTTCTCTGAAATAACTGGTAAGTAGTACCTAGTTGAATCTGTAACTGGATGAATGGATGAATGTTCAAATTAGCCCGTAACTAGGAAGACACTCTCGTGCAGCATAGTAGAAACTAACGTGAGGTACAGTTCGTCCTCCTTATCCTCTGGCCCTGACTGTCTCCCGCATCCTTCATGGCACGTGTACACACAGAGACTTTGTGCATGTGTAACATTCTGTTCTCTGTCATGCAGGGCATTTTAGTGAAGCTTATTTGAAGTGATTTTCTCTCTCTCTCTCTCTTTTTTCCAAAGGCAGTTTCTTAATGCTGGCAAGCATGTCCTTGTGGAATACCCCATGACACTGTCTTGGGCAGCAGCTCGGGACCTGTGGGATCTGGCTGAGCAGAAAGGTGACGTATGTTCTGTCTGGAGCACAGACCCTATTGCTAAGAGTTCCTGCCTCTAAGATTTCTATGCTATCATCTTTATGCCTTTAAAACTTTACCCCATGTCATATATTACTGTTCTATGGTCTCCCAACCCCCTGACCATGCCCCATACTGTAGGCACAAATAAGAGGCAGCGTATGGAGGGCCTGCAGGGTGGGGGGATGGTGGGAATCTGCCAACTTTGGTTTGAGACTCACCAGCTTCTTTTACTCTAACGAAAAATAGGAATTAGCTTCCACCTGTGCTAGTGTCATGATATTATTTTGGCTTTATTCCTGTGATATTTATACTGCTAAAGGAAAAATGCGCAAATCAGAGTACTTGATTGTCTTATATGCATACTTTATAGTTTTTGCTATTTCTCAAGAGGAATGCCATTTATTAAATATTTACTATATTCTAGGAACTTGGGAGCTCTTCTAAGCACTTCATATCTTATTTTGCTTAATTGTCCTAAAAACCCTTGGAGGTAGCTACTTCCTCTAGCTTATGTATAGGAATCCATGGCTCAGAGAAGTTAAATAATTTGTGCCAGATCACAAAGCCAGTAACACAACTACAAAATGAAAGATGGAGCTTTGGCTTCAATCCTTTTGGGCTCTGAAGTCTACATTCATTCCTCTAAGCCATGCTGCCCTCTGGAGATTTTTAGATTTTTATGTTTTTATAATAACTAGACAAGTCTTTCTATGGAGGCAACTAGAACTAACTAGAATGTTTGCGGATTAAAGGAGCTAGTTAACTGAAGTTTAAATCATAAACTCTCTTTGTTTCAACACTAACTAATGAAAATCTTGAGTATGTGAGCAAAGTGTGGTGAACAATTATAGTGGCAATCACCAAAGAAAGCACCGTGTGCTTCTCACCGGTGTAGACTGATCACACTTTACTGAAACTCTTGATCGCCTTTCTGTAGCACTGGGCTGTGCGCCTGGAGGACAGAGCCCAGCTTTCCCCTCTGTAGCCCCAGCAGCTAAATACTGCCTAGAACTTAGTAGGCCTTCGGTAGATGTTTGTTGAACACACAGCTGGGTGAATGAGTACTGATGGGAACCAGAGGATTCAGGAGCTTTGGAGCCAGCACCTTTGTATATCATTTCTCATGGCGTCGATGTCCATGGATGAAGACCAAGATGCCAAAGTATACCCGATACATTTCTTGCCAATTGCAAAGAAAAAACGCGCTTTTACAGTGAAGAGCTCTGCTGTTACCTTCCTAAGCAAATGATTGCTAAAAGGAGTCAATCTGACATCACAAGCCATCTGGTGTGATGTACACATCATCAACCGTATAAGTGAGATTTACAGGAAATACGGGATAAGGAACAAATTAAATGACACCTTTAAAAATCGAACAGACCAAAACGTGGAATGCTCTACAAGATAACAGGCTAAGTTTGTTCAGAAGGATAGTGTCCTGCACATAGTGACTTCCTTGCAAAGAGTATACATGGAAAGTAAGGAAAAAGAGTATAACTTTACACTGGAGAAACCAGACAAACATTGCCTCAACCAGGTGATCAAGGTCGACATCAACAGTGGTAAGTCATGTTAATAGCATGTACCCTTGATATGGTGTGATGCGAATGGCCCGTCACCTGTGTAGTTTTCCTCCCCAAAACATAACCCCAGTCTAATTATGAGGAGAACATCAGAAAAATCTTAGTTGAGGAGCATTCTACAAAATACCTGACCACTACTCTTCAAGACTGTGAAGGTCATTAAAAAAATAAGGAAAGTTTGAGAAATTTTCCAACCCAAGAGGAGCTTATAGAGGCATAATGACTAAATGTAATGTAGTATCCTAAAACAGAAGAAGCACATTAGGTAAAAACTAAGGAAATCTGAATAAAATATGTACCTAAGTTAATTTTTTTTAAAATGAGGAAAAAAATACTAAGAATCAGTGTTATATTGGAGCCTTGGTATTAGCCACTTAAGCAGGCAGAATCTAGGTGGATATGTACAGATCATGAATGGCTTTAAAAAAGAAAAAAGTCCTTAACAATGAAAATGACCTTTGTTTTCTGGGCGAGTATTCAGAACTCGTACTAGAACGTTCATTAAGCAGCTTCTACATGATAGTTATCATTATGTGGGAGATACTGGGCTTGATGATAGGGATAACAAGAGGATGACCCTTGCCCTCGAAGAACCCACATAGCCGGATGTTCACAACTAGCAATATGAATTTACCTGCTGAAAGTGAATTAAAAAGGTAACTATAGCATTTACGTTGTAGCCTGGGAAGTAATAATCTTATTCAACTCGGCATACCTAAATGTTATGTCATTTTTGGATGGCAAAAGTTATGGACAATTTGGGAGTAATGTCAGCAAGATGGTAGAATAGGAAGCCCCAGGACCTTATTCCTCAATGGAGACACCAACTTATCAACAATATATAGACCAAATTGCCTTTCTGAGAACTCCAGATACCAGTAAGTGGTTGCCGTACCCCAGGCTTGCACAGAACCAAGAAGAGCTGCATTGAAGCAGGTGAGAAGGTTCATTGCATTTGCTCACCATAGCCCTTCCCGGGCACAGCATAGTGGTCAGGAGAAAACTCCCAACTCTTAGCTTCTGCCTTTGGGAGAAAGGGAAGAGTAGAATGTGTGTGCGACATTCTGGTTTTTCAGGGGCTGCTTGAGGGACTGTTTTCTGTCTCTCCTAACTCAGCGCTGCTGGAAATGGTAGCATACTTTGGATGCCAGGTGGGGGACCACTAAGAACACCGAGAGCACTGTGGCTTGTTATAGCACCAGAGGCACACTGCTGTACCGGAGGCAGACACCAGGGGGAGCAAGAGGTTACAGGCTCTTGAGAATAGGGGCAAACCTCTTTAACTTGGAAATTACACCCACCTGCCCTGAAAATGTCTGTGAGGCCCCCAGAATTTCTAGCTGGCTGATTGGTGAAGGTCGTCCCCTATACAAAGCCAGTCTGTAAAGATTGGGAGGGGTGACTGTTTTTTCAGATATTCACATCTCAACAAATGATCACAAGGAATACAAAGAAACAAGGAAACATAGCCCACTCTAAGGAACAACATAAATCTCCAGAAACCAGCCCTAAATAAATGTAGATCTATGAATTACCTGACAAAGAATTCAAAATAACTCTAAAAGATGCTTAGTCAGCTAAAAGAGAACACAGACAAGTAAACAAAATCAGGAAAACAATGCGTGAACAAAACAAAAATGTACAACAAAGAGATGTAGACTATAAAAAAGAACCAAACAAATTCTGGAGATAAAGAATAAAATAACTGAGTTGAAAAAATCACAAGAAGGGTTCAACAACAAACTTGATAAAGCAGAGGAAAGAATTGGCAAACTTGAAGATGGGTCATTTGACATTTTAGTCAAAGGAACAAAAAAAAAGTGGCAAAAAGTGAAGAAAGCTTAAGGGACTTACATGACACCATCAGGCAGATCAATATATGCATTATGCGAGTCCCAGAAGGAGAAGAGAGAGAGAGAAAGGAGCAGAGAGCTTATTTGAAGAAATAATGGCTGAAAACGTCCCAAATTTGAGAAAGGAAATGGAATATAAATTCAAGATGCTGAATAAACCCAATTAGAATAAATCCAAGGACCCATACGCCCCAAGACACATTATAATCACACTGTCAGAAGTCACAGATAAAGGCAGAATCTTGGAAAAAGCAAGAGAAAAGTGACTCATCACATACAGAGGAGCTTCTGTAAGTTTATTACAGAGTTCTCAGCAGACGCTTTACAGGCCAGGAGGAGTAGAGATGATGTATTCAAAGTGTTGAGAGAAAAATGACAATCAAGAATTCTGTATCCAGCAAAACTGTCCCTCAGAAATGAAGGTGAAATTAAGACTTTCCTAGATAAATAAAAGCTGAGGGAGTTAATCACCACTGGACCTACCCTGTAAGAAATGCTGAGGGGAGTCCTTCAAATTGAAACAAAAGGGTGCTAAACAACAACAAAAAAAGCATATGAAAATAAAAAGTTCTAGACAAATATGGAATCTTGTAGTATTTTGTTGGTGTATAAATAATTTTTAATTCTGTGCGGAATTGAAAAGACAAAGCATAAAAAATGACTAAATCTATGTTAATGGATATACAGTATATAAAGATGTAATTTGTGACATGAGTAACATAAAGTGGGAGGTTGGAAATGTGTAAAGGAATAGAATTTTTGTGTGCAATTGGACTTAAGTTATCAGTTTAAATTAGATTATTATAACTTTAAGATGTTTTCTATTATCCCCATAGTAACCACATAAAAATACCTATAGAAGACACACAAAAGAAAATGAGAAAGGAGTCAAAGCATACCACCACAAAAAAATCAGCAAAACACAAAAGAAGGCAGTAAGAGAGGCAAAGAGGGACAAAATAGCGGCAAGAATATACAGATAACACTTAACAAAATGGCATTAGTAAGTCCTTTCCTACCAGTAATTACTTCAAATGTAAGTGATTAAACTGCCTAATCAGAAGACATAGACTGGCTCAATGGATTAAAAACAAGGTCCAAGTATTTGCTGTCTACAACAGACTTTGATCTAGAGACACACTAAGAGTCAAGGATGGAAAAAATACATTCCATGCAAATGGTAACCAAAAGAGCAAAGGCTATACTTGTGTCAAACAAAATAGGCTTTAAGTCAAAATGTGTTGTAAGAGGGGCCAGCCCCGTGGCATAGTGGTTAAGTTCATGTGCTCTTCTTCAGCAGCCCAGAGTTCAGGGGTTCGGATCCCAGGCGTAGACCTGCATCACTCATCATCTATGCTATGGTGGTGACCCAATACAAAATAGAGGAAGATTGGCACAGATGTTAGCTCAGAGCTAATCTTCCTCAAGGGAAAAAAAGGAAGATTGGCAACAGATGTTAGCTCAGGATGAATCTTCCTCATCAAAAAAAAAATGTCATAAGAGATGAAGAAGGACATTGTATAATGATAAAACGGTCAATTCACCTAATGTCAGAGCTGCCAAATATATGAAGCAAACATTGACAGATGGAAGGGACACAATAATAGTAGACTTCAGTGCTCCACTTTCAGTAATGGAGAGGTAAACCAGACAGAAGATCAATGTGGGAAACAGAAGATTGAACAACACTGTAGACCAGTTAAACCTGACACACATATACAGACCACTCCATCTAATAATAGCAGAATATACATTCTTCCCAAGCACACATGGATCATTCTCCAAGATAGACCACATGGAGGCCGCAATAAGTCTTAAATTTAAGAAGATTGAAATCATACTAATTATCTTTTCAGAACACAATGGAATGAAACTAGAACTCAACAGCAGAAGGAAAACTGAAAAATCCACAAATGTGTGAAAATTAAACAACACACTCTTAAATAGCCAGTGGATGAAGGAAAAACTTACGAGAGAAATTAGAAAATCAATTGAGAAAACGAAAATAGAACAGACCAAACTTTATGGGATGTAGTGAAAGCAGTACTAAGAAGGAAGTTTATGGTGGTAAACACTTAGCTTAAAATAAGGAAAAAGATCTCAAGTCAGCAACCTAACTTTTCACCTCAAGGAACTAGAAGAAGACCAAACTAAATCAAAAGTTTAGAAATCAAAAGAAAAAGGAAATAATAGAAATTAGAATAGAAATAAAGGAAGTAGAGAATAGAAAAACAATAGAAAAAAATCAAAGAAACTAACAGTTGCTTTTTGAAAAGATGAACAAAATTGACAAACTCTTACCTAGATTAACTAGAAAGAAATGAGAGAAGTGGAGGGTGATATGCGTTCTTATTCAGCGAGTGTGAAGTTTGGTTTTGCAAGATGAAAAAGTTTTAGAGATCTTTTGCACAATAGCATGAATATCGTTAACACTAGTGGACTGTGTACTTAAAAATGGTTAATACGGTAAATTTTATATTGTGTTTTTTACTACAATTTTTTTAAACTAAATTTATAAAACCTAGAGCAGAAATAAATGAAATTGAAAACAAAAAACAGTAGAAATGATCAGTGAAACAGAGAGCTGGTTCTTTGAGAAGATAAACAAAACTGACAAACCCTTAGCCAGACTCACTAAGAAAAAGAGAAAGAAGACTCATATAAATAAAATTAGAAATGAAAGAGGAGAAATTACAACAGATACCACAGAAATACAAAAGATAAGAGAATACTATGAAAAACTACATGCCAACAAATTGGACAATCTAGAAGAAATGCATAAATTCTTAGACTCATACAAACCTCCCAAAACTGAATGAAGAAGAAATGCAGAATGTGAATAGACGAATCACAAGTAAAGAGATTGAAATAGTAATCAAAATCCTCCCCCCAAAATAAAAATGCAGGCCCAGATGGCTTCCCTGGAGAATTGTGCCAAACATTCAGAGGTTTAATACCTATCCTTCTCAAAAGTCTTCAAGCCATTCCAAAAAGGTGAAGAAGACAGAACATTTCCTAACACATTTTACAAGGCCAACATCACCCTGATCCCAAAGCCACACAAGGACAACACAAGGAAGGAAAATTACAGGTCAGTATTGCTGACGAACGTAAATGCAAAAATCTTCAGCAAAATATTGGCGAACCGAATACAGTAACACATTACAAAGATCGTACACCGTGATCAAGTAGTATTTATACCAGGGACACAGAGATGGTTCAACCTCTGCAAATCACTGTGATACACCACATTAACAAAATGAGGAATAAAAGCCACGTGATCATCTTAATAGACTCAGAGAAAGCATTTGACAAGATCCAACATCCATTTATGATAAAAACTCTCAGTACAATGGGTATAGAAAGAAAATACCTCAACATAATAAAGGCCATATATGAAACACCCACAGCCAACATCACACTCAATAGGGAAAAACTGAAAGCCATCCTTCTGAGAACAGGAACAAGACAAAGATGCCCACTCTTGCCGCTTATTCAACATAGTACTGGGTGTTTTGGCCAGAGCAATTAGGCGAGAAAAAGAAATAAAAGGAGGGACTGGCCCCATGGCCAAGTGGTTAAGTTCACACGTTCCGCTTCGACAGGCCGAGGTTTCACTGGTTTGGATCCTGGGCGTGGACATGGCACCACTCATCAGGCCATGCTGAGGCAGTGTCCCATATAGCACAACCAGAGGCACTCACAACTAGAATATACACCTATGTAGCAGGGGGCTTTGGGAAGAAGAAGAAGAAGGAAAAAAAAAGATTGGCAACAGATGTTAGCACAGGTGCCAATCTTTAAAAAAAAAAAAAGAAGAAAAGAAAAGAAGTAAAAGGAATCCAAATAGGCAATGAAGAAGTGAAACTCTCCCTGTTTGCAGATGACATGATTTTATATATAGGAAAACTTAAAGAATGTATCAGAAAACTGTTAGAAATAATCAACAATTATAGCAAAGTTGCAGGGTACCAAATCAACTTAGAAAAATCAGTGGCATTTTAATAACATACTTATAGAAAGAGAATTCAAGAATACAATCTGATTTATGATTGCAACAAAAAGAATAAAACATCTAGGAATAAGTTTAAACAAGGAGGTGAAAGACCTATAGAATGACAACTGTAAAACATTATTGAAAGAAATAAATGATGACATAAAGAAATGGAAAGATATTCCATGTGCATGGATTAGAAGAATAAACATAGTTAAAATGTCCATACTATCTAAAGCAATCTACAGATTCCGTGCAATCCGAATCAGAATCCCAAAGACATTCTTCATTGAAATAGAACAAAGAATCCTAAAATTGATATGGGACAAAAAAAGACCCGAAATAGCTAAAGCAATCCTGAGAAAAAAGAACAAAGCTGGAGGCATCACAATCCCTGACTTCAAAATGTACTGCACAGCTATGGTAATCAAAATAGCATGGTACCAGTACAAAAGCAGACACACAGATCAATGGAACAGAATCGAAAGCCCAAAAATAAAACACATCAACGTACAGCTAATCTTCAACAAAGGAGCTAAGAACATACATGGAGAAAGGAAAGTCTCTTTAATAAATTGTGGTGGGAAAACTGGACAGCCACATGCAAAAGAATGAAAGTAGACCATTATCTTAAGCCATACACAAAAATTAACCAAACTGGATCAAAGACACGAAGGTTAGACCTGAAACCATAAAACTCCTGGAAGAAAATATAGGCAGTATACTCTTTGACATCTGTCTGAAAAGGATCTTTTCTGATACTACTCAGGCAAGGGAAACAAAAGAAAAAATAAAGAAGTGGGACTTCATCAAACTAAAGAGCTTCTGCAAGGCAAAAGAAACCAGGAACAAAACAAAAAGCCCACGAACTGGGAGAAAATATTTGCAAATCATATATCTGACAAGGGATTAATCTCCAAAATATATAAAGAATTCACACAACTGAACAACAAAAAGGCGAACAACCCGATCAAAAAATGGGCAGAGGAGGGCAGACTCAGTGGCACAGTGGTTAACTTCACATGCTCTGCTTCAGCGGCCCAGGGTTTGCTAGTTCAGATCCTGGGCGCAGACCTGCACACCACTTATCAAGCCATGCTCTGGCAGCATCCCACATAGAAGGACTTACGACTAGGATGTGCAGCTATGTGCTGGGGCTTTGGGGAGGGAAAAACAAAAAAACAAAAAGGAGAAAGATTGAAAATAGATGTTAGCTCAGGGCCAATATTCCTAAAAAAAACAAAACAAAAAAGGGCAGAGGTTATGAACAGACCTTTTTCCAAAGAAGATACACAGATGGGCAATAGGCACATGAAAAGATATTCAACATCACTAATCATCAGGGAAATGCAAATCAAAACTACACTAACATATCACCTTACGCCAGTTAGAATGGCTGTAATCACCAAGACAAATAATAACAAATGTTGGAGATGATGTGGAGAAAAGAGAACCTTCATACACTGCTGGTGGGAATGCAAATTGGTGCACCCACTATGGAAAACAGTATGGAGATTTCTTCAAAAAATTAAAAATAGAAATATACAACCCAGCTATCACACTACTCAGTATCCTAAGAACTTGAAATCAACAATTTAAAGAGATTTACACACCCCTATGTTCATTGCAGCATTATTCACAATAGCCAAGATGTGGAAACAACTCAAGTGCCCATTGACCGATGAATGGATGAAGAAGATGTGGTATATATATACAATGGAATACTACTCAGTCATAAAAAAGAGACAAAATTGTCCCATTCGCAACCACATGGATGGACTTTGAGGGTATTATGTTAAGTGAAATAAGTCAGACAGAGAAAGACAACACCGTATGATTTCACTCACATGTGGAAGGTAAACTAACACATGGACAAAGAGAACAGTTTAGTGATTACCAGAGAGGAAGGGGGTTGGAGGGTGGGCATGAGGGGTAAAGGGTACATTTGTATGGTGACTGATAAATAATAATGTACAACTGAAATTTCACAATGTTATAAACTATTATGACTTCCATAAAATAAAATTTAAAAGAAATACAAAGAAAAACTCTAAATACACTTAGAAGAGTGAGGCAGTCAAAGTTGAAGAAATAGGATTTGACCTCACGTGGAATGCTGATGCGTGATAATTATAAGGCTCCAGATGCAACACTATTAACTTAGCAATCTGGCAAGTCAAAATATGTATCAAATTAAAAGATTCAAATCCTTTGTAAACCTTATTTTACAGAAATATGTAAAAAACTTTGTATACGAGTGTTCACGCCAACATTATAAGAGCAAAAAATAGCAAACAAATTTGGTATTCAATAGTAAGAGAATGGTTAATATTTATAATTCATCTGATAGAATGCAGGCTCTAAAAATCATGAAGATTCTTATTGTCATAAGAAAAGGTACATTATACATGGCTAAATAGAAAATGCAGGTTATAAAACTATAGTATTATTTTAAGACAAATATAGATGTGTAAACAGTTTGTTTAATAGTGGTTATTTCTTGGTAGTGGCATTTTGGGTGATTCTGTTTTCTTCATATTTTTCATGTTTTCTGTAATAAGCATAACTTGCTTTAGTAATATGATATAAAACAATATATTAAGAATTATTAAGAAGTTACCAAATTATCCACACAGTATAATCCCCCAAAATAAAAACAAATTTTAAAAAGTTACACATAATTTGGATAAATACCTAGAGAAGTTTAAATATTTAATGTAAAGAAGAAAAATCTTAAGATGTATAAAAGCTCTCCACAGAAAGAGAAAATAGATTTATGTTGCATTGCTTCAGTCCGTAGAGGGCAGAATTACAGAGATGGAAATCTCAAATTCATGTAAGAAAGAATTTTCTAAGAATGTGTGACACTGGCATGTTTACCCAGGGTGCCACAGAAAACAGGCTCAGTATTGGGTATCGTATAGTTGACTACTGCCTAGTTAAGGGTACTTTTTGCATTTTAAATATCACAAATGGAATGGGAAGTCCTATTTTTCTTTTCATGGACGCACATAAAATGAATCACTGTTAGTGGCTCAGGGTGGTGCGTGACCTCCTCTCCCTCTGCTTCTCAGAATTCTTCTCAGAATGCGTGTTTCTCAGGTCCCATCTGTCACTCCACCAGTCAGATGGCATAACTTGCCGAGCTTGACAAATTTCAATAAATGGGCAACTTTTTCTAGCACCTGTATCAATGGTCAAACTAGTTATAAAGCTAGAATCCTATGACACAAGAATTTCTAAGAAGTAAGTCTTGTTTCTTCTACAAAAGCAGCTCTGAGGACTCCCACAGTCTTTGCCAGTGTTGATCCAAGCGTGGAGCTGCCTGGAGTCCCCACTGCTTGCATCTCCTCCCTGGAGCTGGAGCTGTTGCTACAGTGAGACCTGCCCCAGGGCCCCAGTCACTGTGCACTGTTTTCTAGGATTGGGACAGCACAGCAGCTTGTCATATATGAGAATGGAGCTGCTCTGAGACCTGCACCCCTGTGTCTCAGGTCATGCTTTGACCTGCATTGCCGGGGCCAGGCTGCCACTGCTCTGAGCCCCACCTCTTGGGTCCCAGGTCACAACTCTGGCTGACCGTTGCTGGGGCCACACTGCTACTACTCTGAGCCTGCACCCTGGGTCCCCGTATGTGGCTTTAACAAGCCACTGCTGGAGACATGCTGCTGCTGTTCCATGACTGCCCCCTGGGACCAGAGTCAGGACTTAGACCCACCACCCGGGGTTGTGCTTCTACAGCACCCTGCCCTCCTGGGCCGAAGCCACCACTGCAGTCTGTCATCCCAGGGCCTGTGCTACTGTTGCACCCCTCCTCTACCGGAGTCACTGCAGCAAGTCCAGAGACCCACACCCTGGGTCCATGAGGATCTGCACATGTCCACACTTTAGACCTCAGCACCACTGCTGCAAATGCACTAAAATTAGGCCTCAAGACCCAGGTACTGTGATAGTTCTGCATGCACCTGATTCCAGGGTTCTAGCTCCACTATGGCTCTGAGTGCCTGCTGGCCAGACCAGGTGCCAAGAGGGATCCGCTTGGCTGGAACTTCCTCCAGTGGGCCACAAAGGGGAACAGGAGGACCCAACAGCTTTCACCTCTGAGGACCGGAATAGCCCTGGCTGCAACTGCCTCCTGCAGCATCTCCACAGCCTTGGCCACAGAAGACCCACACAGTATACACTGATGTTGACCTCAGCTAACAGATCTACACAGAGACTATGCCACTGTACCCTACAGGAACCAAACACTGCATCCCACCCAGCCAGCGCCCTTGCAGCAATCATCAGGTGAAAATCTTTCCCACTGAAGCCAGTCCAAAATGGCTGGAGAAGTGGCTGCTCCCTCAGATGCACAGATATCAATGCCAAGCCATGAGAAACATGAAAAACCAAAGGAAGACACCACCATCAAAGGAACACAACAGTTTTCCAGTAACTCACCCCAAAGAAGTGGAGATCTACAAGTTACCTGGAAAAGAATTCAAAATTATTTTAAGGAAACTCAGCATGGTTCAAGAGAATACAGATAGACAATGAAATCAGGAAAACAGTACATGACCGAAACAAGAAGATAGAAATCGTAGAAAAGAAACAAATTCTGGAGCTGAAGAACACATTGAATGAAATGAAAAATTCAATAGAGAGCTTCAACAGCAGGCTCAATCAGGCAGAGGAAAGAATCTGTGAGCTTGAAGACAGATCTCTTGATATTATTGAGTCAAGAGGAAAAAAGAAATTAGAATGAAAAAGTGAAGAAAGCATAGATGAATCATGGCACAGCATCAGTTGAAGCAATATTCACATTATGGGAGTCCCAGAAAGAGAAGGGAGAATGAAAGAGAAAGAAAACTTATTTAAAGAAATAATTGCTGAAACTTCCTGTATCTGAGGAGAGAGATGGTCATCCAGGAACATGAAACTCAAGGATCCCTAAAAAGATTTAGCACAAAGAGATCTTCACCAAGACACATTATAGGCAAGCTCTTCAAAATCAAATCGAATTTTGAAAGCAGCAAGAGAAAAAAAGACTCATCACATGCAATGGAGTCCTGACAAGGCTATCAGCAGAAACCTGTAGGCCAGGAGAGAGTGGGATGGTATGTTCAAAGTGCTTAAAGAAAAGAACTGTCAAGCAAGAACACTTTACCCAGGAAAATTGTCCTCAGAAATGAAGGAGAGGGGCTGGCCCAGTGGCACAGCGGTTAAGTTCGCACATTCTGCTTTGGCAGCCTGGGGTTCACCAGTTCGGATCCTGGATGCAGACCTACACACTGCTTGTCAGGCCATGCAGTGGCAGGCATCCCACATATAAAGTAGAGGAAGATGTTAGCTCAGGGCCAGTCTTCCTCAGCAAAAGGAGAAGGATGGGCAGATGTTAGCTGAGTGCTAATCTTCCTCAAAAAAAAGGAAAAATAAGAAATGAAGGAGAGATAAAGACTTTCCCAGACAAAAACTGAAGGAATTTATCATCACTAGACCTGCATTAGAAGAAATGCTGAAGGAAGTTCCACGCTGAAATGAAAGAGTGCTAAGTAGTAGCAAGAAAATATATAAAAGTATAAAATTCACTGGTAAAGATAAGTATATAGTCAAATTCAAAATAATACTGCAATAGTGGTGTGTAAATCATTCTGAACTCTAGCGTATAGGTTAAAAGACAAAAGTGTTAAAATAACTACAGCTACAATATTTTATTAATGCATTCACAAGATAAAAAAATGTAAATTGAGATAGCAACAGCATAATTTGTGTAGGGGGGCAATAAATGTGTATAATTTTGTTATGCAATTGAAATTAAGTTATCAGCTTAAAATAGACTGTTATAACTATAATATGTATTATGAAAACCTCATCATCATAACAAAGAAAAACCTATAATCTATACACAAATGATAAAGAGAAAAGAATCAAAGCATACCACTACAAGAAGTCATTAATTCACAAAGAAAGACAGCAAGAGATGAAAAAATGAAGAAAGGAACTATAAAATAGTCGGAAAGCAATTAACAAAATGGCTTACCTGTCAGTAATTACTCCAAATGTAAATGGCCTAAATTCCCCAATTAAAAACAGTGACTCAATAGATAAAAAAAGAAGACCCAACGATATGCTGCCTGCAAGAGACTCACTTACGCTTTAAGAACATTCGTAAGTCAAAAGTGAATAAATGTAAAAATATTTTATGCACATGGAAACCAAACTAGAGCATATACTTACATCAGACAAAATAGACTTTAACTCAAAAGCTGTAGCAAGAGGGAAAGAAGGTCATTATGTAATGATAAATGGATCAGTTCATGAAGAGGATATAACAATTGTAAATATATGTGCACTCAATATTAGAGCACCTAGATATATTAAACAACTATTTACAAATCTGAAGGCAAAAATAGACAGCAATGCAATAATGGCAGAAGACTTTAATACCCACTTTCAACAATGGATAGATCATCCAGACAACATGGAAATAATGGATTTGAGCTACACTTTAGACCAAATGGACTTAACAGACATATACAGAGCATTTCAGCCAACAACGGAATACACATTCTCCTCAAGTGCACATGGAACATTCTTCGGGATAGATTATATGTTTGGTCACAAAACAAGTCTTAACAAATGTAATAAGATTGAAATCTTATCAGGTATCTTTTCTGACCACATGGTATAAAGGTAGAAGTCAGTAACAAGGAGGAAAGCTGGAAAAGTTACAAATACATGGATTAAACAACGTGCTTCTGAAAAACCAATGGGACAAAGAAGAAATCAAAAAAAATCTTGATGAATGAAAATGGAAATACAAATACCAAAACTCATCAGATTCAACAAAAGCATTTCTAAGAGAAGAGTTTATAGTGATAAACACCTACATTAAGAAAAAATAAAGATCTCAAATAAACAACTTAACTTTACATCTCAAGAAAGTGGAAAAGGAAGAACAAACTTAGCAGGAAGGAGGGAAACAATAAAGATGAGAGCAGAAATAAATGAAATAGAGACTAATAAAGACAATAGAAAAGATCAATGAAACTAAGAGTTGATTTTTTAAGAAATTAAACAAAATTAACAAACCTTTCGCTAGACTTACCCCCCAAAAAAAGACAATTCAAATTAATAAAATTATAAATGAGGGAGGAGACATTGTAACTGATAGCACAGAAATACAAAAGATCATAAAAGACCACTATGAACAATTATACGTCAACAAATTAAGTAACTTAGAAGGAAATGGATGAATTCCTAGGAACATACAACTTACCAAGACTGAATCATGAAGTATAGAAAAACTGAGCAGACCAATAATGAGCAAGAAGATTGGATAAGTAATCAAAAACCTGCCAACATCTAAAAAGCCTAAGACAAGATGGCTTCATAGGTGAATTCTACAAAACATTTAAAGAAGAGTTAATACCAGTCCTTCTCAAACTCTTCCAAAAAATTGGAGAGGAAGGAATGCTGCTTAACTCATTTTACGAGGCTAGCATTACTCTAATAAAGTAGACAAAGACACTAAAAGAAAAGAAAATTACAGGCCACTATCCATGATGAACATAGATGCAAAAATCTTCATCCAAATACTAGCACTGAATTCAAGAGCACATTAAAAGGATCATACGCCCTGATCTAGTGGGATTCATTGCTGGGATGCAAGGATGGTTCAACATACGTAAATCAGTAAATCTGATACACCGCATTAATGGAATGAAGGGTATTATATGATCTTCTCAATAGATGCAGAAACTGCATTTGACAAAATTCAGTATCCTTTCATGATAAAAAAACTCAACAAACTAGGTATAGAAGGAATGTTCCTCAATATAGTAAAGGTGATAGTGAGAAACCCATAGCTAACAACATGTTTGTTGGTGAAAAATTAAAAGCCTTTCCTCTAAGATCAGGAACAAGACAAGGATGTCCACTCTCTCTACGTTCTGTTTAACAGTACTAGAAGTTGAAGGCAGAGTAATTAGGCAAGAAGAAGAAATAAGAGGCATCCAAATCAAGAAGGAAGAATTAAAATTGTCTTTGTTTGCAGATGACTTGATTTTATGTAGAGAACACTAAATACTCCACCGAGGACTGTTAGCGCTAATAAATGGGTTCAGTAAAGTTGTAGAATACAAAATCAACGTTCAGAAATCAGTTGTGTTTCTATACACTAACAACTCTCTGAGAGAGAAATTTAGAAAGCCATCCCATTTACAGTACCATCAAAAACAATAAAATACTTAGTAATAAATTTAACCAAGGAGGTGAAAGATGTACACTGAAAACTATAAGACATTCATAAAAGGGATTAAAGACACAAATAAACGGAAAGATATGCCATGATCTTGGATTGGAAGGATTGTTAAAATGTCCGTACTATCCAAAGCAATCTAGAGATTCAGTGCAATGTCTATCAAAATTGCAATGGTGTTTTTCACAGAAAGAGAAAAAACTATCCTGAAATTTGGTATGAAACCCATAAGACCCCAAATAGCAAAAGCAGTCCTGAGAATGAAGAACAAATTGGAGACATCACACTTCCTGATTACAACCTATAGTACAAAGCTATAGGAATCAAACAGTGTGGTACTGCCATAAAAACAGGCATATAGATCAGTGGAACAGAATAGAGAGCCCAGATGTAAGCCCAGGTGTGTATGGTCAACTAATTTTTGACAAGGGCACCGAAAACACACAATGGGAGAAGAATAGTTTCTCCAATCAGTAGTGTTGGGAAAACTGAACATCTACATGCAAAAGAATGAAACTGACCCTGTCTTACACTGCTCACAAACATTATCTTGAAATGTATCAAAGACAAATGAAGCAATAAAAAAATAATTACCTGAAACTGTAAAACTCCTTGAAGGAAACATTATTTTCCTGGATAAGACACCAAGTGCGTAAGGCAGTGAAAGCTAAAAATAAACAGATAGATGCACATCAAACTAAAGAGATTCTGCACAGCAAAGGAAACAATAAATTGAAATGGCAACCTACAGAGTGGGAAAAAATATTTGCAAACTATCTGTCTGATAAGGGGTTAATATCCAAAATATAAAAAACTCATGCAACTAATAGCAAAAAAGCAAATAATCCAATTATAAAATGAGCAGATGACCTGAATAGACATATTCCCAAAGAAGACATACAACAGGTATGTCAACAGGTGTATGAAAAGGTGCTCAACATTGCTAGTCATCAGGGAAATGCAGATCAAAACCGCAGTGAGATATCACCTCACACCTCTTAGGATGGATGTTATCAAAAAACAACAAGTGTTGGTGAGGGTGTGGGGAGAAGGGAAGCATGGTGCGTTGTTGGTGGGAATGTAAATTGGTACAGCCAAAGTGGAAAACAGGATGGTGGGTCTTCAGAAAGTTAAAAATAGCACTACCATGTGATCCAGCAATCCCACTCCTGGGTGTGTATCCGAAGAAATTGAAATCAATATATCAAAGAAATCTCTGCACACTCGTGTTTCTTATAGCATTATTCACAATAGCCAAGACATGGAACCAACCTAAGTGTCCTTCATCAGGTGAAAGGAGAAAGAGAATGGGGTATGCGTGTACACACACATACATGACTGCACACAATGGAATGTTATTCAGCCATAAAAAAGAGGGAAATCCTGGCTTTTGCAGCTACATGGTGGACCTGGAGTGCATTATGCTAAGTGAAATAAGCCAGACAGAGAGGAATACTGTGTGGTTTCACTTATATGTGGAATCTAAAAAAATTAAAATAAACAGCCAATTTCATAGAAACAGAGATTAGAATGGTAGTTGCCTGGGGTTGAGGGCAAGAGGAAATAGGACAGTGTTCTAAGGGTACAGATTTTCAGTTCTGAGGAGAATAAGTTGGGAGGCTCTGACGTACAGCGTGTACAGCATGGTGATAATAGTTAACGATGTGGCGTTGTATGCTTGAAAGTTGCTGAGAGTAGATCTTAAGCATCCTCGTCACACATGCACAGAGTTAACTATCTGAGGTGATGGATATTTTAAGTATCTTGTTCTTGGTAATTATTCCACAATGTATGTGTATATCAAATTAACACATTGTACACTTAAATATGTACAATTATATTTGTTAATTATTCTTCAATTTTAAAAAGTGAAATAAATATGGGGAAATTAACATTGATACATACTAGAGTCTAATCCTCAGACTGCATTCAGATTTTCCACTTTTCCTAATAACATTCTTTCTTTTTTTTTTTTGAGAAAGATTAGCCCTGAGCTAACTAATGCCAATCCTCTTTTTGCTGAGGAAGACTGGCCCTGAGCTAACATCCATGCCCATCTTCCTCTACTTTATATGTGGGGCGCCTACGACAGCATGGCTTGCCCAAGCGGTGCCATGTCCACACCCGGGTTCCGAACCGGCGCACACCGGGCCTCTGAGAAGCGGAACGTGCAAACTTAACCACTGTGCCACTGGGCCGGCCCCCCTAATAACATTCTTTATAGCAAAATGATTTCGTTTAGAATCACATGTTGTCTTCAGTTGACATGTCACTTTTAGTCTCTGCTCTGAACAGTTCCTCATTCATGCCTTGGTCTTTGGGAAGATTACAGGCCACTTATTTTCCTGGCCTGTAATGTTCCTAAATTTAGGTTTATGCCTGATATTTCTTCATGATTAGATTCAGGGCATGCCTCTTTCATAGGAATGTCATAGAACTGATGCTGTGTTCTTCTAAATGAAATAAGTAGCATCCAATTCCATTCATCCGTTACTAATATCATTTGGTCAAGGTGGTGTCTGCCAGATTTCGCCACTGAAAGTTACTTTTTCCCTTTTGTAATTAGTGATTATTTTTGGCGAAATAGTTTGAAACTTGGTGAATATCCGCTATTTATCAGACTTTCTGATTATTCATTTACTAATTTATAGCAGTATGGATTCGTGGCTTTTTTTAATTCAATGGATTATAATCTATTTTTACTACTAATTTTGATGTTCAAGTTGTTTTCATATTCGGTCAGTGGGATCTCTTCATGCTGGCTCTCATGTCATTTTCTTATATTTCCGTTATTCTTTGGACGATTCCTTGCTTTCTGGAATAAAATCATTTGTGTTCATTGTATGCTTTCTCTGCCTCAGCCCTGCAATTAGCCATTTCTTTAAGGAGCCCTAGTTCTTTTAGTGATGAATGGTATTTTAAAAGATTGTTTTTATTGAGATATAGTTGATATATAACATTATATTAGTTTCAGGTGTACGACATAGTGATTCAATATTTGTATATATATTGCAAAATGATCACCACAATAAGTTTAGTTAACACACATCACCATTAGTTAACTATGTGTGTGGTTATAACACATAGTTATAAATTTTTTTCTTGTGATAAGAACTTTTAAGGTCTACTGTCTTAGCAACTTTCAAATATATGATACAGTACTAACCATAGTCACCCTGCTGTGCGTTACGTCCCCAGGGCTTATTTATTTTACGACTGGAAGTTTGTACCTTTTGACCACCTTCACCTATTTTGCCCACTCCCTACCCCACCTATGACAGCCATCAATCTGTTCTCTGTATCTATGAGGTGTTTTTGTAAGGTTCCATATATAAGTGAGACCATACAATATTTCTCTTTCTCTGTCTTATTTCACTTAGCATAATGCCCTCAAGGTCCACCCATAATGTCACAAATGGCAAGATTATCCTCTTTTTTATGGCTGAATAATATTCCATCGTGTATATATACCACATCTTTATCCATTCATCCATTGGTGGACACTTAGGTTGTTTCCATGTCTTGGCTGTTGTAAATAATGCTGCAATAAACATGGGGGTGCAGATGAAATTTTGAGTTAGTGTTTTCGTTTTCTTCAGATAAATACTCAGAAGTAGAATTTCTGGATCATACAGTAGTTCTACTTTTAATTTTTTGAGGAACCTCCATACTGTTTTCCATAGTGGCTGCATCAATTTACATTCCCACCAACAGTGCAGTAAATGGTATATTGATGTTAAGAGCACCAGGTGTACTCATTGCTTTTGAAGTATCTCTGCTTCTAAGTTCTTTCAAGGAAGAGATCTAGGAATATATGTATGTGAATTTCTGTGTGTGTGTGTGTGTGTGTGTATACACTGTGGTTGCCACACATGTTTATCACAGTAGAGCATTGAGTGAATGATAGAAAAACAAGCAAAGATACAGTTTCTTTGACGACCATGGATATGGATGTAGTGCTAGAGAAAACACAGCATCCTCTAAAACATGGTCCAACTTCCCAGATGCCCAGCGTCCCTTTATAGGCCTGCAGATGTGGGCAAAGCCACCCACAGGAAATAAGGTTCAACTTTTCGTAAGAAGCTTTCTTTGCCTTCTTCATGGTCTAGGGAGTGGATGGAAGGGATCTCACTCTCCCACACACTTAACTGTCTGGAGACAGGCAGCATGGCTGCCCACTCGTGAGGTGCAGAAACCAGCCCAGCACATTCTGCAGCGTTTTCTGTGAAGCTGAGTTAAGCAACGGCCAATGTCCCAGGAGCATCTCCCACTCGCCCAGATTTCTCTCTGTGTTTCAGTGAAACTGTAGATCATAACCACACTTTACACTTAATCACAAAATGGTTCTTAAATAGACATTTTTCCAAAGAGGACATCAAAATGGCCAACAGACACATGAAAAGATGCTCAGCCTCACTAATCATCAGGGAAATTCAAATCAAAACCACAATGAGATATCACCTCACACCTTTAGGATGGCTGTCATCAAGAAGACAGGAGACAGCAGGTGCTGGCGAGGATGTGGTGAAAAGGGAACACTTATACATTGTTGGTGGGAATGTAAATTGGTCCAACCACTATGGGAAACACCATGGAGGGTCCTCAAAAAATTAGGGGTAGAACTGCCATATGATCCAGCACTTGCACTTCCGGGTATAAACCCAAAGGAAGTGGAAACAGGGTTTTGACAAGATATCTGCACTCCCGTGTTCATTGCAGCATTATTCACAGTAGCGAAGATGTGGAAACGATTCAAATGCCCAGCAGCAGATGAATGGATGAAAAAGATGTGATATGTGTACACAGTGGGACGTTATTCAGCCTTGAGCGAGGAGGATATCCTCCCGTTTACAACAACACGGATGCACTTTGAGCACATTACGCTAGATGAGATAAGGAGATAAGTCAGACAGAGAAAAACAAGTACCGTATGATGTCGCTTTTATGTGGAATCTAAAATAAATCTGTAAAGAACAGAGTAAAATGGTGGTTACCAGGGGATGGCAGGGTGGTGAGAATGAGAGTGGTGGCGTTTAAGGGCACAAACTTGTAAAGAGTAGTAAATAAACCGTAGAGCTTATTTAGATGCAGTTGAAAGATACAAAGTTTCTAAATAAATAAATAATAAAAGGGGAAAATAAAACATACTTGAATAAAAGGGCTTTATTATTCTTTAAATTTTCCTTAAGTTTTTTTTTTGTTTTGTCGACCTAGAGAGGTTGGTAATATGGGAGAAAATATATGGAAAAAATAGGCACGTGAGAAGGGTTGAAAATGAAGAGCTATTGAGGAGGAAAAAAAAATAGTTCTGTATTTTATGAAACTCCTGGCCTAGATGTAAAAAAGCCAGCAGAGCAACAGTTTTTAACGGCTTTCTTTTAGAATCCAAAATTTTAGTTATGAATGTTAAGGTTTTATCCTCCCTCCAGCCTGATAATTTTAAAAAGTCATCTGATGCTTCCCACTCTATGAAATAAAGAGTCTAATTTTAGCTCCTCTCCTTTAGTCCCAACAATCTCTTCTCTTTTCTTCAGTCCCAATCCCTTTGCTTCTCCGTGTTTCTGAGGTTTCTCTGCCACGCCGCCCCTTCTGTCCCAAACAGAAGCTAACACTCAGCTGGCTCTCAGACGCGTCCCTGGTCTCATCTTGCTCTGGGGCGGGTGGACACCATGTTGCTTTCTCAGATTTTCTTTTCTCTTGTAAGCGTAGAGCTGGTGCCGCCTTTACCTGAGTGTGCAGGTGTAGCGGTGCTCGGGGCAGTTCTGAGGTCTGTGTGTCCTTCTGCGCTGGAGGAAGACAGACCTAGGCTCTGGGATGCGCAAGCACACACAGTGGGTGATGACCGCCTTTTTTCCTCCATTTGTGTCCTGACAGGGAGAGTCTTGCACGAGGAGCATGTTGAACTCTTGATGGAGGAGTTTGCATTCCTGAAGAAGGAAGTGGTGGGGAAAGACCTGCTGAAAGGCTCTCTTCTCTTCACAGGTCAGTTTTAGGTGGGATCCCAGGTCGTGCGTAACTGATGAGGCCAGTGGCTACTGGGCTGCTTGCCTAGCTCTCTAGATGTGCGCTTGGATTCATTTTTCCTAAAGACTCTCTGACTGAGGACCAATTTAATTTAATCTCCCCATGCTTCCACAAACAAAAATATCTACTTTGCTTCTTTCCTCAAGTGAGATGGAATTGCTTGGTGGGCCTTGGGTAAAACATATGTTACAGTCTCAAGCATATTTACGCTTCTGGGTCGGTCTGTTAGGTAGAATTTCCCCTCATGAAATCTTAACAAATTGGAGATTATTTTTCCACAGGAGGTTGAAAATGAAACCTCTTTTTTTAAAAAGGACTCGGAGACGCATTCTTGGACAAGAGAACATTTTTACACTTCTCTTTGTGGAGCAAATAAAATATGCGTAACCCCTTCTTCCTCCAGCAGGTTACAGGGACCTTGGCTGCGGCCAAAATATTTGGTCTGCCATATGTTTGCTTATTTACTTTGGGTTTGTCCTTCTTTAGGCAGCTCCATTAACAATAGGACAGGAGTGTCCTGGAGCCTCGTGCTCTTGGGGTCACCTTTGGATGGACTCCTTATTTGGTTACACCCAAGGGTGTCTGGGCCACCCTTCTGAGGGCTTTTCTTACAGAAAGAAAAGCCTGACATGGTCTGGAATAGTTAAATGGTAAAACTAGTCATCTCTTCATGAGTTTCCAGAAAATACAATGGAACCTCATTGCAAAATCCATCTTCATCCTTTAAAATGGTGAGGTAATGAGAGTTGTGGGACAAATAATAATAACCATTGATCTGTACAGGGAACTATGCTAAGTATGTGACATGCATTAGTTTGTGTTAATTCGTATGATAATCCTATAAAGTGGGTATTTATTACCCCCATTATACAGGTGAAAAAAATGCATCTCAGAGAGGGGAGTGCTCACAAAGTTGACTAAACAGTTGACTGGCTGAGCCAGATTGGCACTCAGGCCTCTGACTTCATGGCTCAGACTTTCGATCGCCTCTCGGTCCTCTCCAAAGATCAAGAGCAGGCGCTCACCAGCCCAGAGGGAGCTGCCTTTCTTTTTCAAGTTTGACGCTTAGGTCTCAGTGATTTCAAACCATGTTGTCTACGAAACATAATTTTTGTTTGCTTTTATTTATAACTTAACCTTTTTTAGAACATATTCATAATCATGAATTGCTTTAAGCCAATATCAAAGTTACAAGAAATCTTTGGCTTATAGAGCAACGTAGCAGATATGAAGTCTTATAAATTTAGGTTATGCTTAAAATTTGTCCTGGGGACAGGGGGCAGCAGTATCTTGGCCAGATGGATTTCTCCCACAGGGATCGTTCTGAATGTACTTTTGTAAACGAGATTATGAAGACTAAGAAAACACTTAACACTGTATCAGTTTCTTGATATTGATGTAGTTTATAAGTATTACTGCTTGCTTTATGGCTATCATGATGCTTTCACCCTGTTGCCATTACACAGACAGTTACATGGTGTGTATTTCCATACATATAAATATAGGTTTGAGGGGCTAAAATACCTGATTCTTTTTTTTTTAGAAGACTTTTTAAATCACTAACAGAAGAGGATAGATATGTATGTATATATGGGTGTATAAGTATACGTATGTTTGCATACATATACATACACATATATGTTAGAAGCCTGAAACATCTTTATTATCCTGTGTGCTAGACGGACTGCTGGTTCCAATAAAATGTTTTTTTTTTACTAAAAACAAGAAAAAAAGGAGGTGCTTTTACGATAGTTGCAGTCAGGCACCTGAGTTTCATCAGTACTATTGGTGATCTTGCACACCCACACCCTCAGGCAGGGTTGCCTTGTCCCGATCACCTCGCCCCGTCTGTTCACCCTCTGTCGTACCTGCCCCCACGGCCCGCCTGCTCTCCAGCTGGCAGGCCCTCGCTTCCCGGTCCCCACGTGTTTGTGCTTCCCCACAGCTGGCCCGCTGGAAGAAGAGCGGTTTGGCTTCCCCGCGTTCAGTGGCATTTCTCGCCTGACCTGGCTGGTCTCCCTCTTTGGGGAGCTTTCTCTCGTGTCCGCCACTTTGGAACAGCGAAAGGAAGATCAGTATATGAAAATGACTGTGTGCTTGGAGACAGAGAACAAACGGTAGGTCGCGAGACCCCGTGAGGAGGAGGGAGCTTAAGGACGTCCTCGTGTGTTCCCGAGGGTGAATCTGGAGGTAGCCCAGCAGGCCTCCACCCCGCCCCCACTCCAGAAGGGGTGTCTGCTTCTGCAGACGGAGCAGGTGCGGGGGTTGCGCTTCTCTTCCCTCATTTCATCCTCACTGCAGCCCTGAAAGGTAAACAAGACCGACAGGATCCCCTTTGCAGTAAGCGGATGCTGGCGGAGTTTGAGCAGGTTGCCTACGCCACACAAGTGAGCAGTAGCAGATGCAGAGGCAGAGATCCAGTTACCTCTGTGACCTGCATTCTTTCCAACATTTTCTTAGGAAAGTTTCAGAGGGTGACGCTGAAAGAATTTTACTGAACATCCGTACAACTCCCAACCGGATCCTGCCGTCAGCATTTTACCGTGCCTGCTTATCACACGTCCAGACATTCGTTCCTCAGTGTGACCACAACTTAGTGAGCTGTACCATCACGTCATGCTGTTGTTCTATTCCCGAAATGTTCTGATTCTTTATTTCTCACACCAAGTCTTTTTAAACAAAAGCATATTCATAATTTTCCTTGAAAAGCATTTGCACTGTGTAAAATGTTTCAAACAGCCAGAGTTTTAGAGTGTTTCTATATGTGTTTCCAGATAGGTGAGTGTCTTGGTAGTAAAAGAAACAGACCTTCGGGTAGTTACAAAGAGAGAAGTATTTGAGTTCCGAATGAAGCCTGATCTGTGTCCCTTTCCAGGAGGTTCCCCTTTGCAGAGGGGCGGGGGCAGAGGTCGCAGGTGCAGGGAAAGCGTGCAGAGCTGGGAAGTGCTGCATGTGGAGGGATGGCGTGGGGCCCCTGACTGTGACGCTGGCTGTGGGGTGTTAGAATTGCAGCCATGACAGGTGCGGCCCCCTGTGTTCAGAGCTGAAGGCAGCTCAGGGTGCTCAGGAGCACAGGGAACGGGGCTGGAGGGGTCAGATCCCACTTCTCAGAGGGGAAGGCTTGATGTCTGAGGAGGAGTCAGACAGGAAACGAGACTTGAGGGAAGCAGAGGCTGACCCGTCACTGCAGGGGGAGGCACGCTCTGGGTGAGGGGCCGGGACAGATGGCAAATCCCAATTATAACAACTTCTTAAGTTCATCTAGTACTTTCCACTTCACAGACTGCATTTGTAACCTCACATCACCACCACCAAAGGTAAAGCCGTGTTCTTATTATCATGACTTATTTTTACTGCTTGGGAAATTGAAGCAGAGGAAACATCCTAACCTTTTGCATTCCCTCGAACCCTCAGACTCCGTGTTAGAATGAAGGACATGAGAAGTTTCCTTAGATGGATCAGAATGTTTGGAATATCTCAAATTTATTTTTATCTGGTATTAAAGCAATAAATAAGGAGCATTAATATTAATCTTTGTCATCACATTCTGGGATGTTTGTAAAGTCTGTACCATGAGCTTTTAAAACGAGCCATGGGTGGATCCAGCCCTGTGCTGTAGTGGTTAAGTTCGGCGCTCTCCACTTTGGCTGCCTGGGTTCATGGGTTTGGATCCCAGGCATGGACATACACCACTCTTCAGCCATGCTGTGGCAGCCACCCTCATATAAAGTGGAGGAAGATTGGCAGAGATGTTAGCTCACAGCTAATCTTCCTCAGCAAAAAAAAAAAAAAAAAATCTAGCCATGGGCTGAAACTAACATGTTACATGTCAACATACCTCAAAAAAAGAAGCAAACAGGCCAGCCTGGTGGCGGTGGTTAAGTTCATGCACTCTGCTTCGGCGGCCTAGGGTTCACAGGTTCAGATCCCAGGCATGACCTACACACCGCTCATCAGGCCATGCTCTGGCAGCATCCCATATACAAAATAGAGGAAGATTGGCACAGATGCTTAGCTCAGGGCCGATCTTCCTCACCACAAAAGAAAACAAGCTGACAAACAAAACACTAGCCATGGGAATTAATCTTTTAGAAGAAGTTAGACCAGCTTTTTGATAGAGTTTGTAATAGTCATTTATCTATTTATTTATTTATTTATTTGTGTGAGGAAGATTGGCCCTGAGTTAACATCCGTTGCAATCTTCCTCGCTTTTATTTTTTATTTTTTTTGCTTGAGGAAGATTAGCCATGAGCTAACATCTGTGCCAGTCTTCTTCCCCCACTTTGTAGCCAGTCTTCCCCTACTTTGTACGTGGGATGCCTCCACAGTATGGCTGTTGAGTGGAGTCGGTCCACACCTGGGATCTGAAACTGGCGAACCCCAGGCTGCCAAAGTGGAGTGCACAAAACTTTAACCACTCAGCTGTGGGGCCAGCCCCTATAGTAATCATTTATTTTTTAAAATTTAAATCATAACCAAATATTTTAGTTGACAGACTGAACACCTAGTTTTACTAGTTTACTAATTTAACTACTCCTTCCTAGATTCTTTGCCTGACCTGAGTATGAATTTTTGATTTATAAGCTAGCATTGATTCACACACAAGTCATTTTAGTGACTTCCAGAATAGAAAACTTGCTTAACTGCAGATCTTCAAAGCAGACTGGTCGCTGCCCGGGGTCCAGTGCACTGTGTGACAGAGAAAAGGCCATCTCCTCCTGTGGATGCAGCCCTGGCTTCTGACTCCCCTGGGGAAGATGCTTTGGGCTCTGTGGGCCTCTTTTCCCTCTGTCCCTAGCTCATCGCGGTCTGCAGCCACAGTTTGTTTCAGGGGTGGGTAGATGTCTTTGCAGGGCTTGTCACGACACATTAGAAGCCACTGCCAGTTGTTCCCAAACACAGTGTGTTAAGTTCTAGCTACCTTCAGACCACGCTGTGGGATGGAGTGGAACCACAGCAGGGGCTGGGGAGGTGGGGAGGCGTGATCTTGAAAGGTCACAATAAAAGGACGAGCAGGACGGGGCTCATTACTTTATCCCTGTTGTACAAGTGTGAGTACCAGCTACTGTTTATTGGGTGCTCACTACGTGCTGGGCCTGGGCCGAGCCCTTTTACAGGGATTTTCTCATATAATCTTTATGCCAGCTCTGAAATGGGTGTTATTCTTATCACCTAGGAAACTGAGGCTCAGAGAGGTTGAGAAACTTGCCAAGAGCACAGAGCTATAAGTGATGGTGTGAGAATCACACTTAGGCAGCCTGTCTCCGGTTCTGAGGTTGTCACGCCTTCTCCCCAGGAGTGCACAGGAAGGTTAGGAGAAAGGGGTATCATGGAAACCCCACCAGGCCTTGTCCTCCCCTCTCAGTGAAGCAGTTATCATTAGCCTCAGATCCCAGAGTCAGCCTGGCAGCCTTAGTGCAACTTATTCCCAAGCCCGTGTTCTTTTCATTTTACCAGAAGTTTTCAAACTTTGTAAAAATAAGCATTAGAACGCTTTTTCAACCCAGATCGTTTGTGGATAGCCAGTACAGAGAAGAGGTACACGCTTCAACTCTCCTGTTGAAGCCAGTTTGTGGGAGTGGTGCCAACGCCATGCAGCCGCTGCCTGCCCGTCCTTCAGGGCTGGGGGAGGAGCGCCACCAGGAGGCGCCATCTCCGCGGTGCTTGCAGACACCTGCGGACACTGAGGATGTGCATGTGTTTGAACATCTTCATGTAGAAGCTGAGAAGTAAGAAGCGTTTTGCAGGTAGTCACTGCCCGGGTTAGTGAATGCAGATATTTGCGAGTGAAGGTTCTCACAGAGAGGAGCAGCAGAGGAGCTGTCTGTGAATTCAAGCTGGTGCTTTTGGTTGGGGTGTCTGGAGCTGAGTGCCGTCCAGGCCCAGGGCACAAGGGGACCAGGTCCTGTCCTCCGCTCTGCTCCACCCAGGTGGCAGTGAAGTGCCCGCAGCCTGTGTCCTCACTTCAGTACAGGATTAGGAAACAGCGTGACTTGTCAGTGACCACAAAACGAGGACGTTATTGTTTCAACTCTCTCCTGATGTCTCCTGCACGTGTGGGTGTTGGCGTGGCTCCTCGTTGATGTCCTTCAGATCTTTTCCTCTTAACCACTCACTCCACACTCTAGAGTAGCTCTTGGTAAACCAGGTTGGCCTTACAGCCCCGTACAATCTAGTGACCTGCTTGGGCCTTTTCCCTGTAACCCCACACCTACGTCTTAAGCCTTATCCTGGCCCATCACTCTAGAGGCAGAGAAGAAACAAACAATCAAAGGTACTTTCCTTTCATCCTTAGCAACGCTGGTCTAACCCGGCCCTGCCAGGCCTCCCTTCTGCGGCCCAGTGGGAGAGGAGGGGAAGTCTGAGCGGTGGTGGCGGGAGAGAGGAGAAGGCAGAGACCCCGATGCTGGTCAGGATCTAGCACTTTCCCTGTTTACACTGAAAACTCCATCGCTTAGCGCAACAGCCCAACACAGTTCCCTCGCCCTTGACCCTGACTCATCCCTGAGAAAGAAAGGGGAGGAGAAAGCAGCGAGAAGCAGCCAGAGACCAACACCTAGTCATCGCGTTCCTGGGACTCCGTTCTAAGGAAAAGGAGGAGGGAACACTGTATATGTGTATCTGTGTGAAGATGTTGAATGCAGGGTATCCAGATTAATTTAAGATTGGAAAGAGGTTAAATATTTGGCAACAATAAAATATTAAATAAGTTATGTAATCAATTGTGCATGCTATGCAGCCAAAAATAATCATCATAGCAGTATTTCTAGGATCATAAAAATATTTTAAAATAAGTAAAAGAAGCATAATCAAAAATTATTTATACTTGATGATTTCCATGTTACATGCATATAGACAAATATTTGAAATGATTGCCTCAAACTAAAGATACTTTTATTTAGTTGAAAGAATTATGGATTTTCTTTTTATTTAAAAAGTCCTTAAATCAATGCTGTATTGTTTTTAGAATATATTTTTAAAAGCTGATTTTCTGTTTTTCCTGGAATATTATTCAATGAAGCTTCTTACTGTAGGTCATTGTCTACTTAGGACGTTTCTCCGTTTTTCGTTGGGCAGATAACAGCTCTTAGCTACTGTCAGGACAGAAAAGATAAAGCCAGAGAAAGGAGAGACTTCAGAGGGGTGGAGTCCACTCTGTTTGGGTTTTAGGTTTCTGCGAGTGCTGGCATCAGCCTGGGGCACAGATGTGGCGTGGACACAGAGGCTTTGTTAATCTGCAGCGAGAATCTGGTATTTTCCGGCATGTGCTTGGGCTCGTAGACTTGTTTGAGAATGTAATGAAAGAACTCTTTCCCACACAAATGCACATATCCGTGGAGACAACAGTTTGGCCCATCTCCAGTGGTTCATGGATTGCCTGTAGCCCCTGTCTGGATCCCCTAACAGGGACCACGAGACTCAGGGTAAGAGCTCCTGAGCAACAGACTGGTGTCCACACAAAATCATTGGATGAATTCCCCAGCCTGATGGTAAATTTATATAAAGGACCATCTGGCAGTGAAGTTGGAAACAGTCATCCGCGGCCCTTGTGAGGCTGCTGGAGGTCGGAATGCCGCCTGCGTCACCGCCTAAAGCAGCAGCTGCGGACTGTGGGTGCCAGAGGACTTGTTAGCGGGCGCTCAGGTGCCAGCGGCGTCCGTTTGTCATCTCTAACATCTGCTTCTTTGTCTCCGCAGTCCGCTCACGTGGATTGAAGAGAAGGCACCTGGTCTCAAACGGAACAGACATTTAAGCTTCCACTTCAAATCTGGGTCCCTGGAGAATATGCCAAATGTAGGCGTCAATAAGAATATTTTCCTGAAAGATCAAAATATATTTGTCCAGAAACTCTTGGGCCAGTTCTCAGAAAAGGAACTGGCTGCTGAAAAGAAGCGCATCCTGCACTGCCTGTGGCTGGCGGAGGAAATCCAGAAACACTGCTGCTCAAAGGAGTAAGAGGGGGTGGCAGCAGGCGCTAGCGAGACCGACCGGAGTCTGATTTTTATGGAGAGTTGACCGTTCTCTCTCTTCTTACAATTAAACATGTCCTGGGTAAACAGGATTTGCTTATTGTCACCCCCCGTGTTGGGACTGATGTTTGGGGACAGGGCACGTGCGGTGGGAATGAGGTGGGAGCTCGCCGTGGCTGAGCCTGGCTAAATGCTTTGCCTGCCTGGTTTCATTTACTCTGCCCGGCAGCCCGGTTAGGTGGATGTTACCAGGCTTGTTTTCGTTAGTGTTTTGGGAAATTCTCTTTGAGGCCAGTCGGATACTCAATGGCAGAACCAGCCTTTAAACCCCACTCCTGCACTGAACCACTACGCAATAGGGCCTTGAACCCTCCTTAAGGAATTTTATTTTCCCTCACAAACTTTGGCTGGGTGACTGTGCTAGGTCCTGGGGATTCTAAAAATGAATAAGACATAGCCACTGCCTCAGCGATTCAGCGTCCAAAGGGAACCAGTCACACAAACCGGGCATTGTAATGTAGTCGTTGGTCCAATAAAAGCGATACACCCCTGGCCATCTGGAGAAGGGTTCAGGGAAAACTCGCAGCCAGCCTTTGGTGATGAGTAGGTTAGCTGTGCAAGGGTCCAAGGACGGCTCTCCTGGCAGAGGACTGGCGTGAGCAAGGAGAAGGAAGTGATAAGCAGCCTGCTATGTGCCCTGGGAACAGTGTTGCTGCGACCTCAGGGCTGGGGGAGGGAGTCCCGGAGAGGCCTTCTGGCCGTGGGGGGCCCTGTAAGCCAGGTGAAGGAGCTGGGGCGCTGTTACTAGGCAGGGTAGAGGCTGAAGGCTGTTAGCTGATGGGAGTGGCGTGGTGAGGTTTCCAGTTTAGGGGAAGCACTCAGAAGGCTGCCAGGAGGAGGGGAGACTTGAGACCGAGGAGGAGGAGGCCCCCATTGAGAGCCAACAAGTGTGTTCGCTCTTGCAGCCCGTGGGCTGTCTGGACTTGTCGCTCATGTTGAGTCAGACTCTGCTGACCCTGCGGCAGAGCTGAGTCCAGGAAGCTGCTCTGTGTCCTGTTGCATTGTCTTCAAGCTTGTGTTAGATTTCTTTCTTCTGTAAGTGTCTCCCTCTTGGTTTTTGCCTACTCCCCACTTGCCATTGTGAGGTTTAACCAGTTCAAAAGCTGTGAGGTCACTGGTGGAGGCAAACTCTGTTTCTATTATTTTATCACCATAGCGCCTCAAGGTAAAGCAGGCAAAGATACTAACTTAAATCTAAAAAAAAAAAAAATTCTCTAGGTTATTCTTTTATTTGCCATATAAAATAATTTGTAAAAAATATTGGTCAGTTGTTTCTCTTTCATTATCCACATCAAATGTCCCTTGGCCAGGAAGTGTTGTATATATTTTGTGTGCTGTGCAGCGTCCAGCATGGAGTAAATATGAAATATGTGATGTTTAAAATGCTGTGCACTAGCCTCTCCCATTTGGGCTTGAGGACTCTGCTGTTTCAAAAACACTGGCTCCTGTTTGATATTGGAAGTGGGGGTGGGTGTCAAAGAAAACCAGAACAGGACAGTAAAGTGGTATAAGCAGATTTTATCCAGGACTATTGCACTAGAGGCAGAGACCCCCGTATAGAACTGAGCTCCATCCGGAATACGGCGAGGGCAAGTGAGGGTTATACCCAAGGGGCAGGGTGGGGGTCAGTGAATGGAAGGTTACTCAGAGGAAGCATAATTCTAGCTGAACCAACTTGACAGGTTCTTGCTGAAGGGAGGCCAGGGAGGTCAGATACCAAGGGTGGGAGATGAGGAATTTGATCAGATATTGAGGGTAGGGATTCTTATTAAACTGAGTAGGATTTTTGTTGAAATTGGGCGATGCAAGACGGACATGGAAGTCCAAAGGTCGAGGCCTAGTGGAGAAGAGGGCTCAGAGGAGCCTGACTAAAGTTTGGTCAAGGAGAGCGTCTTTGTCATGGGCTGTGTGAATACTGACTGGTATTGATAACTATTCATCTCAAGCTTGTTTCATCTGTAGTCAAGAGACTCAAAATGGAGACATCCATTAATTTTACTAGTTGGTAGGAATTGCAGAGGAGGACGACGAGGAGATGGGACAGAACCGAACCTGGAGAGATGGTGATGGAGCAGCGGTCTTCTTACAGTTCTGTTTACACTGCCCTCGTCTTCCTTGGGGGCTCTGCAGCCATCCTGGCTACACCCACTGCAGCGTTCCCAAATACGCCTTCCCCTGAAGACCTCCCCCCGACACACAGCTTCTCTTCCAGAGTATCACAGAGTAAAGGAGCCACAAGTATCCCTCAGCCGTTTGTTCATAGTACCCAAAATGGTGACCTCCCTTTTCTCCCTTGCCTTTAGGCTGTCTTGACTCCTTGGAAAGTCTAGTGAGAAAAGGGGGACTTGAGGTCTGATATTTGAGAACAAATTAGGCTCTCTGTCCAACTTGAAGGGAAAAGTCTTCTATCCCTTTTACTGTACTCACACCTGTAAGTGTTAAGGGGTCCTCTCGGAGGAAAGTAACTTACTCTGCAGTGCCCTTGACTGTCTCCAGGGACCCCTCTCTGCCCTCACCCACTCCTCCTTTGGCAGGAGTAACCTGCCCAACAGGTAAAGCTGAGAAAGTGATAAAGCATGCGAGCCAGCCACCCTCTCGATTCCCCTGAGTTCTCTGCTTGTCCACGTGGTGGGTGACTGGGGCAGCCTCTTCCTCTGCGATGATGGAGTCGCCTGCAGCTTTGAAGACTTACGTTACTCCAACAGAGGGTGGATTAGCACAGCTACCTGGCTGTAGATGCCAGCCACGTTCCCAATCAGCTTTATCATCATAGAACTGAGTCTTTGTGAAATGCTTCATCTCTCCCCTACGTCGAGCTTAATTGGTCCCTAAAATTGGGAAGGAGAAAAAGGAATCTTCCTTGCTGGCCCCTTGAATTTCAACCGTATGTTATCTCCTTGTGGTCCTTTGCCTGAAAAATCAAGTGGAAAAAAAAGGGTGAATATTTTAGTCAGTGACGCTAGAGTTCCTCAGGAGAGAGCTTGTTTTTGGAAAATTCTTTGATAAGCAGTGGTGATGGAGATGGAGGGGATGAGAGAAGAGCTGTGAGGTCAGGGAAAGCCTCGGAGACCTGGGGTGGGAGATTGAGGGGAAAGACATAAATAGGCAAACCTCTCTGTGAAGGGAGCCTAAATGGGAAAGGAGAAGAGAATAAGTCCGAGAGAGCTAGGCCCTCGATAGTCAACGTGGGTGGTGTGCTACCAGCAGCCTGCGCATTGGCTGGCCTGGGAGCACATTGGAAACGCAAATTCTCAGGCCCACCTCAGACCTGCAGAGTCTGAATCTACATTTTAATAAGATCTCAGGGTGATTCATGTGCATAGCAAAATCTCATGGAGCTCATGGACTAGTAAGGAAGAAAAATGTTATTTAAATAATAAATGTTAAAGCTCAACTAGGAAAAAGCTACAAAGAGGATTTGAAAGGCTTTTGCCAACGAGAGTTTTCTCCGGGCAAGAAGTCGCCAAAGAACGTGCTGAAACCTGAAGGTTGAGAAAGACTTTCAGCAGGTGCAGGCAGGCGGGAGATGGGGCGGGCATTCCAGGCGGGAGGAACAAAAGTGCAAATCCCCTGTGTCCAGCCGTGTCTGAGGCCAGCACTGCCCCTGGATCTACGGGCACGTGAAATGCCTTTTGGTTAATTCCAGTTGGCTTTCCTAAACCTAGCCATTTCTTTGAAATTGTGGAATGAGAATGAGCTACTAACGAACGTTGGAAAGTCTTTTTTGCTGACTAAAAAATTATGCTAATTACCACTTATTAAGCAAACAGTCTGCTCCAGGCCTGGTGCTAAGAGTTTTACATATTCTATTCCATTTACCCTTAATAACGCCCATATAAGGCCATATGCAATAAGCACTTTTCATTCATCTTTTTAAACAAATGGTTGAAACTGAGACTCGGAATTTGAGCCACGTGGCCAGTTTCTCTCACATAAGTCAGGAGATGGCAGAGTATAGCCCGCAGGCCAGAACTGGTGGCCCACTGCCTGTTTGTGTAAAGTTTTATCGGAACACAGGCACGCTCATTCATTTACGTGTTGTGTACAACCGCTTTCATGCTTTAACAGCATTGTGGAGTTGTTGTGACCAAGACTGTAGGCCCAAGTCTAAAATATTTACCGTCTGGCCCTTTACAGAAGATGATGGCCAGCCCCTGTTCCAGGGAGAGGAGCCCAGAGCTGAGCTCAGACCTCTCTGGCTGCGGTTTTCCTTTCAGTATTCATGCCCCAACTCACGTCGAGGTAAAGGTATAGACACTGTCATGTCGTAAACACCAAAATGTAAAGTCTGGAAACTGCAAGGGGTGCTTGGAACACACTTTCCAAGTTTCATTGTTAACTGTTTCTGGTTTTGGTATGCGTCATTTATTCATTCTTTTGTGTTCAACTAACATTGGATGAAGACCTACGATGTGTGTATGCTGGCTGTGCTGGGCTCCAGGGAGGCTGAAGTGAGTGTGACGAGGCCCCTGCCTCAGGATGCTGACAGCTTACTGAGGAATGGCTCACACCAGCTGGAGCGTGTGGTGTCCTCAGAGAGGCACAGCCTGAAGCCAGGGGACCCCAGAGGAGGAGGGGGCACTTCTGCATGAGACTTCTGGGAGGAAGTGGCATCTGGGTCGAGCCAAACAGGGAAGAAGTAGGAAAACAGGAGTATTTTCAGAAAAGAAGAGAATAATGCAATTTGACAGCACAGAGGAGCCAGGTAGGAGATGCGGCTGAGAGGCAGGAAGGGGCTAGAGCTGGAGGACTCCAGGGACACAGAGGTGGGACCTCAGGAGACTGGCTGCAGCCCCACTAACACTGCTAAACTGGACTGTGACCTCGCTAAAATCATCTGATGTCTCTGGGGTTCTGTTTCCTCTTAAAAGAATGGGTAGGACCAGATAATCTGTAGAGTCCTTTCAGGAGGATTTTGAGCGAGAGGGTATCATGAGTAGAGCTGCTTCTCAGGATGATGGGCCCTGGAGAAAAGGAGGTCGGGGCCCATGTCTTTCTCCCCAGGCAGGTGACTGAAAGAGGGCTATGCCTTTGAGAGAAAGCAGCCTTTACCCACAGCTGGGTTATTGCAGAGACACAGGACCAAGACACCAGACCATAAAATGGGGTTTCCTCCTCTCTGTGGAAGAGACTTCAGACAACTCTTCCTTGATGATTCTTGGTCAAGGGAACTGACCTTTATGGAAACGCTACTTGGGGAGTTTCCATGGGGCCATATAGGGACCACTGAAAGAATGAGAGTTTATTCAGCTTTAAGGAGAAACAGTGTTGATCAGATGTCAAGAGGCTGCAACTTGGGCCCAGGAAGTAAAGATTTTTTCTTTTTCACTGTGGGATCCAGAAAGCTTGGACTAGGAGTGAGGTAGGAGAGAAGTTGAGGCGAGAATGCAGAGTCACCGCAAATGAGGATGCAGCCACAGAAAAGGAAGCATGTCTGAAAGAGGCCGTTCACTGCCCAAGCCTTGTACCAAAGTCACAGGAGCGCAGGCAGGGGGCAGCCACCTCCCCCCCCCCCCCCCGCCCCGCCAACCTGTGGCAGACTTCTTCACACGGATGGAGATGCTCTCATGGCAGTGCCCAGCTGTTCTCTGTATGGGAACTGCAGCCAAAGACAAGAGTTGGAGCCAAGACACGTTCTTTCTGGCTGGGGGCGCTGGAGGCTTGCCTGAAGACCCAAACCAGGGCTACCCAACCCCCACCACCTGCAGTTTGCTGCTCCCTGACTACTGCTGTCACTTTTTTAAATCAGTGTCTATGCTGCCATGGGGCAGAGAGCTAGCTCTAAGCAGCTCACAGAGTAAGGGATGATGTTACAGGCTTCTAGGCTCTCCAGGGACCTGGCCTCCTGTTCACAGCAGGGAGCTTGAGTCTTTTTCTCTGATATCCAGGAGACTAGAACTGCCAGCTGAAATGTCTGTCTGGATTAGGGAGCGGGAAACCTCATCCTTGAGAAAAAGGAGGAGAGAAAATGTTCTACGCAGGAGCCTTTGGCTTCAAAGGAAAGACCGGAGAGAACCAAGTTGAGTGGACAGACTCCTCAAAGCCCAGGGTGAGCAAAGGACAGGGAAGGCGGCCACCGCTGGCTGCATGCACGTGGTGGCCCCCACCTGTGGACGTGCCTCCACATGGAGCCTGGGCCCAGGGTTGGAGGAAGTGGGCAGGGGTGTAAGCAACTCAAGAGCAGACATCCTGGGCTCGCTACCTTGCATGTGCATTAAAATCCGATGTAGAACAAGCTGGAATTAATCACAAGCAACTAATGAAACACTTGGCAAGGAGGCAGGAGTGGAGGGAGGCGAGGCTGCTTGGTAAGGAGCTGATCCCCAAGAAAGGAGGAGGCAAGAGAGGTTGGCCTCCTTTCAGTCTGACAGTTGAAAAAAGAGAAAGCCACAGAGTTCCAATGATGAAATCTGCGTTGGCACAAAGACGGCGGTGTCCCCACTCCCTGCTTTTGTGTTCCAAGGGAGAGCTGGGGAAGTAGCGTGGCAGGGCAGTTCCACTTGGCTCACTGGGGTCTTCCCCTGCCTCGGCACAGGGCAATTTTATGCTAATTAATTCACCTGCGCAGGCATCATTTTTCTGTTACTTCTTGTCTGCAGACTATGCTGCTTCTCCAGGCTTCCAGAACATGAATCGTTTTTCTGGGGTTACAAAAAAAGCTATACTCCTGTTTAAATATTACATCAAAACATTGAAACCGCCTCCTAAATGTGACATTCACGCAGGCTAAGAAGGATGGGTTGTTTTTGTTTGTTTAAGTTCAGAAACCAAAAGTACAAAAATCTCGCTTCCTTCCCTGTCCCCAACCACCCATTTTTTCCTGCATGTCTTGCAAGAAACTGATGTTTAAATTAGTTTCTTTCTCTTTCTTTCTTCTGACCATTTGAACCACTTTAAGATGTAGAGTTCAGCGGCGTTAAATATATTTGCAGTTTGTGCAACTGTCACCATTATCCAGTTCCAAAACATCTTCATCGCCCCAAAAAGAAACTTCATGCCTATTAAGCAGTCACTCCCCATTTCTCTCCTCCCTGACCCCTGGCAACCGCTACTCTCTTTTTCTCCATGAATTTGCCTACTCTTGACATTGCATATGAATGAAATCATACGATATGTGGCCTTTTGTGTCTGGCATCTTTCAAGGAGCATAGTGTTTAGATTAATTTCTTATGTGTCCCGCCACATTCAAGCAATGGTGAATTCTGGCATATATTCTCCTTCTGTCTCTCTTTTTTAAAAAAATACATATAAATGGTAGCATACTATCTACACTGTCTTAGAAATTGTTTGGGGGTTCTTTTGGACAGGGGCTGGCTCTCCTATTTCAGAATCCTGTGTGGTGGCTTCGTGTCCCAGAATGGCAAGCGCTTCCAGCTGGAGAGGATGCTGAGCTCCTTTGTTAGTCATTACAGGGCTGCTTGCGCGAAGCACCCTGCTCCCTCTCTGACTGGGTTAGGCTGTCATTTGATTGTCCCACTGCCCACTGAGGCAGAGCTGCGGCCCAAGGCCCCCTCAGGTTCATGCTGTGTCATACGGGGCTCCAACTCTCCCTGAGCGTGCCTGGAGCTGAGAGCTTGCAGCGGCCTTTACTGGCCTCCCAAGACTCAGAAAATAGAGGAAAAAAAACAGTACTTTGGGTTCTTCCGTGTTGAAAGAACAGCTTATTTCGAGTAGTAGAAGATTCCAAATGAAGAAACAATTTTTCGCTCTGACTCACAGTTCCTTAGCAACAGTTTCTTGATTTCAACACATTTTATAGACCAATTTCATTAATCTTTAGAACCTTCCAGCAGGTGTGGGAAGACAGAGATGGTCACTCAGTTCTGAGCAGAGGCCCTAGAGAAGAGTTTGAGACATCAGAAGTGATTTTGGGGGGACCTTTCTTTCAAGCCCAGGATGCGTATGGTCACCATCATTATCAAATAGCAGGCATCTCCTAGGCAACCAGCGACCTTGGACTCCGGAAATCTGAGGCTATCTGGGATGATGAAGGAGTGTAAGATCACAGACCCAAGGCATGTTTCTTCACTGCACAAGTGACTGAATAAACAAGTGCCATAATGGGGCATGCAGGCTAGCTAGAGTGGAAAGAAACGTAGACTGTAAATAAAAGTAATATAAGAGAGTAGGTTTGCAATGCCTGTTGGTTGATATTGCCAGAAGGTTTTTATAGGAGTGTCAGGGGACAGTTAAACTGAGGAAAGGTTGTATTTCTAAAGGGTGGTTAAATTTGAAGCCCAAGGGCCAGCCTGTTGGTGCAGCGGTTAAGTGCACACGTTCCACTTTGACAGCCCAGGGTTCACTGGTTCAGATCCTGGCTGCGGACATGACACCGCTTGGCAAGCCATGCTGTGGCAGGCATCCCACAAATAAAGTAGAGGAAGATGGATGTGGATGTTAGCTCAGGGCCAGTCTTCCTCAGAAAAAAGAGGAGGATTGGCTGCAGATGTTAGCTCAGGGTTGATGTTCCTCAAACAAAAAATAAATTTGAAGCCCAAGGGATGGATTTTGGGGAACCTAAAGCTTATTTATTTTGTGGAAGTTGGCTCTTTAAGGAAAAGAATACAAACTTATGCTTGAAAAATTAGGTATAAAAGTGAATATCTATTAAAAATGATTTAAAAAACCCAATTTATGATTTTTGAAAATTTTCACACTATCAGAAAATCTAGAAAAATAACATACTGTTTTTATTAAGTAACTTTCTGAGATATTTCTATAAATTTTTTCTTATATTTTTTGGCAGTATACTTTTTTTTTAATAGACGTAATTTTTTTAGAGTAGTTTTAGGTTCGTGTCCATGTTGGAATCGTACAGTATGTAGCCTTTTCAGATTGCTTCTTTCACGTAGTAACATGCAATTAACTTTCCTCCATGTCTTTTTACGGTTTGAGAGCTCTTTTCTTATTAGCACTGAATCATATGCCATTGTCTGGATGGACCATAGTTTATTTATCCATTCACCTACTGAAGGGCATCTTGGTTGTTTCCAAGTTTTGGCAATTATGAGTAAAGCTGCTGTCAACATCTGTGTGCAGGTTTCTGTGTGGATGGAAGGTTTCAACTCCTTTGGGTAGATACCAAGGAGCTTGATTGCTGGATCCTCTGGTAAGAGTGTGGTTAGCTTTGTAAGAAACTGCCGAACTACCTTCCAAAGTGGCCATACAGTTTCATATTCCTACTAGCAGTGAATGAGAGTTCCTGGTGTTCCACGTCCTTGCCAGCATTTGGTGTTGTCAGTGTTCTAGATTTTGGGTATTCTAATAGTTATCTCATTGTTGTTTTAATTTGCATTTCCCTAGTAACATATGAAGTGGAGCATCTTTTCATATGCATGTTTGCCACCTGTATATCTTCTTTAGTGAGGTATCTGTTAAGGTCTTGGACCCATTTTTAAACTGAGTTATCTGTTATTGTTGAGTTTGAGTTCTTTGTATACTTTGGATAACAGTCCTTTATCTGATGTGTTCTTTACAAATATTTTCTCCTAGTCTGTGGCTTGTTTTCTCATTCTCTTGACATTGCCTTTCGCAGAGCAGAAATTTTTAATTTGAATGAAGTCCAGGTTATCCATTATTTCTCTCGTGGATTGTGCCATTGGTACTGTATCTAAAATGTCATTATCATATACCCAGGGTCATCTAGGTTTTCTCTCAAGTTATGTTCTACGAGTTTTACAGTTTTGCATTTTATACCTAGGTCTGTGGTCCATTTGGGGTTCATTTTTGTGCAGTATAAGGTCTGGATCTAGATTTTTTGTGTGTGCGGATGTCCAGCAGTTCCAGCACCATTTGTGGAAAAGATTATCTTTGCTCCTTGTATTGCCTTTGCTCATTTGTCAAAGATCAGTTGACTAACTCTGTATGAATCTATTTCTGGGCTTCATGTTCCATTCCATTGATCTAGTTGATTGTTCTTTTGCCAATACCACACTGTCTTGATTACTGTACCTTTATAGTAAGTCTTGAAGTCAGGTAAAGTCAGTCCTCCAACTTTGTTTTTCTTCAATATTGTGCCGGCCATTCAGAGTCTTTTACCTCTCCATGTAAACTTTAGAATCGGTTTGTCAACATCCACAAAATAACTTGCTGGGATTTTGATTGAGATTGTGCTGAATCTATAGATCAAGCTGGAAAGAACTAACGTCTTGACCTTATTGAATGGTCCTATCCACGAACATAGAATATCCCTCCATGTATTTAGTTCTTCTTTGATTTCATTCATCAGAATTTTTTTATATTCCTTATTTGGGTTTTATACATATTTTGTTAGTTCTATAACTAAGTATTTCATTTTTGGGGGCGTTAATGTAAATGGTATCGTGTGTAAAATTTCACATTCCACTTGTTAATTGCAAGTACATAGGAAAGCAGTTCCTTTTTTAAAAAATTCTTTTTTCCCCAACATTATGAGGTATGAATGATAAATAAAAATTGTATATATTTTAGGTGTGTAACATGATGTTTGATACATGTATACATTGTAAAATGATTACCACACTCAAGCTAATTAACATATCCATCACCTTGCATTGTTACCAACATTTGAGATCTACTCTCTTAGCAAATTTCAAGTATACAATATATTAACTGTAGTCACCATGCTGTACATCAGGTCTCCAGAAGTATTCATCATATAATGGAAAATATGCACCCTTTAACATTCCAATGTGTGTGTATATCTGTCTACTCTATCAATATTGATGGGTAGATATATGTATGTATAAATACCACATTTTCTTTATCCATTGATCTGTCGATGGACATTTAGGTTGTTCCCGTATCTTGGCCATTGTGCATGATGCTGCAATGATCATGAGAGTGCAGACATTTCTTTGAGATGCTGATTTAGTTTCCTTTGGATATATACCCAGAATGGGATTGCTAAATCATATGGTTAGTTCTACTTTTAACTTTTTGAGGAACCTCCTTACTGTTTTCCATAATGGCTGCACCAATTTACATTTCCATTAACAGTGCACAGAGTTCCCTACTCTCTGCTTCCTCTTTAATATTTGCTATCTCATGTCCTTTTGACAATAGCCATCCTAACAAGTGTGAGGTGATAGCACATTGTGGTTTTGATTTGCATTTTCCTGATGATTAATGATGTTGAGTGCATTTTCATATACCTATTGGCCATTTGTATGTCTTCTTGGAAAAATGTCTGTTAAGGTCCTTTTCCCATTTTTATTTTTATATTTTTTTATTTCGGTTTTATTGAGATATAATTGACATACAGCACTATATAAGTTTAAGGTGTCCAGAATGACTTGACTTACATACATTATGAAATGATTGCCACAATAAATTTAGTTAATATCCATCATCTCTTATAGTGACAAAGAAAAAAGAAAAAAATGTTTTTTTCCTTGTGATGAGAACTTTTAGGATCTACTCTCTTAGCAACTTTTAAATATATCATACAGAAGTGTTAACAATATAGTCATAGTTGTACATTACGTCCCTAGTACTTACTTATAAGTGAAAGTTTGTACCTTCGGATCACCTTTATCCAATTCTCCACCCCGACCTCTGGTAACTAAAAATCTGACCTCTTTTTCTATGAGTTGTTTTTTTTTTGTTGTGTTTTTTTTTTAGCTTCCACATATAAGTGAAATCATGCAGTATTTGTCTATCTCTGACTTATTTCTCTTAGCATAATGCCCTCAAGGTCCATCCATGTTGTTGCAAGTGAAAGATTTCCTTCTTTTTATGGCTAAATAGTATTCCATTGTATATGTATATACACCACATTTCCTTTATCCGTTCATCTGTTGATGAATGCTTAAGTTGTTCCCATGTCTTGGCTACTGTGAACAAGGCTGCAATGATCAGGGGGTTGCAGATATCTCTTTCACATGCTGCTTTCATTTCCTTCAGATATGTACCCAGAAGTGGAGTGCTGGCTCATATGATAGTTCTATTTTTAATTTTTTGAGGAAGCTCCATGCTGTTTTTAGTCGCTGCACCAAGTTACATTCCCACCAACAGTGCACAAGCATTCTGTTTTCTCCACATCCTTGCCACATTTGTTGTCTCTTGTCTTTTTGATAATAGCCATTTAAACAGGTATAAAGTGATATCTCTTTGTGATTTTAATTTGCATTTCCTAATGATTAGTTATGTTGAGCACATTTTCATGTATGTGTTGGGCTTTTGTATATCTTTGGAAAAATATCTCTTCAGGTCTTTTGCCCACTTTTAAGTTGGCTATATGTTCTGTTGCTATAGACTTGTATGAACTCTTTGTATATTTTGGACATTAATCCCTTATCAGATATATGATTTGCAAATATTTTCTTTCATTCCATATGTTGTCTTTTCATTTCGTTGATCATTCTTTTGTTGTGCAGAAGGTTTTTAGTTTGATGCAGTGTTTTGTTTGGTTTTGTTGATGTGTTTATTTTTTACTTTGTTGCTTGTGCCTTAGGTGTCTTATCCAAAAAGTTGTTGCCAAAACCCATGTCAAGGAGCTTTTTTCTTATGTTTTCTTCTAGGATTTTTATGGTTTCAAGTCTTACATTTAAGTCTTTAATCCATTTTGAGTTAATTTTTTTGAATGGTGTAAGATAGGGGTCTAGTTTCATTCTTTTACATGTAAATATCCAATTTTTCCGGCACTATTTATAGAAAAGACTGTCTTTTCTCCATTGAGTATTCTCGCCTCCATTGTCAAATATTAGTTGATCATATATGCATAGATTTATATCTCTGTTCTCCATTTGTTCCATTGGTCTGTGTGTCTGTTTTTATGCCAGTACCGTTGTGTTTTGATTATTGTAGCTCGAAATCAGGAAGTGTGATGCTTCCTACGTTGTTCTTCATTCTCAGGATTGCTTTGGCTATTTAGGGTCTTTTGTGGTTCCATAAAAATTTTAGGATTGTTTTTTCTACTTCTGTAAAAAATGCCATTGGAATCTTGTTAGAGATTGCCTGGAATCTATAGATGGCTTGGTTAGTATGGACTTTTTAATGATAGTATTTCTTCCGATCTGTGAACGTGGGATACTTTTCCATTTATTTGTCACTCTTTGATTTCTTTCGTCAACGGTTTGTAGTTTTCAGTGTAGAGATATTTAACCTCCTTGGTTAAATTTGTTCCTAAGTATTTTGTTGTTTTTGATACTATTGTAAATGGAGTCATTTTCATTATTTTTTTTAGATACTTTGTTGTTAGTGTATAGGGATGCTAGTGATTTTTGTATGGCAGTTTTGTGTCCTACAGCTTTACTGAATTTGTCGATTAGATCTAGCTTTTTTTGGTGGAGTCTTTAGAATTTTCTATATATAAAATCATGTCATCTGCATAGAGACAGTTTGGCTTCCTCCTTTCCATTTTTGATGCCTTTATTTCTTTTTCTTGCCTGATTGCTCTGGCTAGGACTTCCAGTAATATGATGTGTAGGAGTGGTGAGAGTGGCCACTCTTGTCTTGTTCAGGATCTTAGAGGAAAAGCTTTCAACTTTTCACCATTGGTATAATGTTAGCTGTAGGCTTGCCATAAATGGACTTTATTATGTTTTTGTTGTTGTTTAGGGTTTTTTTTTTTTTTTTTGAGGAAGATTAGCCCTGAGCTAACATCTGCTGCCAATCCTCCTCTTTTTGCTGAGGAAGATTGGCCCTGAGCTAACATCTGTGCCCATCTTCCTCTACTTTATATGTGGGACACCTGCCACAGCATGGCTTGATAAGTGGTGGGTAGGTCCACGCCCAGGATCCAAACTGGCAAACCCCAGACCGCCAAAGCAGAGTGCACGAACTTAACCACTGCGCCACCAGGCCAGCCCCTGGTCTTTATTATGTTGAGATACATTCCTTCTATAACTAATTTGTTAAGAGTTTTTATCATGAATGCATATTGGACTTTGTCAAATGCTTTTTTGTGTCTATTGAGATCATATATTTTTTTCTTTCATTCTGTTAATATGTTGTATCTCATTTATTGATTTGAGTATGTTGAACCCTCCTTGCATCTCAGGGATAAATCCCACTTGATCCTGGTGAATGATCCTTTTAATGTGCTGCTGAGTTTGGTTTGGTAGTATTTTATTGATAATTTTTGCATCTATATTCATCACGGATATTGGCCTGTTTTCTTTCCTGTTGTGTCCTTTCTGGTGTTTGCATCAGGGTAAGGGTAGCCTCATAAAATGAATTTGGAAGATTTTCTCATTTCTAAATTTAGTTATTTGCTTTTATGCTATTGAGTTGTATGAGTTCCTTATATATTTTGGATATTAACACTGTATCACATGTCTGCTTTGCAAATATTGCCTTTTCAATTTGTTGATTGTTTCTTTTGCTGTGCAGAAGCTTTTTGATTCAATATAGTCCCACATATTTATTTATTTTTTTAAAGATTGGCACCTGAGCTAACATCTGTTGCCAATCTTCTTTTTTTCTTCTTCTTCCTCTTCTTCTCCCCAAAGCCCCTCAGTACATAGTTCTATATTCTAGTTATAGATTCTTCTGGTTGTGCTGTGTGCAACACTGCCTCAGCATGGCTTGATGAGCGGTGCCATGTCCGCGCCCAGGATCCAAATCAGTGAAACCTTAGGACATCTAAGTGGAGCACACAAACTTAATCAGTTGGCCACGTGGCTGGCCCCACACGTATTTATTTTAACTTTAGTTGCCTGTGCTTTTCGAGTCTTATCCAAAAAATCATGGACTACACCAACGTCAAGAAGTTTTTTCCTTATATTTTTTTCCAGGAGTTTTATGGTTCTACATCTTACATTTAAGTCTTTAATCTGTTTCAAATTAATTTTGTGAGTGGTGTAAGATAGGGTCTAGTTTCATTCTTTTGCATGTGAATATCCACTTTTCCCAACACGATTGATTGAAGAGACAATCTTTCCCTATTGTGTGTTCTTGGCTCCCCTGTCAAATATCAGTCGACTGTATATGTGTGGGTTTATTTCTGGGCTCTCTTTTCTGTTCCATTGGTCTGTGTGTCTGTTTTTATGCCAGTACCATAATGCTTTAGTTACTATAACTTTGTAATATAACTTTAAATCAGGGAGCATGATGCCTCCAGCTTTGTTCTTCTTTCTCAAGATTGCTTTGGCTATTTGAGGTCTTTTGTGGTTCCGTAAACATTTTAGGATTGTTTGTTCTATTTCTGTGAGAGATGGCATTGTAATTTTGATAGAGATTGTACTAAATCTGTAGATGACTTTTGGTAGTATGGGCATTTTAACAATAGTACCAGTCCGTGAGCACAGACTATCTTTTCACTTATTTGTGTCTTCTTCAATTTGTTTCATGAATATTTTGTAGTTTCAGTGTACAAATGTTTCACCTTCTTGGTTAAATATATTCCCAAGTATTTCATTATTTTTGATGCCACTGTAAATAAAACTGTTTTCGTTATTTCTTTTTCAGATAGTTTGTTGTTAGCGTATAAAACTGCAAGTGATGTTTGCATGTGGATTTTGTATCCTGCAGCTTTACTGAATTGGTTTATTAGTTCTAACAGTTTTTTGTGAAATTTTGAGGGTTTTGTATCTATAAGATCATATAATCTGCAAACAGAGACAATTTTACCTCTTTCCAATTTGGACACTTCTTATTTCTTTTTCTTGTCTGATTGCTCTGGCTAGGATTTCCAGTACTATGTTGAATAGTACTGGTGATAGTGGGCATCCTTGTCTTGTTCCTGATCTTAGAGGGGAAGCTTTCAACCATTCACATTGAGTATAATGTTAGCTATGGGTCTGTCATATATGACTTTTGTTGTATTGAAGTATGCTTCTCCTATACCCAAGGTGTTGAGAATTTTTATCATGAAAGGATGGTAAATTTTGTCAAATCTTTTCATCTATTGTGATGAACATATGATTTTTATCTTTATTCTATTAATGTGATGGATTATATTTATTGATTTGCCTATGTTGAACCATTCGTGCATCCCAAGGATGATCCCACTTGATCGTGATTTATGATCCTTTTAATGTGCTGTTGAATACAGTTTGCTAATATTTTGCTGAGAATTTTTGCATCTATAGTCAACAAGGATATTGGTTGGTAATTTTCTTGTAGTGTCCTCGTCTGGCTTTCATATCAAGGTGATATTGGTCTCATAAAATGAGTTTGATAGTATTCCGTCTTCTTCAATTTTTTGAAAGAATTTGAGAAGGATCGGCATTAATTCTTAAGTGTGTGATAGAGTTCACCAAGGAAGCTGGCTGGCCCTGGGCTTTTCTGTGTTGGGAGGTTTTTCCTTTATGATTCTTTGCATTTCTGTGGTATCTGATTCTGTGGTAATGTCTCCTCTTTCATTTGAATTTTTATTTATTTGAGACTTCTCCCTTTTTTTCTTGATTGGTCTAGTTAAAGGTGTGCCAATTTTGTTTATCTTTTCAAAGAACCAGCTCTTAGTCTTGTTAATCTTTTGCGTTTTTTTCCTTTCCTCTATTTCATTTATTTCTGCTCTAATCTTTATTATTTCCTTCCCATGCTAACTTTGGGCTTCATTTGTTGTTCTTTTTCTAGTTCCTTGAGGCGTCTAGTTCCTTGGCCCATTGATTGTTCAGGAGTGTATTGTTTCATTTGTACAAGTTTGTGAATATTTCAGCTTTCCTCTTGATGTTGATGTCTAGTTTTATACCTTTGCCATCAGAAAAGATGCTTAATATAACTTCTATCTTCTTGAATTTATTGAGACTTGTTTTGTGATTCAACATACAATTTATTTTAGAAAATCTTCCCTGTGCACTTAAGAAGAATGTGTATACTGCAACTGTTGATGGAATGGTCTCTAAATGTGTATTAGACCCACTTGGTCTATATGTTCTTTTTTTATTAAAATATAATTGACGTATAACACTGTGTAAGTTTAAGGTGTGCAACATATTGATTTGACACATTTATATATTGCAATATGATTACCACTGTAGCATTAGCTAAATATGCTTCATGTTACATAATTATCATTTCTTTTTTTGTGATGGAAAAATTAAAATCTAGCCTCTTGGCAATTTTGAAGTTTATAATACTCTATTAATGACTATAATCATAATACTGTGCATTCACTCTCCAGGACTTATTTGTCTACTAGTTCCAACTTTGTACCCATAAACAACATGTCCCCAATTCCCACACCCCAAGCCTCTGGTAAGCACCATTCTATTCTTTGTTTTTGAGTTTGGCTTTTTGAGATTCCACATATAAGTGATATCATACAATATTTGTCTTTCTATGCCTGACATCTCACTTAGCATAATGTACTCAAGGTCCATCCATGTTATTGCAAATGGCCAGGATGTCCTTCTGTCCTTTCTCATGGCTGAATAATATTCCATTTTATACACACACACACACACACCCCCCACAACTTCTTTATCTGTTCAGCTGTTGATAGGCACTTGGGTTGTTTCCATATCTTGGCTATTATGAATAATGCTGCAATAAACATGGGAGTTCATGTATCTTTTCAAACTCCTGTTTTCAGTTCCTTTGTATATATATGCAAAGTGGAACTGTGGGATCATATGATAGTTTTATTTTTAATTTTTTTGAGAAACCTCCATACGGTTTTCCTTGGTGGCTGCAGCGATTTACATTCCTACCAGCAGTGTACAAAGGTTCCTTTGTCTCCACATCTTTGCCAGCACTTGTTATCTCTTGTCTTCTTGATGACAGCCATTCTAATAGGTGTGAGGATGAATCTCATTGTGGTTTTGATTTGCATTTCCCTAATCATTAGTGATATTGAGCATCTTTTCATGTACCTGTAGTCATCTGTATGTCTTCTTTGGGAAAATGTCTGTTTAGTTATCCTGCCAATTTGGGGGGTGTGTGTGGGTAATTTTTTGTTGTTATAGAGTTGTGTGAGTTCTTTATATAGTTTGGATATTAGACCCTAATCAATACCTGGTTTGCAAATATTTTCTCCCATTCCATAAGTTGCCTTTTCATTATTTAGATTGTTTTGTTAAGTAAGATAAGGTAAGTCAGACAGAGAAAGACAAATACTGTATGATATCTCTTATATGTAGAATCTAAAAAAACACAAAGAGTAAAATAGTGGTTACCAGGAGCTGGGGAGCGGGGTGGAGGAATGAGAGAGGTGTATAAGGGTTCTTACTTGCTATTAGTAGACAAGTATATCCTGGAGAACTAATAAACAGTGATTATAAGCAACAAACTGTATTATAAACATTAAAGTTGTTAAGAGACTAGATCTTAATTGTTCCCAACACTGAGGAAATGATAATTATGTCAGGCAAAAAGGGTGTTAGCAAATGCTACGATGGCAATCGTATTGCAATATAAATGCATCTGATCAATATGTTGTATACTTTAAACACACACAATGTTGTGTGTCAAATATATCACAATTTTTAAAAAGAACATGTAATAAGTTATTTCTAAGGATGCTTCTAGCTGCTATCATGAGACCAGTGTTATAGCAATGAATATAAGTCCTAACCATTCTGCAAAGCATATGGAGAAGTGTTTAAGACCACTTGTAATGATGATGTGTCTAAGAATGCTACATGCTGCCTACTTTGAGAAAAGTAATTTCAGTGAATGGAATTTATACCCATTTTACACTGCATGTACAGAAGACTTTAAGAACACTTGTAATAAAAATGTTTCTAAGAACACTACTTGCTTGCTGCCTTAAGAACAGTGTTACATCAGAGAATGGGAATTATAGCCATGCTCCAATGCATGTATGTAAGTGCCTTAACACCTTATGACAGGGGACCCAGGAGGACACTTGCCCACCTCTGCATCTAAAAATAAACACGACCTCAGTGAGGAATGCAGCGGCTAGGGAGTGGGCAAACCTGCTCCATCCCCATTCACCAGGGTGGGAAAAAAAACCCTGGAGATTGCAAACCTGGACAGATAGCCAAGGGCAAGTGAGAATTTGTAGAAGTCCAGCCTGTCTGAGGGGCAATTCCAGCATGCCTTCAGAGTTCGGATGCAGAGGAGAAGGAGGAACTCAACAAAGCCGCCCCCTTCCCAGGCAGCCCTGCACAGGGCCCATCTGTGTAGCAGCCGTGGTGGTTTCCTCTCCTGCAGAGGAGGTGGAAAACAAAAGGGATGAGGCACTGCCCTGCTACCCCTGTTGTGCAGGTCGTGGCTAGAGAAACCTGTTTTTCTCCAGCAGCACCCAGATTTCTGAGGAGGGACCTCGACAGCTGGGGGAAAGGAGAAGAAAGGGAAGGAAGTATTTGATTATATCAGTGGGCTGTAAAGGAACACAGTTCCTGCTGTCTGCTTCAAGACTTCAGCAGGAAGTCTGCCCAGAGCCTTTGGTAGTATCCCACTCGAGGATCTATCTTCCCACAGGGCCCAGTGGCACCCACGAAACCCTGAGTGCTAAACCCACACCTGCGCCCACTCTGCAGCCAGCTCGTTGTGTGCACTCCCAAGTGTGGCAGTAAAGACGGCTAGTCCGAGTGTTCCCAGAAGATGGACCAGGTTCCCTTGGTAAGGGAGAACCAACAAACTGGGGCTGCAGTGCCACCTTCTGGAAAACGAAAGGGAGATTTCCTGCAGCCAGCCTCGTGAGTTATAAGAACAAGAGAAAACACAAAGGTTAATAACTCTTCCGCAAGAGGGAACAGGAAGAGTGGAGCAGCTCCATCCATAATAAACATAGGATCCCCAGAGAAGCAGCACCAATGAACAGTATCTCATCAAAGACAACCAGTAAAGACACTTCAAATGCTAAAGCAGCAACACAGAAAAACAACTTTAAAAATCTAGGAAATACTCCATCACCAAAAGATATCAATAATTCTCCAACAACTGAGCCTAAAGTCCCAGAATTCTCAGTCTAGCTGATAAGGAATTCAAAATAGTTATATTGAAGAAACTCAACAAACTATGAGAAAAACTAGAAACAGTTCAATGAGATTAGGAAAAAAATACATGAACAAAATGAGTAATTTATAAAAGAGATTGAAACCATAAAAAAACAAACAGAAATGCGGCAGCTGAAGAATTTACTGAATGAGATGAAGAATACAATAGAGAGCATCTGTAGTAGAGTAGAGCAGATGGAAAACAGAATGAGCAACTTAGAAGATAGAAATTCTGAAATAAAGAGTTGCAACAGAACGAAGAGAAAGAATAAAATTGAGGGAAGAAAACCTACATAATCTATGGGACTCGGTCAAAAGGGCAAATATTTGAATAATTGAGGATCCAGAAGGAGGAGAGAGAGAAGGGTGCAGAAAGTTTAGTTGAAGATAGAATAGCTTAAAACTTCCCAAGCCTGTGGAAAGACTGGACATCAAGTTCAAGAGGCTAACAGATCACCCCATTATCTCAATGCCAACAGACCTTCCCCAAAATACATAATAATGAAACTGTCAAAAATGAAAGATAAAGAAAAAATACTAAAGCCAGTCAGGGAAAAAAAGAATGTAACCTACCAAGGAACCCCCACTAGGTTATCAGCAGATTTCTCAGCAGAAGCACGGGCCAGGAGAGAGTGGAATGATATATTCAAAGGGCTGAAGATAAAAATTGCCAGCCGAGAACACTCTATCTGGCAAAGCTATCCTTCAGATAAGAAAAAAAAAAAAAGGATTTTCCCAGACAAACAAAATCTGAGGGAGTTTCTAACCACTACACCTGTGATGCAAGAAATGCTGAAAGGAGTTCTTCAACCTGTAAAGAAACGATGCTAATCAGCAGCATGAAAACATACTAAAGTATACAACACACTGGTAACAGTGAAAAATGTCTAGATTTATAAAATTCCATTCTATAATGGAATGGTTCATTAACCAGTCAACTATAGCATAAAGGTTAAAGGAAAAGTGTATCAAAAATAACTACAGCTAATATAATTTGTTAACAAATACACAGCAGAAAAAGAGGTAGAATGTGACATCAAAAATATGAAAGGGGAGGAGTAATACTGTGTAGACTTTATGGGGAATGAAGATAAGTTGCTATCAGCATAAAATGGGCTGTTTTATCTGTGAGATGTTTTATGTCAGCTTCATGAAAACTACAAAACAAAAATCTAGAGTAGATCCATGAAACATAAAAAAGGGAAAACAGCATACTACCATAGAGAACCACCAATTTACAATGGTAGACAGAGACAGAGGGAAGAAGAAAAAATGGAAATGCAGAACAACCAGAAAGTAATCAATAAGATGGCAGTAAGTTCCTACATATCAACAATCACTCTAAATATGACTGGATTGAATTCACCAATCAAAAGGCAAAAAGTGGCCAGATGGATAAAAAGCAAAACCCAAATATATGCTGCCAGCAAAATACTCACTTAAAGACACATATAGGGCCAAAATGAAGGCATGGAAGAAGACATTCCATGCAAGGGGAAACCCAAAAAAAACCCAACAAGATTAGTTATACTTAGGCAAAATATACTTTAAGCGAAAAATGGTAACAAGAGACAAGGAAGGTCATTACATAATGATAAAGTGCTCAGTATATTAATAAGATATAATAATCGTAAATATATATGCACCCAACATCAGAGCACCTAAATATATTAAGCAAATACTAAGAAATAGAAGAGAGAAGTAGACAATAATACATTAAGAGTTGGGGACTTCAATACCCCAATTTCAACAATGGATATATCAACTAGTCAGAAAATCAACAAGGAAACATTGGAATTGAACCATACTTTAGACCAAAGGAAGTTAACAGACATACATAGAACATTCCATCCAACAACAGGAGACTATGCATTCTTTTCAGGTGTACACAGAACATTCTCCAAGATAGATCATAAGATAGGACACAAAACAAATCTTAGCAAATTTAATAAGATTGAAATCACACCAATATGAAATATGAAGAAAGATGGAAAATCTACAAAAATGTTGAAATTAAATGAATGCACTTCTGAATCATCAATGGGTCAAAGACGAAGTCAAAAGGGATATAAAAAATATCTCAAAACAAATGAAAATTGAAATACAAAATAACAAAACCTATGGGATGCTGCGAAAGCAGTTCTTAGAAGAGAGTTTATTGTGAGAAGTGCATATATTAGGAAATTAGAAAGATCTCAAATAAACACCTTAACTGTACACTTCAAAGAACTAAAAAAAGAACAAACTGAGGCAGAAGTTGGCAGAAGGAAGGAAATAATAAAGATCAGAGTAGAAATAAATGAAATAGAGATCAAAAAACCTAAGAGCTGAGATTTGAAAAGATAAACACAATTGACAAACTTCTAGTGAGATTAAGAAAAAAAGAGAAAAGACTCAATTTTATTAATGTAAGAAGAGACATTATGACTGATACTACAGAAACACATAGTATCATAAGAGACTACTATAAACAATTACATGCCAACAAATAGATAATCTAGAAAAATGGGTAAATTTCTAGAAATGCACAACCTACCAACACTGAACCAGGAGAAATAGAAACTCTGAACAGACCAATAATGAGAAATGAGATTTAATCAGTAATCGAAGACCTCCCAACACAGAAAACCCCAGGACCAGATGGCTTTGCCAGTGACTTCTAGCAAACATTTAAAGAATTATGTCAAAAATAAAATCTTAAAAAAAAAGCGGGGGGGCTGGCCCCATGCCAAGTGGTTAAGTTCTTGCGCTCTGCTGTGGCAGCCCAGAGTTTTGCCGGTTCGAATCCTGGGCGCGGACACGGCACCACTCATCAGGCCACGCTGCGGCGGCGTCCCACATTCCACAACTAGAAGGACCCACAACTAAAAATACACAACTATGTACCAGGGGGCTTTGGAGAGAAAAATGAAAAATAAAATCTTAAAAATAAATAAATAAATAAGAATTATGTCAGTCCTTCTCAAACTCTTATAAAAATTGAAGAAGAGGGCATACTTCCAAACTCACTTTACAAGGCCAGCATTACCCTGACATGAAACCAGATAAAGACACTACAAGAAAACTTTAGACCAATATCCCCAATGAATAAAGATGCAAAAATTCTCAACAAAATATTAGCAAGTTGAATTCAAGAGCACATTACAGGATTATAAACCTGACGAAGTAGGATTTACCCCTGGGGTTCAAGGATGGCTCAATATATGTGAATCAATAAATGTAATACCTCAAATTAATAGAATGAAAGATTTTAAAAAATGATCAACTCAGCAGATGCAGAAAAAGCATTCGAAAAAGTAGAAACTACTTTTATGATAATAACCCCCAATAGATTGAGTACATAAGGAATATACCTCAACATCATAAAGGCCACATACGACAAATCCACAGCTAACATTATACTCAACAGTGAAAACTTGAAAGCTTTCACTCTAAGATCAGAACCCAGACCAGATGTTGACTCTCACCACTCATACAATATGTGCTCAAATTCCTAGCTAGAGCAATTAAGCAAGACAAAGAAATAAAAGCATCCAAATCAGAAAAGAAGAAGTAAAATTGTCATTATTGCAGATGATATAATTTGGTATATGAAATATCCCAAGACTCAAACAAAAAACCGTTGGAACTAATCAAAAAATTCAGTAAAGTTGAGGATATAAAATCAACACAGAAATCAGTTGCATTTCTATACACTAATAATGAAACAACTGAAAAAGGAATAAAGAAAACTATCCCATTCACAATAGCACCCAAAGCGATAAAATGCCTAGGAATAAATTTAACAAAAGAAGTGAAAGATCCACAGAGGAAATAAAACTTTCTTAAAAGAAATTGAGTAAGACACACCATGTGGAATGACATCTCGTGTTCCTGGATTAGAAGAACTAATATTGTTAAAATGTCCATGTAAATTGGTTTAGCCTCTATGGAAAACAATATGGAGGATCCTCAAAAAATTCAAAATAGACCTGTCATATGCTCCAGTAATTCCACTTTTGGGTACATACCTAAGAAAATGAAAACAGTGTATTGAAGAGATATATGCACTCCTATGTTTATTGCAGCATTATTAACAATAGCCAAGCTATGGAAGCAGCCTAAGTGTCCATCAACAGATGAATGGATAAAGAATTGTGGTACATATACACAATGAAATATTATTCAGCCATGAAAAAAGAAAGAAATCTTGCCATTTGTGACAATATGGGTGGACCTTGAGGGCATTACGCTAAGTGAAATAAGTCAGACAGAGGAAAACAATTACCATATGATCTGTTATACGTGGAATGAAAAAACAAAAACCCCGAACTCATAGATACAGGGAACACATTGGTGTTTGCCAGCAGGAGTGTGGGAGGTGGATGAAACAAGCGAAGGAAGTCAAGAGGTAAAACTTCCAGTTATAAAATAAATAAGTCTTGGGGATGTAAACTACAGTGTAGTGACTATAGTTAATAATGCCGTAGTGGATGTTTGAAAGTTGGTAAGAAAGTAGATCTTAAAAGTTCTCATTACAAGAAAAAAAATTGTAACTATGCATGGTATGGATGTTAATAGACTTATTATGGTGATCATTCCATAATATATATAAATATTGAATCATAATGTTGTACACTTGAAACTAAATATAATGTTATATGTCAATAATATTTCAATTTAAAAAGAATGCTGCCTGCTCGCTTCTTTGAAAACAGTGTCTTTCAGTGAATAGATGGGACAGACATTCTGTAATGCACATCAAGAAGTGTTTATAATCATGCGTTAAGGAGATGCTTGTAAGAATATTACCTGCACCCCTCTTTGAGAACAGTATCATTTCAGCAAGTGGGTGTGGACGACTTTCTGTCCTGCAAGTAGGAAATTTTTTATAAACATGACTAAAAACAATGTTTTAAAAAATGCCACTTGCTTCTTTGAGAACAATGTTTTTCTTTCAATGGGTGATACAGATTCTGTAATGCACATAGAAAATAACTCATAAAACAAGACATTTCTAAGAATGCTACTTACAAACCTCTTTGAGAATAATGATCTTTAGTGAATGGAGGTGATAGGTATTCTGTCTTGCACATAGAGAAATATTTATAAACATATGTAAAAACAATTTCTGTAAGACTGCTACTTGCTCCTTTCTTTAAGGACAGTGTTTTTTCAGTGAATGGATGTAACAGACATCTTCTAAAGAGTGTAGAGGAAAGCGTATAAAATCTTGTTAAAAATGGAGTTTGTAAGAATGTGAATTGCTCTCTTTGAGAAGAGTGTCTTTCAGTAAAGGGAAGTGATAAATATTTTGTAACGCATACTGAGAAGTGTTCATAAACTATTGTAAAGAAGATATTGCTGAGAATATTACTTGTTCACCTTTCTGAGAACAGTCTTGTTTTTGGAACAAATGTGAAAGACATTGTGTATAAATGTAGAGAAGTGTTTATAAACTCATGTAAAAAAGATCTTTGCCAGAATTATGCTTGTTTGCTTCTTTGAGAACAGTTTTCCAGTAAATGAATAATATAGATTTTGCAATGCATGTAGAAAATAGTTAATAAAATCTTGTGTTAAAAAAAAGTATAGAATGCTACTTGCTCACTTCCTGGAGGACAATGTTGCTTCACTGAATGGATGTGACACACATTCTATAATGCATGTAGGGAACTGGTTATAAACGTGTACAGGTGATGTTTGTAGCTATGCTACTTGCAAACCTATTTGAGAACCATGTTTTTTCAGTGAATAGATGCGATAGCATTCTGTACTGCATGTAAGAAAGTGTTCATGAACAAGTTAAAAACAATGTAAGGATGCTACTTGCTTGCGTTGAAATGCATGTAGGGAAGTGTTTTTATACATATGTTAAAATGATATATATATAAGGATGCTACTTGCTCACTTCTTTGAGAACAGTGTTTTTTCAGTAAAAGGATTTAATAGATGTGTCCTCACATATCAATAATATTCAAAATGTAAATGGATTGATTCCCCCAATCAAAAGGCAGAGAGTGACTGGATGGATAAAAAAGTAAGACCCACCTATATACTCCCTACAAGAGATTCACTTCACCTTCAAGACACACACAGGCTCGGACTAAAGGGATGGAAAAAGTTATTCCATGCAAGTAAAAACCAAAAGAAAGCTGGGTAGCCATACTTACATCAGACAAAATAAACTTTAAGCCAAAAAACAGTAACAAAGGACAAAGTAAGTCATTATATAATGATAAAGTGGTCAATTTATCAAGAAGATAGAACAGTCATAAATACATACACACCCAAGATTGGAACAACTAAATATTTTAAGCAAATACTAACAGGTCTGAAGGGAGAAGTAGACAACAATACAATAATAGTAGGGTACTTCAGTGCCCCACGTTCAGCAATGGATATATCATCCAGACAGAAAATCAGACCTGAAAATGTGCATTTGAACCACACATTAGACCAAATGAACCTAACAGACATTTATAAGACATTCCATCCAACAGAAGAATACACATTTTTCTCAAGTGCACATGGAACAGTCTCCAGAATAGACCATATGATAAGACACAAAACAAATCTTCTCCTTCTGGAACCTAATTATTCAAATATTTGCCTTTCTCTTTGAATCTAATAGCTCTCTTTCCTCACTATTTTAAAATCTTAGTTCCCTCTCCTCTTCTAACTGTATTATTCCTATAGTCCTATCCTTCAAGTCATTTATTCTTTCTTCCATCTGCTCTGCTCTGCTACAGATGCTTTCTATTGCATTCTTCGTCTCATTCATTGAGTCCTTCAGCTCCAGAATTTCTGGGTTTTTAAAAGTAATTTCAGTCTCCTTGGCAAAGAACTCTTATGTTTATTAATTATATTACTGATTTCATTAAATTGTCTTTCTGAATTCTCTTGTAGCTTGTTGAATTTCTTCATAACAGCTATTTTGAATTCTTTGTCAGATCACAATGATTTATGCCTTTGAGTTCAGTTGCTGGAGAATTATCATTTTCTTTTTGTGATATCATCTTTCCTTGATTTCTTATATTGTTTGTAACTATGCGCTTCTGCTTTCTCGTTTGAGGTAGATGCCTTAACTGAGCTTTTATGTTCCTGCACTTTACCAATCTGGCTATTAGAAACCTTTCTTTTGTATTCCAGAAGGTGGCGCTATAGCTCACGTTCGTGGTTTCTCCCTTGCCCACCAACCATGACGGCCTGTTTCCTGAGTGTGCTGCCTTTCCACCAAAGCTTGCTCTTGTGGATGCACGCGTGCGCTCACGCAAGGAGCCAGAAGCAGAGCGGGCCGAGGTGTGGGTTTAGCCCCTGGAGCTTCGTGGGTGCCTGTGCACTGGTGGGGAGATCCTCAAATTGGGTGCTCCCAGAGGCTTGTGGGCAGACTTGCTGCTGAAGTCCTGAACAAGACAGCAGGAACCATATTTCTTTAATTCCGTTTTAAATTTTATCTGCTTCCTTCTCTTTCTTCCTCCTCCCCCTAGTTAGGGATGTTGTCCTCAGAAATTTGGGTGGCGCTGAGAAAACCACGTTACTCCAGCCACAACCCACACAACTAGGGGAGCTGGGTAGTTCCCCGCTGCTTTTGCTTTCCATTTCCACTGTGGAAGAAGTTGCTGCCCTCCGCCTCTACTGCGGGAGAGACCCTTGCTGCTGCCGGCAAACATCTCAGCCCCTGGCTGTGTCACCCTGGGGCACAGGCGGCTCTGACAAATTTCTCCCCTCTCCGCTGCATCTAAACTTGTCTCCATCCTGCTCAGTGGTGTGATGGAATCTCCCCTCAGGAAGGCTGGATTGCTACAAATGCTCTCTCACTCACGGGTATCTGTCTGGGTTGGCAATCTCCAGGGTTTTTGTCTGATCATGGTAGAGGGAGTAGGGCAGGTTTGCCATTTCCCTTGGATCCACTGCTATTTCCTAGGTCTTGGTTGTTTTCCGATGCACAGGTGGGCAACCGTCCTCCCAGGTCCCTTGGTGTAGGGTGCAGAGGCACTTTTATGCGGTTGTGGATGTCCAATTAGTTGTTTAAAAAAAGGGGGAGAGAAAAGAGAAACAGGATATGCTGCCGTGATGCTGAGGTCACTTCCTGATCTGTCTTTTGAGTATAGGCATCCTTGTGGACGTGAAGTGCTATGTCATTGTAGTTTTGGTTTTACTTTACCTTATGGTTAATGATGTTGAGCATATTTTCATGTGTTGGCCATTTATCCATCTTCTTTGGAGAAATGTCTGTTCAAGTTCTTTGCCTATTTTTAAATTGGGTTATTTGTCTTTTTATTTTATTTACTTATTTATTTTGAGGAAGATTAGTCCTAAGCTAACATCCACTGCCAATTCTCTTTTTGCTGAGGAAGATTGGCCCAGAGCTAACATCTGTGCCCGTCTTCCTCTACTTTATATGTGAGATGCCTGGCACAGCATGGCTTGATAAGCCATGCGTAGGTCCATGCCCAGGATCCAAACTGGCAAACCCCAGGCCACTGAAGCTGGAGCGCATGAATTTACCCGCTCTGCCACGGGCCGGCCCAGGTTATTTGTCTTCTTCTTATTCAGTTATAAGAGTTCCTTATATATTCTAGATACAATTCCACTGCCAAATATGATTTGCATATTTCTTTTCCCATTTTATTGGTGGCTTTCACTTTCTATATGGTATCTTTTTTAGTACAAGTATTTTTAATTTTCATGAAATTCAACCTATCAATTTTTTCTTTTGTCACTTGTGTCTTTGATTGTATCTAAGAAACCATTGCCTGATCCAAGCCTGTGAAGGTTACTCCCATTTTCTTTTAAGAGTTTTATAATTTCAGCCCTTACGTTTAGGTTTATGATCCATTTTGAGCTGGTTTTCGTGTACGGTGTCAGGAAGGGGCCCAGCTTCATTTTTTTGCATGTAGATATCCAGTTGTCCCAGCATCATTGTTGAAAAGACTATTATTTTTCCATTTTATGGTCTTGATGCTCTTGTTGACAATCAGTTGACTGTAGGTGTAAGCGCTTATTTCTGTACTCTCATCAGTTATTTTTAAGTGACAGTTTTATTGTGGTGTCAATAACTCATTGGAGAGGTAATTATTAAGCCTTCTGTGAGCCAGGCACTACTCTAGGTTGTAGAGTTATAACGGCAACAAGACAAAGTCCTTGATCTCTTGCTGCTTATATTTTCATGGGGAATGAAAAGAAATGTGAAGAATATAAAGCACATTGAGGGATTGGAGAAGAGCAAGTGTGCATATGTGGGGTTACACTCTTTTCTTCATCTAGCCATCTGTCTCTCTTTAGGGCATCTAGCTCTTCCTGCCATGTATAGTTAGTTTTTGTTTTTGTTTTTGTTTTTTTTTGAGGAAGATTAGCCCTGAGCTAACATCTCCTGCCAATCCTCCTCTTTTTTTGCTAAGGAAGACTGGCTCTGAGCTAACATCCATGCCCATCTTCCTCCACTTTATATGTGGGACGCCTACCACAGCATGGCTTGACAAGCAGTGCCATGTCCGCACCTGGGATCTGAACCCGTGAACCCCGGGCTGCTGAAGCGGAAGGTGTGAACTTAACTGCTGAGCCACCGGGCTGGCCCTTATAGTTAGTATTTTTAGATGCATGCCTCATCTCCCCAACTAGCCTTCAGGTCAAGGCCACTCTTTGCCAATCCATCATATTTAGAAATAGTAGATACTCAATGGGTAGTTAATGATTGAAGAAATAGATTAATTAACTACTTTGGGGCACTGAATTTATGATGAATATTTTATATACACATTCATACATACATAAACCGTTATAATATACATGTTACTCAGAGCCATTAGAATAGTTTGAAATGAGCAGAGTTGCATCCCTTATATTCGTATTGCTCTCCATTAGACTTTTTAATCTAGAAACTCAGACTCTGTCTCTCTGTTCAACCCAGATTTCCATTTGTTACTTGCCTCAGCTGGACTCTTCTTCCCTTCCCTTCCCACTCAAGCAGATTCAGCCTCACTCTGTCCTTAACAGGGGCATGAGCATCTCTTTCTTTCCTCTGTTTCCACCAAGAAGCAATCCAGTATTTCAAGTTTGAACCAAGAACAGAGTTGTGGTTAAGTCCCAGGTAAAGTGAGGTTATTTGATATTAAACTGACTTACATGACCGCTTAATAATGCTCGTGTGCTTATTAGCCTGACATGTTGAAAATGTGAAGATTTGACCTGATCATATTTTCTTTGTTCATGGCAACTTTTAAAAAATTTCCCCATTCATAGAGACAAAGTTTATAGTTTCTTCCTAGTTCAATTATGCCAGGCCCTGGTTAATGGTATATCATCCACCTTGCCCATTAGCTGCCATAGTGCTTGGCACTGCAATATGTTCAGTAAATATTTGTTAAATGAATAATTTAAAGAATCACTGAACAAAAGAAGGCAAAAATATTTGAAATTTCTTGCTTCAGAAACAGTGAGCATTAGGAGAGAGTTTGGAAGATGGCGGTGTATACAGATCTTGAACTTGCCTCCTCCCACAGACACAACAAACATACAACTACCAGCATAAGAGAGATGAGATCCCCAGATACCTGGCTTTGAAACCCAATGGGGAATACACCCAGGAAAACTATAGGACTTCAGGGAAAGGAAAACCTGCTCTTAAAGGGCCCACACACAGACTCACTCAATCCAGAAACCAGCACAAAAACACCAGAGAGAGAGGTGCATAGTCCATTGGTGAAAGAAACTCAGTTACTAAGCTCAGAGAGCATCCCAGAGAGGCAGGAGGCAGCTGGGCCCACCATCAGGGACTGAGACACTGGTGGCAGCCATTATTATGACCTAGTTCAGCTGTGCTGACACAAACAGTGGCAGGTGCCATTGGAATCCTCTCTCTAGCCTGTTAGCATAGGGCTCTACCCTGCCCACTAGCACACGCAAGGCAGTTGAGTGCAGGCAGGCAGCAGGCAGCCTGCCCCAGGGACTAGCCCTGCCCATGAGCAAGCCTACAACAGCCTTGCACTGCTGAACCTCACAAACAGCCACACAGGGGATCTGCCCACCTACGAACGCCTAATATGGTTGCCCATTGCTGTGCCTAGGGCCTGCCCTTCCGGTCAGTGCACTTAAGGCAGCTGTGTACCATAGGATGCGCCAGGTAGCCAGTTTGAGCCAGAGGCCTGCTCTGCCCAAAAGTGAGCTGGCAACAAGCATGTGCTGCACAGCTAGCCTCACCAGAAGCATGCCACGTCTACCAATGTATCCAAGGCAGCTGAGCACTGCAGGGCTGTGCAGCCAGCCACAGCAGGGGCCAGCAGCAGTTGCATGCCCCTGGGCCTACCAGCCAGCCACACTGGGGGCCTGACTTGCTTACCAGCAAAAACACAGAAACTGAGTGCTACTAGACCTCACACAAGCCATTCCAGGGGCTTGCACCACCCAATAACATGCCTGTAGCAGCTGCATGTGGCCAGGTCTCACAACCAGCCAGCCCAGGGGCCATCCCGGCCTATCCATATACCCACAGCAATAGCAGCCCTGCCACAACAGAAGGTCACATGCAGCCCACACAGGGGACACTACTGTGGCATTTGGCTTGGGTGACAAGAGGGGAGCATGTTGCTGGTCCCCATAAGATATCTCCTGCATAAGGTCACATTTCCAAGATCGGGAAACATAGCTCATCTACCTAATACATAGAAATAAACACAGAGAACTAGGCAAAATGAGGAGACAAAGGAATATGTTCCAAATAGAAGAACAGGACAAACCCTCAGAAAAAGAACTAAATGAAACAGATATAACAATCCACCTATTAAAGACTACAAACTAATGGTCATAAGGATGCTCACTGAACTGAGGAGACGAATAGAAGAACACAGTGAAAACTTCACTGAAGAATTAGAAAATATAAACAAGAACCAATTGGAATATTATAATGGAAATGAAAAATTCACTAGAGAAAATCAACAGCAGAGTAGATGATGCAGAAGAATGGATCAGTGATCTGGATGAAAGAGTAGAGGAAATCATGAAAGCTGAACAGAAAAAAGATAAAGGAATTAAAAAGAATGAGAACAGCCTAAGAGACCTCTGGAACAACATCGAATGCACTAACATTCACATTATAGGTGTCCCAAAAGGAGAAGAGAGAGAGAAAGGGTCAGAGAACTTATTTGAAGAAATAATAGCTGAAATCTTCTATAATCTAGGGAAGGAAACAGACATCCAGGTACAGGAACCACAGAGAGTACCAAACAAAATAAACCCAAAGAGGCCCACACCAAGACATTTTTTAACTAAAATGTTAAGAGTTAAAGATTAAAAGAGAATTATAAAAGCTGCAAGAGGAAAGCAATAAGTTACATACAAAGGAAACCCCATAAGGCTGTCAGCTGACTTTTCAGCAGAAACCTTACAGGCTAGAAGGGAGCAGCATGATATATTCAAAGTGTTGAAAGGAAAACACCTACAACCAAGAATGCTCTACTCCGCACGTTATAATTTAAAACGGAAGGAGGGGGCTGACATCAGCATCATGGCTGAGTGAGGTCTCAGAAATCTTCTCCCTCCAATGTACAATGAGAAAAACATCCATACTCCAACAGAGGATGTCCAAACTCAACACAAAAAAATGTCAGAGAGATCCATGCAACCATACGACAGAGGGTGGAGAGGCTGGAGGCCCCCTCAGGCGAGGTGGAATGGGTCAAGAGAAATCTTCGCTCCCTCCCCTAAAGACTGCAATGGGGACCACGGGAGGCTTCTTCGAGGGAAGGGACAGGGGAGGGGACATTCATTTGTGGGGACATCTAGGACTCCCTAGGGCCCTTGCAGCCTAGAGGAAAGCCCTCTACCAGGGTGAAAGCTTTTGCAGGGGGTGACCTCATCAAGCCAACACCCCAGGAGACCAGATGGTGAAAGCAGAGAGAGAAAACCCTGAGACCATGCAGGAGAAAGCACCCCTCCCCTACCCGCTCAACACGGCTTCAGCCCCTAGGATTTCAGCTGAAAGCAGAGGGCTCAGAATACAGAGCTCTTGACCCCACCCAGTGGCGATAGGTGGTAACTGCAACCTAACAACACCAGGATGTGAAAAAACAGAGCCTCTTGCAACATCAAACACTATATTAGATCTCCAGACCAGAAAGAAAATGAAAAGTACCCAGAAATCAGTCCTGAGGATGCAGAAATATGTAATCTAAGTGACAAAGAACTCAAAACAGCTATCATCAAAAACCTCAATGAGGTAAAAGAGAATGTAGAGAAACAATTCAATGAGTTCAGGAGCTACTTCACAAAAGAGATAGAAACTACAAAGAAGAATCAATCAGAAATATTAGAGATGAAAGACACAATGGAAGAAATAAAACGAAATATGGATTCCCTGAATGCGAGCAGACACCATAGAGGAGTGTATCAGCTAATCAAAGATAGACATGTTGAAATGCTCCAGATAGAGGAGGAGAGAGAACTAAGACTAAAAAGAAATGAATGAAGTCCCCTAGAAATATCCGACTCAATTAGGAAATGCAACTTAAGAACTATAGGTATTCAAGAAGGAGAATGGAGTAGAAAGTTTGTTCAAAGAAATAACAGCAGAGAACTTCCCAAATCTGGGGAAAGAAATCCATGTGGAAGAGACTGCCAGATCTCCTAAATATGTCAATGTAAAAAGACCTACTGCAAGGCATATAGTAGTGAAACTGGCAAAACTGAATGACAAAGAAAGAATACTAAGGGCAGCAAAGCAGAAGAAAATAACCTACAAAGGAACCCCCATCAGGTTTTTGGAGGATTTCTCTGCAGAAACCTTACAGGCTAGGAGAGACTGGAATGATATATTCAAATCATTGAAGGACAAAAACTTTCAGCCAAGAATACTCTATCCAGCGAAAATATCCTTCAGATATGATGGAGAGGTAAAAACTTTCCCAGCAAACATAAGCTAAGGGAGTTCATAGCCATGAGACGCCCCCCCCCCCCCGCCCGCTACACACACACATGACATCCTCAAGAAGGCTGTCATACTTGAAAAAAAAAGGGGAGAAAAGGGTTACAAAGCACAGAGTAAGGAGTTAAATAGGTAGACAGAATCAGAGCAGGATAGCAAATACTCAAGTATAGAATTAAAGACAAAGGGAAGGAAAACACCAAAAATAAAAATAATCTTGTCATTTTAACCACAAACTCATAACACAAGATGGAATAAGATGTGAGAAAAACAACTTAGGAGTGGGAGAGGAAAGGGACTGAATTGGTTTACTCTAAGGAAATTAGATGCTATCAGAAAAGGGACTATCTTGTCCACAAGATCTTGAATACAAACCTCAGGGTAACCACTAAACAAAAAAGCAGAATAGAAACACAAATAATAAATAAGAATAAAACAAAGAAACACAACTTAAAAAACTATGTAACTTGATTGGTAGACCAAAATACACAGGATGAGAAACAAAAGAAATGCAGGAAAATCACACAATGAGTGATAAAATGGCAGCATTAAGCCCTTACATATTGATAATCACCCTAAACATAAATGGATTGAATTCTTTAATAAAAAGACACAGAGTGGTGAGATGGATTAAAGAACAAGACCCAACAATATGCCACCTCCAGAAACACATCTCAGCTCCAATGACAAACACAGGCTCAGAGTGAAGGGATGGAAGATGATACTCCAAGCTAATGGCAAACAAAAGAAAGCAGGTATTACAATACTTAGACAAAGTAGGCTTCAAGATAAGACAGGAAAGAGAGACAAAGACGGGCAGTATATAATGATCAAAGGGACATTCCATCAAGAAGAAATAACACTTATAAATATCTATGCACCCAACACAGGAGCACCAAAGTACATAAAGCAATTATTAACAAACCTAAAAGGAGACATTAATAATAACACAATAGTAGTAGGGGACCTCAACACTCCACTCACATCAATGGATAGATCATCCAGGAAGAAAATCAACAAGGAAACAGTGGAATTAAATGAAATGCTAGACCAGTTGAACTTAATAGACATATATAGAACACTCCATCCAAAAACAGCAGAATACATATTCTTCTCAAGTACGCATGGAACATTCTCAAGGATAGACCATATGTTGGGAAACAAGGCAAGCCTCAATAAATTTAATAAAATTGAAATAATAACAAGCATCTTTTACAATCACAATGTTATAAAGCTAGAAATTAATTACAAGAAAAGAGCTGAGAAAAGGACAAAGATGTGGAGACTAAATAACATCCTATTGAACAAGCAATGGATCATTGAAGAAATTAAAGAAGAAATCAAAAAATATCTGGAGACAAATGAAAATGAAGACATACCATACCAACTCATTTGGGATGCAGCAAAAGCTGTATTAAGAGGGAAATTCATTGCAATACAGGCTCACCTTAACAAACAAGAAAAAAAACAAATAAGCAATCTCAAACTACACCTAACTGAATTAGAGGAAGAAGAACAAACAAAGCCCAAGTTCAGTAGAAGGAGAGAAATAATAAAAATCAGAGCAGAAATTAATGCTATTGAAACAAAAAAGGCAGTAGAAAGGATCAATGAAACAAAGAGCTGGTTCTCTGAGAAGATAAATAAAATTGACAAAACCCTAGCCAGACTTACAAAGAAAAAAAGAGAGAAAGCTCAGATAAGTAAAATTAGAAATGAAAGAGGAGAAATAACAACGGATACCACAGAAAGACAAAGGATTATAAGGGAATACTATGAAAAACCATATGCCAACAAAATGGACAATCTAGAGGAAATGGATAAATTCTTAGACTTGTACAACCTCCCAAAGCTGAATCAAGAAGAAATAGAGAATCTGAATAGACCAATCACAAGTAAAGAGATCGAAACAGTAATCAAAAGCATCCTAAAGAAGAAAAGCCCAGGACCAGACAGCTTCCCTGGGGAATTCTACCAAACTTTCAGAGAGGATTTAATACCTGTGCTTCTCAAGCTATTCCAAAAAATCAGGGAAGGTGGAGCATTTCCTAACACATTCTATGAGGCCAACATCACTCTGATACCAAAGCCTGACAAGGACAACACAAAAAAGGAAAACTACAGGCCAATATTGCTGATGACCATAGATGCAAAAATCCTCAACAAAGTATTGGCAACCTGAACACAGCAAGACATCAAAAAGATCATACATCATGATCAAGTGGGATTTATTCCAGGGACACAGGGATGGTTCAACATCCGCAAATCAATCAATGTGATACACGACATCAACAAACTGAGGAATAAAAACCACATGATCATCTCAATAGATGCAGAGAAAGCATTTAACAAGACCCAAGAGCCATTTATGATAAAAATTCTTAGCAAAATAGGGATAAAAGGAAATTACCTCAACATAATAAAGGCCATATATGACAACCCCACAGCCAACATCATACTCAATGGGCAAAATCTGAGCGCCATCCCCCTGAGAACAGGAACGAGACAAGGATGCCCTCTATCACCACTCTTATTCAACAATATGGTCAGTATGCTCTTCAAAATCAGTCTTAGCAATATCTTTTTGCTTATGTATCCTCAGGCAAGGAAAAAGGAAAGCAAAAATAAACAAATTGGACTACATCAAACTAAACAGTTTCTACATAGCAAGGAAACCATCAACAAAATGAAAAGATAATCTACTGATTGGGAGAAAATATTTGCAAATCGTACATCAATAAGGGTTTAATATCTGAAATAAATAAACAATTCAGGGGCCAGCCCGGTGGTGCAGTGGTTAAGTTTGCATGTTCTGCTTTGGTGGCCTGGGGTTCGCCGGTTCAGATCCCAGGTGTGAACCTATGCACTGCTTGTCAAGCCATGCTGTGGCAGGCGTCCCACATATAAAGTAGGTGAAGATGGACATGGATGTTAGCTCAGGGCCAGTCTTTCTCAGCAAAAAGAGGAGGATTGGCAGTAGATGTTAGCTCAGGACTAATCTTCCTCAAAAAAAAAAAAAAAAAAAAAAGGAATTCATTCAACCAAACAAGAACAACAACAAAAAACCTGATTAAAAAATGGGCAGAGGATTGGAACAGACATTTTTCCAAAGAAGATATACAGATGGCCAACAGGCACATTAAAAGATGTCCAACATCACTAATTATTAGAGAAATGCAAATCAAAACCACAATGAGGCATCACCTCATGCCTGTCAGAATGCCTATTATTGAAAAGATAAGAAATAAGTGTTGGGGAGGATGTGGAGAAAAGGTAACCCTTGTACACCGCTGGTGGGAATGTAAATTGGTGATGCCATTATGAAAAACAGTATGGAGATTCCTCAAAAAAATTAAAAATAGAACTACCATAAGATCCAGCTATTCCTCTTCTGGGTGTTTATCCAAAGAATACAAAAACACTAATTTGAAAAGATATATGCACCCCTATGTTTAGTGTAGCATTGTTTTCAAAAGTCAAGACGTGGAAACAACCTACCACAATGGAATACTACTCAGCCATAAAAAAAAGATGAAATCTTGCCATTTGCAACAACATGGATGGACCTTGAGGGTATTACGCTAAGCAAAATAAGTCAGATGGAGAAAGACAGATGCCATATGATTTTACTCATATGTGGAAGATAGAAAGAACAACAAGCAAACACATAGATACAGAGAAGACACTGGTGGTTACCCGAGTGGAGGTGGGGTGGGGAGAGGGTAAAGGGGTGAAGGGAGATATTTGCACAGTGATAGGTGGAGATGAGATTTTTGGTGGTGAACATGATGTAGTGTCGAAATATAATGATGTACACCTGAGACTTATATAGTGCTAAAAACCAATGTTACTTCACTTAAAAAAAGGTTGTTTCTAACAAAGCGGCATGAAAGCAACAGTCAGAACAGTGTTAACTCATTGAGGGGAAATGATCTCCGTTCTGTATTGCATGTAGTGAGTAGTAACAGAACAATTGTAAAAGAGGTGTTCTATGAATGTACTTGTAAACAGCTCTGGAAAAATTTTATTTCAGTCGGTGAAAGGGATGCTCATTCTGTGATGCATGTGGTGAAGCGTTTAAGAACACTTGCAATAAAAATGTTTCAAACAATGTTGTTTGCAAGCTGCAGCAGAACACTGTTATTTCATTGAAAGGAACTGTTACGCATTCTCTAATCCACATAGTGAAGGGTTTAAGTGTTTTTACACTTAAACATATTTCTAACAAATCTACATGAAAGCAGCATTTAGAGCAGTGTTATTTCAGTGAGTGGAAGTTATGCTCATTCTGTGAAACATGTAGTGAATTGTTTAAGCTCGCATTTAATAAAGATGTTTCCAGGAATGTGCTTGTAAGCAGGTTTCAGAGCAGTGTAAGTTTAGTGAATGAAATGATACCCATTCTACAATGTATTTAGAAAGTGTTTAAGAAAACTAGTAGTAAAGATGTTTCTACCAAAGCTACTTGCAGGTAGCATTCAGAATATTGTTATTTCAGGAATGTGTATCATACCTGTTCTGTAATGCACGTAGAGAAGTGCTTAATAACACTGGTATAAAATTATTTCTAACAAACCTTCGTGCATGCAGCATTTAAAACAGTGTTAGTTCAGCAAATACAATTCACACCCACTCAGTATTGCACACAGTGTTTAACACCACCTGTAAATATGACGTTTCTAAGAAATTTACTGGAAAGCTACTTTCAGAACAGTGATATTTAAGTGAATTGAAGTGATGTGTATCCTGTAAGGCATGTAATGAAGTGTTTTTTTTTTTTCTGTTGACACTGTTTATTTTCAAATTTTGTAACATTTTATCGATAGTACTGGGAGCTAATGTTTATTGTTTACTTTGCTCCAGGTACTTCTAAGTGACCCAATCATTTCACATCCATAACAACCACAGGAACAGGCACTATTGTTGTTCCCACTTTAAAGATATGGAAATAGGGGCTCAAAGAGGTTAAATGACTGACTTAGGATCCTACAGCTGGTAAGTGGTAAAACCATGATAGAAAGTCAGGTCTGAAGTCAACCCCAGTTCTCTCTGACTCCAGGGCCCTAGTTATTATCATTATTATTACAATACGCTCACTTCATGCTCTTGCTAGGAGTTCATTTTGTTTTCACATAATAACTCGGTTCCCCCTGAGATGAGAATTCACGGCAGCTTCATCCCCACCATCCTCCCCCTGACTTGGGTGTCCTTCCCCAAACAGGATGATGGTGGTGACCTGAAAGAGCAGAGAGATGACTGGAGGTCAGCAGAGGGAGGTTTGGGGAAGGGAGTGGCCAGAGAGTGAGGTCCTTGTGGAGTGTCTCCCAGCAGCAAAGGCACCCCATGGGCCTGGACTTTGGGGTGCAGACAGACCTCAGGGCAAGAAGAGGTCTCTGATTCCAGAGCAGGCTCATGTGAAGCTGGGTCCCAGAAGAGGGTTACCAATGACTGGCCCAGGCAATGCCTCACTCCAACAAGGACGATAGGGAGCCTCGTGAATTGTGGGCCACGTTCTCATGAGGGATGAGAAGGAGCGTAATGAAGTGTTTTAAGGTCTTAGTAATAAAGATGTTTCCAACAAAAATACTCACAAGCTGCATTCTGAGCAGTGTCATTTAAGTGATTGGAAGGGGTAACCAATCTGTTAGGCATGTAGTAAACTGCTTAACAACACTTGTAATAAAGATGTTTCTAGGAACACGCTCATAAAATGCTATCAAAATTGTCTTATTTCAGTGAGTCTATGTGATAAGCATCCTGTAATGCGTGTTGTGAGGTGATTGAGAACACTTGTAATGTAGATGTTTCAAACAAACTACGTGCAAGCAGCCTTCAGAGGAATGTTATTTGCATGGATTATGTGACACCCATTCTCTAATGCATGTAGTGAAGTGTTTTAGAACATTCATAGTAAAGATATTTCTAACAATGCTATTTTCAAACTGCATTAAGAACAGCGTTATTTCTTGAATGAAAGTGATGCCCAATCTGTAGTTCATGTAGTGAAGTGTTTAAGAACACTTGCAAGACAGATCTTTCTAAAACCTACTTGTAAGCTCCATTCAGAACAGTGTTATTTTAGGGGCCGGCCCGGTGGCGCAGCGGTAAAGTGCACACGTTCTGCTTTGACGGCCTGGGGTTTGCCGGTTCAGATCCCAGGTGCAGACATGGCACCACTCATCAAGCCATGCTGTGGCAGGCATCCCACATATAAAGTAGAGGAAGATGGGCGCGGATGTTAGCTCAGGGCCAGTCTTCCTCAGCAAAAAGAGAAGGATTGGCAGATGTTAGCTCAGGGCTGATCTTCCTCAAAAAAAAAAAAAGAACAGTGTTATTTCAGTGAATAGAAGTGAAACCTATTCAATACTGCATTTGGTGGAGTGTTTAAGAAAACTTGTAAGAAATATTTTTGTAACTATCTACTTGCAAGTTGCATTTAACAGTGTTATTTCGATAAATGGAAGTGATATACATTCTGTGCTGCATGTAGTGTAGTGTTAAAGAACATTTGTAATAAAAATGATCCTATAAACTTACTTGTAAGCACATTTTGAGCAGTTATGCTTCAGTGACTGTAAATGATACACACTCTGTAAATTGTGTAATGAAGTGTTTAGGAACTGTTAAAATAGAGATGTTCCTAGTAATACTCTTTGAAGGCTACATTCTGAAAAGTGTTATTTCAGTGAAGTAAAGTGATACCCACTCTGTAATGCATGTAGTGAACTGTTTAAGAAGACTTATAATGAAGAGTTTCTAACAAGCTGCTTGCAACGTGCATTCAGCACAGTGTTCTTTCAGTGAATGGAAGTAATACCCGTTCTGTCATGCCTATAGGGAAGTGTTGAAAAACGTATGTAGTAAAGAGATTTCTAACAACACTGCATGCAAACAACATTCAGAATAGTGATAGTTCACTGTTTGGAAGTTATAAACATTCTGTAATGTGTGTTTTGAAGTGTTTTAAGAAGACTTGTAATAAACAGGTTTCTGTGAACATACTTATAAGGTGATTTCAGATCACTGTTACTTCAGGGAATAAAAGTGATACATTTTCTGTAAATTGTGTAGTAAAGTGTTAAATTACTCTTGTAATACGTTTTCAGGGAAGCTGCTTTCAAGCTTCGTTCAGAGCAGTGTTATTTCACGGCTGGGAAGTGATGCCCATTCTGTAATGCACGTAGCGATGTGTTGAAGAATGCTCGTAATAAACATATTTCTAACACTGCTCCTTATAAACTGTTCCGCGAGTTTTGTTTCAGTGAATGGTGTTGACACGCATTCTGCACTGTATTTAGTGAGGTGTTTAATACTTGTAACAGAGATGTTTCTATTAACTACTAGGAAGGAGCTGTCAGATCAGTGTTCTGTGAATGGAAGTGATACTTATTGTGAAATGTGTGCAGTGAAGTGTTTAAAAACACTTGTAATAATTTTTTTTTGTCTGAGAATTTATTTGCCAGTCTAGACTGAATGCCAATCAAATATCACTCATATGACACTGAGTCCTCAGGAGTACCTGTGTGGCAGTTGGAGTTCTCGCACTTTCCAGATGAGGAACTGGGCACAGGGAGGCCAGGCTGTAGGCCCAAGGTCACACTCAAGTGAATGTCAGAACTGGGCTTGTTCTCGAATTAGAACACGCTGGAGGACGGAGTAGCTTGGTACCAGATGACTCGGGTCAGATTTTTTGAGGTCAGGGTGCTGGGGAGAAATGAGGTTAGGCCAATATGGCCTCACTGACCCTGTCCTCAACCCTGGCAGGAGCAGCCCTCCACATTTGCCACCCTGGTGATGAATCTCCAGAGAGCCCAGAAGAGGCTGCAGAAGAAGGGGCGTATGCCCGTCGGGGAGGGGCTCCAGGGTCAGAGGAGAGGGGGCTTTGTCCTCCCAGCGGGAGGCCTCAAATCAAGGGAGGAGGGCCCTTCCTCCTCCGGCCCTGCCTCCTGTTGCCACAGTGCCTGACATCCTCCCTTAGAAGTGACGAGGAGCAGAGCCTGGAAAGCTGGGTGCAGGATGGATTTGGGGATGGGAGGGGCCGAGGATGAAATACCCTGTGATTTGCCAAAAGCAAGTCCTGAGAAGTGATCGGAAGGAGTGTGGTGTTCATGGAGTGTGGGGGGAGGCGAGGGGGAATTGAGGGGAGGCTGCTAAAGGTCCCAGGCTGCTCCACGTGGGAACCCTGGGGTGGGCCAGGAGGCGGAGGGTGAGGAGTTTTCAGGGGAGAATCTATGGGGGCACCTGAGAGTAGGGCTTATCCCACCCGCACCCCAAAGTCACAGGGTGGAGTCCCCTTTCTCAGCGCATTCGTCACTGACCTGGAGATGCTGGACACTGAGAAGGGAGGTTATCTGGAGGTGGGTGGGCCTGGGGGCAGGGCAGGGTTGACCAGGATTGAGGCTTCGGATGAGAGCATCTCTGTGCCGAGCCCTGAGCTGTCAGAAGTTGGCAAACCTTCTCTCATGAGAGCCTTGCAGCTGCCCCTGGGAGCTGGGGCCTCAGGCCCGTCTTAGGGTTGAGTGAACAGGGCTGCGTAGGAGACACCCTCCCGGCTCCCCAGGCTGGTGAACAGCAGAGCTGCCTGACTGCAAAGCTGGACTCGGCCTCTCCCTCGGGCTGCCCGTAGGGGAACAGAGAAGTCGAGCCCCTCCAATCAGGCAGCAGATAAGTGGCTGAGCCGTCCTTTCCTGCCTGAGACTCAGCCTCCCAGTCTGTCATCAGACAGGGTCGTGCTACAGGGTCCCTAAGCCACAGCCCCCTGTCTCCCCTTCTCTGGGGCCAAGAGCCTGGCCTAGTCCTGGTCCTGTTTTCTTTGAGTGCCCGGCCGCCTCCTGGGTCCTGGCGGTACTGCAACATGAGAAAAGGTGGGCATACGGTCTAGTGATGGCTAGAGCGCTCTTACTGATGGACTTCAGCTGTCTGCCTTCCAGGAGAATGAGATCAACCTCCAGGGAAAGAATGAGGTGAGCAGCTGTGGCACTTCCTGTGGGGGTGGAAATCAGAGAAGCCCCTGGGCAGGAAACTCTTTAGCTCCATCCCCTGCATCTTACATTTATTGAGAGAGTTTGATGACAGAGAAGTGGGAGACCCATCCAGTTGGCAGGTGGGGGTAGGGAGATGGAATCAAGGATAAGCTCCTGGAGCAGGAGCTGTTTATACTCATCTCTGAGAACGGGTAGGCCCTGGATGGAATTGGAGGGAAGGAGGGTTCCCACATGTACGAAGACCCAGGACTGGTTCCCTGCCCCACTCTTTACTTTCCACAAGTCTCTATAGCATCCCTCACCCAGGCCCCATCTGCATCCTCTCCTTCTCTTTGGTCCCAGGAATGCAAAGTAGTGATGGAGACCATGCTGCTCCAGGTGGCTGCAAATAGGTACAACCTAGAGCCTGAGGAACAATTTGGGGTCTGGTTCTGGGACGTGGAACGGCTCAGCAAGGGAGATGAGACGTGAGGTCAGGCAGGAGTTGGGTGGGGGCAGGCTGGGCTCTACCTGCTGGCCAGTCCAGAGTGCCTGCATCCACAGCTCCCTGGTCAGGTCCCCCAGACCTTATTGCATGGCGACCGCTGGGGCACCCAGACTCTAGCAGATGGGCAGACACTGGGCAGACATCTGAATTATGGCATCTGGTAGGCTCACAGGTGCCACTCTGTCCTGTAGCTACATCCTGTCCTGCCAGCTGGGGCCCCAGTCCTAGTTGGCATGCTAAACACTCAAGGCCAAGAAGAACCAGCCGTCATCAAGCTCAGGAGGAAGTGAGTGTCCAGGCTGGCAGTGTGACCTCTTCTTCAGCAGTGGGGACACCATTGGGGCACTTGGTACACTGGCCCCATCTCTCAGCCGCCTCTTCCCCGAGTCTATTTACCTATGGGGAGGTGTGATAGTTAATTGCTGTAAATAGTAAATGTTAGATTTAAATATTATCCTGGTAAGTCCTGTTTCTAACAGCCTGTGAGTTGAGGTTCAGTTCTTTCACTTCCTACGCTAATTTAAATGAGGTGCAGACTCTTGCATTCCTCCCAGAATTAAGAAATCTCGCAGTCATCAGCTTATTGTATGTGGAGAAGGCAGAAGGGCCAGCCATCCTCCCAGGCTGCTGAAGGAGACGCCCAGGCCCCCCTTCCTCAAAGGACGTGTTCTTTTCAGTATCAGGAGGCAGGGGGAAGAGCAGAGATGGCCCCTCACACCTCCTGGGATTTAGAGGTTGAAGGTACTTTCACAGGCAGGACAACAGCCACTGAAATTTGGATGTTTTTAAAAATAGCACCTGCTAGAACCTCTTCCTGCCCCAGGACAGTGGCTGCCTTTCTACACTTTGAAGGAAGGGGGAACATCTTCTGCTTCTCTTACTGAGGTTTCTTTGGACCAAATATTTGGAACTTGTAGTTTTCTAGTTCAATCTCTGGAATTGTATCAGCGTTAAGTGGGGGAAAACATATAAAGAGATCAAACCGTATGCGTAGAGAGGACAAGGCCAGGGGTTGGTCCTGTGCAGATGGACTAAGGGCAGGCAGGACTTCCCTCTTCAGGCCCCTCTAGGGGCTCCGTGTTCACCCTTCACGTAGACTTGAATCCTCCTGGGATCCTTGTTCATAACTTCCAAAGATCTTTTCCTGCTTGTTTCTTATCCAGGTGAAAGATTTGTGATGCAGCTTTAAGGCTACAGCTGGGCCTGGTTCCGTAAATATGCATGCTACCTACAAAATAAGATTTCTAGCATCCCTGCGCACTTCCTTATACATTTTTTTTTTTTTTTTTGGTGAGGAAGATTGGCCCTGAGCTAACATCTGTGCTAATCTTCATCTGTTTTGTACATGGGACGCTGCCAGAGGATGGCTTGATGAGTAGTGTGTAGCTCCATGCTCGAGATCCAAACCTGTGAATCCCAGACCACCAAAGTGGAGCAAGCAAGCTTAACCACTACGCCACCATTAACCAGGCCAGCCCCCCTTATAAAATTCTTTTTCAGGCAGAAATTCACTCGAGGCCTCCAGTCTCTCTATCAGGTACATCGTGGCCACTCCTCCCTGGCTTAGACCAATTGGATCGGGGATGGGTTCTGATACGCCGCGACAAGGGTGTGTATTTGGCCAGAATCTCCCATGTTGGCCAAAGTGACTTCTGGGGCTCTGTGGTTCTGAAGCCCATGGTCTTGGACATCCTTCAGTTTGCACCCTCAGTCGTGCTGTTACTGACTTGTCCTACGTTGACAGCTAGGCCGGAGCCCGTACAGCATCTGGCCCTGGGATGGCTGTGCTCTTTTCCCCAGTCTTGTGCTGTGGTTACATCCTGGGGTGTGTGAGCCTTTCCTGCTGGAAGCTTTGAAAGATGAAACATGAGAGGGGAGGGTGTAGGGAGGTCCCTCAGGGGAATGCCACCAAACTGATGACTTACAGCCATGCATCGATACACACTTACCAATTAAAATACTGAAATGCTTACAATCTAAGTGAAAAACAGACACTGCTCTGAGCTCACCCCAGGTCCCCACTCATGGAGCTAAAGCGTTGCCACCTGGTATTTTGAACACCATCCCCTGGAATCAGCATGTGGAAACAAGACCCAGATGAATTGCTTAGCAGCTCTGAGCTCTCCCCGTCCATCCGAAGGCTGCAAGTGTCCCTCAGACACAGGGCAGGGCTGGCCTCTGCCAGGGACGCCTTTCACTGGCAGGCAGGGGCTGAGGATAACTTCTGGTTCTGGCAGCCCAGGCCCTTCCTGACACGGCACTGCCATCTAGGAAAATGATTTGCTAAAAGAAAGGCGGGGAAGATGTACATTACCTCCAAAGAGAAAGAGAAAGAGAAGTGCCAGGTCCCAGGGCTACTCAGGAGGAGGGCAAGGATGACGAGACTGAATGTTTGTATGTATTAGCTCATTTTATTATTAAAGTAATTTTGAGAGTTGTGGGTATGATCCCTGTTTTCTTATAAGGTAAAGGAAGCACAGAAAGGCAAAGTAATTGGCCGATGTCACACAGCTAGAAATCGGTGGTGTGGGGATCCCGACACTCTGAGTCCCACTTTCCTCAGCTTCTAAAAGCTGAATGACAAAGCCGAGTTGTGGACATTAAGTTAAAAGAGAGAAGCCTGGCAGACACACCTGGCAACACAGCTGGGTTGACGGCAGGTGCTCAATGATGATTGAATTTCATTGGCTCTGGGACTCGTGAGGTGGACAGGACTTCCCTTACCCTGTTGGCGGGTCCTGTAGCTCTTGCACAGACTTCATGCGTGACTGAATCGTCAGACTTTGAACAGGTCCCGGGCCATCAGAGGATTTATACTTGAGAAGGAAGAATTTGGGTGAGTCCTGGGCCCTCTGCACAAAGAGACAAGTCCAGGCCTCCCAGCCTGGCATCTGGGCCTGCTGGGACGGCCCATCCAGCCCCTAACACCCCCTACACCAGATGGTCTGTCCTCCTCAAACACGCCTGGGGCTTTCCTGCTCCCACAGCTTTGCTCGTCTTGTCTAGAATGCCTGCCCACCTCACCTCTGCCTCCCCAGACAGCTGGCTGCCCCAGATGACCCCACCCTTGCCAGAGAGACACTGTTGTGACCAAAGCCTGTTCTGATCTGTTCTTCATCCCAGTAGCCGTGAGAGAGAGCTTAGTGTGTGCCTGTTCACCCTTCCAGGTTAGAGGCGGAGATCACGAATTTCCTTCTCTCCCACCCACCAGAAACCTGGAAAAAAGGAAGCAATGAGAATCTTGTTGGGTTGAGAGCACATTTTTTTCCAGAGAAAAATGGCATCACACAGTTAAATGGTCCTGGTGTGGAAACTTTGCCACCTTCTTCAGAAACCCAAAGGTCTGCCCTGTAATCATGTTAAGTGCTTCTTAACATGCAACTCTCAGGCCGCTCCTAACCACAGATAGTGGGAATCATAGTTGGGCAAAGTTTGCTGAACAGAGCTCTTCATTAGTCTCGGTCTTTTTTCCAAGGGAGAGAGACAGACCTGAGACTTGATTGCTGAGCCTGGGTGTCATGCCCTGAGTGCCTGGAGCTGGCTGCCGTCTGTGTGGACAGAGGCTGTACCATTCCATCACACCTCAGGGGACAACTGCGGGTAGTGTGGGCCTTCTCTCAGGGGCAGACATTCTGAAACGGCCTTAGAGCAGACATTGGAGGCCAGCGTCAGCTCTCCGAACACATCAGCAGGATCTAGGTAAACTCCCTTTAACCATGACCTGCTTTCAGTTTTCTGAGCGTGACCATTCTGGGGCTGTTGATGAGAGCCTGCAGCAGGAGACAGCTCATCCCAGACTAGTGAGATGCAGGGACGTGGCATAGGATCAGAGAAGAAAGACAAGGAGAAGGGACAGCTTGTCTCTGTTCTTCTCAGAGGCTGTTGGAAATCTTCCTGGAAGGTGGGAGGTGTGGAAAAAGGAGCTGGACCAGGACTCCTGGTGACATGGGGGTGGCTGGAGGGATGTGAGGTTGTCCCAAGAGCTGGGTATCTATGGTGTTGGGGACAGAGATGAACACCGTCCAGATCGGTGCTGAATGTCCACAGACAAGTCATGGCTAACAGGTGGGCTTCCCAGAAGAATTTGGAGCAGAGTAATAGGGGTCCAAGGGGTGGGAATAGAGAATATAAGGCCTTGAGGGGACAGGAGTTGGTGACCCATAGAGCTTGTAGTAAGCAACACGACAGATTAAGCAAAACCGAGCCCCATTTGGAGGGCAGCAGGCCTGCAGCCCGGGATATGGATGGAGTCTCAGACAAGTGGGGATGGAGGACTCAGCCAGCAGGTCTGGGGCTCATTTCCAGGAAAGAGAGGACCCCAGTCAAAAGGACAAAGACACAAGGCCTCAGGGTTCCCAGAGCCAGGTTGATGGGGGGCTAAGCTGATCTTCCAGGTAGAAGGGCTCCCAGGGCATGGAGTGTGGAGGAAAGGGCAGGGAAGGGGAACCCGGGACATCTCAGGGGAGCCTTAGGGTACTTGTTTCCTGGTGCTCAGCCCCAGTGTAGGTTCGAACAGGAGACTACTACCTGCTGACTGACAGAGACAGCATTTGATGGCCCGAACTCCTGCGTTCCACTAATGGACTTTTGTTTAGAACAACCCCTCTCAGCTTCCTCCTTTTTTCTCTATAAAATAGCGTTCCTTTCCTTTGATTGATGACTTTACCTATGGCTTTTGCTATAGCTTACTTGTCCCAAATTACAATTATTGCAGTAATGCTTAGGATCATAAGAGACTTACGAACAATTATAAGCCAACAAACTAGATAAGCTAGAAGAAATGGATAAATTTTTAGAAACACACAACTTACAAAGACCGAATCAGGAAGAAATAGGACATCTGAACAGATCAACAACAAGTAAAGAGATTGAATCAGTAATCAAAAACCTCCCAACACAGAAAACCCAAGGACCAGATGGCTTCACTGGCAAATTCTACCAAATGTTTAAACAAGAATTAACACTAATCCTTCTCAAATTCTTCTGAAAAATTGAGGAGGAGGGAATACTTCCAAACTCATTCCATGAGGCCAGCATTACCCTGATACCAAAGCCAGATAAAGGCACCACAAGAAAACTATAAACCAATATCCCTGATGAATGTAGATGCAAAAATCCTCAACAGAATATTAGCAAACTGGGTTCAAAAACACATAAAAAGGATTACACACTGTGACCAAGTAGAATTTATCCCTAGAATGCAAGGATTGTTCAAGATATGCAAGTCAATAAATGTAATACATCACATTAATAAAATGAAAGATAAAAATCACACGATCATCTTGATAGATACAGAGAAAACATTTGACAAAATACAACATCCTTTCATGATAAAAACCATTGGCAGATTGGGTATAGAAAGGACATACCTCAACATAACAAAGGCCAAATACGAACCCATAGTTAACATTATACTCAATGGAGAGAAATTGAGAGCTTTTTCTCTAAGATCAACAACAAGACAAGGATGTCCACTCTCACCACTCTTATTCAATGTACTACTAGAAGTTCTAAGTAGAGCAATTAGGCAAGACAAAGAAATAAAAGGCATCCAAATTGGGAAGGAAGAAGTAAAACTGTTGCTATTTGCAGGTGATATGATTCTGTACACAGAAAATCCTAGACTCAACCAAAAAATTGTTGGAGGTAATCAACAATTTTCGTAAAGTTGCAGTATACAAAATCAACATGCAGAAATCAGTTGCACTTCTATACAATGAGGATGAAATATCTGAAAACAAAATAAAGAAAACTATCTCATTCACAATAGCATCAAAAACAATAAAATACCTAGGAATAAACCTAACCAAGGAAGTGAAAGATCTGTACAATAAAAATTACAAGACTTTGCTGAAAGAAACTGAAGAAAACAAATGGAGAGACATCCTGTGTTCGTGCATCAGAAGAATTAGTAGTGTTAAAATGGCCATACCACCCAAAGCCATGTGTAGATTGAATGCAATCCCCATCAAAATACCAATGGCATTCTTCACAGAAATAGAAAAAACGATACTAAAATCTGTGTGGAAAGACAAAAGACCCTGAATAGCCAAAGCAATCCTGAGGAAAAAGAACAATGCCAGAGGAAGCACATTGCCTGATTTCAGACTATACTATGAAGCTATAGCAATAATAATGAAGTATGGTACCAGCACAAAACTAGACACAGACCAACGAACAGAATAGAAAGCCTCCCAAAATATTAAACAGAATAGACATAGAAACAGCCTCCTAAAATATTAAATATTAAGCCTCCTAATGGAAAGTTCATTGGACAAAAGTAACAGTTTGGGATGGCAACAGCTTCTCGTTGGCTGAGCTGTGGTGTTTCTCATTGGCTGGGCTGCGGTGTTTCTCATTGGCTGGCTGTTGTGGGGTGGGGAGAGAAATCTTCCTTCAGCAGTAAAGTAGTGGTACTTCTTGCTGCAGATGCTCCAGCGTATATGTCTCTCCCTTTGATGTATTGATGTATGTAGGATAGGGCATGAGCGCTCCCCCTACAGGCCTTCCAACTCCATTTAGTTGAGGTTTCCTTTATTCATTTCACAAAACTCAAAACTAGTAGTAAACAAGCCCTTGAGATACAATGCACAGTAAAGTGAATATAGACAATACTGTATTATAATCATCAAACTTGCTAAGAGACTAGAACTTAATTATTCTAACTATTAAAAATAAAAGGATAATTGTGTAACAGGATAGAAGTGCTAATTATTACTACACTAGTAATCATGTACAAGATATAAATGTAGCAAATTAACGTGTTGTATATCTCAAATTTACACATTATATGTCAAATATATTTCAATTAAAAAAGGATCTGGGTGAGTCTCTGATGGTCAATATCAAGGCAAAGATGAGCATCACGGTCATGGTCAGGGACAGGATAAGGGCTGGTGTCAGGCTGAGGATTTGGGTAAAGTTCAGGGTCAAGTGTATTTTCATGAACAGTATGTGAGTAGATCAGGGTCACGAAGGTCAGGGACGTGATCAAGTCCAGCTGAGGTTCAGTATCTGGGATAGAGTAAGGTTCAGTCAAGGTCACTGTCAGACTAAGGGTGAGGGTCAAAACACCTTCAGGTCAGAGTCAGTGTTATGGTGAGAATCAGGAACAGGGTGAGGGTCAAATTCAGATGAAAAGTCCGGTCCAGGGTCAGATTGAGCGTCAGGGTCAGCATCAGAGTGAAGGTCAGAAGGTAAGGGTGAGGCTCTCGTCAGTAGGGTGTCAGGATGGGTCTCAGGGCCTGAATGACAATCGGCTTCAGGGTTCTTAAGCGTCAGAATCAGGGTCAAGAGTCGGGTCAGAGCCAGCCTTGATGGCCTAGTGTTTAAAGTCTGGCCCTCTCACCACTTCAGCGGCCCAGGTTCTGTTCCTGGTCGCGGACCCACACCACTGGTCTGTCAGTTGCCATGCTGTGTGCGGTGGTGGCTCACACAGAACTAGGACTTACAACTAGAATACACAACTACGCATGGGGCTTGGGGAGGGAAGAAAGAATAAGACTGGCAACAGATGTTAGCTCATGGCGGATCTTCCCCGCAAAAAACCCACACGACCACACCTTGGGCCAGGAAAAGTTTAGGAAAAAAAAGAAAAGAGTAGGGTCAGATCTGAGGGACAGGGTTTGGGTGACAGTTGAGTTTCAGGGTCAAGGTCAGAGTCAGAGTCTGGTTTAGCAATGAGTGAGTCAGGGTTACGGTCAGACTTTCAGGTTTGTGGTGAAAGTCAGGTTAAGAGACTGGCTGAGGATCGTCAGAGCGAACGCAACGTCAGTGTTAGAATCAGGATGCGGTCAGTCAGGGTCAGGATGAAGTTTGCAGAGTGAAGCTCCGATTCAGAGCCAGGTTTATGGTAAATGTGAGGGGCATAGTCAGGGTCAGGGTCTGCTCCACCAGTTAAACTTAGCATCAGTCAGAGACATGGTTAGGAGAGGGTCAGGTGAGAACCTTGGTCAAGAGTGAGGTTCAGGGTGAAGGTCAAGTTGTGGGCAGGAGCAGGGAAAGCATTAGTCAAGAGTGAAGGTAAGGCTCAGGGTGCAAAGTGGAGTCAGGATTAGGGTGTGTGTGGTAGGTCGAGGTTCAGAGCCAAGTTAAGGGTATCAGGGTCATGGTCAAGCTGAAGGTCAACAATTCCTGCTCCACTTCCCAGCACCATATGCAGCTTTTGCAGACGCCACTGTCTGAAATGCTCTTCCCCCAATTTACCCATGTCTACCTCTCGCACCTGCTTGGGTCTTCAATGCTGCCTAACCCTCCCTGCCCCAGTCCACTGGGTACAAATGTGACGAAGGCAGGCATCTAGGACAGAATGTTTTGTTCACTGATGGTTCCCAAGCACTTATAAGAGTGTCTGGCACAGAGAAGGTACTCAATTACAGCTTGTTTAATAAATAATAAGTATGCATTAAAATACTGCCAGAAAATAAGTACATCCGGAAATAAAATACAACGAACTGTCCGTAGTAGTTCTCTCTGGGGTAGAATTACAAGCAAGTTTCATGATCGATTTGATACATGTCCACATTTTGATTTTTAAAAATTAACATTTATTACTTCATAGTCACCAAAGATGGATCTTTCCATTTGGAGAGGAAACAAAGAGGTTTACATAAAGTTCCTGACACAGTGATTGGCTCAAGATACTCACTGAGCTGTAGCTATTACCTAAACCGCAGACAAGTGGCAGCCTTCCGGGAGTCCTGGCACATCCTCCCAGAACCCTATCCTAGTTCCCTCACCTAAAGAGTAAAGACAGACTGAGAGACAAGACACATGGAGTCTATTTATTCAACAGCAGCTTTGACGACGAAGCCTCAGCACTCTGAGTGGATCTATTTCCCCCACTTCCCTTCACTCTTTCCCCATGTGATTCTGTCCTTTAAGGGCTAGAGCTTGATGCGAAAAAGGCGACTGTCTCAGAGGTACTTATACACAACCTTTGATGGCACAGTTTGGAGGTGCAGACGCACAGGACACTTGTAAAAGTGGGAGAGCAGAGTTTCACTGTAGCCCACGAGGAAGTAGAACTTGTGTGCAGGCAGCTGCCTCAGGACCAGGGCACAGATCTCCACCTGGTTAGCCCGGCGCTTCAGGATAATCTGGTCGGCCAGGCAGCCCGGGAAGGTGCCCAGCATGAACTTGCGAAGGAAAACATCTTCCACCGTTCGCTCTGCAGCATGGGCCTCTCCATCCAGGTTACCTGATGAGAGAAGGGCACCAGGAGTTGGCCAGAACTCCAGAGACAACAGCCGAGAGCACTGGGCACTCAATTCCACCCCCCAACCCCGGCTTCTTCTCTTCTCTTCTGTAAGCAGAGTAAGAAGAATAACACTTTAAAGTCCAAAGTACGTTATTTCATTAAATTCCCAACCCAATCCTGTGAAGGAGGTGTTATCACTATCCCTGTTTTACAAAAGGGAAGACTGAGGCCCTAGCCAGGGCTCAAAACTCAGATGATCCCTCCATGTCTGGTCCCTTTCCCACTCTTTCTCAACTGACTGCCTTATTGAAGCACTGGTCAGCCACGGGCCAGAGAGATGAGGCCACCAGCCACTTCTGAGATTAGGGACATGAGCTCTCTCACCAGCGAGGGCCATGGCCTCAACCAGTGGATTCTCAGTGTGGACCCTGGAATCCCTGCACCTCTTAACTATCTGTTAAGAGTCTCCAGGGACCGGCCCGGTGGCACAGCAGTCAAGTGCGCACATTCCGCTTCAGCGGTCCGGGGTTCGCTGGTTTGGATGCCGGGTGTGGACATGGCACCGCTTGGCAAGCCATGCTGTGGTAGGTGTCCCATATATAGAGTAGAGGAAGATGGGCATGATGCTGGCTCAGGGCCAGTCGTCCTCAGCAAAAAGAGGAGGATTGGCAGGGCTGGCCCCGTGGGCGAGTGGTTAAGTTCGCACGCTCCGCTGCAGGTGGCCCAGTGTTTCGTTGGTTCAAATCCTGGGCGTGGACATGGCCCCGCTCATCAAACCACGCTGAGGCAGCGTCCCACATGCCACAACTAGAAGGACCCACAACGAAGAATATAGACCTATGTACTGGGGGGCTTTGGGGAGGAAAAAAAAAAGTTTAATAAAAAAAAAAGAGGAGGATTGGCAGCAGATGTTAGCTCAGGGCTAATCTTCCTCAAAAAAGAAAAAAAAAGATACTGAGGTAAATAAGGTACTGTCTTAAAAAAAAGTCTCCACCCTCACCGCAGACCCACAACCTGAAAAGGGTGGGGGACAAGAATCTGTATTTTAAGTTCTCTAGATTTAAGCATCTCAAACATTCAAGCTGAGAACTCACACACTGAATAAAATACAGCTGATTCTCATTAATTCTCAGTAGTGATGTTCTATAAAGTCACCATGAGCAATGAATTCCTCCTAGAGGAAACACACGGTTAGGTTTCTGCAAGCCTTTGGTTATAATATTTTTGAAAACAGATAAATACATAACGTCGTTTCCTATGTGTGTGTGTTTAAAGACACCTTGGTTGTTACACATGGCTGACTAACACTGAACTCGCAGCCAACAGCGCTGTAATTCATGCCTGAAGGAAGCTTATCCAACACACGTTTTCTCTGAAAGGCACATCACAGCCTTCTCCTGCTCAGAATCTACTAGACAGCACTTCAGCATTACAGGCTGTTTTAAGGCACTGGAATCACCAACAAAACCACAACACCGCGAAAATGTGGCACTAACAGATCTCGAAAAGGACCTTGTTTACAGTATGGAAGCTGAAAGAAGGCAGAGAGCCTTGTTCAACCTCAGCTGGGAAGCTGCACGTGGAGTTGCTGCTCTGCCCATGTCTGAGATAGAACGAACTCACAAATACAGAATCCGCGAATAATGGGGGTCCACTGTACATACTCGTAGAGAAAAACGTGTGCTTCGAGGGAAAACGTCAATGTTTAGAGCACACTCTTCCGGACCATCGGATTCTAGGGGGTTTCACGCCTCTCACTGCCTCTGAGCTATTTTACACCTCAGTAGATTAAAGATGACTGATAGCAGCGCAAAATAATTCTTGTTTTGAGGAATGCAAATAATTTCGGTGGAGGTTTGAATCCTTGCTCCCCGTGGAAAAAGCCAGTTTTGCATTCCATTCAAATACATTTCGACATTCCTGATCTACACGTCTCTGCTATTTTACTTGTTTGAACGTGTTTAAGTGATTTCTGACTCTCCCATTAATTCCTGAGTTGAACAAAACCTCTGACACGCGTTCATTTCGTGTTTGTGTGACAGTCACGAGTGAGAACTTCAGCTTCGGTGGGGCCTGGGGTCGTACCGCGGGCTTCCTAGCATGCTGTCGTCCTCTCCTGCCACCCAGACAGCCATCGTCCCCTCACCTGTGTGCAGCGACAGCCAGCCCTTGCGGTGGGCGATGTGGTGAGGCGCGTGTGCCTCCTCATAGGTCACTGGCTTGTCCCCCTTGCTTACTCGGACTCGGGCCGCCCGGTTCTAGGAGCAAAGAGAGATCACGATTCCGTGCGCCCACCGCCCCTGACCCCGCCCCCTCGCCCCTCGGGTCCCCGCCCCGGCCCCGCCCCGAGGCCCCGAGCCCCCGAAACCCACAACCCAGACCTCCGCCCCTGCACAGCGCCCACCCGATTCCAGCCCTGGACCCGGCCCCGGCCGCGCTCACCTTGGCGCAGACCGCGGAAGTGTGCAGGGCGCGCCAGGCGCACGGCAGCTCCCGGCTCCAGGGCAGCACCTGTGGGGGTCGGGGGCGTGAGATGGAAACTGGGGCCCCCACCCCGTTCCGCCGGGCCACGCCCGCGTCGCCCACTTACCCGCGGCCCCAGCACCCGGCTGCACAAGGGCGCCGCCATCTTGGGCCGAGCGGAGCGCGCGGAGCGTACCACGGCGCCGCGCGGGGGACGGGGCGGGGCGGGGCGCCCCCAGGGTAAAGGTCAATCGTCGGAGGTCGCGCTGCGGACGAGACCAAATCGGAGCCGGCGCGGGGGTGCGGGCCGCATGGCCGGGGCGGGGCCGCGCGAACGCGGGCGGCGACCCAAGTGAGGGCTGGCGGGGGTCTCGCGGCGCGCCCCCCGGTTGCGAGGTGGGCTGCGCGGGGCCGAGTGGTGCTGGGAGCGGGACCTTCCCGCACCCCCGCCAACCTGTAGCCCTTATTTTTGCCCCTCCACGTCCTGCAGCGGGCGTTGTTTGCATCGTATTCCAGATCCGGAAATTTGATGATGCGGAACGTGAGGTTTCCCCCTCAGAGAGCTCGCGCTGGGTGTCCTGAAGAGGGGACGGGCCGGAGGGAACAACGGCGCCCACCCGCCGCCGCCCAGCCTGGGACTCTCGGGCTCGGAGTGTTCCCCCAGGTTCTAGAAATTAGGCTGCTGAGTTGTCTCCAAATAATATTCTTAAAAAACCAACCAACCAACCCCCTCTGGCTTTTATCCACAAAGAAGAAACATGTTTTGGTTAAAACTTCACCCAGTTCCTCAAGGATGAGTTATGCGGAGGGTAGGGTTTCACATGTGACCATACTGGCCTTGAAGAAGGAAATTTTAAGTCAGGGAGAAAGGGCTGGATGGTAAGGAAATTCGTGGGGATATCACAGGGCTTGTAATAGTCAAACTAGAGCATTGCCACTGTAATTGGTACCCAGTAATTATTAATGTCAGAAAGAACCATAGCAACACTGGCTATCTTATTTCAGAACTCACCATAGGAATGGAAAAAACACGGGCTCTGGAGTCGGGCCCAGATGTAACAATCTGTGTACAATTGAGCCTCAGTTCCATTTTCTATAAAGTGGGTTTTTCTACCTCAAAAAGCCGTTAGGATAAATAGCTGTTACTAGTTCTGTTAGTTCGAATCATGTGAAATTGCCAACATTTGGCCGTTTTGGACCTACGTCATTCATCCCAATGCTGCTTATATATGGCTGTGGTTTAATGGGAGGGAGAACCCGATTATCATCCATGAGGAGGGGAGGGAAATGCAGGCACAGGTGGACGCTGAGTTGCCCAAGATCACACTGGGGAGGGGCAGAGAGGGCCCAAACCTAAGTCTCTTAGCTTCAGTCCAGTCCGTTGTCCATGATCAAGCTTCCTCTGACCACTCGAAGCCGGGTCCTCAGCCTGTAATAAAGGGACAGCATCTTTCATGCCCATTTCACTGGGAATGTTTTACTTCTAAATTTTTATTTTTTTATTTTTTATTTTTTGAGGAAGATTAGCCCTGAGCTAACTACTGCCAGTCCTCTTTTTTGCTGAGGAAGCCTGGCCCTGAGCTAACATCGTGCCCATCTTCCTCTACTTTAGACATGGGACGCCTACCACAGCATGGCGTGCCAAGTGGTGCCATGTCCGCACCCGGGATCCGAATCTGCGAACCCCGGGCCGCCGAGAAGCGGAACGTGCGAACTTAACCGCTACACCACCGGGCTGGCACCTTAAATTTTTAAATCATGGTCTCAAGGGGACAGAACAGGAATGAGAAGTTCTCTAATTACAATACTTTGCAAACATAACAAGTTTCAACTTTTCCTGATGGGCTCTTAAACTGATAGTATCTTTTTTTTTTAAGTTTCCATAAAGTTTTATAATTTGATAAGTTTTCTAATTCTGCTCCAAAGTGGTGAGGAACATAGAATCTGGTGTTTGAATTACTGCTTCCTGGCTGTGCAATTTAGGCAAGTGACTTGATTTTCCTGAGCCTCACTTTCTCTCATCTGTAAAATGGGGACAGTGATGGTTGTTGTGAAAACTACATTGTGAAATGCCTGGCAGAGTCCCTGATATCTCCATTCTCACAGGGAGATGAGCTAGCTATTAAGGGTTCCTGAGAACTCACAGGAACACCACCCTTACCAGAGGAAAGGAGAAGAGGCTGGTTTTCCAGTAAAGGTGGTAAGTCGCCGACTTCTGTTGGACCAGCAGGAGGCAGTGCTGGCCAGGGGAGCAGGGGCTGTTGTGCTAGGGGTTCAAGTTTTGCGCTTGAGGGGATAGGCAATAACACAATCAAATTTGTGTTTTTCTTTATTCAAGCCACTCTTCCTTATGCCTGAGGTGTCTCCCAGGCATTCCAAACTGATGCAGATCTTTCCTGGTTCAAATATCCTGTTACCTAGTTTTGTTTATTGTCTTTATTTATACCATGCCTTGTAAAAAGGGTTTCAGCTGGTTCCTTGATGAGGGGCACATGTGAGTGTGTTTGCATGATTAAAAGAACTTAACGCAGCATTTTAATATAGTCGTATATATTGTTACATTGTTTTAAATCGCCAGTGGAAAAACTTTAATGGGATGTTTTATTTATCTGAAATTTCCATTTGTTAGTGTTCTGGCACTTTGCTTCTCCCATGAGTCCTGGAAAGGAAGTATTGTCCAGGGTTTGCAGATCACAAGATGGAGGCTCAGACACTCACCTGAGGTGAGAGAACTAGCAAAAGGCAGCAAGCCTTCCCGTTCCAAAGCATGTGCTCGTTCCGCCTCTGGGGTTCCACTGCATCAGTGGGTGGGGATGAGCGTTCAGAACCATGTAGGATGGGGGAATGGCCTGCCTTTCTGTGGCTGGGCGCAGACCGCTCAGGACTGGCCCTGCGGACTTCCTGGATATGGAGCAGCCACATCTAGAAACAAGTGACCCACACGAAGAGCCCGCCTGCACCCCTGCTGGGAGGTCTGGACCAGAGTCCTGGGGAGATGGGGAGGTACAACTGTTTCTTCACCTCTGTTTTTCATGTTTGCTGTATGATAACCAGAGTCGCTTTTATGTTCTCAACTCTGGTTGCACATTGGAGTCCTCTGGGCCCCAAACCACAAGTACAGGACCGGAGAGGTGGTACGTGTGCTCTTTCAGTGCTCCTTAGATGATCCCGATGTGCAGCCAGCGTTGAGAAGCAGTGTCCTAAACTCCAAGGCTTGTGGGAAACTCCCAGAACTGATTGGTAGAGATCCTTTTTGGGGAGAGGGCTGTTGGATGATCGTTACTCCCCTTTTCTACCACTGGTCCTAGAAGACCATGACAGCTCTCACTCTAGGGGGAGCGCCCTTAGTCCAGGCCCGCCTCTCTTGGGGCACAAGGCAGAGCAGGGGCCTGCTGGGTGGTCTGGACTTCTCTGAGACTGTCTGCTGGGTCCAGTGCAGGCCAAGGGCTCAGCTGTATCAGGACGCAGCACTGGCTGGGCTGTGGGGCAACACTGTAGGGGAGGGAGACTGGGCCCACTTGGACTTGCAGAGCACAGTCCCGCCTGGGACATGGTGTTTATTTCCTAGAACTCACCAAAATCTAGCCTCCGGGAGGGGCGCCCCAGCTGGAGACGTCTGCCTTCCTGTTGGCTGCGGGGCTCGCGGAGACAACCCCACTCATGATGGTTCTCCTCACAAGACTGACCTCCCCTAACTCGGAACTGCTGACACTTTACATTTTGTAAACCTATGGCTTCTACATTACTCCTGGCAGTTCATTTTCTCCCAATAACCAACCTGTTCACCAACAAGAACCCCAGAGGCTGTCAGCTCTAGTCTGGGAACTAGGTCAACCGTCCACTGAAACCGAGTTAAAGCAAGAGTGTTGATTCGTCCTCTTTCTCAAACAGGTAGCCAGCGGGGTCTACTCCCATGTCTCCCTCTGAGCTCCTGCTCTGTTCTCCCGCCCCCTCCTCTGTTGAGGCACAGGAAGAAGGGGTAGGTTCACTGGGTTAGGTCCCAACTGTAATTACTGACTTCAGTTTGGGGCACCGAGGAACCCATTAGAAACACCCTGCGCCACACGGGGGCCCTGGGCTAAAAGTCAGAGCTCCACAGCTTTGGGTAGGTGGCTAGGAATGGGCCTCATGTGTGCCGGCAGTTGAGACCTCACTCCCTGGCTCTCAGACACCGTGCTAGATTTGGACACAAAAATGGGCGAGATGCCATGCCTTCCGTAGGGAGCTCAGACGGGGAGGGCAGAGAAGCAGACAAGTGAAATTAGGTTAAGATAAGGACCATAACAGGAGCACACAAAGGCCCCTGACCCCCTCAGGTGGCAGAATGGAGGTGGGCTGCCATCAGAAGCTGTCCTGAGGGAGAAGCGCCTGCCAGAGTCAGCCGGGAACACGGACCAGTGGCAGGAGGCCCCAGGCAGATGGCATGAGTGAAGCCAGGGAGTCCAGAGTGTGGGTGCTATGGGGTGAGGGGTGGGAAGTTGCCAGAACCAGGATCAAGATGACCTTGGCTCTCTTCTGCAGTCCTGTCTCACTGGTGCTTGCAAAACCGCATCTGATGTAATTTTGTTGAAGTCTTAGGAACTCAGGATAGATTTACAGCCAAAATCATTTTTTTTATTACTGACTCAGAAGGAAAAAGGATTTTTCTTTACTGGGCTAATTCACATCTGAGGAGCTGGGGAGAGCTACCACATCAGGTTTAGATTGGTACAGATTTCTCAACACCAGCTCTTCTAGGTGCTGTGTTTCAGTAAATCTAAGATAACACTGATTAGAAGACACTGCTTTATATACCATTAAAGAAGAGAAATGGCTGCAAATTAATTTTAAAATACCACTGATTGATTACAAGATAAATCCTGTTTGGCATGTTAAAATGTTTGAGATTGATGTAGAAAGCAGGGAGTTTCCTTTGCAGGAGCCTCATGCAGACTGGTGTAGACACGGCTTCTGGTGCCTTGCTACATGCCCAGACCGGCTCCTCCAAAACCAGCCTTTGTGCGCTCACCACAGAGCAGGTGCTAGTAGGGGGACTAAGGCCTAGCAAAGTGGAGTGATGGTGCTCAAGGCCCATGATATTAGCAGGAAGCAAGGCCAAGGTTCAGACCCCGGCCAGCATCCTGCATGCTGGCTGAGGCAAGCTACTGCCCCTCTCCCAGGAGGGCAGGCACTCTTGTGCTTAGTCTCAAAGACTCCCAGGCCCATTTACTCCGAGATCACTGACATGGTTCGTGCTTTCACCAAAGTACACAGGTCCCCTGCAAGCAGCACTGTCCACCTTTCCATGTCTGAGTGGCTCTCGCATCACTAAGCTTGGCTCCAAGGACATTACTTGGCAAGTTCTGGGGCCTCTCAGACCATGAAGATGTCTTCAGGTCTGATGCTTGGGGGGCCCTCTGGCCGTGGTGAACCCAGAAATGGTGGGGCACACTGATGCTGTGTTTTGAGCTCCAGGGCAGCTAGGCAAGAACAGAATATAGTGGAAATTTGAATCACAACAGTGGCACTGACTTCAGGGTCTGAAGATGAACCCCTTTAGCAGGTCATGGAATTGAAACATCAACCCCTAAACAAGGATGAAGGGAGCGTCATAACTGACTCTTTCTGGAAAAATGACTCCGCTCCAGGGCAGCCTACACCTGAGAGGTGATGGTCTTTCGACACTGCCCAGGCAGTTCCAGAATTCCTTAGCTGCTTGACTGTGTGTCCTCCACAGTGGTCCCACCCAGGGCTGCCCAGGGCAACCTCTTGCTCAAAGTCTGTTACATCCGGTCTTTAGATTGGTCTGTTTTCAAAAGTTTAAAATACTGTGGGCAAATGATGTAATTTCATAGTATCTTAGGTCCCGGGGATGTACAGAATAATTTTCCTGGTTACTAAGCAGTTATTAATCTATTTTGGATCCTGCATCCTTTTGAAAATCTTTGAAAGCTATGAACTCTTTCCCCAGGAAAAAAAAAAAAAGCACACACCTAATTTTCAGGAATTCAGTGACTGAAGCTTATCTTTGCACGATGTATAGACCCAGGGTAAAGACTCTTTGATTAATAAGGAACCAAGAGGGCTGCCTTCCCTGTTTCAGATTTCAGGAATAATAGAATCCATTTTTAAGGGAACTGGTTGACATTCAACAATTCTAAGAGAGTTTCCAGTGCCTGGACGCAGGGCCCAGGAGTGTCCTGGGTGAAATCCCTACAGTGCTGGAGAAGCACCTGGTAGGTTCCATGACTCTAGAGGGAGGAAGAAGACAAGTTTTGGTATTTCCAGGGGAACCAACATCTTAAAATTTGTTGTTATTTACGATCCAGGAAGAGATGAGTTTCTAGGGCCTGAAGATTAGAGATTCTTTTTGAGTTTCAGAAGGGAAAAGGTTTTCCTAAATTTATTAGCAAAATATAAACTGCTTCCAGCCTCGGTTTCACACGTCTAGATGCTGGTTACCAGAATGCAGGGGAAACATTTTTAACACCAAGGGAGCAGCAGGGGTAGCGTCCTGGGACTCCAGAAAAGGGACCAGTGAGTCTGCTGTTCAAGAAAGGGTTCCAGTCCCGAGGGCTCCCTTGCCACGTCTGGCCAAAGGAGTACAAGGAACACAGAGGAGGACCTGGTTGCCACCTGGGGGCCTAGTTTCCCTGAAGTCACAAAATACAGAGGGAAGGAAGCCCCAAGCCTAAGCAGAGATTCCCGGAGCTCATGACACAGTGGGGGTTTGGGTCAGAGGCTCAGCGAGGTGACCCTGATCCTTGGGAAGGGCGAGCACAGGCAAAGCTTCCTGCTAAAGAATCGAGAGCGGAGGAGCCCTACATTCTAGCTTGAAAGGTGGCAAATGGGCCAGGGATATGAGGGAGGATACCTGGCTCCAGAGACATGGAAGCGAGACGAAGGGCTAACACTGAGGGGCCAGGCTGGGGGTGAGCCCGGCAGCGTGGGAGTCTGGGGAAGATGAGCGGTCAGGAAGCAGAGGTGTAGGGCTGAGGGCACTGGCTTACTCGTCGGTGCCTCAATACCTCTGTGTGGCTGGGCTGTGCTGCTGAACTGCTCCAGGCCGCCTCTCCTCATCCATCAAACGGGATGAGGGTGGAAAGACCTCAGACTTACTGCCAAGACAGTTGGTTCAGTTTCCCAGCAAAAGCCTGAGCAATGGATCTCCACCTAGAGAGGAACAGCAAGGCCTTTTCAGGCCCTTCTCTCAGGTGTCCAACATTTCAGACATTCTGTTTTGCACGCTCCTCAGACTGACACTGATCCTCTTCAGGAAACAGGAAAATTAAGGCACAGAGAGGAACCTTCCCATTACCATGATTTGTGCATTCATTCATTTCATTCATTCAACACACATTTATTAAGCGCCTACAGTGTGCCAGGCCCTGGGGGTACAAAGCTGGGTAATATCCAGCCCCTGCCCTCAGGGAGCGCACAGCCTAGGGGAGGGGCAGGCGTGAACAGGTAAGTCACCTGCACTGAGTGTTGTGGCAGAGGTGTAAACAGAGTGCTGTGGGGCACGACAGAGCGAGCAGGAACTCTTCCTGGGGCAGGCGGGGAAGGCTTCACAGGTCAGTCAATAAATAGAGTGCCCCGGCAGCCCTGCACTTCGCGGGCCCTCACTGAACGGCAGCATCGAGCCACCGAGGCTGGGGTTCGCCAGAGGAAAGGCCTCCCTCTGCTTCCTCAGGGCACCCGTCTGCCCGGGCTGCAGTGATGGGGAGCTGCTCTCCGCTCCAGGGGCAGATGGAAGAGGGCAGCTGCCCAAGAGGCCGAACCCCCAGGGGCCAGGAAAGGAGCTCAGAGACAGAGAACAAATTCTTGCTGTGTCTCCACCCCTAGCCCAGGGCCCTTATGCTCCCGAGAGCATCTCGGAGCTGGTCTGTGAGGTGACTTCCTTTCTTAACACTGTTTAGGAAACTCCAGAGCTCTCTTCTCGTGTGGGTGGGGCACCAGCGCCCCTGAGGGGCCAGGCCCAGCCCCTCGCAGGCACCCCATCAGAGCAGGCCGCCCACAGCAGGCCTCCGGCAGCTGAACCTCTGTTCTCTCGACACTCACAGCCGTCTCACCAGCTCAATGAGCTGCTGAATGTTTTTGTTTTGGTTGGACAGGCCGTTCCTGATGTTTTCTAGCAGGCATCTCTTCAGTTCAAAAATGGCTTCGCTGTACCCCAAGCTCACAGCAGCCATGGGAGGCACTCCGTGCCACAGGCCAGGGATGTGCCAAATGTGCTGCCTCTCAGGGTCACAAAAGGCCAGGTCAGCCAGCGTCCGGATGCCATCGCCCTGTTTCTCCATTTGTGCTGCAGCTCTGCTCACGTCACTGGGCTGATCCAGGAGCTGTCTCCTCTCTCTTGGCTTAGGGCCAGAGGCAGACACGTCATGAAGGTTCTGGTATACAAACTGATAGTTGGGCATGTGCCCCGTTTTTTCCAACCTCAGAAATGCATGCAGAATAGCTGGCGGAATGTCCCTTGTTTCAGCTAAACTGACCACGGTGACATTGCTCAGCCCCATAATCAAAGTGGCCAGGGAAGCCTCCAGCTCAAACCTCTCCCCAGCCGCGGTCAGGGCGCCCCCTATCAAGCCCCCTGAGTCTATCACCAGGATGTGGTCACAGCCCAGGTCCTGGCTGAAGCTCTCGGCCACCGTGATGAGCTGCATAAAGGCCCCTCGAGGACCACAGCCCCTCCCTGTGGCAAACCGCAGCCCAAACATGGTGTTGAGAAGGGTGGACTTGCCCGTGCCTGCCACACCCAGTGCCGACAGGACCACCAGCCGCGACCGTCTCTCCAGGCGGATGTGCAGCTCCTTCAGGAGCCCCGTGACCCAGCGCAGGGGAGTGCTCAGCGTGCTCCCGTCGATCAGCTCCAGGGGGAGCCCTCTCAGCAGCAGCTCCAAGGCCAGGCCTGGGAAGTGGGCAAATCGCCTCTGGCCTGCTGGCAGCTTCCCTGCCTCCACAAGGCAGCTTTCTGCCTCGTAAAACTGTCCCATCTCCCGCAGGAAGTGCTCCACCCCCAGGGGCTCAGGCCAGAGCGCCTCACTGAAGTCCACGGCCCCACAGTGTTTTGGTCTCAGGGTAAGAATTGTCTCCGGAGGCTGTCTCAGCCTTGGCTGGGCCACCCGGGCCAGCCCCCACTCCATCCACCTCAGGAAGTACTGCTTCTCGCCCAGGGAGGGGCTGCTGACACCCGTGATGAACTCCTGCACCCCCCAGGCAGGGTCATGGCCATTCTGCTGCATTCGAAGTTCCAGTAAACGATGCCGCAGCTCAGCCCTGTGCTTCTCAGGAGGGTCCCCAGCCCACTGGACCTGGCAGAGCTCCTTCTCCACCTGGGCCGCCTTTCTCCAAGGATCCCCCTGCAGCCTCAGCTCATCCCTTCGGTAGGCATCCAAGTCTTTGATTTTCCTGGTGATCCGCTCCATCCGGTCTTTCGCTCGCTGACACTCCTCGCAGTCCTCATCGACCTTCAGCCCCAGCTTGCGGGCTGCATTCGCCATTTCCTCCAAAGACAACCTCCTGCAGGGGGACCGGGCCACGTGGGCCACGATGGAGCGGATCCTCCGCACAAAGCTCGCGCTGTCCGTGCTGCTGACCTTCACGAGAACGTGCGAGTGGTCCATCTTCAGCACAGGAATTAACTTGTTTAGGAATCTCAGATTTGTGTTTCGTTTCCCACGGTAGGGACTCAGGATGAAGTAGTATTTCGTGGCCGACCCCTTCATGGAGTACAGCAGTTTGTACTCCTTCTTACTGATGTTGTCAGTCAAGATGAACACCGCTGAGGAGATTTCTGTCAAGAGCTTAAACTGCAGCCAGTGAGACCCAATGTCGCCTCTCAGGTTCAGAAAGGCCACCGGCTCTGGGAAAATGTCCAAGTCTTCCCTGCCACTGGGAAGAAACCAGGAAATTTCCACCAGCCCGTCTGCAATCTCCCGAGGGTTTGTGCCCAAGTTCAGATCTCGATGCCAGAAGCAGTCCCGCTGCCGGTGGCCCGGGCTGAGCACGGCGTTGAGAAGCTGCGACTTGGAGTTGCTGCTGACCTCCATGCGCACAAAGGCAAAGGCGGGCGCCCGGAACAGGACCACGCTGTCTTCTCTGAAGCTGCCCACCCCCCTGGGGGGCTGTGACCACCAGGTCCGCACAATGCCCCTCATGGCCCACAGCAGAAACGTGTGGTAGTGGTTCTCTGAGTCGGGCAAAATGAGAGGGAGTGCAAACTGGCAAAGGGACATCTTTACCACGATTTCTTGTTGCAGGAAACTATCGGAGGAAAGCAGAAGGGCACAGAGAAGATCCAAGGGGTTCACAGGTGTGTCGGGGGTTGGCAGCTCAGAGAAGGAATAGATGTCCGCAGAGATGTCATCAGCTGTGTCCCAGTAAATAATCTCCTCTTCCATCTGGCTCTCTTTCTCCACAGGCCTGGCATCTGGGGGCACGTCCAGCACCATGGTAGTGTTCCTAGCTTCAGCATTGAGGGCCTGCAGCTTCCTGAGGAAATTCCAGGGCAAGTCTTTGGGAACCTGAGGAGCCCAGTTCTTCATGCTGTCACTACTAATCTGCAGGGAGTCCTGGAGGCTGAGTTTCTGGAGCTGGTAAGTTTCTAGTCCCAAAAGCGACAGCATTTCTTGCAGTCTGCTCCTCTCCACTGTGGAGAGAAATGAAGACATAAGTGCTCACCCTGCGTGTCAAGGGCTCAGGTTAGAGGTGGGGAGGGAGAGCCAGCATGGGGGTTGGGAGATGGCCTCCTTCAAAGAGCAGGATATGGATATGCCTAGGCCCACCAGAGCCCAAGAAAGAGGTAAAATCACACCACCCAAGGCCCAAATGTAACCAGATACGTGTGATATTAGAGAGGAAATGTGACACTCAGGGGCGACATTAAGAACTGGAAGATTTCATGTCAAAGTCTACATGTCTGGTTTCTCTTCAAACCTGTAAGATCTAGCAACACAAGTCCAAATTTAATTGGCTAGAGTGAGCAGCTATGCACCCTCAATGTGGAACGCAGGCCCCGTTCTTCCAACACTCCCCTACTCCAAGATACTCCTGTGCTTCTGGCCCCACACTCCAGGCCCAGCAACAGGTTCCCTCGTCCTGACCCCACACTCTGGGCCCAGCAGTGGGTTCCCTCGTCCTGACCCCACAGTCCAGGCCCAGCAGTGGGTTCCCCCATCCTGACCCCACACTCCAGGCCCAGCAACAGGTTCCCTCGTCCTGACCCCACACTCTGGGCCCAGCAGTGGGTTCCCTCGTCCTGACCCCACAGTCCAGGCCCAGCAGTGGGTTCCCTCATCCTGACCCCACACTCCAGGCCCAGCAACAGGTTCCCTCGTCCTGACCCCACACTCTGGGCCCAGCAGTGGGTTCCCTCGTCCTGACCCCACAGTCCAGGCCCAGCAGTGGGTTCCCTCATCCTGACCCCACACTCTGGGACCCCAGTGGGTTCCCTCACAATGTCACCAGGAATTTCCCACAGCGGACACAATCACTGATTCACTCTGATTTTCTAGTTAATGTTTTTTTCTCTTTACAAATAAGTTGGAGAATTTTTAAAGGAAACAGGGAGTTACTACTAAGTATAGAGTGACAGAAATCATAGCTAAACAACCATCTTGCAAATCTGAAGCCAATAAGATGGTTTTAAGTTTTTACTGTATTAAAATATTTGGTAGAGATGATCATAAGTCTGCAATTATTTGTTCAGATCTTCAAATATCACTGAAAACCATATGAATTCTCACAAGCACTAGATGCTGAGAACAGTAATGCCCCTCCAACAGTTTTACCCACCACCCCTTTCTTGGCCACGGCATCTGACCAATTTTCATACTGCATATGATTAGTACATTTTAAATGTTAAATAAATTAACAAACTAAATAAATACAAATCCTGCTGAACTCCAGGATTTTCTCATTCCTTTCTCAAAAGAAGGAGCGACACTGGTGATGTTTCCTTAGCTGCTCAGATAACCAGCAAGAGGAAGCACAGGTGGCCAGCCCTCTGCTTGAGTCCCAAGAAGTCACAGGACGGGCTCAGGACCACTCCTGGGTGACCAGCAGGCTCAAAACACTGGGACTCAGGTGTCTCACTCCCCAGTAGGGGTCCACCTGCTACCTAATGTCTCTCTTCAGGAACCCCTCCTTCCCCAGGGGCTCAGAGGGCTCTACGCGCAGAGGGGCTTTGGCATCGCCCCAGAGAGAACGAGCGCTGGTGAACTTGTTGCAGAAACGAAAGAACTGTGTGGGGAGAGACACACTGTAGTAGAAATCCTTCACGGGTGCTACTCAGGTTTCTGAGTTTTGCCTGAATGAAACCAGGAACATTGTGTTTCTTATCCAGACATGGAACAACCGTTTTGATTTTTTAAGCGGTGTGGTAGTTAAGTGCGACAGGAAAAAGCCAGAGTAAACAAACCTATTTATATATATATCCATGCCCAGTGCGTGACCCTTGGCAGATCTGTAAATGCAACCACTGGATCAGACGAATGGTTCTCAAACCTGGCTGTGCTTTAGAATCACTTTGGGAACTTGTTAAAAATAAGATTCCTGGGCTTCCCCTCTCTGGCTGCTAACTCACGATGTCACTCTACATGGGAACAGCTCCCCGGGGGGTGTTCTTCTGGCCATATTATTAATGGCACATAAACAGTTAATGGGCTAGGGGTGACTTGGATGTAGTCAGGTGTGGGAACCACCAGTCTAGATGATGTCCTTCAAAAGGACAGGAAGCTAGAGCAGAGAAAAGAAACAGAGAGAAAACGCATACCTGCTGGAAAGTCACCGTCTTGAGCCTCATTCGTACCATCTAAAAAAGCAAAGGAAAATGAAGTGTCAATCCAATCAGGTGCCCTGGATTGACACAAATTAATTTAAGCTAAACTCAGAAGGCTCTCTCTTTCTTACTAAGACAGCAACTTCTCCCAGTTGTTCGAAATATAAAATCCCAGTTCTTTTTCTTTTTTTATTAACTTCATTTTTTTTTCCTGCTTTTTCTCCCAACCGCCCCAGTACATAGTTGCATATTTTAGTTGTGGGTCCTTCTACTTGTGGCACGTGGGACGCCACCTTAGCATGGCCTGACAAGTGGTGCCATGTCCGCGCCTAGGATCCGAACCAGCGAAACCCTGGGCCGCTGAAGCGGAGCGCACGAACTTAACCACTTGGCCACGGGGCCGGCCCCCCAGCTATTTTTCACTTTACCCATTCCCTCTCTCTTTCCCCAGTCCAATCTGTTGCCAAATCCTGTAGTTTCTACCTCCATAATGAAACTCGCAATCATCTCCTTCCATTTCTCTCCATTCCAAATCTGGAAGAAAAAAACACACACACATTTAGTTTTATCAGCAAGTTAGGACCTTTCTACCAAAAAGTTTAAGTGAGGATGTGGTGGCTAATGGTTATCTTTAGTGCTATTATTGGCTTCAGTTTTTCCTATGTAAATTTCATTTTTTTTTTCAACCCAAAATATGACACAAAGTAGGAACAGCTAAACACAAGACAGTGATTTGCTCTAGGATATAGTCTTAGAGAATTTACTAAACTTTGTGAAAATAAAATATAAATAACTTCATGAAACTTACATAGGTTAATCTTTGATTTTAGAAACTATTTAAAATATAAGTTGATATAAATTCCTTGGCTCAATTTCAAGATTACTTCCTATGAACATTATTTGTATTCTGCCATCAGTTTTTGTAATCACTCATAATGATGCACATATATGGGGGGAGTGGGGAAGAGTTATAACCTACAAGTAAACTGTTATCTGTCCAAAGTCTCTAACATCATGATATGTCCATCAATACTAATATGTTACAGAATGTATTTAATTTAGTGCTATTCAGATATTTGCATTGGGGAAAAAGACCTTAAAACTCTATAGATGTGCTTACAAATGTGGGACGGTGGGAGCAAGACTTCTATGTGCATATTTTTATTGTTTTGACTTCTGATGTAAGTAAAAGTATCACCTATTCTAAAATTAAAATTGTATTTTTAAAGGTTTATGAATCAAGACTAGACTCTGACATTTTCAGATTTATTAATTCTTTCATGATTTCCATATAATCAGGTAAGTAAATCTGACATTTCAGACAGTCGTCTTTGATGTCTCTGGGAGACAGACATGAAGAGTAGGAATGAGGTAAACAGTAGAAAAGGGAGGGGACTCAGCAAGCAGGGGAGCATCAGAGAAGACACAGATGGTTCACATAGATCAAACCAAAATGCTAAGCAGTCTAAAGATATTTTATTCAAAGAGGAGAAAAGACATCAGCATTCTTCCAACAGATCCAAAATGCCATATGAGAAGACACCACGGTTGAAGAAGAGAACAGGAAAGTTAGAGAAGCCTGGGGTGGGGTTGAGGGGGCTCTAGGAGAGCAGTTTTGAGCTGAAATCAAGGAGGAAGCTTCAGACCCAGAAAAGACAGGACCTTGCTTTGTTAGGCATGGGAAACAGCTCTGATTTGGACCAGAGAGATAACAAGTAGGTGAAGGCAAAGGTGCTCAAAGTGGCCAAAGGGTCGGGCTATCAAACTGAGGAAACCACTGATGAAGGGTGGGAGAGCCTAATGCTCCGCAGGCAGAGAACGCTGGAAGCCAAGATAAACATCGGTCATCAGCAGACCACAGAAGAGGTAGGAGAGGAGGCAGCAGGGCTTCAGGCAAGGACACAAGTCAGCAGCAAATATAGGGGCCACAAGGGCTAGGCACTGTGGGCCAAGGTCTCCACCTCCGCTATACTTCAGCTGGACAGGAAATAATTAGGATGGGACAGCTAAGCTCAAATGGGGCCGAGTGTGGGCCAGGTCCTACCACTGAAATGAGCTCTACACGGGGCAATTAAAACCATTCTTATCCATCAAATTGAATGACTTGTTCCCCTAATTATTATAATATCCAGTACTCATGCTATAGATCGTTTCACCAAATTTTGGAATACTTGTTATTGGGCAGTAAATGGACATTTAAAACACAATTTGACCCCTTACGGCTGTTAGTGTTAAGAATGAGCTATGGATACCTACATGCAAAAGAATGAAATTGAACTCCTACCTCACACCATATATAAAAATTAACTCAAAATGTGTCAATGACCTAAATATAGGAGCTAAAACTACACAACTCTTAGAAGAAGACATGGGCGTAAGTCTCCATAACCTTGAATTTGGCAATGGGGATTCTTAGGTATGACACCAAGAGCAGAGGCAACAAAAGAAAAAACAGATAAACTAGACCTCATCAAAATAAAAATTTTGAGTGGTATCAAAGAACATTATCAAGAAAATGAAAAGAGAACCTACAGAATGGGAAAAAGTAGGTGCAAATCACATGTGATTAAGGTCTAGAATGTAAAATACACAAACAACTCTTACAACTTCACAACAAAAAAGACAAACAACTTGATTAAAAAATGGGCAAAGGACTTGAACAGACATTTCTCCAAAAAAGATATACAAAACAAGAACGTGAAAAGATGCTCAACATTACTAGTCACTAGAGAAATGCTAATCAAAACTCCAATGAGATACCACTTCACACCTGCTAGGACGGTGATTTAAAAAAAAAACAAAACAGAAAATAACAAGTGTTGACAAGGATGGGGAAAAACTGGAAACCTCGTACATTTCTGGTGGGATTGTAAATGGTGCAGCTGCTGTGGAAAACAGTTTGGCTGATCCTCTAAAAGTTAAACATAGAATTGCCATTTGACTCAGCAATTCCACTCCTAGGTATATACCCCAAAGAACTCAAAGCAGGGACTCAAACAAGTACATGTACATGCACGTTCACAGCAGCACAATAGCCAAAAGGTGGAAACAACGCAGATGTCCACCAATGGATGAATGGATAAACAAAATGTGGCTATCCATAGAATGGAATATTATTCACTCGCAAAAACAAACAATATGGATTAACCCCAAAACATTTTGCTAGATCAAAGAAACTAAACACAAAAGGGCACATACTGTATGGTTCCATTTATAGGAAATATACAGAATAAACAAACAGAGACTTAGCATAGATTGGTGGTTGCTATGGGGGCTGGGAGGAGGGAGAGAGAAGGAGAAAATGCTTAATGGGTATAGTTTTACTTTCGAGTGATGGAAATGTCTTGGAACTAAATAGATAAGAAGTACAACTTTGTGAATACACTAAATGCCACAGAATTACTCACTTTAAAGTGGTTTTTTTCTCCAATGTTTTATTCCTTTTAAAAAAAAACCTTTTTTAATACATATAAAATTTACTATCTTAACCATGTTTAAGTGTACAGTTCAGTGGTGTTAAATATATTCACACAGTTGTGCAGACATCACCACCATCCATCCCCATGACTCTATTCATCTTGTAAATATGAAATTCTTTACCTATTCAACAATAACTTCCCATTCTTCTCTCCCCTCAGCCCCTGGCAACCACCATTATACTTTCTATCATTTTGACTACTCTAAGTACCTCATATAAGTGGACTCATACAGGGTTTGTCTTTTTGTGACAGACTTAGCATAGTGTTCTCAAGATTCATCCATGCTGTAGCATACTGCAGAATTTCCTTCCTTTTAAAGGCTAAATAATATTCCGTTGTATGTATATACCACGTTTGGTAATCTATTCATCAGTTAATGGACACTTGAGTTGCTTCCATGTTTTAGCTACTGTGAATAATGCTGCTATGAACGTGGGTGTACAAATACCTCTTCGAGACCTTGCCTTCGATTCTTTTGAGTATATACCCAGAAATGGAGTTGCAGGATCATATGGTAATTCTATTTTTAATTTTTTGAAGAACCTCCATACTGTTTTCCACACTGGCTTCACCATTTTACATTTCCACCAACAATGCACAAGGGTTCCAATTTCTCCACATCCTCACCAACACTTTTTCTCTTCTGTCTTTTTGATAGTAGCCATCCTAGTGGATGTGAGGTAGTATCTTATTGTAGTTCTGATTTGCATTTCCCTAATGATTAGTGATGTTGAGCATCTTTTCATGTGCTTATTGTCCACCTGTATATCTTCTTTGGAGAACTGTCTGTTTGAGTCCTTTGCCCATTTTTGAATCGTGTTGTTTTTTTGGTGTTGAGTTTTAGGAGCTCTCTATATTCTGATATTTTTTCTTTTGTTGCCTGAGCCTTTGGTGTCGTATCCAAGAAATTATTGCCAAATCCAAATTTGTGAAGCTTTTGTCCAATGTTTTCTTCCAAGATCAAGTTATATGTCTTAAATTTATGATTACATTGATCCCTTTTGAGTTAATTTTTATATACAGTGGTAGGTAAGGGTCCAACTTCACTCTTTTGCACCTGAATATCCAGTTTCCCCAGCAACGTTTGTTGAAAAGACTGTACTTTACCCATTGAATGGTCTTGACACCCTTGTCAAAAATCATTTGACTGTACATGTGACAGTTTATTTCTGGGCTCTCTTTGTCTATATGTCTCTATCCAATACCACATTGTTTTGATTACCATAGATTTGTAGTAGGTCTTGAAATCAGGAAGTATGAGACCTCTGGTTTTGTTCTTCAATTTTGAAATAGTTTTCAAGATTGGCTATTCACTGTCCCTTGAGATTCCATATGAATTTTAGGATGAGTTTTTCTACTTCTGCAAAAAATGTCATTGGGTATTTGATAGGGATTGCATTGAATCTGTAGACAGCTTTGGGTAATACTGACATTTTAACAATATTAAGTGTTCCAATCCATGAACATGGAATGTGTTTCATTTATTTACGTGTTCTTTAAAAACTGTTTTGTAATTTTATTGTACAAGTATTTCACCTCCTTGGTTAAGTTAATTCTTAAGTATTTTATTCTTTTTGGTACTATTATAAATGGAATTGTTTTTCTAATTTCCTTTTCGGGTTTTTCTTTCTTAGTGTATAGAAATGCAACTGATTTTTGTGTGCTGGCCTTGTATCCTGCTGCTTTGCTAAACTCATTTATTAGTTCTAACAGCCTTTTTGTGGATCTTTAGGATTTTCTACATATAAGATCACATCATCTGCAAACAGAAATAATTTTACTTCTTCTTTTCCAATTTGGATGCCTTTTATTTCTTCTTGTTGCCTAATTACTCTGGCTAGAATGTCTAGTTCTATGTTGAATAGAAGTGGTGAAAGTGGGCACCCCTGCCTTGTTACTGATCTTAGAGGAAAAGCTTTCAGTCTTTCACCATTTAGTATTACGTTTGCTGTGGGTTGTTGATATATGGCATTTATTATGTGGAGGTACTTTCCATCTTTTCCTATTTTAAAGAGTGTTTTTATCATGAAAGGGCATTAAATTTTATCAAATGCTTTTTCTGCATCAATTGAGATGATCATGTGGTTTCTTTCCTTCATTTTGTTGAGGTAGTATATTACTTTGATTTTCTTATGTTGAACCATCCTTGAATTCCAGGAATAAATCTGACTTGGTCATGGTATATTGTCCTTTTAATATGCTGCTGAATTCTGTTTGCTGGTGTTTTGTTGAGGATTTTTGCATCAATGTTCATAAAGGATATGGTTCTGTAGTTTTCTTTTCTTGTAGTGTCTTTATCTGGCTTTGGTTTCAGGGTTATGCTGGCCTCAAGAATGAGTTAGGAAGAGTTCCCTCCTCTTCAATTTTTGGAAAAGTTTGAGAAGGACTAGTATTAGTTCTTTAAATGTTTGGTAGAATTCATCTGTAAAGCCATGAGGACCAGGGCTTTTCTTTGTTGGGAGATTTTTTAATTATTGATTCAGTCTCCTTACTAGTTATAGGTCTATTTGGATTTCTAATTCTTTATGATTCAGTCTTGGTAGGTTTTGTGTTTCCAGGACCTTGTCCGTTTTGTCTAGGTTACCCAATTTTTTGGCGTACAATTGTTCACACTACTTTCTTATAATCCTTTTTATTTCTGCAGAATAGGTAGTAATGTCCCCACTTTCATTTCTGATTTTAGTAATTTGAGTCCTTTCTTTTCTTCCTAGTCCATCTAGATAAGCTTTGTCAACTTTGTTGATCTTACTGAAGAACCAACTTTTGGTTTCAGTGATTTTCTCTATTGCTTTTCTATTCTCTATTTCATTGATTTGTACACTAATCTGTATTATTTCTCTCCTTTTGCTAGCTTTGGGTTTAGTTTGTTCTTTTTTTCCTAGTCCCAAGTTGTAAAGTTAGGTTGTTGATATGAGATGTTTCCTGTTTTTAATGTAAGCATTTAGAGCTATACATTTCCCCCTTAACGCTGCTTTCACTGCATCTCATATGTTTGGTATGTTATGTTTCTGTTTTCATTTGTCTCTAAGTATTTTCTAATTTCCTTGTGATTCCTCTTCAAAAACAATTTTGTGAGCTTTTTAGTTTTCTTTATGTCATTGATTTCTAATTTCAACCCATTGTTGCCAGAGAAGACACTTTGTCTTATATTTATCTTTTTAAATCTATTGAAACTTAACTTGTGGCCCTATATATGATTTATACTGGAAAATGCCACATGTGTACTTGAGAAGAATGTGTATGTTGCTGTTGTTGGGTGGAGTGTTCTTTACATGTCTGTTAGATCTAGTTGGTTTACTGTGTTGTTTAAATCCTCTATTTCCTTACTTATCTTCTGTCCGGTTGTTCTATCCATTATTGTGAGCAGGGTATTGAAGTCTCCAACTCTAACTGTAGAACTGTCAATTTCTCCCTTCAATTCTGTCAGTTTTTGCTTCAAATATTTTGATGGTCTTCCATTAGGTGCATAAATGTTTATAATTGTTATGTTTTCTTGCTGTATTCAGCATTTTACTAATATGTAATGTCCTTCTTTGTCTCTTATACCTTTTGTGATTTAGAGCCTATTTTGTCTTTTATTGGTATAGCCACTCTGGTCTCCATTGGTTACTATTTGCATGGAATATCTTTTTCCATCCTTTCACTTCCAAATGGTTTAATGTTTCTTGATCTTAAGTGAGTCTCTTGTAGACAGCATATAGTTGGATCATGTGTTTTTATCCATTCTGCCAATCTGTCCTATAATTGTAGTGTTTATCCACTTAAATTGAAAGAATTATAGACAAGGAGGAACTTACTTCTGTCACTGTGCTTTCTGTGATATCACTTTTTTGTCCTTTATTTCCTGCATTCCTATCTTCTTTTGTGTTTAATTGATTTTTGTAGTGAAATGTTTAAATTCCTTCTTAATTTCCTTTTGTGTATATTGTATACCTATTTGCCTTGTGGTTGCCATGGGGATTACATTTAACATCCTAAAGTTTTAACACTCTATTTTGAATTTATAGCAGCTTAACTTCAATAACATACAAAAATTCTGCTCCTTTACACTCTGTCCCTACCCCCTTTTTGGTTGTGATGTCGCAAAATTACATCTTTATACAATGTGTGCCCCAAAACATAAACTAATAATTCTTTAAAATGCATTAGTCTCCTAAATTATGTAGAAAACAAGAGTTGGAATTACAAACCAAAGTTACAGTAATACCAACTGTCACATTATTTATTTTTCTTAAGTGTATTAGTTTCATAAATCATGTAGAAAACAAAAATAACAGCTACAAACTTGTTCTACTAATGCTAGTTATTATAATTGTCCATGTATTTACTCTTATTAAGATTGCTATTTCTCCATACAGCTTCAAGTTACTGTCCACTGTCCTTTCATTTGATCCTGCAGGACTCCCAGGAGCATTTCTTGCAGGACAGGTCTAGTGATCAGGAAATCCCTCAGGTTTTGTTTATCTAGGAATGTCTTGATTTCTCCCTCACTTTTAAAGGACAATTTTGCTGGATTTAGAATTCTTGGTTGACAGTTTTCTTCTTTTAGCATTTTGAATATATCTGCCCACTATCATCTGACCTCCAAAGTTTCTGATGAGAAATCTGCAGAAAATCTCTTTGAGGATCACTTGTATGTGATGACTGCCTTCTCTCTTGCTTGTTTCAAGATTTGCCCTTGGGCTTAGGCTTTTGAAAGTTTAATGATCATGTGTCTCAGTGTGGGTCTCTTTGAATTCATCTTCCTTGGGATCACTGAGCTTCATGGATGTTTATGTTCATGTCTCTCTTCAAATTTGGGAAGTTTTCAGCCATTATTTCTTCTAATATTCTCTCTGCCCCTTTTTCTCTCTCTTCTCCTTCTGGGACTCCCACAATGCATATCTTGGTCCTTTTGATGGTATCCCATAGGTCTCTTAGGCTCTATTTACATTTCTTCAATCTTTTCTCTTTCTGTTCCTCAACCTTGATAGTTTCCATTGTCCTATCTTCAAGTTCTCTGATTCATTGTTCTGCCCACTCAAATCTGCCTTTAAATCCTTCTAGTGATTTTTTTCATTTCGGTTATTGTACTTGTCAGTTCCAGAATTTTGTTTTGGTTTCTTGTTAGGTTTTCTATCTCTTCATTGATATTTCCATTTTGTTCACACATTATTTTCTTGACTTTGTCCATATCTTCCTTTAGTTCTTTCAGCATCTTTAAGACCATCATTTTAATGTCTTTGTCTAATACCTGTTCCAGTAAGTCTTTTTTCAGGGACAGATTCTGTTGTATTATTTATTTTCCTTTGAATGGGCCATGCTCTCCTCTTTCTTTGTGTGCCTTGTGATTTTTTCTTGAACACGGACATTTGAATCTAATAATGTGGTAACTTTGGAAATCAGATTCTCTCCCTTCCTCAGGGTTTGCTGTCTTTTGTTATTCTTTTAGTTTTTTTGATTGTTAGAGGCTGTCTCTGTGCTAAGGATCAGCCTGAGACATAAACTTAAGGTCTTCTCAGGTCTTTTCTGAGCCTTTTTCTGGGCATGCATAGTCACTTTCTAATTTTCCCTGTTACAGGCAGTTGTTTTTGAATGTCCTAGTCTTTAATGTCTGGCTCCCAAAAGGGAAAAAGCCATAAGTTAACAGGGGAAGAGTGTTGGTCTTTTAAATCCCTTGGAAGTCATTTCGGCTGGAGGAGGAGGAGGGAAGTACAACAATGAGGGGAGGTGTAACAACAGTGGCTGCCCCACTCTTTGTTTGCACCTCTGTGCTCAGAAGCAGCAATCAGCAATGAGAGCACATCCCCAGTACTTGGAAGTCAGGGTTCTTTTTGCCTGCCCTGGCTCCTGCAAGCTTCTCCAGGATCATGTGCACAGCTGCTGCCACTTGGCTAGGAATAAGAGATGGGTAGTTGCTACTGTGCTAAGAGCTAAAATTGACCAAAATTAACTGCAATTTACCCTCCAGGTCTTCCCCTGGAAGCTGCAAGCCTTCAACAGACTCCAGAGTTCCAAAATGATCCCATCAGATAGATTCTGCTGGTGCAATGGTTGTCCAGGTGGGGAGAGGGATTCCTGGTGCTTCCTGCTCCATCATCTTCCCAGAAGCCTCTTAAATGGTTTAAAAAAATTTTTTTTAAATGAGCTATGAAGTATACTCCTCAGACTTGAGATAAGGTAAATAAATTCTATAGGATGATTATATAAAGCACAAACCAGGCAAAACTAATCTGTGCTTGTAGAAGTTAGGAGAGTGTTAACTCCTGGCAAAGGATAGGGAAAGTGATTAGAAGCAGGGCTTCTGGGGTGATGGTTTTGTGTGGCTTCTTCATCTGATGCTGGTTAACATAGGTCAGTTCATGTTTGTGAAAATTTATCGAGCTTGTAATATGGGAACTTTTCCATTTGTATATTATACTTCAGTACAAGTTTTTCTTTAATCCTATAGTTTGAAGAGCTTGCTTTAAGTCTTAAAAATAAAATATATGCAGAAGAGGAATTCACATACCTCAGGAAGAAAATTTGTTAAAATAATTAGAGGAGGCTTATTCACTGAAGAGATACATAGAGATGGAACTTTGGGGAAGGACCAGAGTGTCTCTGAGGCTCAGTTTCCTCAAATGAAACAAAAGACCAATAATAACTATCTTACAAGGTGGTTATAAAAACTAAATAAGACAACCCACCTCACAGTAGGCATCTGGTAAGGTAATTTCTTTTCCTCAGCCCACCCCCAAGCTTTCTTTCCTGTTTTCCTAGAGCAACACTCTCCAACAGAACTTCCTGTGATGAAGGAAATGTTCTCTATCTGCACTGTTCAATACGTAGCCACTAGCTACATGGTGGCTGAGCATTTAAAATATGGCTAGTGCAGCTAAGGAACTAAACGTTTAATTCTGTGTAATTTTAAATTGTGTGCCTAGTGGCTACTGTCCTGAAAAGCATGATTCTAGATCTTGAGAAACTGAAGGACTTTGGGCAATTACTGATTGATCCCAACTTTGCTGTAAGACTTGACTGACTAGCCATTAATTTCCATGGTGCCTACCTTCTAGAATTTAAGTTCCATTAAGATAAGGATTTTTGGCCATTTCATCTGTTATTGTTTACTAGATTCACAATGCCAGCACATAGTAAGTGGTCAATAAATATTTGTTTGATTGAATAAAATAAAACAAAATTTGACTAACCCTAACTTATTTGCATATTATTGTGGGGTTATTTTTGCATAACACTATTAATATCCAATAGGACACATTCATTTTGAGAAGGACCAAATTAAAGATAGATCTAAAATGAGTTACTAAGAGAAATTAAGATGTCTACAGTGTGGCCACCACATCTTAAAGTTGAAGTCATGAGGGGCAGCTGCAGCCCCACTGCGCAACTCCCAAGAAAGAAAAACCAGCTTATGTGGAGGACCATCACCAGAAAGACCACAAGCCCCAGTCTGCCCAGGACATTCCCAATTTATACCTGTTGTCCCAACAAAAGACATCTTTCACTCTCAGAAGTGCCCAGTTTAGAAACTAGACAGTCACTGTAAACATGACTCAGGGTGGCAGTTATGACATGCTCACACTGGAATCATGTGTTCCTAGTAAAATGTGTAATAATCATCTGTTTAAAATTGAATCCTATTTTGAATGTATGACGGAAGCTTAAAAGACCTTTAGATGGAATCTTCTTGTAAAAAAAACCAAAGGCCTTATGCTTATTTATTTTTGAGGTCCGGGATCCCCAGCCCAGGGCGGTGCTAGAAACCCAAAGGGGTAGAAGAAACATATCTGCTTCACAGTGGGCCCAAGCCCAACCTTACCTGCAATGGCCACAGCTGTTCGTCTCTCAGATGCTTTTATTTCTGGGGCCACTTCTCCCAAATCTGAATGTCTGAAACAATTTCAGAAGAAAATTATAATTAAAATAAATACCACTTTCACCTATCAAATTGGCTGCATATCAAAATCTCTTGGGGAGCTTTTAAAAACCACAAATCCTGGTCACACCCCAGATCCTTGAAAGCAGAATATCGGAGCCAGGCCTGGCCATCACTGCTTTTAAAAGTGCCCTCCGTGATTCTAATGTGCAGCCACAGTTGAGAAACACTGGTCAAAACAACACCAGCACTCTCAAAAACTGTGGGCGAGAGCATAAATACAGCCATTCAGAAAGACATAAAAATATACATACCCTTTGACCAGTAATTCCACTTCTATCCTAAGGAAATAATTAAGATTTAGTTACAAGGATGTTGATGCCAGCTTTATATATAATAGCGAAAAATTGGACGCCTGTTAAAATCAAAGTCCAACAGCAGGGAATTATGGTACAGTCTTATTGTGCAACCATTACAAAATATTCTATGGATCTCATTTTGTGGACAAAAAGATGTTGGATGATATGTTACAGAATGATGTTAATATGTTCCTTAGTGGAGGGAAAATTTAGATTAAAGAACAGTATGTATAATGTGATTACAATTTAATAAAATTGTGCATATTTATCTACAGGTGTATAAAGGGAGATCTAGAAGGATGTTCATCAAAAGTTAATAGTGTGGCCAGGAAGGGATGAACCTGAATTCTTTTAAGTACGTTTGATAAGTATAGTCCATTTAAGAATAAACTGTTTTAGGTATCTCACAGGAACGAGTAAATGTGGTGATCTGGCAGGAACCAGAGGTCCACTGTTGAAGAAAGGGCATACAAATCAGGAATGGAGGATGTCAGAGAAGGAACTTGCGGAGGGACACTGCATCGGAAGTACCAGTGTGAACTCGTGATCCTTCCATGCATGCTGGTGTGCATGTGTGTATGCACACTTGTGTGTGCATGCATGTATTTCCTGGCTACGGCCCCTGAAGGGCTGAGAAGCAAAGACACTCTCATAGCAATGAGCACACCGAGCACCCTTTAATGTCATTCCATGCGAAAGATAACAGGTCTCCTTGGAGAAACGGCTGACTCTGGAGCTGGGGCAGGGAAAGAATAAGATGAACCTGAGCATCTTATTTCAGAAAATAAGGAAGTGCTCCAAAAAGGGATGGGGCATGTCACAGGACACAGGAGCCAGCTTGAAGGGGCTCCCACTGCCAAGTTTGGGATAATTTGAGCATGAATATAATTAAATATAGTAATTAATTAAAAACAATCGAAAAATAGGAATTAATGAGTCCATATAGATAATAAATAGATAAACAAATGGGAGAGGAAGAAAGAGGGCTCTTGCTTACAACAGAACGCTAATGTGGAGGGGTGCTGCAGTTGGAATAGCATCACTTTGCAACCATCTTAGTCAAGCTTGGCTCAAGGAAGAAACATCAAGGAATGCCAGCTCCTGGAGGAAAATGTTGATGAAGTGCAAGATATGTCTCAAAATGTCTCCTCACAGACTGCTTATTAGGTGCCAGGGAGAAAAAACCTAGTACTGGGGCCGGCCCGTGGCCGAGTGGTTAAGTTCGTGCACTCTGCTTTGGCAGCCCAGGGTTTTGTTGGTTCGGATCCTGGGTGCGGACATGGCACTGCTCATCAAGCCATGCTGAGGCAGCATCCCACATAGCACAACCAGAGGCACTCACAACTAGAATATACAACCATGTAGTGGGGGGCTTTGGGGAGAAGGAAAACAAAAGATTGGTAACAGTTGTTAGCTCAGGTGCCGATCTTTATAAAACAAACAAAAAACCTAGTACTTATACGTGACTGGGTGATCAAAGCCAGTGACAATGGGGACAGATGACCATTGTGTGCCCCCAGCTGTAGTACCCTGAGAAAGGACACAATGTAACCTATGCAGTATTCTGGCTGAGAACGTAGAACTCTAAAGTAATCATGTGGACAAACCCAAAATAAAGCGTTATGCCAGAGGGGGAGAACTGTATTATCCCAAAGTATGGATGTCATAAAAGACAAAACGATTGAGGAAATGTTCCAGATTAAGAGACATGAAAACAAAATGCAATACTTAATCCTAGACTGGATCCTAAACTAGAAGGAGAAATTTTGGGGTCCACTGACAAAAGTGAAATACGGGTGCTATCAATGTTAAATTTACTGACGTTGATAACTACTGTAGTTATGAAAGAGAATATCTCTGTTCTTAGGAAATAGACACTGAAGAATTTAGGCATAAAGGGTGATGATGTATGCAACTTATTCTGTAATAGTTAAGAAAAAAATTACATGTGTGCATTTTTACGTGTATGTGTGTGTATACAAGAGAGAAAGAAGAATAAATGAGAATGGTAAATGAGCTAAAATGTTAAGAATAGGAGACTGGATAAGGGGCCTTTTTATTTTTGTAATTTATCTCTAAGAAATAATTTCCAAGTAAAAAGTTTAAAAAGTTAATAGTTTTCTATTTTTAGATAAAATTTAAACAAATTTCTGGCTAGTGTGATAGTTTATTTTGTCTTATTTGAATTTTTTCAATAGAAGAAGCATGTATTGATTTAATAAAACCAAAAGAGCTATTAAAAGGATGGTGAGTGGGGGGTCATGGCCAGAATAATATGTGGGTGCCCCAAGAAGACTCGATAATCAGGTAGGTGCCCTTCAAACCGACGTTCTTCCAATAACATACTTAAACTAGCTTGTGGCAGGCCCCCTCAGAGACAAGCGATCTCATTCCACTTAATTCATCAGCAAGACAAACACTGTGTTCATCAAATCCACCTCCCAGAGGAAGTATCAGGACCCGTGCTTGTTATTCCAGCATGTTCCTTGGGGGGTCTCTTCCTCTGCTCTCTCTGAGGAGAGTTCCAATAACTAGAGTGGTCACTGCATTCATGGCTGTTTTGGCCTCTTTATAGTGCAGAGCACTAAGCAACTCTCTGACTTAGCTTGACACTGATATTGATAAAAATGGAAATTTTCATCACCTTCTCTTCACTTTTCTGCAAAGAACATATGTTGCTTTTGTAATAAGGAAAAAAGTAACCTTAAAAAAAAGAAAACAACAAGTCAGTTAAAAGTAGTTCCCCAGAGAGGAAGAAGCAGGCCTGGCCGGGCACCAGCCATGGGCACCATGCCTGCGACCCCAGGCAGGCAGGGGCCGGAGGACAGGAATTTACGGCCCAGGGCATTGCCAGTCCTCTTCCCACTGCACACGGGCTCTCAGGACACACTCTGCAGGTAGTTCCCAGGACAGGAGCTTAACTTCAACCCTTTCTTCCCATGCAAGAAAGCAGGGAACAAGGGTGACATTATCACAGGACGACCTTGAGTTTGTGCTAATTTATAAAAATATAAATAGAATTCTGTACTTTATTCTTGTCAACAAACTTCACACCTGATTGAGTCCCTGTGCTGTAAACTGAAGGCAGTGCCAAGCTTTGAGGAGAGAACAGCAACAGAATCTCACCTTTGTCCGGTGCTTTTTAATTTCCAACTCTGCTTTCAATACTCATATGGCCTGAATAGTGTCCCTGCAAATTCCTATTGAAACCCTACCTAATGTGACTGTATTTGGAGATGAAGCCTTTATGGGGGTAATTAAGGTTGAATGAGGTCCTAAGTGCGGGGCCCTCATCTGATGGAACTGGTGTCCTATAAGAGAAGAACACCTCTATACGAGCTTGCTCTCTGCAGACACACAGAAAAGGCCATGTGAGGACACAGCAAGAAGGTGACTGTGTACTAGCCAGGGAGAGAGGCCTCAGGAGAAACCCAATCTGCCCACACCATGATCTGGGACTTCCAACCTCCAGAACTGCGAGAAGTGAATGACTGTTAAGTCAGTCTGTGGTACTTTGTTATGGCAGCCCGAGCTGATTAATACAACACCCGAAACCATCCTGCAAGGTGGAAACAGGACCCAAAGAGGTCAGGCCAAGGGATTTGCCCAGCATCACCAAGCTAGCAAGTACACAGCCAGAACCCAAACATGAATCTTCTGGTTCCCTTCTGGCTCATTATTTTTAAGGCTTAGATAGGTTTCAGGTAACTTATAATCACAGCTAGTAATTATAAAAACCAGCCCATCCGCCAACTCCATGTCCAGTCCTCTTCTCAGCATGCAGCCTTGCAAAGCCTCCTCCTGCCTGTCCACAGGCAGGTCAGACCAAGACAGCAAAAACCAACCACACTTCCAATGGCCCCAGACATGGGCAAGGGGGCCTTCTGTAAAGGAGATTTTGAAAATTACTAACATCATTAATATCTTTTTCTGATTCCAAATATAAGACAAGTATAAAATATGGAAAAGTACCAAGTGAATGCCTTTGCTCTTTGAAAATTACTCAATAGGTTATCCAATCCTCTCCCCTTTTTACTCTATTCATGTTGCTGTGGTTCATTCCATTAAATGATAAATAGGACTACACTCTACGTGCCCTGTTCTACTCCTTTATTAGGGGCTGTATAGGTTTCAGTCTCCTCCTGAGGCCCACACCGGTCCTCTCAAGAACCCAGGGCATGCAGCCAAAAGTGGAACCCAGCTCAGGCACTGCCTGGGGACTGCAGCCCAGAGGCCTGGCATGAGCGTGGGCTCCTGGTCTCCATGCTGCCCAGGCCTGTGGCCTCACGTGGTGGTGGCACCACGGCTCGCCTTCCCTCCTGGGGGCCCCTCCCCACACAGACTTCTCTTCAGGGAAAGGGGTGATCTGATCACCATCCTGAGGGCCCAGTGTGTCTAGCAATTCTTTCTCACTAAGTTAGTAAGTAGACATCCTGGTTGTACACAGGGCTCATTTCAAGTCTAGCAGGCGGAATCAAGACCCTGACAACTGCCTCACTGGCTTTTTCTCTAGGAGATGGGACAAGGCACACTTTCCTTGTCCTTTTTTCTTTTTCCAATTGCCCAGCAGAATTGCCTGAGGAGCTTTTCTACGCTGAGGAATTAATAAAAGAAACCTCAACTAAATTAGGGTCAGGAAGGCCTATAGGGGGAGCCCTCACGCTCTATCACACATCGTCAATTACTCCAAACAGGCAAAGACAGCACACTTGCACCTCCACAGGACAGTGTTTACTACCTTACTAACCAACAGGGGGAAAGAAGATTTCTCTCACCGCCCAGCAACAGCCCAGCCAACAAGAGACTATAGCACCCCAGCCAATGGGAAGCATCTACACTTCGGACTCCCAATTTCCTCCAATGGACTTTCTATTACAGCCCCTCCCCACTCCTCTTTCCCTGTGAAAGCAAGCTCCCCTCCTTTGATCTTTGGATTTGCCTCCTGTCTGCCATAGCCTGCACATCCCAAGTTGCAATTCTTTTGGTTGTTCCCAAATAAAGACATTTTGTGGGTAAAACAACTGGCCAATTCACTTTTTCAGTTGACATAAATGGTGTCAGAAAGTGGGATCCAAAGGAGGCAACCCCTGGAATCGAGCAAGGTACCCACACTGAGCCCCTTATGCTCGTCGCTTCCATGAATCACCATCTACTTGCATTTTAGTGCATCTCCACTCCCTTTGCGTTTTGAGCTCTATTTCTTTATTTGGGATCAGGAGAGGCTTTGTCCTTACTAGTTCAAGGCTCTGTCCTTGAGTTCAAGGCTTCACTCCTGGGCAGTACTCAGTAATTTTCTGAAGCAGGCAGTGGGAGGGTTGCCTTTGGGGACTGAGCTTGCTGAGAATCCAGCAACTTTCTTTTGTTTTGGATTCCTTCTGGATTCAGGGCTGGGACTCCAGCAATTCTTGGGTTGTCAGAAGAATTTCAGAAATGGGATCTCAAGTCATCTAAAGGTTCTGAGGGAAACCCTCCTTCAGGGACCCTGGCCAGGTTTATGTTTAAGAACCAAGGGCTCCCTACATGCACATTTTTAACTAAGTGGGGTAAACAGACCAAGAATAGTCTGGAATTACAATGGCCATTATAGGGAGCTTTCAACCTCCTCAAACTTGTTTGTCTTAAAACCGAACTGGAAGACCACGGCTCTAAAATTAAACAAAATGAATGGTATGTTTATTGTAATTGGGACCTGGAGGCTTCCAACTGTGCACAAAACTCTAAAATTGCCTCACTACAAGATAATGTATCTAAATTAGCCAAGACAACTAAAAAGCTGAGGGAAAACAAAATGGCTTCTCAAGTCTCAAGTTCCCTTGGGACCCCCTCCTTCTTTGTCTCAGGTGCCATGTTGTCTGTCTTCCCAGATTCCTTTGTCTCAGACTCTGCCCCAGCAGCCAGCTTGTGCTCAGACTTCACCCCTGATGCCATCTTCCTCTTTCTCTTTTGCCCCTCCACTCTTACTCATTTATTAGGGCAAGATTTATTAGAAAAATACCATGCTGGGATTTCTTTCTCTCAGAAAGGGAAAAAAGTTCTAGAATTTGACAGCATACAAATAAAAATCTTCGGTTAAAAAAAAAACTCTGGCCATCTGAGCAGTAACCTCAACTTTTAGTCTATCTGCCAGAAACACAATTTGAATGCAACTCTTTCTTTGAGTTTTGTACCTGAGACATGACTAAGATTTTTGAAACAAGAGCTGTTAAGATCTCTGTTTACATCTGTCTGTGTGTCTATGGAGGTATGATATGTGATTTTTTTTTTTTTACCTCCAGATGGTATTGTCAAAATTAATTTGTAAAGGGGCTGGCCCCGTGGCCGAGTGGTTAAGTTCGCACGCTCCACTGCAGGCGGCCCAGTGTTTCGTTGGTTTGAATCCTGGGCGCGGACATGGCACTGCTCATCAAACCACGCTGAGGCAGCGTCCCACATGCCACAACTAGAAGGACCCACAACGAAGAATATACAACTATGTACCGGGGGGCTTTGGGGAGAAAAAAGAAAAAAATAAAATCTTTAAAAAAAAAACTAATTTGTAAAGAACTCTATTTAATTATCTGAAAGAAAATGAAGCATTTATGTAAATCAAGTATACTCAGAAATATAGAAACTAACCCAAATGGGCCACCTTTATGTGATCTGGAATTAATCTTTAGTAAATAAAAGCTAGCTTAAGGTTGTTGGTTTAACTGAAACAAGCATGTCTTTAGAGTTATCAACACTGAATATAATGTAGACACAGAACTTGCATTCTACCTGAGTTTATTCAGTTCATGTTATCTCTGTTGCAAAAACAGTCAGCAAGGAAAATAACTTTAGATGATGGCTACCTGCTTTAATGTCACATGAAGTTTTTGTGAGTAATCTAAACATAATTGTTGGAAACAAATGATTTAGACAGACAAAAATGGCAGAAGAGTTTTTAGGAGCAGTAATTATATTTTACGGTATGTGTGCTCAAAAAATAGCTTCCAAAATCTTTTTGGTGACTTGAAACTTTAGAGGTTTGCTAAGTGAAATTAAATGATGGAATTTCATTGAATATCTGGATCATTTTCCAAACAAGATGAAATACTAAAACATTACTTACTGAACAGAGGTTCATCTACTGTTGGCTTTCTATTGCAAAGAAACTAAAGATAAATTTGGATCTGTCAGTAACCAAGTCTTGTGCCATACTGAAAGATTATAAATTTGCCAGCCCACAATTGCTTACTTCTTAGTTTTCACTGGAAATTAAGGATTCTAAGGGTAAAGAATTCTAATATATGTAACTAAAGCTACTATAAACAAAAAGGGAAATATCTTGGTATGCAAAGAAAGTAGGACGTGTGTTTTGGTAAAGGAAGGTGTAAGGAACAGAAATGCATTTTGTTGAAGTGGGAAAAAAGCAATTTTGTCCTACAGAGAGGCTGTTTATTTCAGAATGGGAAAGAGGAAAACATAGGACATAATCTGAATGTAAAAGAAAGTTGTAGATAGTTTACAGAAAGGAATCTTGGGAAAGGAATTTTATATGTGGTCAGGACTGGCTAAGACTGGAAAAAGTGAGTTTTAATATCAGAAGTAAGATGATGCAAAATTAAAATTTGGCTTTCTTTTCTGTGAGAGGACAAGGTTTTCTTGGCTTATTGGTCTGCTTTTAGTAACAGATTGTAAAAGCTTCTTTACCTTTTAAGTAATATACCTAGAAAACAGATTTTGTATTTTATCAAAATAATTTCCTGTGATGTTTTTATCAGGTCTTTAATTATACAGTCATGAGCCACATAACAACGTTTCAGTCAACACATATATGACGGTGGTTCCCTAAGATCTGTACCACATAGCCTAGGTGCGTAGTAGGTTATACCACCTAGGTTTGTGTATGTACACTCTATGATGTTTGCACAATGGCAAAATTGCCTAATGGCACATTTCTCAGAAGGTATCCCTGTCATTAAGTGACACATAACTGTACTTAGGAAAACTAAGCTTTCTTAATATTAAAGGAGTTAAGTTTTGCTTACAACTATGTAACCTTCTACATTTGCCTTTGAAATCTTTTATGGTTACTTTGGTCAAAGAGATATAATATTATCACTTGTAATTCTAGTTACTATCTAAAAATGTATGTCACAAAAATACACAAATTTCCCTTTCAGTTGCATTATGATGAATCCTTATCTGATCTCTACCCATTGCCTTTTTAAAAAATCTTTTGCCATTTACAGTTATTGTTTGACTCTGATGCTTTTACAAATATGTTTCATCTTCAAAGAGATTCATGGAGAAGACTTTGACAAGTACTCTGGAATATAAGTTTTTGATGAGTTTAAGATCATAATGATGAACTGGATAAGAATTTCTAAAACTCAAATGGAAGACTAAATGTTTTAATGTTTTGTTTTCCAGATGTGAAGGATCCCTTTTTCTCCTCTCCTTTAAGCTATCTATAATTGACAGCAATTTGATAAAGTGTATCTTTACAACAAAGGTTGAAGCATTTATCTTTTTCTCCTTACCTGATCCCTCCAGAACTTGGAAACTCTTAAATATTCTCTTCATGACAATATATGTATTGGCATAAATTCAAAGAGACTCTATTCTCCTTATAACAGGACATAATTGGAAATAATGGCTAATGATACCAAGACTTTGATCAGATTATCATATTCAAGAGAGACGTATATAGACTCAGAGGTGACCAGATAGTTTTAAGGAGCTGCTTGGAAAAATCGATCTAGTACCTTTCTTACAAAGTTCCAGCAAAACAATCTTTAAAAAGTGAGCTTATATGGTTAATTGCTAGTCTTGCTGCACTTCAAGATCATTTCCAATGCTTATGACCTTGATGAAATATAGACTTTAGATGGGAAATGCCTGAGAGTTCTCCCTCCTAATCTTCCTTGTTACTCAAATGTGGCCTAAATGGTTTCTAATCATTGTGCACCTTCCTTCCAACATGGGACATAATAACCAGGAAATGTCCTTCCTGGCACTGAGGGACAAGACCACTACATGCAGAGAACCTGACTTTTCACCACTGATGCTTTCAGAGAATGATCTTGATTGAAAGGGGAAAATGTGGAATTAATCAAAGCAACCTCAACTAGATTGGAGTTGAGAAGGCCTATAGGGGGAGCTCTCAAGTGCCATCATACATCTTTAATTACTTCAACCAGGAAGAGAATTATGTGTGCATCTCCACCAGGAAAGTGTTTACTACTCTACTACTCAGCAGGAGGAAGTAAGATTTCTCTCTCTGTCTAGCAACAGCCCAGCCAACGAGAGACTAGCACCCCAACCAAGCGGAAGCCTCTACACTTTGGATTCCCAGTTTCCTCCAATGGACTTTCTGTTTATTACAGCACCCCCTTCACTCCCCCTCTTTCTCTATAAAAGCAAGCTCCCTTCCTTTGCTCTCAGGATTTGCCTATGGTCTGCCATAGCTTGCATATCCTGAAGTGCAAGTCTTTTGGTTGTTTCAGAATAAACTCTTTTTGCAAATAAAACAACTGGCTGATTCTTTTGTTTTTTTGGTGAGGAAGATTGGCCCTGAGGTAACATCTATTGCCAATCTTCCTCTACTTTGTATATGGGACACTGCCACAGCATGGCTTGATGAGCGGTGTGTAGGTCTGCACCCAGGATCCAAACCTGCAAACCCCAGGCCACCAAAGTGGAGCATGGGAACTTAACCACTACGCCACTGGGCTGCCCCCCCAATTCAGTTTTTATGTTAACAACTTACACCTGGAAATTCTGATTCAGGAGACCAGGGTGTTCCACACATGTTGACCCACCTCTGAAAATGGAGATGCCTACTACCACCTCAGAATCAGGCACTCCTTGGACAGTGTCCCTCAATGCCCAGAATAAATTGTCCAAACCTTGCAAGCAAGGCTAATTCTTAGCAATGAAACCAGCTCCTTCAATGAGTGGTACCAATAAACCAAGACAGCACAGAAAACCATTCAAAACAGGAGTCGTCTAGATAAACACAGGTGCAATTGCTCACCACAGTGTAGTCAATGATATATTAATTGCTTTGGATAATAAAGAGTCGGACTCAATTTTTGCTGTTTGATGCTGGCAGTTTTCAGGAGCTGCCACTTCCCCTCCCGCCCCATATCTGGGCCAGCTGATGAGAGAGCCAGGGAGATCCTTCCTTTGTGCTGGCTGGGTACCCTCACCCCATTACAACCACCAAAACAAAACAAAACCCAATGCCAGATGCTCTGCCCAGAAAGCCTCACTAAATCAGTAATAAACCTTTTCAAACCCTCTTGATGTGTGTTATGGGTTGAAGTGTGTCCCCCAAAAAGATATGCTTAAGTCCTAACCCTAGTCAAGTGAATGTGACTTTATTTGGAAATAGGGTCTTTGCAGATGTAAATAGCTAAATTAAGATGAGGTCATACTGGGGTAGGCTGGGCCCTTAATGCAATGACTAGTATCCTTATAAGAGGAAAATTTGGATACATGGGGAGAAAAACGTGTGACAATGGAGGTGGAGATTGGAGTGAAGCATCTACAATCCAAGGCAGACGAAGGACTGCTGGCAGCCACCAGAAGCTAGGAGAGAGGCATGGGACAGACTCTTCCTCAGAGCCTCCAGAAGGGACCAACCCTGCTGAAACCTTACTTTCAGACTCCTGCCATACAGAACTATGGGAAATAAAATTTCTGTTTTTTGTAAGCCACCCGGTTTGTGGTACTTTGTTACAGCATCCCTAGCAAACTAATACAGTGTATGTGTGGCTCTTGACAGCTGTATTCGTTTCTGCCTTGTGTTGACATGCTGTTCTCCCCTATGTGTGTCTGTGTCTCTTCTCTGCTTCTTATAAGGGTGCCAGTCATTGGATTAGGGCCCACCCTAACCCAGTATGGCTGCATCTTAACAACCACATCTGCAAAGAGCCCATTTCCAAAAAAGGTCACATTCACAGGTCCTAGGGGTTAGGACTTTAACATGTTTCAGGAGGGACACAATTCAACCCACAACAAAATCCAACACAAAACTAGGGGCCATCCCACCTCTGCAGGATGACCACACATTCTGAGAAGTTTAAAACTCATCAGGAAGCAGTGGGGACTGCCTGAGAAAATATAGTGAAAAGGTTCCATGGAGCAGCACATGAGGACAAACAGATGTCAGATATTATAATACAGGTAACAGACAAGCAGCCAGCCCTGCTGGTCCAGTGATTAAGATCTGGCGCTCTCAGTGCCACAGCCCAGGTTCGTATCCCAGTCAGGGAACAACACCACCCAGCTGTTGGTCATCATACTGTGGTGGCTACGTGTTACTGTGATGCTGAAAGCTGTGCCACCTGTATTTCAAATACCATCAGGGTCACCCATGGTGGACAGGTTTCAGCGGAGCTTCCAGACTAGACAGACTAGGAAGAAGGACCTAGCCACCCACTTTTGAAAAAACTGGCCATGAAAACTGTGAATAACAGCAGAGTGTTGTCTGATACAGTGCTGGAAGGTGAGAGGATGGCACAAAAAGACCGGGCAGGGTTCTGCTCTGTTGGACACACGGTTGCTGGAGTAGGAATTGACTTGAGGGCACTAACAACAACAGACAAGCACTGTACAGCCTGGTAGTTTAGTCCCCAAAAACATGCTGGAGTGTGTGGGTAGCCTGTTGGGGGGTTGGGGGGACCCACTGTTGTCCTAATGCTTTTCTGCACCTGGAACCTCCTAAGGGCAGGAGAGGCGGCATACTAAGAAAGGGCGTATTCCGCACATGCTGGCAATGATGTCCTGGCTGCTGGCGATGCCCTTTCAGCAGGGCCCTGGGGCGATAATCATTGCAACACCCTGGCCCAAGAGTGTTCCAGGACAGAAACGGCATAACGAGCAAGCAGTCTTTGTTCCGGGCTCGTGCAGGGGCCACCATACAAGAGGAGCCAGTTCTAATCCTCCAGGAGCCAAGGTTGGGAAGATATTATGTACACTCATTACACACACTCTACAAAACACACACATGATAACCTATAAAGCAAGGCTGCCCAGCCCTGCCCTGCACACCGCGAGGCAGTCGATGTTCTCTTGGATTTATCCGCACATTTATTTACCGCTAGAACTCTTCTAGGAGTTTGGGATACATCAGTGAAGAAGGCAAATATCCCTGCTCTTAGCTTACATTCAACAAGCTGGGGCAGACTGACAATAAACCACTTTTAAAGGTTTTAAGCAGAGGATACACTGGAAGACATTAAGTGCTGCGGTAGAAAGAAGGCGCAGACTGGGATCAGGGGCTCGGAGTGTGGTGAATGGGGGACAGACTGCTGTAGCTAAAAGGGCGGTCAGGGTGGGCCTCCCGGAGAAGGGGACATGCGAGTACAGGCTTGGCAGGAGGTGAGGGCATAAGCCGTGCGGCTCCCCGGGGAGTGATCCAGGCAGAGGCACAGGCCAGCTACAGCCAAGGCCTGAAGGTGCTCAGGGATCAGCAGGAGGCCAGTGTGGCTGGCATGGAGGGAGCAGAAAGAAAGCAGTAGGAGAGGTCAAGTATGACCGAGCTTTCTAGGCCATAGAAAGCTGGCTTTTACTCTGGAAGATGCTCTGAGTCCAAGGTAACATGCAATTCAAAAGATGACGAAGGTCAGACCTGGGTGGCAGCACCAGAGGGGACAACACAGGGCTGGGCTCTGAATGTCTCTGTGAAGGATTTCAGCAGACTGGACAGAGCGTGTGAGAAAGACAGAGTCCAGGAAACCTCCAAGTGTCCAGGCTCAATGGAGTCGCCACCATCTCAGATGGGAAGGTTGTGGGTGAAGAGGGCTGGAGGGGATCATGAGCAAGTTGGTGCCATGGAGAGCTGCACAGGCATTGGGGCTGGAAGGGGCTGGAGGACTGAGGAAAGTCAGCCCTCCACTGTGTACCTGAAAGACCACTGTCGGTTCCTTTCCCAAAGACACACACTCTACCTACAACAAAGGGAGAATCAACTTGTTATTTATCCACGGTAACAGAAAGAAATTATGGTCGGACAGACATGGAAAACCCAAAAAATCAACTGGAAAACTGCAAAGAAACAATGAGAGAATTTAGTAAGCTGGGGACAGAAAACAATTTTTTAAAACCCCAACTGTCTTCCTGGATATAAACAGAAGTTTAGAAATGTAGAAGGAAATTCCCATTTATAACATCAACATAAGAGAAAATTTAAGATATATGTAATAAATGAGCAACATCTATGTGAAAAGAATTTCTAAATACTAAAGAATATAGAAGATTTGAACAAATGAAAGGGCATACCCTTTTTGGGGAAAGGAAGGCTTAATACGATTTTTTAAATCAATTCTCCCTGAATTAACCTGTAAGTGAATTTAGGTTCAAAAACAGATGAGCTGATTCTACGGAGAACAGTTTGTACAATAATCAGGAAAATCCTGAAAAAGAACAGTCATGAAGGAGGACAAAACCTGCCAGATAGTAAACACAGTACAAGCCACAGTAAATTAAGGCTTAGTGCTGGCTCATGAATAGACAGAGTTCAGTAAAAGGAGAGCCCAGAAATAGGCCCAAATACAGTTGGGAATTTCATCTCTGATCCAGGCAGCTCCGAGTATCTGCTGATTATTCAATTACAACAACCTGGGAAAACTAAAGGTAAATCCCTACTCCTTTCACCAAAATGAATACCAACTGGATCTAAGATTGAAATTCGAAAACAAAACAAAAAATGCACTGAAAGAAAATATTAAAGACTTACTTTTTTAAAAAAAGATCTCAGTAGAGAAAGCTTCATAAGTCAAAAGGCAAATGACAGACTGAGGGAAAGTATTTGCAACACAAACGACAAAGACTCGGTTTTTTTTTAATGTACGAAGATCTACAAATCCATAAGAAAGAGCCAAGAATCAAAACAGAAATGAAAATGACAAAGACCATCCCCAAATGCATTTTGGGTTTAAAACAAAACAAGGAGGATCACACAGAACCCCCACTGCGCCCTGCCACCCTGGGCAATGCAGTCCCAGTTCTCAGCTGGGAACAGGATGCAAGGCGCCTGAATTTTCTCTTAAGTCCCTTCTATGCCTTTTGAAATTTGTACCATGGGCATATATTACTTGCTTTTAAAAATAAGGCAACTAACAATTTTATAAAAAGTTATAATGCAGAGAATCTAAAACAGAACCACCATGTCTGAACATGAGCAGGAAAGGCCTTCCCAACAAGCAGGCAGCTCTCAGGATGCACAACCTCTGAGTGGGAACCCTTCTATAAAGCAAATGATCCACTTCTAAGTTGTTTCATTTCCAGGCATCTTTTGCAAAACCATAACTCAAGGCACAGCCGCTCTGCTAACACAACTTCTTACTCCAACGAACCATACGAACACATCCTTCCTTCAGCTTCATCTGGAGCACAGTGGAGAGACATGGCATGTGCTCTGTGGTCACAACAAAATACGGAATGCAACATTTTTGTTTGTGCCTCAGTAGCCAAATTTAAACCAACTATCCTTAATGGGGTCATTCTGCATCAAGTTTTAACTTGCACTGCTTAGCTAGGCCTCAGTTTCCTCATCTGTGTAATGGGCGTAATAACAGTACTTATAGGTTGGGTTGTTGTGAAGATTAAATAACATAATAGATGCAAAAGCACTTAGAATAACACACTTCTTGGAAGTAGGCAGGATCTAAATGGAAAAGAACATTCCCTTGGACTGTAAAGCCTTTGCCACTCGTGGTTCTGGGTAAGAGGCCCTCCTCTGAGCTGAGCAGAGGTTGGCTGCGTGGCGATTCCACCCATGGACAGCTAAGTCATGGCTGGTGAGCTGCTCTGAAGGGCTAGGGACACTGCAGCCTACAACACCTTCCTAGTTCTCCCATTTCCCCCAGTGGGGACACACTGGGGTGGCTGCTGGCTCGTTGGGCAATTCAAGATCCAAAGTGGGAAAAGCATAATCTGCGTCCTGCGGGCAAAGCCATGTCCCTTCTTCAGAAGCCACAACAGCTCGCGACCAGCTATGGGCTCCTGTTGGACTTCTCCCAGGAGCAGACACACACATTATCTGAGTTCCTCAGTGTTTCCTCTCCGCAGTGTGGCCTCTGGGCCTTTCCTCCCCTCCCTGGCCTGGCCAGAGCAGCCATCCTCCACCCAGCTTGAAGAGCCCGGAGCTCTTCTGGCCCATTTGGACCAGGCCAGGCCCCAGTGGGAAAGCAGAGCCCTTCCCAGAAGGCAAAGCCCACGATCCTTTCCTTCCCCACAAAATGATGGTGTTGGGAGAGACTCTTCCTGGACAGGGAACACAAAAGGTTAAAATTAAGTCTTGGGTACTTTTGAGTATTCCGTGCTAATGGGAGTGCTTTCGGCTGTGAACGGAGGCGAGCCCTGAGAGGAGTGGCCAGGAGGGTGGATGAGGTCTCAAGTGGAGCTCCTTCACCTCCTGGGAGGGTCTCCTGACATTGCTCCTGGCCCAGCGCACAGACTACTCAAGCACTCAATGACCACATTTTCTGAAACAAAAACCTGAGGGGTATGAGTTCACTTATGAGATGTGGGTGGTTAGAACTGGATGTTACCAATAGGACCAAAGAAACTGCGACTATTTGTGAGGGAATACAAGGGGTCAGGGATGAAGTTTCTGTCTTTAAAGACAGGGTGAATGAAGATGCCATTAGCTTATTTCTTGACTCAATAATTCCACCAGACAAGGGCTAGCCCCGTGGCCGAGCGGTTAAGTTCGCACACTCTGCTGCAGGCGGCCCAGTATTTCGTCGGTTCGAATCCTGGGTGCGGACATGGCACTGCTCATCGAGCCATGCTGAGGCAGCATCCCAAATGCCACAACTGGAAGGACCCACAACTAAGAATATACAACTATGTACTGGGGGGCTTTGGGGAGAAAAAGGAAAAAAAGTTAAAAAATCTTTATAAAAAAAGTAATAATTCCACCAGACAGCCTAACTTTTAAAGTTTGATGTCATCACCTGTTGGGAGGTTGAGAGAGACCTTACAATCTGGTGGTAGAAAAGAAAGGTGGTACAACTGTTTATGAGGATACTTTGGTAGTATCAATTAAAAAATGGAGAGGCTCCCTGACCACAAGCTCCAGTTCTATGTATCTACTCTAGAAACACACTTGTGCATGTCCAGAGGGAGACACCAATGTGCAGCATTGTCATTCAGAGAAAACTGGAAACATTCTTAACTAAATAACATAACCATGCCATAGACTATTATAAAAATGTCAAAATTTAGATAGATCTGTTCCTTGTTCTGACATGGAAAGAATTTCAAAGCATACTGTTGGGTGAATAAAGCAAGCTGTGGAACAGTCTGAGAACATTTATGTAAAAAGAGCAAATCAACGGTTAAGATAGCAAAGTGTATTTTAATGTATTTTATAATATAAATCATAATTTTACAAAATATAATGTTTTAAATAATTTTAATATACCACAATAAAAAAATTGAGGGGAAAAACAGAGCAAAGAACAAACATAACATGCAAATGTCTGTCAGGATACTTGCCTAAGATGAGGTGGGGGTGGGGGTGACTCTAGCTGTATGTGTAAGGCTGTCTCTCTGATAAGAATAATGGCCTAATTAAAAATATATCAAAATTTTGGGGGCTGGCCCCGTGGCCGAGTGGTTAAGTTCGCGCGCTCCGCTGCAGGCGGCCCAGTGTTTCGTTGGTTCGAATCCTGGGCGCGGACATGGCACTGCTCATCAAGCCACGGTGAGGCAGCGTCCCACATGCCACAACTAGAAGGACCCACAACAAAGAATATACAACTATGTACCAGGGGGCTTTGGGGAGAAAAAGGAAAAATAATAAAATCTTTAAAAATATATATATATACCAAAATTTTAAGAGTAGCATCTATGGAAACTCCGGTTACGTGTGAATTTTATTCTTTTTTTGTTTTTCAAATTATCTACCATCAACAATCTGAAAAATATATATACTTTGCACAGGTAACCCAGGTTTGCTATCCCTCCAGGCGGGTGTGGAGAGATGGCTGTAACACTACTGTGGGTAGGAGCCCCTTCAAGATGGGCTACAAATGATGAAGCTCTTGGGCCCAGGAAAATACACACCCACCTCCAACACTGCATACAATTTCAGGGAACACAGGGACCCCGGAAGCCCACCCACGAATTGTGGACCCTGGGTTAAGAACTTCTGATTTAGATGACATTTAAAGCTGCAGAAATGGATGCAATCATGCAGAGAATGTGTGTTGGGATTAGCAGAGATGGACTATACGACCCAAGGAAACCCCAACAATGAAGGAACAGACACAGTAAGGAAGACACAAGATGGGGGCCATAGGAGTGGAAGGCAGTTGGTGGCAGGGTGATGAGCTCCATCTCTCCTGCCCCCTCGGCCTCCTCCACACTGGTGTCACACAGATCCTCCGGGAGCTCGAATGACAAACACCCTTCAGTGAGTGGGAGGCAGTGAGCCCACACACGAGGCAAGGGCCCACAGTCTGGCCCAGCCTCCTTCCCTGGCCTTTCTCCACTTTGCTCCAAACACACTGGGCTGTGGGTCATCTCAAATATACCCTTTCCTCTGATGCCTTCATTCTTGCCACTTCCTTTTGCAAAATGCCTCACACATTGGTAAGGGCCTCAAAAACTGTCAGGAAATCTTTCCTTCCCAACTCTCTTGTAGAGATTGTCACTTTGGAAATAACACGGGATTTGGAGGCTCCTCCACAAACAGCCCTGCAGAAATCATGGCTACCCTCCCAGCCCTGCCCTGAGTCTCTGGACTTGTTCCCAGAGCACCTAGTCAAGTCGGCTGAATGTCCGCTGATCAGCTGAGACAGGCCACAGGATCTCAGGAAGCCACGTCTCCCTGGCTGGACTCTGATCTACCAGTGAAGCCTGCAGAGTGGATACTTGGGGGTTACATCTAGAGATGTCGACTGTCCCCAAATTTGCACATAGCATAATAAGTGCATACTTCTCTCTATAAAATGAAATAAAGTATACCAAAAGTTTGTGACCTCAGCTTTGCAATGGGTACCCCTCAGGAAATTACAGATTAGTACCAACTGCAGACTCATGGGGTCACTCACAAATAGCTGGATCTGCAAATATCAAATCTGCATTATTGCCACCCACAGGGACACAGTTTAGTGTCTACTGGCTCACAGAAGGGCATACCAGTCCAGCAATAAGTCCATCTCTGACCCCTGTCTACAAAGTAGTGGGATTGGATGCCAAATGCACCCTCCCTTTTAAAATGCCTCATGGCAGCCCCACACAGGCTCAGCCATCCCTGCTGCCTCCAGGCCCACTTGGCCTCACCCTTTCTGACAAGAGGGGCAGTACGCAGTGGAACCTTGAACCCCTGGGTGAATCACCCTGGCCTTCTGAGGGAGGGGCCGTTGTTTACTCTATTTATGAGCTCAAAGTACTGAGTACTTGGTGACCACTGCTCCCCAAACCGAGAAAGGCAGCAGGCAGGAAAAAAATGTCCATGACTTGGCTGGAGTCAAATCCAGCATGCTCCATTAAGGCCCACTGCACTGAGCAGCTCACTTCCTGGCATGGCTCAGGCCTCACCTGTAAGAGGCCTACTATCCATCCTCTCTACCCCACAGACCTCTGCACCTGTAAATGCCCTTTTATGAAGTGTGAAGATTTACAACTTGAATTGCTATCACAGCCAGTAGGTCAAGATCCTCTGAATGGTGGACGAGGGTCAAACGAAGAATTTTACCAACTAAAGCAATGACCTTGAGACTAATTTTCCTCCTCTGTGAAGGTGCAGGTGTTGGATTAATTCTGTTATTCCCAGCTTTCATGACTAGTTAAATTACCAAAACAAAAAGTAATCATAATGAAATGCTGAGGTTTTATTTTGCAAGTAATGATGGAAAAAAAACACAACTCTGTGTGTCACCATCATTTCCTAAAAGAAGGAACATCTCAACAGGAAGACAGCAGAAGGGAGCTGATGTGAGAATTAGGGCAGCACCCTACCAGGGCCCGCGGCCCGGTCGACCGGGCGCCCCGGACCGGGCTGGCGCGGGGTCCCCCAGCCCGCGCTCCTGACGTTGGGTCCGCGTCCCGACGGCGGTGAGAACCCAGCATCAACTCCAACGCGAGCAAGTGGGAAAAACAAGAGACGGAGGGCAGGGCGGCCGGCGCCGGCCGGCGCCCGGGGCGAAACGGCTCCGAGGCCTGGGGCGCGGGGGCCGCGCCGCGCACCCCGCCCTGCCGCCGGCCCCGGGCCCGCGCCCCCGGATCCCGCCCCCGCGCCGCTCTCCTCCCCCCGCGCCCCCCGCCGCCCCCCGCCCCGGCCGCGGCCGCCCAAGGTCGGCGGGAGTGGGCCCGGGGCCTGGAGGCGGCAGGGGGCCGGGCCGGCCCGGGGCGGCGGGCGGGGGTCCCGCAGGCCGGCGCGAGGCCCGCACCCGCAGCCCCCACCCCGCAGCCCCCCCTCGCTGCCCGCAGCCCCCACCCTAGCGCGGCCCGAGCGCCGCACTCACCCGGGCGACGCCATGAGCGCGGCGAGGTCTCGGCGCTGCCACCGCCTCCGCTTCCTCCGCGCCGAGCGACTCCGCCGGGGAGGAGCCTCGCGCCGGCCACCGGCCGCCCGCCCGGGCCGCTCCAGGCGGCGGGGCTCGGGGAGGGGCCGGGGGTGCAGGGAGGGGTCCAGCGGCCCGCGGAGGGGGTCGGGGGGCGGCCGGGGACGGGGTGGGGAAGGGGCCCGGGGTCCACCCGAGAAGGGGTATGAGTGGGCCCGCAGCGCTCGGGGTGCAGCCGGGTATCGGCGGGGGGCGGGGTGTCCGTGGGCCTGGGGTCAGCTCAGCGGCCTGGGGGCGGCTGGCGCGCCGGCAGCACGGAGTCGGCACCCGGGCCGAGGGGGGCGGCCCACGTCGGCCTGCAGCCCGGACCCGCCCACCTGCCCAGGTGCCCCAGGTGCTCCCTCTCTGGGACTCGCCGGGAGGCTCCTCCGGTGCCAAACCACCCGAAAACCTGCCCTCGGGCCACGAAGCAGCTGCGGGACCCTGGTGAAGTCGACACCTCCCTGTGATTTGAGTTTAAGTTCCGTAAGAAAAGCCTTCTCTTTAGTCCAGGAGTGCAAGGCGTTATTATTATTATTAAGCAAAACAATAGCTTTGCTATTTCTTACTTGCTGTGCTGTCTTGTGCGAGTTGCTGGCCTCTCTAAGCCTGTTACCCCGTAAAATGTGTGTAAAATCACATTGTGAAGCCCTAAGGACTGTGGGCACTTTTATTATTATTTACATTGCATTATTAAGCAATAATAATGAGTCTGGAATTCCTGCAGTGTTGTTTCGCAGCATCACTTGTGGGTACTTGACCTTCAGTTCCTGTCTCAGCAAAATGAGTTTTCAGAAATAATTGAGCTCTTGTAAGTGAAAACACTTAACAAAAAGCTCTGAACAATGTAAACCATTGTTGATCACAATTTTGTTATACTAAATATAATCAATAATCAGTATTTTATTATTTTTACCAATAAGAGTAAGAGGCAACAAAGCAGTGACTGAAAGCCTTGCCTCTGTAGCCAGAACACCTGGGTTGAAATCTGGGCTTCACCAATTACCAGCTCTGGAACCTCAGGCAAGATAGAAACGTCCCAGAACCCTAGTTTCCTCGTTTGAAAAACGGGGATAATAATAGGTTCCTTCCTCTCTCTGAGGGTTGAATGAGTTAATATTTATAAAGTGACTTAATACATTGCCTGGTACATGGTCTCGTTCCTTCCCTGAGAATCCATCCTTGTTCTCCTCAGTAAAATGGAAGCTCATAATTGCTGTCTTGAGTTCAGAAGATAATTAATGATCTGTAAATGTGAGCTGATAAGCAAAGCCACAGGGGTTTATGAGACCCAACTTAAATATAAATCCAAGAGGACTACGATTAGGAAGATTTGGGGGCGTGGGCAACCACTAACTGGCCTGATTGAAGGCAGCAATGATTGCCAGTGGAGTGAGGGAGGTCAGATAATATTTTAAAATAAATTTTATTGTAAAATATATTTTAAAATAATTAATATATGTTCACTGAAATTACATATTCTTCCTGAACATGAGTTTTAGTGGCTATGTGGCATTTCACAGCCAAACACACATTCTTCTCAAGTGCAAATGGAACATTCTCCAGGATAGACCAGATGTTAGACCACAAAACAAGTCTTAATAAATTTAAAAAGATTTAAATCATACAGAGTAACTTTTCTATCACAAGAGATGAACCTAGACGCCAAAAATAGAAGGAAAACTGGAAAATTCACAAATATGTGGAAATTAAACAGTCTCAAACAAGTGATGCATTAAAGAATAAATCACAAGAGAATTAGAAAGCACTCTGACAAAAATTAAAATAAAAAAAGTATACCAAAACTTATGTGAGGCAGCAAAATCAGTGCTAAGAGGGAATTTTATACCTGTAAATATCTATGTTAAGAAAGATCTCAAATCAATAACTCTATACCTTAAGGAACAAAGAAATGAAGAGCTAACCAAACTCAAAGCTAGCAAAAGGAAGGAAATATTAAAGATTAGAGCAGACAAAACTAAAACAGAGAATAGAAAAACAATAGAGAAAAATCAATGAAATAAAAAGTTGATTCTTTGAAAAGATCAACAAAATTAACAAACCTTTAGCTAAACTCACCTAGAAAAAATGGAGAGAAGTCAAATTACTAAACTCAAAAATGAAAGTGGGGACGTTACTACTGATTCAAAAGAACTGTAAGAAGATACCATGAACAGATGTACACCAACAAATCGGATAACCCAAGTGAAAAAAACAGTTTTCTGGAAACACATAATCAACCATAACTGAATAATGAAGAAACAGAAAATCTGAATAGCTCTATAACAAGTAAAGATACTGAATTAGTAATCAAAAAACCTCCCAACAAAGAAAACCGTGGACCAGATGTCTTCACCAGTGAATTCTACCAAATATTTCAAGAAGAATTAACACCAATCCTTCTCTTAACTCTTCAATAAAAATTAAAGAGCACTTCTCATTTTATGAGGTCATTACCCTGATACCAAAGCCAAACAAAGACACTACAAGAAAACACAGACCAACATCCTTTATGAATATTGATATAAAAATTCTCAACAAAATACTAGCAAACAGAGTCCAGAAACATAAAAAAGGATTATACACCATGACCAAGTGGGACTTATTCCTGGAATGCAAGGATGGTTCAACATATGAAAATTGATTAGTGTAATATATGCATTAATATGATGAAGGAAAAAACCCACATGATCTTCTCAATTCATGCAGAAAAAGCATTTGACAAAATTCAACAACTTTTCATGACAAAAACTCTCAAACTAGGAATAGAAGGGAACTTCTTCAGCATAATAGAGGCTGTATATGAAAAACCAGAGCTAACACCATCCTCAGTGGTGAAAGCCTGAAAGTTTTTCCCTGAAACAGAAACAAGAAAAAGATGCTCACTTTTGTCATTTCTGTTCAACATAGTGATGGAAATCCTATTCGGAGCAGTTAGGCAATAAATAGAAATAAAGAGGATCCAGACTGGAAAAGAAGAGGTAAAACTATTTCCGCTTAAAGATGACATGATCACGTGTGTACAAAGCCCTAAAGATTCCACAAAAACCAAACAACAACAACAATCTATTAGACCTAATAAACAAATTCAGGAAAATTGCAGATAACAAAGTCAAGACACAAAAATCAGTTGTGATGATGGCAGCAGGCCACATACCTGTGGACACGTGCAGCAGGCCTGCCCAGAGACCTCAGCAGTAGGTCCATCCATAGGTCCATCAGCCAGTCCACCCAGAATATTTGACCAGGCTGACTGAAGAGGTGTTTCCCTGCTGAAACCAGTCAGTAAAGACTAGAAAAGGTAACTGCTTCTTCAAACGCACAGATACCAAACCAAAGCTAAAAGGATCACAAAGAATCAGGCAAGTATAACACCACAAAGAAACCTAATAAAGCTCTAGTAACTAACTCTAAAGAAATGGAAATCCATGAACTCTTTGACAAAGAATTCAAAATAATCTTCTTAAGCTCAGTGAGAGAACAAAAACAGTCATCCCTGATGAACATAGATGAAAAATCCTCAACAAAATACTAGCAAACTGATTAAATGGCATATTAAAAAGATTGTATACCATGACCAAGTAAGATTTAGCCCTGGGATGTAAGATGGTTCAAATTATGCAAATCAATCAATGTGATACACCACATTAACAGAATGAAGAATAAAAATCACATGATCATCTCAATAGATGCAGAAAAAGCATTTGACAAAATTCAACACCATTTCATAATAAAAACTCACAACAAAACAGGTATAGAAAGGACTTACCTTAACACAATAAAGGCCATTTATGAAAAGCCTACAGCTAATATTATACTCAATGATGAAAAGCTGAAAGCTTTCCCTCTAAAATCCAGAACAAGGCAAGGAGCCCAATCTTGCTTCTCCTATTCAACACAGTACTCTAAGTCCTAGATGTAGCAATTAAGCGAGAAAAAGAAATAAAAGGCATCCAAGTCAGAAAGGAAGAAGTAAAATTATCTCTTTGCAGATGACATGATCTTCTACATAGAAAGCCCTAAAGACTCCACACAAAAAAACTTTTAGAACCAATAAATGAGTTCAGTGAAGTTGCAGGATACAAAAATCAGTTGCATTTCTATATGCAAACAACAACCTATCCAAAAAGGAAATTAAGAAAACAATCTTATTTACAACATCAAAAAGAATAAAATACTTAGAAATAAATGTAACCAAGAAGGTGAAAGGCTTGTACACTTAAAACTTTAAAACCCTGAAGAAAGAAATTAAAGAAGACACCAAGAAATGGAAGGACATCCCATGTTTATGGATTGAAAGAATTAATATTGTTAAAATGTCCATACTACTCAAAGTGATCTACAGTTTCAATGCAATCCCTATCAAAATCCCAATGGCATTCTTTACAAAAATAGAAAAAATAATCCTAGAATTCCTTTGGAACCACAAAAGACCCCAAATGGCCAAAGCACTTTTGAGCAAGAAGAACAAAGCTGGGGGCATCACACTTCCCAATTTCAAAATGTTTTACAAAGCTACAGTAAAAATAGAGAGCCCAGAAATAAGTCCACACATCATCAACTGATCTTTGAGAAGGGTACCAAGAACACAAAATGGGGAAAGAACAGTCTCTTCAATAAACCATGATGGGAAAACTGGATATCCACAGGCAGAAGAATGATGTTGGATCCATATCTCACACCATATACAAACATCAACTTAAAATGTATTAAAGACAAAAACATAAAACCAGAAACTATAAAACTCTTGGAAGAAAACATAGGGAAAAAGCTAAATATTGGAGTTGGCAATAATTTCTTGGATATGACACCAAAGCACAGGCAACAAAAGCAAAAATAGATAGGTAGGATTATATCAAACTAAAAAGTTACTGCACAGCCAAGGAAACAATCAACGAAATGAAAAGGCAACCTACGGAATGGAAGAAAATATTTGTAAACCATATATCTGATAAGAGGTTAACATCCAAAACATATAAGAAACTCCTATGATAAAAAACTCAACAATAAATAAACAACCTGATTAAAAAATGAGCAAAGGACCTGAATAGACATTCCTCAAAGGAAGACATATAAATGGCCAATAGCTATATCAAAGTGTTCAACATCACTAATCATTTGGGAAATGCAAATGAAAACCACAGTGAGATATCACCTCACTCCTGTTAGAATGGCTTTTATCAAAAAAACCAAAGAGAACAAGTGTTGGTGAGGATGTTGAGAAATGGGATGCTGTGTACACCGTTGATAGGAATGTAAATTGGTGCAGCCACTACGGAAAAAGTATGGAGGTTCTTCAAAAAGTTGAATGTAGAAACACCATATGATCCAGCTATCCCACTATATGTTTGGTATTTATCCAAAAGTATTGAAGTCAATCTCAAAGAGATACCTGCACTTTCATGTTCATTGCAGCATCATTCCCAATAATCAAGATGTAGAAACAACCTAAATGTCAATGGATGAATGGATAAAGAAAATGTATATAAATTGTATATATAAATACAATGGAATATTAGTCAGCCTTTAAAAAGCAGCAAAGCCTGACATTTGCAACAACATAGATTTACCTGGAGGACATTATGCTAAGTGAAATAAGCCAGGCACAGAAGAACAAATACTGCATGATCCCACTTTTATGATAAATCTAAATTAGTCAAATTCAGAACCAGAGCATAGAATAGTGGTTACCAGGGACTGTGAGGAGAGAAAAATGGAGAGGTGTTGGTTGGTCAAAGGGTAAAAGGTTTCAGTTATGCAAAATGAATAAGTTCTGGAGATCTACTGTACAACACAAGGCCTATAGTCAACAATACTGTATGATATACTTAAAACTTTGCTGAGAAGTAGTTCTTATGTTAAGTGCTCTTACCACAAAAGAAATATACATAATAAATAAACAGATAAATAATAAAAATAAATAAAGGGAAAGGAAACTTTTGGAAGTGATGGACAAGTTTATGGCCTTAATTGTACTGGTGGTTTCACAGGTGTATACTTATCTCCAAGTTGTATATATTAGATATGTAGAGCTTTTTGCATGTCAATCATAATAAAGTCAAAAATGTTAGTTGTATTTCCAAACGCTAACAATGAGCAATACTAAAAGTAAATTAAGAAACCAATTCTATTTACATTATTATCAAAAAGAAAAATATTTAGGAATAAATTTATCCAAAGAGGGAAAAGATGTGAAAGCTGAAAACTACAAAACAATGTTGAAATTAAAGATATAAATAAATAGGAAGACATCCCATGTTCAGATTGTAAATCTTAATATTGTTAAGATGCTAACACTACCCAAAGCAATCTATAGGTTCAATGAAATTTCTATCAAAACCCTAACATTTTGGGGGCCAACCTGGTGGCACAGCAGTTAAGTTTGCATGTTCTGCTTCGGTGGCCCAGGGTTCGCTGGTTTGGATCCCAGGTGCAGACCTATGCACTGCTTGTCAAGCCATGCTGTGGCAGGTGTCCCACATATAAAGTAGAGGAAGATGGGCACAGATGCTAGCTCAGGGCAGTCTTCCTCAGCAAAAAGAGGAGGATTGGCAGCAGATGTTAGCTTAGGGCTAATCTTCCTTAAAAAATAAAATCCTGACAGTTTTTACAGAAATAGAAGAACGCATCCTAAAATTCACATGGAATCTCAAGTAACACTGAATAACCAAAACAGTCTTGAAAATGAAGAACAATATTGGAGGACTCTCAAGTCCTGATTTCAAAACTAACTACAAAACTACAGTAATCAAAATAGTGTAGTACTAGCATAAAGACAGACATATAGATCAATGAAATAGGATAAAGAGCCCAGAAATAAACTCTCACATATACAGTCCAATATAATTTCGATTCAAGTGCTAAGACCATTCAATGTGGAAAGGATAGTCTTTTCAACAAATGGTGCTGAGAAAACTGGATATCTACATAGAGAAGAATGAAGTTGGACTCATACTTACATCATACATAGAAATTACTCAAGATGGACCACAGACCTAAACATGCAAGTTAAAACAATAGAAGTCTTGGAAGAAACACAGGGGAAAAGCTTCATGACATTGGATTTGGCAATGACTTTTTTGGATATGACAATGATAGTACAGGTAACAAAAGACAAAAATAGGTAAATTGGACTTAATGAAAATTAAAATTTTTTGTGCATCAAAGGACACTATCAAGAGAGTGAAAAGGCAACCTACAAAATGGGAGAAGATATTTGCAAATCTATATCTGATAAGGGATTAATATCCAAAATACCTAAGAAAGTCCTACAACTCAAAACAAAAAACTCAATTAAAAAATGAGAAAAGGACTTGAATAGACATTTCTCCAAGGAAGATATACTTAGGGCAAAGGAGTACATGAAAATACGCTTACCACCATTAGCCATTAAAGAAAGGAAAATAAAAACCACAATGAGATACTACTTTCCACATACCAAAATGGCTATAATCAAAACCACAGAAAATACCAAGGATGCAGAGAAATTGGGACCCTCATACACTGTTGGTGGGGATGTAAAATGGTTTAGCCACTGTGGAAAAACAGTTTGGCAGTTGCTCAAAAAGCTAAACATGAAAAAAAAGGAAACTTGTTCTCTATTTCTATATTAAAAAAAAAAGCCAAACACAGAAATATTATATGACCCAGCAATTCCATTTCTGGGCATACACTCAAAAGAACTGAAAGCAGGGACTCAGATATTTGTACATCAGTGTTCATAGCAGCAATTATTCACAACAGCCAAAAGGTTTAAACAACCCAAATGCCCATCAACTACTGAATGAATAAACAAAATATAGTAGAAACATAAAAAAGAGCGTTATTCAGTCATAAGAAGAAATTCTGACACATACAACAGCATGGATGAACCTTGAAAACATGCTAAGTGAAATAAGCCAGAGACGAAAGGATAAATATTGCGTAATTCCACTTACATGAGGTACCTAGAATAGGCAAATTAGGAGAGACAGAAAGTAGATTACAGGTCACCAGGGGATGGGGACTTATTGCTTAGTGCGTAGAGTCCCAGGGGTGATTAAAAAAAAGTCTTGGAAATAGATAGTGATGTTGTGGTTGCACAACATTATGAATGTAATTAATGCCACTGAATTGTATACTTAAAAATGGTTAAAATGGTAAGTTTCATGTTGTATATATGTTACCACAACATTTTTTTTTAAAAAAAGAGAATTAGAAATCTCAGAAATTTAAAAACACATTGTTGAAATAAAAGGTCTGAAAGAGTGGCTTTTAATTATCAGAAAATACATGCTACATACCTGATTTGACCCTAACACTAAAAAATTTAAAACTGTGGATAATTTTTTTAATATTAAAACTCTCCAATGAGTTGGTAGGAAAGCTGGGAATTCTCTAGTCAGGTCCCAAAAGCAAAGAAGTGAACTTAGAGAGCAACTGCAGCCTCCTCCTTGGGAATCTTTGCCTTACCAGGTGAACCTGAGTTTGGGTTTTCACAGTCTCAGGTGTTTGAGGAACAGAAAACAATTCTCAGGACCCACCCAAGAAAGGACTGTAAAAGAACGGCCTCCATGCCTAAAGCTGGGACCCCAAAGGACCATACCCACAGTACTGACAGTGAAATAGAAATAAACTGGCCTTCACCCCAGATGAGAGTTGATCGTCTCCAATTTGGCTTAAAAGGATTACCTCTGAGAATACAGAAATGACAAGCGGCCCTCACATGGTTTTGCAGCCTCAGTTCATACCACCTGGGTAATCTGAAAATTGAGAAGTAACTTTAGAGTGATCCTGGATTGGGAGTCCTTCCAGGAACCTGGCAGACACAAACATAAATCCCCTCTGGAAGAATCCACATTTATTCCAAGCTTCACATAATTTCTTTTTTTCCCTTAGTGGAAGTATAGTTGACATACAATATTATGTTCATTTCAGAATAAACAGTGATTCGATATTTATATACATTACAAAATGATCACAAGTCTAGTAACCATCTGACATCATACAAAGTTATTACAATATTATTGACTATATTCCCTATGCTGTATATTACATCCTTGTGACTCATTTATTTTATAACTGGAAGTTTGTACTTCTTAATCCCCTCTACTTGTTTCACCCAACCCCTCACCCGCCTCACTTCTGGCCACCACAAGTTTGTTCTCTCTATCTATGAGACAATTTGTTTTGTTTGTTTGTTTTACTTTTTAGATTCCACCTCAAAGAATTTCTGAAATAAAATTCCAAGAAAAATGAGCATCTGATAGTCAAAAATGACAAAAACAGAAACAAGGTACCATGAATGACAAACTGAAACAGACCTTCAAGAATTTCAGATAAATGGAATTATTAGGCACAGACTTTACAGTAATTATGTTTAATATTTTGAAAGAAATAAAAGATAATCTTGAATATATGTACAAAAAAAGAATGAGATTTGAAAAAGAATCAAAACAAAGAAAATATAATTAAATGGATGAGTTTAACAGCAAATTAGACAAACTGAAAAGAAATTAGTGAACTGGAATATAGAACTGAAAAGATTATCTGGAATGGAGCAAAAAGTCAAAGAGATGGAAAATATGAAGGGGTAAGAAACACAGAAGATAAGGTTAGCAGGTTTAACATATATGTGATTATGGACCCAGATGGGAAGAGAGAGAAAATGGAGAAGAAATATTTGAGAAGATAATGACTTAAGAATTTGCCAGAATTGATGAAAGACACAACTCACAGATTCAAAGAGCTAAACAAATCTCAAGCAGAACAAGTAAAAAGAAATCCACACCTGGTTACAAAAAAGTGAAATGAGTAACACCAAGAGGAGGTACTTTGGGCAAGAGGAAATTGGCAGATAGCAGATCTGGGCTGCAAGCGGTAGTAAAGAGCACAGAAAATAGCAACTGTGTGGGTAAATTTAAACATTGGCATTAAAAACAATGACAATAATAATAATATATCATGGGTTAAATAAAAAAAAATTTAAAGCAAGAGAGGTAAGCAAAGTAATGATCCCCCAAAGATGCCCACATCCTAATTCCCATAACCTGTGAATATGTTATGTTACATGGAAAATGAAAATTAAGGTTGCAGATGGAATTAAGGTTGGTAATCAGCTGATTTTAATATGGGGAGGTTATCTGGATTATAGCAGCAATGTCATTACAAGGGTCCTAACAGGTGGGAAAGGGAGGCAGGAGAAAAGGTCAGAGTGATGGGTTGTAAGAACGACTTGACCTGCTGTTACTGGATTTGATGAATGAAGAAGAGGCCATGAGACAAGATGTACAGGCCACTTGTAGAGGCTGGATAAGGCAAGGAAACAGATTCTCCCCTAGGGTGCTAGCAAGGAAGATAGACTTGCCAACACTTTGATTTTGGCTTGATGAGATCTGTATTGAACTTCTAACCTACTGAACTGGAAGATAATAAATTTGTGTTGTTTCAAGCCACTAAACTTGTGGTAATTTGTAACAGCGGCAATAGAAAACTAATACAAAGAGTTAAAATACGTGTCAACAATAGCATAATAGTCAGAATATGGAGTTAAAGTATTCTAAGGCTCTTTAATTTATTAAGGGTGTGAGTGGTGTGAAACCAGCTCAAAGCCATTTACAAGCCATTGCTACATGTCTCTGTCCAACTCCACATTCAGCGATGGTAGCTTGAAAGCAGCCATGATGAAAGTACTCCCATCACAGAAATAGGCAAAGGCTATAATCAGACTTTTATTTATTTTTTCATTTATTTATTTATTACTTTTTGTTTTAAGACAGAGCATGTAGTAATTCTTAGAGTGAACAACGAAAGTATCATAGCCCTAACTCTAACTTCCAAACTGATGGGGGCAGGGAGTAACAGGTGAGAGATGAGAAAAAATATTGAATATATCCAAAAGAGGGCAAGAAAAGAGAAAAATAAACATGAAACAGGTAGTACAATAAAAAGTACAAAATAAGATGTTAGTTATAAATTGAAACATATCAGTAATTACAATCATGTAAATGTGCTAAATGTTCAAGTTAAAAGGCAAAGGTTGTCAGGCTGGATTTTTTTTTTAAGTGTATTACATGCGGTTAAAAAAGAACTTCTGAATCCTATTTCAATGTTGATGTGCATTTAGGGAGGTATCAAGAAGTGAGAACGTACCCTAAACATGTAAGAATTTATCATTTTGGCTGATATTTTTTCTTTAAAAATAGCAGGAAGGGAATGTTAGCTCCCACACATCTGTAGCCTAAATAAGGGCACAATAAAAAGGCAATGATGAAAAACTTCTGAAGCATAAGGATAATGAGGTTGAAAGTAAATGGATAGAAAAAGATATTTATGGGAATTCTAACCAAAATAAAGTTGCTATAGCTACACTAATATCAAATGAAATAGACTTCAAGGCAAAGTCACTGCAAGTGATAAAGAGGGAGACTTCATAAAGATAAAATATTATTTCACCAAGCAGATACAGCAATTTTAAATTTGCATGTGCCTAACAATATAACCTTAAATATATAAAATAAACATTGATATAATTATGAAGAGAAATAAACTAATCTACTATCATGGTGGGAGATTTTAACACACCATTCAGTACTGAGAAAGACACAAAAAATCAGGTAAGCATATAGAATATATAAACAAAAACTTGACTTAAGGGACATTTTCAACGTACAGAATAGTTGCAGTGATTGTATAATATTCCCCTATGCTCTTCACTCAGCATCCCCTAATGTTAACATCTTACATAACCTAGTACAATTATCAAAATTAAGAAATTAACACTGTTGCAATACCACTAACTAAACTGTAGTTTAGTCACTGACCCTACTTAGATTTCACCAGTTTTCCCACTAATGTTTTTTTTTTGTTCCAAAATCCAATCCAAGATTCCACTTTAAATTTAGCTGTCATGTTTCCTTATTCTCTTCTAATCTGTGACAGTTCCTCAGTCTTTCCTTGTCTTTTATGTCCTTGACACTTTTGAAGAGTACACATCAGGTATTCTGAAGACTGTCTAGGTTTGCCTGATGTTATCTCATAAATAGGTTGAGGTCATGGATTTTGGAGAAGCATACTAAGAAAACGTTTCTCAAATTGTTCCAGCTGTGGCCAATGGCAACTCTTTCAGGTTGGCTCCTGTGTCTTTTTACGTGCCCTTATCCTTTTCCTTTTTCTAGCACTTCCTTACTTTCTGCCACCAACGAAACTTTAGAATTATCTTGTATTTTCCTTGCTCCAGCCTTGGAATCAACCATTTCTCCAAGGGGCCCTGGTCCCTTTAACTGGAGAATGGTATTTAGAAACCAAGATCTGGGTGCTGAGGGTGCTCATTGCTACTGGCGAGTTACTGTGTCTAGGCCCTCAGCTGAGAGAGCAAGGAAACATGTGAATACTAAGTCATATATATGCACATCTGTATTTCTAAATCTATCTCTGTGTGTATATACATGTATATATAAACTAGTGTGTGTATGTGTGTGTGTGTATATAGACGTGTGTCGATATATACAGTCATGTGCCACATTAAGAAGTGTTGGCAAGGATGTGGAGAAACTGGAACCTTTGTGCAGTGGTACTGGGAATGTAAACTGGTGCAGTCATTGTGGAAAAAGTATGGCAGTCCTCAAAATATTAAACATAGATTTAATAATTGATCCAGCAGTTCCTCTTCTAGGTATATAGCTAAAAGAAATGAAGGGATGGACTCAAGCAGTTATCTGTATGTCAGCGTTCATAGAAGCATTATTCACAATAGCCAAAAGGTAGAAACAATCCAGTTGTCCATAAATGGATGAATGGATAAAGTATGATGTATACATACAATGGAATATTAGTCAGCCTTAAAAAAAGAATGAAATTCTGATACATGCTACAATGTGGATGTACCTTGAAGATATTATGCTAAGTGAAATAAACAAGGAAGTACAAATATTATATGAGTCCACTTGTATGAGGAACCTTAAATAGTCAAATACATAAAGACAGAAAGTAAAACAAAGATTACCAGGGGCTGAAGGGAGGGAGAATGGGGAGTTATTGTTTAATGGATGCAGAGTTTCAGTTTGAGATGATGAAAAAGTCCTGGATATGGTAACAGTGATGGTTGCACAACAATGTGAATGTTCTTAATTCCACTGAACTGTACACTTAAAAATGGTTAAAATGGGAACTTTTATGTTATGTATATTTTACCAAAGTATGAAAATTTGCATATAAATAAAGAGTTCCTACTGATACCTCAGAATCTAATCCAGCACCACAGGGTAGCATTCCTCCTTTGTGTGCCTCTAACTTCTTTCTGAGACAGTGAGAAACCTGACTCTCATTGTCTATAATATATTTACCTATTTGTTATATATGTAAAGTAGCTTCAGAATTGCTAGCCCATATCCTGTGGGTTACAGAATGTGAGAAACAAATTTACCAACCAACATCAGTGTATATGGACAGTTTTTTTTTTTGTCACTAGGCTTACAGTATCCAGTCAAAACACTGTTCTTGAAAGTTATATAGGTTAACCCCTTCCTTCCCATTCTCTTCAAGTGTGTATGTCACGTTTATAATACAGGTAAATTTATTTGTCACAGTCGGCTTTCCATCTTGGGTTTCCCCAACAGCATGGTATTTTTTAATTTGCATATACTAAAATGTACTCTTTGTGGTATACAATTTTATGAGTTTTGACAGATGCATAGAGTTATGTATTCACCACCACACTTCCATCACCCAAAAAATTCCCTTGTGCTTTGTAGTCACCTTCTTCTCCCAACCCCAACTCCTGGCAACCACTGACCTTTATTCCATTACTATGGTTTGGCTCTTTCTAGAATGTCATATACATGGAATCATATAATTTCTATCTTTTTGAGTCTAACTTCTTTCATTCAGAATAATTATTTTTAGATAGTGATAAAATGGTAAAGATAAAAGGTCATAAAAATGAAATGTTAATTTCACCAGGAAGTTATAGCACATTTTAATTTGCATGTAATTAATAGTATTGCCTTAAAATACATACAGCAAACATTTATAGAATAATGAAAAGAAATAGATAAACATCGTAATGGAAGATTTTAACACATCATTCAGTACTTGAGAAACACACACCAAAAAATCCATAAGTTTGTAGAATACATGCAAAAAAACCCCTGACCTAACATACATATATAGGATATTGTACTCAACATCTATAGAATATACATTCTTTCAAGTGCACGTGAAACATTTTAAAACGTTAAATATATTTTCAATAAGTGATGCTAGGACAACTGGATATCCACATGCAAAAGAATGAAGTTGGACTCTACCCTACACCATATACAAAAATTAAACAAAAATGGATCAAAGACCTAAATTTAAGAGCTAAAACTGTAAAAAACTTGAGAAGAAAACTGGTGCAAATCTTTATGACCTTGGACTAGGCAACAGTTTCTTATATTATGACAACTAAAAGCACAAGAAACCAAAGAAAAAATAGATAAATTGGATGGCACAAAATTTAAAAACTTTTGTGATTCAAAGGACATTGTCAAGAAAGTGAAAAGAGAACCCGTGGAATGGCAGAAAATACTTTCAAATAATATAGCTGACAAGAGTCTAGAATCCAGAATACATACAGAACTATTACAGCTTAACAATAAAAAGACAAATAATCTAATTTAAAAATGGGCAGAGGATTTGAATAGACATTTCTCCAAAGAGATATACAGTGGCCAATAAGCACATGAAAAGATGCTCAAGATCCTGAGTCATTAGAGAAAAGCAAATCAAAGCCATATGAGATACCACTTCACACCCACCAAAATGGCTATAATCAAAACGACAAACAATAATAAGTGTTGATGAGGGTATGGAGAAATCAGAACTCTCATACATTGCTTGTGGGAATGCAAAATGGTGCAGCAACTTGGAAAACAGGGTGGCAGTTCCACAAAAAGCTAAACACAGAGTTACCTTTGGACTCAACAATTCTACTCCTAGGTGTATACCCAGGAGAAATGAAAGCATATGTCCAAACAAAAACATATGCACAAATGTTCATAGCACCATTATTTATAATAGCCAAAAAGAAGGAAAAACCCCCATGTCCATCACTGATAAACAAAATTATGGGATATATATATAATGGAATGTTATTTGGCCATAAAAAGGAATGGAGCACTCATACATGCTACAAAATGGATGAACCTTGAAAACCTTATAAGTAAAAGAAGCCAGAGACAAAAGGCCACATATTTTATGATCCATTTATATGAAATATCCAGAATAAGCAAATCCATAGGGACAGAAAGTAGATTAGTGGTTGCTAGGGGCTGGAGGGAGAGGAAAATGGACAGTGACTGCTCGTGGGTCTGGGGTTTCTTTTTGGAGTGAAGAAAATGTTCTGGAATTAGCTGGCTTGCCAAGCGGTGTCATGTTCCCACCTGGGATCTGAACCAGTGAACCCTGGGCCACGGAAGTGGAACGTGGGCACTTAACCACTGCGCCACCAGTTGGCCCCAATTGATTTCTGTTCTTACGTTTATTACTTGCTTATGTCTTGTTTTGATTTTTTCTAACTGTTGTAAAACCACATTACATAAACAGTACCAGCCTGACCATTTTTAAGAGTGCATTTCAGTAGTGTTAAGTCTATTCCCATTGTTGTGCAACAGATCTCCAGATCTTTTTCATCTTGCAAAATTGAAACTATATACCATTAAACAATTCTCCATTTTCCCCTGCCCCCAGCCCTTGGTAACCACCATTCTACGTTTTGTTTCTATGAATTTGACTATTTTAGATACCGCATGTATACAGTGGAATCTTATAGTATTTGTCTTTGTGTGGCTGGTGGATTTCACTTAGCACAATGTCCTCAAGGTAACTTTGTTGTGGTATGTGACAGGATTTCCTTCCTTTTTAAGGCTAAATAATATTCCATTGTATGTATGTACCACATTTTTTTAATCCATTCATCCATCAATGGACATTTGGGCTGCTTCTATCTTTTGGCTATTGTGAATACACTGTTATGAATATGGGTGTACAAATATCTCTTTGAGACTCTGCTCTCAATTCTTTTGGATATATACCAAGAAGTGGGATTGAAGGATCATAGAGTAGTTCTATTTTTAATGTTTTGAGGAACCACCATACTGTTTTCCACAGCAGTCACACTGTTTTACAATTCCACCAACAGTGCACAAGCGTTCCAATTTCTCCACATCCTTATCAAGACTTATTGTTCTCTATTTTTTTTCATAGTAGCCAGCCTCACGGGTGGGAGGTGATATCTCATAGTTTTAATTTGCATTTCTCTAATGATTAGTAATGTTGAACACCTTTTCGTATGTTTGTTGGCCATCTGTATCTTTTGGAGAAATGTCTATTGAAGTTCTTTGTCCATTTTCCAATCAGGTTACTTGGAGTTTTGTTGTTGTTGTTGTTGTTGTTGTTGAGGTGTAGGAGTTCTTCACATAGTCTGAATATTAACCAAGGGGTCATCAGATATTTGATTTGCAAATATTTTCTCCAATTTCATAGGCTGCCTTTTTACTTTGTTGTTTGTGTCCTTTGATACAGTTTTTAAGTTTGGTGTAGTCCTATTTATCTATTCCTACTTGTTTAGATTTTAATTTGCCTTTTTCTAGATTTTTGAGGTGAAAAGTTGATTTTTAAATTTTTTATCTTTTATAAAATAATTTTTGATCATTGATTACTGCCTTTTCTTCCTTTTTCATATAGGCATTTAAAATGATAAATTTCCTAACCTTTTAGATACATGCCACAAATTTTGAAATGTTGTATTTTTATTATCAGTCAGTTAAAAACAATTTTGAGTCTTGAGATTCTCATGAGTTACTTAGAAGTGTGTTGTTTAACTTCAAAATATTTGGGGCTTTTCTACCAGCTAGAGAAGGATAATCTGTGTATGACTCCACTCATATGAGGAATTTAAAACTATGGACTAAGAACAGTTTGGTGGATACCAGGGGAAAGGTGGGGTGGGGGTGGGCACAAAGGGTGAAGTGGTGCACCTACAACACCTACAACTAATGACAAACATTAATGTACAACTGAAATTTCACAAGATTGTCACCTATCATCAACTCAATAAAAAAAAATATTTGGGGCTTTTCTAGATATCATTTGTTATTGTTTTCTAATTTAACTCCATGGTGGTAGAGAACAGCCTGTGAGAACTCAGTCTTTTGAATGTTATTGTTTGATGGCCCAGCATTTGGTGTCTTTGTTGATTCAGGTTGCTATAACAAAATACCATCAACTGGGTAGCTTATAAACAGATATTTATTTCTCACAGTTCTGGAGGCTGGGAAGTTCAAGATCAAGGCGCCAGCATGGTCACATTCTAGTGGAGGCCCTCTTCCTGGCTCACAGCCAGTGCCTTCTGTGTCCTCACAGGGTGGAAGGGGCTAGGGAGCTCTGTAGAGCCTCTTTTATAAGAGCACTAATCCCATTCATGTAGGTTCCACCCTCAGGACCTAAGCACCTCCCAAAGGCTCCACCTCCCACACCATCATATGGGGCATTAGGACTTTAACATACGAATTTGTGGGGGGACACAAACATTCAGACCACGGCAGGGTCTATCTCAGTGGATGTTCCCTGTGCACTTGAAAAGTGTCTTCTGCTGTTATTGGGTGCAGTGTTCTATAAATGTCAATTAAGTCAAAGTGGTTGATGATGTTGTTCAAGTCTTCTGCATCTTTGTTGATTTTTTGCCTAGCTGTTCTATCAGTTACTGAGAGAGGGGAGTTAAAATCTTCAATTTTGATTGTGGATATATCCATTTCTCCTTTCATTTCTTTTTCTTTTTCTTTTTTTTTTCTTTTTTTGAGGAAGATTAGCCCTGAGCTAACATTTGCTGCCAATCCTCCTCTTTTTGCTGAGGAAGACTGGCCCTGAGTTAACATCTGTACCCATCTTCCTCTACTTTATATTTGGTACGCCTACCACAGCATGGCTTGACAAGCAGTGCATAGGTCTGCACCCAGGATCCGAACTGGTGAACCCCGGGCCGCTGAAGCAGAACGTGTGAATTTAACTGCTGCGCCACCGGGCTGGCCCCAATCTCCTTTCATTTCTGTCAGTTTTTTGCTTTATATATTTTGAAGTTCAATTATTAGGAGCATAGACATTTTTCATTGTTACATCTTCCTGATGAATTAATCCTTTTTCCATTATAAAATGCTCCTTTTTAATTCTGGGAATTAGACCAAGTATGGCCACTCCAGCCTTCTTATGTTTACTGTTTGCGTGATATATCTTTTCCATTCAATTGCTTTCAACTTCTCTGTTTTTAAACTATAGCTTCATTGAGGTATAACTGACATACAGTAAACTGCACATCTTTAAAGTATATAATTTGAAAAGTTTTGATGTATGCATAAACACACAAAACCATCACCACAGTCAAGATAATGGATACATCCACAACCTCCAAAGTTTCCTCACGTTCCTTGTAATCCTTCCCTCTTCCCTCCCTAATCTGCTTCAGTATATTTTCCATTTTCTAGAATTCTGTGTAGATGGAATCATTTTAGTATAAATGAAAAGAGATTTCTTAACTAGCAGACCTGCACTATAAGAAATGCTCAAGGATGTCCTATGGGCTGAAAGACAAGGAGTCAACAATAACTGGGGTCCACAGGAAGGCTGGGCGCCACCTCCAGATGTCCCCCACGCAATGGGCTCAATGTAGCTGGTGCCCTGGCCACCAGGTCTTGGTTGTCCATTGAGGATCTGGGAAGAGTTTATATACAGTTTAGGGGTTCACTCCCTTGGCAGGGCCCGCTCCTGGAATTTCTCCCCGTTTTCTCAATCAAATTGAAGTTTTGAGGCCCCCAAGACCACCTAGCAGTACAAACCTGGGCTGGAAATTAGAAGTCACTTCAGGCTCCCACTTACCCTAGAGCCACAGGCCTTTGGGATTCAAATGTATTTAGACTCTGGTACAGGTCTTTGGTTTTGATTTTTGAGCCCATTACTCACAAGGCTGTCAAAACTGTAAGTCTGTTGTGAACATGGCTCAATTATCTTTTTTCTTTTCATTTTTTTTTTTACTTCAGTGAAATACACATAAGATTTACCATCTTAACCACTTTTAAGTGTACAGTTCAATGGTATTAAATACATTCATATTGTTGTGCTACCATCACCACCATCAATCTCCAGAACTCTTTTCACCTTGCAAAACCAAAACTTTGTACTCATTAAACAACTCCCCATTCCACCCTCTCCTTAGCTGCTGACAACCATCACTCTACTCTCCCTCTCTCTGAGTTTGTCTACTCTAAGTACTTCATATAAGCAAAATCATATATTATTTGTCTTTTTGTGATTGGCCTATTTCACTTAGCATAATGTCCTCAAGATTCATCCATTTTGTAGCGTATGTCAGAATTGCCTTCCTTTTTAAGGTAGAATAGTATTCCTTAGTATGTATATACCACTTTTCGATTATCTATTCACCCATCAATGGACATTTGGGTTGCTTCCACTTCTTGACTACTGTGAATAACACTGCTACGAACATATACAGGGTGTTTAAATATCTCTTTGAGACCCTGCTTTCCATTCTTTCAGGTCTATACCCCAGAAGTGGAATTGCTGGATCAAATGGTAATTCTATGTTTACTTCTTTGAGGAACCGCCATACTATTTTCCACAGTGGCTGCACCATTTTACACTCTCACCACCAGTGCACAAGTTTCAACTTTTCTACATCCTCACCAACAGTTGTTATTTTGTTTTTGTTTTCTTTTTTTAAAGATTGGCACCTGAACTGTTGTTAATCTTTTTTTTTTATTCTTCTCCCCAAAGCCCCAGTATATAGTTGTATATTGTAGCTGTGAGTGCCTCTGGCTGTGCCATGTGGGACACCGCCCCAGCATGGCCCGACAAGTGGTGTCATGTCCGTGCCCAGGATCTGAACCTGCGAAACCCCGGGCCACCGAAGCAGAGTACGCGAACTTAACCACTCGGCCACAGGCCGGCCTGTTTTCTGTTTTTTTGATGGGAGCCATCCTGACGGGTGTGAGAGGGTATCTCACTGTAGTTTTGATTTGTATTTCCTGAATTATTAGTGATGTTGAACATGTTTTCATGTGCTTATTGGCTATTTGTGTATCTTTTTTGGAGAAATGTCTATTCAAGTCCTTTGCCCACTTTTTAATCAAGTTTATTCTCTTGTTTAGTTTTAGAAGTTGTCTATATATTCTGGATACTAATCCCTTATGAAATATATGATTTGCAAATATTTTCTCCAATTTTGTGCAGTGCCTTTTTACTTTGTTGATAACTTTTGATGTACAAGGTTTTTAAATTTTCAAGAAATCCAATTAGTCTATTTTTATTTTCTTATTGTCTGTGCCTTTTTTGTGTCATATCCAAGAAATCAATAACAAATTCACTAACATGAAGCTTTTGCCCTGTATTTTCTTCTAAGAGTTGTATAGCTTCAGGTCTTACATTTAGGTCATAGATCCATTTTGAATTGCTATGAACTGAATTATGTCCCACTCAAATTCCTATGTTTAAGCCCTAACCCCTCAAGTCAATATATTTGGAGATAGGGTCTTCAGGAGGTGATTAAGGTTACAGGAGGTCATAAGGGTGGGCCCTAATCCAACAGGGTTAATGTTCTTATAAGAGGAGGAAGAGAGATCAGATCGCTTCCCTCCCACCCCTGCCCCACCCTGCCACCATACAAACTAAGGAAAGGCCACAGGAGTACACAGCAAGAAGGCAGTTGTTTGCAAGGCGGGAAGAGAATCCTCCCCAGACACCAACCCTGCTGGCACCTTGATTTTGGATGTCCCAGCCACTGGAACTATTAGAAAATAAATTTACACTGTTCAGCCAGTGTACTGTCAGTCAGTAGTATTTTGTGTTAGCAGCCCGAGCTAATACATGAGGTGATTTTTGTATATGGTGTTAGGGTCTAACTTCATTCTTTTGTGGATATCCAGTTTTCTCAGCACCATTTGGTGAAATAGTCTTAGCACCCTTGTTGAAAATCATTTGACCATCTATGTGAGGGTTTATTTCTGAGCCCTCCATTCTATTCCATTGGTCTATATTCTGGTCTTTATGCCAGTACACTTGTTTTGAATACTGTGCTTCATAATAGATTTTGAAATCAGGACAGGTGAGTCGTCCAGCTTTGTGCTTTTTCAAGATTGTTTTACCTATACAGAGTCCCGTGAGATTCCATATGAATTTTAGGATGGGTTTTTCCATTTCAGCAAAAAACTGTCATTGGGGTTTTGATAAGGATTTCACTGAATCTGTAGATTTCCTTGGGAGTACTGACATTTAACAATATTAAGATTTCCAATGTGAACATGGAATGTACTTCCATTTATTTATGTATTCTTTAATTTCTTTTAGCAACGTTTTGTAGTTTTCATTTTACAAGTATTTCACCTCCTTGCTTCCTAAGTATTACTGAGTATTTTCTTCTTTTTGATGCTAATGTAAAGGGAATTGTTTTCTTAATTTTGGAGGGAGTGTTCATTGTTAGTATATAGAAATGGAACTGATTTTTGTGTGTTGATTTTGTGTCCCGCGACTTTGCTAACATTGTTGATTAGTTCCAACAATTTTTGTGCGTGTGTGAAACCTTTAGGGTTTTTTACCTGTGAGATCATATCATCTGCGTACAGAGATCGTTTTACTTCTTCCTTTCCAATTTGGATGTCTTCCATTTCCTTTGTTTTGCCTAATTGCTCTGGTTAGAACTTCCAAGTCTAGAAGTTGAACATAAGTGGTGAAAGTAGGCATCCTTGTCTTGTTCCTGATCTTAAAGGAAAAGTGTTCAGTCTTTCACTGGTGAGTATGATGTTCACTGTGAGTTTTTCATATATGGCTTTTATTAAGTTGAAGTATCCTTCTATTCATAGTTTGTTCAGCATTTTTATCATGAAAAGGTTAAATTGTGTCATGCTTTTTCTGCATCAGTTGAGGTGATCATGTGATTTTTTTTCCCTATCCTCTGTTAATGTGGTGTATTACAATGATTGATTTTCATATGTTGAATCATCCTTACATTCTAGGAATAAATATCACTTAGTCATGATCTTTTTCTTTGAGAGAAAACTTGTCACAAGGCAAATTTTATTTTACTTTTTTGAGTTACAAAAATATTAGCATGTGAAATATACAATCTAGTCCATGTAAGAGTAGTAGAGTAGTTGTAGCCATTTAAAAGTTATAAAGAATTTGGAAAAAGCAATTTATATACTAGTCTTAAAACACACAACAATTAATGAATAGTATACAACCGTTCAATTCAGTTACTGCTAGTTATATGCAGCCTTTAAAAAGTTTTAAAAAGCCAATCCAAAATAAGAATAAGCTCATTTTAAATAGGATATAATGAATATGTTTTGATCAGTACTACAAGAAGGTGTGGTCTGAATTTCAGTTCCACCCTTTCTCCTATTTAATTCTCTTTCATTATTATATCAGAAATATAGTGTGTAATTTGGGGCAAGAGTAAATGAATTACTGGTTTTTAATTTTAGCGATAAGAAACAAACTTTGAATTGCAGTGTGGAAAGAAAGCAAGCACATCTACATTAAAAAAATAAATTATAAGAATGGAAGAGAAGTTTAAAGTTTAACTGAAAACCAAAGTGAGGTTCTTCTCTTTAGAAGTTGAGACAAAATTAATCCACTTGTTCTTTTGAACTTTATGGATTTATAAATGTGTGCTGCTCTCTATTTTCTCTCTAAAAAGACAGTTAGCCACACAACAAGAACATGTTTTAAAACAGGTCTATTTGCTCAATGCCATATGGAAGAACAAATCATAAAATTAAATAATTTTAACTTTAAATAACTAAAAACTAATAGCAATATAAAATATAAGGAAAAATCACTCATTTGGGGAGTGGGTAATACACAGGAGACTTTTGGCTTGAAGTTCACATGGGAGACTTAGAAGTTAATGGTGTCACAAAGAGATATTAACAGTTTTTTTTCCAACTTTCCTGTCAGACCCTGCTACAGAGTTAGGCTTATGGCTGACATTTTATCTCCCTAAGTTCTCAAATAAATTGAGACATATATTGGTGATAAGTATGAGATGAAGTGGAAAAAACTTTAGAACAAAAGTGACACTCACGACCATTTGGTGAGTATACTTATTACCTTAGTGATTTAAATCCTAAAAATAGGCTACATTTTTATGAGGTAGAAAACAAGTATCAAAAACTTACCATTTGGTCATCCATACTTACTTTGGGCTCCAGCCCTGGATTGCTACATTTCTCATTCCCTATTCTGTCATTAAAACTATTAGTCCTTCTACCATTCATTACCTAAAGTTATGGACCTGGAACTGCCAAGAAAAAGGTTTTTAAGAAGCTTTGCTTTGGGGCCAACCCTGGTGGCCTAGTGATTAACTTTGGCACGCTCCACTTTGGCAGCCTGGGTTCACTTCCCAGGCATGGACCTATACCACTCCCCAGTGGCTGTGCTGTGGTGGTGGTTCACATACAAAATAGAGGAAGGTTGGCCACAGATGTTAGCTCAGGGTGAATCTTCCTCAGCAAAAAGAAGAAAAAGAAGGAGAAGAAAAAAGCAGCAGCAGCAGCTTTGCTAAGTCACCAAATGTATCCCATATTCAGGTATCAAGTGAGAACATTTTGCACCTCTCTAGTTGATCTATTTACTTCATAAGAAAACATGCTAACGTAAAAGACATTACTTAACATGAAAAAGACTACTGCTCATCTCTATATGCAATTCCAATGTCAGAGTAGTTATGCAAACCTAAATTAGGGATGTTTTAATTGAACTGATTTGAAAAAACCATATATTAAAACTGCATTACCACTGTTTACTGAAAATAGGCAAGTGTTTTACTACAAAATTAACCTACTAGCAATAACAAAAAAAGCCCCACTTCCTCCCAGAGACTTACATTATGCTAATATCTCATAGATAACATTCTAGCAGGATTGAATTTCTGCAATAGGCTGGGCTCACAGTGAGCATGTCAGTACAGAGATCATGTGTTTAATACTGCTATGAGAATGCCATTAGTAGAATGTATACAAGGCACGTAAAAAACTAGCATTAAAGCTCTTAACAGCAAAAATCCAAAATGGCAGCTCCTAGAAAAGATGCTTCTAAGAATTTTAAAACTTAAAGAAATTTAGTTTCAGCATGAACTAGTTTATAGTGCCTCTACAATCAAATTAATTACTTCACATAAATTTCTGTAGCTGGAAATAATGAAACAAAGGAGTATGGAATTTTGCCCCCTCTAACAACTAGCCCAATCTTGAAAATGGAAGCAATCACTTGCAATCTTCTACATGGTGTTGTTATGAGTGGACTGAGCAGTCAACAGGAAGTTCTGGTTGACGTAGTGTTGTTTGTTGCCATCCAACTTCACAGTTCCACTGGTCAAAACAAGAACTGTACTTTGGGCTTGGGTAGTGAACAGTTTGGCAATCTACCATATTGACTGGGAATTCCCTAGAAGGCAACACATCAAAAAAATTAGTTAACATTAGCCATTCCATATTAATAGGGCCTTGTCCATTTACAGCCTGATTGGTGCCCATCTCTTTAGTCCATTGTCCCATAGTAAATATTGACAAATTCCTCAGCATCTCTATATGCCTGATCTACACAAGTTTTAAAATCGACAGACATGGCCATCAGGGAGCCCAGAGCAACCTGTTCCAGCAGAAGCAGTGACACTACATCCTCATGTGTCCAGCCCCCTTGGCATGCATGACTAGATTGTGGCTCCTCATGAAAATGGTCACTCTTTCCTTGGTGCCTTCTTCTGTCTCCCTGAGACCAGTCTTTTCTGAACTTCCACATAGTTTTAATCTTATTCTTTCTCTGGCTCTCCTCCCTTTAGCTCTAATTGCAGCTACTTCTCAGTGTACCTTCTTTCCTCCTCTGCTCACCTCTTACTTGGTGTATAATCCTTTTAATATGCTGCTGAATTCAGTTTGTTAGTATTTTGTTGAGAAATTTTGCATCAATAATCATAAGGGATATTGTTCTGTAGTTTTCTTGTACTGTCTTTGTCTAGCTTTGGTATCAGGGCAATGCTGGCCTCCTAGAATGAGTTAGGAAGTGTTCCCTCCTCTTCAATTTTTTGAGAAGTATGGGAAGAACTGGTTAGTTCTTCTCAAGATGTTGTACAGAATTAACCAGTGAAGCCGTCAGGCCCAGGGCTTTTCTGTCAGGAAATTTTTTATTATTGACTCAATGTCCTAGTTTTTATTATTGATTCAATGTCCTTATTAGTTATAGGTCTATTCAGATTTCCTATTTGTGATTCAGTCTTTGTAGGTTTTGTTTCTAGGAATCTGTCTTTCATCCAGGTTATCCAATTTGTTCACATACAATTGCATATAGTTCTTTTATAATCCTTTTCATTTCTGTAGAATTGGTAGTAATGTCTCCATTTTCATTTCTGACTTTAGTGAGTCTTTTCCCTTCCTGCTTTTTTTATTGAGCTAAAATACACACAACAAAAAATTTACCATCTTAACCATTTTAAAATGTACAGTTCAGTGGCATTAAATAAATTCACATTGTTGTGCAGCTATCACCACCATCCATCCCCATAACTCTTGTAAACCTAAAACTCTATACCTATTAAACAATAACTCCCCCTTCTCCCTTCCTCACAGCCTCTGGCAATCACTATTCTACTTTCTATCTTTATGATTTTCACTGGTCATACGATTTTCCCTCATATAAGTGAAATCATACAGTATTTATCTTTTCGTGACTAGCTTATTTCACTTAGCATAGTGTTCTCAAAGTACATCCATGTTGTGGCATATGGCAAAATTTCTTTGCTTTTTAAAGCTGAATAATATTCCTTTGTATGTATATACCGCATTTTGCCTACCCATTCATCAGTCCATGGACAACTTGGGTTGCTTCCATTTATTAACTATTGTGAATAATCCTGCTATGAACACAGGTGTACAAATATCTCTTTAAGATTCTACTTCCAATTCTTTTGGGGTTGTACCCAGAAGTAGAATTGCTGGGTCATAGAGTAATTCTATTTTTTTTTTTTAATATTTTTTTTCCTTTTTCTCCCCAAAGCTCCCTGGTACATAGTTGTATATTCTTCATTGTGGGTCCTTCTAGTTGTGGCATGTGGGACGCTGCCTCAGCATGGTTTGATGAGCATTGCCATGTCCGTGCCCAGGATTCGAACCAAAGAAACACTGGGCTGCCTGCAGCAGAACACGCGAACTTAACCACTCGACCACGGGGCCAGCCCCGAGTAATACTATTTTTAATTTCTTGAGGAAACTCCACACTGTTTTCCACAGTGATTGCACCATTTTATGTTCCTATCAACAGGGCACGAGGAATTCAAATTCTCCACATCCTTGGTAACACTTGTGGTTTTTTCTTTTTTTGATAGCAGCCATCCTATTGGGTGTGAGGTGATATCTTACTGATTGTTTTGCATTTCTCTAATGATTAGTGATGTTCAGCATCTTCATATGCTTAGTGGCCATTTGTATATCTTCTATGGAAAAATGTCCATTCAAGTCTTTTGCCCATTTTTGAATCAGTTTCTTTGTTTTTCTGTTGTTGAGTTGTAGGACTTCTTTATACATTCACATATTAATCCCTATGAGATGTATAATTTGCAAATATTTTCACCCATTCTTTGGGTTGCCTTTTTACTCTGCCGATAGTGTCTATTGATGTACCGACTTTTAAATTTTCATAAAATCTGTCTATTTTTTATTTTGTTGCCTATGCTTTTCGTGTCATATCCAAGATATTACTGCCAAACCTAATGTGGTGAGCTTTTGTCCTATGTTTTCTTCTAAGGGTTTTATTGTTTTCAGTCTTACATTTAGATTCTTGACTCATTTTGCTAATTTTTGTATATGGTGTTAGGTAAGGGTCCAACTTCATTCTTTTCCAAGTGGAGATCCAGTTTCGTTGAAGAGATGTCCTTTCCCCATTGAATGGTCTTGGCACCCTTGTTAAAAATGATTTGATAGTATATGTGAGGGTTTCTTTCTGAGCCCTCTACTCTATCCCATTAGTCTATATTAGTGTCTTTATACCAATAATGTACTACTTTGATTACTGTAGCTTTGTAGTAGGTTTTGAAATCAGGAACTGTGAGTCTTTTGGGTGTATTCTTTTTCAAGATTGTCCTGGTTATTCACTGCCCCTTGAGATTACATATGAATTTTAGAATGAGATTTTCTATTTCTGCAAGAAAAATGTCATTGGGATTTTGATAAAGATTACATTGAACCTGTGGATCACTTTGCGTAATACTGACATTTTAACAATATTAAGACTTCCAATCCATAAACATAGGATGGGTGTCTATTTATTTATCTCTTCTTTTATTCCTTTCAGCAATGTTGTGTAGTTTTCAATGTACAAGTCTTTCACTTCCTTGGTTAATTCCTAAGTATTTTATTCTTTTTGATGCTATTCTAAGTGGAATTTCTTTTGTAATTTCCTTTTCAGGTTATTCACTGTTAATGTATGGAAATGCAACTGATTTTTGTGTATTGACTTTGTATTCTGGTACTTTGCTGAATTTACTTATTAGTTCTAACAGTTTTGTGGAGTCTTTAGTATTTTCTACATATAAGATCACATCATCATCTGCAAAGAGATAATTTTACTCCTTCCTTTTCAATTTGGATATCTTTCATTTCTTTTTCTTGCCCAATTGCTCTGAATAGAACTTTTAGTATTACATTGACTAGAAGTAGTAAAAGTGAGCACCCTTGCCTTATTCCTGATCTTAGAAGAAAGCCTTTCAGTCTTTCACCTTGAGTATTATGTTTGCTGTGGGTTTTCACTTATGACTTTTATTATGTGGAGGTAGTTTCCTTCTATTTCTAGTTTGTTGTGTTTATTATGAAAGGGTGTTGAATTTTGTCAAATACTTTTTCTGCATCAATTGAGATGATCATGTGGTTTTCCCCCTTTCATTTTGTTGTAGTGTATTACATTGGTTGATTTTTGCACATTGAACCATCCTTGTATCCCAAGAATAAATCCCACTTGGTCATGATATATAATCCTTTCAATATGCTGCTGAATTCTGTTTGCTGGTGTTTTGTTAAGGATTTTTGCATCAATGTTCATAAGGGATATTGGTCTGTAGTTTTCTTTTGTCATAGTGTCTTTGTCTGGCTTTGGTATCAAAGTTATGCTGGGCTCATAGAATGAGTTAGGACGTATTTGTTTGGCTTCAATTTTTTGGAAAAGTTTGAAAAGAATTAATATTAATTCTTCTTTAAATATCGGGTAGAATTCACCAGTGAAGCCATTAGAACCAGAGCTTTTCTTTCTGGAGAGATTTTTTATTATTGCTTCAATCTCCTTACTAGTTATAGGTCTATTCAGATTTTCTATTTCTCCATGATTTGGTCTTGGAAGGTTTTCTGTTTCTAGGAATTTGTCCATTTCGTCTAGGTTATCCAATTTTTTTAGCATACAATTGTCCATAGTACTCTCCTATAATCCTTTTTATTTCTGTGGAATAGGTAATGTCCCCACTTTCATTTCTGGTTTTAGTACTTTGAATCTTCTCTCTTTTTTCCCTAGTCCATCTACCTAAAGGTTTGTCAATTTTGTTGATCTTAATGAAGAACTAGCTTTTGTTTTCATTGATTTTCTCTATTGCTTTTCTATTCTCTGTTGCATTGACTGCTACTCTAATCTTTATAACTTCCCTCCTTTTGCTAGCTTTGTGTTTATTTTGTTCTCTTTTCTCTAGTTCCTTAGGTTAGGTTGCTGTTTTGAGATCTTTCTTGTTTTTACTGTAAGCTTTTATAGCTATAAATTTCTCCCTTAGCACCACTTTCAATGCATCCCATAAATTTTGGTATAGTGTGTTTCTGTCTTCATTAACCTCTAAGTATCTTCTAATATCTTTGTGGCTTCTTCTGTAATCCTTTGATTGTTTAAAAGTGTTTTGTTTATTTTCCACAATTTTGTGAATTTTCCAGTCTATGTTATTGACTTCTAACTTCATCCCATTGTGGTCAGAGAAGATACTTTGTATTATGTTTATTTTTTTTCCATCTACTGAAACTTCATTTGTGGCCCTACATATGGTTATGGTCTATCCTGGAAAATGTCCCATGTACACTTGAGAAGAATGTGTATGCTGTTGTTGGGTGGAGTGTTCTGTATATGTCTGTTAGATCTAGTTGGTTTATTGTGCTAAGTCCTCTATTTGCTGATTTATCTTCTGTTTGATTGTTCTATCTATTATCCTCAGTGGATTATGGAAGTCTACAACTATTACTGTACAGATATCTATACAGATATCTGCAGAGATGTCTATTTCTCCCTTCAATTCTGTCAGTTTTTGCTTCATATATTTTGATGGTCTATCATTAGGTGCATAAATGTTTATAATTGTTATCACTTCCTGCTGTACTGAAATATTTGTTTATATGTAATGTCCTTCTTTGTCTGTTGTAAATGTTTTTCATTTAAAGTCTATTTTGTCTGAAATTAATATAGCTGCTCCTGCTCTCTTTGGATTACTATTTGCATGGACTATCTTTCTCCATCCTTTCATTTTCAAACAATTTGTGTCTTTGGATCTCAAGTGAGTCTCTTGTAGACAGCATATAGTGGGATCATGTGTTTTTATACATTCTGCCAATCTCTGTCTTACGACTGTAGAGTTTAATCCATTTACATTTAAAGAATTATTGGTATGTAGGGACTTACTTCTGTCGTTGTGATAGTTGTTTTCTCTATATCCTATAGCTTTTTTCTCCCTCATTTCCTGCATTCCTGTCTTCTTTTGTGTTTAGCTGATTTTTTGTAGTGAAATGTTTAAATTCCTTCTTAATTTCTTTTTGTGTATATTCTATAGCTGTTTGCTTTGTGGCTGTCAGGGGATTACATTGACATCCTAAAGTTGTAAACATTCCATTTTGAATTTACAGCAGCCTAACTTCAATAACACATGAGAACTCTACTCCTTTACACTCTGTCCCCAACCCTTTTAGTTGTCGATGTCACAAAATTACCACTTTATGCATTGTGTGCTCAAAAACATAAACTGATAATTCCTTTAAATGCATTAGTATCCTAAATTATGTAGAAAAAAAGATTTGGAGTTACAAACCAAAATTACAGTAACACTAGTTACTACATTAATAACTGCTTTTTCTTTAAATGTATTAGTCTCATAAATCCTGTAGAAAACAAAAAGTACAGTTACAAACCATTGTTACAATAACACTAACTTACATAATTGTTTGTGTATTTATCTTTACTGAGATCTTTATTTCTCCTTATGTCTTCAGGTTACTGTCTAGTGTCCTTTCACTTTGCAGGATTCCCTTAAGCATTTTTTTGCAGGACAGGTCTAGTGGTCAGGAAATCCCTCAGCTTTTGTTTATCTATGAAGGTCTTGATTTCTCCCTCACTTTGGAAGGACAGTTTTGCTGGATTTAGGATTCTTCATTGACAGACATTTTTCTTTTAGCACTTTGAATATATCCATCCACTGTCTTCTGGTCTTCAAAGTTTCTAATGAGAAATCTGCAGATAATCTTTGAGGATCACTTGAATGTGATGACTGGCTTCTCTTTTGTTTGTTTCAAGATGTGCCCTTTGTCTTTGGCATCTGAAAGTTTGATTATAATGTGTGTCAGAGTGGGTATTTTTGAGTTCATCTTACTTGGAGTTCATTGAGCTTCATGGGTGTTTATGTTCATGTCTTCAAATTTGGGACGTTTTCAGCTATTATTTCTTCAAATATTCTCTCTGCCCCTTTCTCTCTCTTCTCCTGGGATTCCCACAATGTATATGTTGGTGCTTTTGATGGTTTCCCATAGGCATCTAGGCTCTGACAGCTTTTCTTCATCTTTTCTCTTTCTGTTCCTCAGCCTCAATAATTTCCACTGTCCTGTCTCCAAGTTCACTGCTTCATTGTTCTGACTGCTCAAATCTGCCTTTAAATCCCACTAGTGATTTTTTTCATTTCAGTTCCTATACTTTCCAGCCTCAGAATTTTGTTCTGGTTTCTTTTTAGGTTTCCTATCTCTTTATCGATATTTCTATTTTGTTCACACATCATTTTCTTGACTTTTTCCAGATCTTTTTTTAAATTCTTTCAGCATCTTTAAGACCACTATTTTAAAGTCTTTGTCTAATATATCTTCCAATAAGTCTTTTTCAGGGACACATTCTGTTATATTGTTTTTCCTTCCTTTGAACAGGACATACTTTCCTGTTTCTTTGTATGCCCTGTGACTTTTGCTGAACACTGGCCATTTGAATTTAATAATGTGGTAACTCTGGAAATCAGATTCTCCCCCTTCCTCAAGGTTTGCTGTTTTTTATTTTACTATTATTATTGTTCTTGTAGCCTCCCCATGCCTAGGATTAGCCTGAGGTGTAAACTTAATGTCTTCTTATGTCTTTTTTGAGCCTTTTCTTGGGCATGCACAGTCACTTTCTAATTTTCCCCCATATGCAGTTTTTTTTTAATACCCTGGTCTTTAATATCTGGACCCAAAAAGGAAAAAAGCAAAAAATGAAGTGGGAGAAAAGACTGCCGGCCCTTTAAATATCCTAGAAGACACTCAATCCAGACTGGAGAGGGGCTTGCAATAATGGGAGGAGGTGCAACAATGGCTCTCCCGCCTCTTTATCTGCACCTCTGTGATCAGAAGCAGAAATCAGTGACCAGAACACAGATCCCTATTTGGAGGACAGGGTCCTACTTGCTCCCCTACCCCTGCTTGGGCTCCCAGAAGCTGTGTCCAAGCTGCTCCAGGAACAAGTGCACAGATGCCTGCCACATGGCTGGGGGTTGGGGATGGATAGCTGCTACTGTTCTACGAGATGAAATTGACCAAAATTTACCACCCAAGCCTTCCCCTGAAAGTTGCAAGGTTCAAGAGTCTCTAGAGTTCCAGGATAGTTAACATCAGATGATTCTGCCAATGCAATTGTTATCCAGATGGGAGACAGATTCCTGGTGCTTCCAACTCCACCATCTTCCCAGAATCCTCCTTAGTCTTTTTTTTTCTTAGTCAATCTAGGTAAGGGTTTGTGTATTTCATTCATCTTTTCAAAAAAATTTTGTTTGAATTTTCTCTACTGTTTTTCTATTCTATATTTTGTTCATCTCTGTTCTAATCTTTAGTATTTCCTTCCTTCTGCTGGCTTCAGGTTTAATTTCTCTGTCACTTCTGAAGGATAGTTTTGGAGGATAAAGGATTCTTGCTTGACAGTTTGGTTTTTTTTAAAGATTGGTGCCTGAGCTAACAACCGTTGCGAATCTTTTTTTTCTGCTTTTTCTCCCCAAATCCCCCCAGTACATAATTGTCTATTTTTTTTAGTTGTGGGTCCTTCTAGTTGTGGCATGTGGGACACTGCCTCAGCATGGCCTAATGAGCGGCGCCATGTCTGCACCTAGGATCCGAACCAGCAAAACCCTGGGCCGCTGAAGCACAGCACGTGAACTTAATCACTCGGCCATGGGACCAGCTCCTAGCCCACTGACTTCTGGCCTCCAATTTTCAGGTGAGAAATCTGCTGATAATCTTATTGAGGATACCTTTTATGTGACAAGCCACTGCTCTCTTGCTGCTCTCAAGATTCTCTTTGCCTTTTGCTTTTGACAGTTACATGACTCAGTGTGGCTCTCTTTAAATTCATCTTATGTGTAGCTTGTTAAGGTTCTTGGATGTTTATATTCATGTCTTCAAATTTGGTAAGTTTCCATGCATTATTTCTTCAAACAATTTCTGCCCCTCTCTCTCTCTTCTTCTGGGACTCCCAAAATGACTCCCAAAATGCGTATGTTGATCCTCTTGAAAGTGTCCTATGGGTTCCTTAGGCTTTGTTCAATTTTGTTGAATCTTTATTCTTTCTGTTCATCAGACTTGATAATTTCAATTGTCCTATCTTTTAGTTCACTGGTTCTTTCTTCTGTCTTCTCAAGTCTGCCTTTGAATCCCTCTAGTGAATTTTTTATCTAAGTTATTCTACTTTTCAGTTCCAGAATTTTTTGGTATGTTCGTATATTTTTTCCCTATTGACATTTCTATTTTGTTCAGATATCATTTCTTGACTTTCTCTATGTCTTCCTTTAGTTTTCTGAGCATCTTTAAGACAGCTGTTTCTGGGGCTGGCCTGGTGGTGCAGCAGTTACATTCGCACGTTACGCTTCAGTGGCCCGAGGTTTGCCAGTTTGGATCCCAGGTGCAGACATGGCACTGCCTGGCAAGCCATGCTGTGGTAGGCATCCCACATATAAAATAGAGGAAGATGGGCATGGATGTTAGCTCAGGGCCTGTCTCCCTCAGCAAAAAGAGGAGAACTGGCAGCAGATATTAGCTCAGAGCTAATCTTCCTCAAAAAAAAAATAAATAAAAAATAAAAATAAGACAGTTGTTTCAAAGTCTTTGTCTAGTAGGTCTGCCATCTGGCCTTTCTCACCAGGCAGTTTTTGTTGAGGTTTTTTTTTTTTTCTTTGAATGGGTCATACTTTCCTCTTTGCATATCTTGTAATTTTTTTTCTGAAAACTTGACATTTGAATCTAATAGTGTAAGTCTAGAAATGAGATTCTCCCCTTTACCCAGGGTTTCCTTTCTTTTGTTTTAGTTTATCTTTTTTAAAATTATTGTAGGCTGTTGCAGTGCCAGGAACCAGCCTGAGGTGTAAAATTAAGGTCTTCTTGGGTCTTTCTGAGACAGTGCTCTTCCCTAGTCACACATGCTGGCTTTCTAAATTCCCCTGCATATGTGGTTACTTTTAAATGTCATAGTCCTCAAACGTTTGGCTCCCAACATTGGGAAAATAGATAAATAAAGATAAGGGGAAAGTGCCAGCTCTTTAAGTCTCCTGGAAATTGCTTTAGCTGTAAAGCAAGGGACTTGTGCCATGTGGGGAGGGGTATAGCAATGGCTGCCCACCTGTGTCTGTACTTCCATGATCAAAAGCAGCAAACAGCAACCAGAAAATAGATTTCTGGTATTTGGAGAACATCCTTATTGTCCATCCTGGCTCAGCAAGCTACATCTAAACTGCTCCTGGACAAAAGCATGTGACTGTCACAAAGCTGAGGGGGAGGGATGAGTGGTCACTGCTGAAATTGACCAAAATTAACTGCAATTTCCCATTCAAGCCATCTCCTGGAAGCTACAGTTTTTCAATAGACTCCAGACTTCTAACATAGTTATATGAAGCAGATTCTGCCTGTACAATTGTCTGGGCAAGAAGAGAGATTCCTGGTGCTTCCTACTCTGTTATCTTCCCAGAATCCCATATCTCCTTTTAACTATTGCTGAATTCCACGTATTATGTCCTACTGAGAATTTCTGCATCTGTATTCATGAAAGATATTAATCCATAGTTTTCCTTTTTTGGATGGTCTTTGTATGGTTTTGGTATCAGGATAATACTGTCCTCATAAAATGAGTTGGGTAATCTCTCCTTTTCTTCTCAAAGAACCAACTTTTTATTTTCTCTTTTCAATTTCATTGATTTCTTCTTTTATTATTTACTTCCTTTTGCACCTGTGGGTTTATCTTGCTCTTCTTTTTATAGTATCATAAGGTGAGAGCACAGATGATTTTCTTGAGGCTTTCCCTTTTTTCTTTTTCTTTCTTTCTTTCTTTTTTTTTTTTTTTTTGAGGAATATTAGCCCTGAGCTAACATCTGCTGCCAATCCTCCTCTTTTCACTGAGGAAGACTGGCCCTGAGCTAACATCCGTGCCCATCTTCCTCTACTTTATATGTGGGATGCCTGCCACAGCATGGCTTGACAAGTGGTGCATAGGTCCACACCCAGGATCTGAACTGGCAAACCCCAGGCTGCCAAAGCAGAACATGCGAACGTAACCACTGTGCCACCAGGCTGGCCCCCCTCTTTTCTAATATAAGAATTTGGTGCTATAAATTTTCCTCTCCACACACTTTAGCTACATCTCACAAATTTTGGTATGTTTTACTTTCATTTTCATCCAGTTCAATATGATTTTTATTTCTCTTGAGATTTCTTCTTTCACCCATACATTATCTAGTAATTTGTTGTTTAGTTCCCAACTGTTCGGAGATTTTCCTGTTATCTTTCTGTTACTGATTTCTATTTTGGTTCCACTGTGGTGACAACACACACAGTATGATTTCAATTATTTTAAATACATTAAAACTTACTTTATGGTCCTATCATGGTAAATGGTCTATCTTGGTGTACTGTCCACGGGAACTTGAAAAGAATGTGTATTCTGCTGTTGTTGGGTGAAGTGTTCTGTGTGTGTGTGTGTGTGCTGGATCCTATAGATTGATGGTACGGTTTGTTATTATATATCCTTATTTTCTGTGTAGTTCAATCAATTATTAAAAGAGGAGTATTGAAGTCTCCAACTATAATCATGGATATGTCTATTTCTCTTCTCATTTGTGCCTATTTTTGCTTTATGTATTTAGCAGCTCTGTTGTTTGGTGCATACAAATTTAAGATTGCCATGTCTTCTTGATAGCCTGACCCTTTTATCATTATGAAATGCCCCTCTCTGTCCCTAGTAATTTTCTTTGCTCTGGAGTCTACTTTATCTGACATTAATATAGTCACTTCTGCTTTCTTTTGATTGTTTGCATTGCATATCATTTTCCATCTTTTTACTTTCAACCTATCTATACCATTACTTTTGAACTGAGTTTCTTGTGAGGAGCAAAGAGTAGGGTTCTGGGTTTTATTTTTCCACCCCAGAGCCCCAGTACATAGTTGTATATTATAGTTGTAAGTCTTTCTAGTTCTTCTATGTGAGCTGCTACCACTGCATGGCTACTGACAGATGAGTGGTGTGGTTCTGCACTCAGGAACTGAAGCCCAGCCGCTGAAGCAGAGTATGCTGACCTTCAACCACTAGGCCATCAGGGATGGCTCAGTAGGGTCCTGGTTTTTTTTTTTTTGAGGAAGATTAGCCCTGAGCTAACTACTGCCAGTCCTCCTCTTTTTGCTAAGACTGGCCCTGAGCTAACATCCATGCCCATCTTCCTCTACTTTATATGTGGGATGCCTACCACTGCATGGCTTTTGCCAAGCACTGCCATGTCCGCACCCGGGATCCAAACTGGCGAACCCCGGGCTGCCGAGAAGCGGAATGTGCGAACTTAACCGCTGCACCACCGGGCTGGCCCAAGGGTCCTGTTTTTTATTCATTCCTCTTTTTAATTGGTGTATTCAGAGATTTACATTTAATATAATTACTGATATGCTAGGACTTCAGTGGGGTTTTTGTTTCATTTTGTTTTCCGTTTCTTTCCTCTGCTCTTCATTTCTGTTTTTTTCTGCCTTCCTTCGTGTTACTTGTACCTTTTATTAGAATTCCATCTTATCAATAGTACTTTTGAATGTATCTCTGTACAGATATTTAGTAGTTGCTCTAGGTATTATATTATGCATACAGAACTTTTCAGTCCTCTGGTGTCGACATTTCACCAGGTTGAGTGAAGTGTAGGAATCTTAAAATCCTTTAAGTTCCTTTACTCTCTGTCATTTATAATACAATTATCCTAAATATTCCCCCTACACACCTTGAGATCCACATGAGACAATCTTACAATTTTTTTCAACAATCAAATATAATTTAGAAAACACAGGAAGAGAAAAAAATGCATTGTATTCAGTAGTATTTTTACCCTTTCTATTGTTCTATCTCACTTCCTGATGTTTTAAGAGTCCTTCTTTTATTATTTCCTTTCCAATACAAGAATGCCTTTAGCCTTTTTTTTTTTTAACGGTAGATCTGCTCTGCTGGTGACAAATCCTCTTACTTTTCCTTCATCTGAGAATGTCTTGATTTTCACTCTGTTCCTGAAGAATATTTTCACCAGATATAGAATTCTGAGTTACAGATCTTTGTTTTCACTACTTGAAATTGCCATGCCACTTCCTTCTGGTCTCCTTGGTTTCTGAAAAGAAATCTGCTGTAATTCAAGCTGTTTTTTACTTACAGGTAAAGTATTATTTCTTCCTGCTTTCAAGATTTTTTGTCTTTAGTTTTCAGAATTTTGACTGTGATGTATCTTGGCATGATCTTTTTTGCAGTGTATCCTATTTGGGGTTAGCTCAGCTTCCTGAATGTGTAGGTTTATATCTTTTGCCAAATTTGTGGATTTTTCAGCCATTACTTATTCAAATACTTTTTCAGCCCCATCTTCTTTCTCCTCTCCCTCTATGACTTAGATGAAATGACTGTTAGATCATTTGTTATACTGCGACAGGTCCTTGAGACATTATTTACTTTTTTTTCCAAACTATTTACTCTGTATTGTTCTATGGGTTAGTTTCTCTTGTTTTATCTTTACTTACACTGATCCTTTCCTCCATCATCCCCCCTCTGCTGTTGAGTCCATTAGTGAGTTTATTATTTCCTTTATTGTATTTTTCAGTTCTAAAATTTCCACTTGGTTCCTCTTTATATTTTATACTTCTTTGCTGAGACTTTCTTCTAATTTATTTGTTTCAACCATTTTTGTAATTGTTCATTAAAGCATTTTTATGATGCCTGCTTTAAAATATTTGTCAGGTAATTCCAATCTCTGTATCATTTCTGGTTTGGCATCTGATGATTGTCTTATCTTATTGTCTTACTCAAGTTGAGAGAGTCTTAGTTCTTGGCATGATGACTGATTTTCAATTGTACCCTGGACATTTAGGGCATTATGTTATGAGACTCTGGATCTCATTTAAATCTTCTGTTCTGCAGACCTCCTCTGACATCACACCAGCATAGGAAGGAAGACCCCACCTCATTAGTGCAAAGTGGAAGTCCACCACCCTGGCTGGGAGAGTGTATGATTAATTTTATGTGTCAACTTGATGGGGACACAGAATGCCCAGATATCTGGTTAAAGATTGCTGGATGTGTCTGTGAGGGTGTTTCCAGAAGAGGTTAGCATTTGAATTGGTGGACTGAGTAAAGCAGATAGTCCTGCCCAATGTAGGTGGGCATCATCCAATCTGTTGAGGGCCTGAATAGAACAAAAAGACAAAGTAAATTTAAATTGGCTCTCTGCCTGAATGCTTGAGCAAAGACATCAATCTTCTCTTGCCCTCAGTGCTCCTGATTATCAGGTCTTCAGACACAGATTGGGATCCACACCATTAGTTCCACAGCTCTCAGATCTTCAAACTATACCACCAGCTTTCCTGGATCTCCAGCTTGTAGATAGCAGATCATGGGATTTTTCAGCCTCCATAATCCTGTGAGCCAGTATCTTACATCTTTCACCTTCTTCCCACCCTCTCTAGTTTCTCTGAAGAACCATAATACAGAGGGGGAGGAATGCCTTGTATCTGCTCCCCATGTGACTTTCATAGACACTGTGAGGGGAGAAAGGTCTCATTACCACTGGACGGCCATGACAATCCCAGCTCCTCTTGGCCTTTTCTGACATCACCTCAACAAGGGAGGAGGACTGTCTCTACAACATGACTATCATGGAAGTCTAGGGTCCCCACTTAACCTTTGCTGATCGGGATGGGGCGCTATTTTGTTCCATTGTATTTGGCAGGAGTAAAGCAGTTATTGTCTGTAAGTTTTCTATCTTGCTAAGTTGCCTGGTCCTTTGGTGAAAGTGAGGCTTTTGTTGGGGCTTTTTTTTCCTGCTCGCACTGGTGTTTCCAGGTTGCTAGCTTCTCCAGCACCCAGTCCAGGATATATTAAGCTAAAAGAGAACTCACTGCCATGTCTCTCAGGTCCCAAAGTTCCTTACCAGTCTGCCATCTTCTCTCTACCAGAGTTTTCTTATGTTTTGGTAAAGCCCAATTTATTAGTGTTTTCTTTCATAGTTGGTGATTTATATTTAAAATACCTTTGTCAAACCCAAGGCCATAAAGATTTTCTGTGTTTTTGCTAGAAGTTTTATAGTTTTAACCTAATTTAACAATTAGATCTAAGATCCACTCTTTTTAATCTTGGCGTATAGTATCAGATAAAGGTTGAAGTTACTTTTTATGCATATAGCTATCCAGCTGTTTCAGAGCCATTAGTTGAAAATATTTTTTCTCCACTGAATTGCATTGGTAACTGTATTAGTCCACTTGGGCTGCTATAAACAGAATACCATAGATTGCATGGCTTATAAACAACAGAAATTTCTCACAGTTCTAGAGGCTGGGAAGTCCCAGATCAAGGCACCAGCAGATTCAATATCTGGCAGGGCCCACTTCCTCGTTTACAGATGGCTCTCTTTGCACTGTATCCTCACATGGCAGAAGAGGCAAGGGAACTCTCTAGGGTCTCTTTTAAAACGGGACTAATGACACTCATGAGGACTCCGCCCTCATGACCTAGTCACTTCCAAAGGGCCCCACCTCCTAATACCACGACAGTGGGGGCTAGGATTTAATATATGAAATTTCAGGGACACATACATTCAGCCTATAGCAGCACCTTTTTCAAAAATAAATGTGTGGGTCTATTTCTGTACTTGCTATTCTTTTTCATTGACTAACCTATCTTTATGCCAACACCACAGCTTCTTAAACATGTAGCTTTATAGTATAGCTTGTAATCATATAGTTTGAGTCCTCCAACTTGTTCTTCTTCAAAGTTGGTTTGCTCATTCTGAGTCCTTGATGTATCCATATAAATATTAGAATCAGTTTGCCAATTTCCACCAAAAGAGCTTGCTGTGATTTTTATTTGGATTGTATTGAATATATAGACTAACTTAGGAAGAATTGATATCTTAAGAACAGTGAGTCTCCCAACCCATGAGCATGGTATAGCTCTCTGTTACTTTGATTTTCTTTAATTTCTCCAAGCAATGTTTTATAGTTTTGTGTAAAGGTCTTCCACATCTTTTTTCAAGTTTATTCATAAACAATTCATATTTTTCTTAGTACTGTAAATGGCATTAAAATTTTTCAATTTCTGATTGTTTGTTGCTGGCACATAGAAATACAACTGATGTGTGTATATTGATCTTGCATCTGTCACTGCCTAACTGTTAACAGTTCTAGAAGTTTTTGTAATCTCCCTCAGATTTTCTGTGTAGACAAGCATGCTATCTGTGATAAAGACACTTTTGCTTCTTTCCACTCTGTCTGCCTGTTTTCCTCTTGCCTTACAGAAATAGCTAGAACATCCAGTACAACAGTAGAGAGTAGTGACAGCAAACTTGCCTTATTCCTGATCTTTGCGGGGGGAAACATTTAGTCCTTCATCACTGTTATGGACTGAATGTTTATTTTCCCCCTAAAATTCATGTTGAAGCCCTAACCTCCAGTGTGGCTATATTTAGACATGGGACCTCTAAGGAAGTAATTACAGTCATGAATCACTTAGTGATGAGGATACTTTTGAGAGATGCATTATTAGGTGATTTTGTTGTTGTGCAAACATCATTGAGTGTACTTACACAAAGCAAGATGGTTTAGCCTACTATACACCTAGGCTATAAGGTACTAATCTTAAGGGACCACCATTGTATATGCAGTCCGTTGTTAACCGAAACATTATGTGGCACCTGACTGTAAGGTTAAATGAAGTCATGAAGGTGAGGCTCTGATCCAATAGGTCTCATGTCCTTATAAAACATCAGAGAGCTAGCACTCTCCACCAACCCCCACTCCCTGTGTTCACCCACCAATAAAGACCATGTGAAGATAAAGACAAAAATGAGGAGGCCATCTACAAACCAGGAAGAGAGCCCTCACCAGAAACTAAGTCAGCCAGAACCTTGGTCTTGGACTTCTAACCTCCAGAGCTGTCAGAAAATAAATTTATGCTGTTTAAGTCACCTCATCTGTGGTATTTTCTAGGGCTGTCCTAGCAAACTAATACAGATTCCTTGGACTCAAGGATTTTCATGGGATTGCAGGTAAGCTATCAACCAGGATCATCCTAAGGCCTGAATAAAGAAGGATCAACTTCCAAGCTCATTCACATGGTGTTGGTAGGATTCAGTTCCTTGTGGGGTGTTGGACTGAGTGCCTTAGTTTTTTACTAGCTGTTTTGCCAGGAGGCCTCTCTCAGTTCCTTGGCACAGTGGCCTCTCCACAGGGAAGCTCACAATATGGCAGCTGGCTTCCATCAGAGGGAGAGAGAGGGAAAGAGAGAGGGAACAAGGCGGCAAGAAAATGAGAGGGAAAGAGAGGCTACCCATGATAGAAGCCAGTCTTTTTCTTGCCCTAATCTCAGAAGTGACATCTCATCACCTTTCCAGTTAATTAGAAATGTCACTAAATCCAGCCCACACTAAAGGAGAGGAGATTATACAAGGGCCTGAATACTAGGACGTGGGGATTGTTGGGGGCCATCTTAGACATCTAGGACAATTTGAGCAACTTATAAAATAATACTAATTGATTAAAACTGATAGAATAAAAATACATGAGTCCACACTGATATAAACAAAATAACTGAATAAACAAATAAACAACAGAGAAAGGACAGCTCTTCCTTACAGTAGAATTCCACTTAATAAATGCAGAAAGAAAACTAGAAAAAGAAAATTAACATTTGATAAACACCACAATAATAACTGCTGTAGGCAAGAATGGAATCTAAAATTAGTAGATCAAAGCATGATAAAAAATAAAGTATTCACATAGCTTCAAAGTTTCTCCCCACAAGCTACTTATTAATTTAAAAAGAGATTTTTTTATCTTCACTGTGTAGAAATCTGACAAATATCAACTTAACAAAGCGATCAGACTTAAGCAGTAATAAGACTTATAAATGTCACATCCCTCTGGTATGATGCACTAACAAGAGAAAAATATCACTCTGTAATAGGCTTGCCAAAAATGCATAACCTTAATCTTATCAATCAGAAAACCCAAACTAAAGGATATTCTACAAAATAACTTTCCCATACTCTTGAAAAGTGCCAAGGTCATCAAAGACAAAGAAAGACTAAAGAATTGTCAGGGCCAGCCCGGTGGCGCAGTGGTTAAGTGTGCACGTTCCACTTCGGTGGCCTGGGGTTCACCAGTTTGGATCCCGGGTGCAGACATGGCACCGCTTGGCACGCCATGGTGTGGTAGGCGTCCCACATACAAAGTAGAGGAAGAAGGGCACAGATGTTCACGCAGGGCCAGTATTCCTCAGCAAAAAAGAGGAGGATTAGCAGCAGTTAGCTCAGGGCTAATCTTCCTCAAAAGAAGAAAAAAAAAAGAATTGTGTAGGATGGCAGGATGCTAAGGTGACAAGATAAGCAAATACAACATGGGACCCTAAATCAGATCCTGGACCAGAAAAAGGCCATTAGTTCGACAATTAGCAAAATTTGAGTAAAGTCTGTAAATTAGTTAATAGTGTTGTATACACGTTACTTTTCTGGATTAGATAATTGTATTACAGTTATGTAATATGCTAACATTAGGGGAAGCTGGGTGAAGGGTTTACAAGAACTCTGCGTATTGTTGTTATTTTATTTTAAACAGTGTTACAGACACAAAATTCACCCATTAGCAATCACTCCCTATTCATCCCCTGGCCCCTCCCCCCAGCCCTAGGCAACCACTAATCTACTTTCTGTCTCTGTAGAGTTGCCTATTCTGGACATTTCACATAAATTAATCATATAATATGTGGCCTCTTATGACTGGCTTCTTTTATTTAGCATGTTTTCAAGGTTTATTGATTGTTATATGTTGCATTGTGTCCCCCCAAAACTTGTTGAAGTCCTAACCCCCAGTACCTGTGAATGTGACTTTATTTGAAAATCGGGTCTTTGCAGATATCAAGTTAAGATGAGGCCATTAGGGTGGACCCTAATCCACTACGATTGCGTCCTTACAAAAAGGGGAAATTCGGACACAGAAATTGACACACAGAGAGAAGACAATGTCAAGACACAAGGAGAACACCAACTACAAGCCAAGGAATTCCTGAAGCTACCAGAAACTAGGAGAGAGATGTGGAAAGGATTCTCCCCCACAGCCCTCTGAAGGAACCAACCCCACCAATATCTTGATTTCTGACTTCTAACCTCCAAAACTGTGAGACACTAAATTTGTTAAGCCACCCAGTTTGTTGTACTTCATTACAGAAACCCCAGCAATCTAATACATCCATGTTGTAGCGTATATCGGTACTTTGTTCTTTTTATTGCCAAAAATATTCCATTTTGCAGATATATTACATTTTATCCATTAAACATTTGGGTTGTTTTGACCTTGTGGCTAGTCCGAATCATGGTGCTACAGACATTTGTGTACAAGTTTCTGTGTCAACATGCTTTCATTTCTCTTGGGTATATACTTAAGAAAGGAATTGCAAGGTCATAGAACTTTAACTTTTTAAGGAGCTGCCAAACTGTTTTCCAAAGTAGCTGCACCAAAGTGGGATCTCATCAAGATGGCGGCGTAAGCAGCCTCTGAACTCATCTCCTCCGACAAACACAACCAGGTTACAACTATTTTTGGAAAAATTACCCTGGATAGAAAACTGAAAACTGGATAAAAAGAACTCCCTCAACAAGGGACAGTCCTAAGGCAAAGGAGCTGCACCATTTTACATTCCCACCAGTAAAGTGTGAAGGTTCCAAATTCTCCACATCCTCACCAACACTTGTTATGGGCTGTCCTTTTGATTATAGCTATCCTAGAGGGTGTAAAGTGGTATCACACTGTGGCTTTGATTTGCATTTCCCTAATGACTAACAATATTGAGCTTTATATTTTATGTGCTTATTGGCCATTTCTATATATTCTTTGAAGAAATTCCTACTCAAATCCTTTGCTCAGTTTTTAATTAGCTTGTCTTTTCTATTGAGTTTTAAGAGTTCTTTATATATTCTGGACCCTTATCAAATATATGATCTGCAAAAATTTTCTCCCCTTCTGTGGGTTGTCTTTTTGCTTTCCTGATGGTGCTGTTTGAAGTTTCAAAAACTTCCACATTTTTATTAAGTCCAATTTACCAATTTTTATCGTTTTTTTGAGGAAGATTAGCCCTGAGGTAACATCTACTGCCAATCCTCGTCTTTTGGATGAGGAAGACTGGCCCTGAGCTCACATCTGTGCCCATCTTCCTCTACTTTACATGTGGGACACCTGCCACAGCATGGCTTGCCAAGCGGTGCCATGTCTGCACCCGGGACCCAAACCAGCAAACCCCCGGCCACTGAAGTGGAACGTGCGAACTTAACCACTGCACCACCAGGCTGGCCGTATCAATTTTTAAATCTTTTATTATATTTGCAACACTTCTGTACATCTGAAACTACTTCAAAATAAAAAACTACATATAAAAGTTTATGTAATAAGTTTAGAAGACTATGCACTAAACTACCAAAAGAAGTAGAAATGGAACTTTTCATTTGCTATTCAACCCAATTCTGTTTCTTTTCTTTTTTTTCTGGATTATACAAGCGATGTAGATTCTCTGTGGAAATTTTGGAAATTAACATCATTAGTAAACTCACCATCCAGAGATAACCATCATTGTCATTGAGGTTTATATTCTTAGACAAATATATAACCATTTATAAAAATTTAGGGTCATCTGTTCTGAGGGAAGAGCCATGTAAACAATGCAAGGAGGGATAACTCATGGACTAACAGGAAATTGTGCTGCAAAGTAACACGAAAGACAGGTGCTCAGCCAGGGGCATTCAGGGGGATGTTGCTTGAGCCAGTTTTGCAAGGTGAGTGATGGCTCTGCTTTAGGGAAAAGAAAGAGGGAACTTTCCACACAGAGGGCAGCCAAGAGTAAAGGAAAGTAGTGGGGGCAGTGATGGAAACTCTCGATAGTAAGCCCAAGCTAGACCATACCAGATTTTGATGTGCCTTAGATGACACTGGATGTAATCCTTGCAGGCCATGGGGCATCCTTGAAGAGTTTTTGGTCAAGGGGCTGGGGACCATAGAATTGTCTATAATACACTTTATATTCTGACTGAATAAACACATATAGGTGATTGTATGTTGGTCAGAGACAGCCCCAGATTACGCCTTTGGGCCTAGAGTAATTATATTGCACCCCCTTTGCCTCTCAAAAATGTCTCATTGTGGGGGATAAATGTTATCATCTACACACATACACACAATGGAACTTTCACCATTCTTCCCTCTACTATGTGAGATGCACTAATATTTTGTATTCTGTATTATTTCATTTTTTAAATGTTGGCTGCAACCCATTAAACTGATTTCATGACACTAATTGTTCCTAATCCACAGTTCGAAAAATTCTGACCTAGATGCCTGCCAGGTCTTGGGAAAATGGAAAGGAGAGAGAAAATCAGGTTTGGATATGCAGCGGAAGGCCGTGGTTCTCAACCCTGGCAGTGCCATCAAAATCACCTGAAACATTACTGAAAATGCACATCTCCAGGCCCGCTGCATTTAAAGATTTGTCATGTGTATTTCTACGGAAAGAGCTGTAACATATTTGACACATAACAAGTAAAAGGGCACGAATACTTACAGACTTAAGTTCAGAGCAGAGCTGAGAACCACTACTTTCAGGAGTATGTGACAGCCTGGTAGGGAGCCCAGGAGGCGGGGACCGAGAGCACGGCCGCCGGCACCTCTTAAGTGCTCGGCGAGTCGCTATTATACCAGCGAGCGCCCCTCTCTCCGCCGGCCTCCCCAGGCCCTCGCTGACCCGCGGGCAGGGCCGCAGCCGGCAGACAGGCGACACGGCCGCTCCCGCTCGCCAGGCTCACTCTGCTTGCCGGCGCCGGGACGCGCCAAACGCGGGGCGCCGGCCCCACAGTGCCCCGCGGCGCGCACGCGCAGGCAGCCGTTCCCAGCTTGCAGCGCTGCGCCGCGGCCGAGCCGGCAGCGGGCCGCCCCTGGCAGCCCGGGGCCGGGCCGCCCCCGTCCCCAGCAGCGGGGGTAGGATGGCGCTCAAGCGGATCCAGAAGGTAAGGGGCCCTCTCGCTCTCAGGCTTCTTGCGAGACCGAAGCGTCGGGGTCTGAAGCCTTGATTCGCGGGCGTGGGCGCCACAGCGCCCAAGCGAACAGCTGCCGAGGTGCACGGAGCACGGTCACACCTGCCAGGAAGGGAGGCGGAACGGCCACCGGCGCGGCCTTAAAAGGGCACGGCGCGGCGCGTGGGGCGGGGCCAGCGTTACGTGTGGCGGTGGGGCGGGACTGGAGGGGCGGGGCCGGCGTTACGTGGGGATTGCGTCATGCTGGCAGGTGAGCCAGTGGGCCGGTAGGCCTTGCGGGGGCGGCGGGACGTTTTTCCCATTGCCCTTGCGGCGACCTTGGGACTCGGGATGCCTTCGTTGCCTGCCCTGGGCCACGAGATGGCGCCAGTTGCCTGAGGAAGGAGGGCTTGCTCTTGTGGAAGTGTCTGGAGGGTTGAGCGAAGGAGTTGTGGTTGGAGCTGGGTCCTAAGGAATGAGTTGAAACTCTGCAGATGGAGAAGACGGACAAGGGCGTTCCCTGCCACAGAGAGACCGCGTGACTCGGCTTGGGGCCCCGGGAGGATGACCGGAGCAGGATGCTGGAGCAGGGGATGGGAGTGGGTTAATGGGCCTGGGTCTTAGGGGCAGTGCTGGGGTAACTGTTTTTTTATCCTGTAGGTAACTGGGAGTCTTTATAGGGGGTTTATATATTGTCAAACTAAAAAGCAAATTCCTCTGTTGTTTTATCCTCAAAACGAGTTTATACCAGAACACCCAAAAGAAATGCAATTCAGGATGTACATGCTATGGCGAGCCATAGGCAAATCCGGAAAACAAAGGAGAGCTGCTTTTATAGAGAAAAAGGACGTGAGGGGGGGGCTGTTCAAAATGAAAGTTCATTGCAGGAAGGTAAGAGTTCAGGGCAGCAATGGCTTCTCATTGGCTGAGTTTGTCATTTCTCATTGGCTGGGCTGTTGCCAGGCAGAGAGAGAAATCTCCCTTCAGTAGTAAGGTAGTTTTACTTCTTATCCAAGATGGAAGCAGGTCTCTTCCTGTTTGGTGTATAATGGGATGTGAGATTTCCCTCTACAAGGCTTCCCAACTCCAATTTAGTTAAGGTTTTTTAAATTAATTTCCACAATATTAACTAGAATTTGGAAAATGCACACAGTAGAAGAAAGAAAACATATTCCCAATTCTGCCACCTTACCATTTGTTGACATTCTAGCGTATCTACTACCAGGCTTTTTCCTTACTTTAAAAAAAATAATCATACTGTGTTTTGTATCCCACTTTTCCACATAGGATTAAAAGTGAGCATTTTCCATGTTGTGAAACAGTATTCATAATCATAATTTTTAACATTAACTTTCCATAAGAACATGACCAATAACTTATTTAATCATTATCTGTAGGGAGTAAACACATGGACATGGGTGTCAAGGGACCTAGGGTAGAGAATGAGGTCACCTATGGTAGGACTGGAGGCAAGGCGCTTACTCATTTCCAGCCTCTGTGTCCTACATGTTTACAGAGTTGTTTTGAGACTTAGATGATACATGTTTAACACGTACTTGGTATATATCAGGCACTCAATATGAGTTAACTGCCATTGATACTCTAAATTCTTCATAAAAGTGCTGTGATGAGCATCATTGCTCAGTAAGCTTAGGTTTGATTACCAGAGATGGAATTACAGGATCTCCAAGGGTATGACTCATTTTTTATAATTAGCCCTCCAAAAAGGATGTGTTTTGGCAAATTATTCTCTGAAGGGGTTATCTGTCATCCTAGGACTTTGAACTAGTGAATCACATGCTCCGATCTGTGTTATAAAAATATCCTTCTGGTAGTGGTGTGGCCCAGAGTAGAGCAGAGACTGGAGGAGAGGCAGAGTAGAGGCTATTGTGAAAGTACAACAAAGGCTTTGCCAAAGTTAATGACGGTAGAATGGATCCCAAGGCAAGGGCACTACTTGAGTGACCTGGCAGAAGTAGAATTGACAGGACTTAAAGAAGAGTTTGTAGTGAAAGTGAGAGAGGGAGGTACACAAGATGGATAACTGGGCGGATGGTGGTGTCATTGCCTAAGATGAGGAATCAGAAGTTTTGAGGACAGGGAGCAGGGTGGAGGAGATAAGGAGTGTAGGTTTGAACCTACCTGTTTGAACACTAGGCTGATAAGATTTCTAAAAGGCAGAACTAGGAGAAACAAGTTTGACCAGGAGGACGAGATGGCAACCATAGATATAAGCTAATTGAAGTCGTAAGGCCAGGGAGAACTTGCCTTGATTGGAATCAATAAAGGAAGAAACCAGAGCTGGCTTCCTGAGTATGTGACCCATATTGTCTCCATGTGCCCTTGGTTTAATGCTCTGCAGTTACTGTCTTGAAATTCTTAATAATTGTTGAAAAAGAGACCCTGCATTTTCATTTTGCATGAGGGCCCTGCAAATTATGTAACAAGTCCTGGGAGAAACAACGCAACTATGGGAAATACTAACTTGAAAAGTGTGTCCAGAGCACGGTGGTGAGAAGACACCGCCAGGGCAAGTTAGGAAGCCTTGGCTGGAAGTGACAGAGGCCCAGCTGCCCTGGCTACAGAGTTGGAGGTCCACAAGACTTTGGGAGAGACTTTGGGGCTCCTGCTCAGTTTCCCTAAGATTCTCTAGACTGAGCTGCTCTGGGCCCCACAGTCCGCTGGACATCCCCTAGGAAGAAAGAGACGCTGGCTTCCAGAAGTTCTCAGAAAGGCCAGCAAATCTTTTTCTTAACTTTGCTTCCTTGCTATGAGTTGTCACATGCTCATTCTTGAGCCACTGAATGCCAAGGCTACTCTTAGAATGTCTGGCTACTCTTAGACCTGGAGCTGAGGGTGAGTGTGCGTCTCCCCGGGGGACCGGAACTGAACAGGAGCTCTGCAGGAAGGAGGAAGGCGAGTGGGTCCAGCAGTCTAAGGCCCGGGTCAGGACAGTGGCTTTGTGCTAGCTTCCCCCTTAGCTCCCAACCCACAGCCCTTGCCAACCAACTTCATCCCTTTTTTAAAAACTGTCTCCAAAGAGTTCAATATTTGTAGATGAACTTTCACTTTATTGATAAAATATTACCTTCAGTTAAACAAGAATGCTCATTTAAAAGATCTGAATATGTGTCAATGTAACCTTTCTAAATGTCTTCAATATGGACAGGGATTTATGTGGCAGCATTACGTTTATGTTTATACTGTATTAATGGCAATTAATTTTTGCGTTCTAAAGCAATACATGTTCTTTAAAGAAAATTTGGAAAATATCCCAAGATGCAGTTTCTTTTAGAAAGTCATCTATAGCCCTGTGAGATCATTGTGGTTAATTTAACATTTTGATAGATTTCATTCCAGTCTACTTGCTGTGTGTGTGTTTCTGATTGTCGTAGTCACATGGTACATCAAATTTTACATTCTGCCTTTTTCCCATCTTTTTTCCTTAAGATTGTATCATAACATTTTCTCTTGTTACTCCATAGTCTTTAGAAACCATAATTTCCTTTTTTTTGTTTTTAAAGATTTTGTTTTCCTTTTTCTCCCCAAAGGCCCCTGGTACATAGTTGTGTATTTTCAGTTGTGGGTCCTTCTAGTTGTGGCATGCGGGATGCCGCCTCAGCATGGCCTGATGAGTGGTGCCATGTCCGCGCCCAGAATCCTAACCCATGAAACCCTGGGCCGCCGAAGCAGAGCGCGAGAACTTAACCACTCAGCCACGGGGCCAGCCCCATAGAAACTATAATTTTCAATGATTGCATAATGCTTGATTTAGTTTTTCAAAACAAGTTTAGTTAACGTTTTCTGATTATAAATGGTAATTGTTCTGTAGAGAGATCTCGGAAAATCAGGAAAGTATAAATAATACTGTATTTTATCTGCTCTAAGATGAACATTTTTTCACATCTCTGAAATTGGGATGCTTCTTAAAATCACTGTGAGCCAGGCAGCAGTTGTGACTTAGTTGTCACCATTTGTTTGCATGAACCAGATGATGGCAGTGCATACTGATGTAAGTGTATTGTTGGTGTGTTGACTTTAATTGCTTTGAAAATGTCTTCAAAAAGATACTGTGATTTAGCACTGAAAAGAAAAGCTTTTGTGAACACAGGCACAGAAACAAAACAGTGGGAAGTCAACTTTATATTCATGGAACAAATATTTATTGTTAGAGCAAAGACTGCAATTCCCTCTTTCCCTGCCAAGCCAGCCAGTGCTCCGTAGACCCCAGAAAGGAAGGTGCCATGGACCCTCAAGTCAGCGAGGCTGGGTCACCTTTACCTGCTGAGGTTTGTGCAAAGAGATTGTGTATCATGGACTTTGCAGAATGGGTATCAATGGCTTGGAAGAAAACTCCAGAAACAATAGTGGAAGTCTCTTTAAGAATCACCACATCACCACTGCCTGGAAAGCACACAGGATGATTGTGAGGACGTCCATGACCCAGGGCTGGCATTGGACTCTAAATGGGAAGAAACAATTTCTTTCACTTGAATTTCTTTTTTTTTTTTTTTTGTATGCATAAGTGATACTTGATTAAAAAAAACAAAATGAAACCTATGTCCAAGTAAGCTTAAAAGAGTTCTTTCAATAAAAATAATTTAAAAATAAAATTAAAAGTTTTAAGTGTAAAGAAAACATTCGGTCTTAGTTTAATTGCCAGTGTGTTTTCTTTCTTAGTTGTACATAAAATAAAATCGTGACTGACAACTGGTGCCATCTTGCATTCGATGAAACGAGGCAACAGAGCTGAGCGTGTCCAGTGGTTTGCTTAGCTGCTCTCCTCTGTAACACACAAGACTTTTCTCTTTCCTTTTCTGAGGGAAAATAATTATTACACAATTTTAACATGCATATTCCTTTACAACTAATAAAATAGTTTATTTATGTACTTATTTAATAGGTAATAAATCCCCATAGTTCAAAACTCAAAAGGTACAGAAAGGTCAACAGGAAAAGGTCTCCCTTCTGCATCCTCAGCCATCCAGCTCCTCTCCCCGGGGTCAACCGGTGTTAGGAGGTTCTTCAGTATTCTTCCAGGACTAGACAGCTTCCACGCAGTCCTCATCCCTCTTTTTACGACACTGATGAAAGCATCCTCTATGCACTGCCTCATTAATTCTTTACTGGGTGCACTGGTGTACATTATACACATTACAAAATTTATAGCCTTACAGTAGTGCTGGCCAGCTGGCAGGCAACTGTTATCATTACAACTTAACAGATAATTATACTGAGGCCCAAAGAGATCAAAGTGACATTCTCAGTGACGGAGCTGGGACTCAGGTCTGCTGGCCCCTATTAGGTAAGCAGAGGAATGCAATATAGGAGTGAACTGTTTTCTCTCAAATCACACTATTCTTCCTTCAAATGCCAGTTAGCATTTAAAACTCCTTGGTGCTGGTTGGAATCTATCAACAGAGACCCACTTCTGGTCGTTGAGGAATCGTTAAATCTTAGTAACCATTCACCACACCCCTAAAGAGGGACATGCATTCTAGGGACGGGAACAGCCTGTGCAAACGTGTGGAGGTGTGGAGAAATCTGGTGAGCTAGGGGCAATTGGCCTGTACTGCCAGCTTTTCCTGCCCCCAACTGTTCATAAAGTCTCTCTAGGATTTGCCTTTAACAGTCCTGTCAAAGAGCTCATTCGTTCAAGCAGCATCGCAGAGGGTATAAACAATCCCCTACAGGTGGTGGTGAAAGTAGGTGCTGAGGGCACAGCACAGAGATGAGCAGGACTGTTCTGCTCAAGTTTCTGTAGCCATATGGCATTTCTGAGCATGTCCTCGGGTCCCCTTGCATGACCTTAGTTGTTCCCCAAGTTCATTTCTACTGTGACGACTAGCAATGCTGCTTACAGAGTGCTTACCAAGTGCAACCATTTAGATACATCAGATACTGAGAACTGACCAGTGCTGTTTAACCTTCTGAGAGAAAGCATGGCCTTGATTTGTAGCACTTGCTGACTTCTGCAATGTCAATACTCCCACCACGGCCAATTATATTTGGGGGGAAATGGATGGCCAGAGAGGCAGTGGTTACTAGAATGATCAGCATGCCCAGACATAAAGTGGGATGAGGAGGAACTCTGTGGATGAGCTCAGGTTCAGGTTTAGTTCAGGTAAGGTGGAATGTCATCAGCCAGGGTTGAACTTCATGCATGTACAGCAGACCTTGGAGTCTGCCATCCCTTGAGGAGTTTCCCTGCCACCCAATGGACCATTACTTGTGCTTCCTTCCTTCCCTTTAGAACCTTTCTGGAAACCCCAAGAAATTTACCCAGATATGGAACCTGGGGAGGATGGGGAATATTAGGAAACATGCAAGCTAGAGTTTGAGAGTCACTGCCCAAAGGCTTGGGCCTTGAGGCTCGTGCTGGGCCAGGATACCTTTTGGGGGTTGTGGCCAGAAGTTGGTGTCCCATAAAGGGAATCCAGTTATGGTGAATTTCCTGTTCCCCTGTTGGTACATCGGGTAGCACTGCTAGGCTTACTCGCATGTCCTTAGTCTCGGCTAGAGCTCTAGGGCTTGCCACGCACCCAGGAGAGGTAGAGTAAGTGAAATACGGGAGCCCTGCCCTTGATTGAGCCCCTCCTCTTGGCTGAAAGTTTCCATGTATTAACTCAGGAGCCCAGAGCTAAAACCCTGCCCCTGCCCTTCTCCACCTGAGTTGGGGAAAGGCTAGGCTTGAGCGTAAGGCAAACGCGCTGGAGACTCCTCTCCCTGCCCTCTTCCAGCTTTGTGACCTTGAGCAAGTAACTTAACTCTTTACATTTCAATTTCCTGACTTGTAAAATGGAAATGGTAATGCCTACTTCTCAGATATCTTTGCAGCCTTGAGCAGACCCTCAGGTCACTCATTTTCATTGGCCAGGCCAACCCCACCCCCACCCCCCCCCCCACCACCAGAGCCTAGGAGCCCTTCCCACCAGGAGAATGCACTTCTGGCCCAGAGGTGTGGGCTAGAGCAGCATCCCCAAGGCACACACCAGCTGAGCTCGCTGTCTTTTTTGTTCTAGGAATTAACCGACTTGCAGAGGGATCCCCCTGCCCAGTGCTCCGCAGGACCTGTGGGAGATGATTGTAAGTAGTTTTCAGTGCTCCAGATCAAATTTATCAGCCCGGCAGTCTTTTAAGGTTTTTTGTTGTTTTCCCTTCATTTGCTCGTGAAGTGCTTTCTCATTAGAAACATTGAGACCGTCACCTGGCTAGTTAAGATACTGCCAGAAACCACCACCTCCCTCCGCTGGGGCACGAGATAGCTATCTTGTCCCGAGGTACACTGGCTTCTGGAAAGTGCCTCTGACCAACTAAAACTTGGGTGTTTGTGTAAAAACGGTCATGAAGCTAGTCGTGGAGGACCTGCTGCTGCTGTATTTGAGGGTGGAGCTGGAAGGTTGGTGAGGGGCAGGGGGCCTCCTCCTTGCCTCTGCCAAGGGGAGGGGACAGTTCCTGTTCTTTTCTCCCCCTTCAGCACTTCCCTAAGGGAGACTGAAGAAGCAGCACTGGCCAGGCCAGAGGCCAAGTGGCCCAGCCCATGGCTTCCCCAAATCCATACTCTGCTCCACACCTCACCTCCACTCTCTGAGATTCTTAGGCTCTGGGACACTCATCCTTTCCTGGAGGCTGCAGTAGCTGCAGCTGTAGGAAAAATAGGTGGGGAAGGGAGAGGCTGTGTGTCAAAGAGGGTGGTGCCCTCTAAGGACAGCAAAGAATTAAAAACAGGGACTCAAACAGAACTTGTATGCCAGTTCTGTCATTGCACCATTATTTACAGTTGCCCAAAGGTGCCCAAGTGCCCATGAACAGATGAATGAAGCAAAGTGTGGTATGTACATCCAATAGTGTATTATTTAGCCATAAAAAGAAATGAAGTTCTGACATAAGCTACAACACGGATGAACCTTGAGAACAGGATGCTAAGTGAAATAAGCCAGAAACAAAAGGACAAATGTTGTATGATTCCGTTTATATGAAATAGCTGGACTAGGCAAATTCATAGAGACAGAAAGCAGAGTAGAGGCTCATGGAAGCTGAAGGGAGGTAAAAATGGGGAATTATTTCATGGTACAGGATTCCTGTCTGGAGTGAAGAAAAAGAAACTTTGTCTATATGATGGTGGCGGTTGCACAACAGTGCGAATGCGTTTAATGCCACTGAATTGTACACTTAAAAATGGCTAAAATGACATATTTTATGTTACATGTTTTTTTCACTTTCGTTATTGTTAAAATACACATAGCATAGTTTACCATCTTAACCATCTTTAATGTCCAGTTCAGTGCATTAAACACAATCACCTTATTGTGCAGCCATCACCACCATCCATGCCCACAACTTTTCATCTTGTAAACTGAAACTCTGTAGCATTAAATGCTAACTCTCCATTGTGTTACATATTTTGCTACAATAAAAAAGAGAGAAATTTCACAAAGTTGGAAGAAAAGAGGAGGTGGTGTCCCCTGCATGTGTGCGTATACATCCTGTGGGCTGAGGCTTAGAGCTAGGGTGAGCTGGGGTGGGGGGCAGGCGGAGCTGCTGAGCAGAGAGGCTCCACAGGTGTTATGTGAGAGTTGAATGAGCAAGGGTAGCTTTAGTTCCACTGTTTTCTGGCCCTGCTTGTCACCCGATCTGTGGCATCCTTCCGAGGACCCCAGGTCTCCATGGCATACGTTCCCCTCTTACCTGTCACTTAAGATCCCATCAAATTAGGGTTACTGGTAAGATTGAATTGGTTCTAATTTAGCCTTAGCTTTCTAAAGGCTCCCTCAATGCTTGCTCTGCACCACGCACACTCTCCCTTCACCATGGCCCTGTGCTGGGAGGCAGCTGTCATTCTTGGAGAGGCTAGCTAGCATCAAGGCCGCCCTCATACTCAGTACCTCAGTGGATGGGGTTTGTACAGTCTTGGACACTAGCTAACCTTTTGGGGCCATTCCATGCCTGCCCTGTGGGCAAATAGCTCCTTTCCAGCATCGCTCTGCAGTTTCCTTCCTCTTCCTCTCTCTTTTGGGGACTTTTCTTCTGCCTGTGCCCCCAAGCCCTCCTTAGCCCCCAGCAGCCCTCAGGGGTTAAAGTGAATGGGACCAGACGGTCCCAAACTCCTCACCAGAAGGAGCCTCTTTTATTAGCTATCCCTCCCCATGGACTGTTATTTAATAAGGAGTTCCATTCCATATTATTATTAGGCAAAGGTAGATCTGTTAACCACAGCTAATAGTTAGCATGAGTTGGAATAAAAACATCAAAAGCAAAAGAAGTGACGCTTCCATCGACTCAGGCAGCCATCTCACAGATGAAGGTGTTGTCTTCAGTCACATTTCTTTGAAATATTGAGAAAGGTCATGTGCCGTCTTGACTGCCTTTAGACATGTAGAGGTTTGGGGAACCTCGCCTTTAATCCCCGCACTCACCTTCCTCACGCCTCAGCAATTTCCTGTCCTGCTGTCAGGGGTAGAGTCTGTGGGTATTTGAAGGAGTGGCAGGAAACCCAGGACAGGACCAGGTGTGGAACTTTGGGCTAATTCCACCCCATGATGGATCATAAGACAAAATCCATAGAGAACAACGGACCCCTCACATGGTCTCAGAAGCCACTCCAGTGGGTGGGCAGGCACTTCCCACAGAGACTAAATTGCCCTGGGAGCCTCGGAGGTGAGTCACTGGCCCTCCAATGACTGGGCCAGCCTTGCTGAGAGGACAGGAGCTTTCGTAGGGATGGGTAGAGTGGTAAATGTAGCCTGAGACGCCAGGGAGGGTCCCAGGCATGATGTGCGGCCAGAGAAGGCTCTGACCCACCAGTGAGGGAGCCCAGCCTGACTGCCAAAGGTGGGGGGACCTGGAAGGGAAGAACAGAGGGGCTTGTCTAGGCCCATCCCCGGGTCCCCAGGGCACAGGGCCCTGCCTTGGGACTATGTGGAAAAGGACACAGATGGAAGGTGGCCCCACTGAGGCCAGAAGTGAGGGCAGTATTGTGCGGACGATACCCTCTGACCTGAGCAGCTCCCTTTTGGTGGAGTAGACATGTTTGTTGGGAAGTGTCTCACATTCCCATCTCTCTTTTGTCTTGCAGTGTTCCACTGGCAGGCCACCATCATGGGCCCGGTAGGTAGTCGCTGCTGCGTGCACCACCCCAGCTTCGCTTCCTGCACTTTACGCTTTTGTGCGTGCACTAATCTGCCTTCTGTGTCTTGTCCTTCTAGAATGACAGTCCTTACCAAGGAGGCGTTTTCTTCCTGACCATCCACTTTCCTACAGATTACCCTTTCAAGCCCCCAAAGGTGAGGACAGGGACAGCGTGTAATGAGGGGCCTTTTCAAGTCACTGCTGCACATGGGGCTTCTCCCACCTCCAGGGTTACAGCCTCTCAGGACTTTAAACTCTGGACTTTCACCATCGATCCCTGTTGTGGTGAGGGCCTCCCTACAGAAACCACACTTTCAGCAGTGCTCCTCTTGTTGCGGCTGAGTCTGGCCAGGTCTCGGGCTGCAGTCCCCTTCTCTGCGGTCCCTTTCAGTCTAGGACAGGGGTTCTCAGCCCCTGTCCCAGTGACATCAGGCAATGTCCTGGGATATTTTGGGTTGTTAAAACCTGAGGTAGGGGGTGGGGAGGGGATTGCTACTAGTTCCAGGAGGCTGCTCAACACCCTACAGTGCACAGGACAACATTGAATGTCAGTAGGTGGAGACACCCTGGTCTAGGGCCCTGGCTAGTCACCACCCTTCCCACGCACTCAGTCTCCTGTATCAAGTTACTAGAGTACTGGGCCTTCCTTTGCCTTCACACACACCCCAGCCCATCAGTGGGGCCTCAAGGGAGGACAGTGCCACCAATAGGAGGGGGAAGCCTGAGGGGAGCTACTCCACCCTGCCTCACTCACCTGGGCACCACACAGCCCTGCCCAGGGGAGTCCTGCCTCAAGAGGCTCATAGTCCTATCAGGGAGACTTTTGGTATGAGAGCTGGCCGGTGCTGAGGAGAAGCACAGAGATGGAGGTGGGACAGGATGATGAGAGTGGGCGGCAGCAGGAGCCAGGGGGCTGGGGTGGATCTTCCTGAGCATGGGGGGATCACAAGCCTGTGTGCAGGGGTGGAGAGAAGGCCAGAGGGGTGGCCTGAGGACTTGTGTGGGCATTGACTTCTCTGCTGCAGCAAGGAGCAGAGGCTAAGTGGGGCCAAGGCTGGGGTCATGGGGACAGGACAGGTGGCATGAAGGTGGGAGAAGAGGCAAATTCTGGGGTGTTCAAAGGTGGAGCTGACAGGACGGGCTGCAGGTCAGATGTAGTCATCCAGCAGTGTGTATGTGATTCACCTCATTTTTAACATCTTTTATTTTTCTGATTGCAAAACTGGTATAAATGGATTTTTTTTTTTTTTGACAAAGATTAGCCCCGAGCTAACTGCTGCCAATCCTCTTCTTTTCGCTGAGGAAGACTGGCCCCAAGCTAACATCCGTACCTATCTTCCTCTACTTTATATGTGGGATGCCTACCACAGCATGGCGTGCCAAGTAGTGCCATGTCCGTACCCGGGATCCGAACCGGTGAACCCCGGGCCGCCGAAGCGGAATGTGCACACTTAACCGCTGCACCACAGGGCCGGCCCCTAAATGGATTATTTTTAAATTAGAACATTGGAGAACTAACTAATGTATAGATAGGAATCAGTCTCCTATAAACATACATGGAGAAGACCACAGCTAACAGCCCAGTATACATTCCTCCAGGTTTTTTCTGCATATGCCAATACATATTTTTCTTTTCTTTTTTTAAAATAAAAATATCAATTGTGGTCGTGAACGAGAAAACTGAGGCTTTGAGGGGCACGTCATTTCCTGGAAATGGCACAGCTCATAGAGGAGGGGGACACTTGAACCCAGATGTGTCAGCTTATTTTTTAAAAACATTTTATTTTGAATTAATCTTAGAGAAAAGCTGCGGAAATAGTACAGAGTTTCCATATGTGTCTCATCCAGCTTTTCCTGAAGTCAACATCTTAGGTTACTATAGTACAATTATCAAAACCAGGAAATCACTGTTGGCCACAATGCTCTGAACCAAACTGACGACCTTATTCAAATTTTACCAGTTTCCACTAATGATCTAGGACCCTGCGTGGATTTATTGCCATATCTAGTTCATCTTCACAATCTGTAACAGTGCCTCAATTTCCCCGGTCTTTTATGACCTTGGTGCTTTTGAGGAGTGTTGATTAATTATGTTGTCAAATGTCCCTCATTTGGGGTTTGTGTGATGTTTTCTCAGGATTGGACTGAGGTGGTGCATTTTGGCAAGACGTGTCAGGGCCCCATATCTCAGCCCGTGATGTGTCTCACTACCCTGAGGTTGGCCTTGATGGCTCCGTTTGAGTCAGACCCTCAGCCCTGTGTGTACATTGTATCTGAGCCTGTGTGAAGAAGCCTCTCTGGGCTCTCAGCCACAGCTCTGCCCAGGCATTGCCACCAGAGGCCACCCAATGCCTCAGTATTTTAAATCACAGGGAAATGTGGTCAGGATTCTGGAGACCTTGCCAGCTTTTAGCAGAGGAGAATGGAGTGTGCTGGGCGGGGAGGGACAGATACTAAAATTACTCTGCCAGATTCCAGGGGGTTTGGTTGAAAAGGCGTGCTTCATGGTCACTAATCCACCCCTCCCTCCCCTTTCCCTGTTGGGAGCTGCAGTGTCTTATAAAGTAGTAATTTTCCAGCTTATCTCCTTGTTAGCATGTGAGCAGCTGAGGATCTTTCTTAAAATAAACAGATAGGGTGTAGTCCTGTATATCTGTTGGGCATTTTCAGGATCCCTAATTGCCCAAGGGCAAAGCAAACACAGTGGCTATTATTACAAGAGGAAGAAGTAAGCTCTGAGAGTTAGGACCACTTTAACAAGGAGGGATGTGAGCTGAAAGGTGAGAGTAATGCTCTACAATTGAAGAAAGTCTCTGTCTTTTTAAAATCTCCTTCCACGGGAGAACAAGATAAAGTAGATTGATGTTTTGGCAGGAATTTTCTGACTCTAAAGGGGGAATCTAGCAACATTGCGTGATCTTCTTTATAGGAGATGTTGAAGAATAAGGCAGATACTTAACTGTCTGAGACGCTTTGGAAGTTTGACCCTTCCTGGGACAAATCATTTGGTACTAGATGACAAACCTCACATGTACACAGTCTTCCTCTCCCCATATTCTAAAGTAAGTGCTTTTCTTAAAAAACAACACTATTTTATAAACTATTTTAGGCATGCAAAATACTGTAGATAATAACAGGATGGACACCCACGCATCCACCATCCAGCCTAAGAATTCCATTATTCAAGACTTCCAAGTCCTTGTCACTGCCCCTCTTACTGCTCCTCAGAGCGCACTGCTTTGGGAGACATGCTGTCAGTCCCCCATGTTCAGAACAAGAACCCAGCAGGGAATGGTCAGGGGTCTTCTCTCGGGGTGGCCCCTCCTCTATCCCTTTAGGGTTCAGGATTGGGGGCCAGCTCACCCAGGACTGTGCAGGGCCAGGTACGGCCCAGCAGCAGTCACTTCTGCCTTAGTTGGTTCATATTCCAGACAGACACTGTCTAGGACGTCCCTGTGGTCTGCCTGACTTAAGGTCCCTCGTCTCTGCAGGTTGCTTTCACGACCAAAATTTATCACCCCAACATCAACAGCAACGGCAGCATCTGCCTCGACATCCTGCGGTCCCAGTGGTCTCCAGCACTGACAGTATCAAAAGGTAGCCGCATGTGGCTCTGACATGCTTCACGTGCCCTGCCTCGTGCCTGCCCGCTCACACAGCAGCGTTTCTACCCCATGTTCCTGGGAGGAAACGGAGGCTCAGAGAGAGCAGGCAGCTCCCCACGGCCCACGGTCACAGCTGTAGGGGAGGAATCCAGGTGATGTTCTTCCCCATGGATCAGTGCTCCAGCCAGACTGTCGCATGGGTGCAAGAAGGAAATATTGATCCTGTTTATACTTTTTATCTAGAAATAAGAAAGGCGAATATCACATTACCTTCTCTGTTCCTTCATTTATTCGTTCATCCAAGATGGATTATGATTCAGCCCTGAAGGAGGGAGATACAGGGTCTGTCCCCCTGGAGAAATCCTCCCTCCCCAGAGCAGTGTGTTTGTTGAGCACTGGTCTTTGGATGAGGCTGAAGAAACCAGTCCAAACTGGGTTTTATTTATGCAGATATTCCTTCTGAACTAAGATGGGCTGAACGTGGCTGTGTGTGCACTGAGACCTGAATGTAGACGGTGTGAGCGTCCTGTCAGTGGGTCGAGTGGGATGGCGAAAAAATGAACCAAGAGAAACAGAGTCGCAGAGCCCAAGAAATAAGAGAGGAGCGTGAGGCAATGGAGGCAGCAGAGCTTCAGGCAGCTGAGAGGGGCCGTGAGGCACCCGGGCAGCTGGTGGGAGGAGACTTTTGAAGACTCTGCATCCAGCGGGAAAGCTGCACTCACCACCCACCCCCCTGACCCCCAGATGGTGGTGCAAATCCCTGTGGTGGCAGAGCGAGCTCCAAAACTCAGGCATTTGAGAGACAGCCCAATGTCTTGCGAGGTGACTCCATACCCAGGAGCCTCCTCCTCTCTGAGCTGAACCCTCACCCCACTGCCCCGGAAGTACTAGGAGGAAGGGCCATGACAGTCTACCAGCTTCATGTGCCTTTGGCTGTGGGGGGCAGGACACTTCCCAAGCCTGAAGGAGGGCGAGCAAATCAGAGTGGCAGGGCGTAGGCCCTGAAGTGTGGAAGGAAGCAGGGCACGCACAGGTGGAGCCCACCAGCCCTCCCATGACATGGCCTCTGAGCTCAGAAGAGCAGGCAAGTAGAATATCTTTAAAAGGGTAAACCGCCCCTCCCACCTGTAGCTTACCTGTGGGGGACTGTGGTCAGGACTTGAATGGACTCACTTAAGTGAGGATGACACTTGTTTGCGGTCATACGGTGGGTCCAGGGCAAAGCCAGGAATGACAGTACCTTTTTGCCTGGGACCCTAAGAATCTTGGCAGCACAGTTCCCTCCGCTCCTCACTGCAGCGCTGGTGGGGTGAGGGTCCTCAGGTCGAGAGCGTGCCGGGAGGACTCAGGGCGGGACAGTGCACATTTGCTTGGCAGTCAGACCTGGTTCAAAATCTTGTTTTTTCCAATATGCTGGGTGTTCCAAGTGACCTTGGACAAGTTACCTGAATGCTCCAGTTCCCATTTCCTTATTAGTAAACAGTGCCTGTGGGACCAGACAGCAAAGGGGGGTTGTTTAGAGCTGAAGACAGCAACGCCTCATTGAGCAGAGCAGGGAGTGAGGGCCAGCACCACGGGAGGGCATGCCCTGGAGCAGATGCTTCTGAGACTGGATTGCACAAGGATAAAATGGCCATTCAGCCAATGGCTGGCAAAGCAAACACTCTCATGACTATTGGGGTGTCAAGCAGAAGAATTTTGAGGGGGCGTTGAAGGGAAGACAATGGGTCTGTCAATACAGAGCTTGAGTTGGGGGCTCACTGGACCTGGGGCGACCTGAGCTTCATGGCTGAGCTGACCTCCTTTTCTTTTCTTCCCAGTTCTCTTATCCATCTGTTCCCTGCTCTGCGACCCCAACCCTGATGACCCTCTGGTGCCAGAGATAGCCCACACCTACAAGGCCGACAGAGAAAAGTACGTGTCCTCTTTGGGTTGCCTCAGGCCTTGGCTGCCCCAGGTACCTCCTTGCGGTACCCACCCTGAGCTGGTGCTTCCAGGCTAACCAGGTTCCCTCAGACAGCTTCCTGCTATGCCAAGCCCATGCAATGCGTGAGCCCTCGGCTTGGACTCCTGGCTCTCTCACTAACATTTCCTTTGACTCTGAGGAGGGAGAAAGAGAGAAAAGCTGTTCACCGTCCTGGATAGCTCATCAACTGCTACTACTGAACCCTAAGATATCATTGCCAAGCCTGCCCTTGAGGCCAGCAAGGTCAGTCGTCAACCAAGAATGGACTCAGAAGGATCTCACAACAAGAAAATTCTGGATTAAATTATAAGGTTTATGGCATAAGACAAGGGGGTGTCTGATCAGATACATTCAGGATGAGGCCAGGGCCAGTCGAGGTGGGAAACACTGCCATGGTCAGTTTACTGACGGGGGCTCAGAAGTCAGCCGTGTGTTGCTGTTTTACCGACAGACTCTCACTGTCAGCTCTCTGTTTAAACACCGATTACCAGCCCAGAATTGTAGAATTCTGCCCCATTTGACTAGGCATGAATTGTGCACTGTAGCATGGGGGGAATGTCAATGGCTAGTGAAGCAGGTACAGGGAATGACTCACCTTCACTGTCGATAATGCCTGAGCATTGACAGCATGGTGAGAAAGGGTAGGAGAGGCAGGGGCCCAGGCATCAGGGGCAGTGGCCTTATGAGGTGCACTGGATCTGTGTATGGTGTGGGGTGGGGGTAGGGGGTAATTGCTGGCTCTTTTAAAGAACATCTCCAGTGACTCTTTTAGTTTGTTACTTCTCTTCTGTCCAAAGAGATTACAATAGAATGTGGTTTTTCCAATTTATATTTTTCTTGAAACCTTTATAGGTCTCATTATTTCCCTCACTGAGTTTTCCTGAATGACAAAGTGATTTTTAATTGGCTAGGTTTTAAACTGCATTTATTTTAACACTTGTTATAAGATATTTTAGACATGCCAAAAGTGATTTTTTTCATTGCCTCCTCCAACTACAAATCTCTCTTACTTAGAGTCTCATGGCATCAGATCTTATTACAATAATGAGGATAAATGTGCACACTTACATAGCCCTATATGGGTGCCAGGTCTGCTTCATGGCTGCTGAGGGTGGCACTGACTCACACTCCAGTGGCCAGGCTCCAAAGCCTGGATCTTGGAGTCCACGTGCTGGACAGCCTGGGACTATTCCAAGCTGACTTCTGTATCTCTTCCTGATCCTCATGCATCCATGTTGTAGGACAGGAGAGAGGAAGGGAGGAGGCTTGTGGCATTATTAAATCTTCCACAGCAGATAGTTATGGAGAACCATCAGGACTCACCAAGCTAGGGGTTTATGGCCACAAATGACATATTCTTGCTCCAGGCAGTCTTTATTGTACTCGTTCATCAGTCCGAGATGTTTGATAAGAAGCAGCAGCATCTCCTGTGCATTAGTTCTGTTCTCTACTCTGCATTGAGAGGAAGTGACCATTCTGAGTAAGGGTGTCACCCACTTCTGCTTTTTTCTTCCAGGTACAACAGACTAGCAAGAGAATGGACACAGAAATATGCTATGTAAGTGCCTCAGAGGTTTTAATGGGAGACACTGTCCAAGTGAAGCTAGCCAGGCAAAGAGGGCCTCTCCTGACACTGAAGCTGTTGGCCGAGCCACTCACAGATCGTCATCTCTTCTGCAAACAAATGTTGGTCACCCACTTTCTCCAACTGCAGCCTGTTGGTACCACTGTCAGCCATCATGGCTTTGACAACGTCACATTTTGATGCCAAATCAATAGCCACTGTTAGGATTTGCGGCCTTCCTGGCTACACTGGAATCAGTCCCTCTGCCCCAAATCACTGCTCGTCTCTTGTGGGGACAGTGTCCTGTACGCCTCCCCTGCTCAGCCTCACTCAGAGTGACACTGCTTGCCATGGTGCCACATGAGAGCCTCGGCCTGACCCCTCACCATGTGCTCTTTGCTTCTAGAACTCAGTGCCATCCTGGAGCCCAAGGCAGAGTGGGCAGGCTTCCCTCACATCCCATCTGCGGCAAACTGTGTCCCAAGGAGTCCCAGCTTATCCCAGGAGGCTCCTGGGAATTGGCAACAGTGTCACTGGGAAGTGGAGCCCTCGCCCTGCAGCTCCCACCGGTCTTCCTCTGCAGTGTCACACGCTGGCATTCTCCCCTCACACGCAGAAGCACCAAATAGAATGTCAAGATATAAAGCCCATATCTCCCCATGAGAGATGCATTTTTAGAAGCAAGAGCAAAATTATGAAACCTGGAGAGATTTGAGTTATGGTTTTCTATGTGAAGTTTTTCACCACCCCGACCTTCTCCCAGTCAGAGCCTACACTACGTCCAAGTGCAAGCCGTTCACAGACCAGAACACAGGGAGAGGGAGAGACTTTTAAATGTAAATAAAAATGTAATTCACTCGTAACCCTAAATGATAACTGACATTTAAGTCTACTTTTTTTTCTAAGCAGAACAGAAGATACGGAAACTTTTAACAGGTCCTTCAGAGCCTTGAATTAGCTAGCCTGTTGGGTAACTGGCCTCCTCTCAAGTTTCTGATGTAACACATTTGAAGGGTCGCCCCTAGAGTTCAGAGCTTTGAGATTAGGTTAGCTAGGAGAAGGGCAGGAAAGGGGTTATTCTAATTTAACTTCCAAAGAGGGAGGAAAATTGAGGAGCTTCAAAGCTCTCAAGTCCAATTTGGCCTGGTCTTTTCTAAGTGGCTTACAAAGCTGGTCTCCCCCGACCCAGGACAGCCGTGGAAGTAATTCATGGGTAAGTAGGAGCAGGGGGGTGGAGAAGCAGTAAAATTCTGCAACCAAATGGCCAGATGCAGCCGTTGCAGGGCTGTGGAGTTTGAAAGGAAGCCTACAGACTTTGTCCCTGGGGATCAGCAAAAGGTGACCATGGGAGGTTGATGTGCTCCAGAAACTCCCAAGTTGGAGCACGACTTCACTGCTGACGCGTTCCAGCGAGAATGCTGGGATTGGTCACGCCACTGCTTCCTCAGCAAAGCAGGCAGCAGTTGGAGCCTGGTCTGCTTTTCCTTTATGGGGGTCCCCATTGGGATCCTCTTACCATGAGGCTACTTTTTGGGTTCCATGGGCCCTGTTCCCTGCCTCTCACCCTGGTAAGGATTGCCTTTTTAACTTTTGCCTCTTTGCTACCCCTTTGGTCTTTGCTTAAACAAAATGATAAATTTTAACAGATGAGGAGAATGCCATTATTGCAGTATTCCCTGGGAAGGCTACCAACATACAGCTCTGCCACTTCTGGCAGTGGTCACGGTGCACCTTGGAGCCAAGAACACAAAGCATGGAAAGATGGGGTGGATTCACATTTCAAAGACAAGTCAGAGGCTCAGAGAGGAAAGATCCAGGCCCAAGCTGGTGTTGAGACGGTGGGTGCCATACTTGGCCTTTCCAGAGTAATAGCTTATGACTCCCCAGAAGCTGATGAATTTTCTCACTCCAGTCAAAATTTCCCCGTGCCTGCTCCTCTGTTGGAGATGCATAGTAGGGAAAGTAATATCAGCCCTTTGGGATGCCCTGTGTAAGTTATCATTCACCCTTTGTAAGCCTATGTTGTGCTCTGTACCTGCCAGACCCCTTGGAGAGGCCACCACAGTGGTGCTCCACAGGCCTGTCCCCAGCAAATCTAGACTCTCAGCCTGGGAAACTCATCTGTTTGTTATGCCTTCTAGGACTCAGGTCAGCTTGAAGAACAGGCTTCTTAGGTTGAAAATCTTATTTTAAGATGCACTGTGGTACAGGTGGCCCCGGTGTAACCCACATGAGCAGATGTCATGTTTCCACGGCGAGTCCCAGGTCAGCAACTGGATAGCAGATCCAAAAAAGCCAGTGCAGGGTGATATGTTTTTCTCTGTGGACCAAAGAGATCAGAAAGATGCATGATCTTAAGCAACTGATCCACCATGAGCAAATGACTGTTTACTGAGGCTGGAAGTGCCTGGGTTTGATGGATGGTGCTGAGATCTTGATCCTTTGTCAGGCTCCAGGAACACCTAGGAGTTTCAAGAATATGGCAAAGGGTCAAAGTCTCCAGACAAGGGATTAAAATGCCAGAACACAATGTCCAACAGGCCTGGCAGCTCACAGCTGAGCCGTAAGTCAGTGCCGTGGGATTCCACACCACCTCACTGCAGATGCTCAAGGATGGGCAGGTTTATGTTCCCGAAATTCAGGAGAAAGTCTCCTTAAGTGCCAGAGAGGTACTTGTGGACTGTTCTGCAGAATCCTGGCCTAACATCTGTCCCTGTTACCCAAAGTGGGGCAGAGAAGGAGCATCAAGATCAGCATGGGCCACTTGTCTCTCCTGTGCCTCCATTCCTCCTGCCAGCTCTTCTCGCTGTGACACACACTTCCTCTCCAGCAGTGCTGGGTAAGGGCTGGACCTGGATTAGATCTAGCCATGAATGCTGGTCCTCTGAGAAATGGAGGACATGGCTGCCAGCACCCCCAAGACAGCAGCCTGGTGCCCTGTGGGCATGGGCAGCAGGCCCTCCCTTCCGGAGCACTTTCCCCCTCACCTGTCCATTGGCCAGAGGAGGGAGGACCTATTGTTCTCCCTGGCCAGTCTGTTGGCCTCATTGTCCCCACCACCCAGGTTTCTGCCTGTTGACAGAGAGATTTTATTAATAACAAAACCAAAAAGCTATAGAGAATCTGCAAAACCCCCCATCAGACCAGATAGCAGCTTCTTGATTTTCCCAAAAAATGTCTCCTTCCTTCTCCATCCCCCACCCACTTCTCCCAGGCCCCCACTCCCCCCACCCCTCTTCAGACAGGTCCACCGGCTGGGCTCCACTTTAGGAGGAAATGACAGACCTGCCTCTCGGAGCCTGCCTCTCACCCCTGCTGCCTGCCCACCCTCCCCACTGTCTCACCCCCGCCCACCACAACAGCTCAAGGGGCTGGCCATGGTCTCCCAGCCTTTACTGCTGGCCAGTCATCCTAATCCCTTTCTAATGACGTTCAATGGCTTCATCCAAGCATTGATCGAGCACTTACCACATGCAAGGTATGGAGGGGAGGGGAGGGAAGAATTATAAAAAGAAAGCATGAAATGGCTGCCTTCTGGGAGCCCACTGGGGAGACCCCAGGTGGAGAAGGCCTCAGGAAGAAGGGAGGACTCAGGTTGGACTGGGAGGAGGGCCCTGCAGGCAGAGGGAGCGCTGCAGTGAAGGCTGGGCTTGGAACAAGCACAGCACGTTCTAGGAGCTGGCTCAGCACCCGAGGATTTCCCAAACCAAAGCCCTGTTACCTTCCAGGAGCCATGGCGTGGGGGCACCTTCCCAGAGCATTGTTGAGGGTGGAGGGGTGGCAGAACGAATACAAATTTTCATATTAAGTAGATGGCAGAATAAATAAGCTGGTGCATGAGACCATCTCACACTCTAGATCCCCAGGAAACAAGCACTGTTATTGGACCAGGGACCTTTTAGTGGCACAGACACAGGCACGAAGCTGCCTCTACCCTTCCATCCTTGTGAAGAAAGGAAAGAAGTCCTGTTAGGCCTGGGCCTCCCTTGCCTCAGAGTGTGTTCTCAGGAGCAATAATGGCCTGTCCAGGGCCCAAGAGGGCCAGCGGTGCTCAAGGGGCAAAATGATCCACCAGCTCCAGAAACAAGGATGGGGCTGGAAGCATAGGCTGGACTGTGGTCAAGGCGAGGAATATAAGGCTGGCCACCCCTGTGGGGGAAGCTGGCCCTTTCCTCATTCAGTGTCAATGCCTAGCAATGCACGCTTGGGAGGCCTTCACCCTGAAACAGGAGGGACTGAGAACCTGTCAACATCTTTGGGTGAAAATGTCAGCAAAGTTCTAGTGAAACTGCAAAATCCCATCACCTGTGTCTTCTTTTCCCTTTGAGGCTTTCGGGGTTTCTGCCGGCTGCTTGCTCTGCCCCACCCCCCGCCCCAGCAGGGAGCTTGGCTGATGCATGCGTGTCTCTAGGTCTTCTGGGTTGACGCTTCATGTAAGACCTGAGAAGCCAGAGACCCTCACAATAGCTATGTGAGCAGCAAGCACGCCCGGTCTGTGGTCTTTGTAAATGGTTAAGGTGGCAGGTAGAACACTACTCCTCCTGAAGGATGCTTTGCTCTTCCTGTGAGCCACCTCGTACTGACTTGTGGCTGCCCCTCAGGGCCAAGCCTTATGATGAGCAGTCATAAGGCCACTCTCCTCCTGAGGGCCTGAGTCCCAAACCAGGGTCAGGACTGCAGCCCTCCCACGTCCTTGCCATTGACTGCTTACTCTCTGTTCAAATCCCAACAGGGACTCAGATAGGAAGGTTTTTTTTTTTTAATCTCTCAAGATGTAAAGTATTTGTTTACTAGATTCCACTTACCATGCAGCATAAACAAGTTTTCTTTTTAGGGCAGGCAAAGCAATGATTCCACTTCTCTAACTCCGTAGTAATGTGTCCACGCATGGCTGGGGCAGAGAGATGTAATCCTGGTAGTTTTTAAGACAATCATTTTCTTGCTAATTGACATTTCTGTTGATGAAGACCTGAATAAACAGCTATTCTTTCTTACTGATTGCTATGGTCTGAATGATTGTGTCCCCCCAAATTCCAATGTTGACATCTTAACCCCCAAGGTGATGATATTAGGAGGTGGGGCCTTTGGGAGATAATTAGGTCATGAGGGTGGAGCCTTCATGAATGGCATTAGTGTACTTATAAAAGAGACCCCAGAGAGCTCCCTTGCCCCTTCCACCACATGAGGACACTGCAAGAATATGGCCACCTATGGACCAGGAAGTGGATGCTCACCAGACACTGAATCCACTGGTGTCATGATATTAGACTTCCAGCCTCCAGCGCTGTGAGAAATAAGTGTCTGTGGGTTTTTGTTTTTAAAGATTTTATTTTTTTCCTTTTTCTCCCCAAAACCCCCAGGGACATAGTTGTATATTCTTCGTTGTGTGTCCTCCTAGTTGTGGCATGTGGGACGCCGCCTCAGCATGGTTTGATGAGCAGTGCCATGTCCATGCCCAGGATTCGAACCAACGAAACACTGGGCCACCTGCAGCGGAGCGCACAAACATAACCACTCGGCCACTGGGCCAGCCCCGTGTCTGTGGTTTACAAGCCTCTGAGGCTGTGGTATTTGTTATAGCAGCCAGAAGAGACAAAGACACTGGTCTTACTGTGCTTCTCAGACTGTTCTTTTTCTTAATGCCATTGGTTCCTTCTAGATGGTTGGCTCCAGAGGGAGTCTGACAGCAAGATCCTCCCTCCACACTTGGACTCAGGTATCTTTAGGACACGGTCAACTGCCCTTAGTGTGGAGGACACTGACCATTCAGGGCTCTGGTTCTGTGCCCCGGATCTGTCATCTAACCCACCAGGAGAGCATCAAGAAGTAAAGCAGATCTGAGTTTATCCACATGCAAGAAAAGTATAGAGGCTTGTGCAAATAGCAGAGCAGTTAGTTCAGGAGGAGAGAGGAGTCCCAGGAATGACCTCTGGAGACATCTCACATTCTCAAAATGCGGAAAACCAACCAAAAAGAGAGAGAGGCCAAAAGGAAACAGGAACACTTGAAAGCAGGAGTGGGAGGGAGACGGATGTGGAGATGGTGTACACACAGCAGCCAGCCAAAGGGACCTTTTTGAAAACATCTCCAGATCACATCGTCTCTCTTTAAAGCCCAGCAGAGATTTGGTTACACCTAGAAGAAAACCCAGAGTCCTTCCCCTGACCCACAGGGTCCCACGGGATCCAGCCTCCTCCCACGTCTCCTTCCCTCTCCTTCACCCTGTGCTCCATCCTCAGGCCCATTAGGCTGGCTCCCACCTCAGAGCCCCCACACACCTTGTTCCCTCTGCCCGGAACACCTCTATCCAGAGCTTCCATAGCCACACCTCCCCACCCCCGCTCCTATATCCAGTCTCTGCTCCAGTGTACCTTCTCAGAGAGGCTTTCCCTGGCCTGTCAAGCTGAAATAGGTTCCCACACCCTAGAGCAGGAAGTGGAATCCGGGCGCTCTCACATTCCCACACCAGGGACCCCTCCCCATAGCTTCTCTCAGTGGAGCCTGGATCTCCCTGATTTTTCCTCATCAGTGTCGATGAACCTGCTCACCACAATGAGCTGATCTACTTCCAAAACAAAGAGACCTGTTTCTTTGGCCTGCACAGCCTGATTCAGGCAACGTGGGGTTCTCCCTAAGTTGACTAAAATGTTGAAAAGTACTCCCAGACCTCCTAGGGGTCCAGGGACCCCAGGCTGGGGACTGGCAGCCAAGTGGATGAAGGAAACTGGTATTTAGGAGGTGTTTAGATAGGAACATTCCCAGAGAAAAAAGAGAAAACAAAGACACGTGGGGTCAAAGAGAAGAATGCAGAAGAACCATAAGACTGCGGCCCAACTTTCCCCGGAATATGGGGGGGTGCGACTGGAGTGGAGCAGGAAATCACCTGACAGTCAGGTCTGAGAGAAAAACAAGGACAGCAGAGATGTTACTGAAGAAAAAAAAGACTAGAAATTGGGAGAGCTGGGAGGCCCCATTACTAAAATTCATTTTTCCAATGCAAACACAGTAGTGAAGGCAAAGTGGGGAAATGGGGACAACAGCACGTTGTACAAGAGAAGACCCAGGATGGATTGGGGGATAGAGGGAGGCTGCAGATGGGAGCCGCTAAAGGGAAGGAGGGTTTGGCCAGGACCTAAGACTTCCCCATTTGGGGACAGGGTAACTGCTTTGCCCAGCAGAGAGATGTCAGAGCTTCTGCTGTAAAAGAAGCAACAATGATGTAGACAGATATAAAAATGGACGTAAATGAACAACGTTTCTACCCAAATAAGGTTTACAAGTCCTTATCGGCAAAATCCAGACCCCAACACTTTAAGATTTTGGTAACTCGTTTGGCAGCAATACCTGACGTGAACTGCCCTAAGGCCATTTAGGGTCTTTCTACAACCCGGTTAGCTGATTTTTCACAGACATCACTGCAGAAGTATGAACGTGTTTGATTACCAGATGCTGCCCAGGTTCAATATTACTTTTCTGAAATCTGAAAAACTCTGAATTCCGGGGCTGGCCACGTGGCCGAGTGGTTAAGTTCGTGCGCTCCACTGCAGGCGGCCCAGTGTTTCGTTGGTTCAAATCCTGGGCACGGACATGGCACTGCTCATCAAACCACGCTGAGGCGGCGTCCCACATGCCACAACTAGAAGGACCCACAACGAAGAGTGTACAACTATGTACCGGGGGGCTTTGGGGAGAAAAAGGAAAAAGTAAAATCTTTAAAAAAAAAAAAAAGAAAAAAACCCCTCTGAATTCCAAAGCCTGTCTAAGGGACTACGGGACTGTTGGGTCTGTATTTTAGGGAGGTGGGGAGTTCTTTGGGGCAAGGAAGGAAGCTGTGAGCTGCCTTGGGCCCTGGCATGTCTCCTGGTTTCCCTCCAGGCAGGTCAGTCGTGACTGGCACATTTGTGCATGGAAGGAACTGGTGCTCCCTGCAGGAAGGAAGCTGGTTGAGATATTGTGGGCCCCTTCCCTTGAAGCTGAGCACAAAGTTAAAAAATCTTTCCTAGATCAAAAAACTTTGAGATAAGCTTTGCTAACTGCAGCTGCGCATATTCAGCATAACCAACTGTTTAAAACTAACCAGGTCCTTCTGTCCCTCCTTAGTATATGAGTGAGCTGTCTTTCCCAGGTAGTCAAGGTCCAAACATCAAGATTCAGCCTCACAAGGCCAAACACAGGCTGAAGATGAAAACTAACCAGAAAAGTCCAAACAGTCAAGGGAAAAGAAATCTAGTCTTCGAGGCCAAACACATGCTGGGGGGAAGGCGCCAACCAGCACGGCCACATGCTCCCCGCCCCTTCCTAAAACCCCAGCACACGCTCTCCCTCCCCTACCTAAAACCCCTAAAAACTCCTACCTTTTTCCCTTTGACAAATTGAAATGGCAAGCAGTAGGGTATATTGGAGTATATGAGGAGGCCATTTGGTATGAACCTAATTCAGCCTGACTTTGGTTTTTTCAAAAGGGCCTTATGTGGCCGTTGAGCACGCATTGTACATCTGCTTTAAACGTTTACAATGGCAAGAACAAATGCCCTTAAGATAAAGGTGCAACTCCCCCCCCCCCCATACATTGTCGTTTCCTTAAGGATAAGCATCTTTCCTTAGGCTAGGAACTGATTGCTGTGCTCATCTGTGACAACCCATCTTGAGACAACAGAACTGCCACCTTGTTGTTCCACGGAGATGGCAGACCTACCTGCTGTGTCCATCAATCACTGTGCCGCCACAACAGTCTCATGATTATTGTAAAAGGAACATTTCAATCACATGTGAAATATCTTCTTTGGGGTGTCGACGAAAATAATCCATAACCAATCTATAAATGAAAATTTGGGTGAGTTTATTCTGAGCTTAAATCTGAGGATTATAACCCGGGGCCTTTCTTCCCGAAGGAAGAAAGGGCACCAAAGAAGTGGGGTGCACAGAGTGGTTATATACCCCCAGAGAGGATGTTTCACATAAGATTGAAATGTCCCTTTTACAATAGTCGCGAGACTGCTCTGTCAGCACAGCGATTGATGAAACAGCAGGTAGGTGTGCTGTTTCAGTGAACACAGCAGGGTGGCCTGTCTGTTGTCTCCAGTTGAGTGGTCACAGGTGAGCTGAGTGGTCAAAGGTGAGTGCAGCAATCAGTTCCTAGCCTAAAGAAAGATGCTTATCCCTAAGGAAATGCCAGTGTGGGGGGAAGTTGCACCTTTATCTCAAGGGCCTTTCATCTGGCCATAGGAAATGTCTAAGCAGATGTACAATGTGTGCTCAATAGCCACAGTTAGGCCCTTTTGGAAAAAACAAAGTCAGGCCGAATTAGGTTTATACCAAACGGCTTCCTCATATACTCCAATATATCCTATTGCTTGCCATTTTTATTTGTCAGGGATATATAACCACTCTGTACCCACTTCTTTGGTGCCCTTTCTTCCTTTGGGAAGAAAGGCCTTGGGCTATATGGTCCTCACATTTTAGCTCAGAATAAACTCATCCAAATTTTCATTTATAGATTGGTTATGGATTATTTTTGTTGATACCTTCTGGGAGGTAGATCTGAACTCCTCTCCTTGTCCGGCTGCCTTTTGATAATACTAAACTTCTTTCCTTGCCACAAGCCTGGTGTTTCAGGGTTTTTTCCTTTATTGGCCCTACCATGCCGTGGGTAAATGAACCTGTGTTTGGGCTGGTAACACCCTCAGTCGGCCAGGGACTGGAAAGAATAGGATGAGCACCAGGCAGGTTCCTTACTTTCCTCTGCTACCTCATCCTCAACCAAACTAGAGGGGGAAATGCAGGTGAGGTCGAGGAAGCGCGACACCACTTTGAGTTAGGTTTGCGCTGGTGTGATATTGATGAGGATTTTTAGGCTGGTTAATTTTAAAACTGCAGATGAGAAGCAGGCTCCGAGGAGCAGAGTTTGCTTGCCCTTTGTTGAGAAACATTTACATTTGTAAGGGAAACCTCCATCTGTAAAGATGCCTCCCTCTCTGTGCCAGGAAGAAGGCAGGATGGCCTTATCTCTGGAAACTCTTAATGGGGAAGGCAAGGACTTAAGCTGTTTACTGTCTGGCAACCTCATGTAACTGACGCTCCCCACCCCCCCCCCCCCCCAAAATCCTCCTTTGTCTGTAGCTCAAGATAATATTTAAGCGGTGACTTCTGCCATTTACTCAATCCGGTTTGATTCTTATCTAAAAGTTGTGGGACCGCCAAATGGCCAGACCCTACTGGCACTGGTACCATTCTAACTTTTTTTTGTCTTGTAAAGAGATAACTCACATACCTATGCCTTAAATTTAGCCTTACTCTCCACCCATGTTGGCAGCAGAAGCTGCGGCAGCAGCAGCTCCCCATGGCAGCAGCGGCTCCTCCTGCCCATGGGCCCTGTCCCCACGCAGCAGCTCTGACTGCCCATGGGTCCTGTCCCCATGCTATTCCATACTATTCTCTAAATAAAAAAGCACTACTGCCAGATCTCGAGAGTCCAAGAAATCTTTCTTTCAACTCCTCGGCTCACTGACCCCGCATCACTATCACTCTGTTTTCATTTGAGTCATTAATTCATGCATGCTTCATTCATAGATCAAACTTCTGTTGAGGGTCCACACAGAGGCTCCAGGAATTCCGTGTGGAGGGAGACTCATGAATTTGAGATTCTCAAATAAGTGCATGAAGGGTCGGCCCAGTGGTACAGCAGTTAAGTTCGCAGGTTCAGATCCCGGGTGCAGACATGGCACCACTTGCCAAGCCATGCTGTGGCAGGCATCCCACATATAAAGTAGAGGAAGATGGGCACAGATGTTAGCTCAGGGCCAATCTTCCTCAAAAAAAAGAAAGTGCATTAATTGTGACAACAGTTACGACACATACGCACGGTGCTCCGAGAGAGCAGCTATCAGGAAGCTTGGTTGGGTGCCTGGGCCAGACCCACAAGGCGAGCCTCCGGCTGAACGGGGCAGAGCACAGGGAACGGCGCAGACTGACGCACCCTCCCTCTTCCTCCGATCCGGCGTTGGAAGGTTCCCACCCCTCCCGCAGGGCTTTTCCGACGCCCGACTGGGAGACGCCCGCTCGCCCCGCCCCGCCCCGCCCACACAGCTTCCGCTTCCGGCCGTCAGGGAGGGCGGGGCTTCCTCTCGTCGGGGGCGGGCCGGGCGCAGAAGCTGCTGGAGCGGCGAGAGCACCGCGGGGGCGGCCATGGCTGTAAACCTGAGCCGGAACGGGCCAGCTCTGCAAGAGGCCTACGTGCGGGTGGTCACTGAGAAGTCCCCAACCGACTGGTGGGCGTCGAGGCGGGCTGGGCCGGGCGCGGGCCGGGGGCGGGGGAACCAGGAGGCGCGGAGCCGCGCGGCCGCAGGTGAACCGGGGCTCACCTGCCTGCCCCACACCTGTGCCGCCTCCGAGAGGTGCTGTCTGCAGCCTCGTCACCCCGTGCCCCGCCGTGCGTGGGAACGTTAAACTGGGCTTGGGGGCCCAGTGAGTCGCCAGCCCTTCCCCCCGCCCTGGCCTCGGGTCTCCACTCCGCGGGCCTCCATGTTGGGTTCTGTATCTGGCTCTGCTTGGTGGCTTCCCAGCTTCTCCTTTCCTGCCCGGGACTTCCCTGCACTGAGGGGCCCTCCACAGCCCTCCGTGAGAAAGCGGAAGCCACGCCTGCCTTCTTCCAAACGCTGTGTTCAGGGGTGGGCCTCGGAGTGCGGTCTGGCAGCCTGGCTGGGAATGGGAGCCTTGCCCCGGAGGCTTCAGACAAGGAGGTCGGGGGTTTGATCCCTGGTTTTCTGTGAATGTGGGTTTCAGAAACCTCCGTTCTTCAAAGAATACTCTTTCCTGTGCCTGAGCCATGGGGAGATGAAGGAAACAAGGATGCTGGCTACCTATGTTTAAGAAGGTCCCATCTTCCCTCCGCCTCCCCGTGATAGCCTGCGATAGGCTGTCAGTGTTTAGGTCTTCTCATGCAGTGGATGGGGCTTTATAGTACTGGAAGCCTGGATCTGAAGTCTCTGAGATAGCCCTGGGCATCCCACACACAGGGTCAGCTCTTTGTTGGGCAAGCAGTGGTAGCTGTGTGAGGCAATTCTCTGTAACTTTCCCATTTGCTTAAATTGCTTTCACTTACCAATTTTGGGCACTTCCGGTTCTAAGAAATATGCTGAGTATGATGGACTAAGGTGATCGGCTTTGGGGAGCCTTTTCCCATTGCCTGGAACAGGGCCCGCTGGCACGGCTGTGCTAATGTGACTAGTTCATCTCCACTTGTCAAGTGCTCCTGCTTTCTCATCTGCTTTCCCTGGTGCCCAGCACAGAGTGGCTTTCATATAGTGTACTATTGTGACACTGAGGACTCAGTAGCCTTCCCTTTCCTTCAGCCCTGGCCTTTTGGGGAAGAGCTTCTGAACACGAGCTGCCTAGGTCTGCTGAATCTGCAGACTCCTCTTGTGCCTGGGGCGCAGTCGATGTGGGCGCCCCGCATGGCTCTTGTCCACAATTTTTCAGAGGAGCCAAGCAGGACGTCCTCTGTTTGGAACACATCTATTCTAATTAGGGAAGGATGTCTGGTAACAAATAGGAATTCTCTGCCTTCTCTTCTTTATAATTCCTCAGAAGTTCACCCATCCAGCAGGCACTGTTACTTCTCTGAGGAGAGTTCTAGATGTCAGCCACCTACCCGGCCCCACTTCTATTCTCAGGGGACTCTTAGGCCTCTGCTGTTACTCCAACCCTGTTAAAAGTACCTCCACACTGAGAGCCCCATTTTCACATCCATGTGAGGCCACCTGACGTTAGAGCCTGGAAGCATCTTTGCTCCTCCGCAGTCCTGCCCACTTAGGGGTGTGCTCCTTTATGTGTGCTTAATCATCCGGTGTAGCCCTTTCTGGGCCTCTTAATGGGTGTTCCCTCCAGGTATGTCTTCATCCTCAGTCTTCTCAGGTACTGTCACTGGTTTGGGGGGGTGATATCCCACAGTGCAGCCGGCAGTTCAGGCTTCCCTCTGCAGGCCTCCCGTGTTTCCAGCCTGTTCTTGGGCTTCTTACCGGAGCTGTGTGCTACCACCTGGGATGCCATCTCCTCTTTGTCCCTCATGAGGGTGCCGAGGCTCCTCTTTCCTCTCACCTAGTCAGAGCGCACCCATCTCACCAGTCTCCTCACTCTCTCCCAGGCTGCATGACTTCGGGTCATACCACTCAGCAGCATGATCCCCTGGCCTCTGCCTTCATTGTCACAGCCATTAAGTATCTCACCAGATACTGTGTGGCAGGTCCCCACTCACTAGCTGAAAAAATATCTGGACCATGTCACTTCCTTGCTTAAACTCTACAGTGGCTTCCTGTTGCACATTAAATATAGCCTAGACTCCTCGCCGTGGCTGACAGGCCCTGCATGGCTGGGCTCTTGGCCTCCCTTCCTGCTGGCCCCTCCTGTTTACCACATTGTGGCCACACCTGTTTACACCACTCTAGCCACCTTTCTCTTCCTCAAACTTGCCAGCTGGTTCCTCAGAGCCCTTGCTGCTGCTTCTCCCTGGAGTGCCCTTCCATGTCATCCTTGGGGCTCCCCAGACTTCACTTCTCATCTCTAAGGTTACCTTCTTGGAGAGGCCTTCCTTGATTTCTAGCTTCCTGGCTGTAGTCACATCTTCCTATCTCCCTGTCTGACTTCCTCTGGACACGTGCCAGACTCCTTATTGGTTTTCTTGACCTTTCTCTCTTCACAGGAAGGGATGAGGTGGGCCCTCTGTCTGTCCTTGGGGCAGTAGATACTCAGATGAAGGATGGACTGAGGAGATACAGAAAAGGTGGTATTGGATATCAGAGCCAGAAGAGGTGATTTCCAGCTGGGTGGATCGTGCAAGGTCTCACATGTAGAGTGGGTGGCATTGGGCCAGGCCTCAAGCCAGGTGGAGTGGGGAACAGCCACAGCGTCAGCTTTCCATCTTGGCTCTTTCTCTCGGTTCCCCAAGTTGTTCTTCCCCTAGGTCGTGGCAGGTTTGTCCCCCTCGTGTACCCACTGCACTATCTGACAGTATGTTACTGTTGATTTGTGTATTTCTTTTTGTCTCCTGGTAGAAAGTGAGTTCCATGGGTGGAGCCTCTTAGGGATTCTTCCTTGCTTTATTCCCATGACTAGCAAGCAGCAGGTTCTCAGTACATGTTTTTGGAAGGAAGGATTGAATTGTCAGGTGCTCCATACTCCTTGTGATGTGCACAGGCTGGCATGCCATTTTTTTTTCCATGTCGATTTGAAGGAAGCATAGAACGACTGAATGTGGGAATGAGCCTCTGAACTGGGAACATTCAAGAAGGTGGCTCAGCCTGGAGCCCAGAGTGGAGGGGTAGGTGGCAGGCACACAGCATGGCTCTTAGCAGCTGCTAGATCCCTTCTTGGAAGAGCTGGGCCGAGCAGCCACCTTTGTCCCCTGCTGCTTGTCCGGTGTCTCCATCTTCTGCAGCCAGGGTTTTATAGCCTTTGAGAGAAATGGGACTCTTTCCTGCAGGAGAAGGGCTGGCCAGGACTCCGGCCTCCAGAGTCTGGACATCCACCACTTCCCATGTCGTCTTTTCCTGTTTCTCTGAGTGTTCCTTTTGGTGTCTTTCCTTCTGTATTCCCTTTCCTCTCCTGGGAAGCAGTGGGTCTTTCGTCGCAGCCTATCCTCCTACCAGCTAGATCTGCTGGGCCTGGGTCTTCTTTCTTCCTATTTTCTCGGGCATAGGCAGCTCTGCCCAGTGGCGTTAGCAAGGCCCTGGGGAAGCCGAGTGCTAGCTGATTTGGTTCCTGTCAGACTGTCGCCCCAGGAGCTCCTGTCTGGCAGGCCTCAGCAGCCTGTGCTTGGAAGCATGGGGAGATGGCACACTAGATCGGGTTTTGCCTTTGACTTGAGGTGGTGCTGATGGCTGTGCTCTGTGCGGACTGCAGGGAAGCCACCTCTTCCAGAAAGTTCTCCTTGAGTAACCTTTGTTCTGATCAAGGGACCTTCCATGGCCCAGATTTAATAAAATTTACCATATTTCCTCAACACTTCTCGGGCACAAGTATATAAATCCGAGTCTTTTTTAGAGTTCCTATGAATAGTCTTAGAGGAGAAGAAAGGTGTGGCCCACGGTCACCTGTGGAAGGTTAATGCTCTGCTAGATGTAGCACTTGCCCTGTGAGGGGCTGACTTCATGTGGAGTTGTGGCCCCTGTGGTTTCTGATGCCGTATGCAACCTGTAAAAGTCTGTGTTTGCCGGAAGAGTCCCGAGCCCAGAGAGAACTGCTCCACCAACCCTTGCGGCTTTCTGGAAGGCGGAGCAGACATGCATAAGGGTATCAGGCAGCCTTCCAAGGTGCCTGATGTGTGTATTCCTCCTTCCTGCTTCTCCTTGGGGTGCTTTGGATGCAGTATCTTTGTCTTTTCACATCCACATACCTGGTAGCCAGGGGAGTATTTCACACACAAATGTATAGAAAGTTGCCATAAAACTTTTCTGCTTAGTGTTCCTTGAAGTAGATGTGGGCTCACTGTCTCCATAGGTTTCTCCCTCACAACAAGCTCCTGTGGTGAGTCAGGCTGGCCTCATCCCAGCTTCAAAGCTGAGAAGGTGCAGCTCTGGGAGGCCCAGTGGCCTACTGAGACCCCGCCTAGTAGGTCAAGTAGGGCCCGTGTCAGCCCACAGTGTTACTGAGCTGAGCTCTTTGGGGTGTGGCAAGAAGCCTTGGTGGGTAGCATGAGGGCAGACAGCACCCAACGCACTGGCTACAGAGCCTGTTTGTCTTGTTTCAGGGCTCTCTTTACTTATGAAGGCAACAGCAATGACATCCGTGTGGCTGGCACTGGGGGTGAGTATGACCACACGAGGAAGCAGATGGGCTCTTGGAGGCATCAGGAGGCAGGAGACGGGGAGGGAGGGTGAGGTGTGTGACAGGGAGAGAGTTGTGACAGTCAGTACTCCATCTTGGCTGGCATTTCAGCCTTCACAGCAGGAAGAAGGGGGCTCAGGGCTCACAAATGTCCCTTGCATGTGGCGTGATTGCACTGACATCTCCCTCAGCTAAAGATGGACCCACCTCATGTCAGTGTCAATGTTGGGGAATTCCTGGTCCCCTAATCAGGATGTGGACAAGGCACAGTGGCTACAGCCAGCCAGGCGGAACAGGGGGCTCCGCTGAGCAATATGGGGTCCCCACCACTCACACTTCTGGCCAGCTCTGGGTTTCACATGTTTCTAAGTGAAAATAACTCCTTGGCTTTCTGCACCTGGTGGTGCAGGGCAGCACTGCTCTCTCTGAGTGTTGTAGTTGAGGAGAGCTGAGCTGAGAAACAGGCTGGCCCCCTCCAGCTCTCAGGCAGCCCATGGCCTGGCCCATGCTGCATTCCTAGCCCTGGCTGCAGCTTGGGGGCTGGCAGTCCCACAGAACTGGGTACTGGTGGAGCAGGAGAAGGTACATACTCATCCTTCTGTCTGTCTTCTTCCTTGTGGGCTCAGTGTACTCAGGGGCTCACCCTCACCAAGGAGAGGTAGCATCAGTGCACGTGGTCAGCCGGGACAGGGTTGACCTGGAAAAGTGCTACTTGGATACAGGGTGACAGGAGGTCTCTGCAGGAAAGACAGGCTCTTGGCTGGCGCTGGGCAGAGGCTGTCAGAGTGCTGGGCCAGAGACGGTGGGCTATAACCTGCAGTCCCCCAGCTGATACTCCTGACTCCTCCCTGTGCTCAAGGCCATCTCACCTGACACAAGTGACACAGCTCTTATTCGCCAGCATGTTCTCTGCTTGCCACACGAGTGGTTCTGGTGACTTGTTGATAGAAAGCCCTTCCCTCTTTCAAGCACCTCTCCCTGATGGTCCTGTTTCTAGAGACTGCCACTGATCGTGTTCTCATGAGAGTTGCAGAGTTCAGCAGCCACGTTCCTACTGCCATCCCCAGTGGTACTCATGGGGCTCTGCCCTGGGTGCCCAGAGCAGGGGCGCAGGACTGCCCAGGTTCTTGGAGCCCAATAGCCAGAATCCCTGAGCCATGCCTCCTTGTAACCTGAGAAGCTTTGGAGACCTGATAAGAACTGCAAACTCTAGTACATGCTGGGGCCCACAGCCTCAGTGTCAGGGGCGAATGGCCTAGGGTGGCCCGCTCCTGTGCCCGTATCACTCCTGCATCCTCACTCGGAGAGTCTAAGATCTGAGCCCGTGCACTGCTGTGGGACATTCCCATTTGCTTGGGACGCTCTGGGTGGCCCTGGAGTCTGAGCAGACACGTGGGTGAGGGCGAGGTGAGTCACAGGAGGCCCTTTGTAGGGTCCAGGCAGTGGTAAAATAGTCACAGAGACCCTCCATTTGGAAGTCTGGTGCCTGATATGTAGTAGAAATGACATTTTTATTTCTAGAATTACCTGTGGGTTTACAGGAGTGGTTTTTAGACTAGTGTGGGTAAAACAAAAATCAGCTGAGGTGCTTGCCACAAGTGCAGATCCTGGATCCTACCAGCTCTCATCAATCAGCTTAGTTGGGGTGGGCCCAGGAATGGGCTTCTGACGCAGGTGGGGCTGAGAACCTGGTGCAGAGGCAGCTTGGGTTTCCTTTCCTGGTGCACTGGGTGCCGGGGTAGACAGGTATGCCTGGGCCACCTCTCACCCTCTTTGTGACTGCTGCAGAGGGGGGCCTGGAGGAGATGGTGGAGGAGCTCAACAGTGGGAAGGTGATGTACGCCTTCTGCAGGGTGAAGGACCCCAACTCCGGCCTGCCCAAGTTTGTCCTCATCAACTGGGTATGTGAAACTTGAGAGCTCCGAGTTCTCGTCTAGGCATGACTCAGGAAAGATCCCTTTTCTGCTTTCCCCCTTACCCTTTCATGATTCGAGCAGAGGAGGACTTGATTATAGGATAGCTTGGTGAATCAACAGAATAGTGGATTAATTCATTGTGGCCCAAAGAATACCTGGGGCCTTGGCTAGCATAGAATTCACCCTCCAAGCCCAGAATTACTCCTGCAAAGTGGGATACAAACCAGCACACTTGTCTTTGTCCCTCTTAGGATAGTCGTTCTGAGGGAGCAGAGGGCCTGGAGAAGAGCTGGGAAGGCAGGACATGGGCTCTAATGGAACAGAGCCCCCTGGGTTGGGACTAGGGAATTCAGAGGTGACCACCCACAGTGGAAGCTGGTAGCTGTCCTGCTCCAAGAACCTCTCTGACTTAAGAGGTGTGGGTCTCACCTTGTCCTTTGCTTTGGGGATGCAGCTTTCTCATTCCTGGGACCCAGGGAAGCTGCTGAGTCCTGGGGAGGGCACTGGCTTAGCGAGGAGGCCTGGGTCATATCCGGGAATTGGAGGGTCATGGTGGGTGTGTTGTGTTGCAGACGGGCGAGGGCGTGAATGATGTGCGGAAGGGAGCATGCGCCAACCATGTCAGCACCATGGCCAGCTTCTTGAAGGTGAGAGCTGCTCCCAAACGGCCTCACAGGGTTCGCCAGGCACCAGGCTTCCTTGGTGTGAGTGGGAATTTCAGCCAGAGTAGGAAGTGTGCCCCACGTCCCCATACTCCATTTGGACTTCAGGGCATGACCAGAGACTGCTCAACTCTTGCTCAGCAGGTGCGCAGGAGGCCAGGATGTGGCCAGAGCCACCTGCAGGCTGGCCTCAGTGGGGAAGAACAATGGACTACAAGGAGGACCGTGCTAGAGCTGGTCCTGGGGCAAGGCGAGGCCTTGGGGTCTGTTTGTTTTATGAGTACTGTAAACATTTGGCAGTGTTGTCAGGATTTGGAGATAAGGGAAAGCTGTTTATGCCCAATACCTCAACATGCATACTCCCTTTGATACATCCCTTTCCAGTCCATTTCTGCTTGGATTTATGTCAGTCATCATATAACGAAACCTGGTTTAGTTTCAAAAGTGTTTGCTGTTCGCTTGTCAGGTAACTTTTTGCATTTCTTTGGTTACCGACAAGGAGACTCGGGACTTTGATTTCTGGTTCTGCCAGTGCTTCCTTACATATGCCTCAGTTTCTCCATCAAGGAGCTGAAAGAGGAACCCGAGTTTATTGGATATTTAGCAACAGCGAGGTCGTGTGTCTGCCTTCTCAGGAAGAAGTCGGTGGCTCACTTTTTGTAGAAAATGTGCTTGTTTCCAGATGCCTCTTAAGGTTAGTTTTCATTGATTAGAAAGAGGCCCTTTAACGCCTGAGCTGCCTACTGAAGTGCAACCACAGAACAAGCCACGGGGCCGTGGAGCACAAGGGCCTCACACACGAGCTGGGGAAAGTACAAGGGGTTTGCCTCAAGGTAGTTTGTCTGAGGGCTTAGGGAGAGTGTGCCTCGTTTCCCAGTGGGGTCTCCTGACCCTGAGCCCCATGCAGCCAATGTCTGTGCTATGCAGACTGCAGTGTGTGGCCTGTCCTCTCCTGGAGTTGCAGTGCCTCTCATTAAGTGCTGCTCCTGCTGTAGGGGGCCCACGTGACCATCAACGCAAGGGCCGAGGAGGATGTGGAGCCCGAGTGCATCATGCAGAAGGTGGCCAGGGCCTCAGGTGCCAACTACACCTTCCACAAGGAGAGCAGCCGCTTCCAGGACACAGGCCCCCAGGCCCCAGTGGTGAGTGCTGCCTGGGCCAAGGGCGGTGGGGGAGGAGAGTGCAGTTCCCAGTGTCCAGATGGGCTGGACCTGCCCTCGGTGCTTATCCCTTGCGGGTCTCGGCTCCTACCTGCCTAGCTTCCAGTCCCCGAGCCGGATCGAGGTGCAGATGGTGACTGCATGCCTGCCGGGAGCAGGAGCTGCCTCCTGGTGAGGCAAGTGGTAGTGGGCATGAGGAGCGGCCCTTGACTCTGCCTGGTGGTTTGACTGGCTCTTCTGGAGCCTCTTATGCCAGCTTCGTGTGGTCAGAGGCTCTCTGCAGGGACAGTTTAGCCACCCTCAAGGCCGTGCCACCAGTGTGTCCTCCATAGCCCTGGATGGTGGCTGCTATGGAGGAACTTCAAGTGGCAGACAAGGCAGGCCCATTCAAGTTGTGGCCAGACACCTATGGGCCTGGGGCCCTGGTGCTGGGTGGGGAGCCAGGTCCCCTGATGCATAGCTGGGGTCTGTGGAGATTCCGTGGGCACTGCTGTGGCAGTCAGCTGTCTGAGGCTGATAGACCGGCCTCCTGGGAATGGCCCCTGGTTTCCATCCCCAAGGGCCTGGAGCAGCCGCAGAGCCTCCAGTGTTGTCTGGGTTGAGCTTCTGCTTGGCGGTTTCCAGAACCTTCCAGGCCATCTTGGTATCAGTCTCCTTGGGGCTCACTGGGCCACCACTACTGCCTCCGCCAGCTGCCAGCCTAATGGTTCTTGCTGTAGTCTGTGGTCCCGCCAATGGCCTTGTAGTGAATCTTCTGTCCTTCACAGGGCTCTGTGTACCAGAAGACCAACGCTGTATCTGAGATCAAAAGAGTTGGCAAAGACAGCTTCTGGGCCAAAGCAGAGGTGAGTGCTGCCTGGGCACCATGACAGTAGCTGACACTTGTAGAGCGTCTCCTATGTGCCAGGCAGGTAGTGAGTATTTTACTCGCTGTGTCTCAGTTTTTTTTACAATAAGCTTGTAGAGCAAATGTTCTTGTTAGTAACTGTTTACAGATGGTCAAACTGAGACTTAGAGGGGTTAAGTAACAAGACGAGTGAGTGTCACTCGAGCCCACACTTGACCATGTCACTGTGCAGGCTGCCTGGGCAGAATGGGGCAAGGGCAGTGCAGGGGCTGAGAGGGGCAGGCGGGTGCGGCTCTCCCTGCAGAAGGAAGAGGAAAACCGCAGGCAGGAGGAGAAGCGGCGGCTGGAGCAGGAGCGGCAGCAGCTGGAGCAGGAGCGGCGGGAGCGGGAGCTGCGTGAGGCCGCACGCCGCGAGCAGCTCTATCTGGAGCAGGATGGCGAAGCCGGCCCCCAGAGGTAAGGCCCCAGAGGAGAGGTGGGTGGCTGCCACCTGGGGCCTGCCTTGGAACCTTCTCTGCTTCTCCCTGGGAGCATCCCCTGGAGGCAGGCGAGGAATGGGCTGGGGCTGGGCTGCAGCTCTTCCCTCTGCCCTCCCAGCAGGAAGTATGAGCAGCAGGAAGTGGTTTCGAGGAACAGAGAAGAGCAGGTGAGACTTGGACGTGCCCACCCAAAGGGGCCAGTCACAGTAACTTGTGGGAGTCCCCCATCTGCTGGGGCTCGTCATGGACAGGCCTGGAGGCTGCCTGCTGTGTGCCACGGCAGCCATCGGGGTTTCTTCTGACACACGGGCCCAGCGCAGCAGGCCTAAGGGAGGGGGTTACTGCAAGGGTCCTGCAGCCAGCTGGGGCAGATTGGAACCTGGGACACATGTTGGTACATCAGACATGGCAGTGGAGGGGAGAGCGAAGGGCAGAAGCTCAGCCTGGCGAGGACCTCAGCCTGGTCCTAGAAGAGGCCTGTGAGCCCCTCAGCTCCAGGGTTTTGCATCCTGGCTGCCCCCCACAGCTGCCGGGATCCAGGCAGGCTGATAGGCTCCTGGGTCCTCACGCACTGCTGGTCCACGTGTGCTCCCCCAGGAGCCTGTCTGTCAACAGCCAGCACACCCACGGGAGATTTTCAAGCAGAAGGAGAGGGCCATGTCTACCACATCTATCCCCAGCCCCCAGCCAGGTGAGACTTCCCTCTGGGCTTAGCCATGAGGCAGGGCAGACAGGTGGGGAGCCTGGGGTCCCAGTGTAGGACCCTCTGAGGTAGTGACAGATGTGTCAGAAGTTGACAGGCAAATGCATAAGGAGAGCCTGTGCTCATGAGGGCAGCTTCTGGGAGGGGGAGCCTGGGACCCAGGTGTCCCTTTCTACCCTTGGCCTTGTCCTACAGAGACCTGGTGGGAGAGGAGGGGCCATGTGTGGCTCCAGAGTGGAGGCCTGTCCAGCCCCAGCCCTGTAAACCCTGGAACAGTTCACATGTTGGGCTGTTAGCTAGATCCCAGCGGCCTGCATCAGTCACCTTTCTGGCCCCCAGAGGACACAGGACTGCACTTGCTGCTGGCCAGCTCTCCCATACTGCACGTGGCCCCTGAGGGGCTGCTTAGAGCATACTGGTGTGTGAGTGTGATGTGTACATACCAGGCTGTGGTTCTGTAGCTGCCATGTGTCCCTATGTGCCCTTGTGTGATGGCCACTATCTCAGGACGGGTCCACCCTCTGGGCAGTGCAGGACACAGAAAAGGTGGAGACTGCACATTCTTCCCCCTTTCCAGCTGCATGATGTCCTGTGTGTTTACCGTTGGTTTGCAGGCAAGCTGAGGAGCCCCTTCCTGCAGAAGCAGCTCACCCAGCCAGAGCCCACCCTGGTCAGGGAGCCGACTCAGGCCACGTCAAGGCCCAGGGCAGGCAAGCCATGGCCATCCCAAGGTGGCTGTGGGAGGGAGCCGGGGGATGTCCTCTCCCCTCCCTGGGGTCCAAGCAGGCTGTGTCCTCCCATGCAGATCTCCGTGAGGAGCCGGCACCCAGCGCCCCTCCTGGTCCAGTGCAGGCAGAAGAGGAGGCCGTGTATGAGGAGCCCCCAGAGCAGGAGACCCTCTATGAGGAGCCCCCAATGGTGGGTTCCCTGCAGCAGGGCAAGGCTGTGCATGGGCCACGTGCCGTACTGATGGTGGGATACCTGGCTATTCCATGGCTCACTGCGCATGGATGATCTTAGCAGTTTTGGAGCAGCCCCACCGTCCACATGCCCTGCCTCTTTCCCCAGGCCTCTGAGTTCTGACCTTGGGCAGGGCCAAGTCTGTGCTAACCAGGAGCCCTAACTTCTCTTCTTCTTTCCTGTCCATGGGCAGGTGCAGCAAGATCCTGGCTCTGAGCATGTAGACCCCTACCCGGGTCTGAGTGGGAAAGGGCTCTGTGCCCGGGCCCTTTACGACTACCAGGCAGGTAACGTGCTGTGGCCCAGCCACCTCAGACCACAGGGCCCGGGATCAGGAAATAGGGTTCTGGGGCTCCCTCGGGGGGACAGCCCCAGGTGGTGGTAGAAGACAGGAGGGTGAGAGGGGAGAGTGGGGTGGACACTTCCAGTTGCCAGCTGTGTTCTAGAGCCTGAAGGTATGACTAGAGAGATGAGCCAGGCCTAGACTCTGGTGTCCCAGGTGACCCTGGGTGGAGGCCTTGGGGAGCAGGCTGATGTGTGGAAGTACTGTACTCCAGCCTTTTGCTGGAACAGTAGGCCCAGAGCAAGACCCTATAGGAAGGTGTATTTTGGGGACAGCATTGGGACAGGCTGGGGTTGGCACCCAGGGCCCCAGGGCCCCCAGTGTAGCATCTGGGCTCACCCTCTTTGCAGCCGACGAGACTGAGATCTCCTTTGACCCTGAGAACCTCATCACGGGCATCGAGGTGATCGACGAAGGCTGGTGGCGTGGCTATGGGCCCGATGGCCACTTTGGCATGTTTCCCGCCAACTATGTAGAGCTCATTGAGTGAGGACCCTCCACTGCTGGCCAAGGCTGAGGCCCATCCTTCCCTTCCCCACCCTGACGTGGTTTCCTTCTTGCTGGAGGAGGTGGCGTGAGAGTTGGGTGCGGCACCCTTCCAGGAATGAGACCCTGCCGCCTCCCATGAGGACAAGCCCTCGGGCTCCCTCTGTCTTGAGTGGCTCAGCCTGTCACCCCAAATGCAGCAATAACCTGGTAATTCTAAAACATGCTTCCAGCAGCCTCCCAGGCCCTCCCAACCAGCCTGGCCTTGACCCCAACAGAGGACACTGAGCAGAGCCCTGCCCACGGCCAGCCCCTTGGTGACCTCTGCCTAAGGAGAATAGCACTGCCAAGCTGTAGGGTCTGAGCAGGGGCATCTAAAGGCCTCCTCTGTACTTCCTGTTTCTCCTTTTCCTCTTGGCTCTAAGGGGTGGTGGCTACAGCGTTTGGTAACCCTTGGGAACAGTGAACTTAGAGTTTATGACCAAAGTCAGAGTGGGTCCTGACAGTGTGAGGAGCGTAGTTCATCTTTTTGGATCCTCTCTTTACTCCCCCTTCCCTGCCCCTCTGCCTGGGCTGTGGGCAGTGGGGACAGAAATGACCAATCCCCCATCTGAGTGTGTTAAGGAAGATGTGAAAACATCAACGGACACAATGTGACCTTCCGTGTGGCTCACTCCTGTCTGCTGGCCTATGTGCGCCTCTCAACGGATTCCAGTTCAGGAAAAGTAACCAGAGTGGCCTGCGCCTGCTGTCTTCCCTCTACCTCTGTGCCAGCCTGCCCATTTCTGCCTTTGAAGTAAGAATTGCCCCACATAGGCCCCAGCTCTGATGACCCTGTCGTAGCCTGAATGCCCCTCTGTGGAAACAAACCCTTGCGTGGGTGTCTGCGGTGTGCATGTGTGTGCACCACTGGCCGACCCTTAGCCACCTGGAAGAGGCATAAATGTTAAGTTGTGACTGAAGTCAGCCTCCTGCGTTTCACTTCTCTGGGAGGGGCCAAAGGCCACCCTGCTCCCTGCTACGTAGAGCCTCCGCCCATGCGGGACAGAGCGTGTGTGCCCGTGGGTGTGGAGTGAGTGAGGTGCCTGGAACATTACAGTTCCTCCTGTGCCTTGGGAAGCGCTAGGTGGAAGCGGCTTGGGGTGAAGGCTGTGCTGTGGAGGTCACTGGACCCAGGTGGTGGCCAAGCCCTGTGCCTCCTTCCCACCTGGTGACAGGTGGCCTGTCCTGTTTGCCCCTTAGGCAGAGCTGCAGGCAGGCCTCACTGTGTCCTGATTTCTCTCTCATGAAGATGACAGGCCTCAGCTATGGAGGCCCCATGAGTCAGGTTGCCAACTTTGAGGCCAGCTGTTGGCTGATCTGTGCCCAGACAAGGGGACACTCAGGAGGCAGGGCTCAGGGTACCACCTTCTCTGCCTGCCCTAGGGCTGCAGGGACAGCAGGGGACAACCCATTTGAAGGAAGCTGGCCACGAAGCGGTGTCCTAGCTGCAGTCCTCATTCACCACGGGGAGGGCTTGGTCACTTGAACACCCCCTAGGTAACCCTAGGCACCCTGTTTCTAGAGCAAGGTTACCAAGTGGCTCCTCAGCTTTGAGTGTCACCATAGGGGCTTGTTAGGAGCTACCTGATAGCCACGGATGGGGACGAGGCTCCTTCCCCTGGTTCCTGGGGTCCCCACACCTAATAGGGTGCGCTGGGCAGGCAGCAGGGGCCAGGCCCCCTGGGGCAGCATTTGTGGAAGCCCAGGTTCCAGGCCTGTGGAGCCAGCCCTGAGGGAGCGCTAGGGGGTGGGCATCTGCCAGCCCACGTGCCAGGCATGCTGGGGCCACGCTGGACTCAAGGCAGTGGGAGGAGCAGCCTTTATTGCCAGAGCCCACCCTTCACTTGGCCTTGCCCTGGGCAGCCACAGCCTCCATGGCCTTCCGTACAGTCTCCTCGTCACCCAGGAACCGCATGGGCTTGGTGGGCTTCAGTGCTGCATCCAGCTCATACACGATGGGGATCCCCGTGGGCAGGTTCAGGTCCATGATGGCCTGGTCGGACATCCCTGGAACGGAGGAACAGTCCTTAACCACTCCCAGCCTGTCCACTAGGCAGCTGCCTGCTCTTGCATTCAGCCGCCTCCGTGACCTTTATGAGCCACAGACCTGGTTGGTTGGCAGAAACCGTTCCGCCCCGACAGCAAGGCCACAGAAATGTGCCTAGAGAAGGTCAAGGCAGAACTGAGTGAGACAGAGCGACATACAGAAATAGCCGTGGTAAACCGAAGATTGAGCCACCGTGACCTGGGGTGGCACCATCAGTCTCCTCAGCCTGATGGGAACTCTGGCCAGACCAGTGGATGTTTGGGTTCAAGAAAGACGGTAGACGTTTGGTTTCTAGAGAGTTCTAAATTCTAGACATCCTGAGCAGAGGAGCAGGAGTGCTCCTGAGAAAGGAGGTGGAGGAGGAACAGGGAGAAGGGCCTCCCCTGGCCAAGGTGGACAGGAGGCTGCCAGGTGGAAAGGGTAAGGTTTCCTGGGGAAACCCGACCCTGCCGGCCTCTGCAGCCCCTGGCCTGGAATAGCAGCTGACCTTTAGTATTCCCGTCACCCCACTCTCTCGGCGTAAGGAAGGCTTAAGAGAGTGTTCTCTGGGCAGTGGGAGACCCTAGTCACATTCACCTTGGTGCATCCTTTTCTCCCAGACAGGGCTGAGAGGCATGTGGGCTGCAGGAAGCCCCCAGAAGGGAGGGGCAGAAGATGGTCGTTCCATCTCCTGGGCTCAGCACCTGGTGCGAGGCGTTTCTGTGGCCACAGCATCCTGGGGAGGGCAGACAGGCTGGCCAGGGCTCAGGCCTGCTTGTCTGTGCTCTGGCCAGCTCCCCATCAACTCCCAGGAGCAGAAAGGTTAGGGCCCATCACCCTACCTGTGTTCCCCTTCCCACCTTCTCAACAGGTGTGAAGGCCATTCAGATGCAAACTTAGACTGTGCTGATGTCTGAAAATCCTGTGGGCCCCTGGAACTGTCTCAGGTGGTAGTCGAAGGAAGCCAGCAGAGCGGCCCATCATGTGAGGAAAGTCTGCCCTCTGCTCTTTAGTGGGAACCCCACTACCAGCCTGGAGTGAGTGGGTGTGAGCTGGGGTCCTGGGAACTAGAGGCGGTGGGGCCCTGCCCCCTGTCCTGCCCCATATCCAGCAGCAGGCAGTACTGGGAGGAGCCCCATGAGGCCCCCACAACCAACCCCAGAGTGGGTGGTTGAGGCCCAGCGAGTCAAGTGACTTGTCCAGGGTCACTCATCAAATGGATTTGGAGCCAGACAGCCCTGCCTTTTCCCAGCTGGGTCCTTGGGTAACATACCACTCCTGAGCCTTCCCACCTCCCCCAGGGTTTGTGTTGGAAACTGGGCCAGCCCTGGGCCCCTCAGCCCCTGTGGCAATGTTTTTACTCACAGTCTTCAGAAGGAGACTCATTTTACACAGTATCCTAGTACATATGTGGAAATGAAACAAAAACGTGCAAAGCAGTTTTTTAAATGGTTTCTCAGCCCTCCCAGTTCAATTCTCTTTGAAAGCTGCACCCCTGGGCACTGACATCTGCAAAGCTGCCTCAACCAGGCAGCAGGAACTTTGCTGAAATGAGAAGCTGGGGGCTGACTGGTTCAGGGGTCAGAGTGTCACCTCCTCCCCCCCGCCTCCACCCACACCCCATGGGAGGGTGGCTCTCACCTTCCAGATGCTTGACGATGCCCCGAAGGCTGTTCCCGTGGGCCGCGATGAGCACTCTCTTGCCAGCCTTGATTTGGGGGGCGATCTCCTCATTCCAGAAGGGCAGGGCCCGGGCGATGGTGTCCTTGAGGCTCTCGCAAGTGGGCAGTTCCCCAGGCTTCAGGCCTGCATACCGACGCTCCTGGGGGCATTCACATTGCTGTTCCCTCCCCAGACAGCAGCCCCCCAACTTGGGCTCCCACCCCCAGGCCTTCCCTCCTGTGCCCTGAGCCGCCCACCTTGCTGATGGAGCTGTAGTAGGGGTGCTTCTCATCCATGGGGGGTGGAGGGATGTCAAAGGAGCGCCTCCAGATCTTCACCTGCTCCTCCCCGTGCTTGGCGGCCGTCTCCGCCTTGTTGAGGCCTGTGAGGCCCCCATAGTGCCGCTCATTGAGACGCCAGGTGCGCACCACAGGCAGCCACATCTGGTCCGTGCCATCCAGGATGGTCCAGAGGGTGCGGATGGCCCGCTTCAGCACCGACGTGTAGCAGATGTCGAACTCCATCTTGGCGTCCTTGATGGCATGGGCTCCCCTCTTGGCCTCCTCGGCCCCCTTCTCGCTCAGCTCTGCATCAAACCAGCCACAGAAGCGGTTCTCCTGGTTCCAGGTGCTCTCGCCGTGCCGAACCATCACGAGGCGGTGGGTGGCCATGGCTGTGGCGGTGGGGACCGTGACGGTCTCTGAACAGGGACAGCTGCCTCCCAGGCACCCCGGCTTTATAGTAGTCTGTCCCCAGCCCCCACCCTGGCCAACTGCCACTCAGCATTCCAGGCCCGACAGGCGGCGGCAGGTGGCCAGTAGCAAAGCTTTGGTGGGGAGGGCGCTGAACTGGACTTAAAATAGCCCTGCCAGCCACCAGTCCCCACACGCTAGAGCTCAGCCTAGGTAGGGCTGGGTTGGGCTGCTGAGCAGGGCTGAGGGTGAAGGGCAGAAGTCAGGGCCTCTGACAAGCCTGAGAGGTGGGGGTTAGCAGGAACAGAGGGTCTCTCCAGGGAAAGACTCTCCCTGAGGTCAGGGCTCTCAGCCCCATGAACCCCTCCCTGCTCCCAGGGGGCCTGACACACACTCAGGCAGAGGCACAAAAAAGTCCAAACTGATTTCTGCTAGTCACTCTTAACACAACTGGGCAGAAGCTTGCATTCCAGTAAGGAAACTGGCCTCGTGTCAAGGGGAGCCAAGGGATGTGTGTGTGTTTGCCCATGCACATGTGTGCATATGCACACACGAACATGTGTGCACACATGTGCGTGTGCCTGTCACATGTGTGTGCATGTAGTGTGCATATGTGAGCTGCCGTGTCTGTGTTGCATATGTGCATGCATATGCTTATGTGGGTATGTCTCTTGCATGTGTGTGCACGTGTGTGCTTATGTGTGAACTGCCAGGAGCTTCTCCCAGTGGCTCTGCTCTGCCCACCTTGGAGTTGGGGGGCTACATATTGGCAGGGGTCCCTCAGGAGTCCTAACCCCTCTCCCCATGTCCCTCTGCCCTGGCCAGCCCTACCCTCAGGATGAGCCCTGCAGGAGCCTGGAGCTGATGGCCAGGCTGGGAGGGGCTGCGATATCATCTCCACTAGTCCCCAAAAGGGACAGAGGAGGGGAAAAGGTCACTGTGGGCAGAGCCAGGGGAGAAGGTAGGGGCTGTAGCCCTGGGGAGAGAGGTCTGGCCTTGCAGGAGAGGGCACTGGGCAGCAGTGTGGGCAGGGGCCAAGGCCCAGCCAGACAGAGCTGGGTTTCCAGGACAAGCAGTGGAGCTGGAGGTCTGGTTGCCTGGGCCAGTGGGGAGCAGGAGTCCCTTTCTCTCTTCTCGTGTCCCTTTGTCAAGTTTTTGTCCACATCTGCCACATTCTCCCACCCTACGTGCCTTCACCCCAAGCCAGGCTCACCCCTCCCAGCTGAAACCACCTTTAAAAAAAAAAAAGAAATCTAGGATTCATGTGCCTGAGGGGTTCCCGGAATCAGAGGTACTAGTTGTTAGGTTCATGCCCAGATGGCAGGAGCACCCAGAGGTAGACTGAGGTTGGAGCTGGGGACAATGTGGAGCTGGGTCCAGTCCCAGGACTTCTGCACTCAGGCTTTGGGGGTGTAGGGGAGGAAGACATTTCCTCTACCCTCTCTGGGTTCTTCTGGCCAGAGACGAATTAAATTTACATGAGACAGAATAACAGGAGAAAATTAAACAAAGCTTTATAACATGTATACATGGGAGAGGCTCAGGCAAGCTGAGCAACTCACCAAAATGGCTGAAGCCACCACCTTAAATACCATCTTCAGTTAACAACAAAGGAGGCTGTGGGGGGTGGAGGGTGAGTCGATCATGGGAGATTACCACACAAGTACAGTAAACAAATGCAGATTTAAGTCCTTGCCTTTGTCATTGATTAAGAGTTTCTAGAGATAAGGTCATCCCCCCTTCTTCCCTGTACAGAGAGGGAGGCACCTTTACAGATGGAGATTTCCTTTACAATGTAAATATCTCCTAACAAAGGGCAAGCAAGTTCCACTCCTCAGAGCCTCCTTCCCGTCTGCAGTTTATTAAAAGTAACCAGCCCGAAATAATCCACATGCCAAAGAGACATATCTTGGGGTGGCCAATTCCAGGCCCCCACAGGGGACAAGGGCCACTGGGGCAGGACTTGTGAGGAAACAAGCAGAGCTGTGAGGTCGAGATGTCAAGTCACAGCTTCACCCTCATGAAGGTGCCAGTCCAGGGCCCCCCACCTCCTCCCACACCACTGCCCACGTGACCACACCCTCACCCGGCCAGGCTTCTGAAAATGGAAAAGTGTGGGTGGAAAGCCAGCCGAGGGGTCAGCCACCTCTATACTTGGGCTTGAGTGTGTGAGAACCCCCAACCATGCCTCCCTCCAGCCCTCTGCCCACCCAGGGGAGAGGCGCCTGAGATGGAGGCTGGCACTGGAGGCCACCCTGCAGTCTTGCTCCTCCAGCTCTGTCCTCGTCCAAGCCACATCTCCTGATTTATGGTCTACTTTTTGTCCTCTTGACCACTGGCCAGGCCCTGGGGGTCCAGGAGGGAGCCAGGCGGGAAAGTCACATTCCAGTAGGGGAGGATAGTCAAGCAACTCAACAGGCTATTCTAGCTCGTCCTGGTAACTAGGAAAGAGTCAAATAAGGGGATAGGGAGACATGGGAGGGGAGAGGGCTGCAACTGTCGGTAGGAGGCAGGGGGCTACAAACAGCCCCTCAGAGGTGACATTTGAGTAGAAACATCAGAATGCAAAGGACTCAACTATGATGAGTCCTAGGGGGAGAGCATTCCAGGCAGAGGAACCAGCAAACAGAACAGCAAACAGGCATGTGGCAGAGAGGCACGGAGGGGCTGGGCCTGCGTCCTGATGTGGCAGGAATCACTGGAGCGTTTAAAGCACAGTTATATTTTTAAAGTCACTTGCGGCTGTGGGGAAAATGACGTGTGGAGGCAGGAGTGGAAGCCTGGTTAGGCTGGAGGCGGTGGCTTTGGGTTAGGTGAGAACAACGAGGCTGCTTGGCCTGGGCTGGGTGCAGATGGGGTGGCAAGGAGCCACTGGACTGGGGAGCCTCGCTGCCAACTGGAGGAGGAACACAGCAAAGAGGGCCAGGGGATGCCTTGCTGCCTGTCTGAGGGATGTCAAGAATGCTGGGGACCTCAAACAAGGGTCAGGACTGGGGAGGTGACACCCAGTTTCTGAACTTTAGCTCCAGCCTGACTTTTATGCATACAACAAGGAGTCATCGGGGATGTCGGTGTGCCCAGGCAGCTCAGGAAAGGCCCTGCCATGGGGTCTCCATACCCCGTAAGGGAGACAGACAACATGCAAGGATTGCGTGGTGGGCGGCAGTGAGGGCCCCAGAGAAGGAAGCAGCGCGGCAGGAGGGCTGCTGTTTCAACAGGATGGTCCTGGGAACGTGGAGTGAGCACCCTCCACTGGTCTCTCTGCTTGATCACAACTGTAAACCCTGGACAGACTCTCAGAGAACTGTGAAAAGTAAGTAGCAGCAGGTGAGTGAGGCAAGGAGACCAGATTCAGAGTTCCATGGAACAGTGGCAAATTGACCATTTTTTTTTCTTCCACAATTGCCCAGCCTGGACATGAAGGCAGCTTGAAACCTGGAAGTGCAACCAGAGTGGACAAAGGGCTCCAGAGGATCCTTCTGGTCCAAGGAGCAGAAATGAAGCCCTTACAGGTGGGGCGCAGGGGGCGGGGGAATCCCCTGATTTGTTCCCATCGTCCCCACCCCAGCTCCTGGGCAATATTGTGGAGATGGCATGGTGATGGCAGCGTCAGCTGGGCAGGCAGCTGAAACCCTGAGAGGGGAGCTACCCTCTAACCAGGGGAGCTGAGGCCACAAGAGTGTTTGGCAACTACCCGCTGCTTTCTCTCTGCCCTCCTGAAGCTGAGGCCTGGATGCAGCTGCAGGAGCTGTGCAGCAGGATGCGGAAACGAAGGCCCTGGGTTTGTGGCCAGAGGTCTTGGAAAGCAGGCCCCAGGGATCCAGTAAAGTTACAGATGAATTCCTGGGTTCCCTGCCAAGCTGCCCAAGTGGGGTCTGACCCTAGATGCACACCACAGGCCTCAGGCTGACCACTGGGTGGTGCAGACAGACCCAGGACAGATCTGACTGGTAGTCAAACACGTTATACATTGAGCTGGAATCACAGCCCACAGAAGACAGGTGACCTGATTGCCTGGCAAAACAGCACAATCAACATTCTCCTTAGGAGTTAAATAGGATCCAGACTCTCAACATAATTCAAAATATCTAGGACACTTTTGCGTGTGGCTGTCCAGTTTTCCCAATAAAATTTATTAAAAGGACTGTTCTTTCCCCATTGTATATTCTTGGCTCCTCTGTTGTAAGTTATTTGATCACATATGTGTGGGTTTATTTCTGAGTTCTCTATTCTGTTCCACTGATCTATTTGTCTGTTTTTATGGCAGTACCATACTATTTTGCTTACTATAGCTTTGTAATATAGTTTGAAATCAGAAAGTGTGATGCCTCTAGCTTTGTTCCTCTTTCTCAAAATTGCTTTGGCCATTCATGGTCTTTTGTGTTTCCATACAAATTTTAGGATTGTTTTTTCTATTTTGATAAAAATTCCATTGGAATCTTGATAGGGACTGCATTGAATCTGTAGATTGCTTTGGGTAGTATGGACATTTTAACAGTATTAATTCTTCCAATCATGAACATGGAATGTCTTTTCGTTTATTTGTATCTTCTTCAATTTCTTTTATCAATGTCTTAGTTTTCGGTGTAGAAGTCTTTCACCTCATTGGTTAAATTTATTTCTAGGTATTTTATTCTTTTTGATGCAATCGTAAATGGAATTGTTTTCTTAATTTCTCTTTCTGATGGTTCGTTGTTAGTGTATAAAAACACAACTGATTTTTGTATACTGATTTTGTATCCTGCAACTTTACTGAATTTTTAAATTTGTTCTTAACATATTTTTGGTGGAGTCTTTAGAATTTTCTATATATAACATCATATCATCTACAAAGAGAGAAAATTTTACTTCTTTTCTGATTAAATGACTTTTATTTATTTTTCTTGTCTAATTGCTGTGGCTAGGACTTCTGGTACTATGTTGAATAAAAGTGGCAAGAGTGGGCATCCTTTTCTTGTTCTTGATCTTAGAGGAAAAGCTTTCAGCTTTTCACTGTTGAGTATGATGTTAGCTGTGGGCTTATCATATATGGCCTTTACTATGTTGAGACACGTTCCTTCTATACCCACTTTGTTGAGAGTTTTTACCATAAATGAATGTTAAATTTTGTCAAGTGTTTTTTCAGCATCTATTGAGATGATTACATGATTTTTATCCTTCATTTGGTTAATGTGGTGTGTCACACTGATTTGTGGCTGTTGAACCATCCTTGCATCTCTGGAATAAATCCCATTTGATCATGGTGTATGATCTTTTTAATGAGCTGTTAAATTTGGTTTGCTGATATTTTGCTGAGGATTTTTGCATCTATATTCATCAGGGATATTGGCCTGTACTTTTCTTTTCCTGTGGCAGCCTTGTCTGGTTTTGGTATCAGGGTAATGCTGGTCTCATAAAATAAGGCTGCACATAATCCCTCCTCTTCTGTTTTTTGGAAGAGTTGGAGGAGGATTGGTATTAATTCTTCTTTAAATGTTTGGTAGAATTCACGAGTGAAGCCATCTGGTCCTGGACTTCTGTTTGTTAGGAGGTTTTTGATTACTGATTCAATCTCCTTACTACTAATTGGTCTGTTCAGATTTTCTATTTCGTCACCCTAGTGGTGTGAAATATCTCATTGTGGTTTCCATTTGCATTTTCCTAATAACTAATGATGTTGAGCATCTTTTCATGTGTTTATTGGCCATTTGTATACATTCTTTGGAGGAACTTCTATTCAGGCCCTTTGCCCATTTTTTAAATGAGTTGTCTTTTTGTTGTTGAGTCATGAGAGGTTTTTTTAAAAAATCGTATTCTGGATACTAGACTTTTCCCAGAATAGATGATCTGCAAATATTTTCTCTCATTCTGTGGATTGTATTTTCACTTTCTTAATGGTGTCCTTTGAAGCTCAAAAGTTTTAATTTTGATAAAGTCCAATTTATTATTTTTTTCTTTGGTTGCTTGTGCTTTTGGTGTCATATTTAAGAAACCATTGCCATGATGATGAAGGTTTACTCCTAAGTTTTCTTCTAAGAGTTTTATAGTTTTAGCTGTTACATTTAGGTTGTTAATCACTTTGAGTTAATTTTTTAATATAGAGTGAGGTAAGGGGCAACTTTGTTGTTTCACATGTGAATATCCAGTTATCCCAGCATCATTTGTTGAAGAGATTATATTTCCCCCCATTGAATTCTTTTGGCACCCTTGTTGAAATCAATTGAACGTAAGTGTGAGGGTTTATTCCTGGACTGTCAGTTCTATTCTCTTGACCCATATCTCTGTCCTTTTTCCAGTATCTTATCCACAGTCATCTTGGTTATCCATTTGTACAAAACTTTGTACAAAGTTTTGAAATTGGGAAGTGAGTCCTCCAGCTTTGTTTAATCTTTTTCAAATATTTTCTTAGCTATTCTGGGTCCCTTGATTTTCCCTATGAATTTTAGGATCAGCTTGGCAATTTCTACAAAGAAACTGGTTGGGACTTTGATAGAAATTGCGTTGAATCTGTAGATCAATTTGAGGAGTATTGCCATATTAACAATACTGTCTTCCAATCCATAAACATGGGGTGCCTTTTCATTATTTAGATTTCTTTTGGTTTCTTTCTGTGATGTTTTACAGTTTTCAGAACATAAGTTTTGTACTTTTGTTAAATATATTCCTAAGTATTTTACTCTTTTGATGTTATTGTAAGTGGAATTATTTTGTTAATTTCATTTCTGATTGTTCGTTGCTAGTGTATAGACAATTGATTTTTGTATACTGCAACCTTCCTGAACTCGTTTATTAGTTCTAATAGTCTTTTGGTGGATTCCTTAGGATTTTCTATATACAAGGCCATGCCATCTCGTGAAGAGAAAGAGAGTGTGTTACTTCTTCCTTTCCAATCTGGATGCCTTTTCTTTTCTTTTCTTTTCTTTTTTTTTTTTTTGAGGAAGATTAGCTCTGAGCTAACATCTGCTGACAATTGTCCTCTTTTTGCTGAGGAAGACAGGCCCTGAGCTAACATCCATGCCCATCTTCCTCTACTTTATATGTGGGACACCTACCACAGCATGGCTTGCCAAGTGGTGCTATGTCCATACCTGGAATCCAAACCAGTGAACCCTGGGCCCCCGAAGTGGAACATGCACACTTAACTGCTGCACCACCGGGCCAGCCCCATATTTCTTTTTCTTGCCTAATTACCCTGGCTAGAACCTCCAGTACAATTTGAATAGACTTGAATACTTGAATACATTGAAAGCCCCATCAGACAGTGTTATAAATTCAGCCATTATGTATATATATATTTAAAGAGCTGAAGAGGCAAAGAATAGACTCATATTTATGCAGATTTTTACCATTTATGTTGTTCTTCCTGCATTCCTGATGCTCTGAGTTTCCCTCTGGTATCATTTCTCTTCTGTTTGAAAAACTTCCTTTAACATTTCTTTTAGAACAGATGCTCTGATTATGAATTCTCTTAGTTTGTCTTCATCTGAGAATGTGTTTATTTCATCTTCATTCCTGAAGGGTATTTTTGCTGGATACAGACTTCTTGGACCAGAATTCTTTCCTTTTAACAGTTTAAAAATGTCGTTCTCCTTCTTTCTGGCCTCCATGCTTTCTGGTGAGAAATCCACAGTCTTTCAAACACTTGTTCCCCTACGTGAAATGCATCATTTTTCTTGGCTGATTTTAGAATTTTTCTTGGTCTTTAGTTTTCAGAAGTTTTTTTTATGTATCTAGGCTTGGGTTTTTGTTGTTGTTGTTTATTTTTATTGTGGTTCACTGCACTTCCTGAATATGTAAGTTTCTATCTTTTCCCAAACTATTGTTAAGTTTACTGACTCTCCTGTCATTTCCATTCTGTTATTAAGCCTATCCAGTGGACTTTAAATTTTGGTTATTTTACTTTTCAGTTCTAAAATTTCCATTTTGTTCCCTTTATATCTTGTTTCTTGACTGATACTTTCTATCTTTTCATTCATTTTAAGAATGTTTACCAATACTTTTTGAAGCATGGTTATTATAGCTGCTGTAAAGTCTTTATCTGATAATTCTAATATCTATGTCATATCAGGGTGGGCATCTGTTGTCTTTTTTCTTACATGTTGAAATTTCCCAGGTTTTCATACACTCATTAATTTTGGATTGTATCCTGGATTTTGTTTTTCATCTAACAAATTTTTATGAACTGTATTACAGAGGTACATTCCAGTTGCCAGGATACAAAGATAAAACATAGAATTCCTGCTGTCATGGAGCTTACAGCTACAGTCTAGGAAAGACCCAGACAAACAATTACAGAAGAATCAATCAGGGTTCTCAAAGAAACATGAACTAGTAAGGATGGCAGTGCCAGAGGAGTGGATAAATTAGAGAAGCAGGGGCTTGGGAGAAGTGACATAAGGACTGAAATATGAGAGCTGAGCAGGGAGTAGCCAGGAAGGGTTTCCCACAAGAAGGGGGAAAAAGGGAAGCATGGAAGGTAGAGAGTGGAGTGCTTGCTTCCTGGGACCTGATACAATTTCCCCCACACCCCAGCCCCCGGCAACCATTTTTCTTCTTTCTGTTTCTATGAGTTTTACTTTTTAAAAATATTCCACATATAAGTGGTACCATGCAGTATTTGTGTTTCTCTGTCTGGCTTATTTCACTTAGTATAATTCCCTCAAGGTCCATCCATGTTGTCACAAATGGCAGGATGTCTTCCTTTCTCATGGCTGAATAATATTCATTGTATATGTATGTACCACATCTTCTTTATCCATTCATCCATTGATGGACGCTTAGGTTGTTCCCATATCTTGGCTATTATGAAGAATGTTGCGATAAAAATGGGAGTGCATAGGGGGCAGCCCAGTGGCATTGTGGTTAAGTTCGTGTGCTCTGCTTTGGCAGCCCAGGGTTTGCCGTTTTGGATCCTGGGCATGTACCTACGCACAACTTTTCAAGCCATGCTGTGGCAGGCATCCCACATATAAAAAATAGAGGAAGATGGGTACTGATGTTAGCTCAGGGCTAATCTTCCTCAGCAAAAAGAATAGTATTGGCAGCGGATGTACATCCTCAGGACTAATCTAAAAAAAAAAAAAAGGAGTGTATATATCTCTCTGAAATCCCGTTTTCATTTCCTTTGGGTATATACCCAGAAGTGGAATTGCTGGATCACATGGTAGGTCTATTTTCAAATTTTTGAGGAACTTTCCTATTGTTTTCCATAGTGGTTGAACCAATTTACATTCCCACCAACTGTGTATAGGGTTCCCTTTTCTCGACACCCTCACACAGCACTCGTTATCTCTTGTCTTCTTGAAGATAGCCATTCTAACAGGTGTGAGGTGTTATTGTGATTTCGATTTGTATTTCCATGATGATTAGTGATGTTGAACACCTTTTCATATACCTGTTGGCCATTTGTATGTGTTCTTTGGAAAATGTCTATTCAGATCCTCTGCCCATTTTTAATTGATTATGTTTATTCTTTTTGCAATTGAGTTGTATGAACTCTTTATATATTTTGGCTATCAGATATGTGATTTGCAAATATCTTCTCCCATTCAGTAGGATCCCTGTTCATTCTGTTTATGGTTTCCTTTGCTGTGTAGTTTTTTAGTTTGATGTAGTCCCACTTATTTGTTTTTGTTGCCTTTGCTTTTGATGTGAAATCAAAAAAATTGTTGTAAAGACCAATGTCAGGGAGCTTACCCTGTATGTTTTCTTCTAGAAGTTTTCTGGTTTCAGGTCTTATGTTCAAGCCTTTAATCCATTCTGAACTGATTTTTGGTGTGGTACAAGCCCAGAGGCTGGGGAACCTTAAGTACCTACCAGGACTTCCTTCCCTACTAAGGCATAGGCTTCCAGATACACTTGATTGCTCAACATCATTAGTTATTAGGGAAATGCAAATGAAAACCACAGTGAGATATTTCACACTGCTAGGGTGGTTATAATAAAAAAGACAAACCAAGGATATGAAAAAAATGGAACCCTCACATACTGCTGAGGGAATGTAAAATGGTGCAGCTGCTTTGGAAAAACAGTCTGGGCGCTCCTCAAAAAGTTAAACACAGAGTTACCATATAACCTAGCAATTTCACTTTTAGGTGGATATGCCCAAGATAAATGAAAACGTCCCACACAAAAACTTGTACACAACTGTTCATAGCAGCATTATTCATAATAGCTAAAAAGTGAAAATAACCTGAATGTCAATCAACTAATAAATGTATAAATAAAATGTGGTCCATCCATACAATGGAATATTATTCAGCCATAAAAGGGAATGAAGTCCCGACACATGCTACAACATGGATGCACCTGAGACAACATTATGCTAAGTGAAAGAAGGAAGACACAAAAGACCACATGTTGTATGATATTCTTTATACAGAATGTCCAGAATAGGCAGATCTATAGGGATAGAAAGTAGATTAGTGGTTGCCTAAGGCTGGGGGCGGAAGGCATAGTATAGGAAGGTTGAAAGATGATGGCTAAAGTGTATAGAGTTTCTTTTTAGGGTAAAAAATGTTCTAAAAGTGTGATGATGGTTGCACAACTCTGTGAATATACTAAAAACCACTGAATCGTGCACTTTAAATGGGTGAATTGTATAGTATGTGAATTATATCTCAATAAAGCTGTTTAAAAAACAGTAAAAGGTATGAAGGAAAAGAATACACCATGCAAACACTAATCAAAATAAATCTGGAATGGCTATATTAATATCAGACAAAGTAGACTTCAGAGCAAGAAAAATCATCAGAAATAACAGGATGTTATATAATGATGATACTAAGAAGGCATAACAATCCTACAACAGAGTTTTGAAATACATGAAACATAATCTTATATTACTGAATGGAGGAACAGACAAATCTACAATTACAGTTTGAGACTTCAGGACTCCTCTCTCAGTAACCAATAGAACAAGGAGACAGAAAATAAGAAAGAATATAGAAGAACTGAACAATAATGTCCACCAACTATACATAATTGACATTTATAAAACATTCCATCCAACAGAGTACACATGGAACATTCACCAAGATAGACAATATCCTGGATCTAAAACAGATCTTGACAAATTTAAATGAGTTAAAATCATACCTAGCATGTTCTATGATCATAATGGAATTCAATTAATAATCAATAATGGAAAGATTAACAGGAAAATCTTCCAACACTGGACATTGAACCCAACACTGTTCTAAATAATCCATGGGTCAAAGAGGCAGTCTCAAGGGAAATTAGAAAATATTATGAGTGAAAATGAAAATACAAAATACCAAAATTATGGGATGCAGCTAAAGTAGTGCTTGGAGAGGGAATTTAGAGTATTATATGCTTAAATTAGAAAAGAAGACAGGTCTCAAATCAACAATCAAAGCTGCTACCACAAGCAGAAACAAGGTAATAATAAAGATAAGAGCAGAAATCAATGAAATTAACAAAGAAGGGGGGAAAAATCAATGAACACAAAAGCTGGTTGTTTGAAAAGATCAATATAATTATTAAGCCTCTGGCTAGATAAGAAAGAATGATTGATTGATTTGATATTACCAATATCAGGAAGGAAAGGAAGGACATTCTTACAGGCAAATGACATTAAAAGGGTAACAAGGGCATAGAGCACTACAAACAACTCTACATACATAAATTCAGTAACTCAGATAAAATGGACCAATTCCGTGAATGTCACAAACTACCAAAACTCACCCAAGAGAAATAGGTAATCTGAATAGTCCTGTATCTATTAAAGAAATTGAATTCATAGGTTAAAAACTTTCAAAAAAGAACTCTGTAGGCCCAGAAGTTTTCACTGGTGCAGTATATCAAACTTGAAAGACAAAATAATAATTCTACACAATCTCTTCCAGAAAACAAAAGAGGAGGGAACACTTCCCAACAAAGTTTATGAAGTCAGTGATAACCTGATACCAAACCAGATAAAGGCAGTACAGGAACAGAAAACTAGAGGCCGATATCCTTCATGAACATAGACACAAAAATCACCCACAAAATACTAGCAAATCAAACCTAGTGACACATGAAAAATAATAATACACCAAGACCAAATGGGATTTATCCCAGGAAGGGAAAGCTGGCTCAATATTCCATAAACCAACCAATGTTACAGTTAAAGAAAAATTTAACATGATCATATCACTTGCAGAAAAAGCATCTGATAAAATTCAACACCCAATCATTGTAAAAACTCTCAGAAACCTAGGAATAAAAATGGACTTCCACAACCTGATAAAGGGTGTCTACAAAAACCCTACCTCTAACATCATACTTAATGGTGAAACATTGAAACCTAAGATTAAGAACAAAGCAAAGATACCCATTCTTACCACTCCTATGCAACACAGTACAGGAAGCCCTTGCCAGTGCAATAAGGCAAGAAAAAGAAAGAAAAGGCATCCAGATTGGAAAAAGAGAAATGAAATTTTTCCTATTCACAGACATGATTATTTATGTAGACAGCTGAATGAAATCCACTAAAAATCTTTTAAAACTAAAAGTGAGATTTGTAAGGTTTCAGGATACAAGATCAACACAAGAAAATCAATTGATTTCTATATGCTAGCAATGAACAACTAGAAACCGAAACAAAATTGTGTAATAGCTCCAAGAGAATGAATTGATTAGGTATAAATCTAAAAAAACGTGCTGGGTCTGTATGTGGAAAAACTACAAAACACTGATGAAAAAAATCAAAGAAGACCAAAATAAATGGAAAGACAAACTGTGTTCATGAATTGAAAGATTCAATATAGTTAAGATGTTAGTTTCCCCAAATTGTTCTAGATTCAGTGCAATTCCAGTCAAAATACCAAAAGATTATTTTTAGATACAAACAAGCTGACTCAAAAGTTTATATGGAAAGTCAAAGGAAACAGAATAGCGAAAACAATGTTAAAAAGAACCAAGTTAGAGGACTCACACTACCTCATATTAAGCATTACTCTAAAATTCAAGTTAATCAAATTAAAATTGTCTTTTTGAAGCGATAGACACGGAGATAAATGGAACAGAATAGAATCCAGAAATAGCACCACACAAAAACAGCCAACTGATTTTTTACAAAGGTTCAAGGACAATTCAGTAGACAAAGAACAGTGTTTCCAACAGATGGCGCTAGAACAATTGGGCATCCGTATGCAAATAAATGAACCTCAATCTAAACCCACACTTTAAACAAAAATTAACAAAAATTAGATCATAAATCTAAATGTAAACTGTAAAACTACAGAGGAAAACAGAGAAAATGTTTGTAACTTGGGGTCAGAGACTTGACCCAAAAGTATGAGGGAAAAAAACCTGGTAAATTGATAAACTGGTAACCTAGACTTTATCAAAATTAAAATCTTCTGCTCTGAAAAATACATTAGTAAGAGAATGAAAACATAATCTACATACTGGGAGAAAATATTTACAAATCACGTAACTAGCAAAGGACTTATGTACAAAATGCATGAAGAACTTTCAAAATTCAATAGTAAGAAAACTAATTTTTTTAATAGGCAAAAAACTTGGACACTCCACCAGAGAATATACAGATGGCAAATAAGCTGATGAAAAATGCTTGACATGGTAAGATGTTAGAGGAATGCAAATTAAAGCCACAGTCAGCTCCTGCTCCATACCTACTAGAGCAGTTACACAAATACTGGAAATAGCACGTGCTGGCAAGGATACGGAGCACCAGGCTGCTGGAAAATGTGAACGTACACGTGTGGCTCACATTGCTAGAGGACTGCAAGATGATACGTGCACTCTGGAAAACAACTGACACTGTCTTATAAAGTTAAACACACACCATGTAACCCAGTAATCTTATGTCTTAGAGAAATGAAAACCTATGTTCACACAAAAACCTGGATATGCCTGTCTATAGCTGGTCTATTCATAATCAGCAAAACCTGGAAACAACTCAAGTGTTCTTCAGCAGGTGATGGAGAAACTGTGGACTGTCCATGGCCTGGAATACTATATGCAGTAAGAAATACGCAGTAATGCAATATGCAGTAAGAAAGCAGACTAGCAGCAACCTGGCTGGATCTCAGAGGCATTATGCTGAGTGAGAGGGGCCAGGCTCAAAAGGTTACATGTAGTCTTGTTCTACTTATGTGACGTTCTGGGGAAGGCAAACCACAGGGACAGAGAACAACCAGATGAGTGGGTCAGGGGTGGGGGAAGATGTGACCATATGGGACAGCATGAAGGGCTGTCCCGATTTTGGTGGAGGTGAATGAGTCTACATGTGTGTAAAAACTCATAAAACTACACCAGGAGTCACTTGACTACATGTTAAATTTAAAAAATATTCTTTAATGTGGTGAGTGGTCAGGGAAGTCCCCATTTGACAAAGAGACTTTTGAGTCAGAAGAGTAATTTCAAGTGGATGGTCTGGCGATGGCAAAGGCCCTGAGGTCAGAGCATGCCTGAGGATTTGAGGAAGAGAGGACACCAAGCAGCCAGCCGCCCTCGGTGAGAGGGTGAGCCACCCACTGGCTGTGTGGGTGTCTGGGGCAGTAGGGGTGGGAAAGCAGCGAGGCAGGAAGACACCTGGTTTGTTCACAGAGCAGCAGGGACAAGTGGCTCCTGAGAGAGGGAACAAGCAGGAGGGGAGGCTGGTGTGGGGAGCAGATATGGTAGGTCCCTGGGGCCACTGTGAGGACTTTGAATTTACTGGGTGAGGAGGGGAACCGCTGGAGGGCTTTGAGCAAGCAGTGACACACATGACCTATTTTTAAAAGACTTCTGAGAACAGACCTTACAAGGGCAAAGACAGAGAGGGGAAGCCTGGTTGGGGGGTGCGGGGCTGACCGGGCAGGAGGCTGGCAGGTGTTGAAAGTTCTCTTCCTCCCAACTCCCTACCCGTGGCCCTCTCCTCCTCCAGATAGCGGCTGCACCCCACTGTAGACTCCTAGCCAGCAAGAGCTCCAGCCGCCCCCTCCCTGCTTGGAGGCCCCAGGCTGGAAGCTGCCAATCAGGCACTGTGCCAAGCACTTGCCGGCCACCGCATCAGGCTCTCCAGCAACCTCACGAAGAAGGCCCTGTTCAGGTCCCCACTGTACAGAGGAGGAGCCTGAGGCCTCTGGCCCAGGGTCACACAGCCATGATGCCCCTACCTCACCAACCCCCCACAGTGGAGGGGGGCCACGCACCCAGGCAGGACTGACCTCTGGGCAGAACCAGGCACCACGCTCCCCAGTCACTCACACCAGCAGCACGTTCAGAGAACAGGGCTTGGTTCGTCCCATGTGCTCATTTTATTACACCTTTGACTGGGTGTGGGTGAGGGAGTGGTGGTCCACACAGGTGGGGCTCCCCCTTGGGAGGGGTGAGGACATGGGGCAGCAGTGCATCTTCTGCCTGGAGACAGTCAGTGGCCAAGGGCATCCACAGGGTCTGCCTTGCCGAGTGGCCCCCCCGCTTCTAAAGAGTGGAAGGGGGGGCTAGTGGATAGGATCAGGCATTTCTCTGCTCTGGAGGAAGGTACTCAAGGCCCAGGTGTCTGAAGATGTCTTCCTCAGAAGCCGCATGGAAAAATGTCTTCTGCAAGGCAAGGAGGGGCATTAGGGCCTGGGAGCCATGCCCACCACGGCAGCAGCTTCCCCAAGAGGCATGGGGAGGAGCTAGAAGGACAGGCAGAGCCAACTCCAGGGTGGGGTGCGACCTGAGGGCCCCGTGGGCTCCAGGCTGCACCCCAGGAACACACCTGCTCCGGATCAAACAGACCATGGCTATTCAGCCGCAGCCCCCGCTCCTTCCAGCTGAAGCGGCGCAGCTCTCGCTCAAAATGCTGGGGAAGAAGCGACTGCATCAGCAGGGCCACCAGCCCCAGACCCCAGGGCCAGCCCCAGCAGCCCACTCCCTACCCTGGAGCCAGTCCAGCCAAGCAGCGCAAAGGGGAACTGGCTGATGGGGACAGCCACCAGGTCCACCCGCACGGCCTTCCAGGCGGGGCAGGGCCGCTGGGGCCCCCCGACAGCAGACCCTGGGGGTTGCGGTAGGCGGAAAATGCAGAAACTCCTCTCAAAGGCATCCATGGTGTGGCTCTGCTGGGTCAGGTGGGTGGGGTCTTCACTTCGGTGGTGCTGGTGGTACAGGACAAGGCCCTAGGGAGAAAGCAGGCGTGGAGGCGTGGCTGGGCACTGCCACGTGGGGCTGGGAGAGCAGGAGCTGGCTTCCTAGCAGCTCTCTCAGGAGGGGGAGCAGGAAGCCCCTCACCTGCTTCTTCAGGCAGCACATCACTCTGGGCAGCAGCCCCGCCTCCCGGCCCTCCTCGGGGTGGGTGATGAGGAAGTCCACGTCGTGGCCCTGCAACTTCCCCCTGAGGGGGCCAGTCTGACTCCTGGGCCCGACATGGGGACACGGCCTCCGTGTTCTCCCGAGGCCCGTCAGTGTGGGAAGGCCCACCTCAGCATCCCCAGCTCAGGTGCCTTCACTGGGGAGGGTCTGGAGCCAAGCTGGAGGTCACTTCAGGCCCCCTTACCTCCGGAAGCCGCCAGTCAGCGTGACAGTGGCCCCAGGAAGGGCCTGCCCCACAGCTGCCTCCACCACCTGCTGCAGGGCGTCCACGTCGGGACGCTGGACCAGGGCGCTCAGGTCCCGGTAGTGCTGGAGTCCTGTGGGCGGCACAGCTCTCCTGACCCTCCCCGCCCTGCCCTCTCGGTCCATCTCTCCACTGTCCCCTCCTCCCTTTTAAACATCGAACTTTTATTTTGAGATAACTGTAGATTCACATACAGTTGAAAAAAGTAACAGAGGTCCCTTGTGCCCTGTACCCAGATTCTCCCAGTGGTAACATCTTGCAGAACTATTGTACATCACACCAGGTAGTGACGGTGACACAATCAATACACAGACTGTCTCTTTTAATGCCTCAGTATTCCCATCCATGAAATGGGACCAGGAGGTGATAAAAAGACGTGAAGAGGATGCCTCTGCCACTCAGAAACACCTGGCCTTAGTCCAAGTCCATCTCCTGACCCGTCAGAGGAATCAGTGTACCTTCCACACGCAGTTAGGAGAGGTTTAAGTGTAGGAGTAATGGCACCCAGCAGAGTAAGTGCTCAGTGAGAGCTGCGGGCCATTCCTGTCTCTACCGTGTCATGGGAAGAGGTGACTGGAATTAGCAGGTGTTACCATGTGATGCTCCACTGGACACACGGCTCTGCAGGTCTCACTTCCCGCTGACCGACCAGGCAACTCTCCCAGGACCCCCAGGTGGCCTCCTCTCCCCGACCTCCCGGGAAGTTGTTTAAAGAGGCGGTGGGTGCTGGGCTGCAGGGCTGCTTCAGCAGGGCCCCCAACCCAGGCCACACAGAAAGAACGGAGCATGTCCTCAACACCGCTCCCCGTGGGCCTCACAGGGAGGAGCTCAGGGAATCCCACTTCACAGAGAAGGTAATCGAGGCTCAGAGAAGTTAAGTCTCAGGGTCACAGCCACCTGCCTAGTAAGTAGCAGAGACGGGACTCAAGCCCAGACCTAACAAACTCTCAAGTTCATCTTCTTTCCACTGCATGGTGCCACCTCCCATTAGCAGGCCCCTCACTGAGCCTCTCCTACCTCAAAGGTCATCTGCCATCAGTCAGTGGGCCAGGGGGCCAAGCACAACGGCGAACTGTGCCTGGGCCCAGGCTGTCCAGACATGCCCTTCTCTGCCTGGAATCAGGAGTAAGAGGCCCAAGCCTGGGCCAGGTCCAAGTCTAACCAGGAGGCCCTGAATGTCACAGCAGCTACTGTGACCATCATCACTCACTGAAAGGTCTGCAACGGATCCTGATTCAGCTGGGTGGACACCCCGGGAACCCACCAAGATGCCTGCCTGCCACTGGGATCCCTTCGCACTGGCCCGGTTCGCAGTCATACAGGCAGCCATCAGCACACGCAGTGTGTCAGCGCTAAGGGCTTCGTGGCGTGGAAAGCCCAGGGCCCAGCCCTCTCTCACAGGGCTCACCTGCTTTCTGCTGCTGGGTCAGTCTCTGGGGCTGCCCTCGGAGGTCATCCAGGGTCCGCAGCCCTTCCCGGTACCACCGGTCAGCAGTCCTTACTCCAACCCCAAAGATCTGGGTGAAGAGCTGTCCAGAGGAGGAGCACAGCGCAGTGAGAAGCGAAGCTCCTACAGCCAGATGCAGACGGCGACACTGATCTGTGAAGGGCGTGTCCTAGGCCAGGACCACTGCGGCGTTGCACCAGTGGCTTCATTAAGTCATCACACAACCTAGCAAGTGGCATCTTCACTTGGACTTTTTGAATTTAAGCAACCTGCCCAAAGCCGCACAGCGAGTGCACCAGCAGGATCCAAGCCCCGAGCCTGGCCTACGCAGCCCACCCTCACAGGGGACGGCAGGGAAAGAACCCATGCGTACCCCTTCTCTGGGCCCTGGACTCCTCCTCTAGGAAAGGCCCCCCTGGAACGTGTACAGTTCTAGCCTGTGATCCCACCACCACTCAAACAGCCATCCTGACGGTCTCTCAGTCTCTGCGAAACCACGTCGCTCCCACCCGTCAGCAGCTAAAACTTATCACTGTGCTTCTTCTCCTTAACAAACAGCAAAGCCACAGGCAGTTAACAAGCAGAGGGCTGTTTTAACAGGACGTGGAGAGAATGCAAGCCTGGGGCTGGCTGGGGCTCTGTTCCAGGCGCACGCAGCAGGTGTCACTGCCCGACCATAGGTCAGCACAGACGTCCAGGCCAGTGGAAACGACGCTGCTGGAGCCGACCTCTCCTGGCGTGCCTGCCTTCCCTCACACCGGTCTCCACACCACAGGGTGGGCCCTGACCCCGGCCCAAGCAAGTCACCTGTCTCTTCCCCACCTACAGCTTGTTGGTCAGGGGTAGACCCTGCCCCAGGCCGGCCACTCAGAGCCCCTCCTCAGGAATTTTTAGAACTGAAACACGTCAGGCCCACGCAGTGGTAGAGGCTGTAACGCGTGGCAGGGGCCATGTCTCGACTGGTGGAGGTGGCCAGCATGCAGAGAGGAGGAAGAAGCACCTGCGCACTCGAGTCCCTGAGCCCTGCCCCCTGCAGCCCGGCTGCAGCCCTGCCCTTTCTGGGCTGTGCTGGCCATCCTTCCTTGATCCCTGAAGCAAGAGCATGAGCTGGATCACTGTCACTGTCAGCAACAGAATCCTGATGGAAAAGTGCTGAGAATAACCTAATTATATTGTTTACAACAATAGACTTCTCATCATTACCGTACTTCGCTGCAGGCCTGGGTGCCTCTCGGGCTCCAGGGTGCCCAGGAGGAGGCAGCATGGAGGGGAGGAGGCAGCAGCTCTGCCCTCTGGACACTTCCCCACTCGCTAACTCCTGTGTCACCCCCACACTCCCCCGCCCCTGGCCCATTCTCTGCCTGAGCCCCTCCGTCCTCCACACGTGGCTCCTCTCCCTCTTTGAAGCCCCCCTGTTGATTCTCACAACATTCTGGATGACCTCCCACCCCGCCAGGGAGGCCCGACTTCCCCAACGGTCACTGTGTGACAACCTCCAGCCACAAAACCAGTTGTCAGGGCCCCCACAAGAGCTGGGGCGGCTCCACATGAGATCAGAGGTGAGCAGGGACAGCAGGAAGGTGCGCTGTGGACACAGGCGCACGAACCAAGAAATCAGCGTGTAAGATCATCAAACAGTGCAGCCTTGCAGACTCAGTCATCCCCTGACACCCATGAAAAGGTCACGTTTTGTTCAGCATGGTCTAAGGTACCAGAGCATGTAATATACTTGAGAATATTCTGTCAATGCTTCAATAAGAACAAATGGTGCTGAGTGATCTAGAAAATCCCCTGTGCTCAAAACAGGCTTCTCCTTGCCCCTCTCCATTTGGCTGCCTTGTGCATATCAGGTATCAGCTTAGCTGCCACTTCCTCAGCGAGACCTTCTCTAACCCCTGGGCGGGGCCAGCAGCCCCTGCTTGCCTCCCGTACATGGCGTGAACTGTGCTGTCATTCTGACAGACTGTGGGCTGTGTGCCCCTCCTGGGAACTGCTCTGCACATACCTTCATGGTCTGGTACCTCTCTGAGAGCCGGACCCTCTCCACCTCCTCACACACTCCGTGTTCCAGCAGCTCCTGTGGGAAGAGACAAAGCCTGAGCAGAGAGAAAGCAGAGCCGGGGGCCAAGGACAGGCAGAACCCCAGCACTCAGCAGGGGACTTTGTGGTATCAGGATCCAGTGGGACTTGGAAATGGAGGCTGTGCCCAGGGAGGCAACCAAAGCTTCTGGTTTCAAAGCCCCTCAGACCTGGGGCCATGGGTCATTTCTCGGATATGTAAACAACTGCTTTTCAAACATTGTGATGAATTCAACCCGACTTCACTGAAAAGCGTAACTGGATTCAAAAGTATCGTTCTGTCACAATGTATTCTCCCAGTGGTAAGTGTACAAAAGGACAACTTCACATTTTGGGCCCTCAAATACTTTGTATTTTAAAAAGAGGTACTTCTCTTCCACCATCCGAGGCAGTCTGGCCGATGCCAACCATGCCAGCCACCCCCAGCAGCTCCCTTCCTTGAGTCTTCTCAGCCACCCTGAGAGGTGTCTTGCCACAAGCCTGGGGCCTGCCTCCGCAGCTGGGCTCTGAACCGAGCCACCTGCTCTTACTGCGCTCCACGGCCTGCTCACCCACCCACTCGTGTTCACACCTCCACCCTGCTACGGGTGGTCGGCACATACCTGGACGACCCTGCAGGAGTGTTCTCCAAAGTGGGGCAGCCCCTGCAGCTGGCTCAGGGCTGTGACTGGGCTGGGAAGGGCCTTGAGCACGGAGGCTGCTCTGCAGAAGGAGAGGAAGCGGCCTTCACTGCCTTCAAAGCCCGCTGCCTCTGCCAGCGTCTCCAGAGCCTCCTGCAGGGAGGGACCCTTGGTGAGGGGCAGGGTGGGTGGGGTGCCTCACCCAACCCTCCAGCTGCCACCCACCTGTCCCCAGGGCTGGGACAGGGCTCACCGAGAGGCTGGTGTTGTAGTGTGTGAGGGGTGTGCGACGCTGGCAGGCGTAGGACGGCATCCACACTGGGCTTGGCGGCCCCTTCCTGGGCATGGCCACCTGGGGATGAGCAATGTACAGGCCACTTGGAGGCTGCAGGGCTGGCAGGGCCAGGCAGCCCCTGGAGCCTTGCCTCTCCTGGGGGGTCACCTAGGGCTCTAGGGACAGAAGGAGCCCACTGAGAGGGCAAAACTCTCACAGGCAGACGTGGTGCTGCCCTGCAGAGCAGGCCAAGGACAGGCTCTTCAGGCCAGGGTATAGTAGTAACGCCACCAGACAAGCCTCATGGCGCACTCTTCCTGCCGTCATGCATGCTGCATGTGCTCTACCTCCAGAAATCCTCTCACCCAAGGGAGCTAGGGGTGGTTGTCACCCCCACCTCAACAGACAGGGACACTGAGGCCTCAGGGCTCACAGGCAGAGCCAGGATTTGAACGTGGGCAGCCCGGCTCTGAGGCCACGCCTGCATCCCCCAGCTCTGCTCACCAGGAAGCACGGAGCTGGGGCGGAGGCATGAACCTCACAGGACTCTGAGTTCAGCCTCCTGCCGGCCCTTGAGTCATCTCACTTGGGGTCTCAGTCTCACCTACTTGGTGAGAAAGAAAGGCCTCAAGAAGCTAGAAATAAATGAGCTGCAAGGGAGTCTGCGGGACTGGTGAGAGCAGAAGCTGGGATGGCCTGGCCCCTGGTGGTCTGGGCAGAGCCCTCACTCCCCACCTCATCTGAAGGACCCTGAGGCACTGTTGCCACGTCACCCGTCCCACTGAGCTATGGCCTGCACTGGGGCCTTCTCTGTGGCCCCTACCCTAATCCTCCAGCTGGCTCACCTCCAGGCGGTGCCGGCACTCCACAGGCACGGGCTGCCCAGCTGCCATGCTCTCTGTGAACCAGCTTATATCCAGCAGCGCTGGGTGAGTGCAGCCTGGGGGAAAGGCCGCCACCCTGCGCTCCTGCCAGCAGATGGCCTCCTCGGCGGAAGTCTGCTCCATCACCACGTGTGTCACCTCGGGGCTGGCCAGAGAGTGGGGAGGGTCAAGTCCAGAGCCCTTTCCCAGGCCCACATCCTTCCTGCCTTGCTCCATACTTCTAAGCCTTTGCTCTTACTGTCCCCTCTGCCTGGTGAGCACCGATTCATTCTTCAAATGTCACTTCCTCAGAAAGACTTCCAAGCCCCTTCTCCTGGCAGACGACCACCTCTACCCTCCAGCACCTGCAGAGCTGGGGTTCTCTGCTCCAGCTACCACGACAAGCCCAGCCCGATTTTGTGTTAACTTGTCTGTCTCCCTCTCCAGGGGGTCTTCATCTAAGTGCGGGAGCCAGACTGCTTGGCTTTGAAACTCAGCTCTGCCACATACTTGCTGTGTGCCCTTGGGCATGGCACTCACCTCTCTGTACTTTGATTTCCTCCTCTGTAAAGCAGAGAAAATAACTTATCTACCTTGTGGGGTGTGTAAAGATTAAACAAGCTAATAAGCAAAAAAACTTAGTGCCCAGCACACACAAAGCTGCTATCACCATCCTCGCCTGAGTGGGTCTGGCACACCCCTGGGATTGTTAAGTTAAAAAAAAAAAACAACTGCGGCGAGGACCGGACTGGCCCCCGACTCATTTGCTGTTTCAACTTCAAAACTATGGGAAACCTGCTCCATTACTCTCAGCATCACCTCTATGGCCGGTTTTTTCTTTTTAAGATTGGCACCTAAGCTAACATCTGTTGCCAATCTCCTCTTTTTTTTTCTTCTTCTCCCCAAAGCCCCCCCAGTACATAGTCGTATATTCTAACTGCGGGGTCCTTCTGGTTGTGCTGCGTGGGACGCGCCTCAACATGGCCTGAGGAGCGGTGCTAGGTCGGCGCCCACGATCTGAAGCGGCCAAAATTCTGGGCCACGGAAGCCCAGCGTGGGAACTCAACCACTCGGCCACAGGGCTGCCGCTATTTTTTGCCGCTCTTGGAGCCGAACTCAAGTCACTTTCTCAGCCCTGAGGTGAGAGGAGAAGTGTTTGGCCAACAGGGCAAGATGGATTCATCTAGGACAGAGGGCTGTCAGCCAATGACGCCGTTTACCAACCGCCCGGCTCCTTACACAGCCTCTGGCATACGTTCTCTCCTTATCCTGCAGAATACTAATTGTTAGCACCCTTCACAGAAGAGGAAATGGAGAGAAAGGCCACTTGACCATGAAATGCCAGAGCTAACTTGGAACCTGAAAGCCTCAGGCGCCAGCGCGCCCCGGGGTCAGCTGTGTGCGAGCCGTTTCGGATCTCACCATCCGCAGCTGTAAAGACACCGCATGTGAACGCGGCTGGTCAGCGCCAGGTTCCCAGCACGGGCATTCTGTGCTTTGGCCACCACATCACGCAGCGGGGTCCTCCGGCCCACCGGGCACGAGGGCATGGCGACACCGACACGGTGTCCCGCTCCCCGGGGAGGCGGGGCCGTGGGTGCCGCACCCAACCCTCGTCCCCCGGGTAGGGGGTCCCGCCGGGCCCCGAGCTTCGCCACGACGGCGCACCTGTAGGCGTCCAGGACGCGGAAGCCCTTGGAGAGCGCCAGGCGTGTGAGGAAAGCCCGGCGGCTGCGGCCCATGCGCGGCTCGGCCAGGTAGATGGCGACGCCGGGGAAGCGCGCGGCGGACGGGGCGGCGGCGCCGGGGGACCCGACCCGTGTTCGCCGCCGTTTCGGGAGCATCTGGGCCCCGGCGGCAAACGTCGCCCCAGGAAGGCAAAGGAAGGCGAGCCGGGCGGAAGGAACGTGGGCTGAAGTCGGAAGGAAGACGGACGCAAGCCGACTGGAAGGGGGCGTGGCCCGGCGCCACAGCGAGGCAGGCCCCGCCCCCCGGCCGCTCGGAGCGCGGTGGAGGCCCCGGCTCCCACCGGATTGGGTGTCCTGGCCGCTGGGCGCCGGAGGCCCCGCCTCTATGCAAATAGAAACAGAGGACACGCCTGTTATTTAAATTATTCTCGCGGACAGTCCCGTCGGGCTCTTGGGACCCCGGAAGGGAGAGACCCGAGATGGGGGCGGGAGGTTGGAATCCGTCCTCGGCGGGGAGCGAATGGAGGGATCCGTTCTCGGCAGCGAGGGAACAAGGGGTCTGTCCTCGGCGGGGCGGGAGGTTAGGGGAACGGCCCGAACCCCTCCCGGCTGCCCCCTGCAGCCGGGCCGACCGCACCAGGGTCGCGGGCTGGGCTCGTGGGCCGCGGGAAGCTGGCGGCGCGGGGGCGCGAGCTCGGAACGTGCGAGTGGAGCAGCCGCTTCCAACTCCTGGAAAGGTTTTTTCAGTCGAATGGCGTTAGGACAATTGGCTGGCCATTTGGAAAAATAGAAGTTGGCTCCCCCCCTCACTTCTTAACACCAAAATAAAATCCAGATGAACCAAACATTCAAATCTAAAAGGAAACAAAAAAACGTACTGGAGAGTTGGTGAATGTTTTCTAGTCTGAGTTATCACGATAAACCTGGAGATGCTGAAGGAAAAGAATAACTTGACTACATACAAATTTAAAGTGTATTAAAATTAAGACGCAAACCGAGGGAAAAGCGTGACCCTTTTTGAAATTGTCTAATTCCTGTAGTTATGAAATCGTCCGCAACAAATAAGAAAAAGACAACAGTCTAATGGAAAAAGCGGCAAGGACACCAGTAGGCGATTCACAGAAGAAATGCTACTCAAACTTAGACAAGATTGCCTGACCTATCCAATCATTAGAGAAGTGCACATTAAAATGAGAATATCTTCACCTGTCGCATTATCAAACATTTAAAAAATTGATCACTCATATTGAAGATGGGAGGGAACTGGCAATTTGTAGGAGAGGCTTTTTGGAAGCCAACAAAATGAAAACAGAAATCACACCCAGCAGCTCCTTTTCCAAGATTGGAATTGCGTTGACTAGATCGGGCTGGGAAAGCTGATGTGACAACACTCAGTGTTCCTGTGCGTCTCTTATTTTCAGGCACTTTGCTTTGGAATCTCTTGATTACAGCAGTGTAGCCATGCTCAGACTGACAGATGGGACAGGCCAGGTGTGACCCTTGTTCCCCACCCTCCCCTTGATCTTCTCCCCCTGCCTCCTTTCTATGTCACATGCAGTGGGCACAGGGCTGAAGAGGCAGGTGTCTGAGCCCAGGCCTCCTCTCCGCCTCCCACAGGGCTCCCAGCTGCCCTCCTGCGTCCCAGGACACGCACTCCGCAGCCAGGAGGCCTGGGTTGTGGCTCCTCTCTCATCACCCTGCACTCGTTTCTCCTCTGCCACCAGGAATGGGGAGCTCCCCAGGCCTCTGTAAGGGGTCAGAGCTTAGTTCCCCAACTGTGGGTCCCGCCTCTCCTCAGGGAGCAGCTGTCTATCCCTTAAAATCATTCCCTTTCCTCTTCATGTCCTCTGTCTCTGCTGGCCAGGGCACCTGGGTTCCCTCCCGGGGAGGCAGAGGCAGCTTTTAATGACCCATCATACCTGGATATTTAAAACACTGGGCAACTGGCAAAAATGAGGGACACCAAGCCTTCTACAGGCCCGGGGAGGTTTTGTTAGGGGGGCGGTAGCTCTCAGTGCCCACTGAGTGGAGGCCGGAGCACCAGTGGGCAAGGCCATGGCCTTGATGGGTGCTGTGCTCCTCTCCTCCCCTCCCTGGACCACCAGGTTACCGCCCAGCCAGTTGGGAAGCAGAGACCTCAGCCGTCTCTTTGCAGAAAACCTGGCTTGGGGTTCCCAGATACCCACATCCCCAGCCTCTTGCTCCCCATGCTGAGACCACCCCTCAAAAGACAGAGAGGCTGCACAGATGACCTCCTGGCTGGGCCCTTTCAGCTGCCCTGAGTGTGCACTGCGGCTGTCTCATGCTGTGTTTTGGGTTAGCTTTACCCCGATGTATGAGCTTGCATTTTTCCAAGATGAATCTCATTGAGCTGTTTCCTGTTCCCACTTCCAGATGGAAGAAATCCCCGGGGGTGTTTTTCACTTGCATGACCTTCGCAAACCTCCCCGTGGAGCGCCTTCTTTGAAGTTCACTTCAGTGCTGTTGCGCCGGTCCTTGGCCTGTGGAACCAGGATTCTGCCCTGGCTCTGGGGCCTGCCTCTCCCATTGTCCAGTCTCCTGCAGGCTGCTTGCCAGCAGCATTCCGGAGAGCATGTGGTCAGACTGCTGATGCTGCTGGACTGGAGCTCCTGAGGGCTGCTGGCCCGGATGCTGTCGCCTCTGGGGCGGGCCCTCTGCCTTCCTGAGCTACCCACCACATCATTGTGGGTTTGGGTTACCTGGTCTATCAGTCAGCTCGGGCTGACATAACAAAATACCGCAGACGGTCGGTTTAAACAACAGAAACTTACTTCTCACAGTTCTGGAGGCTGGAAGTCCAGGTCAAGGTGCCGGCAAGGTAGGTTTCATTCTGAAGCCTCCTCTTTGGGCTTGTAGATGGCTGTCATCTCACTGTGTGCTCTTGTGACCTCTTTGTGCATTTGCGGGGAGAGAGAGAGATCTCTTCCTCCTTCTATTAGAACGCCAGTCCTATCAAATTAGGACCCCACCCTTATGACCTCATTTTACCTTCTTGCCTCCTAAAAGCCCATCTCCAAATACAGTCACATTGGGGGTTAGGACTTTAACATATGGATTTCAGTCTAAAGCACCCGGCATATTTGTGTCCTGTAGCTGCTGTAACAAATTATGATAAACTGCATGGCTTAACTGCTGGCCCTGTGGTGTAGTGCATAAGTTCCGCAAGCTCTACTTTGGTGGCCCAGGTTTGCAGGTTCAGATCCCAGGTGCAGACCCACACCCCTCCTCAGCCATGGCAGCAACCCACGTGTAAAGTGGAGAAAGATTGGCACAGATGTTAGCTCAGGGCTACTCTTCCTCAAGCCAAAAGAAAAAAGAGGACGATTGGCAACAGATGTTAGCTCAGGGCTAATCTTCCTCAGCAAAAAAACCCCAAAACCCAAAAAGACCAGAAATTTGTTCTCTGCCAGTTCTGGAGACCAGAAGTCTTAAGATCAAGGTGTGGGGAGGGCCTCCCTCCTTCTGAAGGCTCTAGGGGAGGATCCTTCTGGCCCCCTCCAGCTTCTGGGGGCTCCTGGCATTCCTGGGCTTGTGGCCACGTGCCTCCATCTCTGCCTTGTCTCCAGTGGCCTTCCCTCTGTACCTTCCTCTTTTCTTGTAAAGGCACCAGTCACTGGATTTAAGGCCCATCCTAATTCATTTGAAAATTCTTAATTACGTCTGCAAAGACCCTTGTTCCAAGTAAGATCACAGTCTGAGGTTCTAGTTGGACATGAATTTTGGGGGGCCACCATTCAACCCACTACGCTGAGCCCACGGCTCTGACCCTAGCTCAGTGCTCGACTCTGCTGATGGGCTCCAGGACCCGGGCCAGGCAGCTGACCTTCCCTAATCTGCAGAGATCCATCAGAGCCACAGACTTGGGTTTCTGACAGAAGTAGACATGCTGGTGTTGGGGGCTGCAGCTTACTAAGGGCCCGGCACATTATGTAACAAAAAGAGATCCTTTATTTTTGAGAAACTGTATTGCCTTTTAAGGAGGAGGTAGGTCCCTTTGCTTGATGGAGGGTGTCTTAGTCCGTTTGGGCTGCTATCCCAAATACCACAGCCTGGGTGGCTTGTAAACCACAGACATGAATTCCTCGCGGTTCTGGAAGCTGGGAGTGTGAGAGGAGGGTGCCGGCAGGTTCAGAGTTGGTGAGGGCTCTCTCAAGAGTTGTAGGCTTCTCACGGTGTCCTCACATGTCAGAAGGGGTGAGGCACCTCTTTTATGAGGGCACTAATCCATCCAGGAGGGCTCCACTCTCGTGACCTAATCACCTCCCAAAGGCGCACCTCCTAACGCCAGCACCTTGGCCAGCAGGATTCCAACTTGTGACTTTGGGAGGGACACAAACAGACAGGCTCTGTATAAGAAAGAGGTGGGGGGATGGGGCCTGCCGCAGCATCTGGAGCGCGAAGACTGGGCCAGAGGAGATGAGAAGAAGCCTGACGCCCTCCTGCCATGGGGATTTGGCCTGAGAATGATGGAGAAGAGAAACGTCCTTGAAATGAACGTTCTTTGGGTTCATTTGTCCAACCAGCCCTGGCTAATGGTTGGCAGTGGGGGAAGGGCCAAGGGTTCCAAAAGGCTTATGAGAAGAGGGCTGTTTGCCGACCCGAATGCCACTGCAAATTGACAAAGTTGTCCGCTCTTTCCACCACAGATTATTCCATTTATATAAGGGAACAATATGATGTTATTACATTCTTCTTTTTCCTTCTTCTTCTCCCCAAAGCCCCCAGAACATAGTTGTATATTCTAGTTGTAGGTCCTTCTGGCTGTACTATGTGGGACGCCACCTCAGCATGGCCTGGTGAGCGGTGCCATGTCCGCGCCCAAGATCTGAACTGGTGAAACCCTGGGCCGCTGAAGCAGAGCGCACGTGCGAACTTAACCACTCAGCCACGGGGCCGGCCCCTGATGTTATTACATTCTTGAATGAACAGACCCAATATGATTTATTTAGATATTTTCCCACTTACTACTGTTATCATCAAAATAAAACACAGACGTGACCACAGGGAGTTCCAGTTATTGGCTTCAGGGAGAGCCCTGGGCTGGAGAGTGTGGCTGAAAGCCCAAGGTGTTCACGGATGGCGGCCCAGGGGGTGGAGGGTTTGGAGAGGTCAGACAGGGAGGCAGCAGGCTGCCCCAGGACACAGGCGGGTCAAGGTCCGAGTTGGTCCTTCACTGAGGTGGCAGCTCAGGAGGGTGTCCACTGTCAGGGCGCCATGCAGATGGAAGGGGGTGGAGTCTGGGTGCAGTGGGGCGGGGGCATCCTAGTCAGGAGAACTGCTGACGCTGTGGAGGGCTTGGTGTAGGCCAAGTGTTATGCGGATTAGTTGTTATATTTTTATTCTCTTCTCAGTTGTACAGAATTGGTACTACAAGCACACCTCGGAGATATTGCAGGTTTGTTTCCAGACCATCACAATAAAACGAATATCACAATAAAGGGAGTCACAAATTTTTTGGTTTCCCTGTGTATAAAAGTTATGTTTACACTGTACCGTAGTCTATTAAGTGTCCAATAGCATTATGTCTAAAAACAATGTTCAGCGAGTTGTAATCTTTTTGCTGGTGGAGGGTCTTGTAAAAAACACAATATCTGCAAAGTGTGATAAAGTGAGGTCTGCCACATTTCCCATCTTACAGATAGAGAAACTGAGGCTTGAGCTGAAGTACTGTTTCCAAGGTTACAGCACACGCAGAGGCACAACTATCATTTAAGCACTGGCTGTTTGACTTCCAAGCATCCTCTCAACCATTCATTCAACAAAATTGTGGGGCCAGCCCTGTGGCATAGTGGTTAAATTCGAGCACTCTGCTTGAGTGGCCTGGGGTTCCCAGGTTCGGATCCCAGGTGTGGACCTATGCACTGCTCATCAAGCCATGCTGTGGCAGCATCCCACATACGAAAAATAGAGGAAGATTGGCACAGACGTCAGCTCAGGGACAATCTTCCTCAAGCAAAAAGAGGAAGATTGGCAACAGATGTTAGCTCAGGGCCAATCTTCCTCACCAAAAAAGAAAAAAAAAATGGTGTTGCGCACCAAGTCCTGTGCTAAGTGCAGGGGGGTACAGCATACAAGACATACAGAAATCTCTGCCTTTGTTGCATTTTTGTGGAGGCAACACAGACAGACAACAAACAGGGAGAACGTGTACTGTGCCAGATGGTGCAGTTGGGTATAGTGGGCATGGCTGCACGAGCCCCTCTCCCTGATACCCCCTTTTTCAGTGTGCCTCTAATGCTCTCCCCAGCAGGAAGAGGGGCTAGTCCCCTCCTCTAATTGTGGGTTGGCCCTAGGACTTGCTTGGACCAACAGAGTGTAGCAGAAGCGACATGGCGGGACCTGTGGGCTTAGCCTGAAGAGGACTGGCAGCTTCGAGCTCTGTGCTCCTGAAGGCAGCTGCCATGGCAAGAAGCTCGGGCTCACCTATGGGTGATGAGAGGCCACATGAAGAGAGAACCGAGGTGCCAGGGTGAGTCCAGCTTCCTGCTGACCGCCATTGCGTGGGATGGCACGTAGCCGGTGGAACGGTGAGCTCACAGAATCATGAGGAATAATCTGTCACCGCTGCTTTAAGCCGTTCAGCTTTGGGGCAGTTTGTTACACAGCAACAGATAACGAAGCAATGTCCATCCATGACAAGACAAGACAGGGACCTGTGTGGCTGGTGCAGAGCAAGCAGGGAAGGGGCAGAAAGTGAGGCCCCTCGGCCACTGAAAGGCCTTTGACTTCCACCCGGCAGAGAGGAGAGGCTTGGAGCAGAGGTGGGACGACCCGCTCAGCTTGCACAGACTCCCTGCCGCTGTCTGGAGAGCAGACTCTCCAGGAGACCCCTCTGAGAGGCCTCTGCACTCATCCAGGTAAGCGGGGATGGTGACCCCACCAGGTGAGGCGTGTGAGTAGAACCGACCAGGCTGGTCAGCAGGTCGAATCTGGCTGTCAGAGAGAAAAAGCAAGGATTCGCTTCAGCCACAGAAAGGCTGGCCTTGCTGTGTCCTGAGATGGGGCAGCTTGTGGGAGCTCAGGAGTAGGGCTTCGAACAGGTACCCTGAGACCCCACAGAAACCAAGGGAGGGGGTGAGGGTGCAGTGTGACAGATGCAGCCAGCACCCAGGAGGGGTGCCGTCTGCAGCCTCAGGTTAGCGGGGCCTCTGGGCGAGGAGAGCACCAGGAGATGCAGAGGATGTGTGAGCACTGAGCGCGGGCTCCCCCAAATCAGAGGAGGGAGACTGACCCAGGGCAGGGGAAAACTGGGCCACGAGGTGGCCTAGAATCCAAGTGGAAAGGCTTTCAAAGAGGAAGGGTGAGCAATTGTACAGATGCCTGTCGGGTCACCTAAAATGAGGACTGAGGAGTGACCGGTCGCTGGAGGTCTGACCCGGCGGTTCTGGTGGTGAGCGGGCCAGGGCCTGCCCTCCTCTCCTCCAGACGCCCTCCGTCCTCTTCGAGGTGATGCTTGGCTTCTGTCACGAGTTATTTAAGTCGCTGAACCAAGCCAAGCCCCAGTGTCCTCTTTTGTAAACCCGGGTTATGCCACCCGCCTGCACAGGGCTGATGTGCAAATGAAATGTGAGCTGACACACAGAGGAAACAGAGCAATCACAGCACATGGGCCTTATTTGGATCCTGACTCAAACAAATAAACTGTAAAAAATAAAATGTATCAGGCGGTTGGGGAAGTGTGCCCCGTGATTGATATTAATATTGGACTTTAAAGGAATTGTGGTTGACAGTGATAATAGGTTATGTTAGAGAGAGAGACAAGGAGAGTCTGTTCTTTCAGAAATACACAAGAAAATATTTTCTGGTGAAATCATATGATGTCTGGGATTTGCTTCAAAATTATGTTGAGGTGGAGGAAAGGGTGGGGCACAGAAGGAAGAAGACGGGCCAGTGACGGCAGGGGCTCTGTGTATCGTCTCTCCGCTTCTGCATATGTTTGAAATTTTAATAATGAAATGTTTTTTAAGTGTGTGCACGTACACACAGTGAGGTCAGCACTCTCTGCCAGGTGCTGTTCTAAGCACCCTACATGTGTCAGCTCACTGATGCCCAGGACATTCCTGTCAGTGGATGACATCCATGTTCCCATCTGCTGGGGAGGAGATAGAGACACAGAGAGGTCAAGTAACTTGCCGGAGTTTGCACAGCTAGTGAACAGCAGTGTTGGGATGTTGTCTTGGAATAACATTCCTGTGTTCTCCTTTATCCAGGTTGTCACCTGTGCTCCTGACGGCCCGGCTATAAATTGGGGTTCCCATAAACCCCTCCTCGAATTTGATAATTTGTTAGAACGGCTCATGGGACTCAGGAAAACAGTTTACTCACCAGATTACCAGCTCATCGCAAAGGATGTTAAAGGATATGAATGAACAGCTAGATGAAGAGATACATAGGGCGAGATCCGGAAGGGTCCCAAGCGCAGGAGCTTCTGTCCCCGTGGAGCTGGGGTGCGCCACCCTCACATGGAAGTGTTCACCAACCAGAAGCTCTCTGAACCCATACTTTAGGGATTTTTGGGGAGGCTCCCTCATGCAGGTGTGATCCATCATCAACTCTGGCTCCGGCTCCTCTCCCTTCGCCAGAGGATGGGGGCTGGGCTGAAAGGTCCAACCTCCTAATCCCAGCGTGGTCTGGTGACCAGCCCCCATCCAGGAGCCATCCAGGAGCCCACCCAGAATTGCCTCATTAGAACAAAAGATGCTCCTTTCATCCAGGAAATTCCGGGGTTTTAGGAGTTCTGTGTCAGGGACCCAGAGGCAGAGACCAGTATGTATATTTCCTATTATTTCACAGACACGACCCAGGAAGCCTGGCTCCATCACAGATCTCCTGATCTGTGCACTTCCAGAAACCTGGACGAGTATGTGACAAACTGCTACTTGTTCTCTCTGGGAGGTGGGATGGTCTGAAATTCAATAAAACATACACTCGTTTTGTTATTTTGCCTATTTGTGCTTTCTAATTTTCCTGCAATAAGCACACACCACTTGCTTAGTAAAGAACTTTGAAGTGACGAGAGTGTTCCATGGACCCACAGCCAGCAGCCAGAGGAGTCACAGCTTTGGCAGGGTGGGGTGCTGAGTTCTGCCTTCCTGCCCTGGGGTGCAGGGGTGGGGTGGGAGTGGGGCCTGCGGGGGCATCAGCCACCCTGAGACTCCCAGTCCTCATCTCACTTCTGTTGGCCCACAGCTGGCAGGATTCCAGACCCAGCAGCGAGGTTGGTGGGACCGGCTGGTGTCCAGCCTGGCACAGGCACTCGGGGCCATGCATGGGTATGTGTGTCTGCGGCCTTGCCAGCCCCATAAGCACAGGCACATTTTAGGACATGGCATCTCAAAGGGGGATAGGGCAAAGTGGCCGCCACAATGTCACATCTGACCCTTTCATCAAACCTGGGTGGGGTGGGTCGTTGTCCCACTTCTGCCCACACATGCTCCCTGGTGAGTCTGCCCTTCCCCTCACCCATCAGTCACCCCAAATCCACAGTGCTCAGCTCATGCCCCTGGTTTCTGGAATGTGTGACCAGCTGCCTACAGGGCAGGCCCCCATGCTGGTCTGCCCCTCTTTCCCCTGTAACTGCTCTTCTCATGGGCCCTTCTCGGATCCCCACCTGTCAGTTCCCATCCAGTAGCCTCGCTGGCTCCTCCTTCAGCATCTACAGGGCCAAGGTCTTGTGGGCCCTGCCCCAGCATCATCCCCAGCCTGGCATCCTTGCACCCCACGGCCCCTCTGCCCTCCACATCTCCACTCAGCTGCGTGAAGCCCCACTGCCCACAGGGCAGAACCCAAGCACGAGCTGGCTTCCAGGGGCCACTGACCTACTCAGGCCTCACGCCACCCTCAGCCCCTGCCCACACGGTGCCCGTCCTTCTGAAATCCCTCCGGCTGCTCCCCGACAGCAGAGTCTTCTGGGCCTTGGCACACGCGGTCCCCTCTCCCAGGATACCATCCCTTCCCTGCAGTGACTTGCCTGGCTCATCCCACTCACTCTTTCCTCCAGGACGTCTGTGCTTGTCCCCAAGCCCGGTTGGACCCCTGCGTGTCCCCAGCCTACTGGGCTGTAGCATCTGTCTCCTCTGCTGGACAGAAGGCTCCCGGGGGTAGGGGCCCTGCCTGTGTGGGCTCAGGGTGGCCATGCCCACACTCGGAGCCAGTATGAATGCTTTCTGCTGGGCAAGTTGTCCTGGCACTAAATGCACACATCTGACTCTTGCTGCCCTCCACAAGTACTTCTTATCAGGGGAAGCTCCTGTGCCCATGGTGAGCCTGCGCAGCCCGGGGCCGGCGCCACTGAGCTCACATGTCACCACCCCCCTACATACCAGAGACCCTCTGGGCCAGCCTCGGATGCACACAGGATGGTGATCTCCCAGAATTCCAGGTCTTTGGGTTTCTGAATCTGACCCCTCACTCCTTGGGACTGTGTTTGTATGCAGGACTATGAGCTGGTGATTTAAAAGTGGGAAAAGGGTCTGGGCCTGTGGTGGGTGAGGGCCTGAGTGGTGTGGACTGGGATGGGACACGTGTTGTAAAGGCCCCACCACTGAAGTGGGGGAGGAGGAGGAGGAGCCAGCCTGGAAGTCTGGGTACCCCTAACCCTGTCCAGGAGAAGGAGGTCACAAAGGGCGCTGTGGCGGCCTTGGGTGATCGGGGGCCTGGCGACAGTGCCAGGTGTAGGAACAGCTGCCTGGCACGGAGGAAGTGGAAAAACGAGTGTGAACAGCTCCTTCAAGAGCTCGGCTGTGAAGAGGAAGATAGAGATGGGGAGGGCAGGTCTTAGCACTGAGAGCTCTGGGCACCACAGTGGCCTGGGGGGCGTCCTGACACCCCTCTCTAACGGCAGGAGCTGTGGTGCTGGGGGAGCAGGCCTGCTGGGGGTCCCCTTCTTTTCGGGGAGCTGGCTGCCGCTTCTTGTTTTCATTGGCTGGGCTTCTGGCTCAGGTCTGCAGGCAAACAGGCAAGAATGTGAGTAACTTACACACAAACTGATTATCAAATTGCTGATACCGCGATTTGTTTCTTATTCTCACACTTTCCTGGGAGTTCAGCTTTTACACCCTCCTCTACCAGATACTGGGGTTTTTTTTTAACACCTTCCTAAGATTTTAGTAATCTTACCAGACACAAATGTGAAAAGAATATCATCGGTAGCAAAGACTGTTAATTATTCCTCAGCATCTATTATCTCCTTCTTCTTTGGTAACAGAACCCCTGACATTTAGCTGGTACGAGGCCTTTGGAAAAAGACTATACTTCTCAGCTTCCCTTGTAGATGGGTATGGCCTGTGCCCAAGTTCTGGCCAAGGCTGATGGAGTGAACTTGGAGCTTTATGTGAGATTCTAGAAAGTGTTCTTAAAGGAAGAGATTGGGCTCTACTATTATTTCTTTTCCTCCTTTCTGCTGGTTGAGAAGATGCAATGATGGCTGGATCTCAAGCAGCTATTTTGCACCCTTGAGATGGAAGCCCTATGTTGAGAATGGGAGAACAACAAAATGAAAGGAGCCAGAATCTCTGACGATTGTTAGGCTGCCATACCAGTTCCGGACTGCTTACCTCTGGATTTTGTTTATGTGAGAGAATAAATTTCTATCCTATTTTAGCTATTGTTACATTGGGTTTGCCGTCACTCACAGCTGATCCTAATCTTAACTGATAAGCCATTGCAGATAAATGGAAGTTGCAGGTTCTGGGTTGTCAATCAATTGTCCCTTAGTTGGGACACAGGACTTCTCTGTGCTATATGAGATGATTCAAACCTGAGTCTGTTGTATTAGACTGAGTTATTTTTTTTTTCCAGGAAGATTAGCCCTGAGCTGACATCTGCTGCCAATCCTCCTCTTTTTCCTGAGGAAGACTGGCCCTGAGCTAACATCTGTGTCCATCTTCCTCTACTTTATACGTGGGATGCCTACCACAGCATGGCTTGCCAAGCCGTGCCATGCCCACACCTGGGATCCGAACCGGCAAACCCTGGGACGCCAAAGCAGAACACGCGCTTAACTGCTGTGCCACCGGGCCGGCCCCGACTGAGTTTCTCTTTATATTAAAGTTTTACTTGCTAGGTTCTGGAGCTCTTAAGTCCTATCTTTCAAGGAGATTTTCAATTTTGGAGGCTTTGTATCTCTTCCAGAAATGAGTTAGTCAGGCAGTACCTGACCCACTGTCCTCTCAATGATGTTGGCCTCATCTATCAGCATTTTTAAGCATATGCATGTTACTTATCAGTGTCTTATTATGCTTAGTTGGGGTTTGTTTTCAGGCAGAGATGCTTCCTCCTGGGAGACAGGACCTGCGCGGTTTATCAGGACCCTCTGGGCGCTCACCCACGGCCAAGCTCCTCCCACGGCCAGTACTGACCACGCTCCTGTCCTCGGCACAGTTCCAGCTGGTTGTCTGTCTCAGAAGATCCTGTTGAGGTATTTATCCTGTAGTTAGGCATTTAATAGATATGTACTCAGGGCTTCTGTGTGCCAGGCCTGCTCCAAGCATGGGAGACACGGTTGTCAATATCACCGCCCCAATCCTGGGCCTTGTGAAGCCGGCGCTGCTGGTGGGAAGACAGATAATAAACCCGCAAGATAAGTTTTGGCTACTGCTGAGTCACCAGCCACCCAGTTCAGCAGATTAAAACAATCATGTTTATTAACTCACATGCCTGCCAGCTGTCCAGGCAGCTCTGCCCGCCTGAGCCCGGCTGGGCTGCTCTCGCTGGTCTCCTGCACCTGTCCCGCTGCCCGGGTGGCGGTCTCACATGCCACGGCTTTGCCCCCGGTGGTCTCCGCCTCCCGCAGGCTAGCCCGGGTGTGCTCTCATGGTTCTGGAGGGCTGAGGGGAGAGGGGACTCTGCAGTGCTTTTTCAATCCTCTCCTTGAGCCAGTTTGTTCCTGTGCCACTGGCTGAGCCAGAGGGAGGGGTGCACAGGCGCACGGCAGGGCCAGGGGCACTGGCAGGCCACTTGACTGGAGCTGTTAGGCCCCAGCAGGCCAACATGTGAGAGAGAAAGCAGGAGAGTGGGCTAGGGCCTTCCGGCAGATATTGGGGAGGGCTGACGTTTCACACAGGGAGGTGAGGAAGCTTCAGTGAGAAGGGGGCTTTGAGTAAGGGCCCAAAGGCAATGACATCTGAGGAAGGGGCGCAGCAGGCAGATGGAACAGCACGTCCCCTGAAGCAGGACGTGCCAACTGTGTTGCTGGGATTTCCTCCCACTAAAATGGGCAATGTGTTATGTTAGTCTGGGTGCGCCAGGTCAGGCCTTCTTGGGGGCTATCACACCCCCGAAGTCCCCATGGATGGGTTGGACATGCGAGGCTTGTCACCTCCAGAGCCACATGTTTCTCCTGCCTCGCACCTCGGGGCAGGAAAGTCTGTCCTGGGGGTGGGGGTTGGGGCGCATGCTCATTATAAGGCTGGCATCCAGTTTCCGGAGAAGACGGGCCCAGGGCCTACCCAACCTCAGCTCCTCTTGTGGCTCCTGGGGAGGGGGGCTGGTGTAGCCATGTTTGGGCGCACAGCCGACCCTCTGGCTGCAGCTGATTGGAATAAGGCGTAGGCTGGAGTCCAGTCGCCTGGTCGGAGCCTCTCTGGGAAACATGTGAGCTGAAGTGCCGAGGTGTGGAGGGGCGTGGGTGGACAGTGGAGGCTGGGCTACAGAGGAGAGCAGAGGATCTCTGTCCTACCGGGCACCTATGGGATGGCCTTTCGGGGCTCAGCTGCTTTAGAGGTCTATTGATAAGGGTTCTCCAGAGGAACAGACCCTATAGCGTAAAGAGACAGAAAGAGATTTATTAGGAAGGATTGGCTCAGTCGATTACAGAGGCTAAGTCTTGCTGTCTGCCATCTGCAAGCTGCAGGCCGGGAGAGCCCGTGGTGTCATTCAGTCCAAACCTGAAGGCCTGAGAACCAGGGGAGCTGATGTCCGAGAGCAGGAGAGGACATCTCAGTTCAAGCAGAGATGGGGGCCCACCGCCTGCAGGAGGGCCGGCTGCTTTTCTCAGTCCGCTGGTTCAGATCAGTCGATTGCTTCTGGAAACACCTGCACAGACACACACAGAAATAATTTTTTACCAGCTCTCTGAGCAGCCCTCAGCCCAGTCAGAGGACCCATAAAATTTGCCATCACAGTGGGATTCTGTTCTTTGCGGCCAAATGATCCTGAATGAGAGAGACTTCCCAGCACTGCCCGTGCCAGGAGGTTTCTAATCTTTGAGGATTTGATACAGGAAAAGTAGTACTCAGTATGTTTTAATTTGCATTTTCGTAATTTTTAGTGAGATCAACATTTTTGCCTATGTTTATTGGCCACTTAATGTTTCTTCTTTTGTGAATTGCCCGATTCCGTCTCCTAGCTCACTTTGAAAAAGGGAAATAAAGTCAAATTGGTTTTAAAAATGTAAAGAACTTTATTTAGCAGCTTCCCTTTATTGAAGACTTACTGGTTTTGGGGCACAGCTTTCTAGATTTATCTCAATGAATCCTTGTGCCATTTTCATGAGGTAGTGGTAGTGTCATTGTTGTCCCACTGTAGGGAGGAGAGAAACTGAGGCTCAGAGAGGCTCTGGGGCCGCGGGCAGCTCCTGAAATGCTGGCTTCCTGACCCACGGCTGCAGATCCCTTCCCGGTATTTGGTTTGCCTTTTAATTTCTTGTTCAGCATATTTGGAACAGAAAGCTAAAACTTTTATGCAACCCAAGTTCTCGAGCCTTCCTTCTACAGTTTCTGCTTAGAAACACTTCCCCCACAAAGAATATAAACACAGATTCTTATGTTTTCTTTTAATATTTTGATGGTTTCTCTTAGCATCTCCAGCTCTAATCTGCTGGGAGTTCATTTGGATGAAGGAGTGAGGTACGGTCAACATTCTTTTTTTTCACTGCACCCTCTTTGGAGTGGAACGACCTGCCTTTCCCCTCGGACGTAACACTGGCTGATTGTCACACTAGCTGCCACATGTCCTGGTCCCAGTCTGCAGGCTGCAGAATTACTCATGGCACTGGAAGCCGCCTCCCGCCCCCTGCCTGTCAGTGCCCCCGCAGCTGCGGTGACCCCCCGTCTCCCCAGGGGCTGGGCGCTGCGGTGAGTGGAAGGAATTCGGGTGAACTCTGCTCGCTCAGCAGTCCAGGCCCGGGGAGCTGGGCGGGGGCACCGGGCTGTGGAAAATCACATGTGGTTTTCAAGTTGTCGGAAACGAAGAAAATGGTTCTGCCAGTTGTGCGGACGGCTAGACACTGTCTGGGAGACCCCAGGTCCTGTGGCTCTGGGAACCACCCTCCTTGTGGGCCCCAGCAGTCTGACCCCTCTGGTAACATCCAGACTGCAGACAAGAGGGTGTTTCTAGAGGCCTCCCCTGAGGGAGGAGCAGAGAGACAGGACGGGCCCGGGTCCTTCTCCCTTGTTCCCTGGAGGCAGATCCCGGACTCCAGGAGACTGGGAGGGGCCGGGACCTGAGCCTGGGCCTTGCTGTCCAGAGCCCAGGGTTCCCGGGCCTTCCTCACATTCATGCTGCCCAGCTGGGCAATGGAGGAAGGGCCCACTCGGGCGTGTCAGTGTCGTGGCTTCACCTCCCCTGAGGCCCGACCTTCTGTGTCTGAGCTGCTGCCTCAGAGACCCCAGGCACTTTGGGGGGTCTCCTCCGGGCCTCCCAGGCTCTGCTCCTGCTTGCCCCATCGCTGTGTCCTGAGGCTGCCCCAGCTAGAACTCCAGCATGTTGGTCCTGTGGGCGGGTGAGTTTCCCACCTCTGCCCAGGCCGAGGCACCAGGGTGGTTCCTGGTGATGCTTGGGCCTCAGTGGAAGGGGCTGGTGCCACTGTGGCCCCGTGGCCAGAGGCTGTGGAGTCCAGGTGGAAAGAGCCTCAGAAGTCCTCGCCTGGACCTTCCGTGTCACTGACACGCTGTGACCTGGACCCATCACTTCTCCCTGGGCCTCAATTTCATCACTTAGAAATGGGGAAAGACGGTGCACACACTCCCTCAGCATTAATCCCTGCCCAAGCTGCTGGCGGGGCCACGGTCTGAGACACAGTGACTGACGTTCAAAGTCACTGAGGAGGGTAGAGTCTCTTTTGCTGGAGTACCCCCTCCCTTTCTCCCACTTCCCAGGGTGTCAGTGCCCTCCCTCCCCTGTGCCCTCTGTGCCAGGCGGGCCAGTCACTGACTTCCTGTTCCGCTGGCCTGAACATCTTCAGAGGAAGGTTACATCCATGATTGTTGGATCTCTGGGCCACGTTCAGGCTGGTACCTTGTTGAAAGTTCCGTAAAGACCTGCCCAGTGAACCAGCGAGCCACAGCCTGGGACACACACCCATAGAGGCATGCACAAATGCCTAGGGACCCAGAGGCGAGGCGGCTGGTGCTGGGGCAGAGGAGGGCAGGGCAGGGTGTGGATTGGGGACTGGGAGGTGGAGGGCGATGAGATCACGGACTTTCTGGCCACAGAGACATGGGGTGAGGCAGTCTCCTGCTCAAATGGCTGGCAGGTCCTGGCAGGATGGCCTGGGGACATCTTTTTGGATACTCAGGCAGCTGAGATGTGGTGTCCGTGGGTGCAGATTTTCTGCTGAAACCTTTAGAGTAGATGAGTTCCCTGAGAGCCCCAGAGCACGGCTCTTCCCTGTAGAGGCCAGTAGAACGTCTTCAGGGAGGGGCCACCCAGGGCTCAGGGCGACCTCCTCGAGGGGTCCCCACATTCCAGGGCATGGAGAGAGTGCTTAGATGGAGCCACTCCCTGTCTCCACCTCCTGGAGAGGAGTGGTCACCATGTTTAAAGCAGGAACCCTGAGGTCCGGTGAGAGGAAGGAGAATGGCCCCCCCCCGCCCCCCCCCGAAGTCACCAGCAGGGGGTGGGGGGCATCCAGGGATGTGACTGACTCTCATGCCTCCCAAGGCTCAGCCTAGCATTGCCTCGAGGTCTGAACTGTCTGTGCTGCAAAGATAGATACGCTCGCTGCTTGACCAGGACCATCCGAATGGGAGACCCTTCCTATTGGGGTGGAGGGCGGTGGGCGGTCATGGAGACACCCGCCTCTTATAGCCTGAGGGAACCGAGTTAGCCGAGGTCATCATTTCATCATTTGAAGACTGGCTCTGGGATGGCCGGGAGGAAGCAGGAAACCCCCTCTCAGCCCTGCCCCAGGCCCATCCTGGGGTTTCCTTCTCACCACAGGGGGTGGTCTGAAGGCATGAACAAGGCAAGCCCAATCTAAATCAAAGCTTCCATTTCTCATGTGATTCACAGCATCTTCCCTCCCTATCCCGTGGGACTGACCCCGCCATTGTGGAAGAGGGTGGGTTCCATTCCTTCCCATTCCTGCTTACCTCTTCGCTGCCTCCCAATGTGGGTCTCCCCAACCCCACTCTGCTGGAGACAGGGAGGGGCATTACTGAAAGGGGCAAAGTGGCCTTGATGCCCACCATGTGACATCTTTGCCTCCACGTCCCCCGCCCTCCACGGCAGCCCAAAGGCCCTCTGCAATGTCTCTGCTCCTGACCTTGGGGGGGCACCCACCCCCAGCTCTCTCTCCTGGGGCCTCCCACCCTTGCAGGCAGCCCTCCTGGCTTGTTTCTTTCTCGATGGCCTCAGAGGTGTGCTCTTGGCCCTTGAGCCAAACAGGCCCTACCTGCCTGGCTGGGGGGGTGTGGGGGTGTGTGGTGTGAGATGGCAGGCCACGCCCTTCCTCCTTGCCCTGCATCAGTGGGCTCCATGGCCTCACCCTCAGCTCCATGCACCCTCTTCAGCCCTCGTGTCAGGCTCCCTCAAGAACTCTCCTTTCCCACTTGGAAGCAGCGAGGGGAGGCCCACCAGGGTGAGATGTCGCCTTCCCTCTCCCTGTCAAGCCCAGTCTTGCTGCAGCCCCTTAGGAAGACCTTCAGTGGGAGGGGGGGAAATGTCCTGCCTTCTCTCAGGAAGCTGGAGGTGGGAGGCAGGATGGGGGGCCCCAGGGTGTCCAGCAGACCCCAGACTAGCTCACGAGAACCCTTGGACATGGACACAGACCACCACCCTGTGGCAGGGGGCACTGGGCCCTGGAAGGGTCAGCAGCAGCCATAGGAGGCCGCTAGCCTCCCACCCCTCCACCTGCCTCTTCCTGGGCTGGGCTCCTGCCCTTGGGGAGTTTGGTTCAGATGCTGTGCTGCTCAGCAGATGGGCCTCCTGACATGGCCTGTGGTTGCCTCCCGGCCCTGGGTAGAGCCCCAGGCCCAGGTCTTAGGGACTTCCTGGGTGTGGGTCTTAAAGCTAAGTGGGGTCTCAGCCCCACTCACTGAAGGTGGCGTACCGGCCTGGCATGGAGAACAGTCACCCCTTCTCCCCACCTGCCCAGACCCTCCTGGGCCAAAGGCCCCCAATTTCCTGGCCCCCTGGGGGCCCAATGCCCCATGAGGCCTTTGCTCATATTCCTGTTGGTGACTCACTGTGACTGAGGAAAAGATTGTTTCTATTCCTTTTTAATTTTTTTATGGCTTCTATTTTCCCTGGCAGAGGATCTTGGGCCCAAATCCCATCCATGTGGGAGCCAGCTGAACTCGGGAGCCGTTCCCAGGGAAGTGACGTGCCACAGCCGCCCCCAGCCTTGGGCCTCCCTGCTTGATACACTCAACTGGGGGCAACGGAGCAAATTCCAAGACAAAGTTTCGAGAACAATGATTCAGAGGCTCATAGAGGACATTTATGGGTAAGAGCTTGCTTCATCCTACTGGACCAGCCTGGGGACACATGGCAGGGCGAGGATGGTGCAGGGACAAGGAGGTCTGACTGGGGGAGGGGCTCCACAAACCTAGGTCAGTGGACTTGGTCTCTGAGGGGACGTGACAAGAGTGGGGAGCCAGCGGGTTGTGAGCGCTGAAATGGTGCTAGGCGCAGCACGTGCATGGTCCCCTTTCACTGCACCGTGAGGGCAGGGGAGACAGGGGAGCAGGGAGGTTACTTGCTGTGATCAGATGGCCAGGAGGACAGAGCTGGGATGTGACCCTAAGGACCAGCTCTTGACACAGCCCCACTGCCTTTGTAAGTGTGAACAAGGGTGAGCCAGAACAAAGCGGAGGAAGGGCCTTGAAAGGAAGAGGTGGGAGGAGGCAGAGCCCCCTGGGTCCTGCTCCCAGTCAGGGGCTGAGCCAGCAGCTGACCGAGGCTGCGTGCAGGGCCTGGACGCTTCCCAGCCTGCTTTTCCTCTTTCCCTTTGCCTGGAGGTCCAAACTCTGCTTGTCAATCATCCCAGGGGCTCCTGGGTTTTCCCACCTGACTACTTCACTGGGCCAAACCCTCACAGATGACCTTGGGTCTGGGCTGACTGCCGCTAAACTTGCCCCATGGGCTCCTTGTGTGCTTTTTCTGGCTTCCTTATTTCTTCAGGGAGGAATGGTCTGGGAGCTTTGGCCTTAGGTGTGATACCCATTTGGGGTCAGCCAACGTTTGCCCTTCGAGAAGCCTTATGGAAACACCAGGCACACAGGTCATAAATCCCTATGCCAGCGCCCATACAGACATTACTAACAGAGCTGGGATTCTCTGATTACCCAATCTATGTGCCCCCTGGGTCCATATGGTAGCTGGAGCTATTGTAAACAGTTTTTAAAAACTGTGTTCTGACAAGAGGAAGGAGAGAAATGGCTGTTTGTCCATGTTGGGATCTCAGCTGGTGGGAAAGCAGCATATCCCTTGAGGTGAGGCAATGCTCATTGTGGGAAACAGTATAAGAAATTGTAGGGGAGGGGACCTGACCCCAGACATTTGTGCCTCCTGGTTGGGTGGCCAGTGACTGTTTCCAGGGCACGTCCCCCCCCCACAGCTTTGTTGGGTTGAAGGCACTCATCCTCTCTCCCCGGCTGGTCAATGTCCTCAGGGGCTGTGCCTGATCTCCTATGTGGCTGTGGCCTCCACATCTTCCACACGGAGCTGGGTTCCCCGGCCTTGCCCCTGAAATCTTCCCTTGCTCTGACCTGGCTTCACCTGAGGCTGTGCCATCTGCTCGTGAGGCCAGAGAAGTGGGTTGCTGCCTCCTACCTCCTTGTCAGGGTTCTTAATCTGGGATCCAGGCATCCCTCCCTAGGGTGCAGGACTGCAGGGGTGGGCAAGAAGCCCCTGAACTTGGATGGAAATCGCTGTAAGGGCTGAGTTCCTCCACACCCCTGACAGCCCATTCCTATGGATTACACATACAATTTAATAAAATTTGAAAGGAATCTCTCCCCTCCCTGCTCCACCTCTGCCTGCCTCCCAAGTTGCCCTTGGGAGGGGACAGGAGCTTACATGGGGGCTCCTACCCCCAGCAGAGAAGTCATCCTGCCCTGAGGACAGTTTTGCACCTGCTCCTCTCACTAATGAGGGGGTTCCCAAAGTGCGGTCCCTCCTCAGAGTCGGGCTTGTCTGGACCTGGGAGGTTAGCTGGATGTCTGAATGAAGGCTGGTGACAGTTTGCAGAGCTGCCAGGCCAAGGCTCCAGAGAGAGGGTAGGATGGGTTGGCTAGGCACACTCACGACCCTTCTGAGGCCGGAGATGGAGAGGGTCCCCGAGGCCAGAGTCCGCAGCTTAGCTCTCTATTAGGGCTCCCGGTCACCTCCAGTGGGCTTGATGGCATCTCCCCTCCTGGTCCTGGCTGACTTGGGGGCGGTGCCATGGACGAAGCGAGACAGGGGTGTCGGCCCCCTCGGACCCGCACCCTCAGGACCTCCCATTTCCCCGACCCTCCTTCCCCGCAGGCCCTCCTTCCTAGGCGCAGGCCTCCGGCCCGGGACACCGCCCGCAGTTCCCGCTTCGGAAGTGCCCAGCGCGCGGCGCCCGGACTGCTCCGCCCCCCGCAGCCCCTCCGTCCACGCCCGGCTCCTCCTCCTCCTCCTCCTTCCCGGGGGTTGGGGAGCCGGCTCCGGAAGCCCTGGCGCCCCCGCCCCGGCCGCCACTGGAGCTTTGGAGAGGGCGGTCCGCGCGGGAGCGTGCCACGCGGGGCCGGAGCTCCCAGCCGCCGCCAGCGCCTCGGAACCCCCGGACCACCCCTGAGCTCCCACCGACCCCTGAGCCGCTGCCTGGCTCCGAAGCCCCTGCGCCTCGCCCCAGAGCCCCCCGCCTGCCCCTCCCCGGAGCCTCCCGCGCCCCATCCCGGAGCCCCTCGCCCGCCCTCCCAGAGCCCTCCCTCCCCATAGCCCCCCTCCCCGCACCCCTGCCCCCTGGGGCCCCCCACGCCCCTGCCCCCCGGAGCCCCCGCGCCCCTGCCCCCGAGCCGTGCCGTGGCCATGGCGGCTGTGCGCGGGGCGCCCCTGCTCGGCTGCCTCCTGGCGCTGCTGGCGCTGTGCCCCGGGGGGCGCGCGCAGACGGTGCTGACCGACGACGAGATAGAGGAGTTCCTCGAGGGCTTTCTGTCGGAGCTGGATCCCGAGCCCCGCGAGGACGACGTGGAGGCCCCGCCGCCCCCCGAGCCCACCCCGCGCGTCCGCAAAGCCCAGACGGGGGGCAAGCCGGGGGCGCGTCCAGGGGCGGCGAGAGAGGGAGAGGGTAAGAGCCCGGGGCAGGGGTGGCCCCCCGCCGCGTGATGGGGAGCCTCGGGGCGCCCTGCACCTCAGGTGAGAATGGCGGCCTCGGCGGGGTTTGGCCGCTGTCCAGTCTGCCCAGCGTGAGGAATGGCTCGGTAAGGCACCAGAGAGAGCCCAGATGTCTGGCGGGACACTGTGCCAGGCAGAGGTCAGGGCTGGCTTGTAGCTCTTCGGGCGTGGAGGCTCGCCCAGCAGGTCTGCTGCCTGGTGGCTTGAGTCGTCCCAGTCCCTCATTCCCAGCCCCCAGCCCCCTAGAGGGACTAGGCTTGAGTCAGCAGGGGACTTTGCTGCCCCCTCCCCAGGTCTCTGCTGTGAACCACCGCGCTGTCCTAATCGGGCACTCAGCCAGTTTGTGGCACACGCTGACCATGCCCATGCTGCTGCCACGGTCCTAGCCTCAGGCTTTCCCTGGGAGGGGTCCCCAGCACCCTCCAGCCTGGCCTCCTCCAGGACCCCCTGTGGGCAAGACTTTCCCGGAGCAGCCTGGCAGTGGGTAGTCTCAGGTTATTGTGAGGATTGAATGAGGTGATAACATCACCAAAGCATTTAGCCCAGGGCCTCTTACATAAGCACTTGTCAATAAATCTTAGCTGTTTTTTGTGACCTGAGGGTGGCAAGGGTCTTGTTAATCTCTCTCTCCCAGGAGACTCCAAGCCACCATCCATCATTTCTGAGGTCAGCAGCCCCTCCCTCTAGATGTTTCCTGGCTCCTCCCCAGCTCCTGGGAAACAGGTCCTGGGACCCACTAAGACTCCCCCCAACCCAGCTCCCATTCCAGGCTACTGTCCCAACCTCTTGGATGCTGCTGTGGCAGCCCCATTCTCCTGTCTGCATTTTGTAAATTTCCTTGTGTTTCTGCCTTGTGAGCCGCCCCCCCCACCATTAAATTCTCAACAACATTTGCTCAGGGTCCTGGAGGATTCCCACAGGCAGCCCCATGCCCTGCCCCTGCTTCCTCCCCCAGGCTCTGAGATGCTGGAGCAGCCACAGCACCTGCCTGTCCCTCTGTCCTCTGTGTGGCCCCAGGACCCCTACTGCTTATGGCTTCCAACCTGCCCCAGACCCCTTACTTCTGGATAGAGGATTGCCCACGATGCCCCTTTTCTCTGAAGCTTTTCTTGCCCCTGCAGGGAGCTTCTGGGAGGCCCCGTGCCCATGCCCTGTACTTTGTGTGGCAGTTGGCAGGGATGAGACCCCCCCCCCACCCCGCCCCGGCCTTAGACTGGGCGCTCCCCCAGGCCTGGGTGGCTTAGTCACCTCTATGCCCCTCCCATCCCCAGCAGAGAACAGTGCTCCCTGTCTGGCCGAGTGGACGTGTGGGGAAGGAGGGGATTGTCAGGGGCCCCTATTGAGGTTTTGGCAGGTGGGAGCTGAGTTACCCAGGCCAAGATGTGGTGGTGACGGCATAGACTCGCAGACAGAAAGCCTGGGTTCCAATCCCAGCTCTGCCACGATGGCAAGGCACTTAACCTCTCAGTTTCCCGCCTTAGCAAGCGTGGGACTAACAGGAGCCCCTACAGCCCAGGTTGTGGACACCTTGGGGGGCCACATGGGGTGGAGAGTGGGCTCTTTGTTGATTTGAACTAAATCTGCATCTTGGACAGCACCTCCAGAAAAGGTCAAAGACAAAGGAAAGAAAGGGAAGAAGGACAAAGGCCCCAAGGCCACCAAGCAGCCCCTGGAGGGGTCCCCCAGACCACCCAAGAAGCCCAAGGAGAAGCCACCTAAGGCCACCAAGAAGCCCAAGGAGAAGCCACCCAAGGCCACCAAGAAGCCCAAGGAGAAGCCACCTAAGGCCACCAAGAAGCCCAAGGAGAAGCCACCCAAGGCCACTAAGAAGCCCGTGGCTGGGAAGAGGCTGCCCACCCCAACCCCCTCAGAAACCCCGTGGTGGCCACTGCCCCGACCCCCCGGCCCCGGGCCCGAGGAGGAGCTGCCCCAGGAGGGAGGTGTGTGCTGGGCTCTTCCAGGGCTGTGGGGCTCTGACCTGCTTGGCTGCGGGGGTGGGTGGGGGGTGGGGGGCAGGTCCCTGGGCTCCCGCTTTCTGCAGACCCTCAGGGCCCTCTGGACAGGGTGACAGGGTGGACTCGGGGGCCTCGTTGTTGTCATGATCGGCAGTCTGTTGGAGCTCCGGCAGTACCACTGCCTCCCCTCAGTAGGGGAGGGCTTGCTGGCCTTGTGGGTGGGGCTGGCTCTCCACTGTCCTGGGATCTGTCCCCTGGCCCCACCCAAAGGCCCCATCCCCGCCCCCATGTGTCGCTGGGTTCTGAGCCTGCGGGGTGGCCTCCTGCTGGGGCTGCTTTGTGGCTCTCCAGAAAGCCACCCAGCTCTCTGGCCCAGGGAATACCAGCTGGGTGCTGAGGACCAGAGAAGCTCAGGCCTCCTGGGAGCAAGCCGAGGCTTTCGGGGTGTCAGGAAGACCCAGGTTTTGTGTCAGCTCAACATGCAGCCAGTGGTCAGGGCAGCTTCCCATCCATCTGTTTCTGGGGTTTGTGTTGCAGGGGGGGCCCTCCCAAGTCCCTGGCAAGGGCCAGGAGGAGAGACCGATGTGGAGCACCAGCCTGGTGAGTGGGTGCCGTCCACCTGGCCTCGGGGGCCACCCGCCCTGGCTTTCCAGGGTGGGCCTTGGGGGGGTGGTCAGTGAGTGTCCATCAACGAGGCAGCCACGAGCATTTTCCCCCAGAGCTGGAGGAGGAGACCGAGCAGCCCACGCTGGACTACAACGACCAGATAGAGAGGGAGGACTATGAGGACTGTGAGTAGGACCCCCACCGCCCAGATCCCAACCCCTGCCCGGGGGTCCACTGATGGTCCACCCAGAGGCCCCACCCTCCCAGCCCCGCTGCCTTCTGAGGAGGGGCCTTGGCCCGGCTCAGAGCCCACCCTCCCCCTAGTTGAGTACATCCGGCGCCAGAAGCAGCCCAGGCCGCCCCCCAGCAGGAGGAGGCCCGAGAGGCCCTGGCCTGAGCGCCCTGAGGAGAAGCCGGAGCTGCCCAGGCCAGGGGTCAAGGCCCCAGAGGAGGAGGAGGAGAGGATCGGTAGGCTGGGGGCAGACAGGGGAGGGGGCACTGGGCGAGGAGGGCTCTGGCCCACTCTTGCCTCCCACATCCACAGAGCTGCCTCTGAAGCCGCTGCCACCCCCGCCACTTCCTGACTATGGAGATGGCTACGGGGTCCCCGACTATGACGACAGTGAGTGTCGATTACACCCCAGGATCCGAGGCCAGGCCGACCACCTTGGAACTCCAGCTTGGTGGCCGTTACCTCACCGCCCCTCCTGCCCCCACTCCCCTCCTGGTTCCTGGCTCCTGACTTGCTCTTCCCTCCAGACTTTTCTTCCCGAGTCCCAGTGAGCTCCTCTCTGTCCCTCCTGCCCTCCAGTCCTACTCACCCCTCTTTCGCCCCACAGGACTCCCACCCCTTCAAGGCAACCGCCTTCCTCTCCTTCCTGCTCCTTGGCCCTGTGCCTTCAATTCGCCCTTCCTGGGCCTTGGGCCTTTTCCCTGCCCCCAGGCCCCCCGCCATCTCCTCTAACCCTGGGCCTAGCTCAGCCCTTCAGACCACCCTTTTCCTGGACACAGGTGCCAGTTGTCGCTTGAGGCGTGTGCCCACATCCCACTCCCTGCCCAGCCTCATCCTGAACCTTTCCCCAGGCCAAGCCCCCCTGCTGGGCCAGGCTGGTGACTTTTCCAGGGTTTTGTTCACTCCACTTGTGCCCAGGCAGCCTCCTCTTCCAGGAGGACCCTCCCTCCTTCTCTCAGCCTTTCTGGATTCTTCAAGCCTCACCTCGATCCTACTTCCTCGTCGCGTGCCCCCTCCTGCCCAGTCCTGCCCGCTGGGATCCTGTGAACCCAGGACCTCTGGCTCACGGTGTGGGGCCCTGGGAGCAGCTCTGGGCCTTCTCAGTAGGGTTCTCCCTCCCTGCAGTGGACTATTACTTCCGGCCTCCGAGGCCCCAGAAGCCCTACACAGAGCTGGAGACAGATGAAGAGAAGGAGGGGCTGAGTGAGTGAAACCAAGCTGTTCCCACCCCACCTGCCCCCAGTGCAGGCCTGACCCCCATCCCACCTGCCCCCAGTGCAGGCCTGACCCTCACTCTGCCCCCCCTCAGCCTAACCCCCACCCCCAAATGTCCCCCGAAGCCCAGGGCTAAGCTGACAGGCCCCTTCCACCTTCCTCTCTTCAGAGAAACCCAAAAAGGAGGGCGGCAGCCCCAAGGAGGAGGAGACAGATGACAAATGGACTGTGGAGAAGGGCAAGGACCCCAAAGGTACATGTCTGGGGGCTGAGGGCAGGGCCCACAGAGCCTGGGTCCCTGTGGGACAGCGGCTGCACTTGTGGATGCTCCGGGACCCTCGGCGCCACATCCTCCCTTTGTTGTCCCCCAGGGCCCCGGAAGGGTGAGGAGTTGGAGGAGGAGTGGGCTCCAACAGAGAAAGTCAGTGAGTGAGGGGCCCTGGGGGTGTGGGGATGTCGGGGGCAAGGGGGGGCTGGGGGACCGTGGGGAGCGGGTATGGGGGCTGGGGGGTGTGTGTGGGGCTGCGGGTGGGTATGGGGACTGGGGGCATGTTTGGGGGCTGGCGGGGTGTATGGGGGCTGGGGCTGTGTATCGGGGGGCCTGGCAGTGTATGTGGGGGAGGGGGCTAGAGGTTATGTGGGGGTATGTGAGGGCAGGGGGGCCATGTGGCCACAGCAGGGTAAGGGTGCTGAGACAAGTGACCCATCCAAGGCCACACATGGGTCCCAAACTGGTATTTCCTGATGGTGCTCTAGGGCTCCAGAACCCTTTCCTGCTCTTAAATTCTTGGGGCCCAGAAGGGAGGGGTCCTGGAGCATATCTGCCCTGGGCCTGACCCAGGAACAGAGCTGGTGGCACAAGGCAGGTGTGCAGCTGGGCCCAATACAGAGGATGCCTGTGACTGGCTGGCCCTGGGGTGGCTGTGCCTGTGATGTCATGTAAGCCCCATGACCCCTTAGAGCCTGGCATCATCAGCCCATTCTCCAGATGGGGAAGCTGAGGCACAGGGAAGGGAAGCAGAGGCTGGGGCGGAGGGGAGTGGGCTCTGGGCCCCTTGGTTCTGGGTTTTGTGGAAGGAGGGATGGAGCCAGTGGGCCACCAGCCTGGGGTGCCGTGTCCCTAGAGTGCCCCCCCATCGGGATGGAGTCGCACCATATCGAGGACAACCAGATCCGGGCCTCATCCATGCTGCGCCACGGCCTGGGGGCACAGCGTGGCCGGCTCAACATCCAGGTAGGTGTCGGGGACGGGCCCACCTACCAGCTGGGCAGAGAGCTCCTCCACCTTCTCAGCCTCTCCACCACCCGTGACAGGCTGGTGCCACTGAGGACGACTACTATGATGGGGCATGGTGTGCCGAGGACGACGCTCAGACCCAGTGGATTGAGGTGGACACCAGAAGGACCACTAAGTTCACGGGTGTCATCACCCAGGGCCGTGACTCCAGCATCCAGTATGTCAACCAGGCTCACAGGCACTTGGTGGGGGACGGGTGGCTCCAGGCACAGCTGGGTCCCATTAGAGACATTCCCCTGGGCCCTCCAGGGCCCTTTTCCCTGCTCCTGGGCCATGGCTAGTCAGCTCTCCATGTCCAGTTGAGCAAACCACTCCTCCACAGCCGCACAGCAAGCATAGGAACTGCTCCTGACGCCCAGGCCCAGACCACACACCCCTGCTAGCTGAGTTCTTGGGCCCAGAAGAGGGAGCTCAGGCTGCTGGAGGCCTGGGAGTGAGGCAGGGAAATCAGCCTTGCCCTGACTGCTGTCCCCTCCCCAGTGACGATTTTGTGACCTCCTTCTTCGTGGGCTTCAGCAATGATAGCCAGACATGGGTGATGTACACCAATGGCTACGAGGAAATGGTAGGCACCCAAGCCCTCAGCTCTGCTCCCATTGTCTGGGCTGCGGGTGGACTCTCGGCCAGGGTGGGTTGCTGCTGAGGCCCGCCTCTCCCCAGACCTTCCACGGCAATGTGGACAAGGACACACCTGTGCTGAGTGAGCTCCCAGAGCCAGTGGTGGCCCGCTTCATCCGCATCTACCCACTCACCTGGAACGGCAGCCTGTGCATGCGCCTGGAGGTGCTGGGGTGCCCCGTGTCCCGTGAGTGCAGGGGGCTGGAGGGGCTCGCAGGGGCGGCTGGGGCAACCTGGGTGGGCTGGCAGGTGGCCGGCTCAGGGCCCTGCCTGCCCATCCTCTGCAGCCGTTCACAGCTACTACACACAGAATGAGGTAGTGACCACTGACAATCTGGATTTCCGGCACCACAGCTACAAGGACATGCGCCAGGTGGGGTCCTGCCCTGGGGCCAGGGGTTGTGTCCAGGGACTGGGGGGGTCATGTCCGGGTGCTGGGGATCCTGTCCAGAGGCGGGGCTCAAGGGTAACGGGAGCCATATGCAGTGCTCCGTGAGCTCTGCTCCCATCCCAGGCAAGCTGAGAGGCCAGCCTTCTCCTCAAGGAGGAGGAACTCCCAAGGCCCCTCCCTCCAGCACTAGGACCTGAGAGGGGCTGGCGTCACTGGCAGGGGCTGCTCCTACCAGAGAACCTCCCCACAGAGCAGACCCAGGGCATGGGAGAGGCCGTGGTCACGGGGTAGGCTGGCACTTGCTACATCCCGGGCTATATAACTCGTGTACCCTCTGGTGCCCAGCTGATGAAGGTGGTGAACGAAGAGTGCCCCACCATCACCCGCACATACAGCCTGGGAAAGAGCTCACGTGGGCTCAAGATCTATGCCATGGAGATCTCAGACAACCCTGGAGACCATGAGCTGGGTGAGGGCCCCCACAACCCCTGGAGGCCTGGCCCTCCTCCCACGGATTAGAGACAAGGCCCTGGCACCGCAGCTGGGCCTGTGCCATTGATGTTCCCAGCTCACCACCTTCTGCCTGTCCTTGGACCCCCTCTAGGGGACCCAGTCTGCCTTGCTGGGCCCTACGAGCCTCAGCTGCTTCCCAGCTCCCTGGGTGTAAGGCCAGTTTGGGTCCTTCCACATCTCTCTAGGGCTTTGGGAGGCTGGGTAGTTGCTGAGGCTCCCGCCCTTGCAGGGGAGCCCGAGTTTCGCTACACAGCTGGGATCCATGGCAATGAGGTGCTGGGCCGTGAGCTGCTGCTGCTGCTCATGCAGTACCTGTGCCGTGAATACCGCGACGGGAACCCCCGTGTGCGCAGCCTGGTGCAGGACACGCGCATCCACCTGGTGCCCTCACTGAACCCTGATGGCTACGAAGTGGCAGCGCAGATGGTGAGTTGGGGGGTGTTGGGGCCGGGGCAGGGGTCAGGCTGGAGGGGGTGGGCCAGGGGAACCGCAGCAGCAGGGGGCAGGGCTGGGGAGCGGGCCACTGATGCTGACCCTGCTGCCGGCTCCCCCAGGGCTCAGAGTTTGGGAACTGGGCGCTGGGGCTGTGGACCGAGGAGGGCTTTGACATCTATGAAGACTTCCCGGATCTCAACTCTGTGCTCTGGGGAGCTGAGGAGAGGAAATGGGTCCCCTACCGGGTTCCTAACAATAACCTGCCCATCCCTGAACGCTACCTCTCCCCAGATGCCACGGTGAGCCCACAGCCTGGCTAACAGGGCCTGGGGGTGGACTGGGGGTGCCTGAGCCTGGGCGCTGAGACTGAGGGGCTTGGAGAGACAGAGGGGGTGTGAGTACTATGTTGGGGTCTGCGTGGAGGGTGTTGGAGGTTGCAGCATAGACCTCAGCACTGGCCACCCCCAGGTATCCACGGAGGTCCGGGCCATCATTGCCTGGATGGAGAAGAACCCCTTTGTGTTGGGGGCAAACCTGAATGGCGGTGAGCGGCTGGTGTCCTACCCCTACGACATGGCCCGCACGCCCAGCCAGGAGCAGCTGCTGGCTGCGGCCATGGCAGCCGCCCGGGGAGAGGACGAGGACGAGGCATCTGAGGTCCAGGAGACCCCAGACCACGCCATCTTCCGCTGGCTGGCCATCTCCTTTGCCTCCGCTCACCTCACCATGACTGAGCCCTACCGGGGAGGGTGCCAAGCACAGGACTACACCAGCGGCATGGGCATCGTCAACGGGGCCAAGTGGAATCCCCGATCTGGGAGTGAGTCAGCCTGGGAGGGGCCATGGTGGGGTGTCTGGTGTGGGGCAGGGGTGACCGGGTTCTGTGTCTGCCCTGCCCAGCTATCAATGACTTCAGTTACCTGCACACCAATTGCCTGGAGCTCTCCATCTACCTGGGCTGTGACAAGTTCCCTCACGAGAGTGAGCTGCCTCGAGAGTGGGAGAACAACAAGGAAGCTCTGCTCACCTTCATGGAGCAGGTGGGGGGCAGCTTGGGGGGCTGCATCCGGGAGAGGTTGATGAAGGGTCGGGACGGGGAGCAGGGGAGCAACAGGCCGTGAGGGGTCTCCATGTGGACACCAGCCCTTGCTTCCTTCCTGCAGGTTCACCGTGGCATCAAGGGGGTTGTGACAGATGAGCAGGGCATCCCTATTGCCAATGCCACCATCTCCGTGAGTGGCATTAACCACGGTGTGAAGACAGGTACCTGTGTGCACCTTCCTGAGGTGGGGGGCCAAATCTGGGTATGGTCTTGGCAAGGCAGGTCAGGCCTGCCCAGCAGGTCCCTGCTCTCTGGGACCCCATCAGGGAAGGTGTACCCTGGCCAGAGGGAGGGCTGAGGGGGCTGGGGGATCTCAGAGAAGAAGGTTGGGGGATCTGACGGAGGAGGGTTGAGTAATCTGAGAGGAAGGCTGGGTAATCTGAGAGAGGAGGGCTGGGCGATCTCAGAAAGGAGGGCTGGGGCCTGGGAGGGGGGACTCTTGAGCAGCCGAATCTGTCCTCCCTCTGCAGCAAGTGGTGGTGATTACTGGCGCATCCTGAACCCGGGTGAGTACCGCGTGACAGCTCACGCAGAGGGCTACACCCCCAGCGCCAAGACCTGCAACGTGGATTATGACATCGGGGCCACCCAGTGCAACTTCATCCTGGCGCGCTCTAACTGGAAGCGCATCCGGGAGATCTTGGCCATGAATGGGAACCGGCCTATCCCACACATTGACCCATCACGCCCCATGACCCCCCAGCAGCGACGCATGCAGCGCCGCCGGCTGCAGCACCGGCTGCGAATGCGTGAACAGATGCGGCTCCGTCGCCTCAATGCCACTGCAAGCCCAGCCACGTCCCCCACATCGCCCCCTACATCGCCCCCCACCACCCCCACACTGCTCCCCACCCCTACCCTCGCCCCCTCACCCGCCCCAAGCTCCACCCTGGGGCCCTGGCACTTTATACCCGAGACCATGGCCAACTGGGAGGAGTCAGAGACTGAGACCTACACGGAGGTGGTGACGGAGTTTGGGACAGAGCTGGGGCCTGAGGAGGAGGAGGAGGAGGAGATGGTCACGGGCCCGGAGTTCCCCTTCACCACAGCCGAGACCTACACAGTGAACTTCGGGGACTTCTGAGAACAGGTCTCCCAACGCTGAGCAGGCACCAGTTGTCATGTCACCTCGGCCAGCTCAGCAGCCATCAGCACACGGAAGGCCCCCTGGTGTGGGCCGGGCCAGAAGGGGGCATGAATGTGACCAAGCCCTCTGAGCCTGGGTCTGCGTCAGGCTTCTGCTCCGCCTGCTGGCCCCGTAGAGGACAGGCTGCTGCAGGGCTGGGGTAGGGGCAGGCCGAGCGAGCCCAAGAGGCAGACTTCTCGACACTTGCCCAGGCCACACCAATAAACCAAGCTCACGGCAGATGTGTGGCTGACCGCTCGCCCTTCTGACCAGCTCAGGGAAAGGGGAGGAGGAAGGAGCCTTACATGCACTGTGGGCTCTCTCACAGGAGGGCCCTGGCCCAGCACCAGGTCGCCCAGAAGCTCAACACTGGTAAATGGTCGGGCTTTATTTACAAAGCAAAAGCTGCTACAGTGCTGATGTTGCAGGGAATGAATGGCCGAGGGCCTCTCTGGACAGGGCTCCTGTGTGAGTCAGGGGCCCAGACCCAGGCCTCCCAGGTCCTCGTCCTCTGCCCCGAAGCCTGAGAAGCTGATGGGCTGGCAGGCCAGGCTGCGCAGGTTTACGAGGCAGGCAGTCTGTGTGGTGCTGAAGTCTGGGACGGCCACCAGCAGCACCGTCTGGTCCTCGGGGCCTGCAAAGAAGCCATGTGGGAACCCACCCTAGGTCCTGGGTGAGCCCTTCTCGAAGGGAAGTCACCAGAAGTAAACAGAAGTCCCCCATCAGCACTATGGGAGTGCTGACCAGAGGAGCTCCTTTGGACTGGAAATAAGAAGGGCTAAGGAGATCACAAAGGTCAAAGGCTAAAGCCACACTGACCAGAGGTGAGCTCTGGCACCAATAGGTGTGGACAATTTCAGTCAGCCGGCCACCAGGAAGAGCCTGGGCCGTCCACCCCCAGGGCCGGGGGAACTGGAGTGTAGTTTTTCTTCTCTGTGAGCTTTATCCCCAGTTGAGGGAGTGCCTTGTGACAGCCCAGGCCTTGGCCCCCAGAAGGCAAAACTTACCTCGGATGATTTTGGAGCCAAAGCTGGGCGTGTTGCCACAGAAGTAGACGTGAGGGCACTCGGGAAAGACAAACGGGTCAGTCTTGTAGAAAGGGTAGCAGCCTGGAGAAGACAGGCCTCAGCTGAGAGCAGGCTTCTCACCTCACACTACGGACACAGCGGGGCTGTCCTGTAGAGGACGGGGAGTGCCACCCCTGCTCGCTTGCTCTGTCTCTGTCTCTCTTAATGCTGGTAGCAGCCTCGCCAAATGTGACAACAAAAACGCCTCTGGACATTGCCACGTGATCCCAGGGGCAGGTTAGTGTACCCTGCTGCCTTCGCCCTTCTGGGTGGCCACTGGGGCAGGGCGCAGTGCTCTCACCAGCCCAGACTCCCAAAATGCTCCCATGGCCTTCAGCTCTGAGCAGGGCCATGGCCACAGACAATACAGAGGTAAGGTCCCAAAGCAGCTTCCAGAACAGTGTCAAGCTTTCAGGCTCTTCCTCAGACAGGTCACAGCAAAGCTGCTGAGTGCACATCCATGCTGGGAACCCTCAGCACCAAGGGACCGTCAGGCCTTCCCTGGTCCTTCGGTTCCACCCCATGTGGCTGAGTCCCATTACCTAGGGTGTCAGGGGCTGTGGGGCTGATGTGACGGACTCGCAGGGTCCACTCCAGGATCTCCAAGTGATCCTCCATGCCGCTGTACCGGAAAATGTCACTCACGTTCTGTCCTGATGTCCCCAGGAATCTGCAAGGCGAGGCGAGGCTGATCCCCACCCTGGGAGCTGCCATCTGTACCCCTCCCACGGCGGCCGGCCCAGAGCCCACCTGATGCTCTCATGGGGTGTGTCCCAAGTTAACCTTGACAAAGAGCCCAGTTCTACATGGGCCCTTTGCAGCCCTGAACCCAACCTTCCCCTCCTGGTGCCACTGAGGCAAAAGGCTGGAGTATGGCTGTGCTGGCTACCTGACTCCATCGATGGTGGCCTGGTAGGGGTTGGTGACCAGCTGGAGCGTGGAGTAGGCAGTGGCCAGTGGGAACATGCAGGGGTGCAGAGGCTGCTGGGGGAGCGTGTAGTTGGTTGGGTCAAATTCACCTGGCATCACGTCCACGGGCACCGAGGCCTGGAGGGCACAGGGGCAGGGGAGCTTGCAGGGCCCAGCATCCTCCACATGCAGCCCTGCCGGAGCCCCCTCCACCTCCCCTTCCCTGGTCCGCCTTCCAGTGCCTCAAAGACTCCACTCCCAGTCACCGGCCAGCCCCCAGCTCACTCACACTCAGCTGCAGGAGGATCTCGTCCAGCATCTTGACGGCCTCCACACTGGCTGCCTGGGTTTTCTTCGTTAGGTACTTGGCCTGGGGGTGGAAGCCCACAGGCTATCAGGCCTCGAGTGAGGCTGACATCAAAGGGGTACCCAGAGCCTGCCTGGAGGGCTGAGAGCAGAGCGAAGCCCCACGCACAGGGGGCAGTAAGAGGTCTGTGCCACAGGCCGCCCAGTACCCTCAGAAAGCAGGGCGTGGAATGAGGCTGGGCCTCCAACACAGGCGGTCCTAGTGTCACTGCTGGATGCTTCCCACTAGACCTGCAAGACCCCGTGCCCCAACTCTCCTTGGGGAAGAAAGGGCTTGATGCACACAGGTGGGCACCATACCTTGTTGATGGAATCTCTGCTCTGGGTGTTGTGGCTGAGGAGGTTCCCAGCGAGGATGACCCGGGAGACGTGGGCGGCGCTGCACTGCTCTCCTTCGTCCCCGAGCTGCCCCGTCACCACGTCCACCAGCAGCTGGGTGCCCAGCAGGCTCTCGCCCCCACCTCCACCCAGGCCCAGACCGGACACCAGCAGCACAAACCTGTGGGAGAAGGCAGTGTCCTCCTGGGTACCAAGAAAGCAGGTGGCCCCCGAGGCAGGCTGTGTGGAGCCAACAGCGGAGCTCCGTTGCCGTCATGGGTGGGCAGGGAAGATGGAGCCTGACAACTGTGATTCCCCTGGACCAGCGACCAGGGCCCCTGAGCGCCTGCTCCTCACCTGTCTGTGTCAAGGAGGGGTGCGGGCTTCTGAGGAGCAAGCTCTGCAAAGCAATGGTCCTCCACCTGGAACTTCCCATCGTCTCTCACAGAGCCGAGCACAGCCAGGACCGTCCCTGGGGAGCAGCAGTGTCATGCCCTGGAAAGGGGAGCCTGAGGGGCTGCCACTTCTTTCCAGTCACCTAAACAGCAAAACCAGCCGGTTCTCGTATGCCGTGCTGGCAAATTCTCACTTAAGACTCAGGACGGAGTGTCTGCTTCTTGGGGTCACTGTCTTCAAGTGGAGGTGGGAGGAACTGACCCCCTGCATGGATCTCACCCACTACCTGAACCCAAACTCACTGCTCCAGGAATGCAGGGGTGCACCAGCACCCAGCTGCACAGGCCACTCCCTCCCCACTCCCCACCTGTGACCAGCTTTGACACGTCGATGGTGCCTTCCAGTTTGATACGCTGCAATTCATCTTCCAAGATCAGCTCATCATCTGGGTGGATGTATTTGCTCCGAGGCGGCTGAGGAAGCAGGTTGTGCTGGAATTCGGAGATGGGAGGTAGTCTTGGGGCCAGAGCCCACCAAGGCTTCCGGGCAACATCAGTGAGATGACAGTGTAGCCCCCGACCCCCACTGGCAGACAGCCCAGTCCCGAATCCCTGGGGCCAAGGCAAGTGGCCCCATTGGTATCCCCAGGGAAGTGTTCCAGGGGAGGCCCACATGAGCCGGCCGGCCTCACCTCCTCGCTGACCTCCCGCAGGATGGAGGGCTGGAGCGGCATAGCCTTGAAGAGGGTCCCCACCACACAGCACTTCTCCCCAGGCTGCAGTTCACACAGCTTCTTTATTTGGACTCCACTGCCTGGGGCACGAGGGGCATGAGCTCAGAAGCCAGGTGGCCCTCCCACCACCCCCACGGGGCACTGTAACAGGCCTCACTGAGCACTGCAGCCCAGGACCCCACCCTGTGCCAGGAGGGAGAGAACATCAAGTGCAAGGACTCCCTGGGCCTAAGGATCACTTGGCCCCGGGAGGACAGAGGGACTCTGGACATGGCTGGGCCCTGGATGCCAAGTGTCCTAATAAGAGAAGCAGACACGCAAAGTGAAGACGGGGCAGAGACGAGTGACGTGGCCACAAGCCCAGGAAGGAAGAGGCAAGGAAGGATCCCCTGTCAGCCTCCGGAGGGAGACTGGGCCTGCTGACACCCAGATTTCGCACTTCTGGCCTCCAGAACTGGGAGAATAAATTTGTGTTGTTTTAAGCCACCTGGTTTGTGGCTTTACTGTTTGCTACAGCAGCTACAGGAAACGAACACAAAGTTAGTATCTCACGTATACCTAAATTATAACACTGATTCTTAGAAATTATGAGGCATTCCAAGTCTCAACACAGCCCTGGCCTAAAAATATTACAACTTCCTTTAAGAGTCTGGATTCTTCCACTACTCAGCCATAAAAAAAGACGAAATTGGCCCATTCACAACAATGTGGATGGACCTCGAGGGCATTATGTTAAGCGAAATAAGTCAGTCAGAGAAAGACGAACTCTATATGACTCCACTCATAGGTGGAAATTAGTATATTGAGAAGGAGATCTGATCGGTGGTTACCAGGGAAAAGGGGGGGTGGGGGGAGGGTACGGAGGGGGAAGTAGTGTACCCACAACATGACTAACAAAAATGTACAACTGAAATTTCACAAGCTTGTAATCCATCATAACATTAATAAAAAAAAAAAAAAAAAAAAAAAAGAGTCTGGATTCTTCCACTGGCCCCACAAATGCCTCATTCTCTAAAAACAGAGATACCCCAAATTCACACTACATATCCCCATCCATCCCGTCCTGTGCCCTGTGGAGGCAGGCAGCCTTGTTTACCAGAGCGCCTGGGTCCTGAAGAACAACACGTGGGAAGCATTGGGGGACACACAGAAAGACAGGCATGGAAGATACTACCCACAGGGTCACTTGGGCAGAGGAGGCAGGAGCACAAGTCCCAGCTGCCCATGGATTTGTTAGTACAGACCCCAAGCCCGGAGGAAAACGCTGTCAGGTGGTAATGGGATAACGCGGATGCGGGACCAGCCCCTTCCTTAGCTCAGCTGACTCCAGCACAGGCCCCTCCTGCCCTGAAATAACCAAGAACATTCCGCAGATATACACCCTGGGGAGTGGAGGGGAGTAATTCAAAATAAGGTAAGGCGAGCACCAGCATGGGACAGAAATGCCAAATGCCAACAGAAACAATAGATCCCAAAGCGCCGGCGTCTGCCGAGCCTCACACAGCCCAGGTGGCCGTGCCAAGCGCTGGGCACGGAACTCTTCCACCCATAGCAACACGCCACAGTAGGTATTACTGCCCCACCATATGGTTGAGGAAACTGAGGCACAGAGATTAAGTAACACATCCAAGGTTCACAGTTGGGGTCCAATGTGTGCGCCTTAGCACCAGGCAGAACCACATATCCCTGTGCTGACGGCAGGACATCCGTCTGTCAGGGAGGCATGTGGGCAGCAGTCCAGGCCCCAGCACCGAGAGCGAACACAAAGGCCCATCCTCACCCTCACTGAGCTCACAGTCCAGAGGGAGAGAGAGAACCGCACTCAACGACGGATTAGCCACTGTGACAAATGCCATGAACTAACGAGGCTGAGGCAGAAGATAGGGAGAAGGCCCCACTGGCTGAGGTAGCTTCTCGAAGCACAGGACGTCTAAGTTGAGGTCATGAGGGAAGACTGGGAAAAGAGCATGCCAGGCAAAGGGAAAGCCAACAGCAAGAAAGGGCATGGCATGTTCAGGAAAGTCTTGAGGGGAGAGAGGCCAATTCCGAGATGGGCTGAGCTCTGGTGAGGAGAGCCTGCCACACAGAAAAGGACACGGAGGTGTTCTGGGCAAGGCCAGCATCAACCACAAGTAAACGATGCTGCCTGCCATCCACTGCCCAGTCAGGGCCCCATTCATCGTGGGCTGCTGTCTGAATTCCTGAGCCCAGTGTGTGAGCAGAATAAAATGGCTGTTTTGGGTCACTGGGGAGCTTTGTGAGCGGCGCCAGTCACTGGAAGAGAAATCTGGTATGAGATAGGGTGCTGCTGTAAAGAATTTAAAAGGTGGCATTGACACTGGGCCCAAGGAGAGTGTCCCTGTAGGCTTTGAGGAAAGTGAGGAAAGGCCAGTGGGAGCCAGAGGAAGGAGACCCTTGTTATGTGGTGGAGGAGAGGCTAGGAGATCCGGGCTGTGACCTCCTGGCTACCTATAATAAAACCAGAGGCCACCCAGTGGCTTGGTGGGATGGGAAGGGCCCGAGTGTCAGTACTTCCCAAGTGATTCCAACCAGGAAGTGGTGCAACCAAGGCTGAGACCACGAGCCTGGTGCTGGGGGGCAATAAAAATGAATAAGACATGGTTTCACCTACAAAATTTCAGTTTAGAAACATAGAGATGAAATGAAAACTACATGGAAAGCCACTCTTATAAAGAGTAAGAATGGCTAACGGAGCATCACCCAGAAGTTGAAGGTGGGGTTCACCTGCTTCACCGCCAAGAATAACTTAACTGCAAGAGAGATCGCCAAGGACGAAACGGGGAAAAAAGAAAAAGGTGTGCATTGCCCAGGCCACTTGATTATGAAAGACAAAGGAGCCCAAGGGACAGGAGGTTCATGCCCAGCAGCCATGGAAGCACTTCCCCAAACTCGTGACTTACCCCAGCGCTGTTGGGCCCGGCTCACCAGGAAGGGCCGCATTTGGATGAGGCGGGTGGCATAAATGTGGGCATACTGCCGGCCAAAGCTGCGCTCCCCCAGCCGGAACGGCTGCGAGGAGTTGGTGTAAGTCGCCACAGGCACCCGGGCAAAGGTGGCATTGTTGGCTGTTGGTGGGGACAGAAGAGTGTGGGCCCTCTGGGCAGCCTGCTCAGAAAACATGGCTGTGCTCGACGTGTCCAGACAGCTGTGCCCAGGCCAAGGAGGAGGTGATCACTGTGAGAACACAAACGCATTCCTGCAACCCCTGCCCACCCCCATGGCAGCAGCTTTCCCAGTGTATCTCCACTGCGCCCACAAGGCACGGGCGAGGAGGGGAGGAGAGGAGGAGAGGAGGAGGGGAGGAGGGGAGGAGGGGAGGAGGGGAGGAGGGGAGGAGGGGAGGAGGGGAGGAGGGGAGGAGGGGAGGAGGGGAGGAGGGGAGGAGGGGAGGAGGGGAAGAGCTGCAGCCTGCACCAGACAGGAGTCCGAACAGCAGCTGGAAATTGATGGCGCTGGACACCAGCGGCTCGTCCTGTAACCTCATCCAAAAAGGGAGACAAAGACGGCCAGCAGACATCTCTTCCACCTGAAGCTCTCTAAACACATTTCAGGTGTCCACTCCCTGCTCCACACCTCCACCTGGGGAACTACCAGGGTCTCAAATCCTACATGCCTCAAATGGAATTCCTCACCTGCCCCCTTCCAGCTCACCAGCAACTGCACCATCTCAGGGCATGAGGCCAGCCTTATTATTACATAAGCCTATAAAATAAGCCTATTATTAAGTAATAAAAATAAACACAACATAAATCAGTCACTCCTCTGCTCAAAACTCTCCAAAGGTTCCCTATTTCACTGAATAAAGCCCCAAGTCCCTAGATCGGCCTAGGAGATCTGCCCTGCCAGTCCTGTCCTCATGTCCCCCCACCAGGAGGCCCGCTCTTTTCCCACATCCTACCCCCACGCGCGGCTCCGTGGCTCCTCACTCAAACCCACCTTCTCCAACTCCCACCCTCTCCGCACTTCTGCTTCTCCAGTGTTTATCGTTTCCCACGTATTTACCTTCTAACCACTGACACATTTTAAGTTTATTGTCTGCCTCCTTTGACATGAACATAAGCTCCAGGAGAGCAGAGGTACCAGCACCTGACCCCACTTTCCAGCAGCAGCCACGAGCCCCACTGAGATGTGCTGCAGGTGGGTTTCCAAGAACCGCGCAGGGAGCAGATGCGCGATGGGATGATGAGTCTGCACGTCATGAGTTAAACAAGATGCAGCACTAAACTCATCTTCGCCTCTTTCAGTTGCCCTTTTAGTGGAGCCATTAGGTGGCTTGTAGCCTATCTCCATTGGACAGCTCTGGGCTGGGCCGGAAACTGAATTAACTTTCGGCCCAAACGTGCAGAGCGACGGCGCCACGCCGGCCGCAGTCCCAGAAGAAGCCCCCGGCCGGGACCAGCGCTCTGGGGTCGGCTCAGGGGTGACAATAGAGACCCTGCGCCCACACACACCGCTCACGCCACACAGGAGGCCCAGAGCGCAGACCCCGCCACCCCACGCGGCCCGGGCGAGTCGGGATCCCACTCACCTCGCCGCGCGCCGCGGCCCGCCCACCCCGGCGCGCCGCATCCCGCCAATCCGCGCGCCACACCACGCCCATTGCCGAATCTCACCAATCGCCGCGCGCCCTGCCCCGTCCATCACAGCACGGCCCTCCCACTGCCGCGCGTCGCATCCCGCCAACCCGCCCGCCCCGCCCCGCCCTTCACAGAATCTAACCAATAGCCGCGCGCTATGCTCCATCCCATCGCCGCGAGGCCCGCCCACCAACGCGGGCCGCAGCCCGCCAATCTGTGGGCCCCGCCCGTCAATTGCGGCATTCAGCCAATCCGCGCGCGCTGCGCGTGCGCCGAGTCACGCCCCCGGTTTCCGGGACAACAAGGGACGGGGCTAGCGCCCCGGAACCGCTACGCTTGAGTTCGCCGCGTCGCGGGTACCGGGCGCCAGGGGAGGCGAGGCCCAACGGTCGTCATGCCTTCCCGATAGTTGATGCCGCTAGTGCTACCCCAGGACCGGGGTGGGCGCCCGACTGCGGTGTACGCCAGTGCTGGCAGCAGGGTGGGAGGATTGAGGCCGGAGCGCCGAGGGCACGGCCCGGGACTGGGATCCAGGCCGGCAGAGGAGGGTTTAGGGTTAGGCTTAGGTTTAGATTTAGGGTTAGGGAAGCAGATACGCTGCCTAAGGCCCTCCCCCAGGGCCACAGCCCTGCGCAGGCTCCACCCAACATTCCAGTCTTTAGTCCTGACTGCCCGTCGTCATCTACACTCCTTCCTGTCCACGGAGTTGTTTTCCGTGCTGTCCCTCACTTCGGGGTGCTCTTTTCCACATCTCCACTAGTCCATGGAATTTCTAAGCGAGCCCGAGTGGCCCTTCCCCGTGAAGCTTTCCTCGCCACTCCCACTAGCACGGAGATTCTGTCTCGGGCACTCTTGAGCACATGCTGTTCTCACTGTGCGTCGTTTGTCAAGTCCCGGTCTTATCCCCACAACAAAATGAGTAATAATAATAGATAACACATAAAAGCGCTTACTGTGGATCTGCCACTGTTCTCAGTTCTTGACACGTTAATTCATCTAATCCTCAAGTAACCCTTTGAAGATGAGGAAACTGAGGCACAGAGAGGTCACACAGCTAGTGAGTAACAGCTGGGATTCACATCAAGGCAGCCTGACTCCTAGCTGTAACCTTATACCTGTGCAGGGCTTCCGCTTGTACAGGTACCGCCCCCAAGGTCAGCTGAATTACCAGCTAATTACCCATTACCTCTCCACTCCCACCCCTGCCATTTGATAAGGAGTTTGTCAAACATCTGTGCAATTCAGAGTGAACTGGATAAGCCAGCCCTTGGAGGATGTGTGGGACCCTAGTCTAGTTCACTTATCACAGTGCCTGGCACATGGAGACTCCCAGTTCAGCCTATATTTGTTGAATGAATGGATGAGAAGGGTTTTTTTTTGCCAGGCAACGTGCTAAATGTCTTAAGAGCATTATCTCATTGAATCTTACTATACCCTTATGAGGCAGGTACTATTATCATCTCCATTTTACGGAAAGGTTCGTCGTTGCACAGGGTCACACAGCCAGGAAGCCAGGGGCCAGCATTTGAACCTACCTGCCTGATTCTCCAGCGGAGTGCTCAGACGTACAGCTGTGTAGCCTCTTCATTGCCGCTGGCAGGCCTGTATCAGGCACACAGATGGGGCAGCTGAGGGGTCTGGGATGGACCTCTAGGCAACAGTCATGTTGCCTAGTCATGTTGCAGTAGGAATGATGGGGACTCTGGAAGGGTGAGGACAGATGAGTGGGTGTATTTCCATGGGGTGCGGCCCTGTTGGGGGCTAACATAATACCTTCCCTAACCCTCCTCCTCTTGCTGTCTGCAAGAATGGAAAGGCTAAATATTGACTTTCCTGGCCTCCCTGGTAGCCAAGCAAAGCAATGAGATCAGATCTGGCAGAGACATAAGGCAGGGGGGGTGGGGGGGGTGGGGGGGGCTTCTGAGAAATCTGCTTTTGTGATAAAAGGGAGGGGTGCAGGCTGCTGCCCTTCCCCCTCCTTCTGTCTTGAATACAGTACATGGTAGTGTCCTGTGACCATGGGAAAATCCCAGAGATGCCGACCCGGGTACCACTTAGCTATGGCTCCAAGCCATCGATTGCTGCCTTCTTATTTCATGGCAAAAAATGAACCTTATTTGTTTTCTCCACTTTGGGTTTTCTGAATGTGAAAACAAAGATATTCTTAAATGGAATATGCAGGTATATAAGAGGGCAAAGGCACAGAAGTGGTGCCTTTTGGATTGGGCCCCTCAAAATAAGTACTGGTTTCCTTTGAAAGCAAGGGCTGGGTGAGAATAGCATTACAGGAGAAGGCCTTCTATGATGCTCACTAATGTGTTCTTTTTTAACAAAATTTTATTGTGGTAAGGTATTGTAGGGGAGGAAGACATTTCCTCTACCCACTCTGGGTTCTTCTGGCCGGAGACTGAATCGAATTCACATGAGACAGAATAACAGGAGAAAATTATAAACAAAGCTTTATAACATATAAAGCTTTATAACACATACATGGGAGAGGCTCAGGCTAACTGAGAAACTCGCCAAAATGGCTGAAGCCAAAATGGCTGAAGCCCCCACCTTAAATATCATCTTCAGCTAAAGACAAAGGAGGATGTTGGGGGTGGGGGGAGTCAATCGTGGGAGATTACCACACAAGTACAGTAAACAAGAGTCAGGTTATTATGCAGATTTAAGTCCTTGCCTTCTGCATTGATAAGAATTTCTAGAGACAAAGTCATCCCTCCTTCCTGGTACAGAGAGGGAGACACACTTACAGATGGAGATTTCCTTTACAATGTAAATGTCTCTTAACAAAGGGTAAGTAAATTCTACTTTTCAGAGTTTCTTTCCTGTCTGCAGTTTTTAAAAGCAATCAGCTCAAAATAATCCTCATGCCAAAGAGACATATCTTGGGGTGGGCAATTCCAGTCCCTCACAGTATATAAAAGATTTGCCATTTTAACCATTTTGAAGTGTGCAATTTAGTGGCATTAAGTATATTCACATTCTTGTGCAACTATCACCACCATTCATCTCCAGAACTTTTTCATCTTCCCACACTGAATCCCTGTTCCCATTAAACACTATCTGCCCATCCCCCATCCGTCCCCTGTTATTCTCTAATCTACTTTCTGTCTCTAGGATTGTAGTGACTCTAGGGCCCTCGTACAAGTGGACTCATACAATATTTGTCTTTCTGTGACTGGCTTATTTCTCTCAGCATAATATCTTCAAGATACATCCATGTTGTAGCATGTGTCAGAATTTCCTTCTTTCTATGGGTGAATAGTATTCCACTGTGTGTGTATAACACATTTTATTTATCCATTCATCTGTCAATGAATATTTGGATTGCTTCCCCCTTTTGGCTTTTGTGAATAATGCTGCTATGAGCACGGGTGTACAAATATCTGTTTGAGACCCTGCTTTCAATTCTTTGGGGTATATACCAATAAGTGGAATTGCTGGGTCAGATGTTAATTCTACGTTTAATTTTTTGAGGAACTGCCATACTGTTTTCCACAACAGCTGCACCATTTTACATTCCCACTAATGCTGCACAAGGGTTCCAATTTCTCCACATCCTTACCAACACTTGTTTTCTGTGTTTTTGATAGTAACCATCCTAATGGGGGTGAAGTGATATCTCACCTTAGTTTTGATTTGCATTTCCCTAACAATTAGTGATGTTGAACACCTTTTCGGCCATTTGTATATTTAGGAAGAAATTTTCATTTAAGTGCTTTGCCCATTTTTAAATTGGGTTGTGTTTTTGTTGTTGAGTTTTAGGAGTTCTTTATTTTGGATATTAATCCCTTATCAGATATGTGATTTGCAAATATTTTCTCCCTTTCTATGGGTTGCTGTTTACTCTGTTGATAGTGTCCTTTAATGCACAAAAGTTTTGAATTTTGATGAAGTCCAATTTGTCCACTTTTTCTTTTGTCATCTGTGCCTTTGGTGCATATCCAAGGAATCATTGTCAAATCCAATGTCATGAAGCTTTTCCCCTATGGTTTCTTCTAAGAGTTTTATAGTTTTAGCTCTTCAGTTAAGGTTTTTGATCTATCTAGGGTTAAGTTTTGTATATGATGTTAAGTAAGGGTCCAACTATTTTGCATGTGGAGTTCCAGTTTTCCCAGTGCCATTTGTTGAAAAGACTGTCCTTTCTCCATTGAATGGTCTTGGTACTCTTGTCAAAAATTATTTGACCATATATGCAAGGATTTATTTCTGGACTATCTATTTCTTTGGTCCAAATGTCTTTATGCCAGTATCATGCTGTTTTGATTATTGCAGCTTTGTAGTAGATTTTGAAACCAGGAAGTGTGAGTCCTCCAATTTTGTTCTTTTTCAAGATTGTTTTGGCTATTCGGGACCCTTTGAGATCCCATATGGATTTTAGGATGGATTTTTCTATTCTGTAAAAAATGTCCTTGGGATATTGATAGGGATTGCATTGAATCTGTAGATCACTTTGAGTAGTACTGACACCTTAACAATATTAAATCTTCCAATACATGAACATAGTATGTCTTTCCATTATGTCTTTAATGTTTTTCAGCAAGGTTTTTTAGTTTTCAGTGTACAAGTGTTTCACCTCCTTGGTTAAGCAAATTCGTAAGTATTTTTTGTGTGTGTGATATTGTAAAGGGATTTTCAAAATTTCCTTTTCAGATTTTTCATCATTAATGTATAGAAATGCAACTGATTTTTTGTCTGTTTTTTTAATTGAGCTATAATTGACATACAACATTATATTAGTTTCAGGTATACAACATAAAGATTTCATATTTGTATATATTGCAAAATGATCACTACAATAAGTCTAGTTAACATCCATCACTGCATGTAGTTACAGACAGAACTTTTTTTTTCTTGTGATGAGAACTTTTAAGATCTACTCTTTTAGCAACTTTCAAAGATGCAATATAGCATTATCAACTATAGTCACCATGCTGTACATTATATCCTCATGACATTTATTTTATAACTGGAAATTTGTACCTTTTGACCCCCTTCACCCATTTCACCTACCCTCCCACCCCCACCCCCACCCTGGCAATCCTCAATCTGTTCTCTGTATCTATGAGCTTGGGTTTTGTTTTGTTTTGTTTTTTAGATTCCCCGTGTAAGTGAGATCATACTATATTTGTCTTTCTCTGTTTGACTGATTTCACTTAGCATAATGCCTTCAAATTCCACCCATCTTGTTGCAAATGGCAACATTTTTATGGCTGAATAATATTCCATTACATATATATACACATACATGGAATATACATGTATATGTAATATATATATATATACATATATATATATCATATTTTTCTATCATCGATCAGTGGGCACTTAGGTTGTTTCTATATCTTGGCTATTGTAAATAATGCTGCAGTGAACACGGGGGTGCATATATCTTTTCAAGTTAGTGTTTTTGTTTCTTTAGATAAATACCAAGAAGTGGAATTGCTGGATCATATGGTAGTTCTATTTTTAATTTTCTGAGAAAAGTCTATACTGTTTGCCACAGTGGCTGTACCAATTTACATTGCCACCAAGAGTGCACAAGTGTTCCCTTTTGTCTGCATCCTCACCAACACTTGTTATTTCTGAAATGCTACTGACTTTTGTGTTGACTTTGTGTCCTGCAACTTTGCTGAATTCATTTATTAGTTCTAATGTGTTTTTCTTGTGTAATCATTATGATTTTCTACATATAAGATAATGTCATCTGCAAACAGATAGTTTTACTTCTTCCTTTCCAATTTGGAAGCTTTTCATTTACTTTTCTTGCTTGATTGCTTTGGCTAGAACCTCCGGTGCCATGTTGAAAAGAAGTGATGAAAGTGGGCATCTTTGTCTTATTCCTGATTTTAGAGGAAAAGCTTTAAATCTTTTACCATTGAGTCTGATATTAACTGTGGGTTTTTCATATTTGGATTTTATTATTTGAGGTACTTTCTATTCTTAGTTTGTTGATTTTTTTTATCATGAAAGGGTGTAGAATTTTGTCAAATACTTTTTCTGCATCAATTGAGATGATCATGTGTTTTTTTTCCTTCTTTCTGTTAATATGGTGTATTACACTGATCAATTTTGGTGTGTCCAACCATTCTTGCATTCCATAAATAAATCCCACTAGGTGGATTTACATACGATTTGGTGGAGTTACAAACCAAAGTCACAGTAATAGCTGAGTTGGAAAGACACACTCCTGTTGTGCTTCTCCTTTTCCCACACACTCACAATACTTCCAACACAAGATGTATGGGTTTTACACACATCAAACAATTCTCTGTGACAACTAGCTGGGTGTCCTATAATTCACTTCAATTCTCACACCATCTACCTGGAGTTATTGTCAGATCCCATAAGTTAAGGGCTTAGATCCACAAGACGGGACCTCACCTCACACACCAACCTCAAGTCCCACGTTGTTACCTGTACTTCTGACCAACTGGCTATAAATCAGTGGTCCTACAACCCCCTCCCTTGAGTTCAATACTTTGCTGGAATGGCTCACAGAACTCAGGGAAACACTCGTATTTATATAAAATATTTATATTTTATTATACAATAAACTTTATAAATATATGACTATATAAAATAAGTATATGAGATAAATATATAAATAAACATATATAACTTTATATTTACATAAAATATTTATATTTTATTATATAATAAAGGATATGACAAAGGATATGGATTAATAGCCAAACAAAGAGATATATAGGGTGAGGTCAGGAAGGGTCCCAAGTGCAGGAGCTTCTGTACCCATGGAGTTGGAGCATACCACCCTCCTGGTACATGGATTTGTTCACCAACTCTGAAGCTCTCTGAACCTCATGCTTTTGAGATTTTTATGGACACTTCATCATGTAGGTGTGATCCATTATTAACTCAGTCTCCAGCCCCTCTCCGTACCCCAGAGGATGGGGACTGGGGCTGAAAGTTCCAAGCTCCTAATCATGGCTTGGTCTTTCTGATGGCCAGCCCCCATTGAAGAGCCCACCCAGAGTTGCCTCATCAGACCAAAAGACACTCCTTTCACCCAGGAAATTCCAAGGGATTTAGGAGCTCTGTGTCAGCAGCCAGAGGAAGAGACTAATATATAGTCTATTATTTCACACTAGCTTTTATAATTGTCCATGTATTTACCTTTACCGGGAATTTATTTCTTCTTTCAGTTTTGAGTTACTGTCCAGTGTCCTTTCATTTCTACCTGAAGGACTCCCTTTAGCTTTTGTTGCAGGGAAAGTCTAGTGGTAATGAACTCCCTCAGCTTTTGCTTATCTGGAAATGTCTTCGTTTTATTTCCATATTTGAAAGACAGTTTTGCCAGATGTGGGATTCTTGATTGATGGCTTTATCTTTTAGCTCTTTGAATAAATCAACCCACTGCCTTTTGGCCTCCAAAGTTTCTGATAAGAAATCTGCTGACAATCTTTTTGAGGACCCCTTGTATGTGGTGAGTTGCTTCTCTCCTTGCCACTTTTAAGATTTTCCCTGTGTCTTTGTCTTTCAGCAGTTTGATTAAAATGTGTCTCAGTGTGGGTCTCTCTGAATTGTTCTGGCTTGGAGTTTGTTGAGTTTCTTGGATGTTTGTATTCCTGTCTTTAATCAAATTTGTTATTTTTTGGGCCATTATTTCTTCAGATAGTCTCTTTGCCCCTTTCTCCCTCCTCATGGAACTCTCACAAAGTGTATGTTGGTCCACTTGATGGTGTCCCACAGGCCTTTAGGCTCTGTTCACTTTTCTTAATTGCTTATTTTTTCTGTTTCTCAGGCTCAATAATTTCAGTTTTCCTATCTTCAAGTTTACTAATTCTTTCTGTTCAAGTCTACTTTGGAATGCCTCTAGAGGATTTTTCATTACAGTTATTGTACTTTTTAAAAATAGACTTTATTTTTAGAGCAGTTTTGGTTCACAGCAAAATTGAGTGGAAGATACAGAGATTTCCCATATGCTCCCTGACCCCAACATACATAGCCTTGCCCATTATCAATATCCTCCACCAGAGTGATACATTTGTTACAATTGATGAACCTACATTGACACATCATTGTCACCCAAAGTCCATAGTTCAAATTAGGGTTCACTCTTAGTGTTGTACATTCTATCGGTTTGGACAAATGTATAATGTATCCACCATTATAGTATCATACAGATACTGCCCTTAAATATCCTCTGTGCTCCAGCTATTCATCCCTCCCCCTTCCCCGTAACCCCTGGCAATCACTGAACTTTTTACTGCCTCCATAATTTTGCCTTTTCCAGAATATCATATAGTTGGAATCATTAAGTATGTCACATTTTCAGGTTGGCTTCTTTCCCTCAGTAATATGCATTTAAGATTCCTCCATGTCTTTTAATGGCTTGATAGTTCATTTCTTTTTAGTGCTGAATAATATTTCATTGTCTGGATGTACCACAGTTCATTTATCCATTCACCTACTGAAAGACATCTCAGTTGCTTCCAAGTTTTGGGAATCATGAATAAAGTTGCTTTTAACATCTGTGTGCAGGTTTTTGTGTGGACATAGGTTTTCAACTCCTTTGGGTAAATACCAAGGAGCATGATTGCGGGAATGTATGGTAAGTGTATTTAATGTTGTAATAAATTGCCATACTGTCTTCCAAAGTGGCTATTCCATTTACACTCCTACCAGCAATGTATGAGAGTTCCTGTTGCTCCATATCCTCGTGAACATTTGATGGTGTTAGTGTTTTCCACTTTGACCATTCTAATAGATGCATAGAGGTATCTCATTATTGTTCTAATTTGCATTTCCCTGCTGATATTTGATTTGGAACGTGTTCTCATATGCTTGTTTGCCACCTCTACGTATTCTTTGGTGAGATGTCGAGGTCTTTTGCCTAGTTGTTAATTGTATGGTTTGTTTTTTTAGTTTTAAGAGTTGTCTATTTTGGATAACAGTCCTTTATCAGATGTTTTACAAATATTTTATTCCAGTCTGTTGCTTGTATTTTCATTCTCTTGACAGTATCTTTCACAGACAGAAAATTTTAATTTTAATAAAATCAGCTTATCAATTCTTTCTTTCATGGATCATGTCTTTGGTGTTGTATCTAAACATTCATTGCCAAACCCAAGGTCATCTGGATTTCCTCCTATGATATCTTCTAGGAGTTTTATAGTTTTGCATCTTACACTTAGCTCTGTGGTCCATTTTGAGGTAATTTTTATGAAGGGTGTAAAATCTGTGGCTAGATTTCATTATTTTGCATGTTGTTGTCCATTTGTTCTAGCACCATTTGTTGAAAAGACTATCTTTTCTGCATTTTATTGCCTTTGCTCTTTTGTCAGAGATCAGTTGATTATGTGGGTCTATTTCTGGACTCTCTATTCTATTCTATTGATCTATTTGTCTATTCTTTTGCCCAAATCACACTGTCTTGGTTACTGTAGCTTTATAGTAGGTCTTGAAGTCGGGTAGTGTCAGTCCTCCTATTTTGTTATTCCCCTTCGATATTGTGTTAGCTATTCTAGATCTTTTGCCTCTCCACATAAATTTTAGAATCAGTTTGTCTATATACATAAAAATAACTTTCTGGGATTTTTGATTGGGAGTGCACTGAACCTGTAGATCAAATTGGGAAGAACTGACATCTTGGCAATATTGCCTCTTCCTATCCATGTACATGGATTATGTCTCCATTTATTTAGTTCTTCTTTGATATCTTTCATCAGAGTTTCATACTTTTCCTCATTTAGATCTTGAACATATTTTGTTAGATTTATACGTAAGTATTTAATTTTGGGGGAGTGCTAATGTAAATGATATTTTGTTTTTAATTTCAAATTCGACTTACTCATTGCTGATAGTCAGGAAAGCAACTGACTTTTGTATATTAACCTTGCATCCTGCAACCTTGCTGTAATTGCTAATTAGGTCCAGATTTTTTTGCTGACTCTTTCAGATTTTCTGCATAGATGATCATGTGATCTGTGAACAAAGACAGTTTTATTTCTTCCTTCACAATCGGCATATCTTTTATTCCTTTTTTTTGGCGGGGGGAGGGGTCTTATTGCATTAGCTTGGACTGTTGAAAAGCAGTGGTGAGAGGAGACATCTTTGCCTTGTTCCTGATCTTAGTGTAAAATCTCTGAGTTTCTTACCATTAAGTATGATGTTAACTGTAGGTTTTTGTAGGTATTCTTTACCAAGTTGAGGAAGTTCCCCTCTATTCCTAGTTTACTGAGAGCTGTTATCATGAGTGGGTGCTGGATTTTGTCAAATACTTTTTCTGCATCTATTAATATGGTCTTGTGACTTTTCTTCTTTAGCCCTTGAGGTGATAGATTACATTAATCGATTTTTAAATGTTGAACCAGCCTTGCATACCTGGGATAAATCCCACTTGGTCATGGTATATAATTCTTTTCATACATTGTTGGATTCAATTTGCTAATTTTTTTTTAGGACTTTTGCATGTGTGTTCCTGAGAGATATTGGTCTGTACTTTTCATTTTTTGTAATGTCTTTGTCTGGTTTTGGTGTTAAAGTGATACTGACCTCATAGAATGAGTTAGAAAGTATTTCCCATGCTTCTATCTTCTGAAAGAGATTGTGGAGAACTGGTATAATTTATTCCTTAAATGTTTGGTATAATTCACCAGTGAACCCACCTGGGCCTAGCTTGTTCTATTTGGGAAGGTTATTAATTATTGACTCAATTTCTTTAATAAATACAGGCCTATTCAGATTGTCTATTTCTTCTTGTGTGGGTTTTGGCAGATTGCATCTTTCAAGGAATTGTTCCATTTCATCTAGGTTATCAAATTTGTGGGCACAGAATTTGCTATAGATGGAATGTTTGTGTCTCCCCAAAATTCATATGTTGAAACCTAATCCCAAATGTGATAGTATTTGGAAGATGGGACATTTGGGAGTGAATAGGTCATGAGGGTGGAACCCTCATGAATGGGATTAGTACCATTATAAAAGAGACCCCAGAGGCCTCCCTTGCCCTTCTGTCATGTTAGGACACAGCATGAAGACAGCCATCTATGAATCAGGAAATGGGTTCTCACCAGACACCAAATATGCTGGAGTCTTGATCTTGAACTTCCCAGCCTCTAGAACTGTGAGAAATAAATTTCTATTGTTTCTTAGCCACCCAGTCTATGGTATTGTGTTATAGCAGCCTGAATGGACTAAGACAGTGCTTTATATAGTATTCTTTAATCATCCTTTTAATGTCCATAGGATCTGTAATGATAACCCTTCTTTCATTTCTGATGTTAATAATTTGTGTTCTTTTTTTCTTAGTTAGCCTGGCTAGAGATTTATCAGTTTTATTGATCTTTTTGGAGAACTGATTTTGGTTTCATTGATTTTCTCTGTTGATTTTTTTTTCATTTCATTGAGTTCTGCCCTAATTTTTATTATTTCTTTTCTTCTGCTTACTTTGGATTTAATTTGTTCTTCTTTTTCTAGTTTCCTAAGGTGGAAGTTTAGATGATTGATTTGAGATCTTTCTTTTTTTCTAATTTATGCATTCAATGCTATAAATTTCCCTCAAAGCACTACTTCTGCCGCATCCCACAAATTTTAATAAGTTGTATTTTCATTTTCATTTAATTAAAATATTTTTAAACTGCTCTTGAGATTTCTCCTTTGATCCATGTATTATTTAGAAGTGCATTGTTTAATCTCAAAGTACTTTGGGATTTTCCAGCTGTCTTTCTGTTATCAATTTCTGGTTGATTTCCACTGTGGTCTGAGAGCAGACATTATGTGATTCTATTCTTTGAAATTTGTTAAGCTGTGTTTTGCGGCCCAGAATGTGGTCTATCTTGGTGAAAGGTATTGTTCTTTTAGCTCCAGAATTTTTTTTTGTTTTCTGTTTTCTGTCATTTTGTTGATAGTTTTTTTTATTCATACGTGATTTGCTTGGCTTTTTCGTCTTTTTCAGCTCTTTGAGCATCTTCAGGACAGTTGTTTTAAAGTCTTTGTCTGGTCAGTCGGCCACCTGGCCTTTCTCAGGGATGATTTCTGTTGGTGTGTTTTTTCCTTTGTGTTCCCTGTGATGTTTTTGTTGAATGTGGACATTTGAATCTTTATGGTAACTCTGAAAATCAGATTCTTCCCACTCCCCTAAGTTTGCTGTTTTTGTTTTAGGGTGTCTCTGTGCTGGGGATCAGCCAGAGGTGAAAATTTGAGCCTTCTCAGGTCTTTCTGAGGCTGTATCTTTCCTGGCATGTGCAGTGGCTTTCTAAACTCCCTTGTGTGTGCAGTTACTTTTGAATGTCCTAGTCCTTAAATGTCTGGCTCCTAAAAGAGGAAAAAAAGAAAAATGTAGGAAAAAAGGGGAAAAGAAAACACTGGCCCTTTAAGCCCCTTGTAGCCACTTCAGCTAGAAGGGGTTGAAGCAATGGTGGAGAAGCGGGGACTATGTCACAACAGTGGCAGCTGCCTCTGTGTCTGCACCTCCATGATCAGAAACAGCATTCAGCGATCAGAATTCAAACCCCTGATATCTGGAGGATGAGGTCTTTATTGCTCACTTCAGCTCCTGGAAGCCACTTGAGGAACACTGAGGCCAACAGCTGGAGCCAGGATTGGGGCAGGAAAACTTGAACTGCAGTTGAGAAATTGCTAGGGACGTCACCATGGACAAACCTGAGAGTTAAAAATGACAGGGCAGGTCAGTCTGGGGTGGGGGGGCCCACACTTTTATGAGCTTTACCTCCAGGGGCCCCACCAGGTTGTCACAGTAAAGATCTGATAAAAACAGTAAAGATCTGGAAGCACGCGGGGAAGACAGCCATTTTGAAATATGCCAGAGCATTCCATTCTTCTTAATAAGACCTGCCCACAAGGGAAACTGGTTTACCAGAGCCTAACTGACTTGGGGAATGGCAACAGCCAACTCCAGCCCCCTCTAACCTTCCTGTCTCACCTGAGGGGTGTTGGAGGAGGGCATTGAGAGGACATGACTGTTAGTTGACCCTTGAGCTGGACCCGGGCAATCAGAGGCTCCTCACCCCTCCCCTGTCCTTGGAATGCATGCTCTGCCCACTGTTCCCACAGTGGGAGCCATTTTCAAAGACACAGCCTTGAGACAGTAATGTATTGTTGAGGCCATCTGGGCGGCATACATGACTGAAGCCCCTTGAGGCCTCTATATAAACCTCCAAGATTTGGGGGGCAGGTGTGGAGATGTACGTGTCTTGCAGCCGCCCAAGACAAGCCTTGTAGAGATTTCCCTGGTTTATTAAAACTGCCACCTACCAATCTGGAATAGTCCGCCTCTTTCTTTAGTCTCTCCTTGCCCTCCACGTAGGGAGGCCAGTTTACAAACCAGCACATGACCTGTCTTCTCACGTTTCCTGCTTCATGACCTTGGGACTCAGCAGTGTAAGAAGACATTGCAGAAATCAAACAAGCAAAAAGAGTAAATATTTCAATACTATCTGAACATTTCCAGTTTCTTATAGGGTCTAAGGAAATGATTAAATTTCTTGATAATAATACTTGTGTTCCTAAAAGTAGTTTTTTCCATAAGTCTAATGATAAATTTGTAAATTAGTGTAAAATTGTAAATTAGTGTGAAATGAAGGAAAGTTATCACCATCATCTCAAAACGTTTATTGTACATTTATGGTGTGAAGTAGGAACAGAGATGGATATGCAAAGAGGCAGACGCGGTGGTTCTTGGCTTCCCCAAAGAGTGTCACTTGGACGACACAACAGGCTACACTAGGAGATAGGCTGGTTTGAACCGTCCGAGCCTCATGGCAGGGCATATAGGATGGGGCCACATCACTCGGCTGGGGCAGGGTATGGGGCAATCCAGGAGCCTCAGTGGAGTAAACGAGCAGGGAAGGCCTGAGCAAAAGTGAAGGCACAATGGACCAGGGCTAGTGATCCTGGAGATGGAGAGCCCATACTGGGAAGTCCTGGGAGGCGGGGCGGGTGGGCATAAGCTCTGAAAGCCAGGCTGCTTTGAGTTATTCTTTGGTCATGAGAAACCTGGCTCAGGACATGGTGGGCATAAGACCAAGATGGAGGCCATCCTCGTAGCTGTGGGATGGTGTGCCCTGCATGGGGCTGAGGCTTGAAATGACACCTGGCCCTGAAGTTAGGCAGAGCCAGCTACAGTTCAGTGGTGGGTGAAGGGCAGGTGTATCACGTGGCCATGGCCAACTTAAACCAAAGATAGTTGACTAGTTGGATATTAAGGATGCACAAAATTGGTGGGAGGTTGAAGGTGGCTTTGGGAGCAGATGGGAACTACAGGTGGGCCAAGAAGCCAGGGAGCACAGCAGTCCTCTCTCTATCTAGAATTCTCTGATCCGATGCCAACCTTGGGATGGATGGCCCCAGAGTTCTCTCTGCCTTTGGATTATGGGCTCAAGAAGCAGAGTCTGGGAGAGGTTGTCCAGTTGGCTGGGCCAAGTGCCCGCTGCCTGCTGTGTAGCTGAGGCCTGAACCCCTAGGCCTTTGTAGGATTGGTTACAGGAACTACCCCCACCAAATCCACATGCAGTCCAAGAGAAGTAACTCCCCAACAGGAAGCAGTGCTGTCGGGAAGGGGACAGTGCTGGGCTGTAAATGACCACTGTCCACTGCAAGGCACATCCATGTAAGATGGAGACAGAAAGCTATGGGCATCTGTGGGAAGGATTCTGGGTGCCAGGCTGGCAGCTGGAGTCTGTGCTATGGAGGTCCCTGTGGAGTCAGCACGGCTAAGAGCAAGGTGAGGCCGACTTGGAGGGTGGGACCCCGGGCAGGTACAAGGCTGGCCTACTGCCCAGAGTCTGGCCTGAGGTGGGGACTTGGGTCCTGATCACAAGTCCCAGAAACCAACTGGAGGCAACTTAAGCAAAAAGTGGGTTTTGTTACAAGGGTATAGCCCTGCGGGACTATGGGCAGGAAGGGTGGCCCCTTGTATTTGTCGCTTGGCCTTGGGGCCTGTGCCTCTGCTCCCCTCCACTCCTATCTCTCTCTCTCTCCCTGTATGTCCCTCTAGGAGCAGTGGCCACCTCAGTCCCACCCCAAGGCCCAAGGCAGGAGGCCCCATCTCCCAAGGCTGCCACTGCCTGACCCTGTGGGTGTTGCAGGGAGTGGGGACCACAGCAAGGGGGCTCTGGGTGGAGCCTGGCAGGAACTTGGGGTGGCTCAGGAGGTGAAGGGGTGGGGGTTGGAGGGTCAGGAGGGAAGCACAAAAGAGGACCAGGTGGGGCCTAGCCAGCCATAAGAGGGGAGGAGGAGGAGGCAGCAGACAGTTAAGGAGGAGTCCCGGGAGAAGAATGGTGGAAGTGTTGCTGACAGCAGAGTAGGGCAGGCAGGGTGATAAGGTTCTATTTTGGGGCTATGTGGTGTCAGTGGCACATCCCTGTAAGGATGTGTGACAGACGCGAGGAGGGCCGATGGGGAGAGTCAGGGGTGAGGTGAGTTGGTAGGTGGGAGGTGAGAGGCTGTTCCAGACTCCTGGGGTGGCTGAGATGAGGGCATTGAAGGGCAGAGAGTGGTGGAGAGGGACGGGACAGAAGAGAGAGGATCCGGCAGGGAGAGCTCTCCCTTCTCCCCGCAGCCACCCTCCTCTTCCTCCGTCTCCCAAGGGGCAGGACCCACACCAAGTGCTTTCACTAGGGAGGGCACAAATTGCGGAGGGCACAAATTGCCGAGGCCGCAGACTCCAGGGGCCCACAGTCTACAAAAGCTCCTAGTCTCTGCCTCCAGAAGCCTGGAGATTTGTCATATCACTTAATCATTCACTAGACCTTGCCCGGCTCCTGTCGTGTGCCAGGCATGGTGCCGGGGGCAGCATGAGACAGCCACCCAGTCCTTGCGCTGCTCATGGGAAGCTGTGGTGCCTGGTTGACCTAAGTCAGGGTGGGCCAGGCAAGCCCTCGGAGGAACATGGCCCAGACCTGAGGCAGGAGATGGCTCCCTGGAGGAGGGGACCTGTGCTGGGGCCTGAAGCCTGAGGAGGTCAGGAAGCCAGAGGGGGGGTGGTTCCAGGCGGCCACAGCCTTGCTGACTGCCGGAGCTGTTCCAGCACCTTCTAGCTCAGCTCCCTCCAGCCTGGACTCCGAGCACCTCCACACCCTGTGCCCTCCATCAGAGGACCCACCAGTAAGTCTCTAACCAAAAACCATAGGTGCCTGGGGTACGAGTGAGCAGTGAGCCAGGTGGAGCGGGTCTCATTTCCTATAACAGGAGGTCAAAATGAAGAAAAGAATCTCAATTTTTAGTTCATCCTTCTGAAAGCTTTGGCAGTGCTCTTGTTTGTCTTCATCAGGACAGAGGATAAGAGGATGCTCCACTCGTCTGTTGCTGCGAACAAGCCTCGCCCAGTCTTCCTGGCTGACAGCCACAGCACCTCCTTACTCCCCATGTGCTGTGGGTGCCCCGGCAGCTCAGCGTTCTTCTGGCCTGAGCTTGGACGTGGCCAGCTGACTGGGGCTGAGGGTCCGACAGTCTCAGTCCCAAGTGTCTAGACTCAGGGGGATGGCCAGGCCAGTCTTTCATGTGATCTTCTATCCTGGGCTTTGTCTCAGCATGGTGACCTCCAGCTTCCAAGAAAGTGAGGGCAGAGCCACAAGGCTGCTTGAGACCAACAAGCCCCCAGCCAGCCCAGGTTCTGGAGCAAAGAAAGAGGCTCAGCCTCCTGATGGGAGCGGCTCTGCACCAACTTGACACCCTGAGTGCCTTAACTGTCATGTGGTTTCCCTCCATGGTATGCTGATGGGCTGTGGCTTCCGGGGGCTCTGCCACCTCAAGCCGAGTGTCAACTCCTTTGGCCTTGCCGTACTTCGAAGCCCCTCACCTCCCTTTCTGCTAGGAAATTGTGAGGTCACCTGTGTAGACAGCACTAGCTCACCCTCCAATCTGTTTGCATGTCCTCCATCTGCACATTTAATCAGAAAAAGAAATCAAGCAACACAGTGGGCCCTGCCCTGTGGACGTGCCTGGTGGTCCTGAACTGAAACCAGTGTCACGGGGTGCTTACTCTGGGCTGGCCTCAGCAGAAGAGGCCGGGAGGGTATAGGGGGTGCTGTCAAGAGGTGTGCAAATGTCTTCATTTTCAGCCCCTGGATATGTGTGGGGCCTGGAAACCTCCAGGGGTGAGGACTCAGCATGCCTGTGGGCTCTCCAGGGCCATCTGTGGCCAGTTTATTCTCCTGGAGAGGGGGACCCAGACCTCTAGACTTAGGGACTTACTCTGCTCTGGGATCAGTCCGCATGAAGATGAACAGCAGATTCAAACCTGGCTCTGCCACCTCTGGACTGTGTGTGGCCTTGGACAGGTTGCTTAACCACGTGGTGCCTCAGTTTCTCTATCTGTGAGGTGGGGATAATGGTCCTACCGTGTTGGTTAGGACTAGGTTCTGCTATAAGTATAAAAAACTCCAACTAACAGGGCTTCAATCACATAGAAGCTTATTTCTCTTTGTGTAAGATATGGACGGGAGGTCTAGGTATTGGGTGGTGCCCCCAAGTGTCAGGGACCCAGCTGGGTCAGGCTCACAGCTCCCTACACCCCTGGGGGTCGTGTGCCAGCCATGTTCCAGGGAGAGAGGTGGAGGAGGGCACACATCTGTCTCTTAAGGTCAAAACTGCCACACAATATGGGCTCTGACACCCACCTGGTCACAACTACCAGCGAGTGAGACTAGAAGTGTAGTCTTGACTCTGGAGCCAGAGGCTGGGGACGAAAGGCCTGCCACGTGTGGCTCACGAAGGCGCTGGGTGCCACGCCTGGCCCAGGAGTACTCAGTGAGCACCAGGTGCCATTCACATCCAGCCCAGCCTTTCCTTCACAGATGAGGAAACCGAGTCCCAGAGAGGGAGCAGGGGATGTTTAAGGTCCTCACATACCCAGTGAGGGGAACTGGAACCAGGCGCCTGAGAAGGCCTCCCCCAGGGCAGTCCCTCCCTCTGTCTCTCCACACCGCAGCCTTTCAGCCCAGAACAGTCTGGAAGGCTCACTGCAGAGAAGAGGTGACTATGTTTAGACTATTATTTACCAGTCTCTCCAGCTTAACTGACACTTCTGCATTCTTGCTGCAGGAAAATCAAAGCAAAGAGCCAGGCTGAGATCTCTCAGACCCTCCCACTAAAACTGAGGAATTTGACCTTTCAGCCCAGTGGGAGAGCGTCTGGATGGGAAGGTGGGCAAGTGGGCTGTGGGGATGGTGACCACCATCAGACCCTGCTGGCTAAACCTTAAAACAGTCCATGCCTCCTGCAGAAGCGTGCAGATTACCGATTTCTCATGCCAGGGTGAAGTTTAAGAGCCTGTCTAACTTTATCAGTGGTGTTAACTCATCTAAAGAATGTGCCCTGTGGTGATGGTGCCGACTACCCTGGTGGGGTAGGGTAGGGCAGGGACTGGGCCCCAGGGCAGGGGGCTGAAGGGGTCTCAGGATAAAATCAGAAAATACAACAAACCGGGGCCTGGATCCACACTGACCGTGCGCTGCGCAGTTGGCCAGCCCGGCCAGGCCACTCTGCCCCCACTCCTCACCCCCCATCCGGCAAGGCTGAGGCTCTGGTGGATGGAGCTTCAGGCCATGCTGGGGAGGTAATTAAAACAAAATCTCCTGCCAACACAGAAAACCTTTCCACAAAAGTCATGAGAAAGAAAACAGATGTATTATGGCATAAGCATTAGACCAGAACTGGGTGCTCATCACAGGCAATCCGCTAAGAGACGGTAAAGACAGGAAGTGGCTGGCCCTCTTTGCAGCCAGGTCAACCCATCCACATGTGTTCTCAAGAGAGACAGAAACCACTCCTGCAGTGAGGGCACCTGAGAGCACCTCTATCACACAGCTCACCTGCACACACCTGGCCGCTGGGGGACTACCGGGGTTGGCTGATTGCCTTTATCCGGAGGGAGAACAAACTTCTGATCTCTTTAGGACTGGAAGCAGGCTTGCAACTCAGAGCAGGAGCCCCAAGGGAGGCTCCTACCTCCCACGGAAACTGAGAGATGGGGGTGCGACCTCTCTTCAAAGAGATGCTCCCAGGTCCTTGGGAGATCTTCCTGGGTTGTTAAACTGGCAAGAGGCTTACTTAGCTTTTAGATTTACAAAAAAGAAGTAGAGAAAGAACTTAGAAATTTTCTAAAGGAAGTGCTCTAAGAAAACAGAGGAGAAAAGTCCGTTTCCTTTCCTTGTACCAGGGAGTAGGAACTGTTTATCTTTAATCTGCATCATCTTTATGGCCTTCTCTGCCTGCTGCCCCGCAAAGCCCGAGTGAGGGACTCGTGCCACAGCCGGCCCGCCCTGGCTCGAGGGCCCTCCTGAACAAACATGTTTCCCAGGGTCTCCCAAGGTTCTGCATCTCCAACCGGCCCTGCGTGAGGCCTCTGCTGCCTTTGCACCCAGGGTGTTGGCGGCGGGAAGGAGGGGTTTGGGTTGGAGGCAGGGATGGGATGGTACTTCTCTGTGCACCCCTCAGACTGAATGTGAGCCCCTGGCAGAGGAGGAGGAAGGGGTTGAAGCTGACGGAAGTTCCTCCAGAGAGTCCTGGGAAATTCTGGACACGGTCCCAGTGAGGGCAAGAGGCTCAGAGACCTGCTCAGGGACTCCAGCCGAGCCTGCTAGGGGTGGGGTGTGGGGAGGGTACCTGAGGACCAGGAGCTCCAGGACATCTGGAGAGAGCACCTTGGCTGGGGGTGGGGGGGGGGATGTCCTTACAGAGCAGCGAGGCTTCTAGAAAGACAGGAAGTATTGGGGGGTGGCCCAGTGGCCTCTTGACGAGGCTCCCCTTGGGGAATAACTGGGGTACAGAGTGGCGGGAGTGTGTCAGAAGCCTGCTCTTGAGTCTCGACAGACCCTGAGTCGCACAGGACTTGGCCCTGCCCTCCAGTAGGTAGAGCATTTCCATGTGCATTTCTCACAGGGAGCACTGCCTAGCCCCCTCTCAGCCCACCCCAGCCATGCCCACCTCCCTCCACGGCCCTCGAACACTGGCAGGTGACACCGTTAGCCCACTCTAGCAAGAGAAGCCTTGGCTTCCCCCAGGAAAAAGTCTGCCCTCTGCAAATGAGTTCGTATGGTTTCTGCTCTCTGGAAAGAAAACCTTCTCTCCTTTCTGCCAGAACACGCAGAGGCAAGTCGGCCTAGATGACATGGTCTTCCTTTGGGTACATTCTGAGAGAGCGCTGGCGTGACCCCTGGTTACTGGGTGTCAATCCCGGGGACCGCCACCAGCCCCAGAGACTGCAGGCTTGAACACATCCCACAGGTAACTCAGTGCCGTCCAGTGGAGTGGTAATGTGAGCCTGCAATGAGAGCCACATATGTCATTTAAGGTTTTCCTGTAGGCACATTAAGGAAGAAAAAAGAAATAAGAGAAATTCCTTTTAGGAGTTTTTCTATTCAACCGAATATATCCAAAATATTATCATTTCAACATGCATTCAATGGACAAGTTATTAATGAGATATTTTACTTTTCTTTTGGTACTAAATTTTCAAAATACGATGTCCATTTTACACCTGCAGCACCTCCGAATTGACACTGGCCACACTGCACGTGCTCAGGAGGCGCAATATAGGCCTGTCTCCTCTGCTTCTCTCTCTCTCTCTGGTCTCTCAAACATGCACACATACTCTGCCCTCAGTTTACTCCAAACTAACACTAATACAGGCAGTTTTGGTGCAGAAAGGACTCACCTTAGCAGACAACTACTCCAGGAGTGTGAAACGAAACAGTTTTTAAAAGCAGAATCATGACTCACATACAAATATAAACTTTGACACCTGTCAGAGATTTTTTTTTTTTAAAGATTGGCACCTGGGCTAACATCTGTTGCCAATCTTTTTTTTTTTCCTGCTTTATCTCCCCAAACTTCCCCCCGTACATAGTTGTATATCTTAGTTGCAGGTCCTTCTAGTTGTGGGATGTGGGATGCCGCCTCAACGTTGCCTGACGAGCGGTGCCATGTCCGCTCCCAGGATCCGAACCCTGGGCCGCCGCAGGGGAGCGCGAGAACTTAACCACTCGGCCACGGAGCCGGCCCCCCTGTCAGAGATTTTTTCACTTGTTAATGCATGAAGCCACCAATAAGATGTCATAACTGGTTCAGGGAGATTCAGAGAGCAGATGCAATCTAGGCTGACAGGAATGCGGAGATGAACTTGCTTACTGGGCACCAAGCTGGCCTCTTGCACAGAGAAGGAGGAAGTTAACATGCTTCACTGGATAATATTTATTTGCCTCTCTAGGGAGGGAATCATTTACCTTGCTGTTAGTCATCTGCAACTCATGGAGTTGTGAAATAGCTCAAACACAGTGACAGGTGCAGAGCTCCCCCAGAATCAGCCAGCCTGGAGGGGGTGCTAGACAGCACCCTTTTGAAGCCACCCATGATCTTTTTGGTCCATTTCAGAGTCTTTCACAACTTTTCCCCGCAGAGGCTCGAATTATAAAATTATCCCTTACTTTTTGAGATGGGTTTGTTGAACAAGCAGAACTCGTGTGCTGGAATCACAACACAGTCTTGACTTTGTTCACCCGTTGTCCCTGCAGCACGGCCAGCGCGGTGGGCTGGTTGCCTGCTCTCTGGATGAAAACTCACGCAGTCCCATGACTTTTGCGATCACCAATAAGCAATAAAAAACACTATGGTAACTTTAAACCTCAAGTCTCAATGTAGTAATTAAAATTGCCAAGTCCCAGATAAAAATCAAAACTGAAGCTCTCTCCAGGTGAAAATGCCTTCAGGAAGGGAGTGCAGTCAGCTCCTTCCTTCTTGCTCTCTCATCCCACCTCCCCAGCCAGGGACTGCAGCAGGGCTTGGCGGGAGGGGACTAGGCGAGGAGAGAGCTCTTACTCAGCTGTTACTATCCCAAGAAGGGCTTTGTGTGCTCTGGGTCTGGCCCAGAGAGCTGTCTCTCTCTCTCCTCCCCCCTCTCCCTCCCCTCCCTGAGTGCTCTGCTCTGGAGGTTCCCCTGCTGCCCCCCAGTAGCCACAATGGGGCTGTGTCCTGTCCAGGTGAGGTGGGGGATGGGACACTAACGATCCTCTCCAGAGAAATCCTCTCCCTCTCTCCAGCCACCTTCGGAGGTGCAGAGTCAGTTCCTGAGCATCTCCTTGCTAGTCTGCTGTACTCTGGCCCCGCCTTTGGTGTCAGGCACCTGCCCTGTTTTCAGATGCGTTCCTCAGTGCCTTTCCCACAGGGCCCAGCACAGCACACGCCTGTGTACGGAGGCCCACCTGAGCCAGCGTGCAGAGGTGGGGCTGTGTGGTCAAGGGGTCCGATGGGCAGAGTCTCAGTGCCGCAGCCCGCCCGCTGGGCTGTTGGCAGAATGTTTGCTGAGCGCCGGGTAGGTGGCCTCAGGATGCTGAGCAGAGGGCCTATTGTGCGGCTGTCTGGGCCTGGTGGAGGCGGGTGTAAGGCCCCCCATTTCCTGTCCTAGAGGTGCCACCTTGGGCGAGATGCCTGCCCTCTCAGGCCTCAGTGTTCTCATCTGTAAGTGAGCATATCATGGTTCATACGTCACTGGGAAGTGTGGGGTGCATTGAGGTGGGCTGGTGAGGGGCCTGGCTTATTCCCATGGTGATCCTCGCATCAGCCCCTCGGATCCCCTTGGCTGGCCCCCACCCCATCTGTCACAGACAGGCCACCACTGCAGGTCTAATTCAGAAACAGCGTTTATTGAGGTGGCCCTGAGGGCCTGGCACTGAGCCACAGCTGCCGGCGCCTCCAGCTCACTCCTCCTTCTCGTCCCCATGGGTGATGATGTAACACAGGGACTTGTAGTCGATGTTCCCTGCCAGGTCCATGGGCGTCAGGGCAAACATCTGCTCCACCTGGGGGAGGCACTGGGGGAGCTCCTGGCTCCAGGCACAGCCCAGCCAGGGAGGCCTGGGGAGCCGGCGTGTGACCTAAGGGAGACCTATGACCCTTCTCCTTGCCCTCTGGGGCTGCATTTTGGCCCTTAGCCTTTTCAGCCCCAAACCCAAAACTGTGAGTTAATGTTTTTCTGTTGTCCGACTTTGACCAAACTGGCGGGGGAGGCGCGATGAGGGCCATGGGTCAAAGGGCCCACCCTGGCCCTGGGGATGCTCCCCTCTCTTCTCTGTGCCGCCCCCACGCCCGCATGTACAGAACCTCTTCCAGATGCTGAAGGTGCCACTGTGCTCCCACCCCGGCCTTTGCACACATGGCTCTCCCAGCCTGGCACACCCACCTCCCTTTTTGACTCCACTTTCTTTACCCTCCAGATCTCAACAGAGACGGAACCTCCTCTGGAAAGCTGGCTCTAAGCCCACAAGGGCAACGGGACACCAGGGCCTCCCCAGTGCCCTGTGGGGTGAAGGGCCCTGCAAATGGGTGGGGGAGGGCTGTTGAAAGAGCCAGGAATTCTCACCTCAGCCGGAGAGAATTTGTCTGCCTGGGTCAGGAGAAGCTGCTTGAACCTGGGCGGGTGGGGAGCAGTGGGAGAGCCCGGGTGAGTGGCTGCACAGAGAGGGGGGAGGAAGGCTCCCATGGTCCAGGTGACCACCCCCCAAAGAGCAGAGAGGACCCAGAGTACAGGCACCACCCTCACAAGGGGCCTCATCGCCCCGCCTGCTTCCAGCACGGCGCCCATCGTCCCCGCAGCTCCCACTCACTCATCCTTGTTCACTACGCCTTTGCCACTGGGGTCAAACATGCGGAAGGCGCTCAGGATGGCTTCCTCGGGGTCTGTCCCTGGGAGGCCAAGGGCACAGGTGAGCACCCACGTCCCGAGCTCCCCAACCCCATCCAGGAGGGACCCAGGGTGCAGGGGGAGCCCTCCACGTCCCAGAAGAGGTGGGCTGAGGGTGTTCCCTGATACAAAGTGTCCTTCGGGGCCCAGAGAGACCAAGATGGGCTGTCCTCCTGAGAGGGGCAGGCCTGACTGGGATTCGGGATTTGGGAGTGGAGGCTGAAAGCACCTTTTCCATCCCCGAGTCAGGACTTGGGTGACCAGCGCCCATGGGTCTGGGAAGCAGGGGTGGGCTCCACATCCCCTGGGTGGGCAAGGGCCAGGTGGGGTCCAGGCAGGGTTCAAGCTCGCTGCCTGGCCAGGGGGCTCCAGACCTGCCCCAGGCTCACCGTTGAGCTTCTCTCCGAAGAGCGTGAGGAAGACGGTGAAGTTGATGGGGCCCTTCCCCTCCTGCAGCATGGCGTCCAGCTCCTCTTCTGGGACACTCACCTTCCCTGGTGGGGGTAGGGGCATGAGATGGACACAGGGACCCTGGGTGTCCACGAGTGCGGCCCAGACTGCCCTCCCCTCCTTCCCAGGTAGGGGCAGCTCTGAGTGGCGGAGGAGAGGTGCAAGTTAGGTGTGACTGGGCAGAGGCAGGTGTGAGGAGACGGCAGGCTGGGTGGGAGGCAGGCACCCACCGAGCTGGGAGTAGGTCTCCCGAAGGTCTGACTTGCAGATGATGCCATCCCGGTTCTGGTCTATGCAGCTGAAGGCCTGTGAGGTAGGGGGCCACAGTCTCCAGTTGGGAGCAGCCCCCACCCCAGGGAAGGCAGGGGGTGGTGGGAGGAGCAAGGACAGAGGCCAAGACGACTGACCTACAGAGAAGAGGGGTATATGCGGGGCGGGGGCTTCAGGATGGGTCCCAGGCTGTTGGGGGTGGGGCACTCACTTCCTTGAACTCCTGGATCTGGGCTTGCTCGAACATCGAAAAGACGTTGGAAGAGCCACGTTGGGCCTGCTTGGTGGCCCCGGCCTTGCCCCTGGTCCCCGCCTTCCTGCTGGCCTGCAACACTGTGGGTGGGGAGGGGTCCTCTCCCTGGCTCCCCAAAGACCCCACAGTGCACACCCCCAGAGCATTGCAGGAGAGGCTGCTTCAGAGTCCTCTTCCTGTCCCTGGAGACCACCTCTCTGGGATCAACACAGGCACAGAAATGGCTGGCTCTGCTCCCCCAGCCCAAGGGACCGTATCTGGGAGGCCTCTGGCCTCACATCCCCCGACCTGGCACTCACCATCTTCTCTCTGCGGCAGCCTGGTTGCCACGAGGGGCCCACAGCCCCTTTATGTCTCAGCCTTATCACCTACAACACCAAATAAGGACAGGAGGAGAGGACAGGCCCAAACTTGGCAGCCCCCGTCTGGGCTGGGGGAAGACAGGGCCCCAAGCAGATTCCAGCCACATTCCTGGTGACCTCTAGGCCCCCAATCTGTAAAATCCGGGTGTCCACCCATTCCGGCAGCACCTCCTGAGAGCAGAGCGGGCTCACAGCTCTCACCACTCTATGTGCTGCTCCCCTCCTCTGACTGTCCCTCCTGCAGGTCCAGCCCAGAACCTGTCCAGTCCAAGAGGACAGCGGGGGCAGGGCTGGCCTGGGGCCCCCACTGGGCTTGGCAGGGCAGTGGGTGGCACTGAAGTTGGTCTCTGGCCTGAGACCCCCAGGGATTCCCAGAGGTTTTGGTGAAGATGCTTGGCCCTGACCTCTCGCCCCTCTGACCAAGGCGCAAAAAGCAGCCCTGAGCTGGCTGTGACCCCAAACAGAGCCTGCACATGATGCTTTTGGAGCAAGAGCTCTGCCTCCATCCCTCGGGAAAGTGGGTCGAGAGTCCCTCGTGTGGGGCTCCACCGCGGAGCAAGGGGCCCGGGTGCCCTACACTGTGCCAGAGCAGCAGCCTCATGTCTCCTTGCAGGCCCAGGGCACAGAAGGACTGGAGGAAAGGGGACCTTCTAGAGCAGAAGGAGTGGGCCGCTGGCTGGCCCCCTGAACCTGGCTCTGCCAGGCTGCCCTGTCTGGCTGCCCCGCCACCCGGGAGTGAGGCCAGATCCTGCTGGTTGGTGTGAGGAATGCAGAGAGGTTCTTATCCCTCAGACCCAATGTCCCTTTGGTACAACAAGTAAGTGTTTCATAGCACCTCCTTTGCTCTCCTGAAATGAATTTTATAGGACATATAATTTACCTTCATAGACAATTTTGAAAATCAATATAATGCCCTGATGTGTAACATAAAGGAAAACTAGGAAGTAATCTATATTCAAATGAGATCTGATATGTGAATGCTCAAACATGGGTACATTAGTACCAATAATGAATTGGATGCTTGCGCAAACTTCTGATGCATAATTTAGAGTCGAGAGAACTAAAAAGACCGGAAGCAATTCCATAAGAGACACACCAGAAAACAAGAGAACATCTCAAGGGGGGTTTGACTGCTCAAGATCACAACTTTGGGTTAAGCTCTGAATGAAACGACACAGTCGGTAGTTTCTCTCATTGAAAACTGAGTGGATGTTAAAATCCTACAAATACTCCACAGCCCTTATACCCAGAGATAAAGAACACTGGACAAGGCCATGCTCTAAACTTTTAAAACTTTTAATTAAAAAAACCCACACTGTCCCAGGTTGGGCATGGAGAGGTTGGTGCGGCACATGGAGGTCTGGTGAGACGAGAAGCCTGTCTGGGCCCTCCCGGGTGCCCCCAGGCCTGCCTGTGCTGGGGCCTGGGCTCCACCTCTTCCAGGGCCCCTGGGTAGGGGCTTTGCATCTCCTGTGAGGGTCCATCCCAGAACCCCAAATCACTCAGGGATGGCACTATGGGAGGGAAAAGGCTGCCATCTCCAGGCTTTGAGTGTACCTGCAGCCTCCCCTCCCACCCTACCCGCTGGTAGCCCAGGCCTACGTCTAGGTCTGGCTGGCCCCAGGGGGACTGCGGGTGGGGGTGGGGGGGGGCTGCCTCCCCAATTAGGCTGAGTTCCCAGGGAAGACAGGCCGCAGCAGAGGGCACCCGCTTCCCAGAGCTGGGCTGAAAGCTCCGAGAGGCAGGCAGTGCAGAAACGCAACAAAGTCCTGAGTGAGTGACTCCTTTCTGGGTCCTCCATTACAGAAAGAAAGGCAAGGGACATTGGGGGTCTCCATTCGTGCTCATCCAGCCCCCAACCCAGTCAGGGCCCCAGGGCTGTCCCACCAACTGACTCTGAGAGAAGAGGGCTGCCCAGGTCCCACATTCCCCCTGCGGACCTTTCCCCATCTTCTGGGGTGGCAGGGGGGATAGGAGGCATCCATGGTCCTTACAAGGAGAGGCCTCTTGACCCCCCAGGCCGGGAGCATCTGTGGGGACCACGTTCCCTGGAGCTCAGGTCCAGCGCCGGCGCCAGCCTCCTCCTTGCCACGCCGCCTCGGTTCTCACTGGCCCAGCATGCAGGCCTTCTTACAGGCCACCGCGGAGATCAGGGCCGCGCCCCGGCCGCTGCCCTCCTCCGACTCGATGAAGGTGATCTCGCAGTTGGGCGTCAGCCTGCGCACGCTGGCGTGGAACCGCTGCTTGAAGCTGAGCAGGGGGGAAGCAGAGCTGCCGAACCTCCTCCCTGCGCTCCCAGCTGGCCTCCCCCCGCCTCGGACCCACCCTCCAGAGCCGGTCACGCTCACTGAAGGCAGCCACAGGGGATAAGCCTAGGGGACCCTTCCCATGGGTGTGAGCCAAGGGGGACGAGAGAGAAGAATCCTTGGGGCCTCAGAGAGGGTCCTTCTCGGCCCGCATTTCCTAAGCGGGGACTGCGGTCCGGCTGTGCCCTCAGGACGCGCTCCCACGACGGGGAGGCGGGGCGCGGCGGGGTGGGCGGATGGCTGCGGGGCGCACCTTGGGTGCAGCTTGTACACCGAGCCGTCTACACCCACGGTGATGCGCATCACGTCCTCCCTGCGGCTCTCGCGCATGCGGTTGATGACGGCCGCCAGCCCCGCGGAGCACATGTGCGCGGCGCGCGTGGACACGCTCTCGCAGGCGCGGCGCACGATGTCGCAGTCCGTGCCCGAGGGCCTCAGCCCCAGCGTGCTCAGGATGTTGTAGATCTGCTTGCGGTCGCCCGAGTCGCTGCGGGGCGGGGGCGGGAGGGCCGAGGGCGTCGCTGGAGGGTCGGCCCCAGCGGCGACCTCTTCTCCAACCCCTGCCGACCTCACCCAGGTAAAGCGCTTGGGGCTCGGGCTCCGGAGGGGAGCACGTCCGATTCCGCAAGGCACCAGCAGTAACCTGGTCATGACTCCACTGTTTAAGCCCTGGGTATCCGCTCTAAGGTAGGCGACACTGCCGCGCCTCAAGGCTGTTGCGTGGATGAAGTGAGGAGATGTCCGCGGCCCATGGTGGGGACGCGCGGGCTGCTTCCACTGCCCGGCGGCGGGTTCCACCGGGGGCAGGAGGCCACCCCCGCCCCCTTAAGCTCCGTCCGGCTCCCCATCCCAGGACCTCACCCTCCCCCGCACCCCCCCGCATCGCCCCCTCCCCGGCCGAGCGCCCACCCCCAAGCCTCACCCGCAACCCCGCCCCTTGTGTCCCTGTCCCGGACCCCGCCCTCTGCGCACTGCCCCCTGTACCTGCCCCACCGTCCGCTCCACCCACGCACCTCTCGACTTGCGACACCAAGCGCGTCTCGAAGGCGCCGCGCGTGCGCAGCTGCTCGGAGGCCTCCCCGTGGAAGAGCAGGTTCTCGTCCACAAGCTTGAGCAGCACGAGCCGCACCAGCTCCCCCATGTACTTGCCGCCGATGAGCTTCTCATATCTGGACAGGGGGCGGCCGGGTCATCCCCAGCAGGGAGGTCCCACGCGCAGGCGGAGCTCGGGAGCCTGCCCCACCGCCCCCCACCGTGGCCATGAGGCGGCCATCTGGGCGCTGTGACACCCACCCTTGGCAAGCCTGGGTTCGTGCCCGTTCCCTCATTTATGAGCGGGGGGCTTTAGGACTACAGGGGTGAGGAACCTGCTTTGGGGCCTCGAGAGTGGCCCAGCCCCTCTGATGGGCCTTGCGCTGAATCCCCTTTAGTCCTCCCACATCCTGTGATGGGGTGCTGTTCTCATCGCTCGGTTGCAGTTGGGAAAACGACAGCTCCGGCTCCGAGGCGCTGGTGACCAGCCTGGGCGCCCCCCTGCCGCCCCGCTGGGGCTCTGCGCTCCTGAAATCCACGGAGCTGACCGCTGGTGCCGGCCGGCGTCTGCGAGCCTTCCTATTTTCATCTAGTAGTACATTGAATACTACTGATCTAGCGGAGGGTTATGAGAGTCAGAGAGGAAGCTAGCCACGGAGTCAGCCAGCACGTGCCTGGCGCGTCTGTTAGGCGCCTAATAAAGGGTGGCCGTGACTCCGACAAGCTCTGTGAGGGCTGGTTCTCAAGCTGTGTTGTGCGAGCCCGCAGCGTTCCCCAAAATACAGCTGTCCGTTCTGTGAACCTGGACGGATCTGTCTGTACTTTGGGGAACTCTGGGTTAAACCCAGTTAATGTTCCTGGGGGCGTCTCAGAGCCTTCCTGCCCCCTGTCCAGGGGGCCAGGTCCCGGCTCATCCATGCACAGACTGTCTTTTTGAGGACTAAACCTTCACATCTCTCACTGTTCCCGGTTTACAGAGGGCCACGACATGCGTGGGAGCTGGAGGAGGAGACGAGCCGGCTTACGAGGGGGTTGTCAGTTTGCTTTTCCCCAGAGCTGTTTAAAAACAAGCCTATTATCTGCGTGGCCGGCCCCATCTGCCGCCCCAGCGGGCTGGGGGAGGGGCGCGCCTTACAGCTGCTGGCCAGGGTTCAGGGAGTTCTCGTCCACCACGCGGTCGTACTCCAGCAGGAACTCGTCCAGCTCGCCCGCGTCCCCGAAGGCGCCCCACTCGGTGTTGACGCACATGCGGCCCTCGTCCCCTTCCACCAGCTCCACGTTCTGCATCTCCTCCATGTAGCAGGCGTTGCAGCCGGTGCCTGTGGGGCGGCAGCGTCACGCCCCAGCTGCCTAGGGCGGGGCATGGCACCTTCCTGCGACCTTGCCTCTCCTGGATGTCTCCCCATCCCTGAGTAGGCGCTGGTTCCTGCAGGCGGGAAGCCCTTTGGGACCCTGTCTTCCCAGCTTCCTTGAGCTCTCCACACCCACCACTGTGGAAAGGTTTCCCTGCATCCCTGGAGCAGAGGAAAGGTGGCTTTCTCACGCACCAGAAGACCTGGGTTTGCTGTGTGACCTCAGGTAGATAAGCCCACCTCTCTGGGCTCTTCCTCTTCCCTAGGAGGGGATGGTAACACCTTCTCCTCCCATTTCCTGGGTAGTTGGGAGGATTGAGGGAAACATGTGTCAAAGTGCTTTGCCAACTAGAGATAGGTGTGGGATGTTATGATTTTATCTTCAGCACTGAGCAGAGTAACCAAGAGTGTTTGCAGAGCAGATGTGAGCACAGGCCGCCCGCTGCCATCTCTGCTCCAAGAGGGGTATGCCTGAGGCCAATGGCTGCAGAACTCAGGTTGTGGTGCCCCAACCCCACTGCCCCAGGCAGCTGTGGAGGAGAGAGCGGGGAGGATGGCCAGGGCTCCTGGAGCTCCTGTCTAGGTGGTGGCCTTAATGACAACTTTCCATCTGAAAGGCGAGGATGAAAGGAGAAGGTGTGACACACAAGAGGAGAGACACAGCAGGTCAGGCTGCAGCTCAGGACACAGACATACAACTGCAGGTGGGGTCCTAAGAACACAAATATATAACCTTTCAGGGCTAGCTCCGAAGGGCCCAGCAAAGCAAACAACTTTACCCCCGACTTTCTGGGTAACCAGGGCACAGAGAGTCCAGAAAAAACCCTGCATGCCTGTGTGCCCACGGGCTAACTGATGTGACAGGATTGCTTTTCAGTACACGCTCGTTGTAACACCTTGGGAACTTCTGGGAAAGGCCGTTGGTCAGTGTGGAAAGCCCCGGAGGCCGGCACTGCCTCCCTTCCTGGTACCTGCCTTTACTTCTGGCAGGGCAGGCTGCTGCCCTGGCCAGGGTTAGACCAACCGGGAAGGAATGATGACTTTTGCTTATCCTCTTCCACTTGGACAAATCCGTCCAGTTTGGTCAATTTACCAGATAAGGTGTTTTAATTAAATCCTGATGGACTAAGCGGACATGCAGCTGGTGTGCCATCTGATGCAGTGACCTCCACGTGTTGAAATGCTTCCTACCAGTAAATAGCGCCTGCATTCAGGACAACATTGCTGTTCCCCAAGACTGTCTGGGGCTCCAGCACCTGTGGGGTTGGTGCCTGGCACATAGGCCCTGCTCCGGCCATCACTGATTGCTCAGGACTTTGGCCTTAACTCCTCGGGGCCCGAGGCAGAGGCAGGAGGAGGCCTGTGCACCATGCTGTAGACAGGGCAGCCTTGGCGCTGTCTTTTGACAGCAGAACCTTTTGAGGTGGCAAGGCCCCTGGATAGGGCAGGGCACGCGTTCTTACCCACAATCATGCCAACCTCACACCGGCGGTCTTCATAGTAGCAGGAGATCATTGTGGCCACAGTATCATTCACCATCGCCACCACGTCCATCTCAAAGTCCTGCCAAGAGGCGCAGAGGCAGTGGTGATAGGGCTGGGGGTCTCGACTCAGCCTGCTCTGGGCTGGTCCAGCCAGGTGAGGGAGGACAGGATTCCTTCCTGGGGGGACGCCCAGAAGGCCCTCCCCGGCATCCTGGCCTCGGGGGAGAGTGAGGGGGATCCAGGGCAGGGGCAGGGGCAGGTGCCGCCTCACCCCTCTCCGTTTGATGGCGTCTCGCAGGAGCCCCACAATGTTGTTCCCTTCTGCTCCAGAGGCCTTGAAGCCCTTGGTCCAATTGAGAAGGATGCCCTGAGAGAAGAGGAGGGCCTCTGTGGCTGCTGACGAATGCTGGGGGCAGGGGTGAAGGGAAGGGAAGCTAACTCGGACGACAGGGACACGCACCCCACTTTAGAGTCGAGGAAACTTAGGCTCAAAGCAGCCACATAACTTTGAGAGGCACTGGAGACCATTCTCCACAAACATCTCGTATTTCTGCAGGGCTGGGTCCCAGCCAATTTCAGAATCTTTGTATGGTAAAGCCCAGAGACGTCTCCCAGAGCAGGATGCGATCCGGAGGGGAGTGGCCCTGAGTAAGATCGGGCTTCTCTCCTATAGCGCACCCTCTGCATGTGAAGGAACCATCTGGAGCTCTGTATGCTGTGGGGACTGGGGCTCAGAAAACCAACACGAGCTGTTGCTCCAGCTGCCATTCTGCTGTGAGTACCGAACTGGCTTTCTCTCTGACCCAGAGGTCTCATGTGTTAACTCATGCTGGTATGATTTATACCCTCATGTATATATGACTGTGTAATGTACACGTGTATGATTTACATGTGTGCACATATGATTCACACTCATGCATCTAAAATTTACATCCATGTGCATGTCCAATTGGTGTGTTTATGTATGTATGCATGTAAAATTGAGGTCTGTATATAATTTCTGTATAATTGACGTATGTATATATATCTGTATAATTTATGTTTGTATAATTTGTGTGTATATGTATGCATGTATGATTTACATGTGTATATATGTATGTGTAACTTACTTGTGTGCGTGTGTGTATAGTGTAGCTGTGGCAGACTAACTTGCCAGCTCGCAGGCGAGGTGAAACCGCAGCCCTGCACATTTCTGTCTCCGCCACAGGTGGTAGAGGAGGTGACGACATGCGGGCATGCTGGAGCCCACCTGCCCGAGTGTGGGCCTCAGGTTGTCACTTCCTGTCATGGGCAAGTTGCTAAGCCTCAGTCTCCTCGTCTTTCACGGGGGTGATCATAGTGCACGCCTCGCAGGGTGTGGGGGGGCAAAGAATAGGGATCCACTAAGGTTACTTCCCGAAGTCCCACAGAACGTAATAGATGGAGCCACGGTTTGGATCTTTCCCAACTTGGGTGGCTGCATCTGGAGGCAGCACAGGGCAGAGTTCACAAGGTGCCTTTCTCTGGGGTGCATGTCCATCCGTCTGTGCGTCCATCCACCTCCTCCCCCACACACCCCTGCACCTGGCCCTACCTTGTCTATGTCTTCATGCCTCACGGGAAAGGAGAAGGTGAAGCCCAAGGGCAGCTTCTTGTGCTTCATCTGATGCTTGTCCAGGAAGTCAGAGATGCACTCGGAGATGTAGTCAAAGAGCTGGAAGAGCCATTTGACCACAGAGGGTGGGCCAGCTGCAGCCCCCTGGGGCCTCGAGCCTGACGTGTTCCTCAGCCCATGCTGAGGCATCAGGCCCCAGGAAAGCAAAGCCTCCGGGCCTGACCTCAGTTCCCCTGTCCTGATCGCCACTGCTTGTCGGGACTCAGGCCTGAGCTTCACCCAATGCCAGAGTCCGGGCAGCCCCCAGGACAGGGTGACACCAGGACCGGGTTGGTCCCAGCTCAGCTGTGTTCTGTCAGCCTGACCTTCTCAGCTGGACCCAGTAAGATCTGGCCTCAGACACAGAGGGCAGAGGCATATCCCTGGTCATAACTATGATTTCTGTCTCCAGCACCCAGAGTGTCCTTTTCGTCCTCCGGCTGTCCTGGCTGCCCTACCCCTGCCCCTGCCGAGGACCAGCCCCCACCCCACTCACGTGGGCCTGTCCGCAGAACTGGGCATTGCTGAGAGCTCTGCTGATTGACTCAGCTCCCTGCTGGGTGCCGGGGACCAGTGAGGCACCCACACCACCCCTGCTGCCTTGATTCATGCCCAGTGCCAAGCATTTAGGGGTGTGGTGAGGACCAGGCTGCCATGGGCCTCCTGCCTTGAAACCCTGCCACTCAGGGGATCAGCTCTGGTTCTGTCCACCTCCCCCCAGGGTTCATTCTACTTCTGTTCCCCCTCCTGAGTCCTCCCTGAGGTCAGGATGGCCTTGCTGCCTGCGCAGACATTATGATTGCAGTCACCCCACTTGGTGTCCATGCTGGTGCAGAGCAAGGGGCGATACATGGGGAGGGGGTGGAATGTGTGGGCTGCATGCTGGCTGGACCACCGTGTTCTCTTAGCTACCCTGTCATGTTTCTGATCCTTCTGGGAAACTGGGCAGGGGTGTAACCTGCTGGGACCATGCCCAGTGGCCATCCACCTAGTCCTCTCAGCTGCCTGCCTGGGCCCTCTGAGGCTGGGTGACCCTCCTGCCTACAGCTGCCCTCCCACCCCTGGTGGACTGGTGGGCCTTCCCACCAAGGCTAGCTGAGTTCTGAGATCCGGGGTGGTCTTGACCCTAGCCCCCAGCCCCCGGCCCAAGCTGCTCACCATCTCGGCGGTGCCCGTCATGGCGTCCTCGGGGATGGAGTACATCTGGTGCTTAGTTTTCACACTCCACTGCCCCGCCTCGCCCTCCCCCACCTTCACCAGCATCACCCTGAAGTTGGTGCCGCCCAGGTCCAGGGAGAGGAAGTCCCCGACTTCTGCAGCCACAGGGAGAAGCACATCAGCCTTAGGGGCACCACCTGGCAGGACCCCCAAGACCAGGGAGAGCAGGAGGGGACGGCACGGGGGGTCCAGAGCAGCTGGACCTGGGGCTGTCAAGGCCAGACATCTGGGGAACCCCCGAGTAAACTGTGGAAGGAGTCGAAGCTGAACTGGGAAAGTCGCTGGGAGCCCTCTGCCTTGGACTGAACTCACCCCGAGCCCAGGGCCCAACTGAAGACCTAATGAAACGACCCAGTCTCAGGATCAGGCTGGGTGTCCCCCAAGTGACCATGGGGAACCAGTTTCCCATTGCGACTTGAAAAAAGCCAGTTTTCCTGAGACTGGGGCTGGGCCAGCGGAGCCGAGGGTGAGAACTGGCCCGTGTCTGGGGCCCAGTGTGTTTGCGACTTGTCTCAGGGCTGCTGGGGTCAGTCAGAGCCGCTAAGAAGGGCCAGGGGTACCTCTTCCTGCTCGGGCCTGGGGACAGCTGCCTCCAGATGAGGAGCTGCCATTCCCACGTGGGTCCCATCCCTGCCTGGCCCTGGCCCACAGTACCTGAGCCTTCCGGGGTGGAGCGCACGTAGGTGGGCAGCATCTTCACAGTGGCTTCCTCGTGGGTCTCTAGCCTCAGGCCTCGGTCCATCTCCTCCTGCATCCGCCTCATCACCTTCTTCAAATCCTCCTCCTGCAGCTGGAACTCTGCCAGGATCTGCTCCGCCTGCACAGGGAGAGGGCATGGGTGTGTGGGGGAGGTGGGAACCAGGCATTTCCCACACACCTAGAGGGTCTCCTTTGCCCTCTGACCCTGGGTCCAGGATAACCCATTGTTTCAAACTACCACAGTTAAGACCAGTTGAAAAGTTAGAATAGCAGAGTTCTACGAGCAGCCTCTAAGCAAATGTGACCTGGAGTGTGCTGGAGGGTGAGGGGCAGAGGGCAGATGTGGCGCCTCCCTTTGTGTCTCAGATTCCGCCGATGGGAGGAGGGAGGCGCTAACCTGGAAAGTGGATGAGACAGGGGCTGGAAGAGCGTGTCTGGAGGAGACAGGCAGCTGGCATTACTGTCTAAAAGATCTGGTCATTCTCCCTCCAGGAATTTATGCTAATGGAACAAATGGGCAAGTGTGCACAAATGTGTCTAAGGGATAGTCAAGGGAACACTAGTTAGAGGTGAAACTGGTTAGGGGTGTCTGGTTGACGAAAGCATGGCGGTCCCTAGCATGGAAGACTCTGTAGCCGTCAGAGGGAGGAGGGTCCCTATGCATTGACAGGGGGAGGCCTGCATGCAGAAAGTTCGGATTCAATTATGCCATTCCCGTGAGCATGGGTGGCCCGGGCTCAGTCTCCTCCAGCACCTTCCAGGGAGTGACCGCTCACCCCTCCATGGTGGCCCGAGGTCAGGCTGTGAACGCAGCTGCCCATACCCATGTGTCCCCAGTAAGTGGGACCCTGCATGTGGACAGCGGTGTGGCTGCCCCTTGCCTCTTTCCCACATATCCTGGAGAGAAGAAGGTTACTTTAATTCACTGGTTATTTGGACCAAAAAGGAAAGGAAAGCTACTCTGATCAAAGCCGTGGGTCCACTTTTCACAGAAGCTCACTCTCTTCACGGCCGTCTCCCCGTAAGCCCAGGGCCGGAGATGCTCTGAATTCCAGCCAGGAGGGAACACAACCCTTTGCCCCTTCTTCCTCAGTTTTCAGAGCCCACATTTCGTTGGAGAAGGTAGCACATTAAAGGAAGGCAGCCCCTGCCCAGACCCAGGGACAGCCCGGGGTGGGGGGGGGGGGGGGGGCGGGGCGCTAAGCCAAGCACAGCGATCCTCTCCCCTTCTGCTGGTGATTTGGTTTAGAGCTGGGCCTGTGGCTCCGTTCTGGCCGACGACAGGTAAAAGGAAGCCTGATTTTAGCAGGAGGGGGCTTTCTGGGGAGGTCAGTGCCCCCACACTTAAAATTTAAACCCAGGGAAGGTCACAAAGGGATGGGGCTGACAAAGTCTATGACAAAACACAGAATCAAATGCCAGTGTTTGCTATGCCATCTGCAGCTCCGGGCACAGGATCAGAGTAGCCCACCCCAAGGCTGTCCCCACGGGGCTCAGCCCTGGAGAAGCCTTAGCGCTCTGTGAAACCATCCAGGCTGTCCTCAGAGGCCCACACCTACAACCTTTGCCTCTTTTGTCTGTCTTTCACACACTTTCAAATGTAAAATGCGCCAGGAAGTAATAGGAACATTACCATCTGCTGAATTCCTCCACTATGCCAGACCCTGAGTTGAGTGCATTACACAAGCTGCCTCACAGCATGTGAGGGGAGGTACTGGCATCTGCCCATCTTCTAGGTGAGGAAAAGCTTAAAGAAGTTATTTGTGCAGGCACATGTAGCCAGCACGCTGCGGTGGGACCAGCACCCACAGCCACGCACAAGAGGACTGCTGTCAGAAGTCCTTGAGAGGCAGCCCAGCATCTCCCCCGAGACAGACTTGTTCAGAGGGACAGCTTATAAGACATCCACGGGCTCTTAATAAAAGTGATGCTGATCCTGCAAAGGTCCAGCCCTCGGGCTCTGCTGGGCTCCATCCTCTGTCCTGGCAGCCCCTCTCGTGGCCATGAAGCTGGACTCATGAGGGGCCTTGGACCAAAGGCTAGACCCGCTGTCAAAGGGGCCCTGACACTGACTGTGGGCAAAGCCAGAAAGTGCCCTCCATGGAACCCCAGAAATCACACGAAGTCGAACCTCCTAGTCAGGGAGCAATTTGGAGTTGCTATCTGAATTTAATTTTGATCTAGCAATTTCTCTCCTAAGAGTCTTGCAAGCACTTAAGAAGCACCTGCAGTGTTGGGACAGTGAGGACTCAACAGGACCCATATCCACCAGTAGGGACTTTACATGGACGCCGGGACACCACCTGACAGGACCTCTGGGGCCTTTGCAGGAGACACGTCTGAGCATGAGTGAAATAGGGAGACGGGACCTTTGCTGGACTTGATTCCATTCTGTAAATAAAGTTGGATCTGATTTGTCCTGTACAATATTCTCAAAAGCTTAAATTTGCTGCCAACGTTTAAATAGAGACACTTTTACAGAAAAATCTGGATTGGATGGGATTTCTGTAAAAGCAGGTCTGCATTCTCACTGTTGCTGTGGGGAGACTGCATGGGGTGGGGGAGCCTGCGGGAGACACCCTGTCATATGCCCTCACACTGTGTCCTGACCAGGCCAGGCACTGTCCACACCATGGGGGACTCCCTCACACACACTTGTGCCAATTCCCTGTTCCCGGTGGGCACAGGTTGGGGGAGTGGTTCTGGAAGGTTCTGGGGCCGCAGTCCAATATTCCAGGTGGTCACAGGCTGACAAGGGCCTCTGGCATACCTCACCTCTGGAAATCACGTCTTGCCATGGGGAGTGTCCTCCATGCTGGGTGCAAGCCCCTTTCTCAGGTGCATGGGGGCTGTGAACACCGTACTCCATCAGCATGCAAGCCCAAGAGGAGGGCACTCCCACCTGTGTGGTCCCCTCAACCCTCAAGGCTGTGTGTCTGGGGGGCATGGGTGAGGTTAAAGTCAAGGGGGCAAGGTCTGCCTCCCAGACCCCTGGGAATGATCCCAGGAGCCGGCACACGTACCAGGCCGTGCTCCAGCCTCCTCTTATCTCCTTTATCCGGTTCTCCCTTATCCTGCTTAAATCACCAGGGACACAAGTACTTCGTTATCTCATTTCTTACAAATAAGGAAACTGAGCACAGAGGTGCACTTTCCCAAGCCCACAGAGCCAGAAGGCTCAAAGCCCACCCCCTACCCCGATGGGCTGCCTCCTGCCTGATTTCAGGGCCCAGGCCCCCAGCCCTTCCTGGAGCCAAGACCCCAGCTACAAAAGTCTCTTTTGAGTTTCATGCTGGGTGTCTGTGTCAGCTGGCTTAAAGGACTTGCCTGAGCAGTCTAGGAAATGTGGGGTGCTGCCTGAGGAGCTCAGAGAAGTCGCCCCTTCTCCCCTCCCCCCTCAGGCCTCGGGAGAACAAACAAAGCATGGACAGGCCTGCCCCCCGACCCCCTGCAGCTGTGCCCTCGCCTGCTTGACAGGAGGTCACAAGACACATCATCAGGGCTCATGGCTACACCCAGACATTGGGGGGTTCCTGCCCAAACGACCTCCCCACCTCCAGCAGGGCCACCATTGACCCTGTCTCACCAGCAGATTCCCACTGCATGCCAGGCACTTCGCGGGGTGCTGGAGAACAGACAAGACCCCTGCCCTCAGGGAATAACAGAACAGAATCACAGGAACAAGTGAATGGGCAGCAGGTTGCTGGAGAGGAAACGAAGCGGGGAAGAAAAAGAGGTGAGCAGCTGCCGCTCCACATGAAGTGGGCAGGACACCTGCACAGACAGTGCCAGGAGCACAGGCCTGAAGGGAGCTCAGAGGGCAGCCCTGCAGGAGGAGGCCTCACCGAGGGGTGAGAGGCCCAGAGGCTGTCCCAACAAAGTTGGGGGTGGTGAGGAGTGAGAGTCTAGACTTCTTCTGGAGGCCGAGCAGTAACCATCTGCTGACAGATTGAGGCATGGGGGTGAGGAAAAGAAGAGTCCGGGGTACCCCCGTGGGTTTGGCCTGAGCAGCTGGGCGAGGGGTCCCACTCGCAGAGATGGCTGGGTTGGGGTGGGGAAATTGGGAGCTTGGTCTTGGCATGTTGGCATGTCTGTGAGCCAAGGGGAGATTGATGCCAAGCAGCAGTCAGATATGTGGGGCAGGAGCTCAGGCTCCTGTCTCCAGTCTGGCTGGAGATATAAATCAGGAAGCCGTCAGTCTGTGGACAGTTCTTAAGGCCATGGGCCTGGCCAAGGTCTATGGAACACAGGTTGGAAGCAAGGTGAAGGGGCTGAGCTGGTCGGGCAGGGGTGCGCAGGGCTGGGTCCACGGGGCTCGGCTGGCAGGACACTGTGTGGTGCCTCCATCTGACAGATGTGGAGACTGAGGGAAGGCCTGAAGGTGCTTCCCACCCCAGCACAGACTGGGAGTGGCCGGCCTGTGTGGAGCAGGGCCCCTGGGCAAGAGCCCATCCTGGTGACCTGGAGGGCAGTGTGGGCTGGCCATGAGTCCAGCTGCAGCCTGGCCCCTGTGCCCCCAGGCCCTCAGGTAGCTGCGTACTGTATACACAGTGGGTGACCCTGGGCCAGTTGTCCACATACGCCTGGGGGAGAGGATCCCTGATTCACCCTAGACCTGCCACAAGGATCCCAGAGAGCCAAGATGGGAAAGCCCCCGAGAGCCAGAGGACACTGCGCAGTCGGACGTTCCCCACTGCGAAGCACAGGCCTGAGCGCCAGAAGCTCAGGCAGAGAAGGCGGGGCGGGGAGGGGTGTGGTACCCTCAGCTCCAGGAGCAAGTTCCCTAGAAGATGCCGTCCCTGGAGACCCCTCCTCCAGAGGCTGAACTGTGAGTGTCAGGAGGCGGCAGTGGGGAGGGTGCCGGTGACAGGCACAGCTATCTCTTAGCCTGAGTGGCTCCTTCCAAGGAGACAGTGCCATCCAACCTCTACTCTGCCAAACCAACTGCCCTGACTGCGCAGGAAGAACCGACCCCTGCCGTGGCCCTGGGACCCCTTCCCTGGCTTTGAGGTGACCCTTACCAGATTCAAGGTTGTCTGGGCCTGGGTCCTCCTGGCATCCATCGCCATCTTTCTGAGGGGCCAAGAAGTAGGTTTTTTGGGGGTGGAGACACTCCTGCCTGCTCAGACGCAGGGCTGGGCTGCGGCCCCAGAGACTGAGGCCCACCTGTGCAGGTGAGGGCCACCTGGCTGGAGAGGTGCTGGCCGCAGGCCGTCTAGGGCTTCTGCACTGAGAGCACTCAGCAGGCGGCTGCTGAAATACTCTGCCCACTGCCGGGTCAGGCAGGGCCGGAAGGGCAGAGGAGGACTGCAGGGGGTCAGGGTTGACAAGGGCCATGGGGGCAGGGCCGTGGGGCAGCGCCCCAAGCCCTCTGCACACTGGGGTGGGGATTCGCTGCCCAGAGGTACTGGGGAGGAGAGGGAACCAGTCTATCCACCCTCAAGTTCTAGGATGTGCCAGGGTGGGCAGTCACCATGGTGCCTGGGGCAAGGGAGCGCACTGAAGAGCCTGGCAGACAGGGAGGGCGCTATGGAGGGTTTGACCCATGCAGGCGCAAGAGTCCGGCCTCGGTCTTGGGCCACAGGAACCCCTGGCAGATTTTCATACCATCCGGGGTCTGTGCAGCACCTGGGTGCAGAGGGCAGGCTGGTGGCAGGGAGGCTTGGCCTGAGGCCCTGACCAGGGGAGACCCCTCCGGAAGCAGGTGCGGGAGGCTCCTGGTCCAGCATCCCCTGGCAGGGGCAGGGGCGGCAGGGGCGGCGGGGGCGGGGGAGGAGCAGGGGCGGAGGCAAGAGCGGGGAAGTAGGTGGAGGCAGGGTGCCACCTGGATGGCAGCTCCGTCCCAGGGCCGTTCCCCAAAGTAAAAAATGCTAGTTTTCGTCAGGCTCTTCAACGGTAAGTCTTCAAAACCTGCCTCAGAAGCCGGGGAGGTCATCCGGGGGTTTTGGGCTTTGAACGCTGGATGACGCTCAGACAGCGTCCCCCAAGATCGACCGAGCTGCGGCGCTGGTGTGAACTTGTCATGCCGTGGACGTTCCAGCATCTGCCAAGTCTTGCTAAAATTAGCAGGAGCTCCCAAGTGGGCAGAGTCAGGATGGTGGCTGGACAGAATGTCAGGCTCTTCTACCGATTGCCAGTGTGGTCACCCTCAGGAAGCCCTTGACACGACTGATCGCTTTCCGAAAATAGCGCAAAAAGGGCTTCACCAGCCTTGCCTGTGACAGGTCATTGACCCAGCAGCCTCTGGCTCTGAGCTACTGTTTGCACATGGGGTGCAGGGCTCATGCCCAGATTTGGAGTGGGGGGCCTTGTGGACCACCAGGCCAGGCAACAGGTGCCCTTCTCCTGGTCCAAGCACATAGCTCCCAAGAAGAGGATCAGAACACCCTGGCTCTGCCCTCTGGGAGGTGGGAGTGGACAAGGGCGGAGTGAGGCAAATGGACTCCTTTCTGGCTTGCTGGACTTCCAGTGCCCTCTCTAGCCTGCACTTTGACCAGCAAGCACCCTTCCCCAGAGCCCTTTCCTGGTGCCACATCCTTGCTTTGCCCGGCACCTGTGAGGGCAGGAAGGGGTCTGACACCACAGTTCCCCACGCTGGTGAATCCTCCAGAGCCAGACTCTCACACCTCATGCCAGCCTTCTTGTGCACCCAGCACTTGCCCTGTGTCACCGCTTCCTCTTTAGGTGAAGGAGTGACACCAGGGGGTCAGCGTAGACAGAGGAGAGACCTGTCTAGAGAAGAGGGGTCAGGAGAGGAAAGGCCTCAGAGACACCGGCTGGTAAGGGAAGCCCAGGACGTGCTCAGAGTCTTCAGTATCTCACGGGCTGCCCTGAGGAGGCTGGATGAACATGGTTTCTGCTTAGATTTTCTAAAAAAGCCGAGAGCTACCCAGCGATGAACTAGGATGTTCCAGTAGATAGTGAGCTCCCTATTAATGGGGCATTTGAGAGAGTAGAATCAGAGGGACTTTGCCCCATGTCCCAGTTGGGAGCTTCAACCCTTGGTTGCATGATATGAGTTTCTTTTTTATTTATCTCTAGGAAATAATCTGAGGAGTCCAGCGATGGATATTCTAGGTTATTCTTTCTAGGATCGAAAAATGGGACATAACCCATGTATCCAACTATAACAAATTGGTTAAATAAATTATGCTATATTTATATGGAGTCATTAAAAAAGATAAGATTGGGGGCTGGCCCAGTGGCGTAGCAGTTAAGTTTGCATCCTTCACTTCGATGGCCCAGGATTCGCCAGTTCGGATCCTGGGCGTTGACCTATGCACAGCTTATCAGGCCATGCTGTGGCAGGTGACCCACAAATAAAATAGAGAATATGGACACAGATGTTAGCTCAGGGCTAATCTTCCTTAAAAAAAAAAAAAAGGTAAGATTGATTGGCCTCTATTGTCATGAAAAGATGTCCATGATATATTTAAAGAGAATGTGGTGCCTACTCTCCAGTAGAGCCTCCTATGAGCCCCACCTCTGACATTCACCCCCTGTGTAGTCGCCACCCATGCTGAATAGGTCTAGCTGTGTAACTGAAAGGATATTGCAGAAATGATGGAGTGTGACTTTTGAGGCCAGGCCATTGAAGACATTGTGGCTCCTGCCTTGCTCTCTCTTGGATTCTTCACCCTGGGGGAAGCCAGCACCAGGCCATGAGGACACTTAGGTCCTATGAGGAGATCCACTGAGAATAACTGAGGCCTCTTGCCAATGGGCAGCTCCAACTTGCCAGGCAGGTGAGTGAACCACCTTGGGAGCAGATCCACCAGCCCCAGTCGAATCTCCAGGTAATATAGCCCAAGTCAACATCTGGACTGCAATCTCAGGAGAGACACTGAGCCAGAACAGCCCAGCCGAGCCACTCCTGGATTCCTGACGACAGAAACTGTGTGAGATAATAAAAATTTGTTGTTTCAAGCCATTAAGTTCTGAGGCAATGGATGTTACATAGCAACAGATGACTAATACAGAGGGAAAACAGTTATAAAATATAGTATGTCTATTTTTGTCATATATTATATATAATACAAACATGGGAGGAAATACAGCAAATAGTAATAGTAATTATCTTGAAGGTGGAAATATGAGTGATTTTAATTTATTTTCATCTTTGCTTATCTTTATTTTCTATGTTTTTCTGCAATGAGCGTGTATTAATGTAGCAATATTTAAAAATCAAGTTAAAATAACAAAAAGATTGGGCCTTATCTGCTATTTTTGCACAGAAGCTCTGAAGTTCAGATTCATAAAAGTGGAGGTTCACAGCTAAATGGGTCAAATTACCAGATTCCGTATTCAGTGGGAAAGAAAGTGGGGCGCAGAGCTGGGGAGCCCAGTGTGACAGCCCCTCCCCCTGGCCTGATGGCCCTCAGCACCAGCTGGCCACCGGCATGGGCTCCCCCTGTGCTGATGCAACAAGGTCTGGAAGCCAGCACGGTGTTGCAAGTGTTTGCTTATAGCAGGATAGACTGCAGACTGGCTGTGCCCTTGTGTAAGGGCAGGTCAGGGGCCTGGTAGTGGGAGGATGTCAGGCAATGTGGCCAGGATGTCAGGGACAGAGCCAAGTGGTAGATGAGCCAAGAGACAGCAGAGTGCCCTGGGGTTATGATACCCCAGCTAGCGAGTGTCCAGGAACTTCCACATACTGACTGCTGTGCCAGATGCTCTACATGGCTTGTGAGCTTGGGGTGTCATTTTCTATGTGGGGAAATTGAGGCCCATGGGAGTAAAGGGACTTCTTAGATCTCACAGCTGTAAGTGACTTGGCTGGGATTCACCCCCAGGTTCGTGTAACCCTAGGAGTGCTGACAGTTTAGTCTTCCTGACTAGATGGGGGGCTCCTTCAGGGCCAGGCACACAGTGTGGGATCAGGAAATAGCTTCTGGTGCTGCTTCCATGCTGGAGATGTTCAGAGACCTCAACTTCAGGTGGTAGAGATGGGAGTGGCAGCAGCCACCAAGGTCTGCACTGCCCTGTGTTTGCCTTTGACAGCAGGTGGGTCTGGAGGCTGGGACTGCATGTTGGGGGGAAGCCTAAAGGCTGGGGCCATGGGTAGAGTAGAGGCAGAGTATGGGTGAGGGGACAGGCAGCATCCTACATGTTGGCTGGGAAGGAGGAAGCAGGATAACAGTGGGGTGATGCGGGAGCATGAGATCGCCCACCTATCTGAAGACTGACTCTACTGTTCACTGGCTGTAGAACTTGGACAAGACTCTCAATCTTCTAGGCCCCAGTTTTCCCATCAGTAAAGTGGAAGTAACTATTTACCTACCTCACAGGGCTGCTGAGAGGATCCAACGAGATAATACAGATAAGGCTCTTGGCAATACAAGTTGTTCAATAACTTGTAGCTATTTTTGCTACCAAAGGATGCTTTAGCTCCCGGGTCTGAGTTAGGCAACACAGGCTGTCCAAAGCTCTATCTCTATAGTAAGTCTAAGGCCAAACTCCCACCTCTGTGCCCACTTGTTATTTCAGAGTGTTCTAAGGAGACAGGCAAGTGTTACAGCCTCTTTAATGCCCATCCGGCACTAAATCAATGAAGCTTCCTGTCTGAAAAGAGGATGACATCACAGAAAATGGTGGAGTAGGAGGCTCCAGGGGTAAGTCCCTCCACCAAAACAACAATTATGCTAGAAAAATGTGGTCAAAATCAACGATTTTGGAACCTGAGAGCCTGATCAGACACTTACAGTAACTAGAGGGTGTTTGATGAAGGGAGAGTGGATCTGGTGGCTCATAAGTGAGCAGTATGCACAAACCAGCTACCACCCCCATTCCCTACCATGGCCATGGGATGGCACCCATGTTCCTAGAGCAGCTGGCTGGAGTAAGGGTGCATTTGGGTTTACCTGGCAGTTTTCTGAGGGCTCAGCTCAGAGTCGCCTTTGTTTCATCTCCCTCAGGCTGCAGCAGCTTCCCTGGTGGCACCTAGCAGGAGATTTAAAGAGCCATAATGCCAGTTAAAAAAAATTGTGTGTGTGTATGTATGTGTTTTGGATCCAAACATTTATGGAATTCTCTGTCAGGTCACAGGCTGACTGTAGAGACACCAGAACAGAAACTTCAGGGACCACACATGACAAGAAATACAGACTTTGCAAAAAGTTTGGAAAAGTCATTATACAATGGACAATTGCAGCCCTCAACAAGCAACAAAACCAATTCCTATGGAAAGGGAGAATCTGACTTCTGGAGTTTCCACGTTATACTGCTCAAAATGTCCAAATTTCAACAAAAAAAAATTTACAAAGCATACAACAAAACAGGAAAATATGGCTTATTCACAGGAAAAAAAGAATTTGATAGAAACTATCTCCATGGAAACCCAAACATTGGAATTACTAGTCAAAGACATTAAATCAACTACCTTATATATGCTCAATGAGCTAAAGGAAACCATGGATAAAGAACTAAAGGAAATCAGGAGAACAATGTATGAACAGATGGGAAATGACAATAAAGAGTAGAAATTATAAAAAGGAACTAAATAAAAATTCTGGAGCTGAAAAGTACAATAGCTGAAATGAAAAAAATCACTAGAGGGGTTCAGAAGCAGATTTGAGCAGCCAGAAGAAAGAATCAGTGAACTTGAAGATAAGGCAATTTAACTTGTCTAATCTGCCTAGCAGAGAGAAGAAAGAATGAAGCAAAATGAATAGGACCCAAGGCTATGGATACCATTAAATATACCAACATAAGTATTGTGGGAGTTCCAAAATTAGAAGAGAGATGGAAAGGGGCAGAAAAAATATTTGAAGAAATGATGGTGAAACAATTCCCCAAATTTGATGAAAGACATGAATATACATATTCAAGAAGCTCAATAAACTCCAAGTGGGATAAACTTTAAAGAGACCCATACTAAGACACATTATAGTTAAACTGTTGAAAGGTGAAGACAAAGAAGAAATCTTGAAAGCAGCAAGAGAGAAATTGTTACAAAGGATACACAAAAAGATTAACAGCTGGCTTCTTATCAGAAACCATGGAGGCCGGAAGGCAGTGGAATGACATATTTAAAGTGCTGAAAGAACAAAACTGTCAATCAAGAATTCCATATCAAGAAAAACTATTCTTCAAGAATGAAGGAGGGGGGTCAGCCCTGTGGTATAGTGGTTAAGTTCAGTGTACTATGCTTTAGCAGCCCAGGTTTACAGGTTTGGATCCCAGGCACAGAACTACACCATTCATCAGCCATGCTGTGGTGGCAACCCACATACAAAATAGGAAGATTGGCACAGATGTTAGCTCAGGGCTTATCTTCTTTGGCAAAAAAAAGAGAGAGAGAGAAAAGAATGAAAGAAAAATTAAGACATTACCAGATAAATAAAACTTAAGGGAGTTCATGACCAGTTGACCTGCTCTGTGAGAAACACTAAAGAAACTCTTTCAGGCTGAAATTAAAAGATGCTAGATAGTAATTCAAAGCCATATGAACAAAGAAAGATCACTGGTAAAGGTAACTATATAGATAATTAAAAAACCAATATTAGTGTACTTTTGATTTGTAACTCCTCTTTTTTTCTATATGATTTAAAGGGCAAATGTAGAAAACAATAGTTATAAATCTATGTTAATGGGCATACAATGTATAAACATGTAATTTGTGACAATAACAATATAAAGGAAGAGGAATGGAGGTGTACAGGAGCAGCATGTTTGTATGCTATTGAAACTAAGTATTAGTCAAACTAGATTCTTATAAGTTTAAGATGTTAATTGTAATCCTCAAGGCAATGACTAAGAAAATAAATAAAAATACACAAGAATAGGAAGAAAAAGAGGATCAAAATGGTACACCACAAAAAAATCAACTAAATACAAAAAAATAAAGCTCATAATGGAGGAATTCAGGAACAAAAAACATATAAGACATACAGAAAATAATAGCTAAATGTCAGAAGTAGGTTATTCCTTATCAATAATTACTTTAAATGTAAATGAATTAAAGTCTCCAATTAAAAGGCAGAGATTGGCAGGATGGATAAAAAAGAACATGATCCATCTATATACTATCTACAGTGGACTCACTTTAGCTACAAAGACACAGAATTTGAAAGCAAAGGATGGAAAAAGATATTACATGAAAATAGTAACCAAAAGAGGGCTGTGGTGTCTATATTATTATCAGACAAAATAGACTTTGAATAATAAAAGTTTGCGAGAGAAAAAGGACATTATATATTGATAAAAGATTTGATCCATCAAGCAGACGGAAAAATTATAAACAACAGAGCCCACAAAATACATGAAACAAAAATTTACAGAATTGAAGGGAGAAATAGAAAGTTCTACAATAATAGTTGGAGAATTTAACACACCATTTTCAATAATGAATTCAACAACCAGACAGAAGATCAGTAAGGAAACAGAGGACTTGAACAACACTGTAAATGAATTAGACCTAACAGACATGCAAAACATTCTCCCCAACAACAGCAGAACACACGTTCTTCTCCAGTGTGTATGGAAATTCTCCAGAAGAGACCATATGTACGGCACACAACAAGTCTTAATAAATTTTAAATGATTGAAAGAATACAAAGTATCTTTTCTGGCCACACAGAATGAAACTAGAAAGGAGTAACAGAAGGAATATGGGAAATGTATGGAAATTACACTCTTCAGCAACCAATGGGGCAAAGAAGAAATCACAAAGTAAATTAGAAAAGATGAATGAAAACACAAGATACCAAAACGTATGGGATTCAATAAGAGCAGTATTCACAGGAAATTTTATAGCTCTTGATGCCTACATTAAAGAAGAAAGATCTCAGATCAATAATCTAACTCTACATCTTAAGGAACTAGTAAAAGAAGAGCCAACTAAACTCAAAGCCAACAAAAGGAAGAAAATAATACAGATTAGAGTGGAGATAACTGCAGTAGAGAATAGATGACAACAGAGAAGAGTCAGTGAAACTCAAATTACTAAAATCAGAAATGAAAGAGTGGACATTATCATCAACTGTACAGAAATAAAAAGGATTATAAGAGAATACTATGAACAGCTGCATGACAAGAAATGGATCACTTAGAGGAAATGGAAAAGTTCTTAGAAACACATGAGCCACCAAAACTGAGTCAGGAAGAAACAAAAAATCCGATTAGACTAATAACAAATACTAAAGACATTGAATCAGTAATGAAAAATTGACCAACAAAGAAAATACCAGGCCAAAACGGCCTCCCTGGTGAATTCAAAGAAGAGTAACCAATCCTTTCAACTCTTCCAAAACACCAAAGAGGAAGGAATGCTTCCTGACTCATCTATGATGCCAGCGTTACCTTGATACTGAAGGCGGACAAGGACACTACTAGGAAAGAAAACTACAGACCAATATCCCTTATGAATATTGATGCAAAAAATATCAACAAAATCCAGCAGTATTATAAAAGGATTATACACCACGACCAAGTGGGAGTTATCCCAGGAATGCAAAGATGGTTTAACACACAAAAATCAATCAATGTAGTACACCACATGAGACCACGTGATCATAGCAATCGATGCAGAAAAAGCATTCGATGAAAACCAATGCCCTCTCAAGATAAAAACACTCAATAAACTAAGAATAAAAGGAAATTTCCTCCTCATGGTAAAGGTCACATAGGTAAAATCCCACAGCTCATACTCAATGATACATGCTTTTCCTGTAAGATCAGATACAAGACAAGGATGTCTGCTTTCACTACTTCTATTCAACACAGTACTGGACGTTCTAGGCAGAGCAAATAGGTAAGAAAGAGAAATAAAAGGCATCCAGATTGGAAAAGAAGTAAAACTGTCTCTATTCATAGATGACATAAACTTACATATAGATAACCATAAAGAATCCACAAAAAAATCTGGTTGAACTAAATGAATTCAGGGAAGGATACAAAATCTACACAAAAAATCTGTTATATTTCTATACACCAGCAATAAATAAACCAAGAATGAAAATAAGAAAATAATTCCATTTACGATAGCATCAAAAAGAGTAAAATACTTAGGAATAAATTTAACCAGGGAGGCAAAAGACTTGGACACTGAAAACTACAACACATTGCTGAAAGAAGTCAGAGAAGACACAATAAATGAAAAGACATCCTGTGTTCATTGGAGACTTAATATCATTGAGATGACAATACTACCTCAAATAATATACAGATTAAATGCAGTCTCTATCAAAATCCCAACAGCGTTCTTTGCAGACGTGGAAAAACCTGTCCTGAAATTCATGTGGAATTTCAAGAGACCCTGAATGGTAAAAAAAAAAAAACCTTGAAAAAACAAGAACAAAGTTAGAGGATCACACTTCCCAAGTTCAAACTGACTGCAAAGCTACGGTAATCAAGAGTACGATTCTGGAATAATGACAGACATATAGACCAACTGAGAAGAACAGAGAGCTTAGAAACAAACCTTCGCGTATATGGTGACTTGGTCTCCTCAGCAAATAGCGCTGGAATAATTGAATCTCCACATGCCAAAGAATGAAGCTAGACCCCTACCAACACCATATACAAAAATTAGCTCAAAATGAATCAAAGATCTGAACTTAAGAGCTAAAAATATAAAATTCTTAGATGAAAACATAACGGCAAATCTTTATGACCCTGCGTTTGGCAATGATTTTTCTTAAATATGACACCAAAAGCACAGGCAACAAAAGAAAAAATTGATAAACTGGACTTCATCAAAATTAAACACTTTGTACATAAAAGGACACTAGCAAGAGAGTTAAAAGACAACCCACAAAATGGGAGAAAATATTTGCAAACCATATATTTGATAAAGGTCTGATATCCAGGGTTTAATATAAAGAACCCCGACAACTCAACAACAAAAAGACAAACAATGCAATTTAAAAATGGGCAAAGGATTTGACTAGACATTCCTCCAAAGACATGCAAGGGAACAATAAGCACATGAAAAGATGCTCAACATCAATAGTCATCCAAGAAATGCAAATTAAAACCTCAGTGAGACACCACTTCAAACCTACGAGGATGGCTATATTTAAAAAACAGAAAATAACAAATGTTGGTGAAGACTTGGCGTAATTGGAACCCATACACATTGCTGGTGGGAATGTGGTTCAACTGCTGTGGAAAACCGTAGTTCATCAAAAAGTTAAACATGAGAGTTACCATATGACCCAGCAATTGCTTCTAAGTGTATTTCACCAAAGAATTGAAAACAAGGACTCAGAAAGATACTTGTATGGCAGTGTTCATAGTAACATTATTCACAATAGCTAAAAGGTAGAAACAATCTAACTTTCCATTAACAGGTGAACAAAATAAACTCTATACATACAATGGAATATTATTCAGCCGTGAAAAGGACTGAAGTTCTGACACACTACAACTTGCATGAACCTTGAAAGCATTATGCTAAGGGAAATAAGCCAGACTCAGATTCCACTTATATAAAACATCAAAATAGGCAAATTCATAAAGACAGAAAGTAGAACAGTAGGTATCAGGAGAATAAGGGGAGGAATGGAGAGTTGCTGAGTTTCTGGGTGGGATGATGAAAAAGTTTTGGAAAAAGTAGTGACAATTGCACAATATTGTGAATGTAATTAATGCCTCGGGATTGTACACTTAAAAAATGGTTACATTGGGGCCGGCCTGGTGGCACAGCAGTTAAGTTCACACATTCTGCTTTGGTGGCCCAGGGTTTGCCAGTTCGGATCCTGGGTGAGGACATAGCACCGCTTGGCAAGCCACACTGTGGCAGGCGTCCCACATATAAAGTAGAGGAAGATGGGCACAGATGTTAGCTCAGGGCCAGTCTTCCTCAGCAAAAAGAGGAGGATTGGCGGTGGATATTAGCTCAGGGATAATCTTCCGCAAAAAAAAAATAAAAGGTTACATTGACAAATTTTATGTTTTACATATTTGACCACAATAAAGAGAGACTGACTGACGAGCTGGTCTATTTTTATAGTAAAAGGAAACTTTTTACTTTCCCAAATGGAATCACCACTCAATCACGCTGGTATATTCATTCATTCATTCAACAATATTTGCTGGCAGGTGCCTTGCACTGTTCTAGACACTTTGTGGATGTGATATGGACTCTGAACAGAGTTGGGAAGTTGACTACTTCTGGATTCCCCCCAAATTGTAGAGAAGCTGGAAGAAGGTTTGGAGAAGGCCCGTTTAGTCATCTCAGTAAACAAAGGCATTCAGCCCTGTGGCAAAGATTAATTTGATGGTGGGACCTTCTCACAGTGACCTGTTTTTTTCAGATGCCTCAAGACCCTGGCCTCTAAGCTAAGAGGGACATGGGGACTAAGAAGAAAGAAAGAAAGTAGATATAAAAACCATGTCTCGAGAGAACTTGGTTGTGGTTACTGGCACTATTTCCTGTAAGCAAATAGATGAGATGCCTACTAAGTTTTTGAGGAATTCTAAAACCCCACAAGCCTTGGCCTGAAAAAGGCTTTGATTGGTCAAGCCATACAATAACCCTTGGGCCCCAAACTTTATCAGCAGGAAATAGGCTGTGAAAGATATTACCATGGAAGATAGTGGTCAAAGAAGGGTCTCCCAAAAGGTGGGGCTTGGAGCCCACAGTCTCCTCTAGAGGCAGAACTGGAGGCCATCGGAGCAACATGTCCCCAGCAGGACAAGGTCTGCCTAATCCCTCCTCTCAACTGTGAGTGAGGAAGGATGGACTGGTGACTCATCTGGAGCTCCCGGACCACAGGACCACACGCAGCATTACTTGCACCTGGTAGAGATGGCTCTGCTTGGCTACAGGGACTGCATGGGGTCTTGGGTCATCACACCCGGCGACGGATGAACAGCCTTTCTGTGTGTGAGAAGAAAGGTGCGCGTGGACACGTGGTGGCCAGAGGAGTGGACTGTGGCAGAGATTGCCGGTTGTGTGCCAAAATTCCTGTCCTCTTTGTCCACTGTGATAACAATGCCAGGTGCCTGGCTGGCCAGCTGTTTTAGACTCCCAGCCTCCCTTGCAGTGAGATGTTCCTGTGGAATGATGCACACCATTTGCAGGTCCAGGATTTAAGAAGAGAGTGTCTCTTCCAGGTTCTTTCTCACCTCTCTGTGGGCTACATGCAGAGGGGGAGAAGGCTTTAGGAGGTGAGTGGAGCCATGAAACGGAAGATGCCTGGATCTCTAGATTACTGTGTGGAGGAGAACCTCCCAGCCGGCTCGCACCTGCATTTGACTATTATCTGAGCAAGAAATACAATTCTATCGTGTAGACCCATTTCATGTTTTGGTGTATTGGTTACAGCAATTAAGTGTACCCTAATTAATACTCAGAATGATGGCATCAATGACCAAAACTAGAGGTTGGAAGGGGGTTTAGGTCACTCATTTATTTATCATACTGAGTACCCAATTTGTGCTCAGTCTGGGGTTATGGAAGTGACTAGTTTTTAGTTCTCAAGGAGCTTGCAATCTAGCAGAAGCGACAAGCAAATAACTAATACAACTGATCCTGGCAGAACTCCAGGGTGTTTGGGGAACTTGGAAGAGACTGGTGGGAGTTTTCTGGAGGCCAGGACAAGGTTTCTCAAGACTCCTTCCTCCAGCGCTTGATGCCTGAGAGGGAAGTGGCCGAGTAGAGAAGGACATTCCAGATAGAGGGGCAGCAGGAAACCGTCAGAGGCGTTTGGAGAAACACAAACACTTAGAGCAGCTAGAACTTAACACGCAGCAAGGGCACGCCCAGCAAATGTGGCTGATGTAAATGGCATCGAGCTAAACAGAGACCTGAGCTGTTACAGACCCTTCACACGTGAATAACCACAAGAGTGTGGAGCATAAAAGGTACAGCTCCTAGCACAGCAGCACGCAAAGGGACATTCACACCCTAAACGCACTTACGGAAAATGGACGGGAAATCCATGAGCAAAGCGCTCCTCTGAAGATGCTAAACCCAACACCCAGAAGAGGAAGTGAGCCCAAAGAAGAGTAGGACAAAGGGAGCAATCGTGGGAAAAGCAGAAATGAGCTACACAGAGAACACACAAATGAAAACCACAGCCAACCTGATTAACAAACCCAAACCCAGTTCTTTAAAAAGACCCATAACACAGCAAACACGTGGCAGTCTGATCAAGGAGAGACACCTGTCAAGTTTAGGGGTAAGAAAAGGGTATAATCACAGATAAATAGGAGCTTGAAAAGTCTTATCAGAGTTAAGTGCGAGACTTGCTTCAAGACATTTTAAAAATCTAGAGAAGATGGATGATTTTCAAAGTAATTTAAATTATCAAAATTGACTCAGTAAGACATAGAAAGACCTGAACAGATGGATAAGAATGGAAGAAATGTTAATAATGTCAAAAACCTTCCCCTGGCAAGAACACCAGACCTCGCTAGTCTTTCAAAGACTATGGATATGGAGATGCCCAGTGCACTGTCTGCCCTTGAAGAGTCTTAATAAATGCTTATTTAATGAGATGGTAAGTAGATAAAGCTCGTTTGGCAGGCAGGGACCGGATGTGAGGGATCCAAAGTGGGGACACCGCCAAGTGTCAAGTGAGTCCTGCAGACAGTGGAGGGCCGTACGGTTTATGACAGCAGGGGGTCAGGAGGAAAGGAGATTATGTGGCAGTGCTGGGGGTGGACGGGGCTGGGATAGTAATCATAATAATAACAGCTGTGTATGTGCTGGGCCAGGCACGTTTGTTGAGCCACAGAGGTAAGTTACTTACTCCCATCAGGCTGCAAATACGAGGCTGAAACGCAGGCATTCTGTCTCCAGGGTCCACTCTCGGTCCCTGAGCTATCCTGCTTCTGGAGGAGCTGGAGGAAGGGGCACACAAGCTGGGACATCATCACGGGAAGGCCACGGTGATGGTGAGGGCTGTGGCCAGGGTGTAGGCAGTGAGAGCAGAGGGCTGTGAACCCAGTTCATAGAAACATGTTTCCGGGTCCCTTGGAGGATCCCTGTAGAGTAGTTTTCACCTCTTGGCAGAACCATGTCTGATAAAATGCTTTGTATCCAGAATATATTAAAAAAAACTCTTACAACTCAATAAGAAGACAACAGCCCAATTTTTAAAATCTCACCAAAGAATGCCCAATAAGCAGATGACAATACATCCATCACTAGTCAATCAGTGAAGTGCAAATTAAAACCACAATGACACCACTGTATACCTACCAGAATAGCTGAAATTTAAAAGATGGGCAAAACCAAGGTTTGGGGAGGATATGCAGCAACTGGAACCCTCCAACACTGCTGGTGGGAGTACAGCCGGTACAGCCCACTGTGGGAAACAGTTTGGCAGTTTTTTCTACAGTGAAATAGACACTTACCACATGGCACCACTCCTAGATATTTATCCCCCCAAAATGAAAACCTAAAACTACACAAAAACCTGTACTTGAATGTTCACAGCAGCTTTATTCATGATAGCCAAACCTGGAAACCGCCCTAATGCCTACAAGCTGATGAATGAATGAATGGACCAACACAACTCAGCGCTTCCCTGCAATGGAACGCGACTCAACGATGGAGAGGAAGGAAGGGTAGATGGACTGCGGGTCGATGCACAGCGGTATGCTAAGTAAAGAAGACAGCCACGAAAGACTATATTCTCAACGGTTCCGTTTATATCACAAAGGGAAAACGAAAGGCCCAGAAACTGCCCTCTGGTTTCCAGGGGCTGGGAGCAGGGAAGGTGATTGACAGCAAGGAGGCAGGATTGAGGAATTTTGGGGGTGATGGAAAGAGTCTGTATCTTGACGGCAATGGTGGTTACATAATGGTATACATTTGATAAAACTCATCAAACTGCACACTTAAAAAGGTGAATTTTATTGCATGCATATTAGACCTTAATTTTAAAAAGAAGAGTAGCCAGTGAGGTTGGAGAGAGTCAGGGGTCCAAATAAGAGGCAGAAAGAGAGCTGCTGCTGTCCTCAAGCCTCCCTCAGCAGCAGGTCTCTTCCTGTGAGGACACAGGACCAGGGCCACATCGTCCCAGCTCCCTCACAGCACTTGGAGCAGGAGACAGGGGCTGGTGGCCTCTTGCTAGCTACCTGACCTCAGACAGGCGACTCATTCCTTCGAAGCTTCACTTCTGCGCCTGTAAAATGGGTGAGATGCCATCCTCCCGCAGAGCCGTGGCCCTCTGCCTGAGAAACCCCACCATTCCAACAGGATTTTCTGTTGTTGCTAGGATGACAGATCTGGGCCCGAGAGGGGTCAAGAGAGCCAGGGCTCCCTGCCCCACCCAGCACCCCAGACCTTAAGCTTCCTCCCAGCCCACCGTTACCACAGTCAGAGCTGTCTGTGTCCACTCGTGGGAAAGTAAAGGCCACAAAAGCAGGGTCATCCAGCATGTCACCTGTCTGTGCCTGGCTTCCCCTTCCTCTTTAGGCCTCAGCAAATGTCACCTGGAGAACGACACTATCAGAAGCCATCTTGCAGTCTATTGTCTTTGCTCCCTATGATGTGGCACCCAGGAGAACAGGACCTGTCCGGAGCCCCAGTGCCAGGACGCGCCAGCCCACCGTGGGTTCTCACTGCTCAGCAACTGCACCAAATCCAGAGGCCAGAGCAGCCTGGAAGCCAACCCTGCGGCCACGTCTGGTTTCACCAGCCCAGTGTCAGACTCCGTGCTGGCCAGGCGGGTGGGCCTGCTCCTGGGCTGTGCGCTGGGCTGCACGTGCTCCTAGAGATGTGGGCAGACACTGTTTCTTGCCACCCACAGCCGGTTCCCCTTCTTTCTTGCTCATGGAGCCTCCCTTTTGTTTGGGGATCAGGTGACAACGCACTCGGCACTGGAGGCAGACCTGCCTGGCCTAACCCACCCACAGTCACCACCTTCTTCTGTGAGACGCCAGGAGGGAGGCCTCTGGGGAAGACGTGGCAGCAAAAGCCCCACCCCTCTTGCTTTTGGAGCATCGTTTGTCTGTTGGTACCACTTGTGCTGTGAATGCACCTTGCAGCCATGAGGGGAGGCCAAGAGAATCAGCAGAGTTGACCCGGAACCTGACGTCGAGGTGTCATTGTGTTGGGCTGGGGACCACCTGCTCTGGAGTACGTATTATGTGGGATTATGAACCTACCAATGGCCTCAGTGTTAGCAGGTGTCTGAGCCCCCAAAGAGCCCTAATTGCCACAGGGGGTGCTGACAAGCCATTCGGCTCTGCTTCACCAGAGAACGCTCTAAAGAGATGGGAGCAAGGTACAGTGGGACACAAATTGGGGGTTATGTTCAACAGGGTGGGCGCAGGAAAGGCCCCAGAAGGCGAGGCAGGAGCTGAACTTTACTCCCTCAAGGTGATGGAAATCCAGCACTGTGCTGGATTTTTCACTGGCTCTCCAGTGAACAACAGTGGAGGAGTGGAGTAGAGCAGCGCCCCCGCAGCCTCCCTGGGATCTGATCCTCTGACCCACCCGGGCCACCTCTGAGAGGCTGAGGTGGGCGCTGCCGCATGCAGACTGCAGACGGGGTGAGCCGGGCTGCTTTTGAAAGGACTGAGGCAAACATTCTCTTTACCCTCTGACTTACTCCAGGGTTAATGTCCAACTAGCCAAACCAGGGCCGACGCTGCTCCTCACACCAATTTCCTGGGTGGTTGAACTATACTCCTGAGTTTTACAGCCACTTTGAAAATGTGTTGGTGAACAAATCTACACTGGCAGGAGCCTATGCTCCTTGTTTGAAATGAAAAAGATAAAGATGCCCACCTGAAAACTCCATTTAATTTTCCAAATATCACTAAGACTCTCTCTATATAGAGCAATCCACCAAGGATTTCTGCACAAGGCAAAGTGTTTAAAAGACCAACCACCTAATTATCTAACCCTTAAAGAACTCAACTGCCGCTGTGTTTGCGTGGAGTCCACAGGGATCCTGTTCACGTCACATCCTGTAACAGATGGTGTTACCTGCCAACATCCCCTCCCTGGGAGCTGCACCTCCCCCAGCTGCGCCGGCTGGCTGCCAACAGCTCACAGCTGGATCCTCCTCCCGAGACTTACCCTCAGTCTACAGTCACTCCACCCAGAAATACCTGGGAGGTTATGCAAGACTGGCAGAGAAAATACAGTATGTCATGCAATATTTGGGACATATATTAAAAATTTACTTGTTGTTTATCTGAAATTCAAATTTAACGGGCATTCTGAATTTTCATTTGCTAAGTCTGGCAGCCCTAGCAATCCAGCCAGAGCCCCCAGCCAGTACTGACTGGTACAGGGGTGTACAGGCTGCCTGGCCTCAGGAGAGACAACTCCTGGAGCCGTTCATGCTCCGGAGCTCCCCAGGAATCAGACTGGGGCTGACTTCTGCCACATCTGAATCTGCCTCTACTCTCTCTTATCTCGCCCCCTACTCCCAGCAGACCTCATCTGAGAGTGCTCCCTCACTAAATTGCAGGCACCAGAATCCTCATCACAGGCCCCCTGGGACCTGCCTCCAAGGACCTGAGACAGTTGGTGCCAGGGCTGGTCCTAGGAATCAGGTCCTGGAAATCAGGTGGGGCTCTGGAGGTGGGTCACTCACAGTGAGGTGACAGGAGGATGCTTCACTGATGGTAGGAGCAGTACTAGCAGCCCCTGGCCTGTGCCCCTGATTCCTGCCAGTGAGGGGTGCTGGTGGAACACAAGGCCACACCCATGCCTTGTCTGGCCCCGATGGCTCTGGGAGATTTCAGCCCTAAGGACTGTGCAACTCAGTGGCTGTTGGTAAGCAGCTCAATGCACTGAAAAGAGAAAACAGTAGGCTCGGATCTCTTCATTTAAAGCAAAGTATGAGAGGAGGAGGGTCTCCCTGACAGTACTGATCTCCTGCAGCCAGACGCAGGCAGACAAGGCCAGGAATTAATTGCAGGGTGGCAGCAGGACTTCAGAGAGAACCAGCCAGGACTGATGAGGCCCATATTGGTTCCTTATGTGCCTATGTGCTGGCAAGTGGGTAACAACCAGCTCTCAGGGATGGCGGAGGCCCTGGCTTGTAGCATTTTCTGATTTTCATGGTGTAAATACTGCCCCCAAGGCCGACTTTACCCTGCCAACATGGCATCACTGAAGGAGGAGTTGGAAAGAGATGCACGTGATTCGCTTTCTGAGCATGTGGGTAGATGTGCTCAACAATGCCCGGATCCCCATGAACCCTCTGGGCTTTCAGAAGAGCCTTGCTATAAGAAGGAGCCTTATTTCACTGGAAGACCATGCAAAAGTCTCAGAGACAATGCTTGCCCTTCTTAGGACCTGCTTCTGCCTCTGCCTCTCCTTCTGGCCGTGACGACTAAGGTCAAATCTCAGCATGGCCCAACTGGGGAAGCATTGGACCCACTAAGGAAGGAAGGGAATGATACGCCAAAGGAGCTGCAGGCCCTGGCTAGCATGTGCTGGCAGGAAGAGGGAGTCTTGATCCCGTGGTGCTGGATCCGGGGAGGTCGATGATAAGGAGGAGAGGGGGACTTTGATGATGTGGAGGCATTCTCCCGTCATGCAGGGTTTAACACCCTGGCAAGGGTCCCAAGAGATGGCTCCATTGCACTGCTGGGGTGGCTCTTGAAAGCTTGGAAAAAGCAACGGCTGACGTTAAATGAAGTAGATATGCTTGAGTTGACATGGCAGACCATGAAGGAGATGACCAAAAGGATAAGAGAAATGGCTATACTAACATTATCTGCTCTCTAAGATTGGAAAACCCACACACTGGCCATGCTCCTTGGGAAGGCAAGGAGGACACTCTGTTTGCCAAGGCTCTGGGGGACACGCTGGTGGGGGGACGCCAGCTCAGAGGCTCAGCGGGGGCTGTTCTCTATAGCCCAGGGCCGATGGGAGGTGATGCTGCTTCAGAGCTGCTCTCTAGCAGCAGTGGGGATGGCAGATCCTTAATGGCAGAGACCAGAAGCAAAATGGCAATAATCACCATGCTGGGCAGCAAGGTCAGACTAACAACCAGAGGGGCTGGCCTACAGGGATCTAAGCAGAAGGCCAACGTGTATTCTTAGGTCCAGGAAAGGGTGAGCAGAAGGCTGAGGTCAGCTGCCGCAGTGGAGAGTTATGATGGAAAGGCATAGTTTCCAAACGCGAGCCAGTTCTCAGGTCCAGAACCCACTGATTGAAAGAGGGACTGAGTCCCCATGAGGAAGGACCCTGTAACACGCAGCAAGTGTGTATAATACTCTGCTCCTGGTCTGTCTTCCAGGGATCCATTCAGTGGTCACCTCCCTGGATCCTGAACCTACAATTGGAATGGATTTCCTTAGCTATTGGAAGACCCCCTCACAGTGGTTTCTTGAACTAGACACTAAGAATGTTTGAAATAGGAAAGGCCAAGTGCAGGCCCCTGCAACTGCCACTACCCACACCAGCCAAAGAAAAGCATCCAGTCCTGGGGAGATGGCAGAAATTACTGCCATTCTTCAAGACTCAAAGGGTGCAGGCCAGGGGATCACATCATATCATCGTTAAATTCCACAGTCCCATCCCTGTAAAAACTGGCTGGATCAGGTCAGATGACAGAGGACTACCACAAATTCAACCACAGAGTAGACCCAATTGCAGCTGGTGGGCTGGATGAGTGTCTTTTCTAGAGTAGATTAACACTGTTTGTGGTAGAGACATAGTAGGCAGCTACTGATCTGGCACATTCATTGTTATGGACTCATCGTGTCCCCCGAGATTTCATATGTTGAAGCCCTAACCCCCAACATGATGGTATTTAACGAGGGGACTTTTGAGAAGTAATTAGGGTTAGATGAGGTCATGAGGATGGGGCCCCCACGAGAGGATTAGTGTCCTTATAAGAAGAGGAAGAGACAGGAGCTTGCTCGCTCCCCGCCACCTCAGGACACAGCAAGAAGGTGGCCATCGGCAAGCCAGGATGAAAGTGTCACCAAAACCCCACCACGCTGGTGCCCTGATCTCAGACTTCCACCTTACAGAACTGTGACCAGTAAATGTCTGTTGTTTAAGCTGCCCAGTCCATGGTGTTTTATTATGGCAGCCTAAGCTGACTGAGGCATTCATTTTTTCAATACCCTCCAGGAAGGAAGAGCAGAAGCAGTTTGCAGTCACATGAGACGGACAACAGTATACATTCGTAGTCTTGCTCCAACGGGATGTGATTCTCTCCCTTTCTGTCCAATACAGATCCAAGGGACCTGGACCATCTGGACATTCCACAGAACATTATATTGGTTCCCTATGATGATGCCATCGTGCTAGTTGGACCTATTGAGCAAGAAGGGGCAAGTGCTCTGGGTGTCCTGGTGGGACACACACACTCTAGAAAAGATTCGAGGCCTAAATATCAGTGAAGTTGGTAGGGGCCTAGTGATCTGGGACATGCCAGGACAATCACTTTAAAGTAAGTAAGAAATGATTGTGCCTTGTTTCTCTTATTAGTAAGGAAGGTGCATGATGCTTGAAAGGCCTCTTCAGATTTTGGAGGGAGCATATTCCTCACTTGGTAACACTGCTCTAACCTATTTATTGGATGAAACAGAAGGCTGATGGTTTAAGTGGAGCTAGAGAAAGAAAGGGCCCTGCAGCTTGTCAGGATGGTGCCACGGGCAGCCCTGACCCTCAGGCCACGTGACCTGGCAGTGCTGACACTCACGGTTTTACACTATGTGGAATGTGGAAATCCTAAGAGGAGAGTCACAGACCCCTGGGCTCTGGACCAAGGTCTTGCCCTTTACAGCAGAGAACCAAATACCACTTGAAAAGCAACTTGTGGCATGCTACTGAGCCCTGGTAGAGACAAAGCATCTGACCATGGGACATCAAGCGACCATGTGGGCAGAACTGCCCATCATGAACTGGGTGCTATCAGATCCACTAAGTCATGAGATCAGGCAGGCCTGGCAGTGACCCTTGATGAGATGGAAGTGGTACATCTGGAATCAGGCTCAAGCAAGTCCAGAGGGCGCAGATCAGCTGCAGGAACAGGTGGCCCAGACCCGCCTGTCACCCACTTCTCTTGCACCCATGCCCCTGTGCCTCTCCCTCAGCTCACATACAAATAGCTCCATGGTGGGGGCTTCCCTGTGCCTACCTGCTGGAGGAGAGCAAAAACCCACCCATGCTTGGATCATGGACGGGTCAGTTTGGCATGTTGGTGCAAAGTGAAAATGGACTTCTGCTGCACTACAGCTCCATTCAGGGGCAGCTCTGAAAGACAATGGTGAGGAGAAATCCTCTCAATAGTCAGAGTTTTGGGCAGCATACCCAGTTATTCACTTTGAATGGAGAGAGAAGAGGCCCAAGGTAAAAATGCACGTAGACCCGTAGGCAGCAGGGAATAGCTTAGCTGATTGTTCAGCGGCCGGAAGGAGCAAGATTAGAGGACTGGGGACAAGGAGCAGTATGGGAAGAGGTGTGTAGATAAATCTATGTTCACGAGCACAAGTTTGAGGAGTTAATGACTGCCGGAACCCTCTGCTACAGAAGAGGCGGTCAATAACCAAGTGGATGAGATGACCCGGCAGCTGTGATGTCAGCTCAGCATTGACACAATGCCCTCATAAACAATAACCATGGTGGCAGAGATGGAAGCTGTGCACATGCTCAAAAGTGTAGGCTCCCTCTCACCAAGGCTGACCTAGTTTTGCTGCTGTCAAATGTATGACCTGCCAGCCTTAGAGACCAGTGTTGAACCCCTGGTATGACACCATTCCTCCAGGAGACCAACCAGTCACTACTCGGTGACAAGTTGATGACACTGGACCCTTTCCACCCTGGAAGGGAAATGATTCATCTTGTATTTCAGGTATGGATTTGACTTTCCTACCTTCAGTATCCCAGCCACTCCCACTACTGAGGAATCACAGAATGTCTGATCTGCTGATGTGAGATCCCACATGACTTTACCACAAAGGACCTGCTTCATGGCAAAGGAGGCTTGGCAGTCAGCACATGGTCATAGGATCCACTAGTCTTACCACTTGGAAGCTGCCAGCCTGATGGAGTGGTGGAATAGCCTCTTGAAGGCACAGCTGAGCTGTCAGCTTGGAGATGACCCTCTACAGAAGGGGCCAGTGTCCTCCAGGACGCAATATACTCTCGAATGGCCGTTGGATGAGGCTGTGTCCCTCGAAGGTAAAATACATGGGTCTGGGAACCAAAGGGCCCTTCATCACTCCCAATGACCCAATCGGGGAATTCGTTCTTCCTGTACCCACAACCTCAGGTTTTGTGCATCTAGAGGTCCTGGTTCTAAGAGGAGGGATGTTTCCATTAGGGGATACAGGGAGAATCCCACTAAACTTAAAGCTACAGTTGCCACCTGGTCACTCTGTGCTCCTTGTGCCAGTAGCCAAAGAAAGTTATGACCATCCTGGCACAAGGAGCACATGTGACCAGCTGACGTTTGACGCTTGTCATCCCAGGGAGGCAGGACTCCTTCTATGCAATAGAGCAGGATAGCATATGTTTTCCACTCAGATGATCCACTGGGGTGTGTCTAGTACTCCAGTGCCCAGTTGTGACTCTAAACAGACAACGTGCAACAACCACAGTCTGATAAGGGAAGGCAGGGTGAGGCTCTGGGCTCAGGGTCTGGGTCGCGCCGCCAGGTGAGCCACCTCCACCAGCAGTGTCAGCCAAGGAGGAGGAGCTCTAGGATGGTTGGGGAGGGAGGTGATGAGTATCATGCATAGTCTTAGGACCATCCACAGAAGTGGGAACTATAGTTCATCTCACTAAACATCCAATTGCAAGTCTCCCCAGAATCTTGAGGAAGCCGTGCCTGGCTGGAGCGAGCTTAACATGAGAGGCGAGCAGATCTGGGCCACACAAGGGGCAGACTGTAGTGCATGCCATCGGTGTCCCACCCTACTGGCCTGGCACCCCCAGCCTCGAGCCACCGTGAGTGGTGGCTGCTAGCTGCTCACAGCTACATCCTTCTCCTGAGAGTTTCCTAGAAGTGCTTAGAGGGTTATCCCTCCCCTGTGGCCCTCAGTCACGGACTCCGTGACAGGGGTACGAAAGGCTAGCCTCTTTCCTCATGAAGGACAACTCCACGATGTTCCTTATACTGCAGAGCTCCCTGTGGGGTCGGGCTGAGGCTTCACTTAAGCTGAACGCACACGTTTGCCTGGTTTCTTCCCTCTCCTATTCTGGTCCACTGACTTCCTTTCAGGTTCTGCTGAGAGCGCTCTCTCAATAAGCCACTTGCCCAGGAATCCAGTCTCAGGCTCTACATCTTGGGAACCTGACCTAAAACAGATACAAACTATTTCTGCCTTTCATACGGCACCAGGCCTGGTAGCAGTGACATGCTGCATGCAGACAACGAACGTGGGATGAGGCCCTCTTGGGAGAACAGCAGAGCTGTGAGACTCACACCTTCTCCTAGGACTCAGCTGCAACTTACACATTGATTCATTACTCATTTTCCATCTGGGTAGTGAATTTTGGGTAAACAATTCTGCAGGTCATTAGAGTGACTATTCAGACAGCGAGTGTTCAGATAGCAGAAGATACCTGTTCACCACAGAGAGTCTTCACGAGAGATCAGCCTCACAGCCCTGTTCTCTGGGTCAGAGCCTCAGAGGGCAGAGAATTCCATGTTGGCCTCTGTGCACCACCCTTTTCCTACTTGTTCGCCAGCAGGGCTGACAGTCCCTGGTTGTCTATAGCAAGCTCCCACCAGGAGGGGTCGATGCCCAGGTCTTAGCAGCTGGGAGACATTGTAAACAGCACTCAGCTTATGAGCGTACGTGCAAGGAGACTCCCAGAGCTCAGGGGCGCTCATCAGGAGAAATTTGTGTCAAATTTAGCCTCATTTTCTTTTTCTTTCTTTTCTTTTACGCTAAAAACTTTTTGTAAGAGAGAATTTCAAACATATACAGAAGTAGAGAGAATAGTATAATGAACCCCCATGTGCATCCAGCACCCGATATCAACAGTTACCACATTCAGTCATTCTTATCTATGTTTGTAAGTTTTTTTTTAACTAGAATTCTTGCATTGGTAGAACAGGGGATTCTGTAATTGCTTGTTTGTCTGGATCTCCTGCTAGGCTCAACCATCCTGTATGGACACAGCATACAGCTTTTATGTTTGCTATGGTGCTCCCAGGGCATATTGCATGACATTCATTCATTCAACCAAAAACACTTTTTGAGGATGTACAAGGACCCACAGTGACTAAGCCCTCTGCAGGCACTCACAATTTGTTAGGAACGAGAAAAAGGAAACACTCAAGCTGTAGCCAAGAGTTCTAGAGGCACAGAGCAAGAAGCAACCAGCTCTCCATAGGAGGGCTCTGACACTCCAGTCCCGCCACCGTGCTCTCCTCATCTGTATCCACTCCTTAGGCATTCTTACTAATTCCATGGCCCATCAGTTATGTTGGTGACGCCAGCCCTGACCTCTCCCCTGAGCGCCAAACCAGGACACCAACTACCTCCTTGGCAACCCCATTTGGGAGTCCAACCAATGTTTTCCTGCTTTCTTGTGTGCTGGGGTCATTTCTTTGCATTTGGCTTCCATTCCTGCCCCCTCTCTGTCCCCCAGAACACAGGGCTGGATGGCAGAAAACTACATTTCCCAGGTTCCCTTGCAGCCAGGTTTCTGAATGCACCTTGGGTGGACCATAGGCCACATTCCTGTGATATTTGGAAGGTCTGTGGTAGTTGGCCAGCAAGCTTTGACCAACACAAGTGTTGGTGGTGCGGGACCCATGACCCAGCCTCGTGAACGTGAACAGGGTGAGGCTGTGGCAGGTCCCTGGCTCCACGATTGTACTACAGGGAGTGACAGTGAAGCCCAGATCCAGCGTGGCCCCTGGTTCTGATCCTTCAGCCCTCCCGATGACTTTATAAGCACCCCATTCCCTGTATCAAATCCTTTCTGCTTGGAACTCCCAGAGTGCGTTCTGTTTCTCCCTAACCCTAAACCTAACCCCACTGATGTGAGCCACTACCTTCTCGCAACTCAATCATGGCAACAGCCTTCCGTTGTTCTATTTCTATCTTTGCCGCCTATAATCTGTTCGCCACTTAGCACCCAGAGTGACCTTTGAAAAGCATGAATTGAGTAATGTAACTCCCTGATCAAATACCTCCTAGGGTTAGGTTAGGAAACCAGGAACCCAGGGGACCAAGAAGTCAGGAGGCCAGGAGACCAGGAGCCCAGGAGGTCACGAGGTCAGGAGGCCAAGGATGCTGGCCTCTGAGGTGCGATGTCCTGCCTGTTCTCCTTCTGCTTCCTTTCCTCTCATCTGGCCTCCTCCAAGCTTGTTCTCACGCTGAGAGTCTGGTGATGAAGACATCGAAGGGACTTCAAGTCAGGGCACCAACCACAGCCAAGCCCAAGGAGCTGGACAGAGGGTGCAGTGAAGGGCCCTGAGTCTGAGGTGCCGGAGTATGGCAGCGATGTCAGCTGCGAGGCTAGGATGTGGGCTGACCTTGCGTCTCCCAGCCGCCCTCTGAGAGTTTGGCTCTGTGTGGAGGCTGTGGGAGGATCTGTGCAGAGGGGAGGCATGCCCGGCTCACTCTGGAAGCAGTGAGAAAGATGGGCTCCGAAGGGGAGGACCTGGAGTGGGGTGGCCAGCAGAGTCAGGTGTAGGGGTAAGGACAGGAGGGCAGAAGGGCTGCTCAGGGCCAGCTGGCCACAGGAGAACACAGTAAGGATGGCCTTAGCAGGACAGAAAGATGGCCTTGCTCCAGAGCAGAGAGCAGGCGTGGGAGTGGGAGTCGAAGCAGAGGTGACTGTGCTCAGTGGGTCGACCGGGGCTGCGCTGAGGCCATGCTGCTCTGGAGACAGGTGTACTGGAGGTTTGGGCCAGGCGTGCCCAGAACAGGACCCTTGGCCTGTCTCCCCACACCAGCGCTCTCACTCCTGAGGGCAGGTGATTCTAGTGCCACGGGCAGCCAGTGCCTCTGGCTGGGCTGGATGGAACATGCCCTGTGGATCTGGATGTGTGGTCCCAGCAGAACCCCAAGTCCTTTCAGGGGAAGTGTCAAGCTGGAGCTCTCCTTTCTCTCTGGTTGTAAGGGCCTGGAGCTCCCACGACCGTGCCCTGCTGTGTGGGGAAAGCCCATCGTCAGTCGGGGAGAGTGAGGCCAGCTCCAGAGAGAGGTGGACAGAGCGGCATCAACAGCCTTTTTTGTTTTTTTGCTGAGGAAGATTCGCCCTGAGCTAAAATCTGCTGCAGACAGGTGGTGTAGGTCCATGCCTCGGATCCAAACCTGCAAACCAGTGCCACCGAAGAAGGGCACGCTGAACTTAATCACTGCCCCACGGGGTTGGCCCCTCAGCTGCCTTTGAGTCTCAGATGCTGCTCCCCAAAGCTGCCCTCAGCTCAGCACACTGAGTGTGGTCCCACCAGCTGGTGCAGCCCCTGCTTTGCTCCCCCAGGTCCCACTGTGTTTGCTTTGCTTATGGCCAGAGATACCTGACGAACGCCTGGTGACCACCTGTCAGAGTGGCTGTGAACCTCACTGTCCAGCATAGTAGCCACTGGCTACATCTGACTCTTGGGCCCTCAAAATGTGGCAAGTCCTAGCTGGGATATGCTGTATGTGTGCAATACACCCTGCTTTGGAAGATAATATGAACAGTAGCATGTCAAATATCTCATCAACAATTTTTATGTGAATGACATGTTTAAATGATAATATTCTGGATGTAGTGAGTTAAATAAAGTATTGTGAAAATTAATCTCCCTATTTCTTTTTCCTTTTTTACGTGGCTACTAGAAAATGCTGCATTTCCCTAGGACAGTGCTGTGTAGAGCATGGGGCTAGATTAGAGGGAACGCTGATGCCTCGAGGGTCTCCTCTTGGACACGAGCAGAGCACTTAGCCATGGCTGCAGCCGTGGATGAGGGGAAAAGTGGGTGCCTTCTTGGCTGTTGCTGGCAGTGCTGTCCCTTCACCCTCACAGACCAGAAGCATCCGTCCTCGCTGACCCCTACCAGTAAGCGGTTCTCTCCTGTGCTGCAGGGCCTCACGACCCGACCTGTCCACTCCTGGGTGCTCTTCCTGCCTCGAAGCCCTCACGGGCAAACACTGTCCAGGCTGCTTCCTCCATAGGCCCCTGGACAGCATCCCTTCCTGGCTAACCCACCTGAAGAGGTAAGATTGGAAAGGAAGGCAGGGTCATGTGCGCATCCCAACTTGGCAAGATGCACTTGTGCCTGGGAACTACCTAGCCTGCTTCTCTGTCTCTTCCTTCTGCTGTTTGTGGACCCCCAGCCCCTCCTGCCCACAGCCTGCCTGTCCCTCCACTGGGCTCTGTGGGAGACTGACGCTAGTCCTGAATGCAGGAAGCACAGGCTTCCTACCCTCACTGCTGTCCAGAAGGGGGGCAGCTGTGTGTCGTCTGCTTTATAAGATTTCAATGTCAGAATTTGATTTAAGGTTTGTGTGTGTGTTGGGGGGAGGGGGCGGTAATCTACTGCTGAAAACAAAAAGTCCTAGAAGCCAGGAGCCCAAGTGTGAGGCCAGTGGGATGCACTCATCGCTGGGATAGGCCTCCAAGGAGGGGTGGGGTGGGGCGGGAGGCAGGGCAAAGGCCCCACAGACAACCTAGTCTTTGGAAACTGTGAACTGTAACAGGGAAACGGCAAAAGGGACTTGGCAGATGGATTGAGCGAAGGACACTGAATGAAGCGATTGTCCTGGGTTCTCCAGGTGGACCCAATGCCATCATAAGGGCCCTCATAAGAGGAGGCAGGAGAGGCAGAGTCAGAGAGGGAGAGGCGACCACGGAGCCAAAGGTTGGAGCCATGCACTTTGAAGACGGAGGAAGGGGCCATGAGCCAAGGAGGCAGGCAGCCTTCAGATGCTGGAGGGGCAAGGATGGGGCTTCTCCCCGAGAGCCTTCAGAGGCAGGGCCCTGCCGATGCGTCGCATTAGTTTCAGCCACGTGAGACCCATTTCAGACTTCTGACCTCCAGAAATGGAAGATAATAAATTTACGTTGTTTTAAGCTACCAAGTTTGTGGTAATTTCTTACACCAACTAAAAGAAACTCAGGCAGAGATGGACAGGCATTTACATTTTTATCTCAGCTACCAAATGCATAAAAGTGTCCATGTTGACGACATGGATCTGGATAGTTGTGCTGCCCAGACGAGCTATGAGTGATCATCAATCTTGTGGCACAGGGCAGGGATCACCCCACCCTAGACCTCCCCGGCTGGCCCCAGCACCTTACGGGGGCCTCCGAGCCTCAGACTCCCCCTGGGGGTCTCTGCAGAGCAGTGGGTGCTCTAGCCGGGAGTGGCGACAGGGAATCGCGAGTCCTAGCGGCCAGGCGGGAGAGCACCAGGATTCCTTCAAAGTGCAGAGGTCTGGCTACTCCCAGCTCTGCAGTTTCCCACCTCTGTGACCTCGGGCATGACCTCTGTCAGCTCCGATTCACCGTCAGTGAACATAGGCATGGACGTCCACCCCACCCCACAGACTAGCACTAGTGACCAGCACTTGGGCCCAAGGAGGCTGAGTGGTAGCAGCTGGACTCTGTCCACTCTGAGGCCGGGGGCTCACCTGTCTCAGTTGGGAGGAGGGCCTGCAATGACCAGGAGCACAGACCTGGCTGAGGGATGGAGAGGGTAGTGGGCTCTACCTGGTAGGGTCTGGGAGAGCCCAAGGCACTAGGAGGGGCCAAAGGTAACTAGGAGCTCGAACACCGGGCAACCTGCAGAGGTCAGGATAGGAACAGGGCAGTGGAGACAGAGGAGGCCAAACTGGGTAGGGGAGAAACTGGAAGGACATGTTCAGGTCGTCCAGCTCTGCACCTGCTGCAGACTCCTTGGTACATGGGCTGACAGCCACCTCTCTTGTACTGGATGCAGCCAGGCCATGGGTTCCTCTCCCAGCCCCCCAGCCTGTGGGCACACATCCCAGACCACACCAACCCCCTGGGCACCTCCCAGAATCCCAGGGCAGAGACAGAGGCTGGGTGGACCTCTGGACCCGCTGTGGAGGGTGGGGGCACTGCGGGTTCCAAGAAAGGCTGACAATGTTTGCATTTCTGTTGGAGAGGAAGGGTGGGACTTAAAAATATACAGAAAAGTATAAAGAACAATATGAGAAAACTCATCTTCCCTCCAGTGGGCAGGGCCCAGGCCCGGAGCAGGTGTCAAGATGGAGTGGGACAGCCCAGCGGCAGCTCTGGAAAGACTCTGGCACTGCTGCTGTCCCAGGCTTGTCTCCTGACCATTGCACTGTATTTTGACACCTATTAGACTTGGTTCTCAAAAAAGATCAAGTTCGTGAGCTTCTACCTGAGGCTGAAGCCCGGTCGTGTGGACCTAGAGGCCATTTGCAAAGCTCCCTGTTGGCACAGGGACCCACTGTGCCCGGGGGTCTCAGCGAGAGGGTGGACGTGGAAAGGCGGCAGCCATCCCTCCCTGGGGAAGCATTCACAACACAAGGCCTTGGGCTGTGGGGGCTGGGAGCGCATGATGCTCCTAGGGCGTAAGTCTCCCCCAGCCTTCCCTGCCTGAGGTCCTAGTGGTGCCTCAGGAGCTCCAGCTGCCCTGCTGGCCCCAGAGGTTGTGAGAGGTGGGTCTGTGAGGGAGCTGGCCTAGCAGCTTCCAGACTGGAACACAGGGAGGCAGAAGCAAGGAGTGTCCCACCCACTAGGAGGCTGGATCACAGGAGGGGAGGGGGCTGACAATTTCAGATGTGCTGGCAACTGCCCCCTGCAATGCCACTGAGTATTCAGTAGGCTCCCTGTGGGCAGAATCAAAGGCTTGGTCATTGGAAACCCACAGTCCTGCCCACTAATATTTGTTCACACTATTATTATAGTTTCTAAGTGATGCATCAATCAGTGGTTACGTGTGTGTGTGTGTGTGTGTGTGTGTGTGTGTGTGTGTGAGATTAGGGAAACACCCACCATTTGTAATCAATTGAAATCACCGCTCATTAGTGGGCCTCTCATGGGCTACACCCACCTAGCATTCATTTTCACTGACTTTTTCTGTACAACTTTTTGCATTCATGGACACAACACCTGCAGGCAAGCCTAGGAGCAGGGACAGGGGGAGAAGACTATTGCTCCCCCAGGCTCGCCCGCCTTGATGTATGTTGTGGGGCTGAGCTTCTCCCCCTGTGCTCTGTGAAGGGGGCCCTGCCACCCATCAGCCTGGGCAACTCTGCTCTGGACTCTTCTGGAGGGCGGGGGCCCTGGCCAGACCTGGGAGCCACGTGGCAGGAACCACGGGGTGTGTGAGTCATGTGCTGAGGGGGTAATCTGAGCCTGACTGTGGGTAAGTGAAGTCTCCGGATGCAGGGGGAGGGTTCTGTATCGTCTGGAAGGGGTGTCATGGAGGGGGCATCGCTTTCCTTCTCTCTCCGTCCACTTACAGGACTTTTCTGTGCTTCTGTTGATGTTGCATGTACAGCTGCTCTGGAGAGGCGCACGCTCGGGGGCTCACACCCCACACAGCAGCCCTGGGGGGCTTTACAGAAGGGGAAACTGAGGTCTGGAGGGACAGGGAAGAGCAAGTTTGAGACTGAAGCCCAGCTGCCCAAAGGCTGGGAGCTGCTGCAGGAGAGCGGTCAGCCAGGAGGAGGGGGTAGTTGCTTGATGTGGAGGTGGGATCCTCCTCTCCTGGGTGTCCGAACAGTTCTGCTCTTTGGGGGAGTCCTACTGAGGGAGTTTCTTTATCCTCTCCCACCCCCTCGACCCCTGGGGTGAAGGATGGAACTGCTGGGTCCTTACAGGGAGAATCCGTCCACCCTGGTCTGTCGCTGCTGTCCTGTGGGGTGGTCAGAAGGGCTCCTGCCTCCATTTGGTGACCTTCACAGGCAGGGCGGCCAGCATAGCGGGCCTAGTGGGTCCAGCTCATCAGGGAGAGATGGGCAAGCCCAGTGGGCCCAGGGTGGAGGACCAGAACCCATGTCGGGTAGGGAGCTGCCCGGCCTGTGTCGATCTGGCTTACCATTCCTTATCCCTCCCACCGACCCCTAGGGTCCAGCCCAGGACTCAGGAGTCTGCTGAGATGGGTGGGGCTGGGGTGGGTCCGTGGATCAGCAGCCGTCTACACACATTGATTGGGCATAAGGCCGTGCCGGAGTGCGGCTTCCCCAAGCATACTCTGGCAGGATGCTTTGGAGGGCCAGGGGCAAAAGGAGGCAGAGAGTGGACTCTGCTAGCCAGACAGCAGTGGCCCCCCCCAACCCCGACTGGTCCCTCCCTGGGCTGGGGGGGAGGTCCTCTACCCAGAGGCCTGATCCTCTCAGATTGCATCCACTTCAAGAGCTCCTGGCTCCCTGAGAGTCCCCATCCGATCTACCTCTGGCCACAACTCAGAGAAGTCTCCACGCTCATTTATGTGACATGTACTGCTATTATCCCATTTTGCAGACTAGGTGCGTGAGGCCCAGAGCTTCCCAGATCTCACTGGGCCTTAAGGAAGCTGCACAGGCTCTGCCCTTGCCGGGGCCACCTCTGGGTTCACAAAGCCACTACCTAAGAAGGAACGTTCTCGCTGAGCCCAGGCCTCCACCATTCACCCCATATGACCTAGCAACTCACCTGGCCTCTCAGTCTGCAGAGCCCTCGTCTGTGAAATTAGGGCCAGAACAGTCCCCAAGAACCATCCCTGAGAAGAGCCTGTGGCTGAGCAGCAGACCTGGCCTGGCGGAGATCTGGGAGGAAGGACCCATTGCTGGGGCCCTTGCCCTCAGTTAGACTCCTCCTGCTTGGGCCCAAGCCCTGGTGGACAGACTTGCAGCCACCCTGTTGGGCAGGTGTGGCCTGGCGTGGGGGCGGCAGAGGGAGAACAGCAGAGATGGACGGAGCAGATGCATGAAGAGAGTGTGTGGGTGAGAAGGCGTGATGCTCAAGAGAAGGTCCAGGATGACTCTGGGGGCCTGAGGAATCTAGGGGCCCAGGGGAAGCTGGCTGCCCTCCTGGAGGAGTGCTTTGCATGGCAGCCACACACCTTGACCTTCCTCCCCCTTCCCATACACCAACTGCTTTCTGGCCTCTGGTCTCTCCCTCCAGGGGCCCTCCTCAAGTCACCTCCCCTTGGTGTGGGCTTATGGCTGTTGGCACCACCCAATTCCCACCAGGCCCGAGCTGCCCATGGGAACGCCAGCACCCAGCTCAGTGCCTGAACACCGAGGTGCCCAAGAAACATCTGGTAAACTGCCCCTGTGGGGAACTCACACGAGGGCCAGAGACTGCGAGTGCCAGCTGCCTGTTCCCCGCAGGCCCCCTCACCCTCGGACGACAGTCAGGACCTTCTGGCATCGATGGCAGGAGGAAGACCAGACAGAGTGGCCTTCTCATGGGTCAGAGAGAAACCCAGGCCAGGAGCTCAACTCTCACAGAAAGGAGAGCCCAAGCCCCAAAGAGATAAAATGTGAACACTTCACTGAAAGGCACAAAGGGAGATCTGAGTCGGGGGAAGTACGTATTCTGGCATTGAAGGTTTATCTCTCCCCAAGTCAAAACTCTGACAGCGATTTTATGAAACTTGACTACGGGGTCTGAACTTCATCAAGAAAGGTGAGGCAGGCAGGAGATGGCACAAGGCGTATTTAAAGAGAAGGGCCCAGACAGAGGGATTCTCTGGAGCAGAAACAAACAAATGGAAAGATGGACCGTCATCACGCTTGTGTGCCTGGAACCTAGTCCCAAACGCAGCTTTTCAAGCAGCTGGATGGATGGCCTATCCAAGAACTGGTCACGGGAAACAGGCAATCCTTCCAGGAAAATGAAGGAATAGAACACATGGAGTGTGAGGCGGCCAGTAGTCAGATGACCAGGGGCCTTAGTGGATGCCAGGAAGCTTAGCCTGAGGAGGGCTGGGCCGGGAGAGCAGGACGTGGGCCCAGTGGGAGCCCTGGCACTGAGGAGAGCAGGGGTGCGGGAGTGAGAGGCCACCAGGGGCTCCCAGTCTGGGAGGGACCTGGGTGCCCGGTCTCTGAGGGGGTGATGTGGGAGGGAGCAGGCTTGGGGGATGATGAAGGGGCCCCTCCTCAGTGTGCACCCAGCCCCAAGAGAGGGAGACAGCAAGAGACATAGAGAGAGACAGAGACAGAGAGACAAATAGGCAGAGAGAGAGACAGAGTCAGAGAGAGACAGAAAGACAGAGACAGAGGGACAGAGACAGAGAGAAACAGAGAGAGACAGAGAGACAGACAGAGAGATACAGAAAGAGACAGAGACAGACAGACGAGAGAACTGCATCCTCCTGAGGGGCAGCAAGAAGCAGCAGCCACCCCATGAGAAGTGGAGGGAAGATGAGAGTGGAGAGGAGGGGCCAGGCAAGGACTGTCCCTCTGTCACAGGGTCAGGACATGGGGAAGATGCCTGGGTTAAGCCCCAAGGCTGCCGCCCGGCCCTGCTTGAGAGCACCAGAACCTTCTCTGGAGGACCTTTGGTCAACACTGCTCTAACCACTCGTGCCTTGGGGAGGCTTCAGGGCAGTTCTGCAGAAACACAGGGAAGGAGGCCTGGAGCACTCTGTGCCTGTCTCTCCATTGCCGCCTGCCCTCTGTGGCCACTGCCACAGGAGCAGGTGTGGGCCTGGCCGGGGCCATGCTGCATCCCACTGCTGGGTCCCCTTGGTCTGCTCCCGCCCCCGGGGATGGGCGGCAATTTTAATGCTCTTTCTGAGGGACCTTGACCAGAGGCCTGGGACACAGGTGGCCTATGTGGCTCTCCTTTGCTCTCATGGCCTCCCAGCCCAGGCCCTTCATGGATTCCTGTCGGCAACAGTGGGGACAGGAGCTGGGCATGACCTCTGACACTGTTCAGAGCCAGCAGCTCCTGGCTGAGAGGGGCCTAGCCTCTACACAGGCTGAGTTCCCACTTGACCAGGCCACAGCCGCCTGCCTATAGGGAGCCTCGTCCCTCCATGCTCAGGGTCTTGTCACCACTCCACTTGTTGGGGCCAACTGCTCCCCCCTGTACCGGCCCCTCTCCCAGCACACCTGCTTGGGGCCCACCTGGAGCTTCGCGTCGTGAGCAACTGTCAAGAGTGGGCAGTAGTGCAGCCTCCAGTGGCCCAGGGGTGGGGATGGGGGTGGTCTCTCTCCTGCTGGGGCCCAGACACTGGCTGGGACAAGTCTTGCCAGCGAGACTGGGCCAGCGTGGCACAACCTCATCCCATTCCTGAGCCTTCTCCTTCAGCGAGGCTGAGTACCCCGGCAGCTGGAGGGCCTGGATGCAGAGAGGTCAGCTCCTCCCTGCTGCCCCCCGACCTCCGTGCTGGAGACTGAATTGTGCCCCTCCAAATTCGTGTGTCGAAGCCCTACCCCCAGTGTGGTGTTAGGAGGTGGGACCTTGGGGAGGTGATTAGGGTTAGATGAGGTCGTGAGCGTGGAGCCCCCATGAGTGCAAGAGACCAGAGCTCTCTCTCCCCGATGTGAGGACACAGAGGGAAGGTGCCACCTGCAAGCCAGGAAAAGGGTCCTCACCACCTCACCCAACCATGCCAGCACCCTGATCTCTGACTTCTAGTCTCCAGAACCGTGAGGAATAAATGTCTGTTGTTAAAGCCACCCAGCCCACAGTATTTTGTTTTGGCAGCTTGAGCAGACTAAGACGCCCGGAGGGTCACATCCCAGCTTTCTTCCTCAAAAGCACCCCCCTGATCCACCACACACAGCTGCCTGCTGGTGCTGCGGAGCCCTCATTCCTCTCGCCACCAGGTGCTCTCGAGGAGTGTCGGGCCAACAGAAGGGCCCAGGAGGGGGAGGGGAAGTGCAGACCAGGAACTTCCAAGGGGGTGCTCAGGGCCCAATTTCAGGCCACCCAGAGTGGTTGCCACCAAGGGATGGGGTTTCGTGTCAAAGGAATGAACAAGCCATGGTGGGGTTCCAGCAGCCAAAGGCTGGAGGGGAAGGTCAGGGTAGTGGGAGCTGGAGATCTAGGAAAGATGTGTAGGGAGCTGACACTGCCTTGGGGAGCCACTGAAAACAGTACCGAGGCCACGCTCCTCAGATGATAGGGGGATGACCACAGGTGAGGTCCGAAGGGTCAGCACAGACAAGAGAAATGGAAAGAGAGAAGCCAGCAACCCTTCAGTTCCCTCCAAAGCACCCAGGACGCTCCTCTCCCAGGAGCCCGGGTAGGTACAGCCACGGCTGACCTGTTGGGACAATTTTGAAAGTGTGAACAGGGCGTCGCTCACTACTGCAGGCCAAACGCTGCTTTGGGGTGGAGGTAGCCCTTCCCAGGGGACACAGAGCTGGACCTGGGTGGGCCTGGCAGCAAAACCTCAGATCCTTAAGATGACTCTGAAGCCAAGCCAGGCCCGCCAGACAACAGGTGGGTCCTCTGCCAGCCAGGACATGCGGGAGGTGTGTGCACGTGGCAGCCCCACACCTCCCTGGTCTGGCCTGGCACCTGGCTGACCGGCACTGCAAGAGCAGCCAGCACAGGGCTGAGGCAAGTGGAAAAATCACTTAATACTCTTTAGAACTTTGGTATTTTGTTCATCTGAATTTTTTGCATTAATTTCGATTCCTTAAAATTTGTATTAAAATACTATTTATCTTGATGACGGGTGTTTTTGGTGCCCCCTTAAAGTGTGCCAGAAGCAGTATCTCGCTCTGCTTTTGGCCCTGACAGGGATGTCGGTGACCCCCTGGCGCTCTGCAGCCAGCCTAGCTCCTGAATGTGACCAGCACCCCTCACCTATGGAACAGAAACGGTTTACCACGTGGGGCACTGCATCTCCGGGGACAAATGGGAAGGGGCGTGGGCAGCCCTGAGTCCGAGAACGGATGCTCAGCACACAGCAGGGGCTCCCTGCACAGTTCTCCACAGCACGCACTGGCCCACCTCCCCCTGTCACCAAAGCCATCTCTCTGCCTCTGCCAGACACCACCTCCTTTCTCCCCAGGGCGCCTCCTGCAGCCCTTTTGGGCAGAATTTCTCATCCAAACTCTTGCCATAGCACCAATGACAGCAGGTACGGGACTCGGTTAGGGCCTTGGCCTGTCGGCTGCCAGTGGCTGTGGCACCGTGGTTGTTTTTCTCCTAACTTCATTAGCTCTGCCAGGAGCAAACCAGCCCAGTGTTTATGCTGACCCGTCATTTCACAGAAGAAGACGTGAGAGGATGAACCGTGCCCAAGGAACTGGACCCCGGCCCTCTCCCTGTCTTCCCCACTCCGCTGCGGCCCCTGGCCTAGGGGTGCAGGCAGTTTCTCCCTCTGCCCTGTCACCAGCTCTGTCTCCTTGCTCACTGCTTGGGCACATGGCTGGCTCAGAGATCGTCTGGATTTCTCTTTGTTTTGGAAAAAGCAACTGCTCTCTGCTCCTCACCAGGAGCAATGGCCCTCGGGCTCCTTATGAAGAGATTCCTGCGAGGCAGTGCGGGCATCTGAGACCTGTCAGGATGTCTGTTGAGCAGTCCCACGGCCAGTCAGTTGGTTCTGCCACTAAGACCCCAGCCCCAGACCTCCCAGCGGGGGCTCTAAACTGCCCAGACTCTCTACCCAACGAGGTCACTTCCCAGACCTCCTGGCAGCCTCACTTCCAGGTCTCAGGGCTGGAGCCCAAAGCAGTGGGGAAACGACGTGGGCTGCCAGGAGGAAGGGATCTTTCTGCCCATCAGAGTCAGTGCCCCACAGTTCACTCCCCAGCAGAACTGCCTTCAAGGGCCTGTGTATAAAATCAGATTCTGAGGAGTGAACTCTTTCTATGCTAAACAAACCACTGACTGTGGGGACATACGGCAAACGCTGTCAGAAAACTGAAGGTGGCACGAGCTACCTTTTCCTTCTTGGCGTTCTCCATCCTGGCTCTGTCATCCAGCATTTGGACAGCAGCCAGCCCACGGGAGCTGGGCCCCCTCAGCCGTCCCCGACAGGTCTCCGAAGCAGAACTATCCCAAGGCTTCTGCCAACCAAGGGTCAGGTCGGGCCTGGGTGTCTGGGAGACTCCGGCCCACCTCCCGGCTGGCCTGGCTTAAGGTTCAGTCAGAGTCTCCTCCTTTCCATTGTCCACTGGCGAGCCTTCTCTTTGGGCCACAGCTGGGACCCTTCTCCATGGAGGCCTCGTCAGGCCAGGTGTGGTAGGGGCAGGGCCATCGCTGGGCTCTGGGGCTGGTCAGCACTAGTCAGTTGTCTCTCCAGGCTGTGCTGAGCTGTGACAGCATGGTGTCCTCCAGACAGACTCAGCAGAAAAGGTCCTCTCCCGTCCTGTGGCTGGGGGACAGCTTTTGAGTCATTAGGCCTCAGGTGACTGTGTTCCTCTCACACCCCAACCTGCTTCCGCGGCGCCCAACACTTCCTGCTCCGACCAGGTGTGAGTGGGGACTTTTCTTGCCAGGGCCTCTGTGCTCCTGCGAGGGCCCATGCTGCCATGGCAACCAGGAGCAGTCCTCTGCGCTCACGCCCTCCACCCTCAGCCGGACTGACCATCCTGTCATTAGAGCTGCCATGCAGAAAACTGGGGCTGATGGCAAAAGGCCTCCATCCCCATCTCCATAGCAACAGCCCAATCGTCTTGTCACTGCAGACTTTGCCACCTGTCCAGTTCCCAGGGCAGGGTCACAAGGTCTTCCAAACTCACGTTCTAAGGAGCAGAGGCTCCCGTGAGTCTGGGAACCAGAGGAGAGGGAGCAGACAGCTTGGCCACTGGCAGTGCCGCACGTGCCCGACCACCCTCAAGCTTTGTCACTGCCTTCTCTGCCTACTGTCTTGAAACCTGAGCTGGAATAGCGGGCCCAGCCAGAGCAGAGGCCCGCAGACCTGGGTCCTCACCTCAGGAAGCAGGCACACCCACTCACACCTGCAAGTGTGAAACCCTGGGAACGGAGCAGCAGGCCTGGGTGCTGGAGCTGACTCTGCTCAGGAGAGCCACTTAACCATCTGGAGCAAAATGTGGGAACCCAAAAAGGATCTTGACGGTGTTTCTGGCCCAAGACCCTGAGGTCTGGTGTGTATTTTATACTCACAGTGCTTCTCAATTAGGACCAGCCACACTGCAAGTGCACAATGTGGCTGGTGGCTGCGTATTGGAAAGTTTTAAGATGTGAAGCTTTCTGCCTGTGCCTCTTGGGGTGTAGCTGCTGTCGAGAATGGGCTCCCCGCCAGGGGAGATGCCGTGACTTGTGACTCAGGCTGCAGGCTCTGGCCCCTTTTGTTTAGTGTCGTCCTTTCTGGCGCACGGGATGAGGACAGGAAGGGGCACCTTTTGGTGCTCTTTCTTTTGCTGTTTGTGTCAGTAGCAAATTGTCTGAATGTAAAAGTGGCCTTTGGTACCCTGCCAGCCTTGGCCTCGGCTCTGTCTGTGTGCTGGACACCTCTCTGTCCATTCCTCCGCTGATTCCACACTCTTTGTTTGTGTAACTTTTTAGTTTTTTGATATCTGATGAGGCAAGCATCTCTTCTTTTTTTCTACAAAATGTTCTTTACCAAGAGCCTTTTATCTTTCATATAAACCTTAGAATCTACTCATCCCATTCCACAAAATAATGGTGTTGATAATTTTGTTGGAAATGCATTGAATTTGGGGAGTCATTTCAGGGAACCGACATCTCTATAACGTCAAGTTTTCTGATTCAGAAATATGGTGCATATGGGTCCACCTTTACGTCCTTCAGGCGAAATTGTCATAACTAATATTGATTAAAACATTTACAGTTCACAAAGTACTTACTTTTGCCTTCATTCTGTCATTTGATCAGACAATCTGGGGCAGCAGGCAGGGTGGTATCATCATCGCCACCTTCTGATGAGGCCGTTGGGGCCGGGGAGGTGGAAAGACGGGCTGAGGTGGCCTGCAGTGCTCACAGGTTTCTTTGCCACAGCCTCGTGCTAAGGACAGGGGCTGAGGCAGTCTCTCACGCAGAAGTTGCAGGTTCCGCCCTATAGCCTTGCCCTCTGTGGCCACAGTTGACTGGAATGTCACCTGATCCTAGGGCAGCCACACCACACACTGGCCAGGGCCTTGCGGGTGGCCTCACAGGAGATATTTACTCGACAGGGACTACTTGAAACCGTGGGTGGGTTTGTAGGGGACCTCAAGTGGCAGAATGCACTCCAGCTCTCCCAAAGGCAAGTCCTGCCTCTTCCTCCGGGGTAAGGCAGGCTGCAGTACATTCCTGGCTGAAGAGTCTGGGGAGCGCGGGCCGGGGGCTCTCCAGGACTCCTCTTGCTGTCTTTCCCGCCAGTTGGGAACACTTGTGCTTCAGCTCCTCATCCTGCTGGGCCCCCTCATGGCCGATGGATTGTGCCCCTCTCCAGGGTCCACCTGCCCGCCCTGGGTGCATCTCCTACTCCTGCCCTCTGTCTTTGTGTCATCCTAGTGGAAGATTTGCCAGGGAGTTCATATGAACATATGTATTTAACATTTTTTGTTAACCAGAATTTTGTGTTGACACTGTTTGGGGTTCACTGACCATCTTAATCTGGAAACCCCATTGCTTCCCTCAAGGGTCAAACACAGTCTTAGGCACTGTTCTGATTGGACCGCTTACTGCACAGTCAGCAGATGGCCTGCATTGACGGGCTGAGGCCTGAGTCATGTGCCTTTCTTTAACCAATTGCTTGTGTTGATTGGCTCAGAATTCTGGATGCCCAGGTGAGAACAGGGGGGCCCTGGAGGGGGGTATGTGGCAGGAATCAGAGGGGGCTCAGCAGGGTGCATTCAGGGGGTGCTCAGAGAAGAAACTCAGAGGGGGCCGAGGGGTGGGGCTCAGTGAGGAGTTTGTGGGCTAGTGGGGAGGGGGTCTAAGGTGGTGCCTGGTGTGGTGGACTGGCGAGCTCAGGGAGGGGGAATGCTTGGGGTGGGGCTCAGCATCCTCTCGAACACCCGAGAGCATTCAGATTCTTTAGGATGACTTTTCCTTTGTGATGACTCCCATCCAGCTTTCTGTTTTTGGGGTCCTGAGGACTGGGCCTCCGTGGGACCCAAACTCCTCTTTGGTGATGGCCAGCCCCAACCCTCTCGAAGAGCCTGTGCCTGCCCTCCTGCCCCACTTTCTCTTCTGCAGACTTTCTCCTACTTCCTGTGCGGGGCAGCCCCACAGTTGTCAAGGTGACATCCCCATGTCATGCCCCTGGCCTAAATGACCCTGTGTCCAGCATGGGCTACACTGCCTCCCAGCCCCGGAGCTGGAGAGGGGTGGTCTACTGGTACAAATACTGCTTCTGAGAAGCCCCCGCACAGGAGGTAGTTCTGAGGGCGCCTGTCTCACCATTTCCGAGAGCTCCCAGCTGGCTCGCCTGCCCACGCCTGTCTTCCTTGGCTGTGATTCCCGTCCTTCCCACTGCTTCCGGGTGAACCTTTTCATAGTATACTCCTGTCCTTTCCTGCTCTGACATCTCCTATTCCCTCACGTCTGTGTCTATCTTCCTTGTGGCCTGGAGAAGCCGATGGGAGCCAAGGATGCCTGGGTGAGGTAGTGAGCAGCATTTCTGGAGGCTGGTCTGCTGACTGATGGCATCAAGTGTCTGCTCCTCAGGCTTGCTGAACTGCTGACGAGGGACAGGAGAGGAAAAATTCTCCTCTGCCCTCTTTGGGTCTCCAGCTGGGCCTAAGAATTAAACTGACATTAAAAGAAGAAAAGTAGACAAGTTTGATTAAAATTTTTACATGTACATAGAAGCCTTCACAAGAGAAAGCAGACCCCCAAGAAGTGACCAGAGCAGAAAGCTTTTAGACAAAGAAACAATAAATTTGTGAAGAATTGACAAGACAAAGGGGCTTGGGCTAGGGAGGGTAAATTGCTAAGAAGGGACTAGAAGATGAGAGTTGGTTTAACGAGGTTTATTTGTACCCATTCTTCTTGGCCTCCATTCATCTCTGGTGATGAGAAGTTTTCCTTCCTCCTGGTAGAGAGAGGATACCCTTCACATGGGAGTTTAATCTCCTGCTTTCAGGAATAAAACGGAGGATCAGAGTTCCCTCTTGCACCTACTGTTTCTCAATTGCTTTAACTCAAAATAATCAATACATCAAAGAGACGCATTTAGGGGTGACATGCTTTGAACGCCTTTGGAGACCTGACCACATCAGTGGCCCCTTTCCTGTGTCATCTGTGGAGACTCATGTTGCATTTACAGTGAAAACAGCCCTGCTGCCCTGGCCTTAGCTGACTGGACAAGGGGGCGTGAGGGGGAGGCTCCTGCGTGGCAAGGATGCCTCTGGGCTGGGCCTCCTCGGATATGCCCTTTGGCAGCTTTTACTCAGCTTCCTGTGGGGTTCCGCTGTCCAGCCAAACCGACACCTCATGTGAGCTGAACATGGCCTCGAGGGTGGGTAGGTGCCTGCACAGAAGGGGTGAGCTTACAGGGCCTAGGCCTTTTCTCATGGGCCACGTTGCTCCAGTTCCATCAGCAGAAGAGCTTTTCTTCTTGGGCCCAACACACAAAGGGAAGCCTGGACTCCCAGAGCTGCACCCTCCACACTCCTGTGGATGCTGCCTGCGTAACATCGGTGCCTCTTCCCTGCAGCCTTTTCTATCCCCATAATTTCGGACTGACAGAATAGTTGCAAGAACAGTACAAAGAACTCCTGGATACACTTCATCCTGACTCCTTAAATCTAGTTGCCATATTTGCTTTATCCTTCATTTATCTATAGATGTAGAGATATAGAGATAAAGAGAAGTCTGAGCATTTAAGAGTAAGTTGCAGACGTGATGTCCCTTTACCCCTAAATACTTGTGTGTATTTCCTAAAAACAAAGAATTCTCTTCCATAACCACAAGGCAATGATCAAAATCCGGAAATTAAAACAGATACAATACGGTTCTCTAATCTGTAGACCTTATTCAGATTTCAGCCTACAGTCACACCTGCACTTCCCACAGTCTGCAGAACGCCTTTAACCCACTACGATCTCCCTTCCTTTTTGTCACGAATGATAGCAATATACATAATCATCATTGTTGTTACTTATTAAACATCTCCTGTGACTAGAACTTGGAATAAAATGCCTTATCATTCCCAGCAATATGCCTATGGAAAGGGTCTTTTCTAGTTTTACAGAAGAGAGAGACTCAGAGAAGTTAACAGTTTGTTCGCTTTTGTGGTTTTGTGGTTTGTGGCAGTGCTGGGACTGAATCCAAGTTGGGTGGCAGCTGGGGTGATGGAGTGGAAGGTGGGTCTTGCTTTTCAGTAAGACGGATGGATGAGCTTGGGGAATTCGCAACCACATAGACCGAGCGTGGCTTCCTGGGGCAATGGAGACTGAGCAAGGCCAGAGAGGGGGAGAGCTGCCAGGAGTGGAGCTGGGCTGTGAGCAAGTTTGTTACGTGTTTTGGTGTGGACATGTGTACCTTATTAGTGATTTCCTTAACCTGAATCTCAGTTTCTATGTCCGTAAGGCGGTAATAATGTCTTCCTGTTTTTGTGAGGATTAAATGACGTAACACATGGAAAGTGCTTGGTGCAAGGGAAACTTCAGGACAACTACTATTATGTGTCAAGTGAATACATTTAAGTCTGTTCCAACCAAGCACTGTCCTCCCCGTCCTTTTGTTACAACTTTCCAGTGACAAAGGAAAAGGACTCCTGGGATTTTCTTCAGAAACCGCTCTCGCCTGCCCCCTATAGGGAAACTGTGTCAGTGCAACCGAGACTGGGCTGCACTGACCGCTCCCAGGCATCTTGTGACACTGCCTGGCACACTAGTGTGCCCACATAGCTGGCCTGACATTGGCCAATGACTGTTCTTGAGGTTTAGTTCCAAAAAGGAGTGGATGTGGAAAAGCCCTTTCCACCGTCTGTGCTCAGAAATACCCAGGGAAGAGAGTTGGTGAGGAAGGCGGGGAGTGAAAGGGCGGGTGGTGGGAACTTCCTTCAGCCACAGCAATACTTAGAGCGATGGTTCTCTAAACCGCTGCTCCCCAGGGCATATTGGCAATGACCAGAGATTTTTGGTTGGGTAGGGTGTTACTGACATCTAGTGGGTACAAGGCCTGAGATGCCTCCTACAATGCATGGTTAGCCCCCAGCAACAAAGAATTATCCCACCCAAAACATCAATAGTGCTGAGGTTGAGAAATTCTGATTTAGAGTAATATTTAGAGTGATCCTGTTGGTTTTTCAAATATACCATCCCTTTCCCATCATCTCAGATCTGGCTGCTTCTAGCGTGATAGTGTAACTTTACCGCCAACTTCCAAAGACAGAGGTCCTTATATGTGTGTGTCCTGCAAGATCCGGATTACGTGATGCCATTTAATAAACAAGAAACAAGCACGATGTAGTACCCGTAGAGAACCGTGCCTCATCCATCCCTATCCATTGACCAAGCATTATTTCAATCTCAAGCAAAATGAGGTTTTCCAAGTCACTGTGCATCAAGCTGCTCCCTCAGTGTGGAGCTGAAATTCTGCCCCTTCTGAGGTGAAGCGCCTCTGCTGCCACTCTGGGAGGTCAGCAGCTGGCCTCCTAAATCAGTGCTTAGACAGTTGGTTTCACAGGGTGGGCACGCCCGAGCCCTCACCCCTGTAGGCTTGTGCTGAGGGGTCCTGTGTGACCAGGAATTCGCTCCCACAGGGCAGGAGGAAGGCCTGAGACATCGATCATCTGAAAATGAGAGGCATGCCTTCACATCCCAAAGGAGCCTCTAGAAGAATAGGTCCCTGCCCTTCACTCAAAAGATCTGATTTACAGAACACTCGCCAAAAAGGCAGTTCGCCCATAAATCAAAGCCCCTAGTGTCGGGTCTTCAAAGCACTGGAGTGAGGGTGCTATTTGCGTCTCACTGCGCGGAGCGAGGCCCCGGGAAAGAGCTGGACACCTCCACACGCCCCAGTAATCCTGGAGGATTCCCGACGGCCCAGAGGGGCGGGGCCGAGCGCACGCTCACGCGCAGCGCCCCGCCCCTCGCCTGCGTGTTTCCAGCCCCCTCCTTTCTGCATCCGGGGCACGAAAACCCTCTGTTAAGCTCTCAGGAGGCGGCCCTGGCCGGAACCGGAAGTAGACCCCAAGCCAGGAGGAGGGAGCCGGGAGGAGGAAGCCGGCGTCCGACCCGTCAGCAGCCGGCGGTGGTCCGAGGGGCGGCGGCCGCGCTGCTCCTTGCGAGCTGGTCCGGCGGCCGGCCCGAGGGCGCGGCGCCATGAAGCTCTACAGCCTGAGCGTCCTCTACAAAGGCGAGCCGAAGGCGGTGCTGCTCAAAGCCGCGTACGACGTGTCCTCCTTCAGCTTCTTCCAGAGGTCCAGGTGAGTGGGCCCGGGCAGGCGGCGCCGTGGCGCCCGGGCGCGGAGGCCTCAGGGTCAGGATCCTGTCGGGTCGGGTCGGTCGGGTCGGGGGAGGCCCGGGATCAGAGGAGAGTCCAGTTCGAGGGTGGCCCGGGATCACAGGAGGGTCGGGGTTGGGTCCGGGGAGGCCCGGGCTCGGCCTCCACCCTGGCGGTGGCCTCGTCCTCGGTGTGCGCGCGGTACCTCTGAGGAATTATTCTCCTTTCGCTCGAAAAAAGGTTTACACCATTCTAGAACATACTCCCGTACTCACCGTTTTTCAAATTTATGTCGTATAAAAATTATAAGAGGAATTGGAAAAAGTGCACATTCCGCAGGTTCACGCCCGTAAGTTCTAAACTAGTAGGTTAAGGCCCGGAAATCTTTGTTTTAAACCAACACCTCCCACCTAGTGATTCTGCCCCAGGCAGCTTAGGTGCAACACCTCGAGAGCCCTGTATATATTATCTGGTTGGGCTTTCCAGCAATTCGGTGTGAGAGATGTGGATAGACTCTCCGTTTGATGGATGAAGTCACTGAGGCCCCCCGAAATTATGCTACAACTAGCCAGGACTGGAACTGAAATTGTGTGCTTTTTATGTTTGGGCTCTAGTGATACAAAAGAATTCTATCCTGAAGATTTAGAAGGAAGCATGGGATTTGCAGGGCTTACGTGCTTTTAAACATTTCTGGGGCAGTGTAATTTCAGGAAAGTGTGTGTTAGAAGTACCACAGATGCTTCCAGCCCATTTGTGGGGGTCTGGGGGCCAGGGTGGCTCAGGCACAAAGAAGGACCCTACAGAGTCAGTGTCTGGTCACCCAGTCTCCAGGTCTGGGGTGATCTGGATTCTGTTCATTGCTTCAGTGCAGTGATTTTGTTCTTGATGAACAAAACAAAGTGGTTTGCTGGCAGGATCTAAAAGAATTCCTGTTGTTATTTTGTTGAAATTTTCTGCTTCTTTTGGGTCTTTTTTGATACTTAGCATTCTTTACCATCGCCTCTAGTTTCTGCTCTGTGTTGCTGCTTTCCTGTGATGGAACTTTTGGTGCCACCTTGGCTGACTCTGATTCTTTTCTTTTTCACTGCCCATGTATACCAAAGATCCCCAGAGATTTCACTGTCGGACTTGCACCTCCCTAGTTTGGGACACTCATGCCAGTTTCTGATGATTAACACGACTGCAATACTATAGGGACATCTCTACTTGCCTCTCTTAAAACACTGTGTCTTCCAGCTGAGCTTATTGTTTTCCTCATAAGGCCTCCTCACTTCCAACCTTCCTGCCTCGTGATTACAAGACCCCGAGTTTGAAACCTTCCAATGGTTTCCCAGCTTTTCTGGCCCTTGTTTGCAGCCTCTCACATGAATCGATCTTTCCTTTGTCTAATTACAGTCCTACTCTAAGCTCTGTTTCTTTTTCGTTTTACTACATGGGTTTCCTTATTTGGAGTCTTTTTCTCTAAGGGATTATTCTGACCATATCACACTATCAAGATAATGGTAGCTAGTAATACTGTGCACCGGGCATGTGCTAAGTGCTTTACACAAAGTAACTCATTTAACCATCACAAGGAATCTTGATTTTAAAGAGGAGGCCCAGTGCAGTAAGGAACTTGCCTGAGTCACACATCTCTTAAGTGGTGGAGCTAGGATCCTAGCCGGGGCAGTCCACTCCAGAGTCGGGTCTTCACTCGTCTTCTCTGGCTCTCAGCGCAGTGTCAGAAGTTTACAGATCTGCAGGACCCCAGCTCTGGACTCCGAGTCAGGATCCTGCCCTGATGGCTCTGTGGCATTCCCAGTCGGAAGCTTCTTTGTCAGCCCCTGGCTGAACTGGTGTCACCTGTGACTGTTCCTTCTGGCCACGTCTCTCTGTTGAGCCCATGAATCTCTTCCTCCCTCTCAGTCTTTGTACAAGCCGTCCGCCATTTCCTTGTCTTGGCTGAGCTGTTGCCCTCCATTCCTTCCCGAGTGCCCTGGGCGCGTACCATGGAAGAGGCCCAGCATTCACTGCGAATTTGTGTCGCATTGCAGTGTTCAGCCTGTGGCTCAGCCATCACTGGCTGTTCATCTGCCCCTTGTGTTTTTCCAGTGTAGTTTTTATTTGCCCTGCATCTTGGGATTTGAGAACAGGAGCTGGCTTCTACTTTTCCATTGTGTCCCAAATCATAGTCTGACCAAAATGTTAAGTGGACTGTAGCTGTAGAAAACTCCCCAGAAGTCTGGAAGTGGGCCGTGGGTGAGCTAGGTAGCAAACAGATGTGGTTGGAATGGTCGTGGTGATTTGTAATTGTCTGTATTTGTGTTCATTTGCAAAGCGTTTCTTATTTGTTACTAAGGTTGGGAGGGAAAGGAATGAAGCCAGTAAGCAATTTCTCCTTAGTGTATAAGCTCAGAGGTCATTTTGCATTGTTTGGGGACAAGGTGACGGGAACAGGTAATGTGTGTTGTGTTTCTTAGTGTTCAGGAATTCATGACCTTCACAAGTCAACTGATTGTGGAGCGCTCAGCGAAAGGCAGCAGAGCTTCTGTCAAAGAACAAGGTAAGTGGACCTGCCAACTTGGGAGTTGTGTCCTGGCCCTGCTGCCACACCTCAGGCAGCTGGCAGCTTTCTCAACTCGGGCTGTCGCCTGTGATGGAAAGGGCTCCCAGGACTCCACTCCTGTGCTCCCTTGTTCTCTCCTTCCTCCCCCTCCTCCTCTTTATGCAAAATTCTGTGCCCCGTGCGTGCGCTCTAAGCTGCCTACTGAAGATGGCCCCCACAGCTTGGACTCACTTAAGATTACGGTCTGACTCTCCTGGAGCGATGAGCAGCCTCTCTTCTGTCCCTCTCTTCCTCTCCAGAGCTGTAGACATCTCAAAAAACGATTTCCAGCTGGCCCTGCTGAGGCAACACTGCATTCTGTGCTACTTTGATTTTTGACTAGGAATCTAAAAGCTCATTTTTTACTCTTGAGCATTATTTTTTCTTCATAATTCAGCTTTCCTGTCAGAATTTTTAGGCATTTATTTTATAGAGGCCAGTGTTACACAGACAGATCAGGGAAGGTGCATGTGAGTTTCTTCAGGCAGAAAGAAGGACCGTCACACGTGGCGCTGACATTGGGTCGCGCAGTGTGGGGGTACCGTGTCGATGGTGCAGGCAGGATCCAGTGTATGTGTTCTGGGTGGGATCCCTGTGTTGTTCACATCCCGGAAGTCAGATTGGATCGTGAACATTTCAGTATTTTCAGTTCTCAGGTTGTGTCTGCCTTCCCAACTTTCTTACTTAAAAGACGTTTCCTCAGACACTGACCGCGTCTCGGGTTGTGTACAGTGTGCACTTTGACTCCGTGTTTGAATCTTATTTGGGAACGGAGACAAAGTGGAGGGTGTCAGTGATGATCCCCCGTCCCTCTCCTCGTCCCTGCTCTCATTTATCTCTGCCCTTTTCTGATTTCAGGGGCTCACGGTCTCTCTCCGCTTTAATTTGTTTTTCCTTGTTTAGCGTTGGAATCTTCTGGGTGAGAGTCTTAAGGATAAGAAGGTTCTTATTCGTCAGCTGTAGTCCTTACATTCCGTTTACCTCAGGGATATGGTTAGCGACATCATTTCTGAATGCTTTCAGAGTGATGAAAACTAACCCCATGGATTGTGACTATTTTGCAGAAGCCCTTGTACAGTGTGTACCTTTTGATAGTTTGATGGCTCCAGCACAGTAATACTGGAGACCTCAGCCAGCAGTGGCTGATTTTTTTCTAGATGGGCCTTCTCTCTCCTCCCCGCCGACCCCCATGGCACCCCACAGAACGCAGCAGGCCAGGCAGGTTTGCTGTAATAAGGAAGCCTGAGGCCCAGAGAAGTAATTTCCTCACTTGGGGCCACGCTTGCAGGGTTTTTTAAGAAAGTGGAGGCTGCTTGGCTTGTCCAGGGTTCCCTCAGTCTGGGAATAGAGCAGAGCTTCAGAGGGCTGCCGAGACTGTCCCTGAGCCACAGTTAAGCCTCACCTGGAGCTCAAGGATATGACTTGGAAAGGCACCTGGGGCTGTGTTTCCTGGGAGGTGTTCTGCACCACAGGCGGCTCCTCTAGACCCTGGCTTGCACACTGGGCCTCTGGGTGTGTACCCGTCCTGGAGCAGGTGTTGGGCATGTTGACGGCAGAGCTCCCATGGTCACTGTCCTCTGTGAGTTCCGTTGAGCTGTGCTGCAGAGCCCCTCCACAAACCTTGCTCAGGCTGGCTTCGTTGACCCAAAAGGCAGGAGCCCAGCATTGGGATGCTTTGACTGAGTTGGGGAGTGAAAAAGTCTTAAAGTCCTCATGTCACCATCCGTGTGTCTGACCTCTTATCTCCTTAGAATATCTGTGCCATGTTTACGTGCGAAATGACAGTCTTGCAGGAGTGGTCATTGCTGACAGTGAATATCCATCCCGGGTGGCTTTTACCTTGCTGGAGAAGGTGAGTTTGCAGTTTGTCTGGACCAGACTTGGGTGGATGAGTGTGGACTGGGGCCAGGGATGATGACAGTGCCTGAGGTATCAGGGATGGAATAGTGTGTCCAAAATCAACTCGTTTTCAGCTCTTCTCCTTATCCTACCAAGAGACAGTCTGGCATTCCTCCCAAGTTCCCTCCCTGATGCTGATTTCTGCCCCTTGTCCCACCTGTGTCCAGGCTAGTGTCCCTGATGCCACCTTGACTCTCCCCGTCTGCCACAGAATCACAGCATCTCTCCTCCTGGGATAGGGCCCTCAGGTCAGCTCTGGCTGTGTTTGCTGCCCCAGGGCTCCCCTCCAGCTGCCTCTCTTCCTGCCTCCACCCTCAATAGCCATGACTTTCGGTTCCTTCTCAGCCACACCAGACTTCATGTTCTGCCCTGTGACTCACCTCCCCTCCGCAAGGCCATCTCTGCAGACACTTCTGTGCTTCTGCTCACGGAGTCCGCTTCCTGACCCATCCTCTGGTTATAGTAGCTCCCTCCCCTGATGGAGCTGGCACCACCACAGGGCTTAGCACCTCTACCTCCATGTTCTTCAGGTTCTTTGAGAGGTGCTAATTACAAACTCCTGGAAGACATTGGCTTCATCTTGTCCCCCAAAACACTAACATACTTATAAGCACATGAAATCTGTTGGTTGCTTAAATCCGAAGGACCTAATTCTTCCCTACCTTTTTTTTTTTTTTTTTGGTAAGGAAGATTGTCACTGAGCTGTGCCAGTGTGTCACAACATCTATGCCAGTATTCCTCTATTTTGTGTGTGGTACACTGCCACACCATGGCTTGATGAGCTGTGTATAGGTCTGTGCCTAGGATCCAAACCAATGAAACCCAGGCCACTGAAGCAGAGCACATGAATTTAACCACTGACCACCAGGCCAGGGCCTAATTCCCTTTCTGAAGAATTGTTTTGGAAAATTAGAGGGCCAGTACTCTTTTTCCTGGAAATTCATAACCTGATAAAGGTGGAAATCTAGTTTATAATCCTAATACTTTTATCATTAACCAGACGAGGTTCATCTCAGGCTGGGCATACTTCATGTTTAAATCCCAGAATATTTAGGAAGGAGGAACTTGAGCCTAGATTTTCCCCTTGCCATTAGCCTCCGTCCTCTTCCCTCCTCCCTGGGCCCCTCTTTTGGGTAAGGCCTTGGGTCACACCCTGTTGCAGTGGGCGCCAGTGAGGGGCGATGGCAGGTATTGAGCTCCCTTGTCTTGCAGGTTTTGGACGAATTCTCCAAGCAGGTCGACAAGGTAGAGTGGCCAGTTGGATCCCCTGCTACTATCCACTATGCAGCCCTGGATGGTCACCTCAGTAGATACCAGGTAGGGAGCCTTGTGTACAGACCACGTGGCCCAGAACCGTGTGAAATGGAAAAGCCAGTAGTTGTGGTAGTTGTGGTTCTGGGTGACTTCCTGACAGCCTTGAGGTCAACATGCGTTTGGAAAATACAGGGACCCACATTAAGGCCAGGAACCTGAGCTCCTAGGCAGGCTTTCGTTTCTCTGGTGCATGTTTGAACAGCCCATAGTTTTTAACTTGGAAAGGTGTGTTTGGCTCACTCAGGTTTGAGCTTTGTTTCTAGGTGGTCACTCTAGTCTTGACATTGTTCTTATTTTTGGCTTTTTCCTAGAACCCCCGAGAAGCTGACCCCATGAGTAAAGTACAGGCTGAACTGGATGAGACCAAGATCATTCTGGTAAGCAAGAAGGTGGGAGGGCAAGGCCGCAAGCTGAGGGCAGAAAGATTGGCCAGCGATCACGCACGCAGTCCATACTTGTTTTAATCATAGCTGAAACACTTTGCTGAAAGTGGTAGTTGCCCACCCCTCCCCATGCATCAGAGGCTTCAAAGCCAGACTCACTGAGACAGCTCCCTGTCTGTGCGTCCTGCACCGCATCTTGGGTAATGGCCCCCATTCTACTAGGGGCTCAGCTGGGAACCAGCGTGGCCCTTGTTCCCCACTCCACTCCCTGTCTGGGCAGTTCCTCGGTTCAGACGGTCTGAGCTCTGGTACTGCCTCCTCACCACCAGCGCCTGCCTTAGCTTGTCTCAGAGCCCAGTAGGTGCCTCACTTGCAGGGTCTGGGTCACAGTGGGCGGACTGAAACGCAGGCCCCTTCTGGAAGAGCGAGACCCGTGCATTTTTGTCTGAGATCTCCTGGTTTGTAACTGCTACTTCAACTTTTTTTTTTTAACTAAGCTACCTTGGGCACCCGAGCAGCATCTGTTTTCACCTCAGGTTTGGCCTCTGCCTCACTTCTGCCCACTCCGGTTCTGTCCACCAGACAGTAGCCATTGATCCGTTACTCTTCTGCTTCAGGTCTTTCAGCAGCTCTCACATGAGGTTCAAGATCAAGAGCAGACTCCCTGACAGTCTCAGGACTGGGCCCTGTCCCTGCCCAGACCTGCCCAGCTCCCACGCAAGCATCCCCCGCTCAGGCCTCCCACGTACTTGGAGGCTACACCAGGCCCTTTCTGAATGTCACTGTGTTGTCACTACTTGTTTGTCTGTCTTCCTGACACGTTTATATGAGCTCCCAGGACTGGGAGCTTGTCTTATCTCTACATCCCTGCTCACAGTACAACAGCTAGCTTACACCACTGCCCAGCGATTAATGGGCCCTATGTGAGAGCATATAAAGCCCAGAAAAGATGCCCAGAAAAAAACCCTGCCCCAAATATGAAACTCTTGTCAACACTGGCTCAGTTTTCATGCACATTGGTGTCTCCTGGAGTTGAACTCTGGTCTGGGGCGGGACCCAGGAGGCTGTGTCTATAAAGAGCATCCCAGGGGCTCCAGACATAGGTCTTCTGGCCCATGCTTTGAGTACTGTGGTGTTGGGGCTTTGGGATGAGAGTCAGCTGTCGAAGTCTCAGGTGTCTCTCTGTCTCTCACGTTTCCCCACGCTTTCTAACCAAGCCCCATCTCTTCCTCTGCTGTGTCAGCATCTGAGGCTGTGAGCACACAGTGGGGGGACCCCCATGCCCTATCCTAGCTTCTCTTTCCACTGCAGAGAGCAGACGGGTCACATCCCCCAGCCCTGTTCTGGCTGCATCTGGATTATTGGTCACACTACTTCTCATCCCGTCTTAATCCAGTTAACTTTTATGGTGGAAATCTGAGTTGCTCTGCTGTGTGTGGAGATAAAGGAGACTCTTGTTCATTGCTCATTCTGTGCCATCTCAGGCGCACATTTAGGTTCATGCTCCTTGCTCTGAAGAAGCCTCTGGGGGCCCTGCAACTTCTGCAGCAGTGGCCGTCTAGGGTGGAAGCCAGCCAGCCACTTCCTGATGACCTTGGCAGTGGGGCCGCGGGGTCTTCTGAGGGCCTCCATCCCATCTCACCCCTTCACAAGGGTCTGCGTGCATGCTCCTCCTCTCTAAGCACATAGATGCTCCTGCAGGTTTGGTAGTGACGGCGTTTCTGCTCAGTGCCCCTCTAGGGATGGGGAGAGGTTCTGGCCGATGGGAATATATGTGTACAAATGCAGATAGAAGTATTCTCTTCTAGAATGTGGTTATCTACGCCTGTGCAGTAGAGAAGTCTTTGGGAAGTGCTCTGTCCCAGTTAGAACCTTCTAGATTCCACAGGAAGGTCACTAGGTCCTGTTGCATCCACAAGTCTGGGACACTGTGTCTTGATGCTCACGTATGGGGGAGGAGCCCAAAGGAAGTGCTGTCCGTGATTGAACTTCGCAAGGGGCTCATGTCAGCTCACTTTGTGAACAAAGCGTTCTTTTTCCTTTTACCTTTTCCCCAGCACAACACCATGGAGTCTTTGTTAGAGCGAGGCGAGAAGCTAGATGACCTGGTGTCCAAATCGGAAGTGCTGGGAACACAGTCTAAAGCCTTCTATAAAACGGTGAGTACCGGCCCGCTGCTCCGGGCACCCCTCCAGAGAGCTGTAGAGCCTGCTCGTCCCCTGTGCCCTCTCCACTGAACAGTCTTTGAACCGTCGGTGACGAGCGGTGAGAGCAGAAGAGGGGGCTGGGGCCCTGCTGGAGGGAAAGCAAGCAGAGGCTTTGTGCCCCCTGCTGCTAGGCTCCCCCCAGGGGACAGAAGCTTGGTTCAGGTTCTGGTCTCTGGGACTTCACCTCATTCCTGCCGTCTGCTCAGAGAGATTCCTAGAGAGGTTCTTGTGCCTCTGGTTCATTTCCCTGTGACGGAAGCATTGTGCCTTTTGGACAGTGGTGGGCTGAGTTTACTTGGTCTGTCCACACGTTTGCTTTCTTGTGGGCCTTGGAGGGAGATGGCCAGTGGGGTTAGGGGTATCTGAACAGGTAGTGAGAGAGAAGGTAATGGGCCCCACGAGCCAAGTGGGAACCTCTCTGTTCTCTAAAGACATACTCAATAAGAAACACCCACCCTGGGGTCAGCATCATGGGGAGACAAGGGCAAAGCAGTCAGGCACTCAGCCAGTCCGCCTTACACTGCATTCTCTTTGTACCTGGCTTAACAGCGGCGATTTTACTCGCTCTTGACAGTGTTAATGGGGTATGGACAAAATGATCTTGGGGGTGTGAACTGATTCAAGACAGCTTCCCTCGAGGCGTTGAGGACAAGTGAGTTGTTTCTCTGTCTCTCCTTCATGGTTCCAGTTCTTCTGTCCAACTCAGTGGTCTGGTTCCTGAAGACCCTAGTAAAACCACCCCCTTTCCCGTGGAGCGCCCTCTGCTGTGCGTGCTGAGGTTGGGGCTGCTGGCCTTCTCAGCCTCTCTCTTCAGCTTCTCTTTGTTTCTTTCAAGGCCCGGAAACAAAACTCGTGCTGTGCAATCATGTGAGGGCAACCATCGGAGGCCCCTGCCCTGGAACGTCACCGTCATTCACATCAGAACTGCAGCCCCTGGAGACACAGAGCTGCCATGGAAAGATCCTCAGTGGGGACAGACTCTCATTTTTCACTTTGGAGCTCCTGGGAGGAGCCGAGGGGTGGTGGAAGGGACCTGGGGGTGGGGAACGTTCAAATTCACATGTCTGGTAATTTTTGAAAAGATAATTTGAGGCCCCCAAAGGTGTATTTTTGGGCCAAATGAAATCATAAACTCTCAGTGACTCCTGTAGATGTTCAAGGGCTCGTCTCGAACACCCTGGGAAGGCCCTGGGCCCCTGACTTTGTGCGAGGACCCCGGGGAGGTCAGAGCCAGCTCTCTGTTGATCCCTCAGTATGCCTTTGGGTTTTATTTGTACATTAACTGTATTAACACTCCAGTAAGTGGATGTGCACCCTGATAACACACCTGGGACAGCACAGAGCTTGGGCGTGGCTCTCGGGAAAGAGCTGGGGGCTGAGCAGGGCATGGGCCAGTGCTTCAGGGCCAAGGACTTGACCGAGGAGGAGACAGTCATCGGGCTTCACAAATTCTGAGCTGTCGTTTGCATTTCTGCTGAGATTGGCTTCTTCTTGAGGGCAGAGCTCATCTGGCAAGTTCCACAAAGATGTCTGGTGGGTGTTTGAAGGGGGAGGCAGGGAGGCACCTGCCCTGACTTGGAGTTCGGCTTTCAACATCTGGATCACAGCAGTGTGTGCTGCAGTCTCATGATCAGTTTTCATTTGTCTCTGGTGACAAGACTGTCTTGGCAACCACTTGGGGCCTGCGTGTCTTAGCAAGTGGCCGTTACTGGGCACCAAGAGAAGGTGCCAGCTGGCCCGAGGACTCCCAACACCATGCTTGTGGTCTGAACCAGCAGCCCCCCAGCCCAACTCCAGTAGGAGCACTGCTGAGCCCCCCAAGCAGCACGAGGCCTATGGCTCTGAGGCCCAGCCCTGGAAACAGGCACGCAGAGCAACCCAGGTGTTGGCCCAGGAGGTTCCGGGCCCCTCTCTGTCTGCCCGGTCCCTCAGGTCTTCCTGCCATGTTCCACAGTGCCTCCTCGTGCCCTGCTGTGCATTCTGAGGACACAAGCTCAAGATGTGCCCTTGGGACCCTGTCCCCACAGAAGCTCCTGCTAGGCTGGCGTCAACTAGTGCAGTCTTGTCCTTGGGGAGCCTTCCTTGAGCATGCTGGTTCTTGCCCTACCCAGGAGGTCCCACTGCCCCAACAGAAGTGCCAGCAGCCCTGAATTCCCTTGCTGGAGCCTGAAGGTGAGATCTGTGTGGCTTCTCAGGATCCCACATCTAACAGGTTTACCTGCCCACTGCCCTTGTGTTCTGGGCACTGCTGGTCAGGATTTGGCCACCCCTAAAGTAGCCTGCCATGTGATTCTTCTACTGCCGTAGAAGCCCCTGGGAGGCACAGAGCTGGCCTGCCCATGGGTGCCTGAGATGGCTGTGGCCTCCCCAACCTCCCCTTGGGAGTGATTGGGCCGCCTCCGACCATCTGACTCTCTTGCCTTGGAGGACGCAAGGGAAGGGGTGGAGGTGTGGACTGCGGGGAGGAGGAAGCAGGACCTCAGCACAGTGCGTGTCTGGCTGCCCTTCCAGCTGGGCGGCGAGGGTGGGCCTGGCTCACGCCCTCTGCCTGGCATTTTCCCTCTCCTGTTGTATTCAGATGTTAAATCATTTGGCAAAGAGTGTATTTTAATAACTGCTGCCTAACTTTTCTCTGTGTTCTGTTTGAGAGGTTTCTGTCTGGATAAAGTTGTTTGAAATTCCAGAAATGGTCCTGTGCTTTGTTTCAGCCTCAGGGCCCATTTCATCGGGATCCCTGCCCTTCCCTGCTGTGTACCTGCAGTGCAGGCTCCACGGCACCCTGGGGCAATTCTTGTCCAGGGGAGGCAGCATCTACCTTTTCCCTGTAGGTCCAAACTGGAACCTTCTTTCTTTCAGACCTTTCTAGCAGGATCCAGATGAGGGAGCCCCTGAGTAGAGAGAAGCCCTACCTGTCCTTGAGTCCTGGGCCCTGGTTCTCACTACAGCCGGGAAACCTGCCTGGGAAGCTGCCTTGCAGCCACAGAGCTGGGCCACACAGATGGAAGCTCCTCAGGAGCCGGGGCCAGGCTCTGCAGGTGTGTGGGAGCATCCTGTGGTCCTCTGGATCCTTGCAGACCGGGGAGGCTCAAGTCTGGTCCTAGTTTAGGAATGACCTCGGTGGCTGGTCAGTAGAAGCTCTCTGAAGACCTCACAGCCTGTTTCATTGCTGGCCCCAGGCCTTGCTTTGAGCTTCCTTGTGACCAGTGAAATCAGAAGCAGCTTTGGGATTTCTGGCTGGACCAAGTGCGCCAGGTCACAGGTACCTGAGGCCCAGGGAGGTTTGTCAGAGCAGTTGCTATTTCAAAGTGACGAATGAATTAAAAGTCACTGACCTCCCTCTGTCTGTAGCCCTGCATGCTGTCCCACCCCACATGCACCAGGATGGTAATGGCAACATCTCACTGCAGGGCTCAGGATCTGCAGTGGCATGGGGTGGGGTAGCTGTGTCTGCCCAGAGGGAGGCCTGGCCTGGAATGGCTCCTCAGATTACAACCCCAGATACCAGGCAGGACAGACTCCGCACTGGCAGACTGTCCTAGATTCTCTGCCTCAGCTCTGGGATCCGCCGTGGTGCACCCTGGGTCTGGCCCTCCCTCCCACTTGCTGGTCTGAGAGCACATGCCAGGTGCAGCCCACGGACTGAGAAGCTGACGTCAAGGTCCTCCTGGCATGTACAGAGGTGTCTGCAACCAGATGCTGAGGCTGGAGGAGGAAGCTGCCCTGTCCTAGTGGACAAGACAGAAGGCCCGAGGTGGCCCCCGGGGAACCATCTTACCTGACGTCATTTGGACCCATGCGGTGGGCGTGTTCGGTGTCTAGGATTGTCTTGAAGCCCATGTTTCTGTCCTAGCAAAGCACCAGGCATAATGTCCACACAGGCAGTGGCAGGGCCTGGAGGTCAGGCCTGGAGGGGAGGCCATCCATCTCCACATGAGGTTGCATCCAGTGTCCCAGCAGGGCCGCCCAGGTTCTGGGAGGGAGAAGGGCCAAGAGGCCTACAAAAGGGCCAGCGGAGCACAGGTAGGTCCCAGCAGCCCTTGCCCAGCTGGGCCTGAGTGTCTGCGGCCGTGCAGTCAGGTGGCCTTAGGGCCAGACAGCCGTGCAGCCATGTCGGTCAAGTGATCAGGTAGGTCAGATGGCCATGTGGTCAGGGGGCCATGCAGATATGTGGTCATGCAGCCACGCAGTCATCACTAATAGTTTGAGGGTGGGTGTTCCCGCAGGAGGCCTCGGCAGGCTTTGTGTCCCCATGGTATAGGGGTACAGTGGGCACCTGGTTGATGCATCCCTCCTGAGGGACAGGCCAGGGGCACGGAGGGTGGGGCAGAGCCTGAGGACCCTGGGCCGGGGGGGGTGGGGGTCACAGGGCAAAGGTTTGCTCCCGTGCTGGGGCTGAGCTGACCCTGGGCCTTGAGCCCTCCCTTCCTTTAGTCCAAGCCATTGCAGGGCCTTTGTACCTGGTGTCCCTCTGTCTCCCAGATCTCTGCTCTGGGCTCCTGTTTGGGCCTCCTTGGGGAGCCTCTTTGGGCCCCTGTTGTCATTGCCTGCCACATCATCTTTGCATCCCAGCAGCCACCACTCTGCTGTGCCTAACGTCAGTGTCTGACATCCGTGCTGGCTTGTGTGCTGTCTGTCTGTACAACCTAGAGTGTGGGCCCATGGAGCAGTCCTGGTGGCCAAGGGTACTGCATGCCACAAGAATCTGTGGCCACATGGTGAGCACAACACTCACATGGAATGGATGGGTGGAGGGAGAGACTCAACAGGACATGGAGGCTCAGTCCTGGGGCTCTTCCCACCTAGAACTGCCCACCTGGCTTTGTCTTTAGAGGCCACGCGGGTAGCTGGAGAGCTGGCGGTGTTGGGGCTCAGGAGCTGGTTTCACTTCCAGCATTCAGTGCCAACAGAGGACTTGAGGGGACCAGAGGTGGGGGTGGGGGCGGCTGGTGGAGCTGTGGCCTGGGAGCAGTCAGGCCCTACCTGGGCATGCTGTTCACCACAGCCAAGCTCAGGAAGGTCTGGTCTGGGGCTTCTGCAGCCCAGGCTGGCTCAGGGCCCACGTGGTGGAGGAAGGCCAGGTTGTGGGGTTGGCAGGGTCCTGGCATAAAGTACCAGCTGCACCTGAAGCCGTTTGTCCTGGTTTTCTTTTATTTGCAGTTTCCCGAGACAGAACAAAATAATTTTTGTACACTTACAAGGCTCAGAAAGAAAAGACAATGAAACTCAGCAAAAAGAGAGAAGAGGAAAGGCCGGCCAGCACCGCGGGCAGCCGACCCTGCAGGGCGGGCTGCCGCCGCCGCCACACGCGGACATCTAGCTAGAAGAGCGGGTGTGGCTTGCGTGTGAGGGGTCATGCAAAAGAACTATCCCCCAGAAAAAAATCCCCAAATTATCCCAGACAGGCAGCTTCGTGGAGATACCAGGTGGGGGAGAGGAGGGGAGGAGGCCCCAGGAGGGGAGGGTGGCCAGGCCACACGCTGTCCACGGTGAGCCCTGCCGCTGCCCAAGGCCCAGGGAGCCTGGCGGATGTTTACCCTGTGTCCATGGGTGGGGACAGCTGTCCTGAGCACAGCTGTGAATGGGCAGGTGAGTGTCTGTCGATGAACAGTCCCCTTGGAGATCAGCATCCTGTGTCCTGCTCCCCACTCTGTGCCCTCCCTTGGCTTGATTTGTGGGAGAAGATAAAGAAAATCCTTGTTGAAAACAATATGAATTGAAGAGGGACAGGTGTTGGGAGAGGGCCCCCACATTGTGGTTGCGGCCCCTGGCAACCCCCAACCATAACGCAGCAGGCCAGGCCAGACCCACCCCACCCCGGCCGATGGCCCTCTGCTCTCTCTGCCACCATCTGACCATGCAGCCTGTCCCCGAGCATGGCCATCGTGTCCACCACCAGCACGCAGGGGGACCCCGAGGTGAGCCCAGCCCGCCGTCTCCACATCTCGGGGTCGCCGTCACACACTGCAGCCTCCTCGAGCCCAGTGCGGCCCTCCTTCCCTTCTGCTCCAGGCCCAGACTCTGAAAGCAAACACCTGCCTGGACCCCCACCTCGGCCGGGAGCCAGGGAGCCACCTGTCTGCCTTCTGCCTCCTCTCTCCTTTCTGCGTCATGACCAAGCCCAGAGCCCTGGGGACTCGAGGCCCACGCTGCTCTGTGGCCTCACAGGCGGGGGGAAGGCGGGCAGAGAGGGAGAGGCACCCTGAACGGGAGGGAGGCCAGCCCAGGGTCCCCTCCCCACGGGCTGCAGCCAAAGGTGTCTCCTCAGCACGTCTCTTGCCAGGTGTGAGGTCTGAGAGGATGTGTCCTCTCTGCACCTCCCTGACCCCGGAAGGACCAGAGCTGGAGCCCTGGGCCCACGGAGGCTTCTCGGAGGGCTCGCCGTCCTCCTCACACTGCTCCTCCATGCTGGGGGCGCCAGAACCCCAGCGCCGGAGGAACGCATGCCTCCGCCCTCCTGGAGGAAAGGAAGGGAAGCAGGGGAGACGACAGCGACTCAGGCCCCCTGCGGCCCCACAGCCTCCCCAGAGGACACCTGACGCTGCTGACAGCGAGCCACGCACGCAGGGCAGGGAGGATGCGATGCCTCGGGGGCAGCGCCACCAACAAACACTGTTCCACGGGCGACAGGCCGCTGTGGACAAGTTCACTGCCCCGGCCAGTCCCGGGGCCAGGAGCAGGCAGACACGCGGAGCTTGGGCAGGGAGCGGCCGGTCGGTTTGAAGCCCCACAAATGCCAGTGATTTTTACACCTTTTTCCTTTGTTTTTTTTTCTGTTTCATCCAACATCAATTTTTTGTGTGTGGTTGTCGTTGTCGTCTTGTTTTTAAAAAGAAATCACATCTGGTCTTGGTTTTCTGCAGACACAGGCACCAGGGGAGGAACGAGGCAGACACAAACATGCGACAGGCAGGCCGTGCGCCCGAGGGCAGCTGGGCTCCAAACATCGAGTCTGTCCCGCGAAACCGGCAGCAGCTGTGAAACGGGGCGGGCGCAAGCGTGGAATCAGCTGCCCGTGCAGCTGCTCCCTCAGACCCCAGGTTTGTCATCTGCAAGGTGGGCCCCCGGGCAGCTGGGAGAGGGGCCTGGTCCTGCAATGCTGCCACAAGAGGCCTCCCTTTCTGCCCAGGAGCCAGCGCTGCCACAGTCCCCACCGCTCCCCGCTGCTTCCCAGGTGCAGCTGCCCAGGCCGCGGGGCCCCTCCCGTGGGTGCTCACCTTCACTGCAGCGGGGCCACGGGTGCACCCGAGCAGTGGAAGTGCACGTTCTGCCACTTGCCGTCGCGGCGGTGCCACACGCGGGTCTCCTCGGACTGGCTGGTGCGGGGCCGGCCCTGCCCGTCGATGTACTGCGTGAGGCGGATGTAGGCGATGCACGCGGCGTCCTCGCCGATGACGTGCACGTGCGGGTTTAGGATGGTCGTGTGGATTGGCTTGCTGTTCTTGGCTAGCACTGCAGGCAGGCAGGCACTCGGCATTGGGCATCACAGCAGCTCCCATGCCCCACCCTGGCCAGCCTGGCCCCCTCCGTGAGCCCAGCACCCCCTCCAGGAGGCCGGTTCCATGGCTGGTATGGCCTGGGGGCCTCTGCCACAGGAGGTGGAGCCGGGCTGGCCAACCCTGCGCACGGGTGGGACAGGGCTTCTCTGAGCCTCTGACTGAGAGGCCCGGGTGCTCTCTGGGGGGTGCCGCCCTCCTCCCCACCCCAGCTCCCTCACTCACAGTTCTCGAAGTAGAATCTGTGGAAGTCCATGCCTTCCACCAGGTTGCCCAGAGCTTCAGGCTCAAACGAGGTCAGGCCTGGGTCGCAGATTTTCCTGGGGGGCAGACCCAGGTGAGGAGGGGCCCCTCAGAACCCGCCTGGAGTGGGCCCCCGCCATGTGCAGCCCCTTCCATTCACCCCCTCCCTGTGGGGAAGCCGGCAACACAGCCAAGGGGAGGCCCCCACAGCCCACCCCGGGCTGCCCAAGGACCCAGCCCAGGGGCCCCGACTCACGCGTAGGCCTCGAAGTCACCGTTGTTGACAGCCTCAATGAGCTGCTCCGTGATCTTGATGATCTCCTGCTTCCGCGCTGCAAGGAGACACAGCCGCCCAGTGACCCACAGGCCACGCCCAGCAGCCCTGGTGAGGGGCCTGGGGCAGAGAGCCCCAAGCCCCTCACCCTCCTGCCTCTCCTCTCCAGGAGACCCTGGGGCCCTGGCCCCGGCACCCAGACTGTCCAGCTCAGAATGCTCCCTCCAAGGCCACCAACAGCTCCCACAGGTCCAAGTCCAACAAGCTTCTGTCTTATCAGTCTTAAATAACACGTCTTTACATGATAGAAATACTCCATCCACAGTACAAAATGTCTGGAAAATGCAGAAAGAGGAGGCAAAGCCTGCCACAACCCACCTGCGCCCCCAAGTCCCGGGGCCGAGTCCCAGGCCCTCTACAGCTGCGACACTGGGACAAGCCTCCCTGGCACCTGCGCACCTGGCTCTGCTCCCGTAGCCTTCGAACACCCAACAGCTCTCCAGGGAGAGGGCTACTAAGGGCTGCTCTCAAAGCAGAGGGGGATCAGGGCTGCAGTGCAGCCTCCGCGCGAGGGCCGAGGGCCGGGGAGCAGGGAGCGCAACAGTCTTGAGCCTCACCCCTCTCTCCCTGGACGCCCGCAGCCTGCTGGCCTCCCGCTCCCTCTGGTCTCCACCTGTCTGCAGTCCTGGCCCCCATGCTGGCCCTCCAGCATCACTGCCCATCCCGCACCCTCCGCCCCGGCCTCCTCTGGGCTCCTGCCGACTTGGCCTCTGCGCCTAGACAGGCTGGCCCCAGGGTGTTTGCCCGGGGGCCCCCTCTGTCTCTTTAACTACAATTTATTTTCACGCGAAATATCTGAAACCTATGGAAGAAGTAGAGAGAATAATACAGCCCACACCCTGCTGGTGGAAATCGGTATGATTTTCATCTTTACTGTAGATGTTTTTCAAAGAAATAAAACCTAACTTATAGTTGCAGATGCGTGTCCCCCTAAATCTGTTCTCATTCACTCTCCCCAGAGAAGGGCTGTCCTGAGTTACGTGCTTAACTACTTCCGTGCAGAAATATACACACCCGAGCGCGCACACACACACATATCATGGTGATTTCTTAAAGCAATAATGTGCCTGTGGCAAAACTGAGACCCAAGAAATACACTGAAAGCAGGAGCCCATCGCAGCCGGGGCCCTGGGGGTTACTGTAGACACTGGAGAAGAACAGGATTACCTTTTGACCTTGTTCCCAGCACAGACATAGAGGAATCTTGTCAATTTGCTGTTTTCTTATTTAACTTGAGGGGTGATTCCGGTCTGAGGATTTGTGAGTTTGTTTTGCAGAAGAAAGAGAAAGAGAATGCCGGGGAGGCTGGATTCGGACTGCCCAGGGGCTTGTGGGAGTGACCCCTTTGTTTCTCTGAAGCTCCTCCTGCCAAGCCCCTTAGCTCTATGAAACCCCCTGATTTTTGCTCTGGTTAAGGCGCACTTGAGTGAATCCATGCTCCCACCTTCTCGTCTCGGCCAACTTGAATGGGGCCTTTCTCCAACTCCAAGCACCCATGTCTCAGTGTTTGGCTTGCTGTGCATCAGGCACATGAACTTGAGATTAAGAGGTTCAGTACTGCCAGGAGCTGTCCCCCACAGGTTCCTGCCCCGGTCACAGCTACACCAGCTGTGCATGCCTGTGCCCACGGGCGTTAATCCATGGGCTAAATTCCAAGCGCTCGGATTGCTGGCTCTAACGGATACACTTAGCCTTCTGCGACCTGTGCCCGCAGCCCCGGGGGTGGGGGTGGTGCACCCACTCACCCGCCACCACCTCCTGTAGCTGTCTGGGTGCTTCCTCTCCCTGGGATGGGGACCGAATCCACAGCAGAAGATGCTGTGTGCTCTCGCGTGAGCCCAGGCGTGCGCGTGCGTGTGCTGGGAGCCTGGGCTGTGCTGCACGGGCTCTGGACTCTGGACAGTGATGGCAGGTGGAACGCCATGACACCCGAGGAGTTGAGTGCAAGCATGCGTGTGTGTGCACATTGGGGCACTTGTGTGCTTGTGTCACGTGGGAGTGTGGGTACACGTGCACACATGTGCATGCTGTGTGTGCATGTGCGCTGACTGACCTGAAAGTGGGAGCGGGTTTCTCTATCTTGAGAAGGCCCTCTCTGACCCAGCTGCACTTCTGCTACCGTCCTGTTTCTGTTTCTCACTCAACTTTGTGTCTGGACCACTCAGGCTCTGCATCTGCAGAAACGTGGGCCCCACTGCCTGGCAGGCCCTGGAAGCTGCGAGCTCCCGTTCCCCTAAGGCCTCACGTCCCCCTGCAGAGCTTGGGCCAGCACCAGAGCTCTGTCCCCACACATGGCGCCATTCTTGTCCTCACCCTCTGAGTCCCACCTCCTCCTGCACCACCCAGGCACAGTGTGCCTCCCCTCTCAGTGGCTTTCCCCGCAGCCCACCCACCTCTCCGCGCTCTGCCTGGGTGTTTCCCACTTAGCAGTGTCTCTCTCTCTCCTCCGGGACCTTATCCACCCCCTCCCCAGTTCACTTGTCACCTTCGTGGAGGTGGTCTCAAGCTTCAGGCTCTGCTCTCCTCCCACTGCAGCCCAACTTCCCCAACCAGATGCCTCCACCCCGGGGCCAGGCCCCACTGGGCTTGTCGAGGGACCCTGGGCGCCTGCCCCTTCCCCGCCAATCTCATCAAGGGGAAGTCTGAGCCATGTCTACACATCCTGACCCCTGACTCTTGTTGATCTCCCTCCTCCAGAGACAGCGAGCGCTGCCCCGCCCAGCAGTGCAGCTGGAGTTGAGGGACATCTTCCTGTTTTGCTTCCAGTGCTCTTAGATTTTACAGTCACCCTATACTATGGTAAGTGAAACCAATCTTTCACTTAATGAAGTAACATGAGTGTTTTTAAAGGAACTGAAATTTTAAATGGGCCTCAGTGTAAAGAGAAAGTATGTAAAGAGAAGAGATCTGCCGTCACAGCACAAATCTTGAAGCCTGACGTCTGGGAAAAGATGTTGTGCCCACTCTGCAGATAGGGAAACTGAGGCCACACAGCCCCCGTCACAGCCCAGGAGTGGGCCGGACGCTCCTGACCTGCAGAAGGCTGCTGCCCAGATCCAGCCCTGCCCTGCCGTGCCATCCTGCTTCCCCAAGTTTGACAGAGCGAGGGGACTCCCGGGTGATGAAGTCTGTTAGCTGAGGGCAAGCTGCCCCCCACCAGGCAACTTGGGGGAAAGAGCTGAGGTGTGTGGGCTTAGGAAGGGTCCCAGAGGTGAACTGGGGCCCCCATGCTCCCTCTGGCTCTCTCGGGGTGAGTTAACAGCACAGAAGCCTGGCCCCTGGCAAAGGGTCCAGGGGACCCCAGGGACCCCAGGCTGGCCCCAAGCCACTTCCCTCAGTTGTTGAAGGGGCAACGGGAGCCCCCCAACCACCCCATTCAGACAGCTGCAGAGGATCAGCCTGGATTGTGCGTAATCCCTGATTATGGAGAACACAGCCTAGGCCAGTGGGCACCGACCCCATTTACACACTAAGACAGCTGGCGGGCACATTCCCGAGAAAGGAGGGGACCCACAACCCTCTCCAGGGATGGCCCTCTGCAGCTGGAGGCCTCACTGCTGGGAGAGAGGGACCCTGGTCCCAGAATTGGTGGGGGGCCCCTGGCTCTGGCACTCACCCACTCAGACCAGTTAAGAGTGATCTCAACCCTGGATGGCCCTTCGGAAGTCCCTTCTCCAGCTGACGCTACCCCATCCCTTCACCGCAGACCACCCAACACTCAAACAGCTGGGACACTGGCTATTTGGGGGCACACCCAGGAGTGAGGACCCTGCTCCCTGAGGGAGCCGGGTGGGGCCGCCCCCTGCTGTTGGTCCCCCCAGTGCTCCAAGTCTGCCCTCGGCCACCTCCAGGTGCCCCCATCCCCACAGGCCCAGCCACACCTGCCAGCTCCAGGCCCCCACCCCCCTCCATTCGATCCTGCTCACAGTCCCTTCTGTGGTCCTCACCTCCCCTACCCAACCTCGGCACAGACCCCTAAAGGGGCAGGCCTGTGTCACGGCCCCCCAAGGTCAGCCTGGGGTACTCAGCGCCCACAGCAGGCCTGTTCTCAGAGGCCCCTACCCAGGCTGCTGTGCCGCTTGGGCACACTCCTCCATGTCTCCACACCTCAGCAGCCTCACTTGTGAGACCAGGGGCCATGATAAGATGCGGCACAAATTGGGGGTTCTGACCACTCCCACAGGCTCCCCTGTGTGCCCACCACAGTGTCCTCCCCTCTCCATCACCAGCAAGACTCTAGTCTCTCACCTCTGACTCGCCTCCAATCCCCTCAGCCAGGCCCGGTGGGCCCAGCGGTCCCCACGCTCGCCCTTGCCCCTTGTCCCTCCTTGTCCCTCGTCTCTCATCCCTGAGGCCAAGCACAACACTCCTGACGGGTCACTGCTCACCCAGAGGCTGCCCCATGCCCATGCCGCTGGCCACCGAGGAGAATTCAGGGCGCCTTTAGCTGGCCGGCTTCAGTCCCCCTCCACCCACCACCACTCCCACGGCTTCCATCCCCTCCTGGCCCCCAGGCCGGGCCTGCCAGGGGTGGGCAGGGGTCGGCACCCTCCCTGGCCCCAAGCACTCACCCAGCCACTCCCCAGCCATGCCGGGCCCCCGGCCCTGGAGCCTCTCCTCTGAGAGCGTCAGCGCCACCCCCAGCCGGGTGTCTCCCCAGAGGTGGGGGTGGCTGCAGCCCTGGGGTGTCATCCATCCCTGTAAGCGATACTGGCCGGCAGTCGGCAGACGGGCTGGAGCGCTGGCTCCTCCCTGCCGGGCCCAGCGCCTGCTCCACGTCCCTGCCCCCCGCCCACCCCCCCCGCCTGCCAGACGACTCCACGCAGCGGAGACTGCGCCTCTCCTCCTTGCCCTCCCGCCAGCATCACTGTCCAAGAAACTGCCCTCCCACCCTCGACCCCAGCCAGGGCATGACCCCAGACATGACCCCACGGCCCCCGACAGTGTCCGCTGTCCCGCAGCTCGGGTCCTCTCAGCTTGCTTGCGCCTCATCGTCGCTGTAGAAGAAACCTGCAGAGCGCAGGAGTGTGAGGCTCTGGCTCGCCCGAACCCGGATTCTGGGTCCTTTCCTACAACAGGCCTTCACACATGCATGTCTTGAGCCATGAACTCTGTTTTCTGAGACTAAACGGCGCCTTCACATGAAATGCCCTGTGCCCTCCTTTCTGCCCCCACAAGCTGGCCCGTTCCCAGAGCAAAGGGCAGCACACCACAGCCAGGGGTCGCGACACCCCTGTGAGCCCCCAGGAGCAGCCAGCAGGGCCACTCAAGGTGCTACTTACACGGGGTGGGTGGGGGGCCAGGGAGAGCCGGAGACAGGCAGGGCTGGGGGCCCTCGGCTTCTGGGGTCCCCGAGCCCCTCCTCACTGTGTTCAGGATGTCAGAGATCCTGGGGGCTGGGGCGGAACAGATGAGACGTGAACACAAGGTAGGAAGTGGGGGGGGGGGCAGCACACAGGAGAGAAAACCTATGGGCTACTGAGCCAAGCCAGAGAGAGTGAGGGCACTTGGGGAGAAGTGGAAGGACAGAGGGGAACAGAAGGGGTCATGGGGGGACGTGGGGGAACAGAGGAGTATGCGGAGGATGAGGGGGAGGCTCCAAGAATGTTGGTGCATCTGTACCTGTCCGTTCAGGTAGGGGGAAGGAAAGCTGCTGTGGGCAGAGGGTGCCTCCAAGGAGAGGCAGCCTGGCCCACTTGAGGACAGAGGATGATGCCCAGCGTGTGACAGGACCTTGTAAGCATGTGACAGGTGCAGAAAGGAATGAGTGGGTGAAGGAGCGTCCAGAGGACCATGCCGGCCCCGCTGCGGGGAACCCAGTTCGGCAGGAAGGCCAGGCCCTTTCTTCTCCCTCTAAGCCACAGGCCTGTGGCCAGAAGGGATTTCCATAAGAACTCCTGTCCTGGGCTCCCTGGGGCCCCGGCTGGGCGCTCAGGGCAGGGAGCACCATGAAGCCAGCGTGACTGGAAAGGTCACAGCAGACAGCCTGAGGGAGGCAGGCAGCATGAGTGGGCGGCCTCAGAGGGGCCCTGGAGCTGCCCTGGGCCTGCGAGACCACCTTGGGGAGAGGCCTGGGGCTGGACAGCAGCGCAGGTGGGAGGTGGGGGGAGCTATGGGGGGAGCTGGGCCTGCAGGGAGCGAGGGAAAGGCGGAGCTGCCCCGCGGAGTCAGCGCACGTGCCTGCCCAGACGCCCAGCCAGGCCAGATGGTTAGTCAGGCCTCAGGCTGCCCGGCCTGGGGGCAGTGAGGCCGTGCATGGCAGGACGCAAGGAGCCGCTCAGCAGCAGAGGCAGCAGGCCTGGGGCACTACTTACACGGGGCGGGCAGGGGGCCCTCGGCTTCCGGGGTCCCCGAGCCCCTCCTCACGGAGCTCAGGATATCAGAGATCCTGGGGGCTGGGATGGACAGGAGGCAGACATAAGAGAAGGCAACGAGGCAGAGGCCGGAGAAGAGGAAGCAGTTGCGCCCCTCCGCCCGCCCCACCAGTGCCCCCTCCGCAGAAAGAAGCTCCCAGCCCCGAGACTGGAACAAGGCCTGAGCCTGCGGCTTGCAGAAGATGGTTGCCAGTCGGCCCCCACAGGCCAGTGGAGAAGACCCACAGAGGGAGCGCCAGGGACAGAGGCAGCCAGAGAGCCTCAACAGGGGGCTCTGGAGGGCCGGCCCCTGGCTCTTGAGCAGCCTCTCAGAGAGGGGCTGCAGGCCCTTCAAGGAGACCCCCACAGCAGCAGGGGCCCAGCTACTTACATGGGGTGGGTAGGGGGCTAATGGGAGCTGGAGACGGGCAGGGCGGGGGGCCCTCGGCTTCTGGGGTCCCTGAACCCCTTCTCACGGAGCTCAGGATGTCAGGGACCCTGGGGACTGGGGTGGACAGACAAGACGTGAACAGGAGGCAGGCAGGGGTGTGCCGGAGAGAAGAGAACAGGGGATGGACGAGAGTGTTAAGCCGGAGAACCTCAGCTCATGGCCACCCCAAGACCAAACAGTGGGGTCCAGGGCTCCCAGGGACAGCATCAACCCCGTACATGCCCAGGGCTGTGGATCACAGCAGGTGTGTGAGGCAGACACAGGACCACGTGCAGGGCTGAACACAGGGCCTTCCTGGGCTGGCCACTGAGGCGGGAAGGCTGCAGGCAGCACCGGCTGGAGCCAGTAGAGGCCAGGCCTGGGCCCACCAGGGCTTCTCTGCATCTGATGGACAATGTAGCTGAGGCGAGAAGCCCGGGGCCCTGCCCTCCAGCGCATGGGCTGTCTGCTCTGCCTTGAGAGGCCATTCCGTATCTTCCCACCCGCTCCAGCCAGAGAAGGGGTGGCGTCATGGTCAGTGTCGGGACGAGGCTAGCCAAGCCACTCTTCTCCCCCACCATCCTGCAGAGTCCGACCATCTCAGGCCCCCACATGGCCCGGGTGGGGGCAGAACCTCGAGAACAGGGCATTAGGAGGTCTGGGCGGCCTCCATGCTGATGGCTCGGGGCCTGTTTCAGTCTGTTTGGAGACCATGTGGAGGTCCGCTCTGGCGTGCCGGGGCCAAAGCCCTGTGCTCACCTCTGCTCTGGGATGCGGGGGACACTCAGGACAGAGTTGCCACATCCCCCAAACTGGCAGAGTGGCCAGCTACTGGGCCCAGGGCAGCCCTGAGGGCGCTTGGGCCTTATCCTGAGAGAGTGTGGCCAAGACGTCAGGAGGCCCCACATAGGGGCGGATGGCCTGGGCTGGGTGGAGCGGGGCACCAGATCCCCTCCCTGGGGGGCTGAGAAAGCCGAGAGCAGAAGGGGGGTGCCTGGGGTCTTCGGGGCCACAGGAAAGCCCACTGGCCAGCTCAGCGTGGGAGTCCTGAGTGTGGAGCGAATGTAATTGTCTGAACCTGCCCTCCCCAAAAAGCTCACGGACACGCCCAGAGCCCAGGAAACAACTCCCTTGCTGCGGGTCCACTTAACAACTGCCAGCCAGGCAGAGTCACAAGTTTAAGGAACTTGGAGCGAAGAAACTGAGCATTCAATCACGAACTCCTTCCTCCATGGGAACCGGGCACCTGGCCCTGGAGTGAGTAGGGGGACCGTGCGGAGAACCAGCCCAACGCAGGGCGGCGGGTCCTCACTGGTCAGGGCACACGGCCCAGCCAGGCTCCACTTAGACACTGTGCCTGAGCCTGCTCAGCACTTGTCTGTCCGCACACACTGTGCAGGCCCAGTGCCCGGGCTCGGTGGGACCGCAGCCGTGGAGCAGGGTTAGCCCCGGAAGACACGCCCAAGTCACAGAGCCCCAGCCTCCTCCCGTCCCAGCTCCTGGACACAGGACCCCGCCCGCTGATGGCCCATCTGCCGCCCGCTGCAGGTGGGGAGCACCGAGGTACCTTTTGTGTCCTCGTCCTCTATGGTGGTGTGGGTGCTGTCAGATGACTCCTGGGGAGACATGGGAAGACAGCGGATCAGGAAGTGGCCTCTGCCCCGAGCCTGCTCCGATGGGCTGCTGGAGGTCTCCTCCCGAGGCCACAGGGTCCCAGCCTCAGAAACCCCAGTGATCACCCATCCCCAGGGCTTGGCCGCCCAGGTCCCCAGCAGCAGAGGGCGAGAGCTTCACCTTCTCCCAACTAGACCTGCCCAAGGTAAAGACTCCGTATGTGCAGACAACTCTCTTTAACAAGAGAGGAACAGTTTTTGAAATTCCAAGACTCTGGGTGAAGCGAAAGGCACCCACTTTCCATTTCTGCAGACAGGGCAGGAAGTGTCCAGTAGGCCCCCAGAACCTCGGCCAGGCACCGGCAGAGGACAGCTGCACCCACTCCTCCTTCCCTAGAAGGGGGCCATCTGCCCTCCCAGGCCTGGACCATCCAGCCTGGACCATCCAGCCAGGCCCAGCTTCACCTCTCAGGGCTGGCCTGAGAGGGGTAAGAGGCGGTACCAGCACCTGCAGCCCCATGCTTGGCTTGCCTTTCAGATAAAAAAAAACAGGTGCCATCCACCAGGTGTCATAGAGTTCTCAGGAGGCTTGCTTGCTCCTCAGAAGGTATACCTTAACAGGGTCCGCGAGGGACCCCCTCCAGCCCCCTGAATGGACACACTGCTCTGGGCCCTGGGCCAGAGATGGGGGCTCTGCACGTTATCAGGGCTCACACCATGGCCCTGGAAGATTGTGCAGAGGCCCCTCACAGGGAAAACAGGACCCTCACTCCAGACACAGGATCTAAGGACACCCATCCCTGGCCACAAGGTGGAGGGGATGCCCAGGCCCTTCCTTGCACCTTGAGTCTGGGTGGACTGAGAGGCACTGGCCGGCGGTGCCCCTGGTTCCAGCCCATGGCTAGGTTGTGTGAGGTCCAGGCCCAGATGGGAGTCTGGCTGCAGGCCTGGGAGTGGGTGGGGCGGTGCTGGTCCTAGAAACACAGCTTGGTCCCTGCCTCTCCCCTCCAAACTTTCAGAGAGCCAGCCCCTTCCCTGGCCCCAGGGTGAAGATGCCAATGTGATGGGAGCTGACGCCAGAGCAGAGAAGAGCAGCAGAGGAGCAGGAAGCGCTGGGGGCCGGGTGGCTGGCAGAGGTGAGCAACAGATGAAGTCACGGGGTCTGTGCTGCTCCCCTCCTCCCCGCCCACACTCAGGGGTGTGCTGGGCAGCCCATACCAGCCCTTCACCCCGGGACCCTCTGAAGTGGGCCCTGCACTCAGCTACTCCTGGCTATCCTGGGCCTGGCCAATGCCAGGGCATGATGGAGAGGGCAGAGGACAACTAGGAGGGTCCTGAGAAGTGGACCCTGCTCCGGACATCAAGGAGCCCCAGCTTCCGTGTCCCACAGTGGACTTGGTACAACCATGCTTCCGAGGGCAGCGCCTGGGGCCTTTCCCCAAGGGAGCAGCCCCTGGACCTGTGGGGCCCTGCCCTGCCTTGGGAGAGGTCACTGCCCCCCACTCTTGGCACAAATGCTTCCCAAGGGTCTATGTCCCAGACCCTCCCCAGGCCGGGGGTCTGCCTTCTGCCTGAGCAGAAGCTCCCGGGAGGGGGATGAGGAGAGGGCAGTACCTTTATCCCGTCCACTGGGTTATGAATGACGGTGCTTTGAGGCTCCTACAGAAGAAGGAAGCAGAGGAGGAAAGAGGGAAGTGAGAAGAACAGAGCAGAGGCCCCTCAGCAGGAGCCAGGGAGAGGGAAGAGGGTGGGAGCAGAGCGGGATGCAGGGAGCAGATGACCAGCAGGGAGCAGAGCAGCTGGGACAGCAACCTGGGTAGGGACCATGTGGTTGGAACAAGCAGATCTGCCCAGGCCACGGGCACCTGCCAAGAAAGGGTGATGGAGAGCCCGGGGCCAAGGGCGGCTATGAGAAGCAGCACGCCGGGAGCCCTGCCTCGTGCTCTCCCCACCCATGGCTGCCTGGACCCTCTGCCCCAGCACGGTGGGGGCACAGGATTGAAGATGTCATGGGAGTAGGGTGGCACATGGGATGGATGGGGTCCAAGACAGGGCTGGCTGCAGGCCGGCATGTGGGACCCTCCCATCCTGGGGCAAGGCTGCCCCCACGTGCTGGATGGCCATTTGGCAAGGCCAGCCTCCCCATGGACAGTCTGGGACTGGTTCCAGAAGTGGGGCCTGGGGCCCATGGAGACACCAAACACGCCTCCAGCAAACTCAGAACCTATGGACCAGCAAACCCCAACCTCTGGGGATGGCCTGCTCTACATGGGCCGCCCTGGGCACACAGCACCCCGGGCAGGAGGACCTGTGCCCACCAGCCACAACTCTGAACCAGCAGCTGTGGGATTTCCCTGGACAGGACCCCTCAAGCAAGGGTCAGAGCCAGCGGGTCTCTCTGAACTCGAGTCTGCCCACCCCACCCCAGTGGGAACCCCTGAGCCCCTCCCTCTGGGCACCACAGGCCAGCACAGCCATGGAGGTGCATCTTCCCACACCCGCCTCGGGGCCTGCAGGACATGGACTCTGACAGGAAACTGCCCTGGCTGCTGCTGGGCAGTCACCAGGGAAACCAACAAGGAGCCTCTGTCTCCCTTCAGATCACTGGGTGGGCTCAGAAGCTAAGCCCAGGCCCTGGGGAGAAACGAAAGCCCCCACCTCCCAGATGGCGTGTCCCTGCAGCACCCAGGAGGGGCTCCCCCAGGCTGCTCCCCCTGCACTGCCGGCCTGGCCTGGGCTCTGCGTCTGCCTGCTGAGGGTGGAGGAGCTGAGGGTGGCGCCCTGGGTCCTGGGTCTTGGCCTCACGGACCCCATGAAGGCCTCTCACTGCTGGCCCACAAGTCAGCATGGGCAGGGTGGGGGTGGTGGGCCTGTCCCCTGCACCCAGGGGCTCCCCAGTGCAGCCCCACACCTGCCTGAACAGGGGTCAGCCCTCACCCCACACCTGAGGGGCAGAGGGACTGGAGGGGCCAAGCGTCATCCATCAAAGACAGGCTTGGGGCCGGACCCCACCTTCACCCCAGGTCTCGAGACAGGCGGCCCCCCCACAGCCAGGGTGCAGGAGGGCCAGGAAGCAGGGCACTGAGGGGCTCAGTACCAGGGCGGCCGGGGGAAGCGTCCCCTTTGGGCTGGTGGCAGCTGCACTGTTTTTGGTGCTATTCGTCTGGGGCTGCGGAGAGAAGAAGGGGAGCCATTAGGAGGAGAATGGGGGGATTACACCCTTTCCTGGGCCCCAGTGTTGGGGAGGGGCCAGCAGGAGCTCGGGGATGGGGCAAAGCTGCAGGCTCCAGACCCCAGGCCCCCAGCCTCACCTTGACTCCGTCTGCTTTCTTGTTGAGTAGACTCTTGGCTGCTGCAGTGGGAGGAAACAGGCATTATGAGTGAGGGGCTCTGGCCGCTGCAGCCCATGGCCCTCGGCATGAGGCAGCCGGAGCTTCAAGGCGCTGGGGCTGTGACCTCTATCCCAAGAGCGAGCCAGCAGGCAGCCCAAGGTCCTGAGGCAGAGGTGGCTTTTCTGCCTAGCAGGGGACAGAGTGAGTCTGTGCCCAGTTCTGAGCAGGGCCATCCTGGGAGAAGCCTGTGGGGGGGGCCCAGCCAGGGCTGCCCGAGGACCCTTGTTCCCAGGACAGGCCCTTTCCCCAACCGTCCTCCACGACTCCGGAGGACACTAAGATTTCTCCTCCCACCTGGGACCCTTGGCTTCCGGAAAGCATGCAAGCTCTGCTAAGAGGAAAGCAGGGCACTGCCCCACCCTCCATGGGAACATGGGACAGACGGGGCATGAGGTTGGGCGGTGGGCAGCCCTCCATAATTCTCCATGTGCTCAGGCAAGGGTGGGTGGGCCGCATCTGGCCACCAATATAGGGAGGAGCTTGTCCCAGTCTCAGGTGCCTGCTCTTGGCCTCCTAGTCCCCTCCCTTGGCCAACAGGACTCAGAGCTCTGCCCCCATGGCCAAGCCCTGGGCTGTGCCTCTTGGCTCAGAGCACCCAAGGGGCAGCCTCTCTCTCCCTCCTGAACCGCCAGGCAGCCCTGGCCTTCAGGTCACTTCTTGGCCTTGCTCTGGCATGCTGGCTGGGGCCAACACAGGCCTCTGCCCACAAGCTCCAGAGGACCCTGGGCTCTGAGTATAGTCAGCAGAATGACACATGTGAGGGAGGGTACAAAGGGCCACCCGCATCTGAGCCTCCCATCGTCCCTCCACCCAGGCCCAGCAGACACCCGTCTCACCCCAGCACTCCCTGGATGAGGTCAGGGTGGGCCTGGCTCTGCCTCCCCCTCGACTGCCAACCCGCCTGCCTTTCCATCGGAGGCCCTGACCTGCCACCCCCTCAGAGTCCCTCGGCACCCCAGCACCTGTGCCCTCCATAGCAGTTACATTTAATCACAGAACTGCAAAAAAAAAAAAAAAAAAGAAGAAAACCGAAGTCAGCTTACCTTACAGAAAAGGAAAGGTGAGGAAGGGAGGAGAGAGAGTGAGGAAGGAAGAGAGAGAAAACAAGATTTGTGTGGGTTCAGGCAGCTCCAGTCTGCAGCCCAGGACTCACAGCCAGTCCTGCCTGGCGGCCCGCCCGCACCCTTGAGCCAAGCAGTGCCCCAGGGGGCCTGGTACAGTTAGAGAAGCAGGGAGGGGTAGAGTCCCTCACCTCAGGCCCAAGGCCGGGAAGGCTCGGGGCACAGCCCCGACTGCTGGCTCCAAAGGCTCCCGCTGGCCAGCCCTGAAGCCGAGTCCGCCTGCTCGGAGAGACCAAGCCGGGACCCTTTCCTGCCAGGAACATCCCCGGAGGCCGCTGACTCGGGCCGGCACAGGGGCCAGACAGCACTTAGACCCAGAAAGACCCAGTGGTTCTCAAAGTGGGGTCCCCCATCAGCAGCATCAGCATCAGCCGGCCCGCCCCAGACCTCCTGAGGAAGAAACTTGGGGGTGGCCTTGGCATTTGTTCACCAAGCCCTCCAGGGGATCCCAACGCTGCTTCAGTTTGAGAACCACTGGCGAGAGTCCCCAGTGCAGGACCAAGCTGGGTCCCAGGCTGCTGGGCGGCTGCCTGCTGCCCACCTTCCACCGTGCCCTCCAGCTTCTGCGTGGGGACATGGGTGGCTGCAGTCAGCATAGGACCCTGCGGGGCTGTCCAAGCGCCGCCACACTGGGCTGGGTTTCGGTTCCCAGCCTTCCTTCCACACAGACCCGTCAATTCTCTCAAAAGTTTCCCTCCCAGGTTCCACGGGGCAGAGTTCAACCAGAAGCCTGACTCCCGGCCCATCCCTCTCGACCAGTGGGCCTCACCCCATGAGAAGCATCTCAGGATCCCAGCGAGCGTAGGCCATCCCTTCCCTCGCTCCCCAGGCCTGCCCCCCCTGCATTTCATCCTCCCAAGGGCGAGGCCCCGCCTGGTGAGGCCGGACACAGGACCATGCCCTGACGCCCTGGCAGCCCTCCCGCAAGGGTATCCCAGGACCAGAAATGCCATCTTCTTGTCCCAGTTCCCACTGCAGGGTCTGTGAAAAATCTCCCCTGGTGGCAGCTACAATGTCCTTCCCTGTAACTCACCACAGAGGGACAGGCCAACCTGCAGCCTCGCTCCTGATCAGCAGGGCCCCTCACCTCTTGGTTCCTGTCCCCACCTCTGGCACACAGGGAGAGCCCCACCTCCCCCACAGTGGGAGTTGTGCTGAGTGAGGTCTCTAGGGACCCTGCCAGTGCTGGCCGGCCAGCTGGCGACACAGCCAGGAGACGGGTTCCGCCCAGGGGCCTGGAGGAAAGAGGGATCCAGCCCCTCTTGAAGGCGCTTGAGCGGGAGCTGAGTAGGCAGCACACTGACCCCCATCCCCCAATTTAGGACTGGCGGTTTGGGAAGAGTCAACCCCACAGCCCTGCAGCCTTGGCCAGCACTGCCCTCAGCTGGCCCTGAGGCAGAACCAACACAAGCCAGTGCTGGTCTGAAGGGTCCGGCCGGGGCCGCGCGGCACCCTCAGCGGAGATGCAGTCGGCTCTGCCCAGTCTTCCGCTGGGTCAGGCCCTGGGCGGAGGCGGACAGAGACCCAGGGACAGTCCTGGGTCTTAAGAAGGTCCCCTTCAGTCCCTGAGTCTACTAAAACTGCATTCCAGACCGTGCTACTTGAAGCAGGAACAGTTCTGCTCCCTGACAAAGGTCCCTCTGGGGACTCAGATGGCCACCACGGTGGCTCAGGCTCCGGGCAGCCCTGCTGCAGACACTTGTCCTTTTAGTCAATTCCCAAACACTCCTCCTCAGGAACCTCTTTTAACCACACCCTGCGCATGTCTGGGCGCAGCACGGACGCATGGCCGGACCCCTCCTGAGCACAGCTCCTGGCTGCCGCGTTTCCTGGAAATTCCCATCTCTGTCCTGGACCAACTCCAGAATCCCGTCCATACTGGGGAGCCTCCTTTGGGTTTTCTTAAGTGAAACGCATTAATACACAGCAGGAGCCAAGGTGGACCGAGTAGGCACAGGTGCCCCAGACCCTTGGGAGACAAGCAGAGACCCTCTGCCCCACCCCACTTCACCAGGCATCATCAGGGCCCGGCCATCGTTGCTACCCCACAGCTCGCCCTGAGTCTCCTCTCGATGAAGGCCAAGTGGGACCTGATCAGGGTGCTTTGATGAACTGCAACATCTCTACAAGGACCCCCGGTCTTCTGCTAGCTGAGGGGTGCTCACCCCAGAGGCCGTCATCCATGGAGCAGTGATGGCCTTGGAACTGAGACCCCCATCTGCTATGCCTGTTGGGTCTGGCGCGGCCAGCTGAGGTGGGCTCACCTAGCAGGGGGGTCCCTCAGCCCATAGGGCCCAGCCTTTGCCTCATCCCCTAGCTGGTCACCCAGGGACAGCCATGCTGGGCTCTGTCCACATGCACTGACCACCCCCCAGGACAGAGTGGCTCTTGGCTCCCAGGGCGGAGCCGCACATGCACGTGGCCTCATGCACCGTCGCCCCACATCCACTTGCAGGCAGGCGGGCATTGCAGGCAGGAGCCCCGGGCAGAGAGCGGCTCAGAGGTGCCTGCCTCACTCACTGTCCCTGGGCAAGAGGGTTCGCCAGGAGCCCCTAGTCTCACCGTTCCCTGACCCCCTGCCCCTCCTTGCCCTCAGGTGCTCCAGAAAGCCCTGGAATGTGAAGCTGATTCAGGACGACCCTTGGGGTCTGCCTGCTGGACATGTCCACTGGACTCACAGGAGGGGCACAGACCCTCCTCCCTGAGGATGGTCCTGCCCTGACACCCCAGGAGGAGGAGGCCAGGAACGCTGAGGTTCTCTGGTTGGGTGGGCAGAGCTGTGCACCCTGTGCGGTCTAGGGTGGACATGCAGGAAAAAAAGGGTCTGGGCTTGGGAGGGTCTGGGCTGTGCCCTGTCCCAAGCTGATGCTTGAGGCCCCAGCAGGAAATGCAGGGTTTCGCTGAGGCCCTGCAGCTCTGGGGAGCGCCAGGGTCGGCCCTCAGCTGTGGCTGGCTCTGCCCACCTAAAGTTGCATTACCCTTGGCTCAAGCTGGGGTCTTGGGCCCACTAGGAGGTCTTGGGGTCTGCTAGCCGTCACGGGGTCTGACCGAGGTCAGAGGTGGGAGTGAGGGAGCTGGCCTGGGCCTCCAGGGAGGTCTGCCCCTCACGGCCCACAGGAGCAGGTTGGCAGAACCAGCCTCTCCACTCACAGATTTAGGATGAGGTGAAGGGGGCCTTGTCAAAGAACCAAGAGGAGGCCTTAAGTCATTCTCAGGGCGGCTGAGGCCCCGGTCCTGGGTCTCGCAGGGTAGACATGCACGTGTGGAACCCAGCACAGACCACTGGCTCTGTGCCAGCGACGGGGAGCGCCAAGCGGGTCCCTGGGGTGGGTGTGGGCCAGGCCACGAGTGGATGGGGGTGGCGAGTAGGCTCTCTTGGTGCAGAGTCTCTGCCTCCATGCCCTTCTCCCCAGGATCCCCCACTCAGGATTGGGACCCCCAGAAGCAGCTCCAAAGCTTCCTATGGGTGGTGAAGGTCATTGTAAACAGGGGTCATGATGGACAAGTGGGGAGAAAGCCTCAGAGAGCAAAGGACTCTGACCAGAGGGGTCTCCTGATCCCAGACTCAGGGACTAGGAATGGAGGGGTTCAGTCAAATGCATGTGGGCAAGGTGCAGTTTAGGGGTCACCTACCCAGCCCCTCCTTTACTAGGTGGGGCCTGAGGCCAATAGTACAGTGGGGGTTGCCTCCCTGCCCTTGGGGTGGGCCCTGCGGGGCACGTCCTCGGCGGGAGCGGGGGCTCCCGGGGCCTCTAGGGCAGCTCTCGAGGCCCGGCCGGCGGCCACGTGCAGCGAGGGGAGCCGCATGCCGACAGGCGGGACCTTGGTCAACAACAGCTACCTTGTTCCACCAGCCCCATGGTGGTGCCGGAGGCCGCGGCGGACACTGTGGCCGGAGCGGTGGTCTGTCTGCCCACTGTTAGCACCGGGTTAGAGACGAGGGAGGGGCAGACACAGACGCGGGGTGGGCGAGGTAAGGGAAGAGAAGAGACAAAGGAAGCAGAAGAAGATTAGAGTCAAGGTTTAGGTGACGGATGGTTCCAGAACCCCTTTCACAGGAGAGTGAAAACAAGATGGAGACCGATTGACAATTGAAAGCATTCGCCTCCTTTCTCCTTAGAAAACCCCAGCGGGGCTTCTCAGCGCCCAGCCAGGCGTGCAGACAGGACAGGTCCTATTAGCATTGGTGTGACAGCATGCCCCCTATCCCGGCAGCACAGTATCACAGCAAGAGTAACAGGATGGGGGTGCCGGATGCAAACGAACAAGAGGACGGACCACAGACGCTCCCGCACCAGTGTCGCAGGCGACAGACAAGCCACAGGACAGCAAGTGGGCGGCCAGCCCCACTCGGGTGACGCTGTCCCCGGTAGGCCTGCCAGGGCTGCTGGCTTCGGGGCTGCTGACAGACCCCCCCGGAGCGGCCGCACGCCCCCAGCCCTGCCCACCCTCAGTGACGGGGCGGGCGGCCGCCAGCGTGTCTGGAGCGCAGCAGAGAGGTCCTGGCGCCTCACACCTCCACACAAAGTGGGGGCTCAGAGGATTCAGGACAACGGGGCCACAGAGGTGCTGACCACACCTGACAGACACACGGAGCAGGGGCCGGGCGGGCAGCACGGACACTGGGGCATCAGGCGAGGACACAGAGATCCAACACGTAGGGACAGGGGCTAGTGCCGGGGGCCCTCCGGGAGCCAGTGGGGGCGGACTCTGGGTGTTGCCCCTCAGAGGGGGCCCGGCCAGGTAGCCCAGGCCTTCTCTGTGGCCCAGGGTCTCGGAGGGCAGGAGAGGGGCCAGGGGGTGAGAAAGGGCGGGCGCTGGCGGCAGGTTCTTCGGGAGCCTTTCCGCCGCAGGCCTGCTCTTCCTGGAGAAGGCTGTTCTCACCTGAGAAATTTCGCGTGGCCAGCATGGTGGTGAGGATGGCGCCCTGGGGAGAAAACGCACAGCTGAGGCCAGGACCGTCGGCCAGCCAGGAGACCCACCCGGCCCTCAGCTTGTGGGCGCCTGGCACAGCTCAGGTCACGGCCTTGCAGAGAGGTGAGAATTCTGCAAACTCACGAGCTGCACGAGACAAGCCACTACTTCCAGAAAAAAACAGTGACACGTCCTGGGCTCTAAAGTGCCAACCAACCACGCCAGTCCCCATGGCTCCTTAGGGGGTCTGCCTCTCCCCACAGCCCCTCCTCTCCTTGACCAGGACGTCCACATGCGCCCTTGGCCCAGAGCACTGAGGGGGCCTGCACCACGGATGCGCTTTGGGGAGACCAGCAGGGGGCCCCGGGCCAGGCCTGGGCACTTGCCCTCAGCTCAGACCAGCCTTTAGGGAAAATGGGCCTGGCGCCAGATGGCTTCTGTCAGGTGCGCCTCCCTGTCCAGGGCCCACCTCCCTCCCACAGTCCCTCTGCCCACCTCCCTCGCACTAAGGCTGCTGTCCTTACCAAACCTGCCCAGGTCAGAAGCTTCCCAACTCGCTCACACTAAAGAGAGCGTGACCAACCAGAGGGCGCCCCAGGTATGGAGTCCCGGGCATGGGTAGCTGAGGAGGGGCCCGCTCTGCACCTGGAGACCAGGCCCATGTCTGGGGCCCTGTCGGTGGTGTTCCCAAGCTGGGGCTAAGTCCACCTGACTTGTCTGGTCTGGGATGGTGCCTGGTTCCCCTACAGCCTCCGGTCCCCAGGCCTGCCAGACCCCTCCAGCCGCTCGCAGGGAGGGGTCCTCCAGGGGACAGGCAGCTCCGTGCGCTGTGAGGCCCAAGGGGCTGGGCGCCGGGGGCATCTCACCTTGAGCTTCCTCCGGGCGTTGAACTTTTTCAGGCACTCCACAGTCTCCTGCCTATGCATCATGGAGGCCACCGTGGAGCGTTGCTGTGGGGAGAGGGGCTGTCACTCGCTGTGAGGAGCCCGAGAGGCGTCAGCTTTGACCCCGAGGGGCTCGAAAGAGAGGGTCAAGGGGAGGCTCAGGCAGCAGGGCTCAGGCAGCCGGGGCCCTCATGTCAAGAGCCACCAGCCACCCACTGCAGGGTGAGGCCACTTGTCCCCTGTGCCTGCCTGTCCCCCAAGCCTTCCACCCCCGTCCTTCCCCCCACCACTCATGCTCCCTGCCCGCCTGTCCCTTCACACACAGGACTGGGTGTCCTCTACCCAAGGAGCGCCTCTCCTCCCAGGGACTGAACCTTGCAAACCCACCAGCGTGTCCCAAGCCACAGCCCAAGCAGCACCCAGGAAACCAGGGGACCAGTTGGGACCAAGGACAAGACTCCAGGATCAACCCGCAGGGTGGTCCACGGCCAAGGCAACTTACGCAGACCCACGGGTGCTTCAGCGCCTCGTGCGCTGTGATGCGCTTGGCAGGGTTGATGGTCAACATCTGGTTGATGAGGTTTTTGGCTTCAGGAGTGACCGTGTCCCACTCAGGGGATGGGAACTAGAAGAGGAAACAACACATAGCAGAGCCTGAAGCCCCCTCCTCAGGCAGGAGCCGGACTTCCCAAGGGGTCTCATCCCAGCCAGACTCTGAGATGCAGGTGGTGTCACCCATTCCCTGTCTCAGGGTCAGGAGGGGTCCCTCACTCACGTCGTAGGCGCCGGCCTTGATCTGCTGGTACAGCTTGTGCTGGTCCTCATCCCAGAAGGGCGGGTAGCCCACAAGCAGGATGTACAGGATCACCCCTGGGGAGGGCCAAGGGCATGGGCTCATGTTGCCACCCCCATCCCACAGCCTGTGCCCAGGCCGCCACTCCCTGCACTGCCCCCACCCCACAGCCCCCGCAGCCCAGCCCAAGCCAGTCCCTGTGTCCCATGGAGCGCACAAGCACAGCCACACATCAGTGGGTGGACACTGCCACATGACGTCAACTGTGTGATCCCAGGGGGTCAGCTGCCTCACTCTGGCACTTAATAGCTATGGGACCCTCAGCCAGTTCCTTGGCCTCGGCTAAGATGGGGGTTCCTCCTGAAGCCAGTGAACCCCACGAGGACACTGGGGTCCTCAAGCGTCCCCTTGCAGCCAGCGTCAATGTGTCAATATTTGGACACCCTCATGTTAGCAGAATGGCATAAACAATGCCCTCATCTCTGCCACACCCTCACCCCACTTCACAGGGGAGGCCCGAAGCCAGCACCCGCCACTGCGAAAGCCCCCTGCCAAAGGAAGCAGTCCTGCCAGGGTGGTCTGCGTGGCCCCCACCCCTCCATCTGGGCACCTGCTGCTCCTTCTGGCCCAGACCTCTCTGCTGAGCACAGGGCGGGCACTGGGGTGGTGGGCATCTCAGCAACAGCCAGGGACAGGTTAGCAATTCTAGTCTGGGCTGGGAGAGGGCTCCTGGCTGGGGGGCAGCCCAGGGGTGGGTCTGACACAGGGCAAGTGCAGTGGGGCTCCCTCCACCACTCCCCTCGGCGTCCCCCTGCCCTGCACACTGTCCTCACCACATGCCCAGATGTCCACCGGCTTGCCATATGCCTCCTTACGCAGGACCTCTGGGGACAGGTAGCCCGGTGTGCCAGCAAACCCTAGTGAGAGGAAAAAGGGGGGTATGAGGGGCGGGGGGGGGGTGCGCAGCTGACACCTCCCACCGTCCTGCCAGTCAGACACTCACCAAACCAGGCCTGCTGGTCCCCCTGCACCTCGATAGCCAGGCCGAAGTCTGCCAGCTTCACCGCGGCCCCTTTGCACTTGCTGGCCAGGAGCAGGTTCTCGGGCTGCAGGTAAGGCAACTGGCTGAGGGCGAGTGGTTTACATCCAGGGGTGTCACGGGAGGGAGGGGGGCAAAACTGAGGCTCATAGATCTGAGCTCCCACCACGTGGGTGTTCCTCCAGCACGCCAACACCCTGTGGGCCCCCTCGTCTTTGGCACACCCTAGAGTCCCGGGACCCTGGGCCTGCACCCAACAGCCCATCCCCCCTCCTAGGGCAAGGACAGGAGCCCTAGCCTTGAAGAGGGAAGCTGGCTCTCAAAGTGCAAGCTCGGATCCCTCACACCCATCAACAATGAACCTGGGGGCGTTGGGACCCAAACTGAGCGCACCCTACAAGCCCTGGCAGGCCACGCAGGAGGGAAGGAGAGGAGGGAAGCCCCCCCCTCCCCCTGTCTGGTTGCTCAGAGACATGGTGGAGGGGCTGCCTGCTGGGGGGCTCAGACATTTCCTGCTGAATGGCGACCCCTAAAGGGCAAAGAGGGACGACCAAGGGCCCTCACAGCATGGGCATTGCAGGACACCCACCTACCAAGTCCCAAGAGCTGGGTGCAAGGCGCCTGCTCTGACCACATGCCTGTCCAGCACCCACAGCTGGGAATGGCTCCCCCCCCTACGCCTCCCTGCCTTAGGGAGCAGCGCCCTTGCTCAAGTTGGAAGGACATTCGCCCCCTGTCCTGCTGGAGCACCAAGAAGGCTGCTGTCCCCTGACTGGAGACATTTGGCCCTGAGGGCCCATGGGTACAGTCCCTGTACACTGGGCCCCTACCATCCCAGCCTGTCCCACCGGCCTCATCACCTCCCAGCGGTCAGCACTCAGAGCTCGCAGGTGCTGGACTTCCTCGTCCCTGACTGCCAGGGGACTCCCCCCACCCTCGGCTCCCTCACCAGGCTGCCCTCTTGACAGGCAGGCTGGCTAAGACCACACTGCCACTTTAGTGCCACCAGGAAAGACAAACGCCACCAGCAAACCATGTTAACACTGCTGGCAAACCTGCGGTGCCAGAATGCAGCGAGCGGCCCTTAGAGGCGATGAAGTATGCCAGGCCCACGTGGCAGAAACCAGAGCTGCTCCCAGCCCACACCGCTGGCTGATGAGGCCCCGCCCCCCAGGTGACGCACGCTGGGGACGCGACCCTGCCCACCCAGCATGGCCTGGAGGGCCCTGAACATCTTGATTTTGCCAAAGTGAGTGGGAAGGGGGACCCCAACCTCCCCGGTGCACCCCACATCACCAAGTCTGACATGGTATGGGCGGGGAAAGCAACTGGGGGCAGGACCTGATCTCTGCAGACCAGAGGCCCCGCCCCAGAGGAGACGAGCCCTCACTCCAGCCCCAGAGGAGGAGCTCAGGAGCCGTGGGGAGCTGGGTGGGCGGGCTGGGCTCCACCCTGGGATGGCGCCACCCCCCCAACCTTGGACGACAGCAAACCCACCACGGGACGCTCCCAGGGGCTGTCTCAGTCATGACGATGGGTCCTTTCTAGAGTGCGGCCCCCCACACCATTGGGGCGGGGGGTGGGGGAGGGAGGACAGACTCCTTTTTTCTTTTTGTCTTTTTCAACTAGGATTCTGACCCCCTCATCATACCTATGAATCTTGGGGTCCAGGAACAAGGTGGAGACATGTACCCATTCCTCTGTGGCCCCTCCTCCCAAAGGCCCTGAGTGAAGCCATTCAGACAAGACACGGTGACATAGGGCAGGACCTATGGGACAGGTGGACAGAGGAGGCAGGCCTGGCTGGCAGGTAAAAGGACAAGAACCACACAGGATGTGCAGAGCAAACGGGAACACGTGAAGGACACAGGAGAGGGTTCTGTGTGATACCATCCCAGAGCAGCCCCACAAAGATCAGCTCACACACACCCCTCCATGGCCCAGGGAAGGCGTGACCCCACTCAGCATGAGCACCCATGGGAAGAAATGGTCTCAAGGGCCACCAAAGGATCTCGCAGCAGGGATGAAAGGCCCAGGGTTCCCTCTCCAGAGAAGAAACTGACCCAAACCCAGCCTTGGAGAAAGCTGGCATCAAAGAAAGGAGGAGATTAGGAGGAAGGAAAGAAGGAGAGAGGGGGAGAGAGAGAAGGAGAGAGGAGGAGGGGGAGAAGGGGGAGGAGAAGGGGGGAGGAGAAAGAGGAGGGAAGGAGGGGAGGAGGGAAGGGGAGGAGGAGGAGGTGGTGGAGGGAGGAGGGAAGGGGAGGAAGAGGAGATGAAGGAGGGAGGAGGAGTGAGTGTTGCTGTTCCTCCTGAGGGCCCTCCCTCCACACTGTGCCCTAGGGGTGACAAAGCTTCTTTTGAATAGTCTGCAGCCACTTTACCCAGAGCAGAGCCAAGGGCCACAGAGACTTGGAGAAAGGGCTGGAAGTTTTCAAAAGCCACTGAGCCTGGCCCCTCTCCCCCTGTTCCCAAGGCATCAGCCCCACCTACACACACATCACCTGTGTCCCGCCTGCCAGGTCTGCATCTCAACCAGAGCCCAGAAAGTGAGACCACAAGTGGACATGTGCTAATAGGCTAATTTTTGACAACTGCCCCCTCTCAGCCCTGGAGCCTAGAGGTGTTGGGAGGATGCGCACACACACAGCCATGTGTGCACGCACGCACACACACACACACACACAGGCTTTCATGTGCACACACGTGCAGGCTCTCACACGTGCTCACACATGCATGCACACACATACACACATGCACATGTCCCCCCATGTATACAGCATCTCCTGGTGCTTGCACTGCCCCCCTCAGGGCCCCCTTTTACATGACATGCAGGTACAGACAACAGAGACCTGGCACAGAGCAGGGTAGGGGACTCACCTTGAGGTCCCTGTGGACGACCCCCATTTGGTGGCAATGGAGAACCGCCTCCAGGATCTGCTGGATGCAGTGACTGCGGCAAACAGCAGGCGCATTAGTGCGAGTGGCCCTGAGGGGTGGGCGGAGGTGCAGGAGTGGGGTGCTATGTGGTACTGGGGCGGGGTCCCCAGCCTGGCAGGGGCCACAGGGAAGCAGGGAATCAAGGTGCTGCCTGTCACCCCAGAGAGGAGATACTGGCCAGAGGGGCACCTCTGGGGCCCCTTTCTCACCCCCACAGGTCAGCACAAGGCACGGCCAGGCCCCTCTGCACCCCCAGCCCCACCCACCCCTCTGGTCAGGCCCGTGGAAGTGACACTCAGAAGAAACATCCCTGTTCTGGTGCGTCCCTCCCCAGGCTCATGCTGGTCAAGCCTGACCCTAAGCCAGGTGCCCTGGGAGGGAGGCCAGGGCTGAGCTCACACCCTGCAAGGCTGGCTGGGAAGAGGGGGCAGGCAGGGAAAGGATAGAGGTGAAATGGCAAGGGGGAGAGGGCAGTCGGGTGCTGCGGTGTGGGGGTGATGCCCCGGGCACTGGGGCCTTGCTCTGTTCTGGGGCATTGCTGATGCTTCAGCCACCAGTCCCTTCTGACTGGAGCATGTGTTATTTAATTCTAACAAACTGAAACGTCCACACTGGCTGCTGGCTGCAACGCTGGACAGCTCAACTCCATAGCACCCTGGGGGCCCGGGAGCTCTCCTGGCGAGTGGGCAGCCTGGCACTGCCTGGGACCCGGAGCCAGGGGCTTCTTTGCAGGTCAAGAAGTCCCAGGTCTTCCAGGGTATGACATACTGGAGGGAAGGTCCGGGCTGCCCCCAGGCACCTCCAACCCCTCTGCTTCAGCAAGGTCCCCTGCACATCAGACCCAGATGCCCCTAGTCCCGGCGCACATGAGACCTTGTGGCCCCAGGTGTCCAGTTTCCAGCTGTCCCCAGAGCCAGGCACAGGCCCCTTGGGATCCTACACCACCCCTGCAGCCGTGGCAGCTGCAGGAGACCAGAGGCCACAGGCCACCTGGAGCCCACCACCTAGGATCTTGGTCACGGCCCTTCTGGGCTGGGGTGAGGGAGAGACAGGCAGGTTCCTTCAGATCTCCTGCCACAGCTGGACCCTGTGGGGTGACTGAGGGTCAGCTGGAGGGGGCCCCTGCTTTCCTAATGGTAAACTCAGAGAGGGGGTGATGAACCAGCCCTCTTCCTTAAATAGCTCTGGCCACGTCTGGAGACCATCACCCACTGCAACAACAGTAAACTAAGCACACCCTGCGGACCTAGACCTCAGCACATCCTAACAATCTTGGATTCCCAAGGTCTGCGGGGGTCAGAGGAGCCTGGCCCAATCCTTCGTGAGATAGCCCCTCCCAGTCCCTCCCCTCCCATGCCACCAAGGGCTGGAACCACAGCCCTCACGACGAGCTGGGCTCTCCTGTCCCCTGTCCTGGGCTTTCCTGTCCTGTGCCCTGGGCTCTTCTGCCTGACCGGCTCCCAGCGCCTCCCTCCCTACCTCTGCCCCTCCCGTAACACCCTCATCTTTCTGGAACCGTCCTTCTTGATCCTCATCCCTGCCCCAACCCCACGTCCAGCCACTGCCAGCCCCCGTTCCTGCAGACACGGGCTCAGTCCCCACCATGGGCTGACCCACCAGAAGCAGCTCGTCCAGGGGCCTTATACCAGTGGGCAGAGCTCAGCTGTGGGGTCTGGGAAGCTCTCGAGGGCCCCTCTTCCGAGGTGAGGACAGCTGGGCAGAGGTGGAGGCCACACATTGGGGATGTTGGTCTCCCATCTCCACTCACAGACCCAGAGCCCTGGAGAGGAGTGCTGGATCCGTCAGCGCTCACTCATGCAGTGATGCCCGCACACGACAGCACCCCACATGGGGGCCTGCCTGACCCTCCAGCGGACCAGCCCCTGCATGCACTGCTGCAGCCAGACCCTGATTCTGCCCTGGGGTCTGCGTCCATGTGCCCAACTGGGGGCTCTGCCACCCCCACGGAACCCCTGCCCCTTGCCCAGGGCATCAGCGGCCTTAACAGCCCACAAGCTGGCATTTCCTGTGCCTCCAGCTGCTCTTGGCCAGCCCCAGAGTGACCTGGCTCCAACCTTGACCTGCTGAGACTGCTGCCAATCTGGGTTGAGCTTAGGGTCAAGCCCGACTTCTATCTTCCCCTGGAGGACGCCTTCTGGAGTCTGTGTTGGGCATGCCCAGTGGCCACATCCTCCATGTGGGTGTGTGGGCAGCTTCCGTCTCTGCACTGGACTGTGGCCTCTGTGACCACAGGCACATGTCAGTTCTTTCCTCTCCATGTGTCCTCAACCCTTGCCATGTAGGGAGATGTTCCCCAAACGTTTGGTGGACCCACAAATCCATCTGCCGTGGCACCGATGGATCCATCGGCTTGGATGGGGGTGGGCTGCGCCCCTGCCCTCCTCCATGTCCCCTCCTGGGGCTGCAGGGCCCAATCAGCACCAGAGATGCAGCGACTGCACCTGCGGAGTCAGCAGCTGGCCTACATCTCTCCACAGCATCTTGGGACTTGGCCTGCATGGCTGAAACGAAGCTCTACAACTCTGCAGACAGACCCTGTCCCCTCGTCCCACAGGCCCTGCTCAAGGCACTCATGGTCACCCAGATGGAGAAGTGTGTTGGCAGGACACAGACTTTTGCTGGCTCTGCCCCCAGTGCTCACAAACGAGCTGCCAAGCAAACCAGTTTCCCCGAGAGAAAAGTGCTGGTCTGTTTCTCGGCCCCATTCTTCACAGCATCGCAGGTCGACATGGGAGTGGCCTCTGCAGGCTGCAGACCAGGTGGACACGACACCCTGTCTGGAAAGCAGCCCATCGGGGACCTCTGGAGACCCCTCCCAGGCCCTTCCTGGTCTCCATCTGAGACCTCGGCCTGGAGGACATGAGGCCAGGTCCTGCCTGCCCTTTGCCCTCTGTTCGCATGGTACCATTCTCCTTGTGAGGCTTTTTTTCATGCTCTGAACAATTTAGAAAGTCACTTTTGTGGTCAGAATTGCTCCCAAGGGGCATTCCAGTTGCAGGCCGGCTCTTGCACGTTATTCTCGCGGTCTGGGCTCTGACGCCACCTCAGGTGTGCTCCTCCCCTCCTCCGCCACCTCCGCCCTGGCACGCCAGCATTCTTACGGGCCCCTTTAACCATCTCTCATGAACCATATTGCTCTTTAGGATTTTGAAAAATGGATTCTAAGTATTTTGAACTTTGCTTTCCCAGGTTTGAAAAAAGACCCCTCAGTTTCCCCACAAACTCTAAAATAAACATCCCACTCCCTCTGAAGAGGAATCTCAGCCTTCTCGGTTAGAAAGGAGTTCGGAAAAGCAACCCCCGCCTGGCTTCCTCTTGCTCTAGAGACACAGTTCGCCAGACTCCCAGCTCTGAGCAGTGCGGCCCCGGGCAGCCCCGGGAACGGTCGCTGATGCACTTGGCGAGGGCGGCGCCCACCTCCCTGGGTCTAGCCGATGGTCTTGGGCTCCTGCCTCAGCACCACTGACCCCTGCCAGCGGGGGTCCCCCCGCAGAAACGTGGTTGACTCCACTGCTCTCCCAGGAGGGGCTTTCTTGCCCCTGCCTTCACCTGGTCCGCCACAGTTCCAGACGATGCCAGTGGGTGACCGCCCACGTGGGAGTCCACATGGGACTCAGGCTCTCTTGCCCAAAGATGAAGCACCAGCACAACGGTCAAATACAAGATGTCTCCAACTCCATCCAGGGACCAGGACTCCGGGGAAAAGAGGCAGCCTGGGGCACGGGTTTTACCAGTGGGGCCAGCTAGAGGGGGCTCCCCAAGACCGCCCCTCATTCCCTCTCTCCTCCTCACAGTCTATGAGCAAGGCAGAGTTTGTGAGTGGATCGAGACATTTGTGGGTAGGGCCCCGGCTCAGAGTCCCCATCTCTTCTGGGCCAGTTCCAAGGGGCCCCAAACTCCAGGGGAGCCCTCCTCAACAGGTCTCCAGGAGGGGGTCAGGACGCCTGCCGTCCGAGGAGGGCAGGAGGGATCCCCAGGAGTGGAGAGGTGGGGCCAGGGGCAGGAGGAAGCGTCGGAGAAGAGGAGGCCAGGAGGCAGGCAGGAGGGGCAGGTGGGCAAGGCAGGAGCTCCAAGGCCGCAGGAGTTGGGGGCTGTGGTTGGATGTGGGCACACGGGCACAGCAGAAAGGCACTGTGGGGAGGCAGAGGGGCCCAGGGGCTCCAAGCCAAGGGGGAGCTGCTGAGGACCAAGGAGCCTGGGCAGGATGTTCCAGGCAGGGGAACAGAGAACAGTGAACGCAAAGAACCTCCCTGGGGTGCCAGGTGGTGCTGGAGGCAGGTATGGAAGGCAGCCCTTCACGTCCTGAGCGAGAGTCCAGTCCAGGCGCTGTCCTGACTGTGGGCCATGGGCTTGGATCTGGGGCAGCCCCCCAGGACCCTTCCCTCCTGACCTGGCTTGCATCTGTGAGCCCCAGAGTGACCCCTGCCCTGGCAGGTGCCATGACGCTTGGCCTTCCCAGCAGGCAGGCACCACGCTCAGGACACTCCCACCAGAGCACTGCAGAGCGGAAGGGGTGGCTGCCTTTCACTTTCTACTTTCCTTGTAAGTGAAATTAAAAGGGCATCTTCCCGCTTGTGAAGGGGACAGGCCACTCCCAGTTTGTTGTGCAAAATCAGTCCTTCCTCAAGGACCCTCAGAAAATCAGCTGTGGCCCTGCGCCATCCCGTAGTGTCCAGAGGGACAGCCACGGCCCCGCCCCCCTCCAGCCCACCCAGCTCGAAGGCCAGGCCCCACCCCACCTCCAGCTGCCCCACCCTGGGGGGGGGGGTCCAGGTGGCACCAGGACCCACTCACACCTTTTCACAGGGACTCAGGCAGTCACTGACAGGTAAGGTTGCCTGTGGGTGCAGAAGCAAGTCACAAAAAGCTACTTTAAAAAGTAATATTCATTTTCCTTGATTAGAAAAGTAATACATATTCATTAAAGGAAAGTTTAAAAATAGACAAAGAAGATAAAAAAGTTAAAAGGCATCTAAGACTCCACTGCCTAGAGAGGGCCACTGTCAGTCTTTCTCTTTTTCAAATGTGTGTCTCCTTGTGCTGGGCGGGCAGGGAGTCACCACCCTCAGCGCTCTCCGAGCTGAGATGTACTGTCAGGGGTGACATTCCTGTCACAGATCAGGGTGGCATCTGGTCTACGAGCATGGACCACAGCAGGCCATGGGTGGCCTACCTTTCCAGGGAGGGGGCCTCTGCCATCTCCCAGCAGCCACGAAGCAGAGGGCATTTCTGAGGCCATTGGTCCCCTTCATCCCCCAGCGAGGACTGACCCCAGCAGGAAGGGCTGCCCAGGGGTGCCCATTGTGGGCTATAGTCAGTCATCCAAGGGAGGGGCAGGAAGAGGCCCACGACCACACTCTGCTCTCCCCTACCAGCCATGCAAGGAGAGCACCCCTCCGTGGGCCAGTTCCCACTCCAGGGGAGACCGAGCAGGCCTGGCCCCTCCCTGACCTGGGCCACACCTCCGTGCTGTGCTAGTTAAGGACAAAAAATTGCCTCCTGCTCCTTCGATCTGCTCAGAGAGCTCCCAGCAGGGCTGGGTGGGGCCGGAGGCTGGGCTGACACCTCCACCCAGCTGACCATCTGCCCGGGCCACTTTAAGGACAATGCGCACAGGAGCAGACGTGGGCCAGAGGGGCAGGAGTGGGGCTGAGTGAGGGAAGGGTGGGCGGGAGAAGTTGGGGCAGGATGGCATGAGGGCTCCACACCCACCTGGCATCCGCTTCACTGTAGTACTCTCTCGCCACAATGTCCTCAAAGAGTTCCCCACCAGTGACCCTGTGGGAAAAGCACACAGAGTTCATGGATTCTGGAGACCGCTGTCACCTCCATCTCCACCACCGCCATCACCCCCGTCTCCACCACCTCCTGCATGTCATCACCATCACCACCATCTGCACCTCCACAACCATCAACACCACCACCACCATCACCATCTCAACAACCATCCCCACCACCACCATCTCCATCTTAATCACCTCCTGCTTGTCATCACCATCACTTCCACCATTTCCACCTCCACAACCATCAACACTACCATCTCCATCTCTGCCACCTCCTACATATCACCGCCACCTCCATCTCCACCACCACCACCTCTGCCCTATCGCCACTGTCACCTAGGACTGACAGCTTACCAAGTGCTTACTCACATATGGCAGCATTCAACATTTTAGTCCACACCCGCTCCGTGATGTTGGCACTCTTATGCTCATAAAACTGAGCTGCAATGATCTCAGTGACCTGCCCAGAGTGGGCAGCACAAGACTTTGACCCAGGCCTCAGCAGTGTTACCCAGGCCTGTGCCTCTAATTCTAGGCCTGAGAAGATCTGGTTTCCCCTCCTCCAACCTGCCAGGACCAGAGATGCGGCACCCACACAGAGTAGAGGGGACAGAAGAGATGATGCCCGGATCTGGCCTTCCTGGTGGGTGATATTGCGAAGTGTCGGAACTCCCATTTCCAGGAGAAAAGTGGGATCTCTGTCTACACACTGTCTTGCCAGGTCTTCCTGCCCAGTGAGTGGCCTTCGGGCCCTACGGTCAGGATACACCCTCAGGGCAGGAGCCACTGCCTGGAGGGCCTCTGGGAACCCAGAAAGGATTGGGGCTGCCCAGGGTTCCCCGGCTGGGAAATGTGGATGTGGACAAGAAGATGAAGGAAACAGGGTGAGGGGCAGATGCACAGGGTAGCAGGGAGGTGCCCCACTTCACACGCTCTGGGTCCGCCGGAAGCCTCCATCTAGAGCTTTCCCACCCCTGCTGTGGTCCAGAGTCTCCTCATGTCTTGGGGGACCACATCTCCTTTCAGCACCCTAGCCCCATGTGCGGTGGTCTCTCCATTTGCATTTCAGTTCCCATTAGCTCTCGAAGGTGGGGCTTAGGTTGGCCTCATTTTTGTGCCCAGAACCCAGGGCTGCGCTGGCACATGGCAGGGGTGACCAAAGGCATGGGCACTGCTCAACTGGTGGCCCTGGTGTAGGCAGGCTCTCTCTTAGTGTTGGAGAAAAACAAAAACGAGGAAGTGTTGTGTGTTAACACACCCCACACTCCAGGGTAGATACTTGCCATGCCACTGGACCTTCCAACAACTCCAGAAGTGAGGAGCTTTTAGGGTCCCACTTTGCCATGAGAGGAGGCTGAGGCTCACAGTAGGTGACTGCCCAAGGGAGGCAGTGGCTCATGTGCATGTGTGCACATGTGTGCCTGTGTATGCACACATGCCTATGTGCACACCTGTGTGTGTGTGTGTGTGTGTAGCAGGATGAAATTCTAGGTGCCTATGTGCACATCTGTGCATGTGTGTGTGTGTGTGTGTGTGTGTGTAGCAGGATGAAATTCTAGGTGCCTATGTGCACATCTGTGCGTGTGTGTGTGTGTGTGTGTGTGTGTAGCAGGATGAAATTCTAGGTGCCTATGTGCACATCTGTGCGTGTGTGTGTGTGTGCGTGTGTGTGTGTGTGTGTGTGTGTGCGTGCGTGTGCGTAGCAGGAGGATGGAGTTCTAGGTCCAGCCCAGGAAAGGGGGACTCACTGTTTATCTCGGCACACACAGCTCACAGGTCAGGTTCTGCAGACCCCGAGTGCAGGCACAGGGCAGAGGCAAAAAGGCTGCCAGGTCTTGGCCAGGGCCATAGCAGGAATGCAGGGAGCCCCCCAGGAGGCCTTGCTTGGGGCTGGGGACAGACCCTCTGGGTCCTGTATCCACAGGAGGCTCCAGTCTGTGCTGATGGCGCCTGGGGCCACTTGGTCCAGAGCTGCAGGGTGGGGAACTGGTAGCTGGGGAGTTTGGTGCTGGCCACGAAGGGCCTGGTCAGGAGACCAGCATCTGCCCCCGTCTCCCTCTCCTCAGGCCCCGGCCAGACAATATGGCTGATTCTCGGCTGGAGCCACGGCCCACGGGGGAGCGCCTTCCTCTGTTCCCTGGGCTGGTCCCCAAGTCCCTGTGATTCCCAGGTGTGGGGAGTGGGGAAACCTGTCAACCCTCGAATCCACAGAGTCTGCAAACTGCCAAGGGGACCTGGGGCCTCGTAAAGGCGATGTCAACCCTGGCCAGAAACAGTTTCCCCAATTCCGGGGCCACAGAGTTGCAGAGGCCTCCACCCTTCCCCTCTCCCTCCACAGCCCCCTTGCAGGCCCTCCCCTCACCCCAAAACCTGCCTGAGGCCCAGGGGTGTCCTGGGTCTCCCAGAGTGGGGGCCTCTGCAGGGTTGGGGCCACTGAAGGCTTGGGGCCCACAGAGGTCTGGGGGAACAATGTGCAGGGCCCAGGCCCTCCCCTCCAGAAACACAAGCCAATTTCCTCTTGCCAGCCCCTCACAGCCTCTCCCCACACCCACTGTCATGTGGACCAGGAGGGAGAAGAACCTCTCACACGCGTGCACACATGTGCACACGCACACACATGCACACCCCTCCCAATTCTCTCCCCGCTTGTCTGCACCTGTTGGCCCCAGGGGCCCCAGGCACAGCCACCCTCCAGCCCAGTGGCCTCTACATTTCCTGGGAAAGAGGCTGGTGGAGCTTGGTGGGTCTGGGGGCACACAAGGGTGGCAGCAAGCCTGCCACTTCCACAGGGGTCATGAGACAGACATTTCCGGCCACAGCCTAGGCCCAGCGGTGGCAGCGGTGTCCCAGGTCAGCCTTGGCCACCCGGCTGGTGACTTGAAGTGGTGTTTTATGCGACAACAAGAGGTGGCCAAGCCCCTGCAGGGACAATCCCGGCCTCTCTTGACCAGAGGACCTAAGTGGGCTGAGGGCTCCTCAGGCCTCTGCACCCCATGGCCCAGGCACCTCTCACTTGAGGGAGGAAGAGCTCCCACTTGTGGGCAGGCTTCTCTCATCACCGTGGCAACAGCATCCTGGCTGGGCTTCCCTGGCCACGCAGCTGCCCAGACGCCAAATGGGGCCGCCCAAAGCCTACAGCCCCTGCCCACTCCAAGGTCCTGAGCGGCAGACACAGGGACAGCCAAATGTAGCACTGCTGAGCAGGGCTGTCAGGAGCACGGGCACGAGCTTGCCACTTCCACAGCCAGCAGGAAGGGACAGGCAGCCCAGGCCTCACGCCTCCTCACTCAGCCGCTGCACATGTGTACACACACACACACACGGACACACCCCCAAATCACACACGTACACACATGCATACCCCCCAAATCACCCACGTGTGTATACACAAGCACGCACCTCACAAATCACAAATATGCGCACACATATGCACACCCACCCACAAATCACACACATGCACACCCACCCACAGATCACACACATGCACACCCACCCACAGATCACACACATGCACACCCACCCACAGATCACACATTCATGCAATCACACACACATGCACATACTCCCTCACACATGCTGAAACCCACACATGCATGCTCATAAACACACACAAATGCTCAGTCGTATGCACACATGTATACACCCCCACAAATCATACATGCACATTCGTGCAATCGCACTCAAACTCTCATATGCTGACACCTACACATGCATGCTCATCAACATACACAGATGCACACACACACATGCACTCTTACACACGCACGCACACACACACTCATGCCAGCCAGTGGTGCCCCCGTCCAGCTGTGAGGAGGACCCCAAGGGAAGGAAGGTGAAGGAAGGCCACTGACTGTCCCTCTGGGGGTCTGCCCCTTCCTCTCTCGCCTCAACCCCTGCCAGCCTCCAGCGGGCCCTGTTCTGCGTGGAGAGGGCCCAGCAGGGCAGGCCCATCCCTGTGGGTCTCCATACCCCAGTGCAAAGCAAACGAGGAGAGGCCAGGGAGGCTGGGCCCGGCACAGCTGGGAGCCAGGTGACCCGGGGGTGGACGGACTGTCCGCCAGTGCCTAGGGAGGCGGTGGGCCCGATGCTGGGGGCAGACGAGGGCGAGGCCCTGCGCCCCGGCACTTACAGATCGAAGACCAGGTAGTGGAACCCCTCCTCGGAGATGCTGTCGTGGAGGCGCACTGTGGGGACAGGAGAGGCTGTGAGGGGCTGGCAGCAGCCTGGGACCCACCCGCACCAGGAAGGCTGCCTCCACACCTGTCCAGGTCCCCAGCCACTGTGTAAACTCTCCAAAGAGGGAACCCACCCCCTGCCAAGGGCCAGCCCGGGGCTTCCCACAGCACGGGCCTCCGAAGGGTCCAGCCAGGCCGGCGGCAGGGCAGAGCTGAGGGGAGAGCTGTGGGCCCTGCAGGCCAGCCAGCCCCAGGCGAGCATCCAGGGAGCCTCTGACTGTCTGGTCTCTCCTTTCCTCTGCCAGAGGGAGACCCAGGACTCTCTCAGCCTCCAGCTGGGGCGTCCACTGCTCCTAAACACTACAGAGAGGGGCAGGAGGGGCAGGGGCCGTGGGATACAAGGGCTCACACACTAGGCCCTAAAAGGAGCCACTGAGGGGCTTCACAGGAGAGGAGCACAGCGAGGCTCCACTGCCAGCCTCTTGGGACAGGCTGAGGCAGGGACGCCCGGGCAGAGGACCACTCGCCTAGCGAGGCATCACTTCCAAAGGTTCAGACCTGACCTCCGATTCCAGAACCAGCGGGGCTGATGGCACCACAGCCACGTCCTCCCGCATCATGGTTTAGTCTGTTTACTTTGTGCCCCTCAGCCTGGAACAAGGCCAGCACAGAGTCGGTGCTGGTTAGGATTTGATGAATGAATGAATGAGTGAGTGAGTGAACATCAAAGTGGATTTCAGCACAAAGAACACAACCCCACTGCCTCCTTTCCCTTGAGCTGGAGATGCACGTGGCACTAAACCGCAAACAGTTCTAGCAACAGCTCATTTTGGACGCTCACCCCATATGCTGGATTCTGCCCTTTGCATCAGGAGCTGCAGACGCAGACACAGCTCTAAGCGCTTTGTGTGCTCATCCATAACAGTCCCAACCATCCCAAGAGGCAGCAGATGAGGAAGCTGGTGCACAGAGAGGCTGAGTGACCAACTGAGGATCACACAGCTCCCAAAAGATAGAGGAGTAGTGTGAACAGGGGCTCAGAACCCCACAGCGCTGCTGCTCCACTAGCGTCTCCTGGTGGGAAAGGGCTGCCAGCGTCTTCCCTCCTCCAGCTCTGGTCCTCCCAGTGGCCCGGCCAGCAGTGTCCTCATGCCAGGAACCCAATCTGGCTACAGCAGCCCCTGACCTCCAGCAAAGCCTAGCACCTGAGGGCGAGCCCTGCCGGAGCAGCCAGGGTGCCTGGTTACCGAGGAGGAGCCCGCACCAGCTCTGGGGTCTCCTGTCTCGCAGGCCTGCCCCTCTCACAGTCTCCCCCTCCCAATTCTGGCTCTGTGTCTCTGCTCAAGGGCCCACCGTCCAGCCTTCTGTCCTCTACCCCTCACCCCCACCCCGGCTACATCCTCACACAGCAAGGTCTTCCAGGGCCCATGTCCTCCACCAGCTGCCTGGGCCGTGGTCACCTCTCCCCCACTGGCATATCCAGCAAGCCTCCAGCCACGCAGAGCCCACACTCACCTTCCTCTGGCCTGTGCACGCCTGGGACCAAGGTCCGGCACCTCCCACCAATGCCACCCACACTGACCTGCGTCTCCCTAACACACAGTGGACCCGGCTCCCAGGCAACCTCCCTCTGGGACTCTCCTGCGAAATCAAGGAGTGAACAGAAGCTCACATCCTCCTCTCTCCTTTCTGGTGGGGCTCAGAAGGTCGGCTCCTCTGGTTAGCCTCCCCACCCCCAGCTGCCTCCACCTGAGCTCCAAGCAGAGAAAGACCCGGGGGCCCACCCTCCGCCACTGGCGAGCCCCTGCAGGCAGCACCCACCGAGGACACTCCTGGGGCCTGTCTCTCCTCCTGTGCAGGGGAATTCAACTTCCTCCGGGGGGCCCCAGGGGTCCATACAGCTGGGGTGCTGCAGGGCCTTCCTCCCAGTAGAGGCCATCCCTGCCCCCAGGCCGCTGCCCCCCAGGACAGGTGAGAGGGGTCGGCTTCAGGTCCTGCTGGCTGTGTGGCAGTAGAAGCCATGTGTACATGGACATTCCTGGTTTTTTTTTTTTTACATTTGAAAAATAGTTGCATATTATTTTTATGGTTTAGAGAAAGACCTCTAAATCATCAGACTGATGATTTCACAAGACAGGGTTAAGTAAAAAAGTGAGTTGTCATAGAATCGATTTAAACAAAAAACAGTAAGTAACTGCGGGTGACATGAGGCGGCGGCAAAAAAATAAATCCCCAGCGGCACCCAGGAGAGTCGCATCTGGAAGCCCTGGGTGAGGACGGTGACAGGGGACCAGGCTGTCCAGGGACACGTCCCACTGCTGGGGCCACAGCTCCTCCAGGGCCTGCACCCCAAGTCCCAGGCTGAAGGCCTCTCATGGGGGGCGCCTCCGCCCCTCCCAAGCAGCTTCTCGGACCCTTCCTGGACCCCTGTGCTGTCTGTGTCAAAAAATATGTTCAGTTGTAGGATGGCAGCATGGGCCCTGAGCATCTGGAGACTGGAAACCTTTCCCCTTTCCCCTCCTGCACTGGCCTCATCTTGGCAGGACACCATCCCAGACCCATCGTCCTCCATGATGCCCACCTGCTCAGCTCATGGGTGAACACCCAGTGAAGGAGGGCACTTCCAGCCCCAGAAACCAGGAGGTGGGGATTTGCCATCACTGAGCCAAGCCGAGGGGAGAGAGGGGTGGTGTGCAGAGGGGAGGCTGGAGAGAGGCTGGGGGGAGGTTGAGGGGAGATTAAGGAGAGGCTGGAGGGGAGGATGAGGGGAGGCTGAAGAAGACTGAGTGGAGGCAGGAACGGAGGCTGGGGATGCTGAGGGGAGGCTAGGAGGAGGCTGAGCAAAGGCTGAGTAGGGGCTGGTGGGAGGCTGAGGGGAGGCTTGAGGGAGGCTATGGGGAACTTGGAAGGAGGCTGAGGGTGCTCCTCTGAGTTAAGGCTGACAGGCTCTGCTCAATCCCCAACAGGGTGCTGGGCCCAGCTTAACAAGCTGTGGAAGATTCTACCTGCCATAGGTTCTGCTGAATCTCTGTCACTCCAGGGCCCCTGGGGGCAGCAAGAGGTTTGGGACCTGCTTGCCTGCTGAACAGCAACCTCTTGAGCTCCTGGCCAAGGCCTACCAGTGAGGTGAGGGCAGATGCCACCCTGCCCACGGTCACGTCTCCATTCTGGGGACCTCCCTGGCAAGGGGTAGATGTCCATAAATACGCGCTGAACAGCAAATTCCTGAGACCCGGGTGGAGGGTGTCAACTCGAGGTAACACATACACAAGCCCGTTTGTGTGGAGGGCCCAGGGCCAGGCCCTCACGGGTCATGCTGGTTCCTGACGCCCAGGCCTGCTCCTGGGAAAAACCCCACTGTGTCCCCACACCAAGCACTGCCATGGCCGGGCCACGACTGTCTCCCCTGCCCGGGTCCCCCGTTGTCTCTGAAGAGAAACCAAACCCCCGGGGTTGGGGGGGCTCTGCCGTGCAGCTGCTGCTCGGGGCTAGTTCCGTGCACCCGACTCCCAGCGTGCGGGCTCAGCCCAGCAGACATTCCACGTGTTCATCGTGGCGGTTGTGAAACGCATCCAAGGTCTCTGATGCTCCTCATTTAAGAGGGGAGCTTGGCTCCCTCGCCCTCGTGTGTGGTCACCAAATAAACAGAATAAGGCATGGTGACAGTGTGACACCTCCTAGACTAGATCATAAAAAGGCACGGCGGTGCCTCCAAAAGGTAAACAGAGAATGACCGGGTGGTCCAGCAATCCTGCTGAGGAGTATACACCCAGAGAGTTGAAAGCAGGGGCTCAGACAGATATTTGCACACCCATGTTCATGGCAGCATTAGTCACAGTAGCCGACATGCAGAAAAAAGCCAGATGTCCATGAACAGATAGATGGATAAGCAAACTGTGGTCTATACACACAATGGAATATTATTCAGCCTTGAAAAGGAAGGAACTTCCGCAATATGCTACAACATGGGTGAACCTTGAGGACATTATGCTGAGTGAAATAAGCCAGTCTCAAAAGGACAAATGTTGTATGGTCCTCCATCTGTGAGGTTCCTAGAGTGTCAAATTCATAGAAACAGAACGAACGATGGTTTCAGGGACTGAGGGGAGGGGACAAGGGGGAGTTAGTGTTTAATGGGTGCAGAGTTTCCACTGAGGTGATGAAAAAGGTTTGGGTGCAGGTGGTGGTGATGGTTACACAATATTGTGAATGTACTTAATGCCACTAACCTGTACACTTAAACATGGTTAATATGACAAATATTATGCTATGTATATTTTACCAAAATTTGAGTTAAAAAAGCACTGTGTTCCTTGTTCTCCTTCCCCTCCCTCTCTCTCATTGTCTGTCTTTGGCTTTCTCTGTCTCTTTCTGTCTGTCTCTCTTTGTTTTCCTGTCTCTCTCTCTCTCTGTCATCACGCACTCTGGGGAGCCCGTAGCCATGTCCTGAAGATACTCACACGGCCCTGAGGAGATGTCTACATGGGGAGGGATTCAGGCCTCCCACCGACAGCCAGGTGAGTGAGCCACCTTGCAAGCAAATCCTAAAGCTCCAGTCAAACCTTCAGAAGATGCAGCCCTGGCCAGTGTCTACACCACATTGGAGCCCCAAAGCAGGCCCAGCTCGCGGGCATGCACCTGTGCAGCCACCCCAGGCCACAGACTCAGGAGGGCCCTGCTCTGCTGTTGCTGTCTTGAAATTCTTAACTTTTAAACAAAGGGCCCACGTTTTCATTTTGCACTGATCCCACAAGTTATGTAGCAGCCCTGATCAGCCAGCTGAACTGCTCTTGAATCCACAGAAACTGAGAAAACCAACGCTTGCTGGTTGAGCTTTGGGGTAATTTGTTACACAGCATGGATGACTAACACACTCGTGATACAGCTCCACAGAGTGGGTGGCACTTACACCCCCATGCCACACACAAGGAGACCATGTCTCAGAGAGTTCAGCAGCGGCTGCAGCCTGTGAGTGGTAAGGCTGGGCCCGAATCCAGGTCTCTGCACTCTGAACCTCAGCTGTCACTTCAGAAGAGACGGAGTCTTATAGCTTACACCCTGCTCTCCATGTGAATCATCTCGGGTCCTCCTACGAGGTCCCTGCGAGGGAGGCAGGAGCATCTCCACTTCATGGATGGGGAAACTGAGGCTCCTTCCCTCCCGCCCACGCCCTGAGCACAGATGCTTCCTGAGTAAGCCAGGACCGGAAGGGGAAGCCCTCCCAGAGCCCCTGCCCCACACCTGGCTGCGTGTGATCCCGCTTCCTCTCCCAGGGGTCCTGGGAGCATTTTTGTTCAGTGGTGGGGCTGGGAGGACATGGGCCATGGAGCCAAGGGATCCCCTCAAGTCTTATCCACTACCTACCCCTCAGAGAGCCCCTCCTGAATCTACAGAAAACATTCTGTCTGAACCCCACAGTCTCAGTTCTGCCTCTCCTGTGTTCTGGAATGTTCCGTCTGAACCCCACAGTCTCAGTTCTGCCTCTCCTGTGTTCTGCAATGTTCTGTCTGAACCCCACAGTCTCAGTTCTGCCTCTCCTGTGTTCTGGAATGTTCCACCAGAACTCTACAGCCTCAGTTCTGCCTCCCCTGTGTTCCAGACTGTTCCATCTGAACCCCACAGTCTCAGTTCTGCCTTCCCTGTGTTCTGGAATGAAGCCACTACAGGGACTTGAGGGACTGCTCAGAAATGACCCAGAACCTCACTGGCCATCCAGGCAGGGCAGGGAGACATCTAGAAGAATTGTCCAAAAACACCAAGCCAAAGAACACTTGGGTCTGCTCCCCTAAGGACATTGCTGAAAATCGCTCAGAATGGGGGACTCGTCCTTGGTTGGTGCTCAGTGGATGCAGGAGTGGGGCCTGGTGAGGGAAGGGGTGTGGGCACAGCTGGCAGAGAGTGGCGTCTGCCTGGTGGCTGGACCTGGACACCCTGATGGGCAACAGCCTGGGGGGTGAGTTCAGACTGGAGCCCGCTGTTTGCCAAAATGTGTCCCAGCCATTAAGGAGTGGACTGGGGTCTCTGTGGACACCTGCATCAGAATCCCCTGGCATGCTCTCGGAGATTCAGATTCCCGGGCCCAGCCCACGCCTCTAAGTCAGGCCTTCTGGGGGCAGGTCAAGAATCCGAATGCCAGTGATTCCGAGAGACTCAGCCTTGATAGTCCGTGATTGAAAAGCACGTGGCCGAAGTCTGCAGGCTGGAGCAGCGCTGAGGCCCCCACCCAGGGCCTGCCTAAGAAATCAGAGGTTTGCCTTCCCCCACACCTCCCATTTGGGCCAGGACAGCTGGAGAAGACCCAGCACCCTGGGGGGCCACAGCCAGAGGGGCAAGGGCTCCCAGGACCAGCTCTGAGGACCAGCCGAGCCCTCCTGGGGCCCTCTTGGTCCCGCTGGGCCCCCCATGTGGCCAAGGCCCAGGTCTAGGATGCACCAGGCCAGGGACTCTCAAACTGGCTGCTCAGCACAACCTAATATTCCTTTTAAAGACAGAGTCCTGGACCCCGGCCTGGCACAACTGAGTCAGAATTTTGGCAAGAGAGGCCCAGGAATCCATTGTGACCAGCTCCCGGGTGCTTCTGAGGCAGAGGGCCCACTGTCCCCTTGGTGTCTCCTGGCTGCTTCCCAAAGAGGGCAGGGCCTGGGTCCTGGGCTCCTCACTGCCCTAAAGGGACCAGAGGTGGAGAAGGACAGACAGCTGGACACACATGCTTGCTCCATAAGGCGACCAGCAGGGCCCACCCTGGAGCCTCAGGGGCGAGGGGTGGGCCCACAGCTGAGCGGGGCAGGCCAAGTAGCCCCTGGAGATCCAAGCCAACTTCCAGGGTCAGCATGGCCTGGGGTCCAAGCATCTTCTACAGTGGTAGCATCCACATGGACTTGGTCTGGGGCTTCAGAAAGAATGGACCTTAAGGCGGGCAGGGTGGCCTCACTCCCTGAGACCAGGGCCTGGGCTCCCAGGGCTGCACATGCTCCTGAGGGGCAGCTGACAGGCTGGGATCTTGGGTCCAGACTGCCGTTCCAGGGGCCCTGGGCTGGCGGGGACAGCAGAGGCCCCCAGAAACAGATCTCAGACCTCAGGCCTCAGACCTCAGGCCAGGGCTGCACCTGGTGTGGTCTTGGGTGGGTCTCTGGTTTCAGACTTTTTTCTCTATAATCCAGCTGTCCTGTGGTTTTTCCGAAGCCACAGAACATTCAGGCTCCTGTATGTTTTTAGGAGAATCACAGCTCGGCGTGATGGAACAGCGGGCAGAGACCCATCCAGGCAGAGCCTGGCCTTGACCTCCCCCAGGGGGCTGCCCCAAACCCCAGGAATCCCCCAGGTCAGGAAGAGGAGACGCTTCCAGGGGACCGAGGGTGCCACACTTCAGCGGAGAAGGGGTCTCTCCGAAAGGCTGGTCCTTGGAAGGGAAGGGCTGCTTGCGACCCGCCCCCACCCCCACAGAGGGCTGCTCACCAATGTTGGAATGCTTCAGAAGGCGGCAGATTCGTGCCTCTCTCTCCAGCTTCTGGTGGTCTGGGGACAGAAAAGGACATGGCATCACCTTCGCTCCAGCAGCCCGTGACCTCCCATGCCCGGCACCTCCCAGAGCACCACGTGCCGGACAGGCAGCCAACCACGAGACCCACAGCCAGGGGGATGCACCTGCTGCCTCTCTCAGTGTCAGCTGACTGCAGACGGGACATGACACATGGTGACCCTGACACCTGGACCCCTAGCCAGCAGTCCTGGGGCAAGAAGAAGCTGCCAAGCATTTGGAGTGAGAGGCCCACGAGAGGTGGGAAGTGGCACGAACTCAGGGCCACAAGTCCCCAGGTGAGTCGGGAAGAGAAAATGCTGGATATTAGCAGCAGAACTGACAGCACCAATTTAATCCTCCACTTGTTTGCCCTAATTCCATACTCTTTGGAGCTTTCTGCTGAAGCTGAATTTGTTCTTCAGAGGCGGCTGTGGGGCTGGCACAGCAAAGCTGTCTGCCACGTGGCAGCCGTCCGACGGGCACGCAGGGTCAGCATGGGCCTCAGCCGGACCCCAGCTGGACATCCAGGGAAAGCGTGCACGACCTACCCCCAACCCCACGCACAAACCCACGACACACTGCGCTTTGACGGGCCGCGCTCTGCAGTGTCAGCAGGAGGGAGAGTCAGGGCTCAGAGGGAACTGGCCCTGGGCAAGAGACGCCAATGGTGCCGGAGCCGAAACAGCCCCATGGAGCCCTGCGCCGGGCCCCCTCCCCGCGAGGCGCAGGACCTCGACTCCAGAGGCCCCTCCATGGACCAAGGACTTATCAGGCAGAAATTCTGTACTTCAAACAAACAGAGGGGCCAGGAGGATTTTAAAAGCTGATGGAGATTGTGATAGCAAAAACCTGAAGAAGCCCACGTTTCCATTGACCGGAGCATGTACACAACAGAACACCCCCCAATGTATGCACGTCACCCCAACACCCAACATCAGGCTGCGTGAAAAAGCCACTCACAGATGAAGACCTAACTGTGCCTCATTCACATAAAGGTCAAAACACACGTCACTGGGCACACGTGTGGCCAGACCGTAAAGAAAGGTGAGGGCTTCCGAGTTCAGGATGGTGGCTGCCCCAGGGTGGGACATGACTCAGAGGGGCACCCAGGGCCTGGGACCCCCACCACCCCTGCGTGCACTGAGCCCCTCACGGGGAGCACATAATCACCCCAGACAAGATGGCCGGGCTGCCTGATTCACCATGGAACCTAAGAGCACCACCACAGGACACAACTAATGTGCTGGTGACAAAGGGTCCTCAGAAGCAGGAGAGCCACTCCACAGGCTCCCCAGACGCAGGCCTGCCTGTGCCTGGGGAGAAAGACCCAGCCACCGGAAGGTCAACTGCAGGAAGGGAGCTGCTGACACCCGTGGGGTCAGCTCTCCCTGGGCTGTGTGACGGTGGCAGGCTGGGTGGAGCAGGACAGCCGACATACCTGCAAACACGCGTGTGCCTTTCCTGAGTGGAAAGTTACGCCTGCAGGCAGGAACCTCTCTGGGAACACCTTGGGCATCCAGCTGGCTCTCCCTCCTCCAGGAAGGGCACTTGAGCCTCCTGGAAATGCTGACAGGCCCCTGAGCTGCCCACCTGTCTCCCATCTGTTACACCAGGCACCAGGAGGGCTCTGCAGAACCGCAGGGCGGGGCTGGCCTTCGGGACAGACCCTCACCCCATCCCTGGCGCCCTCATCAACACATCCACGCAGGAAGCACCGGTGTGGTGTGGTCCCCATCCTGCTGTGGTGGGAGCTAAGACAAGATTCAGCGGTATTTGTCGGGGCTGACACTGGAAGCGGCCCAAGCATCACTGTTAGAAGGTGAACACAATCGCACCACAACACACACAGCGTGGGTTCCAGTTCTCCACCCGTATGAAACTCAAAAACTGGCCACAGTAGACACACTGCTACAGGGTCGGGGGTGGTGCATATACATGAGGCCAGCTCCAGAGGAAAGCAGGGGAGTGGGGTCCCAACACCCAGGAGCTGCTCCCTCCCAGGACAGGAGTTCATGGGCTGTTTTTTCTCTCATAGTGTTTATTTTAAACTTACTATTCTGGACATTTCTCAAACGTACAGAAAAGTTGCAAGAACAGTACACAGTAGTCACAGCATTTTTGTATAATCTCTCACGGATACTTGTTCTGAGCATTTGGACATAAGCCCCATACTTCATGTCCTGCTACCAGGAAATACCTCGCTGCGTATTTGCAAGAACAGGACATTCTCCTGCAGAATCTCAGGGCAGTCATCCCACGCAGTAAATCGAACACAGATACCGTACCCAAATCTAACCTACAGTTCATGTTCCAATTTTGTCAGGTGTCCCAATAATGTCATAGCTGATTCCCCCCAGATGTGGATGGCAACCGAGAAGCCTGTCTGCGTGGGGTCAGGGCTAGAGTGAGGCTGAGATCAGGGAGAGCCCAGGAGGAGTAAGCTGGTGGGAGCAGGGGTAATTCATTTTCTTTGGAAAAATTACCTGATTTTGGTCATAGATAAAAATCAGAAGAAAAATGCATGTGGGAACCCATTTTTGGGAAGCAGATAACTTAACTATATTTTATTGCTGAAATCTATCACCGAGGGCACAGCCCCACCCAAAAGATCTCGACCTACTTCTGAGCATGTTTGGGGAGAGAAGTTATTTGCATGGGGCCAACAAAGGGCACCTGGCTGTCCAGCCCTGGCGCCAGTGTCTATCCCATGGCCACAGCAGGTCACTGAGCCTCCCAGCCATCCTCCTTCTGGATCAGGCACAGCAGCACTGGGCTGGGAGCAGCTCTGAACCGCTGCCTCACCACTTGTGCCCTAAGCTGCTAAGACCCCACGTGGGTAACATCGCACCAAGATGGCGACAGCACTTCGCTCTGGGAGGCAGAACTTTATTTTATGTTTTACATTTTCCCCCAACTTTGACAACGACCTTGTATTACTTTAATAATTAGGCAAAATATTGTTGCTTTCAAAAAAGAGTTTGACCCTATCTCCAGGGAGCATGAAGCCACAAATTAAATATGACGAAGGTGTGTTATAAAACCTGCTATGGTAACATTTGCCCCGAAATTAAAAACCTAAGTCAATTAAAAACCTAGGTGACTTCGGATGATAACAAGAAGCCACAGGAGAGGGGCGGGAGGAGGAGCCATCCCTGTCTGGCCGGAAGGCCCATCGTGTGTGGCCATGGGAGGAAGAGCTTCCTGACTCTGCCGACATCCCATCATTTTCTTTCTATAAAGTCGGGAGGGTTATTTCTTAACTTCCAAATTAACATCGTAAACCCCACCCTGGACACGGTTAAGTCAGTCAAATTTAACCCAGTCCAGTTGACGAGAAGTATGTCCTGGTCCTAAATCGCCAGCTGAAACCTGGGAGGACCCCTCCACGTCACCCTGTTCCCTGGTGGGCAGCAGGAGGTGGTTTGGGCCGGTGACCCTGAACAAGCCCTGAGACGTCTCAGAGCTGTCACACCTGCTCATCCCCACCCGCCTGCCACCTTCCAGAGGCTCTGGCCCCAGGGACCTGCCTAGACTCAGGAGACCACAGCAGTGACCACTGAGCAGGCCCGTGGACAGAAGGCAGCCAGAACGTTGCTCACCCTGCGGAGGGCCCATCTCTACCCCGGGGACCCCAGCCTGGTAGCCCCTCCTGAGGGAGGTCCCAAGAGTCTTCCTGAGCAGCCAGATCCCACCATACCCACTACAGATGCAGAGGGAGAGAGGGTGGGGTTCTGGAGGAATCTGCCATTCACGGAGGGAAAGACAGTTCTCACATCCGCTCTGATGTGAAACTCAGGAGGGAGCTCCCAAGTTCAGCCATCTCTTAACTGCTCAGGCGTCGTAGGAATCCGCACCCCACATGGAGACGAGCCTTGGTGCATGTGGCCCAGACTTAAGCCACAGGTGCCTGGCTCCTCAGTCTGGAGGCAATCTTACACACACACACGCGACACACTTACACACCTGCCCCTGCGAGGGGGCCAGAGACACGCGGCAAAGGCATAGAACAAGCTATTATTTCTCCTACCAGAGAAACGCCCCCCAGATAAAACACAGCCTTCATTTATACCCCATAAAAGCACTTATCAAACAAAACAGAACCAAAACGACTCGACTCTAAGACATCAGCTAAACCGGACGGCAATGAGCCGCCTGCCGCCTGCCTGTCTGAGCTCCAACGACAGTGCATGAGGGGCCACCCGCAGCTCCACGCCTGCTCAGCCAGGGCGATGTAGACGCCTGCAAGCTTTTCTGGGTGATTCTGACGGGATCTCTGTGCCAGGCACGCCCTGCACTCTGGTGTCCCCAAGGGGTGGATAGGGCCCTGCCAGGCGTGGGGATCCCCAGGGACCCAGGAAGAGAAGTGTCCCTGTGGAGTCCTGCACACCCCACGCTGGGTGCACACCCCACACGGGGATGGCAGTTTCCAGACCCCAGGAGCCGGGGAGGGGGCAGAGGCTGCTTGGGGCTGTTACTGTGCCGTGGCCAGTACCTACCACTGTGAGGGTGACGGGCAGGGGCCCTCAAGGGTCAGGAAGAGACAGGCACCCACCACATGATGTCCTGGAGTGCCCGCCACACACGGGCACACATGGGCAACAGCCGTTCTATGCATGTTGTGGGCGTTAACTGTTTAACTCCAATGACACCCTGAGGAGTTGCAGCAAGGAGACTGAAACCAGCGCCTCACCACACCACACTGCCCTCGTCAACCGTGGGAGCCCCCCAAAGATAGGGTCCCCTCAGGTGGGGGCGCCCTGAGCTGAACAAAGAGAAGGCTGCCGAGGGTGGCAGGAGAGGCGCAGCCCAGAGGTGGGAGAGGACACCCGTGGACCCCGCTGCACCCTGTAGTGTGGGGCACAGTCACAGTCGAGGACACTGAGGCACAGGGAGGAGCTCAGAGTCCCCAAGGCCAGGACTTGACCTGAGGCTGGTGGCCTCCTTCCTGGCCTCCCCAGCCCCAACCTGCCCTCTGGCTACGGGTGACTCACAGCAGAGCCGGGGAGGGGGGGGGGCGAGAGGAGCAGGGAGAAGAGGGACAGGAGGGACGTGGGTGGGCGCCTGGACCCTTGCCAGCTGCCAGTGACAGCAGCAGTGCTGTCACTGGCAGAAGGACACCAGAGAGGCACCAAGCGGGGGTGGAGGAGGGACAGGAGGGGGAAGATACAAGGCCCACCCATGAGGAGGAGCTCCAACCTCTCCCCCAGGCTCAGCCTGGGTCAAGCGGGGTCACCTCTCGGGAAGTCGGGAATAGCGACAGGTTGTGCTGAACCGAACGTGAAGCCCTCCCCGGAAAGTCCACAGTGTCCAGCAGGCAGCGGGGGCTCAGGAATGCTCTCTCTCCTCCCCGAGTAGCCGCTGGACCCCTGTGGACCCCTGGGGCTAGGCAGGCGGGCTAGGCACACAAGGGTCTCCATCTGCTTCCTCAGGTCCCCCACCCTGCTCAGAGGATGACCTGGCCTGGGATACGGAGGCTGGACACATGAGGGCACCAGCTGAGGTCACAGTCAGGTGCCACGGTGGTCGCTACCGAGGACATCCTGCCAAACCCGGCAGCTCCTGGACACAGAGCTGGGGGGATTTGAGTATCATGTCAGGGTCAGCCTTCTGCCCCGGGGTGACTGTCCACGTCTGCCCTGAAGCATGGACACCCGCCGCTCGCGGTCAAGGCCCCAGGGGAGAAAGACGCCCATGGGGAAGGGGTACGCAGGGCTGGCCGGCCCTCAGGCTGTGAGCTGTGGGAGTGTGCGTGCGGCTGGGCCCCAGAGAACGACATGTCCGTAGAACAGCCCTCCTGAACATGTGGTGAGAGCCCTGGCTGCAGCCCCGCCCTCGCCTGCCTCGCTTCTCCTTGCCTGGGTCATTGTGACCAGAGCCTGGGGGCCATGCACCAGGCAGAGAAAAAGCCCCCGTGGGCAAGAGAGGTCAGATGCCAATGCTGACCCCCTTGGGGGATGTGACGGGAGCCATAGCCTTTGCGGGGAGCCAGCTCCCATGTCCTACACCATATGTCCAGCTGTTGGCTCCACAGAGCCGGGGGCTACGCAGGCTCCCACTCCCTCCAGACCAAGCCAGCAATAAACCCAAACCAACATCATCAAGGTGGGGGATGGTGGGCTTGCCTGCACCCCATCCTCGGGTGGCCATGGGGACACTGGAGGTGGGGTAAACCCTCACTTGGAGTCTCAGGTCCCCACATGTGAAAAGAGTGGGAGTTCCCCAGAGAGAAGCAGCCACCCCTACCCGCGCTGGCCCCTCTCCAGCCTGTTTTGTAGAGCTGGGCACCTGAACTGCCATCCTCCATGTTTTTCCTGCTTCCCTTCTCCAGCCTCTCTCTGATGACACTCTGGACTCTGCCAGGTGTCCCCACTCCCCTTGCCAGGGGGCCCTGTTCTTCCAAAGGGATGTGGGCATTGGCAGCGGTATACGTGGACAAGGGCCTACTGTCCCCAGGTGACCCACTGCACTGGGCCCTAGGACGTGTCATTCTGGGATCCCTCCCCTCCTTCTCACCTGCCTCCACTGCCTGCACCACTGGATGGCACAAGAGAGCTTTCTAGGGCCAGCCCTGGTGGCCTAGTGGTTAAATTTGGTGTGCTCCCCTTTGGCAGCCCAGGTTCAGTTCCCAGGCGCAGACCTATACTGCCGTCTGTCAGCGGCCACGCTGTAGAGGCCGCTCACGTAAAAAAGAGGAAGATTGGCAGCAGACGTGAGCTCAGGGCGAATCTTCCTCAGCAAAAAAAACAAAGAAAAAGAGAGCTTTCTAGAACCTTAAGAGGCTCATGGATTTCCACATCACAGATCATTCTGGGTGCATGTTAAGAACTGTCCAGCATCAATGCCTTAATTCACACGTCTGAAAGTTCTCAAAGTCCCGGGGGCCGAGTGCAGGAACCCCAGCCAGCAGCCCTTTGCAGCTCCAAGCAGCCGGGTTAGAATCTGACAGAACATTCTGGACCTTCACACCAGGCCAGCAGAGTCCATCGTGGAGCCCAGCCTGGGCACCCGCCCTGCCGCAAGACAGATGGGCTGCCGAGGAGGACACGGCTTTCAGGAAGGATGTCGCCAAGCCAAGGTTTCCACAGCCCTGGCCTCCTGATGGGGCTCACAGGGTGGGAAATGCAAGACAAGCCAGCCGAACCCCAGGGGCAGCATAGGGTCCTGCGGCAGGGCCTGACCATCCGGTCACTGTCATAGGGTGCAGGCCAATTCAGGGGCCACAAGAAGGTCACAGAGAAGTGTTGCCCTAAGATCCTGGTGGCTCCTCTGCTTGAGAGCACAAGAGTGCACGTGGGTCCACCCAGGATTAGTGCCTGCTGTTTACAGACCTGGCTCTGCACAGGCCCCACCAGCTGCCAAGGGCTTCTCATGAGGTAGGGCTGTTATTACCATCACCTGCAACTTGCAGACGGGGCACACAGTGCAGAGAGGCTGGGGGGAGTGGAGCTGGGCCACCACCCAGGGAGGCTGGTGCCACGTATAGGCAGCAAGTAGGCTCCAGCCATCCCCTGGTCTTTCCCGTGGGGCTTCTCGAGCCTTCAATGGGCTGAGCTGCTTGACCCCAGCCTGCTCTCCCAGGGAGCATCTCAAGCCGTGGTGGTCCCTGGCCTGCTCTGCATCTAGCACCAGGATCACAGAGAATGTCCAGTCACACCACAGCCCCTGGGTGGGCACCAGCAGAGAGACAAAGATGAAAGGGGTGGCTCCACTGTGGCTTGGGGTATGTGTTTTAAAAAGTCAACTCAGCAACCACGGTCACCTGGCAGCTCCAGCACCTGGCCAGGGCGTCCTGCAGCTGCCACGGCCTCACTGGAACAAAGAAAGGGGTGCAAGGTGCACACATGAGCACAGCAGGCACCCGGCCCTCACCCCCACCCAGGGTGCCGAGGCCTCTGAGCTGTTCGTGGCCATGTGGGGACCAGCATGGCCTTCGGAGCCGCATGGCAGCTAGGTCCCCAGAGCCCTCATTCCATGGGGTCCATGTAGCCTTTCAGCTGGTCCTCCATGCGGACAGAAGCATCTCCAGCTCCGTCTTCAGTCTCAGAGCCATCACCCAACACCAGCAGAGCTCAGCTTTGAAACAGATGTGGCATCTCGTGATGCAAGGCCTAAAATTGAGGCCCCATGTGATGTGCTACCCTGAAGTCCAGTGAAACCAGGAGGGTCTGGAATGGCCTAGCTGTAGGCTCCCCACCCAACTCTGCTCTAGGATAAGGTGCCCCAGCCAAACGGCCCTCCTCCCCAGGCAGGGCCTGCCTATCGCCAAGGAGCAGCCTTGGTTCCCTGCTAGCGAGGAATTGTTCAAACGAGCTGACCACATCCCCCTGTGGGGACCAGGGCCACCACACCCTCTTGTCACTCAAAGCCAGCCTCCCACAGCCCCAGGTGCTCACTCTGCTCCCCAGTGCACCCTGCCTGGCCTTTGGGCCGTGCTCTGAGCCTGGGAGATACAGACTCTGCCCATCTCAGCTGTCCAGGGTCCTTGTCCTGCGTTTGGTCAGCCCCTTGGCCCCAGGGCAGGACTCCCACTCTCACCCACAAATGGAAAGGAGGTGATTTAAACAAAAGTGCCTATCATCTCGAGGCCTCAGTTTTGTCACCTGTAAAGTGGCACAGTACCACCCTCCAGAGCAGTAGGGCATGGTGACAGTAGGAGCCTGACAGTGGCCGCCTCCTTCCCGGCTTCATTCCCCTGCCCCAGTGCAACAGGTCCTACACCTGGGGTGGGGTCTCATCACAGCCACCCCAAGACAGCACCCGTGACGGCGCCTCGGCACCAGGCCCAGGCATGCTCAGGTGGGGAACAGAGACCTCTCACACCTGGTGTGCTTTCCTGGCACCGGCACGACCGCCGAAGGTGCAGGGCTCTCTGTCCTTCTCAAAGATGAGGCCCAGGCTCCGCAAGGCCTCCAGGACCTGTGTGCCCTCCTCCTCCACTGGGCTCCTCCCGCCCTCTGTAGTCACTGCCGCCCAGACCACTGCCTCCCACCGTCTGGACCAGCCCCTCACCCCTCTCCGTTCTTGAGCTCAATCTTCAAAAATGCTCTGCTCCCCTCATCCCTTCACGTGCTCATTAGGGCTCTTCTGTGTGCACAGCACTGCCCAGGCTCCGGGAATAAGAGATCCCATCCACTGGGCCCCAAGTCAGGCGAAGAGACAACACACGCACTGGGAACACAGAGCTGGCCTGCAGGGAGCCAGGGCTGCAGCCACACTGGCCAGAACCCGGGTCCTCAAACCTGCGACCCACCCCGACCCTGCACTCACTGCCAGGGGGGGTCCTGGCATGTGTAGGGGCAGGGAGGGGTGGTGATAAGGGCCCCTCCAGATTTGGGGAGGAACAGAAACAGCTGATAAAACAACCCCACGAGGCTAGGAGTTCATGGATGTCTTCTCCCAACAGCCCTGGACCATTCCACCTTTTGAGATGGCCCCCTCCTCGCCTTCTCCCCACCCTCCACGACTCAGTGGGGTGGGCACAGCTGCCGCCTGAGTTCACGGAGCATTGGTGTCACCCAGGCCACCACACCCCAAAGCCCTTGGGACTCATCATCCACAGAGACAGCCACGCCCAAGAACCGGAGAGCAGGAGGGCCACGGAGCTGCCCACCTGAGCTCTCCACCTCACAGGGGAGGCCACCAGGATGCCTGCCTGCACAGCCTGGCCTCCACTCCTTTCCCGCTCCTCCCCTGGGCCCCATTTTCAGAAGCTTTCATTTAGTCTATTTGGTTGTTGAAGTAATTACAAAAACCCATTCTCGCAACAGCTCTCTTTGGCACTGCCTGAGAAAACACAAAATGTCCAGTCAAATTTGAATTTCAGATAAGCAACAAGAATTTTCTAGTATAAGTATGTCCCAACTTCAGATGAACAACAACAACTTTCTAGTGGAAGGATGTTCCAGGCAGTTTGGGACATGTTTGTATCCATATTTTTTCGTTTTCCACGTCAAATTCAAATTTACCTTCCAAATCTGGCACCCTCAGCCTGGTTCCCTCATTGCTCCTCCTCCTTCCCCTGGGACAGGAATGGAGGGGTTCCCTCCCCCCCCTCCACTGCATGCAGTGTGCCCCCAACTCCCCAGAAACTCAAGTCCTGGCAACAGAAGCTGGGAGGGAGGGATCCAGTTAAAGGTTGACCCTGGGGCTGGGGAAGGGGGTGCCCAGAGGGAGGGGCCCCCATGCCCATCCACCCTCCAGTCCCTAGGGAGGCTCCTCCCTCCTCCCAGGGTCCCCTGGAGGCCTGACTTGAGGATAGGGTCCACCCAAAGCTGGTTGAGGGTTTGGGACGTACTTACTCTAAAGAATTATTGTTTATGTGAAATGGGGACATTGTTATTCTGTGAGGCCCTGGCTCCGCCCCTGGGGCGCTGGAAGCTGCCAGGGAGGGGTCGGGGGAGGGGCTGCGGCTGCGTGGAGCGGGGCGGGGAATTCCCGAGCCGGGGAGGGTAGAAGAGGGCAGGGGTCCCGAGCCAGGGTGGGCAGCGGCGGGGAGGGGCGCGCGCCCGCGCATGCTCAGCCGCCCCTGCAATGCGGCGCCGCGTCCTCGGTTAACCCAGTTCGGCGGATGCCGGCGCTGGCTGTCGCCGAGTGGGGGTCGCCCGTCTCCCCGGCTGTGGGTCGTGCGGCCCACAGGACAGCCGCAGTGCCCGCTGCCTGACGGGCCGGGGCAGGTTTGGGCCGCGGGTGCGGGCTCAGCCCTAGAGCCCTCAAGACAGCTCCTCCCATCACCTTCCGCAGGGGTGCCCCCGAGGCAGAGGGGCCCCACAGACCTGGGGAGGGGGTGGCCCCAAGTGACCCAGGAAGGGAGCTGGGGGTGAGAGGAGACGAGCCCCGATCTCCCCACCTGTCACCCAGGCCCCCCGCCCGTGAGCTCGGCCCCCACCTGATCAGCCCTCAGCCCAGCCCAGCTGGGTGAAGTCAGAGCCGCGGTGCCCCAGCCGGCTCCGCATCTGTGCCACTCGGCTTCCTCGTCTGTGAAAGGGGCGGCACACCACCGGCCTCAGAGGGCTGGGGTCACTGAGAAGCCAGGTGAGGGAACAGTGAATGCCCAGGCCCTGTTCCCGTGCAGGGTCCTCCCCCACGTTCGGCCACCACCAGGCTCATTTCTGGGACACCTGCATCCTGCGCACTCGGCCCGGGAGTGCCCCGCGGGCTCAGCTCCACAGATGTCCCCAAAGGCAACAAGCTGCCCAAAGACAGGCCCGCAGCACCCACTGAGGGGCAACAGCCAGAAGTGCCGAGCCTGGGCCTGCCATCTCGGTCCCCCAGCCCACTGACTTCTCTCCAACGGCTTTGGTTAACAGGAGTTTAATAATCTCTAGTTACTCAGTACATTCACAGACTCTGAAGGTCTCCCATCTTCTATTTAACTGAGTATTAAATTTCAAGACTCTAACTACCAGAGCCTCCGGCACACGCTGGGTGCAACCTGCCTCGGCCTCCTGGCCGAGAACTGTCAGTTACTGGGAGGGCAGTGTCCAGCGCCAGTGTCCTCCTCCTGGCCACCGTGTGCACCCAGCCACTTCTTTATCCTCAGAAGCCTGGAAGGACCAAGGTTGTCCCCTCAGCCTGGGAGTGGGACACCTCTGCTCCCTGCAGGGGTGAGTAAGGCCCCACCCCACTGCATTGGACTCAACGGATGAAAGTGAAGGCAGGTGGGCCTCCACTTCCCCACTCTCCCTCTTTCTGGGCATTTCCCCTGGCATCCTCCTCCCCACCTCTGGGCCCCCTCTCCCCCCCCCCCCACCCCCCAGAAGAGCTGGGGCGGCCAGGCTGGGCGCTCAGGACACTTTCTCTGCTGGAGCATGTCTGACCCTGCAGGACCCAGGTGCAAGCTGCAGGGTGACCATCAAGCCTCCCCTCCCTGCTTCCCGACAACCCTCAGGCTTCACCACGAAAATGCTCCTGAACTCGGACCCCACCAAATGCTTAGGTGTCCAGTGACCAGCGGTTTCCTCTGCAAACCCAACCCTGCAGCAAACCCTCTTCTAGATCCCTCTCTACCTAGTCCTCGCCCCAGCCTCACACCTGGGAGACTAACCCGACTCCAGCACAGCCCACATCCACTCCTTCAAAATCCACTCACTCAAAGCATTCATTCATTCATTCAAAAACATTTATGGAGAGCTCACCACCTACCAGGGCCTGGGCGGGGTGTGTCAGATACAGTGGCCTGGTAGTCTGGTGGGAGAGAGAGCCATAAAATAAAAACAGGGTGCTTGGCTCCCAGATTCCCACTGGCGGCTCAGGGGAGACCCCTCGGAGGAACTGTCATCAACAGGAGTTAAGCAGGTATAAAGTTCGGGAAAAGCATTCCCAGAGACAATGCACGTGCAAAGGCCCTGCGGTGCGAAGAAGTGGAAGAGGCCAAGTGCCTGAGCAAAGCTACTGGGAGTGAGGGAGAAGGCAGACAGACAGGGAGAGTCTCAGGCCAGGGGGAACTTCAGGTTTTATTGCGGCCAGCCCCCCAAGGGTTTAAGGAGGAGGTGGCATGTTCCTAGGCATGCTTTCACAGGCTCTGGGCTGGGAGCTGGGAAGGCTCAGGGATGAACCAGCTGCACTTGCCCTCAGGGAGCAACTGATCAATCAAGAAACGCCTGCAGGTGCCTGCCTTGGGGCTTTCCAAACTGGGTGGGAAGACCCAGGGCAGCTTCATGGAGGAGGGGTCCTGGGGCCTACAGGCTGGACAAGGCTGTCTGGCCAAGAAAAGGGAGTGAGGTGGAGAGGGGCGGTCTCAGGCAGCACTGGCACAGCCGGCTCCTTCCGAGCGCCTCACCCCTCCTCCATCCCCGACAAAGCCCGGCTGAAGTAGATCCTGCTTCTATCCCAATTTTACAGCTGGGGAAACTGAGGTACAGGGTAGCTAAGGAACAACGTGGCCAGGGTCATACAGTGGGGCAGCGTCAGGCTGTGGTGACGAGAACAAACCCACTAGGCTGGCTGCCCCATGGCTGGCCCGCCCTGAGTGCAGAGTTGAGAGTGTGGGTCCCAAGACCCTCTCCCCTCAGCCCTCCCACTGCTGCCTCAGCTAGGACGGTCCCGAAGGGGCTGGGGAGGGTCGGAAGATGCCCAGGCCCCTGTATGCGGGAGGTGGCGGCCGTTCTTAGAACCCGTTTCCTTTAGAGAAACGTGCTGAACACCAAGGGCGAAATGACAGGTAGTCTGGGACCCGAGTCAAGATACTGGGTGGGGGTGGGGGGGGGGAGGTACAGATGGAGCAAAATCGGCCAAGTGCTGATGACTGTTCAGGTTGGGGGCTCATTCTATCATTTTCTCTATATTTGGGGACGTTTGAAATTTTCCATAATAAAGAGTTAAACAGGAAAAAAAAATGTGCAGGAACTGCACAGGGCTGGGCCGTGCAGGGGCCGGAGAGTGGTCCAGCAGCAGGACAACCACGGGCGAGGGCCACTGCTTCGATTCCAGACCGCCCTGGCTGGCTGCCGTGCCTCCCACCGCCCAAAAAGGCTGGCCCAGTGAGGAAATTGAGGCCGGAGCAGGGCTGACGGGAGCCCCAGGGTCTGCACAGCTCTGCAGCTGCGCCTTCAGCGGGGGTCTCCAGGCGCCTGGCTGCAAGGACTCAGAGGCAGAAAACAGGTTGCTGGTCAGGAAGCGGGCAGCAGGCTTGCTACTGCAGGGGCAGAAGAAAGAGCAGATGTGATCATGGAACACGCCTGGAATTTCAGACTTCCACACTCTTGATCCTCCACATATGTAGAACACTTGGAGGGTAGAAATGGGGAGTGTGAGTTCACATCAGAGGAGCTGCATGATTCCCAGGAAACATACTCAGGTGGTTTTCTGCTTGAGCCTCACAAACTCCTATTCATCCTTCAATACGCGTCCAACCACCCTGTGCCCTTCTCTGTGCTCCCACCCCGCACATGGGGTTGTAGTGGCTGATTTGGATGTGTTTGCTCATCACCATGTCCACATACCACGCACATGGGGGGTGCTAAGTAAACCTGGTGGATGAGTGAGGGTCTCCCTCATTAGTCAAGGGACATCTCAGGGCTCTCTCCTCCTCCTGTGGCCTGGCACAAGCCTATGGAATGAGATGGAATGTTCCTCCTGCCTCAGGGACTCCAAGTGTGCAGACACATGCCCCCGAGAATATTTAACATTGGCAAGCCACTGGTGCCACCCGACATGCTCTAGCGGCACAGTGCACACAGCAAGTGCTCAGTGCTGGCTTTAGTGTTCTTATCACTTATCTTTCTCAGCACACACGCCCCAGGCTGCTCTGGCTGAAGATCTCTCTCTGCGGTGCCCAGGCCTCAGGGAGTCTGGAGATCATCCGGCCAGGCACAGGAGGCCAGCAGAGCCCGCCACTGTCCCTGAAGTAGCTCGCACACGCCCTCACTGTCCTGAGGGACAGTCAGGAGCTTGTGCTGGGGGATCTGCCCAGAGCCTCGCTCCTCACACCCCGCCTGGCCCTCGGGCCTTATGTGGCCCCCAGGCCTCTCTCAACACAGGCAGCAAAGACTGAGGACGTTTGGGACTGACCCCGCCCGCCCAGCACCGCCGGCCCCTCCGCATGACACCGGCCTTCAGGAGTGCCCGCCCCCGGACACACTCAGCCCTGAGGCCCGGTACACAGCAGGTGCCCAAACACAGCCTACACACAGCTCCATGAATTGCACAGGGTGGGCTCAGCTGCCTGCCGCCAAGGCCGCTGGGCTGTAAGACCCCGCAGACAGGAGGGGTCCCAGCACCAGCCACAGGGAGGGCTTCAGGCCCCAGCAGGAGCCTCTGGGTGAGCTCGGATTTGCGTCTGGATGCTGACGGGGCAGCCGGCAGCCCTGGGAGGCGGGAGAGCACAGGCCAGGGCGCAGCTCGGCCCTCTCAGCCCAGGGGTCACGTGGCCCCTCCTGTCTGGCCCTGCGGTCAGAAGACCCGTGGGACCCCCCAGCACTCGGGGGCAGCAATGGCGCCGCCACCTCGCTGAGATGATCCACCCTCCTCACCCACCTCGGGAACCCTGCTGGACCCCCTCCCTGGGTCCTGGCCCCTCAGCCTCCTCGTGTCTGTACTCCAGCAACACCTGCTCAGGGCAGCACCTCCACCATGTCCCCCTCCCCGCCCCCCCACATGGAACACTGTGGGACCCCACGAGGTACAGGGCCTGTCTGTCTCCCCAGCATACGCCATCACCCAGCAGGAGCTCCAGAGACATGGATGGGATGAGGCCAGTGCCCAGGGCCAGCTCCGGACCCACCCCACACTCACCCCCCACGGGCCCAGCCAGCCCTCCCCTGCACAGGCAAACGTCCCCCTCCTGCAGGAGATGGGGAGGGGCTGGGTTAGGAAACATGCAGCCTACGCAGCATTGCCCGGTCACCCAAAGTCTTCAGGTCACCAAGTCCTCCTCCAGCCCACAGTTCACAGGCAGACCACATTACCTGACCACCACAGCGGCCTGGCCACTGAGTGCCTCTCCCCCTTCAGCCCTAAGGAGGCCATGTGGGGCATCCATGAGCCCCTAAACCAGAGCGAAGGTGTGATCTCTGATCTGAGGGTGTGGGCCCCTCTCGCGCTCAGCCCCATTTGGCCGGAGGCACTGTTCAAGTCCCATCACAAACTCCACTCCACCTGTGCCCATGTGAGCCACAGGCCAAGCCCCATGTGCAGCACGGGCTCCCACCCCTGCGCCCGGCCCGTGCTGCCACAGCCCATCCCTACCTCTGGCCGACAGCTTCTTGGTGTTGATGATCTTGGCTGCGTACTCATGGCCAGTGCAGAGCTTGACGCAGCGTCGGACCACAGAGAAAGCCCCCCTGGGGAGGAAAATGGGGGACAGAGACAGAGACAGAGACAGACAGACAGACAGAGAGAGAGCTGATTAATCTCCCCATGAACACACAGCACCCAGCCACAAGGCCGGGCCCTGGGCAGAGATCTGTGCAAGGAAGGGGTGCCCCTCCCCAAAAGGCCCCCAGCCCAACCCCTCAGCGCCAGCCCGACAGAGGCCCCTTCCCCGGTCCTGGCAGAGCCCGGCGGGCCAGCACACCTGGCTCCTTCGAGACCCCCAGCCTCAGGTCCTCGTGAGTCGGCTGGACCGAGGGCCTGCCCCAGGCCACTAGGCGCGCATCCCCTGGCGCTCTCTGCCAAGCCCATGAGACCCAGCAAGTCCTCCCCAGAGGAATGAACGCTGGCCCAGCTGGCTCCAGAGGGCACATGTAGATTGGTGCAGCCACCACGGGACTCACTGAAGGTGCTGGAGGGAAGCCAAACGCCGCGTCATTAAGCTGCAGAGCTGGAGGACACGGCCCCCTCCTCCACACCCCCACCTCCACTGTCCCGTGTTACAGCAGAGGCTGCAAGTCCCACAGCGAGGAGACGTCTGCAGGCCCACAGCATTAGTGCCTCCGAGAGAGCAGCAAGAGGGGGGCCAGCCCCGAGGGCCAAGAGAAAGAAACCCGGGGGAGTGGGGTGGTACACAAACACGGCCCCTCGAGAGGAGGTGGGGTTGGCAGGAGGCGGCAGAGCCAGCCAGAGGCCAGAGCCCGGAGCCCAGGCCCCTGTGGGTCCCGGGTAGGTCGGAGGCGCAGGCGGGAGGGAGCCTGGGGCCCATCAGAAGGTCCTCCTCAGTATTTGACTTGTCACCACCGTTGGTTTAATTTGATTTCAGATCATTTTCTAAGAACATTAGACCCGGCACATATGAAACACGGCTGGAACAGGAAATGTCTCGGGAAGGGTCAGTCCAGACAGGAGGCCGCGAGGGACGGGTGGGCGCAGGGGCCTCGTCTGGCCAAGCTCGGGGTCAGTGGGGCTGGGGGCACCCCCCGACTGCACCTCCTCTGTCTTCCCTCCCCAGAGCCCTGGCAGGCACAGGCCCCACCAGAACACAGCCTCCCGCCACCAGGGCACAGCCTGCGAGACGCGCATGCCGCCCAGGCCCTCGGCTCTGGAGGACGGAAAAGTAGCGTCTTAAACAGGGAACATTTTTATCCTCCATATATCCTCTTTGAGATAAAACTTCATTAAAATGTACTATTCAACTCCTTGGAAAAAATAAATATTACACTAAATCTAACTGAACATGTTCTTAACGACCAGGTCACTATGATCAATGGTTGTGCTCAGAGCCGCGTCTTCGCTTTTTCAAAGTCAGCAGAGAACCTGGCAGTGTCTGCCTCTGGGGGGTGGGGCGGGGGGCACCCCACGTGCTCTGCATCTTCTGTCCCTGTGATTTTCTCACTATGGGCACAGGTGACATTCTCAAAATATGCTCTTTTAAGAAAAATACGTAAAGAAAGGATGATCTTTTTGACCCGTGAAGCTAGCTTTGAGACACTGTGGTAAGGGAGAGGGCCGCAGGCTTCATGCAGGTCTGGGTTCAAATCCTGCTCTGTCGCCTCCTGGCTACACTGAGTTGCACTCTGAGCCTCAGTTTCCCCATCCTTCTCAGGAGGAGGAAAGGCTCCCAGGGCCACTGTGAGGGCTGAGCGAGGCCCCGTGCAGCCGTCTGCCTGCGCCTACTTTGGTCTCATGCTCCCCAACTTCACCCACTGCTGTCTTTGCTTCCACTTCCCGCTCAGGAGAGCTGAGAGCATCATCTTTACGGGCCTGAGCCGCCATCGGTCGTGCTCCAGCCCCCAAAGGGCACAGACACCCAAGCACAGGCTCCTCAAGCCTCCAAGGGATAGTCAGGGCTTCCTGTGCCAGAATCCAACTCACGGTGCAGGCCTGACCCCAGCGGGAAGTTCCCAACAGCCGGACGGCAAGTTCATGGCGCAGTTACGGCAGGCATGGGGGTGTCAAGAGGCCCCCTGGAGCGGGAAGGGTCCCCCACGGCCCTCCCACCAGCTGCTGTCCATACAGGGTAAAGACAAGAGTAAATGACAGTGAGCCGGCACCCTCCCCGCACAAGGCAGGATGCAAGTAAATAAAATGAGCGTCCTGGGGGCCTGCTCGCCCCCACCCAGCTCAGACCCTGGTTTTTCCTCTGCAGAAGGCTATGTGTCTAGGATGGGGAGGGTGCATGATGAGGGCAGGGCCAGGTGGGCAGGGGCCAGATGCTGGAGGGCACCTGGCATCCAACAGGTGCTCAATAATGGAGGTCACAGGAAGCACCCAGGTGGAGAAGACCCTGCTCTTAGACACGGCCTTCCTCTCCTGGAGTCCTGCCTGCCAAGTCGGGGGTGGGCACCTCTGGAAACCCCCATGGGGTAGAGTTCATCCTACCCCTGCCACTCAGCCTGATGGGAAGCTCTAGAAAGAGATGTCTTCCCCTGTTGCCTCTGCCAACGGGCACCCGCACCCCAATGCCAACACCCATCGAGGGAAAACCCCGGCCAGGGATGAGGGGCTGGACCTGGAGCCGGGTCAGCACCGGGAGATGGGAGGGAGGAAGTCTCAGAGCTGTCTGCCAACTGAAGAAGCTGGAAGTTGCCGGGACAGGTTGGCCGGGTGCCTGGGCCTGCTCACAATTAGATTCCCTCCCAGTGACTTAACTACCCGGAGGGAGAAGCTGGCTGGCAGGTGGCGGATTCGGCCCCAGATGACCACCACTCCTCAGGCCCAACCCCTTGGCTCCCCTCTTCCATCCCTCTGAAGCTGACCACTCCCCAGTCTCTCTCTGCTCCCACCCAGGGTATGTGCCTCGAGCCCCCACCCCAGGCATCCATCCGCCCCCTTCACCTCCGCCTTCCCTGAAGGACCACCCAGGAATAGTTCCTCCCATATCGGACATGTCTTCTCTTCATCCATCTCTGCCTGGCGCTCAGGCTGGTGGCCTCAGTACTACCTCTGCCTCTTCCTCTCCCAGTGGCTCTGCCAGCTGCCCGATGCCAATCTAAAACAAGGAAGCCCCCCAGGAGTGTCAGCAGACCGAGAAGCATGTGCCGTCCCAGCCACAGGCCCTGAACATCCCGGACATCGCAAACAACAGTGAGATGAGCACCAGCACCATCCTCTCTTGGAACTCACAGCATCTGCCTGCCGGAAGTTTATAATCGAGAGACAACAATGGGGAACAAAGGGCTCTGGTGTGTATTCTAAGCACAGCACACACCCAATTGCCACTTGGCAAACTCCTATACATTCTTCAAGGCCCAATTCAAATACCTCCTCCTGGAAACCTTTCCCAGCTCCCACGGGAAATCAGCTCAGTCTCCTCTGGACATTGTACCCTGCGTGTGTCTCACGTCATTTTGCCCACTTTATTATAATTATTTATGTGTCTGTTTCTACCCTTCCACTGTGGCTCTCCATGACCAATCAGGATGCTGGTGTCAGACACAGCATCTGGCCTGTGATACAGAAATAAGGACTGACCTAAAGCACCACAGGTCAACTGTGGAGAGTGGAGGTGCTGAGCCTCAGTGCATATCAGGCCAGTGGGACAGGAAGGGGCAGCCGCTGGAAAAATGGGCAGAGATCGGGATGGGGCCAGACTCCAGAGAGCTGGCCAGCAGGCTTCCCTGGATGGGGGCATCTGCAGGAGAGTGGGGGTGTCTGGGGAGGTGAGGACATCTATGGGGTTTGGGGGCTTCTGTGGGGGATCTGGGGGGCTTCTGAGGGAGGTGGGGGCGTCTGTGGGGATGGGGTGTCTGAGGGTGGAGGGTGTCTCCTGTGGGGCTGAGGCTGTGGGGCCCCTGATCAGAGCAGGAGGGCCCGGCAGATCTTCCACCCCAAAGCATACGGGTAGGCTGGGACGCCCGATCTGCGATGGAGAAGCAGAGAGCAGGGCCGGCGATGGGGCTGTGGGCCCTGGACTGCATCCAGGTGAGGCCAGCCCTGTGCTGCCTGAAGCTCCGATGGTTCATGGTCAGTTGGGCAGGGGCTGGCCAGCTGGAGGGTCAGGAATGCCAGCTGGAGTGAGGTCGCCCAGCGCAGCTTGTGGGGCAGCAGGGGAGGTGGGGCCTGTGTGGGGGTGAAGGGTCCAGAGGGGGCCGGGCCTGGCAGGGGAACCGCTCTGAACCCCAAGGTCACCAAGCAATGCCCTGTCCCTGGCGCCTGCTGCTGAACTCCTGCTTAAAGTGACTTGAAGAACAGTTCAGATCATGGGGCCCCAGGCAACAAGCACATTATGGGGCTTTAAAAACTCAAGTAAAGTTAATTAAAATAAGAAGACACTCTTTGAGTCCTCCCTGGCTGAAGGCTCAGAGAACCACCTGGGTGAGTGTGGGGCCACGACCCCAGGGAAGCGGGCCTGAGGGAGGGGGTTAACTCTGGAGCTGCCGGGACGCTACCTGGGCTGGGGGCGCTCAGGGCTCAGTCTCTCGCTGGGAAGGGGGACCGCCCACGTGCAGGCCTGTGCACTGTGCCTCCCGCCACCACCGGCCACGGCACAGCCAAGCCCGCCCCAGCCGCCTCTGACGGCCGCCTGCCCGATGACACACAGCCTGCGGCCCTCGGAGACAGGGTCTGGCCTGGGCTTTCCACGAGCTGCCCCCACAGCCCACCCGCCCATGGCCACCTGGAGCCCACCCCTGACGCTGGTTCCCTGTGGCTCCCAGAGCCCCCCGCTGCCCCCTCCCCACTCTGCTGGCTGTGAGCTGGGCTGGCACTTGTGGGACAAGCGGGCGAGGTGGAGGCTGAGTCTTGCCCTGTCCCCAACCCCTCCCGGACCCTCTCAGGTCCCCACCCTCACATGGTGAGTCTGAGGGGCACAGTGAGTGCCTGCTAGGGCTCCACAGTGACACCACGGGAAGGTGGTCGGCCCCTCCGTCCCCGAAAGCCCTGTCCCCCCACGGCCAGATGCCCCCCAGGCACCTCCTGCGCTGTGGCACCTCGAGCAGCGTCCATGAGGATTAGCTGAGGCGGCAGGAAGGAGCTGCCGGCGGTGCGACATCGTGCTGGGGCTGGGGCCCTGTGGCCTCTGGCCACCCGCGGGTCCCCAGGCTGGCAGCCCGCGGCCGTTAGCACAGCTCGGGGGCTGGCACGCCCGGTCGCTGAACACCTCGGAGGTCCAGGAGGTCTGGTGGTCACCCTCCCGGGCGCCCTGCTGCTTGGGACCCGGCTCGGGGCGCCTGGGCCTGAGAGCCTAAAAGAGCCAGAAGCCCACGTGCCAGGACCGAAGCCTTGTTTCTCGGGTTTGTAAAGGCTCCCCCACGGCTCCAACACAGAATCCCCTCTGGGGACCCCGGCCTCCTGCAGGTCTGCCCAAGATCTTTCTGGAAGACGCTGAGCAGGCAGCAGAAGCCCTTGGCTGGTCCAACAGTTTTATTTCCCACTGTGAATGAATAAATGGGGCTCTGAAACCCGGGGGCTGGGAAGCCATAGGGTCCCCTCTCCCCTGCCTAAGGGGCTCAGCCAGGAGGAACCCCGGGCACGCAGACACAGCCCGCTCACCACCCCCGCCTCGCCTGTGCGGCTTTACCAATTTAAACGCAGTCAAGCTGCTATTTACTTGCGTGTTACCTTAAAATTTTTTCTACCTTTGATTAAAATGAGCTCTTGGGAGCGAAGGAGAGGAGGTTCCCTTTATATTTTTAATCTTGACTTAAGCAATTTGGTGGAAAACAGTAACTTCTCCCTGAAAAGGTAGGCTGAGTGTGTCGTGGGCTTTTTTTTTCTTTTATGTATTTTCCTGCTTATAATAATAATAATAATAAACATAATCCATGCCCACGGCAGGAAATGGAGTAATAAGATAGTATAAAGAATAAGCTGAGGCCGCCTCCAGCTTCACAGCCTGTTGGGCGAGTCCCACCGCGCCTGACGCGTCTGCTGCGAGGTCTACACCGCAGGAAGGCTTTCTCCTTCAGCCTTCAGGAGCCTCTTGCTGTTTACATTCTGCTTTTTCCTGTCTCTTTCCCCGCGCTGTGAACAGCTCTTCCACAGCACGATTTGGCAGGTGCACATGCTCCACTGGGACGCCTGTCCCGGGGACACAGCACGGTGTGCCCTCCTCGCCCCCTTGGCCCGGGGGCCGGAGCCAGTGAGGAGAGCGTGCTGGCCCCTGAGGGATGCGGGCATGTGTGTGCCATCCAGGGCAGGAACCAGAGGTCCCGTGCGGGAGTGACATCCAGGGGGCAGGAGGGCCCGCGGAGCTGGGGGGACCGTGTCCCACTCCATCCAGGGGCCCAGAACATTCTGAGTTGCAGAAACGGAGCCTGAAGTAGCCCGACTACTTCAGAGACCAATGCTGGAAAACACTGAATTCCACTTGTGAGCACCCGAATGCCTGTGGTCTCCGCCAGCATCCCAGCATGCCTCAATCAGAGCGTGAGCTCCTGCTTTGGGCTTCGCCTTTTATATTTAACATCACTTCACACACAATTCCCACTCTTTGACCTAGATCATACACTTGTCGTCTTCATAGTAGAGAACATCCCCTCCATGGATAGCTGAGTGCTTCCTCCATTGGCAGGCATTTGGGATGTTTCCAATTTCCCTTCTTATAAATGGCCTGCCGTGAACGTCTCGGTTATTTCTGTAGGGTTTATTTCCAAAGGCACAATCGCTGGTTGATTTACAACAACTTACGACGACACCAGCGATGCAAATGCCTGTTCTCACCACTGCCCCAACGTCCAACTCTGGCCTTTCTGAGGTCCTTTCTTGGAATCCCAGCAGCTCCCTGGCCCCAACCTCTTAGCCTGGGCAAGAAGATAAAGTCGTAACTCATCCGTGCTGTGCTAGTGTCCTGGGGCCACCATAACAAAGTGCCACAGGCTGGTGGTCTAAACAACAGAGATATTCTCTCACAGCTCTGGAGGCCAGAAGTCCAAGATCAAGGTGTCAGTAGGGCTGGTTCCTTCTGAGGCTGTGCAGGAGGATCTGTTCCAGGGCCCCCTCCAGCTGCTGGGGGTTTGCTCATGATCCTTGGTGCTCCTTGGCTTGTAAGAAGCACCCCCTCGCCTCTGCCTTCATGTTCGCACAGCATTCTCCCTGTGCGTGTCCGTGTCCGTATCTCCTCCTTTTATAAGGACACCAGTCACACTGGATGAGGGCCCACCCTGCACCAGGATGATCTCATCATAACTCATTATGCCTGCAGCGACCCTACTTCAAAATAAGCTCACAGGCTAGGTACCGGGGTCAGGAGACCATTATACGAATTTTGAGGAGACACAATTCAACCCACAACACATGCTGACCCCCCATTCTGCCTTCTGGAGTCTGGCACTGTGTGTACCAGGCAAACGTTTTCCAAATGGTAGTCCTCAACTACGAGCTCACAGGATGTTGGCAGATGTCAGGTACAAAGGGGGATCTGTGGGCAAATAAGTTTGAGAACCAGTAAGTTAAACAGCGTCCTTCCTCCCTCCTTCCTTTCTTTTTTACTGCAGGACTTCTCAAGGCCTTTAATACGGTCATCTGCACTGTGAATTTCCAACTAGGGAGTATGAGGTGCAGCCTTTCCCTAATTTATCTGACCACAGAAACCTTTATTCAAAAAAGTCTCTTGAAGGCCAGGAGTGGGGACAGAGGGGCCTCTAGTCCAAGACCTCAATACCAACCCCTTTCTGAAACCCTCTGGGACCCACTGAAGCCAGCAACAGATGTCTTCTGAAGGCATGAAGCCATCAGACAGAAACAAACGGTGAGGGTGCAACAGAAACACGGGTGGCCAGCCCACTGGACGTCCCTAGGACCCCCTGAGGACACCCTCAAACCCGAGAACAGCAGTCATTGCCCATGGAGTCCTGTGGGCGCACTGTAGATGGAGAAAAACCCAGCGGAGTGCCCTCTTCTCTCTGCCTCTCCAACAGGGCCTCCGAGCTCCTCCCATCAGGAGCCCCCACAACCACATACACCGTGAGGTCCCCCACTGGCCCCTCAAGAACATAAACTCAGAGAGACATTTCCTTTACGTTTCTGACAATGCTGAGACCAGATGGAGCACCACGTGAGCTGAGTGGGAGCTGTCTCCCAGCCAAACAAGGCTCATGATAACACACACTGTACACCCCGATGAGATTTAGATGTAAATAACCCAGATGGTAACCCTTCCACATTTCACACAAATTAACATAGTCACCCTCACTGTACACAGTCGCATCAAGTCTGTACAGCTCCATACTGATGAGGACAGCCTGACTTTGACACGTGTCTGCGGCACTGTGTCCGACTTAAACCTCACGGGCCTCACAGCTCACACTGTCACCCTCAGTGCTGTCCAGACCCACCACCCCTCCCCACCACAGCTGGGGTCCTCTGTGTCCCGGTTCCACCAGGCTAGATATCCTTGAGAAGTTTCCTGGAGGGCTCAAGGCAGCAAAGCTGAAGAAACAAGAGGGTAGGTACCAGCCCAGGGGACACGGCAGTGTCTGAAGGAAGTGGGACACACTGAGATTACTTAGTGTGGACAGAGTGACTGGGAAGATGAAAGAGTTCTGGAAATGGATATTGGTGATGGCTACACAACACTGTGAATGCACTTAATGCCACTGACCTGTGCACTTAAACATGTTTAAAATGGTAAGTTTTATGTTATGTCTATTTTGCCACAATAAAAAAAAGCAGCAAAGGAAGTAGATGGATAGAGAAAGCTGCCAAGGCTCACACGAATCAAGAGAAAGCAGGACAGAGCAGACATGAGCAAGGGAAGTTATCAGGGACAAGGAGGGACATCACATAATGATAAGGGGCTGTTTCTCCAGGCAGATTAACAACCCTTAACGTGCATACACCCAAAAAGAGAGCGTCAAACCACACGAGGCAAAAACTGCTGGAAGTGCAAGGAGAAATAGATGGATCCACTATCACAGTTGGGGACATCCACAGCCCTTTCTCAGAAATGGACAGCCCCAGCAGGCAGAAAGTCAGTAAAGACACAGGTGACCTCAACAAGTCATCAGTCAATCAGATATGATTGACATCTATAGACGACTTCATCCAACAAAAGGATAAGACACCTTCTTCTCCAGCTCACATGGATCACTCACCAGAACAGGGCACATTCTGGGCCATGAACACACCTCCACAAATTTAAAAGGATAGAAACCATACAAAGTATGTTCTCGGATTACAATGGAATTAAACTAGAAATGAAAAATGGAAAGATAGCTGGAAACCCCAAAATACATGAAGATTACACAACACACTTTCAAAGAACACACGGGTCAAAGAAGAAATCGCAAGAGAATTTTTAAATATTTTAACTAAATGAAAACAAAAACAAAACATCGAAACTTGTGGGATGCAGTAAAACAAGTGCTTAGAAGGAAGTTTATAGCATTGAATGCAGACGTCAGAAAAGATTTAAAATCAATAATATAAGCTCCTGCCTTAGGAAACTAGAAAAAGAAGAGCAAATTAAATTCAAAGTAAACAGAAGAAAAGACATAATAAAAGTTAGAGAAGAAGGGCTGGCCCGGTGGCACAGTGGTTAAGTTCGCACGCTCTGCTTCAGCAGCCTGGGATTTACGGGTTCAGATCCTGGGCACAGATCTACATGCCACTCATCAAGCCATGCTGTGGCAGCATCCCGCATATAAAATAGAGGAAGACTGGTACAGGTTTTAGCACAGGGACAATATTCTCCAAGCAAAAACAGGAAGATTGGCAACAGATGTTAGCTCAAGGCCAATCTTCCTCACCAAAAAAAAGGGCAGAAATCAATGAAATTGAAAATAGGAAATCAATAGAGAAAATCAATGAAACCAAAAGCTGGTTCTTTGAAAAGGTCAATAAAATGGATAAACCTTTTTAGCCAGGCTAAGAAAAAAAAGAGAGAACACAAATTACTAACATCAGAAATGAAAGAGGGGCCATCACTACTGATCTCATGGAAATTAAAAGGATAATAAAGGAATACTATAAACAACTCTATGTCCACAAATTTGATAAACTAGATGAAATGGACCAATTGCCTGAAGGACAGTCTGTCAAAACTCACAGAAAAAGAAACAGACAATCTGAATAGGCTTATATCTATTAAAGAAATTGAATCAATAATTAATAACCTTCCCAAACAGGAGAGCACCAGGCTCAGATGGACGCACTGGCAAATTCTATCAAACATTTAAGGAAGAAATTACACCAATTCTCTACAGTCTCTTCCAGAAAAAAGAAGCAGAGGAAATATTTCCCAGCTCATTCTATGAGGCCAGCATTACCCTAAAACCAAAACCAGACAAAGACATTACAAGAAAGAAAACTACAGACCAATATTTCTCATGAACACACATGCAAAAATCTTCAAGAAATGATTAGCAAATCAAACCCAACAATGTATAAATGGAATTATACACCACAACCAAGTAGAATTTATCCCAGGTATGCAAAGCTGGCTGGTTCAACATTTAAAAACCAATTAATGTAACCCATCACATCTACTGACTTAAAAGGAAAATCACATGGTCATGTCAATAGACGCAGGAAAAGCATTTGACAAAATCCAACATCGATTCATGACGGAAACTCTCAGCAAACCAGGAATAGAGGGGAACTTCCTCAGTTTGATAAAGAGCATTGTTTGAGGAAGCTCAGGCTGTCATAAGAAAATATCACAGACTGGGTGGTTTAAACGACAGAAATTAATTCTCACAGTTCTGGCTGCTGGCAGTGCAAGACCGAGGTCCGGCAGGGTTTGGTTTCTCACATGAGCTCTCTTCTCTTGACTTGGAGTGGCCACCATCTCCCCGTGTGTGAACTCAGCCTTGCCTCAGTGGGTGCACGCGGAGAGACAGCAAGTGAACTCTCTGGTGTCTCTTCCCATACGGACACTGATCCCATCAGATCAGGGCTCCACCTCTATGACTCATTTAACCTTAATTACCGCCCAAAGACCCTATCTCCAAATAAAGTCACATTGGAGGTTAGCGCCTCAATCTATGAATCTGGGGGGGACACAATTCAGTCCATAGCGAGCATCTACAAAAATTCTACAACTAACGTCATACTTTTAGTGAGAGTAGATGCTTTTCCTCTAAGATCAGGAACAAGACAGGGATGTTCCTTCTCACCAGTCCTTTTCAACAAAATACTGGAAGTCTTAGTTAAGGCAATAAGACAAAAAAAGAAAAGGTATACTGATTGGGAAGAGAGAAACTTTCTTTCTTCATAGATGATATGATTATCTACATAGAAAGTCCCAAGAATCGACAAACAATTGGAACTAATAAGCAATTGTAGCAAGGCTGCAGGATACAAGATTAATATACAAAAGTTACTCACTTTCCTATATACCAGCAATGAACAAGTGGAATGTGAAATTAAAAACACAACCATTTACACTATCAACAAAAGATGAAATACTTAGGTATATCTCACAAAATATATACAAGATCTATATGAGGGAAACTACAAAAGAGTGATGAAAGAAATCAAAGAAAAACTAAATAAATGGAGAGATATCCCACATTCATGAATAGGAAGACTCGATATTGTCAAGATGTCAGTTCTTCCCAACTTGATCTATAGATTCAATGTCACCCTAATAAAAATCCCAGCAAGTTATTTTGTGGATATTGACAAACTGATTCTAAAGTTTATATGGAGAGGCAAAAGATCCAGAATAGCCAACACAATATTGGAGGAGAAGAACAAAGTTGAGGACTGACACTACCTGAATTCAAGACTTGAAGATACCACCCGACATCAAGAACAGATAATAGATCAATGGAACAGAACAGAGAGTCCAGAAGTCGGCTCATACAAATACAGTCAACTTATTTTTGACAAAGGAGTAAAGGCAATTTAATGGAGAGACAGTCTTTTCAACAAATGGTGCTTATTGTGTGGACTGAATGTTTGTGTCTCCCTAAAACTCATATATTGAAATCCTAACCCCCAAGATGATGGTATTAGGAGGTGGCACTTTTGGGAAATGGTTAGGTCCTGGGAGTGGAGTCCTCATTAGTGGGACTAGTGCCTTACAAAAGAGACTCCAAAGAGATCTCCCCACCCCTCCCACCACGTGAGGACACAAGGAAAGACAGCCTGTCAGGAAGCAGCCCTCACCACACACTGAAACTGCCAGAGCTGTGATCTTCGACTTCTAGCCTCCAAAACTGGGAAAGATAAACATTTGTTGTTTGTAAGCCACCCAGTTTATGGTATTTTGGTTACAGCAGCTTGAACAGACTAAGACAGTACTGGAACTACTGGACATCCAGAAGCAAAAAAATGAATCTAGACATAGACTTTACACCTTTCACAAAAATTAACTCAAAATGGATCACAGACCTAAACGTAAAACTATAAAAGTCCTAGAAGATATTGTAGGCGAAAATCTTGGTGACCTTGGTTTGGCAATGACTTTTTCAAATACAACACCAAAAGCACAATCCATGAAAGAAATCATTGGTAAGCCGGGTTTCATTAGAATAAAAAACTTCTGCTCTGGGAAAGACAGGTTAAGCAAATGAGAAGACAAGCCACAGATGGGAGAGACTATTTGCAAAACTTACATCTAATGAAGAATTTGTATCCAAAATATACAAGGAACTCTTCTTTTTTTTAATTTTTCTTTTCTTTCTGCTGGGAAAGATTCACCCTGAGCTAACACCTGCTGCCAATCTTCCTCTTTCCTGCCCGCCTCCCCAAAGCCCCAGTACATAGCTGTATATTCTTGTTGTAAGCCCTTTGAGTTCTTCTATGTGAGCCCCTGCCACAGCATGGCTACTCACGGACAAGTGGTGTGGTTCTGGGCCCAGGAACCAAACCCGGGCTGCCAAGGCAGAGCGCATCAAACTTTAACCACTAGGCCATCAGGGCTGGCTCTACAAAGAACTCTTAAAACTCAACAATAAGAAAACAAACAATCCTATTAAAAATGGGCCAAAGGCTTTAACAGACACCTCACCAAAGAAGGTATACAGATGGCAAATAAACATGTGAAAATATTCTCCACATCATATGCCATCAGGGAAATGTAAATTAAAACAACAACGAGATACCACTACACACACGTTAGAATGGGCAAAATCTGGAACACTGACAACATCAAATGCTGGCGAGGATGTGGGTACAGGAACTCTCATTCGTTGCTGGTAGGAATACAAAATGGTACAGCGCTTTGGAAGACATTTTGACAGTTTCTTACAAAACTAAACATACTCTTACCACACAATCCAGCAATTGTGCTCCTTGGTATTTACCCAAAGGAGCTGAAAACTTAGGTCCACAGAAAAATCTGCATATGAATTTTTAAAGCAGCTTTATCACAACTGCAAAAACTTTGAAGCAACCAGGGCATCCTTCAGTAGGTGAGTGGATACATAAACTGTGGTCCATCCAGACAATGGAACGGTATTCAGCACTGAAAAGAACTGAGCTATCAAGCCACGAAACAGCATGGAAGGACCTAAAATGCATATTGCTAAGTGAAAGAGGCTAATCTGAAAAGGCTCCATACTGTATGATTCCAACTACATGACATTCAGGAAAAGGCGAAACTATAGAGACAGTAAAAAGATCAGTGGCTGTCTGGGGGCTGAGGGGAGAGGAAGAGGGGAGCACAGGGGATCTGAAACAGTGCAATGACGGATGCATGACGTCATGACCCTTTGTCAAGCTGTAGAACTAGACAACACAATGTGTGAACCCCGTGGAAACTATGGACTTCAGTCAATACTAATGTAGCAACACTGGTCACTAACCGTAACAGGTGAACCATACCCGAACGCAGATTGTGACAGTGAAGGGATCTGGGGCCAGGTTGTGGACTATGGGAACTCTCTACTTTCCAATTTTTCTGTAAGCATAAAACTGCTCTAAAAATAAAGTCCATTAGTTTTTTAAGTTTAAAGAAGAAGGAAAGCATCTTTACAACGGTGCGGGAGCGTGGTGGGCATGGATTTTTTTAACCACATGCAGAAGAGCATACGCCATAAGGGAAATACTGACATATCAGACTCACATTGAAACCTTGGAACCTTGCAACTCCAGCGTGACTGAGGAGTGCTGTGGGGGTGGCACAGACGCCCCCTGAAGCCAGCAGCACCCCAGGACTACCCACGGCCCTCTGCAGTTTACAAAGTCTCCTCCCTGGGCGCCCGTGGAGGATGGAGCTAGGTGGGGCATGAAATGCCCTGCTGAGATCACAGCACTGTGGGTGGTGGAGCGGCAAGACCTAAAGGCAGACCCCACACTCCCAGCACATTCACCCACCAGGCGCTCTCTGTAGGCTCACAAAGGATCTCTGGAGGACGAACAGAATATTCCAGGCTGAGGGAGGGAGGAGCAAGAGAAGCTGAGTGTTGGAATCTGAGCCAAGCAGAGGCGGAGCAGCAGCATCCCGGCACAGGAGAAGAAGGAGCTCAGGTGCCTGGGGTCCATCAGGGTCTGGCTCACAGGCCAGCGAGAACCAAATTTTCTGGAACTTTACGAGCCAGTTGCCGTCACCCTGGTAGCTTGATGTTGGCCGTCGTGGGTGTATTTACACCACAGCGATGGGCCAACACTATCAGTCAGGGCCCATCCCCCGAGTTGTTAACATTTACCAGGCATGTCCAGAGAGGAGACAACAGGACCCGGTGTGGCCTCCTTCTGCACACCCCAATGCCACCACTCCCCTCCTGCACTGTGGATGGGGCAGAAGGTCAGGAAGGGCCAGCATGGATGAGATCCTGACCAGGCCAGAGGCCTCCTGGGGGTGGACACTCCAGGCTCTCCCTGGGGGCAAGAGAGAGGAGAGGGCCCATGGGCGAGAGTGGGCCACTGCTGAGAGCTCCAGAAGCCGCCATGGGCTCCAACTCCCCTCAAATCCAGCCTGTCCTGTGCAGCCTCCAGGGGCACATGCCATCCCCAGGCTCTTATGGAGTCAGGCTGGCCAGGCTTTGTGCTGCTCACTCGCTTGCTCCCCTCCCTCTCTGTTCCGCCTCGGTGTGTGCCTCTCTCCTTGTCCCCTTTTCTCTCCGGTAACCCATATTCTCCAGGAATCTTCAGCAACAACCACACCAGGCTCTGACCACCCCCACCCTCTGCCACTGCCACAAGCTATGGAAATGACCTGAGTGGTGGGTTTGCATTAAGCAAAGACCAAACTAAGGACAGAGGTGGGCAGGAGGGCAGGAATGCCCCAGCAACCCCCGGACCCCTCGGTGCCCCGTGTTCTCCTCCCACCAGGCGGGCGTGCAGACTGTGGTGGCCTCTGCAGATGCTGGATAGGGGCTAACGCCCCATCTAGCCCATGAGGGGACCTGCTGAGGACAGGAAAGGACCAAGAGGGAGCGTGTGAGCAGGCTTGGCCTCCTGCGGCTGGACGGCTCGGCCCGGAGGAGGCAGCTCCTGCATCTCTGGAATTCCGCTGCAGCCTACGGCCCACACAGAGAGGCCTAGCAGTCCAGGGCCCACCCACTCCCAGGGCCTCTGCTCATCGGCTGCAGGACAGCTGAGCCTGGAGACTGGCCAAGGTGACCTCATTAGCCGACGGGCCACCTGGAAGAACCATCCACGTATCGCAAGCCTGAGGTGAATTCAGGGACAAGCGAGTGCTGGCTCTGGTTTAATTTGTATTCTTCATGCTTTCACACGCTGAAAGAACTTCCACTGCTTTTTCTGTGAATTGCCTACTTACATCCTTCATCCATATTTCAGCTGGGATTCTGGCTGTTTTCTTACCGACCTGGAGGAGCTCCTTCTACGTGAGGGCAATCACCCTGTGCCCACCGCGGGAAGTGGAAGGCTCGCTCCACGCTTGGGAGAGAGGCAGGAAGGCACGAATGGTTCTGTCCCTGAAAATGGACTCAGACGCTTCAAGGGCAACGGCTGCATCTGCTCATCTTTGCCCCTAGAATCCAGACGGCAGGAAATCTGGTGATTAGCTGGGGGCCAGGGGCAGCAACAACGATGTTGGGATGGACGGGAAGGCTCAGTCAGGCCCGGAGAGGCCCAGGGCCTCCACCACACCTGTGTGCAGGCAGCACCCAGCACAGTGCCCTCGTCCTGGATCTCTTGCCCCCCTCACCTTATCCCGGCCCCTCGCCCTGCCTGGGGGTGCCTGAACTTCTCCTTCAAATGCCCCCCATGTCCACTATGCCAGGACCAAGGCTGGAGGGAGACTGCAGCGAAAGGGGGATGCAGGCCCCAGACCCTGTCTGCATCCCGAGGGCGAGGCCGGCTGTGCTGGGGGAATGCAGGTGATCGTGGGCCCCAAGGCCAGCTGTGGGAGGCAGCTGGCGGCACAGAGAAGGTGCCCTTGGGCAGCAGGCCTCCCGCACAGCTCGTGCTGGCCCCTGTCCTCTCCCGCCGAGGCCACTGCCCCTTCAAGCACAACAGGATAATTAATGCCTTTGACGCTGGACTAACCCTGCGCGGCCCACCAAGCAGAGGTCGACGTGTCCTGGATTACCAGAGACCAATGACCACAGAGCCTCCCAGAACCGTTACTGACTCTTCATTTGTTTTCCGCAAGGAAGAGTCAGCTCAGAGAGACGACCCTGGCCCTTCCTGGACACCCACACCACCCTCGCCTCGGCCATCTGGGGTGCTCTGTGCAAAGCTGAGTGTCACACAGTGGGCTATTTTACTTGACGCTCCGACAGAGAGCACCAAGCCTTTTCATCAATAAATAATTGTAAACACTTACACATTTTTAAAAACATGAATATATTACGTGAAGGAAGTAAAATTCACCTGGATTATGAAGGTGACAGAACTGCGTGGCTACGGAGGCAAAACCTCGCCTGGGTCCTGGCGGGGCTCCCCTGGGAGACTTGGAGCTGCCACCCCAGCGACCAGCAGACACCGCTGCCTTTCCACAGGGGCTCAGGGGGAGTCTGAGAAGTTGTGCATGTGAACCCCGGGCGAAAGGCTCGCGCTCGGAACCCTGGTCCAAAGGCAAAGTGCAGCAGGCAGTGTCAGAGAGGACCCCAAGGCCAGGGGCCAAGGGCACAGGTCCCCTGGGGAATCTGCCCACGGTCAGCTGCCCTCCACCGCCCACCAGGCCAGGTGGGCCCGGGAGTGTCCAGCAAAGGCACTGAGGGAGCTGGTGCAGGCGGCCCGCTCAGCTCAGCCCCACCCGGGGCAGTTTGTTTCCTCCGCCCATAGGCCCCGGCACTGCCCACTTCCCTCAACAGGCTCACACTTCAAATGCTGGTTTTCCAATGTCCCCTCCGTGCCAGGGGCCAGCCCACGGGAGCAGCCACCAGGCCAGGCCCATGAGAGGAGGGTCTCACTGTGGCTCAGTTCTCCACGCGGCGGGAGGTTCCCACAAGGAGCCACTCACACCGTCCACCTGGGCCCAGGACCAGGGACTGGTCAGCCCACCCATCCACCTCGGGCTGAGCTGCCTGGCCTTGGGATACCAATGTCACTTCCAGGCCAGTGTGCTCTCAAGATGGTCCCCAGAACCCGAGCCTCCAGACCCACCCTAGCTGCACCCCGTCTCCCGCCGGCACACTCAGGGCTGCCCCGGTGGCAACTGAGGGCTCCATGTCTCCACATCCGGGTGGGCCCAGCACAGGTGAAAGGGCTGATGCGCCCGGGTCCGTGTCCCTGCTCCACGAGTACGACCGTGGACGGATCCGAAAGACCATTCGGAGGACACGTGACGTCTGGACTCACACACGCAGCCACAGGAGCGGCTCCCCACAAAACAGCTGCGGTTCCCAGCGTGGGTCTGTGCACAGCGGGGCCCCACACAGCAGCCTTCAAAGGCAGCTCTTCAAAGCCACGGCCGCCCCGCTCGTTGCAGTGCCAGGCAGTCACCGACAGGCACGAGAACTGAGTCAATCCGCCGGCTGGCCTGAAATTACTGCTGAGGACTCGCGGCTCACGGAGGACAAGCAGGAGCAGACGCCGGAGGAGGGACAGTGACTGGAACGTTCCGGCAGCCCTGAGGGAGGCGGGGGCGGCTCAGCCGGCCGTGGGTGCAGCACCGCCTGCCGTACCCAGCTCTCCAGACTCAGAGCCTGCTCTCCACCACACGGCGGCCGAGACCAGGGGATTTGGAACTTACAACCATGGGCTTTTTCCCTGCAAAGTGTGTATCAATGAAGCTCCAGGGGTTTGCTTTTGTTGTATGTTTCAGATCAATCAGGCTTCATCCCTCTTATGTTTTATTCCCGGGGAATGCAAACTTCTGTGCGAGGGCCCATGGACACCTGAGCGTCTGACAGGTAACTTTGTGGCAAGTCTCAGAGGAAGGAAGTGGGGTTTCTGCAGAACCAATACACGGAGCCAGAAGGGACCCCAGAAAGTCACCTGACCCAACCCTCCTGGTTTATAGAAGGGGAAACTGAAACCAGAGAGGTTACATAGTGGCCCAAGGCCACACAGCCCAATGTTGAGAAGTCGTGGCCAGCGGGAGGAGACCATGAATTATGTCCTTTAAAAGTGTCCTTTGCACACCTGTGTTCATAGCAGCACTACTCCTAACGGCCAAAAGGTAGAAGGAACCCACTGTCCATCCCCGAGTGAATGGATAAGCAGTGTGGTCTATCCATACAGCGAATTCTTATTCAGCCTTAAAAAGGAAGGAAAGTCTGATACATGCTTCAACATGGATGAACCTTGAGGACAGGACGCTCAGTGCAAGAAGCCAGACACAAAAAGACAAGTACTGTACACGTCCACTTATATGAGGTCCCTGGAGCAGTCAAATTCAGAGGCAGAAAGTGGAACGGCGGGCGCCAGGGGCCGGGGGAGGGGGTTAGTGTGCAATGGGGCAGAGTGTCGGTTCTGCAGAGTTCTGGGGATGGTGAATGATGGCTACGCAACAATGTGAATGCACTTAATGCCACTGAACTGTACCCTTAAAATGATTAAGATGGTAAATTTTATATTACATATATTTTACCACAATAAAAAAAAAAATGTCCTGGTAGGGTATGCAGCCCTGTCTCCGAAAAATCATCAAGAATGAAGGAAACTGGTACTTGTAATGCTATCTTTAAAATCAGATTTTTAAAACGGACTTCTTTAGTACCACCTGACAAACCAAACCTTAACCTCTGCTGACAAACAAGAAAAATCTAGAGGAAAAAAATCCATAACAATCCCAGACAGAAAGCCATGAACTAAAAGGAAGGAGCAGCTGCCATGGGCTCAGCACAGCCAGGCACAGGCGAGGGGCCACTCTGTGGGTCGGCCCCACAGAGAACACGTCCCGCAGCCGGACGCCAGTCTGGCCCACTCGGCGCCCTCCCAGCCCCATGGGCCCCCAGGGCTCTCTCCTCCGTGTGGGCACAGAAAAGTGGGGGGTCCACAGTGCCCAGCACACAGCACTGGGCATCCTGGAGACACCTCATCTTCAACTCTGAGCTGTGTCCTCCTTAATGGTCACCCCCGCCCCTCCTCCCAGCCCCAGGCCTCAGTGACAGTGCAGGGAAAGCTGAAGCCACCAGAGACCTTTGGGGCACAGGGAAGGGGCTGTGCACAGGCTCTGCCTCCCCAACCCTGGACTGGGCAGGGCGGCCACGTGGCCAGCTCCCCGCACGGTGTGACTGACTCTCACGATCACACTCCCCTTTCACAGACAAGGAGACTGAGGCTGTAAGAGGCGACCTTCCCCTGCTCAAGGTTGTGGTACTGACCCACCCTCATTGTCACGGCACACCCGCCAGACTGTCCCTCGCCGGCTGGGAAGGAGCCAGCTCAGTGCCCTGGCGAACTGAGGAGGAAACAGAGCCAGGGCCGCACAGTCTGCTCACGGCTGACAATGCCCGGGGGCTGAGATCCTGGGCAGCCCCCCACAGCATGGCTGAGCAAAGCTGGGGCTGGACCAGATGCTCTGGGCCCGGGAGCCCCTGGCTGACTTCAGCACGGTAGAGCCTGGAGCCCATGCAGGGGCTTCGATGCAGACTGCACACCCAGTGGCAACCGAGGCCGAAGACCCCATGTGCCCCAAGATGTGACAGCACAGAATTCTGCAGCAAGGACAAGCCCCGGCCCACGACCCAGCACCTGCTCGGACCATCCCTCGGGGCTGGGAGACTCAGGAGGCTGGAAAACAGAGGAGACTGGAACTCAGAACCACATCTCAGCCCAGAGGGAGAAATAACCTGATTGCATTTCAGTGGAGGAACCGGACACCTGAGTGCCTGTGACTTCTCCATGAAGCTGCGGGCCTGCGGTCAGGATCTGCAAAGCCCTGAACGCTCCCTTCCAAGGGGGCCACTGAGGATGCAGAGGCAGGAAAAGGCGTGGTCCCCAAGATGGCATGAGAAGAGACCCCTAACGGCCCTTTAAGTGAGGCGAGAGGAGAGGAGGGAAGAGAGGGGAGAAGAGAAACAGAGGGACAAACCCAGCGCCCCAACCTCCCACCCGACAGGGTCCACCCAGCATAGTGAAGGGAATGCTCACCCGTCACCACACCAGGAAGAGCCTAGAGGAAAAAGGAGGAAAGAAAAGAAAAGTCTACACCTGAAAAAAAAAGAGAGATTAACACCCCCCACAAGATGGGGCTGTCCTGGGCAGTCTGTCACACGGGCAGTTGGTCAAGACAAGCATTTGTTTACTGATCAGAAAATAAAAATGCCCCAGGCTCAGGACTGCAGGGAGCTGTGAAAAGCTCCCTGAACTCAGGGAAACCACAGTCTGCGCCCCAGGAGTCTCAGCGCTGCCACAAGGCCCCACCCAGACTTGAGGGGCCGTAGACCCCCCGAGGAGGGAGAGAGCACAGAGGAGGGGACCCCAAGGCCCACCCCACACTGGGATAACAGAGGCGCCCAGCCCTGGTCTCAGCGCAAAGGCCTGGCCTGGCAGTCTCGGGTGGGATGGCCCCAAGGGCCACTCAGGACATAAGCAAGTGGAGCCCCCAGCCCAAGGCCCTGCTCCTGAGGGGCTCGCAGGCTCCTGGACCTTCCTCGACCTGGGGGTGGGTGATGAGGTCAGCAGGGGTCACAGCCCACCCCAGAGGACGCGGGGAGCATGGAGAAGGGGCAGAGGAGAAAGAAGGGGAGAACCCCAACGGAAGACGTCAAAGGAGGTGCAGAGAGCAGGCAGGGACAGAGGCGACCAGACGTTCCAGAATGACAGGGCCTGGGGTTGGGCTTCCGCACCGGCCTCACTCCAGCCCTCCCTGCCACTGCCAACGGTCGTGTCCTCCTGCGCCCCCCCTCCGCCTGTCACCACACCCACGGGGACCCACCCACCCTGTTCCCAGGGGAGCCTCCCCCTCCAGCACCCGGGCCCCAGGAGAGAAGGCCTCCTGTGTGAGGATGGGACCTTCCGGAACGATGCCCAGGCAACCATCTGGGTCGGGGCGGCGCCTTGTTCCCACCATGCCGCTCTGTCTGCTCTGAGACCACCCTGAACCCAAGGCCAGCCCCAGATTCGGGGGCAAGAGGCGGACTTGAGCCAGTGGGAGGAGGGGGCTGCGGATCCCGCCCTCCCGGCCTCTATACTCTCCTCCCCGCCGTGGGTCCCACCCAGCCTCCACCCTCCGGCTCCCAGGTGGCTCTCAGCTGCTTCTGGGCACCGGGACAGGCGCCCGGTGTGGGACAGGGCATAGCTGGGGCGGCTCACTGCGGCTTGGCCATGGCACTTTGGACCCTGTCCCACAACACCGCAAGCCGTTATTCTGGTGACACGACTGCTTCTCTGTTTGACGATAAGCGGAGGCCGCGGCCGAGAGCTGGGTGACACTTTCACTGTTAAGCTCATTTCTCAGCAATCTGAACGTTGAGATGCAGATGTCAGAGCGGTTTTTTTCTACATAGGTTTTATTTGTTTTTAAACATCTTTATTGATATATAATTCACATATCAAACAATTCATCCACTTAAAGTTTATAAGTCAACGGTTTTTACTATATTCACAGAATCCTACATCCATTACCACAGTCTAAGTTTGCAACATTTTCATCACACCAAAAACACACCTCTACCCAACAGCGGTCACTCCCCAGCCTCTGTTCCCACTGAGCCCAGGCTCTACTCTCTGTCTCTACAGAGCGGCCTGTTCTGGACACTTCATGTAAATGAAGTCATATGACATGTGACCTCTGTGACTGGGTTCTGTCACTGAGCATCATGTTTTCAAAGTTCATCCACATGGTGGCGTGTATCCATACTTCTTAGCACTTCATTTCTTTTTATGTCTAAATAATATTCCGTTGTATGGATATAACACATTTTCTGTATCCGTTCATCAGTGGATGCCTATTGTGAACAATGCTGCTATGAACAAGCTTTTGTGTGAACATATGTTTTCATATCTCTTGGGTACACGTCAAGGAATGGAACATTTGAGCAACTGTTAAACTGTTTTCCACAGTAGCTGCATCATTTTACATTCCCACCAGCTGTGTCTGCAGGTTCCAACTCCACATCCTCATCAACACTTGTTATTGTCTGTCTTTTTGATTCTAGCCATCCTAGTGGGAGTGAGGTGGAGTATCACTGTGGTTTTGATTTGCATTTCCCAAATGACTAATGATGTTGAGAGTCTTTTCATGTGCTTATTGTCCACTTGTATATCTTCTTTGGGGAAATGTCTATTCAAGTCCTTTGTTTTTCAACCGGGTCGTTTGTCTTTTTACTGTTAGGCAGTAAGTTCTTAAAATATTCTAAATACAGGTTCCTTATTAGATATATGATTTGCAAATATTTTCTCCCACTCTGTGGGTTGTGTTTTCACCTTCCTGTCCTTTGAAGCACACAAGTTTTTAATGTTGATGAAGTCCAATTTATCTATTTTTCTTTTGTTGCTTGTGCTTTTGGCGTCGTATCTAAGAAACCATTGCCAAATCCAAGGTCACAAAGATTTACTCCTACATTTTCTTCTAAGCATTTTATAGCTTTATCGCCTACAATTAGGTCTATGATCCATGTGGAGATAATTTTTGCATCTGGTGTCAGGTAGGGTTCAGCTTCCTTCTTTTGCACGCAGATGCCCAATTGTCCATTTGTTGAATGAACCATTATTCTTTCCTCATTGAATTGTCTTGCCAATCCTGGTCAAAAATCAACTGACCAGAGATGGATGGCTTTGTTCTAGACTCTGGATCCTATTCCACTGACCTGTGAGCTGATCTTTACGCCAGGCAGGACGCACACTGTCTTGCCTGCTGCAGCTGTACAGTCAGTTCCAGGATCGGCAAGTGCGAGTCCTTCAACTTTGTGTCTCTTTTCCAAGATTGTTCTGGTTCTTCTGGTCCTTTGCATTTCCATATGAATTTTAGGATCAGCTTGTCAATTTTTTTTTAAAAGGTAGGTGAAATTTAGATAGTTATTACATTGAATCTGCAGGTCAATTTGGAGTATACTGTCATCTTAGCAATATTAGTTTTCTGATCCATGAACATGAGATGTCTTTCCACTTATTTAAGCCTTCTTTAATTTCTTTCAACGGTAGTTTATAGTTTTCAATGTTCCAGTCTTGTACTACTTTTGTTAATTTATTATGCTATTCATTATATACTGTTGTGAATGGAACTGTTTCTCCTAATTTTATTTTGGGATTGAACATTGTTAACATAATGAAACACAATGGATTTCTGCATCTTGATCTTTTATCTTGCAACTTTGCTGAATTCATTTTTTAGTTCTATTTTTTTTTAAGATTTTATTTTCCCTTTTTCTCCCCAAAGCCCCCTGGCACATAGTTGTATAGTTTAGTTGTGAGTCCTTCCAGTTGTGGCATGTGGGACGCCGCCTCAACATGGCCTGACGAGCAGTGCCATGTCCGCACCCAGGATCTGAACCGGGGAAACCCTGGGCCGCCACAGCGGAGCGCACAAACTTAACCAGTTGGCCACGGGGCCGACCCCTCATTTTTTAGTTCTAATAGCTTTTCAGAGGATGCTCTATACAAGATCATGTTATTTGCAAATAGAGGTAGTTTTACCTATTTCTTTCCAATCTGTGTGGTTTTATTTCCTTTTCTTGCCTAACTTTCCCACCTGGAACCTCCTACAATACATTAGTAGAAGTGGAGAGAGCAGACAGCCTTGCCCTGTTCCGGGTCTCAGGGAGAAAGCATTCAGTCTCTCACCATTAAAGACGTCAGCTGTGGGTTCTCACACACCCTCTATCCAGTTGAGGAAGTTTCCTTCTATTCCTAGCTGTTGACTGTTTTTATCAGGAAAGAGTATTAGATTTTGTCAAATGCTTTGTCTGCATCTGTTGAGATGATCATATAATTTCTTTGTTTATTTTATTAATACGGTGCATTGAATTTTGAATTTTGAATACTGATTGAATTTTGTATGTTGAACCAACCTTTCATTCCTGGGATAAAGCTTACTTGTTCATAATATATAACCCTTTTTATATGTTGCTTGATTCATTTTGCTTGTATCTTGTTGAGGATGTTGCATCTATATTCATAAGGGACAGTGGTCTGTAGTTTTCTAACGTCTTTGTCTGGTTTTAGTATCAAGGTATTACTGGCTTCCTAGGATGGACTGGGAAGAATTCCCTCCTCTTCTATTTTCTGGAAGAGTTTGTCAAGGACTGGTATTAATTCTTCTTTAAATGGTTGATAGAATTCACCAGGGAAGTCATCTGGGCCTGGGCTTTTCTTTGTGGGGCACTGTTTAATTTTTAATTTACTAATCTCTTTAGTTGTTCTAAGTCTACAGATTTTCTGTTTCTTCCTGGGTCAACTTCAGTCATTTGTGTCTTTCTAGGAATTTGTCCATTCCTTCTAGGTTATCTAACTTATTGGTGCACAGTTGTTCAGAGAATTCCCTTATCATCCTTTTATTTCTGTAAGGTCAGTTGTAATGTCTCCTCTTCTGCTCCTGATTTTAGCAACCTGAGGCTTTCCTCCTTTCTCTTGGCCTGACCACACTTTCTATTACTGCAACTTGCCTCCTAACTGGCACTCCTGAGTTTCTGTCATTATTCCCAGAGCAGAGGCATTAACTGCCCTCTACTCCATCACATAATTTCCTTAGTGTTTCTGTTCATTATCTGCCTCCCCGACTAGGATAAGTTCCACAAGGACAGGCACTCTTGACTCTGTTCACTACCATTTCGCCAGCACCTAGGAAGTGCCTGGCAAACAGACATGTGCACACAGACTTGCCAAGTGAATGAGTGAGCCTGCAGAGGAGCAAAAGAAACTGGAAAATCTGCAACAGTAATAATAATAGGAATAGGAATGACCTTGAAGCTCTAGACCAGCACTGTCCAGCACGGTGACCACCGCCTCCCTGCATCCACGAGACTCGGAAATGTGGCTGGTCCAAACCGAGGGTGCCACAGTGTAAAACACACAACAGATTTCCAAGACGGTATTTTTAAAAATATAAAATAGCTTAACAATAACTTTTATATTGATCACATGTTGAAATAATATTTTAGATATACTGAGATAAAGACATATATTATTAAAGTTCCTCTCACCTGTTTCTTTTTACTTTTTTGTAAGCATTAGAAAATTTTGAATCACACATGTGGTTCACATGTGGCTCAAGTTTTGTTTCTTCTGGACAGCGCCGCTCCAGACGACTGGACAGGGTGGTGGGTAACGTCGTTTGAGTGCACAGGGAAAAGGAAGCAAATTCCAAACGCACAGTCAGGAGAGGCCCTGACAGAGACAAGGGGGTGAGAGGGAGTGTGGGCCTGGTCCAGGCGCACGCAGAGGCCCACGCTGGGTCTGTGTCTGCGCAGCCCATGGGACCACCCCTGAGGCCCGTCCCCCAGGCCTAATTCAGCTGGTCTGGAGTGAGGTCTCCAATGGGCAGCCGAGGCTGGAGCCACCGCCCTCGGCACCTCCTTCAGCGGTGCTGTTCCTAACTAGACTGGCGCTCTTTACCCAGAAAGCCCCTGACAGACGGCCTGGATCAAACCAACAACTCTGAGAGTCAGGCTGCCGCTCAACACCCAAGAACAGAAACCACGGGAAGAACGTCATTAAGACACGGGCAGGACGCTGCAGACCTCTTGGCATCAAGCTCCGTGGCAGGCACCTACGAGACGCCAGCCCTGCAGCAGCACTTCACCAGGCAACAAGACAGGCAGCCACTCAGGCCCGGCGTCTGAGGCCCCCGAGACCCCCTGCACCCCTCACTCCACCCGCCTGCAAGGCCCCCAACTTTTATGGGGTAATGGTACCAACGCTCTGGGAAGCAGCCACAGCCCGCAAGGCTAATCTGTTGGGCACCTACTGTGCACCGGGAGTGGTTCTGAGCCCTGTAATTCAGTGTGGGCTGGGTGACAGGGAGCCGGGGCTGCCCCTCAGCTCCCCACTGGAAACGGGCACCAACGTGGACGCGCTCGACACTATGGAGGGCATTACATCAGAAGCCACGACGCCCTTCCTGTTTCATTGCAACCGCCACCTCCTTCTCCCCGTCCTCACTGGCTGCCCATAACGTGGGGAAACGTGGTAGTTCTGAAATCAGGCCCTCACAGAACAATGTGGTTTATGCTTCCTCCATAACAGTTTCTTAAATCTTCGCCCAGCTATTGCCAATCTGTTCCAGAATTCAACAGAAGCTTGTATTTGGCTGAACAAAGAATCATAGCTATCTTAGGATCATTATGTCAATGTAAAAAGAACCGCGTCCACCAGGACCTGCAGCCCTGAGCAAGGCGGGGACCCTCTAACCTGGGAGACAGAGGCCCCCAGGACTGGGCAGCTAGTAACACCACTCTAACATAAAAGGATGTGTTTATTTTAAATAGATTCAGATCTTTATATGAATAAAATATACATTTCTACGTAATATGCCAATATGATAATTTTTGGAAAACCAAGTTGATACATAATGCATTTTTATGTTTTTGCAATAAAACACTGACTTGCAGCTGTGAAAGATGCTTTAAAAATAATCAAATCAGATTCCACTTTTGTGGGAGAGGGAGGGGGGATCAAAATTTGGGGAAATGTATTTGAAATCTCCAGAAAGGCCACGTCTTGTCTTGGACCAGGTGGCCTTGGAGAGCAGAGGGAGGAGCAGGATGCGTCCAAGGGGCAGACGCTGTCCTCGTCACCTCCGCGTGGCCTTTCCTGTCGAAGGGCTTGTTATGTTCCAGGTGGCTCAATGTGGACTCTCCACAGGGAAGCACGTCTGTTGGGATTTCCTTTTAGGTAGAAGAAAGAAAATCCGGACACTGACTGGCTCTTGGGGGACTCCCCACATGAAAAAAAAAGAGGACTACATTCTCGGGCCTTTCGAAGGAGACCCCAGTGCCTCAGCCCAGGGCCCCAGCTAGAACCTTCCTTCCTCCCCCCGCTGCAATCTGCCCTTCTGATAACCCCAGGAGCCCCAATTTGAAACACAGCGTCCTCTCATCCCGCTGTCACGCTTGTCAGACAACGGGTCCCCATTTTTGGTTTTAAAAATATGGCCACCATATATACACATATCCCTCTGCTTCTAAGAGAACTGGCAGGCACTTGGCTGAAGAAAACTCTCTGACGTGGAGGGACCATCCCGAAAAAGTGTCGGGGTAAACCAACTGCAGAATCACTCTGTGGGGATTCCATCTGTATTTCTAAAATCATCTGTACGTGTGACACACACGTGTGTATGTACACACCCATGTCTATGCACACACACATATATCCTTTTCACTGACAAGAAAACAGAACAGGCTCCTCCGGGGTGTGAGGAAGTTCAAGTGTAAAACAGGCACATTTACTGTACATAATTGTGTATTGATCTTTCTTCACAAGACGCTATTGTCCTCAGAGTTTGTTTAATTAGCAAAATAAAATTTCAAGCCTTCCTGGTCCCAAATGGGGGCAGAATGTTGGTTGTCATGGAGAGACGGCGAAAGGAAATGACGTTTTTACAAAAAAGAACTCTGAGGCAGTGCCTTGTGCTGGAAGAACACAAAGACGGCATGGTGAGCAGCCGGCTAAGGACAGGAGAGGTCCCGAAAAGCTTAGGGTCAGAGTAGACCACAAGCAGGCCATGAGCCAGCCAGTGGAACAACAGCATTTTTAAAGCACAGACTAGAGTAGGATCATGAGCTTTGAGAGGAGAAGGTGGATTCCACAGCCAACTGCCTGGATTAAAACCCGGCCCCCACATGGCTTCAACCCTGGGTGGAGCATCTCTGTGCCTCAGTCACCCCTTCATGAAATAATCACAGTACGTATTTCATAGACCAGGCACGTTAATGTAACAAGCACCATCTAACTGCTGGTGACTGTTACCAGGAGAGAAAGAGTGCAGGTAGCAAACGCGAGATATATTCTTAGCTCTCAGCAAAGTAGGTTATGGTATAAAAATACCATTCAATAGTAACTAAACTAGCATCACCTTCATAAGCATCTTGCGGCAACCTCAACATGTGCGACTTCTTCTCTAAACACCCTACATTAAGGAACCAAGATTCCAGCTCTGGGGGTGCCGCCCAGCAGGCAGGGGCCCACCTGATTCACTCACCCCTTCCTCAAATGTGTAGAAGCACACACGACAGCCAAGCTCTCGAGGAGACACAGCTCTGGGCAGGGGCCGAAGCCCACCTGTGCGTGGGGGGATGCCTAGCATGTCTGATGCCACATGTCAGGGGAGGACGAAGGTGGGGGAGAGGTGGGTAGGCAAGGGGCAGGGAGGGAGCACAGCATCTTCGCAGCTGAGGAACGACTGTGTGGCCACGGGGGAAGAGCGGCTGGCATAGGCAAAGGCCCTGAGGCAGGAAGTGCTCGAGGGCTAGAGAAAACAAACATGGTGGTTCCTCCTCCACCAAGTCCTCTCGACCCTGACAACGCAGCTTCAGAGCTCAGGAGACTCAACAAACGATTTGCTCTGAACTTCCTGAGTTTCTCTATTAACCACCTAGCAGCCCAGCTGCTCGGTGAGAGTATGCCGAGAAAGCATCAAAAAGCCGATTCCCCCAGCAAGGGGTCACGTCCCAGGACAGGGTCTGCTCTCTGCCGACAGGGGGACACTGGATGGAGTCAAGGACACAACAAGGTCAGCTCTGGGCCCACCAGGGTTCAGGAAAGCTGGGTGAGGCAGGGCGCCCTGGACTGGAGGTCAGGGCCTTCCCCACTGCTGGGCCTGGGCGAGTTACTGCGGTTCTGCGTCTATAAAATTGGGGGGGCTCCCAGTCACCTCGAATCAAATAAAACCAAATGCTCAAACGATGTGCACCTTAGAGGCGGTTACAACGGGCCATGAGCCGCAAGGTGGGGGGCTATGAACCCCTGAATTACACCCAAAACTTCAAGAGAGCTGCTTTCTTCTGGGAAGATCACCCAAATTTTAAAGGAGATGATTCCCAAAAGCGGAGGATTCGGGAGCCTTACCTCTTCCCACCCAGCAATCAAACATGTACAACCCCCAGTGCTGAGGGACGGCAAGCCCGGAGAGGGGGCTGGCGGGAATGGGCCCACAGGGAAACTGAGGCTCAGAGAACGTGCGCACCCCAGCTGGCGACCCCACCACCAGGGGCCAACGGGGCGGGACTGGAGAGAGGAAACACTGGGAGCACCGAGGACTTCCATCAGAGGGGAGCAGCTACACGGCCGTCAGCATACAATGGTCACCACGCAGCAGCAGCAGCAAAAGGTCAAAATGTGTCCGCACACACAGACGCCAAGGAGACACAGCTGAGCGAAAAAGCAAGTTTCAGGATTCTCATGTAAACGTAAAAGAAAACACACCAAAGAACGCCATCCTGTATACTGGTCATGGATACTTACATCTGTGTGTAAATGAACCAAAAAGAGTCTGGAAAGATAAATTCCAAATGCATGACAGTAGTTGGAGAAGAATGGTTACTTAACATTTATTTGTAACGCTTTATTTATTATAATTTTAAAAAACAACTTCAGGCCAAAATGACAAAAGAGTAACAGTTTCAGTCCTGGGCAGAAGAGATATAAGTGTTTACTACTGCTGGAAGTTTTCTCCCTTTTTAAAAGCTATCCAACAGAAAATAATTAAAACCGCATTGGTGGCCAGTCTGTATTGGGCCGAGCCCTGCCCTGTGCCTGTCTGGGGAGCCCGGGGTCACGGAAGCTCCTGACCCGGGACTTGGGCCTTCCAGCTGGGGTCCAACAGGCCAATCCAGCTGGCCAGGGGAGGGCAGAGCCCCCGAAAATAGTTCCTTTTGGCCCTCGAACCCCACTGCCCAGGACCCCAGGGGACGATCCCAAGTAGAGGCAGCCGTAGGACAGGCAGGGAGAGGACAGGCCCATGGCCACGTCTCGCGGGCAGCTGTGGGCCTGTGACCCGGCCCTTCCTGGGCAGGGAGCTCAGCGTTGCCTGACTGGTGCCAGGGGCTGCAGCTTTAAATAAACTTGGACGCGCCCACCTGGGCCGGGAAGCAACAGCAACTGTGCCTGGGGCAGGCGCTGTCAACACCAGGGCCCAGGGACCCCGCCCTGGGCCAAGGCCGTGGCATGGGTGCCCGACCCAGACAGCTCACTCCTGTGCTCGCTTGGCCTCTGTCCCACCCAGGATGCCCCAGCAGGGCTGTGACAGGCCCCTCTGAGGCCCTCACTGGGCTTGGCGCCTGGGGGCCTCCACAAGGGGTGCTGGGCTGAGCCGAAGGCCTCCTGGCCCTGGAGGGCTGGCCCAGCACGCTGAGGTGCGGTCCCCCCCTCTCCTAGGCCCCTGGCACCCCCTCTGTGGCTAGGCTTCCTCACCCGCCCACGCCTGAAGCCCAGGCATGACAGCACCAGCGGCCCCCACGGTTCCCTCCCGGGCTGCCCTTGTGCTTGCTGATGGCAGAGGAGCCTGCCCTCCACTGCGGGGTCCGCCACCCCCTCTCGGCCTCTGGGAGGACAGCCCCAAAGACTTCCATTCCCCAGGGTGGGTGTGGGTGGGAGCAGCCAGGATAACAACTGCTGCTGGCATCAGAGGCCTGGGGTTGGGCTGGCCACCCTACCGGGCCACTGGGCCCAGAGAGGTTCCCACAAGAGTCCAGGAGGAGCCAGCGGAACAAGCCTCAGGTCGCGGGAACAGGTATAGCGAAGGGGCACTTCTTCAAAGAGCCGGGGGCACCTGGTGTGAGGGCCTGTGTGCTCCTGGGTACCAGCAGACACCAAGAAGTTCCCCTAGAGATGAGTGACCTTCCTCCCACTGCTGCCCTGTGCCTGGAAGAACCACCTGTCCCATCCGAGGACCTCCAGCCCATTGCGCCGTCCTCATAGGCCTGGTCCAGCTAGCCCCTGGAAGCTTCTTCAAGGCCTGTGTCCTGGGGCCTCAGGCGTGCACACAGGGGGTGTGTGCTGGGCCTCCCCTGCCCTCTGCTCTGCTCTCCAGGCCCCCCGACGTTGGGGCTGGGCACCTGGCCAGCTCCCACCCGAGGGAAGGGAGTTTCCGGGTCCACAGGCCCTGACCTTGCCCCTCAGCCTGCTACCCGGCTTCCTCCACTCCACCGGGCTGAGCCCCCAGGCCTGACCAGCATCCTTGCACACGTGCAGGGAGAACTGGGGAGTCATCACACCCCCACACTCCTCCTAGCGCAGCGCCCACAATTATCAACAATCAGCATCCCTCCCAACACAAAGTATCACCACTGACATTTTTTTTAGAAAGGGAAAAAGGGATCTGCCACGGGATGTGTAAGAGGAAACCTCGCCAGCACCCCACCACACACGAGGGATGAAGGAGGATGGGGCTCTGGCTGTGCCAGGCTGGAGCCGGCCCGAGGGATGCCAGGTGCAGCCACTCTGACTCACGGAGCCGAGAACCCCGAGACCGGCTTCACGGTCTCGGCCCGGGGCAAAACCTGGTCTAGGACCCCACACCGCTTACGTTGGTGAGCAGAGCCCAGGAGCCACCTGTTCCCCGAACGAGGCCCTACCTGAAAGGAGCCTTCAAAGCTCTTCCCCAGTAGCCCCCATCCCCAACCAATAACTCTCCAAAATCTAGCCCCACCTATCTCGACAACTCTGACATCAGGAGCCCATCAGGCTCCCCACCTCACCCCCTCATCTCCAGCCCAGTGACCTGATCCAAGCTCCGTGGTCTCGGCCCCCAGCTCTCCAGACTCCTCTTTCCAGAAGAATCTGGGGGAAAATCCTCCAGAACCCAGAGTCCCCGGGGGACCCACGGCAGAGTCTGTTCCCACGCGGCGGGGAGCGCAGCGGGCATCCCCCGCGCAGATGGAGCCACGCGGAGGAGCAGGCGCCGAACAGGTCCCGCCGCCCCCGCTCACGGCCACTCGGTGGGGGTGGGGACAGCGCGGTCCGCACCCGGACGACCCTCGGGACTGCTGCCATCCCTGCCCCCGCGCTCTAGGCCCCGCGGCCGCCCCCGCGCACCCCTCCTCGCTGACCTCCCGCCGCCAAATGCGTCACGTCTGCCGGGCGCTCCGGGGACACCTGCTGCCGCCCCCGCCACGCCGAGCCCCGCGCCCAGAGTCCGGGCCTCCGGCTGGGCGGCCGCGCTGGGCAGGGCCGGGTAGGGCCGCGCGCGCCGGGGCCGGGGGTCGGGGCCGCGCGGGGCCGTGCGCACCGGGCCCGGAGCCGAGAGGAGCCGGGGACGCGCGGGGCCGCAGTGCGCTCGGAGCCAGCGGCGCGGAGGGTCGCGGTCTCCGGGGTCCTGGCCCTCCGAGCGCGGCGCCCCCCGGGGTCTCCGCGCGGCCCGCACGCGCCGCGGCTCTTACTTGCCAATATCCTCGTAGAGCTGGTACTCGTCGGTGAAGCGAGTGCAGGTCACCGTGGTGGCCATGGCGGCGACGGACGGGCTCGGCGTGCGCTCTGCTGCGCTCGGGCGGCGGCGACTCCGGCTCCCGCTCGCGGGCACGGCGGCGACACGGGCGCGGGCGCGGGCGACACCTCGGCTCGCGGCGCCGGGCGGGGGCCGGGCTGGGCTGCGCCGGGCGGCGAGCGCACGCGAGATCTGCGCGCTCCGTCCCCGCCAGGAGCGCGCCGCACACCTACGCGCGGGGAGCGCGGGCGCCGCTGTCACCGCCGCCGCGCCCGCCCCGCCTGCCGCCCCCTGCACGCGCCCTGCACCCGCATCCGCACCCGTTCCCTGCACACGCACCCGCACCCGCTCTCCGCACACGCACCCGCTCCCTGCACACGCACCCGCACCTGCTCCCTGCACCTGCACCCGCACCGGCTCTCCACACCCGTACCCGCACCCGCCCCCTGCACACGCACCCGCTCCCTGCACACGCACCTGCACCCGCTCTCCTCACAGGCACCCGCACCAGTCCCATGCACCCGCGCCCGCACACACGCCCTCGCCCTGTACTCGCACCCGCATCCTGCGTCTGTGCCCGCACCCGCTCCCTTCACATGTGCCTGCACCTGTTACCTTGCTCCCGCACTTGAACTCTGCACACATGCCTGCACATGCACCCGCTCCTGCATCCACATCTGCACCCATGCGCCCTAGGCCACGCACATGGGCACGCCCGGCCCACCTGAGCCGACTTCTCCATTCCCTGCTGGTGACACCCCCTGTACACACACCCAGAGGACTGCACACAGTGAACCCAGTCCTCTCTATCACCTTAAGGCCCTCCTCCCCCCCAGACCTCAAGAAGGGACTCAGGCACACATGATTGGGGGGGGGGGGGTATGTGCCCCACTGTCCACAGGACCCATTCCTCACACCCCCAGGAGAAGATGCTACCGGACACCTCCTGCCTTGTCTCCACCACTCCATACACCACACAGTCCAGTCCTCCCTGGCAGAGCTGCCCAGGAGCCTCCCGGACCAAGCATGACACTGCCCGTGGGAGATGAAAGGGTGGAGGCTGCGCCTCCCCCATGGCCCCAGCCCTCCCTCTCTCCTTTTCCTAGCCCTGGTCGCTGGGGTATCTGGAAAGGAGGTCCCAGGAATGGCATTTGGAGTTCAGGCCAAGGATTCTTGAGTTAGGGGAACAGGAGCTGCTCCATCAGCAACTCAGTGTCCTGAGAGCTCACTGCCCACCTGCCCGGGTAGGGGAACACATTCTCCCCTCTTGCAGGCCTGGCCCACCTGCCTACCCCCTGCTCTGGCCTGCAAAGAAAGAGGGCTCCTCTTGAAAGTGGCCCTGGAGCGGAGGAGGAGAGAGCAGGGAGGGAGGGGCAGGAGCAGCTGGGCTGACCCCATTTTCCACAGAAGAGCTTCCCTGAGGGCCAGCCCCAGGCTGCCATCTAGAACCAGGACTTCAGACCCAGCAAAGGGGACCCCGGGCTCCAACACCTCCACATTCTTCTGAGGGGCCAGGGCCAGGAGCCGTCCTGGACAGGCCCTAAGAAAAGAAGTTTCCAGCAGCCAGCTCTGGATTTGGGTCGTGCGGCTGCTCTGACATGAGCCACTTACTGCACCGCGGGCTCCCCAGGCATAGGGTCTAGGCCTGTCCTGCTCGTCTCTCACCTTGGCAGCCAGCCTAGGGCTGGCCTCAGAAGTCTCAATAAAGATTTCCTGGATAAAAGATCAAACTGAAAGGATTCTTGGGTGGGGGCAGCCAGGGCCTCTCCCACCAGATGCCCTTGGTGCACGGCTGTTGGGCAGATTAGTAGCCCAAATGGCGACAAGTCTCGGTCCTGGGTGGTTTTGCAGACCTGACTTGCACCCAGGAGATGGCTAGAGATGGAGGACACGGGGCAGAGGCAGGTCCCCGGCTGGGGGCAGAGAGGGCCCTGTGGAGGACGTGGCCTTGACCTCAGCAGGGCCGGGCAGGTGGGGAGACGACCTCCCTACCTCAGTGCTGGGACCAGAGCAGCCAGCACCGACCTACCAGGCAGACACCCACCTCTCCCGGAGTGGCCAAGGGAGGACTCCAGGCCCCTCACAGACCGGCAGAGGCTTGCTCCTGGGGTCGTGTTCAGCCCCACAGGAGCCTCTCCCTGCACACACTGGGCCATCTGCATTGTTCTGAGCGCCGGAAGGAGAAGGAGGCAGTCCCACACGATAGAATACAATTAGCAAAACAAAACAAAATTGCACCCCATGGTAGATCAGGCTCTTTTCAGGCTACAGGCAGACCCTGTGTGCTGCCAAGGTCACACACACTCCTACCGGCACAAGTCCATGCAATGATAAAGTGGCATTAAAATCATGATGTGGCTGACACTGATTTGCTTACATGCATTCCATGTGTATTATCTCATTTAATTCTCAAATAATCTTAGGAGGTGGGTACTATTATTGTCCCCACTCTACTAGATGGGACAGCAGAGAAACAGAGAGGTGAAGTAACTTGTCCAATGTGACACCGCCAAGAAGTGGCTGGACTCAAACCCCACAGCCCCGTAAAGCCTCTCTTGTCGTTTATTTTCATGCACAGTCACACACATACAGACACACACTCACATACACACTTGCACATGCACACACACTCACACATACATACTCACACACATGCATGGCTTCCTGCAGCCCCCGGGTGAGGACAAGCAGCACTCTGAACAGCCTGTTTTGAGGTCCCTTTCCCTGGGTGCCCAGGACCAAAGTTACACAAGAAGTCAGGGTCACTAAAGGGGTGCAATTTGAGGCCCCCATGCTACTCCTGTTGGCACCTGGGACCCCCCTGGGCAGCCCCTCCTCGATGCTGAAATGCTGAAGGCATGACACGGAGTGACCCTGAGGAGGGCAAGGAGGGTCGGGTGATCAGGCCACCACAGGGGGGAATGGTTGAGCTACCAAAGGGCCCCAGACTGTCCCTGGCTACACTGCCCAACCCCTCAGCCCACTCACAGAACATGCCCACCTCCACACCCAGAGGGTTCCTCCCCAGCACAGTGGAAAAGCTAGAAGCGAGACAGGTGGCCAGCCACAACTCTTTCTGGGGTCCTTCACCCCAGAAGCCCTCTCATCTGGCTTTGGCCTCCCACTCCTCCTTCAGGAAGGGCCCTCTTCCACCCACACCCCCACGTCATCTCCACCTCCCACCTTATCCTTTCTAGCTGGCTTTCGTCAGTGAGGAGGGTTCTCCCTCCCAGGTGGCAGCTGGGGCGGGTGTGGGGAATATCAGTTCTGGGAGGTTATTGTTAGGACGGTCACCATGGCAACAAGCATCACATCTGCAGAGCCAAAAGTGCTGCACATGGGGCTCATTCTCCCAAGGAAAGCCACGGCCTCCTTTATCCCTGCCTCCAGGGGTTGCTGTCATGGCAGGGATGTCACTGCCACCATTTCTCCCAGGCCCAGCCATCTGCCTGGAAGAGTAGGCTGCAGTTCTCTAGAGCAGGAAGACTCTATCTATCAATCTCCAATCACCTGGCCCTTGACGGGACATCCCATGCAGGATGCTGTGGCAGATATGCAGGTAGTGATGATGATGATGATGTTGATGATGGTGGTGATGATGGCGATAATGGTGATGGTGATGATGATGATAATGTTGGTGATGATGTGATGTTGATGATGTGTTGGTGACAATGATGGTGGTAAAGATTGTGATGGTGATGGTGGTGGTGATGATGATGGCGATGTCATGCTGATGGTGATGGTCGTAGTGGCAATGATGGCGATAATGAAGATTGTGATGATGATGGTGGTGGTGGTGGTGGTGATAATAATGGTGGCAATGGTGATGATCATGCTGAAGGCCATAGCTACAATTTACAACACACTCACTACATGCTGGAAAGTCTCCTAAAGGTCTGACATCTACCACTTCATATAAATCTTGTAGCAATCTTGCAAGACAGGGGCTATCATTGCCTCCTTTTACAAATGAGGAAACTGAGGCACAGAAAAACTGTAACTGAGCTCAGGTCACACAGCTGGTTTGTGGCAAAATCAATATTGGCATCCAGACCCACCTGACTTTATAGCTGGTGCCTTTAACCATTGCGCTCTGCTCAAGGATGACTACTAGCCTTGTTCACACGGTTACTGTGTGCCAACTGTGTACCTGCTTCTGCCCAGGCACTGGGTCACAACAGGGAACGAGGTGGACAAGGTTGCTGCCCTTGCAGGGCTTACGCCCAAGACCAACAAGAAAGAAACAAGAAAACATTGAGTAGTGATATTCGCTCTACATAGATTCAAAACAAAGTGATTTGCTAGAGTGACAGGAGGGCAACTTCAGAGTGGGTGCCCAGGGAAGACCTCTCTGAGGAGGTAACATTTAAGCTGAGATCTGAATGACAGAGAGATGCTGGGATAAGGAGAAGGCAGGCAGAAGCAGCAGCTATGCAAGGGCCCTGTGGCTGGAACCAGCTAGTGTGTTTAAGGAATGAAGGAGGCAGAGAAGAGCGAGCTGGCAAGGGCACCGCCACATTCTGTCACTTGTTCCTCTGCATATTCTGTGTGGCACCCTCCAAGTGAGTTTGAGCCACCTAAATGATGAACAAGCAAAGTAATAAAGCTAATCAGTAAGCCCCCAGGGCATGGGCAGTGCCTTCAGGCCTGCGCAAAGGCTCAGCTCAAGGACATGAGGGCACAAACTCTCAGACCTGCTTCTTTCTCACTAGGCATCCAAGCACAAGGTGGGCACCACTGTCTGTCTGGGAGATATCGCACTCTCGGGGCAGAGGACATCACTCCCAGAGGGGCCTGCAGGGACCCTGCTGAGCCCACTCCCAGGCCTCTGGCTGGCTGGCGCTCCTTCCCTGGCCTCCAGGCAAGTGGCTTCTTCCTTTCCAACTCCTCCACACCTCTCCTGGTTGATGTCACAGCCATCCTCCAGGAGATGCCTTGGACCTGGGCCACAGAAGGTCAGGCATTGTCCCAACCCAGCTCCCCCCAACTCTGTGTTGGGCTTGCACAGGTATCTCCATCAACCAGGGCTGCTCAGGCTGACAGGAGCCGGTGGCATGACACTAGTGTCTCAAATGGCCAGGAGGGGCCAGGGAGGCACTCATAGCTCATACCTCCCTCACCATGGACACCAGGGACTTGTGGAAGCTGCCTCCCAGCGTGAGTCAGGAGGCCTGCACTCAGATGCCTCCCACGCCCACCAGCTCACCCTCTGCCTGCAAGTACAAAGGGCATGCTGAAGTCGGGGGACTGCGTACAGGCCTGGAGTTCCCAGCATGGACACAGAGGACCTGTGTGTGTCAGTCAGGGGCTTCCATGAAACAGACTTTCTTCCCTCCTCCCCAAGCATCCAGAGGTGGCACCTCTGGCAGTCAGGGCTGCTCAGCTCCATGTCTCCCTCAGGGACCCAGGCTGCGTCTAGGCCTCTGCTCTGCCATCAGGGGCTGGCCCTCTTCCTGGTGCCCAACATGGAAACCTAGCTGTCACATCCAGGTTCCTAGTAGCTAGATAGTGAAAGGGAGGATCAACAGGGGGTACTTATCAGCTTTTGGCCACATGACCCTCCCCCTGATGACCCATTGGCCAGAATGGAATCACATGACTTCACTTAGCTGCAAGGGATGCTGGAAAAAAGGTCTTGACCCAGCTAAAATGTGGCGTCTATCACTGAAGAAGGGGCAGAATGCATCTTGGGGACCAGTGGTGGTCTCCACCGCCTTGCCCATGCGTGTGCCCCATCGATTCTCTGGGTGTCCATCCTGAGAAGTCAATGTCTGTGGAGCCCAGTGGCCCAGAAAGAGCAGGGATGTGAGTGCACGCAGCTGTGGGTTCCACACCTCACCCCAGTTAGGACTCTGTGCTTTGCGACAGGAGCTCATACCTAAGAGCTGTTAGGATTCGCGATTGTTCACAGATGCAAACACTGTAAAGCAAACGTGTGTAAATCTGGGACAGCTGCTTCAGAGAACTGTTTGGCCGTTTCTTGTAAAGCTAAACAAATACCTTCTGTATGACCCACTAGGTCCTCTCTTAGGTATTTACCCAAAAGAAATAAAAACATATGTCAAAAAAAAAAGTTGTACAAGAGTGTCTATTATTAGTTCTCTTCATAGCAGCTGAAACTGGAAGCAGCGTCAACATCCATCCAGAGTGCAGGTAAACAGTCGGCGCATATCCGTAAGAAAGAGCACCACTGACACACTTAACGACATGGGAGAACGTCCTGGAACTAAAGTTGAACAAAAGAAGCCAGACACAAGGAACACGTACTGCAGGATTCCCTTTCTACAAAATTCCAGAACTAATTCATGGTTATAAAAACCAGGAAAGCAGAGGCTCTGGCAGGCTGACCTGGAGCGGCCCGAGGGAGTTTTCTGGGATGGCAGAAATGTTCGACATTTTTTGTGGTTACAAAAGTGTATACATTTGTCCAAAACTTCGCAAACTGTACACTTAAAATCAGTGCATTTTTATGTAAATGTAATTTACATGTCAGTCACATAATTATGTATGTAAACTACACCTGGTTTTAAAACTACACAAGACGTACATTGAAGCTGGTATCACATGTGGAGAACACCCATTCTTCTAGTCACATGGAACAGCCTCAGCGACTGGGCAAGTATTAGGAGACAACAGAAATCTCAAAAAATTCTATAAAAGCAGGAATCACTGACAACAGTGCAATAAAATTAAAAATAAATTACAAACTACGGAAACTGCATAAATGAAACCTATAAGCGGATGCCAGTGAAGCCCTGGGCGCCACACAAAGCGCTTGGAGGAGAGACGCCAGACTGAGCGGGACGGGGTTTCACGGCTGGAGAGCTGGCCAAGGACAACACATGCCCCCAAGAAAGCGGAAGGCATGACTCTGACACAGCCACCCAGAAATCGGTGAATAAAAAACAGCCGATAACACAGCTAACCAGTAATACTAAATTAGTTGTAGTAAATACTAAAGCCACGTCTTTGAAAAAACGTTTTCTTTCAAGAGTAAAATAGACAAATTTTTGACAAGTTTGGTCAATAACCAAAATAAAAAAATTAAATACAAAAACAGGGACAAAAATGAAATAAAGATTATAAAAGGACTGTGCACAGCATTTTGCTAATAAATGGAAAACATAGCTGAAATGGAAATTTTTCTAGGAAATTATAAATTACTCATATTGACTCAAAAAAAGTAAAATGTCATAGAAGAAATGTAAAAACTATGGTGAACTCTGCACAATAAGAATGTTTTCACTTATTATATTTGCACTATTTTTAAATAGTCAACAAGAGTATGAAAAAAGGCTGGGAAATAAAGCCGACAGCCCAGACGAGGGAGCGAGGCTGGGCCTCCGGGTTCCGGGCCCAGGGCACCTGGACCCCCAGCCCAGTGCATGGCAAGCTCTTCCCAAATTAAAAGGAATAAAATGTCAGGAAACACTGGGTGCTTTTTCCTTTACTTCTGTTTAGTTTTGTTTATGCCTGTGAGCCTGAAGAACCTGCATTCCTGCCCCCGGCACCCTCTGTCCACCTGCAGGGCGACCGGCCACTGAGAGGGTCCATGCAGCGCAAGTGAGACGAGCCAGGAAGCAGGAAGGGTTTGCAGGATGCACTTGCTGAGTCCAGGGTGCCCCGTGGGGCTCAGTTATTCAGGGTTTTGGAGGAAAGAAGGGTTCGTAATAAAGACATGCACAGCAGTGCTATTTATAACCGAGAAAACTGGAAACAACCCAAATCACTCCCCGCTGGGACTGGCCTGGCAGATACATGGAGGAGGGGATGGAGATGCCAGGCCACGTGACACGTGGGGAGGGAGAGCTCCGTGGAGACAAGAGCCTCGTGCGTGGGGGGAGCCAAATATAATGCAGTTTGCACACAGCAACCGTAATTATGGGACACTGCAGGCACGCGCTCACTTACAGGTGTCAGGCCGCGGCCGGGCGGCAAACAGCCAGGGTAACTCCAGTCGTTCTCCACTCTCCCATATGCAGGCGCGTTGTCACCTCGCCACTTTGCAGATGAGGATGCTGGACTCTGAGAGGTGAAGCTGACGGGATTAAGGGAAAGTGGGAGGCCAGCCCTGAGCCGGGTCCCCCCGCCTCCCCCTGCCCTGGCCAGCCTTCGAATGGGTGAGCAAGCAGGTTGTGCAGTGCCACCTGCAAAGGGGTCCAAACAGTGAAAACAGAACTCTAAGATCATGGGCCTTTGCCCCAGAGATGCAGCCCCTACCTCTGAGCTCACTCACCGAAAATGGAGGCGTGGGTCTCAGGAGCTGGAGGGGAGGTAACACTTCAAACTTCACCTGGAGTGTCATGCTCCCGTGTCCTGCCGGAACTCCCCTCAGTCCCTCCTCTGAGGTGCTGGTGCTCAGGGCTTCCCACACTGACAGTCGTCACAGCGGGGTCTCCCAGGTTTCTGGGCTCTCCTCCACCCAGGAGTCCCAAGGGCAGTGGGTGGAGGAGGGGGTGGCAGGTGGACCCTGAGTCTCACAGAGCAGAGCAGCCTCCCTTCTGCCTGGGCCACAGCCAAGATACCTTGGCCTCTGCCAGCTGCTGCCTGAGACTGGCCTCCCCAGTAGGCTCAGAAGAAGATTTGCACACTGGACACAGCCCTCCTGCCCTTTTCCTCAGTCCCTGCTCCAACCTGCACCATGCCCCCCAGCCTGGCAGGCCACCAGGGCTCTGGGGCTCTGACACAGCACAGTCACAAGAAGAGCAGGTTCCCTCAGGGAGGCAAACCCAGAGGCCCTCTCCATAGAGCTGGAGGACATGGCCTCAACCAGGGTCTCAGCAGACTGACCTTGGGCCTGGACCCTTGAAGAGGTCAGCATTGTGAGGGCCAGCAGCTCAGGCAGGCTCCAAAGCAGCCCCCACTGTGGTCAGCCCCCAGGCAGGCTACCCCTCACCCCACCACAGCTCCTGGGCCTGGTGAACAATCGCAACCCCCTCGTCCTCACCTGGTCAGGTCTCCATCAAAGTGGCTGGCACCCAGGGCTTTCTGCTGGGTTGTAGATCTTGTAGGAGATGAGGACAATTCCTCTACCCTCTAGGTCCTTCTGGCTGGTCTAAAAATGAAGTTGACATGAGACAGAAAAGCAGGAGAAAATAAAATAAAGCTTAATAACATGTACACATGGGAGAAACCCAGGAAAACTGAGTAACCAGCCAGAATGGCTGAAGCTGCCACCTTAAATACCATCTTCAGCTAAAGACAAAGGAGGATGTTGAGGGTAGTGGTTTGGGGTTTCACAGGGGAGAAAGGCAATTTACATGGAGATGGAAAAGCAAATGTTTGATAAACATATGTTTGCTGGGCCCTCTATAGACAATGGGACCCATTTTACATTACACTACAATTATGTTATGGTACTAGTTCCTTCCTAGAACAGGCCTTCTTTTTTTTTTTTAAAGATTGGCACCTGAGCTAACATCTGTTGTGAATCTCCTTTTTCTTCTTCTTCTCCTTCTTCTTCTCCCCAAAGCCCCCCAGTACATAGTTGCATATTCTAGTTGTAGGTCATCTGGTTGTGCTATGTGGGACGCTGCCTCAGCATGGCTTGATGAGCGGTGCCCTGTTCATGCCCAGGATCCGAACCGGCGAAGCCCTGGGCCACCGAAGCAGAGCGCGCGAACTTAACCACTCGGCCACGAGGCTGGCCCCAGGCCTTCTATCTTAAATTCCTTTAGACATTTAGGGAGAAGGTCGAAGTTCTTTCAGAGTCTTTTGTTCTTAAAAATAATCAAGCCAAAGAGACATGTTTGGGGTGGCCAATTCTGCTCCCCCACAACCTCTTCAGGACCCAGAGTCCCCTGAACCCCCAAGAGAAACTGCTGGGGGCCACACCCTGAAAACCACACTTGTCACTTTCTTCATTGTGTTAATATTAATAATACTAATAATAGCTACCATTATTGGCAGGGAGCTAGAAGGAGTACATTCGGAAGTGTCAGAATCAGGACTTGGTGGCCACTGCAAGTGAGAAAAGAATTTAGGGGACCAGGGCTGCATGGCCACTCCTGCTTCGGGTGTCAGAGTGGAGGGAAAACAAGAGAGAGGAACAGGTTTGAGGTAAAGACATTAAGTTCCATTCAGGACTGTCGAGGAAAGGCCCCTGGCACCACCACCTACAACATCAGGTGAAGATGGGCCCACAGGCCAGAGCAAAGATGAGAACTGAAGGTACAGACCAGAGAATCATCAGAAGAAGGCGGGTAGAAGCCACAGCCTAGTAAATGTCTGCAGGAGGAGAGGTAAGGGGCAATCATGGATCTCCAGGGGAAGCCAGCATTGAGGAGATGGTCTGAGGAAAGGGGTGAGCAAAGGGACCAGAAAGAGCAAGCTGAGGGGGAAAGAACAAGGAGAGAAGAGCATCCTGGAAGCCAGGGTTGAGAAGTTCCCAGGCAGAGGCTGGCCCAGTGGCATAGTGGCTAAGTTCACATGTGCTGCCTCGGCAGCCTGGGGTTTGCTGGTTTGGGCCCTGGGCGCAGACCTACACACCACTCGTCAAGCCATGCTGTGGCAGCATCCCACATAGAAGAACTAGAAGGACTTACAACTAGCATATACAACTATGTACTGGGGCTTTGGGGAGGAAAAAAAACAAAAAGTGAGGAAGATTGGCAACAGATATTAGCTCAGAGTCAATCTTCCTCACCAAAAAGCATACCTTAAAAAAAAAAAAGAAGTTTCCAGGCAAAGAAACGTCACTGGGGTGGTGGGGCCAGAGGTTTGGGTGCAATGGGTCAAGCGGGGGCATGGGGCAGGGGAGTGGAGACACAGACTGCCTTCTCCATCAGGAAGCTTACTTGTGACTTCCACTACTAGACCCTATGGGTTAGCTGATACCAGACTAGCCTTTCCACCATAAATAACCATAAAACTGGACAAAATGTATGAACAGCTGTTCTCAGGCAGTGGATGACAGAGAGTGAAGACTGGAATCCCCTGGAGAAAGACAACTTAGAATTGCTCAACTTTTGCCTACGGACAGGCACAGAGTGCTGGAACACAGAGGTCACACAGACCTGAAGATGTGGAGACCAGACTTGGGGCAGCAGAAGCCATGGGAATGCATGGGGCAGGACACAGGGGAAGAGGAAGCTGTGTGCAAGGTCCCCAAACTCCATGTGGGGAAGTGCGAGTCCTCAGTTGACAGCTAGGCTGTGTGTACACAGTGCAGGATTGGTTTCTGTCAAATTAGAGGGCCTTGGGAAACGCCTCAGATTTTCCAGGATCTGCGGTAACAGAGCACAAAACCAAGCCTAAACAAGTTCCAGGTCATCAATCAGAGAGTGAGCTAGCTACCAAAACAAGAGTCAGCATTCTTCAGAGGAAGTTAACAGAATCTTGGGTTTCACAACATATTAGCCACAGTGTCCAGTATTTAATAAAAAAATAAGAGAAATTTAGAATAATAAAAAAAAGAGAGAGAAAATGACCCAGGTGTTTGACTTAGCAGACTTTAAGGCAGCTATCATAAACATGCTCAAAGAATTAAAGAAAGATATGGTTTAATCAGTGAACGGATTGGAAATCTCAGCCCCAAAATGGGAGATATATGTAAATACAGATCAATAGAAATGATCTAATCTGAAGATTTGGAAGTCAAAAGGCTGAAGGAAACTGAATAGGGCCTCAGAGACTTGTTAACAATATAAAATGGGATCACACCTGTATAATTGGAGTCTCAGAAGAAAGGGTGGGAAATTGAGGCAGAATAAATATTTGAAGACACACTGGCCAAAGACTTCCCAAATTTGATGAAAGACATCGATTTACATATCAATAATCGCAACAAACGCCAGTCAGGATAAACATAAAAAGAACCACATTGAGACACACAAAGTTCTGAAAACCAAAGAAAATCCTGACAGCAGCCACAGAACAAAGACACGCTACTTTCAGGGGAACAATTCTAAGAACTATAACTGACTTCTCACCAGAAACAATGGGAGCCAGACGGTAATGAAATGATATCATCAAAGAGCTGAAAGAAGAAAACTGTCAACCAAAAAAATTCTTATCCAGCAAAAACGTGCTTAAAAAGTAAGGTTGAAACGAAGACATTTACACAAATGAAACCGAGAGAGTCCACTGACAGGGGACCCACAATACAGTCAAGGCTACCGCAGTCCTTGAGGTCAAGGGAAGTGACCCCAGGTGGTGACTCAGATCTGCAGGAAGGAGTGAAAAGCAGGTGGGGAAACTTGGCAGACACAGCTTCACCCATGTGATGGAAGGGGCACTGCCAGGGGCAAGAGAGATGGACGTACAGCATTATCACTGCATCATTTATGAGGAGATGCGGGGGGAGCAAGAGCCATTCACAGGGCGGCTGGCCTGAAGTCTTCAAAACTTTCAAGGCCTAAAAGGCAAGGAAAGACTGAGGAATTGTTCTAGGTGAAAAGAAACTGAACATACGGCAGCTAAATGCCACACTGGATCCTGGACTGAATGCTGGGCCTATAAAGGACACCACTAAGGCCGCAGGAGACTCTGCATGGGGTTCTTGGGCTGGATGGTGAGGAGGAACAAGGCTAATCTCCCGATTTTGCGGTTGTGCTGTGTGTCCACAGGGGAGGACCCTTGTTTTGCACAAGGGCACGAAGGGAAAATGAAGAATCAGGGTGGCAGTTTATTACCAAAGGAGCCTGAAAAACATCAATAGAGAGAGAAAGGCTTGTATGGCAGGTGCAGTAAAATGTTAACAATTGGGGAATTTGGTTGAAAAGTATATAGGAGCTTTTTGTGCTATTTTGCAACTGTAAATTTGAGATTATTTCAAAATAAAACATTTTAAAAAGCAGCAGCTTCCTTGAGGCAAGAAGACAGGAAGAGAGGGCAACAGAATGGATCAAAGTTCAAGAAGGATAATTATTTTTAATAATTACTTTTATTGAGGTATAATATATATATATATATATATATACAGAAAAATGCACAGATCACAAGTTTCCAGACACAATGAACTTTCACCTTCACCCAGCTCCCAGGTTAAGCAACAGAACAGCACCTGCCTGTCTCCTGTCCTCTCCCAGTCACAGATGCGGCCACTTTGTGACCTCCACCAACAGAGAGTAGCCTGGCCTGTCTGTGAGGTTTAAACAACTGGAATCGTGAAGCATTTTCTCTTTCGTGTCTGGCTTTTCCCTCTCAACGTTATGTTTGTGATATTCAAACATGCTTCTGTGTCTAGGGATAGCAAGATTTTCATTGCTGTAACATCTCCAATCATTTATGCTCCCCTTATGCTGTTACGAACATCCTTGCTCATGTCTTGGTGACAGCATGCATGCATTTCTGTTGGCAAATACCTAGAAGTGGAATTTCTGGGTCTTTGGGTGTGAGTACATGCACCTTTAAGGATGCTGCCAAAGTTTCCCAAAGTGGTTGTACAAGTTACATTCCCACCAGCACAACACAAGAGTTCCGGCTGCTCCACAGTCTGGCTAGTTACAACACTGGTGGTGTAAGATTTTGAAGGTGGGTGTGTGTTACACTGTGGTGTTAACTATCACTTCCCTGATAACTCAAGGGTAAGTCCATTCTCAAATATTTTTGGACCATTTGGATAGCCCCTTTTGTGAAGTGCAGTTCATGTCTTTTCCCCATTTTTCTACGGGTTGTTTGTCTTTTTCTTACTGATTTGTAGAAGGTCTTTATATATTCTGGATCAGAGTCCTCTGTCAGATATATGCCCTGCAAGTATCTTTTGCGACTCTGTGGCTTGCCTCTTCATCCTCTTGCACATTATTAACTGCATCTTTTGGCAAATATAAGTTCTTAATTTCAATGTGATCAAATGTATCAATTTTTTCCTCAATGGCTGTGCTTTTTTATACTCTATGTAAGAAATTACTGCCTACCCCCAAGGCCATAAAGATATTTTCCTATTTTTTTCTACAGCTTTATTGTTTATCCCTCAGAATTAGTTCTACAATCCTTATGAATTAGGGGTGTATGTGTATATATTGTGAAGTAGGCATCAAGACTTTTTTTCCCATACATGTATTCAATTCACCCAGCAAAAATGTTGGAAAAGACTCTTCTTCCCCGATTTGTAAGCAAGTGTTAACTTTGGTGTACGTGTGTGGGCCTGTTTTGAGACTCAGTTCAGTTCCCTTGGTCTATTTGTCCTTGACCACGGCCACCCCAACAATCACGGCAGCTTCGCTGTGAGGCTGGGTGCCAGCACAAGCCGCCCAGCTCGCTGCTGCCATTCCTCTGGTCCTGCAACTCATCTTTGCTGTTCTGAGTCCTTTGCAATTTCAGGTGATTTTAGAATCAGCTTGTCAATGTCATACACACACACACACACACACACACACACACACATAACTGCAGATATTTTGGGGGAGTAATGTGCATTATAGCTCAGGTTGCAGAGAATTGAAATCATTTCAATATTCAATCTTCCAATCCACAAACGTGGTATTTTCCTTCCATTTATTTAGCTGTCCTTTAATTTATCTCAATGAAGTTCACAGCTTTCTGTGTAGAAGTTTTGCGTGTCTTTTGTTAGATTACTAGGTATTTGATGTTTTTAAAATTCTCTTGCAAACGCTAATTCTTAAAATATTTTTAATTGTTGCTGGTAAATACAAATATAATTTTTAAAAATTAGCATTATAGTCAGCAACCTTGCTAATTTCACATATTAATTCTAATAAGTTGACTGAAATTCCTTTGGATGTTTTATGTAGCCAATAATGTCATGTGTAAGCAATAATTATTTTATTTCTTCCTTTCCAAGCTTTGTATCCTTTTCTGCTTGCCTTCTGCACGCCTAGGCCCTCCAACACCACACTGAGTAGTGTGATTATGGCGATCCTTGCCTCATTCGGAATCTCGGGGGGGAAGTTTTCAATATTTCATCATCATGAATGTTTTTTGTAGATTCTCATTAACAGAATGAGAAAGTTCCCTTCTACTCCTACGATATGATCTGAATAATCTGAATCCTTTGTGTTGAAACTCAAGGCTGAACCACGTGATCAGTTTCTGTAACATTCCATATGCACTGTAAAATAGTGTGCATCCTGTCAGTATTGGCTACGGTGTTCTGTGTATATCAAATATGTCATTTGTGAATTGTGTTATTCAGACCTTCTCCTCACTGAGTTTTTGTCTGCTTGTTCTCCCATATATTAAGGGAGGTAAGTTAAAGTCTTCCACTATAACTCCCATTTTTTTTATTTTTCCTTTTATTGTTGTCAATTTTTACTTTCTATATTTTGAACTTACGTAATTAGGTTTATACAAAATTCTAAATCTTTTTAATATTTCTGGTGAGCACACCCTTTTATCATTATGTCCCTCTTTATCTTTAGTTATCCTTATTTTCTTAATATTTATTTTATCTAGTGTTAGTATAGCCACATTCACTTTCTTTTGTGTGCAGTGAAGGGTTAACACATCAGACTTGGTTTGCCCAAACTCTGCACTTTCCAAGAAAGGACTGACCCTTGACTGGCTTCTGGGAAATAACTTTTGAGCCCTTAGAATAGCCTGCCTAAAATAAGAGTGTTTTTGTATGCCTGAGGCCTTGAGCCATGCTGTACCGTTTGAATAGTGTTATGAACTTAAATGCGTCCCCCCAAAATCCATATGTTGAAACTCTAACCTTAGCACCTCAGAATGTGACTGTGTTTGGAGATAGGGACTTTAAAGAGGTAATTATGTTAAAACGAGGCCATTTAGCTGGGCCTCAGCCCAATATTACCAATGTCATTATACAGACATTAGGACATACAGAGAGACACCTGGGATGCTCATGCACAGAGGCCATGAGAGGACACAGAGAGAAGGCAGCCACCTGCAAGCCATGGAGAGAGGCCTCAGGAGAAAGCAAACCTGCTGACACATTGATCTTCCTGTCTCCAGAACGGTGAGGAAATAAATTTCTGTTGTTTAAGTCACCCCTATCTGTGTTATTTTGTGATGGCAGCCCCAGCTGACTAATACAACCAGATAGCTTACACTAATGTGACTTGTGGTGCATGACTGAGGCCCTGGGCGGGGCTGCATCAGCTTGACCTCTGGAGGCTGCAGAATGAGTAACCATGGTTAGTCATGCAGATAATGTGATGGACTCCCAATAAAAACCCTTGACACCGAGACTGGGGTGAGCTCCTTGGTTGGCAATGCTTCATACCTGTTGTCATACAATGTTGTTGGGAGAATTAAGTGTGCCCCATGCAGCTTCACTGGGAGGGGCCTCCCGGAAGCTGACGCCTGATTTCTCCCAGCCTCACTCCACACCTTTGCTGATTTTAATCTATCTCCTTCTGCTTCAATAAACTGTAAGTGTGAGTGTGAGCTCTTCCAGGTCCTGTGAGCCCTTTCTAGTAAACCACCAAGCCTGAGAGTGGTCTTAAGGACCCATGAGCACATGGTTTATATTTTTCCATCCCTTTATTGTCAAACTCTCTTCATCTTTATGTTTAAGGTGTGCCTCTTGTAGCAACACACAGTTGAATTTTTTTGTTTTGTTTTGATCCAATCCATCTTAGTCTTCTACTTGGAGCAATTAGTCCATTTACATTTAATGTACTTCCTGATAGATTTGAGTTTATCCCTATTGTGTGAATTTATGTTTTCTATTTATCCCACCTGTTTTACATTCTTTTATTCCTCTCCTTTCTTTTTTGAATTAAGTATTTTTTCATTATTCTACCACCTGTTAGCCTATTAGCTATGCAGTCCTTGGCTATTATTTTTATTCTTCTTTTAGAGGTCACTCTTAATGACAACCTTCACCCTTATTAGGGTCAATCATAAATTAGTACTTTTTTTTTATCACCCCTTTCCAGAACTTAAAACACTCTGTTACCATTTACATCCTTCCCACATCTTTGTTATTATTGTCATGCACTTTATTTTTACACATATTTTATTTTTCTTTCCCTGAGTGTGTTTGTTGCCTGAGCCCTTCACTCATTTATTCAGTGATATTTATTGCTTCATGGGGAGGGCAATTATTGCTTAGAACCAAGAAATACATTACGACGTAAATTAATTTATAAACTTTTAGTTGAAGCAATAGTATTTAAAGACTGGATTTCAATTGCAAGAGCTAAGTCTTTTGGGAAAGAATAGGTTTCTTTTTCTGTTTTCTTTTTTTGGAGGAGTAAAAATTAATTCAGTAGATTAAGTAGGAAGTACTACATGCAGGGAGGGAAGATTAAGGACAAAAGAAGACAGGAGAGCAGAATATGACCATATGGAAAGAGCTAGACCTTGTTTCCTCTTTTGTCTTTGGCACAGCACAAAGGAAGGGCTCAACATACACATTTCTATTTTTAAAAAATTTTATTCTTTTTTACCACTATCCATCATCTATTTGCTTATTTGCTCAATCCCAGTACACATGTGTAGTGGTATCAGAATTGTTAACTTTGTACTCCCACGGGTTGACATATATTTTAACCACGGAAAGCATTACCATTGCTGTTTTATAGACTCAATATCCATTTAGATTTATGCTTCCCATCCATTGCTTTTTATTTCATCTTGAATTTCCATCTTTCTATCTGGGATTAGTTTTTTGCCTGAAGAACTCCCTGTGCTTTTTTTTTTTTTTTTTTTCTTTCAGTGCAGGTATTCTGCCAATGAAGAATCTCATTTTTTTAATTTTTATTTTTTTTCCTACAAAGGTCTCTATTTCACCTTCACTTTTGAAGGATATTTTTGCTACAGAATTCTATAGAATTCTAGGTTGATAGTTACTTTTTCCAGCACTTTAAAAATGTTATTTCATTGCCTTCTGACTATTCATTTGTATCAAAAAGTCTGCTATGTCTGATTGTTACTACTTCGAAGTTACTTTGTAGTTACTTCTTTTTACTCCAGCTCCTTTAAAGATTATCTTTGGGGGGCTGGCCAGTGGTGTAGTGGTTAAGTTTGGCATGCTCTGCTTCAGTGGCCCAGGTTTGTAGGTTCAGATCCCAGGCAAGGACATACACCACTCATCAGCCATGCTGTGGTGGCAACCCACATACAAAATACAGGAAGATTGGCACAGATATTAGCTCAGGGCTAAGCTTCCTCAAACAAAACAAAAAAAAAAAAAAAAAAAGGGAAAATTGGCAGAAGATGTTAAAAAGATTATCTTTGCATTATTCTGCTTGCGGTTCATTGAGTATCTTGAATCTGTGGGCTGATGGCATTCACTTATTTTTAAAATCATCAGCTATTACGTCCTCTCATACTTCTTCTGCTCCATTATCTTTCTTTTCTCTTTCTGGGACTCCAGTTGTACATATTTTGGAACTTTCAACATGTTCCATGTATCTCTTACACTCTTCTGTATTTTCCATCTTTGTGCATCAGCTTTCATATTTTCTACTGTCCTGTCCTCTACTAATCCTATCAATCAACTTCCACTAATCCTCTCTTCTCTTGTGTCCCATCATAAATCCCTTGATTGTATTCTAAATATCAGTTACTGTGTTTTCCCTTAGCTCTAGAATTTACATACATGTATTTTCTCTATAGAAATTCTTCATCTTGTCATCTATTTTCTTTAAAATATTAATAGCAGTTATTCTAAAGTCTGTCTGACAATTGCAATATCTGTGTCCATCTGAGAATTTTTTTCCTACCATTTTTTTCTTGGTATGTCTAATAATTTATAATTGAATGTTGGACATTGTCCATAAGGTCTCTGGATTTATTACCTTTTTCCAGAGATGGTTCACCTTATCCTCTGGGGCAGCTAGTGTGTGGGCAGACTACCTTTATCCAAAGTAACATGAGGCAGGACTGCAGTCAGTATGCTGCATTCTATCTTTGGTTCACACCATTCCTAGGGTGCTGCCCTCCCATGCTCCAACTCAGATCCTGAACCTCCACTGATGTCTCTTCATAACCATGAGATTGTTGAAAACTCCACTCAGCTTTTCTTGGACGTTCTTATTAGCTTCTTGGCCTCTTATCATGTATCTTTACTGTCTAGGCAAATGCTTCAGGGGAAAAGTCTGAGTTTGGGGCTTCCAGCTTCTTGAGTCCTGGCTAATTTGTCAGCACTAATTAATTATATAATTAAAATTTTCTTCCCTTCTCCATGAACTTGATGAAAGTTCTAATGGCTTCTTTGCCTCTTAGCAGTAGTAACCCTATGCTCAGATTCCCAGCCTCTGTCTCTAAGTCAAGAATCAGTAAACACCTGGAGGGACAAGTGATGTGCAGAATTGTCACATAATATATCAGATCACCTTTCTCCAATTTTTTTTTTCTTTGGAAACTTAGCTCCTCAATTCCTGGTTGCCTGCAGCCATCTGATACCTTTGAACCATTTTTTTCACCTGGATTTTCGAGTTGTTGTCAGTTGGGGCAGTGGTCTGCCCAAGTACTCCACCATAGCTGGATGTGGAAACTCAAGGAAGGGTCATTTTACAGATGGCATAAAATTAGACGTGTTTCTAGACAGAATAAAATGAACACATGAAAATAATGATGACAGCTCCCCCATATGGAGCCCTTATTATGTGCCAGACTTTGTGCTAAGTGGTACAGATGTTACATCATTGGATTTTTACAGCAACCTCATGGAATAGGTACTGTGTCAGTTCCCATTTTACAGATGTGGAAAATGAGTCTTAGAGAAGTAAATTAACTTGTCCAGGTAATCTATCTTCCCCTGGAGTCAAAATACATAGAAAAAATTTGAAGTTTCTTATTGTGACAAAATATATATGTAACATAAAATTTGCCATTTCAACCATTTTAAGTGTACAGTTCAGTGGCATTAACTACATTCATAATGTTGTGCAACCATCACTACTATTTCCAAAAGTTTTTATCACCCCAAACAGAAATTCTGTAGCCATTAATCAATAAGTCTCCATTCCCCCACCCTTCAGCCCCTGGTAACCTCTAATCTACCTTCTGCCTCTATGAGTATGCCTATCCCGGATATTTCAGATAAGTGAAGTCATTACTATTTCTCCTTTTTTGCATCTGGCTGATTTCCCTTAGCATAACGTTTTCCAGGTTCATTCATGTTGTAGCATGTATCAGAAATCCATTCGTTTTTATGGCTGACTGACATTCCATTGTGTGGATAGACCACATTTTGTTTATCCATTCATCAGGTGATGGACATTTCAGTTGCTTCTACCTTTTGGCTATTATGAATAAGGCTGCTAGGAACAATGATGTACAAGTATCTGTTTGAGTCCCTGTTCTCAATTCATTTCAGTATATATCTAGGAGTGGAATTGCTGGGTCATACGGTAATTCTACATTTAACTTTTTGAGGAACCACCAAATTATTTTCCACAGCAGCTGCACCATTTTACAGTCCCACCAGCAACATATAAGAGTTCCAATTTCTCCACATCCTTGCCAACATTTATTATTTTTCTATTTTTAAAAAAATTATAGCCATCCTAGCATGTGTGAAGTGTATATCCTTGTGGCTTTTGCATTTCCCTATTGACTAATGATATTAGGCTCTTTCCATGTGCTTGTTGGCCGTTTGTATTCCTACTTTGAAGAAATGTGTATTGAAGTCCTTTCTCACATTTTAGTTGGTTTGCCTTTTTGTTGAATTGTAGGAGTTCTTTCTACATTCTGGACACTAAACTCTTATTTTCTTCCACTCTTTACATTGCATTTTCTCTTTCTTGATAATGTCTTTTGATACACAAAAGTTTTTAACTGTAATAAAGTCCATTTTATCTATTTTTTTCTTTCGTCCCTGGTCTTTTGGTGACATATCTAAGAAACCAATATCAAATCCAAAGTAGTGAAAATTTGTTTTCTTTGAAGGAGTTTTATGCTTTTAGCTCTTGTATTTAGATTCTTGACCCATTTTGAGTTAATTTTTGTGTACGGTGTGAGGTAGGGGTCCAACTTCATCCTACAAAACAGATAAATTCATAGAGACAGAAAGTAGATCAGCAGTTGCTTAGGCCTGATGATGTGGGTGGGATGGGGAGTGACTGCTAATGGGTATGAGGTCTCTTTTTGGGGTGATGAAAATATTCCAAACTTAGTGGTGATGGTTGCATAACTCTGTGAATACACTAAAAACCACTGAATTGTACACTTTAAAAAGGGCCAATTTTATGCTGTGTGAATTATACCTCAAAAAAGCTGTTATTAAAACAAACAAACAAAAAGAACAGCTGGTGGCCCGTAGGAGGGGACAGGCCTGGCAGCCCCGCCTCCTGCTTCCAGGGGAGCAAATGCTGCCCTCCCGTGGCCTCCCATGGCCGCCAGCCAGACTCCCGCGCTGCCAGGGTCATGTTCTAAATCAAACACGCAGCCCAGGCCCAGGATTCTTTCTCTTCCACAGTGCCGCATTTTAGGTAACAAAGGGTCTTCTTATATCAACTTTTCTCCACTTTGGCCCCAAGCCCAAATGCTGCTGCTCTTTGATTCTGGCAGATCAACCCCAAGATGGAACAGGCCACTGCCGGCAGCCCCTGCATTTGCCTCTCTCCCTGGGGAGAGACAGAAGCCCAGAAGGAAAGGCAGGAGCACGGGCTGGCCCAGCAGATCCCTGGATGAGGCCAAGGACCAGCTCCACCCCGGGTCCCCTCTCTGCAGAGGGTGCTGGGACTCAGCCTGTCCCTTGGCATGAACAGAGCTGGCCAGGTGTCTGGGGTCTCCCCACAGCTGGGAAAGCCTGGGGTTGGGCACGGGCTCTTTTGCTGACAAGCCCACCTCGGGCTCCAACTGGGATTTGAGCATCTAGACTCATGAACAGCTTCTCAGGAGTCCAGATTTGCACTGGCTGGTTGCATGAGGCCTCTTCGTGGGTGCTTTTGTGTGGGGTGGGGGGATAGGAAGTTCTCTCTGTGCATAACTTGGCAAAGCTCCCGGACATGGAGTGACCAGACTTGGAGGGGTGGGAGCTTGGGGCAGGAGTGTCAGCTTCCTCTGGTGGCACTGTTAGCAGAGGCCCTGGAGAGGTGACCCTGGTGGCCTTCCTGGCCAGAGGACATTGATGACAGGGGGCAGAAAGGAGAAGATGGCAGGCACCGGGTGAGGGCTGTGGCTGATAGACTGCGTAGAGATCCCTGGTGGTCCCTCAGTGTGACTGAGGCCCTGGGTTGGCAGCAGAGGGCTGGAGCCAGTCCAGCTTGTGCCACTGTTATGTGGACCCCAGTGGGCCTCTGCCCAGGAAGTCCAGGCTCCCCCAACCAGATCCCGAGGGCCCCGAGCCCTCTTTGACCTCCTGCCTCCCAGCAGGGTGGGGGCCAGAGGAAGCAGAGTGCAGGACTCGTGGGTGCAAAAGTGGGGTCAGGGAGGAGGTCCTAAAACTGTCCTGGTGAGGACTGAAGGGTCCCCAGGAGGGCTGTGCACAACCCCCTCTCTTGGCCACAGAACCCCGAGGGCCCCGGGCAGCCCTGCATCCCCCTGTCTTAGGTGCTTGCAGCTCTTCACCTGGATTCAGCAGCCATCTGGCCACTGTAGACCTGTCTTGGCATTTTAATTACAGTCATCAATATGCCTCCATTGGCTGTGGCCACATCAGCAGTTCCTGGCACTTCTGTGTGGAACCGTCAAGAACCTCTGCCTCGGCTCCCCAACCTGGCTCCTAGCCCCCTCCCCCACCCCTCCAAGGCTCGTAGTCCCCTAGGGTTCCGGGCCCCCAGTCCCACCCCTCAGCTGGACATGCTCCCTGCTCACCTCCACCCTGCCATCTCGGGGGTCAGGCCCTACACAGAGGCATCCGTGACTGATGGAGCGGGAGTACTTTCCCCTAGAAGATTCCCTCAATGGTGTCCAGGCCACCTGCCTGCCTTGTCCCTTCGGCCTTAGGACCTCTGCCCAGGACACACAGCTCACCGTGGTGTCCCCCTGTCCCCAGCCCACCCAGCCAGTCCCTGGCCCCTCCACAGTTCGGGCGTGACATGCTCCCTGCCTGTCCATCAGGGGGCTAATAACCAGGCTGTCCCTGTGGAAGGCGACAAGCAAAGCTCCTGTGCCTCCTCTCAGACCCGGGCCTGAAGCTGAGAGTCTGATTCCCAGGAAAAGCTGTTCAGCCAAACTTAGAACAAAACAGCAATTCTGGGGTTGAACTCTACCTAGCAACAAGATTAGCAGCTGATTTTGCAAAGTGGTATTTTTATCCCTAGGACTGGAATGGCTGAGAAAAGTGGCCTCCTCTTGCACCACCTGAGGACCCCACCCCTTCAGATGCTCCTCTTGGCCCCAGGCCAGGCTCGGCTTTCCCTTCTCCAGAGCCTTCCCTTCTTGCTTGCAGGGGTCTCTGAGCCCTAAGGGTGGGGAGGGGGATCCTGAGAGCCTCCAGAGAAGAATGGCAGCCCCCAGGTCCAAGAGGAAGCCTTCGACCGATGCTGGCGCTCAGTGGCCCGAGTCAGCCTGCCCTCGTCTCCTCACTACCTCTTCCTTTTCCTCATCCCTCTGTCTCCACATCCCAGAGACTTTGCACTTTCCATGCTGTGTCACAATGGCCCCTGGCCCTTTGTGCCCCATCACACAGGGAGGTCTGTGAGACCCTACTGCACGTGGCTCAAACGGCGGCGAGCTCTTGATAGCCGCTGGGATAGACCCAGGGATGCTCTGGGTCACTCTCCCAGCTCTGCTCTGCCTGCCTTCTCGCCACCTCTCACAATAATCAGAACCTTCCAGCAGCCTAAAGCCCCAGTGCCATTTGTGTGGCCTGCCATCTTCCAGGCTGTCATCTAGGAACCATCGTGGTTCCTGGTTTTATAGAGAAAATATTGTGATGGCAAAACCTCCCAGAACTGGACTTCCAGTTCCAGGGCAGGATGTCGCAGCTCCTCCTCCTTGGACATAATCCGACCTCCGTAAAAGAATCCTGAAAGCTAGAAAGGAGATGGCAGACAGGCTAGGGCCCTCAAGACTTGAGATCAACATGCTGTGCACCCATGGGTTGTCTTTTCATCTCCCACGTTCCCCGGGGCTGGGCACAGAGGCCTGCAACTCAAGCTGCCACCAGGCATCGACTAAACAGATGGACAACAGGAAAAGCTGCTCTCTTGCCAAAGGACAGGAGAGGGGAGGCCCAAGAGGGCTGATACCCAGGGGAGGCAGCGTCATGGAGCCCCGTGTCTCCCCGCCTCCATCCAGTGCCATGCAGAGCCCCAGGCCCACTTGCACAGCCAGCACCACTATGCAAGGATCCTGAAAACTAAAGACTGGAACCACAACCTGCAAAAGTAGGCCAGAACCTGTGTGTTAAACCTAAAAAGGGTGACTGCCTGCGAAAATAGAAGACTTAAACAGGATTGAGACTCTCCAAACCTAATAACCAAAATATCCAGGATATAATCGAAAACTCCTCAGCACACCAAGAACCAGGAAAACTACAACTCAAATGGGGAAAGACAATCAACTGATGACAATACCAAGATAAATCAGGTGTTGGAATTATCTGACAAGGATTTTAAAGCAGTCGTCATAAAAATGCTGCAAAAAACAATTACAAATTCACTTGAGACAAATGAAGAAATACAAAATCTCAGCAAAGAAGTTCTGTTTCTTTTATCATTAAAAAAGCAAATATTTTCTATAAAATAAAAATTATTTTCTACAAGGTAAATGTTATATCTGTTTTGTTGAGAGTTTTTTATCATAAATGGATGTTGAATTTTGTCAAATACTTTTTCTGTATCTATTGAGATAATGATAGGGTTTTTTATCCTTCATTTTGTTAAAATGGTTTGTCATATTGACTGATTTTTGGATGTTGAACCATCCCTGCATCCCTGGAATAAATCCCACTTGATCATGGTATATGATCCTTTTAATGCATTGTTGAATTTGGTTTGCTATTATTTTGTTGAGGATTTCTGCATTTATGTTCTTCAGGGATATTGGCCTGTAATTTTCTTTCCTTGTAGTGTCTTTGTATGGTTCTAGTATCACAGTGTTGCTGGCCTTGTAAAATGAGTTTGGAAGTGTTCTCTCCTCTTCTTTTTTTTGGAAGAGTTGGAGAAGGATTGGTACTAATTCTTTAAATGTTTAGTAGAATTCACTAGTGAAGCCTTTGATCCTGGACTTTGTTGAGAGGTTTTGATTACTGATTCAATCTCCTTACTAGCAATTGGTCAGTTCATATTTCCTATTTCATCATGATTCAGTCTTGGTAGGCTGTACATGTCTAGGAATTTACCTATTTCTTCTAAGTTGTCTAACTTGTTGGCATGTAATTGTTTGTAGTAGTCTCTTATGCTCCTTTGTATTTCTGGGTTATCATTTGTACCATCTCTTTTATTCATGACGTTATTTATTTGAGCCTTCTCTCTTTTTTCCTTGGTGAATCCAGCTAAAAGTCTGTCAATTTTGTTTATCTTTTCAAAGAACCAGCTCTTAGTTTCATTAATTATTTCAATTGTCTTTTTAGTCTCTAGTTCGTCTATTTCTGCTCTGATTTTTATTTTCTTGCTTCTACTAACTTTGGGCTTTGTTATTCTTTTCTTAGTTCCTTTAGGTGTAAAAGTAGATTGTTTAAGTTTTTTGTTTGTTTGTTTCTTGAGGTAGGTCTGTATAACTATGAATTTTCCTCTTAGAACTGCTTTTGCTGCATCCCATAAATTCTGGTATGTTACATTTCTGTTTTCGTTTGTCTCAGAGTATTTTTTAACTTCATTTTTTATTTCTTCTTTGACCCACTGGTTGTTCAGTAGCATGTTGTTTAATCTCCACATATTAGTGAATTTTCCAGTTTTCTTCATGTAATTAATTTCTAGTTTCATACCACTGTGGTCAGAAAAGATGCTTGATATGACTTCAGTTCTCTTAAATGTATTGAGACTTGTTTCATGGCCTAACGTATGTTCTATATTGGAAAATGTTCCACGTGTACTTGAGAAGAACGTGTATTCTGTTGCTTTTGGATGGCATGTTCTGTAAATATCTGTTAAGTCCATCTGGTCTAACATGTCACTTAAGGCCAATATTTCCTTATTGATTTTCTGTCTGGAAGACCTATCCATTAATGTAAATGGGTTATTAAAGTCTCCTACTATCATTGTATTGCTGTCTATTTCTCCCTTTGGGTCTGTTAATATTTGCTTTATATTTAAGTGTTCCTATGTTGGGTGCATAAATATTTACAAGTGTTATATCCTCTTGTTGGATTTACCCCTTTATCATCATGTAATGCCCTTCTTTATCTCTTATTACAGTCTTTGTTTTAAAGTCTATTTTGTCTGATATAAGTAGAACTACTCCTGTTTTCTTTTGGTTTCCATTTGCATGGAATATCTTTTTCCATCCCTTCACTTTCAGTCTGTGTATCCTTACATCTAAAGTGAGTCTCTTGTAGGCAGCATATAGGTGGGTCTTGTTTTTTTATCCATTCAGCCACCCTATGTCTTTTACTGGAGAAATTAGTCCTCTACATTTAAATTAATTATTAATAGATATGTACTTATTGCCATTTTGTTAATTGTTTTCTGGCTGTTTGGTAGTTCCTCTGTGCCTTTCTTCTCTTGCTCTCTTCCTTTGCAGTTTAATGACTTTCTTCAGTGGTATATTTAGAGTCCTTTCTTATTTTGTGTATTTACTACAGGTTTTTGCTTTGTGGTTACCAGGAGGTATACATATAACAACTTATATCTACTATCATCTATTTTAAATTGATAACAACTTAAGTTTCCATTCTAAAGCTCAAAATTTTTACTCTCTCCTATTTTATGTTTTTGTCTTTGCTGAGGAAGATTAGCCCTGAGCTAACATCTGTGCCAATCTTCCTCTATTTTATATGTGGGTTGCTGCCACAGCATGGCTGACAAGTGGTGTAGGTCTGCACCTGAGATCCAAACCCATGAACCCAGGCTGCAGAAGCGGAGTATGCTGAACTTAACCACTAGGCCATAGGGTCAGCCTCCTATTTTATATTTTTGATGTCATATTTTACACCTTTTTATCTTACGTATCCCTTAACTAATTATTGTAGATACAGTCATTTTCCTACTGCCTTTCCAGCTTCTAGAGGCTGCCTGCATTCCTTGGCTCATGGCCCCTTCCATCTTCAAAGACGGTAATGGCCAGTCGAGTCTTTCTCACATGGCATCACTCTGACACTGACTCTTCTGCCTCCACTTCCACATTTAAAAGACCCTTGAGATGACATTGGGTCTACCCAGATAATCCAGAACAATCTTATTTTAGAGGCAAACAACTAACTCCTTCATTCCATCTGTGACCTTAATCCCCTTTGCATGAGATAGTCACTGGTTCTGAGGATTAGGACGTGAAAACCTGTGGGGCTGTCATTCTGCCTATTACAGCACCAAATGCGTCAAGGACACAGAGATGCCAGATCTTCTACACTGCCAGTGAGGATGTGAAATGGTGCAGCACTCAGAAAAACAGTTTGACAGTCTTATTAAGTTACATGTGCACTTAAACATGTGACCCAGCAATTGCCCTCCCATTTACCCTAAAGAAATGGAAACTTAAGTAGGCACAAAAAAATCTGTACACAAAAGTTCATAGCAGCTTTATTTGTAATAGACAAAAACTGGAAGCTATCCAGATGCCCTCGGATGGTGGATGATTAAACAGACTGTGGACCCTCCATGTCCGGGGCATACTATTCAGCAATAAGAAGGAATGAATCTCTGACACAGCAACTTGGATGAACCTCAAGCAAAGCATGGTGAGTGAAAAAGCCAATCTCAAAAAGATACGTGCTGCACAATCCAATTACATACCACTTGTCAGACAATGTGATTGCAGCAAGGGAGAATAGATGAGTGGTTTCCAGGGCTTAGGGATGGTGGTGCCTATAAAAAGTCTTGTGGTGACCCAACACTTTTGTGTCTTGGTTGTGGCCACAGGTACATGGAGTCACATGTGATGAAACCACATGGTGCTGCACATGCACACACGTGTTTGCAGACAGTGGACTCAACGAGATCTGTGTGTTGCACTGACGTCCATTCCCTGCTGGGGTGTTGTACTGCAGCCACTGTGGGGGCTAGGTAGAGGGTGCATGGGACACTTCACAACTTCTCTCGACCCTGTAATTATTTCAAAATAAGTTAAAAGTGAGTCCCAGACGTGTCTAGGATGATGTTTGTCCAGGTGTTGAAGACAGCCCCTGGGATCTTGGGAGGCTTCCCCCTCCAGCTCTCTCCCTACCCTTCCCCAGCTCTGTGCTCTCCAGGCTCCTGCCCTCCCGAGGGGCCAGCCAGTGTGAAGGCAGGATGAGAGTGTGCTCAGGTCACCTCATGCCCTCCCTGCCCTGGGACCCTCATGTGACTGCAGTTCCCCTTACCAGGCTCTGCTCACACTGTCCACCGCCTCCCCCTCATCCATCACCATCTCTGCAGGGCCCCTTGACCTGCCACTATCAACAGTGGCTCCCTGAGTCCCTCAGGCTCTTCATGGAGCGCAGCACATCTTTCCTGCCAGGGCCCACTTGATGGAAGTTCAAACTTGGGATCCCCTGAGCTGAGTGGAAACAGGTTAGGACTGGAAGGAACTCGCCCAAGGATACAATGAGGGAGGGGCAAGGTGGGCCAGGGTCTGGACCTCAGGCCCTGGGGCAGCAGGTGCGTCAGTGAGAGGTACAAATGACCGTACAGGCCATGCTGGCTTGATGCTTGATAAGACTTGGTCTAGGGCAGAAGGAACAGCTAATCCATCCAACACCACCAGGCATATAAACTACAGCACCGCCTGTGACCCTGAGGCCACAATCCCATCACCCGGAGGAGTTCCCGGGGCTGCTGTAACCAACTGCCACAGACTCAGTGGCTTAAAACACCACAAACTTATTATCTTTAGTTCTGGAGGTCAGAAGTCTAAAATCAATAAGGAGAATCCATTTCTTGCCTTTTCCAGCTTCAAGAGGCTGCTTGCATCATTGGCTCATGGCACCTTCCTCTATCTTCAAAGTGCATCGCTCCAAACTTTGGTTCGGTGGTCACATCTCCTCTTGATTCTCTTGCTCCCTCTTATGAGGACCCTTGTGATGACACTGGGCCCATCTGGAGAAACCAGGACAACACCCCCATCTCAGGATCCTTCACTTAATCCATCCGCCAAGTCCCTTCTGCCACGTAAGGTCACATTTCACAGGTTCCAAGGACTAGGAGGTCTTTGGAGGCTGTTGCTCTGCCTCCCACTCTGCCCCACTCCTCCTTGGAGCAGGAAGAGGGATGGAGGAGGGGGAGGGGACTGAGAAGTGGGAGGGAACAGAAGAGGAGGAAGGGAGGACGGAGGGCACCAGGCCTGGGACTATCCTCCCATGGTGGGGGTCCTTGAAGGAAGGCGGGGCGGTGACATGTGTCAGGGTCTCCGGTGGCCGCATCATGAATGTCCAGCATAGGTGGGTGGGGGCCGGGGGTTGCAGGTGGATGGGGGATGATCCTGGGCTCAGTCTCGCTCGTTGGGGAGAAGGGTCTGCACAACTCCAGGCCAGTGTTCTCCCTGGTGCTGACCCCTCATGGGTGGGATTCCCAGAGGGGCTGCAGGCACCATTGGCCCTTCCCACTGAACGCTGGTCATTTTGCAACTGAGGCACTGGAACCAGGCCCTCTTTACTTCCCTGTGGCGGCCTCTGGCTAGACCAGGAGGTGCACCCAACTGTCCAGGTGTGGAAGCAACAGGGAGGGATGCGGCAAGGTGGGGGGTCTGTGGGGTCACAATGCCCCTGGAGGGGTCAACAGGTGGTTTTGTGAGATCTGTCACCCTGCACACCTGGGCTCAGGCCTGCTCCTTCCTGCTGGCACCAGCTTCGAGTTTCCTGGTGGAGCAAGTGGTGGACCAAGGTCCTAGGGACCACACACGGTGGGCTGGGACTCGCTGGGGAGATGAGGGAGAGAGGCTTGGGAGGATGGGAGGGCAGACACGCAGAGGCTGGCGGGGGTTCTAAGGGGCTGCCCTCCCTGTCCCCCTCTGGCCCCCTCCCCAGCTTGCTCCATCCTACTGGAGCCCTTGGGAATTTGGGGTCAAATCTAAGGCCTGACCCACACCTGGGGTGCATGGGGCATGGGGGCTCTGCCTGGCCTCCTGAGTCCATCCCCAGTCCTGAGGGCCTAGGTCTTTATATTTATGCCTTATCTGGGCCACTAACCCAGGTAGTTGGGGGTTCCAGAGGCCAGTGCTGCTTACAGCAGCCATAAACACCTGTGACCAGCATTAGCGGCCAGAGAGCGCTTACTCAGGGCTAGCCGGGTTCTGCGCCCACAACTCTACTCTCTCTATTCATGGAGATGAGCCATCCCATCTCGGGCTGAGCTCACTGCCAGCTGGCCCACCCCAGGACCAGATTGAAGGTGGTTTGGGTCTGTTCCCCAAGCTGTGTTCTGGGTGGTCAAGGTCTTTGTAAGGCAGCTGCCGCCTCCCAGACACATTTCCACATAGAATACTCTTGACTGTTCTCCCTCCGGCACGTTTTGGGGACAAACTGTTGAAAGACAGTGCCCCTCCTTCCTGGCAGCTTATTTCTGGCCTGGGAGTTTGCTTGGTAAGGCCACCATTCAGCCATCTAAGTATTCTTCATTCATTCAAGAAATGCTTATCAGGAAATACGGGCTAGGCTCTGCCCACTGAACCCAGCTCCTGAAACAGCAAGGGGACTGAGGAAAGGGATGCATCAGACACCTGTGGTGCCTGGCGGGGGTGCAGGCAGACACGTGAGCCCAGTGTTCCAGGACGAGTGCAGGAAAAGGGGGTGCCGAGGGCTCTCCAGCTGAGTGTTCTGAGTCCTGTGCTCATCTTGGCTTTTCAGAACCTGCTGGCAACGGATGTAAGTTGCACAGCTACAATCCTTTTTTCCTTACTAGGAAAAAAAAAGCTTACTAGATTTCTGAAAGCTGTGTGAAGTCTCACCAATGTGCAGGTGGGATGGGAAACATCTTCAGGAGATATGTAGGAATGCCTCATCTTGGCATTTGCTGTGTACATGGGCCCAGTACCTCATGGCTAGAATTCTGGCAATGACCACACAGACACAGAACTTGGCAGTGAATGTCATACACAGACAGAGAGATGCTTAAATACAGTTTTATTGCAAACCAACACTGGAGACGAGGCAACTTCGCAGGTGGGCACCCTGCTTTCTGCAGACCTCAGCTGATGGAGCTCAGGGGCCAATGTGCTGCTGTCGTGTCTAAAGAGAGAAAACAGGTAGAGTGCACCAGCTCCAGGGCCTAGGCTGGCAGCAAGGAGCAGAGGATGTCCGCAAGACAGCAAGGCTGACCCGTAATCAGCCATGTGCGACCAGCAACCCCCCAGCCTGCCACTCCCAGACACGGTACACTGCTGTTACAGTGGGCAGGGTGGGGAGAAATGCAACACTGAAAATAAAATCAGGCGAGAGGAAGACAACTGACAACGGAGTCCACAGCTCCCAAAGTCTCCCCAGTAGCCAAGTGCCGGTGCGCCACACCCCACCTTGTCACTCCGGAAGACCCCACATGGGGTGGCCGGGGGGATAAGACATGTGAGAAGGGTTCTCAGGCAGACGCCTGCCATGAGACCTTTTGCCATGTGGGACGGACATGAAAATCCTAGGGGCCCTGAAGAAGGGTCTTGGCAGCTCCATGGGCAGCCTCGGTGATGACTGTAGACAACAGAGCTGTGTCCCCTTGGCAGTACTCCCACCAGCCACCTCGTATCTGCACCTCCAGCAATGGCATCAGAGTGATCAGGGACTCAGGGATGCTTCTTACAGGGCTGTCAGCCACCCTGTGAGTCAGACTGCAATGAAGGTGGCAGTCTCTGGAAGGACCACCTTCCAGACAGGGCTCCTCCTCCCCCAGCCCAGTGGACAGAGCCCACAAGGGCAGGCTGCAGGGTGTGGAGACCTGCAAGGTGACCACCCAACAAGGCAGCCCCGTGGTCCTGGTGACACGTACACAGGGCCCTCTAGGATTGGGGTGGGGGCTCCAGGTCCTGGGAGAGCGGTGGGAACAGAGCTGTGAGCTCCGCGCAGCGTGATCTGGCCTCAGCCAAGAAGGGACCAGGGGCCGTGGTCTCCTGACAGAGCCTGGCCTGGCGCACTTGGATGAGAATCAGTCCCACAAGAGGAAAGTGCCAGGTCAGGTGGGAGCAGGGTCACCCAGTCAGAAGACAGACAGATCCTGCTGTGCCAAGCCTGAGGCCACGAGACTTTCTCTCAACATCCAGAACTCCACTTTCTGCTGCTCCACGACGAGGCTGAGGCAGGCGCTGGACACTTACAAGCAGAGGAGTGAGACCGCACATAAACGCACCCAGTAAGATGTCACGCCTGAGGGTTCCCCAAACTGCCCAGGAGAGCGGCCCCTCCGCCCAGCTTCAAAAGCCGGTCTCACACTCGTGCCCCGCCCCCTACACAAGAAAAGCAAGCAAAGCGCAAAGAGCAGCAGGCAGAGCACAGGTAACGGGGGCGACGGGGGCCAGAGCTATGTCTGCTGGGACGGCCCTTGCTCTCCAACACCCTCTCGGCCCACCCTGCTCTGGAACAGTCTGGAGATGCAGGGCGGGGCAGAGATTGGGTTCACCCTCGAAAGAAAGGTTGGTGAGGGTGAGCCAGACAGTGAGGCCCAGACAGGAGGGAGCCCAGGCCTGCCGCTGGCGAGGGCTTCCTTTCCTTCAGTTTTAAAACTGCACAGCCCCTGGGGAGATGTTGAACATGGCTGGGTCGAATCGCTGGCCTCGGAAGGGAGAGCCTTCAGCATCCCACCCCTTCTGCAGCATCTCATGGACTTTCTACAAACAGAAAACAGACAGACAGGTTAACATCCCAGAGCAGGACTCCGCTCTGCTTCCTCCAGAGGGGGACCTGCCTGGGGTGACTGCGACTGTCTGCCAGCCTGTGCTCCCCACATGCCGATTCCACCCCATCTTGTACCCAGCGAGCGCTGGCTGCCTTCCTGGTTCAGCTGCTGTTCCTCCTCACCAGGAATCTCTGTCCAAACTCCTAATGGCCTGAGGGATACAGCCCACGGGCCAACTGAGGCGCAGGGGGATGAGCCTGCTCCCTTTCCCCAGGGAGGAGACCGGCAGCATGGAGGCCCACACCCACAGATAATCCAGGCGGGATCCAGGCTGTGACTCAGAGGGAGAGACCTCAGGAGGTCAAACTAGACTCCCTCGTCGCAGACCCCGCAAGCCCTGGGAGGTGGAGGCGGGGCCGCTCATCAGCTAGCCCAGGCCGCGGACAGTCTGGAACGTTGTCCAGCCGAGCAGTGCACTGGGCCAGGGATGCAAGATGCAGAGTCTGAGAGGAAGGCACCTCCTTGTGCCGCAGGACCCTCTTCTTCCCTGCAGATGCAGTGGGCTGGGGGCCACCCCCCCTTCGTCTGACCAGGAGAAATCAGAGACTCGCTGCTGCGGGGCCTGGGCTACCCTATGGCAGCAACTCCTGCCGCTCACTGGTCTCAAGGCCTGCAGACTGAGCAGTGGGCAAAATGTCTGATGTCTGACGAGGCTTCAGGACTGTCCTCCTGACAAGGGTCTTCTTTTCCCTGTTAATAAACCTAAGTGGTGCAGCAGCAGGTGTGACAAAGACACATAGTGAGTATTGGGGATTAATCGATATTTCTCCCAACTTGGTGCAGACAACACACACCAAGACCTTGGAAGAGCACCCGGAGAAGCATGTGCTGCAGCCCTGCAGGCCAGCCACCAAACATGAGGGATCCGCCCAGTGCCCAACTCACTGTGCCAGCAGGGGAGGGTGGTGGCCACAGTCGCGAGGTGACTGGCTTGTCGCCCCAGCCAGAAGTTTCCCAGTGGCCTCCGCCTGTACCCTCTTCCTCCACCTCCTGCCCACTGCCTCCTCTAAAGCCCCCTCTTTTTTGGATTCCTGGCCCCTCACTCCTTTTAAGGCCCCCATCAGAGTACCCTTGTCTCTCAGGTGAGCTCTGCACAGAGCACTCACTCCCTCTGAGCCTTGACCCATGACGATGTCCCATGCACTGGCCTCATCATGGGCCGTATGACAAGCCCTCACACTCCAAACTCCAACATGGAGCCCTCGGCTCACTCCCCACATCTGTCCTGCCCCAGGCCCCTCAGGAAACGATGCAGTTCCGTCATCACCACCTACTTTCTTTTTTTTTGAGGAAGATTAGCCCTGAGCTAACATCTGCTGCCAATCCTCCTCTTTTTGCTGAGGAAGACTGGCCCTGAGCTGACACCCGTGCCCATCTTCCTTTACTGTATATGTGGGATGCCTGCCACAGCATGGCTTGCTGAGCAGTGCCATGTCCACAGCTGGGACCCAAGCCGCAAACCCCGGGCCGCTGAAACGGAACGTGCATGCTCAACTGCTGTGCCGTGCACACTTAACCACTGTGCCAGCGGGCTGGCCCCCATCCACCTACTTTCTTAAGCCACCTCTCCTCCCCTTGGCCCTCATCTGAAGACACCAGTGGGTCCTGCTGACCCTCATTTCCTTCTTCTGGGGACTGGCTTTCCTCCAGGGACCACAGAGACTGTGGGTTAAACCATCCGTGGCTGTACAGCTTTCAACTGCCAAGTTTCACCAAGTTCAGCTCCCTCACTGCCAGGCCACAGCAGCTCTGACAGCTCCTCATGTGGCTCCTTGTGCCTCCATACTCTTCTCTTGGTCCCAAACCCGGCTCCCAATACTGTGCTTCCCTCACCACCTGTGTGCTGAGGACACTCCATGTGGAACCCCCGGGAGGTGAACCTCATTCCAGATGCTCCTTCTTGAATCCCTGCCAAGCTCAGATGACTCCCAGGTGGCAGTGTTGGTGCCAGGCCAGGCCCTCGGACACTCTCCCACCTCCATTACCACGGCCTTGAGACATCAATCTTTTAGTATCTCCAGATCACCCCTGGGTCCTGCCACATGTACTGCCAGCCCTGGGTTCCTCTGTGTCTAACGAAGGTCTCCAAAGGCATTGCTCTTGGTCAGGTACTCACGTCCCCCCACGGTCAGCACGCTACCTGGCACATAGCAAGCCCTTCCAGAATCCCTTTGACTCAAACCACAAAGGTCTTTCCATCATACGACAGCATCTCCAAGGCTCTTCTTTCTTCAGATCCTTCCTCATCAGCCAGCCCCATCTCTGGGCCAGTCAGCAGGGACCTCCTGCTCCCCACTCAGGCCTCACGTCTCTGAGCCTGCCCACTTTCGGGCAGGGACACTCACGCCTCTGACAGCTGCATGAGGCCCCTCCCACAGGGCCAGTGTTCAGACTGCTCCTTTGTCCAGTGGCCATAGGCAGATAGAGTGCAACTAGATTAAAACCGCTGTCTAAACGTGCACAGAGGTGAGCTGTGCTCCGAGTCCTATGCCCCTTGGGCTTAGCGATGGCCACTTTCTATGGACATGACCAGCAAGACATCCGTGATCCGATGGCTGACCTTAGTCCTGGCTCCAGCCCTGTAAGCCCAGATGGTCAGGAAGCCAGACCAAGAGAAGATTCAGAGATTCAGGGCAGGAATGAGAGAGAGGCCTGGAACCAGCCCAGGGTTCACACCCCGCCCCTGCTGCCTGAGCAGCTGTGGGACCATGAACTTATTCTGTGACCTCTGAAAGTACACCCTCTTCTCAGGAGTGCTGTACTGCATCCATGACCTGGCGAACCCAACCCGACCTACATGCGGTGGGCGCTTACTAAGTGCTCCCCTCCGCAGCTCCTCCACCCTTGCAGGGGGAAGTCTGTGTGTGAGCTCTGAACGAAGTGAAGATGGAGGACAACCGACAGGCATGGGGGCAGTGGTGGAGCGCTCAACAGCCATGGGCCCAGAATACTAACAGAAGCCACATGGCAAGGCCCTCAGGAGACAGACAGGACACCTGTGAATCTAAATGGCATGGCGGGGGGCTGGGGTGTGGATGCAGGGTCCTCTGTTTGACATCACGGAATGTGGTGCCCAGCAACGCACCTACCCAGACGTGGGCTTGAACTTGACCTGCTACCATCACACTGAGGTTCAAACTCCCAGCGCTATTCATGTGGGACACTGGGAGCTAAATAAAGCCCGAGAAAAGCAACGCTTTCTTCCCTAAATAGCCACTCCTGGGATTATTAAAACAGAGGGAAGAATGTACAATCTAATCCTTTCCTGGCTCCTGGCAGGCTCCGTGCTGCACAGGCGTGAACATGGTCCCTAGTAGCTGACTTCTTCCTGCCCCCTCCAAAGCCGCTGGCCATGTAGACTTCTCACGCCTCTGACATTCAAGTGACTTGGAAGGACTTTCTTCCCATGGCCCTCCTGTGGTCAGAACCGCATGAGCCCTGCAGCAGTGCTGGGCCCGCCTCTCCCCTCCTGTGCTGAACCCGTGCGATATTAACAGCTCATTTTGGACAGGCGTGTCTTGGCCCTGCCACTTCGGCTCTCTGTCCAGAAGTGGAACCAGTGCCCTGTCCTGGGCGATGACCAAGTAACCAAGCCAGAGCTACCTATGTCAGGACCCAGTGGGCAGCTGTGCCCTGCAGCAAGTTGTGTGCCCTGTCCACACCCAACCCCAGCACTCTCTGTCCACGTTCTGCACAGCACCCCCATCGACACCCTACCCCAGAACATCTCGTCCACACCCGGCCCCAGCACCCCCATCCACACCCCACACAGACCCCTAATCCACACCCCACACAGCACCCTATTCACACCCCACACCAGCACGTCTTGTCCACACCCCACCCCGGCATGGGCACTGAGAAGGCCTGGGAAGGGCGGGGCGCCTGTACCAGCTCGTGGCTCTGTGGCTTGCCCTGCAGCTTCTGGTGGTAGTCGAAGGTGAGCCTGTCCAGCACAGCATGCTCTTCCTCGTCCACTGTGGCCATGGATCGCTCCTTGTTGATCTGGTCAATGTCGATATGCTCCTCCCCCTCCAGGATGGCGCTCCACCAGTACTCGCCCGCCTTGCTTAGGCTCACCTGGTACACAAGGGCAGAGACAGGGTCACTTGGGGGGTGGGCACCGGCCAGCAGGCTTGGAGGGACTGGGGACCTGATGCTCCAGGACTACAGTCTGTGGCACCTGTGGTCCTCGTCTCCCAGGTCTTCTCAGAGGACAGTGACCTCATGTGCACTGGCACCCACTCTGACTGAGGGGACATTTCCAAGAGCTCTCAGCTGCCCTGCTGCCCACACCTAGTCCCACATCACGGCCTCTGGGAGACGCCACGGGAATCTCCACCCCGAACAGAAGCCTCTTTCACCGTCCTTCTGCTGGGCCCCAGCTAGCTCGCCCTCCTCCCTCCCTCTTGATGACCTTTCCTGCTTCCAAGTGCAGCATTGTCTCCTCCTGCTGGGGGACCCTGGGACCCTAGGTATCCAGGGCTCAACTCGATGATGACCATTCCCAACCAGAAGCCCAAGTGCCCTGTCCTGTTGCCTTCCTTGGCCAGGATGGCTGTGAGAGGGGATCCTCCAGGTCTGTGACCACCGCATGTGACTCACCTCCCCATCAGGGGAAGCACCACCTACCCAGACTTGGCTCAGCCCAGGGGACGTCACAAGAACTCAGAGACAGGGACTGCAACATGGGAACCAAGGCAGAACATCGGGGCTTTGCCTGAAGTTGTTGGCAAGTGCACCTGTCCCAGGGACCACATATGGAGGGCTCAGGCTGCACCCTTTCCCGTGGTCAGTGACTGGGCTCCTTGGAAGGCTCTTACAAGAGGAGCCAAGAAGTGACAGGTGGGTTGCCTACTCTCCCTCGTACTGTCCACTCTCCAATGGGATGAAACTCCCAGTCACGGAGGGACAGGGAGGTGAAGTGGACATGGCAAGCCAGCAGTGAGAGCAGCTCTCACACAGAGGATCTCCAAGAGGAGAAGGTTAACTGGCCAGTGGGAAATCCTGAAAAAGCGGACCTACAGCTGGCCCACACACAGGTGACACCCATGAGGACACCATGTGCTCCTGGTGGACGTCACTTGCAGGTCATGAGAAGTCAGCTCCAGCACTGAGAAGCTGCCAGCTCCAGCTCTGCTGCCTGAGCCCACCGAGGGCCCCTGCAGAGCCCGGGTCCAGCCAGGCCCCGAGAGCAATGAGGGGGGTGGGCATTGATGAGGGGCAGGTCACACAGGAGAGAGAATATTCAGAAAACTTGCAAGCATGGCATTAATTTCAGCACATTACAAAAATAAACCTCCCCAACTTCTGACTGTCCAAGGGGGTGTGGGGCATGAAGAGCTGAGGGGTGAGCACCCTTTGCCCGCCTATTCAGATGATGACTTCTACTCTGCCAACGTCACGGGTTACACTTGGGGTGAACCGTCTGTTTCCAGATGCTCTGTTCTGCCAGTGTCTTGCTGACTTCACTCTCCAGTTCACAGGTGGGGACCTGACCTGGCCTCAGAGACCCCAGTGCTGAGAATTCAGCCCTGTCTTTACCAAGCTGCAGATCTTTGTGTCAAGGCAATGAAAACCTTTCAAGTGGGAAATTTATTACACTGTCACTATTCCAGGAGAGATTCTCAGGCACTTACAGAACTACGAATCTCTGCAAAGAAGAGACCCTTTGGGTTTATTTTATTTGTATCTCGCTGGTCATTATTGTTGCTGAGATCTCTGTAATACGTATCGTTAAAACTCACGAGCCCCAAGTGATACACATGATCACCTCTAGGTAAAGTCAGTGCCTTGCTCGCCTCACCTAGCGCTTCAGGCAGAGCAGAGCTACGCTCGGGCCAGCAGCCACCGGATGGTATGGTGGGGGTCAGCCCAAACATTATCCGTTTGTTGGGGCTCCATTGTTGGTCCTTGTCACACAAACCGCACACAGGGTTTCCTGGCCAGGTCTAGACACACAGCTAGGCCCAACACAGCTCAGGGACACAAGAGGGCGACTCCGTGAACATGGAGCTGGTGGGCCTCACTGCCTGCGCCCCTTGTGTCCACAGAGTAAGTCCACACAGGCACTGTGCAAACCCAACAAAAATCAGGATAAGCCCAGCATCACCTTTTTTAAAAAAAAAAATTTTTTTCTTGATATGAAATTCATGTAACGTAAAATTAATCATCTTAAAGTGAACGATTCAGTGCCTTTCACACATTCACAACGTTGTGCAACCACCACCTCTATGTACTATGAAAACATTCTCATGACCGATGCCCACGAGCAGTTACTACTCCCTTCGTCTTAATGCTTCCCCACCCCAGCCCTGGCAACCACAACTCATTTATTGGCCTGTTCTGGACATTTCACGAAAACAGAACTACAACATGTATGTCCTTCTGGGCCCGGCTTCTTTTACTCAGCATGATGTCCTGGCGGTCCAACCACATTTAGAGGGTCAGAACTTCACACCTCTTTCAGGTGAACAACACAGGACGTAGTACCAAGAGGACACGGCGAAACATTCTTAGAACGGAGCTCAAGGAACTAGGTCTAGTAATAATATCTTTGAGAAAGTAGTCTGATGGCTTAATGTTTGGTTTTGATTTTTAACATTTTGTTCCTTTTTTAAAAAATCAGGTTTGTGAAGGCATAGTTTGCACAGGGTAAAATTCACCCTTTTGAGGGCACATCCTATGAGTTGTGACAAGTGCACAGCCACCACTACAACCAAGCTACACCCCTAAGGCTCCTGGTCCCCTCGGCCCCAATCCTCTCTTTGCTGACTTGCTGGTACATGCCTGTCGTTCATGGAATCACACGGCTGCAGCCTCACGTCTGGTCTTCTCCCTAGCATGGTGGTTCTGACATTGGGCCAGGCTGCGTGTGTGTCCAGAGTTGCTCGCTACACAGTGGGTCAGGGCACACCTGTCCATGCACCTGTGGATGGATGCGTGGGCATTTCCAGATTTGGGCAGTCATCTACGAGGCTGCATACAGGCCTGTGTGTGAGCATATCTCTCCCTGGTTAAGTACCTACCAGTGGGATTGTGCACGTTTAACTTTATAAAAACCATCAAACCATCTTCCAAATGGCTGCACCACTGTGCATTCCCTCCAGTAGTATATGAGGGTTCCAGGGGCTCCATATTGTCCCCAGCGCCTGGCACTGTCCATTCTTTCCAGTAGCCATCCTAACAAGTGTGAAGTGATACGTTGCTGTGGTTTTAAATGGCATTTCCTTAATAACTAATGAAACTGAACATCTTTTCACGTGCTTATTTGGCACCTCATTTCTAAAAAACATTTTATTTGGGATAATTTCAAACTTAGAAGTTGCTAAAATTACTGAAGGACAAAGAATCCACCCTTTTCCTAGATTCACCCACTGTCAACATGCTACCTTTTGGCTTTATCACCTGTGAGAAAGGATATGTATAATAATATAGTAAACCACTTCAGCTTTATCACCTGTGTCTGTACATGCTCTCACTGTGTGTGTGACGATATGTATAATATACAATAAATCACCTCAGCTTTATCATGTGTATCTGCTACACGCTCACTGTGTGTGAGGATATGTATAGTATATAATAAGTCACCTCAGCTTTATCGCCTGTGTGTCTGCACACACTCTCACTGTATGAGGATATAATATATATAATAAACCACCTTAGCTTTATGACCTGTGTCTGCACACACTCTCACCGCGTGTGTGTGTGGATATGTATAACATATAATAAACCACCTCAGCTTCATCACCTGTGTCTGCACACACTCTCACCATGTGTGTGTGTGTGGATATGTGTAATATATAATAAACCACCTCAGCTTTATGACCTGTGTCTGCACACTCTCACCGTGTGTGTGTGTGTGGATATGTGTAATACATAATAAATCACCTCAGCTTTATGACCTGTGTCTGCACACTCTCACCGTGTGTGTGTGTGGATATGTATAACATATAATAAACCACCTCAGCTTTATCACCTGTGTCTGCACACACTCTCATTGTGTGTGTGAGGATATGTGTAATATATAGGAAATCACGTGATGTTTTTTCTGAACCATCTTGGCCCTTTACCCCTAATATTTCAGTGGGAGTCTCGTTCCTGAGAATATGGAATTTCTTTAATGCAAGAACTTTAGCTCATCTTCTTTCCTGCACAAGATCCAGTCCAGGGTCCTGACCACATTTTAGTGGTCCTGTCCCCTCTCATCTGCAAAATTCACAGCCTTTGTCTTGTTTCCAAAGACCGTTCATCCTTTTGGGTTTGTCTGGTGTTTCCTCTTCATTAAACTCAGGGAAGCAGCCCTAGCAGGATGCTGTACAGGTGACGCTGTGCCCTTCCCTGGGTGTCCCACTTGTAGGCATGATGTCCCGCAGCCACATCCACTAGGGGTTCCTCCCTGATCCTATCTTCACACGATGGCAGGGAAACACTGCTTCTAGCCCCAGCAGGCACTGTGCACTGGCTGGCAGGGGGCTTCTTCTCTGTGATGGGGCCAGTCACTCCTCAGTCATCATCACCGACTCCTGGATGCCTAGTGTCTCGATGGCTTTCACTCACTCCCATTCTTGATTATGTGGTGCTCAGTGTCCCAGCTTGGCCAGTTGGGGGTGGTCGCTGTAACCTGGTGACACGGCCCCCTTCCTTGGCCTTCCTCCAGGTTCCTTTTATTGACCCACTTCCCAGACCTAGAATCAGCTTCTAGAGGGAAACACTAGACTGCTGGGTGAACAGTTTTCCAAAAATGTCCTCAAAGAAACTCTGAACTCAATGTGAATCAGCTTACCTCAGCACTCCCAACCTGTGCCGATGACTCACTAACATTTATATCTCTCTCCTTCCTTCAGCACAGAACCTCGTGTCTATTCAGGGAAGCAATGTGCCCAGCGAGGACGACGGCTCCTCACAGTTACCCATGGGATCAAGTATGGGCCGAGGAGACATCCGTGAGAGCTGTGGGATGATGCTTCTGGGGGCGCCCTGAAACAAGGACAGACGACGGGGAAAGACGACAGGAAACCTGCTCAGCTCCAGGAACTTCTGCAGGGAGAATGTGGACCGGAGTCAGACCACTGACCTGTCAGGGCTTACCAGAAGCAGCACTGCTATGAGCAACCTCTTGGTTTTTACGCTGTCAACTTTTCTCAAGCTTAAAAATTAAAGCACTGTATGACAAACAGAACATGGCAGCGGTGTGGGTGTGGCTGGGAGGCAGGAGAGCTCCCACATATTCTGAGCTCGAGACGACCGAGTGGCATTTCCATTCTCCCCACCGCAGGTCGGAGGGAATGCATGCTCTGTCCCCTGGGAGCATGGTCCACTGGTCCTGCTTGGTATATTCCTTCTGTTCACCGGGTGACTTCTCCAGAACGCTCATGAAACATGCTGCCTGAGGCCACCTACTTCTCTTAATCCCACACCTCAGCACGTCCCTGCTTGAAACTGAGCACCCAAGGATCTGACCACCTTAAGAAACGCCGAGGGTCCTGGGAGACGTGAGCACTGAAGGCCAAGGGCTCACATTTTATTTCATGGATTAGTTTTCAGGCTTTGGGCTCTTGTCAAAATTCTAACGTAATTTAACTTGCATTTTTGAAGAAGCATAATCCATAACAATGGCCACCCAGGGCCAGGAAGGGGCGAGTGGCCAGCAAGGAAGCGAAGACAGTGAACCACTTCATAAAGAGACGCATGTCCTCACCAGAAAACCAAAAGAAACAAGTGGAAGGAATGCACATGTTAGCAAAGACAAGTTAAAAAGCCCAATGCTAGTAGGCACATGGGAATCTAGTGACACCACAGAAATGTGGCGCCCTTCTGGGAGAGCCCCTGGCAAACCACCAAGGATACAGTCAGCCTATCACTCTACTTTCAGAACTGTAACTGAAGGAAATACTCTAAATGGGGGAGAGGCAGCTTGTACAGAAACATAGGTTCAAGCAGCAGACACACACACTTGAGTGAGCTTTAAGGCTGAGCCGATAAAGGGCTGTGCACACTCTGCAGTCACTGCACCAATTTTAAATGACCTGCGTGTGGATCATGTTAACGTGGGGACTGGCTTCACCTCACATATGGCTACGAATGTCTAAACCACCGTGTTGGCGGGCCTTGAGGCCTGCAGCCACCCACAGCAGTGAGGGCCGTCAGCCCTACCTGGAGGGAGAAACGAGGACAGTGAGCTGATGCGGGGTTCTGGGACAGAAGAGGCCTGGGGGGTGGGGGTGTTGATTTCACATCTCAGTAACCAAGAAAGGAGCTTGCCTGAGAGTCAAGAAGCCTCGTTTAACATTCTCGCGCGTGGGAGGGAGGGAGGCAAGAACTGTCATCCGGTTTTAGCTGCCACCCCTGCCTGCTCTGAAAGCCTGTCGGGGTGTGTCTGATGTGGATCCATGGCTTGGGCAACGAGGAAAGGCTGGCGGGAAAGTAAGCGGCACATTTGCATCGGCCTGCTGGGAGGTCAGAGGCTTGGACCAAGGACTCCGGCGAGGTGACAGGTATCCCTAGGGTCACCCCTCTTGTCCCACGTGGCCCTCACAACGATCCTGTGACATGAGGCCTGTGCTAGAGTCCTGGGGGAGGCATGACAAAGCGCTGCACACTGGGGGCTTCAAGCAAGACACTTATTCTCTCCATCTGGAGGCAGAAGTCTGACATCGAGGTGTCGCAGGGCTGCATTCCCTCTGGAGGTTCCAAGGCTGCATCTCTCCAATCTCTGCCCGGTCTTTATTTCGCTTCTCCTCTATCTGCGTCTTCTATGTGAAATCTCTTTTATTCCTCTTATAAGAACACTTGTCACTGGTTTTAGGGCCCACCTGGATAATCCAGGATAATCTCTTCACTTCAAGATCCTTAACTTAATACATACGCAAACACTCTTTTCCCCAAAACCGTCCCATTGGTGGGTCCCAGGGCTTGGCAAGGACATCTGGGGGCCCTTTTAGCCCACCACAGCCCTTGGGAGACGCGCCCTTGACTATTTTCCTCAGTCACTCTGGAGCCTAGCACAGGGCCTGGCACTGAACAATAACCAACAAACAAACGTCTATGGATTAACCACAGCTCTCAGTCTTGGTCGAAAGGATAAGTCACAGAGACCCTGAGAGGCCACAGTGATTACCAAAGCCACGTGGCCAGTGAGTGTGGCTCAGGCACAGGGTAGGCCTGCTGACCTCAGCGACCAAAAGCTCCAACTCCAGAGGCTTGAGGGAAGCAGGGCTTGTTTCTCTCAGCAAATGCAAACGGGATGTTCACACATCAAAGCAACGTACTCACTGAGCTACAATATCATCTCAGATACGTGGCCCAGAATGTCACCAATAAATAAATAATTAACTTGACAACACACCAAACCTTCAGCTCCGTAAATAGCAACGGAGTGTATTATGACTCCAGTCACAGAGATGAGCTGGCACTGGCGCAGCAGAGGTCGTGGTCGGGAGGCAGTGGAGAAGGGGAGCAGCTCCGCATCCATCAAAAGGTGCAACACCAGGTGTGCCAGGGGCTATGCTGCTGGGAAAGCTCCAGAAGAGGATATACTGCTCTAAATAATTCCTCTTCTTTTTCTACAAGTAGTGAAACTGCATTAGAAATGTGATGCCATCTACTGAAGATCAAAATTCTAAGGGACCGTGGGAAAGAACTTGTGCAGCACCCGGAATCCCCAGAGAAGTTTTCACGTGGACTCCACCGGGTTAGTGGGGAGAGAACACCCAGAAGCCGCGCACACAGCCAGTGACAGGTGCATCTCAGCCCGCAGCCACTTCTGCTTTGTTATAATTCCTCGAGCAGCAGGTGCCTGGCAAAAGCAACCTGCAAGACTAATAGGCAGCCAGGACCTAGACCACAGGAGGACATGTGGGGACCGCAGGGCCCAGGCGCGTGACCACTAAGCTGCAGACCACTCACTCGGGCCATGTCAGCAAGGTCAGCAAAGAAGGCGATGCACGTTTCCTGGCCTACCCGCCCAGGCTGCCCTCGGCACACTGCGAGGCACTCGCGGCCAGCCCCCGGCCCGCTCCCTGCCCTCTCAGGGCGCCTTTCAGCTAGAAAGAGGAGAGGGAGGGAATGGGAAGCCTCTGGGTTCGGGGTCTGGCTCCACCCCTGGGCAAGCTACTTGCCCTCTCTGAGCCTCAGCCTCTCAACTTGTAAAACGAGCTTGTGGAGAATTAAACAGCATTACCAGACACCTCACAGAGCCTGGCTCAAAGTGTGCTCAATAAATGGGGGCCGTAATTACAAGGAGTTAATGCTCTGGTCACAAGCCATATCCACATTCAGACACAAGTATACAAAACACATATGGCTCTGGATCAGCCATGAAGAAGTCAGCGCCACGACTATCAATGGAAAGAGGTGCATTACCTAGTAATGATCACGTTTCTACAGAAGTAAAGTAAAAGGAATCCTCTGTACACTGATTATAACCCTGACGAACTGCAGTAGAGCACTGCGGACCTTCAGAGGCCAGTGACGAGGCAGGCAGGTATGTCCCAGGCAGGCACACAGGTTTACAGAGCTGAAGGCAATGCCAAGAAAGCCCATGTGGCAAACGCTTCCCAGAAGCATCCCTCACGGAAGCGCAGTGTAACCAGTTACCCGCCGGGACTGTGTGCACTGCACTGTAGTCAATCAACCTCACACGGAGGTCCAAGGCCCATGGATGACAGGGCACCCAGGATCTTGGGTCCACATTCCATAAGGCTACCTGAGCTGTCAAAGCTGCACCTGGAGAGGGCGAGCTGCCAGCCACTGGCTCTTGCTGGCTACTCTCGCAATCTCAGGAGGCGGGGTAGAGGGGTTTGCAAATGAGAGCACCTGGTGATATAAACAAGTGGCCACAGTTTGGGCAATAGTTCTGGTGTGTTGGGGGGGTAGGGAGGCATGGGGGTGATGGGACAAGGGGGAGAGTGTCATGACTGTCACACAATCACGGAGAGAAGCAGAAACCTCAGAAGAGCATGGGAGGTGCAACAGAGCAAGGTTTAGAATGAGAATTGGGCAAACTTGGCCCCATGCTCTGCCCCCTGGTGTCCTTGTCATGCTTAGGGGACCTTGTGTGTGCTCGGGGATTCCAGGCGCACCAATACTTCCAGCCACCCCAGCACTGAGAGAATCCTCTCTGTTCCATGGGTTTTGCATGTCCCTGCAAGCTGAGGGCAGACAGAACAGAGCCCCCATGGGCCTTGTTGGTCAGCATCAGGCCAGCCGGCCCATAGGTACCTATTCCCAAAGAGAGGCGGATCTTGATGAAACTGAAAGAAACGTTTCTTTCTTTCCTTATTGCATGGCTTGCACATATGAAGAACACAACTGAATAAAATTCTGAGGTTTTTTTTTGTCCAAAGACTTGGTGTTTTTCTTTTCATTCTTGCCCCTTTCACCCTGGTTAGGCATCCCAGCTAGCGGAAAGAGGAAGCGAGTGAACTCACATGTCGAGCTCCCTTGGCTGTATGAAGCCTCCCTGGGCAGTGCCCACTGACCAGGCACAAGGCTCTGATAGAGGAAGGATGGAGCCCTCAAAGATTCTAGAAAGCGGAATACGTAAGTTCTGCTTGGACCCTGCACCCTCAGCTAGTTTAGCCAGTTGAGATCCACTTTGTCAAATAAGCCTGTCTGTTTGAATTTATTAACTCTGCATCCTCCAGACTGGCGTCCATGAAATTTAAACTGTTTTTCCATTTTTAACCTATTTGGTTTTGGCCTAGATGTAACCAAATCACTGGAGAGAAGCCCCTGGGACTGAGGGGACATGTTCCGTGTGAGCACAGCCACGCTCTGGGGATGGCCCCCCGCCAGCACCTCCTCTGTGGTAGCCACATGTGGTCTGTGCGTGGGCACTCGAGCACTCGAGTTTCTCTGTGAGACAGGACCCACCTCAAACAGCCAGGCAGTAGGACCCTGAGGAGCCAAGGCTGCAGATGCAGGAGTGACAGTCGGCTGAGGACCATGCATGTGCCCTCCAAGCTGTGTGCAAAACACAAAGGAAACTCTGCCCCAAGAGGAGGAATCAATGTCCTTACTCCTTGGGTATAAAGCATCACGGTAGGTTTGAGGCCACTTGGGAGCTTGCGCAGAGGCCCACACTTACCAAAACGCACTTCCCAGGCTCAAGGCTCCAGAGAGAGCTCTCAGTGTTGATCTTGTGGGTGAACTTTCCTTCCATGAGGACACGCTCCCCATTCCCCTCTAGTACAGCCACCCGGATGGAGCTGCTGCTGAGGGCCACCGAGACCTGGAACAGAGCAGAAGAGAATCATTTCATGTGGGAAGGGTTGACCAACATACTCCAAAATGGGAGGGGACGATGGTTTGCAAGGTGCCTAACTACGCACTGCAGGAGAACAAGATGCAAGACCGTCCTTGGGGGTCACCAGGCATTCTGAGTGAAGAAAATCCTACCAACCAATTTACATCCGAAGCAGCCTATGCATCACCATCTCCTTCAAGTAAATGCACTAGAAGATCTGTTTTGACATGCGTAACGGTAACGTGGAATGCTTTGTGGAAACTGCTGGTTTTCCACCCAAATCCCTTCTCCAGTTAAAGGAGCCCAGTTCTCATGGTGGAAGGCAAGAGGGCACACAGTGGTAGGGATATGCACCCCTCCATTCTCATCTTGCTGTTTGGACAATGTGCCCAACAGCGCTGAGTGGCCGCGTGTCCTGCACGGCTTCCTTCCATGAGCCACTGTGCCATTTCTGTGGCCACAGCTCAGCCTTCACTCAGGAGAGTGAGGCCAGGTCCTCTAGTTTTGCATTTTGTCTTTGTTCCCTGGGAATTCCAGCCTCTACAAGCCTCAGCTCACTAACCTCTCCTCTGTGACCTGTGCTGGGCAGTCTCCTTCCTCCTGCGCCGGCAGCGCCCCTTCCCTGCTCTCCCGCATCTGTCTCTACAACTGCACTGGGAGCCGCTAGGCTGGGTGCTTGCTTCACACATGTACCCCAGCCAGGAGGATCCAAAGCCCGTGTGCCCCAGGGGGTTCATTGGATCAGTAATCGGAAAAGGAAAAAAAATAGAACTCTTGTTTCTATTTTGTTTCACTTCTTTTTAAGTTCTAAAATCTCTGTGTTTTATAATATAAACATATTTTTATAATAGTATTTGCATCAAGTATGTGTTAAATTAACAGTAACTGGAGAGGAGAGCTTAGGCCTTTCTAAAGGCACATGGTGTCAAAACCGGTTGGAGATGGCCCTCCCACGTTGCTTGGCAAGTGCTCATTAAATGCTTATAAAGTGCTTGAAAAGAAACTCTCAAAGCCTCAGAATTGTCAAACTGGAGCTTATATTTGTCAATGGAATCTGATACTGTAACCTACCTATATTTTAAGTATCTACAAATAAAATATGGAAAGGGGAGGGATGATGTTCCGGAGTTGCCACCGTTAGGCAGCTTCAGAGTAAAACAAGAAATCCTAACTGTATGTGATGGAGGAGAGAAGGGAACAAAAGAGCTGCCACAGAGCACAGTGGCCTCTGGGTGGACAAGCTACCATGCACGCTGCATCCATATGCAGGCTCTGGGGGCATCCTGTGAGCCACAGCTCCACCCGCACCCAACTTCTGGGAGGATTCACTGTTTCCCTGGCTGATTCTGCAAAGCCACGGGCACCACCCAGCTTCACTCTCGGCGTCCAACAGCAAACATGTCAGCAGCCCAGCACACCCCAGATCATGAACTCGAGTGTGTGGGGAACACCTGACAGAGTAGGTCGAGGCTCGTCACTCCTGGCCTCTCAGGAGCAAGCTCACTTTAACAAATAAAATCCTCCCAGCCAGCTTTACATAAGACGATAATCTCCAAATTTGGGCATGCTTCTTACAATGCTCATCTCTTGCACAACAGGGAATGAGCTAGGGCACCAAGGGGGAACCAGACAGGAAATGTTTCCAGGAGCTCCAGGTCAAGATGTCACCCTAGGAACAGGCTCATCTCCCAAACTCTGTGACCCATAGAGATGACAGGAACAAAGCACCAAGAGAAAAGCCTAGACAACACAAGGGAAGAAGTAGGAGGCGGGGACAGACGAGCTTTCAACAACTCTGTGGAGACAAAGGGGAGGAGCATGGGGAAAGAGTACACAGCAGGGATGAGTGACAAGTTTGCATCTGGGAGCTCACAGCTGCAAGGGGCCTCCAGCGGGCTGACAGCAGGTACACAGGGCTGAAGTGGAGCAGCCAAGAGTCAGTCCATAGGACAACGTGTCAGTGGAGGCCCCATCAGAAGGGAGAGGAACCCACTGTGTGCTACAAAGGCACTGCTCCAAAGAAACTGACCAGCAGTTTGAGGGGACTGGTGTGGATGCCCAGCCCCACAGGCTGTAAAGTAAAGCTGACCAGGTGACCCGTCAGCTCTCAGCAGTGGTGTGAAGAGTCAATCCCAGACATATAATGGAGAAAACCACCAACACTGTCCCATACTCAAAAGAATAAGGAAAAAAATTTTTTACTAAAAAAACTAACAAGGAACTAAGGATTGCATCCTATGAGGAAGACCAGAAGGATGAAAAAGAAAGACTTAGGTAAAAAAACAAAAATAGATTAAAGAGCTATTTAGGAAAAAAGGAAAATATTTCCAATTTATATCCTCAGATCTAAGAAGTACTGTATCTATAAAACCAGAATAAAATATGAAATAGAACAATTAGACAAAACAAAAGAAAAAATGATTAGAACTAAAAACACAGTGGCTAAAATAAAATTTTCGATAGAAAGGCTGGAAGCTAAAGTCAAAGAAATCAAGGTAGAGACAAAGACCAAGTCAGGCAATCAGTTCAGCATTCCAGAAACTGTGATAGCAAGAAGATGATTTTTCAGAGCTTAAGAAAAACACGCCTTCAGATGGAAAGGACCCACTGTAGCAGAATGAAAGATGATTTACACAAACTTTTGGCATTTCATAACACTGAATATTTAAAATAAGGTCTCAAAAGTTCCAAAGAGAAGGAAAAAAGAAGTTTACTCACAAAGAAGCTGAATGGAAGAGATTTCTAGAATCTGCAACACTGGACGTAAGAAGACAAGAGAACAACGCCTTCAATCTTCTAAGGGGAGAATTTTTTTACAGTTAGAATTCTATCCATATCCAACCCATGAAATAAGCGAAAGGTTAAAATAACTACATTTTACGACATTCAAGAACCCTGTATTTACCACATATCATTTTGAGACAGTTACTGGAGGCTATACCAAAAAAAAAAATGAGGATAACAAGCAAAACAGAGGAAGATTCTGGGTGAAGGGGGTCAAAAGGTACAAACTTCCAGTTGTAAGATGAGTAAGTTTTTGAGATCTAATTAATGTACATCATAGTGACTACAGTTAACCACGTATCCTATATTTGAAAGCTGCTAAGAGAGTAAAACGTAAATGTTCTCATTACAAGAAAAAAATCTGTAAGTATGTGAGGTGATGGATGTTAACTGAACTTATTGTGGCGATCAATTCACAATATATATACATATCAAATCATTATGTTGTACATCTGAAACTAATACAATGTTATATGTCAATTGTAACTCAATAAAAGTAGAAAAAAAGAAAGAGGAAGATCCAACAGGGATGCAAAACACAGGAATTTAATCTAGAAGTGCCAGGAAGTTCCAGAATGGGAGCTGTATAGCACAACTGGAAAATAGTCCAGATCGGTGTCACAGGTGAGAGGGCTTCAGGATAGGGGTCTCCAGGAAGAAAGTAATTTCTAGACAATACATAGAACTAGTGAAGGTCTGGGTAATTCTTAGGCTATGATGACATTGTACTATTTTTGATAAGGTTAAAAAGAGAGAGAGAGAGAAACTCCAGAAAAACAAAAAACTACAAAACAAATTCCGATTCAAAGGGATGCTAGAGAAAATGGTGAAGTAAAGACGTGCAAAAAAGCTCTCTTCCAAAAAAGTAATAAGCACATTGGTAAAAACTGCCAGTATCTACTTTTTCTGAACTTTGAAAACTAACCAAAGGTTTGCAGGAACCCAGGAAGTGTTTATGCAAGAAAAACGACTGCATCTTTGTAAGAATGAGGTTTTTTTGTGACATTTTAACTTACTCTAGACCCATTCTAACTCTCCAGCTCCTTGACAGCCCGTATTCTTGGTGTAGCCTGGCAGCCATCAGAGGAAGCATAAGGGAGCTGGAGCTCTTTCAAAGTTTCATTCCCAAGGAACTGTCATTATTTGGCTTGTGTGATGGTTCCCTGGAAGATCCCACTTGTAAGCTTGTCTGTTTTTGACCAAACTCAGCAAAGCCTTTTACCCAGGGAGTGTTTGCTGAAAACAATTACAGGCAAGTGTTTTAACTTTGCAGCTCACTGAGGTGGTAGATAACAGCTGAGGCAAAAAAAGAAAAAGGAAAAAAAGGAAAAGCTGGGGAATATAATATCTGTGCAAGCTTGGAAACACTTGGAAATATTCCTAGGAATCTAGAAGGACATATGAATGTACAGGGCTGTGTGTATGCTCAGGAAAAACCTGCAAAAGCCCTAAGCTCTCACCACTGGCTGACCTGAGACTCTGTATGAGCAGAAAGTGAAGCTTATATTGGCAGAATTTTCAACTGCTGCATTAAGTGTCAAAGGCATGCCCCAACATGTACATGGAGCCCCTTGGCAAAGACTTTAAATCTTTATTAAGATTTCTCACTTCCAGGTGTTTAAGGAAAACTTTGTCCAATCATTAGCTGACCACTAAGCTCACTAAGTAGAGACTTCACTGGCAGCACACAATAAAGAACATAGACTTCAAAAAATTAGGTCAAAAAAGTCATTAAACAAACCAGAACTAGATAAAGTATCAACAACAACAAACCATGGGGAAAAGGGAGAATCTGATTTCCAGAGTTGAAGCACTGTTATTTAAAATGTCCAGTTTTCAAAGAATTACATGACTCACAAAGAAACAGGAAAAGATGGCCCATATACAAGGGATAAAAGCAATCAATAAAATCTGTCCCTGAGGAAGTCCAGACATAGACTTAGTAGAAAGTCTATAAATCAGCTATTGTACATATAATCAAAGAGCTAAAATAAACCATGTGTAAAGAACTAAAGGAGGGCTAGCCTTGGTGACCTAGTGGTTAAGTTCAGCACACTCCACTTCAGTGGCCTGGGTTGAGTTCCCGGGCGCAGACCTACACCACTTGTCTGTCAGTGGCCATGCTGTGGCAGCAGCTCACATACAAAAAGAGGAAGATTAGCAACAGAAGTTAGCTCAGGGAGAATCTTCCTCAGCAAAACGAGAAAAAAAAGAACTGGAATTCAAAAGTAACTGAAAAAAAACTGAAGTGGAAAAACCCACTAGAGGGTCTCAAAAGCAAATTTTAGCAGTTACAAGAACAGATCAGCAAACGTGAAGATGGGTCAATTGAGATTACTCAGTCTGAGGAGCAGAAAGAAAACAGAATGGAAAAAAGAACAAAGGCTCAGAAACCTGAGGGACACCATTAAGCATACCACCACAGGAATAATGGGAGTTACAGAAGGAGAAGAAAGAGAGAAAGGGCAGAAAGAATACTTGAAACAATAATGACTGACAACTTTTCAAATCTGACCAAAAAATTAATCTACATATTCAAGAAGCTGAATGAACTCCAAGTAGAATACACTCAAAGACATCAAGACATAGATGCATCAAAATCAAGCTGTCAAAAAAGCCAAGGACAAAGAGAGAATCTTGAAAGTAGGAAGAGAAAAGCAACTCACCACATATAGAGCATCTTCAATATGAATAACAGCCAATTTATTATCAGAAACTATGGAGGCTAGAAGGCAGTGAGATGAAGTATTCAAAGGGCTATTTGGGGAAAAAAAGTCAACCAAGAACTCTATATCTGGCAACACTATCCTTCAAAAATGGAGGAGAAATTAAGGCATTTCCAGATAAACAAAACCCGAGAGACTTCATCCCTAACAGGCCTATCTTTTCTTGCAAAAGCCCTATGAGAAATACTAAAGGGAGTCATTCTGGCTGAAATGAAAGGACACTGATGGTAACTTGAATCCACAGGAAGAATAAAGAGCCCTGGTAAAGATAAACACGAAAGACAGCACAAGTGTATCTTGCGTGCATTAACTCCCTTTCTCTTCTGATTTAAAAAACAACAGCATAAACCACAAATAAAGATACAAAGGAGCGGAGCACAGAGGGTTATTATACTGAGCCAGTTTTTGGTACATGTTGAGATTAAGTTGGTTTAACTAATCTGAAGTAAACTGTAACCCCAAGGACAAACACTAAGAAAATAATTCCAAAAAATATAATAAAAATCAAAACAAAACAAAAAATGAGGGAATTAAAATATGACACTAGGAAATATCTATTTCACATAAAAGAAAGCAGTAACGGAGGAACAAGGAAACAAAAAATTTCAAAACTTACTACAAAAACACAATAATCAAAACAACATGGTATTGGCATACAGACCGACATACAGATCAATGGAACAGAATGAAAAATTCTGGTTGGTTGATTTTAGACAAGGGTGCCAGGCAATTCAATGGAGGAAAGAACAGTCTTTTCAACAAATGAGACTGTGACAACTGGATAGCCACATGAAAAGAATGAAGTCCAACCACTCTCTCATACCTTATACAAAAGTTAACTCAAAATAGATCAAAACCCTGTATGTAAGAGCTAAAACTACACAACTCTTAGAAGAAAACAAAAGTGTAAATATTCACGACCTTGGATTAGGCAATTGTTTCTGAGATACGACACCCAAAGCACAGGCAACATGTAGGTAGGTAGGTAGATAGATAAGACTTTATCAAAACTAAGACGTTTTGTGTTTCAAAAGACATTATCTCTTAAGAAACTGAAAAGACAACTCATAGATTGGGAGAAAATATTTGCAAATTATCCGACAATTATTTTTTTTTTTTTTTTAAAGATTTTATTTTTTCCTTTTTCTCCCCAAAGCCCCCCGGTACATAGTTGTGTATTCTTCGTTGTGGGTTCCTCTAGTTGTGGCATGTGGGACGCTGCCTCAGCATGGTCTGACGAGCAGTGCCATGTCCGCGCCCAGGATTCGAACCGACGAAACACTGGGCCGCCTGCAGCGGAGCGCGCGAACTTAACCACTCGGCCACGGGGCCAGCCCCCACCGACAATTATTAATTATCTAGAATTAAAAAGAACTCTTACAACTCAAAAATAAAAAGACAATTCAACTAAAAAATAGGCAAAGGACTTAAATAAACATTTCTCTAAGGAAGACACACAAATAGCCAATAAGCATATGAAAAAATACTCACCATTATTAGTTATCAGGGAAGTGCAAACCAAAACTATAATGAGATACCACCTCACAGTCATTAGACGGCAACAAAAACAAAACAAAAAATAGACAATAAAGTGTTGAGGATGTAAAGAAATATGAACCCTCATATATTTTTAGTGGATATGTAAACTGGTGCAAGCACTCTGGAATACAGTTTGACAGTTCCTCAAACAACTAATTATGGAGCTACCATATAACCCAGCAATTCCACCCCTAGCTACATACCCAAGAAAATTGAGAACGTGTCAATATATGGGGGTAGAGGGAAAGACTAGGGTGCAAATGGGTGCACAGTGGGGAGTACAGAGATGCCTCCTCTTCTCCAGCCTCATCCCATGTGCTAAGTCCTGAGACACCAGTGAAGGACCACTGAGGTCCCAGTGTAGGAACAGGGCTTGAGACCACCTTGGAAAAAGTATCATGTTCAGGAAGACGTCCTGTCACAGGCTAGAAGCTATCACCCTGGGGTGCTGACAAGGACCCTATCACAGAGGCCCCTCTGAGACCAGCAACAACACTCTGCAAGCTGAGAGGTGTGGCCCTTACCAACCAATAAATAAGATAAAGATACACACGTGAATGCGCTGTGAATGGATATATCCAAAGAACACATCCAGATTTACTAAGTATAATTAAAGTTATATTCAATACAGGAACTTGTTTAAAACTCAGAGCACTCCCCACCAACAGCCCAAACTGCCCTTTATCCATATATGACAATTTGTAGCAGATTGTAAAATACAATCTAGACCATTGTCTTAAAATTACAATTTTTAAAAATCACCCTTAGGGGCTGGCGTAATGGTTAAAGTTCGGTGTGCTCTGCTTCAGCGGCCTGGGTTTGCGGGTTCAGATCCCAGGCAAAGACCCACACCACTCATCAGTCATGCTCAGGCAGCAACCCACGTACAGAATAGGGGAGTACTGGCAAAGATGTTAGCTCAGGGCTAATCTTCCTCAAGCAAAGAAAAAAGAACAACCCAACATTAGTGTCCATTTTCAGCTTCAGTTTTAGCTCTATAATTTTGTTCAATTTCAAGTCCTAGCTGTAGTTTTTGAACAGCTACATTTTGGAGTGCCTTTACCTAATAAAATACAATAGGAAAATCAATTGTGAGTGATAAAATTCATACTGTGTTAGTCTGTTGACTATTAACAAATGAGATGGGGCCCAAACTGCCAGAGAGAAGGGCCTCCTATGAGGGAAACAAATCATTTCATTTCTCTAACAATTAAATTGGAAACCATTAGTAGAATTTAGACAAAACTGCTTTAATGGATAAGAAGATCGAACTGGGTTAAAAGGCAGCAAAGGTTCAAGCAACTGACCCTCAAAGAAGCTCCATCAAAATGCAACCTGCTCCTTTCTAATCCTGGTTCAAATTCCACAACTCATAAGAAAAAAGAATGACAATGTGACTACATAAAAATTAATAAGTCCTGCAAGGAAAAAACACCACGAACCAACTCAAAAGATTAATAACAAAATAGGACAACAGATCTACAATACATATCACAAAACGCTTATCTTTCTAATATATAAAGAGCTCCTAGAAATCACTAAGAAAAAGAGCAATGACCTAATAGTAAATGGGCAAAAGATATAGACAGTTCAAAGGAAAGACACATGTAAAAATATGCACAACCTCACTCATAAGAGAAATACAAATTCATATTATACCTAGATGCTATTTTTCACCTATCCAACTTACAAAACCCAAGAGTTTGATAACATGCTACTTTTAACAAATTTTGTGAAAACCAAGGACTCCGGGACTTCGCTGATGGGAATGTAAATTAGTACAATCCTTATGGAGGGCAATTTAGCAGTATCTATAGAAATTAGAAATACCTTTTAATACCATGTATCTTTCAATCTGGCAATTGCACTTCATGGAATCTATTCTATACAGAATGCATATATGCAAAATGAAATTTATTAAAGGGCATTCATTGCTTTATTGCCTGTAATAGCAAAAGATTGGAAACAATCTAAATGCCAATTACCAGGGGACTAGTTTAGTAAGCAGCCTGCCGCTTGAAAGGGGCAAAAGCAGAGACTGGAGCCCTGGGTGGAAGGGGTGATGAGCTCAGGGCACTTGCACTCTCAGGGTTCTGCCAGCCTGAGCCAGATGACATGGGAATGGGAACATATCATCTGTGCTGAAGATGGAGACGTGATAATACATATTCATGCTTGATTTTATACACATAAAAAATATCTGAGAAAATATCTCAGAAACTAGTAACGTGATGACTGAGGTCAGGGTGGGAGCTGGTACAGGACAGAAGGACAGAGGCAGGACAGAGAATTTTCGTTGCACATTTTTATACCTTTGAACAGGTAAATGTGCTTTTCATTCAAAAATTTAAAATTAAAGTAGATAAATGCAGCCTATTTCTGTTACAGAAGTTTCCTGTAATAAAAAGTCTTCCTACATTTTTCCTAAACACATTCTAAGAAGGGAACACCATGTAACTGAGCTTGTAGCACAAATTCCAGCAGCTGCATCAAGCTCAGGGGCAAGGCATCACTGTACAAGATCTGCCCAGGGGCCTTGGTGCTGTTCCAGAAGGTTCCCATAGGGGGGACAGAGAGGGTCATGAGCCCACCAGCTGGCAGGACCTCATTAGTCAGCAAAAACCACTCACTCTCCTAGAGGAAAGAGAATATGGAGGAGGAAATAAATTCACTTGTCATTCAATGTCATCCAGTCATGAGTTCATTTGCAACAATATCATGACATTTCCCACTCAAAAGACGATTGAGCAAACAGGGTGGGGGTGGGGGCCAGGTGCTGGGCTCCACTCCGCCACCATCTCACCAGATGGTCTGGGGCCTCAGCGGTTTACATCTCCAGGAGAGTTTTCTCATCTGCAAAATGAAAAGTTAGACTAAAAATCTCTGGAGTTCCATTTTCTAGTATTAAAATCCTACGAGTCACGCAAATGCCAGGTTTATAACCACCCCAGCTGACTCTAGCTATCTCACAAACATCACGGCATGATCGCAAAGCTCCTTCCCCTACCACATGGCTACAGCTACACCGAGGAAAGGAAGGAGACCTCGGCTGCTCTTCCCAAGCAGAGTGGACAAAGTAAAGCACGTAGTGAGGCAAACATCTAACCCCACTTTACTAACACATGAGACCAAAGCTTCATTTTGAGAAGTTTTTCTTTAGATTCACCAGCAAATGATAAACCAAAAAAGTTTGCATGTAAAATAAGAGCACTTGAACATAAAGCATTACGCATACACTCGTCCTCCACGACACTTGAGAGGCAAATCCATTTCTCAGAAAAGAAATCAAAACAAAAAGTGAAAGAGGGGCAACTTTCTGGTGCCTCCAGCACCAAGCTACAGCTGGAGAAGAGCTCAAGTGTTACTCCATTAAACATTCAGCACCCCCACCCCTGCACACACGCAGCTACCTACAAAGGTAGAACAACTGTGACTTCACCAGCTGAGCTGCTGCAATCAGGGCTACCATCATGATGATATCTGATAGGTGCCATAGACAAAAAGCAAAAATAAATACTGCTAACAGGCAGCCATGACAGGTACCCCAGGGAACAGCTGGAAAGGAGGTAGTCCACAAGTGGCAACTCTGAGAAAAAACCCTGAGAAAAAGCCAAGAGATGAAAAATAAACTTATTCCCAGTTTAAGTGAGGCATGACTAAGACTCTTAGATCACTAAGAAATTGAGAGACCATAATTTTTTAAAAGAAGGTTGTCGTATAAGAATGGCATGGAATTTGAAAGATGCTAAGAGAGTAAATCTTAAAAGTTCTCATCACAAGAAAAAAAATGTGGTAACTTACGTGTGGTGATGGATGTTAACCAGACTTACTGTGATGATCATTTCCCAATAATACAAATATTGAATCATTATGTTTTACACCTGAAACTAATATGTCAATTATGCCTCAATAAAAAGAAAAAAAAAACGACACAGAGAAAAAAATACCATCGAAGGAGACAAAGAAAAATTGAGATGAATCAAGACTAGTGTAAGTCAGCAGGTGTCACAAAAATGCCAACACTAGATAATCAACAGCTTATGTGGAACTCGCCTCATTCGGTCCCAGTGTTACAAACACTCAGGCTCATCCACACATCTCTGGGGGGTGACAGCACTGGCTCCAGAGCAAGCCAGCCTGGGGAGAGCCTGAACAAACTGCCCTCCACCACCAAATCCTGTGCACACCGCAACTGCCTCAAAGGGTTGGCGGGGAGAGGGGCTGAGCAGTGCCTGGCTCTGAGAAAGCGCTGCATGGTGCTGGTGAAGCAAACAGACCACCCGTTTATGTTCTGCCCGGCCCCTGCCACGCCCTGGAATTGCTGTGTTGGTGCATATGCTGTCATTGCCTGAGCCCCATGGATATCAACTCCAGAACAGCAACCCTGTCCTAGTCTTGGGGACCATCATGTGCTCAGTAAATGTCTAACACAGGAATGAGCCAAACCCAGGGCATCCTTGGGGAAAGCAAGGCCTTATCTTGCTAGAGGTCACAAGTACACTGGAGAGAGACGTGGAACTGAACCTGAGGTACAACAGTCTGGCCCTCAGCGAGGTGAGACCAAGGGCAGGACTCTCCCCATGCAGTGCTGGCAGCAGAGAAGAATCCTGAGACTGACCCCCAATTCCAGCGTATACACCTGAGACGCCATTCTCAGTGGGAAGCTCTCCTGGGTGGCTGTGGGAAGTACAGCAAGAGGTGTCAGGTAATCTGAGTCTCTTGATTCCAAGAAAGAGAAAACAACTAGTTTTAGGTTAGGCCTATTACAAGTCCTTTCAGAGAAAGCTCCAGAAGTTCATGGAGAAGTCTGAAGACAGATACTAGACCAGGAAGCTTAACTGTTTTAGCCAAGTAATAAAGTGTGGTAACCAACACTTTTCAAAATTTATTCACCTACATACAAAGCAATCCTACCAAAAAATGAAATGAAAATCAACACTTGATCCACTAAACTTTAGAAGATGCTGGGCCAATTACTCTGACAGGAAGGTCAGCCTGACCCGCTATGACCTACCAGAACCAGAGGGGATGTGGTCATCGGAAGCAGGATTCTATGGGGATGACCCCTAGTTACCTGGTCTGACTTAAATCCTAAAGTCCACCTGACCAGCGGTCACTGAGCCATGGTGAGACTTCCAGGATGGGGTGGGAAGGGGTAGGAAGAGAGGAATGAGTGGACAGTGCTGATCCAGCCAGTGCCAGACCCATGACTCCCTGACCCACATCCACATGGAGCTGTGAAGGCCTAGAGGCTCCAGTCTTTCGTGCTGCAAAACAAGTCGAGTTCATCTGACACTGGCAGGAAGTTGCAGTCTTAGAGAGGCTGCCCCAGCCTCCCAGGCCCTGCACACAGGGCAGGTCTGTTTTAGGTGGAGCCCAGGGAGCCAGGGAGGGGCCTGCATTTGAAGCTTCAGGACAAGGGGCCCCAGAGGGGCTCACTCACAGCCCAGCCTGGGGATTTGCACATGTATCCAGACCAGCAGGAACTGGTACCACTTTACATGGCAATTGTTTCCAGAAAATGTACATGCAACTCAACTTCCGTTTCACACACTCCAAGACATTCACTTGTAAAGAAGCCAGCAGTGCTTCCCTTTATAAAGTGAGGGGTGGGATGCAGGGAAGCAGCATGAGCTTTAGAAGCAGACACACCTGAATCAAACCACAGCGTGACCACTTCAGTCATTCAACCATTCATTCATTCAAAAACACTTGAGAGAGAGCACTGAGGATCCAGGCATAACAAGAATCAGGGAGACACAATGGAAAATTGAGTGACTTCTCTTGGCCTCAATTTCTCATCTATAAAAACATGAAAGATATTACTCACAGTGCAGGTTCTCATCAAGTGGGAAATAAGGCTATAGTTTCTGGCATATATCAGAATTTTTCATATTGAGGATTATAATAATGTAATGTCCCATTTCATATATCACAAGTGGTTCTTCTTTAAAGTAAGGCCTACCTATTTACAATGATTTACAATAAAGTTATTCTCAGCAAGCTTCCTGAGTAAACATCTCTCTCTCACTAAAAGATTAAATGTCTACTCACTCAAGCTTATTGAGAAGGAGAAATCAACTCAAGCTATAAATGTTACAGCTCCAACTTGACAGGGCCTCTGCTCCATGGAAAGGCTCAGCAGAGCACAGGACTGGAAGTCCACTTGTCACTACTCCAATTTCTCCATCTGTGAAATGCGTGTAACAATTGCCTTGCCTACTTCATAGTGTTTCTGTGGAGACTAAATGTAATAAACAATATGAGACTATTGTAATTTAAAAAAACGAAGCTCATGTGCTATCCACATAGCACAGGAAGGCTGGCCGGGGCTGAGATGAGACTCATACTTGACTTAATGTGGTTACAAGGGCAGGTGGGATGTGTTTGTAACTGAAAAAAAGAAACAGTTTTGTGCTTGTGGCTGAGAGGGGAGACCAGTAAGGGAAGAGACAGGCCAGGTCGGCTCCAGAGCAGCCCACAGCCGACACCTGTGCCCCGAGGAAAGAAGCTGAGAAGAGAAGCTGGAAGAGCCCCCATTACCTGCCTGCCCTTCACCACATGCTTGGGCACCGGCACCTTGAGCTCCAAGTCGGTGTAGTCCTGCGACCAGGTGTAGTTCTCGCGCACAGCGCCATTGTAGCTGTCGGGGTTTCTCTGGAACTGTTCCTGTCTCCTGAGAAAGAACAAGAAGTAAGATAACAGCCCAGGCCCATGTGCGGGACAGAAAGGCCACGGGGCACCTGACGCACACCGCCTCTAGGTCCTGAACAAGTTTTAAATCTCACTTCCTTTTGCATCTCAAACTCTCTTGGCAATTTCCTTTCTGACCCTCCTACTCAGGCCTCCCGGGAAACCAAAGAGACAAAGGGAAAAGCTGCAGAGAAGACCCTGAGTGCAGCACCCTCACGGTCAGGAAAAGTGTCTGCAACCACAGTCCACAGTGCAGCCTGATCTTCCTAAAGCTTAGAAACCAGGCCAGGAAACTAACCAAAGGGCCTTGTTAATAAAATCCTGGGGCTTGTGGGTGCCTGGTTTCTCATAAACTGCTTGGTAGGGCCTATCTTTAAAAAAAAGAAAAAAGGCAAAACAACTTCAGCCTGCAGCTGCTCAACTTCAATCCTTATCCAACCCCGGCCTCCACTTTCTGCTGGTGAATAAATCAAAGCCAAGGCACTGCACAAAACTGCAGGCCTCTTAAGATGTGAGCAGCGTGCTTATGAGACAGCCTACAAAACCCCACTGTACATTACCACCCTAGCACAGATGCAGAAAGGCCTGGCCAAGAAGCCGAAGTTAAAAATAAAATACAATGAAATAGCTGCCATAAAACCTACTGTTGATAACAATACAAACATCATATAAAAATAAGTTTGGACTCACGAGTCCACTATAGTGAACCTTAGATCTAAATTAAAGGCAGAAGCATTTTTATGGAGGGGGCCATAGCTACGAGCGCAGACATTCCAACAGGCTCAGTTCGGCCAGCTTCTCCAGCCTCAGGGAGCCCAGCAGAGGCACCTGGAGGGAGAGGCCCACGGACAAGACTCCACTGGTGGGGAGACACAAAGCTGTGCATGTCTACACTTGCGTGGATGAAAATATACAGAAAAGGTTCAGAACACATGCACCCCCATCAGCCCCTCACCTCTGATCCAGGAGGGGCTGGGAGTGGTGGTTAAATGAGGACACATTTTTTCTGGCTGAAGCTTTAGGACAAGAACATGTTTACCTCCTGTGGGTATGCCGTGCACACCTTACATCGTCAGGCTGGGCCTCCATCAGGGCCCAGGCTCTCTGGACTGGTAACAGGCAGAAGTTAAAGGTTGAACTGTGTCCCCCTATATTCATATGCTGAAGTCCTAACCTCCGGCACCTCAGAATATGCCTTATTTGGAAACAGAGTCTTTACACTGGTATTCCAGTTAAAATGAGGTCATTAAAGTGGGCCTTGATTCAATATGATTGTGTCCTTAAAAAGGGGAGACCCAGGGGTTGGCCCGGTGGCGCAGCAGTTAAGTTCGCACGTTCTGCTTTGGCGGCCCAGGGTTCACTGGTTTGGATCCCAGGTGTGGACATGGCACTACTTGGCGTCCCACATATAAAATAGAGGAAGATGGGCACAGATGTTAGCTCAGGGCCAGTCTTCCTCAGTAAAAAGAAGAGGATTGGCGGCAAAAGTTAGCTCAGGGCTGATCTTCCTCGGAAAAAAATGGGGGGTGGGGGGGAGACCTAAACACGAAGATACACACACAGAGGCATGACGATGTGAAGAGACACAGGGAGAGGACGGCCACATAGCAATGGCGATGTGGCTGCAAGCCAAGGAATGCCCAAGACGGTGAGCAACCCCAGAAGCTGGAAGAAGCAGGGAAGGCTTCTACTCAGTCTTGAAGGGAGCACAGCCCTGCAACACCCTGGTCCTGGACTGAGGCATCCAGCACTACAAGAAGATGATTTTCTGTTGACCTAAGCCAGCCGGTTGGTGGTACCTGGTTGCTGCAGGGTGATTTAAAACTCAGCACTTAAATTACTATCAGCCCAAACTATCTGCTCAGGCAAAATGGTGGGCCCCTGTGGGGACTGAGAGCCAGAGAGAGAGCAGGGTGGGACAAAGGAGATAGCAATGATCAAGGCCTGAACATGGGCGGCCAGAGTAAGCTTGATGTGGATGCCACCAATGCAAGTGTTCAGTGATGCAGATGTGGATGCCACCAATGCAAAAACTGTTCAGTGACGTGAGGAAAGCTTTCAGCATGCTATAAAACTGAAAAAGGTATACAGCTTTTGTGTAGGTTATAGGTTTAGTTTTCTAAGAAGAAACACACACACATATATGTGTGTCTATACATAAAGGGAGGCTGGTAAGCCTTGGTGGCTGTCTCAGAGACATGATAACACTTTGACTTCCTTCCTGGTACCCTCAGGTACCCAAATTCCCTATAATTCTTACAGAGAGAGAAACAGCTCTCTGGAAGAACACATCAACAGGAGACAGAGACCTGCCCTGTGGCCCCCAACACCAAGCAGGTCCCTTGTGGCCAAGCCAGCCTGCTTGCATCCTGACCCCTCAAAATTGGGCCTGGGGAGATGGGCACAGCAGGATAGGGTGGCCAGGCCCCACATCTGTGTCCCTGACCTACCGTGCTTCCTCTCCACTCCAGCACCCAGTGCTTACAGCTCATGTCTGACGGCTGTGCTTGAATGTGCAGAGGATACCTCCAACCCATACCAAGTACCAGGAGGGAGCCGGAGGGGGCTCAGCCCTCACTGCACAGCCTTCTCCATATGGCCTTTGAATGTGTGTGTGCGTTACCTACTCGAAATAACCAAAGTTATGGAAACACATAAATAAAATGCCCCCACAAAAAATAAAGGCCAACATGGCCTGGCACCTGGTGGGGATCAGGAAATAAGCCTGAGGACCCTTCAAAGTGGAGGAACAGCTACTTCCCAAACACGTGGCTGAGCCCTTACAGGTGGTGCCCACGTGGCCCCTGGGACCAGGATGGGCAGCAGACAATGGGAGACACCACAGGCCACAACTCCTCGAGAGACTACCTTCCACCCTGCAGGTGGCTGTCCTGAGGGAAGTCCCTTAGAGCTGAGTACTCACAGAGGAGCTCTGGTCTCTCAGCATCTCAGGGTGGGCAGCTCTGCAAGGGCTGGGCCTGGCTCACCCTACATGGACCTGCAGCCTCCTCCCCACAGAGCCAAGAGAATTGCTCCTAGCAGAGCCCAGCATGCTGTTGGGTGCTTTTTTTAACGCTCTGAATACACATTCTCTTTAAATAAAGTTGATTATTTCCAGCTGACAGTGTGTAAAAATAAGCCTCCTGTCACGTGCAGGTGCTCTGGGCTCTGCCCTCACCTCATCATCCCTGTCCACTCGGCAGCCGCACCCCTGCTGCCAGCGAGCCCTGGGGGTAGGAGGAGGGTAGAAGGAGGAGCATGAGTCAGCAGCCAGGGCACAGCCTGTGGAACGGGACCCACTGCAGCGCCCACGCCTGATGAGCCAGATCAGCCCAGATAAAGGGTTCTGACCATGTTAAAGAAAAAGCCAGAACAGGCTCCTGTGCCTACACCTGCAGCACCAGCCTCACCTGCACAAGTGGGAGCTGGCTCAGGCCTGTCCCTCCCTCCCTCCATGCCCCTGTGCAGCCATGGGAACCAGAGGGCCTCTTTCCTTTCCTGAGTTTAGAATGGGCAGTGGCAAGTACAAGTGGTGGGTTAGAGAGGCCACAGCCCCAACAGAAAGGCTTTTGTGCAGGAGGCCAGATCCCGCACAGGGAATGGTTTATAACTCAAGGACAGCAGGGGCTGCCCTTGAGGCCCTTCCAGGTTCTGGGAGTGGAGGTGGCTCCCCTGGGGCAGACAGTGATTCCAAACCAGAGATGCCTGCTGGGGCTTGCCAGACCCCCAGAGCCTGAAAAGGAGCCACTTCTGCCCCAAGGACATCCTGCCTCCAAACACTCAGTTGCCCCTCACGATGGCAAAGCCCACCTCCTGTGCACACCTCAGACAACATCTTCTTGTCCTCAGAACACCCAGGTATGAGAACTCTGGTCACACCTCCCTACCTAGCTGTAGAGTCCCCAGGGCTTGTGCGTGCATAAGCATGCATATGTGGTATGTGTGCTGTGTGATCTGAGCATGTGTGTGGTATGTGCATGACGTGTGTGTGCATGCACGTGTGCAGTATGTACAAGGCAGTTAACAGACGGTGGTTCCTTCTCTCTCCCTTCACAGACCATCTCCATTCCTCTTACTGATTTCCTTCTCTTCTCACTGATCCCACCATATCCCACACCTGGACAGGAGCCACAGCCGGTGGGAATATGGTGATTTTTCTTCTGGGTTTCTGCATTTTCCAAACTATATAAAATGAGCGTTATTATAACACTTGCCCATCACCCTTGGAAGCCCAACTCCCTGCTTCAGAAGCGTAGCACCAATTGTGCACTCCTAGAAACAGGTCCCCAGGCATCCTTCTCAGCACTAAGACGTGACTGGTGGTGCCTGGACCCCCAGCCACTGTGACTGGGATGGCCGGGTCACACAGCATCATCACACCTCATCTCTGCGGTTTGGGAAGGGAGAAGTCAGACTGAAGCGTCCGTCCACAGTAATCACACCGACAGGGCTGCACCAGGCAGGCCCACTGTCCTCATTAGCCTCCTGACACCAAGAGAGTGACCTCCCTTCCCAGCAGTGCATCCCGGTCCACCTGCCCAGTCGCTCTGGGGCTCTCCACCTGCAGAATCCTTTCTAGGTGCCCACCTCTACCCAGCTCCTCAGGCACTGACAGCCAACACCACTGGGTCCTAGGCACCGGGCTCGACTCCCTCCACACCAGGCCCTGGCAGTCCAGGCATTTCCCTGGTTCACCGAAATGTCCCAGGGTCTACAGCACTCAAGGCTGACCCCACGTCACTGGGCACCAATCATGCAACCTTTAGTAGGTCACTGCCCTCCACGCCCTAGTCCCCTGACTATAAAAGGGGAACACTGACAGCCCTGTCCCAAAAGGTGGCCGAGAGGAGTCGATGAGACAAACATGTAAAACAGGGAAACAGGCAGTCACCGTCCCCCTGACGCTCGGTCACTGTCCTCTTCCTGCTCAGTCACAGTTCACCTCACACTCAGTCACTGCCCTCTTCAGGGCTTTCCTACCCAGTCAGAGAAGTCTGGCTACAGACATAAGACACACTGGGAGACTTTTATGAATAAAGGATGATTCTTAATCCTCTGGAGCATTTAGGAAAGAAAGTTGTGCATCCTGCCTAATAAATCTACACTCTTACCCCGAGTTTCTTTTTTCTATACCTGCTATATCACCAGTTTAGCATCAGTCTCCCCAGAAAGTAGCAGGCCTGCCCCCCAACAGGACGAGAGGCCCCTGGAGAGGCAGCTGTGCCAGGTCGGCCTGAGTTATCCCACCCCCCCAGAGCCAGGACACCATTCAAGATGAAGAAGGTCCTGTAAAAGGGACACACAAGCCTCCAAGGGACTCCTATTGGCCAAAGATGGGATACTTTGAGCACCAAAAAGAATAATGTCCACAATGGACTGAAACACGTGACATGTTTAAAGATACATGAGCTCATAAAACAAAACTCAATTGGTCACCTTTGGTGATCAAGAGTACAACTCAATCTGAAAAGTAATAAATAAAATAGTTTTACAGGAACCAGAATTTCAGAAAAGTCAAGTCTCTCTATAAGGATTCCAGATAATAACTGAAGAAGGTACAACAGAATGAGAAAATCACCATTTTGTGACCTACAATGGAAACACGAATCTGGGCAGCATTCCTCAATGGCTGCTGAGCACTAGGTGAAAGACTGATGGGGAGTCTGCCCATGGAAGGATCCAGAACATCACCACTGTCCTAAACAGCCAGATACTAGGCGCTTCCTGAGAGGGCCCCACCTTTGCAGTAGTCCTGCCCCAACACCAGGCCTTAAATCCATTTCATCCCATGGGTCTAACCACTGGTCTACAGGGAATGGGAGGGGCAGAGAACATGCCCATCAAAACCATGAATACACGACCAGCCAGGAAGGACAAGTTTCACGGGCATTCATTATGCTATTCCCTCCCTTTTGTGTAATTTTGAAAACCTGAAGGATGTGTTTTGGTTATTCACCTAGGAGTCAACCTGTTGGCTCCAGAGGGGTATAAGGAAGTGTCCCACCTTGAGAGACAATGCAAACTAATTTTCAAGGGCTGCCCCAGCTCACACACACCAGCAGCAGAGATGGGGTCCCACCTGGCACCGCCAGACTTTCTAAAGTTTTGTCAATTAAATATACATAAGAAAAGTATCTCAGTGCAACTGTAATTCACATTTCCCTGTGCATTAAGTGTTTATTGGCACTTATGCCTCATTTCTGTGAAATGTCTGCCATGCTTTTTGTCTGTGCTTTCCCTGGTTTGTATAAGTTCTTTGTAAATTTTTGATAAGAACTCTGTTGGTTTTACAGTTGACAAATAAATGCCTTGTCCAGCTTTATAAGTTGTCTTCACACTTTCTTCAAGATATTTGATCAGCATAAGCTCTGTCACTGGAATCACAGCCTGGTCTTCACACCTCCCCCCCCAGGGTCTGAAGGGAGTCAGACTATTTTCTACCAACAATACCCTCTCCTAACTTTTCAATCTCTACTCTGAGTTACTACGCCCTTCACACTGAACCCCGCTTTCCTTATGTAGTCTCTTCTCTTGATCAGTCATAACACAAGTGTGTCTAAATATAAGAGAAGTCCAGCTGAGGAGCACAGAAGGGTCAGCTGGGGACACATGGGTCTGTGGTCACCATGTGTGCTGGCCCAGCTACTCTGGGAACATCAAGGGCACCAGGTGCCTTCCAGTCCTCAGCACTCACTCACTCCGCCAGGAGACTGTCCACCACCACCCCGTGAGGAAGGCTCGATTTAATAAACAGTTCTTACAAGTATGTTCCTATAACAAGAAAATTTGCTTTTAACATTTTAAAATTAATTTTGTTGTACAGTTAAAAAGATTAGATGATTCTTTCCCTAAAATAAAGTATTTTAGGCAAAGTATTTGGAGTCTCTCATAATATGCCCATGAATAATCTGCTAGGTTTTAATGTAAATTTAGGGAATACCTCTGACAATCTGGATTAGATAGTCAGCCCACATAAACACATCAATATTTACTATAAACTCTTCTAATTAACTAAAAATGGAAATTTTTTATAGTGAGACTTTTTCTGAAATCATGTTAATTATTTTAACAAGAGAAAGAGGCATTGTGATTTTTTACAAGTATATAAATGTGAAATACACATTTTAAAACAAAAATTTGATAATCTAGGGGCAAGCCCGCTGGTGTAGTGGTTAAGTTTCCACACTCCGCTTCAGCAGCACAGGGTTCTCAGGTGCAGATCCTGCGTGTGGACCTACACACCACTCATCCAGCCATGCTGTGGCAGCATCCCACATAGAAAACAGAGGAAGACTGGCACAGATGTTAGCTCAGGGACAATCTTCCTCACCAGCCCCCGCAAAAATGGATAATCTACTCCACAAATATGTGGATTTAAGAATGCTGAATTCCTAGTATTTAACTCAATTTTCTTTTCCTAGTCATCCAAAATCAGAAAAGTTACGACCACCGTTACTATTTCAGTTCCCAACACACTACTCAGTTGAGAAATAATCAGACCAGAGAAAACAATACTCACACCTCCAGTATCTAGGTATCAGAGGGGATGCACCCAAAAACAGCTATCTGTCTAAAGGTCTGCATCAGAAGCAGAGAGCCCATGGAGACAGGAGGTCCAGTCAGGAGATGAAACGGAAACCAAAATAACCAAGTGCTACCCCACACTCAGCAAGGACGCAGACCAGAAGCCACATCTCAGCTCTTGTCCCCTGCCTTCGTGACCACTGACTGTTCTTGACAGCAACTTCCCCAAGGATCCAGCAACTCTTCCACAATGTAAACTCACCCCTAGTTTACCCCTTGCCTCTCAATCCCCTCTCAATATCAAAGCCATGCAGCTTACACCAATTCTGGAATGCTCCCCACCCAGTCCTAATCAAGACCCCTCACCCCACCCCCAGTCCTGAACAAGACCCTCACCCCACCTCACCCCCAGTCCTGATCAAGGCCCTCACCCCACCTCAGCCCAAGTCCTGATCAAGGCCCTCACCGCACCCCACTCCCAGTCCTGATCAAGGCCCTCACCGCACCCCACTCCCAGTCCTGATCAAGACCCTCACCCCACCCCACTCCCAGTCCTGATCAAGACCCCCAACCCACCCCACCCCTAGTCCTATTCAAGACCCCGACTCCAGACTCTCACTTTGAAATATATATATTTCAAATATATATATGAAATATATATATATATCTCACCTTATATAAAACTTGTGATTCTCAACAAGTTCTGGCCTTACTATCCCCCTCTGAGAGGCAGTCAGAGCTTTTGGGGGTGATGCCATCCCCTCACAGGGTGAGCAATACTCATCTGTGTCTTATTAACAGGTCACTGTGGTCGTTTCTGGGGCTGCCATATGCAAGCATGCAACGTGCACATGCAACGTTTATGTCGGGACACGGCAAGGTAGCTCGGAACCCGTCTGGTCTGCTATTTCTGACCATGAGGTCAGATTACAAAACATCCTTAATAAGTAAAGTTCATGGAGTCCTGCTTCAGGTGGACCAGGGCTTAAAGAATACAAAGTACCACCTCATGGAAGAGAAATCATGTGTTACTTTCACTAAAAGTAAAAATGGAAACACTAGCAGAGAAGGAAAGCTGGAAGGCTGGGGGAGGGGTGGTGAGCCTTCCCTCCACCCAGATAGAGAAGGCGGTGAGAGCGGTAAGGCTGACGGGCAGAGTGCCTCTGTGCTGGTGACAAGGCCCACTTCAGAGTTCACAGCCCAGTTGCGAAATGCATGTGCCCAAGATGAAAGGAGCAAGGTGCTAGCTGCCAGCAGCCAGGCCTGCCCTGAACTGGCAAGAACTGAGGGACTCTGGGAGGGGAGGCACTTGGGCAGGAAGAATGTGGACTTATCGAGACGTGGAGCACTGAGGCCAACACTGCGAGAAGATATCAGAACCAGGGAGACAAGGCCAGGTCACCAGGGAGCCCAGAGAGTGGCGAAAAGGTGATTCACTAACAGGTTTTGAGCCACAAAGGAAAGAACTTGGGACTGAGTATTGAGAAGACTGACTTTCTTCAAAGATGAGTCTGCTAATCTAAGGTTTATTTTGTCATATTCTGTAAGTGTTTTACTGAGATATTGCCCTAAATACTGTACTGTAGGTCAGGGGTTGGCAAATTATAGCACAGCGCCTGTTTTGTAAATCAAGTTTTACTGCTACAGGCCAAGCTAATCCATTTATGAAGCATCTCCAGCTGCTTTTGGCTCTAGGACATGTGGCCTACAAAGTCTGAAATATTTACCCGGTGCCCCTTCAAATCATCTTATGTAGTTTTGGAATTTGGAGGTAGGTTTTTTTTTTCTGCATTTTTGAAAAACCATTCTAAGATTTAAAAAAAGCAAAAAAAAACTTTCAAAAGGCATCAATTTCAGTCAGTAACAAATCATCCGCAATGAAAGCAGCTCCCATGTGTAGAACACACGGCTAGGGAAGAAGCACAGGGCAGGTGGGGTCCTCATGTTCAAGTGAGTAGGAAATTCTGGTCTTGTGAGGAGCCGGGACACATCACTTGGGACAAGCTCTCCTCCATTCTTGCTTGCTCCATCCTGGGAAGGGGCAGCCTGGAACAGCAGATGAACAAGGGATTCAGGACCAGAAAACCTGGCTAGCTGCGACCACTCACCCACTCTGGACTCCAGGTTCTTCATTTCCCATCACCTCCTGGAATTCTTAGGTAAGAATCCCATGAAAGTGCACGTGCAAAAGTGCGCCAGGCAACTCGTGCTCTCTCTGTGTGATTTCATCCAGCGTATTCCTCCCATAAGTCCTCCCCATTAAGGAAGCGTGGAAATACCCTTCCATCCTGGAAGCCACCTGCTGTCCTCTGCTTTAAACACCTTCCTGACTATCCCCCCAACTGGACAACCTCCCTCACTGAGCGAGCTGAGTACACTCAGGCTTCAGGCCTGCATCTCTCCGGTCCAGACCACAGGAAAGATGAGGATGAGTCCAGGAAAGATAGAAATAAGGAAATTAAAATAGAGACCAAGGATGCCAAGAATCACCAAGATAATTCTGAAGGAGAGAAAAACCAGGGGGTCGGAGAACAGACCCTAAGATATCAAGTGTGGTGCTGGCACTCAGGCAGCAAACGGCTGGCAGGGAGAACACTCAGTCCTGAAGCAGACCTAACCTGCTTGGACCAAGATGCCACACAGGTGGGAGAGAATGGCTGCCTGACACAGGGTGCCAACGCACAGCACAAAATCTAGATGTGAAAAGCACACTTGTACTTTAAAGTTTTTACAGGGAAATATCTCATGAATATTAATAAATGGAAACCTTACTTAAAACAGAGTCGGGAGGCCAGAAAGGGGAGCTCTCATGCCCTGCCACTCCATGTCAACTGCAGACCCAACAGGAAGAAACCTGTTTTGCCACCCCAGCAGGAGAAAGGAAGATTTTCTCCTGGCCCAGCAACAGCCCAGCCAAGGAGAGACGGTCACAACCCTGCCAATGAAAAGCCATTACACTTTGAACTCTCAGTTTCCTCCAATGGACTCTTTGTATGTAACAGCCCCTTCTCCTCTGTAAAAGAACGTTCCTCTCCTTTGTTCTTTGGACTTACCTATGGTTCACCATAAACTGTATGTCCCAAATTGCAATTCTTTGCTGTTCCCAAATAAACGCATTTTTGCTAGCAAACTAACTTTTATTTTTAAGGTCAACATTTCTTGGTGTCAGAGAAATGGGATGCTGAGAAGACCCCTGACAGTTCCAAGGCATGTGAGCACACACGTCTTGGTACCCACAGAACCCACTGAGTTCACTGTTTTCTCACCGAACCTGGTGTTTGAGGGTAAGTTTTCTCCTGGATTCAGGCTCCACTCTCTTTGCAAGTTTTGAAGCTTTCCAGGCTTTATTCGGGATCTGTTCTGTTTTTGAAGGCTTCATCCTTTCTGTTAAAGGCTTTGTCCTTTCTGTGAGTGCTTGTTTGGCACTTTGGCCTGACTCCTTTGAAATCAGGCTGTTCCTACTGGAAATGTGCTAGCCTTTGGTCCAATTCCTTTGGAACAGGGCTGTTCCTATTGGAACTGTGCCGTTTAGGATTTTTTTCCTTTGTTCTAAAAAAAAAAAAAAAAGAAAAAACACACACACCTCTGAGAAATGGTATCCCAGTCACCTGAACACTCTGAGAGTGTTCTCCCTTCAAGAACTCCGACCAGTTTTATGTTCAAAACCCCACAGTCCCTTCTCATAGACATTTCTTTTTTTTTTTTCTTAAGATTTTACTCTTTTCCTTTTTCTCCCCAAAGCCCCCCAGTACATAGTTGTATATTCTTAGTTGTGGGTCCTTCTAGTTGTGGCATGTAGGACGCCGCCTCAGCGTGGCTTGATGAGTGGTGCCATGTCTCTGCCCAGGATTCGAACTGACGAAACACTGGGCCGCCTGCAGCGGAGCGCGCGAACTTAACCACTCGGCCACAGGACCGGCCCCAGACATTTCTGACTAAATGGACAGACTCAATAAAAAGTAACTTAGAACACCACTAGCCATTATGGGGAACTTTTGAACTCCCCAAACTTACTTTTCTTAAAGCTCAATTGGACAACTATGGATCTAAAATTGTCAAAACTGAACGGGACATCTATTTTGATTGGTACAGTCATGTGCTGCATAACAACATTTTGGTCCACAACAGGCTGCGTATACAATGACGGTCCCATAAGATTAGTACCACACAGCCTAGGTGTGTAGTAAGCTATACCACCTAGGTTTGTCTAAGTACTGCAGGGGAGGAAGAAATTTTCCTTTGCCCTTCTACGTTCTTCTGGCTGGTCTAAGAATTAAATTGACATGAGACAGATTAACAAGAGTAAAACAAACAAAAGTTCAATAACATGTATACCTGGGAGAAACCCAGGAAAACCGAGTAACTTGTCAAAATGTCCGAAGCCCTCACCTTAAATACCATCCTTAGCCAAAGAAAAGATGTTAGGGCTGGAGTGAGTCTGGGACCGCAAAGGGAAGGAAGACAATTCACAGGCAGGTGAAAAGGAGCAAACATTTGGAAAACAAGTGTGTGTTTGCCTACACAGACAGAGAAGAACACAGAGGGGAGCCCAACAAAAAGGCTTTTCTAGGTTCCTCCCTATCACATAGTTCCCGTTATGCTAAGGTGAAATATCGTTTCCTGAGATCGGTTTTTTTTTATCAGAATTCTTTTAGGCAGTAAGGGGCGAAAGGGGGTGGGGGGAGAACAAAAAAAACTTTCTGAGTCTTTTGTTTCTTAATAATAATCAGCCTAGGGGCGAGCCCTGTGGCCAAGTGGTTACGTTCGTGCACTCCGCTGCAGCGGCCCAGGGTTTCGCTGGTTCAAAGCCTGGGTGCGGACATGGCACTGCTCATCAGGCCATGCTGAGGCAGCATCTCATATGCCACAACTAGAAGGACCCACAACTAAGAATATACAACTATGTGCTGGGGGGCTTTGGGGAGAAAAAGGAAAAAAAATTAAAAATAAAAAAATAATCAGCCTAAAATAGTCTTCATGTCAAAGAGACACATTTTGGTGTGGTAAAGTTTTGTTCCCCCTCAGTATACTCTATGATGTACACACAACTACGAAATCACCTCACAGTGTATTTCTCAGAACACATCTCCATCGTTAAGTGATGCATGACTGTATTTTGAAGCTTCCAAATGTTATCAGGAGTCTAAAATTGCCTCTCTGCAAAATAGAATTTTTGATTTAACGAAGGCAAACAAACAACTGAAGAAAGACGAAATGGCTTCCAAACAAAGCCTCTCTTTCCCCTCCCCTGTCTTCTTTGTCTCCAGATGTCGGGTGGCCATCTTGCGCTCAGGCTCTGCCTCTGGCGCCACCTTTATCTGTCCCTTCTATACCGCCTACACCTCCTCTATACCCTTAGTTTCCCCATTCTAATTCTCTTCGCACTTTCTCCTTCCTCAAATATATTAAAACCTGCCCCTTTGATTCAAATGCTAAACCCCTAATTACTACTTCTTCGTTAACTGGAGCAAAGAAACAACTAGAAGAAAAAATTTAAATAGCAATTACCCTAGACTTTGGATAATAAACAAATATACTCCAAAACTCTGAGGAGAAAATTTGCTTTCTGTTTCTGGTTGCTGAAGCTTCTTGGTAAGTCACCCATCCTGTTCAAATGGTGGGAAAACGTGATTTGTAATGTTTGGGAACAGCTATTGGAAAAAAGGGTCCCTCATAGTTAAGACGTTTTGGGAATCCAGAGGCAAGAAAGGTTCCACCTGGCTTATGTGCCAGGATATTGTGCAATTCTGGAAATGAGTGAACTTTTGGATAATTTGCAATTGTAATGGCCATGGTGGGGAAACTTTGTTTTAAACAAGTCCACCTAAGGGGCGCTTTTAAAAGAGAGAATTCCAAACCTCCCAGGAGACAATGGAATGCACTCTTTGACTGGTATGCAGAAGTTTCTAAAAGACAAAACGCCTCCAAAAACAGCTCTAAAAGGATTCTTACAGCATGCAAATAAAAATCATAGTAAACGAGTTTGGCCATTTGAACAGTAACCTTAACTTATCCATTTGCCAGAAACACAATTTGGATTCAACTATTCTTTTGAGTTTTGTACCTGAGACATAGCTAAAACTTTTTAAATGAAAGCTATGAGATCTCTGTACCTGTCAGTCTTTAATGTACGTCTATGTATGTATGTATGTCATAGGAATGTGGTATTTTTCTACCTCTGGATGGTCTTGCTAAAATTATTTGTAAAAGAGCTCTATTTAATTGGCTTAAAAATAAAAAGTGCTAATATGAATTAAAATTAATGAAAACTAACCCAAATGCTTTTCAAGTTTACATGATCTAGGATTAATTTTAGTAAAGAGAAGCTACTTCAAGGTTGTTGGTCTAATTAAAACAGGCATATCGTTAGAGTTATCAACGCTGAACGTAATGCAGACTTACATCTTTCATTCTGCCTGGGTTTATTAGTCAAATAAGTTCATATTATCTCTATTACATAATTTGTCAGCAAGAAAAATAACTTGGTATGATGAAATTTTCATAAGAAATCTAAACATAATTATTGAAAACAAGTAAATTAAATGGATGTAAATAGGATAAAGCTTCTAGGTGAACCTTTGAAATAGCTTCCCCAAATCTTTTTAGGTAACCTGAAATCTTAAAGTTTTGCTAGGTTAAATTAAATGATGGGAACTCATTGAATGTCTAAATCATTTCCAGATAAGCTTATCCACTTGTGGCTTCCTTTACAAAGAAACTAAGGATAAATTTGGGTCTGTTAGTAACCATGTCCTGTGTCACACTGAAAGATTACATTATTTAAAGGGGTATATGCTTCTAAAAATATGAAATGTATTTATAAATCTGACAGTTCACAACTACTTACCTCTTACTTTCACTAAGAATAAAGGATTCTAAGAGTTAAGAATTTTAATTAGTATATGTGATTAAAGCTACTAGAAAATAATAGGGGAAACATCTCCATATGCAAAGTAAGTAGGATGTGCTTTTTGGTTAAAAAAGATATGAGATATGGAGATATATTTTTGTTGAGGAAAAATAAAGTTGTGAAAGGTTTGTGAAATTAGAAATCTCTGGGAAAAAAATTTTATATGTGATCCAGCTGGATAAGATTAAATAATATTGCTGTAAAGGTTTAAAATAAGCTTTAACATTCAGAGTGTACTTCTGTAAACCAGAACTTAGTCTTCCTTCATCTGTTAAATGGACAAAGTTTGCTTGAGCTATTGGTCTGATCCTGATAAAAGACTGAAAGGTTTTCTTTGTCATCTTTTCCTGTTTTATCAAAATTATTTCCTGTGCTTTATGTTAAAAGCTGAGTCTTTTCTACTAAGAAGAGCTGAAGCTTTTTACACTCTACGGTACACTATGTAACCTATATTTATGCAGAAATGACCAAATTTACTGTCAAATCAGATCTTTAACCATTGCTATTTTTAAGTTGTTTATCATTTACAGGTAGTTATTGTTTTACTCTGGTGCTTTTTCAAACATGTTTTATGTTCAGAGAAATATACTCAAGAATGCACGCATATGATAACTTTAAGATCATTAGAATGACCTGGATTTAAAGGACCTCCTTTCTCCTCTCCTTTGAGAAAATGTATCTTTACAACAAGGGTTAAAACATTTATCTTTTCTCCCTACCTGATCCCTCCAGAATTCGGAAATTCTTAAGTATACTTTTCATGATAGTATATGTATTTACATAAATTCAGTGAAAATCTATTCTCCATCTAACAGGTCACAACTGGAAATATTGACTATATTACCAGGCTTTGATTGGAATGTCATACAAGAAAGATATACATAGACATAGATATTCACCATGATTATCCTTGATAAATGAAGATAATAGTGGAGAGAGAAAATGGTTGTACTTTTGTAGATATTAAATTCTAATCCTATTATCTTTTAAGGTTTTGTTATATACCTGTAAGCTGGATTGGATCCTAAAATCTTGTCGTTTATTTACATGTCTGGCTACAATTCTCCAAGCTAATGTTTTCCAGTTTTCTTACTGCCCTTGACTCTTCTTGGAAGAGACTATACCAGGTCCTCCTCACTACCCAGATGACAGTCAAACTTCAGGGACTCAAACTTTGGGTACACATCTCACAGCTAAAGAAGACCCCACCTAACATCTCGTCCTGTAAAACGCTGGAGATCTCCAAATCAAATTGACTAGGAAGAGACGCAGTGGACATCTGAGGCAGACAGCTTTCCCAACATGGCCAGACCAGACCTGTATTATCTTTTACTTACTGTTGCTTCTTACCTTATTTCCTCCCTCTCTTTCTTGGACAGGCAATACTCTGGTCTGCATTTCCCAATCCCTCACAAAAGAGGGAAACCTATTCTTTTGAATACGGCCTTTTGGAAACAGCCTCATCACAATTTCATGATAGATCAATCTTTTTACTTGCCCTTTCTGAAGGGTTAGAAGGTTCAGAATTCACAGAAATTTTTCTTGCATCTCCACTATTAACTGACTCTGGATTCTTATCCAAATTCATGTTCTCTGGATTTGCAACCTTACAGGCTGTATTACTGGTAACACATTTAGCTCTAAATAGTTCTTTGATAATAATACTGTTTTAAAACATCTTTCACATTTTGCTATTTTTGCGAAGACTTTTATCAGCTATTGCTTCATGTTTATTCCTGCACTGTATCTTCCCAAATGTGCTTGGTTAATTCTTTCAGTTTGAGTGCGCTCTTGCTGTATTCACTGTTCTACTGTGCTTTCATGGCCACTTTAAGCAGAGACTTCTAGGAGGCACACATGACTCTAGGTTTGCCTCCACAGGGAGAACTTTTCTCTCCTAAGTGAGATTAAGTGCCAATAAATATCTGTTTAGTTGGCCACCTTCAGGCCTAGGATCCTGGGTTAGAACCATCATACAATTTGGAATTGTCATGTTACTTTTGATTCTGTACTTGTTGCCTGTCAAACTTTTGTAAAAATGATGTACCCAATAAGGAGATGATCTCCAGTGCTTACATTCTTGAAGATATGGACTACAGATGGGAAGTACCTGAGAGTTCTCCCTCCTACTCCTACTTGTCATTAAAACGTGACCTCAATAGGTTTCCAATGTGTACAATTTCCCTCCAATGTGGGACATGACGTCCAGAAAAGGTCCTCCTGGCATTGAGGGACAAAAGGCAACTGAATCCAGAAAAACCCGACTCTTGATCAGCAATGCTTTCAGAGAAAGATCTTGATCAAAAGGGGAAAACCTGGAAATTAATAAACAGAAATCTCATTTAAAATGGAGTGGGGAGGCTAGAAGGGAGAGCTCTCACACCCTATCACTCAAGGTCAACTGCAGACCTAACAGGAAGAAGCCTGCTTTGCTACCTCAGCAGAGAAGGAAGATTTTCTCCTGGCCCAGCAACAGCCCAGCCAATGAGAGACTGTCACAACTCTGCCAATGAACAGCCATTACATTTCAAAGTCTATTTCCTCCAAGGGACTCTGTTTATGACAGTCCCTCTCAACGCCCCCTTCTCTTCCATAAAAGAATATTCCTCTCTTTTATTCTTTGGACTTGCCTGTGGTTTCCCATAGATTTCTAAGTCTCGAATTGCAATTCTTTGCTGTTCCCAAATAAACTCCTTTTTGCTGGTAAAATAACTGACCATTTCATGTTTAAGATCAACTATCTTTATTTTATCCAGGTAGAAAAATATTAACAAGACACCTTATATCACAGAGGAAAAGACTGATCATTTAAACCTAAATTAAATGTAAAACTTCTGTATGAGGAGGCCCCATAAGTAAAGTTAAAAGATAGGCCACAGAGAGGATGAAGATCTGCAACACGTAACCAACAAAGAACCAGTATTTGGAATACATAAACAATTTCCACAAATCAGTTACAAAACTAGGAAACTCAGCAAGAAATACAAAGAGGACATTCACAGAGGAGGAACCCGAATTTCCACTGAACACAGAGATGCACAGCCTCCCAAGTAACTGCAATCATGACCAAAACAATGAACTTGCTCATCAATGGACAAAAAGGAAAGTAAAACACTGAGATCATCAGACGGCAGCAAAGGAGAAGGTAACTTTCCATACAGTGCTGCAGGGTGCATACCCCAGAACAGAGCTTTTCAGAGGGTGAACCATAAAATCTATGTGTGGAACAGAACACAAAATGGAATGGAAAATCAGAAGTTGTACTACAGAGAAAAAGCCAGCTCTGCTTCTTGGAGCTGCCCCCACATCCGTACTGTGCATCTGAAGGGCATCGCAGGATGCGCTTCTCACTGTGACTGCAAGTCACAGCCAAGAGAGTCTGAGAGCCACTGCCCAAAAGAACCTATCACAGACGAGGGAAAGGAGATGCACCATGATCAGGAGAGGGTCACGCAGTTGGGAAGAGGCCACATCAGAGACAATCTAGCATCCAGCGGCAACTGAACAAATGACGGCAGGTTCAATCAGTGGCCCAGCATATGAGGGTAAGTAACAGAAATACAAAGTTAAAAGAGGAGAAGCAGAAGGATACCACTGAGTGTTGCCTGTGCAGAGGAAGAATGAACACCCATCATCACAGGAGAGAGACAGAAAGAAACTGGGGGCTCACAGCCAACCAATTACAAAGGTGGGAACACATGATCAACTGGCAACACCTCTTCCAGAACACACCACGCTAGGACACAGAATTCATCTATTAGAAGATGGATTAGAAGGATTTGCTAACTGCATCACAGGTGAGCTCAGCCGCTGCAACATTTGGTTTCTAAATAACCATCCTCCAAAAAAGGAATCAGACCCCTTAGAGAATGGCTGATTCTCGGACTGGAACAGAAAATACAAGACGAGCCTGCAGCATCTCGTATTGCCAGAAAGTAGGAAGTGCTCAAAAAACCACAGGACATGGACAGTCAAAGGACACAGGAACCAAGCAGAGAGCTCCCACTGGGCAGAGCTGGGGTGATGTGAGCAGTTAAACAAACAATGCAGTACTGGATTACAACTACTAAATATAATAACACCCATGGGCCACACTGATACAGACGAATGACTGAATAAACACACAAATAAGAACAGACAAATTCTCCTTACAGAACTCCAATTAACAAACAGAAGGAGTGAGGGAAATGGGAAATCAGCACTGGAACTTCGCAGTCGTAAGTGCTGGTCCACTGCTGATGCTGACAGTAGCGGTGAGGCTGTAAGGGGACAGAGGACATCTGTAGAACCTCAAAGTATCTCTGCCCAAATATTGATCACTTATGCTCGTGGTTTTAACCTACACTGAGAATTTAACAAAGTCTTAGAAATTCCTTCATCCTCCTAGGAGGTGGAGATGGACTCAGGGACCAGTGAACAAGAACAGAAAGGGACAGCGGTAACGTGAGGTGGGGACACCGCAGACTCGCTGTTAACCAGGTGATCAGTTAACATCACAGCATTAAGTTGTATTCATAGCATGGACCCCTGACATGGAGTGATGGGAGGGGCACGTCACCTCTGTGGTCTCCATCCCCAAATCCATAGCCCTGGTCTAATCATGAGAAAATACCAGACGAACCCAAACTAGAGACATTCCATAACAGGCCTGACCTCTTCAAAAGTGTGACAGTCACAAAAACAAAAAAGACTGAGAAACTGTCACAGACTGAGGAGACTAAAGACACATGATAACAACAAGCAAGGTGGCATCCTGGATTGGATTCTGGAACAGAAAAGGGACAGCAGTTAGTGAGAAAAAAACAGAAAAATCAAAAAAACCCTGCAATTTAAGTTCACTAGACAAGTACACTATGCAAACATTAGGAGCTGGAGGGTGGTCCCCACCCCTGGGCTCACCTCTGCAGCCAAGGAATCAGGCCCCGAAGTTCAAGCCAGCCCAGAACTGAATCCTAGCTTTCACTGGTGCTGTTCTATGAGCAAGTTCCTCAATCTCTTTAAAGTCTCCATTTCATCATCTGTAAAATGGGCAGAACAATGGTCCTAATTCACAGGTCTGCTTAGAGACTCACACCAAACAGTACTGACAAGACCCTACACACTACTTCACACGCAGCAGCTCCCTCCAGATGTGAGGTGGTTAATACAGAGCTGTTCACAGTTTCCTGCCCTTGATACTGAACCAAAGCCAGAACTGGGCAGAAAGGCTTGGCCTCATTTTCAATTCAAGATTACTGTATTTACTCTTTTTCCTCCTTTTCCTCCCCATCTCCCGTATTTTCCCCGTCCCATAAATTTTGAAAAGCAAATAAAAGGGCTTTTTCCCTCTGCATAATTTCCCGCGGGCTGCCATTGTTCACAGCACTTAATATAGCAAATTCTTGCAATGTTTTCCCAATTGCTTTATCTAGAGGGTTGTGATTTACCGCTCCTACTGTTTTGGGGGGCAAAAATGTTAACCATCTACCAAGAGGGCTTTCCACAAATATTGAGGTATGTTTGTACAACAGTCAGTAGAGGGAGGGCTCCATGATGCTGGCTTGCTAACTTCACTCATGATATGGCAACGACAGACCTTAGGGATTTGGGCCTGAATTCCTCCAATATTGACTTGGGGAGAGGGTCCTTTGTTTTCCTGCAGCTATCAATTCACACACACAAGAGCCACCCAATCCGTGAGGAAATAGGCCCCATGTCCTCAGCACCGCCCTGCCCCATCCCGAGTAAATGCATCACCCACACCAAATCACAGAAGGACTTGCCACGCCCCCACATGTCCCCAGGCCCCCCGCTGCTGGTGTCTGCCAAGCGCTGGCCTCTGAGCCACCCTCTCCTCAGGCCACCAAATCCAACCCTGCCCAGGGCTAGCAACGGGCCAGGCTGACACAAAAGCCCTCTGACCATGGCATCAATGCACCTGCCGCTCAGCAAGTACTGGCTGAGCACCACCACATCCATGCTGTTCCAGGCACCAGGTCATGAAAGGGGGACCATGGGCCAGGCCTGCTCACGTGAGACTCAAGTCACACGGGCTAGTAGTACACCAAGAGTTCATTAAACATGACTCGTGGCCCCTGCAGAGTATCCACACTGAAATCTCCTAAATGATAGGGCAGAGCCTGCTCTGAAAGGTCAGAGACCCTCATCCATTCAAGGGTGACAGGAGAGGCACCCCGCCCCAACCCAGCTCTGCCATGAACTTGCCAAGTGACCCTGGGGTCATGCCCCGAGCTCCTCACCTGTCAAATGGGGACACATTAGTACCTACCATAGATGTTTGTAAGATTAAATGACTCAACAGATAAAAACTGCCTGGAACAGAGCCTGTCCTGGAGTAAGTCAGCCTCACCCATATCACTACTCATCTAGATCATGAATACCATAAACGCTGTGACCGTTACTGTCAAAGAAGCAGTCATGCAGGGCAAGATCGTGAAAGGGTTTTTTAAACCAGGGTGTGGAATTTAATCAAAAAGTGATGGGCAGTCACTGCAGGGCTGGAACAGGGAGTAACATTATTGGTTTTCAAAGGTCCCTGTGCAGCTGCCGTGTGGAGGCAAGAGGAAGGCAGAACACCTACGTGAGCAGACAGGAGGCTGGTCAGCCACCGGGTAGGAGTTGGGGCGGCAGCAGCAACAGGAGGAGGTGTAGCTGTGAGGGTGCTGGACACCAGCATGCAGGAGGCACGGGAGCCCAGAGTGTGTGGAGGCAGTGGCAGTGGGGGCACACACCTGGAGGGCCCGGCAGAGCCCAATGCTCGGAGCCTGGGGGCTGACAGCCAGGGGCCAGGGGAATCACCCACTCGAGGTGCACCTCACCTCCGCCACCCGCTCTTCTCAGCCTATTCACCCAATCCTCTCCTCTTACCACCAAGCCTTTACGAGAGCTAAGCTTCCTCCCTAATGACAGAGGGGTGAACTCTCCCTCTCCTACTCAACACCAGGACACAGAGGATACCGAAGCCCCACAAAGAGCAGGCTTATTTAGGCAGCCAAATGTATAGCGGTTGTGGAGGCCCCAGAGGAGACTAAAACCTTCCAGAAGGAGAGCAAACCTGTCTAACACAGTCATGCACTTGGGACAAGCTTTGAACAAACTCAATATAAACAACAGAACTTAAAAAATACAAATACTGGGGGGCTGGCCCCATGGCCAAGTGGTTAAGTTCGCATGCTCTGCTTCGGCGGCTGGGGGTTTTGCCCCTTCGGATCCTGGGTGCAGACGTGGCACCACTCATCAGGCCACGGTGAGGCAGCGTCCCACATGCCACAACACTCACAGGCACTCACAACTAGAATATACAACTGTGTACTGGGGAGCTTTAGGGAGAAGAAGAAGAGAAGAAGAAGAAGAAAAGAAAAAGAAGAGTGGCAACAGATGTTAGCTCAGGTGTAAATCTTTTTACAAAGAAAAACACAAACACTAAGAACTGCATCCTATTCCCACAGAAGACAATCTCCACTCATGTCCTTTAAATTCATCCAACAAGCTTCAAGTCCCCAGCATCTCAGTTTTGTCTTCCATTTGACAAGAACATCCCTGGAAGGTTGTGCATGGACGTCATGCAGTCCGGCTCCTTGACAGTGAAGGCCCAGGGTTATCGAGGTGGGGAGGGGTCTCTGCTGCAGCCTGAGGCCCAGCCTAAAGTTCTCCTGGTGAATGGCCAGCCCTAATATCCACCTTCTCCTGTGTGGGCGCCAGCTTCCTCTCAGGACAGCCTAGAATGACTGTCTGCAAGCAAAAATGTGCACCTGGAATACAAGAGCATAACCCATTAAGTTCTGATGAAAGTGAAAATCGATCCCAAGTAGAAGGGCCATGTACTGAGATGGTACCCCCAGCCTAAGGCTGGTCGGCCAGTGCAGGGACAGCTGCAGGCCCAGGCCCCATCCGGCCATTTCTACCCTCTGTGCTCTCAAGCTCCTGAGATGGAACTGGCCTGTCTCCTCTGTTCTCATCTCACATTCCTGCTGCCTCACTCTCACCCACCCCGTGGGCTGTAAATCTAAACAGAGAAAGTCAAAGAAGGGAGAGCATCCCTCTTCTTCCCGGGAGGGCAGCCAGACAATCACATCTTCATTCCCTCCCTCTATCCTTCTCCACCTTAGGCCAGGCTGGAAGCTAGGAGGAGGTGCGCAAACCCCTGAGGATGTTCACACAGGTGCGGCATGTAGTTAGACTTTGCTTAACGACAGGGACACAGGGACCCGTTCTGAGAAATGCGTCATTAGGCAATCTCGTTGTTGTGCTAACACCATGGAGTGTACATACACAAACTCAGATGGCACGGCCTACTACTAGGCTATATGGTACTCATCCTCCAGGACCACCGATGTATATGCGGTCTGTCCTTGATAGAAACGCCTTTATGTGCTACGTGACTGTATATACATTTATGAAGGGAAAACCTCCAATGAACTAAGGAGTTCACTACTTAATAAAATCTTAGGGTAAATGCTTTCAGTAAAGTGAAGAATTATTTTGACACAGCAAAGCTCCACACCTAACTGAATGCTGTGTAACACAGGGTTTTGACATTAACTAGTAATGCGGAGTCCTGTGGGCCTGGCACCTGCTCCCCCTCCTTGCCAAGGTCAACGGGTCCCTGGCAGGCTCCTGCTTGCAGGCCACCCCCCCCCCCCCCCCCCGCATCTCCTGGGGGCCTGTGCCATCGACAAGCCCTTGTCTCTCACAATCTCCAGGTCTTCCTACCCATTACTCCTGCCCCCACAGCTCCTCCCATCCTTAGAAACAAACAAACGAGGATCCACAATCCTGCTCCCAACCAGCCTTCCCTTCAGGCTATGCCATCTTCTTCGCTTTCCTCCCAGCTACACGTCCTGAGCCATTTTCTCTCCACCCTACCTTCCAGCACACCTCACTGTAAACTCTCTGGTGAGCTTAGTGACTTCCAAGTGTCATTCCACGCTTGCCTTTTATAGTTTCAGACCGTCCATTCCCTCTACAACATCTGCCATCAGCCCCTCTCTCCTCCATCAGCATCACATATCCACTATTCTGGGTCCCCCTCTGTCCTCCATCATCACACACCCACCGCCCTTGGCCCCCCTCTTTCTTCTCCATCATCACACCACCACCCCCAGTCCTGTGCCACCCCCCACAGGTCCGGGAAGCACAGCACGGATCCTGCACCTTGCACACACAACCCTGAAGTACTACAACAGTCGGGTATCCTTTCTGCACCCCCACTTGTCCACTGGGTTTGCTCCTATGAACTTTCGAACAAGCCTGAGCACAGCACACTTGAGTTAGAAACCACTGGCTCCCCCATTTTCTCCGAGATAGACTTCCTTCTTCAGGAGGACAATCAGGGCACTTCACCTGTGTTCTAACCCCCCAGGTATATGGACAAGCCCTTCCATCCTCTGTCCTCCCAGGACCACAGGAATGCCAGGGCTGACTCTACAGGAATCCTCCTAATGCGCTGCTTGCCCCTCCTGATCTGCTCACCTCCCACACTGTCCCCTCATAGTCTGGCAGATTCTCCTACTGACTGTTCCTGTCTCTTCTGTTTTTGGAGGAGAGGAAAGTTACTGCTGCCATGTGTGCACATGTGTGCGCACACATGTGCACAGTGGAAGGTGCCTACTAGACAGAGTTTAATGGGACAGTGTAACACAGCATGCTATCAGTGTACACACACGGGATCAGCATCGGGGTGGGCAGCTCTGAGCTGATGTGATGCTAAGAAGCAATGAGCTCCCTAGTGAGAAAGTGGAAGGCCAGGCCAAAGCGTCACAACGTCAGATTTGATAAAGAACACTTCTGAAGGATTCCAGATAAAAGATAATGCAGAATAATTCAGTGCTCAAGGACACAGACTCTGGAGTCCAAGTCCCTGCTGGGCCACGGACTAGTGATGGAACCCTGGCCAAAGTGGCCCATTCTCTAAGCCTGGGTGTGCTCGTCAGTGCGATGGGGACACAACCCCTCATTGTAGAAACCACTCAGGCTCAGTGAGCTAACAGACTGGCAGCAGCTGACATCCCAAGCACCTACATAGAGATCGTGTCAATTCAATCCTTCTCCCCAATTTACACACATAAAGTTGCACTACTCAGGTTCAGACACCCCAGGCCTAGCTGCGACCTCTGGGTGCCATTCACCTGCCCACGTGACCCTGAGCATGAGTGGTCAGACCTCACGCTGACAAAACATGCTTCCCTGTACACATTTGGGGTCTTGGTCAGAGTGCGGCTGTTTTCAGGGCCTGACGACCGCTCAACTTGAAGAGGTGACCGCCTGAGAGAACAGCCAAAGCAACGAGCAGCAACGACATATCATGGGATCACTAACGCCTGCTGGATTTCAGTCTCTGCAAATAGTACTTTCCATTCTTCTTCGTTACAGGCTGCCAGGGAATTTTAGCTGTGAACAGAATGAAGACAAGCCAGAAAGGCACCCGACTATTTATAAAGTCTCTGTGTCAGCCCACTGGATCCTCTCTAACGGTCCCCTCTGCACATAAATGGGCTGAGACCCTCCACTGAGCGCTGTCCCAAGGGGAGCTGGACAGACATCTGGACAGGACCCCAGCCAAGGGCTGCTGGGTCCTCCTGCAGCCCTGGGTGGTGAGCTGCAGCTCACGGGCTCCCCCAGACTCACAGAGCTCTTGGGCTCCGGTTACCTGTCCCGATGCATCACAAACAGGTACTTTTATTGCCTAAAAAAGTGCTTCAGAGGAGCCTCTGGGACTGATGCATAAATCAGCAATCCCCACACTTTCATCCTCTAACAGAACTAGATACTCTACCAGATGTAATTACCTGATTGGACCAAAAATCAGAAAAATAAGTAACTAAACAATGCCTTAGGAATGCAACCTGGCTTCCAGGAATTTCCATTAGACAATTCTGTGTAGTGACTTCTAGAAAAGGCATTTCTGACAGCCAGTCTTTCAAACAGCAGCAGCTTTACTCAGGCAATGTGCTGATAAAAAGCAACTAGTTCTGCCTTTAAAAGAACCTTTAATGAGGCTGGTCCCATGGCTGAGTGGTCAAGATCGCGCGCTCTGCTGCGGCGGCCCAGGGTTTCGCTGGTTCGGATCCTGGGCACGGACATGGCACTGCTTGTCAAGTCGTGCTGAGGCGGCATCCCACATGTCACAACTAGAAGGACCCACAACTAAAAATACACAACTATGTACCTGGGGGCTTTGAGGAGAAAAGGGAGAAAAAAAAAAATCTTAAAAGAAAAAAAGAACCTTTGAGGAGGAGGCATTCTGCATTCCTGGAGACAGACCCTGGGGTGGGGACCTGCACTGTGAACAACAAAACAAGGCCTTGTGAGGGGACTCTTGACAGGGCCAGGCATTCTTCCATTCTCGGGTCAGCCATCCTCAAGACCACACTCATTCAATCAGGCCATCACTGCAAGGTATCCAAGGTCCAAGAAACAAGGGGCCAGGATCCAGTTTCTACAGTGCACAGGTGCTACCTGCCACCCTGGCGCACAGAAACCACACCCCATGGGTTACCTGCTCCCTTCACAGTCCAAGAAGCGCAGGCTTCAGTCACACCCTGAGTGGCTGCCTCTGGCTCTCAGGCAAATGGCCCACCAGGCGGCTGCCTGCTCCCGCACACTGCCCCCACAGTGCCTGTGGTCTGCCCACACATGTGATTTCAGCCCCAATGAGGCCTACACAGGCCTCTCCACAGCAGTTCTGCCTGTCCCGCTCCAGGTCTAGCAGGCAGAAACTGGAGTTGATTATTGTTTGTGCAGCACTCAAAACATTGCTGACACCCCAGAAGTGCCACAAGGACAGGAGCAACGCCTCTGAGAGCCACCCAGTCTCCAAAAGGTTGCTGACCGTTGCTCCTGAGGATAGGTGGCCCTGTCTCACAGGGGCTTGCCCCCATCTCCAGAGAAGAAATGCCTGCTCTATGGGGCCCCAGATGCTCTTTAATCTCCCAGCCTGCCCGAGATGTGGGAGAAATAGCAGCCTGCCACCAGTGAGTACAATGTACTTCCGCCTACACTGAGCTCACAATAACGCCAGACTCTCGAGCGTAGCCGGTACAGGGCCGCTTCAGCTTCCTTGATTCCCCGCCAGGACCACACGAGAACCCCATGGACACTAACATCAGTGAGAAATAGAGCTCCACAGTACGATTTCATCCAAGCTGGGTGACACATCCTGAGGCCCTACTCTGCACTGGAACGGCCACATAGACACACCTCCAACCTAACAGCCCAGCTCCAGCTGAGGTGTGTGGCCTGACATGGACTGCCTGCCACGCCCTCTTGCCCATCCAAATGCTACAAGAATAGAGTGAGGGAAACAATAACCACCAGGCCTTTCCCCCTAAGGACGTGCTTGTACTATGAAGTTGTGATGAGAGAACCTACCGGACACACTGACAGAGAGAGGCCAGGGTGTTCTGAGCGTGGGCACAGGGAGAATGAGGACCTCTCAGAGAGAAAGGGGTGAGGGAGCCGATGTGGTCACTGGTTGACCTGCAGGAATGAGGGCAATTAAACTGTGAGACCAGCACAGGAAGCAGGGAGGCAGCACAGGGAGAAGTGGATGAGCTCTCGGCAGGAAGACCGGGGAGAAGACTGGAAAGAGAGAGAAGGGGCTGCTCTACACGCAGCCTGAGAGCTCCCAGATTTAGGGGTAGAAAGAGAACATGCCCAAGAAACAGGCCAAGAGACTAACACTGGGAGGAGGCGGGCAGCCAGCAGCAGCAGGTCAGAGCAGACTGAGATGCCTCTGGAAGCCCTCACTCTAATACTCTGAGGTCACAAGGCTGGGGTGGGGGGTGTGTGTGGGGGGGGCGGTTTGCAGTGGTAACTTGAAAAGGCAGAAACCACACTCCTGGCAGTTGCTGTGAGAGAGAAGACAAGGACTGGGCGGAAATAAGGATCACGAGAGGCAGGAACCAGTAAGAGGGAACCATGTGCTCCAGAGCAAGAGGGCTGGGAGAGGGGCTAGAGGGGGAGACTTCTGTGCAAAGAGGCAGGAGGAAAAGTAAAGACCCTTAAAAGGTCAGTGAAGAAAGGAGAGTCTTTTCAATAAATGATGCTGGAACAACTGGATATCTTTACGCAAAAAAGATGAACTTCAGGCTACACCTTGCACCACATACTAAACATAACTCAAAATGCAACATGGGCCTAAATATAAAACCTAAAATTACAAAGCTTCTAGTAGAAAACACAGGAGAAAATCTTTGTGACCTTGGGTTAGGCAAAGGTTTCTTAGATAAGACTCCAAACACATTATCCATAAAAGAAAAAAACTGATCTATTAGATTTCATCAAAGTTAAGAACTTCTATTCTCTGAAAGACAATTTTAGGAGAATGAAAGGAAATCCAAAGACTGGGAAAAAACATTTGCAAATTATTTATCTGACAGAGTACTTATATTCAGAATCTATAAAGAACTCAATAGTAAGAAAACAACCCAATTTTTTAAAAACGGGCAAAAGATTTACACAGATGCTTCACCAAAGACGACATGAGGGACTGCAACATCGCTGCTTATTAGGGAAATTCAAACTGAAACCACAACGGAACACCACTGGGCACCCATGAGAATGTCTAAAATCAAAGACTTAAAACATCACATGCTGGTTAGGATGAGGAGCAACTGGAACTCTGATACACAAGTGGGGCTGTAAAACGCGCAGCACTGTGGGAAACAAGTGGCGCCTACAATATGCCGCAGCCACTGCCCCCCCAAGAAATGAAAGAGTCCATGTGCTCTGTCCACACTGAGGCCTGTGCACAAGTGTCCACAGCAGCTTTACTCACGATAGACCAGAGACTGAAACAACCCAAGCATCCATCAACGGATGACGAGATGAACAACAAACAACAATAAAAAGGAAAGAACTAAGGATACACATAATAGAGTTGAATCTCAAAATAATTATGCTGAAAGAATCCAGACAAAAAAGGTACACAATTTGAAGAGATACCTGTACATCCACAATCACAGCAGCATTATCTACAATAACCAAGAGGTGAAGCAACCCAAGTGCCCACGGACAAACGACTGGATAAACAAAAGTGGTCTATCCATACAGTGGAGTATTACGCAGCCTTAAAAAGGAAGGAAAGTCTGCAATATGCTACAACATGGATGAAACTTGAGGACATCACACGGAGGGAAATAAGCCCGTCACACAAAGACAAATACTGTACGATTCCACCTATATGAAGTCCCTGGAATAGTCAGATTCATAGAGACACAAAGAAGAATGGTGGTTGTCAGGGGACAGGAGAAGGGGGTGGGGAGATAGTGTTAAATGGGGACAGAGCTTCAGTTTGGGAAGATGAGAAAGTTCTGGAAACTGATGGTTGCACAACTATGTGAATGAGCTTAATTCCACTGAACTGTACACTGAAAAGTTGTTAAGACCGTATATTTTATGTTATGTGTATTTTACCATAATTTTTAAAATTTTTTCAAAGTACATTCTGTATTGATTCCATTTATATAATTCTAGAAAGTGTAAGGTGATCTATAGAGACAAAGCAGATCAGTGGTTGCCCAAGGAGGAAATCAGTGAGCAGAAGAAAGGTTTGGGGGTGACAGAGATGCTCACTATCCTGACTGTGCTGATGGTCTCATGGCGGTAAACATGAGCCAATGCTTGTCAAACTGCATACTTTAAATATGTACAGTTCAGTATATGTCAGTTGTAACTAAGTAAGGCTGTTAGTAAGAAAATAAAGTGGGCTCAGATGAACAGAGGTGGACAGACGGGAAGAGCAAAGCCAGGAGGAGGCCAGGACAGATCCGTGGGCAGCCGACATGGCCCTCCCGAGACCATGGTGAACACGGCCATGCTCGCTGTGGGCTGTGGTGTGGTCTCATTAACAAAGGCACAGGCAAGTCATATGTGGAGAAAAAAGGCTCAGCAGTGAGCAGGTCTCACTGATGGGGGCGAAATGTCCCCCAGTGCCAGCAGGATGCAGCAGCCAGGACTCCAGAATAAATAAGAACAGTCGAGAGGTCAGGCAGGGCCTGGAGGCAGTACCACAGAACAGCCTCCCACTGGGAGAACACTGCTGGCTGCAGACAGACAGGCGTGTCGAGGATGGCGACATGGCACCTCTTTCTACAAGCCCCGGACACGTTTCCGGGAGAGTAAGATCCTAAGATGACGAGTTTGTTACACATGATTTAAGACAAGCAAGTCTCCAGAGTCAGGAGGGCATGTGGATCTGGAGCCCAGGGAGCTGGCCAAGCATGGGTGACCTGACGCAGCAAGCCAGGCGACAGGGACCTGCCACACTCTGGAAGCCCTGACAGTGGATAAAGGGAGAACTCCCACAAACACAAAGGGCTCGTGTCAGGTGGGCCACAAGTGCTAGTTCACTTCACTGTAATTCCTCTGAACTATGCTTTAGGAGTCCTTCACACACTGACTTCATCCACCTTTGCCCACCGGGCAACTCTGAGGAAAAGCCAACTGCTGGGTTCCAAGACATTCCATTCTCTGCCCAGAATCCAATTACAGTTATGGAGTCACAGCATGGTTCTGCATAATAGCTTTAAAAATAAATGGTCTATAGCATTCCAGAGCGCTTATCTTTGAAAGAGAAGCTCACTGCTGCTGGAAACAGGATTCTAGCCAAAGGGAGAAGCACTGAGTCGTCATGAAGGGCCCTTTTCTGGACTTTCATTTACAGCTCCTATAACATGCATCTGATCCCCGGATGGGGGTTGGAGTGGTGCTACAACCTGGCAGGGCCTTTGCACTTTGAGCAGCAGCACATCTACTGGGCAAGGCCCTCGGCACCAACCAGCAAACAGAACCACATGTGACCTATGGAGGTGTGATCCTCTGCTCGCTGTCATCAGGCACGTGGGGCCTCGCACTACACAGCAAATGCCAGAGACTGTCCCAGGGGCCTCCTTGGGCCTTTGCCAGGGCACACAGGACCAGACCAATGGGCCTTACCTACCAACTCTGACACCAACAACACAGGCTGCCAAAGAGAAGGTGGGCACGCCTGCAGGGTTAATGTACCAAGTCAATGCTGGCCTCCAAGATTTGTCTTTAAATGTAAAGAATAAAGCTTCTCCGGCATCAACAGTTTGCAAAGCAAACATGACTGGCTGATCTACCACCTTCTGCCATCCCAAAGTGGCCACATTGCGGAATGGAGAGCTCAACATCATGAACTCACTTCCTGTCCACTGAGGCCCGCCTCAGCCCCTGCTGGCTCTACTGGCTGCCTCATTTCAGGGCAGCGAGTCCTTCCCAAACCCTTGCTCCCGCCTCCCCGTCTGTCCATCCTACTCCTCTCTGCCAGTTCCTCTGCTTTAACAGCGCCCTCGCTGTGGACCCCTCCCACCTCTCACTGACCACTGCCCTTCTCATTCCCTTCAGAGACAAAATTCCATCACCAGGGTTACAACCATCCCTTCTAAGATGACACTCCCAAACCTTTCTCCAACTTTTCTTTCTCTCCCCAAATCTGAAATGTACACGTCCGCCTATCAGCTAATCACTTACACTTATGTGTCCCACAGTCACCTCATACCTGAGACCAAGCAGACACTTCTTACTTGCGTGAGGAACAATCCTGGAGGGGGGAGGGGCTTTACAGAGCACTCACGTCCACTACAGCACACAGTGCAAATGTCACCGAGTTCCTCCCTCACCTTCACACCCTCTTCCTTGCAATATCTCCTGCCCTGTTCCTCTTCCCATCACTGCACTGCCCCCTGGCCCAGGCATCCTCACTGCTGGGACCAGGACAACAGCCTGAGGGTTCTGTGTGCAGCCCACACCCCTGATCCTTGTGGCATAGGGTCAGCAGCCAAATCTTCCTAGGACACACCCTACCAATGCGGGCACTGGAGAAGGGTTTGAACAGACACATAACTCAGCAAACTGGAGAAGGAGCTCAGGGAGGTGAGTACTTGGCATGAAGAGGAGGTATGTGCCTGGCCCTGCCTACTTCTGCCCAGCCCTCCACACTCTGCCCTCCCTGCAGACAGCCTCTCAGACCACTCCAATCAGCTCCCGTCACCTCGTCCTGCTCTGCACTCCTGTTATCTGTGACACTTGCAGAATAACTATAAATTAGAAAAACTGAAGGTACTGCAGGAATGGATTTTTATTAACTCTGGACCATTAGGCACACACCTCTTTAATATCTCTGTGAGCAAGCGGGCAGCACACACAAGCACACATAAGCATGCAACACCTCTGAGAGGAGTGGGGAAGAAACAAGGAAGAAAGACCGAGATTCAGGGAAGGGTCCACTGCTTACAGTAGTTAAGAGAACGAAGAAAATGTGTTATCACCATTCTTTCAAGTAACGACAAACTACAAGATTTTCCTCATACAAACATTTTCCCTAGGATTTCTTAGTGCCACCAAGTCGATTCCAACTCAAGCAACTCTGCGTGCAGCAGAGCAGAACCCTGCCCGGTCTTTTTGCACCAGCGTCTCACGTTCCAGCACTCTATCAGACAACGCTCTGCTGCTATTCACAGGGTTTTCATGGCCAATTTTTTCAGAACTGGGTTGCCAAGTCCTTCCTCCTAGCCTCTAAGCTCCGCTGAAACCTGTCCAGCATGGGTGACCCTGCTGCTATGTGAAATCCTGGTGGCACAGCTTTCAGCATCACAGCAACTCATAGCTGCCACAGTATGACAACCGACAGACAGGTGGTGTACTTCCCTGACTGGGAAACAAACCCGGGCCATGGCGGTGAGAGTGCCGAATCTTAACCACTAGATCACCAGGGCTGGCACGTGTTAACTACCAATATATTTAGTGGTAGAAGAATCTCCTTTATAGACATCCCATAAGGATGGAAAAGAGCCAATTATCTCAAAATAAATTATACACTCTATCTTTATGTTTGCCTGGATTAATTTTATTTCATTCAGCAAACAAAATAGGTGTTCTTAAACTATAAGTATTAGAAATATCATGAAGAAACCTCTCTACTTACAAATAAAGAAACAGGACCCACCCAAGAGAAAAAAAAGTTTAATTTAGGCTTAAAAAATATTAAGTCAGGAATTCTGGGGTCAAAGTCTGTTATCACAAAGTTAAAACAAAGTTAAATTTTCAAACCTCTTTTCTAGGTTGAAAACAGAGTTCAGAAGCAATCAATTTACACCAGAGAATCCCCAAAGGCTCTTGAATTGGGGACACAAGTTACCTCAGGAAGTGGGGAGGCGGGGCTAAATACTAGGAGGACAGGATAAGGAATCTGTCTGGGCTGAAATGAGCCCTCCTCTACTCCACAAAGCAGGCAACTACACTCCCAACCCCACAAAAACCTAGAGGTTTACACACATCTATGGACAGCTTATCTTCGACAAAGGAGCTGAGGGCATACAATCGAGAAAAGAAAGTCTTTTCAACAAATGGTGCTGGGAAAACTGGAAAGCCACATGTAAAGGAATGAAAATTGACCATTCTTTTTCACCATTCACCAAAATAACCTCAAAATGGATCAAAGACCTAAAGGTAAGACCTGAAACCATAAGCCTTCTAGAAGAAAATCTAGGCAGTACACTCCTTGACATCAGTGTTAAAAGGATCTTTTTGGACACCATGTCTTCTCAGACAAGGGAAACAATAGAAAGAATAAACAAATGGGACTTCATCAGACTAAAGAGCTTCTTCAAGGCAAGGAAAAACAGGATTGAAACAAAAAACAAACCACTAACTGGGAAAAAATATTTGCAAGTCATACATCCAACAAAGGGTTAATATCCATAATATATAAAGAACTCACACAACTCAACAACAAAAAACCAAACAACCCGATCAAACAATGGGCAGGAGGGGCTGGCCCCATGGCTGAATGGTTAGGTTCGCGCGCTCCGCTGCAGGCGGCCCAGTGTTTCGTTGATTCAAATCCTGGGCGCGGACATGGCACAGCTCATCAAGCCACGCTGAGGCAGCGTCCCACATGCCACAACTAGAAGGACCCACAGCGAAGAATATACAACTGTGTACCAGGGGGCTTTAGGGAGAAATAAAATCTTTAAAAAAAAATAAATTAATTAAAAAAAAAAATGGGCAGGAGACATGAACAGACATTTCTCCAAAGAAGATATACAGATGGCCAATAGGCACATGAACAGATGTTCATCATCACTGGTCATCAGGGAAATGCAAATCAAAACTACACTAAGATATCACCTTACACCCATTAGAATGACAAAAATAACCAAAACAAATATTGAATATTTGAGGTTGTGGAGAAAAAGGAACCCTCTTACACTGTTGGTGGGAATGCAAACTGGTGCAGCCACTATGGAAACCAGTTTGGAGATTCCTCAAAAAATTAAAAATAGAACTACCATACGATCCAGCTACCCCACTACTGGGTATCCATTCAAAGAGCTTGAAGTCAGCAATTCCAAAAGTCCCATGCACCCCAATGTTTATTGCAGCATTATTTACAATAGCCAAGACATGGAAGCAACCTAAGTGCCCATCAACTGATGATTGGATAAAGAAGATGTGGTATATATACACAATGGACTACTACTCAGCCATAAAAAAGAACAAAATCATCCCATTTGCAACAACATGGATGGACCTTGAGGGAGTTATGTTAAGTGAAATAAGCCAGATAGAGAAGGACACTCTCTGTATGACTCCACTCATGTGAGGAATTTAAACATGCAGACAAAGAGAACAGATTAGTGACTACCAGGGGAAAGGTGGGGTGGGGGGTGGGCACAAAGGGTGAAAGGGTGCCTACAAGATGACTGAGAAACAATAATGTATAACTGAAATTTCACAAGATTGTAACTTATCATTAACGCAATAAAAATTAAAAACAAAAAACAAAAAAAATCCCTAGAGGTTTACTCCATGGGAAACTAGAGAAAGACAAAGATCACCACCTTCTCATGTGTGTCCATCCTCTCCCAACAATGAAAGGATATTACACCCTAGAAACAAGAACAGAATATTATTTAAAGAACAACAACCATTCCTTTCAGAAAACAAAGAAAGATCTTTTGGAAACGAATAATGATAGCAAAGAAAAAAATCAACTCAATACAAGGATTGGAGGATACAGTTGAGGAAATCATGCATGAGTTTCCCAGAAAAAAGAGCAAAATGTCAGAGAGACAGAATAGAGAAAGAAAAACTGGAACCGATACCAACTTCTGAAAAACAAAAGTCTACATGCAGAGCAAAGAAAATAAAAGGGAGGAGAAAACCAAAAAGAGTTTAAGGAAACTGCATAGAGATGAAGAACAGGAATCCACAGGCTGAGAGGCCCAGGAGGCGCACAGCACATGGAACAGAACTACAGCCAAACTCAGAGGAAGCAGAACGCACTCTTGGAATGCCAGAAACATGGGAAGAGTAAGCTTCCCACCAAGAGCAAGAATCAGAATGACCTCTGGGTCCCTAAGCATGACACTATAAGCTACCAGAAGATGAGGTAACACGGAGCACACTGCTACCCTAACATCTGGAGATCCAAACTATCAACCACGCACGCAAGTGACACATACATGTTCACACATGTGAACAAGACACGCACACAAGTGACCAGCTTGCCCTGGTTTGCCTGGGTCTTTCCTCACTTAAGCACTGAATCCCACATCCAGGGAACCCACTCAGTTACAGGCAACCTTTTGCCCACAGAACTAAAAATCCCTTATCCCAAGAACTCCTTAACTCCAGGAAAGTTAGGAAGGCTGGTAAGGTCTCAAAAACTTCATCTCTCAGGGCCAGCCCCATGGTGTAGTGGTTAAGTTTGGTGCGCTTCACTTTGGTGGCCTGGGTTTGCGGGTTCAGATCTCAGGCACAGACCTACACCACTTGTTAGCCATGCTGTGGTGGTGTCCCACATATAAAGTGAATGAAGAACCGGCACAGATGTTAGCTCAGGGCTAATCTTCCTCAGCAAAAAACTGCCAAAAAACTCATCTCTCACGGTCACTTCTCAGGAAGTTATTAGAGAACGTTCTCAATGGAAACATGAGTAATGACAGACTAGGGCCCACAGCTCACATCACACTTAATGGTCAAAGTATGAATGCTTTTCTCCTCTGGTTGGGAACAAGACAAGGATATCCACTCTCACCATTTCTATTCAAACTGTATTGGAGGGGCTAGCCAGGGCAGTTGAGCAAGAAAATGAAATAAATAAAAGGCATCCAAATTGGAAGGAAGAAGTAAAACCATCTCTATTTATAGATGACATGATCTTGTGTATATCATGTACACAAAATCCTTAAGAATCCACTAAAAATTATTAGTGTTCAGCAAAGTTGCAGGTTACAAAATCAATATGCAAAAATCGACTGTATTTCTATACCCTAGCAATGAACAATCGGAAAAAGAAATTAAGAAAACAATCCCATTTACAATAGCATCAAAAAGAATAAAATGCCTAGGGGCTGGCCCCATGGCCAAATGGTTAAGTTCACCTGCTCCACTTCAGTGGCCCACGGTTTCACCAGTTCAGATCCCGGACACGGACATCACACCACTCATCAGGCCATGTTGAGGCAGCATCCCACATGCCACAGATAGAAGGACCTACAACTGAAATATACAACTACGTACTGGGGGGATCTGGGGAGAAAAATCAATAAAAAAAATTAAAAAGAATAAAATGCTTAGGAATAAATTTAACCAAAAAACCTGCAAAAGGTATACTCTGAAAACAACAAAACATTGAAAAGAATTAAAGAAGAGCTAAATAAAACAGAAAGGTGTCTCAAGTTCATGGATTGGAAGATTTATATGCTGTTAAGATGGCAATACTCCCAAACTGATACAGTGTCAATGCAACATTTATCAACACCTGCCACTGGCTTCTTTGCAGAAATTGACAAGCTGATTCTAAAACTCCAGATGGAAATTTGAGGAAATGACAAGAGCCAAAACAATGTTGAAAAAGGAGAACAAAGCTGGAGGAGTCACACTTCCAAATGTTAAAGCTTACTAACAAAGCCACAGTAATCAAGATAGTATGGTATTGGCAGTAAGGACAGACATACAGATCAATGGAACAGAAGTGAGAGTCCAGAAATAAACTCTCAAATTCACGGTCAATTGACTTTCAAAAAGGGTGCCAAGTCAATTCAATGGAGAAAAAACAGTCTTTTCAACAAACGTTGCTGGGACAAGTGGAGTTCGCATGCAAAAGATAAAGTTAAAAAATAACTCAAAATGGATCAAAGACCTAAATGCAAGAGCTAACATTATAAAACTCTTAGAAGAAAACGTAGGAGTAAAACCTTTGTGATCTTGGGTTAGGCAGTGGTTTCTTAGAACGACACCACAAGTATACGCAACCAAAGAAAAACTAGACAGACTGGACTGCATAAAAATCAAAAACTTCAGGGCTTCAAAGGACACTATCAAGAAAGAGAAAAGACAACCGACAAAATGGGAGAAAATACTTGCAAGCCATTTATCTGATAAAGAGTCTAGTATTCAGAATATATAAAGAACTCTTCTATCTAACAAGAAAAAGACGGACAATCCAATTTAAAAAATGGATAAAGAATCTGAATAGAGCCAGCCCCAGTGGCCTAGTGGTTAAGTTCAGCAGGTTCCGCTTCAATGGCCTGGGTTCAGTTCCCGTGTGCAGACCTACATGGCTCTGTTAGTGGCCATGCTGTGCTGGTGGCCTGCATACAAAAAACAGAGGAAAGTTGGCACTGATGTTAGCTCAGAGCAAATCTTGATCAGCAAAAAAACAGAAAAAGAATCTCAACAGACATTTCTCTAAAAAAGATATACAAATGGCCAACAAGCATATGAAAAAATACATATTATTTTTAGTCACCACGAAATGCAAATGAAAACCATTTGAATGGCTATAACCAAAAAGACAGATAACAACAAGTGTTGGCAAGAACACGGAGAAACTGAAACCTTCATACAGTGTTGGTGTACAATGGTGCTGCTACTTTGGAAAACAGACTGGCAGTTCCTCAAAAGGTTAAACAGCAATTCCATTCCTAGGTGTATGCCAAGAGAAATGAAAATGTGTGTCCACACAGAAACTTGTACACAAATGTTTATAGCACTATTATTCATAATAGACAAAGAAAATGCCAATCAACTGATGTCTTAATAAACAAAATGTGGTCCATCCATACAATGAAGTATTATTCGGCCAATAAAAGGAATGAAGTCCTGACATATGCTACAGCATGGATGAACCCTGAACATTATGCTAAGTGAAAGAAGTCAGACACAAAAGGCCACATATTGTGTGACTCCCTTTATACGAAATGTCAGAACTGGTAGTCTACACAGAAAGTAGGTTGGTGGTTGCACAGGGCTGGGAGGTCTGGGAATGGGGAGTGACTGCTATTACAACCTTGTAAATATACTTTAAAAACACTGAATTGTACACAATAAAGGGTATTTTACAATATATGAAGCCTTATCTCAATTTTTAAGACTGTGTGTTTTGTGTGAGCATGGAGAAGGGTGTGCAAGGATATTCCCCATGGTGTATTAACATTAGCTACAGAATTAGAAGGGAGGGGAAGAGGAAAGGTTTATTTTTACATATATTTGTAATTCACCTCTTACAGTGGCCAAGTATTTTCTAATGTTAAAATGATCTAATAAAGAAATAGCAAATGTAATTTTTTTAATTGGAAGAAAATTCAACAAGATACTAATAGTGATAGAACTTGAATAATTTTCTCTATTTTCCAAATTTCCTGAAACCTGCTTTTATTACTTTTACAAGTAATTAAATAACTGCTTTCCTGTCACAAGCTATAAGGCGTAGTGGGAAAGAAGACGCCATTCCTAAAAGCAACATAAACATTAAATATTTGCATATTAATTGAACTCAGAACACATGAAATTTGCATATAATCTCCAAGGCAACTTTCTGCAATTGAATTTAATAGGAGAAGAAGAGGAAGCCATGAATGATGCAATGATATACCTGCTTTTAATGGGATATTTAATGACAGTAAAACTGATAATATTCTTCAAGTTAATTAGCAGTTTTACATAATATCAATTAAAGACCTCAAGGGGTGTAACGTAAAACTTGATCAAATCACAGTGAAATTCATTTCCAAGAAATCAAACAATATTAAACAATAGTCTTAAGCCCTATTGTACACACTGGAATGGTGCCTCTAACATACAATGTGAAGGGAGAGAGAAATTTCTAAAATCTCACAACGTGAAATCACTGAAGACAAGACACATATGGTAAAATCCCCACACAAAATTCAGTGAATCAACTGGGGGAACAAGCAAGGAATAAAAAGACATGTTAAGTTCTGTTTGTAAAACTCTACAGAAGGGCAACACCCAGGGTCCAGGTACTGGAGCAATTAACAGAAGGAGACACCAATGGTAAATCATTGTGCAGAAAATGTAACCTTTCCTGTAATTAAAGAAATGTAAATTAAACAGTAAGGTATCATCATACATGTTTAATTGAAATTTAAAACCTGCTCGTTACCCCTGGCGACCAAGTAGGCCTGTCCCAGGAGAGACAAAAGGTCCAGTCCATCACCAGAAGGCTACCCGCAGGGAGTACACCAGACTCAAGCACAAGCCCTTTTAAACACCGTCAGTATGTGTAACACTCCCCCGCTAAACTAACCAGGAAAAAAAGCCTTTCACACTGACCCCTGAGGCTCCAAATTACCCATACACTCCCCAAAGCACCCTAGGGAACCAGTCACATCAAAGAAATAGAGGAGAATATGAATGCAACATGAAATAAAGGTGAAAAAGACCTGATGCTTTAACTTTGGGGAGGAAAAAGAGAGAGAGATCAAAAGTATAAGTCCTGGACGCAGGATGAAACTCAAATTTACACCAGATTCACAAGACACTCCACATGAAGTAACTCCGCTACTCAACCCATGGCTATACTTTTTTACAAAATTTGCAGTACAGGATTTTAATCTTCCTCTGCTGGAAAAACTGTCAGTCTTTGTTAAAACCTGTCTGAACTGCGTCCTAACTCTTTTCCTCTACCACATACTCTAGGTGGCCCTGGACAGCACACCCAAGGACTTAGTTCGGCCCCAACCCTGCCCCTCTCAAAATGCTCCTTCAAGACTCCACCTCCCAGGGGACTGGCCTTGAGCACGCTGTCCCCTTCCCTGCCTGCTTGTCTTGACAGGGGCTGGAGGATGAGAAAGGCCCCCTCCCCCGGCTTCCCAGGGCCCTACTCAGCACACCTTCACCAGGAAGCATTCTGGATGTCCTGGGAGCTGGTCTGACTTCTTCCTTGCGCTCATCACATTGGACTGCTGTCTGTCCACATCCCCACACCATGAGCCCCTCAAGCATTTCCCGCTCTGTGCCCCCAGCACCTAGAACAGGGCCCGGCCCAGCACAGACAGACATGATACGTATATGCGACCAGTGGGTGGAAGGGCAGGCCCGTATGAAGAGAAGCCTTCTCTAACCCCAGGGCAGGGTGCGAAAGAAAGAGGCATTCCAAATAACCAGGAGCTTCCCTTCGTTGAAGTGAATGGTTCCGCTCCCACTGCTGAGGGTCAGCAACCGCACCCACAGCTGGAGTCCACGCTGGGTGAGGCACCATCATTGGCCATGAATGCAGTGCGGCCATAACCTCAGCTCCAGTGGCCAAGACAGAGGAAACTGAGGAAAAGGAAAGCCTGGGAGCCAAGGCTGGACACATGTGACATGGCAGCTCCTGAAGGCACTGCCACCCTCCTCTGCAGTCAGCCCAAACCCAGGACCACGTGGAAGCTGCTCACACTTGCGATGAACAGGTGATGATGGGACAACTTCTACAGCAAACAGCAGTGCTCAGACCAGTCACCTGTGCTGACCAGGCAGATGCCCGTGAACAGGTGGTCTCCCTAGGAGACTTTCTGTAGCACTGTAAAAATATAACACACAGGAGTAGTGCCCAAACTTAGAGGTCTTCCATCACTCTGAGATAGGAATCTCTAGGGACCCCTAAATATATATACACACACACACAAACATGCACACACACACACAAGGAGAGCGAGAGAGAGAGAGAGAAACGTGCATTACCTCTATATCCTTGAGGATGTTTAAAGCACCTCAGTCAAAGAGCTAGATGCATTGTGCTTACAAACATTTCATGAATTGCTGTGACATTTCACAGAAAAGCCTAAGTTCCAGGGCTCTAGTCACAGTTACTAAACAAACCCAACCCTCTCGTGTGTCAATAGCATGTCCACTATAATTTCCTATAACAAATTAACACCCATGTAACATGTACACTAAAATCTTCTAATGATCATAAGTCCAGGAAAATTCCTAAATAAGAAATACTGATCCATTAGCTTAACTTTTCATGGAACAAAGAAAACTAAAGCAGACTACACCACCTTTCGAACGTGCATGAACAGCAACGTCCTATTTGATGGGCAGCTCTCAGAGAGAGGTGCCCTGGCCTGTGCTGGGGGCCTGGAGGGAGCAGTAATTTCGGGCCCTAATACCGCCCTCTGCCCCACACCCTCCTACACATCCCACCAGACAGCAGGCAGGTGGAAGCCTGTTTATAAGTAATTTGAGCCTGGAACCAAGCTTAATTTTAGATGAAAACCCTAACAAGTGTTTGCCTGGTCTCATTATACTGTGAATTTTCCAGGCACACAACTGTGTGTAAATGTGTTGGATTCTGGGCTCTACTAAAAGTTAGTGACCTTTCTGAAAGCTCATGACCAGGACAGCACTGCTTAAATGACCTGCACAGGCGGCCTTCACCTCCAGGTGGTGAAGGGCAGTGTCTCAAAATATTTCTCACGAAATGGAGCACTGGACTGGGAGGGTTAGGAAGGCCATTTATGAGGAAACCTAGTTTTCACATTTTAAATAAACGGACACTTAGCAGCTCTTCAGTAGAAAAGGCAAAGAGGGGGGCTGGCCCCGAGGCCGAGTGGTTAAGTTCACGCGCTCTGCTGCAGGCAGCCCAGTGTTTCGTTGGTTCGAATCCTGGGCGCAGACATGGCACTGCTCATCAAACCACGCTGAGGCAGCGTCCCACATGCCACAACTAGAAGGACCCACAACAAAGAATATACAACTATGTACTTGGGGGCTTTGGGGAGAAAAAGGAAAAAATAAAATCTTTAAAAAAAAAAAAAAGAAAAGGCAAAGAGGACTCGAGGAAGGAGTTACAGCACGGCCACACAGCTTTTCCCACAGACAAGGTTACCTGCCGGCCCCTGCGCCCAAGAGCAGTGGTGTCCACAGGGCTCTGGCCAGCGCTCAGAGAGCACTGCGGCTCCATGAAGGACACACCGCTCTGCACAAATGCCATTTTCACAGCTTCCCAGGACTCAGGGCTGAAAGGTGCTCTGAGATCACCTGGCACCATTTTCTCATTCATCTAGGAGAGAATCGTGACTTGTCCACAAGCACACGGACTCTGCCACCACCTCGTACCCAACACGAGCTCCGTCATGAAGCGGCACCACAGGGACACCCCGAAAGTAAGAGGGAATGAGGGAGCATTTCACCCAGCAGGAGCACTGCTCACCATATGAGATCCCAAGACATCTGGGGTGGTAGGGAGGCTGTGCTACCTCTAGACAATCCATGTTGTCCCCAGCAGTGTCATGGATGGAGGGGCACATCTGAGCCGGGCCTGCCCCCAAGTAGGTCCAGGTCTGAGCCGAGAGCTCTCACTCCAGATGCTTAGAAGCACCTGAGTCCTCTTTCAACAGGCAGTCCCTGCATTTTATAACAGATGCATTAGGACGACTGAATAGCCATTCTGGAAATGATAAGACTGGATCCACACCTCACACATACAAAGAGAGCAAATCCATCAAAGGCATAGATACAAAAAACGACACCACACAAGAGTCATTTTCACAGAATTATAGAAAAAAGTATACAAGTATTACAGAGAAATGGATGAAATCATAACCTCAGTGTAGGGGAAACTTTCTGACTCGAAATCCAGATGCAAAAAAAAAAGATTGACAAATTTTATAACATAATCATTTTAAATAAAAACACTTCTGCTTGGAGAAAAAACTAACATAAGCAAAGCCGCCAGGCAGCAGGGGTTCCATTCCCACAAAACCACGGTCCACTGCAGGCCACCAACCAAAAAAACTTCTAGAAACCAGCTATGGAAAGATGACAGTATTCACAGATGGGAGAATCGGAATCTCAAGCGTAAAAATAAACACACAACCCCGAATCACCAAACCTGAGACAAGCCAGCTTCCCCAGAGAGGGGCATCAAATTCTACAAGTCGAGAAGCCACGTGGCCAGACAGGGAGTGAACAGAGCCCCAGAACTCCACAAAAGGCATGTTACATCCTCCAAACAAAGGAGGGACATCACTCCAAAAAAGCTGACTGGCCATCTTAAAAAACTAAAATTGTGATCATTGAAATTAGAAAAACAAACCTGGAAAGGTGAACTCAAGAACAGTAGTTACAACTGGGGGCACATTGCTACTGGGGTGTTCAAAGGGGGCGTGAGTTTTATCTGTTTACAAATGAGAGTATTCTTTCATTATTTGTGTAAATAAAAACTAATGAGGGGGCCCATCCCGTGGCCGAGTGGTTAAGTGTGCACACTCCGTGGCAGCCCGGGGTTTCACCAGTTCAGATCCTGGGTGTGGACATGGCACCGCTCATCAGGCCATGCTGAGGCTGCGTCCCATGTGCCACAACTAGAAGGACCCACAACTAAAAATATACAACTGTGTACCAGGGGGCTTTGGGGAGAAAAAGGAAAAACAAAATCTTCAGGAAAAAAAAAACTAATGAAAACTTCAGAGAAACATATTTCCTGGATGAAATGAGAATTTAGTACTTCTACAACTTTGCAGGCTCCTCCAGAAAACAGTCCCTCGAGGTGACAGCAAGCCAACTAGGAATGACAGGGCCATGTGGCCCAAGTAACAGGGGAAATGCTGGGTTAAATTGATGTTTATCTACTCCAGGAGCACTGGGTGACAGCAACTCGCCCAGACAAATGACTCACCGGCGTCTCAGAACACGGGCCACAGAAACATGCACCTTGACTGGAGACCTCCAAGTCTGCACCTCAGCTTCCATTTTCTTTTATTCTATGAACCAGCAGCCTTTTGGAAAGAGGGTAACCCCTGTTCTCTGGCTTTCTGATTGTTAAGAGCCCCCAGCACGGGCACTCAGTCACCAAGGCCAGGCCTCTCTTCCCGATGCCACACACGGCTCCCCCGCAGAGCCACACCACACCTGCCCTCGGGCTGCGGGGTCTGAAGGCCGCTCTGGTGTAAGGCGCCAAGCTGCAGCAGCTCCGGCCAGCGCGCATCACCTACTGTGGAATTCCACATAACTCTAAGTGTCTGCAAGACAGCAAAGACAGTCTCAAGGGACAAACGTGTCCACACACTTGTAAGGGCGGGCCCAGCTGGCACAGACTTCACTGGGCCACAGGACACAAAAGTAACCTGTTAACGTCGTCAGGGAACATTTTTAATCTTCATCTTTTTTTTAACATGTATTTTCTCATTTTCGTCAATGAAGATGTATTAATTCTGAAGAAATCTGTAAGACTTTTAGAAATCTCAGTCTTCTCTGTTCAGTCACCATTCTCCTGGAACCCCATGAGAAACGAGGCCGACAGAGCAGACACACAGTCACCGCACACAGTTCACACCGCAGAACACACTGCACCGAGGCGGCCAATGCGGACATGTTTGTAAGATTCGCTGTGCAAAAAAACCCAGCGAGGAGCAGCGCGCACAGCACTCTGTCACCATGTAAAAATGACATTTTATGGCGGGGGGTACAGGTGCTGCTGTGGGGGAGGCTGTGCGTGTGGGGCAGGGGTGCGTGGGAACTCTGTACTCTCTGCTCACTTTCGCTGAGAACCTAAAACTGCTCTAAAAAATAAAGTCTATTTTTAAAATAAAGTAGGGAGAGGCATAAACAGGCATCCCCATATCTTCAAGACCTCTCCTCAGTGAGGCCCTCATGGCCGGCTCACTCTGGGAGGCCTCTCGGTGGAGAGAACAAGGTCACAGTGCGAAGACTGAAGCTCCAGCATGCCCCTTTCTGCTACTACAATCGCCTCAAGTATCTGCACACAATGTTTTCCAAAACACCAGTAAAAAAACATTATTAAGGAAAAAGAAAGTTCCAGGGTTGAGGGGTACCACAGAGAGAGATGTGAGCACGGGCTGCGGCAGCAAAGTGAAAGGCGCTCGGCCACAGAGACACGGGGCAGGGAAGAGAGGCTGCATGCACAAGGCGACAGAGTCTGCAGAGGACCGGCTGCTGGACATGGGTGGCATGGCCACAGCGCAGCTGGGACAGGCACCCAGGCCAACTGAGAACCCATCCCAGGGCTACCCTGGGCAGAGTGCTTTCCAACGTCCTCTCATCAAACAGATCTCAGCCTCAACCTGAAAACCGCTGTTAGCTGTGAGATCCACCTGTGTCCCGCGGAGGCCACTGCCTACTAGCTGGAGGAGAAGAACCGCGCCCCACGTCTGTGCACACTCACGTGCAGGCAGCCGTCCCCTTCCTTCCTGGTTTTGACCTCTGGGACCTGCTTACATGGGTTCTGCCGCTGTTGTTGGGAGACTTTGGGGCTTCTTTTCCTCTGGGTGGGGAAGAGACTTCTCTGTTCTCTTGTTTAGGACCCAAAAGAGTGGGCAGGGGGTGGGCAGTCACACGAGACAAGTTAAGAAGCCAGTTGTCACTACACCTGACAGGCACATAGGCACCAGAGTCGTGGTACAGCAGCACCGCCTTCAGAAACGAGAGGAAACAGAGGGCCTGGAAGTTTGTTCTCCTGAGAGAACATGAGCATCTGAAATGACATTCCTCCTACTTTGTTCAGCTTTCCCCTGGGACGCCCAGAAAGCACTCGAGTGTTTTTAGGTCACAGCTAGGCCTACCCACTCACTCGCTGCGGAGCTCTGGCGGCAGCAGGACAGGAAGCTCTCAGGGAGCCTGCCAGCACAGCACACCAGTGGGGGTGGGAAGGACTGCCCAGGGCACAGGGCCTTGTGGGGGGACCGGCCCAGACTTGCCTCCTGCCCCTCCTGCAGGTCCTGGGAAGAGAGTGCCAACTTCCCTGTGGAGAAGATTCCGCCCAAGCAAGCCTACAGGGCTCGGGGCCACCCTGGCGGAAACCTGAGGGGCACCGGCTGGTTTCCTTGTGACTGCCCCCCTCGCAGCCCCCAAGCTGCACCGCTGTAAGCCACATCCTACCCCAAGGAAGAATCGGCCAATGAAGGCAGAAAGGTTACACCAGAGGAGGGGAGAAGTTCCTTCCGACTCCAGGACGCGACAATGCCACCCACAGATCAGCGTGGGGCTGGCTGTTGGAAGCAGGACGCACTGACAGAACCGGGACTGCTCATGTAATGAGGGCCAGCGCAGCGGCCACTCGCTCTCCCCACCTGCCTGCAGCTGTAGGACAGCTGCGGAACACGGCGGAGGTGCTGCCCCTGACAGCCGGCCAGAGGCCCCACTGGGCTGGCACACCTGAACCCCATTTGCCCCAGGCCCTGAAACAAACCCACAAGTGTCTTCATTCCATAAACACTTGCTGAATGAAGGAATCAAAGTGATCACTCAGCTTGGACTGAAGGCTCTAGTTACACTGTCTCATTTAACACTCCCAACAAGCCTCCAAGCTACGAATCATCACCCCCACATTATGCGGGAAAACTAACACCCAAAGGCCAGACAGGTTAGCAATGTCAGAGCTGCTGTTTGAATGCAGGGCTTCTGACTCCAAGATTCACTCTCAATCCATACCGTACACTTTTTAAAAGGAGAAGAAAGGCTGGAATCAATAAGTGAAAAGCTGAGCAGGATGGCTTCCAAGGGTAAGGAAATAAACCATGAAATGGGCAGAAAGCAGGCCTGGAAGCCAGGACACCGACAGTGACACCCAGATGCTGGGGATGCTGGTTCTTAGCTCATCCTCCAATCAGAGAAAAGGTCGACTGCACAGCGGGATGACCCAGTATGCCTTGTGGCATGAGAACATAGGGAAGAGCTGGGAAAATGACACGAACATGTCAAAAGGCCAAGTCTACTCAAAGGGGCACCCTAAGCAAAAAAAACAAGGATTGTGGGGGCATAAGTAAGGACACAGCAACACACAACCACCACACACACAAATAAGTGAGCAGGGAGAAAGAAAAGCCTCTCCTCACAGAACAGCCCCAATTAAGAGATGCAGAAAGAAGGATGGGAACAACATGCAATTTGGCAGACACCATAGTAGAATTGTTCTAGGCAAGAATAACCAATGGTTGCTAAGATGCATGGGCAAAACTATGAGGAGCAACAACACATTTAGAGTCTCCACCTATCTTCCCACAAGACACTCATTAAGTACAGAAGTGAAAACAGTAACTCCTCAGAAGCCAGGCAGCCACTGCCACCGCCACAGCTGGTCACAAGAAAACACCAAACACCACCATATTGAGGAACATTTTACTGAGAAGAAAAGACGTCAGAATTCTTTAAAAGTGTCAAGGTCATGAGAGACAAGACTAAACTGTGCCAGACAGGAGATGTGCCCGAATGCAGTGACGACAATAGTCACACCCTGGCCCAGGAGAAAGGACACTGCTGGAACAATGGGCGAAATCAGAACAAGGTCTTCAGATGAGCTCGTAGCAGTCCCTGGTTGCAAAAGACACTAACATCTGGGGACGCCGGGAGAAGGATGTATGTGAATTCTTGGTACGATTTCTGTAACTTTGTTTTTTGCAGATCTGAACTATCTAAAAAACGGAAAGTGTTTTTAAAGACCACAAAGTAGACACTGAGAGTTACATGAGAGAGCACAGACTGGCCCTTGCTCAGCTAAGAAAGGACTGGCTGCATTCCATTGCAGCATCAAAGCCACAAACCTGACCCTTGCTATTCAGAACCCAGGCTTCTGTACCTGATTCCTCAGTTCACAGGCAACCAGACACAGCAGATTCAGAGCTGAGTTGTCCAAGATGACCTATTCCGGGGGTTCTCAAAGCAAACTTCGCAATGAAGCCACCCATGCATCCAGGCTCTGCTTGAGGCTCCAGCTCTATGTCAGCCATTACACTCATGGCTTCCCAGAAGGATTCCACTTTCAGAGTAATTTCCTCGGCTTAATAAAAAGAGACCTGAAACTTGGGATTACTCCAGCTCCCTCCCGGTACAGATCACACAGCTTGAGGCCTGCGTGGACCAGGGCTCCTGACTCTCAGTCCCGGGCTCTGTCCCTCGGGGGTCACGCCACCAGGGAAGCTGAGTACCTGACCTCTCAGCACAGAAAGGAACACAGCAAAGAAGCCTCTGGACTTATTAACACCCAGGGCTCAAGGAGGGAGTTTAAAGAACACTGAGCTGCCATAAAAGAAGACTGGGAGTAACAGACACACACAAATGTGAAAGCCCTTACTCTCTAAGAATGTGAGAAAGACGGAATGTTACTGGATAATGGCATTCATTAGATATGTTAAAATTCAAGGGTTTATCATCTTTGAACATGATTTTTAACTTGAATCATTCATTCACTCAGCTGGTTACTGAGTGCCAACTTTGTGTCAGGCACATTCCAGGCACCAGGACACACAGTGGACAAGATAAATAGAGCCAAGATGCACACGGGAACAGAAAAGCTGGGCTCTAGCCCTCCACCACTTTCTGCCAACTGTCCCTCCTCATCTCCCTGGTGAGGAAACTAGTGGGAGGGCTGGACATAAAAAGGGCAGTTTACAAAGGGACAGGCACATTGGAGCTACCATCCAGGGTCAGAGACAAGGGCGTGGCCTGAGCAAGAGGACAGCCAGCCACGGGGACACACTACAGTCAGCTGTAGATGCAAAGACTGGTGGAGAGGTCAGGTGTGCATCTGGAAGGAAAGGGGCAATGAAGACTGAGGAGAGTGAGCTAAGGATGTCAGGGCCCGACAGCTGCAGGGACCAAATAGAGAGCTGAGCGTCAAGAGTGACACGTGAGGGTGCCACCTGCCACAACTGGCCTGCCTCCCTCCCTGGGGACAGAACGTTCCTGGCTGCCTCAGTCTGGACTGCATTCCCTGGCTCACGCACCTTGCTCCCCTGGCTCCCTAGGCAGACACCCCTCATCTCACGTACAGCACCCCAGCTCTCAATCCCAGGACCTCTTCTCCACTACGCTCTGGGCTTCAGTGATCTCACCCAGTCTGAGGCTTCAAATGCAGGACATGCCAACGCTTCTCAAATTCCCACCTCCAGTCCCACTCCCTGGCCTCCAGACCCTGTGGACTGCCTTCTCAGGAACTCCTCCAATGAGGTTCCCAGCTTCTCAGACCGACTGCAGCCAAAGCCAGAGCCAAACCTGTCGGCCTCAGAACCAGCCCCTCCCTCACTCTTCCCTCCTCAGCTAATGTCAGCTCCATCCTTCCCGTTGCTCAGGGCAACAAATTTGGAGGAGGAGGAAAAAATGCAGCTACCTTTAAAATTCTAAATGTTAAAAAAGTACATAACTTATTAACAAATATAGCTGTTACTAACATATTATAATAAATACTAAGTCTATATTCCTAGAAAAATCTAAGAAAATCAACAGAGAAACTATTAGAAACCAATAAGAGAATTCAGTATTGGTGTACAGGATCTATTAAGTAAAGACATTAAAGTCTACAGAACATACAAAACCTGGATAAATAAGATATATTCTGTTCTTAGAAGGACTCAATAATGTAAAGGTGTCAATTCTAATTCAAAACATAAATTTAATGTATTCCCAATGAAAACTTCAACAGAATTTTCATATGGAAAAATTAATTTTTAATAAGAGCCTGCGGGTGAGGGGGAGATGAAACACAGTTGTACCATGTGTTAAAATGTATTACAACAAAGCAATGGTAAGTAATTGTTACAGTCACGCTGCGCTTAACGACCAGGAGACGTTCTGAGAAATGCGTCATTAGGCAATTTCATCGTTATGCAAACATCATAGAGTGTACTTACACAACCTAGGTGGTACAGCCTACTACACACCTGGGCATATGGTACTGATCTTATGAGGCCACTGTCGTATATGCAGCCTGCCAGTGACTTGAAACGTCGTTATGCGGTACACGACTGTACTGGCAAACAAAGAGAACAAATGGCTTAGTATCTGTAAATAGGATAAAGAGAAAAAAATACAGAAACACATACAAAACCCATCAGAATCCAACATATGTCACAATGAATGGCATTTCAAATAAAACCAGTGAAGCACAGTTTAAGAGCAGCCAAGAAATGGGTTAAGGCCACCGGCTGGCACCTGGGCTGAACCAGGTACCCAACATCGGACAGCCTGGTGGTGAAAGAACAAAACAGAACAATCTCTCTTGGGCCAATTTAGTAACATCCATCAAAATTACACATACCATACCCTTTGACCCACTAATTCCTGTTCTAGGAATTTGTCCAACAGATACTCATATACGTGTTCCAAGAAACACGAACAGCATATTCACTGCAGCATCAGTTGTGATGGCAGTAAATTGGAAACAACCTAATTATACTCCCCAGGGAGACTCACTAAATAATGATGCCATAGCCACAGGGTGAGGTGGTCAAGAGAAATCTTGGCTACAGACAGGGTTGCCTGGAAAGCTTCTGAAAATCCTAAGACGTGGCCACAACCAGGCCAGTGAAATCAGGTCTCTGGGCGTGGGCCCAGGAATCAGTATTTTAAAGCCACAATGATTGCAAGGACAGCCACAGCACAGGGAACGTCCCAAAGGCAAACCCAGGTTCCACTGCTCATCTCCAGCAGGCCTGGGCTGGGTCCTTAACCGAAACATGGGGGGTGACAGACAGACCTGCCTCTGCACTTCGAGGACAGTAACACAGTACGTGCACCAAGAGAAGGGTGCCTGGCAACAGAGAGACTCGGTCCATCAGCTGCTTGTCCCGGCACGCTTGGGGATGTAACACAAAGTACACACAGTGTATTGTATATAATAGGGAAAATATATTCAGATAAATACAAAAAATAAAAATTTTATGGGCCGGGCCAGTGGCACAGCGGTTAAGTTTGCATGTTCCGCTTTGGCGGCCCCGGGTTTGTCAGTTCGGATCCCGGGTGCGGACATGGCACCGCTTGGCAAGCCATGCTGTGGTAGGCGTCCCACATACACAGTAGAGGAAGATGGGCATAGATGTTAGCTCAGGGCCAGTCTTCCTCAGCAAAAAGAGGAGGACTGGCAGATGTTAGCTCAGGGCTAATTTTCCTCAAAAAAAAATTTTATAAAGTATAAAAATTTTACAAAAGAGGGCCGGCCTGGTGGCACAGCAGTTAAGTTCGCATGTTCCACTTTGGTGGCCCAGGGTTCGCCGGTTCAGACCCCAGGTGCAGACATGGCACCGCTTGGCAAGCCATGCCTGTGGCAGGCGTCCCACATATAAAGTGGAGGAAGATGGGTATGGATGTCAGCTGAGGGCCAGCCTTCCTTAGCAAAAAGAGGAGAATTGGCGGCAGATGTTAGCTCAGGGCTAATCTTCCCAAAAAAAAGAATTTTACAAAAGAAAGTATGGACAATGATTGCTTTGAGGGAGAATTCACTTACATTACATGCTCTTGTAACTTTCAAAAATGCCTACCCTAAATCCAACTGCCAATTGACTACACCATGTAACAATCAGCAAAATCCAGAGAGTGGGAAACTCAACATACCAAGAACTTGATTTTTTTTTAACAAATAAATTTTGAGGAAACAAAAGAAAAACAGAGGGTCAACTCCAAGCACTGTGTGCCTGGAGTCTTCTTTGTAGCTTTACAGAGAACTTTATTACTGCTTTCTTAATTAGGACATTATGAGAAAACTGGAAGTTTAAACACCAGTTGAAAACATTACAGATGAAATAACATGAGGTAGAAATTGCTTTAAAGCAACACAGGAGGGGGAGCAGCGGACGGATGTTGGGGTTGGCAATGAGCACACGCGGATTCACTACATCCTTCTGTCTACTCTCATTTATGTTTAAATCCTACCTACTACGTTCTCTCCAAGTGGCATACATTTCCTTTTCAACGGAAAAAAACAAGCTGGCGTAAAAAGTTATACTTCTTTAGTGTTATAGCAAAATACTCAAACAGAAGCTGGTTGTTTTAGTCTTGAAAAGTCTCTCTCAGGATAGCTCTGGTAATAGTTGCTTTTTTCTTAACACGGCAAAGCAAACATCCCCAAGTGTAGCCTCTGAGCCCACTGAGCACTGCTTCAGCTGCCAGTCACTCCGGCTCCACCTTCTAACTGTGTAACTTTAGGCAAAGCACTTCACCACTGTACATCTCAATTTCTCCATCTGCAAAAGGAAGCAGATTGGGTTCTCACATCTTGAAATACCCATTTCCAGGGGGAAGAGCTCCACGGGTGATTCTCACACGCCTCTTCCTCCCCCTCACGCACATGGTTCCTGACACCCCTCCCACTCTCACAGGCTAGGACGCCAGGTCCTTTTTCCAATACAGCTTCAGTATCCAACAAACTCAATATAAGTCACTGCTGTTAAGATATACAGGCCAACCTTGTACAGGCTTCAAAAAAGCCAATAAGCTAAAAACGAACTGCAAAATAAAAACAAAAATGCAATGCTTCCAGAGGAGGAAAAAAGTTCTTCTAACGAACAACCTAAATCAGATTTTTCTGACTTGTGATTTTTTTTAAAGATTTTATTTTTCCTTTTTCTCCCCAAAGCCCCCCAGTACACAGCTGCATATTTTAATTGTAGATCCTTCTAGTTGTGGCATGTGGGATGCCACTTCAGCATGGCTTGATGAGTGGTGCCATGTCCGCGCCCAGGATTCGAACTGGCAAAACCCTGGGCCGCTGAGGCAGAGCGCGCGAACTTAACCACTCAGCCACGGGGCCGGCCCCCATGACTTGTGCTTTAAATCAAATCTTTTGGAGGCCTCTTATGCCTGAGGTTCCTTAGAGAAGGGGCAGTTTCAGGGTGAATCACTGGGAGGGTGAAATAGCAGCTAATATACCAGGCGAGATGAAAACACATCCTGAGGCAGGTATGCCAGGCATGACTCCTAAGTGGGGTCCGAGAGAGCTGGATCTAAGCAGAAGGCTAGCAGACGTCCCGGACCCCTGGCTCTCTGTTCACTATCCTCTAAGTGCACGATCTCAGCAAACACCCTCATCTGAGCACAAGAATCTTTTCAGGCACACAACTCTCAACAGTGTAAAACATCAACTCAAAATCGGCAAAAGGGATGCAGGAAATGCTCAGGACACAATGTTCACCAAAACAGAAGCCATACTGTAATACACAATTTTATAAACATACTTGTGTGTGTGTGTCCACACACATAAATTTGCATACAAAAAAACTGTAGAAAATATCCAAAAAGTTAATATAGGGAGTGGTGGAATGTTTTTTCTTCTTGATACATTTATTTTTATTTCCCAAATATTCCACACTGAGCACAATTAAGAAGAAAAAGGAACAACTTGTTCTTGTTTTAAAGAAGTAACATTAATAACAGCGTGTGTGCCTACTTCTCAAATGGTCCCTACACGCCAGGAACTGTGCTCAGCAGGTCTTAGACACTGACCTCAGTCAATCTTCACCAGAAGCTGATGGGGTGGGCGCTTGGCCATGTCCACGTGCCTCTATCAAGTGGCCTCCTGCAAAGGGCACCTGAAAAAGCAGGGGCCAACAAAGGAAGGACCCATTTAGAGACAAACCCCGGAACCCAGCTCTCAGGTAGCTTGAGTGCATGCAAGAGGATTCCCTAGCATGGAGCAGGACTTTATGAGAAAACTGGAAGTTTAAACACCAGTTGAAAATCTTACAGATGAAATAACATGAGGTAGAAATTGCTTTAAAACAACACAGGAGGGGGAGCAGAAAGTCATGGAGTGGACTTCCTGCTCTCCTGACAGTCCACCGAGGAACATCTAGGGCACAGATGTCACCATTGCTCGGTGAGCAGAACTAAAAAGAGAGGTGTCAAGGAATGAAGTCAGCACGCTTCAGATGCTCCCCTTACACAGGGCTAGGAGCTGAGAGAGGCTGAGTAAGTCTCCACCCCGACACTGAAAGATGTGGGAACAACTAGCCATAAACGAATGATGAGATGAAACACATGTTCAGAGGAGGCACAGTGACCTACGGGGGAGAGAGCAGACGGATGGAGGTGCTGGAAGGTCTTGCTAAGAGGTAGACAGTGAAGAACATAAACAGTGCCCATGCCTGGGGCGGCTGAATCAGGAAGGAGAAGCACGATGAAGATGAAGCATCTGCTGAGGATACTACTAGGAGACCTGAAACTTCTCCTCCAAACTACGCCATCCCCTTCCCCAGAAGCACCTGGATCCCTGCAACAGCGGGACACAAAGGCCATGCCGCCCAAAAAAAGGCAAAGCAGCAAGCAGCTTCCTAAGCCTTGTTGTTCCAGGCTTTCACCAGATGGGTCAACAGGTCAGGGAGTCCCCTGACACCGCCTTCTCGTGCGGCTCTGCAGTCTGCTTCCCTGCACAGGTGAACGGATGGCCTGGCCACCCAGGACACATACTGCCGTTCAATACAGACAGCATGGGAGCACCCTGCCCCTCATCCAGGCCGGGCTCCCAGGGCACAGACACTGTTTCCAGGTAGTAATTTACTCTCAGTGCTACTTCCTTTTTCTTTTTCTTCTTTTTTAAAGAATTCTGTTTGTGATTTATAAAGGCAAAAGCCAGAGATGGCCCAGCCTTCTGCAGATTTTCAGCAGCATCTCAGCACCAGCAAAGGCAGTGACACCTGCCGGTAGAGGGGTGAACAGCAAGAGCCATGGCGGCTGGCATGGGATCAGACGCCGCAGACGCAGACCCCAGAAGTGAGCCCCACATGCAGCTCTGAGAGGTGCTTCAGTGATGCTGATGTTATCGGTTTTGTGTCCCTCTCTCCTTCCACGATACTATAATGTCTCTTGGCTTTTCTGAAAGCTCCCCAGAACCCCAGAAGTCCTTCGAGCCCTGGTCACCACTGCACAGCATTTTTTATGTCATCACTATGAACTCGTTAACCGTAAACCTCCCTTGCAGAACGCAGGCACATTCTCAAATGCTATCTTGTGTGGGCAGGGAAGTTTTTGTGTGCCCAAATTCTCTCCCTTCTCTAAGGAATAAAACTGGGAACTTTAAGCACTGAAGTGGGGGCATTTTTGATCTTCACTTGAAAAGTCATAGCAGTGACAACAGGGCAGGAGCAAGAATGAAATTCAGAGTGATGGGAAAATTAGATCAAATTAAAATTTCCCTCAAATATCCCCTAAATCACCCCAAAAATATATGTGGCTTAATGTGTAAAAATCTGTAATTATGTATAAATGAAAATGTACACTGCAAACACTTTAGGGCAGAAAATAGATCCCTGGTTGGCAGAGCCTGGGAGGGGGACAGGCAGTGACTCCCAAGAAGCAAGTGGGGGCTGGGCTCACAGAGCTTCCTCTCCCTTGACTGTGATGGCATTTACAAGATTGCATTTGTCAAAGCCATGAACTATTCCAAAAAGAGTGAACTGTACTGTTATGTAAACTGCACTTCAATAGAACAAAAAAATTATTGTCCTATACTCAATGAACAGTTTATAATAAAAATATATAACAAAAAACAGATGCACAAATTTTTATCATCTTACTTCATCTTTTTCCCAAATTCTGCTGAATTTGTTTAAATTAAAAAAGCATATGTGTGACCCGACTATAGATGAGAGGGGAGTGTTTGCCATCCCCACTACCTAATACTGGGCAGAACCACCAGCAAATATGAGACAAGCAGTAGTCATCAGAATCAGCCATCTAAGACCTGGATTCTAAGGAACTGGTGTTTGGACAGAGTGCCCAGAAGGGGCAGTGCTTCTGTCAGGTCATCTAAAGAATAACTGCCTTACGTTCTTCAATTATCAGGACCCCAAGTCTACAGCTCATAGGATAAGCAACCATGGGCACAGACTGAGGGGACTTGGCATACCACTAAAAGTGGAACAGGGACAAGGACAGCTTTCATATTCCATTTCAGATCTGCCACAGCACTGCATTTCAGATGTTACTAAAGAGATTTGGGCCACAACTTCCTGTTGTGTTTGTGGAAAACCAGTAAGTACCTGAAGGCCGAGGACGTGCCAGACCATGGCAATGCTGTCCTGGAGCACCAGTCTAAGGTTTCCCGGGACACATCCACGTCTTCCCTCTATACTTAGACTGGGGCAGAACTCACAAAACTAACTGATTCTAACCCAGAACACAATTCACTGGTTCAAGAACAGAAAAACAGGATCTCTATAAGACAACAAGGCAGCTATTCTAAGCTGTACTCAGGGATCAGAAACAAATCCCATCTTTTAATAAAGATTTTAGAAATTATAAAAAGAATGCAAAAAAAATAGTAAAACAAAATGCATGCTCATTGTAGAAAAACTAGAAAATACAGCAAGAGGCAAAGACGACAATGAAAACCCTCACAATCCCACACTCAGTGACAACCACTACTAACAATTCATTTCCTTCCAGGTTTTTCTGCTGCATATATACAATGTTAAATGTCTTTGAAATTTGCTATTAGTTTGAAGCCTGCTTCTCTCGCATAATATTATATATTGAGAATATCTCTGTAAGTCAGAGTTCAACCAAGGAAACAGAACCAGCAGCAGAAACATCTTAAGAAACTCACTGCAAGGAATGGGCTTACGTGACAAGGGGCTGGCTAGGCCATTCCGAAATCCATAGGGCAGGCCACTGGTAAACTCTCCAGAAACAGGGCAAAGCTACTGTCCACAGGATGAACTTCTACTTCTGGGAGGCCTCAGCTCTGCTTTTAACACCTTTCAAGTGAATGATCAGACCCACTCAGATTACCTAGGATATTCTCTCTTACTCAAAGCCAACTGATTATGGACTTGAGTCACATCTACGCAACACCCAGATTAGTTTTCACTTTCTCACTAGGGATGGAGCCCAGCCAGGGTGACACAGAAAACTGACCATCACAATGCCTAGGTCAGCAATCTTTTAAGTATCTTATAAATGTACTTAGCCATTCCTTTAATGAAAATTCAGCATTCTTCCAAAATTCTGCTGATGAAGTAATGCTGGAATAAATAAAACTGAAGTGAATAACTTTGCATATTCAATCTTCATTCTCCTATCTAATTATATTATGGAAAGACTACTGGAAAACAGGAGCTAAACACAGAAAGAGCTTCAGAACAATGCAGAGGGTCCCCGTGAGTCTTCGGCTGAAAACTAAACTTCATGCACACAGTATGACTTCACAAGGCGCAGAGAGAACTCCTGGTAACTAACCTGAACGATTGCCAGAGCTCACAAAGGGCTATGAGATGTCCACATTTCAACCAGCAAGAATGCAGAAACCTCACTGAACTGCTGGAACATTCAGGAGAGCCCAACAAGTTTTAGAAGTAGGTACTCCAGACACGCCCCAACAAAACTTAAAAACAAGCTTCCAAAAGGGCATACTAATCTGCAAATAAATTAACTGCCAGCAAGAACAAAACTCAACACTCTTTAAAGGAAGAAAGTAAAATCCAGAGACACAACATAACATCACAGTGTCTAGTATCCAATATAAAATTACCAGACATGTAAAGAAGCAGGAAAATGTGATCCAAAATCAGAAAACTCAGCCAACATAAACCAACCAAGAAATGAGAGAGATAACGAAATTAGCAGATGAGGACTTTACACAGCTAATATATAACTATGGTAAATGATTCAGAGGATAACAATGAAGGTAGAAATGGAAGCCATAAAAAAGAATCAAAGGGAACTTACAGAGCTGAAAAAACCATTATCTGAAATAAAAAGCGTACTGACAAGTTTAACTGAAGATTAGACACTAAAGGAGAAAAGATAGCAAATTTGAAGACAGGGCAATAGAAACTATTCCAAATGAAGGACAAAGAAAAGAGATTTTTTAAAGGAGGAAAAAAACATGAGGAGACTGAAAGAAGCTCAAAACTCCCCAAGAAGTATAAACACAAAGAAAATCACACCAAACCAAATCATAACCAAATTGCTGAAACTAATGATAAAGAAACACCTTAAAGGCCCCTGAGTGCGGGGGTGAGGGTAGGAGGGATCCCATACATGGAAACGAAGAACACTCACTTCTTGTCAGAAATGGTGTGAGCCAGAAGACATTCTTTAAAATGTTGAAAGCAGTGTCAACCTGGAACTCTACAGACAGTTAAAATATCCTCAGAAACAAGCATCAAATAAAGACGTTTCCAACAAACAAAAGCTGAGAGACTTCATCACCAACAGACCTGCACCACAATAACGTTAGAGAAAGTCTGGGCTGAAGGGAACAATCGGATCTCTGCCCTCCACCTGAGGCCCTTCCCACTTCCAGACCCCAGACCCTATTTCGCCCCTTCTCCACCAGAGTTCCAGACTCAAGACCTGCTCCCCTTCTCCATCTTAGCCCCACTATTCAGATTGGCCTCTAAGACTGCAGTCTTGCCCCATCCTATCCCCACAAAATTTATTTTCCCCTACTCTGCATTTTATGTCACTCTAAGTTATTCACTTTGCTTCCTTAACTAGGAACTACGTTCAAAGACTCCCCAAAACAGGTCAGAAGGCAAGTGCAAAGAGAGGGAAGAACAGAAGAGGAGTGGAAACAGAGATGGGATGAGGCAGAAGCAACTCAGGAGAGGGTGGGCACAGATTTTCCTAAAAACAGAGCAGGCCAGGAGCATCACACTGCCTTTCAGACACTGCTGCAGCTCACACACAAAGCAGTGTCAGCCCTTCTCACTCAAATGGGGCAGGAAGGACTGTGTACCCAGTTCACAGCACCGGGAGACACCACTCCTGAGAAGTGAGTACAGCACCACACAGCTTGGTTCAAGCCACTCACCAGCTGCACACCCTTGGGCCTGTCCAATACAAGAGCCACTGAGGGAGGTGCTATTCTCATCATCTCTACTTTACAAAGAACACACAGAAAGGTGACAGTGCTTGCCCAAAGCAATATGTCTTTAAGGGGACCCTGGGTCCATAGGCCCCCATATCAGATTCCCTCTTCAGGTGTGCATTAGGCGGAGGGGACCATGGGCACACATCCCAGCAGTGCTCCTGCAGAGAAAGAACACAGAGCCAAGACTCTGAGGCGAAGCCCCCACCGACAGCTCAGTCTCATGGGAAAGCATAACTCGATGAGGTCAGGGCTCTAATTCTGGCTCTAGCTCTTAACTGGTTGTACAACTGTGGGCAGATTATCACCTTACCTTACAGAGAGAAAAAGAAAGAAGACTGAAGCCAATGAACTTCCCATCCTATGCAATCAAAGTACTGTAACGCAGTTTGCAAACATGAAGAGCTAAATAAATGCTGAGACAGAGCTGATGATGTTACCAAGTGAGAACCACTTATGGACAAACCAGCAACCAGACATCAAGCAAGAAAGAAGCAAGCTGCAAAGTAGAAATTCTTACTTGGGAAGAGCTGTTGGTTCCCTCGGGACTTGGGCAGCACCAGCATCTGCTTCCGGTGGCTCTGCCTTCCTGGAGCCCTGGGCCGCCTCCTGCACGGCGCCCTGTGGGCCTGGAGGTCCCTGAGGCCCTCCCGAGTCCGTGGTAGAGTCGATTTCCACCTCCTGGGCTGGAGCTGGGGCTGGGGCTGGCTCCTGCTCAGCTGCCGCAGCTGCCACAGCCATGGCCTCCTCTTCTTCCTTTCTCCTGATTTTCTCCTCCAGCTCCTTTCTCCTCTTTTCATCATCCTGACGGGCCATGAGGTCAAAGGTTTTGAATACCTAAAATCAAACAGCAATCCGGCGATGAGTTCATCTGCCCCATACTATACTACACATTCTGTAGAAATGTAGCAAAATCTCATAAATAGAGAATGAAAAAGCAGTTGACTAAAAAAAGATCTCATCGGCAAAATGGAAATGCACTTCAACTTCATCAAAAGCTGCTATGAAAACAATCTTTAATGGGGGAGTTTCAAAATCAACAAAAGCAAAAATTTACAACGATGGCTCACAATATTTACAGGCCTATGAGCCCCATTTGCAAGTCTAAAGGATGCATAACTAAATGGTCTCACCTGTCATTATTTTTACAGCCCCCAGAAAGTCTCGTTTGCAAGGCAAACAACCCACTATCCTGGTACTGAGAGCTGCAAAGGCAGCAACAACTCACACTCGAGAAGGCAAGATGGGAATATAGTTGAACTTCAATCTACAAAACACACACAGGCTTACTGGACTGCTGCTGTCTTCCCACACTGCACAGGCTGAGGGGAGGTATCAGTCTTAGAAAGCTTGGGAATTCAGGTCAGCAAACATCGACAATGTGCCCACAATGCGCAAGGAACACAAAAAGTCCAAAAGACAGCTCCCACCGTCTAAGAACTCAAAATGCTGCTGTGTGAACCAGCCCTTAATCTTTCCTGGGACACAGTCACACCCATAAAAGTGCTGGGACTCTCCACTCAAAAACTGCATATGAAACGTGGCATCTGGTATGAATCATTCAAGGGTTCACATAACCCTGAAGCGCAGCCAGGACAGATCCACATGTGGCAATTATGACAGGAGAGGCTGTGATGAACACCTGAGACATCATGAGAATGAAGGTGCAAATGAGCATTTCTGGGGAAAGGAATCTAAGGAGATGTCTTGGAAAGAAGGGGATCTGAATTGGACCTAGAACAAAAGGCACCGCTTCCACAGAGATACAGGAGGAAACATCACAGCTCCAAGAGGTGAGGTCATCAAGAAATAGCTCCTGCAGTAGGTGGAGGCAGGAAGGCTGGGAGAGCCACCTCGGAAAGTAGGTGGGAGCAGACTCTTGCCATTCCATCCAACAACAGTGCTCCTTGGTATTTATCCAAAGGAGCTGAAAACTCTGTCCACACAAAAACCTGCATATGGATGTTTATAGCAGCTTTACATAATTGCCAAAACTTGGAAGCAACCAAGATGTCCTTCAGTAGGCGAGTGAATAAATAAACTGTGGTCCATCCAGACAATGGAACAGTACTCAGTGCTAAAAAGAACTGAGCTATCAAGCCATGAAAAGACAGGGAGGAACCTTAAATGCATATTACTAAGTGAAAGAAGCCAGTCTGAAGAGGCTACATACTACCTGATTCCAAGTGTATGACATTCTGGAAAAGGCAGAATTTTAGAGACGGTAAAAAAAAAATCAGTGGTTGCCAGGGGTTGGGGAAGGAGGGATGAACAGGCAGAGCACAGAGGATTTTTAGAGCCCTGAAAGCACTCTGTGACACCATAATGATGGATACATATCACTATACATTTGTCCAAAAGCCACAGAATGAACAAGGCTAACAGTGAGCCCTAAAGTAAACCTGGGGTTTGGTGACTATGATGTGTGATGAAGGCTCATCAATTGTAACAAAAAGACCAGTTTGGAGAGGGACGTTGATAATGGAGGAGGCTATACATGTGTGGGGACAGGGGGTATATGAGAAATCTCTGTACCTTCCCCTCAATTTTGCCGTGAACCTAAAACTGCTCTAAAAAATAGTCTTAATAAAATAAAAAATAAAATTTTTTTAAGTGGGTAAGACTCAATTTCCAAAGGGCTAGACTGCAGACAGATGTTAAATAATCAGTGCTGTGCACTGAGAAGGAAGGGAACAAAAGAAGGACACTGACATACTGAACTAAGCCAAATGTTTTCACAAACATTCTCTCAAAACTCCCACAAAAGTGCTGTAAGGAAGACAGCACTGACATTTCAAAGATGAGGAACAGTAAGGCTCAGAGACGGTAAGTAACCTGCCCAAGGTCCTGCTAGTGAAAGAAGAAAGTAAAAATATATACAGGAAGCAGTGAACAATGAAAGCAGATGTAGGTAGACGAAAATAAATAAAATCCTATGGCTAAAAACTGCAAACAATAGAAGACCCATTTCTACTTCTTCAAAGAACCTGGGCCCCTGACTCACTGCTCTCACATCCACGTTTATGACAGCAGATTCACTGCCCTCAGAGCCACTCATCCTCCTGACGCCCCAGATCTTCATCTTAACTCCACTAAAAAAGCAACTGCGAGGGCTGTCTCCTAACAACAGGACCTCCCTCGAACCCCAGGCCTGATCTCCCCGCCGCATCCACTGCCTCTGCTTACTCAGCCTCCTGCCTCCTCTAACCTGCCACCTGCTTCCCCTCTCTACTCACTACCGACCTCAGCACTCATTCTAGAATCACAGGACTTTGGAGCTGGAAGAGCCATCTGACCTCCAATCAACCTTCTCAAGTGACAAAGACGAGAGTGACTCTCCCAAGATTTCCCAACAAATTCAGTGAGGAACAGACAGAGCTGGCTTTCCTGATTCTCGTGGAGGGACTGCTAGAAAGCAGGTCTGTCAAACTGGACTCCAGGACAAACACAGAGTATCAGCTGACATGAATTAAATGTCATTAACTTTTTTTTCCTTAAAATGTACTAATATATCACGGAGTGGAACGCAATTTTCACATGCATCTTTCCTGCTGAGAGTCCTTCAGGCTGTGCATCTAGGCTGGGCAAGCCCTTACAATTAGGATGAGAAGCTTCATGCTAACAAAACCAACAGTCCATGCCCCAAAATACCAGGAGAGAACTTTCAACTTCCAGAACAAAGCACCCTAACACTCCCATCTCTTTGCCTGTGTTCTGAAGAGAGCCCCAAGCACCCCACCTCAGGTAGGGTGGACATAGGAAGGAGTCTGATGCTATCAAGTCAGAGACAGAGAAGAAAACCCCTAAGAGGGAGAGGAGCAGGGGTGGGGGTCAGGAGACCACCTAAGACCATGAGAGGTAACACTGTGCTGCACCAAGACACTCAATCTGACTCGGTTATTTTAACAGCCCACCCTACAACAAAACTCTTATCAAACACTGAACTCTCTTTATAAGACTCTTGCCAAATGCCTCTGTGGATAAAAGAACAGCTCCCCAGGATTCACTCTGATCTGTCCAACCCAAATACCCAGAGAATGTCTGCTTTTTAAAAGTTCCTTGGCAATGCTGACAGGTGGGAACCACTTCCAGAAAACACTATACCCTTCTTAACCATCTGCTGGAACTGTCCCCTTGCTTTCTGTGAGACGTCCTGTCCTGCCCACTTCCCTCCATCGCCCACCACTCACACTGCCTCTTGTTCTCTCATCCCTTCACTGGGAGCCTTCCCCAAAGAACTGTCCTCCACCTTCGGCTCTTCTCTCTCGCTCAAACTGCTCTGGTTCCTCCATCTCCAAGATCGGTGCCACCATTCCAACAGCCTGTGGGCAGGAACTTCTGTCTGTAATCTCAAATTCAACTTGTCTAAAACTAAGCTTTTTCCCTTACTCTTAGGTGGCAGTTCAGTTAATGCATTATCATTATTCCAGTTGCCTAAGTTTGAAACCTTGGATCATCTTTGACTCATTTCTCCCCTCCCTCTGGCCTGCTCCCCACTTCCACTTCATTACACTGGTCACCACATCTTAACCTGTAAGAATGCCTGGGACATACATTCCTACATATTTTATATATTGTTACCAGAAAAATGAATTACCTCCGCCAGGTCATCTGTAAAACAAGGGCAAAGACCAACTTTCAGGTTGTGTTATAATTAAATAACATCCTAGCATGTACAACACCTCACATAATAACTAGGACATGCCAGGGGCTCAGTAAATGTTCCTTTCTCCTCCACATTGTTTCTGCAAGCTACAATCATCCTAGACAAAAGTGTTCCCACTCTCCTATGGAATGGAGATCTGGAATCAGAAAAAAGAACTAGAAGCAGAAAAATTAAGTTTTGAGTTCCAGCTCAACAATAAATGTGGTCAAATCATCTAACCTTGCTGAATCAGCACCCTCATCTGCCACATAAAATTCAACCTTACCTATTGCACAGGGACTTCCATGAAAGCATTCAATTGCCATAGGGCGTGCTAAAAACCATGACTAAGAGGGCACTCAGCCACTGCAAGGATGAGGAATAACCTTCAGTTCTGAAGGTGAGTACCAAGCCCACCCTTCACTTGGTAAACACTCTAAGCTTCGTTTCTTCACGCAGGCAGTGACCGACCTGCAGCTTGCAGCAAGATTTCAGGAGACAACATTTGAAAGCATCTTATAAACGGGAAAGTATCACCAGCATTTCTATCTTCTCAGGTTCCTGCAAACAGGCTCCATGCTTGGCTCAGAACCTGCTTTCAATCCCATCAATGTCCCACCTCCCCTACCAAACCTTTCTCGATTTCCACTACTGTCCTTTCTATTCTTCTCCTCTGCCCACCTCCCTCCATCCCCCTACCACTCGCACCTCCTCTGGGCTATTTCACATAGGGGCCTTGCATAGTTCTGTTACTGTCTGTGTTTTATCTTCCTAACTATAACCTAAGTGTCACAAGGAGAGAGACGATCACTTCACCATCCACATCACCAGTGCATCTTCAATGCCTGTAGCAGTTGAAAGCATAAACCTCTTCAGAAAATACTTATTACATTCCAAGGCACCCAATTTCAGTGAATGAGTATTAATAGGATCTCAAACATACAATAAATTTAACCTGGCATGTATAAACATATGCTCTAATGTATAAATTCTGTAAGTACTACCATGACTCCCTTTGACCTGGGAAGACAGATTTCAAACAAGGAGGCCACACCCACCCATCACCACAGTCTCCCTTCCACCTCCAGTGTAGTCCTGGAGCAAGCAGGAATCCGTGCTGCCGACGCCTCCCCGTCCTGCCAGCACGGTTTTCATTCCCTTGACTGGCAGCCCCTGGCACTTCAGAAGGTTAAGCGCTGCGGGAGCTAAACGGGGCCCAAGTGCACCCTGCGTCAGACCAGGCTGCTCAAGAGCCAGTGCGGCTCCCACAGAGGAGAAACTTGATATCGCACCAACATCTCGGCTTACTCTCAGCCGTGGCCTCAGGGGGTGGGTCCGAGGAAGTGACAGAGGGGGAAAATGAGGCTGGGAGCGGAGGGAGGCGCGGGGGGCGTCCGGCGGTCTAGCGCTCCCGGGGCCAGACTCGTGGGGGTCGGGGAGTTCCGGGGGTCGGGGTCTTCCAGGGTTCAGGGGCTCCCAGGGTGGGCTCGCGGGAGTTCGGTCTCTCGCTGCACCCCCGTCCCGGGCCGCCCGCCGCCGCGAGTTACCTGCAGCACCAGCGCCTGCGCGGCCCCCGGCGGGAAGCCCATACGGTCGGACGGGTGGCGCAGCAGGCGGTAGAAGTCGGTCTTGCGGTAGAGGAAGCCGAAGAGGACGCGCAGGAAGTCCTGGACATTGCCCACGTGCTGCAGGATGCCCAGCAGGGCCTGGTCGTACAGCTCGGCTGCCCCGGGCTCCATGGCGTCGCCGGCCGGAGGAAAGCTCGCTCACTGCGGGCGCCGCCCGGACTCCGGCCCAAGGCCACTTCCGGCGCGCTGCGGTAACCGCTCCGCCGCCGGCGCGCCCGCGAGACTTCCGGTCCGCGCTGCTTCAGTCCCCGCCGACGGGCTGGGCTGAGCTGCACTCGGGCGGCTTTGCCGAGAGCCCCGCCCCCGACGCCTCGCCAGCTTCCTCAGGCGGCCTCGCTAAGGAGCGATGTGGGCCCCGAAGTGGCTCCTAGGCGCAAGAGGGCACGGACTGCAGGACTGAGGGCGCCTAGCAGCCATGTTTGAAACGGGCGGAAGAGTGTGGCGCGGGCAGAGTCACGTGGGCCCCACTGTTGTCACGTGCTCCGTGGGTAAGGCTCCCGCTGGAGGGACACCGAGCGCCTTCTGCTGATGGGTCACATGGGAAAGATGCGTGCGTGCGAGTGGTGTGGGTCCTGTTGATAAGAGACCTGGGGGTGAAATGCAAGGTGACGTGCGTAAATAAAAGAAGAAAAGGATGTAAAGCGAGTGCATGCACGAATCTTAAGCGGAAAGAGCTAGGTGGAGAGTAAAGAATCGGGTGTGCCCTCACTGTGAAATATTTATATGTATGGGTGGTATACGTACCATGCATACACATACATATGTGTATGCATGGTATACATACGCACACTGCATATATACGTGTCTTAAATATCTATCAAAGTATAATCTTCAAAAAGTTAAAAGCCTAACACTCATACAAATATATAATGATCACGTCAAAGATTTTATTCAATTTAATTAACAAAGTAACCAGTGATATGATAAAGCTGATTCAAAGAGCATTTGGAGAAACTGGGTATTTATAGCATTTTGAGGAAACGTTAGCGTAAGATTGTTAGGTTGGATACAAAGCTAGCTGATGTCCTACAGAATAAAACCCTATGTTATCTTTTTTTCTTTTCTTTTTTGAGGAAGGTTAGTCCTGACCCAACATCTGCTGCCAATCCTCCTCTTTTTGATGAGGAAGACTGGCCCTGAGCTAACATCCATGCCCATCTTCCTCTACTTTATATGTGGGATGCCTACCACAGCATGGCTTGCCAAGCGGTGTCATGTCCAAACCCGGGATCGGGGCCGGTGAACCCCGTGCCACCAAGCAGAATGTGCGCACTTAACCACTGAGCCACCAGGCCAGCCCCTACGTTGTCTTTTCTAATGTATAGAAATAACTTGCATCTCTACTGGACTAAAATCTACGTTACCATATGTCTTCATAGTGTATGGGCTCTAATAAACTGCAAATAAACTCAAACTCAGGTAGATTGCCCTAGAGCAGTGCTTCTGAAACTTTTTGGACTTAGGACCCATTTACACTCTTAAGATTGCAAAGAACTTTTATTTATGTGGGTCGTGCTTATCAATAGTTACAATATTAGAAATTAAAACTGACAAAATTTAAAAAGTCTTTATTCATCTATCATAATCTTAATAAAAAAAGTCTTTATTCATTTTTAAATAACCATAAAAAGCACATTACATGTTAACATTTTTATGAAGAAATGTTCTTCAAAGCAGTAAAAGTTTAGCAAGAAGAGTAGCATGATTTTACATTCTTGCAAATCAAGACAACAAGATTCTCCCACTTGCTGCATTCACTGCATTGTAATATGATGTTTTTTGGTTTTCGTTTTTTGTTTTTTAAAGATTTTATTTTTTCCTTTTTCTCCCCAAAGCTCCCCGGTACATAGTTGTATATTCTTAGTTGTGGGTCCTTCTAGTTGTGGCATGTGGGACGCTGCCCCAGCGTGGTTTGATGAGCAATGCCATGTCTGCGCCCAAGATTCAAACCAACAAAACACTGGGCCGCCTGCAGCGGAGCGCACGAACTTAACCACTCGGCCATGGGGCCAGCCCCAAATATGATGTTTTGATTGATGTAGGTGAAGAAACCCAGACTCACACAGACAGTAGTTGGAAATGACAGGAGTGTTTTAATTGTCTTTACAAATAAATGTATTATTCTTTGAAAGTACACCAAAATTCACTACAGATGCTTGTTTCTTAAAGGTTAGTTGAAATATGGAATCTGCCACCTTACCAATAAACATTTCCTACTTTGTCATGTTAATCTTCATTGGTCCATCTTGCACTTTGCATGCTCTTTTACACGCGTTATTTTGTAACGCTTTGCATTGCCATTTGAAAATGTTTGTCCTCTGAGTATGCAGTTCTTCCAAATGTTCACTCATTTCATTATACAATACCAACCCCCCCCAGGATACTTTAATATCATTACTGAGAAGTCTTTAATTATTGGGAGTCTCATAGAGACAGGATGCAGATTTTCAAAAATTCTAATTTTTGCTTGAAGACTTGAACTTTATTATTAGCAATAAATACTGTCAATTGTCTTCCTTGAAGTGACAGGCTCACTTCATTCTCTTAGTCATTCATTCATTAAAAATGGTGTTCCATGGAGCCTGCCCGGTGGCGTAGTGGTTAAGTTTGCTCACTCTGCTTTGGCGGCCCAGGGTTCACAGGTTTGGATCCCAGGCATGGACCTAGTACTGCTCGTCAAGCCATGATGTGGTAGCATCCCACAAAAAGTAGAGGAAGATTGTCACACGTTAGCTCAGCGACAATCTTCCACAAGCAAAAAGGAAGATTGGCAACAGATGTTAGCTCAGGGCCAATCTTCCTCACACACACACACACACACACACACAAAATTGGTGCTCCATGAAAAGAGGTTCAGCTATTTCAGCTGGCAACCCAATCGCACAAGTGCTGTGCCTCTAGCAGCCATCATACTACAAAAGGAAGCGGAAGTATTTTACGTGTACTTCTTTTTTCATCACACAGAATATTTAAAAGACTTGTTCTCAAGTGTTAAGATACAATAAACTTAATAATTTTAACACTTCATCAGGAACATTCTTAAGTGAAATTGGCTTTTTTTTTTTTTACTACAAGTATAAGGCTGTGAAGACTACAATGCATACTAGTAAAGATTGACACCTGTCATGGACTGAATTATGTCCCCCCCAAATTCATATGTAGAAGCCCTAGCTCCCAGTGCGATTGTATTTGGAGATGGGTCTTTAGGGAGGTAATTATGGCTAAATGAGTTCGTAAGAGTGAGGCCCTGAGCTCATAGAACTCCGTCTGTGCCTGTTTATAAAGAGTATAAATAGACACATTTTTGTCTGGTCAGTTTTCACCACCAAATAAGTATGTCCCAAACTTACAAAGGAAAAAAAGACAAACAAACTAGGTTTTCAGAGCTTTGAGGATTTGGGAATTCCAAATAATGACTGTGGACCTATGGTAGAAAAAAATTGGGAACAATCTGATTGCTGGGGAATGGATAAAAACAGTGTGTTCATTCATACGATGGAATACCACGAGGCAGTTCAAATGATGGGCTGTACGTGTACCACCATGAATAAATCTAAAAAATGTATGTTCATAAAAAAACTCATTTCCAAAGGATAGGTCAACTATGGTATCATTTATAAAAAATTTCAAAACATGAAATGGTACTATATTTGTTTACATAAACATATGTGGAATTAAAGTTTAAAAACTTGCATGAGGAGGACACACGTCAAATTCAAGAGACAGATCAGGAACAGTTTATACCCATGCCGTTGCATGCCACCTCCATCATAATCATGTGTCCTTATGGTACAATCTGCTCCTGGACTTTCTATTCTTCCTGTTTTTCTATTTGATCTTCAGTGTGCCAAAATCACTCTATTTTTATTCCTGTAGCTTTATAATATCTTGATTTCCAGTAGTCTAAGTCTTCCAATTTTGTTCTTCTTCAAGATTGTCTTGGTTAATTTTGATCTTTTGTCATTCTGTATCAGTTTTTGAATCAGCCTGTCAGTTTCAACAAGAAAATCTGCTGGGATTATGACTGAAATTACATTGAATCTAGAAATCAATTTGGAGAGAGTTGACATCTTTCTAATATAGAGGCTTCAATTCATGAACATGGTATATACCTCCGTTTATTTAGATCATTAATTTCTCTCAATATTATTATTATTATTGTTATTATTATTATTGAGGAAGATTAGCCCTGAGCTAACATCTGCTGCCAATCCTCTTTTTTTTTTCTTTTTTGCTGAGGAAGACTGGCCCTGAGCTAACATCTGTGCCCATCTTCCTCTACTTTATATGTGGGATGCCTGCCACAGCATGGCTTTCTAAGCGGTACCGTGTCCGCACCTGGGATCCAAACCAGCAAACCCCAGGCCACCAAAGCGGAACATGCACTCTTAACTGTTGTGCCACCAGGCTGGCCCTCTCTCAATATTATTCTGTAGCTTTTTGTGTAGTTTTATTGCCAGTCTTTTGTGAGATTAATTCTAATCATTTATATGTGGATTCTTTCAGATCTTCTTTACACACAATCATATCATCTGTGAATGATTACAATTTCATTCATTTATTTCCAATCCCTATAACCTTAATTTTTTTTTCTTGCCTTATTGCAATAGCTAAGACCTCCAGTACAACATGGAGTAGAAGTGGGCATCCTTGTCTCATTCTCAATCTCAGAGGAAATGTTTTCACTATTTCAGTATTAAGTATGAGATTTGTTCAAGTCTATAAGGTTATTAAGGCTCTGGCTAAGATTTATTTTAGCTATAATTTTTGTTGTTTTCAGTGGGAGAGTTAGGCCAAATAGCTCAATCAACCATTTCCTCTCTTTGTATATTCTTGATTTTAATCTTTTTCTATAAAACATGTTGCAGATATTTTTCCCAGCCCATCATGTGTCTTTCAACTTTATTCACTATTTTTTTGTTTGTGTTTATGTGTTTAAAGAATTTTTAAGTTTTTATGTAGTCAAATCTTTAGTCTTTCCCTTTATGGGTTCTGGACCTTGTGCTTAGGAAATTTTTCCCACCCCAAGATTATAACATACCCTTCTAGGTTCTCTTCTGACAGCTGGATCATTTCATTTTTATGTTTAGCTCCTTAATCAATCTGTACCTTTACTTTTGCATATGGTATGAGGTGTAGATAGGACTTTACTTTGATCCAAATGATCCACCAACTGCCCTACACCCTTTATTGAATGTCTAGCCTTTCTTCTGATTTGAAATGTCACTGTTATCAAAAGCTATTTTGTTATTCAGATTGATTTGTCTATCCCTGAACATGTGGAGTTTCTGTTTTGTTTTGATTTAGTTTTTTTATTTTATTTTTTTTTTCCTTTTTCTCCCCAAAGCCTCCGAGTACATAGTTGTATATTCTGTGTTGTGGGTCCTTCTAGTTGTGGGATGCGGGACGCTGCCTCAGCGTGGTTTGAAGAGCAGTGCCATGTCCACGCCCAGGATTCAAACCAACGAAACACTAGGCCACCTGCAGCGGAGTGCGCGAACTTAACCACTCGGCCACGGGACCAGCCCACGTGTGGAGTTTTAACCGGGCAACTTATGTGATTTCTCCTCAGCCTCTATTCCCTGGTAATGCTCCCATTTGCCAGACCTGCTGTCTATCCTGGCCAGCCAGTGACCCTCCCAAAGGTGGGCTAATGATGTCTGGTGCATGGGGCTCCTGTGAGGACTGGAGAGGAGATAGTAGGTTCCAGAAATTTCCACCCCATTTTCATGTCCCCTGAGCATACAATGCCACAGCAACTCCTCAGCCAAACTCCACTCAGTGAAAGAATGTACAGAGCCCAGAGGGGAGCTGGGACCCAGAGGGGAGCAGAAAGTTCTTGAGGTCGCTCTGGAATGTCACATTCCTTGACACTTTCATCCACTGTCCCTGCACAGGGCCTTCCTGGGAGCTGGCAGTTTGCACTGTGGGTCCCTCCCTCCCCAAATGCACCCCTGTCTTCTCTGGCAGGTTCTCCAGATATTGCCTACTTCACGGGCTGTTCCCAGAAAGGGAGCATCTGTAGGTCCTACCACTGGCCAGACCCACCAGGCTCTGTGCCTCCTGGTTTGGAGGAAATGGCTCCCCACTCCTCAAAGGCAGGGGCCGACAATGGCCTGGCTACTTTCTTGAAAAGGAGGAGGAAAAACCACAAACTAATATCTCCACAAATCACCCTCCCAAACATGTATTATTTGTGTAATTTACAAAAATGATCTTAAGCCCAAAGGCAATTGGAATAGGACATGTGACATAAAACACCATTTCTGCTCAACAGACATTTACTAAGCACCTGTGTGCACAGCACTGAGCAAGGCGCATCCCTCTGCTTCTCCGTGGGGTCTCAGGTGGAGCTAGTTTGAGGCCCTAACAGGGTGCTCCAGGTGTGGGACAGAGGTGGCAGGGCCAGCCCATCTCCAGGAGCTCACAGCCTTGCAGACGCGGGCAGCCTCTATACTGGTGGCAATAGCCTTAATAATCATTGGACACGGAGGTCAAACTGAATGCCATTTTCCGGGTGGGGTCCATCTGACCAGAGTGTTTTCAAGAACGTTCTCCCTGGCTCTTCCCTAGCAGGAACCATGGCTTGGGGAGCTTCTTAGGCAGCTGCCATGCCTCTCCCTGGCCTCCTGTGGTGTCTGTAGCCTGGAGTGGGGATCATGCTCTCTGTTCTCAGGGATACTGAAGAGTGTTAAAGACTTACTGACACTAAATTGGAACTTTTTTGCTGGAATAATTAAAAGAGGGGAAAAGTTGGATAAGAAGTAGGCAGCGATAGAAGAGTTCTGAGTCTAGAACAAATCTGGGAGAGTGTGTCTAATCCTGGAGGCTCCAAGACCCAGGTACCCCAAAGGCGGAGGCAATCACGTGCTGACTGAGGCTTGAATAACTTGGAAATCAAGGACCTGCTGTCGAGGCAGAGGGCCCATCAGGCACCTGGCGGCCAGAGGGTGTCCTGTCGTGGGTATTCCCATGGGGACAGCCTCTCCCAAGCCCTGAGGGGGAAGATGGGTCAAGGAACCCCACAGGGGAACTCCCATGAGCCCTCGGGTCAGGGCCAGTGAGCCCAGATGAGGCTCTGTCTCCATCAGAATTCCTGCCCACTGTGGGGCAGAAAGCCGCTGCCGCCCGCACTCTTGGCAGGAAGTTCAAAGCCATAGTTGACCATGTCCGTTGGGGTGGGGTGCTTGGGGCAGGAGGCTGTCCTAGCCACGGCTGCCTCCTCTGCCCGCTTCTGCTCCAGCACCAGAGCTGGGTTGACCTCAGGCCCTGCAGAGGGACAGACACAGAGGATCTCAGTCAGGGAGGTGGCGTGCAGGGTAGGAGGTGCAGGCAGGTGGTGCAGCCAAGAAAGGAAGGTCCAGAAAGCGAGAGCTGAGCCCTGAGCCCCCCACGTTCATCCCTGCACCTCACCACGGCCCTCACTTCACCCTACCCCAAAAAGCCAGCAGCCATTCTAGCAGTCACCTATGCTCTCCCCAGCCTGCCCCTGGCAAGTCTGCCTTCCAGAACAGATCTTGAAGGGGAAGTTGCAAGACCCCCCTCAGGCCTGTGAATCTCTCTCTCTCCTTTCTTCCTAGAATGTTCTGTGCCAACACCCACAGCAAGCACTCCTTCCTAAGAGAAGCTGTTCCTCACTCTGTTGACAGACTCAGCACAGGGACGTACACCAGGGGCCTCTGTTCCCACCACCAGCCTTCCTGGGACACTGCCCATGGGGCCCACGCTTCAGGGAGGTTCCAGACCACTCTGCAGGCAGCAGGGCCTGCGAGCTCCTTCCTCCCTCCCTGACACTCTGGGAAGACCCCAGGGGAGGCCACACCCTGCGGCTCCCTGCTTGGCAGACCTCAATCCCAACACACACATGCTCCTCTTCCAAAGAGGGTGAGGAAATTCCAACAAGACTGAGGTGCCCCAGGTAGGGGCGCTGGAGCTGTGAGGCCTCCAACTCTGCTGTGTTTGACCAACCCTGTGAGGCGGGCAGGAGACTCAGTTTCCTCATCTGTGAAGTGGGGATGAAAATATCACCTGCCCCCAGGGGTGTACAAGGATTAGGTGTATGCGCACTGGAGCACAAACACATGCTGCTGCACGTGCTCTCTGAGATCACCACAACTGTCAGCACGGCTGGGGGCAAAAGTGAACCACGCCCCCCTTGCCCACCCTGAGAGGGGGCAACAACCTCATCCTGGGGGCTGGTTAAACCGTCGTGCTCCGCAATGAGGAAACAGAAATGGGCACTTGCCATGTTGCTGGTAGAAGTTTAAATGGTAAGCTTTGTGGAGGGCGTTAACTGGTATGAACAATCAACATCACACGCTGGACTTTCTCCAAACACCAGAGGGTGAGGGCAGAGACTCAGCCACAAGAGTGGTGACCGCAGCACTGACGGTAAGAGTGGGAGGGAGAAAAACTCGAACGTCTAGCAGCTGTTTGCTGGTTAAATGGATCCTGGTTGATCCACATGACAGGAAGGATTTTCCAACTGTGAGCTGTCACCCATTAATGAGTCATAAAATCAATTTTATAGATAACACCAGCAGTTTAAAAATTAATGATATGGGGCCAGCCCAGTGGGGTAGTGGTTAAGTTCGCATGCTCCGCTTTGGCGGCCTGGGGTTCCCAGGTTTGGATCCCAGGTACAGACCTACACACTGCTCATCAAGCCATGCTGTGGCGGGGTCTCACAAACAAAATGGAGGAAGATTGGCACAGATGTTAGCACACAGACAGTCTTCCTCAAGCAAAAAGAGGAAGATTGGCAACAGATGTTAGCTCAGGGCCAATCTTCTTCACACACACACAAAAAATTAATGATAGAATAGAACAGAAAACATCAGAGTGCTTCACAGCAGAGCTATTTTGTGAAACGTTTGTTCTACCCTGCACGTCTGTGTCTGTGCCCTTGAGCATCAACTCTCAGTGTGAAATATATGTCTCACTGAAGGTCATGGTTAAACGTTCAACAGCATGCAGTGGAGAACAATATGGCCACCAAAACAGTGTTTGAGACACACTCTGCTGACGAAGAAAGATGTCTTCACATGTTAAGTGAAAAGCAGCAGCTTCCAAACCAGGACGAACTGTGTGCTCGCAATTTTGGCAGTGGCTGTCCCAGGTGAGCTGGACCAGCATACTCCCTGCACCTTGCCTGTGGCTTGGAGTCCCTGAGTCACCAGAGGTGCCCGCGGAAGGAGCCTGGCTGTGCGGGCAGGGAGCCTGCGCACTCACCCAGGTAGCTGAGGATGACCGGCAGGAAGACCAGGCCGTGCAGCAGGCCCAGCAGAGTGATGAGGAGGTTGAGGCGGAAGAAGAAGATCTGGATGAGCTGCGCACTGGCCAGGCCCAGGACGAGGATGCCCGGTAGGTTGGTCATGGCCACTCCAGCAAACACCTGGGGGTCAGGCAGGCATCAGGCTGAGCACAGGGTGCCCGGTGGCGGGCTGCATGTGGCGGCCCACCCACTCACCGCACTGCCCATGGAGATGGTGGCTTCCTTGGCCTTCTCCAGCCGGGTGGGCTTGGTGCTGATGGCAAAGGAGCGGGTGATGTGGGACACGAACTCCACAGAGATGCCCACCGCCTGTGGGCAGAGAGGGGTCTTCAGCCGAGAAAAGGCCAGGGTCCGGGGTCTCCACCCAGGCCACTGGACCGCACCTAGACTCTAGAGAGACTGGGAGTGTCCTATGAGGCTGGCGCACCCGCCTGCCACAAAGCCCCGACCCTGCGTGCAGCGGGTTACCGTGACCAGGTTGATGAGGGACACGGCATTGTAGCTGATGCCCCACAGGGCCATGAAGCCCACGGTGTCCACAAGGATCATGACAATGGAGAACAGGTTGAGGAGGCTGGAGCGGAGGTCCATGCCCAGCAGGAGGTAGCAGACAGCGAAGGTGGGCACCAGGCAGAGGCTGAGCATGAAGAGGCCCTCAGGGATCACGGTCAGGTACTGCTCGTAGAACACATTGGTGAGCCTGCCAATGCAGAGCGCTGTCACCTCTCGGGGTGCGTGGCCTCCCTCACCCAGTTCAGGGGAGAACTCAGCTCAGAGAGGGTGTGGGGGCGCACTGGCTGGCAGAATCCCATCCTCACACCATGGCCGCCCTCGCCAGCCCAGTGCCTGCCCCCCAGCCCACCTCCGTGTGCCCAGAGCCCAGGGCCTCACGTGTAGGGGAAGACCTCAAAGGCCGGGTCAGTGCCCGGCACCTTCCGCAGGTCGGCAGTGATGTTGGCCGCCAGCACCCGAGCTGCCCGCAGAGCCTCCGTGTAGTCCTGCGAGTTCTTCAGGGGTTTGTGGTAGGCCATGAACCGAGAGGCTGGGCCACAGCCACGACGAAGGGCAAAGGTCAGAGCCCAATCCAGGTACCTCAGGACCCCAGAGGGACGAGGGACAGCATCTGGCTGGGATCAGGGCGCTGCCGCCTCCATTTTGGAATTGTTAATAACTTTTCAGCAAGGGACCCTGCATTGCGACTAGGCAGCAGCCCTGCGGACTCTGCAGCTGGTTCTACAGCCATGTGAGACCCAGCCTCTGCCCTGCCTCTGATGAGTGGAGCACAAAGTGATCTCCCAGATAAACCCAAATGCACTCTGTATGGTTTCAAAACATGCACTGGAGTTTTTAAATTAATTTAATTACTTTTCCAATGTGCATATTCCTATAGCAAAGGACCAGAAAGGGAGACAGAAAAATGGAAATGGTTGACTTGACAGAGCTGTACTTTAGGGTGGCCGCGGGGTAAGTACAATAGTCACTCATGTAACCAGCTGCCCACAGCCCACATCTGGCTGTGAACTGTGCATGAGAGAAAGGGGTGTGGGTGGCTCCCAAGTGTGGCATCAACCCCTGAAAGAATCCGTGAGTGCCGCACTGACCATGGACTGGGGGGCAGGGTGAAGTGTGAGGACGTGGAGCTGATAACGTGACCTCTGAGGACAGGGCGGGGATGGTTAGAAGGCCCCCATGAAGCAGGAAGGAGAGAAGATGCGAGATTGAGAGGCCAGTCCCTGCGGCTGCTAGGAGCCCCCCAGAGCAGCTGACTCTGGTCTTCCTCTCCAGGTGAGGCCATACTTACCTAAAACCTGGCCCTCAGGGCCCAAATCCACAGAGGTGCTGTATGCTGCCAGCCCGCTGCAAGGAGAAGGCCAGAGCAAAGGCTTAGCCAGGGACCAGGCCCCTCCATCTGCCTGGCTCACAACCGGCCCCTGAGGCCCCGCACAGCCTCCTGCCACTCGTGCTCCCCCTGTGGCACACACACCATCATCCTCCCCTGGGGATGCCCCACCCAGCCTACCCTTTGGGACAGTTGGTGTTGGGTGGGTCATTCAGGAACCAAGGAAGGTACTTGTGGAACTGCTCCACCGATGGCCGGACGGGACCCAGCGTGAAGCTCACACAGTACTTCAGGCAGGCCAGAGCGTCTGCAAAGAGAGCAGGGGCTCCGGGCAGCGGCACCCCCAGAGCTGGCAGCCCCTGCTCTGCCCTTCCTTCCACTCCTTTTCCATCCCAGTCCCCGAGCACGCCTGGCCCCTGCAACAGGCATGCGGCTGTGTACTCTAGAGGGACTTGCACTTGTCTAACTTTGGGAGGAGCTCCCCTCTCAGTTATGGAAATGGCCGACACCTACGGGCGGGTGAGGAAGGGAAGTTTGAGGCAGAGAAACAGTCCCCATGGGGCCTCCCCACTCCACTGACAAAGGCGGCTACTCCAGGACAGGGTCACATGCCACGCTCAGCTCTCACTCCCAACTGCCACTGCCATGAGCACCAGCGTGCCCAAAGAGTGTGAGCACAAGTCAGGAGGGGCATGAGTGCATGAGTGCCCAGAGGTCCAGCTGAACCGCACATTTCAGCATGGTCACCCATACCTGTGCTCCGAGCCTGGCCCACCCGGACTGGAGGGGTGGGAGTGGGGGTGCTAAGAGAGCCTCTCCAGGCCTGTCCTTTCTCTTGCCTCAGTTTCCCCAAGCTGTGGTGGGCCATGAGCCCCAAGAGGCCCTACACTTACTGATAGTTGAGGGGCAGAACTCGTCTTTATTGGGGCCAGAGGTATAAAGGCGGCAACAGGAGGATGGGGTCAGCCAGTCAATGAAGTCGTCCACCCAGGAGGAAGCTGGGATGGCCAGGTAAGACCTGAGGGAGAGAGGGTCACAGGGCAGGGCCAGGCTAGCCACACTGGGCCTCTCCAGGCACATGGCAGCAGGTGGGCATCAGGGCAGGAGAGGGCATCAGGGTGGGCAGAAGGGAGGACTAGAGGGGTTGGAGGGCACAGACAGAGGCAGGCCAGGGCACTCACTGCTCGGGGAACTCAGTGGCGTACTGGATCTTCTGGGTTAAGGAGTAGCTGTCGCAGCCTGCACTGGAGCAGATGGCATTCATACCCGCCTCACTAGAGAAGTTATAGCCCCCAGTGGTGACAAAGTAGACTGGGGCCCCCACCTCAAAGTAGCGGTTCAGAAAGAGGAAATAGTCAAGCAGGTACGAGTCCTGGAACAGAGGACAGTCAGTGAGGCTGGGGCCAGATGCACCCCAACAGGCTTGCTCTGACTCATGCTCACAGAGGTACATGCGCACAGAGGTACACACAAGAGGTAGACACACAGAGGTAGACACACAGAGGTAGACACACAGAGGTACATGCACAGAGGTACACACTGACAGAGGTACAGGCACAGAGGTACATGCTCACAGAAGGACACACATGGAGGTACATTCTCACAGAGGTACACACTCACAGAAGTACATGCTCACAGAGGTACACATTCATAGAGATATAGGCACAAAGGTACACACAAGAGATACATGCATAGACATACATGCTTACAGAGGTACATGTACAGTTCCATTACAGAGATACACAGCTGGAGGTGTACTCACTCTAAGTTACACACATCCAAGTATAATCACAGGTACATGCACAGAATACACTCACGTAGGTTTAAGCACAGAACAACACATTCCACCCTACATGAACACACTCACACACACACAAACATGCACATACGTGTAATTTTAGCCCCTCCTGTCATCCAAATTGGCATAGCCACAGTCTAACAAGTTGGTCTGTAACAAAAGCCTACATATGCATGCACATGTAAACATCCATGTGCACACCCTCAGGGCCGTGCACTGGGCATCTTCATGACCTTCTCTTCTCCCACGACATAAAACCTCAGAGTGATGTCAGGGAAGATGGTGGAGTAGGAAGCACCAGGAATCCATTTCCCCACCTACACAACAACTGCACTGGTAGAATATTTTTGATGTAACTATTTTGGAACTCTGGGGTCTATTGAGGGCTTGAAGCTTCTAGGGAAAGCTAATTTCAATCAATTTCAGCTCTTAGCATGATAGCAGCTATCCACCCCTTGACCTTCCAGCCCTGTGGCAGGCAGACACACATGCATTCCAGGAACAGTTTGCACACAGCTTGCAGGATCCAGGGTGGGCTATAAGGACTCCATCCCTTAAATATCAGGGACCTGTGTTCTGATCACTGATTGCTGCTTCTGATCTCAGTGGTGCAGACACAGAGTCAGCCCACCATTATAACCTCCACCACCTCAAGCTCAAGTGACTTCCAAGATATTTAAAGGACAAGTGCCTGATTTATTGTTTTTCCCCTCCATATTTCCCTTCTTCTCCTTTTGGGAGCCAGACATTTAAGGAATAAGACATTCAAAAGCAACTACACATATGGGAAAATTTAGACAGTCACCATACATACCCAGGGAAACTCATGGGCTTAGAAAAGACCTAATAAGACTTCAACTTTACACCTCAGGATGATCCCCAGGACAGAGACACCAGCAAAAATAAAATTAACAAAAAAAGCAAACCATGGGGAAGGAGAGAAGCTGATCTCTAGCGTTATCACAAGATAAGACCCAGCTGCCCATTTTTTAACAAAAAAATCACAATACATACAAAGAATCTGAAAGGTATGACCCATATCGAGGAATAAAAATTAATCAACAGAAACCATCCCCAAGAAAGACCAGATAATGGATGCATTAGATAAAGACTTTAAAAGAACTGTCTTAGAGAAGCTCAAAGAGTTAAAATAAGATATGGACAAAGTCCAGAAAACAATGCATGAGCAAAATGGAAAGGTCAATAAAGAGCAAACATAAAACGGAACCAAAAAGAAACTCTGAAGCTGAAAAGTACAATAACTGAATGAAAAATTCACTATAGGGATTCAAAAGCTTATTTGAGCAGTCAGAAGAAGAGTTAGCAAATATGAAGATAGGACAATTGAAATTATCAAATGGGGAACAGAAAGAAGAGAATAAAGACAAGTGACCAGAGCCTAAGGGACCTGTGGGACATCCTCAAGCAGACCAACATACACAACCATGGGAATGTCAGAAGGAAAAGAGAAATCGAAGAAATAGTGGCAAAAATTTCCCCAATTTGATGAAAGATATAAAGGTAAACATTCAGGAGCTTAACAAATGCTAAGGAGGATAAACTCAAAGAAACCTACACCATGGCACATTACAATCCAACTATTGAAAGGGAAAGACAAACACAAATTTTTGAAAGCAACAAGAGAGAAGAAACTCATCACATCCAAAGGCTCTCTCGATGAGATTATAACCATATTTCTCATCTGAAACCTTGGAGGCCAGAAGGCAGTGGGTTTGTATATTCAAAATTCTAAAGGAAAAAAAACCCTGTCAACCAAGAATCCTATTTCTGGCAAAATTGACCTTCAAAACTGAGGGAGAAATTGATACATTCCCAGATAAGCAAATGCTGAAGCAGTTCATTACCACAAGACCTGCACTGCAAAAATGCTTGAAGGAGTCCTTCAGGTTGAAATGAAAGGAAGCTGGATTATAACTTAAAGCCATATAAAGAAATAAAGATCCCTGATAAAGGTAAATACACTGAAAATTATAAAAGCCAGTATTATTGTAACTTTGGTTTGTAACTCCAGTTTTTTATTTCTATATGATATAAGAGATCAATACATAAAAAATTATTAGTCTATGTTTTGGGGTACACACTGCATAAATATGTAATCTTGTGACAGCAGTAACTGAAAGGAGATGGGAGGGAGCTGTAAAGGAGCAATTTTTGTATGTTATTGAAGTTGAGCTGATATAAATTCAAATTAGAGTGTTATGATTTTAGGATATTTAATGTAACCCCCATAGTAACCACAAAGAAAATAGCTATAGAATATCCACAACAGGAAATGATAAGAGGATTTTAAAGTTTCCCTAATAAAAATCAACTAAACATAAAAGATGTCAGTAATAAGGAAATGAGAGTCAAAAAAGGGACAGGGCATATAGAAAATAGCACAATGACAAAAGTCTCTCCTCATCAATAATTACTTTAAATGTAAACAGATTAAGCGCTCCAATCGTAAGACAGGATTGGCAGAATGGATAAAAACACGTGATCTAACTATATGATGTCTACAAGAGACTCACTTGAGATCCAAATATACCCACAACTTGAAAGTGAAAGGATGGGAAAAGATAATCTATGCAACCAGTAACCAAAAGAGAGGAGGGGTGGCTATACTAATATCAGACAAAATGGACTTTAAGTCAAAAGTTTACAAGAAACTAAGAAGGATATTATGTATAAGTGAAAGGTTCAATAAGGCAAAAAATAAGTGTGAATAAACATCTACACACCTAATGACAGGCCATCAGAATCTATCAAGCAAAAATTGACAGAATTTAAGGGAGAAATAGAACATTCTACCATAATAGTAGGAGAGTTCAAGACCCAACTCTCAATAATGCATAGGACACCCAGACAGAAGATGAGTAAGGAAATAGAAGATTTGAACAACACACTAAACCAACTGGATCTAACAGACAAATACAGAACACTCCACCCAACAAGAACGAAATACACCTTCTTCTCAAATACACGTGGGACAATCTCCAGGATAAACCATGTGTTGGGCCATAATTTAAATCCCAACATTTAAAAATAAGTATATCATACGATGTATATTCTCTGACCATAATGGGATGAATTTAGAAATCAGTAACAGCAGGAAAACTGGAAAATTCACAAACTTGTGCAAATTATACATCACTCATACAACCAATGGGTCAAAGAACAAATCACAAGGGAAATTAAAAAATACTTAGAGGCAAATAAAAATGAAAGCATGACATACAAACTTTTGGGACACAGCAAAAGGGAGGCTAAAGAAGAAATTTATAGCTGTAAATGTTTACATTAAAAAAGGAAATCTCCCCATAAATAGTGTTGGGACAACTGGAGAGCCACATGCAAAGGAATGAAAGTAGACCATTACTTTCACTATACACAAAAATTAACTCAAAATGGATCAAAGACTTGAAGGTAAGACCTGAAACCATAAAACTCTTAGAAGAAAATATAGGCAGTACACTGTTTGACATCGGTGTTAGAAGGATCTTTTTGAATACCATATCTACTCGGACAAGGGAAAGGAAAGAAAAAACAAACAAGTAGGACTTCAACAGACTAAAGAGCTTCTGCAAGGAAAAGGAAACCAGGATCAAAATGAAAAGATAAACCACCAACTTGGAGAAAATATTTGCAAATCTTATATCCAACGAGGGGTTAATCTCCATAATATATAAAGAACTCACACACTGAACAACAAAAAAACAAACAACTCAATCAAAAGATGGGCAGAGAATATGAACAGACATTTTTCCAAAGAGGATACACAAATGGCCAATAGGCACATGAAGAGATGTCATCAGGGAAATTCAAATCAAAACTACACTTAGATATCACCTTAAACCCATTAGAACGGCTATAATCACCAAAACAAAAAATAACAAATGTTGAAGACATTGTGGAGAAAAGGGGACCCTAACACACTGCTGGTTGGAATGCAAACTGATGCAGCCACTATGGAAAACAGTACGGATATTTCTCAAAAAAATTAAAAATAGAAATACCATATGACTCAGCTATCCCACTACTGGGTATCTATCCAAAGAGCTTGAAATCAATAATTCAAAGAGACTTATGTACCCCTATGTTCATTGCAGCATTATTCACAATAGCCAAAACATGGAAGCAACCCAAGTGCCCATCGACTGATGAATGGATAAAGAAGATGTGACATATATATACAATGGAATACTACTCAGCCATAAAAAAGACAAAATCGTCCCATTCACAACAACATGAGTGAACCTTGAGGGTATTATGTTAAGCAAAATAAGCCAGACTGAGAAAAACACAGTATGATTTCACTCATATGTGGAAGATAGACAAAGAGAGCAGTTTAGTGGTTACCAGGGGAAAGAGGGTTGGGGATTGGGCACAAGAGGTGAAGGGGAGCACTTATATGGTGACTGAAAAATAATAATGTACAACTGAAATTTCACAATGTTATAAACTATTATGAACTCAATTGAAAAAAAGAGATCTCAAATCATCATCCTAACTATACAACTTAAGGAACTGGGGCGGGGGGAGGGGGGGCACTAAACCCAAAGCTAGCAGGAGGAAGGAAATAATAAAGATTAGAACAGAGACAAATAAAATAGAGAATAGGAAAATAATATAGAAAATCAACAAAATCAAGAATTGGTTCTTCACAAAAATTAACAAAATTAACAAACCTTTAGGTGAACTAAGAAAAAAAAAGACTCAGATTACTAAAGTAGGAACATAACTACTGACTCTATAGAAATAAAAAGAACTATAAGTACTACGAACAATTGTACACCAACAAATGGGATAACCTAGACAAAATGGATAAGTTCTTAGAAACACAAAGCCTACCAAGACTGAATCAAGAAGAAATAGAAAATCCAAAGACTGGCCTAGTGGGCGAGTGGTTAAGTTCCTGTGCTCCGCTTCAGCAGCCCAGGGTTTCACGGTTCGGATCCTGGGTGTGGACATGGCATGGCTCATCAAGGCATGCTGAGGCGGCATCCCACACAGCACAACCAGAGGCACTCACAACTAGAATATACAACTATGTACTGAAGAGCTCTGGGGAGAAGAAGAAGAAGAAGAAAAAAAGAAGATTGGCAACAGATGTTAACTCAGGTACCAATCTTAAGAAAATAAAAAAGAAGAAGAAACAGAAAATCTGAATAGACTTATAACTAGTAAGGAGAGTGAATCAGTAATAAAAAAAAAAAATCCCCAACATAGAAAAGCCCTGGTCTTGATGGCTTCACAGGTGAGTTCTACCAAACATTTAAAGAGGAACTAATATCTGGGGCTGGCCCTGTGGCCGAGTGGTTGGGTTCACATGCTCCGCTTCAGTGGCCCAGGGTTTCACCGGTCAGATCCTGGGTGTGGAAATGGCACCACTCATCAGGCCATGCTGAGGCAGCGTCCCACATCCCACAACTAGAGGGACCCCCAACTAAAAATATACAACAATGTCCCGGGGGGCTTTGTGGAGAAAAAGGAAAAATAAAATCTTAAAAATATATAAAAATAAAGAGGAACTAATATCAATACTCCTCAGACTCTTCGAAAAAATCAAAGAGGAGGAAACACTTTTCACTCATTCTATAAGGCCAGCATTGCCCTGATACAAAAGCCAGACAAAAACACTACAAGAAAAGAAAAACTACAGACAAATATCCCTTATGAATATTCATGCAAAAGTCCTCAACAAAATACTAGCAAGTTGGATTCAACAATATATTAAAAGGATCATACAACATGACCAACTGGGATTTGCTCCTACAATGCAAGAATGGCTCAACATATGAAAATAATGTGATGCACAAGTTTAATAGAATGAGGGGAAAAATCACACAGTCATCTCAATTGAGGTATAAAAAGCATTTGACAAAATCCCACATCCTTTCATGATTAAAAAAAAAAAAACTCAGAAAAGTAGAATACAAGAAATTTCCTCCACATGATAAAGTCAGATACAGAAATCCCACAGCTGACATCATACTCACTGGTGAGAGACTGAGAGTTTTTCTTCTAAGATCAGGAACAAGACAAGGATGCCCACTCTCACCACTTCTATTCAACATAGTACTGAAGTCCTAGCCAGAGCAATTAGGCAAGAAAAAGAAATTAAAGGCACCCGAACTGGAAAGGAAGAAGTAAAATGATCTCTGTTTGTAGATTACATGATCTTACGTACATAAAACTCTAAAATTCCAGTAAAAATCTGTTTGAACCAATAAACAAATTCAGCAAAGTTGCAGATTACAAAAGCAACACACAAAAATCAGTTGGAGTTCTATACATGAACAGTGAATAATCCAATAAGGAAATTAAGAAAACAATTCCATTTACAATAGCATCAAAAAGAATAAAATACTTAGAAATTACCCTCGCCAAGGAGGTGAAAGACTGATACACTGAAAACTACCAGACATTGCTGATAGAAATTAAAGAAGACAGAAATAAATGGAAAGACGTCCCATGTTCACAGGTTAGAAGACTTAATATTGTTATGATGTCAATATTACCCAAAGTGACCTATAGATTCAATGCAATCCCTTTCAAAGTCCCAATGACTTTTTTGCAGAAATAGAAAAATCTATCCTAAAATTCATGTTGGAATCTCGAGGGACCCAAATAGCCAAAACAATCTTGACAAAGAAAAACAAAGTTGGAGGACTCAAATTTGCTGATTTCAAAGTTTGCCACAAAGATACAGTAATCAGAATAGTGTGATACTGACATAAAGACAGAGATATAGACCAGTGGAATAGAATAGAGAGCCCAGAAATAAACCCTCACATACATGGTGAAATGATCTTTGACAGGGTTGCCAAGACTATTCAGTGGGGAAAGGACAGTCTTTTCAACAAATGGTGCTGGGAAAACTGATGTCCACATGCAAAAGTGAAGTTGGACTTTCAAAAATATACATACTTACAAACAAAAATCAACTCAAAATGTATCAAAGACCTAAACTTAAGAGTTTAGAGTTAAAACTATAAAATTCTTAGAAGAAAACGGGAGAAAAGCTTCAAAACATCGAATTTGGTGATGATTTCTTCTTGAATATGACACCAAGGCACAGTTAACAGAAGGAAAAATTGACAAATTAGACTTTATGAAAAAAAAATTTTGTGCATCAAAGGACATTACCAATAGAGTGAAAAGGCAACCAACATAAATGGAGAAAATACCTGCAAATCATGTATCAGATAAGGGATTAATATGTAGCATATTTAGAGAACTCTTAATACTCAACAACAAAAAAACCCTGATTCAAAAATGAGCAAAAGATTTGAATAGACGTTTCACCAAAGAAGATAGAGGAATGGCCAATACATGAAAAGATACTCAACATCACTAACCATTAGGGAAATGTAAATCAAAACCACAATGAGATACCACCTCACACCCATTGTATGGCTACTATAAAAAACAAAACAGGGGCCAGCTCCGTGGCTGAGTGGTTAAGTTCGCACGCTCTGCTTGGTTAAGTTCGCGCGCTCTGCTTCGGCAGCCCAGGGTTTCGCCAGTTTGAATCCTGGGCACGGACATGGCACCCTTCATCGGGCCATGCTGAGACGGCATCCCACATGCCACAACCGGAAGGACCCACAACTGAAAATACACAACTATGTACCAGGGGGTGTGGGGAGGAAAAGGAAAGATAAAATCTTTAAAAGAAAAATCCAAAACAAAACAAAAAAACAGAAAACAAGTGTTGGCAAGGATTTGGAGAAATTAGAATCCTGTGCACTGTTGGTGGGAATGTAAAATGGTGCAGCTGCTGTGGAAAACAGTGTGGTGGATCCTCAAAAAATTAAAATGAGAATTGCCATATGATTTAGCAACTCCACCTGTGGGTATATACCCAAAAGAATTGAAAGCAGGGTCTCAAAGAGATATTTGTACACTCATGTCATAGCAGCATTATTCACAACAGCTAAAACGTGTAAGCAACCCAATTGTCCATGGACAGATGAATGGATAAGCAAAATGTGGTATATACATATTCATATATATATTCATATATATTCATATATATATATATATGAATATTATTCAGCCTTAAAAGGAAGGAAATTCTGACACATGCTACAGCATGAATAAACCTTGAGGACATGATACTCAGTGAAACAAGCCAGTCATAGAAAGACAAATACTGTCTGATTCTACTTATATGAGGTACCTAGAGAAGTCAAATTCAGAGACAGAAAATAGAATGGTGGGTGCTAGGGGCTGGGGGGAGGGGGATGGGAGTTAGTGTTTAATTTTAATGGGGACAGAGTTTCAGTTTTACAGGATGAAAAGAGCTGCGGAGATGGATGGCAGTGATGGTTGCACAACAATGTGAATGTACTTAACGCCACTTAAAACTAGTTAAAATGGTAAATTTTATGAGTATCTTACTAGAATAAAAAAATTGAAAGAAATAAAGTTTTTGAAAGTAATAAGAAACAAACAAATCTCCCCCAAAGAAAAATCAACAAAGGGCATAAACATAAAACCTCGGCTGGGTCTTGCAGCCCAGCAACTTCCTCCTCGCCCCCCGGCTTGCCCCTCTTGCCCCCTTCTTGCACCAGATCCCTGATACCCGCTCTGGGGGCCCTAGGAACCCTATTCCCCTCAGTCCTGCGAGCAGCCCCCAGGGCCACCATGGGTGGCAGGATTATTCTGGACTCTTGCTGGCTTTGCCACCTCCTCTTGTTCCCTGTGGTGGCTCGAAGGTGCCGTCCTGGCTGTCCACTCTCTTCCCTCCTCATCTCGCTTCCAAGGCCACCTGCAGATGGCGATCCAGGCTGCTCATTCCAGGCCGGCTGCCAGCACCCAGACCCCCGTCTCTGTCCCTAGAGTGGCCCTGAATGTCTGTGTCCCCAGAATGCTCTTTCTCTCTGGTAGCCCAGGCACACAGACTTTCTTGCCCCAGCCACCAGCTCACACAGCCTCTGGTTGCACACGCAGAGGAGCAGTGGGTCCCTGGACTTGCAGATGTGTGGTGCCTGTCAACCCCATACACTTGCTGGCCCCGGCCTGGTGGTCAGCACCCTTCCCCCTGGCCTCCAGCTGTGGGGCTTGGTCCACACTCCTTCCACACCCCCACCCATGGCCACTCCCATGCCCAGGAAATGTGCCTTGGCTCCTCCCAGCCTCCCATGGGTCAGTACTGTCACCCTCGCTGCCTCCCTCTGCAAATCCTACACATGCTCGGAACCCCCAAAACCTCTCCTCCACCCAGGAGCCTCTTAGACCCCTTGAGCCCCGGGGGTCTTTCCTTCCCCAGAGCCCACGACCCTCGATGCCTATCAGGGGACCGTTCCATAGCGAGCTGCTGTGTACCCAGGCCTGAGGATGTGGAGCAGCCAGCACAGGGCGGGCGCTGAGCCAGCTTTGGGTCCTTCTGCCTGGACGATCATCTCACGTGGCCAGCCCTCCACATGCCTGCCCGGTCATCTCCCTCACACAGCGTGGGGCTGGGCTCCTGAGCTTTTTGCACATCGATGCAACTCCTCTCCCCAGGTCCACACGGTGAGCAGTCCTGGGCCACCGTCTGTGTGCTGCTGAGCCTCCCCGAATCCCAGGGGACTGAGGGCAGGGGAGGGAGGGCACCCACTGGAGGTCACGGGGCTCGGCTCACCTTGGGCAGGGCCAGCTCCTGGTCCAGCCCCACGCTGATGTGGCTCGCGAGATAGAGACACCCTCCAAACAGGGCCAGGAACCCGAGCAGCTGAGGAGGAAGCCACCGCGTGAGAGCCGCCCTGCCCAACGCCTCCCCGCCGCCTCCCACTTGGGGTCTGGTCAGGGTGTCATGGGAAACAGTCTGCAGTTGGGCAGACCTGAATCCCAGCCGCCCTAGCCCCTCCGACGACAGGCAAAGGAGGATCAAGTCTGCCAGGGACAGCCTCCCCCCGGCCCCACTCACCACGACGGCGCGGGTAACCGGGTGCAGCAGCAGCGGGGCGTAGAACTTTCGGAAGGACCGGAGCAGGAGCCCCTCGCTCTGGGCCGGCGGGGGCAGCTCCCGGGCGCTGCAGCAGCAGCAGAAGTCCAGCCGCGAGGCCTGGGTGGAGGCAGCGCCTCAAGGTGGCCCCAAAGCAGATCCCGGGACCGCCTCCCTCCCTTGGGAGAGCCACCTTCCTCATGTGCCCCTGCCAGCAGCGTGCCATGGGGACACGCCAGTGTGCTGTTTTCTTTGCTTTTATTTACTACCTTTATAAAATATCTTTGAATTTTGCACCATCCCGGAAACAACAGCTCCCTGTCAACCTCCCATTTGTATTTTATTTCGTGACCTCTTGTACTTTAAGAGGTTTCATCATATTCCCCAAAATCACCAAAATGGAATTACTTTTCTATAAGACATTGGGGACCACATAGCTAAATATTCCAGCATGTTGTTGCTGCACCCAGCCCCGCTCTCTGAGCCTCTCTGCAAAGTGGAGGTATCCCACCCCTGCCAAAATGGGGCTGGGGATGGGTGCTCGGTCCTGCCGCTGCCCCTACCTCCTGCCTCCTGCAGTCGAGAGAAAGCAGGGCCACAAAAGCTGACATCTGCAGCAGAAAGTCAAGGATCACCGCGAAACCGGAGGTCAAGGCAAAGGTTCGCACAGCCGGCATGGAGGTCAAGGCCCCTGGGGGGGGCAGGAGTGAACCTCAGGGTGGGAAGCCTGCTCAGAAATGGGTGCAGAGGGAAGGGGGCTGCCCACACCCAACTACCTCCAAGTGGCACTTGGTGGGGAGGAGCTGCCCAGGCTCACCTAGGAAGAAGCAGATGGCCTCAGAGAGGCTGCACAGCAGCATGCTCGGGCCCACCCTGCCCAGGGCTCGGCCAATGTGGGCCTCCCGTTTCTCCCCGGCCCTCCGGGGCAGTCTCTGTGTGAAGAAAGCAGGGACAGGGTCCAGAGCCTGCCAAGGACTCCGTCCCTCACAGGCCAGCAGGGAGCTGACACGTGCCCTCACTCCCCGAGGCAAGGCCATTGCCCACAGACCCAGCCAGGCCTGAGGAACTAGCCTGACCTTCCCTAGTCTGGAGTGGACCCTGCTAACACTCTGCTCTGCCACGTCTTCCACTTCTCAGGGTCTGACCCAGAGGAACGCTTGGCGTGGTTCAGGATGTGCATGGCATCCTTGCTCCAACACATCACTAGAACCCTAAATGTTCACCAATGGGAGAGGCTAAATCTACTGACTTGTCCTTCCATGGACTGCTGTGTGTCAGCACAAAGATGGGAGGTGGCTCCAAAGTGCTGTGTGACTCCCTTACCAACAGCATGTGGGGCTGACAGAGACCAAGTTCAGGTGACACACGTGGTATGAACGTATTTATGTGAAAGATAAACGCAAAGCACTGCGTTTTCTGCAGGAATTTTAAACATGAACGTCAATGCCTAAGAAGAGTCTGCAAGAAGCCCAACAGGGTTGTGTCTGGGAGTGGAGGGGTGGCTGGGGGCATGCAGAACTCCTGCCCTCTTACCTGGTACTCAAGAACAAAGATGAAGATGTTGTCAGCCCCTACAGCGAGCACCAGGAAAGGCACCACTTGAAGGATCACCAGCGAGGAGGGGATGCCCAGGTAGGAGAAGAAGCCCATGGCAGCCACAACCGCTCCCAGCACCACAGCCACTCCGCCCAGGCCCAGTGTGGCCTTGGAGTCCACCTGCAATGAGACCAGGCTCAGCCTCCTGGCTGCAGGGCTGCCCAATGTGCCCCCACCCCCAGCTAGAGGAAGGCAGTGGGCAGCAGGCGGGCTTGCTCAGTGCTTCTGTGTTCCAGCCACTCCGCAGAGCAAGGGCAGGCCCACACGAGCCTGCCACTTTTTTCTTGAGCACACATTGTAAGACATTTTAAATATTAGCTTTGCATTTGCACAAGTCGGGGTGTCAGGGAGCAGAATGAAAGCTCAAATGGCCTTTTGAATCAGAAGACTTCCAAGAATTGTCACCCCTTGGGGGAGCCACTCTGAGTGGTCTGCTTTGCTGTTTCAAGATGCTCTAGTTGGAAAGCTTCTAGACACCCTTATGCGCCATTCCACCCTCGCTGTGCCCCTCCTACTTCTCACCCGCACTCGGCGCCAGCTGGAGTAGCTGCCCAGGGCCAGGGAGATGTACAGGAAGATGACTATGTAGCTGACAGCAAAGATGGGCAGGTCCTGGAATGTGGTGCGGTTGATCTCATCCTCCAGGGAGCGCTGTGGACATACACCCAACCAGCCCCACTGACCACGCCAGCTCCAGCCAGCCTGGCTCCCAAGAGCTTCGTCAGTGGGTGCTACATGCGTGGCCCACTGTGAGCCCAGCAAGGCTGCAAGAACATTGTCACATCACTCCATCCTCCTGAGCAGGCGGCCACTGGCCCAGGGTCACTCAGGAGGGGGGAGGCCAGGACAGGGACACAGGAACCCACCCGAAGACACCTGGGTCATCCCCTGGAGCCGGGGACCCACAGCCCCTACCTCTGCCATGAATGTGACCTGGAACATGCCGGCTGTCCGACGCTGGAAGGCTCGCATCTCCTCTAAGAAGCCCCACTCCCAGAGCTTAGCCTGGGCCAGCCGGGGGTCCCCAGAAGGGTAATTGTTGAGGGAGAAGGTCATTATCAGGGCATCAGCCTCAGAATAGTCCTTCCCTGGGATGAGAAATGCTCAGCCACCCTCCGGCCACACTCCCGCTCCCCGTCCTCCATCCTCACCCCTGCCTCCCCTCCCCACACGCCATCCTCACCCCTGCCTCCTCCACCCCCATTCCAGCCTCACTCTGCCTCTCCTCCCTGGCTCCAGCTGCACCCCTGCCTCCCCTCTCCCCACCTCCCTCAACCGAGTCATTGTCTGACCCCCTACACCCCACTTCCCTCTCTCAGCCAAGGGCAAGGCCTTTGGGCCCAGGCACAAGACCAGAGGATCTGAGCAGCACAGGAGAAGATGCAGGAGGTGGCAGAGAAAGGCAGGACAGGCAGGTCTGCAGCCCCCTCAAGCCCACCCCAGGCAGCAGGAAGCCCATCATCACCCCACCTTCCTGTCCATTACTCCTGCCCCATATTCCCCCTTGTTGGCCTCCCCTGGAGCCACTCAGCTTACCTTTGTAGCCCCCTATGGCGAGGAAAGGGAAGACGGGGGCCCCATAGTCAGCCATGCAGCTCAGTGCCAGGGCTGTGCCATCTTTAAAGGTGAGTGGGGCACTAGAAGGAGAGGGAAAGACCATTCCTAGCCCATTCCTGCTCCCATCACCACAGCCCCAGCACCCCACCCCAGGCCCCCAGCACCATCGCCTGACCCTGTGTCAGAACCATTTCTCCCAATAAAATATCACGCGGCCCAACACAGAGTGGACTGGAGCTCCCCAGAGCAGGGGCTGCCGGAGCTCTCATCTCCCCCTACACCAGCCTGATCCTGCAGGCTCCATCATCATCTCATTCCAGATGATGTGGGTGGGTGAGCATCACACACAAGGTCCCCCATGGTGGGGGCCAGGACCTGAGCCCCCAGACTCTGCCACAAGCCCCTGAGTCCTAAACACCGACAAAAGCAAGCAAACCAGGCAGGCCTCAAGTGCCCACAGCCTTCTTCTCCCACTGACCCAGAACCCTCCAGGCCCTGAGTTTGGATTTCTGTTTTTTGTGGACAGTATACCAGCCTGGCAACCTTGGGCAAGTCTCTACACCCTTCAACTGAGCCCTTTCTGGAAGCGCATCACAGGTACCTGGACAAGGCACTCAGAGCAAGTGAGCACACTGGCCACCAGCTCTCCTGGGAGTGCAGGCTGCTGTGTGACCTTGAGCAGCTCACCACGTGCACTCCCCTGAGCCTCAGTTTTCCTGCCTCTGAAATGGGGATAATTGGATCACCCAAGAGTTGTTGTGAGCATCTAAAACCGAAATAAAGCCGACGCAAGGACTGGACACCTGGGGCCCGACCTGCCTCCCTGACCTGCCAGTTCTGAGAGCCAGCCCGGGGGCCAAGGCTCCCTTGAGGGGTGGGGAGTGAGGGTAGAGAGCCCTGGCTCTCTCCTCAAAGTGCACCCTGGGGTCCCTGGGAGCCCTGGAGACCCTTTCAAGAGTCTGCAAGATCAAAACTATTTTCATAATAACACTAAGAGGCTATTTGCCCTTTTCACTCTCGAGTGTATACAGTACAGACAATTCACTGATATGGCTTCAGATTCCACATTGCAGCTAACATTGAAGAAAAGACCACTTGTTGAGTTTTGATGTAGCATCAAAGAAGACCCACAGTTATCTGGAAAGGCTATTACAGCCCTCCTCCCCCTTCCGGCTCCATGTGTGTGAGGCCAGGAATTCCCACTATGCTTCAACCAACAGACCAAACAGAGAACCAGATGCCATAACCTAGCCATCACCTATTAAGCAAAACACTAAAGAGATCTGCAAAGATGCAAAACAATGCCATCTTATCACTGATTTTTTTTGTTTGGAAAACATTGTTATTTTTCATAAAAATATGCTATTTGCGTCAACATGTAATGAACTTATTATTCTTAAAGAATTAATAAATATTTTCTCATTTCTCAGTTTTACTTTCTCACGTGGGAAATGTCGGTAGATAGACCCTCTACCCCAGCTGGAGCTCATCGTCTGAGTGTGAAGGGGCCCTGAGACCAGACATTTGAGGACCTCAGCCCACTCCAACCTCGGACAGCCTCGGCCGCTGCCCGCCCACCTGTTCCCCTCCAGGGAGCGGCAGTTCACGGACCTTCACTCTCGGTCCTGAGGCCCAACGGACTCATTGGCATCCTGTTTGCACCACAGCAGAGTGGAAACAGCAGAGACCGATCCCTGAATTGTGTGAGGGTTTGTGGCCCAGGCCCTGCCCTGGCCTGAGGGCCCCTCATGGACTACTTATGTGATGATGGCCTGCCCAGGCCCTGCACAGAAGCAAAGAGGAAACGAAGAAGCACAAACATGAGAGTGGGGCCAACAGATTGCTCTGTGACACTTAAAGCAGAACGTGCAAGGCTGCTCCCTGCAGAAAGGCTGAGTGGGCTATGGGCTGGGAAGGCCAGGATGGCCATGTGCAAATCTGTTACAGTGAGCGGGAACTCCACTGAGGGAGTGGGGCCCGAGAAGGAGTGTGGAGAGAAACGGCGTGTTGTGGCCCTGAGACTGAGACACAGAGCACGCAGGGTCCTTGGCCAGGCTGTGTGCCTGGCCTGGGTTCCGGGAGGCCCAGATGGCCCCCCCACCCAGGACAGCCATCAAGGACTCACTTGGCACAGTAGAGAAAGTGGTCCCTCCAGTCCACCAGGGAGGTCTGCCCGGCCAGCGTCTGGTTGGCCGTGAGCAGCAGGCGCGTCCGGTTGTTCTGGAAATACTGTAGGAGGCTGTTGACGCAGCAGTCAGAGAGACTGGTGTTGTGCGGGTTGAGGGGGGCGTAGCAGATGTCCTGCAGTGACACATTGCGCTGCTCCTCCGGCGACCACACCTGGAGGTGCCGCAGCTTCTCCTGCAACTCCAGCAGCTCCAGCAGCAGGTCAGGAGCCAGGACCCCACTGAAGTTCTTGGGCCCCAGCAGCAGGGAGTCATACTGGTAGCTGGGCCGGTTAGGAGCTGTCAAGATCACCTGGTTGGTTCGGAAGAAGGGGCCAAAATGCTGGTCATGGAATGCCTTCTCGCTCCGGGCTTGGCTGTTGGGGGCCGACCACAGCTCCACGGGGTCCATGGTCAGTTCCATAAAGCCCAGGCCACTTGCCAAGGCCACCACCACAGCGACAGACACCACCAGGATGGTCACGGGCCACGAGGCCACCCATGTGCCCCAGCCCTGGAAGCACTGACTAAGGAAGGTGTGGGTGGCGAGGCTGAGCCTGTCGAAGAGGCTGGTGTCCACCTTGGGGTCCAGCGTCCTGCCCTTGCCCCCGCAGGAGGCCAGGCGGGGCCGCACGAGGAAGGCAGTCAGCACAGCGAAGAGTGAGCAGAGGATGATGACGACGGCCAGCCAACCCGCCATCCGGCCCAGGCGGAAAGTGGTGTCCAGGGCCTGGGGCTGTGCAATGACCGGGCAGGAAGCAGCACAGTCCTGGCAGGAGCAGGCCGCCGTGCCGTCCCCTTGAGACTCATTGCAATGTGCAGTCTCCCCATTCAGAGGCTGCATCCCGCTCCCTGGGGTCTGGCCGGGCTCCCACAGGTGGAAGGTGATGTCCAGGGGTGCCAGGCCATTCCCTGTGTCCCCCTGGAAATTGAGCCAGCGCTGGGCATTGCAGAAGGCAGAGCCGTAGACGCCACACATGGTGCTCACGGCCAGTGTGGCGGCAGCGGGGACACGCACCCGGCTGCAGGAGTCGTACGTCTGCTCAGCAAAGCTGTGCTGGTAGGAGGCCTCATAGGCCACCACAGCCCGGGGCTGGCTGCCTCCCTGCCCAGCCACGCGGGTCACGTTAATGAAGAGGCTCTGGTTAGGGCTACAGGTGTTGTGGCAGTGCAAGTTCACGAAGTTGTCAGAGCAAGCCGGGCAGCGGGTCAAGAGGGCCTTGGTGACCGCCAGGCTGGCCTCCAGGGACACCAGCTGCTGGAGGGAGCAGCAGGCGTAGGTGGAGCTGGGGCCGGTGTAGAGGCGGGGGCAGATGTGCTGTAGGAGGGTCAGGTGGTCGCCTGTGACTTGGCGGGCAGGCGTGTTGGACAGACAGGACACATTGGACAGCGTACCCAGGCCTCCGGACAGTTCTGGGTTCTTCCCGCACTCATCATAGAAGGCGCAGTAGCCAGGCTGGTGAATGGGCGTGTACAGCTCACCCTGGGCCTGAGGAGCAGGGCAACATCACCATGGGGCCCAGCACTGGTCAGCACCACCAGGTCAAGGCACCACCGGCAGTCAAGGAGGGCATGGGGGGTAGGAAGGATGCAGAGCAGGAGAGGTGAGGAGTGATGCTGGGCAGCTCCATGCTGCCAGGGGACTTAAGGGAGATGGGTGCCAGAACAGCACACGGGACCTCCCTGCAGTGTCTGGTGGTGACGGGTGGATGGGTACACCAGGCCTTCATCCTGAGTGACAGGGTCACTGAAGAGAGGGAGGTGACCTGACAGAGCTGCATTTAGCAAAGTCACACCAGACGGTGAGGGGTTGGCCAGGAGACTATTGGAGGCCACTGGGGGGTCCTGCAGAGAAACAGTGGCCCCTGGACAAGTCAGGGGCTGACTCCATCGGGTCAGGGGGGTGCCAGGCACTGTTGCCATCACCGTTGGCCGAGGTGATGCCCAAGCTGCAGGCCACATCCGGAATCTCGGGGCCCCTCTTGGAGCTCCTGTGCAGAGCTTCCCCTGTCCTCACCTGCTCAGGGCCGAAAGCCTTCACCCACCCTCCCAGACATGCAAGCAAGTGAGAAACGTAAGAGGCAAGAGCCCCAGATCTCCTCCCAACCCCAGATGCTAAATCCTCCTTAGATGGTCATCCCCCTGAACCCATCCGACCAGCACCCCAGGACTGGAGCCTCCCTCGATCTCCCATCAGCCACCTCAGGCCAGGACATTCACGGCAGACTGGGGATGGGAGGCACTCGGTCATATTGGGTGCAGCCGCCCCCTCCCCAACACTTGTGTCCATCTAACCCCATGACCTGAAAACTTGGACAACCCAGGACCCCCGACCTGCACCCCTCCTCTGGGGTGCCTGGGATCCCCATCTGTCCAGAGACCGGCCCCCTAGACCCCAGGCCCTCCCTCACTGTTGCCAAGCAGCCTCCTTCCCAGTACCCGCTATGGGAGGCAGCGGGGGCCTGGACACAGGCTCCGGGACTCACCAAGTGCAGGAGCAGGACCCAGAGCAGCCAGCCCCTCAGGTTGGCCTCCGCCATCCTGAAAGGATCAGAGGGGAAGCAGGGCCAGCCTGAGGGGACAGCAGGAACAGCTGAGGGCTGGCTGCAGGGGAGGCACAGCAAGGCAGCCTCCTCACCAGGGACAACCTGGCCTGACTGGGTTGGGGACCAACGGAGCTGAGCACGTCACCTCCCAGGGCTCCCAGCTGGTTAATGATCTGCCTCGTTTGTCCCTCCCACCTTTGGCCCCACCCTCTTAGATGAGCCTCCAGGTGGAGGTGCCAGGGTCTCCCCTTTACCCACTTCCCAAAGCAATCGATGACAGAAGGGCTGAGCCAGCCAGAGACCTGCAGTGAGTTCCCATTCGGCCTCTGCTGCAGGAGGTGTGGCAAGGGAGACGTGGGTGGGCCCAGGCACTGGCCCCCTAAACTTCCACTTGCCGCCCCCCACCCTACCCCTGGCCTCAGACCCCTCCTCTCCCCAGCCCCCTCTTGGGACTAGGCCAGCTCTGGCTGAGACACACCCTTGCACTGTCATCCTTAGCAACTGTTGTTAATATTAACAGCCTGATAACAGAGGAGACAGTTAGGGGTAGAGTATGCAGTGACACCACTCTCCTCCTCTGGGCGGAGCGAGAAGATCAATTCACTGGGGTCTGACAGTGCACCGAGACCCCAGATGTGACAGCCATGGTCCCCGCCCCCATGTCCCTTGCCCAGGCCTGTCGCCACCAACCCTGGAGGAGCAGAGTGTCACTGGGAGCCCCAGACCATAGGCCCACCCTCCCCCGGCCCAGGTGGGCAGCACTCGCCTTCTGCTCCCTCGTGATAGGGATCTGCGAGGCTTGCCTGGAACTCTCCCTATCACCAGAATGGGCCAGACCTTGGCCCCCATGCCAAGGCTGAGCTGATAAAGGCAGCCTGTGGGGGACATCTCTTGTGTGGCCACCTGCCAGAGGCAGCTGGAAGAGGGAATCTGCTATCTCTCCGTTCTTGTGTTTCATGGACCCTGGCCTGACTCAGAGGGAGCCACCCACTCAACACATGCTGGGGAAGACAGAGGCCAAGGGGAGGGGGACCAGGACGACAAGGGGGGTGCCAGGGCAGGTTCAGGCTGATCCCTAAGCCCTCAGTCAGCCATGGTAGAGAGGAGAGTCAAGGGCCCAGGGCCTGCCCATGTGCAGTGACCTTCATCTGGCACCTTCCAGGCCCTGCCCCAATACACCCAGCCAGATGCTCAGACTCCAGCCCCAACTTAAGGTCTCTGTCCTCTCTCCTGAGTGTCTTCCCAGAGAAGGAGACCCTGGGACAGGGATTCCAGTGCAAATAGTTTATTTGGAAGGTGACTCCAGATGGCACGAGTTGGGGGGTGGGGGGGGGTGAGCCAGGGGACAGAAGGAAGCAACGAGGGTACATTAAAGAGGGGCTCCTATGGGCTCACCAGGGACTTCCAGGAGACAGTGGGGAGCATGCCCCAGAGGATCCCCTCCAGAGAACAAGGTTGCTTGCCCACTGTTGAAAATACTTCCACAGCTCTAGCCCCAGGATCCTCTGGCATATGTGGAGCTAGTCCCCTCTGCAGGGACCCCTGGCACACCCCATCAGTCCTAGGTTTGTGCCAGGGCAGACCCAGGGAGACAGCGCAGATGCGTGGTCTCCAGGGTTTTCTGTGAAACACACACGGGGTGAGAGCAACACCATCCGACTCTGAGTAAAAGATGAAAACGCTCACCCACAGTCTCACCACCGGGCTCCCTTCACACACGGAGTCTCCAAGGTGGCAACCCAGGCACAGATTTAAGTTGTGAGCACAGTATACACACACTCTTGTATCCCACTTTTTCTCTTGACTTTTAACACAAATACTCACCTCAAATGCTTGCCAGCCCAGGTGGTCTAGTGGTTAAGATTCAGTGCTCTCACTCCTGTGACCTAGGTTCGTTTCCCGGTCAGGGAACGACACTACCCATCTGTCAGTTGTCATACTATGGTGGCTGCACATTGCTGTGATGCTGAAAACTCTGCCACTAGGATTTCAAATACCAGCAGGGTCACCCATGGTAGACAGGTTTCAGTGGCGCTTGCAGACTCAGACAGATTAGGAAGAAGGACCTGGCCACCTAAAGACTTGGCCGTGAAAACTCGACAAACAGCAACAGAGCATTGTCTCACACAGTAGCCAGAAAGTGTGAGGATGGTGCAGAATGACCAGACGGGGTGCTGGCCTGTATCAGACTTGATGGCACTAACAGCAAACTCAATGCTTCCTTCACGCTCTGATTAGTTCGCTTATCGCCAGATTGTGTCCCACAGAGCAACGGATCTTCTCCCAAACGTCGGGCTGGTTCCAATATTCATTACTATAAATAAGCTTTTGGTTAATATCTTTGTGTCTATATCCTCTATTTTGCATTTATGTCCTTAAATCAAGATCCCAGAGATGAGATTAGTGTATCAAAGAGTACCATGTTTATTACCCTAAATGCACAGCTTATCAGCTCTTCTCTTGGGCTAATCTAGGCCACATCAAGTAATCATCAGATTCTTACTTGTTGGTGTCTGGTGAAGGGTTCAGATGACAGACACACACTGATTCCCAAGGGTTGTTTCCACTGACACCAGCAATTCCCAAAGGTGCCCAGTCATTTCACTGGGTATTATATCTGTTGTCAGACTTCACAAATTTCATAACTGTAAAACGATGCCTCAATTTCAACTTTCCTTCATTCCTAGTGAGAATGAATATGGCTCAGCAGACCCAGAGGGAACCGGAGCTGAACGCAGTCACTAAGCTCAGGAGGCAGTGGGGAGGGGCCAGCTGCCAGCAGAGGAGCCTCCTGTGGTCAGGTCAGGTGGACGCCTGGCAGAGTCTGCCCCAGGTAAGTCCTGTGCTGATGGGCCTGCAGACTCAGGACCACTCACGGGCTTGCTCTGCTTCCCACGAGCATTCAAAGAGTTTGCAGTCTGGACTGAGAGGTCAGGGTAAGGTGACTTACCTTAAAGTGACTCAGCCAGTCACCAGCCCAGGCCATGGCACCTGGTTAGTGGTGTGTGCAATGCTCTGACCAGCACGGATGTGAGCAATGTATTGTAACTTCTGGCTCACTGGGGTAACCAGCCTACAGGTTGAGATTTGGGGTCTGGTCACCTAGTGTCACCCTTCATCTTCCTTGTCACCAGAACACTGTTGCTATTTGGTGAAGGATTTTGTCCACATCCCAGGCGAGAGATGCTGCTCCCTGTTCTCCCAGCCTCCTTTGCAGCTAGCCATGGCCCTGTGATCTGGTTCTGGCCTTTTTTTATAACAGACAATTTTTTTTTAGCAATCTTATGTTTACGGAAATATTGAGCAGCAAATACAAGAGTTTCCATATACCTCTTCACCTCCTCAGCAGTTTCTCCTATCATTAACATCTTGCATTAGTGTGGAACGTTTGTTGCAATCAATGAGCCAATATTGACACGTTATTATTAACTAAAGTCCACAGTTTACTTTACAGTTCACTCTTTGTGGTGCACAGTCTATGGGTTGTTTTTTTTTTAATAGATTTTTTTTTTAAAGATTTTATTTTTTTCCTTTTTCTCCCCAAAGCCCCCCAGTACATAGTTGTATATTCTTCGTTGTGGGTCCTTCTAGTTGTGGCATGTGGGACGCTGCCTCAGTGTGGCCTGATGAGCAGTGCCATGTCCATGCCCAGGATTCGAACCAACGAAACACTGGGCCGCCTGCAGCGGAGCGCGCAGACTTAACCACTCGGCCACGGGGCCAGCCCCATGTCTATGGGTTTTGACAAATGTGTAATGACATGTATCCATCATTGAATATCACAAGAACAGTTTCTCTGCCTATAAACCCCCTGCACTCCACTTATTCATCCCTTCTTCTCCCCAAATGCCTGACAACCGCAGCTCTTTGTGCATACATTTTCTGTGTGTGGTAAAATAAGATAATGTAAAATTTATCATCGTAAGCATTTTTAAACATACAGTTCAGTGGCTTTAAGTACATTCACATTTGTTTGGCAACCATCAGCACCATCCATTTCTATAACTTCTTTCTTCCTATAAAACTGAAACTCTGTACTCATTAAGCACTAATTCCCCATCCCTCTCCCCCAACCCCCAGCAACCACCATTCTACTTTCTGTGTCTATGAATTTGACTACTCTAGGTATCTCATGTAAGTGGAATCATACAGTATTTGTCCTTTTGTGACTGGTTTATTACACTCAGCATAATGTCCTCAAGCTTCATCCACGTTGCAGCATATTCCAGAATTATTCTTTTTTTTTGAGGAAGATTAGCCAAGAGCTAACATCTGCTGCCAATCTTTCTCTTTTTGCTGAGGAAGACTGGCCCTGAGCTAACACTGTGCCCATCTTCCTCCACTTTATATGTGGACGCCAGCCACAGCACGGCTTGCCAAGCAGTGCCATGTCCGCACCCGGGATCCGAACTGGCAAACCCCAGGCAGCTGAAGTGGAATGTGTGAACTTAAAACACTGAGCCACCAGGCCGGCCCCATCAGAATTCTTTCCTTTTTGAGGCTAAATAATATTCCATTGTATGGATATACCACATTTTGTTTATCCATTCATCTGCCAATGGACACTTGGGTTGCTTATACATTTTAGCTATTGTGAATATTGCTGCTGTGAACATAGGTGTACAAACACCTATTCAAGACCCTGCCTTCAATTCTTTGGGGTCTATGCCCAGAATTGGAATTGCTGGATCAAGTGGTAATTCTATGTGTAACTCTTTGAGGAAGCGCCATACTGTTTTCCACAGTGGCTGCACCATTTTACATTCCCACCAACAGTGCACAAGGGTTCCAATCTCTCCCCATCCTCACCAACACTTGTGGTTTTATGGGTTTTTGATAGTAGCCATCCTAATGGGTGTGAGGTGATACCTCATTGTGATTTTGATTTGCATTTCCCTAATGATTAGTGATGTTGAGCATCTTTTCATGTGCTTATTAGTTACTTATAGATCCTTTTTAGAGAAATGTCTATTCAAGTTCTTTGCCCATTTTTTAATCAGACTTTTTGTTTTTGTATTTTTTTTTACTGTTGAGTTTTAGTTCTCTATATATGCTAAATATTAATTCTTTATCAGATATACGGTTTGCAAATATTTTCTCCCATTCTGTGGGTTGCCTTCTAACTCTGTTAATGGTGACTTTTGATACACAAAATTTTTTAACTTTCATGATCAAATTTGTCTATTTTTCCTTCTGCTAACTGTGTCTTTGAGGTCATATCCAAGATGTCATTGCCAAATCCAATGCCATAAAGATTTTGTCCTATGTTTTCTTTTCTTTTCTTTTCTTTTTTTGAGGAAGATTGGCCCTGAGCTAACGTCTGCTGCCAATCCTCCTCTTTTTGCTGAGGAAGATTGGCTCTGAGCTAACATCTGTGCCCATCTTCCTCTATTTTATATGTGGGATGCCTGCCACAGCATGGCTTGATAAGTGGTGCTAGGTCTGTGGCCAGGATCCAAACCAGCGAACCCTGGGCTGCTGAAGCAGAGTCCACGAACTTAACTGCTACACCACTGGGCTGGCCCCATGTCCTATGTCTTCTTCAAAGAGTTTTATAGTTTTAGCTCTTAAGTCCATGTCTTTGATCCATTTTGAGTTAATTTTTGTATATGGTGTTATTAAGGGTCCAGCTTGATTCTTTTGCACGTGGAGATCCAGTTTTCCCAGCATTTTTTGAAAAGACTGTCCCCATTCCCAATTGAATGGTCTTGGCACTTTTGTCAAAGGTCATTTCACCATATATGTGAGGGTTTATTTCTGGGCTCTCTGTTCATTCCATTGGTCTGTAGCTCTGTCTTTATGACAGTACCACACTGTTTTGATTAATGTATCTTTGTGGTAAATTTTGAAATCAGGAAATTTGAGTCCTCTAACTTTGTTCTTTGTCAAGATTGTTTTACCTACTTAGGGTCCCTTGATATTCCAATATAAATTTTAGGATGGATTTTTGTATTTCTGCAAAAAACATCATTGAGATTTTGATAGGGATTGCATTGAATCTGTGTATCACTTTGGGTACTACTGACATAATATTAAGTCTTTCAATCCAAATGTCTTTCCATTTATTTATGTCTTCTTTAATTTCTTTCAATAGTATTTTGTAGTTTTTAGTGTACAAGCATTTCACCTACCTGGTGAAATTAACTCCTAAGTATTTTATCCCTTTTGGTGCTATTGTAAGTGAAATGGTTTTCTTAATTTCCTTTTCAGATTGTTCACTGTTTACGTATAGAAATGCAAGTGATTTCTGTGCATTGACTTTGTGTTCTGCAACTTTACTAAATTTGCTTATTAGCTCTAACAGGTATTTTTGTGGAATCTTTAGGGGTTCTACATATAAGATCACATCATCTGCAAAAAGGGATAATTTTACTTCTTCCTTTCCAGTTTAGATGCCTTTTATTTCTTCTTCTTGCCTACTCTGACTAGAACTTTCAATGCTATATTGAATAGAAGTGGTGAAAGTGGACACCCTTGCCTTGATCCTGATCTCAGAGGAAAAGCTTTCAGCCTTTCATCATTGAGGATGATGTTCACTGTGGGTTTTTCATATCTGACTTTTATTATGTTGAGGTAGCTTCCTTCTATTCCTAGTCTGTTGAGTGTTTTTATCATGAAAGCATGTCGAATTTTGTCAAATGTTTTTTCTGCAGCAATTGAAATGATCACGTGGGGTTTTTCCTTTGTTTTATTGTTTTATTGTGGTGTATTACATTAATCAATTTTTGTATGTTGAACCATCCTTGCATTCCAGGAATATCCCATTTGGTCATGGTGTATCATCCTTCTAATACACTGCTAAATTCTATTTGCTGGTGTTCCATTGAGTTTTGCACCAATGTTCATAAAGGATATTTGTCTGTAGTTTCCTTTTCTCATAGTGTCTTTGTCTGCTTTTGGTTTCAGGATGATGCTGGCCTCACAGAATGAGTTAGGAAGTGTTTCCTCCTCTTCAATTTCTTTGGAAAAGTTTGAGAATAATTGGTGTTAGTTCTTCTGTAAATGTTTGGTAGAATTCACCAGTGAAGCCATCAACCAGGACTCTTCTTTGTGGGGAGATTTTTGATTACTGATTCAATCTCCTTACTAGTTATAGGTCTATTCAGATTGTTTATTTCTTCATGATTTAGTCTTGGTAGGTTTTGTGTTTCTAGAAATTTGTCCATTTCATCTAGGTTATCCAATTTTTTTGGCATACAATTGTTCATAGTATTCTATTCTAATCCTTTTTATTTCTGTAGAAAGGTAGTAATGTCCCCATTTTCATTTCTGATTTGGTAATTTGAGTCTTCTCTTTTTTTAAAGGTTTGTCAATTTTGTTGATCTTTCCAAAGAAGCAACTTTTGGTCTTATTAATTATCTCTATTGTTTTCCTATTCTCCATTTATCTCTAATCGAATCTTTATTATTTCCTTTCTCCTGCTAGCTTTGCACTTAGTTTTTCTTATTTTTCTGGTTCCTTATATTAGTAAGGTTGTTGGTTTGAGATTTTTCTTTTTTAATGTAAATGTTTATAGCTATAAATTTCCTCCTTAGCACCCCTTTCACTGTGTTCCATATGTTTGGTATGTTGTGTTTTCATTTTCATTTATCTCTAAGCATTTTCTAATTTCCCTGTGATTTGTTCGTTGACTCACTTGTTGTGTCAGAATGTGATGTATAATTTCCACAAGTTTGTGAATTTTGCAGCTTTCCTTCTGTTGTTGATTTCTAACTTCATCCCATTGTGGTCAGAGAATATACAACATACAATACCTGTATTTTTAAATGTTGGGACTTAATTTGTGGCCTAATCTGACATGTATTTGAGAAGAATGTGTATGCTGCTGTTGTTGGGTGGAGTGTTCTGTATTTGTGTGTCAGATCTAGTTGGTTTATTGTGTTGTTCAAATCCTCTATTTCCTTACTCATCCTCTGTCTGGCTGTCCTATCCATTATTGAGAGTGGGGTCTTGAACTCTCCTACTATTATTGTAAAATTTTCTATTTCTCACTTCAATTCTGTCAATTGTTGCTTCATAGATTTTGATGGTCTGTCATTAGGTGGGTAAATGTTTATACACACTTATTTTTGCATTGAACTTATTATTATGAACTTATTATTTTGTATTGAACTTTTTACTAATATATAATGTCCTTCTTTGTCTCTTGTTTGATTTAGAGTCTTTGATTTAGAGTCTAATTTCTCTTAGTATAGCCACTCTTGCTCTCATTTGCTTCTATTTGCATAGGATATCTTTTTCTATCCTTTTACTTTCAACCTATTCGTGTTTTGGGATCTCAAGTGAGTCTCTTGTAGACAGCGTGTAATTGGATCATGTGTTTTATCCATTCTGCCAATCTCTGCCTGATGATGGTAGAGTTTAGTCCATTTATATTTAAAGAATTACTAATATGGAGGGACTTACTTCTCTCATTGTGCTATTTGTTTTCTTTGTGCCCTATCACTTTTTTGTCCCTCATTTCCTGTATTTCTGTCTTCTTTTGTATTTAGTTGATTTTTTGTAGTGAAATGTTTAAACTCCTTAATTTTTCCCTTTTGTGTACATTCTATAGATATTTGCTTTGTAGTTGTCATGGAGACTAAATTTAACATCCTAAAATTAAAACATTCTACTTTGAATTTATAGCAGCTTAATTTCAATAACATACAAAAACTCTGCTCCTTTATACTCTGTCTCCATCCCTTTTGGCTGTTGTCATTGCAAAATTACATCTTTATACAATGTGTACCCAAAAACATAAACTAATAATTCTTTTAAATGCATCAGTCTCCTAAATCATGTAGAATACAAGATTTGGAGTTACAAATCAAGATACAGTGATACTAGCTTTTATACTAATAATTGTTTTTATCTTTAAATGTATTAGTCTCTTAAATCACGTAGAAAATAAAAAGTGCTGTTACAAACCATTGTTACAATGATACAGCTTTTATAATTGTCTATGTATTTACCTTACAGAGATCTTTATTTCTCCATACACCTTCAAGTTACTGTCTAGTGTCCCTATTTCACCTGCAGGACTTCCTTGAGCATTTCTCACAGAGCAGGTCTAGTGGTCAGGAACTCCCTCAGTTTCTGTTCATCGGGGAATGTCTGAATTTCTCCCCCACTTTTGAAGGACAATTTTTCCGGATATAGGATTCTTGTTGAGAGCTCTTTTTTTCTTTTACCACTTTGACTACATCAGCCCACTATCTTCTGGCCTCCAAGGTTTCTGATGAGAATTTTGATGATAATCTTTTGCAGATCCCATCTCTGTGACAATTTGCTTCTCTCTTGCTGCTTTCAAGATTATCTCTTTGGCTTTTGTAGGTTTGATTATAATGCATCTTGGTATGGGTCTCTTTGAGTTCATCTTACTTGGAGTTCATTGAGCTTCTTGGATGTTTATATTCATATGTTTCATCAAATTTGGCAAGTTTTCAGTTATTATTTCTTCAAATCTTCTCTCTGCCCCTTTCTCTCTCTTCTCCTTCTGGGGTTCCAACAATGCATATGTTGGTCCACTTGATGATGTCCCACAGGTCATTTAGGTTCCATTTGGTTTTTTTAAATCTTTCTTCTGTCTTTTCCTCAGCCTCAATAATTTCCATTATCCTATCTTCAAGTTGACTGATTCACTGTTCTGCCCACTCAAATCTGCCTTTAAATCCCTCTAGTGATTTTTCCATTTCAGTTATTGTACTTTTCAGTTCCAAAATTTCTTTTGTTTTTTTTCGTTTAGGTTTTCTATCTCTTTATTGATATTTCCATTTTGTTCACACAGCATTTCCTTGGCTTTCTCCAAATCTTCCTTTAGTTCTTTCAGCATCTCTAAGACCATTATTATAAAGTCTTTGTCTAATATATCTTCCCATAAGTCTTTTTCCAGGGACAGATTCTGTTGTTTTATTTATTTTCCTTTGAATGGGCCATGTTCTCCTGTTTCTTTGTGTGCCTTATGAGTTTTTTGTTGAACATTGGACATTTGAATCTAATAATGTGGTAAATTTGGAAATCAGATTCTCCCCCTTCTCCAGGGTTTCTGTTTTTTGTTATTGTTTTAGTTTTTTAATACTTATAGGCTATCTCTGTGCTGAAGATCAGCCTGAGGCATAAACTTACGGTCTTCTCAGGTCTTTTCTGAGCCTTTCCCTGGGCAAGCACAGTCACTTTCTAATTTTCCCTGTATATGCAGTTGTTTTTGAATGTCCTAGTCTTTAATGTCTGGCTACCAAAGGGAAAAAAGTGAAAAATGAAAGTGGTAAATGGTATTGGCCTTTTAAATCCCCTTGAAGTCACTTCAGCTGGAGGGGAAGGGGCTTGACACAAGAAGGGGAGGTGTAACAACAATGACTGCCCCCTTCTTTGCAGCTTTGTGACCAGAAGCAGCAATCAACAATGAGAGAAAATACCCAATACTTGGAGGACAGGGTACTTTTTGCCCACCCTGGCTCTTGCAAGCTGTGTGAAAGCTGCTCCAAGATCATGTGAACAGCTGCCTCCCACTTGGCTAGGAGTAGAAGATAGGTAGCTGCTACTATGCTGAGAGCTGAAATTGACCAAAGTTAATTCCAATACACTATCCACGCCTTCCCCCAGAAGTTACAAGCCTTCAACAGACTCTAGAGTTCCAAAATAATTACATCAGGCAGATTCTGTCAGGGCAATTGTTGTCCAGGTAGGGAGACAGATTTCTGGTGCATCTACTCCACCATCTTTCCAGAATCCCCTTTCCCCAATGTGAAGGCTTTTTTTTCCTCATTAAAGGGGATGTATGCAGCTGGCATGGTACTCTATAGCTGTCTTCCCTTTCCACTACCCTCAGTGGGATTTCTGGACATAGATGGGATTGCTGGAGTTGTAGCAACCATCTTGTGGTCCTGAGGCATCAAACATGAGGAAAAGGGCAGGATTCATTACAATTGCAGAGGGAGTAACATCAGAAAAATGGTGGATTAGGAAGCTGCATGTTCTTGTTTCCCCACAGAAACACTGAAAAACAGGAAGAACTGTTAGAATCAACTTTACAGGAGCTCTGAAAAATAGTCAAAGGTCTACAGTAACCAAGCAAATGCTCAACCAAGAAAAAGCCATCTTTGAGACAGGAGGAAACTTTTGTGGTGTTTTTACACACCCTTGCCCCACCTCCTCCCTCGCACAGTGACGGTTTTGGTTTTGAAGTGATGGTAGCAATTCCTAATTCCTTCCCTCAAACCAGAGAGAGCAGAGGCAGCCTTATTTGCAAATTACTGTGTATATTCATTCTAACCTGTCTAGAGGAGACCTAAAGGATGATGTGAGGTGCTCACCTCTCTTTCACCTAACATGGAACTCAGGTGGGCAAAGCAGCAGACACTGTTCATAAGATACCTAATGCAAGGGATTATGGGTGAAGACATACAACAGATCATCTAAGGCCCAGAGGAGAAGCTTGGGAAGTTAGGACATTCAAAAGTAGCTGTGTATACAGGGGTATTTGGAAGCATGCACGCATAGGAAAAGACATATGCTCAGAAGAGACCTGTAAAGACCTGAAGCTTTCACCCTGGGCTGATGCACAGGCTCAGAGCAAGCCCAGCTAAATGCTAAAAAAGGATCTGAGCACAGAGCCAATCTGAAAATAATGGGAAAGGTGAGGTTTTTTTGCTTGTTTTTCTGTTTCTGTGTGTGTGTGTGTGTGTGTGTGTGTGTGTGTGTGGTTTGTTTGTTTAGCTCCTGGAATTCAAGGAAATCTCTACCAAAACATTGGCTGAACATGAACTAAAGGAACAGAGACTTCAGGGAGCACACACAAGAAATAGTCTTTGCAAAAATAGTTTGGAAGAGATAACAGACTACCACAGCCATCAACATTAAAAACAAAAACAAAGCAAATGCTAGGGAAAAGGGATAATCTAACTTCAAGAGTTACCACATTATAATAGCCAAATGCCCAGTTTTCAACAAAAAAATGACAATGCATACTGTCAATCTTAAGCAAATAGTCAGCTAGTTATTTCTCCAGCAAAACTATGTTATTTAGGATCAGCAAAGAATTGCAATTCAAGGTCTGCAACCATGGCAAGCCATGTGCAAGCCCTGAGCAGTAAGGGGGGAAGAAACTCTTTTATGGAGGGGAAGAGGAAGTTGGGAGGGATATTGTAAACAAAAAGTCCATTGGAGGAATTGAGAGTTTGATCTGTAGTGCTTTTCATTGGTTGAGCTGTGACTGTCTCTCATTGGCTAAGCTTCTTGCCAATCAAGAAAAGGAAGTCTTTCTTCTTCCTGTTGGACTCTGCTGTTGACATAGGACATGAGAGCTCCCTGTTTTGGCTTCCCAACTCCAATTTAACGAGGTTTTTATTTACTAATTTCCACAATACAAATAAACAAGAAAATATGCCCATTCAAAGGAACAAAAATAAATTGATGAAACCATCCCTGAGGAAGCCCATAGACAAAGACCTTAAAACAACTGTCTAAAATATGCTCAAGGAGGCAAAGAAAAAAAGGTACAAAGAACTAAAGGAAATCAGGAAAACCATATATAAACAAAACGATTTTATCATCAAAGATAGGAAACCTAAAAATAAACCAAAAAGAAATTCTAGAGCTGGAAAGTACAATAACTGGAATGAAAAATTCACTAAAGGAGTTCAACAGCACATATGAACAGGCAGAAGAATCAGTGAACATGAAGACAGAACAATTAAAATAATCAAGTCTGAGGAGCAGAAATAAAAGAAGTATAAAAAAAGTGAACAGAGACTAAGAAACTTTAGGACACCACCAAGCAAGGCAACATATACACTATGGGAGTCCAAGAAGGAGAAGAGAGAGAGAAAGGGACAGAAAGATTATTTGAAAAAATAATGACCAAAAACTTCCTAAATTTGATGAAAGTAATAAATCTATAAATCCAAGAACCTCAATGAACTTCAAGTAGAATAAGCACAAAGAAATTCACACCAAGGTACATTATAATCAATTGTCAAAGGTGAAAAATAAACATAATCTTGAAAGCAGCAAGAGAGAAGTGACTCATCACACACAAGTTTGCTTCAATAAGATTATTGGCTAATTTCTCATCATGAACCGTAGAGGCCAGAAGGCAGTGGGCATGATATGTTTAAAAAGTGCTGAAAAAAGTAACAACAAAAATACTATATATGGCAAATTAGCCTTAAAAATAAGGGAGAAATTAAGGAATTCCCAAATGAACTAAAGTTGAGGGAGTTCGTTACCACTAGACCTGCCCTACAAAAAATGCTAAAGGGAGTCCTTCAGGTTCAAATGAAAGGACACGAGACAGTAACTCAAAGCTGTTTGAAGTAATAAAGATCTCGGATCTCCTAAATATGTCAATGTAAAAAGACCTACTGCAAGGCATATAGTAGTGAAACTGGCAAAAGTGAATGACAAAGAAAAAATACTGAGGGCAGCAAGGCAGAAGAAAATAACCTACAAAGGGACCCATATCAGGCTTTCAGCAGATTTCTCTGCAGAAACCTTACAGGCTAGGAGAGACTGGAATGACATATTCAAATCTTTGAAGGACAAAAACTTTCAGCCAAGAATACTCTATTCAGTGAAAATATCCTTCAGATATAATGGAAAAATAAAAACTTTCCCAGGGGCTGGCCCATGGCACAACAGTTGGGTGCACACGTTCCACTTCAGCAGCCCGGGGTTCGCCGGTTCGGATCCTGGGTGCGGACATGGCGCCGCTTGGCAAGCCATGCTGTGGTAGGTGTCCCACATATAAAGTAGAGGAAAATGAGCACAGATGTTAGCTCAAGGCCAGTCTTCCTCAGCGAAAAGAGGAGGATTGGCAGCAGATGTTAGCTCAGGGCTAATCTTAAACAAAACAAAATAAAACAAAAAAACCTTTCCCAGATAAACAAAAGCTAAGGGAGTTTGTAGCAATGAGAACCTCCTACAAGAATCCTCAAGAAGGCCCTCATACCTGAAAAAAAAAAGGGGGAGAAAGGGGTTACAAAGCATGGAGTAAGGAGATAAATAGGTAGACAAAATCAGAAAATTGTAGCTATACATCAGAACAAGTTAGCAGATAAACCAAGTTTAACATTAAAGATAAAGGGAAGGAAAACACCAAAAACAAAGATAATCTTGTCATTTCAAACACACACTCACAACACAAGATGGAATAAGATGTGAGAAAAGTAACTTAGGAGGGGAAGAGGAAAGGAACTGAATCCATTTACTCTAAGGAAATAAGAGGCCATCAGAAAATGGACTATCTTATCTACGAGATTTTGAATACAGACCTTATGGTAATCACTAAACAAAAAAGGAGAACAGAGACACAAATAATAAATAAGGAGAAAACAAAGAAACACAACATAAAAAACTACATAACTCAATTGGTAGACCAAAACACATGGGACGAGAAACAAAGGAAACACAGGAGAACTGGAAAACGAGTGATAAAATGGCAGCATTAAGCCCTCATGTATCAATAATCACCCTAAACATAAACAGATTGAATTCTCCAATAAAAAGACATAGAGTGGCGAGATGGATTAAAGAACAAGACCCAACAATATGCTGCCTCCAGGAAACATATCTCAGCTCCAACAACAAACACAGGCTCAGAGTGAAGGGATGGAAGATGATACTCCAAGCTAATGGCAAACAAAAGAAAGCAGGTGTCACAATACTTATATCAGACTAAGTAGACTTCAATATAAGACAGGAAAGAGAGACAAAGAGGGGCAGTATATAACAATCAAAGGGACACTCCACCAAGAAGACATAACACTTATAAATATCTATGCACCCAACACAGGAGCACCAAAGTACATAAAGTAAGTATTAACAAATCTAAAAGGAGATATTAATAACAACACAATAATAGTAGAGGACCTCAACACTCCACTTATATCAATGGACAGATCATCCAGACAGAAAATCTACAAGGAAACAGTGGAATTAAATGAAAAGTTAGACCAGTTGGACTTAACAGACATATATAGAACACTCCATCCAAAAACAGCAGAATACACATTCTTCTCAAGTACACATGGAACATTCTCAAGGATAGACCATATGTTGGGAAATAAGGCAAGCCTCAATAAGTTTAAGAAGATTAAAATAATAACAAGCATCTTTTCCAATCACAATGCTATGAAGCTAGAAATTGATTACAAGAAAAAAGCTGAGTAAGGGACAAAGATGTGGAGACTAAACAACATGCTATTGAACAACCAATGGATCATTGAAGAAATTAAAGGAGAAATCAAAAAATATCTGGAGACAATTGAAAATGAAAACATACCATACCAACTCATACAGGATGCAGTAAAAGCAGTACTAAGAGAGAAATTCATCGCACTACAGGCTTACCTTAACAAACCAGAAAAATCCCAAATAAGCAATGTCAAACTATACCTAACTGAAGTAGAAAAAGAAGAACAAACAAAGCCCAAAGTCAGCAGAAGGAGAGAAATAATAAAAATCAGAGCAGAAATAAATGCAATTGAAACAAAAAAGACAGTAGTAAGGATCAATGAAACAAAGAGCTGGTTCTTTGAGAAGATAAACAATATTGACAAACCCCTAGCCAGAGTTACAAAGAAAAAAAGAGAGAAAGCTCAGATAAATAAAATTAGAAATCAAAGAGGAGACATAACAATGGATACCACAGAAAGACAAAGGATTATAAGAGAATACTACGAAAAGTTATATGCCAACAAAATGGACAGTCTAGAATAAATGGATGAATTTAGATTGTTACAACCTTCCAAAGCTGAATCAATAAGAAATAGAGAATCTGAATAGACCAATCACAAGGAAAGAGATTGAAACAGTAATGAAAAGCATCCCAAAAAATAAAAGCCCAGGATCAGATGGCTTCCTTGGAGAATTCTACCAAACTTTCAGAGAGGATTTAATACCTATCCTTCTCAAGCTATTCCAAAAAATCAGGGAAGATGGAACACTTCTTAACACATTCTATGAGGCCAACATCACTCTGATACCAAAGCCTGACAAGGACAACACAAAAAAGGAAAACAACAGGCCAATATCGCTGATAAACATAGACGCAAAAATCCTCAACAAAATATTGGCAACCAGAATACAGCAATACATCAAAAAGATCATACATCATGATCAAGTGGGATTTATTCCAGGGACACAGGGATGGTTCAACATCTGCAAATCAATCAATGTGATACACCACATTAACAAAATGAGAAATAAAAAACACATGATCATCTCAATAGACACAGAGAAAGCATTTGACAAGATCCAACAGCCATTTATGATAAAAACTGTTAACAAAATGGAGACAGAAGGACATTACCTCAACATAAAAAGGGCCATATATGACAAACCCACAGCCAACATCATACTCAATGGGGATAAACAGAACACAATCCCTCTGAGAACAGGAACAAGACAAGGGTGCCCACTATCACTACTCTTATTCAACACAGTACTGGAGGTTTGGGCCAGAGAAATTAGGCAAGAGAAAGGAATAAAAGGAATCCAAATAGGGGCTGAAGAAATGAAACTCTTGCTGTTTGCAGACAACATGATCTTATACATAGAAAACTCTAAAGAATCCATCGGAAAACTATTAGAAATAATCAACAACTACAGTAAAGTTGCAAGGAAAAATCAACTTACAAAAATCAGTTGCATTTCTATATTCTAATAATGAACTTACAGAAAGAGAACTCAAGAATACAATTCTATTTACAATCACAACAAAAAGAATAAAATATCTAGGAATAAATTTAACCAAGGAGAGGAAGGACTTATACAATGAGAACTATAAGACATTATTGAAAGAAATAGATGATTACATAAAGAGATGGAAAGAGATTCCATGCACATGGATTGGAAGAATAAATATAGTTAAAACATCCATACTACCCAAAACAATCTACAGATTCAATGCAATCCCAATCAGAATCCCAATGACATTCTTCACAGAAATAGAACAAAGAATCCTAAAATTCATATGGGGCAACCAAAGATCCCAAATTGCTAAAGCAATTCTGAGAAAAAAGAATAAACCTGGAGGCATCACAATCCCTGACTTCAAAATATACTACAGGGGCTGGCCCGGTGGTGCAGCAGTTAAGTTTGCATGCTCCACTTGGGTAGCCTAGGGTTCGCTGGTTCAGATCCTAGGCACAGATCTATGCACCGCTCCTCAAGCCATGCTGTGGCAGCATCCCCTAAAGTAGAGGAAGTATATACATCACATAAAGTAGAGGAAGATGGGCACAGACGTTAGCTCAGGGCCAATCTCCCTCAAAAAAAAAAAAAAGGTACTACACAGCCATAGTAATCAAAACAGCATGGTGCTGGTAGAAAAACAGGCATACAGATCAATGGAACAGAACTGAAAGCCCAGAAATAAAACTGCACATCTACGGACAGCTAATCTTCAACAAAGGTGCCAAGGACAAACAATGGAGAAAAGACAGTCTCTTCAATAAATGGTGCTGGGAAATCTGGACAACCACTAGCAAAAGAATGAAAATAGACCATTATCTCATGCCATACACAAAAAGTAACTCAAAATGGATTAAAGACTTGAAGATAAGTCCTGAAACCATGAAACTTCTGGAAGATAATATTGGTAGTACACTCTTTGACATTGAACTTAAAAGGATCTTTTTGAATACCATGTCTTCTCAGACAAGGTATTCAGACAAGGAAACAAAAGAAAAAATAAACAACCAGGACTTCATCAGACTAAAGAGTTTCTCCAACACAAAAGACTAGGATCAAAACAAAAAGACAATCTACCAATTGGGAGAAAATATTTGCAAATCATATATCCTACAAAGGGTTAATCTCCATAATATATAAGGAACTCACACAACTGAACAACAAAAAAACAAACAGCCCAATCGAAAAATGGGCAGAGGATATGAACAGATATTTTTCCAAAGAAGATATACAGATGACCAATAAACATTTGAAAAGATGTTAAACATTACTAATCATCAGTGAAATGCAAATTGAAACTACACTAAGATACCACCTGACACCTGTTAAAATGGCTAAAATCACTAAAACTAAAAACAAAAAATGTTGGAGAGGGAGAAGCAAACCCTCATACCCTGCTGGTGGGAATGCAAACTGATGCAGCCACTGTGGAAAACAGTATGGAGATTTCTCAAAAAACTAAAAATAGAACTACCATATGACCCAGCTATTCCACTACAGGGTATCTACCCAAACAACTTGAACTCAACAATCCAAAGTAACATATTCGCCCCTATGTTCATTGCAGCACTATTCACAATAGCCAAGACACGGAAACTATCCAAGTGCCCATCAACCAATGATTAGATAAAGAAGATGGAGTGTATATATATATACACACACACAATGGAATACCATTCAGCCATAAAAAAAGACAAAGTCATCCCATTTGCAACAACATGGAAGGACCTGGAGGGAATTTTGCTAAGTGAAATAAGCCAGACTGAGAAAGACAAACACCATATGATTTCACTCATATGTGGAATATGAACAAACACATGGACAAAGAAAACAGTTCAGTGGTTACCAGGGGAAGAGGGGTGTGGGGTGGGCACAGTGGGTGAAGTGGGGCACTTATGTGTTGACAGACAAGAAATAATATACAAGTGAAATTTCACAATGATGTAAACTATTATGAATTGTCGACGAAAATAATCCATAACCAATCTATAAATGAAAATTTGGGTGAGTTTATTCTGAGCTGTAATCTGAGGACCATGGCCCGGGGCCTTTCTTCCCGAAGGAAGAAAGGGCACCAAAGAAGTGAGGTATACAGAGTGGTTATATACCCCCAAACAGGGTGTTTCACATATGATTGAAATGTCCCTCCCACAGTAGTCACAAGATTGCCCTGTCAGCACAGCACTTGATGGGCACAGCAGGTAGTGGGTCTGCAATCTCAGAGGGCGTAGCAGGAGGCAAGCCTATTGTCTCGAGCTGGGTGGTCACAGGTGAGCGCAGCAATCAGTTCCTAGCCTAAGGAAAGATGCTTAATCCTTAAGGGAATGCCAGCGTCAGGAGGGGGAGGGAAGTTGCACCTTTATCTCAAGGGCCTTTGTTCTTGGCATAGGGAATATCCAAAGCAGATATACAATGCATGCTCAACGGCCTCAGTCAGGCCCTTTTGGAAAGACAAGGTCAGGCCGAATTAGGTTTACACAAAATGGCTTCCTCATATACCCCAATATATCCTATTACTTGCCATTTTTATTTGTCAGAATGCAACTTAAAAAAAGGATAGCAGGCATAAAAGAAAAATAGTAAGCTTCTTCTCTCTAGGATCTTCTAGGTAGGAATTTTTGAATGCTCAAACGGTCTTTAGTTTCTGGACTATAACAGTGGATGCTTAGTGTCCTAACAATGGTGTAACTGGAGGGATGCATGTGATTTGGAGGAGGTGACCTGGGTGGTGGGAAGTGACAAACTGAAATGGCATGTTGAAATTGAAATGTCCACCGAGACAGCAGACCTACCTGCTGTGTCCATCAGTTGCTGTGCCGACAGAGCAGTCTTGCGACTATTGTAAAAGGGACATTTCAATCCTATGTGAAACATCCTCTCTGCGGGTATATAATCACTCTGTGCACCCCACTTCTTCGGTGCCCTTTCTTCCTTCGGGAAGAAAGGCCCCGGGCCATGGTCCTCAGATTTCAGCTCAGAATAAACTCTCCCAAATTTTCATTTACAGATTGGTTATGGATTATTTTCATCAACAGAAGAGTTGGCAGGGTGTATAAACTGCCGGACAGGAGAAAAGGGAAAGCTCTTTTCCTATATCAGAAAATGGGGACAAAATTTAGCCTTGAACATCACTAACTCAGGTGGCCCTTGGAACTTATCCAATAAAGGGAACTTAGTACTGGCGAAAATAGTAAATGGGAGCATCCTGATTGTTGACTGCCTGAGAGTTGACCTGGCCTGGGGATGGGGATGCAAAGACCTCTGTAGTCAGACCACATAAACTGGACACCATTGAGGGGAGGGCATGAGGGAAGTCCCACCTTACAGAGAACCCTGGCCATTTCAAAGGTGCCCACAGTATCCACTTTGGAGGCAAGAATGAGGATCCCAGTGTACCTCTGCTTTGAGTTCTGAAATGAAAAGGATCTTGTGAGATCCACCTGCAGATATAAAGAGGAAACTAAGCATTTCATTTGTTTAAAAAAACTATATAACAGACCCATAGTGGCCCCCACAAGAGCAAACAAAGACTTAATTACAATTGCAGCCCCTCCCAGGAATGTGACCTTTAAACAGTCAATCTGAAACTTCCTGAGTTGAACTAGGTGAGGCAATCTGCATGATAAAACCCGTGCCAGTTCCCTTCCTGCTCCCCAAAGAAGATATCCTGGCCCCAGATATCTCTTTTTTTTCTTTTGTCAACAATTCCCTTGCCCCACCCCTCTTCCTATAATAATCTTTGATTTTTGTACAACCCTTGGAGCTCCCTTCTAGTGGCTACATGGGATGCTGCCCGGTTCACAAAGCATTTAATAAAGTCAATTAGATCTTAAAAAAGAAAGAAAGAAAGAAAGATCTTGGTAAAGGTAAACACAAGAGCAAATATAGAAGCCAGTGTTATTGTAACTTTGGTTTGTAACTCTGTTTTTTAATTTTCTATGTGATTTAAAAGACAAATGCATAAAAATTATAATTTGATGTTACTGGAAAAACAATGAAAAAAGTGTAGGGGCCAGCTTGGTGGCGCAGTGGTGAAGTTCGCATGTTCCGCTTCTCGGCGGCCTTGGGTTTGCCAGTTCGGATCCTGGGTGCGGACATGGCACCGCTTGGCACGCCATGCTGTAGTAGGCGTCCCACATATAAAGTAGAAGACAGGCACGATGTTAGCTCAGGGCCAGGCTTCCTCAGCAAAAAGAGGAGGACTGGCAGTAGTTAGCTCAGGGCTAATCTTCCTCAAAAAAAAAAAGAAAAAAGTGTAATTTGTGACATCAATAACATAAAGAGGGGAGATAAGGTGTTATAGGAATAGAGTTTTGTATTCTTTGAAGTTAGTATCATTCTAAATAGATAGTTATAATTTTAGGATGCTGGATGTAGTCCCCATGGCAACTACAAAGAAAATAGCTATAGAACAGACACAAAAGAAAATATGAAGGGAATCAAAACACGTAACTACAAAAATATAAACACAAAAGAGGGCAGTAATGAAGGAAACGAGAGGAAAAAAGCTATAAGACAGAAAACAAACAGCAAAATGGAGGAAGTCACTCCTTATCAGTAATTAATTTAAATGGATATGGATTAGGGGCCGGCCTGATGGCACAGCGGTTAAGCATGGACATTCTGCTTCAGCAGCCCAGGGTTTGCCGGTTTGGATCCCAGGTGAAGACATGGCACCGCTTGGCAATCCATGCTGTGGTAGGCAACCCACATATAAAGTAGAGGAAGATGGATGCGGTTGTTAGCTCAGGGCCAGTCTTCCTCAGCAAAAAGAGGAGGATTGGCAGCAGTGTTAGCTCAGGGCTAATCTTCCTCAAAAAATAAAAAATAAAAAAATGAAAAAACAACCCACCGAATGGGAGAAAATATTTGCAAATCATATATCCGATAAGGGGTTAATCTCCATAATATATAAAGAACTCACACAAATGAACTACAAAAAACTAAACAACGCAATCAAAAAGTGGGCAGAGGATAAGAACAGACATCTTTCCAAAGAGGATATACAGATGGCCAATAGGCACATGAAAAGATGCTCAACATCACTAATCATCAGGGAAATGCAAATCAAAACTACACTTAGATATCATCTTATGCCCATTAGAATGGCTTTAATCATCAAGACAAAAAATAATAAATGTTGGAGAAGTTGTGGAAAAAAGGGAACCCTCATCCACCGCTGGTGGGAATGCAAACTGGTGCAGCCACTGTGGAAAACAGTATGGAGATTTCTCAAAAAATTAAAAATAGAAATACCATATAACCCAGCTATCCCACTACTGGGTATTTATCTAAAGAACTTGAAATCAATAATTCAAAGAGACTTATGCATCCCTATGTTCACTGCAGCATTATTTACAATAGCCAAGATGTGGAAGCAACCTAAGTGGCCATCAACTGACGATTGGATAAAGAAGATGTGGTATATATATATATAAAATGGAGGGGCCGGCCCCGTGGCCGAGTGGTTAAGTTCACGTGCTCCACTGCAGGTGGCCGTGTTTCATCGGTTTGAATCCTGGGCGCGGACATGGCACTGCTCATCGAACCACGCAGAGGCAGCGTCCCACATGCCACAACTAGAAGGACCCACAACTAACAATATACAACTGTGTACCAGAGTGCTTTGGGGAAAAAAGGAAAAAAAAATAAAATCTTAAAAAAAAATTTTTTTAAATAAATAAATAAAATGGAATACTACTCAGCCACAAAAAAAAGATAAAATCGTCCCATTCGCAACCACATGGATGGACCTTGAGGGTATTATGTTAAGCGAAATAAGCCAGACAGAGAAAGACAAACACCACATAGTTTCATATAATTGTTTATATGTGGAATACAAACAAACTTATGGACGAAGAGAACAAGTTAGTGGTTACCAGGGGGAAGGGGCATGGAGGGTGGGCACAAGGGGTGAAGAGGCACACTTATATGGTATATGACAAATATTAACGTACAATTGAAATTTCACAATGTTATAAGCTGTTATGACGACAGTAAAAAAGAAAAACAACAACACTCAGTAAACTAGGAATAGAAGGAAACTTCCTCAACATGATAAAGGACATCTGTGAAAACCCCACAGCAAGCATCTCACTCAATGGTGAAAGACTGAAAGCTTTTCTTTTAAGATCAGGAACAAGGGTGTCTGCCTTTACCACTGCTATTCAAGATTGTACTGGATGTTCTAACCAGAGCCATTAGGCAAGAAAAAGAAACAGATGGCATCCAAACCGGAAAAGAGGAAGTAAAAAGGGCAAGTATAGGAAATCCCAAAGAACCCAAAAGAAAGCCACAGAAGCTAATAAACGAATTCAGCAAACTTGCAAGATACAAAATCAGTTGCAGAAAAATCAGCTGCATTTCTATACACTATGAACAATCTGAAACGAAAATTAAGTAAATAATTCCATTTGCAATAGCATCAAAAAGAATGAAATTCTTAGGAATAAATTCAACCAAGGTGCACTGAAAACTACAAAACATTGTTGAAACAAACTAAAGACGACATAAATGGAAAGACATCCCATGTTCATGGACTGGAAGACTGAATATTGTTACGATGTCAATACTACCCAAAGCAACCTGCAGAGTCAATGCAATTCCTATCAAAATCCCCATGACGCTTTTTGCGGAAATTCACGTGGAAACTCAAAGAGCCCTAAATAGCCAAAATAATCTTAACAAAAAATGACAAAGTTGGAAGTCTCACACTTCCTATTTCAAAACTTACTACAAAGTTACAGCTAACAGAACAGTGTGTTACTGGAATAAGGACAGATAATATAGACCAGAGACAGTCTTTTCCAACAAATGAGTCTGAGAAAACTGGATAGTTACATGCAAAAGAATAAATTTGGATCTTTGCTTTACACCATGTACAAAAATTAACTCAAAACGGATCAAAAATTTAAATAAAAGAGGTAAAACTATAAAACTCTCAGAAGAAAACTTAGGGGAAAATCTTCACGACATTGAATTTAGCACAAAAGCACAGGCAAAAAAAAAAGATATATTGGAATTCATCAAAATTGAAATCTTTTGTATATCAAAGGACACTATCAAGAGAGTGCAAAGAATGCACAGAATAGGAGAAAATATTTGCAAAACATACATCTGATAAGGGATTAATATTAACATCCAGATTACATAAAGATCTCATAAAATTTAATAACCAAAAAACCCACCCAATTCAAAAATGGGCAAAGGACTTGAATAAATTTTTCACCAGAGAAGATATACAAATGGGCCAATAAGCACATGAAAAGATGCTCAACATTATTAGTCATTAGGAAAATGCAAACCAAACCATTATGAGATACCACTTCACATCCATTAAGTTGGCTATTAAAAAAAATAGAAAATATCAAGTGTTGTTGACCATGTGGAAAAACTGGAACCCTTGTGCATTGCTGATGGGAATGTAAAATGGTGTGGCCACTGTGGAACAGTTTGGCAGATCCTCAAAAAGTTAAACATAGAATTACCATATGACCCATCAACTCTACTCCTAGGTACATACCCCAAGAATTGAAAGCAGGGACTCAGATACTTGGACACCAATGTTCATTGCAGCACTGTTTACCACAGTCCAAAGGTGGAAACAATCCAAGTGTCCATCAACAGATGAACAAATAAAATGTGGTATATACATACCACGGAATATTATTCAGCCACAAAAATGAATGATGTTCTGACACATGCTACTCCATGGATGAGTCTTGAGGACATTGTGCTAAGTGAGATAAGCCAGACACAAAAGGACAAACACTATATGATTCTACTTATATGAGGTACCTGGAGTGGCCAAATCCAAAGAGAAAGAAAGTAGAATGGTGGTTGCCAGAGGCTGGTGGAGTGGGGTTGGAAATTATTGTTTAATGGCCACTGAGTTTCAGTTGGAGAAGATGAAAAGTTCTGGATATGGATGGTGTGATGGTCGTACAACAATGTGAATGTACTTAATGCCGCTGAATTTTACACTTAAAACGATTAAGATGGTAAATTTGTGTTACGTATATTTTATCACAATTTTTTAAAAACATTGCAGGGTAGGAAGATGGAAGAGCTTGGATCCCTAATGGTGGTACAGAGATGCTGCTCCATGGCTGCAGCAATCTAGCTCGTTATCATGACACATCAGACAGACAAGAACCCTGTCATCTGGTCTCTTGCTGCAGCTGGGCACACCCCATAAGTGCTGTGCCTGGAAGCCCTTGCTCTCTCCCACGGGGCTCTCAGCACCCCTCCCTACTGCTGCTCTGCAGGGGGCTCTGCACGTCAGCATGATTGCTCTCCATTGTGGGGGCTACCCTGGGCACTGTGGGATTTCAGCAGTATCCCTGGCTTCTATTCATTAGAAGCCAGTCCCATCCACCCCTCAGATATGACAACCTATACTGTCTCCACTCCTTGCCAGATGCCCCATTGAGGCAAATTGTCCCTGGTTGAGAACTACTGCCCTGTGGAAGCTTTTGCTAAGCCAACTAACCTGCTCACCGCTCTCCACATGCCCTGTGGGTTCCTTCCTCCCAGCTCTGCTGTGGCCCCGCAAAGGCCCCCTCCAGCTATTTCCAAATCCTGTCTGTCCTTCACAGCTCAAGTCAAATTCTCCATCCGCGGTGGGGACTTTACCTACCACCCCCTGCCCAGGCGGTCTCTCCCTGCTCCAGCCATCACGGCATTTGGTCTATCTGTTGCCTTGGGTGTGTGCATTTTGCTCCTGGAGGCTGAGTTCCTGGTTCCTGGGGCAGGGATCCTTGCACATATAAGGGTTCCATCTATACATGTCAGTGAACCTATCAGATTGCTTATCCCTGGAGCTCAGCTGCAGTCAGGACCCACTGGTGCAGAAGCTGGACAGCTCACGGCTGTCTGGTCCTTTGTCCCTATCCCCCATGGGGCAGCCACCCTCCCACTGGGCAGGAGACCAAGCCACCAGCATCTCGGGATCCTGTTTCTCCAGCCTGCTACTGAGGTGGGAAAGGGCTTGTGGAGCCCCCAGAAAGGATGACTCAGGCCCGAGGCAAGCAGAAGCCAGTCACTTGCTTTATGGAATCTCCAAATGGACCAGATCCGGGATCCTTCCCCAGGGCTCCCTGGAAGGGGAGGGTGGCAGCTCGGACAATCCACCTGACTGCTGCCCCCACAGTACCCCTGGCCCAGCTCCAGGACCTGGCAAAAGGCCTTAGGTCTTAACAGGCCAGGACCTGGGCAGGGCTAAGAACTCAGAAGCCAGACCACCAAGCAGGGACGGTGGGAAATGGCATTCACACACGCAGGCTGAGTGGAGACGAGGTCTGGGAGGCTGACCTTGATGCTTATTCTCCACAGCATCACGCTGCTTCTCACATTCACACCAGCCCTGTGAGCTTGGTGGGTGTCTTCATAATGGGAGCTGCTTTCTATGGCAGTTCCTCTCAGCTGCACCCTCACTGTCTAATCTGGAGCCAATACCTTGGAATCCAAAGGAGCTGGGAGAGGGTCCTGAAACAAGGTTCCCCAGGTGGGGGGACAGCCCTGCCCAGGGACCAGGTGAGGGCGGGCAGGAACAGGGCTCTGCCTTCATCTGATACGCCCAGCTTGGCAATCAGCCCCAGGCTGGGGCAGCCCCATGACCATGGCCTTTAACCTGGGTCAGGGAGGTGACGTGGATGGAACGTCCAGTCCAGCGTCAAGAGGCAGAGTCCAGCCGTGCCTGGCACATCCTTTCCTTCCTTTTAACTGGAAATAGTCCTCAAGAGCCCCAGGCAGGAGAAGAGGTTGTGAAAAGAGAATGACCCCCAAGGTACCCAGGACACTCTCAAGGGAAAAGCACTAATGAACCACTGAGTAAGTTCCCACTGGGCCCAGGAACGCACTAACAACCTGGCATGGTCCCCGCCTCCAGGATTCCCAGGCTAGGGTGGAGACAGGCCACAGAGAGGAACCTAACAGGGTCAAGGTAGTAAGAAAGACACAGAGAGAGAAGGGCGAAAGGTCAGGAAGGCTTCCTGGAGGAGCCTGTGCCAGGGCAAGAAAGGTTCCACACTCTAGGGTCGCCAAATTTAGCAAATAAATAGCAGCTACATTTGAATTTCAGATAAACAAGTACTTTTATAGTGTAAGTATATCACATATAGTGTATGGGACATACTTATGCTAAAAAGTTACACCCTTCATCACTGCACCCCCCCCCCCAGATGAAGATCAGGCTCAGAGAAGGGACGGGACAGAGCTGAAACCGGCTCTCTCACCTTGGGTTCCAGAGTGCAGCCCACAGATCTGAGCACTCTCCCACTCTGCCTTAGCTGGTAGTGTTAGGCTGGCTACTTACTCTCTCCAAGTCTCAGTTTCCCAAACTGCAAAATGAAGGGGTGTGCAGACATTAAAGCTTGCCTCTCAAAGGTGGTCTGGAGTCCAGAAGCATCGGCCTCCCCAGGGAGGGATGTTACTAGAAATGCAGACTCTCAGGCCCTGCTCCAGACCCGCCGGATGAGACCTGCATTCGGAGAAGCCTTTGTGATTCAGGTGTACGTTAAAGTTTAGGCGGTGCTGTGTGCACAGCCGCCCCACAGGGCAGCAAGGGACTGGCAGAGCCAGGGCTGGGGGCTCCCAGGCTGCCTGGCCTCGCCGGCATGTCCCATACATAGGCACTTCAGGGGGCATTTCCCCCTCACTTGGCCCAGGGGGCCAAGGGAGGCGCCTCCTGCAACCATGCTGGCACATGACAGGCACCACAAAGGCAGCTCTTAGAGCTGGTACAAAGACCCCCTGACGTGCCCGTCCTCTAGCCTAGCCACGGCCATGCCAACTCACTGCTTCTCAGTGGGCTCATGGGTGGACTCGTAAGCTGTGATCTTCCAGAGGAGTGAGCCAAGTGCCAGGAGTTAGCCCCACCCCCGTAGATAACCACTTCTTCCTTCTCCATGTAGAAACGGTGGTGAAAAACACACGAGAAGTGTCTCACGGCCCCTCCTCAAGGTGAGAGGTCCTAATGCTGCCTTCCGGGACAAAGTGGATGGCATTTTGGCAGGGGTGCCTCTCTGCCTGAATTCCACTAGATCACCATTACCTCCTGGGGACATTGCCCTTGGGGACCAAAGTCTCAAGAACAAGTAATTTCCGAAAAGCTGAGTCATTGATCCTCAACAGATGGGGGAGAGTTAGCTGGGACAGGAGATGCACTTGAACAGGTTCCTGCTTTGGGTCCAGATGTTCCTCGGGACTGTCGAGACGATATGAGTCAGTAAACAGAACACTCAGCAGGGGTCTTGGCATCAGCTGGTATTTAGCACTCAGCCACCAGGCCTCCACCCGGCCCCCTTCTTTGTCCCTAGATGGTGATGCAGCCCAGACCACACTCCTTTGAGAATATCAGTGGGGAAACACAAATTGTCCACTCTCCTGCATCCGGGCTGGTTCTGTGTTAAAGCTCATTCGCAGGGGGCACCTGCAGGTGGCAGTATCAGACAGACAAGAACTGTTCCAGGCCAAGGCTGGTACACCATTTTAGAGCAGGGGGCTTCCTAAACATCCAGGGCTTCTCATGAAGCAGGCGGGATGGTCCAACATGACTGAAGCCCAGCAGCCCATCTCCTTCCACAACAGAGTGACACACGTGAAGTTCGGGTGCTGTTCCAGCAGCCAGCAGATGCTCGTGAAGTTGCTGTCTTTGTTCAGCTCCATTAACTGCTTCTCCTTAACGCCCCGGAGCCATGGTGGACTGCAGGAATTCTGGCTGCATTGCCCTGGCTGGTATGTCACAACATTTGCTGATAATCCCACCTGAGCACCAATGCTGCCCCCATCACACAGCCTGGCTCACGGGGAATCCTCAGAACCAGAGCAGGAAATGCGGACACCCCAACCCAAGGCCCCACCACACCCTGACAGCAACCAGAGGCCCCCTCCTCCCGGCCGTGTAGACCAACCTGTGCTGACACCACAGCTTGGTTTTCTTTGTGAAAGAAATACTCAAGCTCTTCTGATTTTCTTTCTTTCTCCCAGTCTCCCTCCCCTTCCCTAGGTCTTCTCCTCACCAGCTTGGCCTGGAGAGGCCTGAAAAGCAGGTGATGGTGAAACTGATAAGCAGGCCAGTGGGCCCATCAAGGGCACAGTCAGCAGTCCCCTCTCCTCCAGACAGCAGGAAAAGCTGGGAGGCCCAGCCTGCAGGCTGAGAAGGTCTGCTGCCAGGGCCTTGCAGCTGAGCGGAGAGCAAAGGAACAGTGGGCATGTGCGCGTCACACCACCACTGGTGCATTTAAAATACTCAAGGAGTGCTGAAGGATCAGAGCAGCTCAGAGAGCTCAGGAGACGGTTGCCCGAGGAGGTGGGAGGCTGAATTTACAATGGGCCCAGATGTAGTCAGGAAGGACTGTCTTGCCTGTGGTGGAACGTCGTTTCTGAGCTTCAGGAGACGGAGGCTGGTTAGCCTGATCCCAGAAAGGAAGGCCACAGGAGCGACGGTGGGCCAGGCCAGAGACCTGGACAAGGGCAGCTGTCTCCCAGGACCCAAAGGCCCCTAGGCTGCAGCGCTGCATGGCTGACCTCTGCTGGCCAAGGAGGCTCCACTCACAGCAGCAGAAAGCCAGGCCCCACCTGCTGGAAGCGGTTTCTGATTCCCAAGGTTTCCAGGATGGTCCCTTCCTACACTCAGGAGGCACAAACCATGGCAGCTAGAATCTTTATTCTGTTGTTAAGAGCAAAATGCCAGGCTGGCAGTGCCACAGAGCTGCATGGCCTCAGTTCTGACTGCCCTGGAGTCTAGTCCATCCAGGGCAGGAATCCAACTATGTCCAGGCTGGGAAGGGCATGCTCTGTGCTCAGCCCTGTGAGGCCCGGGAAGACGGCAGAGGCTGCCTGGAAGACCTCAGGAGGGCATCGCTGTGGGTCTGCGTTTCTCTCTTCTGTGCTTGAAGCTGCGCAGTGGGTTCTGGGTTTTCGCCTTCTACAGGGGCAAAGTTGTAGGTTAGCTGAAGGTTAGCTGCCCAGACTAAGACAGACAAAGAGAAGTGGGTGGAGTTGCCACTTGGCACAGCCCTGTAGGCCACAAGCCAAGAACAGAAACTGCTGTGGTCACCACAGAGGGCAGCCCCCCCACCTTCCTCTTCCTGCAGCCTGAGGACAGGGAGGGAAGTGGGGACAGAACAGCAGATCTTCCTTTGCACTTAAAGTTGTTTGTGGGCTGCTGAAGGAGAGTCCAGGCCCCCATGACTTTGACCTGGCAGGCAGGAGTCTGGAGCCAGTTCTTGGGGCCTCACTCCTCCCTCTCAAGGGCAGGGCATGTGCACCTTGGTGACAATGAAACGAGGTAAAAGATGAGCCCTGCAGCTGTCGCCAAGGCCCCAGAGAACATACCTTGGCCTTCTTAGAGGAGGACGGCTTCTTTCGTTTCTTGCGAGGGTGGACAAGGCCACGAAGAGCAGAAGGAACTGGAAGAGACATGTGGCCTCAGCAGCTGCCACCTCGTCCCGTTGTGCCCTGATCCCACCCCCTCTCAGCCCTTGGCACAGTATCAAGTCCAATCTGACCAGGCCACCTGGGTCCCAACAAGCCCCCAAGTACCTGGCTGCCCCACCCTGGCCCCTCAGCCTCCCAGACACACGCTCTTGGCAAATGACCTTGCTCCTCTGTGAAAGAAGATGGAGTCTCGTCCCACCCCTCCTCTCTCTCTCCCTCCTCGTTCCTTGGACCAGGACCCCAGCCGGTGTCCCCTCTAGCTCACTGTCCTTGGGGAACCTGCCCTCACCATTCTTCTCCCTTAATACATTGTAAGCATTTTCAGCATAAAAGTCACACATGCTCATAACCAAAGATATCACATACAAGATGCAGCCCAGGTGTAACGGCTGCATGAAGGAACCAGCTGGTCGGGCTTTGGCCTTGTCTGCGCCACAGAAACTACTCACAGGGTCCATCCCTGACCTCCCGACTGCAAGCTGGGCATCCCGCTGACACAAGGCTCAGGCAGGTCCTCTCTCTTCCCGTGCCGACTACTCTAGAGACTCCAGCCACCCAGCCCAGCTTCGCCAGGTTACGAGTTCCGAGTCTTCTCCAACACAAGCACCACTGCCTTGAGCCCACAACCCTCTATCACACCCGGTCACTCCCTTCCATACACAGGTAGCTAAGTGGCCAGTTATGGGCTCATTCTTTCAATGCGCCAGGCTGTGGAGCAAGACCGCTGGCCTTAAGCGCCGGGTCTGCCACTGCATCAGGCACAGGGCCTCTGGACTGCCTCAGGTTCCTCGACTCCCCAACAAAGAGAGAAACAGCTACTGGGGGAATTGTGCAGGTGCGTTCAAGCGAGTGATTGTCTGCACACTTGTGTCTGTGACGTGTTTGCTGGCCAGTCTCCACGGTCCTGTGTCAGCCCAGCACACAGACCAGGAAGGATGCCATTCCTGCCCCAGGGCTCCCCCCAGGCTCTGCTCACCCAGGTAGTCGGGGACGTGGCCCAGGTGAGGCTTCACGACGGCGGGGTGCAAGGGCAGGTCATGCCGCAGCAGCTGGAGGTCCCTGGGGTTGTCTTCAAAGTATGTCTGACGGGGGAGAGAAGCAAGCACTGTGGGGTTAGTCTTCCTGGTGCCAGTTCACAGGGGGGTTTTGAACAGCTAATCTGTGTTTCAGAATTTTGGACGTCTGGCTTCTCGTTTCCCCTCAGGCGCTCTGCGTCCACATTCACAGCCCTCTTCTGTGAAAACATAGCACACCGCACCCCTCTCCCTGGGTGACACGCTAGACATTGCTCCGCAGTGTCACACAGACTGCCACCTTGACCTTTCCTGTCTGGGTAATGCTGCACCTGTTTGTTGAGTGCGTCCCTATGTGACACTCAAGCGGTTCCCCTTTGAAATCCTAACAATGCTGTGACAAACACAGGCACATGTGTGATCGCGCACATTCACAACTCTGTCAAGAGCAGAAACTCCAGAAGTCATTGTTCTGATGAACATGGCAACTGTCTACCATGACTGACCTCCAGGAGAGCCGTGGGCTGCCTCACCTGCTCCTGGCCTATTTCCTCCCATCAACCTGACGAAAGCACAGCTCTCTGCCATTTGCTGCCCCTCACCACTCAGAGCTCGGCCAGTCTCCAAGGGCAATCTCCGAAAGTTCCACACCTCTGCCCCTTCCTTCCTCCCCCCTGACCCCTCTCACCTTGAGCTTCTCTGAGTGCAGAAGCTCCTCCTTGATCTCCTTCAATCTCGCCTCTCGAATGGACTGTTTAGTCACTGAGCGCATGGCGTCCTGGGGAGACCAAAGGTCAGCACAGTGCAGCTGCACAAATCCTCCGCCATACCCGGCCACTCAGCAGCAAGGGTCGGATCCCCGGCCCAACTACTCCGCTCCCCACCCTGTCCCACTCACCCTGCAGCGGTAGCGGAAGCCCTCAATCTCCTCCATGCGGAACTGGTAGGGAAGCAGGACAGGGGCTGTGCTTTCTGTGGAGAAGGCAGCAGTGAGGGCCCCCTGAAATGGCTCAGCACAGGGTCTACTGGGGGCCTCGCACTCAGAGCCTCCCATACTCCCTGGGCTGAGGCAGTCAGGGACCCAGTCCACGCCTTCCCGGGTTTCATGACAGCTCACGAAAGGTGCTCCATGATGCCGTGGCCAGGGCAGCCTGTCGTCCCCAGTCCTGGTGCCCAACACATGCCTCAGCCTCAGGACCTAGTCACCCAACCACCTCCCTCCCCCTCAAGGCTGCTCTGGCTACAAGGACACCATGGCAGCCCAAGGCAGTAAGGACCAGTGGCACCTCATGGTCAGGCACCCTTCTAAGCTGTCGTAGCAGCAGACAGGACTACCCAGCATTCATGACAAACCAGCATCACCCATTCCAGATAAGGGAACCTGACACAAAGGCAAGGCCCAGTGTCACCTCTGGCTTCCCCACCAAGCGGTACCCGAGTCACCTTCCCCACGAGCCCAGAGGCTTGACACCATCTCAGTGAAATGTATCCTTCCCTGGCCCCCTGCCTCAGGCGTTGAGTGAGGCCCCACAGGAGCCCTGTCTGCACCCCTACCCATAACCTCCTGGGTGGTGGGTAGCCCTGCCCACTCCTCCTCCACCGTCCGCTTCTTGCTGCCTGGAACTGGCTGCCCCAAGTGCAGCACAACCTCGCTGTCTGCACAATCCAGGGCTGGGGCTTGACACAACTTGAGTCAGTGAAGAGCCCCAAGCAGCTCCCTCTCCCAGGGTCGTCTCCTGAGATACCACCAGCCACTTCCCCATCTCCCAGAACTATCTTCCCCCCCTCCCTCGGCCCTTCTGCCCTTTAAGGTAGAGACAGTAAACATGACTTTGGACTACCTGATGGCTCTAGACGTCAGCTGACTCATCTGCAAAGGGGGACAGTACCCGCCACCCAAGGCAGGACAAGGATGGAATGTGGGACATGGTACACAGCTGTGCCAGGCATGAGAGTGGCTGCTGCTCACACCAGTGTCCCTGCTGCCATCACCATCACTGGGTCTAAGGCATCTCGGGAGAAGCCTGGCCCTGGCACAGGCCAAGGGGAACAGGGTTCTTACCTCCGCCGAGAAGCTCCTCGATCTTGCCCAGGTGGGACTGCTCTGTGGGCAGCACGAAGGTCAATACAATGCCTGGGTTGTTGGCACGCGCTGTCCTGTAAACATATGGCCCAGACTGTGTCTCCAGCCCGAGTCCTGCAACGTGCCCACTGCCCAGGTACCCAGCCCACCTCGCCCCAGCTCTCCCACCTGCCAGCTCGATGGATGTAAGCCTCAGGGGTTGGGGGTAGATCAAAGTTGAGCACAGCGCACACGTGGTGGAAGTCTATGCCCCGGGCCACACCTGCTTCTGGATCAGAGGCCCTGCAGGGAAATGTCCTAATATCAGTCTGACCCCTCCTCTTCTCCGGGCAGGTCTTCTCAAGCAAATTCAATCAGCAATACCTCTAAGCAAAGCCCTGTAGGAAACCCCAGGACCCTAATACACATAAGACTCTATTAAGACAACTGTTCCAGGAACGAGGGTAGCAGGGCGGCCAAACTCTTGCCCTGACCTCAGGTCTTCGGCAACAGCGGAACTCACTGGCCCAGAGGGCAATCCAAGAACCACCTCTAGCCAGCCAACCCATAAGAAGACAAACTGGGGACTCCCCTCTCCCCGTCAGAAATATATTCCCCGCAAGTAACAGCCGCACACCCAGTACAAGCTGGGCCATCTCCCCTCACAGGACGGTGTGGCAACAACTCAGGCGACCTTGCCCTCGATGCTGCCCAAGGAGTACACACAGGCCTGCGCTTCACTCCCCTTCTCCAGACCCAGGCAGCTGAGCAAGGGCTCCGTGGGCTACGCTAGCAGCCAGGCCTGGAATGTCTGGCTCCTGCTCCACTCTGCACTCTGGTTTCAAAGTCTTCTGAAAGGCTGAAAAACAGGTCTCCCTGGGAAGGGCGGGGAAAAGGAGAGAAACGAGGATCACCTGTCTCCCTTGGGCCCTTTGCCCTGACGCTTGCCCTTGACTGGGGCCCCCAGGACTTCGGCATCAGTTGCTATGACACAGTCGTAGAAGCCTTGGTTGAACTGTGAGATGATGTGGCATCTGTGGTCCAAGAGCAGAGGGAGGGTCAGCCCCAAGAGCAAGCTGGAGGCCCCTCTCCCACCCCTAGCACCACTGTAACCATCTCCTTTCTGACTCTTCCCTCTTCTTAAACTCTTCCCCTACTTAATCTTTGTGCTGCAAGTGCCTTAGCTGAAGATGGAATAACAGTATGTAGCTCGAAATTGCTAAGAAATAAAGTCAGTAACTGACAGGCCAGCCCAGAGCCTGGCCTTTACCAAGCGCCTAAGGAACAGGAACATCACTGAGTCTCCCCTTTCCAATCCCCAACTTCAACGGATCAACCAAGACATCGGACGTGGCACACCTGGAGCGCAGTGGGAGCTCTCCATTGAGCACGCAGGTGGGGATGCTGAACTGCTCCAGGAACAGGCGCAGCCGGTAACTCCGCTCTAGAGTGTTGACAAACAGCAGAGACTTGCCCCGAATCAATGACAGCTTGAGCAGGGCATACAGCAACAGAAATTTATCTTCCTCAGTCTCACAGACCACCTGAAACTGCTGTAGCTGCTCTGGCCCTGGCAGCTGAGACTCCTGTAATTTGAGGGTAACCTAGGGGATGACAGGCCCGTGGTCAGGAAAGAAGAGAAGACAGAAGTGCTGCTGCCAGCCGCTGGCTCAACAGCCACAGCACAAACATGTTAGTGCAGCGCACTGGGGGCCCCTCAACTGTGTGATGTAAGGACTCAAAGCACCCTAACTGCTGTGGGGTACAGAGGACATAAAACTACACAAAAAGCACTTGGGGCAAAAACAAAGAGGAACACGATACCGAGGATGAAAGCCCTACAGCGGCAACCTTTCTGAAGAGTAAACTTCACATAAGGTGAGAACTCCGGCCTTAGAATTTTGGCCCTGCTGTTCATAGCAGCCTTCTGCCCCTTGGGGGTCCCTGCTCAGGCTTTTAGGCCTGTTTGAAGCCCCCAGTTTGAAGCCCCCAGGGGACATCTGGAACAAGGTAGTGACTTTAGATTGGGGGATGGGAAGGTTGACAACTACCAGATTCTAGTGCCTGAGAACCAGGAAAGCTAAACCATTAACACTTGTTCCACCCAAAACACCAGAGGGCTCCTTTGAGTAGCACATGTCAGCAGCTCCAGACACTTCCATGGGGTCCTTACCGGGTTATGTAGTACCAACTCCTTGAGTGCTTGTACATCCTCGTTAAAAGTAGCCGACATCAGAAAAGCCTGGTAAATCCGGGGCAAGTGACTAAAATGAAACAGAGCCCCATGAGACTCCAGCTCTAAGGGCCTCTAATTGTGGCAGCTGAACTTCTGGCCACCTCATTCCAGGCTCTAGTCTCCACTCATACCCTCCAGCCACACACCTCTTCCTTACCAGAGAAGACTCTTGAGTTCTTCCTCAAAGCCAAAGGAGAAAAGAAGATCAGCCTCATCCACCACCAGCAGCTCCAGGGAGTCTCGCAGTTTTAAGCTGTCTTGCTGCAAGTGGTTTAATATGCGAGATGGGGTCCCCACCACCACATCAGGCTTCTCCATCAGCACAGCTCTGCAAGTGGGCAACACCTCAGGATTGGGGAGAAGGTAGCAGTTGGGACCTCACCCTGGACCAGCCCTCTTTCTTGCTGCACACAACCCAACCCCACATCTTTGTGCAGCTTTATTCTCCCGCAGTCCTGTTGTTGTCACCCACCTCTGAGAGGCTGAGTCTTCAGCAGCCGAGACATTGGCCACCCGGATGTCTCGAGCACAGTAGGCAGCCAGTTGCTGAATCATGGACTGGGCCTGCCGGGCCAGTTCCTTGGTGGGCACAAGAACAAGGCCTCTCACAGCCTGCTCTACTGCAGGACCTGTCTGCAAAAGCACGAATTAAAGGCTTCAGCCTGCCAGCTTGTGTCATCGTGGCCACCCGATGCTTTTCTCTACCTCTTCCATGCAATCTATACCAACTGTTGTGACTGCAACACAACAATTTAGTTGTGTTCTGATCAACTCCCCACCTACTTTTACCCACCTTAGAAGGTAGAAAGGATGACTCTTTCCCCAGGCATTGACTCTCACAAAAAATAACTTACTCGATGGTTACGAAGTTACTTAAAATGCGCCAGTTAGGGCACTGGAGTTTCACAGTAATTCCATAAGTAGACGGAGGAGATGTGCCCACTTTTTAGAGTAGGAAAAAGAAGGTGATTTACTCCAGAATACACAAACAACGGTGGTAGCAGAAATTGCACTACAAGCCAGGTAACCTGAGTTCCAGCCCAAAGTGTCTGCCACAACAGCACCAGGTTCTCTCAGGCCAGCCTTCATGGATAAGAGGCCAAAAGAAAGCCTGGTTTTTGGGAAAGACTAGGGAGGGAAAAGGAGGACGACACGGAGTTCCAGGAGGGCAAAGCGGGCAATCAGACGCCTGCATCTCCCTTGCCGGCTTTTGGGGCCCCTCCTGCCACCTACCGCCTTCCTGTGGAGCAGCAGCTGCAGCATGGGGATGGCATAGGCAGCCGTCTTCCCCGAGCCTGTACGGGCCCGAGCCAGGAGGTCCTTCCCCTCCAGGGCCAACGGGATAGCCTTCTCCTGGATCAGCGTGGGGCGTGACCAGCCCAGGTCGGTGACGGCCTAAGAGAGACGAGAGGGGTTAAGGTGGCGGGGTGCCTTGCCGCGGCCGCCCGCCACGTCGGCCCGACTCCTCAGCCCGCGTGGTACCTGCAGGAGCCGGGGATCGAGGCCCATGTGTTCGAAGCCCAAGGCTTCTGGCTCCGCCATGCTGCCGGTTTGGAATGACAGCGCGCACGCGCGGCAGGGAGACCACGCCACGAGTGGGCGGGTCAAAGCAACTACCAATCAGCTTCGGAGGAACCCTCACCTCCCGGAAGTCCTGGGCGCAGGCTTCCGGTGCTCCGGCGGGCGGGGTTCTGAGGCTGCAACGCCGAGCGGGACCCGGGGGTTTCACGGGAGAGGTGGCGGATGGCCGGGAGTTGGAGGTCGTCTAGGAGCCCCACGGGTCCTCTCCTGTGCCCTGACGTGCTTCCTAACGCCTTGCTGGGTCACGGTCACCTGTGGTAGGGGCCCTACCCACAAGTCCCCTCCGTGCCTGCCTCTGCCCACCTCCACGAGTCAGACAACCCGCAAGTTGGTCCACCTAGTTGTGTGCTAATGGCTTTACTTTAGTTAGTGCTTGTCTCAACAGTGTGGCCCACAGGATTATGCCAGTAGTTATACGTACATTAACAAATACATGAATGATCAGAGAGCTCGTATGTATTCTCCCTAAGAGCAGGCATACCGGCAGTGGTAGCTTACGGCGTTATTTCCCACCCATTGTGGAGTCCCGCGGCTTCTCCTACCCTGATGCATCTAGGGCATCTCTCTGCGGTGTGTGTCTGAGCACTAAATTCTCTACTACCTACTATGCTCAGAAGTGCACTGGCAGATGTGTTCCAGGGCTGTAATGCCTGTAGCAGTCATGGGGACATAGGAGAATGAATGGGGCTTTGAAAACAGAAAGCAAGTGACACTGGGTGTACCAGCATGTGTAAAGGCCACCGAGTGGCTGGGGTAAGGTTCAGGGCCACATACAGTACAAAGGACAGGCCACAGCAATTGGATTGTACAAAGAGGAGGATCAGAAGAATGAGTAGCATGAGAGAAAGAGGAAGGTAGGTTGTCTGGGGTTCCCAAATTTGGCTGCCCATCAGCTACCTGCACAGCTTGGTTAAAAAGGATGCTTGGTCCCCACCTGTATTAGTTTCTCATAGCTGCTGTAACGAAGTACCACAAACTTGGTGGCTTAAAACAACACAAATTTGGGCTTGCCCCACGGTTCACCATGCTCTGCTTCAGCGGCCCAGGTTTGGTTCCCAGTCACAGACCTAAACCACAGCCATGCTGTGGTGGCAACCCAAATACAAAACAGAGGAAGATTGGCACAGATGTTAGCTCAGGGTGAATCTTACTCTGAAAAAAACCAAAATTATGGTTCTCTAGGTCAGAAGTCAGATACAGGTCCCACCGGGCTAAAATCGAGATGTTGGCAGGTCTGCGTTCCCTTCTGGAAACTCTAGGATAATTTGTTGCTTGCCTTCCCCAGCTTGGCTTGTGGCCCCCTTCCTCCATCTTCAAAGCCAGCAATAGTGGATTGAGTCCTCACATGGCATCACTGTGACCTTCCTTTGCCTCCCTCTTCCACTTCTAAAGAAACTTGTGATGACATTGGGCCCACCAAGATAACCCAGGATGCTAATCTGACTTTAAAATCAGCGGACAGCAATCTTAATTCCCCTTTGCCATGTTAGGTAACACATTCACAGGTTCCAGGGATTAGGACACGGACATCTTCGGGGGGCCATTATTCTGCCTATTACATCACCCCAAACATAAGTCTACTTAATCGGAGTGGACCCGTTTCCCAGATGACCCTATGCATCTGCTCTGACATGGGCCCAGCAAGAGTACTATAGGTTAGACTCTGGTGGTTGTTATGGTGAGAACAGAGAGCAGTTCATGCACCTCAGGTAAAGTGAGGCCGGGACCAAAGACAGCTGGGGACCACACCAGGACAGAAGGAGTAGAACTGCTCCCTGCTCACCTTTTTTTGTGTGTTAAGGGGGTAGACGGCTGTATGGTAAGGATGTTATATAGTCTAAGAAAGCAAAAATTTCACAATGGAATCAAGGTAGTATTGGGGGGAAAATCATCAGAATTCCTTGGATGTAGCCAAGCTATTTTCTAAAAAAATTTTCTTAGGCCATAATTTATCTCTGAAAACCACACACCAGTATGGAAATCCTTCTCTCCAGAGCCGCCACTTGTTGGCCCATCCTCTGGCCATCGATATTCCACCTGCCTCATAAGTGTAAAAGTGTAATGCACTGCCACATTTGTCCTTACTCCACCCCCTTTCCTATCAAAAATTCACAAGAGGAGAAATCCAGGACATACTGACCTATTGGCATAATCAAAATGCACTCGATTTCTTCTAATGCTGGACAGACCTGTTGAAGTTACCCCAGCTCTTATCTGTAGTTTTCTGTCCTCATACAGCCCAGGCTCCAGTGTGTGCTTTGCTTGCTGGACTTCTCTAACAGCCAGAGCAGAAACGTGTTCTCTTTGTGACATGTCCCATACTCCAAGAGCCTCAGGCCAGAGGTCCCCACAGTTAACTAGTTCCAAGGGCATCTGACTTTCCCTGTGTTAATTCTAACATGAAGAAAACTGAAAGCTATTTTAAGTAGCTAAAGATTTTGAATAAATTATGGCATTTCACTTCATTGGACTGTTACATGGCCATCCAGAATTAGAAATGAGGAATATGTAGAATTTAAAAACTACTTACAGAAATATTAAATGACAAAGCCTATAGAACTAAATTGCATATATTTTTATAAGTAAAAATAGGTACATATATGGGACAGCATAGGACATAAAAAGAAAAAGAAGAATTTAGTTCTTTAGGTCAGATAAAGAATAAATAATGTATTTTAAATAAACACGTAATAAATAAAACCATAAAAGAAAATGTCAAGTATGGATAATTAATGGTATTAAGTTTTATACAGCAGACAAGCATGAGGGAAGTGTACTTAGATCTGTTTAAATTTCTGATTCTGGGGGGCTGAGAAACAGGTACTTAATCTCCTCACATGACTCCTTGCTGACAGGTCTGCTTGGCTGACCTCCATGAATGGGTGAGCAACCACCCTGTCCGTTCCCACACCCCTGGAGACTCCTGTCAGGCCAAACCCTGCCTCGGGAGCCACACGTGGGAACCCACTCCAGGTCAACCACAGAGGGAGTCCCGGCCACGAGCCTTTCCTCCATTTCCCTTTGTGCCTCCCCTCTGCCCACAACCTCTTATTTCATTTCATACATAGTTACTACAACACCTTTTATTTCACTGGAAAAACCTGTATAAAGAACCAAATCTGGTTCCCATGAGGAAAACATTTACAACAGCTTAAATAAAGGTAAAGGGGAGAGGGAGAGTAAGAGTGCCCTGCCCGTGCCAGCTCTGCCACTACCTTGCTTGGACTCTGAGGTCCTGTGTCACGGAAGTCACAGGTGTCTCAGAATTCTCTGCTTGGCCCTCTGATAAGGCCCTGAGAGCAGCAGTGACGTCTGCTATCTGGCCCACACACCGCTGACATCCTGAGAGTTGCCATGGTAGTTATCAAAAATGTGTGTCTAAACAGAATGCAGAGGGGACCGCCCTGATGTTTTCATCTAGTCACACACAGGCAGGAACACTTCAACTAGGAAGGAAAATATATAATTTATCAAAAAATAGTTCTAATACATAGAAAAAACATTTCAATTCTCTGGGGCCAAGACCTGCCCCTTATTTACATTCACAAAGCCACTGAGTGAACCCAGGACTGATGCGGAGAGCAATGAGGCGGGGCCTCCTGGGTGGGGCATTTCAGTCGCCTACTGTGTAAGCAGACAGAGGGGGAAGTTAAAGGAGTCGGAGAGATTTTTCATTTGCTCGTTTTGTGACAGGATAGAGGGGAATCCCTGGAGGTGAAAGAAGACTGAGTCCTGGGTCAGTTCCAACTCCGCCCACATCTCAAAACAGATCTTTGAAAGTTTGGACCAATGTCTTGTGTCCTTGAGAACCAGTGTTAACAAGTGGCTGATCTGAATGCTTTGCCGCCATGGAACCAGTGTGGCTTATATTCTTTTTTCATTTTTTTCCCTCAAAATCCAGGTGGATAAGGTATTATTGGGTGGGGAAAGTACCAAATACTTGGAGAGGGAAGGGTCATTCGGAGAGGACACTACACCAGCTTCTTGGCTTCAAAGAAGCTCTTGAGGTGACGCATCTGCCAGATGCCAGTGAGGATGAGGATGACAGTCTGAGCAATGGACCACCACAGGACTCTCTGGTTGGTGCTCTCACTGGTCAGACGGAAGCGTTCTTCACGATACTGTGTGGCATAACAACCCAGGATTAGAAGTGCTGAAGAGATGGTCCCGGCTATTGCAAGGCCCCTCCCTCCCTTGGGACTACTCAACTGCGAGACCAAATGCCTTCTGGAATGCTGCCTGATTCCATTGGGAGTGCCCCAAGAAAGTATGTCAATACTGCCCATCCTCAGGCGTATCTGCTAGACCAGAAATCATGCTCCTACCATTTCAAGCAAGATTCCAAGGTCAACAAGCAGGCAATGGCTATGCTACATTGTGACCTCTCCTCTCCTCACTTTAATTTGCAAAGCTTAAAAATGGCTATCTAGGGCCAGCCCCCATGGCCTAGTGGTTAAATTTGGCATGCTCCACTTCAGCAGCCTAGGTTCAGTTCTGGAGCATAGACCTACAACACTCATCAGCAGCCATGCTGTGGCAGCAGCTCACACAAAAAAACAGGAAGACTGACAACAGATGTTAGCTCAGGGTGAATCTTCCTCAGTGATAAAAAAAACAAACCCCACTATCTACACTGATCTCTCCATTCTATTCCCCTAACAACTGATCTCCCATGCAGAGAAGGCCCCAAGCAGAAACTTCGAGTAGGTGTCGTGGGTAAAAGATCAACTGCCATGTCCAACGACAGTGATATGCCCTTACCCTTTGGTAATCCTGTTCTTTCTGGATCTGTTCCACCTGATCAAGCAACTGGCGGGCTCGGAGCTGCAGCTCTGTCAGTTTATCCTTGGCAGCGATCTCAGGGTAGTTGTTGGCATGCTCCCCAACCTGGATGTCTAGGTGCACACGCTAAAAGGAAACGGGGTTGGAACCCCATAGCAACAAAGTCAGAAACACTCTGAAGTTACAGTGTCAAAGTGGTGGGGCCTCTGAGTGTCTGTTCCAGGCTATGAAACCCACTCTTGTCCCTGGGTGCGGGGCCAAAGGGCAACATCTGTCTCACTTGTGACTGTGCCACAAAGTGTCACAAATGATGATGGTGGTAAATCAAAACTTTGGAAGCAAGTGAGAGAGTCCCAGTTGTGGCCAAAGAGAAAATTCTCTTACCAGCCTGCCACCAGCGAAGAGAGCCATCCTGGTAGAGTTGGAGTGCAGGCAAATCTGATGTTCACCAGGAGTGTGGGAAGTGAAGGTGAAGCGTCCCTCTGAGCCGTACTGTCGGGAGAGCACCACCTGCAACAGAGCAGTCAGTGAAAGCCCCCACCTGTACTCTGACCTCTCCAACCGCAGCGCATGTCCCCTGAGCTCTGTACGTCCCAAACGGCTCTGTGAAGGATGCCTGATACAGTCTGCAAGGCGCCCATGCCACAGCGCAGGGCGACCAGCGGTAGCCCTACCTTGCCTTCAGGGTCCTTCACCTCCACGTGCATGCCCAGGCCGGGGGTCGAGGGCAGGAAGACCTCCTTCTGCTTATCCCACATCTGGGTGCGGTAGTTCCCTGCGGAGCAGACAGAGCTGTCACAACCCGCCAGCTCTGCCCGGCTCCCACACTCCCGGAGCGCCGGGCAGGGGGCGCTGCTCGACCCGGCGTCCTCCGGGCGCCGCCAGGAGCGGGGAGCCGCAGCCGCGCCGGGGGGACACGCAGGGCCCCGTCCACCCTCGCCCCGCCTGACCGATGACCATGGTCTCGTCGGGGATTTCCTCGATGAAGCAGCGCTTCTCGGTCTCGCCGATATGGAAATAGAGGCCCCGGGCGCCCGCCGCGCACAACGCGAGCAGCAGCAGCACCGGCCAACCCATCACCAACCGTCCTCGGGCCCCGACACCCGCCATCTCACGCCCTTCGCCCGGCGCGCATGCGCGCGCAGGCGCCTCGCTCCCAGGTGACGCAGTACGGCCTGGCGCAGAGCGCGCGTGCGCGGTGACGTCCGCCCTGCGTCGGTCTTCTTGGCCACGCAGTACAGCCGAGCGGAGAGTGCGCATGCGCCACACGCCCCGATTGGTGGAGTCCTCCTCCAGCTTCCCGGATGCGAAGTCGGGCCCGACGCTTGCCAACGGGCGCCTTTCACCTAGGTCGCATGCGCTTGCCTGCGCCCAGCTCTCAGGGGGCGCAGCGCGGGCGCTCGGGGAGTACGCACGCACAGACAGATACCCTCGCCCTGCGTAGCTTCGCCTCATTCCCCTCGCGCCCGGCTTCCAGTCTGGCCCGCGCGGTGGGTGAGGGTCCCGCGGCGCTGAGGGGCGGGCTGACGGTGCCCCGCGCCCCAAATCTGGAAACACGGATCCGCGGAGCGGCCAGGGTCAGGGTTCTCGCACGGCCGGGAGAGATGGAGTCGGGGCACCGACGGGCCCTCACCAAGACCCGGCCAGGCGGGCGCCGGGGTGAGCGCCCTTTTGGGGGTGCAGGAGGGCCATGTGCTGGCTTTGGGGGCCGTAACCGGGGGAGGGGGCGCCTTACGTGGACGGAGATGCAGACCGACCAACACGGACGGGGCGTCTTGATAGTGAGGTGTCGTCGGTTTTGTTGCATGTAATCACGGTATTGCGGTGTGATTTTCTGGCCCTCCCTGTTAGGGATACACACTGAAGTATTGACCGGTTAAAGTCACCTGGGTGCGCTCAGCGGGGGGAAGAGGTGGGGGACACGGCCCCAATGTCCCATTTTCAGTATTTGCTCTTAAAGCCAGGGCTTGGCAGCGTCTTCGCCTTTGTACCCCAAACCCCTAGCAGTTTGTGTCAACTCGTCAGTCCGCTCACTGTCCCCGCAGTGAAGGTTTGGGACACGCAGTCACGACAACTGGAGCTCATCCACAGTTGGGGGCCCGGGTCTCCGCTGGCCTGCAGTGATTTGGGTCCCAGTGGATAGAGATGTTGAGCAGAACGAAACTGGGCTTGGTGGCTCCGATAGGCCAGTGAGAAGTGTGGGTGGGGTCCCAGTGCTTGCTCTGCCTTCCTTGCTAAACATAGAGAAACCGTGTAACGTCATGCTTACCGTGCTTACTGTCGTATATGCTGCTGTTTATCCTGTAAGAACTGGATTGAACCAGACAAAAATCCTTGAGCATTAAAGAATGAAGTTTTACAAAGCAAGCCTCCCTGAGCAGCAGCAGTTCTGTGGTGAGAACAGAAAGCCTCTTCTTGGAGAACTCGTTTTAAGAAGCTGGATGAACAAATAAAACGAAGGTGGAAATTTGGGTTTTGATATGAAATCTCCGATTTCTAAATATTAGCGTTTGGCTCAACTTTTGTCCAATGGAATGGACAAGGCACAGTCTTTGCCATATTCAGCAGTCAGTGGAGAGTTTGATCTCCGCCCACATCTGGTGGGGACAGTCTTCAGGTTTAAGTGGCTTGACTTGTCTGCTGTTGCCCACCCTTCCCTTGGCAAGCTTCTCTGCATCATTCTCCTCCCTTCTTCCTTTGAACAAACTGCAACATGAGACTGAAAATCTCGGCTAAGAAAACTGAGGAAAAGAGAAGCAGGAGGAAAACTCAGAATGAGCTGGGTCGTGGGGCATGTTGACATCCTCTAGTTACAGCACCCATTTTGTGTTACAGAGGACAATGAAAAACAAACCAGAAAGTTAATTATTGTGTCAGTGTCCCAATGCAATGTACACATCAGGATAGATGCGGAGAGGGCTGATGGCCACTCTGAGTTTATTATAACCAGCGTTCCAATATATACACAGCTTACAGCTGTTAAACATACACAGGTGTCCTGGATGAAGTAATTAGCGAATGCCAAGAATTCTTAGTGATTTCTCAAGGAGCCCTCTCTCGGCCTCTGTTTTGATATTATCATGTTACTGCTGTGCTCGTATATTTTTATCTCTGAGCAGGCAGGGTCTCCATCTGTGCCCCCAGGCGACTGTGCCTGTCTTAGGTTGCCTCCCCCTGGAGGTCTTACCTGTCATTGGCTGACCGGCCTTCTCACTTCTGGGTCACAGTTTGTTGGCAAGCCATTTCCAGTGATTATTAACCCTTCCTGCGTCAGGGGCGGCTACATATTGGACATGGCATAGAGCAAAGGGAGGTTGAAACTTTGTTTTTAATTTTTTATTAAGAGAATTTCCAGTCACACCTAAAAGAATAGTTACAATGAACTTTCATATACCCGTCATCCAATTTCAACAATGATCAATTTTTTGCCTTTCTTGTTTCATTTATCTTTCTGCATTGTTTTTCCTGAAGTATATTAAAATCCCAGACATATCATTTCACCTATAAATACTTCAGTGTGTGTCTCTTTTCTTTCAAAGATTGGCACCTGAGCTAACATCTGTTGCCAATCTTTTTTTTTTTTCTCCCCAAAGCCCCCTAGCACATAGTTGTATACTCTTTATGTAGGTCCTTCTGGCTCTGCTATGTGGGACGCAACCTCAGCATGGCTTGATGAGTGATGCTAGGTCCTCCCAGGATCCAAATCGGTGAAACCCTGGGCTGCTGAAGTGGAGCGCATGAACTTAACCACTTGGTCATGGGGCTGGCCCCATAGTGTGTGTCTCAAACAGATAAGGACTTTAAAAAATACCATTAGCACACCCAACAAAATTAAACATAACTCTTTAATGTCATCTAATACTTAGTATATATGCAATTTTCCCCCATTGTCTCAAAAACTTTTAGTGTTTAATGAGGGTCCAAGCAAGGTCTACTTGCTGCATTCATTGATGTATCTCCTAGATCTCTTCTAAAATACAACAATTCCGCTTCCCTTTTTGTGGTTGATGATGATGATGCCACTTACTGAAGGAACTGGATGGGGTGACCAAAAGAATTTTTCACATTCTGGATTTGGCTGATTGTATCTTCATGTGTCATTTTACATGTTCCTGTCCCTGGTATATCCTGTAAACAGTTAAATGTAGAGCCAGAGAGGATTTACAGTAAAACAAAATGTTTCAATCCATTATAATCATTACCCTTTTTTTTAAAGACTTTATTTTCCCTTTTTCTCTCCAAAGCTCCCCGGTACATAGTTGTGTATTTTTAGTTGTGGGTCCTTCTAGTTGTGGCATGTGGGATGCCGCCACAGCATGGCCGAATGAGTGGTGCCATATCCGAGCCCAGGATCTGAACCGGTGAAACCCCTAGACACTGAAGCAGAGCGTGCGAACTTAACCACTCAGCCATGGGGCCGGCCCCATCATTACCCTTTTTTTAATGTTCAAATTGTCTCATAAAACATTCAGTTTCTTCTGTGCCCTTTGGCACAATTCTAGTAGTCTTTAGGGGCTTTCTTGCTTTACATTTTGTACATTTCCTGCCCTAGACACAAAATCAGCCGTTTATCCAAGGAATCCTAATTCACTTTAGTGAGAAATGGTATTTGTATTTCTAATTTTGTATTTTTTCTTAAAGAGGACCTGAAATTTGTCCTAATTGATGAGTAATCTTAAGGAGATGGCATCCTCACAGTAGAAAACTTGTCTTAGGTCATCTAATCTCTGGGCCAAAACTTTCCCCTTAAAAGTGGTAGGGGCAGTTTCTGCCAACATTTATCTAGGCTGGCTACCCCTTCATTCATTCACTCAACCAATATCTGCTGAGCAGCCATTTGTGCCAGACACTGCTCGAAACTCTGGGAACACACCAGTGAACAAAACACAAAAATGCTTGTCCTCATGGATTTATCTTGATTATTGTTTGTCAATAAGTAAATATGTAGCATGTCAGAAGGAATAAGTGTTAAGGAGGAAAATGTGGCAGGGAAGAGGACGGGAAGGTATAGTGGGTTGAACAGTGGCCAGGCCCAAAATGTCCATGTTCAAGTCCCCAGAACCTGTGAATGTGACCTTACTTGAAGAAAGGGTCTTTGCAAATGTAATTAAGGATCCTGATGAGATAATCCGGGATTATTGAGGTGAGCCCTAAATCCAACAACAAGTGTCTTTATAAGAAACAAGAGACACCTCACACTCATTAGAATGGCTACTATCAAAAAAAACAGAAAACAAGTGTTGGTGAGGATGTGGGGAAATTGGAACCCTTGTGAATTACCTGTGGTAATGTAAATTGTTGCAACCACTATGGAAAATAGTATGGAGGTTCCTCAAAAAATTAAAATAGAATTGTCATATGATCTGGCAACTCCACTTCTGGGTAGATCTCTAAAACAAATGAAAGGATTTTCAAAAGATATTTGCACATCCATGTTCATAGCAACACTATTCACAATAGCCAAGAGGTGGAAGCAACCCAAATGTCCATCAATGGATGAAGACACAAGGGATAAACAAAATGTGATACACACATACCATGGAATATTATTCAGCTTAAGGAAGGAAATTCTGTAATATCTACAACGTGGATGAACCTTGAGGACATTATGCTGAGTGAGATAAGCATGTCACAAAGGACAAATACTGTATGATTCCATTTATATGAGGTATTTAGAGTAGTCAAAATCATAGAAATAGAAAGTGGAATGGTGGTAGCCATGGACTGCAGGGAGGGAGGAATGGAAAGTTATTGTTTAATGGGTGTGGAGTTTCAGTTTCAGATGATGAGAAAGTCCTGGAGATGTTTCACAATATTGTAAATATACTTAATGCCACTGAACTGTACACTTTAGAGAGCTACCCAGACAAAAGGGGGAGGCTATGTGATCACAAAGGCAGACATTGGAGTGATGCAGCCACAAGCCAATGAATGCCTGGAGCCACCAGAAACTGGAAGAGACAAGCAATGAAATCTCTCCTAGAGTCTCTGGAGGGAGCACAGCCCAGCTGACACCTTAATTTTGGACTTCTGCCCTCTGGAATTGTGACAGAATAAATTTCTGTTGTTTTAATCCACCGTGTTTGTGGTAAATTGTTATGGAAACTAACATAGGGAGTGTCTGGTTAGAGGTGGGGTGGGATACAAGAGTGGCCAAGGAAGGCTCACTGAGGTGCCATGTGAAAGGGGCCCTTAAGGGGTAGGTCCTACAAGTACTGGAGGAAAGAGTGAAAGCCCTGAGGCTGGCATGTGTCTGCTGAGTTAAATAAGGGCAAGGAGGCCAGTGTGGCAGGAAAGAGTTGAGGAAAGGAGGCGGAAATGAGATCGTAGGTGGATTAGGAGGGTTAGGTAGCCCTTTTAGACCATTTTAAGGACTTTGGCAAATGAACCCCTTAGGGGATTCTGAGTGAGGAATGACTTGATCTGACTTAAATTTTAAAATTATCATCCTGTCCAGGCAAAAGATGATCAATGTATAACAGAAGGATCATTAATGGGTACAAAATATTTTTTAAGTAATGTTTAACCTGAATCAGGTCTTTTGTCCCATCTTGCAGTTTCCTAGAAATTCAGAAGTTAGAGGACATTGTGAGGAAATAATAAGGAAAATCCAGACTATGGAACAATTGGTTTCAACCTTTCAAAAACTAAAGGGAGCAAAAAATAAAGTGGGGGAAAGGTACTAATTTAAAAAAGACTAGAGATACATAACACCAAATAAGACATGTGAACCTTGACTGGACCTTGGTGTGGTAGAACAGTGTCAACAATCCCTCCCATCCTTGCATCCACATGATGCTCTTCCCATTGAGGCATGGAATCTATTTCCCTTCCACTGGAATCTGGACTGGCCCTGTGATTTGCTCTGACCAATTCAATGCAGTAGAAGAGAAACTGTATGGCTCTGGAGCCTAGGCCTTAAGAGGCCTTACGGATTCCATTTTCACTGCCTTGGAACCCAGCTGAAATGAGGTCCAGCCCACCCAATAGAGCTGCCAGCCATTGGAATGAAGCCATTTTGGATCCTCCAGTCCCAGAGGAGCTGCCCCAGCCAATATCACAGGGAACAAAGGTGAGTTATCCACACCATAACCACTGTGTCCAATTATGCAACTGGAAAAAATGAGGATGCTCTCTATGAACTAATATAGAAGGATTTCCAGGATAAACTGCTAAGTTTAAAAAGCATGGTGAGAAGAAGAGTACCTAGTAAGCTATCTTTGGTGTTTGTATTTGCACGAAAAACACTAGAAGATATAAGACTCTAGTATAAGTGGTTACTTATAGGTAACGTGGATATTCAGCCAATATACACCAGTATGGTTTCAGATTAAAAAATAGAAATACTTCTGTCCTAGTTGGTAAATGGCCACTCTCCAAGCCCCTGAACTCCCTCCACCTCTGCTCTCACCTCAGGATACCTGATAGCCCCATGACACAACAAATTAAGAGTTGCCTCTGGCAGGGAAGGACTCTGGTAGGCTAGCAGATAATGAGATGGATGGTAACAGGGGTACAAGGGGGACTTTGCAAACTAAACCTTTTAATATCTTTTTGATTTCTGAACCATGTGAATATGTTACCTATTTAATAAAATAAAATTTAAAAAATAAAGCAGGGGCCAGCCTGGTGGCGCAGCGATTAAGTGCACATGTTCTGCTTCGGTGGCCCGGGGCTCACCAGTTCAGATCCTGGGTGCGGCCATGGCACCACTTGGCAAGCCATGCTGTGGCAGGTGTCCCACATATAAAGTAGAGGAAGATGGGCATGGATGTTAGCTCAGGGACAGTCTTCCTCAGCAGGAAAAAAAGAGAGAAAGAGAAAGAGAGAGAGAGAGGAGGATTGGCAGCAGATGTTAGCTCAGGGCTAATCTTCCTAAAAAAAAAAAAACTAAAGCAGTGCTAGTGCCATTCTCTATCACAGTACCCTGTCTTACGGATTTCAAAACATTAATTGCTATCTTGTTGGCTTACCCTAAAATGTAGCTCCATGACAACATAGCTCCTGTCTGTGTTGTGTTCACCTCTGTATCCCCAGCACCTAGAACCAAAGTGGTATAAATATTTGTTGAATGAATGCAGAATGTCTATTTTGATGAAAAAGCATACTGAGCAGGAAATCCACCAAAGGCAGTGCTCAGAGGAAAATTTACAGTTGTAAATGTCTACATTAAAAAAAGAAGAAAGAAATCAAATCAGTAGCCTAACTTTACACTTTGAGGAACTAAACAAGAAAGAAAAAAAAGAGCAAACTAAACCCAAAGCTAGCAGAAGGAAAGAAATAATAAAGATTAAAACAAAGGTAAATAAAACAGAATGGGAAAACAATAGAGTCAATGAAAGTAAAAGTCAATTCTTTGAACAGATCAACAAAATTGACAAACATTTAGCTAGACTGACAAAGAAAAAAAGAGAAGACATAAATCACTAAAATCCAAAATGAAAGTAGAGACATTACTACTGACCTTACAGAAATAAAAAGGATGATAAGAACACTATGAACAATTGCACACCAACAAATAAGATAACTCAGATGAACTGGACAAATTCCTAAAAAAACACAAATCACCTAAAATGACACAATAAGGAAAAGTCCAGGAATGGATGGCTTCCCTGGTGAGTTCTACCAAATATTTAAAGAAGAATTAATACCAATCCTACTTAAATTCTTCCAACTAATTGAAGAGGAGGAATACTTCCTAGTTCATTCTATGAGGCCAGGATTACACTGATTTTAAAGCCAGACAAAGACATCACAAGAAAAGAAAATATATTTTATGAATATAGATTCAAAAACCCTCAACAAAGTACTAGCAAACCAAATCCAACAGCATCTTAAGAGGATTATACATCATGACCAAGTGGGATTTATCCCATGAATGCAAGGGTGGCTCAACATAAGAAAACCAGTCAATGTAATATATCACATTATTAGAATGAGGAGAAAACCTACAATTACCTTAACTTATGCAGAAAAGGCACTTAACAAAACCCAACACCCTTTCATCATCAAAAACACTCAGAAAACTAGGAATGGAAGGAAACTTCCTCAACATGATAAAGGACGTGTGTGGAAATCCCACAGCAAACATCTTAATGGTGAAAGACTGAAAGCTTTTCCCCTAAGATCAGGAAGAAGATAAGGGAGTCTGCTTTCACCAGTGCTATTCAAGACTGTACTGGATGTTCTAATCAAAAGAATTAGGCAAGGAAAAGAAACAGATGGCATTCAAACTGGAAAAGATGGAAGTAGACAAAGTCCCAAAGAATTCAAAAGAAAGCTACAAGAGCTAATAAATTCAGCAAAATTGCAGGATATAAAATCAGTTGCATTTCTACACACTCAAAGTGAACAACCTGAAAAGAAAATTAAGAAAAGAATTCCATTTGCAATAGCATCAAAAAGAATGAAATCATTAGGAACAAATTCAGCCAAGGAGGTGAATGACCTGTGCACTGAAAACTACAAAACAGTTCTCAAAGAAATTAAAGAAGACACTACTAAATGGAAAGACATGGACTGGAAGACTTAGTATTGTTAAGATGTCAATACTACCCAAAGCAACCTGCAGAGTCAACCCAATCCCTATCAAAATTCTAACAGCCTTTTTTTGCAGAAGTGGAAAAGCCAATCCTTAAATTTACAGTCATGTGCCACGTAATGACATTTCAGTCAATGACAGGCTGCATATACGACAGCGGTCCCATAAGATTAGTAATACATAGCCTAGGTGTGTAGTAGGTTATACCATCTAGGTTTGTGTAAATATACCCTATGATGTTTGCACAACAAAATTGCCTAACAATGTATTTCTCAGAACACGTCCCTGTCGTTAAGCAATACATGACTCTATATGGAATTGCAAGGGACCCTGAATAGCCAAAACAACCTTGAAAAGAACAGAATTGGAGGGGCCGGCCCCGTGGGAGAGTGGTTAACTTTGCACACTCTGCTTTGGCGGCCCAGGGTTTCACCAGTTCGAATCCTGGGCATGGACATGGCACTGCTCATCAAGCCATGCTGAGGTGGCGTCCCACATGCCACAACTAGAAGGACCCACAACTAAAAATATGCAACTATGTACCGGGGGCTTTGCGGAGAAAAAGGAAAAATAAAATCTTTAAAAAAAAAAACAACAAAATTGGAGAACACACACTTCTGGATTTCAAAACTTACTGCAGTAGCTGGCCCAGTGGCATAGTGGTTAACTTTGCACACTCCATTTTGGTGGCCCAGGTTTCACGAGTTCAGATCCTGGGCACAGACCTACATACTGCTCATCAAGCCATGCTGTGAATACCCATATACAAAGTAGAGGAAGACTGGCACAGATGTTAGCTCAATGACCATCTTCCTCAAGCAAACAGAAGATTGGCAACAGATGTTAACTTAGGGCCAATCTTCCTCACACATAAAACAAAACAAAACAAAACAAAACAAAAACACTTACTACAATATTACAGTAATGCAAACAGTGTAGTACTGGCAAACAGATAGCATACAGACCAATGGAATAGAATTGAGAGTCCAGAAATAAACTCAACATATACGGTCAATTGATTTTCAAAAAGGGTGCCAAGTCCATTAATAGGGAAGGAATCATGTCTTCAACAGACGGTGCTGGGACAATTGCAACATGCAAAAAGATGAAGTTGGACCCCTACCCCACATCATATATAAAAAACAACTGAAAATAGATAAACAACCTAAATATAAAAGCTAAAACCATAAAATTCTTAGAAGAAACATAAGGGTAAATCTTCATGACCTCAGATTTGGTAATGGATTCTTAGCTATGATATGAGCAATAACAACAAATAAAATGAACTTCATCAAAATTAAACACTGGTTCATCAAAGGAAATTATAAAGTGAAAAGACAACCTACAGAATGGGACAAAATATCTGCAAATCATATATTTGATAAGGGATCAATACCCAGAATATATAAAGAATTCCTCCACCTGGACATTGAGACAGACAACCCAATTCAAAAACAGGCAAAGGACTTGAATAGACTTTTCTCCAAAGAAGATATACAAATGGCCAGTAAGCACATGAAAAGATGTTCGACATCATTAGTTACTAGGGAAATGCAAATCAAGACAACAATGAGATCACCTCACACATACTAAGATGACTATAATAAAATTTAAAGAGAAAATAGGAAGCACTGACAAGGATTTGGAGAAATTGGAAGCCTCCTGCATTGCTGGTGGGAATGTAAAATGATGTGGCCACTAAGAAACAGTTTAGCACTTCCTCAAAAAGCTAGAGATAGCATTACCATCTGACCCACCAATTCCACTTTTAAAGAATTAGAAACAAGTACTCAACGGATACTTGGAAGCCAATGGTCATTGTAGCATTATTCACAATAGCCAAATGGTGGAAATAACTCAAATGTCCATCAGCTGATGAATGGATAGATAAAGTGTGGTATATCCATACAACGGAATATTATTCAGCCATAAAAAGGAAATTCTGACACATGCTACAACATGGATGAACCTTGAAAACATTCTGTTAAGTGAAATATGTGATCCATAAAAGGACAAATACTGTATGATTCCACTTACATGAGGTACCTAGAGTCATAAAATTTATAGAGACATGCAGTATAATAGAGGTTACCAAAGGAGAAGGGAGAGGGAGGGGCATGGGAAGTTATCACTTCATGATTACAGAATTTCTGTTTGAAGTGGTGAAAAGGTTTCAGAAATATAGTGGTGCTGGTTGCACAACATTGTGGATATAATACCAGTGAATTACACACTTTAAAATAGTTAAAATGGGGCCAGCCCCCATGGCCTAGTAGTTAAGCCTGCGCCACTTTGGCAGCCCAGGTTTGGTTCCCTGGACGCAGACCTACACCACTCGTCTGTCAATGGCCATGCCATGGCAGCAGCTCACATACAAAATAGAGGAAGACTGGCAGCAGATGTTAGCTCAAGGCGAAACTTCCTCAGCAAAAAAAAAAAGTTAAAATGACATTTTTTTCGTATATATATTTTACCACAATAAAAAAAAGAGAAAAAAAAAAATACTGAACTTTGTTCCTTGGTTCCTTAACCTTCTCCCAGTCTCCCAGATCCTTATCCCACACATCAGCCCAACTGTGTTCTCACAAGCACTTACACTCTCTACTTAAAAAAAGAAAAACAAAAAACACCTCTTACTTTGCCTTTCCCTTTTAGAAATTTAAAAACTGCTCTAAGTCTGTATCACACCAGTGAGTGGGTGGCATAGCCCTTGGTCTGAATTCGGGCCCACATTCAGATATTTGTGTTCTCTATGACACTATCATGGTCAGATCTCTGTGGTCCGATCACTGCCCCTGGTCACCCCAGTATCCTCTGCTGTGCCTCATGACACAGTCCTTGTCTTCAAGCTGTTGGGAATATATACAGAACAACTCAAGACAGTGTGGAACAGCAATTCCCTAATGTTAGTCATTTGGATGCCACCTCCCCATACTAATATCTAGTTAATATAGTCTTTAAGTGGAACCATTTATTACAAAACTATCATTACTGTAAGTAGAAAAATCAGTATCACTTGCCATAAATATCAAAGATAAACTGTCACAAATCAGGAAGACAAGGCAGTTTAAGCTTTAGCTTTATATTATTGCCCACCAAAAGTTTTGAGCCTAAGGTCTGACCTCTGTCAAAAAAGGAAAGGAAACCAGTGGAGTTAAACACACATTAGCACGAAATGAGGCTTTCTCCTTGCTGTAATGAAGACTGAAGAATTGCAAGGGACTAACTTTTTCAGTATGTGAGTGACTACAATTTACCTTATTTCCTCAATTCTGAGACAATTTTTTTTTTAAGATTTTTTTTTTTTTATTAATGTTATGGTAGATTACAACCTTGTGAGATTTCAGTTGTACATTTTTGTTAGTCATGTTGTGGGTACACCACTTCCCCCTCTGTGCCCTCCCCCCACCCCCCCTTTTCCCTGGTAACCACCGATCAGATCTCCTTATCAATATACTAACTTCCACCTATGAGTGGAGTCATATAGAGTTCGTCTTTCTCTGACTGGCTTATTTCGCTTAACATAATACCCTCGAGGTCCATCCACGTTGTTGTGAATGGGCCAATTTTGTCTTTTTTTATGGCTGAGTAGTATTCCATTGTGTATATATACCACATCTTCTTTATCCAATCATCAGTTTCTGGGCATGTAGGCTGGTTCCACATCTTGGCTATTGTAAATAATGCTGCGATGAACATAGGGGTGCAACGGACTCTTGAGATTTCTGATATCTGAGACACAATTTTTGTTTTCACATTTAGAAATAGGGCTGCAACTTACGGTCAAGATGTGCTAGTAAAAGCATCTTTTCTTTCTCTGCAGTAAATAAAACATCGTAAAGCCTAAGGCCTGGGCCCTGCCCAGCAGAGTGGTTAAGTTCCCGCTCTGCTTCCCCGGCTGAGGGTTTCGCCAGTTCTGATCCTGGGCCGGGACCTGGGACTGCTCGTCAGGCCATGCTGAGGTGGCATCCCACATGCCACAACTAGAAGGACCCAAAACTAAAATATACAACTATGTACTGGGGCGCTTTGGGGAGAAGAAGGAAAAATTAAAAAAATAATAAGTTAAAAAAAAAGCCTAGGGCCACTTGTATCCAATGAAATGGCTTGATACACCGTCCACGCATTAGCTGAAGGGACCGGCGTCCTACAGCGATCCCGCTGCCCCTTTGGGAAACCCTCGTGTCCACCACGGCTCCACAAACCCTCGGATACGCTGAGGCCCGCGCCTGGGCCTCTTGGTTCTCACTCAGCCTGCCCACGGGCCGGCGCAGCGCTGACCAAGGTTCCTTTCTGTCGGGAAACAATCATCACGTCGGCTCAGCCCTCCCTCAGAGGGTTTCTGACAGCCCACTACAGGAGACACTACTAGGCACGGACGAACCCGCTTTCCACACCCTGCAAGCAGGTCCGTTCGGCCCGACGAAGCCCAAACCGGGGCCGCACCCTCTTCGTCAGCTTGGCGGTCACTAACACCCACCGCGAGCGACGCCGGCGCGTCTCTGTGACGCCACGGCCCCGCCCATGCGGCAGGGGCGGGCCTTCTCCTCCTGGGGCGGGCCTGCGTGCTGACGCCACACGCCAGGGCGGAGCCGAGAGTTTGGTGCCCCGGAGTGGGGTGTCGGCGCCTTATTCGGGTGGAGCTGAACCAGAGACAGGTAAGGGCGCGCTGCCGCCGGGCCTGGCCCGGTATGGGAGGCTCCGTACTCATCGGGTAGGAGGCAGGGATCGCGGCAGGGAGTGAGGCCGCTGCGCCCCTGTTGTCGCTGGCGCCGCGGTGACAGGGAGTGAAGCTGGATGGAGCGGGACTGAAGAGGGAGGTGGGTGGGACGGAGCCTGACGGACAGGTGTGGCAGCTAATGGTGCTGCGGGCGTCGCCGGGCGGGCGGAGATTGGCGGGTGCGGGCGCGCGCGGAGGTCGCGAAGGGCGCGGAGCGGCGCGCCATTGGCTGTGGCGGGCCGGGGGAGGGCCGCGCGGCGGATGTGAGGGAACGGGCGCCGCCGCCAGGGTGACCCCCAAGGTCGAGGAAGCGTCACGTGCGAACCGCCTGGCCGTGTCCTCTGTCCGTGCAGACGACGGAAGGATGGCGCGCCCTTGAAGCGGTTGCGGACTTTGGGCCGTCCTCCCAGCCCAGAGCACTATGCGGGTCGGCTCCTGTCCTCAGTACCTCACCATACCCATCCTTCTCCCGGCGTGCTCCTGGACTGATGCCCTTGAGGAGCGGAATACCTTGCAGTACCCCCCCATGCCCAGTACCCTACCATACCCGTCCTCCTTCCTGCACTCTGAGGGTGAGCCTTTGAGGAATGTATTACTCCGCAGCACCCACAGTACATAGTACCCCACCATACTCAGTACCCCACCATACTCATCCTTTCCCTGCGTGCTCTCGGGCTGATGCCCTTGAGGAGCAGATTATCCCTCAGTGCTCACCCTACTCTGTCCCCACTGTACTCATCGTCTCCGTGCCTGCTTCTGAGCTGATGCCCTTGAGAAGCAGAATACCCTACAGTACCCACCATACTCAGTATCCCACTGTACTCGTTCTCTCCTTGCATACTCCTGGGCTGATGCATTTGAGGAGCAGATTATCCTGCAGTACCCACTGTACTTAGTACCCCACCGTGGTCACTACCCCACCTTACTCATCCTTCCTGCTGTCCTTGGGGTGATGCCCTTGATGAGCATGTTTACCCCTGCAGTACAGCACCATTCATCCTCCTTCTGGAGGTTTGGTAGCCCATGTTCAGATGAAGTGCCTTTTCTGGAGGAACACAGTAGTCGTGTACCTTTTCTCTTTTGCAAAACTACCTGACTTAAGTGTAAGCTGTGCCCTGAGACTTAATAGAAAACCTGTGGCTAGGCACTGACTGAGTAGACGAGAACCTGCTGTCTCCCCGCTTCACCCAGCACAAAGGAAAGGTGACTGTGAGGTCGGAGGTGTGGGCTCTGTATTGGCGTTTCTCTGTGCCTTGTTCTGCAGTGCTGTACTTTGAAGCAGGACTGGAGGCTCCCTTCCAGGTACACGCTCTGAGCGGCTTTAGGATGAGTGCCCTGGGATGAAGGCTTGTTTGCACTGTGGCACGAGGTGCCAGTAAAACTCCAGTTTTTTGTGCACACCCGCCCCATGTGAAAATATTTAATACTGTTCTAGCTTTGCCGTTGGCTAAGGACTGGATCTTAGAAAGTTGGAGAAACACCAGAGTATCCTCATTGTTTTTTTGAGAGCACTTTGCACATTTCAATTACTTTTTTTTCTTTAACAGCTTTAGTGAAGTACAATTCATGTACCGTACAATTCAGTTATTTAAAGTATACAGTTAAATGGTTTGTACCATATTCAGGTATGCAACCATTACCACAATTCAGTTACTTTTAAAGATAACTTTAATTTCAAAAATGTGAATTTGTTAGTTTCATTTTAATTTGAATGTGCAGTTTATTAAGTACCAAATATTTACTGTGTTTATTATAGGTATATCACATATACATATATGCTTATTGGATCTGCTTTTAACTGATCTCATCCCTCACTGCCCCGTTTGAAAAAAATACTGTGCTGACTACTTTTTAAATTTTTAGATAATTTTTACTTTGAGATAATTGTTCAATTACTGAGAAATTTATACATGTGAATCTATCATATGCAGTTGTAACAAGTAGTATAGGGAGATCCCAGTGTCCCTTTACCCACTTTCTCCAAATGATAACATTTTGCAAAAACTATAGTAGATGTCACAACCAGATGTTGACATTGATAATAATAGAGATACAGAACATTTCCATCACCACTAGGATCCCTCCTGTTGCCTTTTTATAGCCACACCTGCTTCCCTTCTGCCTCCAACTCCTCAGCTCCTGGCAACCACTAATCTGTTCTCCATTTCTGTAATTTTGGCATGTCAAGAGTGTTATATAAAGAGAATCACAAAATATGTGACCTTTGGGATTGGCTTTTTCCTCTTAGGGTGATTCTCTGAAGATGCATGCAGGTTGGTGCCTCTGTCAGTAGTTTGTTCCTTTTTATGCCTCCAGGCTATGGATGTAGCCAGTGGATTTAGCTCTTCACCCACTGAAGGACATCTGAGTTGTTTTCATTCTTTGGCTATTATGAATACGGCTACTATAAACATTCATATACAGGCTTTTATGTGAACATAAGTTTTCATTTCTCTGGGATAAATCCCCAGATGTGCAATCACCAGGTCATATAGTGGTCACGTGTTTAGTTTTTTAAGAAATAACCAAACTGTTTTCTAGAATGGCCTGTACCATTATTACATTCCCTTCGTTAATGTATTTGTGATCCACTTTCTCTGCATCCTTGCCAGCATTTGTTGATCTTACTATTTTTTTATTTTATCCATTGTAATAGATGTGTATGTAGTGATGTCTTATTGTAGTTTTAATTTCCGTTTCCCTAATGGCTAGTGATATTCGGCATCTTTTCATGTGCTTATTGGCTATCTGTATATCTGTTTCTTTGAAATGCTTGTTCGTATCTTTTGCCCAATTCGTAATTGGATCATTTGCTTTTTTTAATGTCAAGTTTTGAGAATTCCTTATATATTCTAGTCCTTTGTTGGATGTGAGGTTCGCAAATATTTTCTCCTATAGCTTGTTTTCATCTTCTTTTTTTTTTTTTAATATACTTTACTTTCTTCCCCCTCTTGTTTTTAAAGATTTTATTTTTTTTCCTTTTTCTCCCCAAAGCCCCCTGGTACATAGTTGTATATTCTTCATTGTGGGTCCTTCTAGTTGTGGCATGTGGGACGCCGCCTCAGCGTGGTTTGACAAGCAGTGCCATGTCCGCACCCAGGATTCGAACCAACGAAACACTGGGCCGCCTGCAGTGGAGCGTGTGAACTTAACCAGTTGGCCATGGAGCCAGCCCCTTCATCTTCTTAACAGGATCTAGCAGAGCAAAAGTTTTTAATTTTGATGAAGTTTAGTTTATCAGTTTTGTCTCTTAGGGATCAGGCTTTTGGTGTCAAGTTTAAGAACTGTTTGCCTAGCTCTAATTCCTGAAGATTTTCTGTTTTTCTAAAAGTTTTCTAGTTTTCTGTTGTACATTTAAATCTGTGATCCATTTTGAGTTAATTGCTGTGTAAGGTGTGAAGTCTAGTTTGAGTGGGTTTTGTTTTGTTTTGCCCTACGGATATCCAACCAACACCATTTGTTGAAAGGTCTGTTCTTCCTCCATTGAATTGCTTTTGCACTTTTGTCAAAAATCAGTTGATTGTGCTTGTGTGGTCGGTTTCAGAGTTCTCTGTTTTGTTCCATTGGTCGTTTTGTCTGTCTCACCATTAATACTACACAGCCTTGTTTACTGAAGCTTGAAATCTTGAATCTTCCAATAAATCTTAAAATCAGGTAGATTGATTCCTTCCACTTTATTCTTCTTTTTCAAAATTAGTTTAGCTAATCTAGTTCATTGGCCTTCCCATATAAATTTTAGAATAATCTTGCCTATATCTACAAAAAATCTTATCAAGATTTTGATAGGAATTGTGTTATTCATATCTGTATATCAATTTGAACATAATCAACATCTTTAATATGTTTAATCTTCCAATCTGTGAATACAGCATGTCCTCCATTTATTCAGATATTTTCTTTCTTTCTTCAGCGTTTTCTAGTTTTCAGCTTATAATCCTGCACGTTTTGTTAGCCTTATACTAAGTATTTACTTTTTTTAAATTTTGGTTTTCATGTGTTCATTGATAGCATATAGAAATACAGTTGATTTTTGTATGTTTATGTTCTGTTGTATGACCTTGCTGAATTCACTTATTAGTTCTGTGAGTGTTCTTTTAGATTCCTTGATGTTTTGTACGTAGACAATCATGTCATCTGCAAATAGGAGTTGTTTTATTTCTTGTTTTGTTTTTTGATTCTCTGTTTTCTTTTTCCTGACTTCTTGTGGGTTACTTGAACACATTTTAAAATTCCGTTTTTACTTACATATAGTGTTTTTTAATATATATCTTTGCATAGTTTTTTTAGTGGTTGTGTATTACATTGTATGTACATTGCTTTTCACAGTCTGCTGGGGTCATTATTTTATCAGCTTGAGTGAAGTATAGAAACATACCTCTGTTTACATCACTTTACCCTCCTCAATTTAAAATTGTCTTAAATATTTCGTCTACATACGTTTAGAACCACATCAGACATGTTATAATTTTTGCTTTGTCCATCACACAGTTTAGAAGACTCAAGAGGAGAAGGAAATTGTATTTACCATGTATTGTTCTTTCCATTGTTCTTTCTTCATGAAATAGGGTCCCTTCTTGCATCATTTCTTTTCTGTTTAGAGAATTTCGCTTAGCCATTCATTTAGAGTAGTTTTACTGGCAGCAAATTCTCTAATAAGTTTTTCTTCATCTGAGACTGTCTTGATTCCTCTTTCATTCCTGAAGGATATTTTCGCTGGATATGGGATTCTGGGTTGAGTTATTCTCCTTCAGCACTTCAAGTGTTGTGCCACTTTCTCTTGGCCTCCACAGTTTCTGATGAGAACTATGCTGTTCAAATTGTTTTCAAAAGTTTGTTTAGGATATGTCTTGGAGTGGTTTTTTTGGGTTTATTCTATTTGGGGTTTGCTCAGCTTCTTGAATCTGTAGGTTTATGTCTTTTGTCAAATTTGGGAAGTTTTCAGCCATAATTTCTTTGAATACTTTTTCACCCCTCCCTCTTCTCCTGAGATTTTGATGATGTTCATATTCATCAATAGAACTTTTTTTTTATTGTCCCACATGTCCCTGAGGCCCTGTTCATTTTTTTTTTTCTAGTCTGTTTTCTCTGTTGTTCAGATTGGATATTTCTTTTGTTCTGTCTTCAGATTCACTGCATTTCTCCTGTCCCCTCCATTCTGCAGTTTAACCTGTTGAGTTTTTTATTTTGGTTATTGTATTTTCTAGTTCTGAAGCTCCCATTTGGTTCTTTATGTGTTCTGTTTCTTTGCTGAGGCTTTTTATTTTTCATTTGTTTGAAGTGTGTTCATAGTTGCTCATGGAAGCATTTTGACGCTAGCCCCTTTAAAATCTTTGCCAGATAATTCTAGCATCTTTGTCATTTTGGTGTTGATGTCTGTAGATTGTCTTTTTTTGTCTTGGTTGAGATCATCCTTGTTCTTAATGTGATAAGTGGTCTTTGATTGCACCCTGGACATTTTGGGTATTATGTTATGAGACTCTGGATCTTATTTAAATGTCTGAGCACAGCAGAACAGGCTTCCTCTGACACTGCTGGGGGACTGGGGGTGCTGACTGGTGCTGGGTGGGGCTGGATTCCAGGCTCCCTACCTGCCCTCCTTGGTATCTGTAGGGAGGGACTCCTTGTTAACTGCTTTGTGGGTGTAAATTCCCCATTAGGCCTTTGTGATTCCACCCTGCTTGGGAAGGGTGGGGTGCTGCCCTGTTACTGCTGGGCCGGGGTATCTAGGCTCATTCCTGGCCTCTATGGACATTGTTGGGGGCGGGGTTCATTGTCACTTGTTGGGGTGGAAGTTCCTGATCTCCTCTGACACCACCAGATGGGGTGGGAGTTGGCCACAGTATTTTCTGTGGGGTTGGCTGCGGTAGAGCGGTTATTGACTAAAAATGTTCTGTCCTGCTGGGCAGCCCTGTTCCTGGTCCTCTGGCCGGAGAGAGCAAGATTTTGTTGCAGCTTTTTTCATCAACATTAGTTGGCATTTCTGGGTTTTTAGCTTCTTCAACACTGAGTCTGGGATATAGGAAGCAGAAAGAAAACTGAGAACTCAGTGTTTTGTTTTCTTGTGCCTGAGGTCCCTTCCCAGTCTGTCTCCTCCTCTCCACTTTTCAGGGTCTTATGTTTTGTTTTATTTTAAATGTGAAGTCTCATGTTTTTAGCTATGTTTAGTGGGAAACCAAAGTCCTGAATGTGCTTTTAGATTTTTAATAAATATTGACAAATGGCCCTGCTTTCCATAAAGATTTAGTAATTTATACTCTAACTGACACCTTTGAGAAGTGCCTATTTACCTACACCCTTGAGTGCTGCAGTCAGGGCATCTACAGTCGCACAGTTTGGGTCTGGAGGAGGATGGCTCTGCCTTCAGACCCTTGCACTAAAGCTTGTTTAGAGTTCTGACTTTGGAGGTGGAAGCCCCTCCCAGCCATCTGGTCAGCCACCAACTCCAAATTCACTTGTATGTAGGTTTACCTAGGGAACTTCAGCTTTTTAAGAGATATCATTAGATGGTCTTTTTTTCCTGGTAAATTGTAATTCTTGAGTCATAGAAACACTTTTAAAGTGTCCAAGGTACTTTCATGTTTGTATCATAATTACGAAAAACATTGTGAGGGAGCAGGAGTGATTTCTCCCTTCGCTTTACAGGGTAGGAAACTGAACTCAGATCAAGTGACATGTTTAAGGCTCACGTAGCAAGGTAGAATCACGCTGCCTGTCTGCCCTGCAGGCTCATCCATCATCTCCATCTAGTAATGGCAAAATACTTCTGCGGTTTTAAGATAGTCCTCACTACCTCCCTGTTACTTAGTTTATGTTTGATGAGACATCACAAGCAAAAGACGTCAAACTCTATGACGGTCTCAGCCAGTAAGGGAGAATAGGTATTTGTGCTCTCTCTACATACGTTCTTTGTATCACTGCTAAAACTAAAATAATTACAGGCATGGAGTAACAGCCATGGGTATGTAGCAAACAGCATCTTCTTGATTCATCATAAGAATCTTAATGAGTCTGAAACAACAAAAGAAAGAAAATGGAAAATATTTTCAAGATGAGTTTTTGTTCTTTTAAGATGGTTGTCAGGCAACATACGTGTAACAATCACTTAGTGATGAGTGCTCTTTTCGCTCAAATACTCATTTCCTGAGAAACTGTACCCAGACTGTTTTTGCTAGTCATTACCGCAGACTAGCCAACATGATGTTGATAGGTGTTAGGAGTCAGTTTATTTCTTTGTTCTGTGTATGGGGCAGTGGCCTTGGGTGAGGTGTGTCCTGTTTCACTGGGGAAGGTCCCAGCACAGATAAAGTCTTATTTGATTACAGCATATAGTTTGCTAAGGGCAGGGCACTACACTCTTTTTTGGGGGGAGAAGATTAGCCCTGAGCTAACTACTGCCAGTCCTCCTCTTTTTACTGAGGAAGACTGGCCCTGAGCTAACATCCATGCCCATCTTCCTCTACTTTATACGTGGGGTGCCTACCACAGCATGGCTTTTACCAAGCAGTGCCATATCTGCACCCGGGATCTGAACCGGTGAACCCTGGGCCACCGAAAAGAGAAACGTGCAAACTTAAGCACTGTACCACCGGGCTGGCCCCCTAAACTCTTAAAAACAAATTTTGCTTTGGTTTTTGCTTTTTTTTAATGTTATTTTTCTTAAATGTTATAGATTTATGCTTGGTCTTGAAATTAATGGGTTACAAATAGTGTCATTTTGTGTACTTTATTGATAATTGATGGGTCAGTTAATTTTTTTCTTAGACTTCTTTTTTTTAAACAATTTTATTGAGAAGTAATTCACACACCATACAATTCACCTATTTAAGTTGTACAATTGAATGTTTTTCAGTATATTAGAAGGTTCTCCAACCATCAGCATAATCTAGTTTTAGAGCATTTTCATCCCCCCTAAAAAAAAAAAAACAACCATACCCATTAGTAATCACATTTTATCCCTGACTCCCTCTGCCCCTAGCCTTGGGCAACCACCACTGGACTTTCTGTCTGTATAGATTTGCCTGTTCTGAACATTTCATATAAATGAAGTCATACAATATGTTGGTTTTTTTGTGAATGACTTTTTTCACTCAATATTTTTAAGGTTCATCTGTATTGCAGCATGTATCAGTATTTCATTCCTTTTTATTGCCTAATACTGTTACATTCCGTGACTGAACTTCATTCTGTATACCCATTCGTCTGTTGATGGGCATTTGAATTGTTTCCACTTTTTGCCTAGTATGACTAATGCTATGAACATTTGTGTACAAGTTTCTGGGTGAACATATGTTTTCATTTGTCTTGGTTTGTATACCTAGGAGTGGAATTGCTGAGTTATATGGTAACTCTATGTTTAACTTTTTGAGGAACTGCCAAACTGCTTTCCAAAGTGGCTGCACCAGCTTACTTCTACCAGAGTTGAACAAGGCTTCCAGTTTCTCCTCGTCCTCTCCAACACTTATTTCCTCTTTGATTGTATCTAGTCTAGTGGCATGAAGTGGTATCTTGTTGTGATTTTGATTTGCATTTCCCTGATGACTAATGATATTGAGCATCTTTTAAGGTGCCTATTGGCCGTTTGTGTATCTTCTTTAGAGAAATGTCTAGCATATCCTTTGCCTATTATTTGATTGGGTTATTTTCCTGTTTATTATTGAGTTATAAGAGTTCTTTATATATTCCGTGCACAAGTCCCTTATTAGTTATAAGATTTGCAGATATTTTCTCTGATTGTGTCTTTTTTTGATGGTGCCCTTTGAAGCACAAAAGTTTTTATTTTGATGAAGTCCAGTTTATCTATTTTTTTCTTTTGTTGTTTGTGCTATTGGTGTCCTAACTAAGAATCTGTTACCTGACTCAAGGCCACGAATGTTTACTCCATTTTAACTTGTAAGATGTAAAACTTCTAGAGTCTTATAATTTTAGCTGTTACATTTAGATCTTTGATCCACTTTGAGTTAATTTTGTATGTGATGTGAGGTAGGGGTCCAATGTCATTCTTTTACATGTGGAACTCCAGTTGTCCCCGCACCATCTTTTGAAAAGACTATTCTTTCCCCATTGGATTTTTTTGTTATCCTTGTCAAATAGAAATATTCTTCTAAACCAAAAATCAGAACTCTTGGACTTTTGGGCAACTCAGAGCTTTCATGAAAGTGTTTGAACAATTGAATGTCTCTACCAAATGATGCGCTTTTCTTGAAGTTAACTCTAGAATTGGAAGGATGGAATCTGAATCTATCAAAATCTGAAATGTAAACCTATTTGCTCTGTGTGTCCGTCAGACTGTGGACAGAGAACAGCTATTCCTGGTCATCTCTGGGTGGAAGCAGGATGTTGAGCCATCTGCTGAAGAGCAACTTTCTTGATGAGTCATCTTAAAGGAAGTTTGAAAATGGCTAGCTATCCTGGTAACTGTGCTGGGCAGCACTGAATTTGTCTGATTCATTGGCTGCAGATAGCTGGATCACATGGCTTATTTACAGTGTCATATTGGAGGACTGCTTTGGGAAGAAGAGATGAAATGAGCAGTTTTGTGATTGTTAGTGTAGTGCTTATTAATTGAGTGTTACACCAACTGAATAGTGACAGACAAGTAATGGAGGTGATACTGTGGTTTTTGTTCTAGGAGAAGAACTCAACTCAGAGGCAATTGAGTGTTTCAAGCTGCCTAGATAATAATGACGTTGGAGGAAAAAAAGGAGCATTTTCCTTTAGCCCTGAAGAATAATAAGTAAAAATTAGCATTGAAAGCAGCAGTGGTAGTATTTTTGCCATCAGTGTCTTTGATGGCTCTTTGTCTCCATTAAATTTATTAGTGGAAAAAATTGGAGCATAGTTGGAGGTAGGAAGAACTGCTGAAGTAACTTAAACTTCTGACTTCTAAGGTGAAAAAAACCCACCAGTTATGATTGCATTGTATAGCTATATCCAAAATGTATTGCTTGTCTAGCTTTATTTATTTATTTACTTTTTTGAGGAAGATGAGCCCTGAGCTAACATCCCCCACCAATCCTCCTCTTTTTACTGAGGAAGACTGGCCTTGAGCTAACATCCGTGCCCATCTTCCTCTATTTTATATGTGGGACGCCTTCCACAGGATAGCTTGATAAGCAGTACGTAGGTCAGTGCCTGGGCTCTGATCCGGCGAACCCCGGGCCACCAAACTGGAGCGCGATAACTTAACCGCTGCACCACTGGGCTGGCCCCTGTCTATCTGTAATTTTTAAGGAGCAAGTTTTTGTTTGTTGTTTAGTTTGTTTTTAAAGCACGTGTTCTGCTCTTCTCTTTTGCTGATGTCTTTTCCAAGCAGCAGAGCAGTCCAGATGCTGTCTCCATCAGAGTCCCTTATGTGTATTCTGATCATATTTGGATCAAGAGGAAGGGTTCTTATAAACAGTATAGAGAATAGTTTATGCAACATTTATTTCTGGATAATTCTCAGCATGTTTCAAAGCTTGGATTCCTTTCTAGTAGATGTGGAGATAAGTGTAATTCCAACTTACAGCCAGAGCACTTGCTTTGAGGCAAATTCATGAGCAACCACACGTTAGGCCAGTAGCTCGTATCCCGGGGCAGAGGGCCCCAGCGGAGCAGGTGGTGGTGAGCCCTGCGCCCTGCCCTGAGGCTCCCCTCCTCTCTCTGGGCCCCTTTTGCTGTGATTGGAAGGTGCCCCTAGGTGACTGGGATTCTTGGGAGGAAAGGAGCAGCCCAGTGTCCTTGTCCCCTCCTAACAGGGTCCCCATCCAGAGGCATGCTGGATTCTTAAATGTGGTTGAAAATGGTTCAAGACACTCTGGGAACAGTCTAAACTCTTTCATGGTCTTGTGGGTGCCTCAGCCTCTTTTATAAAATGGCTGGGGTTTTTTTGTTTTTTTTTTTTAGGTTGGCACCTGAGTGAACATTGTTGCCAATCTTTTTTTTCTTCTCCTCCTCCTCCTCAAAGCCCCCCAGTATATAGTTGTTTATTCTAGTTGTGCCTCTGCTTGTGCTATGTGGGACACCGCCTCAGCTTGACCTGATGAGTGGTGCTAGGTCTGTGCCCAGGATCCGAACCAATGAAACCCTGGCGAAGTGGAGCGCACAAAGCTTACTGCTCAGCCGCAGGGCTGGCCCACAAAATGGCTAGTTTTATTCGAGAGTTATACAGTAGATTTAGTAAAACTTCAACCATCAAGCACAAGATCCATTCAGAGCAAAACCAATAAGTAGATCCATCCCATCCTCCTCCCTCCTTGAGCCCAGGTCTCTCTCCTGCTCTTGTCTGGTCCAGGCCGTCCTTCCCTCTTGTCTTGGCCTCTTGCTCCCTCTCCAGCTTATGGATGCCGTCACTGAAGGGCCAGGCAGAATAGAGACTTTGCTCCTGATGGGGCTTGGATCCTGGCTCTGCTGTTAATGGCCCTGTGTGACCTTGGGGAAAACAAAGAAACTGAAACTCAGAAAGGTGATCTATAAAATGGACGAGCTAGTACCAGCCTTCTGGGAGTTTGTGGGGCTCATGAAGAGTCCTAACATGTCAAGGTGCTGAGTGTATAGTGGCCCCGGGCAGGTAGAAGTTTCTTTAGTGATCACTGCATGTACATTCCTTTTGAACCTTTGGAAAGCCCACTCACTTCCTTGTCAGACCTTCTCTAGCTCCCCAGTGCTTAGGAAATGTGGCATCGGGACCCTGCGGCCCTGTCTAGCACCATTCACTCTTGCTCTTCCCCTGCGTTCTTTCACTTTTCCATCTCTCTGTCTTTCCTCCTACCATCTCTTCCGTTTAGAATGCCTGCTCTTTCCCCTCCCCTTCACAGCTAAATCCTTCCTGCGCTCCCAGGCCCAGTCTTAAAAACACAGCCTTCTCAAAGGTTTTCCTGGGCTCCTCCTCCCTCCCCACTGGAAGGAGCAAGTCCTGCTCTGGAGTTTGGTTGGCATTTTCTATGCCTCTCAAGCACTCAGTGCTTTCTCTGTAGTGTTTTTTTATATTTTTTTCTCTTCTGCTCAAAGATAAATTATTTGAGAGTGAGCAAAATATTTTCCCAATGTCTCTGTATTCTCTAGAATGCTGTGAGTCCAGCAGACGCTCAGTAGTTTCCACATAGATTAGAAAATCTATCTCATTTTGCAGTTAATCCTATTCTAATCCTTAAACTTTGTTGCCTTTTCTATAATTGTTTTTACACAATATACAAACTTAAAGAATGTCACGTTTATCATTGTATTATAAGTTGTCTCCTGTCTCTCAAACAAGATTTAAACTTGCAGGTGAAGACCATAACCTCTGCAACTGTGCTCTCGCCTCCCCATGTTGAGCACACAGGTCCTGTACATAGACGGTTGGTTTGGGTTGACTGCTCTCGCCCTATCATCGTCTCTGAACACAGACTTGGGCACTGAAGCAGAGCACACTGCCACAAATGCCTTTACAAAGTCTTTCTCCTCCTGCCGGGGTCTGAGCTTTTGTTCCAGTAGCCTTAGCTGCTAAAACGCTCTTTCTAACTTTTCTTTCCTCTTGTGCAGGCAGTCGTGAGAGCCTTCAGGACAAGAATGTTTCACTTAAGGACTTGTGCTGCTAAGTTGAGGCCGTTGACGGCCTCCCAGACTGTGAAGACATTTTCACAAAACAGACCAGCAGCAGCTAGGACGTTTGGGCAGATTCGGAGCTATACTGCCCCCGTTGCTGCAGAGCCCTTCCTCAGCGGGACTAGTTCGAACTATGTGGAGGAAATGTACTATGCTTGGTTGGAAAACCCCAAAAGTGTACACAAGGTAAGGCTTGTAGGAGTAGGTGTCTTCATGTGTTTGGTGTCTTAGCCTATTGACTGGCCGTCCAGGTAAGTGCTTGCATCCCGAGGAGCCTTCAGGACGGAAGGCAGGCAGGCAGATGGCTGGAAGCCCCACCGACCCAAGTTCTCCATGTCAGCCCAGCTTGGCCATCAGCCCAGGCCCAACAGGAACCATCTTCTCTGGAGAGGCATTCCCTCTTGCTTGACATGCAGCGTGCTCAAGACCTTGCTCCACGGAACAGACAACATGTTTAACCTGCAAGGATATAAAGAAGCGCTGGCACCACTTGCAGCTTCTCACTAAGGCTGCTGTAGGATGGAGACACTCAAGAAAGCAAATGGAAGGAATGACCCTGCGGGACCCTCCTCCATCCCACTGTCCTAAGAATGGCTGCAAATCACCTCGTGTAATTTCTGTATAAATGACATTTTAGATGAGTATGCTCATTTTTCTCCTGTATTTGAAAGTAAATTCTGGGAAGGCTTCCTTCTAATTTCTCTGTGTTACCTCTTAGGCATTTCCTTCTTAGAGCTGCTCTCTCCATGAATTTGCTTGATACAGGGCATACCTGGCAGCAGAATTTCTTTTTTTTTCCTTCTCCCCACAGCCCCCCAGTACATAGTTGTATATTCTAATTGTAGGTCCTTCTAGTTCTGCTATGTGGGACACTGCCGTAGCATGGCTTGATGAGCGGTGCTAGGTCCACGCCCAGGATCTGAACCAGTGAAACCCTGGGACACCAAAGCGGAGTGTGCAAACTTAACCACTTAGCCACGGGCCCAGCCCCAGAATTTCTTGATAGTGTTTTGGGCAGTGATATTTATGGGGTTTGATAACCATTTCCTGGTTTTTTAGGTCAGGCAGCTGGCCCAGTGCAGGAGCTAGAGGCTGGGTCCCTGAGTTGCTCACGCTCCTTGTGCCTTGTTTGCAGGGTGTGGGGGGATTTGGAGGAGACAGTATATGTGAGGTGCTCAGTGTCTGCACAGAGGTGCCCAGTGGAGGCTGGCTGTCATCATTGTTGATTTGGCCTTTTTTTTAACTCTTGAATCTTGGGGTCTTGTCATCAAAAGGCAGCCTGCTTCTGTTGGGCCCCTGAGAACAAGCGTTACCCTGATGTGTTAGTGACTTTTAAGATTAGAGACATTCGTGTGACTGCTGGAGCCACCAACCCTGTTCCATCAGGAATGCCACCTCTTGGTCAGAACTTCATCTCAGCAAAGGAGGGCATCTAGCGGGATCTTCTCCTGTTTCTATGGCAACCTGGAAGCCACCTTGCTCCCTGAGCAAAGTGAGACCTGGTTTCCTGTGAGAGGGGATCTGGAGACTGCCCAGAAAGAAATGCCCTGTGAAAGTGGCCTTGCCTGTGATGGTGGATATCAGAGGTTTCCGAAGACAGTTACTGTAAGGTTATCTCTAGAATAAACTTAGCCCACAGGTTTTGGAATCAGACTGTCATCTCACGCACAGGCATGTCCCTTGCCTGCCTTTTCCAAAACATACATCTTTGTGGAACCAATTAAGTCTTCTTAAATTGTATTTGGTTTTAGAGAGATTAGCACCTGAGTGTGACCACGCCTTGTTGTATGCAGAGTACTAGAGATCTTGGCTCAGGACGTCTGTGCGGGAAGCCTGGCATCATGGGAATGGGTGGGTGGAAAAGCACACTGGCTCTGTGGTGCAGAGCTCGGGAAAGTGGGGCTGAAACTGTCACAGCGGCTCCTGCTGGAAGCTTTTTGAAGAGATTTTTTTTTTTTATGTGGACATAATCTTAGACTGGTCATAAATGGTGCTGATTTTCCTTGAAAAGTTTTTTTTTTCCCATTCCTTAGGTTTATCATTATTCTTATTTGTATTATCATTATCATTATTATTGCTTTTATTATTATTATTATTAAGACTTATTCTGTAGAGCCGTTTTAGGTTCACAGCAAAATTGAGGGGAGGTACAGAGATTTCCCATATACCTCCTGCCCTACACATGCAGTCTCCCCACCATCAACATCCTCCATGAAAGATGGTGCAACATTTGTTATAACTGATGAACCTACACTGACACGTCATCATCACCCAAAGCCCATAGTCTACATAGGGTCCACTCCTGGTGTTGTACAATCTGTGGTTTGGGACAAATGTTTAATGACATGTATCACCATTATACTGTCATACAGAGTATTTTCACTGCCCTAAAAATCCTCTGTGCTCTGCCTGTTCTTCGAAAATATTTTTACCACATGGTATCAAGGAAGGTGACACATGATGACCAGGAGGCACTGGGAGGTTCTTGGGCTGGGGGGTGGGGGCCAGTCACAGTGTCCATCCATCCTGGGGGTGGGACAGCACAATGAAAGGTCTACTGACAGGCACAGATGCAGCCTGCTGGGGAAGAATCCAGGGTGAAGATTGGGCCCTTGGGCGCTGGGGGTCAGAATCTCATTGAGAGATTCTGCAGGGAGTATGCATGGAGAATCTCAAAAAGGGACCTGTAGTTTAATAAGAGAATACATGCAACTTGGCATCTTTGGGCCAGATTTTATGTGCTGGTTTCTATTGCCCAAATTCTCCAGGGGACACAGCATCTTCTAGAGGGAAAGGGATGGGATGATGTAAATCAGTGGACGTGCGTTAGTCCCCCTCCTCTGCCATCCCAGAAAAGTGGAATTGATCCCCTCTCCAAGTTGAATTAGGCCTAATACATGATATATGCTTGTTTTTCAAGGGACATGATACAGAGCTTTCATCAGATTTTCAAAGACATTTGTGACCCACAAAAGACCTTAGAAATAGTTGACTTAAGAATGCTTCATTTGCACTCTTGTTTTAGAACAAATAGTTTAGGTAGAAATAATAAAGTAGGTTTTAAGAATTAGATTGGTCATCTTTCTGATCTCCCATTTCTGCATCAGATAAGAGATGTCGAGCTCCTGGTCCTCAGGGCTGATGCTGTCATCATTCTCTCCCCCCCATTTACAGAGAGCTTGTGGAGAACTGCTGGGACTGAACTTCATATCTGGCACAAACAGAACAAATTTAGCATCTCCCCCTCCCTGCCTTATGCACTCTGCTTTCCTGTTAGTACTTTTTAAACTTTTTACGATATTTTCAAACATACAGTAGAGAGAAGGGTATACAAGGAACCTCCATGAGGAGACCCATCACCCAACTTCCGCAGGTCTCTACAGTTTGCCAGTCTGAGCATCTATTCCTTTCCTCACTCACTCTTCTGATTGTTGTTTTGTTTTGGGTGGGGGCCCACTGGAGTAATTTACGGCAAATCCTAGCCCTGAGTCATTTCTGCCATAGCTGTATTGATGTGTCTCTAATTAACAACGGAATGTGTTCTTAACCACACCCAACAAATTTAACAAGATAATTCTGTGTTATAATCTTAGTCCATATTCAGCTATTTGTGGTTATGTTAAAGCTGCCTTTTCACATTTGGCTTTATAATTTACAGCTGGTTGTTAGATCCATCTTTTTAAAGAAAACTTATTTTTAAATGTTTAATTGTGAAAACTATGTTTGTGGTAAAGTAATCAAACAATTCAGAGCTGCAAGCCCTCAAGTGCTCTGGGTGCCCCTGTGTCCTTGCCTGCTGCCCAGTTAACTGGCCGGCTCAGGGTCCTCCTCTGCACCGTCTTGCCTTTGCTTCTGTAGTGTGGTCCTCCTAGACCGTTGTCTCTTCTGCATTCTTTCCTCCAGTCTGGCCTCTGCACTCCAGTCCTAAACACCTTGTCAAGCGCAGCTTGCCACTTGACCCCTTTAGGAACCTTCAGCCAGGGCCTGTTCTGTCAGCATGCAAAGTCCTCCCTCAGGGTCTCAGCCATGTTGGGGACAAGTCAGATGGCGGTACTTTATTTTTATTTACATCTTAAAAACACTTAGAATCAAAGTCAGATTGCCCCTGTTAGTGTTTAAAACAAACAGGTAATTGAGAACTGCTGAGTCCTTGTGGGGCTGCATTTGGGTGGTGGAGGCAGGTGCCCACCCACAGGCGTAGCTTGGTGTCAGCCCTGCCAGGGAGGACCCAGGGTTGGTCCCAGCACTGGAGCTGGTGGAAGAGCCCTCTGTCCTCCTCTGCCCTGCAGTGCCCTCTTTGCCCGTGGTCATTGGGCTTTCCTGGCCATCCTCAGTGCCGTGGAGCTCACTTCCCCTGCCTAGGCCTTCTGAGTGACGTCTGCCCACTTCCTAAAGCTTGTCTTCCTCTTGTTAACCACATCCATTTCTTCTCGTGCCTTTCTCGGGCCAGCTCCTAAGTGTAATAACAGCTCTCTGGTCCAGCATGGCCGCCGCAGGAACACCCTGTATAGCACTCGAGGCAGAGATTCCAGACTCTCAGCCCCACCTTGTTGAGCTTGGCCATGCTACCCTTCTGGCCCAGGCAGTTCTGCTTTTTCCTTCTATACTCATGAAACACAGTCCTGTTTGTTTTTCTGTTAAGTGAACCAGGTAAGTGGAGGAAAAACAGACACGCATCATCCCCAGTAGGGGGTGACATGTGTGTTTTCTCTCTGCAGCTTTGAAACTGCCTTGGCTGCACTTTGAAAACTCAGCTGCCGTTTGGCCCGGTTCTGTGCTAACCTTGGGGTGAGGGAAAGAAACATACATATATTTAAGGCCCATGGTATACTTACTGGGATTTCAATGGTCAAGGCTGCTACACAGCATTCTGAAGTAACCCCTCGATGATACTCAGCTCTCTACATCAGGAGGAATTTCAACCATGGTGCCTCTTATGTTAAATCAACTACACAAGCCAAGAGTATCTTCCCTAACTTCGGTACAATATTTTACTCTTTTTTTTAAAGTATCAATTGGGTTTTTTTTTTCCTTTTTCTCCCCAAAGCCCGCCAGTACATAGTTGTGTATTCTTCTTTGTGGGTCCTTCTAGTTGTGGCATGTGGGACACTGCCTCAGCATGGTTTGATGAGCAGTGCCATGTCCGCGCCCAAGATTCAAACCAACGAAACACTGGGCTGCCTGCAGCAGAGCGCACGAATTTAACCACTCGGCCACGGGGCCAGCCCCCAATATTTTACTCTTAAAGGGTTGTGTTCATACAGTTCAGTTAGCGAGATAAAATTAATACCTTTGAAAAGTATAAGAAACGTGAAGCAGCACCTTCACTGTCCTTATGTAGCAGTTTGCAGCTCATGACAGTTTTGTTGGAGGACTGTTGAGAGGCTGCCAGGAGATATGCCGCATGCAGGGCCCCTGAGCACACAGGCCAGTGGAAAATTAGATGAGCTGAACAACAGCTAAGTACAGAGAGAACCGACTAGCTTTGGAAGGGTCAGGAAGGAGCCTGACATGGGACAGGGTGTCTGTGTAAAGATACAGATGCAAGGGCCCAGGAGGGTTGGGGAAGGATTTGGTGGGTAATTTTGGAGGCTTGTTGGGGGCCAGAAGCCAGAGGCAGCAAGTGAACACCAAAAGTTTGGGCTTGGACATAAATGGAAAGGTTCCAAGATCAAGCCAAGGGGCATTTGTTTATTCGTGAAATGCTATGGGAGCATGGACCCCCTCCACGGTTAGAGAGTTTGAGGGCCCAGGTAGAGGGGCCCTGGCACTGATGAAGAGCTAACTGCACCTGCAATGAGGAGAGGCGAGCTTAACATAAAGGAGGGCTGCACCTTTGGGAGTGTGGGTTTTAAATAATTATCCTTTGTGCTGTTGTAAAGGATTCCTGGACCTACTACCTGTGCATGTGTGCGTGTGTGTGCACATGTGTGTGCATGCTTCCTCACACTGACAAGGAATTCTTGGATGCCAGTAGGACTCTGAGAATTCAACTCAGTTCTGACACGATCTATCTAGAGATAGAATCAGATTCCACAGGTAAAGGGCTCAATTCCACAAGACCACCCTTGGTTCAATTAATTTGTTAGAATGACTCACAGAACTCAAAAAAACCCATTTACTCACTAGATTTTCGATTTATTACAAAGGATATTAAAGGATACTAATCAACAGCCAAATGAAGAGATACATAGGGCAAGGTCCTGAACAAAGGACCTTCTGTCCTCCTGTAGCTTGGGGCCCAGCTTGGTGGCATGTGGAAGTGTTCTGCTTCCCCAGTGTGAGACCTCTCTGAAAAGAGCTGTTGAGGTATCCGTTTGGGTTTTTATGGAGGCTTCATTACATAATCATAATTGACTCAGTCATTGGCCATTGATTACACCTCAAACACCTCCCCCCCGCACCCCCCCCCCCCCCGAAGAGGGGTGGGGCTGCCCAGTCCTCTGATCACATGGCTGGTTCTCCTGGCATCTAGTCCCCACCCTTGGCTGAGGTCCAAAGTCACCTCATTAACGTAACAAAAGGCAATTTTATGGCTCTTGTCACTTAGGAAATTGAAATTCCAGGAGTTGGGGGAGCTGTGAACCAGGAACTGTGGACTAAGACCATATATATATATATGAGAAATATATATTTTGGTCATCTTATAAATCAAAATATTGCAACTGTATTTTAAGCAAAAATTTTCTTTAAAATGATGTCAGAGGTTAAAGGACTAGAGAGAGAGATCAGAATGACCTTAAGGAGAAGGTGGACCCAAGAGTGAAAAGGAGCCTTCCATGGGTGGATTGTGAGACTGGGGCCTTCTCTCAAAGTGGTCATGACCTGCAAACCCAGAATTCTCTCTGAATTTGCAGCAGTGGCTTTGTGAAGCTGGGCTGGGGTCCTCCAGGTAGGGCTGCACGCTAGGGCTTGGAGGTCAGGGACACCAGATGCCCAGATGCCCACTGTGGTTCGTCACAGCCTCCCTCAAGAGTTGCTATTCTGAGTCGATGGAGCACCCTGTTGGGTACGACCTGCTGGGCAGAGGGTGAGTGCTCTCACTTCCTGACCGATGCCAAAAAGACTGCTTTTGAGTGCAGTCATAGGTGTCCTGGATGTAATCTTTTCATGCAGTAGAAGCTGGCTTCTGTGAGCGTTTGTTTAACAAACCACCCCAAAACTTGGTGACTTGAAACACCAGCAGTGTAGTCTTTCTTAGGATTCCTGGCTCTCATGTAGATGAGGCTTAGCCGGGCTGCAGCTTCATGATTGCCCCCCTCACATCTGGCGCTTGGTGCCAGCTGTTCACCAGGCCCTGCCATCCTGCTGGGGGGCTGAAGCGACCCCCTCACAAAGCCTCAAGTTAGCTCCGAGAGGCAAGGCAAGGCGAGGCCGAGGGCGAGGGCTTTGGATGCCGGCCCAGAGCTCACACACTGCCGCTGTCATCTCTGGTCTTGGTCAGAGCAGTCTCAGGCCAGCCCAAAGGGCTCAGCTCTGATGGAGAAGCCGCACAGCCACTGCAAGGGATGTTCGTGCAGGTGTGGGAGGACATGTGGTTTGGTTTCTATATGGTCTGTTGGGGCCACCACCTTTAGTTTGGACCAGAGACCCAGGGAGTATCGTTCCTCTATCAGCAGATTCCATAGGGCAGAGCTGAGGCAGCTTGTCTTTGCTAATCTTAGGTGTTTATTAACATTCGACTTGCACACCAATCCAGAGAGAAGAGATTAGAGGTTCTTTGGAGATGTTCTCTTACCTGTGCTACACTGTGCTTTACAAACAACGGCATCACTCTGATCAAGCATAAATTCATTTGCTTTCCCTAACTGAGGAGTGCCCAAGTAGAATCCCCAATTTTAATTGCTTCCGGTACAAGTAGTTCTGTGGTGACAAGTCAGGCAGACCTGATCCTAGTGCCTCCTAGACTCCGTTGTGGGCAGCACTCTGAGTTGGGCCTGCGCGAGGCCCTGCCTGTGCTCAGCTGGGGACGGTTTGAGCAAGGCCCTGCTAGTGGATGGAGGGATCTGAAGTCCAGTGCTGCATGTCCTGTGGCACTGTCTTTCAAGAGCACTTAGCCCTAAAGCAGTAATCTTTTATGAAGATTCAGGCACGGACGGTGGGGGCAGTCAACTACAGGCCTCCCTGACCTGGGCATCCCGTTAGGACACTGGGACTGTCACACACACTGTTTTCAAGAAAGTTTCAGGGGCCGGCCTGGTGGCGCAGCGGTTAAGTTCGCATGTTCCACTTCGGCGGCCCAGGGTTTGCTGGTTCAGATCCTGGGTGCAGACGTGGCACTGCTTGGCAAGCCTTGCTGTGGCAGGCGTCCCACATAGAAAGTAGAGAAGATGAGCACAGATGTTAGCTCAGGGCCAGTCTTCCTCAGCACATGTTAGCTCAGGGCTAATCTTCCTCAAAAAAAAAAATAGAAAGAAAGGCTCAGGGCCCAGCACTTGGCACACATAGGGTGCTTTGGAAAGGTTGTAGAGATGTCTTAGTGCAGCCTTTTCATGCACAGCAGAGACATGAATTACTCAGCACTACACCATAGCTGGGCCAGTGAGCACAGTAACCTGGTTAGGAAATAACCAGCATTTGCCGGCGCACTTTCTGAGCCAGAAGAGCCCCTGTGCAGGGTGGCTGGGAAGACATGCCAGCTTCCCTCCAGGGAACCAGGGTGCTCAGGGAGCAGCGCCTGTGGGCCAGCAGGTCACTGGTGACCGTTCTTGGCTCTGGGAGCTGCTGCCTGTCTTATTTGTTTGACTGAATTAATATGAACCAGCCAAACCCTTGTTTCAGGATGGCCATGCATCCATTTTCGTTGGTCACTTGTTGCCCTGAATTTCAGTTAAAAAGCATTGTTAATATCAAAACCTAATAATACGGTTGTTTGTGACAATGCTGAGGTCTGAAGCCTGGACCGGTAGGCATTAGTTTATCAGCTGTGTGATGGCCTTTGAGCCTGGGGTTTGGTCCTTTCAAGAGGTGGCTAGAAGCTGCCCCACCCATTCCGCAGGGTGGTTTTACGTCAGTGTCCTTGGCAGGGCACTGGCAGAGGGGAGTGGTGGCCATCAGATGATGTCATGTTCCAGGCCAGGGTGCATATCGTGAGAGGGTGGGGCTTATTCCACTGCTAACGTGGAGACGGCAGGGTGGCAAAGAGCAGCATCTGAAGGGGACTTTGGACAAAAGGAAGTGGTCTGGTCAATTCAGAACAACCCAAAGTCATAGAATTTGACAGCTAGAATAAGCATTATTAACCCCCAGCTTAAGTTTGATCATCAACTTCTTGAACAAATACGAGTATACCTGCAGGTGCTTCTTAAAGTGTGAAAAGCTATGCAGATACATTGGTGTCCTCCTAAGTAGCCTGTGCTCCCTGCTCTTGTAGGCAAAGAATCAGGCACAGAGCGCTGAAGTGACTTCCTGGCCTCGCTCAGCCCACGGAAGGCAGGACTGGGGCTCCCAACCCCGTGAGCTGGCAGCAGGCAGGCCCACTGCAGTGGGCGCAGTCCTGTGCATGGCCCTTTTGTCACACACCTGTTCTGGCCAATGTATCTGACACAGTGGGGGCCTTTGAGACAGGCGAAGGGACACTAGGTGACATATTTGCTGCCCCTCAGAAGCTGAAACCTCTGTGAACAGTCTCTGTTGTGAACTTCATAGCCAGGAACTTGACCCTGAGACGCTTGCAATCTACTGACAATAAACAGGGCAAAGTCTGCTTACCTCATTCCCTGGTGAGAGTCCCACACCTGCCGCGGGTGGCAGCTTTTCTGAGGGGAGGTGGAGCCTCTGGACTCTGGACCCTCCAGGTTCCTATAGCTGACGCCATACCTAGCACCACACCTAGCAGTACACCTGACATCCCACGTAGCACTGCAGCTGGCAGCACACCTGACGTATCATCAGACATCACTCCTGTCAGGCTGTTTGCCTCGTGAAGGAGTCCAAACCTGTCTAATTTTAGCTCAGCAGGTGCGGTGAGCACCTACTATGGAGCAAAGCACTGGACTAGCTTCCGTCAGACATTACAGAGGAAAAGGGACGTGTCTGCAGCCTTTGAAGAACTTCCTTTAACTGGGGAGAAGAGTGTGATGACTGCAGGGAAGGTCCACCAGGGTTGTTGGGAGTCTGGGAGGCTTGTGGGGAGCATAGGAGGAGTGATGGCTTTGAAAACACCTTCATGTACTGCAGTTGATGCTGTTGGTTATCTAAAATTAAAAGTAAGAATTCTGGTTTCACTCCAACCAGAATGTTACACTTATTTACACTTGAAATCTATCATGTTTTGGATGAATCATTTCAGTAACAAGCTGATGGCCTTAAACTCACTCATGGGAGGTGGGCAGCAGGTGCACACCTATGCCGGCTGGCCTGCCCATGAGCCACTCCACCCTCCTGCTCACCCTAGCCTGGCTCAGGCTCTGCTCCTAGGCATGGGTAACTACTTCCTCAGAAGGAGCACCGAAACCCCGGCTAGTCGGATTACTTCTCACTGCCAGGCCGCCTGAGACCTGGCCCCAGCCCACCTTCCCATTCTTGTCTCTACCAGCTCACACACATGCCTTCCCTGTGGCCATGTGATGCGTCTCTCTTCTCAGGCTCCTCATACCCAGCTGTGCTGCAGGGCTCAGACCACCATCATCTCCTCTGAGCACCATCCTTCCCTTTATTTCCTGGTACTTGTCCCTCCTCTGAAGTTACATGTTCACTCGTCTGTCCTGCCATTCCTGAGAGAGGAGCTCATCGTGGTGGTTTTCCTGTCCCCAGACCTCAGTGCATGCTGTGTATAGGCAGCCTCGGTGATATTCGTGGACCTGAACTTTTAAGTAACAGTGCTCACCTTTTCATGCAGTACATCCTGCATGCCTTTGGGAAGACCATTCATGTGTGGTGGAACCCTCTAGTCCTGCCAGACAGAGGAGCTGGCTTTCTGTGGCAGATGCCTTTCCTCGTCCTCTTTGAGCTGAGATCCTGACTTCTTCAGGCCACTGCTCCCTTTCACCTCTGGTGAACAGAGGACTGAGTGTCTATGTCTGGCCATTGTATGTTCATGGTCAGGCAGGAGGACAGAGAGTTTCCTTACTGAGTTATTTATACAACAGAGGCATGAAGAAGTTGGAGGCTGTGATGTTGGCAATTGGGTGCCCTGATACTCAGTGGGAGTTTGTGGTGGCTGCGTGGCGGATTAGTAGTTAAATTTGCCTTGTGATACATGTGAAGGAGGAAAACCAGCACACTGCCCTGTGGTGGGGCTGGGACTCCTACCTGGCTTAGTCTGATGCAGAAGGCCACACTCTGGGCCAAGTCCACACCCCCACACAGAAGCCAGAGTCTGACTTTGTCTTGTTTCTCATGAGTGAAAAACCATTCCTGTTCAGGAAAATGTCGTCCGCGGTTTTGATGTACCATGCTGTTAGATTACTGTGCTGTTAAGTCGCATTCCCCCCCGACCAGCCACTTACTGTGCTTTCTCATCCTCGCTTCTGCCTTGTCACTTGAGATATTTCTGGAGGTAGAAGTTACCACCCCTGCCCACATCGGGCCTTTGGTTCAGGGCATCCAGACAAGAGCAAGAGATAGTTAGGAGTGAGTTTGGCTCAGAGAAAGAGAGAACTCCGCTCAGCTGGCTTCATGGACAGGGTTTGTTTTTCTCACTCAACAAGACACCTGGGGCCGCTCGCCTCCAGATACAGAGAGCAGGTGAGACAGGCACAGGTGTCATCTTCTTAAAGTTTTCTCTTCATTTGGAGAGGGGCTTCACTCTGACCAGCTTCGTGGTCACGTATCCTGGGAGTAGAGAATCTGCCATCAGGGAGAGAACCAGAACTGGCAGCAGGTAAACACACAAGTAAATAAAACCTCAAGCTGAGAATCAACGAACGAGGGCTGCAGTTATCAGGAGGGGAACCCTCACCAGGCAGTGACAACACCAAGCATTAAAGATGACTTGGGCCAGCATGTGGAGAGCAGTGACAGGGAGGGCTTTGCAGGCCCCACGAACTGAAAGCAGAAGCCAGTTCAGGTGTAGGGAGAGGCGGGGAGGAGGGGCGGACATCTCTGGAGAGATGAGACGGCCACAAGGGAGGAGGGAGAGAGAGTCAGGCTCGGCATCTGTGGGGTGGTGAGACCCGCAAGCCTGAAAGGACCTTCTCTCTCAGAGCCTTTTTTTTAATCAACTTTTTTGAGGTCTGACTTATATTAAAACATACCCATTTTAAGTTGCAGTACGAGCGGTTTCGCCAAGTGTAGGCAGTGGCTCCAGGCTACAGAATTGTCACCCAAGTGTGAAGACTTTTCGGGTCATGGTGGAAGAGGGCTTGCTGTTGTAGGAGTGGGCTCCTTGTCTGAGGGCAGGCAAGCGCTTGCCAGAGTGCAGAGGCCCACACCTTCCTAGAAAGAGTGAGAGGGCCTGGCCGAGCTGTGGGAGAGCAAGCTGGTGGTGTGTGCTTGCTGTGGGGGGTGAATTACAGGAAAGCCCGAAGCTGCATTCCTGGCATATTCTTTCCCAGGGGTTCCCAGCTCTCTGCAATACTGGTATGAACCAGTTTTTTCTGACTGCCTCCAGTTGAAGCAGAATTTCCGTCTGTGCAGTTGTCCTCAGCCACTTGAAAATCACCTGGAGTTTTATTCCAAGCACACAAAAAAGGTCAGAGAGAGGGGGCCGGATGATGGCAATTCCTGCTTCCACCCCCCTTCCCCCCCAGCCCCAGGCCTGCCTCAAAGGGGCCCTGCAGCCTTTGTCTCCCTGGAAGTTCCTTTCATTTTCTTGTCCGCTGGCTTTGGCATGGATAAGCCAGGATGAGAGATGGTGTTAATGTGAGAGCTACCCTGCTCCCTGAAATTCACTTGACCTGATCACTATCCCTGCCTCGTGTCCCCTGTGTGTAAATCCCACCTGACCCTCTCCCAGGGAGAGTGTGGTTGGTTTTCCAGGTGCTCAGAGCATCAGGACAGTAGCTAGCCCCACCTCTGCTGCTGTGCTGTTGTTCCCTGTTACTCAAAGCTGATTTTTCCAAAGAGGAGAACTTGGGATTTTTGCTATGCCTTTTGGCTCTATATACATAAGCAGCTGGTGTCCATCAGGATGAGGGGTCGGTGTGCTGCCAGTGGTCCTTGAATCCAAGGCCTTGCTGTTGGGTGACTGCCACTGCATATCTGGACACATCTTCATACCTTTTGTGTGGCAGAAGAAAGACCGTCTGCTTTAAGGTTTGAAAGTTTGGATCGTGTGTGCTGCCTACAGCGGCTACTCGGTTTCAGGGTCATGCCCAGCCCTTAAGCCTCTTCGCAGGCCCAGGGACACAGGTGAGGGTAGAGATGCCAGCTTTGGAGCGGGATTGGGATAAAGAAGAAACTTGATTAGGTTTTACGTGGTAGGAGCAGCGTGCTCTTGGTTCTTGCTGTGCAAGTCTGGGCTGACTCCTGCCCCATTCGCTGCTGAATCAGAAGCGCTCCTTTTAGGTCAGGCCTTCAGTTAGTGGCAGCCTGGATGGAGGCCAGGAAGAGCCCTCGGCCAGAGCTACTTTCACCATGCAGGGAGCTTGCGTGAGCCTGATGGAAAAGCTCCATGATGTCAGAAGTGTTTGGGTGTGTCCACTGTGTCAGCTCCCATGTCCTTGTAAGGAGCCAGGTGGATGCCAAGCATGGAGGCAGCCTTCCCAGCCCCTAGGGACTTGGTACTGAGGCGTCCTCTCCTTTCTCACAAGAGTAAGTCAGTTGCTTTCTCTGGTGGACTTACCACCTTTTACTGTGTTAGAGGAAGACTCAGGGTGCTGGTGGGAACCAGTTTGATGGAGGGAGAGTGAGAAAATGGTCTTGGGGGTTCCAAGTCCTGGATTGTAGAGGAATGCTTGGACGTCAGGTTACATGGTACACAGTGCCTTACAGTTGGTGTTATGGCTGGTGCCAGAAGAGAACCCTAAATCTGTTCTACCATCAGCTGACACACTGAAAATTAACCAGGAAGGTGAAAACAGTAAAACCTTGAATAGATTTGTTAAAACATTTTAAAATTGTTATTGAGATGTAGTTCACATGAAAAGTATACAACTCAGTGGTTTTTTGTGTATTCACCATGTTGTACATTCATCCTCCTAATAGTTTGATTTTTGAAAGTTAATTTTTCTAAATACAGAAGAAATATGTTCTTCTTGTAGAATAATTTAAACATTCTGCAAAGCTCCTCTCAAAAGCAGTTTTAATGAGAAGCCAGACTGCCCTGTGTGAGCCGGGTGTTCTGGGCCTGCACTTGTCACAGTGACTAGTTTGTGATCAGTGGCAGCATGCAGTGGTCTCTCGGGGGGAACCATCAGAGTCAGGTACGTCTGTGCCTCGGACAGCATTGAAAAGAGCCCACCTGAAAAGCCAGGAGACCTTAAGGACCCATCTCTGATTTCTGTCCAGACAGGGACAAACCCATTCAGTACCTGTCTGAGCCCCAGTGAGCACATCTGCATAGCATCTTGGTAGCACTTACTAGGAAGGCGAACACAGAAATCTAGTGAAGTTTCTCCTCTCCAGATTTTTCAAGAAGTCTAATCAGTTTATTGATGGAAGAATCTTGGAAACTGGAAAATGTATGGCAGAGAAGAAAGACAATGTTTTTATATTTCTAAACTTTCTGGTTTTGAGTTTTGGTGGATTTTTTTTTTTTGCAGAGGAATCTTATTTTTCTGACCTTCAAAATATTTTTTTAAAAAAACTCATCTTTGTATGGGATGAATAAACTATTGTAGCCTCATGGTGTCTATAAAAATTATAAATTGAGGGGCCGGCCCGGTGGCACAGCAGTTAAGTTCGCACTTTCCGCTTTGGCAGCCCGAGGTTCGCCCATTGGGATCCTGGGTGCGGACGTGGCACCGTTTGGCAAGCCATGCTGTGGTAGGCGTCCCACATATAAAGTAGAAGAAGATGGGCATGGATGTTAGCTCAGGGCCAGTCTTCCTCAGCAAAAAGAGGAGAATTGGTGGCAGATGTTAGCTCAGGGCTAATCTTCCTCAAAAAAAAAAAAAAATTATATGTTGAACCAAACATGAAATAACCAAAAAGAGTAGGAAAAGAAGTAAATGAGTTAGTTCACATTAGCACGAAGGAGATTGAAACCAATAGTAGTGCCAATCGAATTCTTATTGCCTACCCAATGGTGTGCTGAGTGCCCTTCACTACGTGATTTAGTCTTTCCCACAGACCTATGAAGAATATAGAATTGAGTCCTCATCTTACATATGAAAAAACTGAGCACAGGAGGTGAAGTAACTTGCCAAGATCTCAGAGCTCCGATTCAAAGTCCTGCCTCACCACACACCCTGAGCCCTTAGCTCCCAGTCGCCCTCCTGAGGTGCAGACAAGACTATAGCTGTGCCTCGCTTACGAGGACACGTTCTGAGAAATGCGTCATTAGGTGATCTCATTGTGCGAACATCACAGAGTGTACTTACACAAATCTAGGTGGTACAGCCTACTACACACCCAGGCTCTATGGTACTAATTTCATGGGACCTCCTTCCTCTATGTGGTCTGTCCTTGACCAGTATGTTGTTCTGTGACACAGGACTATTTCTCTTGAGGTCGGTAGGGAACGCTTCATACTTCACAGGTCCAAGCCCAGAGCTGCCTCTTACACAAAGGCCCCGCTCTGGCTTTTTGTCCAGGGAGGAAGAGCATGCACAAGGCAGGCCTAGGCCCAAAGGCTGTGCTGAGCCTCTTGGGTCTTAAGAGAGGCTCTGGGTCCACTCAGTACCCCTTAGGCAGGGTTTGAGGATCTGGGGTGGCTGCAGACCTGTAGACAGGAAAGCCAAGATAACCAGGCCGGGAGACAGATAGGACAGGAGAACTTCTGTTCCCCTGCCTTCTGGGCTGCCCGCCGTGGAAGCAGTCAGCATATGGAAGTGCCTCAGAGCTGCTTGGCCTTGTGCTTTTGGGGTTTTAATGGAAGGGCTGCCACAGGGCATCTGCATCATAGGAGTGGAGGTAAGAAGGCGCATCCTGAAAGAATAATGGAAGCAGGGGCTCCACTTTGGGAGACCCACTCTTTGGAGGTCGAAGTGGGCTGTCCAGAGTAGGAGGAAGTCAGCCCAACCAGCCTGCTGGTAGACAAATATAACCGACGTGACTTGCCTGCCAAGAACAGTTCTTTTGGCTAAAAAATAAGTCCTAGGCCCTAGGTGAGCAGTGCAGTAACACGTGTGTTCCTTCTTTGCCTTCAGTCATGGGACATTTTTTTCCGAAACACCAATGCCGGAGCACCCCCGGGCACCGCCTACCAGAGCCCACTCCCCCTGAGCCCAGGCTCCCTGTCTGCCTTGGCCCGAGCGCAGCCCCTGGTGGGAGCCCAGCCCAATGTGGACAAGCTGGTGGAGGATCACTTGGCGGTGCAGTCTCTCATCAGGGCCTACCAGGTAAGGCGGTGGCGGCAGCAGCTGGCAGTCCAGCCGTGAGAGCTGGTGCCACACTGACTGGCCTCCTGAGTGAATGCTGTCTCACCTCCCCCCACCCAAGCATGAGGCGCTCTCTCCCTGCCCTGGGTCCTAGGGAGGCAAAAAGGAAATTTGACAAGAGAAAAGGAGCCAGGACAGTCGCACCCTGTTTGAGCAAATCCTGTGCTACCTTTAGTACCTGCTCTGGAAATAGCTCCTTGTTTCATTCCATAAGTTGGCATGAAAGATGTGTGGGCAAGGAAAGGCAGTCAGCACCTGGGCATCAGGGGAAGTGCTAGTGACGGGGAGGGGCGTGCTGCTCCCTGAAGCACTGTTACCTTATCAGTTGCTTACGCCCAAATACAATAAGAAAAAATGAACCTTTAGAGTTTGGGGACAGAAGCAGAGCCCACGGAAACAGGAGGAGGCAAGGGAGGGGCAGCTGAGCCTTAGAGGGGTGAGAGGCAGGGGCAGTCTCTCCAAGAGCATTCCAGTTAGTGGTCAGCCCCATCAGAGAAGGGTTGGACAGAACGGGGCTCCCCCAGCCTTTCTCAGAGCCCAGAAGCCTCTCCCAGGATGTGCACCTGGCATGGGGAAGAGCCCAAAATTCAGACCTTAACACCTGGTCTGTGAGTAGTTCTGGGGAGAAGAGGAGAAATCAGGCCTGGAGCATTGCTTCTGGCAGCCCTGGGGATCTAGGTTCCCCTGCTGCCTCTTCTTGCATCACTGCTACATGGCAGGGGAATCACACCCAGTTCTCCTCTCTCTAACACTTTGTTTCCTGGAGAGGCCGTGCAGGCCAGGCGCCACAGCTGTTGGGATAGGTAGCATAGGGAGGGTGGTGGGTCCGTCCTGCTGGAGCCTGGCAAGTCAGGCTCTCCCCCCAAGGCAAATGAAAGGAGACACATGGAGCTGTGTTAAGTAACAGGGCCGTGTGCTCTCAAGTGCTGTTCACAGTGGACTTTTCTGGAGGAAAGAGGCACAGGGAGTATGTTCTGACCATTGCCCACACTCATTCAGCCTCAGTAACATCAGCTGGTCTTTCAGTGACCTCTTAGCAGCCATTCCCCTTCTCAAATTGCTAGCAAGAGATTGTCAATAAAATATCCAAGACTTAAAAAAACTTAAAATTGGTAGGGATTTCTTTCTGTTTTTGTTTTTTAAACAGTTCAGACCCGATGCTGACGTCCCTGTTGTAGCTGTCTTTTGTTCTGCCCACTGGACCCTGACCACTTAGCAGGACAGCCCTGTGGATAAGATGGCATATCTCCGCCCCACCCCATACCTGTGCCAACACTGGCACCTTCCCTTCTCCTCAGGGACAGTTTATGTTCACGCTGGAGTGAGAGTCCCAAGCATATCCCAAACTGTGTAAGGATCCCAAGAAATGGATCCTTGTAGACTGCGAAGTTTATCATAACCTAATAAGTTTTTCCCTTTTTTACAAAAGTGCACTTATGCATGATAGTGCTTTTAAAATAAAATATTCCAAGGCTTTTTAAAACTAATTTTGTTATTTGGGTTCATTGGTGTTCTCAGGGAAAAGTCTGACCAAGTGTAATTTTTACCCCCCGCCCCCCACAGCCTGCGGAACCTGCTTAACAATTGCTTGTATTATTGCTTCCAGGTCAGGGGTCACCACATTGCAAAACTTGATCCTCTCGGAATTAGTTGTGTAAATTTTGATGATGCTCCAGTAACTGTTTCTTCAAACGTGGGTGAGAATTAATCTGTAAACAGTAATTTTAATGTAATTTTACTTTTTTTTACCCCTTCCCTCTTTTTTTTCTCCTGTCCTTTTGTGTGTGTCCTTCCCTCTCCATCGCTGGCCCATTCGTAGATACGAGGGCACCATGTAGCACAGCTGGACCCCCTGGGAATTTTGGATGCTGATCTGGACTCCTCCGTGCCCGCTGATATTATCTCATCCACAGACAAACTTGGTGAGGGTCTGAGAGCTGTCAGCGCTGCGCTACTTAGCTCCTCTCTGTGTCACAGCTTGTGATAGCCAGGATGTCCACAGACGGAAGGGAAAGACTCTTAAGTTTCCTTCGTTCTGATCACTTGAAATTTATCGGTAATGCAGCCTTAGTGTGGTTTGGACAAGTTATTTTTATCCCAGCTTTTCAGCCAGATTGTATGAGCTCAATTCTCTAAGTCTCAAAATTGGAAAGTAAAATTTGGGGCAGAAAAGGTCTGTGGCACAGAGAAAAAGATGACCTACCTGGGCAGGCGGGTCAGAAGATATTCCAGAAACTAGCTCTTCTGGCTTCATTTCCAAATCTCAGTGCAGTGCTGCCTCTGCCCAGATGAGGCCTTGCTCAAAACTGTTGTCACACGCTGTCCTCTCTGAAGCACGGTGTGCCCTGCCATTGACAGGGTGAATTCCAGAGCAAGTTGTGCAGTTGGGTGTCTGGATTGTTAAATGCCCGTGATCACACTGAGGAAACTTTGGAAGGCGTCCCTGGCGTGCAGGGAGGCGCATGTGCAGCGCCCAGGCAGTTGTTGTCACACTTGCCTGCACCCCTCCGCTGCTGTCATGAGGCGCAGGGCGTGGCTGGGCTCGCACCTACAGCTGCGCTCTCTAGTTAATCTGCTCTAAGTGACCGTGCTGCTAACCTTGCTAAAGAGATGATGATGTGACTAATTTTGAAATGGCCACATTGTTCACAAGAAACCCTATGCATGCTAACAAAACTGATGATCACCTACCTGCCTAATTCTGCTCTTTGAGAGGAGACAAAATTCGCCTCCTCTAAATAACGGTCTCTAACGCTCTGTAATACCCACATGCCCTTAAGGGCATTACCAGAGTATGACATGGAGGGTCAGACACTAGTCAGGTAAGGCTAGTTTTCAAACACTGTTGGTTCTGGGACCATTGTTAGCAGTTTGTCATTGCTCTGTCTTCACTTCAGAAATGCTTGTAGATAATACAGAGTTTCCTCCACTTTGTACCTGCCCTTTAGCAGTTTTAGGAAGAAAGATTCGAGAAACCCTCCTGGATATGATTGAATAGAGCCAATTCAGATTGTAGACAAGGCCTCAGTTAAATCCTGCTACTTTATTCGGTGGTGACAACTCTGTGCTCTGAAGAAGTAGGCTTCTCTTTGCAGTGTCTCCAGGGCACTTGGAGCCTCTTTCCTGTTCCTCCCCACTTAGCCCCTGTAGCACCCAGGCCCAACGACACAGCCTGTGCTCACCTGTCCTGAAGCCCCCTCAGCACCCTGAGTCCTCCTTAGGAGAGGGGCTCAGGGCCCGCACCCCTGCAGGGAGTCCCCTCCAGGAGCTTTAGGGCAAGATGGCCCACCTGGGAGACCTGCGTGCCTGGGGCCATCTATCCAGAGAAGGGCGCTGACCACCAAGCCATCCCAGGCACGGGCCTCAGAGGTTTGTGTTCCATAGTGCGCTAGAAGAAAGGTGCAGAGGAGGTGAGGATCCCCCTGTCTTTCCCGAAACTGCTTCTCCCCAGTTCCTCTCCCAGTGGCATCCGTGGTGGCCAGTTTCTTGATATCAAAACAGACCTTTTTTGGTGGTTCTCAGCTCTCATACCTGGGAGGCCTAAGGCTCTCTTCTGTCCTGCTTGAGGCTGGTCAGGTCAGGACAGAGCCGCAGCCAAGGTTTCTTGGAAGTCCGCCAGGCAGTCCCAACCCAGCTAGTCTGTGAAGGGTGAGAAATCCCAGGCCTGTTGACACTGCCCAGCTCCTCATTCACAGCTCTTGTCAGAGGCAGAGGCAGGGCCTCCATTGTTGTTTCTAGGCCCTGTCAGCCTTGTCTTACATTCCACTCTGGAGTAGTGTCCCCAAGTGTTTGTGCGTCTGTGAGGTTTAGCATCAACATGGTGAGGGTGAGCAAGCAAGAGGACATGATAAACCAGGAGACACACACAGAGGAGCTCAGAGCTTCCTACACTCATCTGAGAAAGAGACGCTGCCTCCTCTGACTGGGAGCCCTTCAGAACCACTAGGAGAAAGTCAGGGAGCAGCCCCCCTTTTGTGGCAAAAAGTGCATTTTCATCTGGAGGATTTGAGATAGTGTGGCATAAAAGTTGTGATAAGTTCTTTCTTTAGAAAGAGAGAATGGAAATAGTGTAAACCATGTATATTTGAATCTGTAGGAAATTGGTCATGAATTTGATGTGTGCAGGTCTTCAAAACACAGCTAGTCTGACATCACCACTTTGTTCCTGGACAATGGACAGTTCCTAGAGCACTCTTATACCCATCTTCTCATCCTAACCTCAGGGCCTGGTCTCTGGAGCCGGCTCCCTAGGTGGGAGTCCCAGCTCTGCCAGAACTAGCTGTGTGCTTCCATCACCTCATCTGTAAGGTTGTTTTCAAAGTTATATGAACTTCTTAGAATAGTGCCTGGAGCTTACTCAGCTCCATGAAGGTGCGAGCTAGTGTGATGATTATCAATCTTTTGAGATAAGTAGCTGTGGGACTCTATGGTAGTGAGATAAATTCAAAACTGAGAGATTGAGCAAATAGTCCAGGGTCACACAGGAGTTAGGTGGTGGTGAAGACTGGTCAGCAACCCAAGTGATGAGGAAGCATTGTAGCTCTGGTGCAGGAACCTGCCAAAGCAGGATGGACTGTGTGGCCGCGTGTAGGTCTGGGCTAAGTGACTAACTGTAGTGGTATTCTGAGTCACACAGCAGCCTTCCCCAAGCTTGGGTCCCTCTAATGCCTCCTCTGAGCTGCCCTTCCCCTTTCCCTGCAGATGCAGGCACAGCTTCTCCATTCTCTTGTGGGGAAACAGACGCTCAGGGGATGCTCATACCCATACCTTTGAGAGCACATTCTGCTGTTGTTAGAGAAGCACAAGGGGTGGCAGGGCAGTGCTGGGTAGGTGCCAGCCATGAGTGAGGGCAGGAAGCTGTTCCCAAGGGTGGCCGATGCTGGTCTGCAGTGTGAACAGGGCTATGTCCACCCAGAATTGGTTAAATAAAGTGGAATATGTGAAATAGTTTCTGCTGAGTTCTTGATCTTTCTGACCAACTTTGAGAAGGCCAGGAAATGTTGCCTAGAGCCTCTATCCTAACATCGCAGTTCTCCTGGCCCCTGGAGTAACAGATGGAGGGATAATTAACAGGTAGACTCTTACCTGTCACAGCAGACTCGGCAGACACACAGAGCTCCTGGATACTCCTGGGACATCAGGATTACTGTCAGACATTGTGTACACATGGAACATACTGTGAATGTAGCAGGAGTATTGTTGAGATGGGGGCGTTAGTGATTATCTTAATTAAAACTTTAACGTTGGGACAGTTTCTCAATTAGATGTGGGTTATGTTCCATAAGTGTGTGGGTGATTGCTAGGAACTGGATACCATTTCCCAGGACGTGTTATGTCTGGGGCCAGGTTCCAGGTGGACCCCAGAAGCGCATCTTAGTTTGTGCCAGGTTGTACTATCAACCCCACCTCCCATGGAGGAGGGTTGGGAGCTCCAGCATGAGATGCCTGGGCACACGTTCCACCACATGTCCCTGGGAAGGCCGGACTCTGGTCTCAGGACTGGATCAGGTTTCCTAGCAAGGCCTTTCCTGGTCGGCCCGAAAGAAGGTTCAAGGTGTGGCTACTGACAGAAAGGTCCAGATAGAGAGACCCATGGGGTCATCGCCATCTTAACTAGAACCAACTTGACAGCAGACATAGCTGAGTCTGGGCGCTGTTTTGCCTTGGGGCCAGTGTTCTGTGCTGGCATCCAGGTCTTACTCTGTTGGGGTAGGGAGAGGGCACTGGGCAGTCTCTTCTTTCTGGCCCAAGCTGAGCTGCCCTTGACTGATTTGGTGACTTGGAGAAAGTTCCCATTAACTCTTGTCCTCAGTTTTCCTGTTGTCTTTCAAGTGCAGCGTTTGAATTAGATTCCAATTTTAAAATGTCATCATCTGTGGTTTCTGTATAAATTCTATAGTATAACTGCCCACAGTGACAAAAATGATTGAAGTTTACTTCAAACATAATTAAAGGAGAACTCAAAACATAAATTCTAAAAATAGAAGGGAGGAAAGCGTGAAACTTCTCCTGTTTATCATTGGTGTTTGGTGTTTGCAAATTGTCAGTCTTATGAAATGAACTTGAGTTAAGTAGTTAAAAAGCCAATTCAAAAGTCCAAAATTATGACAGAATTTTAGCTATTTAAATGAATTTGTTCATTCCCAGCACAGTAAGGGATGAAGTCTCACCACCCCTCCTCCTGACCGCCAGAGCGCTCTGGGTCTGCCCGGTCAAGTTTTGCTGCCTTGATGGCTGGGAAGAATGAGCTAAAAATAGAGTTGATTTTTAATCAACTTTCATAATTTCAGAGCGATAGAGAGCAGTTCATTTAACATTTATTGGCTGCTGTGTGTGGCGTGTGGTGCCACCAGACAACTGAGTGAAGAGTTGGGATCAGGTTCCTTTCCCTAAGTGACTCAGGAGGGTGGGCCGAGCTCAGGTCATGGTGGGTCTGTCTCCTGTAGGAGGTGTCCTCCCTCCTGGCTGCCCAGGAACTGGGAGACCGAGGCACACCCAGGCCTAACATCTCGTCCCTGCTTCTTGCCACCTATGCTTCGCTTGGAAGCACCATGGCCAGATCCCACCCACTCTTTGTCTCTCCAGCAGAGCATCTTGTACTCATCAAGCAGTAATTTTTTAAAATGTTTTAAAGCGCTCGGGTGCTGGTGTGTGCTTTCTGTAAGTGATAACCAGAATACCTTCTGTTCTCTTTTCACTCTCCTTTGGTTTGTGTCTTTCGTTCACCTTTTATTTTAGAAATGTAGAAAAATACAGATAAAAGCATCACATACCTAGTAGTCAAAATGAACAAATGTAAACATTTTATCGTATTGCCTTTAGATTTTTTTAACAGAGGTGGTACGTTTGCAGCTCCCATTGAGGCTAGGAGGAGCTCCACAGGCAGCGCCGATGGCCACTTATTGTGGTCCTATGTCTTGATTCTGAGGATTTTCTGAGGAGAAAAGTGATGATTCTTTATCCTTGCTTTAAGCAAAGCATCCACACTTTTGTGCAGAACGTGGATATTCTGTTGTCTTAAGAGCCACTGGCTCTAAGGTCTTTGTATGTGCTGTGTCCCCAAGGTTAGGAAGAGAGCTTAACCCCCAGAGCCAGGAGTCCCTGTGTCCTCTCTGAGTCAGAGTTCTTGCCATCAACTTCCAAGGAAGTATCGGCTGGCCTTCCTCTGCTTTCCCTGCACAGGGAGTGGCCACAGTGACGGTGACCGTGCTCTGACCACTCGGCCATTGGCACTTGTGCATCCAGTTACTGTGAACCTCCCTGACCCCCTTCCCCAGCCCCACACACCCAGGCGACCAGAGTCAGGAGAAGGCATTTTGTGTGTCCAGATTAACATCTTCCAGATGTGGTGCAGTGAAAAGCTCGTGGGCAGAAGGATTATGTGGCTGTGCATGTGATTCTTGGGTTGTGTTCTCAGCAGCTGAGCTCCTCCATTGTAGTTCTGCCTTCTTGTGTTGGGAGACCAAGACCCACCTTCCATTCTTTAGAATCCGTCAGAATCTTCAGATTTAGGGTCTGGTCCACCAGTTCTGAGGAATGGTACACTAAAAATTAGGCTTTTTCATTTTCTTTTCCCATTTTTTCATCCCAGAGTAGTCTCAATTGGGTGGATTGGTCTTCCCAGGAGAGCTGTGTGTCAGCCACTTCTTTGGGATGGGGAAGTGAGGAGGTCTCAGACGTGCCACCCACTGGCTTCTCTGAGTGTCGGGCAGTGGCCTTTCCCTCCTTTAGATTCACTCTATTCCAGCTGTTTATGAGCAGTTTCCATGTTTACCAAAGTAACTCTCAGACCACGTAACCCACCCTGTTCTCCTTCAGTGTCTGTGTCTGTGTGACAGTGTTTGTGCTACCCATCACTGCGGTAACGGTGTAGGGTTTTGGGTGTTCGGGGTTTTTTTTAAACTAACTCTCACCTGTCTTTTTCCTCTGCGCTCACCCATGCCACCCCACTCTGCCTCTCAGATCTTGCAGTTTTCAAGGAACGACTTCGAATGCTAACAGTAGGAGGTATGGAAATATCGGGCCTTTCACTTTTCTGGAGCTGAGGACTTCATTTGAACAGGATGTGCAACTTTTCCTAGCATGCAGTTTGGGGAAAGTTGACACAACTCTGTTAAGTGGTTTGTTAATTGTTTTGAAATACCTTTTTCCTGTCATTTAGTTATTAACCAACAGGAAGCGCTACTTAGCGTGTCATTTCTGTCTCTGCCCATTTTGTGTTCTGAAGAGCATTGTCACCTTCACCTGTGTCTCACCATCGCTTTGCTGGGCTCCCGTCTTTAGTGTAGGCCGTCTCCAGCTCCTGCTGTAGGCAGCAGGGACCTGAGGCCACACTACATTCTGCATGTTGGCCCATCCTTTCCTCCACATTCTGCGCTGTGCCTTCAACTGGACTCTGGATTCTTTCAGATTCTGCTTCCTGGGCATTTTTTCCAAGATTTCCCTTTTGATCTTTCCATGTTTGAAAGACAATTGAAATGTTGATAAAAACTTATTTAATGAAGTAAGGAATATTAATGACCCTTGGTTCTGGGCAGAGCACCTTTGAGGAATCCAGAGTGGGGTGCTGGGGGTCATCTGCCTGTTGTCGCTCTCCCCAGCGACCAGTCTCCTTCCATGCCAGGCATCTCTCAGAAGTTCTCTTTTTCCTCCATCTTACGCATAATATCTGTGAGACTCTAGTTTTGATTAAACTTTTTATTTTGAGGTAATTGTAGATTCATATACAGTTATAAGAAATAATAGAGGTCCTGTGTACCTTTCAGCCAGCTCCCCCCAGTGGTAACATCTTGTAAACAGTGCGTTGCCCCAGGGTCCTTCCTGCTGCTCTTCTGCAGCACACCCACGTCCCCTCCACCCTACCCCTGGCAATCACTGTCCTGTTCTCCATTTCTAATTTTGTCATTTCAAGAATGTTGTACAAATGGAATCACAATATGGAATGTCTTGAAATTGGCGTTTTTCTTTTTTTTTTTTCTGCTTTATCTCCCCAAACCCCCCCCGTACCCAGTTGTATATCTTAGTTGCACGTCCTTCTAATTGTGGGATGTGGGACGCTGCCTCAACATGGCCTGATGAGCGGTGCCATGTCCACGCCCAGCATCCGAACCCTGGGCCGCCGCAGCGGAGCATGCGAACTTAACCACTCGGCCACAGAGCCGGCCCCCGAAATTGGCGTTTTTCAATCAGCATGATTTTCTAGAGTTTCATCCAGCCGTTTGTAACAATAGTTTGTTTTTGTTACTGAGTAGCGTTCTTTCCTTGGGTGTCCCACAGTTGTTTTAACCATTCACTCATTGAAGGATCTTTGGGTTGTTTGTGTTCTTTGGTTAATAGGGTCTTTGGCAGAGCAAATTTTAAATTCTGATTAACTACAACATCAGTTTTCCCTTTTATGGATCTTGCTTTCAGTGTCAAGTCAAAACTTTCCTTAGCTGTAGGTCCTGAAAATTTTCTCCTATGTATTTTTCTAAAGGTTTTATAGTTTTGCATTTTTACATTTAAATCTATGATCCATTTTTTTTCTGCTTTTTCTCCCCAAATCCTCCCAGTACATAGTTTTATATTTTTGTTGTGGGTCCTTCTAGTTGTGGCACATGGGACGCCGCCTCAACATGGCCTAATGAGTGGTGCCATGTCCGCGCCCAGGATCCAGACTGGTGAAACCCTGGGCTGCCAAAGCAGAGTGTGCAAACTTAACCACTTGGCCACAGGGCCAGCCCTATGATCCATTTTGAGTTAATCTCCGTATAAGATATGAAGTTTAAGTCAAAGTTCTTTTTTTTTTGGTCAAAAATCAATTGGACTTATTCATGTGGGTCTATTTCTGGGCTCCATGTTCTTTTCCTTGAATCTATGTCTGGTAGGGTCTGTCCCCCCACCAGTACCACAGTCTTGATTACTGTAGCTGCTGAACTTTATTTTCCTTTTTCAGAATTGTTTTGGCTGTTCCAGGGCCTTTTTCTTTCTAAGTTTTAGAATAAGTTTGTCTATGTTTATAAAAAACCTGACCGACATTTTTGGTAGGAGTTGTGTTAAAACTATAGATCAATTTAGAAAGAATTGACATCTTTACTATATTGCCTTCCAATCCATGAATATGGTATGTCTCCCCATTTTTTTAGATCTTCTTTGATTTCATTAACTTTTTGTAGTTTTCATCACACAGGTTCTGTACACATTTGGTTAGATTTACACATAAGTATTTCTTCTTTTTTTTTAATTTTACTGTCCACATATTCATCACTAATACCTAGAAATATGATTGATTTTTGTTTTTATGTTGTATCCTGTGACCTTGCTGAGCTCACTTATTCTAGGACTTTTTTTTTTGTATATTCCTTAGGATTTTTATGTAGACAATCATTTCATCTGAAAACAGGAACAATTATTTCCTCCTTTCCAATCTGTGTGCCTTTTATTTCCTTTTTTGTCTCATTGCCCTCACTGGAACTTCCAGCACTATGTTGAATAAGAACATTAGGAATGGACATCTCTGCCTTGTTCCTAATCTTAAGGAGAAAGCATTCAGTCTCTCACCATTAAGTATAATATTAGCTATAGATTTTTTTGCAGATGTTCTTTATCAAATTGAGGAAGTTCCCCCATTCCTATTTTTTTGATAGTTTTTATTATGAATAGGTGTTAAATTTTGTCAGATAGTTTTTCTGCGTCTATTGATATGATGATGATATTTCTTATTTAACCTGGTAGTATGTTGAATTATATTGATCGATTGTCAAATACTGAACCAACTTTGTATTACTGGAATACACCTCACTTGGTCATGGTATATAATTCGTTTTTATATATTGCTGCATCTATATACAGATTTCCCCTACTATCAGAAAGTAGAGTGTTCCTATGAAATCGTTTTTAAGCCAAAATGGTGTAAAATGAAGGAGCAATTAGCACTAACTTATATAAAAATCAGTTACCATTAATTTATCTGCATTCTCAGACCCAGAAAATAACCTACCAAAATAAATTGAGATAAAGCACAGATCCTCACAGATGGTTCAAAACTATGGCAGCTTGATGCTGAGTGTAGTTCCTGGGAAAGGAGCTTGGCAGGACCACTCTCACTGCTCGGGCTCTGTGCTGCCTCTGTAACAGCTCACTGCAAAACAAACATTGAATGCTATTTTTGCTTTTCACCTTTTTTTAATAAAGGCAGAAATCCTCTTTGGATTTCTTTCAGTTAACGAGAACAGGTACTAATGTAGGTCTTTTGTAAAAGCCAAGTAGTCTAGAGCAAACTTTCAGATAGCAGGGGAAACCTGTATATACTTTTGCATCTGTGTTCATGAGGAATATTTGTCTGCTCTTGGTATCAAGGTAATACTGGCTTCATAAGATGTGTTGAGAAGTTTCCCTCCTATTCTATTTGCTGGAAGAGATTGTGTAGAATTGTTGTTAACGTGTAAACATGGGGTAGAATTTTCCAGCGAAACCATCTGGGTTTGAAGATTTCTTTTTCAGAAGCTTTTTATTTATTAATTCAATTTCCCTACTAGTCATAAGGTATTCAAGTTATCTGTTTGACACTGGCTGAGTAGTGGCAGTTTGTGTTGTTGTAGGGATGGTTCATTTCATTTGAGTTGTCAACGTGTGTTTAGAGTTGTCCCTAGTATTCTCTGTCTTTTTACATCTGCAAGGTCTGTACTGTTTCATTCCTGATACTGATAATTTGTGTCTTCTTTGTTAGTCTTGTTAGAGGTTTGTCAGTGTTACTGAACCTTTCAAAGAACCAGCGCCTTGTTTATTGGTTTTACTTTCTTGTTTTGCTGTTTTAATTTCATTGATTTCTGCTCTTTAGTCTTTCCTTCTGGTTTCTTTGTATTTGGTTTTCTCCCCCCTCCTTTTTCTAGGTTCTTGTAGTTGGAGCTTAGATTACTGATTAGAGACTTTCTCTTTTCTGACTGCATTTACTGCTCTAAATTTCCTTCTCAGAACTGCTTTAGCTGTCCCACAAGCTTTGATATGTTGTATTTTCATTTTCATTCAGTTCAGTCTATTTTTTTATATCCTTTGATGTTTCCTCTTTAACCCATGGATTATTTAAAAGTTTGTTGTTTCGTTTCTGAGAATTTTCCTTTTATCTTTCTGTCATTGATTTCTTGTTTGATTCCATTGTGGTCACAGAATGTGTTCTGTATGATTTCAATTCTCCTAAATTTGTTGAGGTTTTTGTTATGATCCAGTGTATTATCTGTCTTGGCATATGTTCCATGGACGTTTGGAAAGAATGTGTTCCTTCTCTCTCCTTGCTGATTTTCCATTTACTTTTTCAATCGGTTATTAAGAGAAAGGTGTTGAAGTCTCCAACTATAATTTTGGGTTTGTCTGTTTCTCCTTTCCATTTTCAGGTTTTGGTTCACATAGTTTGCAGCTCTTGTTTGGTACACACACATTTCAGCTTGCTGTGTCTTCTGGGTGGATCACCCTTCATCATGATTTAATGCCGGTCTTTGCCTCTGGTAGTTTCCTTTGCTCTGGTGTCCACCTTATCTGATGATAACAATAGCCCTCCTGCTTTAGTCTGATTGTGTTGACATGATGTATGTTATTCCATCCTTTTATTTTCAGGCTACCTATTTCATTATATTTGAAGTGAGTTTTTTGTAAATGAGCATATAGTTGGGTCCTGTTTTTTTAATCCACTCTGACAATCTGTCTTCTAATTGGAATATTTAAATCATTTATATTTAATGTAATTGTTGATATATTAAGACTTAAGTCTACTGTTTTATTCTTTGTCCTCTTTTTCATTTTTCTGCTTTCTGTTTCCTGATTTTCTATGAGCTTTTAAGCCTACATTAAAATTCCATTTTTATTTATTTATAGTATTTTTTCATCATAGCTCTTTGTGTTTTTAGCCTTTTTAGTGGTTGTCTAGGTATGACATTATATACACATAACTTATCACAAACTACTGGTGTCATCGTTTTACCAGTTCAAGTGAAGTGCAGAAACATACCTCCTTTTACATTCCTTCACCCTCTCCATTTACAGTATAATTGTCTCAAATATTTCCTCTACATATGTTTAGAACCACATCAGACAGTGTTGTTATGGTGCTTCAATTCATCAAACGTAATGCAGAATATTCAAGAGAAGAAGGAAAGTCTGTTTTATTTACCCATATTTTTGCTTTCTATGTCATTTCTTCCTTCCTAATGTCTAAGATTCCTTCCGATATCATTTCCTTTCTGTTTAGAGAACTTTCCTTAGCCATTTATTTAGGGTGACATACTCTCTTAGTTCCCTTCATCTGAGAATGTGTCGACTTCCCCTTCCTTCCCAGAGGATATTGTCGCTGGATGTAAGATTCTGGGAAGACAGAGCTTTTCTTTCAGCTCAGAAAGTGTGGTGCCACTTCCGTCTGGCCTCATGGTTTCTGATGAGAAGTCCACTGTTGCTCAACTTGTTTTTCCCTCTAGGTAAGGGGTCATTTTACTCTGGTTGCTTTCAAGATTTTGTCTTTGTCTTTGATTTCCAGAAGTTTAATTATGATGTGTTTTGGCATGGATTTCTTTGGGTTTATTCTGTGAATTCAGTCAGTTTCTTCAATCTGTGAGTTTGGGTCTTTCGCCATGTCTGGGAAGTTTTCTGCTGTTATTTTCCAAGTCCTTTTTCAGCTGTCTGCCTTCTCTCCTGGGATTCATTGACAGAACTGTGAAATCTTTTGTTATAGCATCACGTTTCCAAGGTTCTCGTCATTTTTTTTCTCTCTTTTCTTCACATTGGGTAATTTCTATTGTTCTGTTTTCAAGTTCACTCATCTTCTGTCCTCTGATTCTGCCATTGACCCCATCCACTGAGTTTTAATTTTGGTGTATTTTGCACTTTCAAAATTTTCTGTATAGCCCTTCTTTGTATCTTCAATTTTTTTGCCAAGACTTTCTATTTCTTTGCTGAAACTTAATTTTTTTTTCATTTGTTTCTGTTATGTTCTAATTGTATACTGAAATTATTCGATGATGACTCCTTGAAAATCTTAAGCAGATAATTCTAATGTGTCATTTTGGTGTGGGTATCTATTGATTATCTTTTTTCATTTAATCTGAGATCTTTCTGGTTCTTGTTATGAGTGACTTTTTTTAATTGAAACCAGGACATTTTGGTTATTATGAGACTTGGAATCTTATTTAAATCTCTGTCATAGAAGGTCTCCTCTGAACACTGTTCTGGTAGGGAGGGGCCTACCTAGTTATTCCCAGGTAAGGATGGATGTCATAGTCCCCTGAAGTCTCCACTGACATTGAAGTGGGGAGTGGGCTGGCACATGACCTCTCATAGTCTGGATGAGAGTTTGGATTCCCTCTTGGGTCTTCTCTGAAACCTTGGAGTGGGGATTGGAGGTCAGAGCATGTTGCATCCCGGTGAGGGTGTGGTTGGGGCTGCAGTGTGATCTGTGTGTTTGGGTGGAAAAGAGCAGTTATTGTCTAAAAGTTTTCTGCCCTGCTAAGCTGCCCCTCTCCTGGATCTTTAGAGAGAGCAGCTTTTGTTGGGGCTTGTTTTGTCTGCACCTGTGGGAGTTTCTGGGTTGCTGGTTCTTCTCTCCAAGCCTGGGATATGGGAGGGCCAAAGGAAACCCAGGGACCTTCCAGGCTGGGGTCTGCCTTCTTCTCCACCTTTTGGAGTCATCTTATTTGTTTTGCATCTGATGTCCTGGGTTTTAGTTGCACATAGTAGGGGAATAGGGAGGAATATGTCTACGCTCCCTTCACAGAAGCAGGCATCTATAGGTTTAATTTCTTAGATGACTGAAGAACTCCGAAGCAGGACCAGTGGGTTTCTTTTTCTTTTTCTTTTTTTTTTTTTTGGAGGAAGATTAGCCCTGAGCTAACATCTGCCAATACTCCTCTTTTTGGTGAGGAAGACTGGCCCTGAGCTAACATCTATGCCCATCTTCCTCTAATTTATATGTGGGATGCCTACCTTATCATGGCTTGTCAAGCTGTGCTGTGTCCACACCTCGGATCTGAACCACGAACCACAGGCTGCCGAAGCAGAGTGTGCACACTTAACCGCTGTGCCACCAGGCCGGCCCTAGAACCATCAGTTTTGGCGTTCAGCAGGAAAGCCCAAAAATGATCAGTTCAGGATGATCGGTTCAGGAAGCAAAGAACCTCACATAGGGTAGGCCAAGGGCTCTTCGTGCTGAAAGGTTGCAGCAAGCTCAGGTTCTCCTCTGGTGCACGCCTCTCCCTGGTCGTCTTCCTGATCCAAATGTTCCCAACAGAGTGTGCCCTCTGGATACTCTGGTTCCTTGAGCCCCCTTGCTGAATGTTTTCATCAATTAGGAAACATGCCCCCCAGATGATTGTGGTTTTCCTCCATAAACACCGTAAGCTAGGCTGTGAATGGCCAGGATCATGAGCTTCACCAGGCCCATGGGGTGGCCTGTTCTCATTCTTTTTTTTTTTTTTAAACAATCTTTTTTTTTTTTTTTTTTTTTTTAAAGACTTTATTTTTTCCTTTTTCTCCCCAAAGCCCCCCGGTACATAGTTGTGTATTCTTCGTTGTGGGTTCCTCTAGTTGTGGCATGTGGGACGCTGCCTCAGCGTGGTCTGACGAGCAGTGCCATGTCCGCGCCCAGGATTCGAACCGTCAAAACACTGGGCCGCCTGCAGCAGAGCGCGCGAACTTAACCACTCGGCCACGGGGCCAGCCCCGGCCTGTTCTCATTCTTGATAGAATAACAGCAGGAAACAGATGCGTAGGCTTAACCAAGCCACTACTGCCATCACTGCCCCCAAGTAAACAAAGCCAGGTTGCACTTGCATTTGGTTTTTAGTTTTTTTCTTGAGGAAGATTGGCTCTGAGCTAACATCTGTTGCCAATCTTCTCTATTTTATGTGGGACACCGCCACAGTGTGGCTTGATGAGTGGTATGTGGGTCTGTGCCTGGGATCCAAACCTGTGAACCCTGGGCTGCCTAAGCAGAGTGCATGAACTTAACCACCATACCACAAGGCTGGCCTCTGCCTTTGTTTTAATAAAACAAAAAATGGCTTGAAAAACATAGAATTTGCTTTTAAGACTTAAAAAAAAAGTATTCTTAAGCACTAGATAAATAAAGGCTGTCAGAATAGGCACACCCAGGGAGATTCCAGGCCCTCCATGACTGGTTGAGTCAGTTCTAGGGTGGGAGCCTGGAAATGTGCATTTTTACAAATCTCCCAGAGATTCAGATGCACTGAACACAGTTGTCTTTGCAAGCGACTGCTTGAGTCCTGTACTGGGCCCTTATGTCTTATTTACACTTAATTAGACCAGGAAACAAGGAGAGTATGTGATCTTGCACAGCCAGGTGTTGGAGACTGTGCCATGCTCATTGAGTTTCACTTTTTTCTTTAAAGATTTTATTTTTCCTTTTTCTCCCCAAAGCTCCCTGGTACATAGTTGTATATTTTAGTTGTGGGTCCTTGTAGTTGTGGCGTGTGGGATGCTACCTCAGCGTGGCCTGATGAGCAGTGCCATGTCTGCGCCCAGGATCCAAACCAGTGAAACCCTGGGCCACTGAAGCATGAACCTAACCACTCGGCAATGGGGCCAGCCCCTCAGTTTCACTTTTCATCCTGGTGTCTGGGATGTTGGTGTGAAGTGATTCTGAACTCCACCTTTGCTGGTCTCCAGCTGGCATTTTGTTTCAGGGTATGTGGGAGCCTAACCTACAGTTTTCCTCCAAGTCTCTCTTCTCCTTTAATACTTACAGTCATGCACCACTTAACAACAGGGACATGTTCTGAGAAATGCATCGTCAGGCAGTCTCGTCATTGTGTGAACATCATAGAGTGTACTTCAACAAACCTAGATGGTACAGCCTACTACACTCCTAGGCTATATGGTACTAATCTTATGGGACCACCATCCTATATGTGGTCCGTCTTTGACCGAAGCGTCGTTATGTGGCTCATGACTGTACTGTGATATGAAACAAGTATATAATGCCTGAGAAAGGGCCTTTCCATCATGTTTTTGTTTTTTTTTTAAGTTTTTTTTTTTTTTAAAGATTTTATTTTTTCCTTTTTCTCCCCAAAGCCCCCCAGTACATAGTTGTATATTTCTCGCTGTGGGTTCTTCTAGTTGTGGTATGTGGGACGCTGCCTCAGCGTGGTCTGACGAGCAGTGCCATGTCCGCACCCAGGATTCGAACCAACGAAACACTGGGCCGCCTGCAGCGGAGCGCGCGAACTTAACCACTCGGCCACGGGGCCAGCCCCTCCATCATGTTTTATCAATTTGAAATATGCTTTCAGATGAGGAGGTACCTTGCCTATAGTCAGTATTCCAGGAAATGTTAGTGAGTAGTCAGATAATGATTAGTCGATTAGTTAGTGATTAGTCGGTAAATATGTGTTAGTACTGGCTTGGGGAGAGTGAGAATTAGATCTGTGACTGCCAAGAACTGTCCAGGGCATTGGTCTAGAATGTGTGGTTTGGAGTACTTCCAGAAGGGCGCTGTCCTTCAGAATTTGGCTGTGTGAGCCTTGGCCCTGCTCCCACCAGCTTTCCTGCAGACCACTCAGCTTCTTGGTGACTGTCCCTCACTTCTCAGTCTCCCAGCTTCCTGTCACTCACCACATACAAATGTTACTACCATCTAATATGTATATGACTTATTCTACACAACTGCTCATTTTCTACCTGAATTCCCTCCTTAACTATTTTTCATTTGCTTTCTGATTTACTTACCCAGTGCCTTTTCAAACCCAAATTGGTTTGTGTTTTTGGGACCTTGAAATACATTTTTCTCTAAATTATGAATATTTGATGCACTGGACTAATATACACATAATATGAATTTTATTCTCACTTACCTGTGATGCCCAGTAATATTCTCAGCTTCCATTTGTTGCTGAAGTTTGTGTTTCTGGCTGTAAAATATTATTTATTCTCATATATATCAAAGGTTTTTATGATTTTTCTCTTCTCTTTTCTCTCCCCTGGGGAGTCCCTTCCCCTTTCCATAAACTGTGGCCCCCGTGTGGCTGTGCCCGTGTCTCCTAACCCTGCAGGGTTCTATGGCCTGGATGAGTCTGACCTGGACAAGGTCTTCCACCTGCCCACCACCACGTTCATCGGGGGCCAGGAGTCGGCGCTTCCTCTGCGCGAGATCATCCGGCGGCTGGAGGTAAAGAAACGCAAGCTCAGTTTCCAGGAAAATTTAGTGGGCTTGCTAAAAGCCTGTGTTGGCAGGAGGCCCACGGATTAGGTTGTTTTTTTCTTGGTTCTGTATTTTTAAAAATTTAGGGGAAAGAGAAGAGAACTTTCTTGCTATTTTGTAGATAGAAATCCATGGTTTTGTTGTTTTTTGTTTTTTGTTTTTAAAGATTTTATTTTTCCTTTTTCTCCCAAAGCCCCCCGGTACATAGTTGTGTATTTTTAGTTGTGGGTTCTTCTAGTTGTGGCATGTGGGACGCTGCCTCGGCCTGGCTTGATGAGTGGTGCCATGTCTGCACCCAGGATTTGAACTGGCAAAACCCTGGGCCACTGAAGCAGAGCGCGCGAACTTAACCACTCGGCAACAGGGCCAGCCCCTGAAATCCGTGTTTTTACAATCAGCCATACAAAAGAGAAAACATTTCTCTGCATTCCAATCCCAGTGGGAATTTATTTCAGATATGTGAGGTCCCCAGCTTGGACTAGCTGCCAGGGTGCCCAGTGGCACCCCGGGCCCAGACATAGGTCTGCATGCTTGCTCATCCTCTCTGCCCCTCCATTCCCCATATCCTTCTAGAGTTTTCTTTCTTCTCCTCCTCCTCTCTGGACTTAGTCAACACTAGCCTGCCAGGGCCCTCCTCCACACACGCCTGCACAGCAGCTGTGTGTCAGCATCTCAGCTTGGGGCTCCCTTCCTTCATCACTTCTAGGCTTGTGGGGAAAGGAAAGTGTGGAAACCTGGTGACCTAGTGCCAACATCAAGAGGGAGTAGACACTGAGGGAGTGGGCATCAGGGAGGGGTGGGCAGGGTCAGCAGAGGGGATTGACCTTTCCCTGGTTTGCAGCCAGCCTCACCACCTTGACTGTAATATCTGGACCTGCTCTGTCCAAACAGTAGTCATTAGCCACATGTGACTGCTGAGCCCTGGAAATGTACTGAGTATCTGAATAACTTTTTAAATATTGACAAGATAATGTGTCAATATATTGGATCAAATACAATATGAGAATTACTTCATCTCTTTCTACTAGAAAACTTGAAATTACATGTGTGACTCACGCCGTATTTCTGTTGAACAGTGCTGATGTAGGAGTTCTGCTATCGTCTAGACCCCAGAAACATCACACCGTATAGATAAGTCATTTGTCAGACTTATAGCCTGAGGCTTGTGTGTCTCACGCCATTCACTCAGTTATTTCAGATTTATCTGTTTATCTGGAAAGTGGTGTGATTAAACTGGTCTGTGCTAAGACATTAAACAAGTCTCCTTCACTTCACGCAGATGCTCGCCAGTGGGAGCTCAGCCCTCGTAGTTAAGCCCTCCTCTCTAATTGCAAAGCCTTCCAGGAGGATACTGTCCCCACAGCAAGCCACAGATGTCCCTCCTCCTCTTAGGTTCACCCTTCAGCACCTCTCCTTCCTGGAGTGCCCCCCGTGGTTACCTGTCTCTGAATCTTGAGTCCTAGAATTTGAAGGGAGCAGAGAGCCCCTGGCTCTCACTTTCAGCTATGCCAACATTGGAGCCCAGGCGTAGGGCTCTTACTGTATGAGACAGTTGGACCTGGGCTCCAGGGGTCCCGGCCATAGCACCTCCTGTCCCCAGAGCGCCCCAGGTCCAGGGCTTTTCCAAGAGAGCCTCCAATTCTGGTTCTCCCAACTTAGAACACTCCATTCTCACAGTTTACAGATATTTGGGTAAACTTGCCTGATGATGGCGCGTTACTTACACTTATATATGATTTGGGCGTGCACTAGATTGCTGCTGGGATCTAAGCTTAAAGCGTTTTGTTGGTCCTACAACATAAGGAATAACTTGCAGCTCTTTGAAAACTTGAAGCAAGTGTGACTTTTCGGCTTCCTAACATTTGCCCTGCTAAAGGGAGAAGCTAAGAATCAGCCCCTAAAACTCACTGCCCATTTCTCCTGGGGATTAAGCCAACAAGGACCTGGCATCAGGTCCATGCCCACCACTGGAATCCCGGGAACATCCTCACCTTGTGCTGTGCCAGCCAGCTTTCATGCCTGGTGTGAAAACCAAAGAGGCTCTGGATGGAACTGCCAAGCACAACCCAGCGCTCATGAGTGCTTGCAGTGTGGCTACTGCGAAGACCTTTAAAGGCATTTTTCGGGGTGTCTAAAATCTGTTGCCATGCTGGGGCATTTCCTTCTTTAACTCCAGAGCTGATTCAGGGTTTGCTGTTGGCCCCTTGTTCTGACTCCAAGATGGCTGGCAGGTGGAGGAAGAAGAGGAGCCTTGGTCACTTGGCTCAGGAAGCCCATGGGCCCCTGCACAAGGCTGCCTGGCATGTTCCCAGGGAGGGGTTTCCAGAGAGCTGTCCACCCTGAGTCTTCGCTCTCCTCTGGCCTTCCTCTTCTCTCTCTTGCTCTCATTTCCTTTCCCACCAAGCTCCACCCATCTCTGGGCTCCTGCCTGTGCAGAGCTGGCCTGCACACTGCCCAGGTCGCCCTTGGTTTTCTGCAGGATGCACAGCTTCCTTCCCAGCAGTGAGGTGAGAGTGGTGGTGTGGGAAGTGCCTTCTCTGTTCAGGACCCTTTGCTTTGTAGTATGTCCAGTCATGCTTCTATAGGACCTGACATTCCCAATAGGAGTCAGGTATTAAAAGTGGAATTTGAGGGGCCAGCCCCATGGCACAGTGGTTCAGTTCAGTGTGCTCTGCTCCAGCATCCTGGGTTCAGATCCTGGGCACAGACCTACACCATTCATCAGCCATGCTGTGGCCGCAACCCACATATAAAGTAAAGGAAGATTGGCACAGATGTTAGCTCAGGGCTAATCTTCCTCAGCAAAAATAAAAGAGTTTAAAATCAAAAGCCTGTGACTTTTTTTTTTTTTTTAAAGATTGGCACCTGAGCTAACAACTATTGCCAGTTTTCTTTTTTTTAATTCTTCTCCCCAAAGCCCCCCAGTACATTACTTATATACTCTAGTTGCGAATGCCTCTGCTTGAGCTGTGTGGGACGCCGCCTCAGCCTGGCTTGATGAGAGGTGCCGTGTCCACACCCAGGATCCGAACCGGTGAAACCCTCGGCTGCCAAAGCTGAGAGCGTGAACTTAACCTCTCGGCCACGGGGCCGGCCCCAAAAGCCTGTGACTCTTAAGTAGCCATTGAGCCATGTTATCCCCTGGCAGCATGGGGCCTGCCTTTCTCACGGTGCTGGGCAGAGTCTGATCTTATTCCCCAGCTGGCACATCTGTGCTCCTGCCATGAAGGGCTCATGCCTTGGTTCACCGGTTCTCCCTGTCCTCCCTGCTCGTTGTGCTGTGCACCCTGAGTCCCTGGAGGCAGTGTTGGGAGTAAGAGGAGGTAGCTGGCCCAGGCCTGGTGCTGTGCTCCGTCTCTGCCCCGGTCACAGCTAGCTCTGGTGTGCTTGAAAGGGAGGCCACCTGTCCCCCCTAGCCTTCTGGGTGAACATCCCCTTGGTTGTGTGTGTCTGTGTGTGTGTGAAACAGATGGCCTACTGTCAGCACATTGGGGTGGAGTTCATGTTCATCAACGACCTGGAGCAGTGCCAGTGGATCCGGCAGAAATTTGAGACGCCCGGGATCATGCAGTTCACCAATGAGGAGAAGCGGACCCTGCTGGCCAGGCTCGTGCGGTCCACCAGGTGTGGGGCTGTGCTCAGGGTGGGGCGTGGAACATGCTGGTCCTATCTGTGTGGCTTGGCCTGTCGACCGGAGTAGGGTGTGGCTGCAGCCCTGTGTGAGTGGCACTGACCCTGCAGACATAGTTCTTTAAGGTGGCTTGGTTCCCATCCAGGTTTGAGGAGTTCCTGCAGCGGAAGTGGTCGTCCGAGAAGCGCTTTGGTCTGGAAGGCTGCGAGGTGCTGATCCCTGCTCTGAAGACCATCATCGACAAGTCAAGTGAGAATGGAGTGGACTACGTGATCATGGGGATGCCCCACAGGTAACTGCCTGGCCCTACCTGGCAGCCTTGCACACAAAGCATGGGGCAGGGCACTGAGCAAGCAGTGAATGGAGCTGGCCTGGCACACAGTTGCACCCCTGCCCCAGGATGACTGTCACCACAGCATCCCCCTCAATCTGCAGCCACTGCCACCCCGAAGGCCACAAATGGCTTCACACAGGTGTCTTGGTCTTGTGCTGAGTCTTATAAAAATTAAACCTGAATGCCCTTGTAGGGGTCACAGCAGAGGGAGGTTAACGTGGAGGGAAGGCTGCTTGGTGACATGGAGAGGAGGCCACAGCTTGGGGGAGGCTGCAGAGGGCAAGGACGAGCAGAGGCTGGGTGTCCCACATCAGCTGTGGTCTCAGCTCTTCTCGACTGCAACCCGAGGCACTGCTGTGTCCTGCGAGGCAAGGAGCAGGTGGAACAGCCTTGCTTGCTGCCTAGGGCGCCACGTTTGGGCCCTGCTCACCTCCCATGTGTCCCAGGGGGCGGCTGAACGTGCTTGCGAACGTCATCAGGAAGGAGCTGGAGCAGATTTTCTGTCAGTTCGATTCAAAACTGGAGGCAGCTGACGAGGTGAGGCACCTGATTTCTTTTAGAAACTTGCAGCATGGCTCCAACCCACACGAGACCCCCCTGGTTCCACTTTTTTCTTGGGAAAGACTTACCAGAGGCTGAGATCTTCCATACCATTCCCAAAGGAGTTGGCCAGTGGCCGTCCTCTCAGAGAAAAGAAGGTTGGCCACCAGGTCAGGGGCCTGGCAACCCCCACAGTCTTCCCTGTTGTGGGCAAGGACCTGCATCTCTGGCCAAAGGACCGTCTCTCTGTGCTCTGGGTGGGAGATGTCCTGGGACAAACCTTTCCCACCCTTTCGGGAATGGGGATTCTCGGAGTAGAAGTAACAAAGAACAGGGCTGTCGTGTCCCACCCAGGATAAAGACTCAGTGTTTGTGCTGTCAGGGTTCTGGGGACGTGAAATACCACCTGGGCATGTATCACCGGCGGATCAACCGTGTGACCGACAGGAACATCACCCTGTCTCTGGTGGCGAACCCTTCCCACCTCGAGGCTGCCGACCCCGTGGTGATGGGCAAGACAAAAGCCGAGCAGTTTTACTGTGGGGACACAGAGGGGAAGAAGGTAAGGCCACAGGGGCCAGACAGTCCAGGGCGGGCTCACCACCCTGGGCACATCTCAGACCTCACGTTTCTGGAATTTAACAAAATACTCTGAACAGACTTTGAAAGTGTAGCAGTAGTATAGTACTCCTGCTCACAGCTAGGCTGTCTCCCACGTTATGACCCCCAGAGCTGGGTGAGGAGTGGTTTACCTTCATCAACATCATAGCTGTCGAGAAGCCAGTCTTGCAAACTAGCATAATAGACAAAGAGGCATTTTCACTAAACTGGAGGAGAGAGTCTTCAGGAAAAGGTGCGGGTAAGCCTGAAAGAGGAATCGTAAAACTGACAGATGTGAGGAGAGAGGGTCACGTTGATACCAGGGTGGCACCATTTATAGCTGGAACACAGCTCGTGGTCCTGGTGGCCCTGGTGCCAGCATTATCCAGGGGTGTGGTGGTGAATGCTGAATATTGGTTGGCCAGCCTGGTTGTGTATGGAAATCCTCAATGGATTCTAACTGTTTGTCCTGTTTAATCTCAAGATAGAAGTCGGTCTGTGACAAATTGTGTCATTGTTATTACTTAATGATGACCTCAGAGCCAAGCAATCAGAAAATCGAGTATTTATAAATGTCTGCGTGTGTGTTCTGGGGAGTATCCAGTCAGTGTCACCACCTGCTCCCAAGCATCTCTTGTTCTTTCTAGAAATAAGGTCATAGGTAAGGAAGCTAATGGAACATGCACAGTGGGACACAAGTGAACTGGTCAAGAGCTTCAGAAGAGGGATATGTCACTGTGCACTGGAGTTGGAAGTGGAGTGAAAGACAGTCAAACCTCATTGACAGAGCAGGCAGGTGTTATATTTAATTGAAGAAACAGCAGGATTGAGGTAGGCAGGATGGAAAGAATGTTCTCTGGAGATGAGAGATGAGGCAAAGATAGAGGTGGGTTGGAGGGCAGAGTGGGGAAGAGGCTGGGGTGGGGATGCCCTGGAGAGGGTCACACCTTTTAGAGATGAAACCAAGTATGTTCACTGGGTTCTGTAACGTCAAATACTGTAAGTCTACTAGTAGTATGCTTGGAGAATGAGAAGAAGAGAAATTGCCATCGGGGTGATGGGGTCCGGGCCAGGGGTGGCATTGGGAACAGGAAGTGGCTCCTGCGTTGATGGACACCCACCATAGAGAAAGAATGTGGCCATGGGAGGATGTTGGGACATGGAGGTTACTTCTATGGGCTTGGGGGCCTGCACAGTGCCACAGAAGCTCCAAGTAGATGGAAAAGGGCCTCCTGTGCAGCCCCTAAGACCACCAGTGACACAGAGGCTGGATAAGGGTAGGGAGGAGACCAGCATCGCTGACTAGTGCCTCTAGCATCTCCACTTTCCTTAGCAGAACATTTGCGGCCGCATAGGGGAACAAGAGCACAGAAAACTTTGTGTGACATCCACATTCATAAATTACAGACAAAAAGCCACTCAAGCAGTGCTCACTTGGAATGCTGGAAATGTGCTGAAAAGGAATGAAATCACTAGAGAGAAGCAGTGGAGGACATTTAAAATGCTTCAAATGATTGGACCAATTGGTCCTGTCATGAGATGTGAGGCCGGGGAGGCTGGTTAGCCCTGGGTGGTGGCCAGGCACTTGTTCTGGAGCATGTGCCCTTGCCCAGTGCAGACAACCCATTGCTCAAGACCCCCAGCCCACAGCTCTCTCGGAGCCACCCGACCCCTGCCCATGCTCAGCACCGGGTCCAGACTCCACCAGTCCTTCACACCTACTCTCCTTGCTACTCTTCCAAAAAGCCCCAGGCAATTATCTGATTTCTCTTAAATCCAGAATTCAAGGAGCAGGAGTATGTGTTACGTAGTCTTCAGCATTTAAGAAAAACTACATGATTTCTGTAACTGTGGCTGAGGTGTTCCATAACCTGGTGCAAAACTGAACCCGACCCAATTTGGCTTAGGGCTGATGTGGGTTTTGGAGTATCTGTGTGGGAAAGCAGCTCCCCAGTACACAGGGTGACCTGCCATGAATGGAGCTGCTCCTCCCAAGGTCCAGATCAGGCCACTAGGGCTCCGTAAGACGCAAGGAGCGCAGGGTGGCAATTGCAACAGCCAGCACCATGCCAAGAGAACCACAGGAATAGCCATGCAGCTTGACCCTGCGTGAGTACGGCTTCACCAGAAGATCAAGAGAATTACCTCTATGAGAGGGGAGACTAGGCCTGAGGTGTGCCGATGGAGAAGGCCAAGGTCGTACAAAGAGGCTCTGCAGGAAGAAACACGCTTGAAGGCCATCAGCACGAAAGTCTCCCAGTGACTTTCCCACCCAGCAGGGTGCCCATCTGGGACCTGGCAAAGCTGCACTCCGTCTAAGGAGGTCCATGTGCAAACCCAACACTGTGTCCACCATCCACCTGAGCTCATGAGCATCCCTGCGTCCACCAAAACAGGACATGTGGAGTTCTGTTAAAATCTAGATTTTGTCCCTGAAAAGTACATTGTGGACCTTCTTTTCCTGGTGTGGAGGGCTCAGTGTGCTGAGGATCAGGGTGGTGATGGGAGCTAGGGAGGCCCAGGACATACAGCAAGCGGAGTAGATGGGGTACTGAGCCAGCCTTGCTTTCCTGGTGGGAGGGTCATGTGTGGCACGTTCAGAGGTGGTGGGCATCGGCCCTGCAGCAGACGGCAGGATGACCAGTGTGCAGATGTGGAGCAGACATACCCAGCTGCTAGCAAGTGAAAGTCTGGGGAGGCTGAGGGGTCTTTGTGCTCTCCTGCCACTTTCTTTCTAAGTTTGAAATGGTCTCAAAAAACATTATTTTTGAAAAGCATATTCTGACTTAATCTCCAGAGCACCTTGTGGACGTGGTGGTCAGGACCGTGTTGAATTTGGAGTCTCCTTTGTGTGTCTACAGGTCATGTCCATCCTTCTGCATGGGGACGCCGCGTTTGCTGGCCAGGGCATCGTGTATGAGACCTTCCACCTGAGCGACCTCCCTTCCTACACGACTCATGGCACCGTGCACGTGGTTGTCAACAACCAGGTAACCCAGGCCCTGGGCTCCGAGCCCTGGGCAGGCTCCAGGGTCTTTGTGGCGGAGGAGTTTCTGATCAGGTTTCTGATCAGACTTTCTCCTGAGGGTTCTATGCTCACATCAGTCTTACTCAGAATGACATCTCTTAGTTATTTAGAACCTTTGTTGTTTTCTGATTATAAAAATATGTCTATTATAAAAAATTGGGACAGCACAGAAAACTTTTTTTTAAAGTGAAGAGATTTTAATTACACTATTTAAGATAGTGATGTTATTTTAGAATATTTTCTTCTAGACCCACAAACATACAACTAGCTTTTCTTTTTTAGGAAACTGGGGTTCAGTATACATGGTTTTATATCCATTTCTTTTTTACCACATTATTTTCTCATGTTATTATGTACTCTTAAAATATTAATTTTAATGGAAATATCCATTATAAGTTTTTTCATAAAATATACATTGTCGTGTCGTTAGACTTTTAGGATAGTCATTTTTCACTGTTTGAAATAATGCTGTGATGAACATTGTGACTATTTCTGCCCAACTCCGATACGTATCACTGTTACAGCTGTTGCTTCCTCCACCAGCCATATCCGAGGATGTGTCTCCCCAACTCATGTGAACTTTCTTATAACATATATTTGAGTGCCTCTCACTACAGGCACCATGCTAGGTACCAGGCAGAGAAAGGGCGAGCTCCCCACCCTCATGGAACTTCTAGTTCAGTGCAGGAGCAGGGGGCCTACCAGGTGTGGGCTTAGTCAGCAGATGTTTCTCTGAGGGTTGACCTTTAAGTGGAGATCAACGGTGAAGTAGGCAAGTGTTGGGGAGCAATGGATCAAGGCAGGGAAAGGGTCCCTGGGTCCAAGGAAGGGGATGAAGCCATCACAACTGAAGTTTGATTAGTGCAAGAGAGAGCAGACAGTGGCCAGCTTCTGCAAGGCCCCCAAGGAAAGGACTCTTACTCCAGATGCACTGGCAGGCCACTGGAGGAACCGAAGCAAGGATGTGACAAGATACGGTCTGATTTATAAACATGATTTGTTGCTACATGCAGAATGAGTTAGAGGAGGACAGAGAAACAGTTGCAGCTGCCCCAGCAAGGAGTAGAGAGGAAGAGGGGAAAGTTTAAACTTTAAGGTAAGTATGTAGTAAAGGCTGAGGAGCACAAAATGTCAAAGGTCAGACACAAAAAGAGACGAGGAATGTTACCAAGTATGAATATAACACACAATATGATAACAACTACTGTTTATTAAGTGCCTGCTATGTGTCAGACACTGAATTAGGCTCTTCGTGTGCATTAACTTAGTCCCTACTGTCGTTACCCTGCAGAGGGCGGTGTCATCCCATTGTACAGAAGAGAAAACTGAGCAGAGTGAATAGTTGGCTTGAGAGCCAGTATTTGATCTGCTTTCTTTCAAAGAACAGTATTAGGAAGAATTTTTTTAAAATGCCAAGGGAAAGAAAGGTCTAAAAAACCCATCATTGAACTGTGTTTTAAATAGGTGACCAAGAACAGTGGACTCACTCCTTGTGAGTAGGGGCTGAAATGTCAACAGGAGAATGGTCTTCAATCTGGAGAAAGTACAGCAAAGATCATTCACAGGGACTGGAAGCCCAAGACACAGGATAGTTTTTTAAAAAAGAAAAATACTTTTCCGTGAGTAGTCTCCAAACTTACGTGAATTCCATCCCAGGAGATTTAAAATGACAATTTACTCAGATGGCAGAACCTACTTGGTAATCTCTTATGGATCTTGGAAATAGGAAAGGTACCAAAGACTTTTAAATGTTTGTTTTAAGGAATAAAAAGGATAGATTCTGTTCCCTGGAAGAGGATCTGAATAGATTCTCGGCCTAGATGAGAGCCCTTCCCTGTCATGGAATGCCACCCAGGCCCTTGGTCAAGTCTTTCATTACATCTTTGTGCACACGGTTGAAAAATATGATATGGACAGTGGTGTAGCCGTGTCTTCTTAGCTAATTTCAGCACGCCTCCTGGAGAGCTCTGCTTAATGGGTCGGTGGCAGCAGCACGCAGTTCTCCCTGCAGCCCTGACAGGTTCAGCACTTTATGAGTGACAGGTGGAGAACAGAGAAAGCTGACGCAGAGCTTAGGAGAAGAGCTGTTGCACTTCGGAATCAGAATCGGATTCAGAACTCTTCAAGTTCAGAATGTTGAGGCACAATCAACAAGATTAAGTCTAGAGACAAGTATTAAATCAAACATTAGGGGCCGGCCTGGTGGAGCAGCAGTAAAGGGCGCACGTTCTACTTCGGCGGCCCCGGTTTCGCCAGTTCGGATCCCGGGTGCGGACATGGCACCGCTTGGCAAGCCATGCTGTGGTTAGGTGTCCCACATATAAAGTGGAGGAAGATGGGCTCAGATGTTAGCTCAGGGCCAGGCTTCCTCAGTAAAAAGAGGGGGATTGGCAACAGATGTTAGCTCAGGGCTAATCTTGCTCAAAAAAAAAATCTTTACTAGTTTTTTTATTATAATTTACATGTGGTAGAATGCATCTATTTTGCTGTGTAGTTCTCTGAGTTTTGACAAATGCTTATAGTCATGTAACCATCAAGATAGGAAAGTCTAATTACTCCAGAAAAGACTCTTTTTCAAAGCCTACCCCCTTGAAAACCCTATGATTTTGCCTTTTCCAGAATGTCTAATAAACGGAGACCTGCGGTCTGTGGCCTTTTGAGTCAGGCAGCTCCCCTTCAGCATGACCCACTTGGCATTCATCTGTGTTCTTGAGGGTGGCCATGGCTTGTTCCTTCAGTTGCTGCATAGCACTTGGTTGCATGGTTGTACCACAGTTTGTCCAGTCCCCATTAAAGGGAATTTGGATTCTTTTCAGCTTTTGGCAGTTAGAATTAAAGCCACTGTAAACATTCACATACAGATTTTGGTGTGTACATCAGTTTTTCTTTTCCTTTGTAAATACCTAGAAGTGGAATTACGGTGGATCATATATTAAGTGTATGTTATACTTTATAAAAAACTGCTGAACTATTTTCCAAGACGTCTGTACTATTTTGCAGTGAATGAGTTCCACTTGCTCCACGTCCTTGCTAGCTCAAAGTATTGTCAGTATTTTTGTATTTTAGCCATTCTGATAAGTCTGTAGTATCTCTTGTGGTTTACTCTGCATTTCCCTCAAGACGGAAGATGTTGAACACCTTTTCCTACACAAACCAGCCCTCACTGTATCTTCTTTGGTAAAGGATTTGATCAGTATTTTGCCCATTTGGTAGGGGAGGCTGTTTGCTTTATTGTTTGAGAGTTCTTATATATTCTGGATACAAGTCCCTTATCACAGATGTGTTTTACAAAGATTTTCTTCCACTCTGTGGCTTGTCTTCATTCTCCTACCAGTATCTTTCATGGAGCAAAAGCTTTTTATTTGATAAAGTCCAATTTATGAATTTTCTCTTTTATGGATCATACTTTTGGTTTTGGATATAAGAAAACTTTGCCTTACCAAGATCACAAAGATTTTCCCCCGCCTTACTAGAAGTTTTATAATTTTATATTTAAGTCTATGATATATTTTGAGTTTTGATGTTTTTTTCTTGCTTATCAGTGTCCAATTGTTCCAATACAATTTATTGAAAGGATTATCCTTTGTTGAAAATGAATTGTCCATGTATATGTGGGTCTATTCTGATTCTTTGTTCTTTTCCATTGATCTGTGTGTCTGTCCTTTTGCCAACATCACACTGTTTTGATACTGGAGATTTATTGTCAGTCATAAAATTGGGTTGTATGAGTCCTCCAACTTGGTTATCTTTCAAAATTGTTTTAGCTATTCTAAGTTGTTTGCTTTTTCATATAAATTTTAGAATCAGCTTGTCAGTTTGCACACAGAAAAAATAGTATTTTTTTTATGGACATTTGGATTGTTTCCACTTTCTGGCAATTGTGAATAATACTGCTGTGAACATTTGTGTGTAAGTTTTTGTGTGGACATATATTTTCGTTTTTCTCAGGTACACGCCTGGGAGTAGATTTGCTGGGTCATGTGGTCTTTCTCTGTTTAACTTTTTTTGTTTTTTTTGAGTTCATAATAGTTTACATCAATGTGAGATTTCAGTTGTACATTATTTCTTTTCTTTTTTTTTTTTAAGACTTTAAAGGGCTGGCCCCATGGCCGAGTGGTTAAGTTCGCGCTCTCCGCTGCAGGCGGCCCAGTGTTTCGTTGGTTTGAATCCTGGGCGCGGACATGGCACTGCTCATCAAACCACGCTGAGGCAGCGTCCCACATGCCATGGCTAGAAGGACCCACAACAAAGAATATACAACTATGTACCGGGGGGCTTTGGGGAGAAAAAGGAAAAAAAGAAAATCTTTAAAAAAAAAAAAAAAAAGACTTTATTTTTCCTCTTTCTCCCCAAAGCCCCCTGGTACATAGTTGTATATTTTTTAGTTGTGGGTCCTTCTAGTTGTGGCATGTGGGATGCCACCTCAGCATGGCCTGATGAGCAGTGCCACGTCCGTGCCCAGGATCCAAACCGGCGAAACCCTGGGCCACCAAAGCAGAGCACGCAAACTTAACCACTCGGCCACGGGGCTGGCCCCCAGTTGTACATTGTTTCTTGACTATCACCACATAAGTGCTCCCCTTCACCCCCTGTGTCCCCCCAACCCCCTTCCCCTGGTAACCACTGACCTATTTTCTTTGTCTATGTGTTTATTCATATTCCACATATGAGTGAAATCATATGGTGTTTGTCTTTCTCAGTTTGGCTTATTTTGCTTAGCATAATTCCCTCCAGGTCCTTCTATGTTGTTGCAAATAGGATGAATTTATCTTTTTTTATAGCCAAGTAGTATTCCATTGTATATATATACCACATCTTCTTTATCCAATCCTCAGTCAGTGGGCACTTGGATAGTTTCCATGTCTTGGCTATTGTGAAAAGTGCTGCAATGAACATAGGGGCGAATATGTTACTTTGGATTGTTGATTTCAAGTTGTTTGGATAGATACCCAGTAGTGGGATAGCTGGGTCATATGGTAGTTCTATTTTTAGTTTTTTGAGGAATCTCCATACTGTTTTCCACAGTGGCTGCACCAGTTTGCATTCCTACCAGCAGTGTATGAAGGTTCCCTTTTCTCCACAGCATCTCCAACATTTGTTATTTTTGGTCGTGATGATTATAGCCATTTTAACAGACATAAGGTAGTATCTTAGTGTAGTTCTGATTTGCATTTCCCTGATGATTAGTGATGTTGAACATCTTTTCATATGTTTATTGGTCATCTGTATATCTTTTTTTTTTTTTTTTTTTAAAGATTTTATTTTTTCCTTTTTCTCCCCAAAGCCCCCCAGTACATAGTTGTGTATTCTTCGTTGTGGGTCCTTCTAGTTGTGGCATGTGGGACGCTGCCTCAGCGTGGTTTGATGAGCAGTGCCATGTCCGCGCCCAGGATTCGAACTAGCGAAACACTGGGCCGCCTGCAGCGGAGCGCACGAACTTAACCACTCGGCCACGGGGCCAGCCCCCTGTATATCTTCTTTGGAAAAATGTCTGTTCATATCCTCTGCTCATTTACAAAAAAATAGTATTTGATTAGGAATGTGTTAAATCAATAGATTAGTTTGTGAAGAATCACAACCTTGACAATATTGAGTCTTCTAATCTGGGAGGACAGTAAATCTCTCCATATATTTAGATTTTCTTTTATTTCCTTCATAGGTAGTTTGTAGTTCTCAGCATACAGATCCTGCTCGATTGTTAGATTTATACGTAAATATTTCATTATTTTGAAACTATTGTAAATGGTACTTTTTTAAATTTTGATTTCCAATTATTTGTTAGTAGGATATAGAAATACAATTTATGTTTGTATTTTGTACGTTTTATTTTTTGTGTCCCACAACCTTACTAAATTCACCTTTAGTAGGTTTTTTGAGGATTCTTAGGAGTTTTCTTTATAGACAATCATGAGATCTCAAATAGAGATGGTCTTATTTCTTCCTTTCCAAGCCTTGTATTTCTTTTTCTTACCTTATTGCCCTGGCTAGGACCTCAACACAATGTTGAAATGGTGAGAATGGCCATCTTTCCTTGTTCCAACTTTAGGAAGAAAGCATTCAGTCTTTGATTATTAAATATGGTGCTATCTGTAGGTTTTTGTAGAGGTCCTTTATCAAGCTAAGGAAGCTCCCTTCTCTTCCTAATTTGTGTACAGTACCATGAATGGATGTTGATTTTTGTCAAATGTTTTCTGTATCTATTGACGTGATCATATGGTTTGCTAATGGTGAATTCTGTTAATTGATTTTTGAAAGTGGAATTCTCGTGTCTGTTCATGAAGGATGTCAGTCTGTAGTTTTCTTGTGATGTCTGTCTGGTTTGGGTATCAGGGGAATGCTGGCCTCATAAAATAAGTTGGGAAGTGTTTCCTTCTCTTCTATTTTCTGCAAGAGCTTGTGTAGAATTGATATATTTCCTCTGTAAGTGTTTGGTAGGATTTGCCAGTAAAACACTTCTGGGCCCAGAGTTTTCTTCATGGGAAGATTTTTTTCCCTTTGCCCTCAGTTTTCAGAAGTTCGACTATGATGTGTCTTGACATGGATTTCTTTGGGTTTATTATGTTTGGGTTTGCTCACCCTTTTTTTTTTTTTTTTTTTGACAGCTTGACTATCATTCACATACCACACAATTTGCCCACTTAAAGTCTACAATTCACTGGTTTTTAGTGTGTTCACACAGTGCTACTATCACCGCAGTCAATTTTAGAACATTTTCATCATCTCAAGAAATTCTGTATCCTTTAGCTATCACAGCCCTATCCCCCCAGTCTCCCCAGCCCTAAGCAATCGCTGATCTACTTTCTGTCTCTATAGGTTTACCTATTCTGGATATTTCATATTAATCAAATCATATAATACATGGTCCTTTGTGACTGGCCTCTTTCACTTTGTGTAATGTTTTCAAGGTTCACCCACATTATAGCATGTCAGGTCTTCTATTTAGGATTCTATTACGTGGCCAAATATCATTTTATTTACCCATTTATCAGTTGAGGGACATTTGGATTGTTTCTGTTTTTTGGCTATTAAACATAATGCTGCTATGGGGCCAGCCCTGTGGCCGAGTCATTAAGTTCACGCACTCTGCTTCGGTGGCCCAGAGTTTCGCCGGTTTGGATCCTGGGTGTGGACCTAGCACCACTCATCAGGCCATATTGAGGCAGCATCCCACGTGCCACAACTAGAAAGACCCACAACTAAAAAGTATGTATATATACAACTGTGTGCTGGGGGGGTGGGGGGGGCGGGTTGGGGAGAAGAAGGAGAAATAGAATCTTTTAAAAATAATGCTGCTCTGAACTTCCATGTACAAGTTTTTGTGTGGACACACATTTCTCTTGGATCTATACCTAAAAGTAGAATTGCTGGGTCACATGGTGACTCTATAGTTAACCTTTTGAGGAGCTGCCACACTATTCCCAAGCAGCTGTACCATTTTACAATCCCACCAGCAGTGGATGAGAATTTTAATTTTTTCACCTCTTCACTAACACTTGTTATTGTCTTTTTTTATTCTAGCCATCAAAATGGATGTGTTTCATTGTAGTTTTGATTTACATTTCCCTGATGACTGATGATGTTAAGCATCTTTTCATGTGTTTATTGGCCATTTGTGTATCTTCTTTGGAGAAATCTTCAGATCCTTTGCCTATTTTTAAATTGGATTGTCTTTTTATTTGAAGAATTCTTTATATATATCTTCTGGATACAATCCCTTCATCAGATATATGATTTGCAAATATTTTCTCCCATTCTGTGGGTTTTTCACTTTCTTGATGTTGTCTTTTGAAGCACAAAAATTGTTTTTGTTTGTTTTGTTTTGTTTTTACTCCTATATTTTCCTCTGAGGGCTTTATAGTTTTAGTTCTTACATCTGTGATCTATTTTGAGTTAACTTTTGTGTGTGGTGCAAGGAAGGGGCCCCACTTTATTCTTTTGCACATGGATACTTGTTCCTACATCATTTGTCGAAAAGACTATCTTTCTCCATTGACATGACTTGGCATCATTCAGCTTTTGTCAATCTGTAGATTTGTATCTTGACAAATTGGGGGAATTTTCAGACAGTCTTTTTTTTTTTTTTTAACTATCCTTACCCCTTTTGGTCATCCTGTACTCCCCCCCCACCAGTAACCACCAATCTGTTATCTGTATCTATGAGCTTAAGCTTTTGTTGTTGTTGTTTTAGACTCCACAAACGAGATCGTACAGTATTTGTCTTTCTCTGTCTGACTTATTTTACTTAACATAATGATCTCAAGGTTCATCCACGTTGTTGCAAATGGCAGGATTTCCTTCTTTTTTATGGCTGAATACTATTCCATTATGTATATATGCAACAATTTCTTTATCCATTCATCCATTGGTGGACACTTAGATTGTTTCCTCAGTCTTGTCTAGGCTATTGCAAACAACGCTGCGTGAACATGGGGGCACAGATATCTTTAAGAGTTAGTGTATTTGTTTTCTTCAGATAAATACTCAGAATTGGAATAGCTAGATCATATGGTAGTTCTATTTTTAATTTTTTGAGGAACCTCCATCCAGTTTCCCATAGTGGCTGCACCAATTTACATTCCCACCAACAGTGCACAAGAGTTCCCTTTTTTCCACATCCTCACCACTACTTGTTATCTCTTGTCTTTTTGTTGACAGCCATTCTAACAGGTGTGAGGTGGTAGCTCATTGTGGTTTTGATTTGCATTTCCCTGATGATTAGTGGTGCTGAACATCTTTTCATGTACCTGTTGGCAATTTGTATGTCTTTTTCAGAAAAATGTCTATTCAGGTCCTCTGCCCATTTTTTAATTGGATTGTTTAGTTTTTTGCTATTGAGTTGTATAAGTTCTATGTGTATTTTACATATTAACCCCTTATCAGATACATAACTTGCAGATATTTTCTCCTGTCCTGTAAGTTGCCTTTTCATTTTGTTGATGGTTTCTCTTGCTGTGCAGAAGCTTTTTAGTTTGATGTACTCCCTCTTGTTTATTTTTGCTTTTGTTGCCTTTGCTTTTGGTGTCAAATACAGAAAATCATTGCCAAGACTGATGTCAAGGAGCTTTACCACTTGTGTTTTCTTCTAGAAATTTTATGGTTTCAGGTCTTATGTTCAAGTCTTTATTCCATTTTTTGTTAATTTTTGTGTACGGTGTAAGATAGTGGTCTGATTTCATTCTTTGCACATGGCTGTCTGGTTTTCCCAGCACCATTAATTGAAGAGACTATCCTTTCCCCATTGTATATTCTTGGCTCCTTTGTCATAAAGTAATTGACCATACATGCATGGGTTTATTTCTGGGCTCTTTCTTCTGTTCCATTGATCTGTGTGTCTGTTTCTATGCCAACATCATACTGTTTTGATTACTGTAGCTTTTTAATGAAGTTTGAAATCGGGGAACATGGTGCCTCCAGCTTCGTTCTTCTTTCTCAAGATTGCTTTGGCTGTTCAGTGGCTTTTCTGGTTCCATACAAATTTTGTTCTATTTCTGTGAAAAATGCCATTGGAATTTTGATGGGGATTGCATTAAATCTGTGGATTGCTTTGGGTAGTATGGACGTTTTAACAATATTAACTCTTCCAATCATGAGCATGGAATGTCTTTCTATCTATTTGTGTCTTCTTCAGTTTCCTTCATGAGTGTCTTGTGGTTTTCAGTGTACAAGTCTCTCATCTCGTTGGTTAGATTTATTCTACTGACCTTGTTTCTTATTTCAGATATTATTTATGCAGCACCATCCTCTCTCTCCTCCTAGGACCCCAATGACACAAATGTTAGACCTTTTGTTATGGTCCCACAGGTCCCCAAGGCTGTGTTCATGTTTGTTTTTTTCAGTCTCTTCATTTATTTAGATTGGGTAATTTCTATCTTTAAGTTCACTGATTCTTTACTTTCTCGCCTCCATTCTGCTGTAGAGCACCTCCATTCAGTTGTTTTCCCCAGTTTTTTATTTTTTATTTGTAAAATTTCCATTTGGTTCTTTTTAGATCTTTGTCTTTGCTGAGAGTTTGTTTTTTCGTGTGTTTCAGACATGTTCATAGTTTTCATTGAAGCATTCTTACAATGGCTGCCTTAAAGTCTTTGTCAGATAATTCCAACATTTGTGTCTCCTCTGCATTGGCTTCTAATGATTGTTTTTTCTCATTCAAGCTGAGATTTTTCTGGTTGTTAGTATGACAAGTGATTTTCAAATGAAACTGGGACGTCTTGGGCATTATGTTATGCAACTCAGAATCTTATTTAAATCTTCTGTTATAGCAAGCTTCCACTGGACCTCTCAAGTTGGGGTCGGGGCACTTGTTACTGCCGGGTCGGGGCTGGGAGTGCAGGTTCCCCACCCACGTCTGTTGATACCCAGGGAGGGGAGGGCAGGCAGGGTGGGACAGGGATGCTTTGCTGCTGCTCCCCATGTGGCCTCCACTGACACTAGGGTGAGGGGACACCTAATTACCATCAGTCTAGGCTCCCTCTTGGGCCTTTGCTGGGAAGGGTGGAGGTGGGGCCACCATGTTTTCTGTGGGGTTGGCTGCAGCAGGGTGGTTAATTGTCTGAAAATGTTGTGTCCGGCTAGGCAGCCCCTACCTGGTCTTCTGGCCAGAGAGAGCCACCTTTCCTTGGGACTTCTTTTTGTCTGTGCCTGTTGGCATTTCAGGATTGCCTGCTTCTCTGGCACTCAGTCTGGAATATAGGAGGGACTGAGACATTCCTGGGAACTATCACCAAGTTGTTCTTCAGGACCTGAGGTCCCTGGCTGGTCTGCCACCTTCTGTTTACCTTCCAAGTTTTATGTTTGCTCTATGTGTGATGTCCTGGGTTCTTAGCTGTACTTAGCAGGAGGAATAAGGAACGGCACATCTACTCCATCTCCCAAAAGTGGAAGCTTCTCTAAGAATGTTGGGGTTTGGGGCCAGCCCTGTGGCCGAGTGGTTAAGTTCACACACTCTGCTTCGGCAGCCCAGGGTGTCGCCAGTTTAGATCCTGGGTGTGGACATAGCACCACTCATCAGGCCACGCTGAGGCGGCGTCCCATACAGCACAACCAGAAGGACCTACAGCTAGAATATACAACTATGTACCGGGGGCCTTGGGGAGAAAAAGAAGAAGAAAAAGAAAAAAAGAAGATTGGCAACAGATGTTAGCTCAGGTGCCAATCTTTAAAAAAAAAAAAAAAAAGAATGTTGGGGTTTTTTTAAGTAAGCTCTGGTAATTTCTGTCTTTCATGGAATTTGTCCATTTCATTTAAGTTGTAGAATTTATGACCGGAAGTTTGTAATGTTCTCTTATTAGGATCTGCAGTGGGATCCCCTCTCTCGTGCCTGATATTGGTGGTTTGTGTCTTGTCTCTTTTTTTATTGGGCAGTCTACTAGGCTATAGATTTGTTGTTGTTTTCAAAGGAACAGCTGTGGTTTCACTGCATTTTCTCTGTTGTTTTCCTGCTTTATATTTCACTGATTTCTGCTCTTTGTTATTTCTTTCCTACTACTTGCTTTGGGGTTAATTTAGTCTTCTTTTTCTAGTTTCTTAGATCGTTGATTTGAAACCTTCCTTCTTTGCAATATAAACATTTAATAGTGTTTCAATTTAAGAATCACATTACACAAACACAGCACAGGTAAACCTTGGGTTTGTCAAACTTGTTATGACAGAAAATCTGGCCTTCTGATTGAACATCAGTGAGACCATGTCCAGAGGAGAGTGTCTTAGGATGGCCCAGTGTCTGGACAATACCCTATAAAGAATGACCCAGGAAGCTAGGCCCATGTGACCCAGAAGATTGATGACTCCTGGAGGCATGAGAGCTCTTTTCAGATAAGTGAATGATTCACGTAGCAAAGAGTGCGACAGGAGAGTCGGCACCAGTGAGTAGCAATTACCAGGAAGCAGGTTTCGGTTGAATGAAAGGAAGAACTTCCAGTAGTCACACCTGTTCCAGCCAGGGACAAGCCACGGGGTTGAAGTAGACAGGGCTCCAGCCAGGAGTGAGATGATAAACCATTCGGCTCTAAGGTCCCTTCTGGCTCTCAAGTCAGCAGTTCTACGTAGTGGGATTTTCCTACTAGTACACTCACTCCTATATGTCTGCTAAGAGATGTGTTTAAGATACCACTGCAGCAGCAAGACCAGAAATCAAAATTTCCATCTCTAGATTGGTAGGGAGCTGGTTAAATAGTTTATGATGATATGTCCATACATGTGTTACAAGGCTTAAAGGAGTTAATCCATGTAAACTAATGTATATAAAATGCACAGAATAGTGCCTGGCCTATAAATAAGCACCGTGTAACTGTGATCATTAATACAATTCATAAAACTATTTGAAAGACTGGGATCTGTATATACTGTTGAAATGATCCACAAGATATATTAAGGGGGGAAGAACAGTATAGAGCAGTATAGGGAGTACACCTGCGTCTGCATGTGCACACGTGTCTGTGCGTGCATATGTGAGTGTGTGTGTGTGTGCGTGCACCCACACACACATGCTTGAAGAAACAGAAGCCAGTGCCAGTGGTGGCTACTGGGGAGGGAGGCTGAGGGACTGAGGTCTCAACATTTCGAAGCAGCTTACTTTGCTTACTTTCTATGAGGTTCTAAATGTAATGTGCATTATGATCATTTCCCTCAGTGGGGCACCCAGATGGGTGATGAGATTGTTCAAGGTCTCTGTAAGTGTTCATCAGAATTCTTCCTGGTACATCACTTTTTAGTGTTCTCATCAGTTTCTGACTATTTCTAATCTTTTCTTTAGTTAGTGTGATAAGGGAGATTATGTAAAAGCAATTTGTCATAAATGAATAAAGAATTCTCAGACCTCCGTAAGAGCTACGGCTTTGGTAATGTTACTGCTTTTGACATCATTTATATGACCTGATGTGGGGTCAGTAAGATCTGCGGCGGAGAGAAAGTGGCTGCTTTGCCTAGGCTGTTTCTTTAAGAACATACCTAGGATTTCCCCTTCTAGAATTCTCTCGTAAGGAAACCATCAGATGCTAAATATTTTTGTATAAGAATGTCAAAACCATATTTATACTAGAAAATTAGGAAATAAGCTATCCATTCAACAAAGAAGAGTCTTTGCATAAATTTTGGCAAAGCCATAGGAAGTGGTATTATATAATCATTAAAATATTTAATATTCTGGAGAAATAGTCACAATATCATGAGCAGCAATGCAGGGTATTCCTATGCTGCTAGTAGGGTAAGCGTGCAACCACTTGGGAGAGCAGTTTGGTGGTATTTAGAAAGTCTGTGATGCTGTACCCTGCGGCTTAGTTTTCCCTTCTTAGGGGTATTCTGCAGATAAACTCTGTTTGCTGGAGAAAACCTGTGTAAGGCCGGCCCTGTGGCACAGCGGTTAAATGCGCATGTTCCGCTTTGGCGGCCCAGGGTTTGCCGGTTCGGATCACGGCTGTGCACATGGCACCACTTGGCAAGCCATGCTGTGGTAGGTGTCCCACATATAAAGTAGAGGAAGATGGGCATGGATGTTAGCTCAGGGCCAGTCTTCTTCAGCAAAAAGAAGAGTATTAGCAGCAGATGTTAGCTCAGGGCTAATCTTCCTCAAAAAATAAAAGAAAAAAAAAGAACATGTAGAGTAAGAGTGTGTTGACTCCAAGTTGGAGACAATTAAATGCCCACCAACAGGAGAGTAGATAAAAGGACTGTGATGTCCACTGCTCAGTACTTAGATGCCACTCTGAAGCTCTGCTACAGGAGGCAGAGTACCTGCTTCAACCTGGATGAACCATAAATACACATGTTGAACAGAAAGCAAATTGCAAAGGATTTGCACAACATGTAGAGTATGATGCCATACATGGGTACATAGAGTGTATATCTACATGGTTTAAAGATACTGAAATACTCTTCAAAAATTTCAGTGCCATGAAAGACCAAAAAAGGCAGGGAAGCCTTCCAGCTGAAGGGAGACGGGAGAGGTGATAGCTAATGCAGATGATGTGCTGAGTTGGATACTGGACTGAGGGAAGAAAGACTGGACATCTTAGGGCAATTGATGGAATGCGTGTAGAGACTGTGGGTTAGATAACAACATTCTGTAATGTCCACTTGCCTGGGCTGGGGCCTACACTCTGCCTAGTAAGGGGCCGTCCTCACTTCAGGGAATAGGAACGGTCTGCAACCTACCCCGAAATAGTTCAGGAAAAGGTGTGTGAGCGTGTGCGTAATGGAAAGAACATGAATAATAAAGGAGCAAAATGGAAACAAGTGATGAATCTGAGTAAACACTGGGAATTCTTTGCATTATTCTTTCAACTTTTTCGTAAGTTTGAAATTATATCAAAGTTTTAAAGTTACCAACAAGCCTAAGAATATACTATATATTGTTTATGGATGTATGAAATACGTATAGCATCATGTGGAAACGATGCGCTCCCTGTGTGAGGGCCAGCTATAGCAGAAATGTGCTATTTTATTCTAAGGAATATGAAAGGTCCTGAAACTGTTAAGATTTGTTCATGTTGGGTTATGAGTTTATGGGTGATCATTACAGTATTATCATACTTTCTATATGTTTGAAGTATTTCATAAAAATAAATTTTAAATGCTTAATAAAATTATGAATATATAGTTAATTAAGTTTTAGTACAGCTAAGTGGTGAGTACTTTGAAGCCTTTAAATTTTCTTTTCAAAGAAAAAGAGCTCATAATGTTGAATGAACAAAGTGCAGAATTATAGAAGTAATAGGATCCAAAATTTTAAGTATATATTGCATGTATATACATGCAAAGAAAATTGTCTGGAAAGGAAAACATCAAAATATTTACACTGTAGCTGGTGGAATTGTAGGTAACTTTCTTTATACTGTCTATCTTCCAAATTCCTCATGTTGAACATGTATGAATTTTATCTGAATAGGAAAACACAAAACAATTTTTTTAAAAAAACCTAAATAGGGCCGGCCCAGTGGCACAGCGGTTACATTCGCACGTTCCACTTCTGTGGCCCGGGGTTCGCCAGTTCGGATCCCAGGTACAGACATGGCACCACTTGGCAAGCCATGCTGTTGCAGGCGTCCCACATATAAAACAGAGGAAGATGGGCACAGATGTTAGCTCAGGGCCAGTCTTCCTCAGCAAAAAGAGGAGGATTGGCAGCAGATGTTAGCTCAGGGCTAATCTTCCTCAAAAAAAAAAACCTGAATAGCCATTTGGGGACTTCCTCAGAGTAGGCCAAGTGCAGCCAAATGACACACACACACCTGGCAAATGGCCCCCAGCCCCACCCTGCCTGCCCGTAGCCCTGCCCTCAGCCTTGCCCACACCCTTGGCTCTGCCCTTAGCCCCACTCCGGCCCAGCAGGCCCCGTGCCCACTGGCCAGACTGATGTCCCTTGCAGATCGGCTTCACCACGGACCCACGAATGGCCCGCTCCTCGCCCTACCCCACCGATGTGGCCCGAGTCGTGAATGCCCCCATTTTCCATGTGAATTCGGATGACCCAGAGGCCGTCATGTACGTGTGCAAGGTGGCAGCTGAGTGGAGGAGTACCTTCCACAAGGATGTGGTGGTGGACCTGGTGAGTGACCCTGCCCATTTCCTGGAGAGAGGGCTCAGGACTCCTTGGTGTAGACTCACCCTACTGCCCCTCTTGAGCCTCCAACCTGGGTGAGCTATGCTAGGGAAAAAGGTTTTTGGGGTCCTGTCCCAGGATATTCCTAGGTCACTGTGGTTTCATCTCATGTGACAGTCAAAGCGACTCTAGTGTGTGAAGGAAAGAGATATAGAACTCTTAATTCTAGAGGAGGTAAACTGAGGCATCACATGGGAGAGATGGGGCAGGTCTTTGTGGGTCCCAAGTCCCAGCTGACATGGTCCCTGATGCTGGTGTCTCCTGGCCATGCCCAGGTGTGTTACCGACGCAACGGCCACAATGAGATGGATGAGCCCATGTTCACGCAGCCGCTCATGTACAAGCAGATCCGCAAGCAGAAGCCCGTGCTGCAAAAGTACGCCGAGTTGCTGGTGTCGCAGGGTGTGGTCAACCAGCCCGAGTACGAGGTGGGTCCCCCGGCTCTGATCCTGGCAGGCCTTTCCAGAGCTGGGGAGGGAAAGAGAAGGCCAGCTGCAGGGCCAGTTGTTGCTTTTGCAGAGTTATCAGGATCCAAGTGAGAATATATGAAATATTTACAACATTTCAGTGCTGAAGTTCTTGGAGGGTCCTGGCCGCTGAGGGGTTCCATGAAGGAGGTGGGACCTGAGAGCACTTTGGCATGAGGCAGTAGCCACCCAGGCTTTCTCTGCTGACAGAGTGCAGGCTGCAGGCTGCAGGCTGAGAGGCAGATGAAGGATCCAGCTCCTTAAAGGCTGCTGTGATCTGCTGGGTTCTGGCTGGTGACCAGTGGGAAGGCCCATGCAGGTTGCCCAGCATCGGACAAGGGCGACAAGGGCTACTTACCAGCATGGCGAGTCGGAAGTCTGGGAGTGGAGGCAGTGCTGAAATCAGGGCAAGCATGGAGATGGCGCTTTGGGGTTCAATCGTCCTGGGGCTGCGCAAGGAACCCTGAGAACTAGACCACTTCATAAGAATAATATGGGGGAGGCAGCCGGCAAATGTGGAGAAGAAACCGCTGGCAATGAGAACAGTAAAGTGTTGTAGGCTTCTCACAGATCTCAGAGAGGTTGTGTGTGTTGGGAAGAGAAGGCCCAGAGGCTAGTGGAGTCAGGTGCTCTGGGGAGTGCAGGTGCGCTCAGGAAGTGCGGCATGCAGCGGCTGTGGGCCCACGGTGCCCTGAGCAGAGCGCCCCTGAGCTGTGCTGACCCTGCAGGAGGAGATCTCCAAGTATGACAAGATCTGTGAGGAGGCCTTTGCTAGGTCCAAGGACGAGAAGATCTTGCACATCAAGCACTGGCTGGACTCCCCCTGGCCTGGTGAGTGAGGGACGTCACCGATGAACCCCTCCAGCCCCACAACACCCCTTGTGGGCCCTGGAATCAACCCCCAACTACCGCTCTCATGGGGAACATGGTCCACGCCACATTGAGTCTTACTCACCTCTCCACGGCGTCTCGTGTGGCCACGGTTTGGTTCCTGGAAAAGTAGTGGCCATGCGTCAGCTTGTCCCTCCTCTCCTAGGTTTCTTCACCCTGGATGGACAGCCCAGGAGCATGTCCTGCCCCTCCACGGGCCTGACAGAGGATATTCTCGCACACATTGGGAACGTGGCGAGCTCCGTGCCTGTGGAGAACTTCACCATTCATGGAGGTAACAAGGCTGCACTAAGTCCAATGCTGAGTCCAGTGACGGCCTCTCTCACCATGCGCCTGGGCCCCGGCCGCCTAGGGCCCCACCCACCTCGTTGAAGGCCAGGTGCTTGGGTGAGGGAAGCCCTCTCCCACCTCACTCCTGATCTCCACCGGGCTGCCTTCCCCACTCGCCCAGAAGCTGGGACTGAAGAAGGCTCTGCTCTTGTCACAAGAGGGCGTGCGGGGTGACTGGTGAGCACCCTGTCTCTGCAGGGCTGAGCCGGATCTTGAAAACCCGTGGGGAGCTGGTGAAGAACAGGACTGTGGACTGGGCTCTGGCGGAGTACATGGCCTTCGGCTCTCTCCTGAAGGAGGGCATCCATATCCGGCTCAGCGGCCAGGATGTGGAGCGGGGCACTTTCAGGTGATGCTCTCGGCGTTCTTGTGGGCCCTTCGAAGTGAGGAGAAGACTCGAGGGGGGGCTCGGGTTTCTCTTCCAGCAGAGTCACTGCAGGAGCCAGGCGCTGGGTCCCAGCCTCAGGCCCAAGCACCCTGTCCCTGCTCTGATTTGGACACTTCTGTTAAGACCTGGGCTTTGTGCGCTCTCTGGCCACCTATGTGGGGTCTGCTGGTCAGGCTCCCACCTACTCACCTGTGCTGTTCTGCCTCAGCCATCGCCACCACGTGCTGCACGACCAGAACGTGGACAAGAGAACCTGCATTCCCATGAACCACCTCTGGCCCAACCAGGCCCCCTACACCGTGTGCAACAGCTCGCTGTCCGAGTACGGGGTCCTGGGTGAGTGCCCACCAACCGCCTGCCCGTCCACCACTGAGGCCCTCCCTGCCACCGCCCCCCCCCCCCGACCAGGCCCTCTCCCCTCCCCCTTCCCCACTCCCCCAGCCGCCCCTTCTCCCTCACTGCCTTGTTCCCTGCTCCTTTTCCCCTCTCCTCTTCCCCTCTCCTCCCTGCTGCCTCCTCCCTCTTCCCCCGCTTCCCACAGCCCGTTCCCTGCCTACCAGCTTAAAGCTCATGGTGGTTTTCTCCCTCCATCCTGCTCTGTAGGCTTTGAGCTGGGTTTTGCCATGGCCAGTCCTAATGCCCTCGTCCTCTGGGAGGCTCAGTTTGGTGACTTCCACAACACAGCCCAGTGCATCATTGACCAGTTCATCTGCCCAGGACAAGCCAAGTGGGTGCGGCAGAATGGCATTGTCCTGCTGCTGCCCCATGGCATGGAGGGCATGGTAAGCCCCAGCCTACCTTCCCTACCAGACTTAGGACATGGGAGGGGCTTCCCAGGACCCTGACCCCAGAGACGGGCACAATGCAGGCTCTGCTGGTAGCCACTCCACCTTGGAAGACAAGAGGTCTTGCTTTGCCTTTAATGAGAAGGGGATGGTTGGTGCTGGTGTGGACCACCCAGGCTCAGGCAGTCCCTGCCCACCTCCCTTCCCTTCCACCCCGGGCCCTGTGGGGGTCTGTCACACCACAGAGGCCCCCAAGTGATAACAATCTTAAGACTCAGGCTTGAAAACCAGAAGGAGCCAGAAATGCTGGACCCTGTCCTGACATGGAAATGCATCCTGTACGTTTGTGGGTGGGGGAGGGGAGGAATTGAACTGCCGGCAGAAAAACAGGTAATTTGGTGTTTTTCAGAACAGAAATGAGCAAGTTGGTTAAGGAAGAGAAGTAGTGAATGCACCTGTCAACACGTGTGAAGCTCCCGAACTGTAACTTATCTGTCTGGTTCCAGGGCCCAGAACATTCCTCCGCCAGGCCTGAGCGGTTCCTACAGATGTGCAATGATGACCCAGACGTCCTGCCGGTGAGTAGAGTGACCACCCAGTTGTCGGTCTGCAAGCACTCTGAAGGCACTGCTGCCCTGTCCCTCTCAGGAGGCGCCAGGGGAGGGTGATGGGTGAGCCCTGTGCTTGCTGTCTCCCCACAATGAGAGGCTTCCTCAGGACACAGAAGAAAGAGTGTGCCTGCCTGCCTCCTGTCGCCTCCTGCTGCTGCCAAAAGCAGAGAAACAGTGTGAAAGCTGCAGCAGAAGCTTTCAGAGTCATACTGTCTGTATTTTGATTCAGGCAAACATTTTAGAGAAAGGAACTTTGGGTGATTTTAGTGAAACTTCAGGAGCTGAAAGGAAACTGTTGGGACTCAGTTTCTGAGGAAAATAAGAATTGGCTTTAGATGGAACCTGTGTCTGTCCCAGGCCAGGCTGTGTTTTCAGAGAAATGGGAGGGATTAAATAGGAGCAAGAATCCTGTTCAGAGCATGAGCCCAGCTGGATTAGCTCTTGTCAGTGTCCCCTTGTGTGTGCGTCTCTGGGGGAGTGTGGCACCCCGAGGCTGGAGCCATGGGCATCTGCTGAGGCCCTGTACCCCAACATCTCCCACATTAGAGTGCTCAGCGCCACCTGGCGTCTCCCCGTTTCCTTCCTTGCTTCAGAACCTTGAGGAGGCCAACTTTGACATAAACCAGCTGTACGATTGCAACTGGGTCGTTGTCAACTGCTCCACCCCCGGCAACTTCTTCCATGTGCTGCGTCGCCAGATTCTCCTGCCCTTCCGGAAGCCGGTCAGTTGGGGGTGTCCCTGCTCAGAGAGGCCTGGCCTGAGGCGTACAGGACCCCAGCCCACTGGGAGGATGGACATGTGAACGGGTGGTCGTAGGTGCTATACTTAGCTTAGAAGAGAGATGAGCCCCAGCAGGGGCCCAGGGAGTGGTTGGGCCCCCTAGAAGCAGGCTCCTAGGCCTGCTTAAAGGGTGAGTGGGAGTGTGTGTAAATGGTCCAGGAGTAGAGCGTCCCCTGCTGCAGTTCAAGGTGCAGGGCTGGGGCTCAGCAGCCTGCAGGCCCACGGGATGGGACAGCCAGGAGAGGCTCCCAGCTGTTTCCCGGGTACAGGGCACGGGATGCCTAGGGCTCAGAGCAGGTGGGGCGGGCCTTGGAGGAGTGGATGCTCAGTTGAGCAGGGCCCAGCCTCTCCAGGCAGAGGAGAGGTGGGCAAGAGGAGACAGCATCCTCCCGTTTTCTCCTCTTTCCTTCTCTAACCTGCAGCTCCTCCTGGCCGCAGAGCCAGAAGGGCAGCACCAGGTGCCCTGTCCTGAAGATGAGGCCTGGTCAGCCGCTTGCTGTTGAGCCTCCTTCTCGAATCCTTGGAACCTGATCCATTATGAGTCTGTGGTTCTGTGTTTCAGTTAATCATCTTCACCCCCAAGTCCCTGCTGCGTCACCCCGAGGCCAGAACCAGCTTCGACGAGATGCTTCCAGGTGTGTGTGAGGGGTACGGGCATTTCAGGGGATTTCAGCTGCTGCTCCGTGGGGCTAGGGGGCTTACCCTTGTGAGTCTCGCTGTGGCCCTTGCCACATATTTGGTCATTGGGTAAAGACCGCCAAACATTGGCAGCCTGGAAGTGGGAGCTTGCATGCAGATTGGTCAAAGGCAGGTCTCACATCCTGCCCGGGTCTGCAGCCTTCATGTGGGTGCCCATGACTCCTCTAGAGGTGATGAAATGAGTCCGAGCTTAGAGTGCACCCCACTGTCTAGGACTGTGCTTGGAGGCTGGTGGCAACTCAGCAGACAAAGGAAAGACACCAGTTGGTGGGGCCTGCCGAGTAACAAGACTCCATCTAGAATGGATAGACCACATTTTGTTAATCCATTCATCCATTCGTGGACATTTGGGTGGCTTCCACATTTTAGCTGTTGTAGATAATTCTACTGTGAACACGGGTGTGCACATAGCTCTTTGAGACCCTGCTTTCAGTTCTTTTGCGTATATACCAAGAAACAGAATTGCTGGGTCATAGGGTAATTCTATGTTTGAATTTTTGAGAAACCTCCAAACTTTTCCGCAACAGCCGTACCATTTTACATTCCCATCAACAATGCAAAAGGGCTTCCTCCACACCCTCACCGACACTTGTCTTGTTTTTTGTTTTGTTTTGTTTATAGCAGCCATCCTGATGGATATGAGGTGGTGTCCCATCGTGGTTTGGTTTGCATTGCCCTAACAATGAGTGACGTTGAGCTTCTTTTCATGTGCTTATTGTCTATTGGTATATCATCTTCTTTGGAGAAATGACTGTTCAAGTCCTTTGCCGGTTTTTGAACCGGGGTGTTTGTTTTGTTGAGTTTTAGGAGTTCTCTCTGTATGCTAGATAATAATCCTTTATCAAATACATGACTTGCAAAAGTTTTCTCCCATTCTGTGGATTGTCCTTTGATGCACAAAACTTTTTAATTTTCATGAAGTCCAGTTTGTGTACTTTTTCTTTTGTCACCTGTGCCTTTGGTGTCATATCCAAGGAATCATCACCAAATCCAATGTCGTGAAGTGTTTCTCCTGTTTTCTTATAGGAATTTTAGCATTTCAGATTTTATGTTTAGGTCTTTGATCCATCTAGGGTTAATTTTCATATATCTTATAAGGGTCCAGCTTCATTTGCACGGGGAGGTCCAGTTGAAGAGACTGTCCTGTCCCCATTAAATGGACTTGGCACCCTTGTCAAAGGGCATTTCACCATATACGTAGGGGTTATTTCTGGGCTCTCTGTTCTGTTCCATTGGTCTATCTCTGTCTTTATGATAGTACCACACTGTTTTGATTACTGTAGCTTCGTGGTAAGTTTGAAATCAGGAAATGTGAGTCCTCCGGTTTTCTTCTTTTTCAAGATTGTTTTTGCTGTTTGGGGTCTTGTGAGATTCCATGAATTTTATGATGGATTTTTCTATTTCTGCAAAAAATATCATTGGGATTTTCATAGGGATTGCATTCAATCTGTAGATTGCTTTGAGTGCTATTGACATCATAACAATATTAAGTCTTTCAATCTAAATGCCTTTCCGTTTATTTATGTCTTCTTTAATTTCTTTCAGCAGTGTTTTGTACTCTTCAGTGTACAGGTCTTTCACCACCTTGGTTAAGTTTCTCCCTAAGTATTTTATTCTTTTTGATGCCGTTGTAAATGGAATTGTTTTCTTAATTTCTTTTTTGGATTGTTAGTGTATAGAAATGCAACTGATTTCTGAGTGTTGATTTTCTACCCTATGACTTGGTTGAATTTGTTTACTAGTTCTAGCAGGTTTTTTGTGGATCTTTAGGATTTTCTACATGTAAGATCATACCATCTGTAAACAGAGATAATTTTACTTCTTCCTTTCCAATTTGGATGCCCTTTATTTCTCTTTCTTGCCTAATTGCTCCGGCTAGGATTTCAGTACTATGTTGAATAAAAACGGCAAAAGTAGGCACCCTTGTCTTGTACCTGGTCTTAGAGGAAAAGCTCTCAGTCTTTCATCATTGACTGTGATATTTACTGTGGGATTTTCATATCCAGGCTTTATCAGGTGGAGGTAGTTTCCTTTTAATCCTAAAGTTGCATGTGTAGCATGAACGCGAGCCCCTCATCTTGGATGCAGCTTCCTGGAGTTGGCTTGTTCCACAGCCACAGTCCAAGCGCTGAGCATCTGAATACTTGCTCCAGTTGTGTGGAAAGTTTTAGTATTGTAAATTTGTGAGGAGTCTGAGCAGAGTGGTCATGGGATGCTTTACTAGACGTAGATGCCCCTGAAGTCTGACACAGGTCTGTTCTGAAGGGTGCACTGGTGTCACTTGTTATCCAAGGCTGGCCTTGCCTGCTGGGCCTGTTACCTGTGACGTGCTTCTCAAGGCTCTCTCGGTCAGAATAAATTCAAGGGCATCAGAAGCTCGTGGAGGGGGAGCATCTGTAACCCTTGGAAACTGCGTGTCCTGGCCTCAGCCCATGGCACAGCCCTGCCCCTATTCATACACAGCAGCAGTGGCAGGGCTCTGGGCATCCTCAGCCAAGTCCTGAGAGACCCCCGGCCGTGGGGATTCTCTTGTAGGAACCCATTTCCAGCGAGTGATCCCAGAGGATGGCCCTGCAGCCCACAACCCAGAAAACGTCAAGAGGCTTCTCTTCTGTACGGGCAAGGTATACTATGACCTCACCCGAGAGCGCAAAGCGCGGAGCATGGTGGAGCAGGTGGCCATCACGAGGATTGAGCAGGTGAGGTGCTACAGCCGGTGCTGGTGTCCTTCCTCGGGGTGTTGGGGCCCCAGAGCCTTCCCAGAGTTTCCGGGACATCCTGGATGGGTCACTGAGCTTCCCACCTGAGACACTGTTCCCTCTGGTGCCGGCCTGGCCCGCTGCTCTGACAGGAGCCCCTCACTCTCTCCCCAGCTGTCGCCGTTCCCCTTCGACCTCCTGCTGCAGGAGGTGCAGAAGTATCCCAGTGCCGAGCTTGCCTGGTGCCAGGAGGAGCACAAGAACCAGGGTTACTATGACTATGTGAAGCCCCGGCTGCGGACCACCATCAGCCGCGCCAAGCCTGTGTGGTAAGGCCGCGGGTGCTTAGCTGGGGACCAGGGAGGGCAGTGAGCTTCAGTTCCCTCAGTGGCCTTTGCTGTCACCACTCACTGTCACTTCCGTCAGGTATGCCGGCCGAGACCCAGCAGCAGCTCCAGCCACCGGCAACAAGAAGACTCACCTCACAGAGCTGCAGCGCCTCCTGGACACAGCCTTCGACCTGGACGCCTTCAAGAACTTCTCGTAGATGCTGCCTGGGCTACTGCCCTCCACGTCCACGACTGCCCCTCGCTTCTCAACTAAAGAATAGTGCCTCAGTGCTGCCCACACTTCTGCCCGTCTGCTGCACCGCACACTCCCCCCTCGCTTGCTTACCGATTAGGCTACTGTCCCCCTCACGTGCTTGGCTGTCCCCCAAGCCAGATGCTTCCCACGCTCTGTGACTTCTCTCCGGCTGAGCAGCCTTCATGGAGGCAGTGGGGAGTGGGAAGGGGAGAGGGAGCCCCCACAGGTGTCCTGGGAGGGTTAGCTCTGCCTCCACCCTGGCTTCATTCTGCAGGACTCGCCTCATGTGGCTTTCCCACATGCTGGCAGTGCTTGTCACCCAGCAAGAGGGCTCCTGTACCTGGACTAGGTGACTTTGTCTTCCCAGACTGAGCCCCAGACCCCTTGGAGGAGCCATTGCTGTCAGAGGCTTGCGGGGTGGTGGGGGCTCCGGGAGGACCCTCATGGCAGGGTGACCTGGGGGCGCTGCTGAGGGGCGGCTGGCAGGAGGTGGCCTGAGCCTGAGTTGGCACAGAGAGGGCAGGTCCACTTTCTGCAGTGTCCACTTCCTCCCCTTGAGAGGGTCCTGGGCTGTGCATGGGGGCCATGCATGCTCCATCTGCCAGCACCTGGAGCCCACGGGGTATGTGTGGCCAGGAGGTATGGCTTGGGATCTGGGTCTGCTCTGTGTCACATCCGCCTCTGCCTCCCTGCTCAGCCCACTTCTCTGTCCTGTTTCTCCTTAACACGACAGAGACTCTGAAGCCTTCTCTCTGCTCTGCCAAAGCTGGTCAGATGGGGGAGAGGAGGGGTGCTGGTGAGGGGCAGCGTGAGGCCGAGGGGCCAGCTCCCCTCACCTGTCACAGGGACAGATCTGATTTATTTATTTTGGTTAAAAAAAAAAGAACAAAAACAACTTTGCATTGCATTTGGCTTGACCCATAAACTAAGTTATCCACGGGCTGTCTGCGTGTCATTCTTTCTGCTCTGCCTTCACCGAGAAGAGGCTGGCCCAGGCCTCTCCCCTCCGTTTGGAAAGCAGACCCTCCCCACTGCCCAGAGCATAAGCACGAGGCAGCCAAGCTTCCTTCCAGCCCAGCTCCCTGTCGTTGGTGCAGGTGCAGGCTGTGTCTGGTGCACCCTGCTTTCTCAACCTCCCCTGCTCCTGGGTCCCTCTCCTGACTCCCCCTAAGCAGTACTCCATGGTCTGTGCTTCTGTATGGAGCCCACATGCCAGGTGGGTTTGGCCCTAGGAGGCTTTTTTTTAGTTGGCTGAGTTAGTGTCCCCAGAACCCAAGCAGCTCGTTGGACCTCTGGAGGGGAGCCAACCACACCAGCAGGGCCCTGAGGCCCAGTGTCCCCTCTGGCCTACAACCCCACCGTATTGAGCCCACAACATGCCAGCCTTGGCCTCCTAGGGGGTCAACAGGTCCCAGCACTGAGGGAGAACTCAGGGAAAGGCTTGGGTGTGGACGTGGAGTACCCTCCAGCAAGGGGCCCCTACTATGGATGGTTACCCCGTTTTCTAGGCCACACCCAGGCACCTTGTCCTTGGAGCCTCTTCAGAATCTCTTCATTTTGTCCTGCATGCTATGTGCAGCTTGCTGAGTGTCCTCCCATCCTGGTGTGACAGCAGCCTGAGTGTGGGGGTTGGGAAGAGCTGCCACCTGCCCCAGTGCTCCTGTGTGCTCCATGACCACACACCTCCCCTGCATCTGATGTGGTCAGCCAGGTGGATTAGAGTTCAAAGAGGCAAAAATTAAGGCCGGACACCCTTCCTTCCCTGGAAAGACTCCTGGCTCTCTGCCAGGCAACTGTCCATGTCCTGCACTCTGTGCAGTGGATTAGGGTTCCGCTTTCACCCCAGTCCAGAGCTTCTGTGGCGTGAGATGTGAGAGAGAAGCTTGAGTCTTGCTTCTCACCGCTTCCAGTCTGGTCAGGGGACAGCATGAGTCTAAGCGATGTGCTCTGGAGAGCAGATCCAGGTAGGTCTAAGGGATCTGGGCACTTCCTGGAGGGGCACCCGAGAGAGTTGAGGGCACAGAGGAGTAGCTGCCAGAGGCCCTTTCATGGGGGTTTGGGTTACAGGGATGAGGCGGGGGGTCTCAGAAGGCCTTTCCACTCCCACAGCTTAGCGTGGGTTCACAGCCCTGCCCAGATCCAGGGAGAGCAGGCTCAAGGCTCTGGAAAGATGAGGGATGAGCAGACCACACTGGGCCAAATGCAGTACAAAGGCTTCTCTGTTAGCTCTGTTCTACTTCAGTGTTCAGTTGTCCTTTAACTAAAATTGGCAAAGAGCAATTATGAGAAGGAAGAGACACCACAGTCTAGGAGAGCATCCTGCTTGCTTAGACGGGACCTCAATGGACCAGTCCAGTGTGTGCATCATGCATGTGCATGAATGTGTGAACAAGTATAGGTGTGCAGGTGCACTGCATGTATGTGTGAGGGTGAGCGCAAGTGTGTGCGTCCGAGAGTGCACAAGCCTGATGTGGTCCCCTGGGCCTTTCTGGATGTAAAAGCCCTTTTGACATCAGCCTATCAAATTCGTATATTTGACCTGCCCCCCCACCCCCACCCCGCCCCGCAAATTCATATGTTGAAGCCCGAAGCCCAGTGTGACTGTATTTGGAGATGGGGCCTTTAGGGAGGTAATGAAGGTGAAATGAGGTCGTAAGGGTGGGGCCCTGAGCTGATAGGACCAGTGTCCTTAGAAGAGGAAGAAACACCAGAGCTCTGAGTCCTCTCTCTGCACTTGCACAAAAGAAAGACCATGTGAGGACACAGTGAGAAGGCAGCTGTCTACAAACCAGAGAGTCTCACCAGAAACCAACCCTGAGGGCATCTTGATCTTGAACTTCTAGCCTCCAAAAATGTGGGAAAATAAGTTTCTGTTGTTTCAGCCATCCAGTCTGTGGTACTTTGCTGTGGCAGCCCCAGCAGACTAAGATGTGTATCAGTACTGGTTCATCACTTGTAACAAGTGTATCACACTAATGCAAGACGTTAGTAAGGGAAACTGTAGAGGAGGGGAGTACATGGGAACTCTGTACTTTCTGCTCAATTTCTCTGTAAACCTAGAACTATTCTAGAAAAAATAAAGCCTATTACTTTAAAAAATGTTTTAGCCATTCTAGTTCCTTTCTCTCTATATAAATTTTAGAATAATCTTATCTATGTCTACAAAAACCTTTTCTAGGATTTGGTAGAAATTGCGTTAAACCTGTCTATCAGTATGGAGAACTGACATCATTACTATATTGAGTCTTCCAATTCGTGGACATATATACACACACATATATATGTATATTATTGAGAGAGAGGTGTTGAAGTCTCCAACTATAATTGCGGATTAGTCTATTTCTCCTTTCAGTCTTGTCAGTTTTGAAATTGACCTAAAGATTCAACATAATCCCTATCAAAATCTCAGATTTTTTGATAGAAATTGGCAAACTGATCCTAAAATTCATATGGAAATTCAAAGGACCCAGAATATCCAAAACAATCTTGAAAAAGTTGGAGGGCTCCCAATTCCCAATTTTAAAGCTTAGTACAAGGGTACAGTAATCAAGACTCTGTGGTACTGGCATAAGAATAGACATATCAATCAATGAACTAGAACTGAGAGTCCAGAAATAAACCACTTTATCGTCAAGTGATTTTTGACAAGGCTGTCAAAATCATTCAGTGGGGAAAGAATAATCTTAACAAATGGCGCTGGGACAGCCAGATATCCCTGTGAAAAGAAGAGGGGCCGGCCCCGTGGCCGAGTGGTTAAATTCGCGCGCTCTGCTTCAGCAGCCCAGGGTTTCGCTGGTTCAAGTCCTGGGAGTGGACATGGCACTGCTCATCAGGCCATGCTGAGGCGACGTCCCACATGCCACAACTGGAAGGACCCACAACTAGAATATACAACTATGTACTGGGGGGCTTTGGGGAGAAAAAGGAAAAATTTTTTTTAAAAATCTTTAAAAAAAAGAGGGAGTTAGACCCAAAGCTTATGCTGTATATACAAAAATAAACTCATTGAATCAAAGACCTAAATGTAAGAGCTAAAATTATAAAATTGTTAGAGGAAAGCAGGTATAAAAATTTGTAACCCTGGGTTAGACAATGGTTTCTTATATATGACATGAAAAGCATACGTAACAAATGGAATATAGATAAATTAGACTTAATAAAAGTTTAAAACATTGTGAGTCAAAAGATACCATCAAAAAAGTGAAAAGACAATCCACAGAATGAGAGAAAATATTTCCAAATCACATATCTGACAAGGGACTTGTGTCTAGAATACATAAAGAATTCCTACAGCTTAATAATAAAAAGACAACCCAGTTAAAATATACAAATGGCTAATAGGCACGTGAAAAGATGCTCAACATCATTAGTCATCAGGGAAATGCAAGTCAAAACCACAATGAGATACCATTGCACATTCACTAGCATAATTATAATCAAAAAGACACCGGATGTGGAAAAACATTGGAACCCTTGTGCACTGTTGGTGAAAACGTAAAATAGTGCAGCTGCTGTGGAAAACAGTCTGGCAGCTCCTCAAAGGTTAAACATAGAATTATCATATGACCCAGCAACTCCACTTTTAGGTATATACCCAGAGGAATTAGAACATATGTCCACACAGAAACTCATTCACGGACATTCATAGCACCATTATTCATAATAGCCAAAAAGTGGAAACAACCCATGTGTCCATTAACTGATGAATAGATAAACAGACTGAAGTCCATCCATATAACGGAATATTATTCCACCAGAAAAAAGGAATGAAGTACTGACACGTTACAACATGGATGAACCTTGAAAACATACAGTGAAGGCAGCTAGATACAAAAGACCACATATTGTATGGTTCCATATATATGAAATATCCAGACTAGGGAATCCATAGGGTCAGAAAGTAGATGATTGTTGGCTGCCAGGGGCTGGGGGAGGGAATGGGGAGTGATTGCTAATGGGTACAGTATTTCTCTTGTGGGTGATAAAAATGTTCTCAAATTGATTGTGGTGATGGTTACACAACTCTGAATAAATGTTACACCATTGAATTTTACACTTCATATGGGTGAATTGTAAGGAATGTGAATTGATCTCAAGTAAGATGTTTTTAAGAACAAAAAAGAGCTGGCAGGGCTGGGGCCAGCGTGGCAGCGATCAAGTGGTGAGAAGGGTTTGGATTTGGATCGTGGTGGGTGCAACGTGGAGGGTGGCGTTCCAAAGCTGCCAGTACAGAGCCACGGATCGCTGCAGAGGAGGACTGCGGGAGGAGCGGGTGCAGCAGGCTGGGACGGAATGCAGAGTCCCACTGTGGACGTGTTGAGATTAGCGTCAGGAAGAGGAGTGGACACCAGGTAAGCCTGGGTTCAGGGAGGTGAGGATGGCTGGTGACATGCAAGAGAGAGTCCTTTTCACACAAAGTTACAGGGCCACGTGAGCCACTGTGGAGTGCGTGTGGGGATGAGGATGGCTCTGAGGACTGAGCCTGGGGCTGGCCACCATCTCCACTCGGAGCAGGCGCCACTGAGCTGATGGTCAGTCACCACTGCCCTTGGCAAGCGCAGGCTGAGTGGGGGTGTCCAGGGAGGAGGGAGGAGGGATGGCGAGTCCAGAGAAAAGGGAGATGGCTTCAGGAAGTCAGGCTGTCCTGGAAGGGTGGTCTGGTCACCAGTGTTACATGGAAAGCGCTCCTCTCCTGATGCAGGAGAGGACCACAACCTGGGGAGCTTAAAACGACAGAAATTCATTCTCTCATGGTCTACAGGCCAAAGTCTGAAACCAAGGTGTCAGCAGGTCTGTGCTGCCTCTGCAGGCTCTGAGGCAGGATCTTTCCTTGGACTCCAGCGTCCTGTGCTGGTGGCTGCATCACTCCAGTCTCTGCTCCGCTGTCACATGGTGTGTGTCTGCCTCTAAACTCCCCCTACCTCTGTCTGATGCTTTCAGGGCCCACCTGGACAACCCGGGATAAACTCCTCCTCTCACAGTCCTTGACTGAGTTATGCATATGACATGATATTCACAGGCTCTGGGGATTAGGATGTGAATATATCTTTAGAGACCACCACTCAGTCCACTGCATGGAGCAACGTCAGGGGACAGGAAGGGGGGCCCAGGCCCCAGACAGGAGCAGAGCAGGCTGAGTGCCTGGGTGCAGGTGCAGCTTAGTGGTGGACGTGGTCGTGGGCACCTGTAGAAGTTCTCTTCTGTTACTTCCAAACGAGAAGCAATGCCAGTGTAGAGAGTGAGGAAGAGGTGGGGACAGTGGTCAGTGTCTCGAAGAGAAAGGTGAGTTGTCCAAGAAGGTGTGGCACTGTGGAAGGTGCCCAGGGCCACCTGAGGCAAGTGGTCAGAAAGGTAAACTGAGACGAGGTGGCAGGTGTCTGCATATGGAGGAGGTTTAGAGGGCCTGGGAGCAGACACTTAGAAATGATGGGAATGTCACATGGAAATAGGCAACAGGTTTCCACCGGTGGCTCCACCTTGGTAGGAGTGTCGTGTGTTACAGGCATTTTGGGGACTGAGCAAGTGTGGACAATGCCCCTTCGCTCCCCAACAGCCCACCCGCACCTGCTGAGCCAGTGCTCAGGGACGACTAGGCTGAATAGTGCCACCCTGTGGCGTGGGAGTCCAGGGGCCAACGGGAGATGATCCTTCCATGACCACCAGCAGGATCTGGGACGCAGCTGACTTTTGTCCTCACCTTCCAGATGTCGGCTCCTTGCCTGACCCCAGGGGTTGGTTAGGGGCTTTGGAAGCATCTGGAGATCTGGGCAATGGGAAGGTCCTGCTGGTCCTGGGCCAGCAGGTGAAGAGGTGGAGGGTCCCCCAGGAGAGGCGCCTGTTAGGCTGATGGAGCAGGCTTGCGGACCCCCTGAGAAAGCTCGGGGGTTGGTGGAGGTGGGGCAAGTGACCCTGGGTGACCCAAGTGACCCCAGCTGGAGGCAGAAGCAGGTGACTCCAGGTGAACCAGGTGGAGGTGGGGGTGGGTGACCCTGGGTGACCCGGGTGGAGGTGGGAGTGGGTGACTCTGGGTCGCCCCAGGTGACCCCAGGTGGAGATGGGAGTCAACGACCCTGGATGGAGGCAGGAGTCAGGATGGTGCTGGCCCAACTCCATTTATATAAATACATGCATTGGCATCTGTTGCTGTTGGAGTGAGAATTACACACGTAACACCAAAAGGACATATGCTAAAAATAGTTCTTTCTAGTAGGCGAGATGGCAGCAAATTTTATTTTATTCTACTTGCTTATATTTATTTTTTACAATAAATATATATTACTTTTGTGACAAAGAAAAAACAATGTTATTTTTAAACTGATACAATTTGTTAAGACTGGGGTGGGGCCTGGGTGGGGCCTGGGTGGAGCCTGGGGGTGGGGTTGGAGATCTTTCATAAACAACTTTGAGAACATCTCTAGGATCCTTGCAACAAAGAAAACGAAACTATGTCCAGGGGACCCATTCCACCCTCCCAACTTGGCTCATCACAATGACCCTGCTGCAAAGGTGCCAGGACTGGTCAGCCCAGCCCCGGCCCACCCCCACCTCCTCGATGGCCAGGTAGACCCTCCTGAAAAGGCAGCCCCTGGGGACCATCCCAGCTCTATCCTCTGCCCCCAAGCGGCCTGCTAGTTACCACGTTTCAGTGTTGCTGGGAGACATGTGCATCCTCCCACAGCCCACCTAGGCAGCTTCATGTCACCCCAAGTGTCTGACTGTGGTCCCCTCACTCCAGTGAGTCAGTACTCCCGAAACCCAACGTGCGCCTTCCTGCTGCCTGCAGTCGTAATCATGTTACTCTGAAAGACAAAGTAGGCAGTCACCAGAGTATTTTAAAGAACTTTAAACCGATTTTACCCAATCTACAAATAATGCACCCTATTCATGTTTTGGTGCATTTCCTTCCTGTCATTTTTAGATTCTTCCACTACTACTTTACCACATTTTTAAATTTTTCTCTACACACACTTCGTTGTTTTGGTTTACTGTCCGGGCCTTAGTTGCTGACCTCATGACCTTTCACCCTTGACTACGTCTGCTTGACAGTCTCCTAAGACAAGGGCATTCTCCGAAGCCCACAGTGCGGCCACCACACCGGGCAAGGTCACAGCCATCCACTGCTTTTATCTCATCTCTGGCCCGTGTTCAGATTTCCCCCAGTGTCCCGACGATGTCTCTTCCCCCATCCAGAGCCCTGTCGAGGATGCTGGCATTGGCTCTACTTCTCTGTCCCTCTGCTCTCCTCTAATCTAGACCATCTCCCCAGGCCTGACGTTCTCTAAGAGTCCAGGCTGACTCCTGTGTGGATTTGTCCAGGGGTTTTCTCATAGTTCGATTCAGGCTGGACATTTCGGGCTAGAACTTCCATGTAGGGATTAATGTGTCCTTTCTCCCAGCATCTGAAAAGGGCACAGAATGTCGGCTGGTCCCATGTTCGGTGCTGCTGACTTGGTCTTTTGGTTAAGATGGTATGTAAGGTACCTTTCTCCACTCCTATTGAACTAGTGGCCCATGGGAATACCATCTGGTCTATAAAGCCTTTTTTAGAAACCATGTTGGCAGCACACAACTTTATATCCTGTTTTTCACTTAGCAAATTGTGAATATCTTCTTATACCATTAAACGTTCTTCAAACATGTGATTTGGGGTGCTGCATAAATTCCGACCTATGGGTGTGTTCTCTTAACTATTACCTACAAGAATTGAACTATTAGCTTACCCATGGAAGCTTCACGACAGGGGAATTTGTGTTTGTTTAGCTCACTACCGTATTTCCAACACTGAGAACAGTGTCTGGCAGATAATAGAAGCTCAACCACACTGTGCAAGTGAACAATGCAGCTGGTGTCTCGATTTCCAATATCATAGAGGATACCACCGCAAACATTCTTGGACATAAATCTTCACAACATTTATTTTATGAGTCACAGATAATATTTATAAGACGGGAAATGTTTGTTAGTAGAGTAAAAAAATAAGCATGTAAAAATCACATATATGCCATAATCTCCAAACCGTAAAGATACCCAAAGAGAACCATCTGGGAGAAAATAGACCAAAAAATTAACAGAGATTATTTCTGAACATTTGGATGGTAGAAGATTTTGATTTATTGTGCAAATTTCTCTGAATTTTCTGCAATTAGAATATATTACTTGTATGCAAAGAAGCAGCAGGTTTTTTCTTTTGGAAGTTAGTTTTTTAAGTCAAGAATAAGTCAAACTATGTGTGCTTAGCAGCCATTCATAATAACTGAGGGTCCCTGCGTAAAAACCAAATTCAGGTTTAGGCCACATTAACTGCAGGAGAGAGTGGACTCAGAGAAGCCCCGAGATGCTGTACTAGGCAGGTCACATTTAGAGTACTGTGTTCCTTTCTTTGTGTCATATTTTAAAAAGGATACTGTTTAACTGTCGTGCACGTGAAGGAGAGTGGCCAGTCGGTATGGGGTCTGGAAATCACGTGGCCATTAACACTTAAGGAACCAGCTGTGTTTGTCCTCCCCCAGAGGATTCGAGAGGAATGAGAAGTTTCTTCTAATACTTGAAGTGCTGTCAGATACCAAAGTGAGGCTTCTCATTTTATGCAGTTACAGAAGGAAGGTTTTAGGGAAGCAGATTTTTTCCAATAAATAAGGAAGACTTTTCTAACTACCCATATAGTCAAAGATGAAAACACTATCTAGAAGGGATGGCAAGGATGCACCAAATGGCATCTCCCAGGGGCACTGGAGCAGGCGCTGGACTGGGGAAGTGACAGAGCTGCCTGCAAGGCTCAGACTTGGACCCCGGTGCAGCCACTTCTGGCCTCCTCCAGGAAGCTGCCTGCAATTCCCTCATACTCAGAGCCTCCTGGAGGCAGAAGAGGGCCAGGGTCCCGTGCTCCCACCTCCTCCTTCACGTGAGTCTCTTGTCGGGACCAGCTCTCCAAAGAATCCTCTCCCGTTCCCCATCAATCCCCATCCTCTGGTCTTACTTTATTTTTCTTCCTAACCCTCCTCCTAATGGACACATTGTTACCGGGTGAGTCATTTCCTTCTTTTCGTCCCTCTGTTGTAGGTGGAGAGGCCTTACTGTCATGGTCACTGGGAACAGACCAGTGTTTAGAGCCCAGACCAGTGCCTGGCACACAGCAGGCTGACTATATTTGTTCAATGAACTAATGGTGCTCAAAAGAAGCAGAGCACAGGATTCAGACAGCCTTGAGGGGAAGAATTTCAGCAATATTAAAAATTAATTGTGGTGTGTCCATCAACGGATGAATGATAAACAAAATGTGGTTGCTACGTAAAATGGAATATTATTAAGCCCTAAAAAGGAAGAAACTCTGACGCACACTACAACGTGGATGAAACTTGAGGACATATTGCTCGGTGAAATATGCTCACCACGAAAGGACAAATACTGCACGCTTCCACTTATGTGACGTCCCTGGTGTGGTCAGATTCATAGAGACAAAAAGGAGAACGTGGGTGCCAGGGGCTGGGGGAGGGGAACGGGGCGTTAGTGTGTAACGGGAACAGAGTTTCAGTTTGGGAAGATGAAAAGAGTTCTGGGGATGGATGGTGGTGTTGGTTGCACAACAATGTGAATACACAAACTGGACACTTAAAAACGTTTAAGATGGGGGCCGCCCTGATGGCGGAGCGGTTAAGTTCACACGTCCCGCTTCGGCAGCCTGGGGTTCGTTGGTTCGGATCCTGGGTGAGGACATGGCACCGCTTGGCAAGCCATGCTGTGATAGGCATCCTGCATATAAAGTGGAGGAAGATGGGCACGCATGTTAGCTCAGGGACAGGCTTCCTTAGCAAAAAGAGGAGGATTAGCAGCAGATGTTAGCTCAGGGCTAATCTTCCTCAAGAAACAAACAAAAAAATTTTAAGATGGTAAATTTTGTCAGGTGTATTCTGGGACACATGAAAAAACTAACCATGGAGAATCAGGAGAACATGGTCTTCCTAAACGGAGAGTAGGAAAAAGTCGAGAATAACAATGTGTGATAACATTTGAAAGGTGCCACTGATTTCAAAGAAAGGCTGTGGGGCCAGCCCAGCGGTGGAGTGGTTAAGTTCACATGCTCCCCTTCAGCGGGCTAGGGTTCGCAGGGTGAATCCCAGGCGGACCTACACATCACTCATCAAGCCATGCTGTGACAGGCGTCCCACATATAAAATAGAGGAAGATGGGCACGGATGTTAGCTCAGAGCCAATATTCCTCAAAAAAAAAAAGAGAGAGGCTACTTCATCTGGCTAGAACTCCGGAGCGACTTTAAGACCGTTCCACGGGCTGCTCTGGAAGGAGGGAAGAGCAGCCAGGGAAGTGACTTGTTTGGTTCAGCGTGCTCTTCCCTACAAGACTCCTCCCAGAAGCGACCCCCAGACATCTTGTCATCTCCGCCTACCCTCCCCGGCCCCGCCCCTCCAGCAGCCCCCCGCTCCGCCCCGGCCTCGCCCCTCCAGTAGCTCCCCCCACCCCGCACCCCGCCCCGGCCCCGCCTCCCATGCCCTGGCCCCACCCCCTTCGCCAGGGCCTCGCCCTCTGCCCGGCTCCGCCTCCTCCGCCCCGGCAGGCCCCGCCCTCTCGCCGGCCCCCGCCCCTGCACCGTGGCCCCGCCCTCTGCCGGCGGAGAGCGAGCAGGAAGCGCAGGTGGCTCCGCGGACGCCGCGTTCGGAAAGGTGTGGAGCGACCGGGGGACGCCCGTGACCTGTCCGCCCGCCCTCCCTACCCGCCGGCCTGGGCCTGGCCCGGCCGGCCGCCGTGCTCCGCGAAGGCCTGTGGCCGCCCCCGCCCGAGCGCTGGCTCGGGGCTCCACTGCTCTGGCCTGGGGGCGGGGCCGGCGCACGGCGTCATGCATATGCATTAGCGGCGCGCGGCTCCATTGTGCCCTCGGAGCGGGCGGCGGCGCGATGGCGCGGGCGGCGGCGGCGGCCCCGGGGCGGCGCGCTACGCGGAGGGTGGGCTGAGCGCATGGAGCGGCGCGGGCCGGGGGCCACGGCGGCGAGGGCCGGGCCGGGCCGGGCGGAGGTGAGCGGGCCGGGGGGCGCGGGCGGCGGGGGCGGCAGGTGCGGCAGGTGCGGGCGGCGGGCAGGTGCGCGCCCCCGGGCCCGGCGCTGCGGCGCCTCGGCGGGGCCCGGGTGGGCTGGAGCCGGCCCTGCCGCCCACCTGCCGCGCGTGCGTCGTGGTCCTGGGCGGACCGGCCCGGTGCGCGCCGGGCGACCCCTCACCTGCGCCTTTGTTGGGCTGGCCGGAAGCCGGCCACGGGCCCGAGGGGTGTGCGCGGCCTCGGCGTCCTTCTGGGCGCGAGGCTGACCCGGGCCCTTGCCCGACCTGGTCCCGCCGCCTCCACTCCGTGCTGTGGCCGGCGGGCTCACCTTCCGGGCCGTGCGCGCCTGCCGGTACGGTGATGTGGGTACCGCAGAGGTCCGCTCCGGGGCCGGCGACGCTTACCCCTCAGCCCCGCCGTGGTTTCGGTGGGGCTATCCGTTTCCAAACGGGACATACTGATTCTCAGGCAGGAGGGTGTCTGCCCTAGTCTCTCTATCCTGTTCCCCCTACCTGCTCCCCACATCAGCCCCCGCTCTGACCTCCCCCATCCAGCTCCTCGCATCCTGCTCTCCCTTCTTGCTCCCCCTCTGACCTGCTCCCCCAATCCTACTCTCTTCCCCTCCCCCCTCCAGCTCCACCCTTTCCTACTTCCCCCAGCCCGCTCCCCCATCCTGCTGCCCCCACTCCCGACCTGCTCCCCTATCCCATTCCCCCGCCCTGCCCCTCTTCCCCATGCTGTCTTCCCTGTAGTTGCAGAACACCCATGGTGATGTCTTTAAGTCATTTCTGTTATCCCAGAAGATTTCACAGGGACACACACAGAACATGTGACTCGATGTATAAGACAGTGATGGATACGGATAGGGTGGGCACAGACTCACCCACCAAATCCTGGCATGCTAGACCAGAGGGCCTTCCTTGAAGAAGCTTGAGAGGTAACAGTTTAAGTGAGCGAATGTTAACCTCACCCAGGGGGTACTAGCCTTGGGGACTTGTCATGCCCAGAGGGTGGTTACAAGCTGGAAATAGAAATCTGGGAAGAGGAAGGTGAGATAATGAATGACAGATTCAGAGCAACTCCTGAAGGATAGGCAGGATATGCCTGGGGAGGACTCCTGATCATCAGATTGCTCTCCAGGGGCAGCCAGGCCTCCCTGTGGAGTGTCCACTAGCACCTGCATCCAGGACAGGAGCAAGGGCGGATGACGTAAGGTGATTATGTCTCCTCCCCTTTCCTCGGTCCTAGGGTGGCCACCATGTAGCCATTTTACACATGGTAAACTGAGGCCCAGGGTAGCGAAATCCTTGAGTGGTTCTTTGAAATGTCCCATACCGGGGTCATTCATAAATGCTCGTTCCTGGGTGTTTTGGGTGAGCTCTAGCACTTAAGCCAGTTTGGTGTTGTGGCCTGTGGGTAGTGGCCTAGGACTTCCAGTCACCTGAGCATGTGAGCTGCGACCTTTGTGTCCTCCTGCCCTACTCAAGCTGTCGTTTCTCTCTTCTCTGAGCCCGTTTGACTCCAGTGTCTGTCTGGTTGGGGCCTCTCCCTGGAACCATGGGCTCCCTGCTGCTCTGTGATTGTGGAGCAGGGCTCTTCTCCTGAGGTTGGGTGGCATGTTGTGGGATGTGCTGCTCCTGCATGACCACGCAGAGGGGACAGAGTTGAGGTAGAAGAAGGGTGACCCACATTAACATCTGCCTTTGGCTGGCACGCAGGAGATTGGGGTGCAGCTGCTCGGAGTCCCAGGGAAGAGGGGTCTGGGCAGAGAGTTGTCTGTAGCTCTTTTTCTGGAGGCACATGTGACCTGACCCCTAGAACGCCTGTGGCTTCTAGACTAACCTCATCCCAGGGCAGTTATGCTGAGGGTTCCTGGCTTCTAGCTGGAGTTGGTGTACAGGGAGAACCCCCGGGAAAGGAAAGCACCAAAGGCCGCACTGGCCTTGCACATTCCTCTGTTCCTTCCCAACTCTGCCTCCGGGGCCAGGAGGAGGGTGGAGGGTCTGCATTCACAGCTTGCCCCTCCCTTTGTCAGGAGCAGAGGGTCATACTCCGCCTGGAGAGTGCAGGATCTTCTCAGGGAGGAGGTCAGACTTAGTTCAGGAGCTGAGCAGGAAGTCAGGAAGTCACCGCCCTCGCAGTAAGCTCGTGGGGAACTGGAAATGTCTGTGGTCTCGTCCACAGCAAAGAAATCGCAGGGGTGGAATTCCCCGGACCCATGTGATGTAGGAGGCTGCCTCGGGCCCCAGACCAGCAGCCTCCACAGAGGCCCTTGCCCTGTCTGCCAACTCCTCCCCAGCTCCCCGAGGCTTTCAAACTGTGCACTGGGCAGCAGCATCACCTACAAACTTGTTAGAAATGCAAGTCTTAGGCCCCACCTCATCGTCCTGACTCAGGGGTGGGGCTGAGCAGTCTTGTCCCCAGTCTTCCAGGTGATTCTGGTGTGCTGGCCCTGGAGAGGCACTGGTCCTGGAGAGGCAGCAGCTCTGAACGGACGCCATCTGCCCTGGAACTCCTCTCCCTCCTGATCTCCCCTGCCCTTTCCTTCTGGGACGGCAGAGTGGGCTCGGCCAACCCAACCAGCTTTGGGGTGGGAAAGGATTGCCATGGGCATCTCTGGGGAGAGAAGGCTGCTGGGGGAGGTTTTTTTAACTAAGTTTTTTTTTTTGAGAGAGAGAATTATGGATTCATATGCAGTTGTAAGAAATAACATGTAACACAGAGAGCCCTTGTGTCCTTTACCTGGTTTCCCCCATGGTAACATCTTGCAAAACTGTGGTAGAGGATCACACCAGACGGTACATCAGTTCAGTCGAGATACAGATATTTCCATCCCCGATTTCTTATGTTCACACCCGCTTCCCTCCTCCCCACGTTTAACCCCTGGCAACCACTAGTCTGCTCTCCATTTCGGTAATTTCATCATCTCAAGAATGTTGTGTAAAGGAGTCATACGGTCTGTAACCTTCGGGGACTGGCATTTTCCACGCAGCGTGATTTCTCTGGAGCTTCCTGCAGGTTGGCGCCTGTATCAGGAGCTCTCCCTTTTTATGCCTCCAGACTGTGGACGCACCACATTGGTTAACTCGTCACCGCTGGAGGACATCTGGGTTTCCACTCTTTGGCTCTTAGGAGCAAAGCTGCTATAAACATTTGCATACAGATTTTTCTGTGAACATAAGTTTACATTTCTCTGAGATAAATGTTGAGGAGTGCGGTTGCTGGGTCGCCTGGTAGCTGCATACTTAGTTTAACGAGAAGCTGCCAAACTATTTTCCAGAGTAGCTGCACCATTTTACATTCCCACCAGCAGAGTGTGAGAGATCCAGTTTCTCCTCGCCAGCGTTTGGTGGTGTCACTGTTTTTATTTTAGCCGTTCTAGTAGGTGTAGGTGTCTTGGTGTGGTTTTAATTTGCGTTTTCCTGGTGGCCAGTGAGGTCGAACATCTTTTCATGGGCTTATTTGCCATCTGTACGTCTTCTTTGGTGAAATGTCTCTTTGTGCCTTTTGCTTATGTTCTAATTGGATTTTTTTTTTTCACTTTTGAGTTCTGAGAATTCTTTATATATTCCAGATACTAGTCCTTTGTCAGATATGTGGCTCGCATGTATCACACGTATTCCTGCCTGTAGCTTTTCTTTTCATCCTCTTAGCAGGGTCCCTCTCAGAGCAAAAGTTTTCCGTTCTTCCTTTTATGGATCGTGCTTTTGGTGCCATATCTAAGAACTCTTTCCATAGCCCCAGATCCTGAAGATTTTCTCCTATGTATTTTCCTACAAGTTTTATAGTTTTGTGTTGTATATTTAAATCTATGGCCCATTTCAGGTTGATTTTTGTATGAGATGTGAAGTTTAGATCCTTTTTTTTTTCCTTGCTTGTGGATGTCCAGCTGCTCCAGCACCATTTCTTGAAAATGCCGTTCTTCCTCCAACACATAGTTTTTGCACCTTTGTCAGAAATCAGCTAGGCGTATTTGTGTGGGTCTGTTTCAGGCTCTCTAGTCTGTTCCATTGACCTGTGAGTCTGTCTCTGTGCCAACACCACAGTCGGGATTAGCTTACCTGTATTTATTGTAAGTCCTGAAAACCCTGCATGTTGCTCCAGGCCCCCCCAGGCAGAACTGGGGAGCAGTTTCTGGCTGTTGGCAGGTCCCCCCAAGTGTCAGCTTCCCAGAGTCGGGCAGTGGAGACTGGGGATGCTAGCTTTTCTTTGCCTCCAGGCCCACCTCTGCCCGGAGTCCAGGTGACCCTGAGCCTTCTGGAGCCCCTGCTTTGTCTAGCCTCTGCCACCTAGGTGGGACCTGGTCCGGGGGAGGAAGGAAAGAAACCTGGGGCCTGATTCCTCTGGGAGGGGTGTCACCATATGGAAGTAGACAGGCACACTGCCTCTTTCTCACCTGCCGCACCACCTTCCCTCCCAGTCCTGGGTCTGCCGCGACTCCCGGTCCCCTTACCTCAGTCCTCTGTCGGGGGAAGGGCCAGTAAGGTCCACAAGCTTTGTAGGCAGGCTCGTGGCAGGTCGGTGGGCCCAAGTTGCAGCCCCCACTGTAGCCCTTACTTGTGGAGGGGCTCACCCCCCGCATCTCTGAGGCTGTATTTGCAGTAGATGTGATGGTGATCTTGCCTCCTTTGAGCTACCCTGGCGGTGAGGTCCCTGGTTAGCACTGAGGAATGTGAGCCTTGCTGGGGCAGCAGGATTGGACCACCAGAGGTTAGCGTGCCCCAGGGTGTGTCTGTGTTTGTGAGGCCTTGCAGCCAGAGCAGAGACTCCCAGGGCACCTCCTGAGAGCTGTAGCGGGCGTACCTCTGGTTAGACCAGGTAGAGGTGGACGTGGAAGGTGGCCCTGGGGTGCCAGCAAGGGCCCTGGGCCCTGTCGGTGAAGGGCCTGCTTGTGTGGGTGTCAGGACATTGGTAGCAGCCAGCCCTGTCACTTGTTTTCCGAGATACACAGTAAGAGGAAGCCCCCATCAGCACTTGGGTGCCACGAGCATTCACCAGCCACTGCTGCGTGTCCCTCTTGGCCCCTTGCCTTGTCTGTGGACACCCGCCAACCCTCTGCCCGCTGCACTGTGTGCATCCCTGCCCTGTTGGGAAATCTTTGTGGGTGTCACTGCAGCCTGTGGGGGTCAGGTCTCCCTGCCTGGCCCCTATACCCACATCAGTCCCAGGCAGCCCCCTTGGCCTTGGAGCATGGGAATGCGTGCATGCCCCCCCTTTTGGTCCCCAGAGGAGGGGCCCTTTGGGGAGCTGCCAGTCAGGGATGAGCTGCTGGCCCCACTGTGTGTCCAGCAGGTGTCCTGCACACCCCTCTCCCAGCCCAGGCTGGAAGGTGGCTCACCTTGCTGGCCCCTGGCCTCCAGAGCCCTGTCCCTGGGTTGAGCAAGCCCGAGACCCTGAGCAGACAGTGCCCCTGGGCTGGCTCTCCGTCCTCCCCTGTCTCTGGCCTTGGCTTCCACCCAGGGCCTTCTAGGGGGTTCTGGCAATCGGGTTCTGGATGTTCCCTGGCTTTTATGGATGTTCCCTTTGTGTGTATGTGTCGGGGGGCAGTGTAGAAAGTATTTGGAATCAGGAAGCCTGCTTCCAGAGCCATTCCAGGGGCATGGCCTGGCCAGAAAGGGTTAATGCTGGCTTCTGGGCTGGGTTTGGGGGTTGGGGAGGACAGAGGTTTGCCAGGGTGGGCAGTGCAGGGTGGGGCTCATGCCAGACTGCCCTGAGCCCCCTGTCTGGGCCCTGGGATCCCACTGTCACCCTGCCTTGTCCTGCCCTCCATCAGTCGGAGCAGAAGGGTGGGACCTGGTGCTCAGGGCTCCCTCTGCCCTGCACTAGCTGACAGGGTCTCCCAGCGGCATCTCCACTGACATCCTTCCTTCCTGTCCCGGCAGCCAGAGCAGCTGAGTCCCACGTAAGCACCAGTGAGGGCCGCTTCCTGCCACCTGCAGACCTGGCCTTTAGGCTGTTCAGAAGCCAATGAACCCCACAAACCCCATGAAACCTGCCTTGCCCCCCGTGCCACATGGGTGAGTGGGGGTTCCTGCTGCCCTCCCCTCTTAGGCCCCTTGGTCCTCGATGGGGTGGTGGAACGGGTCCCCTCTGCTCCCAGCCTTCAGTTCTTCCCAGGTGGGCACCTGTGTCAGCACCTGTGGCCTTCCTGACCTCAGTCTCTCCACTCGCCTCACTTCTTGCAGTGATGGTCCATTTGCTTATGAGGCGGTGCCTTGGCAACAAAGTGCCACTCAACCAGCAGGATCGCTGTCCGTGGTCACAACCGTGTGGGGCGTTGGCAACGCGGCCCAGAGCCAGGTGAGCCCACACCTGGCCCCCACCTGACAGCCACCAGTGCCCACCTCAGATCCGAGAGAAATGGAGCCAGGGCTTCCTGGGACTCCGACATCCTTGGAGACTAATTCTCTTTCCCCTCGTGGCGTGGGGTTTTCTCCTATTTTCACCTGGCGTCCACACACAACACCTGTGAGCAGCCACCCCCCCCCCCAACCATACCTCCACTCCACTCCTCTCCTCCCCCCATCCTCGCCTCTGGCCCCCACCTCCTCACCTGCCAGGCCTCTCCTTTCTGGCACTTTAAAGCCACTGTATGAGGCGATTTGTTGGGTGATTCGCTTTGGTGATTCTTGCATCCTCGTAGGTTTTGGGGAACCCCATGGGCCCTGCAGGGAGCCCTCCCGGCAGCTCCATGATGCCTGGCATGGCAGGTGGCAGCTCTGCTCTGAACTCCCCGCAGTGCCTCGGACAGCAGGCATTTGGTGAGGCTGGCGCCAGCAAGGGCTACATACAGCCAGGGGTGTATGGCCGTGGGGCTTACCCCGGGGCCCCAAGCTTCACTACCGGGTAAGCAGGACCCCCTCACCTAGTAGGTGTGCTAGGAGCCATCTGGGGGTGATGCTTCTAACTTGACAGGTGCCTAGGAACCGTATGATACCGATTTGTTGAATGTTGCATCTCTGTACCTCACCTGCTGGTTCCCACAGCTAAGGAGGGAGTGTCTGGAAAAGAATGGGGCTCCCCGTAGGTGTTTTATGTCCCCAGGGTGACAGGCAGGGAAGCGCTTCTGAGCTGAGCCATCTGTGTCTCTTGCAGGTATGCAGGTGGCCCGGGGGCGCCCGGGGGCCTGGGCCTCCCCTCACATGCCACGCGACCCTCCACCGACTTCACCCAAGCAGCAGCTGCTGCTGCTGTGGCTGCTGCTGCTGCCACTGCCACAGCCACGGCCACGGCCACCGTGGCCGCCCTCCAGGAGAAGCAGAGCCAGGAGCTGAGCCAGTACGGAGCGGTGAGGTCCAGCAGCTCCTCCCGTGTGGGCTCGCGTGCACTGGTCTAGAAAGCGGGGACCAGTTGGGCGGCTGGGGCCAGGGACCTGCATGTAATGTGCTGGGCTCCTGAAGATGAGGCCAGTGAGAGGGAGATGGGTGGGAAAGGAGCAAGGAGCTGAGGGAAGAAGACCTGGAGGGCAACCTGCAAGGGGTGGGCACAGGGCCAGCGCCCACACTGGTGGGTGGGGCCCGGATGGTTCCTCTCTTCTCTTCTCAGATGGGGGCCGGACAGTCTTTTAACAGCCAGTTCCTACAGCACGGAGGTCCCCGGGGTCCCAGCGTCCCCAGCAGCATGAACCCTGCCAGCGTGGGAGGGCTGATGGGCCCCTCCGGCATGAGCCCCATGGGCATGAACCCCCCGCGGGCAGCAGGCATAGCGCCCCTGTACGCAGGGCAGCGCCTGCCCCAGCATGGGTACCCTGGGCCTCCCCAGGCCCAGCCACTGCCCCGCCAGGGGGTCAAGAGAGCCTACTCCAGTGAGGTGAGTGTCCGGGCCTCCTCACCCTGAGTGCCATCCCAGCTGTGGTGAGATTGGGCATCTGTATGTGAGAGAGAACTGGTTGTGCTTGACGGGCGGCACTGTTGTCCCTTCTGGGGAAATGGCTTCCCCAACACCAGTTCTTCCCCTGGGCATTTTGCCTCTTTCTTCTTTCAGATATATCCAGGGCAGCAGTACCTGCCAGGCAGCCAGTACACACCCAGCGCCACCCAGTATGCACCTGGCCCCGGGCAGCCCCCTGCCCCTTCCTCCTTCCCTGGGCACCGGCTGCCCCTGCAGCAGGGTGTGGGCCAGCCCCTGTCCACCTCTGGCCCCTCGGGACTGCACTACAAGGTAGGGCTGGCTCCTCTCGGGCCTGCTGCTGCTCTTTCTGGGCCCTGGGCCAGGTGCTGTGGGACACAGACGGACCTCGAGCAGCCTAGGCTGGCTTGGGAGTGGGGCTGCGTGCGCTTAGGGTGATTCAGTGGCCAAGAGCTTCACAGGGGTCCTGACCAGTGCAGGGCAGCTCACGGGAGGGGGTCCAGTTCTGAAAGGACCCTCTGTGAGATTCATGTATCTCAGTAGAAATTTGGTGTAGGGAGCAGTGGGCAGGTACCCAAGCTACTCAAATCTCCTTTATGGAAGTGTGCCCATTCTCTCTACTTGGTGCAGAGAAGCCCAGTGAGAGGACAGGCCCCTTGGGGGCGTGTGGGGGGAGAGCCTGGGCAATGGCAGTGCCGCTGGAGTGGGGAGAGGAGGAAGTGTGTGTACCTGTGTCCTTTCAGCCTCTCTGTGGCTTCCCCATAAACTTCTCCGATGTGTGGGGTCACCTCTTTTTCTGTAGTAGTAATTTTTTAAATTATGAAATCAGTAAGTGCTCCCTATAGATTATTTGGGAAACATGAAAAGTATATAAGGAAGAAAATAAAGGCCAGGCCTGTGTGTGTGGTGGGCTCCCTGCCCCCAGCCCTCTCATAGGGTTAAGTCCAGGGGCCCGGCTGCGGGGCAGGCTGGAGCCCCAGGCGCATGCGGTTTTCTCTCCCGCAGCCCACAGAGCAGTTCAACGGGCAGGGCGCCAGCTTCAACGGGGGGAGCGTCAGCTACAGCCAGCCTGGCCTGAGTGGGGTACGGGCAGCCGGGCAGAGGGGTGGGAGGCTCACTGGGTGGGCATGTGGAGAGAGGGCACCCAGGCAGGAAGAACTGTGGGCGCCCAGCCAGATACCCCTGGGGCTCCCCCCTGCCCCTTTCTGTGACCGTTCCCAGCGGGGGCTCCAAGACAAACTCCATCCCCCCACCCTTCTGCCCTGATTGTTTGCTCAACCCCACAGCCAACCCGTTCCATCCCTGGCTACCCCAGCTCCCCACTGCCGGGGAGCCCCACGCCTCCCATGACCCCCAGCAGCAGCGTCCCCTACATGTCCACCAGCCAGGATGTCAAGTCTCCTTTCCTGCCCGACCTCAAGCCTAGCGTGAGCTCCTTGCACTCGTCGCCTCCCGGTGAGTGTCATCTGCTCCTGGGACAGGTGGGCGGCAGTCCCGGGCTCCAGAGGGTCCTGCAGGGAACATGGGGAGCAGGGAGCCTTCGCCTTTATCTTCTGTTCATGTACCTCTTTGCAAATCTGTTCAAGGTTTGGATCTTTTCTCTAGAAAAATATCCATGCACACAAAATTTTGTCTATAATTTCAGGGGATTTATGAGCCCCCTGAAGCCCACTCCTGGTTCAGAAGCCCTGCTTTGGGGGAGACCATCGCAGTAGAAGTTGGGGTCCTAAAACCCTAGTTTGAGGGCCAGGGCGATGGCAGATGGCCCATTCACGCTTCCTTGGCCTCCCACCCCCTCTGAAAGTACCAGAAGCATCTTCTTTCTAGGTTGGGGGCATGTTCTCTGGTCATAACATAGGGGACACTGGGCCAGGAAACGGAGGCAGGACCGAAGGGTGGGACACCAAGATCCTGTTACCTTTGGAGGGGACAGCTGAGCCCAGGGTCCCAGGAGAGATGCTGCCCAAACCCCAGCCCCATGGAAGGGGAGGAGGGGCCGTGCTCCCCTCACACTATCCCTGGGATGGGGGTGAGGGCAGGCCTCGCCCTGGTGGCCCTTGGCACGAGCTGCTCTGGAGCACACCACCTGCTCACACTGGCGTGGCCTGCTCCCAGGCAGTGGCCCCTGTGACGAGCTGCGACTGACCTTCCCCGTGCGGGATGGGGTGGTCCTGGAGCCCTTCCGCCTGCAGCACAACCTGGCTGTGAGCAACCACGCCTTCCAGCTCCGTGACTCTGTCTACAAGACCCTGATGCTAAGGTGAGCAGGTGCCTGCCCCCATTGTGTACCCCCTCGCTCCACCGCCTCACTCTCAGTGTCCATCTTCCCTGTGCAGGCCTGATCTGGAGCTGCAGTTCAAGTGCTATCACCACGAGGACCGGCAGATGAACACCAACTGGCCAGCCTCGGTGCAGGTCAGCGTCAACGCCACCCCACTCACCATCGAGCGCGGCGACAACAAGACCTCCCACAAGCCCCTGTACCTGAAGCACGTGTGCCAGCCAGGCCGCAACACCATCCAGATCACTGTCACGGCCTGCTGCTGCGTGAGTGCCCGGGGCATCATCTCTGGAGAGAAAGGCATTGGTTCTGCTCATTCCCACCAGTAGGTTACTGTTCAGTCTGTTCTCCTGGCCCTTTAAGAGAAGGGACCCAGTTAAATACACCCTCGCTCCTTCCAGTTAGGTTCCATTAACTGGATTTGACGGTCTCCTTAATCATGTAAGAGAAACCAAGCTGAGCCCACGTCTTTCTGGGAGGAAGCTCACGGAGTCCCAAGTTCCCAGCTGGCCTTGAATCCTCGTTAAGGAGTCACTGGATCTCAGCAGGCCCAGGGCCCATGCAGAGTTGGACTGGAAGAGGCAGATGTGTTGATCAGCCTGGGTGTGAGGAAGCCGAGACGGCTGCCGTGATGCAGTTCTGCAGGCTTAGGAGGTCTTAGTTCAGACCCAGCGTGGATGATGGTGGATGCTGCAGCCAGGGCACGGGCAGGGGCTCTCCAGTGACTGTGTTAACAGAGAGGCGATGGTTGAACAACTGGTTCGGGATACGCATTGAACTCTACAGAGAGGCTTAGCCGTGGGCCAGGGCGTGCCTGCCAGGGCCACCTGGGCTCCTTGGGAGAGAGGAGGACAGGCTCCCCGAGGAGCACAGCCAGCCTGACCTTTGCCTCCCTGGCCTGTGTCCCACTGACCAGTGTCCTCCCGTTGCAGTCCCACCTCTTCGTGCTGCAGCTGGTGCACCGGCCCTCTGTCCGCTCAGTGCTGCAGGGTCTCCTCAAGAAGCGCCTCCTGCCCGCCGAGCATTGCATCACCAAGAGTGAGTGGCCTTTGTGTTCTCTGGCCACTCGGCGGCCAGCCTGCGCCTCTGCTGGGGCTGCTGCTCCCTGTGGCACGTCCCATGTCAGACAAGGCTTTCTCCTCTGGGGCGGGAACTCTGCACAGGGGGCAGCGGTCAGCTCCAGATGGCCCCTTGGAGCTGTTAAGCCAGCAGTGACAGGTCCTGGTTGGCAGCCTCTCACTCAAATCCTTTCCTTTGTTGACGTCAGTAAAGCGGAACTTCAGTAGTGGCACCATCCCCGGCACCCCTGGGCCCAACGGAGAGGACGGGGTGGAGCAGACGGCCATCAAGGTGTCTCTCAAGTGCCCCATCACCTTCCGCAGGATCCAGCTCCCTGCCAGAGGTCACGACTGTCGCCACATACAGGTAGGTGGTCACCACAGAGCTTTGCTGGAACTTCCACTGTTAACTATCTTTAGCAGACTTGAACTCTGAGCACCTTGGCCAGCAGCTGACAGGACAGACTGGCCAACGGGCGGGCGGCCTGGTTCCCCTGCTCTCCTCAGACTGGGCTGTCGTTTTTTCTGTGTGTGGCAACCGTTTTACTGCATTCGTGGTGCTCTGATTTTAATGCAGTCTTCTTCCTGCCCACTCCTGGGAGCGACGCCTCAGTTTCTGTCTCTGCAGAAACACTATGCATGTGGACAAGTCTGTGTGCACCCTTCCGCCTTTGTGGTTACCTGAGTGGCATGCACTGCTCTGTACCGTATTTTTTCTTTCAACGCCATGTCCCAGAGGTAGCTCCTCATCAGCACAGCTGCCTGATTCTTGCTTTGCCAGCACGCCATTCCAGTCCCAGTGAGGGCTGCGTGTGCTGTCTCCAGTCTCAGTCTATTAGAACGATGCCGCCGTGAAAACCTGGTACACGTGGCTTCTCAAACACGCAAGGCAGTAAGTCCTGCGTTCCTGAAGCCACACAGCTGGATCATAGGATGTGACCAGATTGCCCTGGCCCTGGTGTAAGAAACTGTCTCTCCTCCTCTCCGCAGTGCTTCGACCTGGAGTCGTACCTACAGCTCAACTGTGAGCGGGGGACCTGGAGGTGCCCCGTGTGCAAGTGAGTGTCCCAGAGGCTGTCCTCACGGTGTATGCTGGGGGCATTGGTGGCGCTCCCCCAGAGGCTGCCTTGGGGTGTTTCTTTCCAATGGCGTCAAAAAATACCCAAGCCAGGTGTTGGGGTCCCAGCGTAAACTAAGATGATGCAGCTCACGCAGAGATGTCACCTGGTTGCCTGGTATAGTCAGTTCACAGAGGGCCACCTCACACAGGGTCACCTTGTATAGTCACTTCATACAGGGCCACCTCGTACAGTCACCTCATACAGAGTTACTTGCCACAGGGTCACCTCACACTGGGCAGCCTTGTGCAGGGTGACAGCTGAGAAGTGAGAGCCTGTGCCCAGACTGAGCCATGTCCCCTTTGTTTTCTATAGCAAGACGGCATTGCTGGAGGGCCTCGAGGTGGACCAGTACATGCTGGGCATCCTCATTTACATTCAGAAGTAAGTCTCCTCTTCCTGCCACCCCAGAGTCTGTCCTGGGACAGGTGGGGAGATTCCCTATGCCGAGCCACCATGTAGCAGGTTCAACTCCAGGCTATGGGTGGAATCCATATCTGACTCGGGCCTAGCATCTCAGGGCACATGGAATGTGCTGGGTGAGCACACGCATTTGAATGGAAGGTCTGCCTAGAAACTGTCTCAGGGCCAGGAGAGGCGCTGACTAGTCCCTCTGTGTCCCCACCCAGCTCCGACTATGAGGAGATCACCATTGACCCCACGTGCAGCTGGAAGCCGGTGCCAGTGAAGCCCGACCTGCACGTCAAAGAGGAGCCGGACGGGCCGGTGCTGAAGCGCTGCCGCACCGTGAGCCCCGCCCATGTGCTCATGCCCAGCGTGATGGAGATGATAGCTGCCCTGGGTCCTGGTGCCGCCCCCTTCGCCCCCCTGCAGCCCCCCTCGGCCCCTGCCCCCGGCGACTACCCCAGCCAGGGTGAGTACAGCAGACCTGGCCTGGAAACTCCGATGTCCCTGGGCAAATGATCCGTCTTCTCCAGACCAGTCTGCTACCTGTGAAGGTGTTGCTGTGCGGGCCACATGCCTGGGGGGCTGCTTGGGGACATGGTGGTGTACGCATGTCCTCAGCAGTGCCAGTGGGGATGGGCAGCAGGGCCTCCAGCTGTAGCTGCACCCACCCTCCGCAGTGGTTTGGAACAAGGGCCTGTCGGCTGGCACACGTCCACAGACTGGCCCATCTGACGCCGCATGTGGGTGTGTCTGGGTGTGGTGGGTCCCATTCCTTTCTCCTCACGGCCTCCTAGTAGTGTCATGAGGCCACTTTCCCTGGCAGCGATGGGAAGAAATGCTCTTTTCCGAGTAGTGACGTCCATAAATTCAGATGTTCTCTGTGGGTGAACGCTGCACGTCCTGGCTGTACTGTAGCCAGCCTGCCCTCCTGGCTGCTCTGCCAGCGTGAGCACCCCTGGCCTTCACCAGGACCTGGCTCTCTTCTCTCAGGTTCCGGCTTCCTGGGACCCGGGACCTTCCCCGACTCCTTCCCACCCACCACACCCAGCACCCCAACCCTTCCTGAGTTCACCCCAGGGCCGCCTCCCATCTCCTACCAGTCCGACATTCCCAGCAGCCTCCTGACACCAGAGAAGTCTGTCCCCTGTCTCCCAGGCCAGGTCAGTGCCAAGCTGAGGGGCTAATGGGCAGTCCCCCAGGGAGTTCCTGGGCTATTTTACCAGATTCTTCTCTCCTTCCTCAGATGGCACCAGCAGGTCACCTGGACCCAGCCCACAACCCCGGGCCACCGGGGCTGCATGCCCCCAACCTTGGAGGTCCCCCAGGGCCCCAGCTGCACCATCCAAACCCTCCCCCAGCATCCCGACAGCCCCTGGGCCCAGTGAGCTCGGGTCCTGTCGGTGAGCTGGCCTTCACCACTGCCACAGGCGTGATGGGGCCCCCCATGTCTGGTGCAGGGGAGGCCCCGGAACCGGCCCTGGACGTGAGTACCAGGCCCCATGCTGAGGAGTGTGTGGGAGCCGGGGCTGGGGGCAGCTTGTCCGTCATCCCCAAAGTCCATATGCTTCATAGAAGGGAGGACACTGACACCTCACTGACTTCCAGACAAAGTGGGAGCTGGTCAGCTGTCAGCTCTTTTGTTGACAAGTGTCTGGTACCTGGAGTAGCCATGAGGTAATTGTGTCCAGGTGCCTGACTCTGGGGACCTGGACACCATGGTAGCATGTGCAGAGTCCCCAAGAAGACTGGGCTTGCAGCTGACACCTGGCCTCTTAGGGTCTGATTTGACCTATCTGACCTGTTAGCGCGAAAAGGTGGTATGTGAGCCAAAATGAGTGTGTAAAAGACAGGTGACTGTCCCTCAACCGTAATAAATGAAACACGAAGTTCAACATGAAAGAAATTAGAGCAGCTCAAAGCAGAAAATCCTAGGGACTGAGAATTCCACCTCCTGCATTCACCCTGTTCACATGGGGGGGATCTCCAAGCAGCTCAGCCACTTGGGGCAGGTGCTGCATGTTGCATGGCCTGCTTGGACAACTTGTCATGAGTGATTCCTGGTCATGGGGCAGTCTTCCGCAGGGAGAACCCCTGTGCGGTCTTGAAGGGCTCAGGTGCCAGGCCTGTGGGGGGGAGGGGGCGCTCCATATCCCTGCTGGGCTTGGGGACCTGGCTGCAGTGTGGCTGAGCGGCCATGCAAGGGTGTGGCAGGTCCCAGGCCAGACCTGCTGACGGGTTTGCTTTGTCCTCAGCTACTCCCAGAACTGACCAACCCTGATGAGCTGCTGTCCTACCTGGGCCCACCCGACCTCCCCACAAACAGCAATGATGATCTGCTCTCTCTGTTTGAGAACAACTGATCCTGTTGACCCTGCCCGCTGGTGGGGACATGCCCACAGATGTCACACGCCCTGTCCCTCCAGCCCAGCTCCACCTGACACCAGTGGCCCTCCCCTGTTCCTCCCCGCCCAGTCATCTGGAGCCGGGGCCTGCCCAGCTTCCTGGCTCCTGAAGCTGGAGGCAGTCCTGTGCTCAGTTGGGGTGGGAGGGTGGACCGGGCAGTGGCCCTGCCCCGCCCCACTGGCTGCTGCCAAGGATTTTTGATGAGATGCCCAGCCACGCCCCACCCCATTGGAGCCCAGCTTCACTCCGGCCCCGAACAGCCCAGTCCACGCACACCTGGAGGCTCGCCCCTGGTCCTCCCCTCCCTGCCTGCTCCCACCCCCTGCGTTTTGTCTCTCATGGACACTTCTGTTTCCACAATCCCTCGGGCTGTGGGCCAGTGAGGAGCTGGGCTGCTCTGTCCTGGGGACTGAGCCGTCAGGCCTGCCATGTGGGGTCTCCTCCCACCTGGGGCACCGGCTGCGGCTGTGGGGTGGGGGCTCCAAAGCACAACGATGTACATAGTGTAGAAACACTAAGGCTGTGGGCGCCAGTCCCCCATGCAGCCAGGGCCCCCACCCTGTGAGGACAGCTCGGGGAGGGCTGTGGGGCCAGCAGCCTCAGCCCACCTGGGGCTCAGACCCAGCTCTGTGTGCAGATTCTCTGGCGGGCCGCTCCCCCAAGGCCGTTGTCCGTGAAAGTGAAGAATTACTCCTACCGTGTTTTTTAAACCATGTCTCCCATGTCTACCCTGGGTCACTGCACCCATCGGCCCCAGCGAGTCGTGTCCCCTGTCTGCCCATCTATTAAAGGACTTCCCTGAGACAGGCCTAGCGAGTCCCTCCTTCATGCTCCCTGAGTCCCCATCCCGCCCCCCTGCTCTGGGCGGGGCTCCCTGGTCCTAGCCAGGCCAGCTGCTCCCGCTCCGCTGTGAATTTCCTTGTCCCTGGAATTTTCCAAGTTGGCTTTGGCTGGAGAGCTATTGTGTGAAGTGTCGCCAGGGCCGGGAGGCACATCTGCCACCATGTCACCTTGTGTGGGCGTGCCTGGGGTGGGGAGCTAGCTGTCTGGGCCAGGGGCCCTCTGAGAGGCTGGGATGAAAACCTAGCTGGCTCCGGACCCGCCTGGGAAGCCCGTGGGAGGCAGCCCTAGGCTGCAGCATTTTCCCTGCCCACTCCACCATCTGCACACTGGCCACTGGCCCCAAGGGTCTGTTCATCCTGCGGGAGAGACTTAGGAGTTCCTTGAGGGGGCTGCCGGAAGCAGGGAGTGGGAGGCATCCAGTGTGGGCAGGCCCTGGGTGCTTCTGAGTTGCCCATTGACATTTCAGAACCCTAGAGGTGGACCTTCTTGTCCTTCTGCAGTCTGTGTTCCAAGTTTTTCTGGCCAGTGGAACAGAAACAGAAAAGCTTAGGGAGCAGCCACACACCTGGTGCTGCAGGGGGCAAGGAGGCCCAGGGTGCAGGCCTCCAGGGTTTGCCCAGGGATGAGCAGTTGGCTGAGCCTGGGCACAAGCCCAGCAGAGTGCTCTTCCCCATCCACAGCCTGTCCAGGATGGGTCCTCCTTTCTGGGGGGATGGGAGGCTTAACTGGGAGTTCCATCCAATGGTGTGGTCTCCCTGGGCATCAGGGAGTGCACCTCAGCCTGTTACAAGTCCGGGAGCTTCTGGGTGGAATGGGGAAATCGAGATGGAGATAAGCAAAAGGTTGCAAGCTACTCAGAAGTCCACCAGCAGAAGGATGGATAAAGGTCTGAGGGGTGGCTGTGCTGCAGTGTCGGGGCAGTGGGACAGGGACCACAGCCCTGACGTCACCATGGATTCCTCTTGAAGAATCTGGGATAACAGAGCAAGACAGGTCCAGGCAATATGATGCCACTTTTAGGAAACAACAGCAAATGTATTTTATGAGATTCGTGTTTGTGCTGAAATTAGGAAGAAAAGCAAGGGAGTCAACAAAGTAACCCCAATGCTTCCCCATGGCTCTGGCACAGGGCACGTCTGGGGAAGAGGGAGAGTGTTGGTGATGTGATCCTCAAGGGGAGTGGTGGCTTCATGGGTTTTCACCTTAGGATACTTTGTATGTCATGTATTCTTATGTATGTGCCAAATATTACACAATTTAAGAAAGAAAAAGCCAACTAGACCTAACAGAACGCTCCACCTGACGGCAGCAGGATACACATTCTTCTCAAGTGTACATGGGATGTTCTCCGGGAGAGATCACATGTTAGGCCGCAAAGCAAGTCTCAATAAATTAAAAAGATTGAAATCATACAAAAATATCTTCTCTGACCACAGTGGAATGAAGCTAGATGTCAATAAGAGGAGAAAAACTGAAAAGATCACAAATATGTGTAAATTAAACAATACTCTTTAACAGCCAAAAGGTGAAAGAAAAAATTACAAGATACTTTGAGGTCAGTGAAAGCAAAAACACAACATACCAAAACTTAAGAGATGCAGCAAAAGCAGTGGTAAGAGGGAAATTTACAGCAGTAAATGTCTATGTTTACAAGAGGAGAGAGGGATGGGGCTGGCCCTGTGGCATAGTGGTTAAGTTCTTGTACTCCATTCCAGCAGTCTGGGGTTTGCGGGTTCAGATCCCAGGTGCAGACCCACACCACTCATCAAGCCATGCTCTGGTGGCGTCCCACATACAAAACAGAGGAAGATTGGCACAGATGTTAGGTCAGGGACAATCTTGGTCAAGCAAAAAGAGGAAGATTGGCAACAGATGTTAGCTCAGGGCTGGTCTTACTCACCAAACAATGAAAGTAAATAAATAAGACAAGATCTCAAGTTAATAACCTAACCCTACACCTGAAGGAACTAGAAAAAGAACAAATGAAACCCAAAGCTAGCAGAAGGAAGGAAATAAGATTAGGACAACAGAATGAACAAAGCGTTAGTTAAATTGACTAAGGAAAAGAGAGAACGCAAATAACCAAAATCAGAAATGAACCTGGGGAAATTATTACCCACCTTAGAGAAGTAAAATGGATGGTAAGAGAATACTACGAACAGCTGTGCGCCAACAAGTTGGATAACCCAAGTAAAATTAACAAATTCCTAGAAACACTCCTCTTACAAAAACTGACCCAAGACAAAATAGAAAATCTGAACAGACAATGAGTAAGGAGATTGAATCAGTATTCAAAAAACCCCTCAACACAGAAAGGGCCAGGACCAGATGGCTTCCTGGGTGAATTCTACCAAACATTTAAGGAATTACACCAATCCTTCTCACTCTTCCAAACCCTGAAGAGGAGTGAACACTTCCTGACTCATTTTCATGGCAGCTCCCTGCCCTCACTGCCACATTCCCGGGCTGCTCCTCCCTCTGAGCTCCACCTGTGGCCCTCTCCCTGCAGGGAGGGCTCCCACTGCAGCCGTCTCCTCCTCACCACCCCTCTAAGCTTGGGTGGCCATTGAGACGGCCCATCCTGCCTCCAAGAGGACTGGTCAGGATGGTCCTGCACCCCAGGTAGGTTCAATGAGAGAAGCCGGGGATGTCAGGGCCATCACTGGAGGAGCAAGTCTCTAGACAGGATCAAGGGAACACGTAAACAACCCAGGGACTGTTGACACCTTTTTTCTTTATTTTTTGTTTGTTTACAACTTATCTTTTGCATCGAGAATCTTGGCCACTTGCCTGATGCAGTTTTTAGAGTTGAGGTAGAGTGAAATGCACAGATGTTAAGTGCAATGAGTTCTGTAAGGTCACACACCACAGACATTTCCATCCCTCTGCTCTCCCCCGGCAGTCGTCACTGTTCTGGCCCCTATCCACAGAGATTAATTTAGCCTGGTCTTGAACCTTACATAAGTGGAATCTTAGTTCTGCCCCCCTCTGTTAACTGACCCTTATTAAAGCTCATGTTTTTATTTTCATTTAATGTAAGTTGTTCATGTTTACTCATCCTCAGTTATTATGGGGTGGGAGTGCAGATGTAACTGACACCCCCCCCCCCAACTCTTTTCTGGTAGGGTGCTTCTCTGCTCAAACCCTTTTCAGGGTGTGTTAGCCACAACTGAGATTACAAGTAACAACGACAGACTCAGGACCAGCTTGGGAGGGAAGGGCTCAAAACAACCATCCTGAAAGAGCCACCAAGGGCCTTGGGGACAGTGGACACCGGCAAGCACACCTCCAGAAGGAACTTTCCCCTCTCTCTGAGAGCTTCATTGTTCAGACCAGCTGCTTCTGGAGAATGGAGACCTGAGTTGCAAGCCTCACTCTCGTTGACTCACCCAGAAAGGCACCTACTCTTTGCATGCTTTCCGGTCCCAAGTTGAAATCCCTAGGACAGGCCAAGCTCCATTGGCTTAGCTGGAGCCCTTCCCCCCCCCCCCCACGACTAGAATGGGGTCAGGGGCTGGCCCCGTGGCTGAGTGGTTAAGTTCGCGCGCTCCGCTGCAGATGGCCCAGTGTTTCGTTGGTTCGAATCCTGGGCGCGGACATGGCACTGCTTGTCAAACCACGCTGAGGCAGCGTCCCACATGCCACAACTAGAAGGACCCACAACGAAGAACATACAACTATGTACCAGGGGGCTTTGGGGAGAAAAAGAAAAAAAAATAAAATCTTTAAAAAAAAAAAGAATGGGGTCAGATGCACTTCCCAAGAGAAGGAACAGTTATCAGAAGGAGGTTGCAAGCGGCCCTCAGGGCCTCTAGGATAAAGTCCACATTCCTTACCCAGCCCCAGGCCAGCGTGGCCCGGTGCCCCGTGTCCCTGCCACACAGGCCGGCCTCATCTGGAGATTTCCAGGTTCCTCAGCATCTTACCCTAGTTCAGCCTTTGGCTGACCTGCCCCTTCCCCGGGGAGGCTTCTGCTCCCAGAATAAGTTGAGACCTCCTGCCATGGCCTCCGTGCACCCTTTGAGCTGGCTTGGTGGTCCCTGTCATAGCTGATCAATTGCAGACAATTAAATAATGGGGTGATTTTTTTTCTCCAGTTTTTATTTTTAAAAAGTTCAACCTTTGTAAAGTTAAAAAATAGCACAGTGAGCTCCCCCACAGCCTTTGGGTCCCAGTTGTCAACACTGCCACATTGCTTCACTGCTCCCTCTGTCGTCCCATGCATCCGTATTTTTGTATGCACATGCTCACTTTTTAGTTCTTGCCAACTTTAGAATTAAACTGCAGACAAACGCTTCATCTCTAAATACTTCAGCAGGCATCCTAGAAACACAAGAACGTTCTCTTATATAAGCCCAACACCATTAGCACACCTAAGAAAATGAACAGGAATTCCATAGCATCATCTATTGTATGCAAATGTCCCGATTGTCCTAACATGCCTTTTATCACCCATTTTTTCAATCTGGGATTCAATCAAGGTTCACATTTTGTATCTGGTTGTTGTGTCTCTTTAGCCTCTTATAATCTAGAACAGTTCCTAGCCTTTTTTTCCCTGACATTGATTTTGAACAGTTCAGGGGAGTGGTCTTATAGAAAGTACCACATTCACCTGCACACATTGTCTCCTTTACGCCCTGTGTGTCCCGTCACCGTCAAGGGTGCTCTAGAGCTGGATTAGACATTCTTGGTCAGAGGAGAGTGTTATTTTTTATGTTTTCCCTACAAGACTGGGAGCTCCATGGGGGCAGTGACTAGATCTCTTGTGTCCTAATTTCCACCTGTGTGTCTTACACCTGCTGAGCGTTGCAGCGGGCTGGGCTCCCTCTGTCTCAGCCCACCCACCTGGGGCTTTGGAGGAAGAAGGAAGGTGTGCAGCTCATGGATCTCTTTACTGAATGGACAGAGGCTTGGCCACGTGGGGACAAATCTACCAAGAGGACGACCCTTCCCTCCGCCTGACACCCTTCTCCCCAGCCTGCCAGGCCACCCATGCTGTCTGCCCAGAGTGAAGCTTCATGGTTGGGGAGTGGGTCCCCAATAGCTGTTTTAATTTGCAAATGGACATGAGTGTGGGGTTTTGGATTCACCTCAGTGAGACCCGGTGTTGGTCCCCAGTGGGAGTGGGATAGGACTAAGGACGGAAGGGACCCGTGGAGATTCTGGCTGAGACGAGGAGAGACCCCCTAGGGACGGCACCCCTAGGCTTTGAGCTAGCCCAAGACAGTGAAGAGCGCCCTCTTGACTCGGTCATGGTTCTGGAGAGGTCTGGCTGGACACGGCAGGCAGGCAGAGCCCAGGAGCCCCAGGCCAAGGAGAGGGAAGGACAGAGGCACTTCGGTTAAGTTTGTGAGTCCAGTGGCAGGTAAGACAGACAGAAGTCATCAGTCAAACCTCAATGAATGCATCAAATGAAGTGGCAGGTGGGAGACCTGGGCAGGCAGGAAATGAACGCCAGGCCAGGCAACTGTATCTACACCCCGACCCCAGCCTGCAGGAGTAGCTGGGCTCGAAGGACATCCCTTGAGGCTCATCTAGGCTGGGTATGTGGCCCCTCTGGAGTTCTGAATGCAGCTCAGATGCAGTCAGAGGGTTCTCAGTTCTGGGTCAGGTTTTAACAGGTGTCGCCCACCCACTCAGACATGCGTGCCTCCCCATGGAGAACAGTCCGGTCTCCCCAGGGAACAGCAGCTCTGTTTCCTAAGGATCATGCCAACTGCAGATCAATGCGCCCGCTCGCCTTTCTGAACACCTTGAAGACCACTGCCACAGGGCAGCCCGGCCTGCAGCAGCACCTCATGGGTGCTCACAGAGGGTTCCCTTCTGGAGGGTGGCCTCCAGCCTCCGAGACCCTTTCCAGGCTTGTCTTTTTTATTATTGACGTAAAATGTACATAGTATACCATTAATCATTTTAACCATTTTTAAGTGTACAATGCAGCGGCGTTAACTACTTTCACAATGTGTGTAACCATCACCACTATCTATACCCCAAAATTGTCATCATCCCCAACAGAAACTGCACCCATTAAACACTAACTCCCCCTTGCCCACTTCTCTCCCCAGCCCCTGGCAATCTCTGATCTACTTCCAGTCTCCGAATTTGCCTATTCTAGATATTTCATCTAAGTGGAATCAGACAGTATTTGTCCTTTGTGTCTGGCTTATTTCACTTAGCATAATGGCTTCAAGGTTCATCCACACTGTAGCATATATCAAAATTTTGTCTGTTTTTCAGGCTAAATAGTATTCCATTGTGTGTCTAGACAACATTTTCTTTATCCATTTATCTGTTGGTGGACACGAGCTGCTTCCATGTTTGCTATTGTGAGTAGGGCTGCTGTGAACATGGGTGTACAACTGTCTCTTCGAGTCCTTGCTTTCAGTTCTTTCAATTCTTTTCAATTCTTTTTCAATTCTTCTGGGTATATACCTAGAAGTAAAATTGCTGGACTAAATGGTAATTCTATGTTTTTCTAACTTTTTGAGGAACTGCAATGCTGTTTTCCACAGCAGCTGTACCATTTTACATTCCCACCAACAGTGCACAAGAGTTCCAGTTTCTCCACGTCCACGCCAACACTTGCTCTTTTCTGCTTTGTTTCGTTTTAATTCTAGCCATGCTAATGGGTGGGAGGCAGTATCTCACTGTGGCTTTGATTTTCATTTCCCTAATGACTAACGATGTTGAGCTTCTTTACATGTGCTTTTGGCCATTTGTATATCTTCTTTGAAGAGATGTCTGTTTACCAAACTTGTCTTTTGAAGTTGCCAACCGTGGTCAGGCAACAGCTCCTTTGCTCACTCTGCGCTGCACAGTGGCCATGGGCTGGATATGTTCAACTTCACTAAAAGCCAAAGAAATACAAGATAGTGTGACACTCAAGTACGATATCCATTGTTATATTGCAAACCATGTCTCACTTAATAAATTAGCAAAAGGGGTAAAGAAATCATTGTCCCTAATGCAGCTAGGATTGTGCCTTCAGCTATTTCTGGTGGCAACACTTACGTCTCCTTAGGAGTACCACTTAGAAAATGCTTTGGTATTTTAGTCATGAATTTAAACTCTGTAAATTTATCCAAAATAGGAGAAAAATTATATGTGCAGAAATCTCATCACATACTTCTATTTTTGTGTTTTTTTTGAGGAAGATTAGCCCTGAGCTAACATCTGCTGCCAATCCTCCTCTTTTTGCTGAGGAAGCCTGGCCCTGAGCTAACATCCGTGCCCATCTTCCTCCACTTTATATGTGGGATGCCTGCCACAGCATGGCTTGACAAGTGGTGCCATGTCCGCACCCGGGATCTGAACTGACGAACCCCAGGCCACTGAAGTGGAACATGCGCGCTTAACCGCTGCACCACTGGGCCGGCCCCCACATACTTCTATTTTTAATTGGGACAAAATCTAATGCCCCCTGTTTATTTTAGTTTCACACCTACAGAAAAGGTGGAAGAGTGGTTCAATAATCACCCAGACCCTTCACCTAGATTCACCAGTTACTAACATTTTGCATCACTTGCTTTATCTTTCTCCCTGTGTATTTTTTTTTCTGAGCCATTTGAAAAGTAAGTAGCAGATATTATGTTGCTTTACTCCTAAATGCTGTGGCATGTATCTCTTAAGAACACAGATCTACTCCTATAACCACAAGAAGTTTATCTTACCCACAAACACTAATGTCTATGCAGTTATATTATCTGATATGTAGTCCATATTTAAATGTCTTCAAATGTCCTTTACAACCAGTTTTTAAAATCTAGAACCAGGGTGCCGGCCTGGTGGCGTAGTGGTTAAGTTCATATGCTCCACTTTGGTGGCCTGCAGTCCAAGGGTTCGGATCCCAGACATGGACCTATGCACTGCTCATCAAGCCACGCTGTGGTGGCATCCCACATACAAAATAGAGGAAGATTCGCAACAGACGTTAGCTCAGGGCCAATCTTCCTCACCAAAAAAAAATCTAGAACCAGAGCAACCATCACTAGTTGTATTTGATTGACATGTCTCCTTTAATCTACAATATTCCCTGGCCTTTTTTTTCTTTTGTCTCCCTTTGATATTTTTGAAGAGGTCAGACCAGGTGTCTGGTAGAATGCCCCAGACTCTGGTTTCATCTGACTGTGTCCTCCTGGTGAGAGGTCAAAAATTTTTGTCAAGACTCTGTCCAGGAGGCGTGTGTACTTCTCATTGCATTGGAATGTCAGCTGGTCCCATCCTTGGCCATGTTCAGCTAGACCACCTGGCTCAGTAGTAGCTAGTCACCCTCTGTGGGGAAGGGGCCTCTCGCCCTTTGTATTTATAAGCAGGCCTCAGAGTGAGCACATCCAGCATCATCTCAATGTGGCTTTAGCCTCCATTGAGGGTCCTCGGCGATATCCATTGTTATATCGCAAACCATGATTTTCCTCCATCCATCTTTCCTTCTACACGTATTGCCTGGAATTCTGTGCAGCGTCCTCCACCCAAAACACACACTTTCAGTAGTCAGGATCACCACGACTTGAATTTGTTTCTGTTAAATGTGTTATAATTACTACTTGTCATTATTCTTCTTGATACTTAAATTGACGCAAGTGTGACTGGTGGCACACTAGGGTTGGAACACTCTCTTGCTCTCTGACATGAGCTGCTCTGGGTTCACCTTGACCTTTCCCAGCTTCTGACCTTCGGTCAGGCATCTTCCCAGGGATTCCTGGTTTCCTTTCATGAGAAAACCACATACCTATTTATAAAGGTAAAAAAGCTGAGGAGAGAGAAATGCTCAGCAATAAAGGAGCTAACCAGGTTCTGGAATCTCTGCTCCACGGAACATCATCCGATCGTGTAAAAAAGCGCATCGAGGAAATTGCAACTAAACTCAATGCTCGTGATAGAAGATTCAGTTGAAAAATGAGGCAATAAGACTGTACACACAAGATCCAGACTTAAAAAGAAGAGAAAGAAGGGAGAAGCTCAAGACTAGGAAGGGCCATCAGTATACAGAACAGTCCACCCTGGCGAGATTGTAGTGGAAAGGACTGTGTTCTTTTAGGGGTCTGACGGTTCTGCTCACGCATTGTCATTGGAGAGAAAAATAAGTGCTGTGAGTTCAGGTCCCATTTGTATGTGGTGCGGGCCTGGGCAAAGTCTGGCTCGAGTGTCTCAGCCCGCCCGGCCTCTGGGGCTCAGTGCACGACAGAGGCTGACTCCCCACAAGCTCTGGGGCCCCCAGAGGGCAGGGCAGGCTGCACCACTACAGCCAGATCAGAGTCAGTTAACGTCACTGCCTCTTTCCACTCTGACTTGCCCGTCATCTCACTTCTCCTGTTGAGTGGGGCTGGAGTTGCCACAGACATATGTGGGATCCAGCTCAGGGGAAACTGAGTCAGGGATCCATTTAGTGTGGGTTTAGTCACTTTTACATGTTGTGCTGCTGTAGGAGTGACAGCCAGGAGGACGCCCCTGCCCAAAGTCAAGCCTAGGAATGTACCCTAGAGGCCTGTACCGGAAGTTTGCACAGTGGGGAAGAAACGGACGGAGCCAGAAGCCTGTCTGCGGGAAATTATTCCAACTATCCCAGTGTAGACCTGCAAGCAAAAGACTCAGTCTTCATTTTTATCTTGTTAGAAATATACTCTAGGGGCTGGCCCCGTGGCCGAGTGGTTAAGTTCGCGCGCTCCGCTGCAGACGGCCCAGTGTTTCGTTAGTTCGAATCCTGGGCGCGGACATGGCACTGCTCATCAAACCACGCTGAGGCAGCGTCCCACATGCCACAACTAGAAGGACCCACAACGAAGAATATACAACTATGTACCAGGGGGCTTTGGGGACAAAAAGGAAAATAAAATAAAATCATTAAAAAAAAAAGAAATATACTCTATCAAACAGCATATACAATTGTAAATGCAATACATATATGTTTAGAGGTTTTTTTAATGAGAATCTTGTGAAATAGAATTTATCAGGATTCCTCTGTTCTAGGACACAAACCAGGAGTAATCTGCGTGTGAGTTGGATGTTATACATCCCGACTGTGAATATTGAAAAAACAAATTTCCATCAACCATGCTAAAAGAAAGACAAAATTATCTTTCTATTCTTTCTGCAGCAAGCGATATTATAAAATCAATCAAAGAAGCAAAGAGTTTTCACTCCAAAAAATGTACAAAAAAACACATTATAGAGGTATGTCAGGCAGTTAATTAATAAAAATATTGTTATTTTTCTGAATTTGTGTGATATTGCTGCTGTTAGATTTTTTTGAATTTGCAACTTGTGATTTATCGTCCTATTCTAAAGAACAGCTTTTGCCCTAAAGTTGACTTTGTAACTTTTTATCCTTTTTTTCAAGAGGGTTTTCCAAATTGTGGGGGGTGGGGCTGCTTGGCGACAGTGAGAGAGGGCACGGGCCGGTCTCTGGACAGATGTGGGATCTCAGACACCCCACTGGAGGGGTGCGGGTCGGGGGTCCTGGCCTGTCCAATGCCAGAGTCTCTGCTTCCAGGGCCAAGAGGCGGGAGGATGGGGAGGAGGCCCACGCAGGGAGGCAGGGGGACCAAGCAGTGTCATCTTCTTCAGAGGAGGGAGGAAGGGCAGAGGCAGCATCCTGGAGGTTCCAGAAAGGACCTCACAGTTCCTGCTCTTTTCCCCTCATTGAAGTCGAGTGATGGCTTCCGAGGAGCAGGAGAAGCCTCTACCTGAGAGATGTCGATAGGGGCCACCTTTACCTGGAGCTAGTGGGCCCATCCTCACCTCCACTGCCGGAGCCACCCCTGTCCAACCCAACCATCACTTTATTTCCTCCTTTTCCTTCCAGATGCTGCTCAAATTTCACCTCTCTGACCTCTCACTTTTCTTAGTTAACTGCTTTCGCGAAGTTCTCGCTTCTCAGTTACTTCACTCTTTGAGAAGTTCCATTTGTACTAGAACTCTATTTCTATTTTTCACGACATATGTAAGCAGTGCCTGGCACATAATAGGCACTAAATAAGCATTGGTTAAACTGACCAAACTGAATCAGTGTAAAAAGTTCTAATAATACTGAGAAAATAAAAGTCCCCTTTAACTCTCACTTCCTCCCCTACTCCTGCCCAGAGAGAGCCCCTGTTAAAAGGTTGATTTACATTCTTTTAGATTCTATATAAACACACATACTTTACATAAATAAGATCATGCTATATTTCCTTCCACATACTCCTCTTTCTCTCCTTTAAAAATAGATCTTGTGTAGCTTTCCCATCATAAAGATCTTCCTTATTTTTTGACAGTGGCATAATATTCCATTGCGCATGTGGCCCAAGGCTCACTAACCAACCTGATGTTAACAGACATTCGGGTTATTTCCAGCTGTTTGTTCTTATAAACAAGAGTACAAGGAACGGCTGCAAACGTTCATATCTACATGCAAATAGATATTTATAAAGGTGTTCCACTATTTTATCAGGATAATTTCTAGAAGGCATTGTTTGATGAAACACCACATATGTCTCAAACAATGATGTCTTCCAAATTACTGCCCTGGCAGGGAAGACCGGATTCTCCCTTCCAGGCCAGATCTGGGCAATATTTCTTTTCTCTTTCTTTTTTTTTTTTTTTTTTAAAGATTTTATTTTTTCCTTTTTCTCCCCAAAGCCCCCCGGTACATAGTTGTGTATTCTTCGTTGTGGGTCCTTCTAGTTGTGGCATGTGGGACGCTGCCTCAGCGTGGTTTGATGAGCAGTGCCATGTCCGCGCCCAGGATTCGAACCAACGAAACACTGGGCCGCCTGCAGCGGAGCGCGCGAACTTAACCACTCGGCCACGGGGCCAGCCCCTCTCTTTCTTTTTTTAAACTGTTTTATTGAGGTACGATTGGCAGACAAAGAACTGTGCATATTTAATGTATTCAACTTGAGGAGCCTGGAGATCAGTACGGGCATTTCTTGTTTTAATCTTTGCCACAATGGACACTGTGGATGATCTTGTTGGTATGATTTGCATTTCTTTGATTATTAGAAGGATAAATCCTCTTTTTTATATTTATTGTAAATTGCTTGTTCATTTCTTTGGGTTTTCTTCTGTAGTGTTAATTTTATTCTAATTAAAAGGACACTTCAAATAGTAAGGATATTAACCTTCTGTCTGCTGTGCACGTATATCATTTATCTTAACTTTGTTTATATTCTTTGCTAAAGCAGTTTTTAATTTTATTATTGCTAACCTTTAATCTTGTCCTTCATGACTTCCAGCCTTCAAGTCACGCCTGTAAAGTCCTCAAGACCATAAAAATAGTACCTCATACTTTACTTCTACTTCTTTTTAAATTTAATTTATAAAATGTGAACTCCATATTTTGGGGTTGTGTGAGGTAGACCTGTAGCTTCAGGAAGCGCGCCCACTTTCAGCAGTGGTGGACTACGGCATTTGGAGCAACCTTCTTGCTAAAGTAAGAAAAAAACTTAATAAAATATTTCAAAATATTCTTAAAACCACCTAAAAGCTAAAGGACAGTGCGGAGTTATCAAAACTGAGGAGAAGGCAAGAAGAACTCAGAGAGGTCAATCTAGAATCATAGCTGTTTTCTCCCTAAGGCATCTGCCAGTTCCTGTAACAGTTGCAAAACTGAGTGGATGTTTGCTGGCCTTTGGGGGAACAGGCCAAGGCTCAAGGCCCAGCCAAAGCAGGGAATGTGACATCCTCCTGTGACCAAGATCATGAAGCTAGGACCCTAAGGGCCACACCTCCAGCAGAAGGGGAACCAGAAGTGAACCAGCTCTGCAAGGCCTGACAGCCTGGAGGCTCTCCCCCTGGGCGTCTGGTGAGCTAAAGCAGCCCTGCGTCGATACTGCTCCTGGCACCTGGAAGACAGCAACAGAAACCCTCTTTCGAGGAAGGTACCTTTAGCTTAGGCCTCAGTTTCTACAGATAAAATTTTAAATACAATTTCAGCACTCATGCAAAGACAACCAGGCACATGAGAACCAACCAAAATAGAAAACAGAAACAGAGATGAAATATTGAAATGATCAGATACATATTACAAAATAACTATGTTTATTATGTTTCAAGAATGACAATCAAGCTTGAAAAACAGCTGCAGGAAGCAGAACATTATAAAAAGTGACACCACAGGTTTGAAAAAGAACTTAATAGAACTTCGAGAATTGAAAAATAAGTAGCTGGGGGGCTGGCCCCGTGGCCGAGTGGTTAAGTTCGCGCGCTCCGCTGCAGACGGCCCAGTGTTTCGTTGGTTCGAATCCTGGGCGCGGACATGGCACTGCTCATCAAACCACGCTGAGGCAGCGTCCCACATGCCACAACTAGAAGGACCCACAACGAAGAATACACAACTATGTACCGGGGGCCTTTGGGGAGAAAAAGGAAAAAATAAAATCTTAGGAAAAAAAAAAAAAAAAAGAAAAATAAGTAGCTGGAATTCAGATCAATTTGACAGCAGAATACTCTATATTCACTTAAAATTGGCATGTACCTAAGAACATGGCCTAAAAATACATACAGCACAAGCTGACAGATCTAAACAGAAAAATAAACAAACTGATAGTAATAATAGGATACTTTTACATACTTCTTTCAGTAATTGATGGAAAAAGGAGGGGGAAAAAAGCCAAAGAAAATTTAAACTATTTACTTGTTTAAATACCATTAGCTGAGCAGTCCACTCTCCTTTCCCTGTTTGTCTGCTTTTTCCCTCAGCTTTAAACTTTAAGAATGTCTTTCCACTGTCTCTGGCCTCCATGGTTTCTGATGAGAAGTTAGCAGTTTCTTATCCATTTCTTCTCCTTTCTTTCATTCTCTTACCATAATATTTTCAAGATTTTCTCTTTATTTTTGGTATCCAGACTTTGACCATGATGTGGCCAGGTATAGTTTTTTTTTTTTTTTAAAGATTTTTTAAAAATTTTATTGCTTTTTCTCCCCAAAGCCCCCCGGTACATAGTTGTATATTCTTTGTTGTGGGTCCTTCTAGTTGTGGCATGCGGGACGCTGCCTCAGCGTGGTTTGATGAGCAGTGCCATGTCCGCGCCCAGGATTTGAACCAACGAAACACTGGGCCGCCTGCAGCGGAGCGTGCGAACTTGACCACTCGGCCACGGGGCCAGCCCCAGGTATAGTTTTTTTATTTGTTTGTTTTTAATCCTCTTTTGGGATTGCTGAGCTTCTTGGATCAGTTGATAATTTCCATGAATTTAGAAAATTCTTGATCATTATCTATTTAGATTTTTCTTCTGCCCCATTCTCTCCCTCTTGTCCTTCTGGGACTCCAATTACATGTATGTCAGACTGTTCTATATTGTCTTACAGATCTTGAATGCTCTGTTGTCACACCTCCCCCCCCACACCGATTCTTCTTCCTCTTTGTCATTCAGATCAGATCATTTCTATTGACCTGTTGTCTTAGTCAGCTCAGTCTGCCATAAAAAATACCACAGGTGGGGTAGCTTAAACAACAATCATTGATTTTCTCCTGGTCTGGAGGCTGGAACTCCAAGATCAAGGTTTTGACTGATTTGGTTTCTGGTGAGAGCTCTCTTCCTGACTTGCAGATGGCAGCCTTCTCACGTACATGGCCTTTCCTCCTGTGTGTGCATGGAGAGAGAGAGAGAGCACGTTAGCTCTCTGGCGTCTCTTCTTTTATTTTTAAGATTTGCACCTGAGCTAACAACTGTTGCCAACCTTTTTTTTTTTCTGCTTTTTCTCCCCAAATCCCCCCAGTACATAGTTGTATGTATTTCAGTTGTGGGTCCTTCTAGTTGTGGTATGTGGGACGCCACCTCAACATGGCCCGATGAGTGGTGCCATGTCTGTGCCCAGGATCTGAACCAGCAAAACCCTGGGCCACCGAAGTGGAGGGCGCGAACTTAACCACTCGGCCACAAGGCTGGCCCCCTAGTGTCTCTTCTTATAAGGACACTAAGCCTATTGGATCAAGGCCCTGTCCTATGACCTCGTTTAACCTTAATTACTTCCTTCGAAGCTCCTTCTCCAAATAAAGTCACACTAAGGGTTAGGGCTTCAACATATGAATTTGAGGAGGGGACACAAACATTCAGTCCATGAAGCTTGTCTTCAGATTCACTGTCTCTTTCCTCTGCTGGGTCCAGCCTGTTGTAAGTCCATAAAAGAAACCTTTATCTCTGGTGTTACATTTTCTTCTGATTTCATTTTCTTTTGCAGCATTCCCATTTGGTCCTTCTTTATTGTCTCTGTCTCTCTGCTGAAATCCCCATCTGTTCATGTGTGTCATCCACCCTTTGCACTACATCCTGTTACATATTTACCACAGTTAAGGTCTCAGACTTGTAACACAGGCCATCTCTGGGTCTGGTCCTATTGACTATTGCTTCTCTGGTTGATGGGTCGCATTATCTTGCTTTTTTGGGTGTCTGTACTAGTCAGAGTTCTCCAGAGAAACAGATTCTCCTACTGGTTCATATATATACATATATATATATATATATATATATATAAAATATATGATTTATTATGAAGAATTAACTCACATGATTATGGAAGCTGTCAAGTCCCAAGATCTGCAGGGTGAAGTGACCAGCCTGAGGACAGGGACAGCAAAGTCCCTTGGGCCCCTGTTCAGGTGATTTGGGCCCTGTGGCTTTTTTTTTTTTTTTTTTTTTAGGAAGATTAGCTCTGAGCTAACTACTGCCAATCCTCCTCTTTTTTTCTGAGGAAGACTGGCCCTGAGCTAACATCCATGCCCATCTTCCTCTACTTTATATGTGGGACGCCTACCACAGCATGGCATTTGCCAAGTGGTGCCATGTCCACACCCGGGAACTGAACCAGTGAACCCCGGGCCGCTGAGAAGCGGAACATGTGAACTTAACCACTGTGCCACCTGGCCGGTCCCCCCATGGCTTTTTTGTGTAGAAAGACTATTCAGGGGTTATTTTGCTATAATTTAACAACTGATATTTAATTTATTAAAGTCACCATTTTAAAACCTAGTTCTTCAGCGTACACATCATATTTCTTCACACATCATATTTGTCTCTTTATAAGTATAGCAGATTTGAACTCTTTTAACAATCTTCAAACATTTAAATTGCATTTATAAACATCATACATTTGGTTTCCTTTTAAAGTATTTAATTGTCCAAATTAACAAAGAAAACCTCTCTGAGCGTTAAATACTTCTAATAAGCTTTTAAATATGTTGAACCTCAAGTTCTCTGAAATGTTAAAATAAAATACATAAACTTTGTAATATTTCAATTTGAAACCAGAGGTCTAAATCAATTTTTAACTACACAATTTTAAAAGCAGTTATTGGGCAGGAACAGGCAGTTACTAAAAATAAGTACACGGTTCTTTTCGGGGTGAGGGAAATGTTCTAAAATTAGATAGTGAAGAAATTTGCACAGCTCCGGATTTACTAAAAATCGTTGAATTGTATGCTTAAAATGAGTGGATTTATGGTATGTAAACTATATCTCAACAAAGCCATTAAAAAAGAAAATGCATATGTAAGTCAAAGAGAGGGAAAAAACTACTGTGTATTTTAACACCTAACTGAGGTAGGTAATGGTCAGACCGGTCTGGCTGTGGACTGGAGCCTTTTGGCCACCCCGCATGCCTGCACGGAGACCCTGTTCTCAGGACTGGACAGCACACTGTCTGCATGCCGCCCCCTGCCTCCAGCCCTCACTGGTGGAGTGTGCACCTCTGGCTTCGTAGTATGTATTTTTGCTTCGTTTTTGTTTTTTTGAGGAAGATTAGCCCTGAGCTAACATTGACTGCCAATCTTTCTCTTTTTGCTTAAGACTGGCATTGAGCTAACATCTCTATATATGGGATGCCTACCACAGCATGGCATGCCAAGCGGTGCCATGTCTGCACCTGGGATCCAAACCGGCGAACCCTGGGCCACCAAGAAGTGGAACGTGCAAACTTAACCGCGGTGCCACCAGGCCAGCCCCTATTTTTGCTTCTTCCACCAAACATCTTTAAGTCTGATGGAATCCTCAGACACAGAAATGTCTTTTCTGTCCGTATCTGACCATCTCTGCACTTGACAGGCATTCGGAACTTCTTCATATACTTCCCAGGCCCACAGAGCTCTTAGGCATGGGAAAATATCCTACTGGAATTTTGGTTATTGCACACAGCTTTTCTGACTTCTGACCACGGCTCAGTAGGCCCATTCTACTGAGAGCACCTTTGAGCTGCACCCTGCCCTGGATTTTTAGTGTATAAACAAAGTCCTGCCCCAGCCACTGCTGATGGCAGTTTCTCCTTCTCGCTGCTGAAGGCATTCTGAGCCTGGGTTACTGCAGCTTAGAGCTGAGAACCTCATGTCATCAAGGGGGTCAAATGTCAGCGGTCATTGAGGCCAGCCCTGTGGCCGAGTGGTTAAGTTTGCGCGCCCCGCTTCAGCGGCCCAGGGTTTCACCAGTTCGCGTCCTGGGCGCAGACATGGCACCGCTCATCACGCCATGCTGAGGCGGCGTCTCACATATCACAACTGGAAGGGCCCACAACTAAAAATACACAACTATGTACCAGGGGGCTTTGGGAGAAAAAGGAAAAAAAAAATCTTTAAAAAAAAATGTCAGTGATCATCAAGCAAAGGAGTCCATTGGGTTTGTAAATCAGAGGTCCCTGGAGGAAAGAGTGAGCGGTCAGGACAACAGTGTAGACTATTCTTGCAAGTGAGTTAGTTAAAAGTGAAGAGAAGGTGGCAGAGGAGCTGCTTCCAAGGCTGGGGGATGGAGAGGATCTGGTCAGCCGCAGGGAGAGATGCTGAAAGGAGGGGAAGGAAGAACAGCAGTGGGGCCTGGATGGACTGTGCACAGGAGAGAGGCCGGATGGGGGAAGGAAGTGAGGGTGCCGGCAGGCATCAGCAGCCGTGTAGCTGTGGGGGCAGCGGCTGAAGTGAAGCTGCCTGATCACCTGGACCTTTTCACGCCCCACTAAATGTCAAGAGGCAGGAGTACCCACTGCCGCCCAAACGGAGTACAGAGTCGCACAGTCTGGGGAGCGTGTGCGAATAATAACTACCCCATGGGAGACGCACTCCAGGGCCAGGTTTTGTTGGGCCTTTCATCACGTGCATGCGAGGCTATTGACCTCAGTTATGCATATTCATTCAACACACTTTTACTGAGTTTTGATATTGCAGGGTGTGGCCTGCAGGTGAGAGAAGGCTCTGGGAGAGCTAAGGAAGGCTTCCCATGGGGACCACAGGGCGGAGCTCTGCTGGTGGAGAGGAGAGGGGCACTGCACAGGTGAAGGACGAGCCCTGGATGGGCCGGGCTGGGGGCAGAGTGGTTGAGTTCACGCCCTCTGCTTTGGCGGCCTGGGGTTCATGGGTTTGGATTCCAGGTGTGGACCTACACGCAGCTCATCAAGCCATGCTGTGGTGGTGTCCCACAAACAAAAAATAGAGCACAGATGTTAGCTCAGGGACAACCTTCCTCACAATAAATAAATAAATAAATAATAAAAAGGATGAGCCCTGGAAATGCAGGGTGGGGCATGGTAATGAGTTCAGCGTGGCAGGAGAAATGTCAGCCACGAGACTGGAAAGCAAGCCAGTTGGGGACAGTCTGTGAAGGGGCTGGTCACATTCTGTCCCGTGGGTGACCAGAGGCCTCAGAGGAGGTTTTAGAACATGGGACTTACAATATCAGCTGATTTTCAGAATGACCATTCCGGAAGCACCAGGAAGAAGAGAGGTAAAGTAACTACTTAGGAGGCTGATTGGAAAGGCCAAGCAAGAGCTGTAGCAGGGGAGAAGGAGGAGGGGGTCTGGGGATGAGTAAGGCCTGGAGAGGAGGGGGGAAGACTAGAGATGGGAGGGGAGGGGAGGTGGCAGAGCTCCGTCTGAGGGGTTCATCCATGAGGAGAGACCCAGCAGGAAGGGAGGATCCATCTGGAGCTCTGGAGTGAGCTCGGGGCTAGAGTTCGGTTTAGAAGTCACCTGAGAGTCTGAGCCACAGGAATGGATGAGGTTGACCACGGCAGGCGGGTAAGGAACAAAACAAGACCAAATGTGTAGCTCTGATTGGAGAAATCTGTGACAGAGTTCAAGGGGGAAGGGTCAGAGTTGGAGAAATGGGAGAGAAAGTGCAGGCTATCAAGGAAGCTGCAGAAGCAGGAGGAGATGAACATGCCTGGCAGAGGGCAGTGTCAGGGAAGATGCAGCCTCGAAAAAGCCCTGGATTTGCAGAAATCACTGGTGGTCCCAGCAGGGGCCACTTCCACTCAGCACTGACAGCAGAAGCAGGATGGCAGAAGTACCAAGCCAGGCCCTGGGCAAGGAGCACACACAAGACAAGTTACCCTCTTCCAAAGTAGTCTGTCTTTACAGTTTTGAATAACCTGATTTTTTTTCCTGTTACATTCTCTTTTGTGCAGAGACATTTTTAAGAAAAGCATTTGTTTATAATATGCTACATGACCAAAGTCACAGTTCTGCTTGCTGGTACAGAACACCTCTGGCTAGCCAGATTGGGACACTGTTGAATTTGGATGGATTTGCTTCTGGTCTGAATCATCCAAATAAGGCACAGACGGCCCACATTCCTGAGGTTCTGTGCCTGCTGATAGCTTACTCAGTTAGGAAGTCCAGTTCAACAGATAATGCTAAGACAGGATCCCCTACAATACTGGCTCCCCGCTTAACAAACAAGACATGTGCACATTTACTTTCTTGAGTGTACATACTGCATGCCTGTGTGGATGAAGACCTAGAACCTTGCTGTGACAATGCTGATGGCGAAGAGAAGGCAGGGCTTTAAATGGTAGTGTGAGGGAAGTCATAAAGGATGATTTTATTATTCGTGCATGCACTCATTCATTTCCCAGCTGCTCTAAGGTTCAGCTTGGAGAAGAGAAAAGCTGAAGGCGTTTAGGCCTGAGGGCCATTTTTTTCAGTGTCAGATGAGGACAAGTAGCTTCCTCAAGGTCACAAAGCACCAGGTGATGTCAAATCAGCACAAAAGGCAGTTTCCAATTCTGGCTTTGCTAACACTCATAAACGGGTTACTCTGAGCAAGATATTTAACCTCGAGGATACTTACTTTCCACATCTGTAAATGGGGATAAGGAGGTGGCTGTGAAAACAAAATCACTCTCTCAATCCTAGCACACGTAGGCTCATGATGCCATCATTAATAACGATGGCAAGATGCCAGACCCAGGACTTTACCTATCAAAAGAATTCTCATTTGATTCTCACAACTCTATCCCGGTTTTGCAAATGAAGAAACTTTTGAGTTTTACAGATCTTAAATAATATTCTGAATATTGCAACTAAATGACAGAGGACATAGAAATTCCCTCTGCAAAGTTTTCTGAACCAAAGACTAGGGTCACAGAAGTGCATTTAGTACTAGTAATAAAAGTATGATTAATGTCTTTGCCTGAAAGAACTCACTTTTAGATTGTTGCTTTGTCTTTCATCCAGAAGTCAGAGCACAATTCTGCCTCTGAAAGTCGGGGGGCGGGGAGCAGAGATTTTTAAAAGATTTTTAAAAGAGGGCAAAAACGTGCAAAGTGTGTCTTCACAGGTAAGAGCTTGCGCCTGGCTCTTGTCTTAATACCTTTCTCCTGGAGGAAATTCAAGGAGTGTGTGCAAGATATTTTCGGAAAGTAGGGCATTTTGTAAAGATTTCATAACCTCTCAGACGGGGGCGGCTGCGCCTCATCTGCAGTTTGAGAAAATGGTAATGCCTAAGGCCACCTGGTCTCCCCGAGCGTCGCGGGGCGGGGACCCCGAGCGACCTTGGCGGGCGGCGCGACCTTGAGGCCTGCGTTCGCCTCAGTTGCCCCCTCTGCTTAATGGGGAGACGCCCTGCCCGTGGGGCCGGGTGGACGCGCCCTCTGCGCCCCCCTGGGGCTCCCACTGGTCCACTCAGTTCACCCGGGCCGTCCCCATGCCCGGGACCTGTCCTCGTCCCCGTCCTCGCCCCCGCGCCTGCTCCCGATCCCACGCCGCAGCGCCGCGACGGAGCCCCCGGGCGGGAACCTCCTGCGTCCGCCAGCGCGCACGCGTGCCTCCCGTCCCGCCCTTCTGGCGCCGTCTCCGCTCATGGGCCAGCAGCACCATCACTCCGAGAGGTCCGCGGTCGCGATTGGCCATGGCTGAGGCTCGCGACCGGCTGTGGGCGGGGCCCGGACCGGCTATAAAGGAGGCGGGCGGCGCGACTCGTGCCGCTTTGCAGACGCCGCCGCCCAAGAGCTGCCCGTGCCGCTTAGCCATGGTTAACCCTACCGTGTTCTTCGACATAGCCGTCGACGGCGAGCCCTTGGGCCGCGTCTGCTTCGAGGTCGGGTCGGGCGGCGGCGCGGGCGGGTTCGAGCGGGCGGCGGGTGGCGGGGCCGGCCGAGGGGCCCGTGTCGGGCGCCCCGCCTGAGGAAAGCGGGCGGCGCGGCGCCATTTCCTGACGAGGGGCCATTTTGGGAGGCCGGGGGCGGCGGGCAGACAAAGGCGGGGCGGGCGGGGGAGGGGCGGCCGCGCCCTTCCGGCCGCGCACGTGCTCGGACTGCAGGCAGTTGGCCGCAGCGCCTGCTCGCGAGCTTTTGGGGGTCTGCAGCGCCCCACATGGAAGCGGGGTGTCGGCCCCGGCAGCGGCCCTCTCAGGGTTGCCCTCGAGGGCGCGGGAGCCTCGCCTCCGGCCCCGACGCGGCGCTCGCGGGCGGTGTTGGCACAGCCTACCCCGGCTCCTGGAGGCACCGTGCCCGTCCGGGCTGTGAGGAGGGCGCGGGCCGACTGTGGCTTCGCTCGAGGGCTTCGGCTGGTCTGAGGTGGTGGGGTCTTAGGACTCGGCTCCCGGCGCCCCTCCCCGCGCGAGCGGAAACGTGCAGGCGGCCTTCCCTCTGTCTTCCGCCGCGGTGACGACGCCGGGGGAGGCGCCCAGCCCCTCCCGGGCGTCCCCGCACAGAAGGGCGAGTCGCGACTGGCGGCGCCGCAAACCTCTTCCTCCCGGGGTGGGTGCTTTCCTAACTAGTTCCGAGATGCGGGGCGTGCTTGCCGATCGGCTTGCAGTCACAGCAGTGTGTGCCCTGAAAACGATGGCTGCGGTTCCGTTCTGGTTCGCCCGACATGGCAGGGCTCGGCGTGTATGTAACGCTGAGCGGTTTTATTTTCTTGGGCGGCTTCTCAAAGATCCTGCAGTGATGGGGTTTTAGGATTCCGAGAATAGGTTTGCCCGCATGTGGGGGATGAGGCCGGGGCGTGGGGGTTCCTGCCATTTTGCTTGTTCAGTCTTCAGCGTCTGGTACGTAGTAGGCGTTTAAAGGCTTGTTAGAGAAACGTTAAGTCCTAGTCACTGTGCACCTAGTTTTTATCTGTAGTCAGAGGTGGTAATTGACAAGGGCCCACGTGGAAACTTGGCCTGACCCTAAAAACTCGGAGAAATATTACATTCTATGGGATCTACACCCTGGTTTTACCCGTAGACAGTTAACTGACTGGGGTCCACGTGGAAACTTGGCCTTAGCCTAAAGCTTTGTAGCTTGTCAGTCTCGGGTTAGCCAGAGGGCTTAATGGAAATGAGATAGGAGCCGCGGGGGAGCCCTTGGTGAGAACGCTGGTGGGACTGCCAGTAAGGGCTTTGACTTCAGTAAGAGTCTAAAAGGGAAGTTGTAATAAATTGAGGACAGAGCTCTGAGAAAAGTTAATACAAAGAGACCATATATTTTAGGTGCACATACTTAAAAAGCTAAATAACAAGGTTTTCCTAAGGAGAATGTGCACGTATTTAGTAGGTGATTTAGTCACAGATCTCTGGAATAGTTCATAAAATGCTTCTTAAAAAGCTGTTTAAATGAAAAGGCTTGTAAATGTTTTTAACAGTGTTTAAGCTGTTTTTCAAGCCAAAATGTTTTATACATGCAGGAGAGGTTAAAGCAGCTGCGCTAGAAACCAGTCTTTATTTTTTACCCCATTACTAGGTAAGGGACCTGGAAACCAAGAAGTGACTGCTCATCTAATCCATAAAGCTATGTTAACAGAATGGAGGTAGTAGCATTTTCATTACCAGTGACTAAAATAACAGCTATTGACTCCCCTGATGGTGTAGAAGTACTTGCTGTTCCTGAAAATCTTGTCCTTAGGTTCCAGCTGAAGTTGGGGGAGGTGATGAACATTTGAGAAGCCATATATCTGTTTAGAAGTAGGTGTGATAATACCTCAAACTTCTAAGTCACTTTTTAGAAGCCTCACACTATTTAAGTCATTACCGGTTCTGGATTTTTGGCATGTCTTTGGGTTTCAGGTTGCTTAACCCAACCCCACAGGGCCTTAAGGTTGTCAGGAGCAGTTCTTATTTGGGATCCAAAGTAATTACTGGAGAAGCATTCTATTCTAGTGAGAAAACGATGTTATGATTCAGAAGCCCCTAAAGACACGGGTACTAAGCAACAAAATATGTAAGCAGATGTTAATCAACTGTCATTTTCTTTTACAGCTGTTTGCAGACAAAGTTCCAAAGACAGCAGGTTAGTTTTCTTTTACTTTTCAAGTTTAAGAGGTATTCTGGTTTTACTTGCTGTGTGTGTATAAATACATATATAATTTTTTTAACAGAAAACTTTCGTGCTCTGAGCACTGGGGAGAAAGGATTTGGTTATAAAGGTTCCTGCTTTCATAGAATTATTCCAGGATTTATGTGTCAGGTATGAAGTTTACTGATTCTGCTTTGGGGTTCAGTTTGGGGTTGAGCCAAAAGATTGGGATTGATGAAGTTTGAACCTTGCAGACTTGGCATGTTTTCCGATTATGTTGCCAAAAGTGATAGGTTCCTCTCATGTTCACAGGGTGGTGACTTCACACGCCATAATGGCACTGGCGGCAAGTCCATCTATGGGGAGAAATTTGATGATGAGAATTTCATCCTGAAGCACACCGGTCCTGGCATCTTGTCCATGGCGAATGCTGGGCCCAACACAAATGGTTCCCAGTTCTTCATCTGCACTGCCAAGACTGAGTGGTAAGCGCAGAGCGCAGCAAAGGCAGCCAAGGAACACTAATTACTTGCTTCAACGTTTCCCTGCTGTTTCCATCTTTGAGGTTATAGAATGGCATGAATAACTACAGGTTTTAATAGTGTGCTGTAGAAAGCAAGATACTATAAAAGCAAAACAGCATTTAGCTGGGTAGTTAAGTGTGGTACTTGAATTAGTGTGTGATTTGTTGGCCCTTTTTTAGGGGTCCATTGTAAACTTAAGATTAACAGCAATTGGAGAATCTTAAGCCACGTTTTTGATGATTGGCTCGTTGTTAATCCAGGGTGTTGCCATTTCTTTTAGATAAACGGATAAGATAATGTTTCCAGTATTTAGCCTAGTCAACATTAACTGGTAGTGAAGCTGGATAAGCCACCCTTCTGGTGTTCTCTTGGGTATGTTACATTGATTTGTGGAGCAGTGTTGTCTTAACGGACAGTGCAGGCTGCTTATTTATCTCTGGTCACTGGTGGTTGTGATGGTTCTTCTGTTTCCAGGTTGGATGGCAAGCATGTGGTCTTTGGCAAGGTGAAAGAGGGCATGAATATCGTGGAAGCCATGGAGCGCTTTGGGTCCAGGAATGGCAAGACCAGCAAGAAGATCACCATTGCTGACTGTGGACAAATCTAATAAATTTGACTTGTCTTATCTTAACCACCAGACCATTCCTTCTGTAGCTCAGGAGAGCACCCCTTCACCCCCATCTGCTTGAAATATCCTATAATCTTGGTGCTCTCGCTGCAGTTCTTTGGGTTCCATATTTTCCTTATCTCCCTCCAAGTCTAGCTGGATTGCAGAGTTAAGTTTATGATTATGAAATAAAAACTAAACAACAGTTGTCTGTCCTTGTTTGGGTTAGGGTATTGATGTAGGTTTCATTTTAAGCAGCAGTAAGTTACCTCTAAGACAACACTTGGTATGTTTGCTTAATTCCACAGAGTAGTTTGTTTTTTGTTTCCCTGATCCAAGAATTAAATGATGCTGGGAGTCTCCCCAAGGTAAGCTGTGAGTGGAATACTGAAGTTGTAGGAAGGGGCAGGGAAAAAACAAGTTAAAACTTAACGGGATTGTGAGTAGGTTGGACCACTGCTGCTTTAAGGGTGACAGTGGGAAATTCCCACTGGTCACATTTAGAGGTATTCAGTGTTATAACCAGAGTTGTAACATGGAAAATGATGGCTCATTTTAACGAGGCTTAATTCCACCATATTGTATGGTGGTGTTCCTTTGAAGCATCGGGCTTTAGACTCGGGAGAAGGATCTTTGGACCATGTTCCTGAAATATTTGGAGCTATTTCAGGTTGAGAACGTAGATGAAGGGTAAAAGGTTTATAATAGAGCTTAATTAACGTGGGAAATTCTTGGCAATGTTGACTGATAGAGAAGGGCAGTGCAGGCCAGCTTCCTGGTGATGTCTTGGCTGCAGAAGGGGTTTGGCTGTGTGTGACCCCACTACAGCTGTAGCGGCCAGTTAACTTCCTCTAGAGTAGGGAGCCTCTTCCCAGTATGGGTTGTAGAGACCCCTCCAGGATCTTCTGAGGTCTTGCAGTTCCTCCATAGTCTAAACCTGACCAGGCCGAGCCGTAAGATGGAGCTGAGTGAGGCCTTTCTGCACTCCACGAACTTGTTTTCCCTTAAGATCAAGTGTGTGTGTGTGCAGTGAGAAATTAGCTGCATAGGCGGAAGGAAACCTGTTAGGACAATCTTGTAACAGGTGCAAGCTGAGAATACTTCTCAGCCACCTTGCTGTTTCTGGGGTTGCTAATTGACCTAAAAACCACTTCATCTGTTGTAGTGGTGTGAGGTCTGCTAGACCGCTTAATGGTTTGTAGCTGTAGTCGGGCTTCTGGCTGATTGCTTTTGCACTAAAGGCTGGTTCCTGCTTAGGTGTGCATTTCAGTCCTCTACATCTTAGTGTCCTCTGGGTAACTAAGCAAGCACTGGCAATGTCTGGATGACAAGGTCCCCAGGTGGAGATAGACATGGTCTCCTCAGTCCAGTCTTACTCCCTTAGTTAATAAACCAGCCCTCATTAACCATACCTAGTCATTGTTTCTTACTCATCCACAAAGTATCTGTCAGAGAGATGCCAATGCATTGTGCTGGGTATTGGAAAAGATGGGTAACCAAAGTCGGTCCTTAGAGACCTTTCCAAGGGAAAAGGCTCCAGATGCCAGTAGTTGATAGTAATTCTTGTTACATATGGTGCTAGCTTATGAAGTAAGATGATCTAGTGAGAAATATCCCAAATAGCTTTCCTGAAGAGTTAGCCAGGTGAAGAGGAAAAGATTCAAGCAGAGGGACCTGTATGCAAAGGCCCTGTGTTCTGTTGCTAGGCTCTCGCGGATACCTGTACACAAGAATTCTTAAGCTAAGACCCGGGGCGGGAGTGGGCCTGGGTTTGTTCACCCCATGCTTTCAGAAACAAGTGTACAATATAATCTCTTAGTGAGTGCTTGGCTTCATAGGATTGTAAGAATTAAACAGATGAAGCACTCGTGAGTACCTTGCAGGCAGTTTGTGTTAACAGTTTTTAAGCATGAACCCCTGTGGCTTTGTCCAGCTTGTTCAGTGAATCCTAGTGCCTAAGGTAGTGCTTGGCCCAGAGGAGGCTCACAAATAACTGGAATAAATTGAGTGAAATGAATGTAGATCCTGTTCTTACATTGTTCCAGAATTATGAACTTAAGGATTTTGTGTGTTTGTGAGAGTTGTATGTACAGAAGCATATTGTATTGGGTATCTTTTGCTGTGTCTTAAATTATCCCAAAACTTAATGACTTTAAACAACGTATCGGTTCCTGTGGGTCAGGAGGTTGAGCATGGCTCTGTTGGGTCTTCTGCAGGCCAGGTGCAAGCCAGGGCTGTAGTCAGCTCAGGCTCCAGGGGGAAGGATCTGCTTCCTTGCACGCTCACACGGGGGATGGCAGGGTTCTGTTGTCACTTTGAAGGCTGGCCAAGTTGGTAGCTTGCTTCTTGAGACAGAGTCCAGCAAGATGGAAGTCACAGTCTTACAGCCTACTCACGGAAATAACATCCCATCACTTTTGCTGTGTTCTGGTAGAAGCAAGTCACTGGGTGCAGCCAATACTCAAGGGGAGGTGATTACACAAAGGTGTGCGTACTAGGGAGTGGGGATCATCGGGCGTCTTTAAACATTGGTGACCGTGAGTACGTAAAACATTGTACGGTTTAAAGACCAGAAATAAAAACACCAGCATATCATTTCCAGCAACCCAGAAGTCCCCTTGGGAGTCCCCGGTTGGATACTCTTTCTGCGTTCCCAGAGAGAACTGTGATTCTGGTTTTTGTGTTCATCACTCTCTGGCACTTAACGTGTGTCCTTAAAAATGTGTGTTTAGTTTTGAAAAAGTGAGAGGCAAGCTCAAATCCAGTTCTGCAGAGAAAGGGTACATTTCCGTTATGTGATGAGGGCCCCCAGAAGTCAAGATGAGTAGAATCTGCCTTAACAGTGTGGCTTCTGTGTCCATCAGAGCCTAAGAGCCACTTCCAGGGAAGTCAGCCAGGTGTCCGTCTTCGAAGGCAGGGCTCACCCAGTGCCTTTATCATGCCTCAGGAAAGAAGCAAAATCCATAAAATCTACAGTATCTGGTCCGTATTCAGATTTCTCCCATTGATGCTAGACGTTTTTAAAATTAACTTTATTAAGGTATAATTTATATACAATTAGAATGTCTTCTGTAACACCTTCTTCTCCCCACGTCCCCCACCCCCAGAATCCAACCTAGGTTCATGTGTTGTGTTTGTTACATGTCTTTAGTCTTCTCAATCTAGAACAGTCCTTCCACTTTTTTTTTTAACATACTGTAATTTCTATTTATTAACTTAAAAAAACCTTTAATGAGATTATAATTTATACATCATAAAATTCATCCTTTTTATGGGTGTACAATAATTTGTGGGTACAATCATTATGGGTGTACAATAATTACAAGAAGAATACAGTGATTTGGGGTCCGGCCCCGTGGTTTAGTGGTTAACTTTGGCACACTCTGCTTTGGCAGCCTGGGTTCGCAGGTTCAGATCCCTGGCATGGACCTACACCACTCGTCAGCCATGCTGTGATGGTGGCCTACATATAAAGTGAAGGAAGATTGGCACAGATGTTCACTCAGGGCTAATCTTCCTCAGCGAAAAGCAGAAAAAAAAAATGATTTTTAGTGAATTAACTGAGTTGTGCAACTATCGCCATACTCCATCACCCGAGGAAACCCCACTGGAAGGGTATTTTATACTCTTTCTAGCGAGCAGGCAATCTGAGGGGCGATGCTTTGTGTCTGTGTGGAGATCCAGTTCCAGACTTTTCACCTAACTGTTTTAGCATCAATGAATGATCTTTGCCTGAATCAATTATTCTGTAGTTGCAAAAATAATCATCTAATCTCTCACTCTGTCCCTCCTTCCTCCTGTCACTGGACTCATGGACTCTTAGTTAACATGTTACCAGCAATTGCACTCATTATTTTTTTTGAGGAAGATTAGCCCTGAGCTAACTACCACCAATCCTCTTTTTGTTGAGGAGGCCTGGCCCTGAGCTAACATGTGTGCTCATCTTCCTCTACTTTGTATGTGGGACGCCTACCACAGCATGGCTTGCCAGGCGGTGCCACGTCTGCACCCAGGATCTGAACCGGGAACCCTGGGCTGCTGAGAAGCGGAACTTGCGAACTTAACTGCTGCACCACTGGGCTGACCCCACACTCATTATTTTTGATGCTCAAGTCATCCCAAAATTAGGGGGGTTGTATGCCCCTCTAAACTGACTTTGGTGTCTTTGACACAATTCCAGTAGCCTTTGAGCCCTTCCTAGTTTCATTATTGCAATTTTAACTGGGTTTTGGGAAAAAGAAAAAGTAGGTAGATGCATTCAGTTCACCACTCAACCCAGGTGTATATATTCTTGTTTTTTACGGCCTCATATACTTCTTTGGTAATTTCCCAGGTTGTATTTACTTCATTCACTGTTCAGCGTGGTTTGTGTAAAACAGAAATACTTGAAGAACCGATCTGCTTTTGTATTTTTGCCGTCTTGCACCAAATCTTGTTTCATCTATTTGGTGATCTATTCAATATTTGGTTCATCTGTTTCAGTATTTGTTTCATCACTGGGCCGGCCCTGCCTTCTATTTTAAAAGGATCACTTTGCCAGCTGTACTGAGTAGACTGTGGGGCAGCGTGTTCTCTGGAGGCTGCCACGTCGTCCAGGTGTGCAGGATGCAGCCTGGACTGGCGGCGTAATGTTGGTGGTGAAAGTTAAGTACATTTGCTTGAATGGCACAGTGATTTTTAAATGCATGAGGATATGAGATTGGTTATCTTTATAACTTTGAATTCTGAAATGTTACCTATTTCTAGTCCATGTTTAAGTTTTCCTTGCTTTGTCTGAATTGATGGCTTTGTATGAATGCAATGTTCGGGAACGAAAGCAAATAAATAGCATTGAAAAACTGGAAATAGTGTACATATCCATCATAGGGCACTAGTTAAGTGGATTACAGGAACTCACTAATTTATAGTACCCTTTCATATCCAATCCCCCTTTATAACAATATCCATTAACTATCCTGAACTCATATTATAGATAGAACTTTCTTACTTACATGATTTTAAAAAATTGGTCTAGGGGCCACCCCAGTGGCGCAGCAGTTAAGTTTGCATGTTCCACTTCTCGGTGGCCCAGGGTTCACCAGATCAGATCCCAGATGCGGACATGGCACTGCTTGACAAAAGCCATGCTGTGGTGGGCATCCCACGTATAAAGTAGAGGAAGATGGACATGGATGTTAGCTCAGGGCCAGTCTTCCTCAGCAAAAAGAGGAGGATTGGCAGTAGTTAGCTCAGGGCTAATCTTCCACAAAAAAAAAAAAGAATAATAATTGGTCGAGTCCTAGTGCACAATGAGGAGAAAGGAAAGAGCAATGACTTATAATGAAATAACGTTTCACTCTAAATGCTGGGGTCCGTCTGACCATTCATGGGGGTACCATAAGAGGGTCAGGGTGCACTCCATTAACTGCACACAAAAACACGAGTGCACTTTAGGTGTCTTCAATATCATGGCTGATATAGGACTTTCAGAAACAGTGAACAACTCTCAACAAAGTTCCAAGCGACAAAGTTCATGCTTCCTTCCGCTGACGTGGCAGTGGCAGGCTTGGGAAATGCCAGAGATGTTAAAATTTTCAACAACCAAACCAAACCCTTTGTGTTTATATGTAAAATGGAGTTCTAGACTTAGATAGTTAGAAATGAGTTTTTCCTGTACATGAACGTCTGGCCGGATGTTTGAAAGTCAGTGAGGCAGTCTCATGCTTTACAAGATGTCCAGTATCACCCCCGCCCACTCTCAGAGGCACACAAATTTCCAAAGTGCCTCGTGGCTGAAAATCACTGATACAATGAGAAAGGATGTAGCTGTTAAAAGAACAAGGTGGCACATCGCCAAAATAGTCTCTGATAGACTTTTAGATGAAAAGAATCAAAGTAAAGAGCAATAGAACAGAATATCTCATATGCTACGATTTTTGTAAAAAGCAGAATTGTATTCGTGTGCCTGTACGTGCCTAGAATACCCTTGGGAGGAAACAGAGAAATGTTTCCCAGGATGCTCAGGGGAGGCGGGAGAGGACTCATTTTCACTGCATTCCCTTTTTACCTGTATTGCATATTAAAAATTTCAAAAACACATTCTTAAATGAATCAGAAGTATTTGGTCCACTTCAAAATGTTTAATATAAAGAAAGATATTGCTCAAAAAAATTAGATTTTTCCTGTCATTATTACTTTCAGTAATTATTAGGCAGTTTTCCAAAATAAAGCTAGAAGTCATTCCTGATTATAGACTTCAAATAACACATATTATAATGTTATTCACTTACCCCCCTGTTCATGCTGGTCACCCTTTCAGTGAGACAGTCTGTCTGCAGGGCCAGCGGCAGGGGCAGCTGTTGGCTCATTTACACAGCAGACGTCTCTCCGGACTGTTAGGCTCCAAGGTGGTGAATTGAAAAGTACTGGTTAAAAAACCCTGACACTTTTATATCTTAACATATTATTTCGACTTTATTTATTTATTTATTAAAGATTTTATTTTTCCTTTTTCTCCCAAAGTCCCCCAGTACAGAGTTGTGTATTTTTAGTTGTGGCATGTGGGATGCCACCTCAGCATGGCCTGACGAGCGGTGCCATGTTTGCACCCAGGATTCGAACCGGCAAAACCCTGGGGCGCTGAAGCAGAGCGCCAGAACTTAACCACTCGGCCTCGGGGCCGGCCTCTTGACTTTTAAAAGACTCAGATTTGGCTACTGTTTTCATGTAAGGCCATGTCTCTTTGGTGTTTAGGGTATCTTTCATGATGCAGAATCCTCGTAAACTTCTAGCACCTTCCCCCAGATCTTTTCTATCTGCCACAGGAGCTCATTTCTTCAAAAGGAATTTGTGTTTGTCTACTCTTTCCAAACCTACTTTTGATAGAAATAACTCTTTTTTTCACACTTATTTCATAATAGATTTACATAGTTGTTAACTAAATTACATACTTTAAATAGTTAAGATTTATATAAACAGATCTGGGAAGAAAGAATTGATTCTTGGTAAACACATGAGGGAGCAGAACGGTGCTCGTGAACTAGGTGATTGTTTTTCAATTGTAATCCCTAGAAAGAAATGTATTTTACGTTGCGGCATGGTGTATATATATATCATGGTATATATATATATATTTCATATATCTGAAATATATCGTGGAGCAATGCTCTTACCAAATGCACTGCACTGTGATATTTCCTATTCTATTTCTTAAAAAAAAGGTGGGTGGTAACCCAGTAGTTTATCTCGTAACGCAGGTCATGGCCTGCAGCTGGGAGCCTCCATCCTGGAGCAAGACTGACCAGCTCAGACCCCAGCGGCCAGGCCATCGGCAGGTATGTGTTACAGTAGGAACAGGAAGCTGTGACTGTAATTTTCCAATCTGCCTGAAATCCTACAACTTGCAATTTACCATGAAAAACGTGACTATTGTTCAGCTACACATTCAATTTCCTGAGTTTCAGTATTTTTCAGGAAATACTTAGGCAAATGGTAATCACTGGACATCCCAAACATTGTGGACATTTATTTTGGACTTCTCAAAACTTCTAGCGATGATATGAAATTTTCAGGTTGAGTCATCTTTTTATCGTTCATCCTCAGGTCGGCCCTCTGACCCTGATGACAGCTGTCACCCCCAGCACTGGCTGAGTCTGCAGGAGGATGAGACAGACGTTTGAGAGCCCCTGCCCCATCACATGCTCTGGGGCCTGGCTTCAGGGGCACGGTCATTTCAAGGGCCTTCAGGGCCCTTGGTGTTGTCTCGCTGCCTTCGAGCCATTCTCCACTCTGACAGAGCTCAGTGAGGCTGGCCTTGAGTCCACTTCCACCACGACCGCTGGGACCTTGGGACAGTGATTTATGTCGTGCTCCGTTTCCTCATCTGTAGAAGGGGTGTAATTATAGCACCTACTTCCTCTGGCACGGCCTGTTTTCAGTCATTGTTTCTCTGTGTAAAGTACACTGGGTATTTGACAACCTAGTTTCTCCCTTTCCATATAGGACAAATGTTTTTCTTTCCTCCTCTAAGGTTTTTAACTGGAGTTATTAAGCAGTCTTGACTCTCAGCGGAGAAGTCTTCACGTATAGGCAAAGCCTGTCTGAACTTTCTTGATGGAGGCAAAATGAACTTCTCCTGCCTCTGTGTTTCTGTAGCATGTGTTACAATCTGTGCTATTGAAGCATCTACACTTTGTTGTACAGTTACTTGTTTGCATGAGGCAAGTGATAGGAGGAATTTGATTTTTGTGTGTGTGTGTGACGATTGGCCCTGAGCTAACATCTGTTGCCAATCTTCCTCTTTTTGCTTGAGGAAGCTTGTCCCTGAGCTAACATCTGTGCCAGTCTTCCTCTATTTTGTATGTGGGACGCCACCACAGCATGGCTGGATGAGTGGTGTGTAGGTCTGGCTCGGGATCCGAGCCTGCGAACCCTGGGCTGCTGAAGCGGAGCATGCGAACTTAACCACTGTGCCACCAGGCCAGCCCCTGGAATTTGACTTTTATCTTTATATCACTGGTACCTACTGGAGGGCTGGGCTTTTGGTGGACCTCACGCTTTTTCCATGGCAGGAAGGGAGCGAGGGAGGGAGGGTGTATGCTGAGGAAGGTGTACAGCAAGAGAGGAACACCATCCTGGGGAAAGGCCGAGGCGCTGTGATAGGAAGAGGAGAGGGAGACTCAGGGAGGACTCCTTTCTCCTGCCACTGAGCTGGGCGGCAGGACACCATCCAAGTTCCTGCTCCCGACAGGCACAGTGCTCTGGCACATAATACTTCCCACTGACGAAACACTTGAGACAGTGTTTTGGGCTGTGAGGTTCTCCACTTGGGCCCCTGAAATCACACACTAGCCGGGTGCAGCAGTGTCGCTGGCGGTGGAAGCACACAGGCCACGAGGGAGACCCAGTCCTGAAGCTCAGCTAACGTCCAGATTTGCCACCTATTGTGGATCAGTGACCTTGTAGAAGGACAGATCAGTGACCTTGCAGAAGGATAGATCAATCACCATGTAGAGGATAGATCAATGACCTTGTAGAAAGGTGGGTCAATGTTGAGTGCCCATTTCGGGCTAGGCTGGAGAAACAGGAAACACCTTCATGCCAAAGGAAGGATGAAGGTGTCTGTCAGAAGACAGGAACTGACTGGGGTTTATCCCAAGAACAACTTGTGAGTTTTAGATGACTCCTTCTGCCCTCTGGCAGCAAGCATTTTAGACCGGGGCGGCCATTACTCTGGTAACCTCCCACTGGGCCAAGGCTCAGGGCCCAGAGTCCTCTCAAAGCGGTGGCCCCTCGGGCTGTAGCATTCCCTGGTTTGAGAAAATTGTTCTAATGCTGTTTCCTTCAAGAGGTTCTTCCGCGGGGCCCCTTCTCCTTGGCGTGCTGGCGCAGGCTGCCGTGTTTCTCTGGAGTAGGATACTCTGGAGAGTATCTATCCAGTGTCTATACAGACGTGCCCATGTCTAATCAAGATCCGGTATCTTCATTCTCCGGTTGTCTGTCCTAAACGCTCTTCTCCTTCACCTCGTCCTCCATGCAGTCAGGAGGCTCGCCTGAGACTCTCAGACCATGTCTTCCCCGTTAAGGAAGGGTCACCGTGTGCACGTGGAAACACTGTGGAGGCAGAAGATTGAGGAACAAAATTTACAAAATTCAATCTCTTAGCTTGTTACTCCCTTCCAGGCAGTCTTCACTCCCCACCGCTCTGCACAGGGCATCTCCTGCAGCCCCTTAGCATGCCTCTGCACTCACCCAATCCTGGAGCGCCTGCCTGCGTGCTCCCCGTCCCTTGGTCCCCCTTCCCCGGACCCAGTTCCCCCTGCTCCAAGGGCCTCTCTCTCACTTGGCGAAACTCTCCAGGAACATTCCAGCCCCTCAGCAGAGCTCTCCTCTGAACGCTGAGGTGTTTTTATATTTGGACACTTTAAACACTTCAAAACACCTTTTTTCTTTTGAACACTTTTAAAAAACCTTAATAGGATAGGTGTTACTTGAAAAAACAATCTGTGGACAGTGGGAAGAAACTGCCCGCCCCTGGGCGCCCTGTCATCTGCAGCCTCAGACTTGGAAGCTTCTGGGCGCCCATCTCTCACCCCTCCACTTAGTTATGAGCTGCTTGACTGTGGCAGCCTGAGAGCAGCGGTCTTTATGTCTCCAATAAACCTGCTGCCATGGCGCGTGGCAGACTTTCAATACAACAAAGAACCAGAGATGGAAAGGAAGTCACACCCGATGGTGAAGAAAAGCCGAATTTGGTGGCAGAGGACCCAGTAACGGAAGAAGCTTTGAGGTATTCAGAGTCAGCCTGTGAGCAGGGTTTGCCACACTAAACGGGACACATTTTGGGGACATTAATCTGGTCGAGGTGTGCAAAATGGGTTAAAATGGGAGACTGGTGAGAGGTGACCATCATGGCCTAGGTAGGGAGTGGGAGGGGGCAGGATCTGAGGAGTTCTGAGGAGGAATTGTCAGAACGGAAGATCAGAACGTGTGCCCTGGGAAGTATGAATATAGTGTGAATATACTCTAGGACGTGTATTTGAAACTGGACTCTCTGAAAAATTTGGGAAGTCTGGTGGCTGTGCTCACAGCTGAGGAAGAAGACAGGAAGGAAGTAGGCAGAGGGAGAAAAAGTGGAATGCGAATTGAGGCATTGATGCCACTGACAGGAGAAAAAGGAAGCTCGCCTGGTGGTACGTGCAGGAGACAAGGAACAAGCCTTTTGGCAGGATAACAACTGTCACATCTGATTATGCTGCTAACTTTCACCAAGACCGCCATGGGGTAGAGTTCCTCATCCAGGGTCCCCAGGCACCACAGCCACCCACTGAGGGCGGGAGCCTGTAGAGTCACAGGGCTGCGGGCGATTCCCCCTGGCGGTGCTGGGAAATGCGAGGCTGCTGGAGACTAGCGAGCCTGTGTGCAGGGAGCGGCAGCTGACGGCACTTTCCGCTGACATGCCCTGCTTCCCGGCTTCATTCTCAAAGGGAGCCACGGCTTCTGTCCACCAGGAGCTAGGCGTGTCTCGTTTGTACATATTAGAGGACTCCTGCAACCCACAAGATCAATAGGCACAAAATCATCTGAGCTTATGAGGCCACTTGGCTCTAAGTGTGAGACATTAGAATGAGAACTTTATAGTTACTTCCAGACCTGTGTTAATCACATTCTCTAAATGAAGCTTCAAGCAAACCAGAACAATGTGTGAAAGCACTGTGGCACATCCACGGGTGGTGGCAGACCCCCGTTGCATACCATCGTGTCCTTTGCACTGACAGAGCCTGCAGCTGGCAGTCAGGTTGATCCGAGTTCAAATTCCAGCTATGCCGCCAGCTGGAGCCAGCTATCTAACATCTATGATTCTGAATTTCTTCGTCTGTAGCTAAGGCTGGTATTTATTTCCCAGATATATTCAGGGGATTAAATGAGATAAATCCACATAGGGCATGTGGTAGGTTTTCAAAGAAAATGTTTAGTGACCTTCCCCAACTATAGAAAAAATTCTAAGTCTTGGAGCTAAACAGACCAGATTCTCAGCTCTGTCCCCTTTTACATATGTGACCCCTGGATGTTGAATCATCTTCCTATGCCTGAATTTCGCCAGCCTCATCCCATGGTTGCAGTGGAGGTGGGACACTGGGAGGAGGCCAGCAGGTCCCTCTGCTGAGGGCTAGGTCAGCCCCGCTTGAACACCTTCAATGACAGGAATTCATTGTCTCCTACTTTTTTTTTTTTTTTTTGAGGAAGATTAGCCCTGAGCAAACACCTGCTGCCAATCCTCCTCTTTTTGCTGAGGAAGCCTGGCCCTGAGCTAACATCTGTGCCCATATTCCTCTAGTTTATATGTGGGACGCCTACCACAGCATGGCATGCCAAGCAGTGCCATGTCCGCACCCGGGATCCGAACCGGTGAACCCCGGGCCGCTGAGAAGCGGAACGTACACAACTAACCGCTGCACTACCAGGCCGGCCCCTGTCTCCTACTTTTTTTTTTTTTTAAAGACTTTATTTTTTCCTTTTTCTCCCCAAAGCCCCCCGGTACATAGTTGTATATTCTTCGTTGTGGGTCCTTCTAGTTGCGGCATGTGGGACGCTGCCTCAGCGTGGTTTGATGAACAGTGCCATGTCCGCACCCAGGATTCGAACCAATAAAACACTGGGCCGCCTGCAGCGGAGCGCGCGAACCTAACCACTCGGCCACGGGGCCAGCCCCTGTCTCCTACTTTTTAAAGCGGAAAGGGATCTTCCAGAGATTACTCAGTCCAGCCCAACTCTTTTACACAGAATGTATATAATTCCATCATATAAACTAGGAACAAGTTTACCAAGAGAAAATGTGACAATAAGGTAAATACAATAAAAGATCAAAGCAAGCACACATATCCACAGAAAAACCACACCAATTACAAGAATATGCTCAGCACTTCCATTAATATTGGTAGGCTACTTTTTCATTTTTTGCTGATAAGCGATATAGGAAAAATTTAAGAAAAACTTAAAATTGACAAGACAATCAACTGGCTTGTTTTTTCTGTCAGTTGGAAAAGGACTACCTTTGCTCAATTTTATTATGTAATACACTCATCCGGGTAATGAAACATCCATGAACAAATATTTGGGAACCACCATCAGTGGCCAACTCTAATCTCGTCTGTTCATAAAGATTTATCTCTGTTATACTCAAATGCAGACATTCAAAGTTAGAAAGGAATACAATTCAAATAGCGAAAGGTCTTAACTATAGAAAGAGTTAAAGGAGAGGCAACCTTATTTTCAAAAGTACATCCTAAGCCCAGACTAGGCGAATTTTTGGAATAACTCGTAGCATAGCGTTGTTCCTAACTCTCCAAGCAAGCTGCATTTGCAGAGGCAGCTCCTAAAGGTCCCAAGAACAGGAAACAGCCCCAAGCACAGGGCTCACGATGAAGAGCAGGTGGGAGCGAGGAGCGGGCCTGCGTCCTCTTAGTGAAGGAGGGTCGGGGTAAGGAGCTTTTAGGCCAAACTGGGCTTCCCTGAAAAATCTGGGCCAAACTGGGAGAAACAAGCTTCACTCCTGCGCTCAATTCCAATGCGTGGGGTTTTCCTCACACCACTGAGCAACTCTGACACCAGCCGGGTGTCCTAGAATTCAACTCAATTCTGACTCTACCTTGAGATAGTGTCAGATCCCACAGGTTAAGAGCTCAGTCCTGTGAGCCAGCCCTCCTCTTTAGGTGCCAACTGCAGGTCCAGGTTATCACCTGTACTTCTGACCCAATGGCTGTACATCAGAGGTCCCCCGGCTCCCTTGGGTTCAATTTGTTAGCGGCTCACCAAACTCAGAAAACCCGTTACTCACTAGATTACCCGTTTATTACAAAGGACATTGAAGGATACAAAACAACAGCCAGGTGAAGAGATACGTAGGGTGAGTTCCCGAAGCAAAAAGCTTCTGTCCCCGTGGAGTTTGGTGCCCAGCACATGGATGCATTCTGGTTCACAACCTGGAAGCTCTCTGAACCCCCGTCCTTTTGGGTTTTTATAGAGGCTTCATTACAGAGGCAGCATTGATTAAATCATTGGCCATTGGCAATTGATTCAACCTCCAGTCCATCTCCCCTCTCTAGAGGTCAGGGGTAGCACTGAAAGTTCCAACCCTCTAATCGCATGGTTGGTTCTCCTGGCAACCAGGTCCCATCCTTAGGTGCTTCCAAAGTCACCTCATTAACATAAACCTAGTTGGGGTGGCAAGGGGCTTGTTATGAATAACAAGACACCATTTCACCTTTATGACTCTGAAGCATCTTCAGGAAATGAGGACAAGAGACCAAATATTATGACAAAAGATGCTCCCATTGCTCTTAGCACTCAGGAAATCCCAAGGGTTTTGGGACCTGTGAGCCAGGAACGATGGACGAAGACCAAAATATGTATTTGTTATAAATCACACTATCACACTAGCCCAACCTTGGATGTTGAGATTTTAGCTGTACAGTGGCTGTACAATTTCGGAGTTTACTTACAGAATTAGAATGATCTTTAAAAAAAATCTAGAGCAGTCTTTTGTGTAATTATCAATCAGAGATGATATTCACAGATTCTGATAAAACTACGACTCTCCAACTAATGTGACCATGTCTGCAGGCAATAGCGCCGGCAGCCAGGGAGTGCTGATTTGTAAGGATGTGGCCATGGAACTCCTGGGCCCTGCTGTCACATACAAAGTACATAGATCTTTGGCATGCAAAGATTTCCTGGTCTTGGTTTCACTAAGTTTCATGTATCTATTCAAAGATCCATGACACACATTGTAATTTACAATTTTCAAGGGGCATTGTTCCAGTCTCGGGTACTTGCAGCTAGGAGACAAGAAGACCAGAGCCAATGGTAGGGCACTCCTCCTTTTTTTTTTTTGGTGAGCAAGATTGGCCCTGAGCTAACATCTGTGCCACTCTTCCTCTATTTTGTATGTGGGATGCCACATGGCTTGATGAGTGGTGTGTAGGCCCACGCCTGGGATCTGAACCCATGAACCCTGAGCCGCTGAAGTGGAGCACGTGAACTTAACTACTACGCCACCAGGCCAGCTCCTGGGAACTCCTATTTTAATGTAGCTATTTTCTTAGTTCACATATTACCAGTAACTGAGATGCTCTTTGAAAGTTTCATGAAACTATGCACTGTGACAGGACTGCCAATTTGGGGATACAGAAGGTACTCAGATACGTCTCTCCAGAATGTCATGGGTTGACTTATCAACATCCTAATAATTTGCACATTTCTTTATCAGCACTCATTCTTAACGTTGACCTTGGAACTTTCTGCAGTAGTCCTCGAAGTGACTGGCCTGGGAGTCCTTGTTTAACGTTCTGAATTGAGTTTGATGTGTCCATGTTCTTGTTGAGCCTCTGGTAAAAAAAGGCTCTCCTTAAACCTGCTGACTGGAAAGAGACGGTCCGGCGCTTTAGGGACTCTCGGAGTTCTCTGGGCAGCAGGCACTGAGCTAAGCACCTTGTGAATGTTCTCTCACTCGGGTCAGTATGTGAGGAGGTGAAGGAGGCACTGTTATCACCTCCACTCCTGGGAGGGAGAGAGGCCACCCAGTCTGGGACCAGCCAGTAAGATTTGAACCCAGGTGTACCCGACTCCACAATTGTTAGGCATAGATCACTTTTGGAAGAACTGCAACGCCCAATCTTTCTTGCTCTCTGCTTGTAAGAAGTCATAAATCAATACCCATCAGGAGCCTGACACTTGCAAACCTTACATGTATTCCTCTATTTGTTTGCAATCGCTGCTGGAACAAATTACCACAAATGCAGTGGCTTTAAACAACCGTTCCTGCAGGTCAGAGGTCTACTGTGGAATGGCAGACCCTTTACACAGGGTGTCAGCCGCTAAAATCAGGGTGCTGGCCAGGGCTGCAGTTCTCAGCTGTGCTTCAAGGCCCTCTTCCGGGACCGCTGGTTGGTGGCAGAATTCATTTCCTTCTCCAGTCTTCCATGCGGCCCTCTCTACCTTCAAGCCAGCAGTGTCACCTCGAGTCCTTGGAACCTGCCGCCAGCTTCCTCTTCCACTTTTAAGGGCTCGAGATTACACCGGACCCACCCAGATATCCGTATTTCAGAAACCTAAATTACATCTGCAAAGTCCCTTTTGCCATGTAATGTAAACTATTCACAGGCAGAACAGCAGGGGACAGAAGGTTGGAAGGTCATGGGGGCCCAAATTCTGTCTCTTAGAACCTCGCGTACTACGGACCCCGAAACAAAACACCCCTCCCTTCAGAAGCACTTCACCTACTCTGCCAGGTGTTCAAGCAGTTACGGCGGTTAGACCGGGCCTCACGTGAACATGGATTAACTGCATATTTGAACATTAAGAAACGCTAGTTAACTAACTGGTAGATTACGCAAAGGCCGATTTTAAAAGGGGTGGGTGGTCTTTAACTTTGACACAGTTCATGTTGACCTCCTCACTTACGAAACAAAAACCATGAAATGGATGCTTATTACACCCCTGCCACCCACCATGTTCTCACCCTTCCAGTGTCTGGAAGTCCCCAGACTCGCTACACCTTCACTCAGGGGTGGCGGTGTGGACCGACACTGCAGCAATGTGGTTTACCCAAAGGGACACATAGAATGTGCACAAAAAAGTGCTCTGAAATTACTTTTAATCAAAGCTCCTCTTAAGTAGATGAAGAATCTTGCTTAAAATCTGAGAAAAAAAAGTCCTTATTCAGCACATTCAGCCTTGATTCAATTTAGCACATATCCTAGTGACATCTTGTTTCACTAGATCATCAGAATCTCTCAATCATTTAATATAATGACACGATTTGGTCTAGGAACACCTTCTCTTCTCTAACAAGAAACAACAGGACAAATAGAGGGAAAAAACCAGCAGGCAAATTAGGGCCATCCCATAGATGAATAAATTATGTGATAAAACAGAGTAAAATATTAACTGTAGAATCTAGGCGGTAGGTATAAGAATTATTCACTGTATAATTAACTTTTTTGCATGTTAAAAACTTTTCATGGGCTGGGGCCAGCCCAGTGGCGTAGTGGTTAAGTTCACGTGCTCGGCTTCAGCAGCCCGGGGTTTGTGGGTTCAGATCCTGGGTGCAGACCTACACACTGCTCATCATCATGCTGTGGCAGCATCCCACATACAAAACAGAGGAAGATCGGCACAGATATTAGCTTAGGGCCAATCTTCCTCACACATACAAATAATAATTTTCATGGGGCCAGCCCTGTGGCCTAGTGGTTAAGTTTGGTGCACTCTGCTTTGGTGACCTGGGTTCTCCCAGGCATGGACCTACACTACTTGTCAGCAGCCATGCTGTGGCAGTGACCCACATACAAAATAGCGGCAGACTGGCACAGATGTTAGCTCAGGGCCAATCTTCCTCAGAAAAAAAAATTTTTTTTCATAATAAAATATCAAAAAAGAACCATCACACCATCAACAAAATGAAAAGGCAACGTACTGAATAGGAGGAAATATTTGTAAATTATCTATCTGAAAAGGGGTTAACATCCAAAATATACAAAGAACTTCTACAACTCAACAGCCAAAAAAAAAAAAAAAAAAAAACCCCAAAAAACCAACAAATTAAAAAATGGGCAGAAGATCTGAATAGACTTTTTTTCAAAGAAGACATACAGAAGGTCAACAGGTGGTACATGAAAAGATGCTCGACATCACTAAGCATCAGGGAAATGCCAATCAAAACCACAAGGAGACAGATATCACCTCACACCTGTTAGAACAGCTATCATCAAGACAATAGATAACAAGTCGTGGTGAGGATGTGGAGAAAAGGGAACCCTTGTGTACTGTTGGTGGGAATGTAAATTGGTGCAGCCCCACTAAGGAAAAAAGTATGGAGGTTCCTCAGAAAGTCAAAAATAAAACGGCCATATGATCCAGCAAATCCACTTCTGGGTATTTATCCAAAGAAAATGCAAACACTCACTCTCAAAGATATTTGCACCCCCATGTTCACTGCAGCATTATTCACAGTAGCCAAGACATGGAAACAACTTAAGTGTCCATTGACGGATGAATGGATAAAGAAAATGTGGTATATGTAATGGAATAAAAAAAGAATGAAATCTTGTCATTCGTAACAACATGAATGGACCTTGAGGGCATTATGTTAACTACTGCCAATCCTCCTCTTTTTTGCTGAGGAAGCCTGGCCCTGAGCTAACATCCGTGCCCATCTGCCTCTACTTTAAACGTGGGACACCTACCACAGCATGGCTTTTTGCCAAGAGGTACGATGTCTGCACCCGAGATCCGACTGGTGAACCCCAGGCCGCCAAGAAGTGGAACCTGTGAACTTAACTGCTGCGCCACTGGGCCAGCCCTGCTACATTGGTTTCTAAAAACTACTAAAACTTCACACAGGGGTAACTGTGGGTCCTCTCAATATGAAACTTCAAAGTGTGTGCAGAGATAACTCAATCAAAATTTGAAATTTTCTTCTTATCTTGCTTTGTAAACCAAAGAGCAAAAGTTCTTTATAGAATTCCAGATGCAGAAGGAATGATAGGATATCACCCATTGGCAACCCTTAATGGACTCTCAGATCTGGGCAACGATAGCTAATGATCATTAGTTTTAGCTTATGACAGGTAAAACTCTTAGAGGAAAAGCTGACAGAGAACTTTATAAGGGATGAGTGGGCTGGCAGCATCCAAACCTACCATCAGTCTTAACTCTACAAGATGAGAGACAGGCAGGCATTAGGCGCTCCCTGACAGGGAGTATAGAATATCATCTATGAATTACTATTATGAAAAAGCCAAACGGAACAAAAACCACTCCTCTAGACCTGTCGGCATAAAGGAAATATAAAGGACAGAGAAAAAATGTTAAATACCATTAGGATGCATTCTGTAAAATCCACATTTAGAGAGAATTCTATAGGACAAATAGCTCAGTTTCTTCAAATATTAAATTACAAGAAAAACAAAGAGAAGAGAAACTTCTAGGTTAAAAAGAAACTTATATCAACAAAATGTAAGATATAGATCTTCTCTGGATCCTGATTCCAACAAATCAACTGTAAAGACCTAAGAGACAGGGGCCAGCCCTGTGGCCAAGTGGCTAAGTTCACGTGCTCCGCTTCAGCGGCCCAGAGTTTCACAAGTTCGGATCCTGGGCACAGACACAGCACCGCTCATCAAGCCATGCTGAGGTGGCGTCCCACATGCCACAACTAGAAGGACCCACAACTAAAAATACACAACTATGTACCTGGGGCTTTGGGGAGAAAAAGGAAAAATAAAATCTTTAAAAACAAAACCCCAAAAACAAAGAGACAATCAGGGAAACTTGAATACTGATTGGATATTTGATATTTATAAAACATGTCAGCTGTCTTAAGACAATGGTATTGTGGTTATGTCTAAAAAGTGTCCCATCTTTAGAGAGACACACTGAAGTAAGGAGACATGAAAACAATTCATACCTATAACAGGATTCAAACCAATCCACTGGGAGGAGGGCTCAGGTGGGGATACAGGTAAAACAAAACTGACCACAGGATAACTGCTGAAGTTGGAGGATGAGTACACAGGGGTTCATTATACTATTCTCTTTATTTTTGTGTATTTTTGAAAATTTCCATAATAAAATAAGTTTTTAAAATGAGAGTTTTGTTTTGATAGTATTGTATTATAAAACATTAAAAGCTTTCCTTTTTTAATGAAGACTTCCAGGCAGAAAAATATAATTTTCTGATGGACCATTAATGGGTACATTAACTTAAATCTTACAATAGTTACTTAGAAACTGACAAAGAAAATAACTTTTAAATTATTGTACAAATTACTGAATATTACTGTATCAATAATACCAATAAAAGTTGGAATTTTAAGCCAAAAGAAGAAAACTGATGAATTTAACTTCAATTCTATATAGAGTGTGGGCTCTGGAGTCAGCCAAATCTAGGTTTGTATTCTAGCACTGCCATTTTCTATCGACTAGATAAATGTTTTCTGGCAAACCATTTACCCTCTCTGAGCCTCAGGTTCCACATCTTTAAAGTGGGGGTAATAAAATTTCTTGATCAGTAAAACACTTAGCACAGGGCTTGCCACATAGTAAGTACTCATTAAATAACTAAAATAATTCTGCTATCCTATTTCATCAATTCTAAATGCACACGTTTTCATATTCTAACATCTCTAAAATCAGGATGCATATCATAAGTGATGGCGTATCATGGTTTAATTGGCAGAGTTTTTCTTTCTTTTGTGGTATGTAAAATACTGACGCATACTACAAATAGATAGCATCTGAGATTCAATACACTATGGTAACCATCATGGTAAAGCCATATTCCCAATTTCTGCTTTAAGATTGTTCTGAATATATGATAACCAATTTGAAATTTAAAAAATTTCCAAGGATGAGCAAAATATTTCCAACACATCACAAACAGAACAGTTTTGAGACAAATTATTTTTGTAAAAAATGGTTTATCAATTCCATTTTTGTATAAAACACATGGGAGAAATCTAGCCAATCAACACACAGCTGTTGCCACATGAAAAGGTACTTTTATCAAACTTCGAGTCTAAGAACGTACAAATGTTTCTTTTATGATGTCTACAGTAATTGTCTATGCTTTTCCATTTAACTGTTTTAAAAATTCCACATATCCCCATTATTTCTTCTGTCTCAGTTACAGTACAATGACGGGGAGGAAGAGGGTTGGTTAAAACAACTCTCTAAGCAGTTTTCTGCTGTCCCTTCTTTCCAATTAGAGACTTGTGGATGTGAGGGATCACACCTAGAAAGAAAGGAAAAGAAAGAGTATTATTAAAAAAACCTATAAGCTGGCTATATCTTATACTTCAGTGCCTCAACCAAAAAGAGCAATTATACAAAGAATGAAATTTACTTAAGTCCTCTTTCACATTCTGATCCTGTTAAAAAGTATTTACATCAGGACTCCCCTCTCTTTAGAGGGGTTTGGGAACCCCTCTAAAACTGTATGTAAAATGGTATGATTTAATGTTTTTTGGAGAGGAGTAATCATAGCTTTCAAGAGGTTCTCCAAAGGTGATCCAAAAAGGATTAAGAGCCACCAACTTATATCCCATCTTCACCGATCCGGACTCATCTGACTTTCAACATTAATCAATTTCTCAAGATCATTTTTCAAACATAGTTTACAGGGTATGGGAAATATCTTAAACACCAGGTTTTAAATATCATATATGAAATTTAAATAAAGAACTTACTAAAATAAAAATAGCACTGTATATGGCTACAAGGAGAAGAAATATTTATGAATCATAATGAAAAGAAGCCTAGATGTGTAATAGATTTAACACTTAAGGAATTTAAGTTTATGTTTTATAATTGGCTATTCAAATGCATTAAATCACTGATCCGAATTATATTTTAGTTAGAAAGGCCAACAGCAATCTAGGTTTAAGAGGTAATTAATACATACCACCCCCAGCTATGGTAGCCTTGATAAGAGAATCCAACTCTTCATCACCGCGGATCGCAAGCTGCAAGTGACGCGGAGTGATCCGCTTTACTTTAAGATCCTTGGAAGCATTACCTGCCAGCTCCAGCACCTACAAGGCATCCGTGAGAGCACATCAAACAAAGAGTGAATGTTTAAGGATTCGGTGTAGACTTGCAATCATAGCTAAAAAGATCACTATAGACTCTGTACATAAAACACACAAAATACATAAACCAATAATACATTTTTCTTTTTCATATTTCTATAATGCCTTTATAGAACTCTCATTACTTCATTTGACCCTTTCATATTCATTGTCTGCAAGAGCACTAGAGACTTGAGAAAAAAACCTGAAAACCTACCTCTACAGAAAGGACAAGGGATAATACTATCCTTTAGCCAAGATTCTAAATGTGAACATCTAGAAAAATCATGTATTTTTTTTTTTCTTTTTCTTTTGAGGAAGATTAACCCTGAGCTAACATCTGCCACCAATCTTCCTCTTTTTGCTGAGGAAGACTGGCCCTGAGCCAACATGCGTGCCCATCTCCCTCCACTTTATACGTGGGATGCCCACCACAGCATGTCTTGCCAAGCAGTGCCACGTCCGCACCCAGGATCCGAACTGACGAACCCCGGGCCGCAGAGAAGCAGAACGTGTGAACTTAACTGCTGGGCCACCGGACTGGCCCCTATGAGAGTTTATTTTTGCACTGCCCTTAACGGTTGGAATTTATCTTAGTACTGGTAGCAAGTTTAAAAATATAATTAAAATAATTTCTTATTCAGAGTTTTTAACATCACTGAGCCCTATAATCTGTAGGCAATAAGCTAAAAGCCCTACTGGGAATTTTCAATTAGAGGAATCTCAAAGTCCCAGCTGGCCATAAAACTGCATTTTTAATTTATTTTTTGCCTCCATAGTTGAGACTGTCCATAATTCAATGTTAAATCTCCAATGGGACACAAATGACTTAGTGAGGCTAATGAAATGACAGCAATGATAATTAACATACAGGTTACACCTATATCTTTCAGCCTAGCTCTCAACCATATCTTTCCTGAGTGAGAACCCTTCCTTTGTTTCTGCTAGGTTGGCTATCTCTACTACTAGACTTGCTTACTCTCAAATTACTTCTCTGGCTTGGAATGTAGCTGAAGGAGTTTCATGGCTTTCCATTTGTTTTCCTTAAGAGGGGCTGGGATGGAGGAAGTGATGGTCATGACCTAAGAATTACGAACTCGTACTCAATTAACTTATCTTCCTGAAATGTCAAACTGAACAGATACAGCATTTTACGCATACAACCATGCAGAGAACCAGAAGGACTGATTAAGTCTTTTACCAAATTTCATATCATCTTATTTGTGATTTTTTTTACATATCATCATACTGGCAAAACCTTATCCTACCCCAACTCTTCATTCACTAAGAAGTTATGCTGTAACTTCACAAATATCACATTGATTACATACATACTTCAGAGTTAACTAGTAGTACAGTATTTAAATTGTTTTACACTCCTTTGTCATGTCACTTAAATATATGGATTGTTGACTCTGGCTTAACTTTAAAACGAGTACACCAAGGTTCTTTTTGACATTGGTACTAGGTAATAGGCTGATAAGATACATCTAAAACTGCTATTAAGGAAGCCAATGAGCATATGCGTCTTTTTTGTTTCAAACCCATATTCCAAGGGTTTCAGCCATTTACAGTCTAGGTCACCTTTTAGATTCCCATAGATGACAGACATTTGCCCCACAAACCTCAGCAGTGAGGTACTCCAGAATTGCAGCACTGTACACTGCAGCAGTGGCACCGACCCTTCCGTGGCTTGTGGTACGAGTCTTCAAATGTCTGTGGATGCGGCCCACGGGAAACTGAAAGAGACATCACCCAAACGGGGAAGCATGAAGAGTCTTAACACTGCATTACTGAGTGTAATCAAAGGTTGAATAATGAGTAAAGCATGAAATAAAAAATTTGGTTACAGATATTAGAAGCCAAACTTATTTGGCAATTAAGAGTTTCCAGGGCCTGTGTGTTTTGCCCTAGTAATCAGCCTAATATCTTCATGCCTACTTTTATCCTGCTAAGCAGAGAATAAAAGTTTAAAAAACAAGAACCACCACAGGGTTTTATGAATTAATTTCTGCATAATATGGAATGTCATTATAAAATGAAGAGAAACTATGCTGTGCAGCCATCAACTGCATATCCCACATGGCCTAATAACTGTATTGTATCTAATTAATTCCTTCACATAACAGCCTCATGTGACTTTGAACCTCCACCACCTTCCTTGGGCCCCAACTCTATTCTTCTTTCCTCAGTTTCAAGAGGTGACCTGATAGCTAAGAAAAACCAACAACTATTCTCTCATTATGACTCTTTCTCCTTTCTAAGAAGTACTTGCTCACTTCCAAGGTATCCTAATCCTCCTTGTCTGTGCCCTTGACTGTCCCCCATCAACTTTCTTACAGACCTTCCTCACCCTGTTACTGCTCCAGCATTTCAACAGCTCCAATTATTACTTCCTTTCCACTGGCTCCTTTCCTTCTGCACACTTCACTTAAAATTTCTCCACGTCTATGGCAACTGCTTCCAGTTACAGTCCAGATATCTCCTTTCCAGCACAAAACTTAAAAGCAAATCCTGAAACCCTTATTGTCACCCATTTTCTCCTAATCCAAACTTAGCTTCTGTTAAACACCTTTTTTTTTTTTTTTTTAAGATTTTATTTTTTCCTTTTTCTCCCCAAAGCCCCCCGGTAGATAGTTGTGTATTCTTCGTTGTGGGTTCCTCTAGTTGTGGCATGTGGGACGCTGCCTCAGCGTGGTCTGACGAGCAGTGCCATGTCCGCACCCAGGATTCGAACCGACGAAACACTGGGCCGCCTGCAGCGGAGCACGCGAACTTAACCACTCGGCCACGGGGCCAGCCCCTGTTAAACACCATTCTTAAAGGCCAGTGGTGACATTTTAATTATGGAATCTATTAAACACTTCTAGATTGCATCCTTAAGGAGAAAAGGCACAACTTTTGTTGCTGTTGTTTATACTCCTTCCCTAAGTAATTCTGAGCTCCCTAAGAGCAGGATCCATGCCTTATTCCCCTCAGCATGCTCAGTGACTGGCATGTTGTCTGACACAAAGAAGGACCTCAAAAACCATTTCTTCTTAGGCTGCAGAGATTACATAGAATTCTAATAGTAACTCTGATTCCTCTTCAGTCTTTCCTTTCTCTGACTCAAATACCATGTGTTTCTGAGGCATCCACCAATGTCTTTGTGTTTCTTTCTCATGCTCTACTTAGGAAACTCATCCATAGCATGAACTGCCAATTTTATATAAACGATCTTAAACTTGTAATTCTTTCAATCACCTCTCTTGGAAAGCTTGACTCAAATCTACAACTTTTGGACATTTTTACACAGATATTTTGGTGGAACTTCAAAATGACTCCACTGAAATTTATTCTCTCATAACTTGCCCCTACTACAAACTCCTCTGTCCTTCAGGTTCTAAGCCTTAGAGAAACCTTTCTTTGACTTTCCTCTCAACCCTATATCTCTCCTCCCACTTTCTGGGAGCACACACACACCTTCTATTCTTTTCATCCCACTCCGGTTCAAGTATGTATCTTATTCCTAAACACCGCAATAGCCTCCATCTGTCTTCTATCTCCTACTTCAAATTAAGGACATTTCAAATAAACTCTAATTAAGATTTACATGATGTTCTAAAATATAGAATGTACCCATAGAAGGTAAGTTGCTGTCCCCCTTCTTTCAGTACCACCTGGATCATATCATCCTCTTACTCAAAAACTTTCAATGGTTCACCACTGCCAAGAGGATAAAATCCAAACCCTACAGCCTGGCCTTTAAACTTTCCTGTTTAAAAAGTGTCTCTTATACGTAGGGAATAATTTTTACTCAGCCAGAAAATTTTGAGTTTGTGGTTTAAATTTGCAAATATATGAAATTTGAAAATATTTAGTGTTTTGAGCATATCACTCAGTCTAAAACTGAAGCGACTGGGGAAATAATCAATGGTTAGTTCATTATTCTATCCAAAATTCTATCTCACCCTGTAAGTTAACGTACTACTACAAACACCTCTTCAAAACAAAAACCACAGCATACTCACTTCGATATGATACAATGTATAAAAGAAACAGGAACACAATTATAATCTAGAAATAACAGATTTTAAGAGAGCAAAATCACCAAATTAATTTAAGATCTTTCCATAACGTGTTCTCATTTGGAAGAAGAGAATACAAATTAAAAGACAGATGCTTTATGATTTAAATTTTGACCAACTAATCTCATTATTAAAGGTCAATAGTACAAGTACATTTTTGCAATTAATGGAACATCTATGGATCATGAATTACAACAGTAAAGAAAATAATTTAATAGTGAATTATGATAGCATGGATACATCACCTGTAGCCCAGCTCTCTGTGAGCGAGACACTGCCTTAGCTTTGGCCTTCCCACTGTCCTTTCCAGCTTTGCCTCCAGCCTAAGTGAAAAAAAGCTCCAGATGAAGAGTTGAAAATGCTATTTCAAAAATATTCAGAAAACAAAATTTCTTCTAGTTTTACGTTAGGTGTTAAAAAAAACAATCTGGGTGATCTCCTTCCTCAATTTTAAATATATGTGTGTTATACTAACATTTGCTAATTTATACAAAAATCAGGTTGGAGCCTGGCCTGGTAGCGTAGTGGCTCCACCTCAGAGGCTTGGGGTTTGCCGGTTCGGATTCTGGGCACGGACCTCCACACTGCTCATCAAGCCATGCTGTGGTGACATCCCACATAGAAGAACTACAAGGACCTACAACTAGGATATACAACTATGTACTGGGACTTTGAGGTGGGGAGTGGGGGAAGAGGAAGATTGGCAACAGATGTTAGCATGTTAGCTCAGGGCCAATCTTCCTCACACACACAAGAAACAAGCTTAAAAAAAATGAGGTCAAGGGGCCAGCCCCGTGGCTGAGTGGTTGAGCTCCTGTGCTCCGCTGCAGGCGGCCCAGGGTTTCATCGGTTCGAATCCTGGGTGCGGACATGGCACCACTCATCGAGCCATGCTGAGGCAGCATCCCACATACCACAGCTCGAAGGACACACAAGTAAGAATACACAACTATGTACCTGGGGGCTTTGGGGAGAAAAAGGAAAAAAATAAAATCTTTAAATACAGTTACCACCTGATGTACTCGGAGTTAGGATTTAAAAAAAAAAGAAAAAAAAATGAGGTCAAACCTTAAATACTTATTTAAAATGAGATTTAAAAAGAAAATTTGAAGATATTTCTCAAATTTTAGACTGAAGAATCTTCAATGAGTCAACATAACTTTTATGCTGGAAATATTACGTAATGAAATAATTTTGTTGGGTGTGAGGAAGACTGTCACTGAGCTAATATCTGTGACCTTCTTCCTCTATTTTGTATGTGGGATACCACCACAGCATGGCTTGATGAGTGATGTGTAGGTCTGCACCTGCGATCCAAACCCATGAACCCCAGGCTGCCAAAGTGGAAGATGCGAATTTAACCTCTATGCCACTGGGCTGGCCCCTAAAATAATTTTTTACAATGTCAACATATATAATTTCCACAGAAATATTCAGAACTTCGCTCTCTGGGAGGAAAAAAAAGCACCTTAAAAAAAAATTTAAACATAGAATTATCATATGCTCCAGCAATTCCACTTCTAGGTATATACCTAAAGAACTGAAAGAAGGGACTCAAAGAAATGTTTGTACACCCATGTTCATAACAGTATTAATCATAATAGCTAAAAGATGGAAATAGCTCAAATGTCCATTGTGTATAAATGGATAAACAAAACGTGGTGTATACGTACAATGGAATAGTATTGAGCTGTAAAAAGGAAGGAAATTCTTGATACATGCAACAGCACGGATAAACCTTGAAGACATTATGCTAAGTGAAATAAGCCTGTCAAAGAAGAACAAATATTGTATGATTCCACTTACATGACATTACGTAGTTAAAATCATAGAGACAGAAAGTAGAATTGTGGTTGCCAGAGGCTGGGGAGAGGGGTGGAACGGAGAGTTATTGTTTAATGAGTACAGAGTTTAAGTTTGGGAAGATGAAAAAGTTCTGGACACACTGGAAGTGATGGTTGCAAAACAATATTAATGTACTTAATGCCACTGAATTGTATGCTTAAAAATGGGGCCAGCCCAGTGGCCCAGCGGTTAAGTGCGCATGCTCCGCTTCCGCGGCCCGAGGTTTGCCAGTTCGGATCCCAGGTGCTGGCGTGGCACCGCTTGGCAAGCCATGCTGTGGCAGGCACCCCACATATAAAGTAGAGGAAGATGGGCATGGATATTAGTTCAGGGCCAGGCTTCCTCAGCAAAAAGAGGAGGATTGGCAGCAGGTGTTTGCTCAGGGCTAATCTTCCTCAAACAAACAAACAAAGGCCAAAATAGTAAATTTTATGTATATTTTATAATTAAAAAAAAAGACCTTCAAACTTACACTAATGGGGTTAAACGAATACGATTTCAAGTCATAGAAAATAAATACTTCTCAAATAATCTTAATATTTACTAATAGGATATGGTATATAAATGCAATGGAATATTATGCAGCCATTTCAGCAAATGAGGTACAGATATGTGCTGATAAAGAACAATCCACAAAACACATTTCTTCGTGAAAAAGGCAAGGTATACGCAAGCGGAGTGAGCCTTTGTTTATGTAAAATGGGGTATTACAGAGTGTGTGTACACACACATTTCTAGAAGGTGACACAATAAGGTAGACAAGTTATTTGCCTCTAGGGAGGGAATACTGAAGATCTGTATTGAGAGGGAAACCAATGTTCTCTTTTGGACTGTCTGATTTTACCATTTAAATATATTATTTCTTCACTGAAAAAAAGACAACAAAGAAATTAGTTTACAAGAATGGCTAGCTGTGTGAAGGTCTATATTTTTGAAGTAGAGGGTAAGATATGCAACGGCACATCCCCTTTGTAACACTTTTCTTAAAAATTTTTTTAAGTTAAAAGTCAACTGTACATAGTATCTTAATTGTCTCTCTCAGTTGACTTAATGTTCCTCTCTCAAAACCACATTAAAAAAAAATTAAAGGCCTTGGCAGGCATCAGAAGCAGGAAAAAAAGCCTAAGAACTAATTCGTATCTCTTTTTTACCTTTAATAATTTAGCAAGAGAGACTGATTTAACACAGAGAACTGAGAATCTCTAGATTTCCACCAGGATGCCCCATATATTTTAAGAATTTCTGACCATATTGCTACAGAAAAAAAGATACTGCATAATTTTTTGATATCTGAGGTCAGCTCCAGTAACAATATATTCCCACTTATTCCTCAAATAAAGCAATCTTTTCAGCTGTATTTGCTCTGGTATAAAACTTTTAAAACTTCTCAACTGGTATATGAGTCTAAAACTATCATCCTGGTGTGTCTCTATGACTGCATTATAAAATAAGAACTAGTTATCAATTAAAAGCCATCAACTGCAAAACTCACTAGGCTTCCCAATTTACTCTTCTTAGGCAATTTTATCCTTACTCTTTCAAATGCATATTTGTTCTTTTATCTATTTGCTTTTTAAGGACAGAGACATGAAATCAGCTTTTAAAAACCTCAACATATTAAATGACTATTTCCAAGGTTTTTGAGACTCCAGACACATTACTTACATTTAACAAACTTCTATGGTATCAAACCTGTATGAGTATAAAACTATACAGTAAATGAGTATTTTCTTTTCATAACTCCCTCAAAACTGCGCACACGCTCCCAACCTGCACATTCATTTTAGTATATCTGATGGCTGATAGAGAAAAAAAATGCAAGCGCTACAAAATTTTTCATTCTAAGAACTGGTATTAACTAAGAATTTATTTATTCTAAGAACTGGCGTTAACCTGGTCCAAAATATACCTATAGAGAGAACTGGAGCACATTTCATACAGAACAACCTGAAAACTGGATACCAAGATACTTTCATACTAGCCTAACAGACACAGGCTCACTTCCCCTCAAGTTTAAAATCTTAAAAACAAGAATGACAACTCGACGCCTCCTACCTTTCTAGCTTACTCGAACGCCTACGTATTTTCAGCTCCTGGTACAGGGAGACCCCGTATGCAACATGTCGCTGCAGAGTAAACGCGCGACACCTTAAAACCAGCAAGGATCACGCAAATCGTCAGCTCGAGAAGCCAGGCTCCAGAGTCGCTGTCACCGGTGCCTCGGTACGGGCACTGCACAGTGATCGCACTCCAGGTCACAGGGACCGACGCGCTCGTCCCTAAGCGCTGGCCCCGCTCTGAGCCTCGAGACTGTCACACATCCACCCGCTCTGCGCGGCTCGGGCTGGGCCCCGCGCGACGCCACCCCACACTCGGGCGCCCTCTCCTCCTCTCAACTTTCCAAGGGGCCGAGCTCGCGCTCTCACGTTTCGGAAACGCCGCACTTTTCCTCCCGAGCTCTGCCTCAGGACCAAACCCCGCACAATTCAGGACTCAAAGTCGGTCGCAGGGGGCGCGGAGGTGCTGCCGCGCCGCCAGGGCCGCCCCGGCCTCGGCCCGCTCCCCTCGCTTCGCCCGGGAGCCACGGAGAGCAAAGCTGGGACCGCGGCAGCCCCGCCGTCACCGCTGCCATCACCGCCTGACGCGCGCCCGCCTGACGCCCGCCCCGCCGTCACCGTCGCGCCTCACGCCCGCCGCCCCTCACACTCGCCGCCTCAACAGGTAGTGGCGTCGCCCAGCTATCGCCGCCCGCCCACCCCGGCCGCCCAGGCACCCTCACCATGGTCTTGGCTGCTCCCGCCCTCGCTCCCGCCGAGCCGCTGCCGCCGCTACCGCCGCTGCTGCCGCTCCCGGAGCACCGACCGCCGCCGCCGGAGCCGGGACAATAACCGGGACCCGCCTCGCGCCGCCCCGACCAATGCCTGCTCGCCTTGCTCGTTTGAACCCCGGCGGCCGCCCAATCGGACGCCTCCTTCTAGCCAGACCCCGCCCCTTGGCACCTCCTCCCTAACGGCTGTTTGTTTTTGCACACGGCACGCGGAGGCGGGGCCTCCAGCCCCAACACGGCCGCGCCTGTGCGCGAGCAGGGGCGGGGCCACGCTCCGCTCTCTGCCAGTCTCCACGGGCCGAGTCTGACGAACGGAGGGACAGACCAATGAGGGCAGACGGCTGGCGGAAATAAGCCAATGAGAACATCGCCCGCGAGCCAGGGAGGCGGGCCTCCGGGAACGACAGCGGGATTAGTCAATGGTGAGGCGATTGGCGGTGGCGGTAGCTTTCCCGCTAGTTCTCGGCGTTGGCTCTTGGGGTTCTGAGAGCTGTTTGGGAGGAAACGGTTGTGGGGTGGCTTCTCGCGGCGGGTTTTCACAGACTTCGAGGGTTTTTTTCGTGCTAGCTGGGACTCGTCTCGTGGCGGGCACTCTTCCCGGGCAGCGGCCCTCTTCCTCAGCTCTTTCCCGCCGGCGTTAGGTTAGCCGTGAGGACGCGCAACGAAAAGGGAGAGAAGCTCTGAAATGGGGTCAGCGTCCCCGCGGCCGCTGCGAAGCGGAGGGACTGCGCGAAGGCGGGCGTGGCCGGCTCTCCCGCGAGCTGGCCCGGCAGGGTCCCCGCGGCGCCCACCCCACGGCTGGGACAGCCCGTCAGCCCCTGGACCGCACGGCCAGCGCTCGCCGGCGCCCAGGCCCGGGTTCCCGGGTCTTCCGACCCGTTGCAGCTTTCTGCCTTTCCCTCTTTCCCCGGTTTCGTGCACTGTCCGCGCCAGGCCGCGTTCGGGGTGCCAGGAGCCGGCAGTCCACGCGGGGGTTGCGAGCTAGCGGGGTTTTCCCAGGCTGGCATTTCACAAATGTGTCACCAGCTGGGCAGATCCTGTTCCAAAGTGTGAATTGTTTTCTTTCTGACACGGAGGAAGCAACGCGGGGGATGTGAGTTTGAGGAGAGGAAGGGGGCGAGCTTCCAAATAAGAGTTTGGGAAAACGAGAGTGAAGGTGTAGACGGGTGTGAGGAAGGAGGGGCCGGTGAGATTGGAGGCGTGGAGCAGTGTGCCCAGATTAACGGAAAGCCTGGCAACGAGGGAGAGGAGTTATGAGTTAATTGAGGATGCAATGACCATTGTGAGTTCCTGCCCCTCCTTTCGTGTTTCTGGCCTTAGTGAACGAAGTCTAAGAGACCTACCAAGGCATCTACCCGTGGATTTTTCCCTCGGCAAATCACTGGGCGCCTGCTGTTTGCAGGCACTGTCTTAGGTACTGGCGATTCAGGGGTTAGCAAAATAGACCAGTCCTTGCCCTAACCATCCTCTGCAGCAGGGGTCAGATGTTAACATGCAAAGGGTGAATTATTAATAAATACAAGTGTGTGGAAGGAAAGGAGCAGGGTGCTTTGAGAGAGCAGCAGAGGGAACTTAATTTAGATAGGGCGGGCAGAGGTCTAGGAAGAAAGAGCAAGTACAGAGGTCTGTGAAATGAGAAAGGCTTGTCACTATGAAGGGACTGAAAGAAGGCTAGTGTGGGTGCTCAAATTCTGACCAGATGCTTCTTACCACCTCTACTTCCTGAATACCTCAAATCTGGCTTTTTTTTGGCCATGTCCCCATTGTCCTACCTCCCGTGACTGGTGGATGTGGGATGACAGTGCCCAGCTCTTTTGCTTTAATTTGGGACATCTCTGAAGGGCCAGTCCAACTCCAGAGTTTCCTTGTGATTGACACCGATTTGCTCCAACTACCTTCTACCTCTACTCAGTCCTGCTTCCTTCCTTTTCTCATAGTGATATTGCAAAGAGCATTCCTCACTAAACTTCTTGAAGGTACATCCCTGTGTTAGAATCTGTTTCCTGGGTAACCTGACCTACGACGATGGCTTTCCTCCGCAAAAATTTAGTCAATTTTTGAATGGGCAATATATTCACGTGTACAAAATTTTAAAGGTACTAAGAGTGTACAGTGAAAAGACTTCCCATCCCTGCCCCACTTTCCATTTTACCTCTGCACAGGCAACCAGTGTTGCCAGTGTTTTAGCCTTTTGGAGAGGAGAGCCTTACTGATTACTGTACATAGATTCCAGGTGTTTTTATGCCTGTGTTCAGTTTTAAATTCCCTTTTAACGTTACAATACTTCAAAATATAAAGCCTTTAAGATACTGATCTTTTGGCCACTCTTGGAAAGGACAGCCAAATTCTTTTTTTTTTTAAAACATCCCTGGAGGTTTAGGCCAGATCCCAGTAGCAGGGCAGCTACTTCTGTGAGCCAGAACCTGCCTGGTTCTAATGAGGGCAATCAGGATGCAGTATCCAGCTACCTACACACAGCTTTGTGATGCTGAGGCTGGAACTCTGCAAACATTTCTGCGTTGCCTTCTGCTTCCCTGCTAGGCTTTGCCAATAAGGGGCACTAGAGGGAAACTGCAAGACTGAAGGAGAGAGAAGGGACGTAATCTGTTCTGTCTGCTTTCTGTTCCTCTGAGCATCATCCAAGCAATGCTGCTTTACTCTGGCGGCAGCAGTTCCTTCAGGAGCAGCAGCTGAGTCAGTTTTTCCAACACTTGCAAAACCAGCCTCCTTACTCACTCCCTCCCGCCTCAGCAGCACCAGCCAGCTCGTTCCTCAGAGGTTTGAGTTCCTCTAAGTTTTGAAGAATTTCCCCTTGTTTCCTCAAGGTAGCTGCTAGGTGTTAACCTCCATGACACCTTAGACTTCTCTTTTTATCCTTTAGCAGCTACCAATTTTATATCTGGTGAACAATACCTTATAGTAATTCTCTTTGTGTAGATAACTGGTGTGTTTTCTGGAAGCTTAATGGACCTTGAGGATAAGAATAGGATACATATATTTCTAACTTTTTATTATGGAAAGTTTTAAACATATACAAAGGTAAAGAGAATAGTACAATGAACCTGACGTACCCCTCACACAACTACAGTGATCATCAACTCATGGCCACTTTTGTTTTATTTTTATATTCACATTTCCATCTGCCCTACCCCAACTGGATTACACTGAAGCAAATCCAAAGTAAAGGGAAAGGGGCAAGAGATGTTTTTACAGGAAAATAGTTTCCTCACAAAAACCTTGGGTCATCTTGAATTTGTACAATGTGTGTTTACCTATTTAAACAATAAAACAAAAAGAGCAAACTAAAAGCAAGCAGAAGGAAAAAACTAAAGAATAGAGAGCAAATAAATGAAATAGAGAAAAAGAAAAATAATAGAAAAAAACCCAATGAAACCAAAAGTTAGTTCTTTGTAAAGATGAACAATGACGAACCTTTAGCTAGACTAAATAAGAAAAGAAGATTCGAATTACTAAGATCAGGATCACTACTGACCTTACAGAAATAAAAGGACTATCAGGGAATACTTTTGAACAACTGTGTGCAAGCAATTAAAATAACCTAGACGAAGTGGGCAAATTCCTGGAAAGATAGTCAAAATCGACTCAAGAGGGGCTGGCCCTGTGGCTGAGTGGTTAAGTTCTCGTGCTCTGCTTGGGCGGCCCAGGGTTTTGCCGGTTTGAATCCTGGGCGGGGACATGGCGCTGCTCATCAGGCCATGCTGAGGCGGCGTCCCACATGCCACGACTAGAAGGACCCACAACTAAAAATACACAACTATGTACTGTGGGGCTTTGGGGAGAAAAAGGAAAAATAGAATCTTAAAAAAAAAAAAAAAGACAAGAAAAAAATAGAAAATCTGAATAGATCTATGACAAGTAAAGAAATTGAATTAGTAATTAAAAATCGTCCTATAAGGAAAGCCCAGTCTTCATTGTTGAATTCTATCAAATGTTTAAAGAATTAATACCAAGCCATCACAAACACTTCCAAAAAATAGAAGTGGAAAGAACACTTCCCTATTCATTATATGATGCTAGTATTACCCTGATACAAAAATCAGACAGAGATTAACAGAAAAAACAAAAAACCCCACAGACCAATATCCCTTATAAATATAGAAACAAAAATCCTCAACAAAAACTAACAAAAATGATTCAGCAACGTATAAAAGGGGTTATACACCATAACCAAGTGTGATTTATCCCCGGAATGCAAAGTTAGTTCAATACAGGAAAATCAGTGTACTACACCATATTAATAAAGGACAAAAATTACATGGTCATCTCAATAGAGGCAGAAAAATTAACTAAATCCCACACTCTTTTATCATAAAAACGCTGAACTAGGATTAGAAGGGAACTTCTTCAACCTGATAAAGGCCATCTATGAAAAAACTCACAGTTAATATCATGCTTAATGGTAAAAGACTGAATATTTTCTCCCCAGATCAGGAAAAAGATGAGGATGTCTACTCTTGCCACTTTTATTCAGCATCGTGCTGGAGCTTATAGTAAGGGAAATTAGGCAACAAAAAAATAAAAGGCATCCAAATTGGAGAGGAAAAGTAAAGCTATTCTTTATTCATAGATGACATGATCCTGTATATGGAAAATCTTGAGGAATCCACTAAAAAACTATTAAAACTGATAGGTGCAGCAAGGTTGCAGGATACAAGAGCAATATACAAAAATCAATTGTATTCTATACACTAGCGATGAAAAAACTGAAAATGAAATTAAGAAAACACTTCCATTTACAATAGCATCTAAAAGAATAAAATACTTGGGAATAAATCCCACCAAAGCACAAGGCTTGCACTCTGAAAACTACAAAACATTGGTGAAAAAAAATTAAAGATCTAATCAGAATCCCAGCTTATTTCTTTGTAGAAATGGACAAGACCATCCTACAATGCATAGGGAAATGTAAGAGAGCAGAATAGCGAAAATAATCTTGAAAAAGAATGAAGTTGAAGGACTCACACTTCTCGATTTCAACTCTTGCTACAAAGCTACAGCAATCAAGGCGATATGGTGCTGACATAAGGGTAGACATAGATCAATGGGATAGGGAGAGTCCATTTATGGTCAGTTGTGTCCTGGCGCAAGGGTGTCAAGACAATTCAGTGGGCAAAGCATAGTCTTTTCAACACATGGTGCCAGAATCTCTACTTAAAGAGAATTTTCTTTTTTTTCATTCATTCACTCACATAGAAAATGGATTGCCAGGAAATGCATCAACACCTAACAATGAAATATTTAGGGTGATGAGGTTATTTGTACATTTTGGTTTTTTAATACTTTTTGATATTTTCTAAATTGTCTTCTTTGGCTATGTGTCAGCTTTACAAATACTTTAGAAAAATGGTATTTAAAAATATTTCAATTTTACAAGTGGAAGAAGTAAAATGTAGAATTAATGTGATAATAGAATAGATGATTACATTTTTCAACAATTTAAACTCATTCATCCTTAAAATTTGTGGGCCTACTATATGCTAGACATTGTGTTAAGTACTTAACTGCTTTTCATACATACTTTTTAATCCTTATAACAGAATGCAAAGTAGACTCTATTATCTTCATTTTATAGAGGAGAAAACAGATTCAGAAAGGTTATGCGAGTTATTTTGAGTCACATGGCTGGTAGGTGACAGAACTGGGAGTGAATTGCAGTTCTGTCTAGGTATAGGCCCATGACATTCCCACCTCCTGCCTTGAAAGCTGCACACAGATATAGACGTGCTTTTGTACACTTGAGCTTCCAAATGTGGTAATCTTTTGTACTATCATGCTTCTAAACATCTAGTTATCCTTTATACCTTTTATACCATTTACCATCCTTTATACCATTCGCTTCCAGTTTATTCACGATAAAATGAGAGTCCTGGGAGATTAAATAAATTTCGGTGTACCCATATTATGGAACATTATGCAACTTGTTAAAATGAATGAGCTTGACTTAAATACACTAAGACGTCAAAGATAAACTGTTTCGTGAAAAACAAGTTGCGGAATAATGCATATAGTATAATTCAATTTATATTTAAATAGATAAACTCCAGATGATGGGTATGAATGTACTTCTGTGAATGCTTAGAAAAAGGACTTAAAAGCTTTACATTACGCTGCTGACAGTAACTACCTCCAAGAAGAGGAGTAGGGATGAGAGGATAAAGAGGATGTTCACATTCTGCTCTGTGTTCTTGGCTGAATATTTTACAATAAGAATGTTTTATGTAATATTTGTGTTGTAAAGTGCAAGAGACTGAAAGTGTGGTTTCTAAACCAGTCTGACTATTTTTCTTATTGAATATAGAACAAAACACTATCCATAGGGAATCTAGCAACATATCAAAATTTATATATGCATTTACATTTTGATGCCCAAGTCCCTACTTCTGCAAATCTATCCTATAGCTATACCTTTTATCCATATGAAATGATACATGTACAAGGTTATTTTGGGGGGCTTTGTTATCAATAACAAAACTGGAAACGATCCAAGTGTCTGTCAGTGGTTCAATAATCCAGTGTATATACTCAATGGAATATCATCCAGCTATAAAAAGAAATGAGAAAAATATCTATATGTCGATGTAAAAATATCTTCAGGATATATTAAGTGAAAAAAAGTGTTGAATATTACATACAGTTAGATTTTGTGTAAGAAGGGGAGAAATAAAAATGTACACTTATTTTTCTTAAATTTGCTTAAAGAAAGATAAACAAGAAATTAATAAAAATGGTTTACTAAGGGTAATGTGACTATATAATTTATCTTCTAAACTACGACACTTGTGAAAGTCAAAGGGGGAGCTAAATGTAAATAAATTTACATAATTTTTGAAGTATTTGTTGATAAGTTTGAGGATTCTATAACATTTATATACATTCAAACAAAAATTTAAAAAACATTTAGTTCTCTGAAAAATTATTTTTGGTACTCATTGACATATTTTAAGTAGTTTCTTAGCCATCTCTGTCTCTAATATCGCGGAGTTGGTATTTTTTTCTGAAGAAATGTAACTGTTAAGTGGTCTTACTTTTATGTTTTCCATAAAATTGCCTGCAATCTTCTTTAAAGTTGCATTCTATGGTTAATACATTTGAAGTTGTTGACACCTTTGATTGGCTCTCAGTGTAGACTGTAATTGTTTTTTTCTTTTGCTGAGGAAGATTCACCCTGAGCTAATATCCATTGCCAATCATCCTCTTTTTGTATGTGACCCACTGCAACAGGATGGCCACTGACAGACGAGTGGAGTGGGTCAACTCCCGGGAAGTGAGCCTGGGCCACCAATGTGGAGTGTGCCAAACTTAAACTCTGGGCCACCGGGCCTGGCCTAGACTGTACAATTTTTGATTGAGCAAATACTTTCTTTAGAGAGGCATCTTAAAAGAGGAAGTTCTGCTACATGACAGATATTTTCAATTCTCAATTCTAATTATTTTCATATTGAAATGTATAAACACTTCAGCCCAAATCTTTTCACAGTCACAATCTTTTGGCTTTCCTTCAGAGTACCTTTCTTTTTATCATATGGATGGCCACAGAATTTTTACTTCTTTTTTTATTATTTGGGTAACATTTATTATTATTATAACATTATATACATTTCACGTGTACATCATTATATTTTGATTTCTGTGTAGACTACATCATGTTCACCACCCAAAGACTAATTACCATCCATCAGCATACACATGTGCCTAATCACCACTTTCACCCTCCTCCTTCCCACGCTTGCCCTCTGGTAACCACCAATCCAATCTCTGTCTCTATGTCTTTGTTCGTTGTTGTTTTTATCATCTATTTATGAATGAGACCATACGGTATTTGGCTTTCTCCCTCTGACTTATTTCACTTAGCATAATACCCTTGAGGTCCATTCATGTTGTCACAAATGGCCAGCTTTTACCCTTTTTTATGGCTAAGTAGTATTCCATTGTGTATATATACACCACATCTTCTTTATCCATTCATCCCTTGATGGGCACCTGGGTTGCTTCCAAGTTTTGGATATTGTGAATAAAGCTGCGATGAACATAGTGGTGCATGTATCTTTATGCATTTGTGTTTTCATGTTCTTTGGATAAATATCCAGCATGGAACAGCTGGATAGTATGGTAGTTCTATTCTTAATTTTTTGAGGAATCTCCATACCGTTTTCCATAGTGGCTGCACCAGTCTGCATTCCCACCAGCAGTGTTTGAGAGCTCCCTTTTCTCTACATCCTCTCCAACACTTGTTATTTCCTGTCTTGCTAAATATAGCCATGCTGATGGGGGTGAGATAATATCTCATTGAAGTTTTGATTTGCATTTCCCTGATAATTAGTGAAGTTGAAAATCTTTTCATGTGCCTGTTTGCCGTCTGCATATCTTCTTTGGAGAAATGTCTGTTCAGATCTTTTGCCCATTTAAAGATAGGGTTGCTAGTTTTGTTGTTGTTGAGATGCATGAGTTCTTTGTACATTTTGGATATTAACCCCTTATCAGATATGTGGTTTGCAAATATCATCTCCAAATTGTTAGGTTGTTGTTTTGTTTGTTGATAGTTTGCTGTGCAGAAGCTTTTTAGTTTGATGTAGTCCCATGTGTTTATTTTTCCTATTGTCTCCCTTGCCTGGTCAGACATGGTACTTGAAAACATGTTGCGAAGACTTATGTTGAAGAGCACACTGCCTAAGTTTTCTTTTAGAAGTTTCTTGGTTTCAGTATTACATCCAAGTCTTTAATCTATTTTGAGTTAGTTTTTGTGTATGGTGTAAGATAATGGTCTACTTTCATTTTTTTGCATGTGGCTGTCCAGTTTCTCCAACACCATTTATTGAAGAGACTTTCCTTTTTCCATTGTATGTTCTTGGCTCCCTTGTTGAAAATTAGCTGTCCACAGATGTGTGTGTTTATTTCTGGGCTCTTGATTCTGTTCCATTGATCTGTGTGTTGAACCATCCCTGCATCCCTGGAATAAAACCCGCTTGATCGTGATGTATGATCTTTTAAATGTATTGTTGTATTCAATTTGCTAGTATTTTGTTGAGGATATTTGCATTGATGTTCATCAGTGATATTGGCCTGTAATTTTCTTTTTTTGTGTTGTCTGGTTTTGGTATCAGGGTAATGTTGGCTTCATAGAATGAGTTAGAAAGCCTCCCCTCCTTTTCAAATTTTTTTTTTTTTTAGGAAGATTAGCCCTATGCTAACTACTGCCAATCCTTCTCTTTTTGCTGAGGAAGACTGGCCCTGAGCTAACATCCATGCCCATCTTCCTCTACTTTTTATGGGGGACGCCTACCGCAGCATGGCTTTTGCCAAGTGGTGCTATGTCCACACCTGGGATCTGAATTGGCAAACCCTGGGCCACCGAGACGTGTAACGTGTGCACTTAACCACTGCGCCAGCCCCTGCTTTTCAAATTTTTGGAATAGTTTGAGAAGGATAGGTATTAAGTCTTCTTTGAATGTGTGGTGGAATTCACCAGGGAAGCCATCTGGTCCTGGACTTGTACTTTTTGTGAGGTTTTTGATTACTGTTTTGATCTCCTTACTGGTGATTGGTCTATTCATTTCTCTATTTCTTCTTGATTAAGTTTTGGAAGGTTGTATGATTCTAAGAATTTATCCATTTCTTCTAGATTATCCAATTTGTTGGTGTATAGCTTTTTCATAGTATTCTCTTACAATCTTTTGTATTTCTGAGGTGTTTGTTGTAATTTCTCCTCTTTCATTTCATTTCTTTTTTTTTTTTTTTAAAGATTGGCACCTGAGGTAACATCTGTTGCCAATATATATTTTTTCTTCTTCTCCCCAAAGCCCCCCAGTACATAGTTGTATATTCTAGTTGTAGGTCCTTCTGGCTCTGCTGTGTGGGACACCACCTCAGCATGGCTTGATGAGTGGTACTAGGTCTGCATCCAGGATCTGAACCAGTGAAACCCTGGGCCACCAAGGCGGAGCGTGTGAACTTAACTACTCAGCCATGGGGCTGGCCCTTCCTCTTTCATTTCTGATTTTATTTATTTGAGCCTTCTCTCTTTTTTTCTTGGTGAGTCTAGCTAAAGGTTTGCCAAGTTTATCTTTTCAAAGAACCAGCTCTTAGTTTCATTGATTTTTTTCTATTTTTTTTTTAGTCTATTTCATTTGTTTCTGCTCTAATTTTTATTATTTCCTTCCTTCTACTGATTTAGGGCTTTGTTTGATCTTCTTTTTCCAGTTCCTTCATGTGCACTCTTAGACTGCTTATTTGAGATTTTTCTTGTTTGTTGAGGTAGGCGTGTATTGCTATAAATTTCCCTCTTCAAACTGCTTTTGCTGTACCCTATACATTTTGGCATGTTGTATTTTAATTTTCATTTGTCTCCAGATATTTTTTGATTTTTCCTTTAATTTCTTTATTGACCCAGTCGTTGTTCAGTAGCATTTTGTTTAATCTCTACATATTTGTAGCTTTTCTGATTTTCTTCCTGTAGTTGATTTCTAGTTTCATACTGTTGTGGTCAGAAAAGATTCATGGTATTCTTTCTTTTCTTTCTTTTCTTTTTTTTTTTTTTTTTTTTTAAAGTTTGGCTAACTTTAACCTGAGCTAACATCTGTTACCAATCCTTTTTTTCCCTTCTTCTTCTCCCGAAAGCCCCCCAATACAGAGTGGCATATTCTAGTTGTGAGTGCCTCTGGTTGTGCTATATGGGATGCCACCTCAGCATGGCCTGATGAGTGGTGCCATGTCCACACCTAGGATCTGAACCAGTGAAACCCCAGGCTTCCAAAGTGGAGCATCCAAACTTAACCCACTCATCCATGAGGCTGGCCCCCTCTTGGTATTATTTCAGTCTTCTTAAATTTATTGAGATTTGTTTGTTGGCCTAATATGTGATCTATCCTGGAGAATGTTCCATGTGCATTTGAAAAGAATGTGTATTCTGCAGTTTTTGGATGGAATGTTCTGTATATATCTGCTAAGTCCATCTGGTCTAATGTGATATTTAAGGCCAATGTTCCCTTATTGATCTTCTGTTTGGATGATCTATCCATTGGTGTAAGTGGAGGGTTAAAGTCCCCTACTATTATTGTGTTGCTGTCTATTTCTCCTTTTATGTCTGTCAATAATTGCTTTATATATTTAGGTTCTCCTATATTGGGTGCATAGATATTTACAAGTGTTATATCCTCTTGTTGGATTGTTCTCTTTATCATTATGTAGTACCCTTCTTCGTCTCTTGTTACGGTTTTTGTTTTAAAGTCTATTTTGTCTAAGTATTGCTATCCCAACTTTCTTTTCTTTGCCATATGCATGGAGTATCTTTTCCCATCTCTTCACTTTCAGTTTGTGAGTGTCTTTAGGCCTGAATTTTGTCTCCTGTATGCAGCACAAATATGGGTCTTGTTTTTTTTAGCCAGTCAGCCACCCTATGCCTTTTGGTTGGAGCATTTAGTCCATTGACATATAAAGCAGCTATTGATGAGAATGTTCTTATTGCCATTTTGTTACTTTTTTTCTGGGTGTTTTAGTAGTTCTTCTCTGTTCCTTCTTCTCTTGCTCTCTTTCCTTGTGGTTTGATGGTTTTCTTTAGTATTATGTTTGGATTCCTCTCTCTTCATTTTTTTGTGTATTTATTATAGGTTTCTGGTTTGTGATTACCATGAGGTTCATATAAAATAACTTATGTATATAGCAATCTGTATTAAGTTGATTGTCTGTTTAGTTTGACCTCTTGCTAAAAGCTCTACTCTTTTACTATCCTCCTTCAACATTTTATGTTGTTGATATTGTATCTAACCTCTTTTTTTGTGCATGTGTGTCCATTACCCTCTTATCATAGAAATAAATAATTTTAGTACTTTTGTCTTTTGACTTTAATATTAGTTTCATAGGTGGTTGATCTCCTACCTTTACTGTATATTTGCCTTTACCAGTGATTTTATTGCTTTTTTTTTGGTGATAATTTGCTTATTCCTATTTGTGGTCTTCTCTTTTCCACTTGAATAAGTCTCTTTTGCATTTCTTGTAAGGCTGGTGTTTTGGTGATAACGCCCTTAGTTTTTGCTTGTCTGGGAAACTCTTATTTCTCCTTTCATTTTGAATGATGATGTTGCCAGGTAGAGCATTATTGGCTGTAGGTTTTTTTCATTTCAGCAATTTAAATATATTGTGCCACTCCCTCTTAGCCTGTAAAGGTTTCTGCTGAGAGTCAGCTGATAACTTTATGGGGTTTCCTTTGTATGTAACTTATTGCCTTTCTCTTGTGGCTTTTAGGATCCTCTCTTTATCTTTACTTCTTGACATTTTAATTATAATGTTTCTTGGTGTGGGCCTCTTTGGGTTCATCTTGTTTGGGGCTCTCTGTGCTTCCTGTACTTGGATGTCTGTTTCCTTCCTTAGGTTAGGAAAGTTTTCAGCTATTATTTCTTCAAATAGATTCTCTGCCCCTTTGTCTCTCTCTTTTACTTCTGGGATACCTATAATACAGATGTAAGTGCACTTGATGTTGTCCCAAAGGTCCCTTAGACTGCCATTATTCCTTTAAATTATTTTTTCTTTTATCTGTTCAGCTTGGGTGAGTCCCTCTAGTCTTTCATCCAGCTTGCTGCTGCATTCTTCTGTATCATCTACTCTGCTCTTGAGTCCCTCTAGTGAATTTTTCACTTTCAGTATTGTATTCTTCATTTCTGGTTGGCTCTTTTATATATTTTCCAGTTTATATATATTTCCAGTTGAAGTTCTCACTGAGTTCATCCATTCTTCTCCCAAGATCATTGAGCAGCCTTATGACTCTTAGTTTGTACTCTTTGTCAGGTAGATTGTTTATCTCTGTTTTGTTTAGTTCTTTTTCTGTGGTTTTGTCCTGTTCCCTTACTTGGAATGTATTCCTTTGTCTCCTCATTTTGCCCTTTTCTCTGTGCTTATATCTATGTATTAGGTAGGTCAGCTATGTCTCCTGATCTTGGAGAGGTGGCCTTATGTAAGAGATGCCTTATGAGGCCCAGCAGTGTGCTTCCCTCTTGATATCAGTTCCAAATATTCCAGAGGTACCTGTGTGGGCTACATGTGACCTTCTGTTGCTGCAGGGTTGTTCTTGCTGCAGGTGCCTGGGGAGGCTAGCCTGTCCCCCTGGCCAGCTGGTTGTAATATTCAGCTGTGTATGGCTGCTCTGGACCCTTCAGACATTTTATCAGGCATGGAAAGCCCCAGAACAGTTGGCTGCAAGGTCTAATAGCACATTCCTGTTGCACTTTTTCTGTTAAGTGAGTGAGCCCCCAGTGTGTCTGGTTGCTAGGCTCAGGGCCTTAGAATTACTGTAGGCCTCTGGCCTGTAAGGCTGTTGTCAGCTCTCTTAGGATTGCAGCTGAGTGGGGCCAGCCCCAGGCCTGGGAGCACCCAGTTGTTTCAGGCTTTGGAAGCGGGGGCCAATCCCCTATGTGGGTGTTTGAAAAGCACGAATCTGCTGCAGCTGACAAGCCCCACCACCTAGCTGGGCCACACATCCTGTCAACACAGTCCTGCCCCATACACAAACACTAACCCCCTGAAGCAAACCCACTCACCCCACTGTAGAGGGCCCACACACTCCACCAATGCAAGCCTGCCCCTCGCCCATGCCCTGCCCTGCAGAGACGCACACACTGCCTGAGTGCAGAGGATCCAGGCACCCTGCTTATGGGGCCCACAAGTTAACTGAGGTCTTGCTTTCAGGTGAGGCCAGCCCCTAGGGCAGGCTGCCTGCCTTGGCTGAGCTGGATTAAATTGATACTCTCCTGGGTGGCGCAGACCCCTGGGCTAACAAGGCAGGGGAAGAACTGCAACAGCATCTGCCAATGTCTGTGTCAGCACGCCTGTACTAGGTCACAATAATGGCTGCTGCCAATGTCTCAGTCCCTGGGGAGGTCTCACCTCTCACTGAGATGCACCCCGAGCCTATCAGGTGAGTCTCTTTTCACCAAAGGACTGTGCACCTTTCTTTCTGGTGATTTTAGGTTGCTTTCCAAAATGGGTGAATTTGTGCATGGGCCCTTTAAGACCAGGCTTTTCTCCCCCTTATGTCTAATAGCTTTTCTGGGGGTATTCCCTGTTGTAGTTAATAGCCAGCAAAGCCAGATATTATGACCCTTGTCTTGGTTGTGCTGAGTCCAAAAGTTTCTTATTGTGGTAACACTCCCCCACCCAGATCCCCTACTCCTCCAGGGAAGGCTTTCTACCTTAAGATTGTTCCTGGCTGGCTGTGAGGCACTGCAGCTCGAAGGTGGCTTTTTTCTCTCCAGAAAGGAATTTCTGCCTCTTCCACCTCAGTCAGCACCATCCCTTGTTGTGGGGGTTCTTTTTATCCAGATTTCAGTTCTCTCTCAGGGGTAATTGTTCCAAGAGTAGTTGTAAATTTGTCATGTCCATGGGAAGAGGTGAGTTCAGAGTCAAACTATGCTGCCATCTTGACACCATCCCGATTCCATTTTAAATTATGTTTCTGTTTATTAGTTTTCACACACAATACTAAACCATGTCAAACTAAGAGTCCACTAAACTCATATCTGCTTTTTTTTTTTTTAAGATTGGCACCTGGGCTAACAACTGTTGCCAATCTTTTTTTTTTTTTTCTGCTTTATCTCCCCAAACCCCCCCTGTACACAGTTGTATATCTTCGTTGCAGGTCCTTCTAGTTGTGGGATGTGGGACGCTGCCTCAATGTGGCCTGTTGAGCGGTGCCATGTCCACGCCCAGGATCCGAACCCTGGACCGCCACAGCAGAGCGCATGAACTTAACCACTCGGCCACAGAGCCAGCCCCCTCTGCTTGTTTTAATAAAAGTAGAAATATTACCTTGTAAAAACTGAAAAATCCTGGACAAGTGCTAAACTGGATGGGATGCTGAGACAACAGACAAAATGGGACTGGGCAGGCTAATGCTACCCATGGGAAGGATGGGGATGGATGGAGACAGGAACAAAACTTCTTGATTTCCTTTTTACCTAGTTTTGATTTTGAAACGTGAACATATTGTCTATTTTAAAAAGTTAGACTAAAGAAAGAAGAAAGCAACATGTAAAAGCGTAAAGAATGCTAACCTCTGTTTATTAAAAAAAACCCTACCTGGGCAAGGCTGGTGGTGTAATGAGTGATTAAGTCTGCACACTCCACTTCAGCAGCCTGAGGTTCGCGGGTTCGGATCCTGGGTGTGGATCTACACTCCAAGTCATGATGTGGCAGTGTCCCATGTACAAAGCAGAGGAAGATTGGCAACAGATATTAGCTCAGGGCCAATCTTCCTCATCAAAAAACAAACAAAAAACCACCAAAAAAACCCAAACAGAACCCCCCCACCTGCTTATAATTTCTTCTTAAACAATGTTCTGAGGCTCCTCAAATTTGACTTGTAGTCAGTGAAAAGACAAAAAAATAAGGAAATTCTTTTGTTATGCCAACTAAAACATTGCTCAGCTTAACCGTAAATGAAAAGGTTAGGATTACAGTATATTTATAATAGTTCAAAACAGACATTTGGCCAAAAATGAAAAACAAAGTAAATGTTATGGCCATAAGAATTCACCTTGCAGACTTTCACTAAGGAAGCAAAATGACCAAGGGCCCCAGCTGCTGTGCATTATTCACACTGTTGTCAATATGTCTTTTGAGTAGATTTCCAGAAGTGGGATTGCTGAATCAAAGAGTAACTTAGATAATTTTGCTAGATATTGCCAAATCCTTTCACAGGGGATGGTGCATTCCCATAGCAATATATAAAAGTGCCTGTTTATCCACAGAATTGCCAGTGGAGTTTGCTGTCAGACTGTTTTCTTTGCTGATCTGGTAGGTAAGAAATAGAATCTCTGTAGTTTTAATTTGCATTTCTCTTATGAGATTGAACATATTTTCATGTAATTATGGATCATTCGTATTACGTTTTTCTATTAATTGTCTATACCTATTTCTTATACATTTGCATTTTGCTTTTACCTTTATGTATCCAGAATCTCCAGGATCCAAATAAAGTATCCAGAAACTGCCATGGTAGAATATTCATATTGTTTTGTTTTCTTTTGTGGAAGATTAGCCTGAGCTAACATCTGCAGCCAATCCTCCTCTTTTTGCTGAGGAAGACTGGCCCTGAACTAATATCCGTGCCCAGCTTCCTCTACTGTATATGTAGGACGCCTGCCACAGCGTGGCATACGTCCGCACCTGGGATCCAAACCGGTGAACCTCAGGCTGCCGAAGCAGAGTGTACGAACTTAACCGCTGTGCCACCGGGCCGGCCACAGAATATTCATATTCTTAACTGTTGCTGCTCTTCAGCCATGAGTCAATCTAGAATGCCACAAAGTGGTTCTAGCACAGGGCACTGAATCATTGCCAGTTATGGAGAGTAGTTCAGCTCTTCTTCTGGGAGCCTGGATCAGTCTGAAGAGTTGTAATTGGAACATCCCCTTTGTCAGTAATCTATTAGTATTTATGGAAATTTAACAACGGAAATTTAGCACCTTCTCCTGAGCAGAGATTAAATGTGCCTCCTTGTTTCAAAGTAACTGCAGTGAAAACATTCCACTTCCTAGTTCCTGAATCCTGGGAAGACCAGGTCTGTGGTCTTTATTTCATGTGTTTGGAAAGGCCCGCTGTTAGGCTTAATAACCCAAAGAAAGACCGCTGCCTCCAGCCCTGCTCTAGAAGAAACCCCCGTAATGATATCAGTCCTGGTCCTGAGAGGGTAGGTGAGAACAACTCTTAGGGAAAATAGAAGAGCTGGCTCCCTCAAACTGTGGCCTTTCAAGGCTAAATGGTAGGTACAGAGTAGAAACAGCAACGAAAACCCCAAAAACTTCTCACAAACTTGTTTCTATCCTAAGTCTTGTCCACAAAAGAGGAAACCCTGATATGACAAAGGTTTGGGAGAGTTAGCAGTTGTATCCAAAAGAAAGCTTGCAGTCTCCCCAGAAAAGGTGTGGTGTCAGATGAGGAGCAGACAAATAAGATCCCATTGCCCTGAAGAGTCACTCACCTGAGTGACGTCACCAGCTGCTGGACTAGAACATTCCATATTGCTGACAACAGCAGCTCTCCTTCCCTCAGAAGACTGTTTTCTGCCATTCTTCCTGAGACCCTAACATGCTTTCTCTTTTTATATTATTTATACTAGAGGGTAGGGACCCCCCTTTATGTTCTGAACTATGTGTTACAGGGGACACAATACATATTCATAAAGGCTCTTTCTGAATTCTAAGCCAAAGCTTCAAGATGAGAAGCAGCTAGATGTAGGTATGGTCAGGAATTATTTTAAACAGAGAGAAAAACTCAGCGTAGGTCATATAACAAATAAAAAAACCCAAAAATTTTCTTATTCCTAAATTGAAAAATAGTCTCATAACACAAAAGATAAGGGCAACTGGATCCTTGTACCTAATTGAATGACTTTTAAGCAGAGAATCACTTCATCTAGTGACATTAATTTTAAATGCAAGTTGTTTACCTGAAAGGGAAATACACACAGAGTGGAAGAGATCTATGAAATGCAATCAGCAAATGCTCCATTTGTCCATTTATGCTTTATTTCCTCATGAAATAAAGACATTTTGCTCTAAGTTCTGGAAGCCCAAGAGTTTTTGTTTTACTACTAGAGGATATATATTTGCCTGTGCCTTATTGAATAGAACCTCAAATAATGAATAATTAAATTACTTTTCAACCAAATTTCTGCATGAGTTGTTGGCTTTGTGGCGCAGTTAATAATAAGATATGTACATTAGAAAATACCACGGAAATAGCCATTAATGTACCTAAAATGAAATCCTTATCAGTTAACCTATTGAGGTAATATAACATTTTGTCAATATTTATCAATATATACAAAAATATGATGGCCACTTAACACTGTTGAGATTTTTAAAATTATCAAAAGTTTTCAGAGGGATGCATGGTGAATTGTTTAACAGTAGTTACCTTTAAGGAGTGGGTTTGGAGAAGGAGAGCACATTCAGTTTGTTTCTTTACAGTGATTCTCTACTGTTCACACCAAGTTTGGAGATTATAACTACCAAAACGATGCCCGCCAATCATGAGGAGTACTGAATAAATGAGGCAAAGGATAGGACAATTTTGAGGGTGGCACAGTCTAGGAGTCCCTAGAGGGCTTCCTAGTCGAGTCCTGAAAGTGAGAAGATGGGAAGCCTGTGTGATAGTTGTGTCTGGGTCAGCCCTGTACCCATAGGCTCAGCCCATCCCCCCAGCCTCTGTTCTGTAAACTCCCCCTGGGAATCCTGACCAATAGTTGAATAAATGGACCACTGCTGATTCTTTTTTATTAACTTGGCTGTTTCTTGTTTTGACACCTAGGACGGGGAAAATATAACCTAGCATATAAGGGGCTATTTCAGGTCCACATTGCTCTGTATCACTGACTTTGTACAGAGTACCTTTCTGGTTCCAGTCCCCTCCTGCAATGTGACTTTGGAAGTTTTTGTGTTCTGGGAGGGAAAACATGATTGTAACATACAGCGGGTGCCATTGGTACTTATAATTGAGTTGGGTATCCTAAGCTGTTCACCCTGATAGAACACTATAGCATTTTATTTCTTGGTCAATGATACAAATGAACCAAATCGGCATGTTTTTCTTTTTTCTTTTTTTTAAGTTTGGGGAATTATTTTGATTTTGTTCTCAGATACCATATCCTGAAAACATGGATGAGTGTGACCCACAGTTTCTACGTATGACAGCCTTTCTGCAGAAACCATACAAGGTTTTGCAGAGCTTTGTGGAGTATCTCTGGATCCATCATGTGTCATCTCAGGCTCCTGGCATGGGAGTGTTGTCCTTTCTGTGGCAGCGTGTTATAGCAGATAAGAGAACAGGGTGAGATGTGTGTTCACTCTTGCCACTAATGAGTTTGCAGACCTTAATTGGGCCCACTGAGAGGCCTACTTAAATACCTTGTAAGTGGAAGAGAAGTTACACCTTGCATGGGGAATATTTTCTTTTATAGTTTTAATGGTGCTGTCTCCTATAAGGAGTAAAGGCCTGGGTCAGGAATGATGTTGCAAACCAAATTCTTTATTGCTTGGATTGAGGTCTGGTTATTACCTAGGCAGACTGGTTTACTCAGATCCTGTTAGGAATCACTGTCACCCCACTTGAGGGAAGCATGGGCAAGGAGAAGGAGTACCTACTGGACCTGTCAAAGTCCAGGGCTACTGCTCACTAGCTGTGAGAGCGTGGGGCACATGCCCAGGCAATGGGGCCTCACCCCTCCCAGATTCTAACTGTTTGATGAGTGATGCCAGAGGAAAAATGGAAAGAACACAGACCAGGGCTCAGAGCCAATTCTCCCACTCCTTCCTCCCTCTGTCCACCTACGCTGGGCCCACTTCCTCTCTGGGGTCTGGGGAAGTGGCTTCTCAGGATTTGAGACTGCATAGAGGCATTTTACTGAGGAGGGAGATGCATCTAGCAAATTTGAGCTGTACCCATCCTAGCCTCCTGGAGACCTGGGGTCACATAAACCAGAACATTTGAGCCCTAAATATACCTTAGTCCAATGTACCTTAGTTCCTCCTAGTTCTTCCTAAAAGCTTTCTACTGTTCTTTCTCCCAACCATTTGACCATGGATCGTATCTTCTACACCTACTGTAGTACCTTGCATATGGTAGCTACGAAATAATGAATGGATGAAGTTACAAGTGATGTGACCTCACAATGGTTATTAAATAGATTTCAGTACTGACCACCAGGTGGCTCTCATTTCCCTAAGTCCTAATGGCTTCTCCGGGAAACTAGACACTGTTGTAGAACCTTAAGGACTTTTATGTGTTAAAGATACTTGCCTGGAGTCACACTATTAGTTTATGACAGAGCCAGGGATAGAACCTAGCTCATAACATCCAAAATACCCAAACTATGAAGTAATAGCCTTATTCCTTGAGGCGCTGGCTCCAACAGAGCTCTTTAGGCTACAACCTTTAGTCATCAAAGTTGTGCAACGACAACTTCACATCAAGCTAAAAATTCAGCAGGGCTATGGCTGAACCAAAGCATCAGTGTAAATGCTTCCTGAAACCTCTGTCAGTTGGCGATAACTGAACTAATTTTTCCTGAACTTTTGTGATTTCTGCAGTGAGTCTCAAAGTGTGGTCCCCACCAGCAGCATCAGCATCCCCTGGGAATTTGTTAGAAATCCAGCTTCTCACGTTCCACCCAGACCTGCTGAATCAGAAGCTTGGGGGGTAGGGTGGGGCTCAGTCATCAGCCCTAGTGACTCCAATGCACACTAAATAGGGTTCTTTAAGCTAGAAAAACTCCCAGGTCTCCCCAGTGAGGGCACTACTGACACAGTGCTCGACGATTCCATTTGCAAACTTTTCTCAATGTAAATTATTCCGAGGTTTAAGTGGTGGTGTGGGTAATGTAGGCACAACAGCCACAAGGTGGAAGCCATTTTCTCAAGAATGCTCTACAATCTCGAGTTTCTTTTGTTTTCCTTTAGCAGATTCCTAGACCTTCCTCTTCTTTATACCCCAAGATCCCACAGACCACTGGTTCTCGTTCCTGCCTAGAATCACTTGGGGGAGCTTAAAAGGGTAGAGCCCAACACAAAACACCCTATGTCTACGTCCCAAAGATTCTGACCCAGTTGGTCTAGGGTGGTGCCTGGGCATCAGTATTTGAGGCTCTCCAAGTGGTTCTGTAGTCAGCACTGAGAACCACTGCGACTGTAGAAGTGGACAGTCACAGGAAACTTAACTGTGTGTGCATGGGGGATGGTGGTAGAGGGAGTAATTATTTTACAGCAAGATCCTCTAATATAAAGAAACCATGAGGAGAACTAAAGGATTAAGCTATCTTAGTCTTCTCCAACCCCATCTCTCATCTTCACCTAATTTACACACCACTCTAGTTCAGTGGTTCTTTTTTTTTTTTTTTTAAAGATTTTATTTTTTCCTTTTTCTCCCCAAAGCCCCCCGGTACATAGTTGTGTATTCTTCGTTGTGGGTTCTTCTAGTTGTGGCATGTGGGACGCTGCCTCAGCGTGGTCTGATGAGCAGTGCCATGTCCGCGCCCAGGATTCGAACTAACGAAACACTGGGCCGCCTGCAGCGGAGCGCGCGAACTCAACCACTCGGCCACGGGGCCAGCCCCTAGTTCAGTGGTTCTTAAAGGGTGATCCAGAACCCCCGAGGTCCCCAAGACTTTCAGGGAGTGCAGAAGTCAAACCACTTTCCTAACATTATTTGTCTTGTTCACTTTCATTCTCTCATAAGTTTATTGTTTTCCAAAGGCTGTAACGACATGATGTCATTGCTCTGATAGTGGATCGAATGTGTGCTTATTTTTGCCTTAAAAATGGTTCAATTTCTAATGATAGGTATCCAGTGATATAGCCCTGAAAGATTAAAGCTCCTTGGGGGGTCTTCAGTAAATTTTAAGAGTGTAAATGGGTTCCTGAGATAAAATTGTCTGAGAACCATGGCTAGGATCTATGGATATAACCAATTTTTCCTTTAACATTGGGCTAAGAGATGACTTGGACTAATCTACTTCCTGAGCAGTCAGTTATGACGACAAACGACGAAGGAACAGTTTCTTTACATCCATTGAAAATGAGAGAGCCCGAGAGCCAGTAGAAAATGATGAAATTAGGGGAAGCAACAAGTACAAAGATAGGAACCAAAGCATGAAACTAATTTGCAACTCTGATTTTCTCCAGATTGCTTACTAACTAGAAAAGGTTATTGGAATCCTGAAGCTCTTGAACTAACAGGCTCTACTTCAGATTAAATGTGCAATGGCTTTTAAGTCATTCCGAGTAGGAACTCACCCAATTCCAGACCCACTTATGAACCCCAGCAGATGGTGTGTGGTATTTCCCTCCCCGGCGCCATGTAATTCCCTAAATTAGACACCATCACAAGACTGTCATTCACTTTTCCGCATACTTTATTTGTTACAAACATACAATTTTTTAAATATAGACTGTAAAACTCCATTTGCAAAAGTCTGCTATTGTAAGGAGTACACACCAGCAGTAAGGATTCTTAAACGTTTTTCTCTATGAGTTTTTCTGTCAGTTTTGCTAGTTAGTGGTAAATATGGGACCTGCCATTTTACAGACCTGTCTGAAGCTTCTGGCTGTATTCACATTGCTCTTTCGAAGCAGCCCTGCTAGTCTTGAAATTGACTGGAATCTGAGCTTCAACCTCCAGGCAGTGAGATCAACAGCCCGTGTAGACTCTGCTTTTGAACGGTTTCCAGGAAGTGTGACTTCTGAATGGGTACTGCACTTCACGGATTTGTGTGAATTGCCCATGCAGCTGTGTTTGTTAAAGTGCATTCTTCTTTTAAAAAATAAGAGGAATAATCTTTACTCTTTAGCCAAGGTACTTAAAAAAATGAACTTTTTGGTCTCTCAGCAGATATTCCCAAATTGATTCTATCACTACAAATTTTAGTGTTCTATTTACAAATATTTATATGGTTACAGGTGGAGGGAGCCTTATAAAGTTAAAGGTGCGGCTTCTCTTGAAGCAGAAATCAGTTCTACAAATTCATACACAGGAATACACACTTGGTTTACAATGCACAAGCATGTGGGTATTTACAGAGACCGAAGACATCCTCCCAAAACCCCTTTTAAAGTAACTTGCAACCTAAACTCTAGTTGTACATCTAGATCAGGAAGCTCTGTCTCCTGCTATCAAGATTTGGTTTTAATTAATTCAAATTAATTCTGTAGATTCTCTACTTCCAGGACATCAGTCCCAACTCTGGAGTGAAGAATCTAGTGTAAGGAAGCCCCTGGTAGATATGACTGGCAGTGAAGGTTCCCATAGAATGCAAAGTGTTATCTGGAAATGGATCAGAAGACGGATGGACTTTTAAAAACGATCTTGGAAAAAGACCTGCATGAAGGTGCAAAAGGAAGAATAAATCCCTAATAATTGTTCTAGAACTTTAGGAAAAAAGAAGTCAGAATACACTGATAATCTTAATTATTCAAATATTGATAATCATTGGAAAAAACTCAAATATAGTTGCCTGCTACCATAACATGCAAAACTAGACTTTCTAAGTATGCTATATACTGATTTAAAATCAGTTTCTCAACTTTTGCCCAATCTATTAACTTCTAGGAATCCAGAGACGTTTGTACACAGAAGTGATGTGTAGGCTGAGAGAATAGGGCTTATGCTTCATATCTGAAGAGTTTAAAATGCAACTCCCAAATTCCTACAACACAAATGTGCTTAGTAATACAATCCTGTTTTTCAATTTCTTGGGACTCTACCTGCACTTATATGTCCCTGAAAAAGGAATTTAAAAAGGGAAGAAATATACTACTTGCCATTCTATTTCCAAATATCGAGATTTTTTGAACCAGCCTGATCTTGCAACACAGGGTAAGTCTGGGGACGAAAGTTTGCCTTTAAGAAATAAGAGGTGGTCTAAATCAATTTTTTTTAAAGAGTTAGCCAATGAAGTTATTGAAGGTAGGAAAATAAAAACAAACTCATGTCTCCTGCAATATTCAGGTGGACAATGAACTTGACTAGGTCTACTGCTTTCTCTCTTAAATTCTGGGCCCACATTTCATCATATCAAAGATATAATCAGCCCTCTCTTGTCCATGTCAATTGATACTTTACATATACCACAAAGAAAATGAAATTTGCTCCTAGACTCAAAATCTCATTAAGAGCAGTCATACACTTATCAAAACATTTGTTAGAATCACCTATGAAAAAAAAACACTTTAGCTTCGAATAAAGGTCTGCCCTCCCTTTATTAGGAGTCCTACTGAGCAGTGAAACTAACACTATGACATTTGCTGTTGTTTTAACATGGCTTACCTATCCAAACTGGAATGTCTAATACAAGAGGCATGAGTTAGATTTTCAAATGAAAAGTAAAAGATTGTGAATAAAGGTGATTACACTGACAGCATATTTCCTATTTCATTAGGAAATATAAAATACATTCACAAAGGTCTTACTTAGATCAGGGGCACCACTATCAATTGGAAATTGCTAGAGTAATAAGTCTTCATGATGCGATTGTATTTTTTCATTTTCCCAAATTCAATTTTGGTAGACAAGTGGACCATATTTGTTGAACTAAGAGTCTGTTAAATCTATCAGTAAGGAAACTACGTTTTAGGACTGAGAGCTGGGAACAGTGAGTTTAAATAAAAAGCAAAGTTAGATATATTAAGAGAACTCACCACTCAAGAGTCTGCTACTCTTGAAACTTCTGGGGGCTAACTGAAAATTAATGACTTTGCTTTCTAGATTAAAAACAGGGGAAATGAATTTATAAAGTGCCATTTCCACCTTATGTCTGGAATTTCAAACAGGGCATTGACATGCACTTTTTTCTTTTTTGTCTATATTTTTCTTAAGGTAAACGTGGTTCTTTTTTTCTTTTTTCTTTTCTACAAACCAACTCCCCCCCTCCCCAACCCTCCCTACACACCCATTATCCAGTTTATTCAATGGGAATAGTTAACTGTTTAGGAAGACAGCTAATTGACATACAGTACTCTAAAACCAACCTGAAAACTGATAATCTCATTCATTTATGATCACTTCAGTGCTACTGTTGACAGAAAAAAAAAAGTTACCTTAAGGCTCAAGGGAAAGTAACTTATTAAATTGTGAATGCAGCATTGTTTACTCTCCCGTCCATTGGAAGCTAGCAAAATGCATTCTGGATCAATAATACAAACTTTCTAACATTAGCAAAGATTTCTACTCTTCTTACACAGAGTTAGAACAATATTCATAAGCAGATTATCTACGGGAGCCTGAGAAATCATGATCCACATCACATAAAGATTCCATGTATTTCATGATAAAAAAGTGCTTTATCTTTGAGAGACAGTCAGGGTTAAAATGGAAATATACAATGTAAAATTACTCGACACTTTCTCAAGTGACGTACAAAGTGGAAAAGGAGCAAAAAAAATGGAGGCTCTGCTCTCTGAGCAGGGCTTATGCGTGTGACTTTCAGGGTGTACTAAATGAAAATTGTTTTAAGAGTTAACGTTGGGATTTTACATCACTATATATATTCTAAAACCTGAGATTGGACATCAAAGCAGTCAACTTTGTTACTTATCAGAGCAATTCTGATACTTCCTAAAAATAGAAGACAACTCAATTGAATTAATAACCCCAGGGTCAAAAACATTACCTTCCCCAATCAAAAAGGAGACCGGTCACAAATGCATTAGATACTAAGAGTGCTACAGAACGACTCTCAGCAAACGAGTCATTTTTACACAAGCAAAAAGTCATTTCTCTCCTTCCCCTTCGCACTGATCAAGGCCACACTATTTTCAAATGAATATCTACTGAGAGATCAGTTGTGCATTGGACAAAGTACCATAAGTGGGTTAAAAATGAAAACAAAATTTACAGTGAAGAATACTTATGTGCATGGCTTACACACTCAAGCTACTCCTTAATTTCATCCACCTCAAGAGCAAGGTAGACGCAAATGAATAGTCACCTTTTAATACCTTGTGTAGATAACATTCTACCCCTCTGTAAAGGTCACATTTAACAAAGCATCCTCAGCAACTCTAGTGCCTGAAGTGTGCAGCCATTTACAGACCACTCAATATGAGGGCATTATTATAACCAGCCTCTTTAGCCCACAACCCTGCATTTTCAGATAAGACAGGATAATTGTTTTGTTTTGAGAAAAACTGAAGCTTGACTTAGAAGACCTGCAATTTATTGCAAAGTGTTCGAGAGGTAACAAAGGAAGCAGGAGGTGAACGGCTGCCTGCACCTAAAGCCTCTCAATCATTTTGCAGTAAATAATTATGGAAAGTGACTTGACAAGTAGCCATGTGTGTATCACAGCTACAGTCATTTATACCACCTACATACCTCCCATAGTAACATAGGGTGTCTGGGTTTTTGGTTTGGTTCTCACTTTGATTTTTGGTGCCATACAGACTTACATTTTGTTCTGTGCAGCATATGCACTGAGAAGTTTCTCTGCTGCCTAGAACTGCTGTTCTACTTGAATGACAAGAAGGGACAATAGAAACCAGAAAGGAATAGTAGGATCTCATCAGAGTTTTGCTTTTTTGATCCTGTTTCTAAAATTTGACTTCTCACATCTGTACTGCAGTAGTTTGAGAAACAAACATTCTACCAATTATCTCTAAAGTGATTTTAGTTACCTACTTCTCAGGAATATGACTATTTTGAACATGTGATTAGCTGGGATGTTTGCCAAAGTTAAAAAACAAGCCCTAAATCACTGTTCATAGTAGTGGTTGAAAAACAAAACAAAAGACATTGGTTGTTTCCCATAGTCTGCACAATGCCATTTTCTGACTGGATTTATCAGAAAACATTTGCATTAATAAGCAATATTTATAAACGAGCTCTGAAAGATGGCCCATTAATATTGCCTTGTTTAACAAACCACACATCAGAAATGTAGTCTCGGCGCTTTGCAGATTTCTATTGTCCCAAGTGACTGGAATGAGGATAAGTGAAATGCTACAATTAATCCACATCCTTCTGTAATCTTCCTGCAGTGGGAAGAGAGGCCATGAACCAGCCCCTGCAGGAGAACAAACCTTTGAGATTGGTTAAGACTTAAAAACCCACCACTATGACATTTACCACTTAATCTTTACATAGGCAGGTCAAAATTTTAATATAAATTACTTTTTTCAACACATAGCTTATGCATTCTTTGCTCCTTTTTTTGGAGGATTCTCAAATTGATATCTAAAGATTTACATATGATATATTACTGTTATATGGTCTAATGACTAAGAAAATTTCTCTGGTAACCAAAGCTGATGCCATATATGGTAGTGTTCTTGGCATATACTCTATATGCCTCAGACCACTTCCACATTCTTTCTATTCAGCTAATTATAGCTTAGTAGCCACCGGTGAAGGATTGTGAAGACCCTGTCATTTCTACAGGATAGAAAGGCAGGGCTAGTTACTGCAATTCAGCCAAATGAAAAGAAAACAGAATAAACCAACCCCTTAAAAAGGAGAGGTACTGCACCTTTGCAAAATTGAACTGGCTCACTGCAGCTGAGCAAAAGAATCACCACTGAAGCAAGAAAACAAGTTGGTCTATACAGGAATTGTACATGGTTTGAAAATGAAAAAGTTACAGCAATCAACTAATAGCTGCAACCTTAATTTTCATTGCTGCCTCAGAGTTTGAAACTTAAAACAGTTTTTGCAAACCTAATGCTAGCTTCTCAGCTCCTTTACTAAAACTACTTAGGGATTTGTTCTCCGCAGCAAAGAAAGAAACACTCAAAACACATAGGTAAATACAGCAGGACATTATTGAAAACAGCTGCCTTGTAGTACAAAATACAGTACAAGTATACGGATGTCATTAAAACATCAAAAATACTATTGCTCCCATACAATTTAGGAAACATTCTTTGCAACGGAGAAAAATTAAAAAAAAAAAGAAAAGCTCTAAAAAAAATCTGTTTAAAAAGTCTACTGTGGATGATGAGAGTAGAGAAATAGTCTGAAAAGGGCACCAATGTCTGTGGCTCTTCCACTTTTGTTAAAAATCTAAGATCAACAATATTCTGAATCATAGTCTAATTTTTAAAAAAGCCTAATTTTATTTACACAATTATTTCCCTCTCTCAGCCACAATGCATGAAAACGACCTTTTTGTATATTACTTATTCCCAATAAATACAAAAAGATTGTAGAGGTTGAATAATACCAAAATAAGATAAAAAGGGTATGCAATAAATTAAAAGGCAGCTCAAATAAAGGGCAGGCATGCAGTTAAAAAACAAAATACTAAGATTGTGGAGGTGGGGTTACTTGCCTCCCGGTTGAGAAGGTGTCGCACAAAGAATACCTGAAAACTTTGGAAAGAACATTAGCTCCCATTCAATTTGAAGTTACCTAGATCTACATCTCTAGGAATACCTTTTGATGGGTTGGGATTAACTTGATTAGTAAAAATCATTTTTATGGAAAATCCATTTAAAATATAGAAGAGGCGATCCTTGAAAACCCCAACTTTTATTCTTGAAAGACAGCTGGATAAACTAGCAAAAGCCAGTTTGTTGAAATTTCAAGATGGTATAAAAATGCTTCCAGGATATAGTCAGCATATTCATGTTCACTTCAGCTCCATTCAGATGGATTTCAGCTTCCAAAGGGCATGCTGCTTGAATCACTCATGCATCATTTGCCAACTTTGATTGTGAGGTACTGAAACAATGGATCAAGTTCTTAAAAATTTATTTTAAAAGAATAAACGATGCTGGAATTCTGGACCTGAGGATCTTTAGTATTTGAACAAATCCACAGATTAAACTGAAGGTAGATGAAGACTTCAGTTTTGGTTATTTCCAACTTCTCTGTGAGGATGTATATTCCATTAAAGCTCAGGCTTGTAGCCACAACTGTACCTTTTGTAGATATCTTCAAGTTTTACGGTTTAAAATCCAGCCATCCAGTGGCTGACACGGCCAAATTAGCCATAATTCACTGGCTCACCCGGTGGAGCCACAGGGATCTGGCTCTCATTCACACCTAAGCCATTTCTTGGTAATGACCTCCATATTTGGAGATCAGGGGAAGAACTTTAGTGAGCAGCAACCAATCCACTCAAACAGTTTTCCTTGTGCTTTGTGCCTGATTTCTTTTTGTGCCTACCTCAGCAACCCCCAATGTAAAACTGCTCTTTTATCTTTGAAAAATTTTTGCCAACTTTTACAATATTTTAGTAATGGATTCTAGTTGAAGGATTGACATCTGAACCCATTTGCATCCCAGAAAACAATTCTGCAAAGAAAACACACAGACCTTGATCCAGGTTCCATGCAAAACCATTTTAAACAAAATGGATCCAATTTGTTTCTGTATTCCCCGGTGGCTTCTTGAATTATTTTGCTCTGTCCATGATTATTTAGAGTTGCATTCCTCTTCATGAAACTTATACCCTCAACTGGGTAACTGCAAAGGCCTCTCTCTTCTCAAGATTCCTATGAAGACCTAGATCCAAAATGCTGATTTCAATGGAGGTGGAGGGACAGACACTTTAACAGCAAGGTCTGGAGAGACCTTTAGTCCAGGTTACCCAGATAGAATGCAAATTCAGCTGTTATCAACAGGTCCGGGTAACTCGAGTGTTCCTTGGCCCACGATGTGCGAGGATCTATCCCTTCCAGGGTTAACCTAAAGTGTTTAGGAACCTCAGTTGGGAAAACAACAGAAGCTGAGACTATTTTGCTCAGTTGAGGAGAAGCTGTTGTCCTTTCTTTGCGGGTTGCTGTCAGTTCTTGGAAATTTACTGCTGTTCTCTAATTGTCCGTGACTGTTCTCTTATGGTTATTTCTCCTAATTAACTATTTTATTTTAAACGTTGTTTTCTCCCTCTGGGCCTCCCTTGCTCCCACTCCACTAGCTCACTGGGGACGAGCAGGAAGGGGAGCTCTCTAGCCAAGGGGACGCTGGTGGGGTGGGGAGGCCCATAGGGGATGCTGCGCGTTTCAATCCTCATCCACCTCCTCTCCCTCGGACTCGTCTCCGCCGCGTCGCTCATAAAGTTTATCCCTCTGCCGCTCCTGGATCTCTTTCATCTCATCCGCATACCGACAAAAAGCGCCCCCGAACTTGCCCCAGGCCTTAAAGGGGACGGTGATGGCGTTGCGGTAGGACGGCTTCACCTCGCTCACACGCAGGAACACCCCATACTTGTTGCACCCCACGTCGAAGAAAAAGCGCTTCGAGTCCACCGTGATGGAGGTGCCTTCCGGGAGCTCTCCGTACAGGCCGCCCCCGGGGCCCCCGCCGCCGCCCGGGCCCCCCGCCAGCTCGTCATCCTCGCCACCGTAGTCGTCGATGAGCTTGGCCAGGGCATCGCGGAACTCGATGAGGCCCTGGGCGGGCAGGGCGATGGTCTGTCCGCTCTGCAGGCCGCCGGGCCCGGGGCCGCCGCCGCGGTTGACTGTCTGGCGGATGCGCAGGAAGCGGCCGCGCTGGTTCTCCTTAAGGTCCAGGTAGTACTTGCGGTTCTCGCGCACCAGGAACTCGCTCTTGAGTGCGCGCCGCGGCCCGCCGCCCTCCTCAGCACCTGCCGCCGCCGCCACCTGCTCGGGGCTGCTGGGGCCCAGCTGCGCGTAGTGCTCGATGAAGTCGCCCAGGTAGTCGCGGAACTCGGCGGCCACCGCCATGGACAGCGTGAGGCGGCTCTTGGAGCCGCCCGCGCCCACCTCGGCGATCTTGAGGAAGCGGCCCTTGGCGTTCTGCTTCACGTCCAGGTAGAAGCGCTTGTTCTGGATGTCCAGCCGCTTCGAGGCCAGCTCCTGCGTCTCCTGCTCGCCGCCGCTGCCGCGGGACGCGGGCTGGAAGCCGCCGGGCCCGCCGCCGCCGCGCTCGCTGCCGCTGTCGCCGTCCGCCATCTTCTCGGCCGCCGCGCCCTGGCCGCTGCCGCTGCGCCCTGGCCGCCGCCCGCCGCCTGGAGCGCTGGCGCCCCCGCCCTCCGCCCTGCGGCTCGCTCTCCGGGGCCCCCCAGCCTCGCCCGCCGGCCCGCTCACGCGCTCCCGCCGCTCATCGCCAGCCTCTGCCGCCGCCCCCCATCGCCTCCGCGCTCCGCCCCACCACTTCCGCCCGGCCCGCGCCCGCTTCCGGCGCGCTCCCTCTTGACGCCATCCTACCCCGCCCATCACGTCCTCGCGGCCGGAAGCGCCGAGCAGTGTGGCGGCCGGGCGCGGAGCAATGACGACACGGGCCCAGGGCGGGCTGTAGGCGAGGTTCGCTGTGGTGGCGGTGGCTTGGGGACCTCGGTGGTGTGGGACGCAGGGGAACCGAGGGAGAACGAAAAGAGTCTCGTCTTGCTTGTGGTGTTGGTTTCACAGAAGTGCCACAATTCACTGAAACGTACGCTTTAAATAGATGCAATTTACTGTAGAGAAATTATACCTCAATATAGTTGTTATTAAAGAGAGAGGAATTAAAGGAGGGAGGATGTTGGGGTCATCTGCACTCAAAACAAAACAAAACTAGCCTTATAGGATTGTTGGGTAATAATCCATGAAAAATGTTTAGTATAATACTCGTTACAGTGAGTGCTCAATAAATGTGGACTCAGCTTTAGCTGGTAGAATACCTTACGTAATGCCGGGAGCACACAGCATAACAGCGTCATCATCATCATCACTACAATGATATAAGAAAAATGTGATGAAGGCCTGCACCACGCAGTCCTGATGGGGACGCAGAGCTTAGGCAAGGAGATAACTTTTATGGAACACCTCCTATGTGCAGGCACTGACGACCATTTTACATGTTAGCTCGGAAGGATACATGTTTCATGTGCTACGTTGTGTGGTGAGACGCAAATGGATTAAAGCAGTAGAAAGTATGGCTTTTCGGGGAGGAGATGTGTGCTAAGAGTCACTCTGCCTGGGTGTGAATCCCGTGCTAGCTGTGTGATCTTGGGCAGTTCAGTTAATCTCTCAGTCTCAATTCCTCCACCTGTTAAACGGGAATAATAGTACCCATCTCTTGGGGTTGTTATAAGTATTAAATGAGATAATGCAGATAAAACATGTAACCTGGCACAAAGGAAGCACTCCCTAAGTGTTAGTCACCTCTTCTGTTTCATAAAAAAGAGCCAGTCAAACAAAGTTAGAATAATAGCTATCAGCCAAACACAGGAGGGTCCAGGGAAAGATGTCAGATTTTAGGCCTTGAACACGTCAATCTTGGAGAGAGTTTGGACATTTCACTTCCCTAGGGAAGGAATGTGATGTCAGGCATCACTTGGCTTTCATGAAAGATATCCATGTTGCTCCTTTTCTAATTTCTTGCTAACCAAACCACTTCCCTACACAGGGGACCCCAACATTCAGCTCATGAGAAGGATTCTCTACCCCTCTGTCTGTTTGTCAGTTTGGTTTTAATGAGTCAGGTTCTATTTAATGAGTTAGATCTATAGCTTTGTTTCCTTTGAAATTTCGTTCTTTGCTTAGGTCTTCCACCTTTTCATGTATTTGGTAATCACATATTTTTGCAGACTTTCTACAGTTTTATTTTTTAATATATGTGATTATATCAACTGTTTGTATTATATATTTAACGCTGGTTTGTCTGGAATACATTTTGGTATAGAGTATGAAGAATCTAAAAAATTACTTTCAAATGGCCAATTGTCCCAGTACTATTTATTGAATAACCCTTCAAGGACAGATCTCGACAGGTGGAGATGGATGTAGGTTATTTTGGGAAGAGGGAACATGTGTTCCCAGATGGCGAGAAGTCTGGTTTGGCTGAAGCCCAGGGTCTGTGAGGAGGGGGTGGTGAACAACAGAGTCTGAGGCAGCTAAACCTGGGCCCATGGGGGAGGCCTTCACTTACAGGCAGGAGCTTGGCCTTGAGTCAAGTGGGAGCCCCCAGAGCTGTGTGACGCTTCCCCTCTGTGCTTCGAGGAGGTGACCCATGGCAGAGGACAGCATAGGTGTGCTTCGTTAGGAGGCAATGACCTTATTGCAGATGTGAGAAGACTAAAGGATGATTTTACGGTGGGGCTCTGAGTGACTAGTGCCTGAGCCTGTTCAGGAAGGATGAGCTCTTGTTGGAGATGATAGTGAGAGCTGAGTTGAGACCTCAGAGGCCCCAATAATGCAAATGTTAGGTGCTTCTCCCCCACATAACTCACAATAAATGGGACGCAACAGGACAAGCTGCTTCGATGCATTTTTTGAATATCAAATTCTTCCCCAGAAGCTTATTACTTCTTGGTGGCCTTAAGCACCTGCTGTGACTGCCTTTTGGCAAATCTAGCATGAATGAGAGTGGGTCTCAGGGTCGGCATGTTAAATTTGAGGAGCTGGCTGGATGCCTGAGGGTAGATGTCCAAGCAGCTGTGGGAACCAGACAAGCAGAGTTGAGAAGAGGGGCAGCAACGGAGATGCAGGTTTGGGAGCTGCCAGCAGATGGGGTGGATTTGATGTCAGCTCCCAGGAGGCTGCATAGAGAAATCAGGGACAGGTGAAGAAGGGGAGAGAGAAAGGTGAGGGTCGGATGTTACAGTTCATATTGAACCTGCATGTACACTACCCACGTGTCCTGGAAACATGCAGAGAGTCACACAGCTCTGAAGAGGTGGAGCAGAGACTGTGGTTCAAGTCTCCAATTCAAAATCCTGTCTTTGACACTGCCACTTTGGGGGGAGCATGGAAGCCAGATGTCACAGTGCTAACGAATGAACACGTGAGCAGGAGTATGGGTTGAGGAGCTACCCAGGTGACAGAGGGCAGAGAAGGATAGTAGCTGGCAAAGGGAAGCATGAGGCTGCCTTGCCCAGAGAGACTCAAGCTGGCTCCAAGACCGGGAGGTGGGCACTGAGGGGAAGTCATTATTGAGTGAGGGCCTAGAGTGGGCTAGCAGATGGGCACATAGGGAGAGGGGCTGGGCCCTGGGAGGCAAGAAGGCATCTTTTTTCTCATGAGACCAGGGAGAATGGAGGAGAGACACAGGAGCTTCTGGTGGAGAGGAGAGAAATTGGAGCCGTTCTTGCCGAAAGGCTCTATCTGCTCCAGGGTCTGAGGGTGAGGCCATGTGCTCAGTAGAAGGCTGCAAAAACCTGTGGGGCTTACGTGGGACTAGAATCCCCCTAAGCAGCCCAGTCTGGCCAATGCTGGGGCAGAAGCACGGTGCTTCCTTCAGCCACTGTGAGCAGCTTGGAGGCTGGGCAGGAGGTGGCAGATGGGAGCAGGCCTTGCCAGGGCTGGGGAGACCTGGAAGGGAGTGGGGACTGGGACAGTGGCCTCAGATGGCCGGTCCCTTCTCCTGAATCTGGGCCAGGAGAAGGAGGAAGGGTTCAGACATTGCAGGGTACGTTTTTATTTTCCTGTTACTTTTCCTATTAAACTTAAAATTGAAATTCACAGAACAGTTCAGGAACAGTACTCTTCACCCCGATTCCCCAAATGTTAATATTTACCACGTTTGCTTCATTGTGTCTCTCTTTGTATATACAGTCATGCATCGCTTCACCACGGGGACACATTCTGAGAAATGTGACATTAGGTGATCTTGTCGTACGAACATCATAGAGTGTATTTACACAAACCTAGATGGTATAGCCTACTGCACACCGAGGCTATATGGTACTAATCTTACGGGACCACCGTCATATTTGTGGTCTGTCATTGACCAAAATGTCATGTGTTGCATGACTATATATTTTTTCTTCCTCTTGAGCCATTTGAGAATAAGTTTCAGACAAGATGCTCCTTTACCCTTAAATACTTCAGTGTCTCTTTTTTTAAAACAAGAGCATTCTCTTGCCTAACCAGAGCACAGTGATCAAAATCAAGAAATTAACCCAGATCCGATACTATTATCTAATCAACAGACTTGATTCAGATTTTGCCAAGTGTCCCACTTATGTCATTTGTAGCAACAGAAGATCTTGTTTCCTTCGCTGGGCTGCCTCCTTCCCCTCTCTGGTCTGGAACCGTTCCTCCCTCAGTCTGGTTGTGTCTTTCCTGTTGTTGACATAGCTCAGGGGTAAAGACCACTAGTTTTGTAGACTGTCTCTGACTTAGGGTTTGGAGAAACTTCTTGACCTTGGTCTGAAAACCCCTCCCGCCCTGGCTGGCTCAACTCTCCACAGTGAGGGAAATGCTGCCCGCCACCCAGATCACCCTGGTGCTGGAGCAGGGAGGAAGATGAGGTGGTAGAAGCTTCTGGAGTCAGCAGTGCAGGGGTGGCGGGAGAGCCCGGGGGGGGGGGGCGGTGTCAAAATGTGTTTTTGGGTAGATCAGTAGTGGAAACTGTTGGCGCACTCTCCTGCCGTGTGCTGCTCAGAAGCTGCGTGACCTCCTTGCCTGTTCTGCCGTTTTCCCATCTGGGAGGAAACTGTACCGAAGGGAAGAAGGCAGGATGGTGGCTTAGGAGAAATGGGTGTTGAGGGGTGCCACCCCCATGGGGCTGGCACCAAGACCCCCAGGCCAGGCATCCTGTGCTGTAGATGCATCTCAGCTTGACGCTCTGGGCCCAACCCAGCTGGCATGCACTGAAGCCACCAGTGACATTTCTGTGGATTCGTGTGGCTGGAAGCAAGTGTGTTCTTGCACAATCTAAAGAGATTGCCTCATCGGGGCTGGGCAGAGGCCCCACACCTGCTGTTTATTCCGGGGATTTTTGTCTTCTGAGAGGTAGAACATCAGTTCCTTGTGTTGGTGTTAGGTTCCAGAGGGCACAGTTTCTCAGGCCCAGGACTTATCAGTCAACACATCAATCAATCAGTAGCCCTCCTGTAGCTCCCCTTGTTCTTAAAAATTAGACTCTTGGGGCGTTCCCAGAGGCTGGGAGTCTGCTTTAAGCGTGCCTGTCAAGCCCTGCTATCCAGCACTCAGCAGCTCCCAAGTGGCCTCCTGAGCCCCTGGAAGAGGTACATGTTCCTTGGAACATTCTGGGCCTCCACTGCCTGGTGCTATGGGGCGAGTTGCTTCACTCCTGCTTCCTGGCTGTGAAATGTGCTGCCCTGGGTGGTCAGCGAGGCGATGTGTGCAGACTGCTCCATGGGTGCGGCTGGCGCGTGAGCCACAAGTGTTCTTGCCCTTGTCAGTGTTCCTCAAGGGTGTGGCCGAGCTTCCTGCAGACGTGTCCTGCAGGCTCCACGTTCTGTAAAGACCCAGTGTTGAGTTGAGAGAACGTGCACAGAAAACCCAGAAATACTTTTGTCTTCGGGAGGTATGTTTGTTGGAAAAGACAGTTGAAAGTCCCAAAGGCAACAATCTTAAAAAGAACAGGATCCCTAGAAATAGAACAGTAGGAAAGTGTATCAGCTGGTTATGAATAAACAGGTCTGAGGAGGCTATCAGTGGGGTCAGTGGTGTTTGAACTTGCTCTCTTATGCCCTAAGCAGCAGGGGGGCAGCCTCTGTCCCCTTGGGCTCTCTTCAGTGATATCAAGGCGGGAGGAGCCTCCTCCCAGCTGCCCTTGTGGCTTGGGAGAGCCAGCTGTGCCCACAAAGCCTCTAGTCAGGGCTCTGCTCCCAGCTGCTGTGGGGAACAGGTTTGCCCTTTCCAAGCGCCCCTTAGGTCACTTGTGGTCTTTGAAAGGAGCCGGACAACAGCCATCTGTTCTGGCTTCTCATTTCATCCAGAACATCCCAGCGTGGCACCCCCCTACCCCCAATTCCTGGGGATTCTGCTTCTGCTTCCCCTGCACCTTCCAGAAGGCTGTCTGGCTCAGAACTGGGCCCCGGCCTGGTTACTCCGTCTGCCCTTTGCCTTTGCCCACAGGCTGGCGATGCCCAAGTCTACACTAAGCACAAAGTAAGGCCACATGGTCAAGAGAGGGAGGTTTCCGGTGCCAGTGGTAACAATGACAGGTGAACTACAGCCACAACCTTTAAAGATCTATGCCTGAAGGAAGTTACAAATATGGATGGGGGAAGATTAGAACAAACTTTATGGGACTGCATAGGAATTGGAGGTATCAGCACGAGTTCATGGTTTCATTACACAGGTGTGTGTGTGCACATATACACAGATAAATAGAGAAATGCACACACACAGATAAATACAGACATACACACATACCTACATACCCGCAGATAGATACAGAAATACACACAGTTAAATGCAGAAATACATAGATACAGATAAATGTAGAAATAGGCACACAGATAAATACAGGAATATACACACATACATACACACATGCAGATAGATACAGAAACACACACAGATAAATACAGAAATACACACATACAGATAAATGTAAAATACACACACAGATAAATACAGAAATACACAGATAAATGCAGAAATACAGACACAGATAAATACAGAAATATACACAAACAGATAAATATGGAAATACACGCAGATAGATATAAAAACACACAGACACATGTGAACATATAGACATATAGAGATGAATGTATGTATTTATATACATCCATTTCCTAGAAACAGTAACACCCCAGGAGCAATGAGCACACCCAGCACCCAGATTTCGGTTTCTTAATCCCATTCTCTGCTGAAAGTGAAAGGAACTAGAGCTCCTTGGAGAAATGACTGATTCTAGAGCTGGAGGAGAGACAGCATGAGCCAAGCCTGGACTATTTTGTGTCAGGAAGTAAGTGTGTGCTCAGAAAATGAGGGGGATATGTCAAAAGGACACTCCTGCTGGCTAAATCTGGGACAATTTAAGCATCAAATAATGATAGTAACAGGTTATAAATCCATGTATACGTGAGGATATAAATAAATAAGAGAAAGAAAAGCTCTTCCTTCAGTAGAAAGCCAAGTGATAAATACAGAAGAAATGATGGAATTTGAAAAATGTCATTTAGCAATTATCATAGTAATAATTGATTCAGGCAAAAGTCATCAGTGGCTATTACAACCAGCGGGTAAAAGTTTGCTGAGTAAAGTGAATATTTACCTAGTCTCAAAGAATCTCTGAATAAGTACTTATTATTTACAGAAGGAAAAATAGTAACTCTGTAGTGGAGAAAGCTGGCAGCCTCTGCCTTATTCATGTGATCGTGGTTAATGTCACCAGGAATGGGACAAATGGACCTCAGAGGTCCCCAGACATGATTGCCGAGGACACAGCATCGCTCATGTAGTATTCCTACCAAAAATGCAGAACCTGCATCTAGTCTTAAGGAAACAGCAGACAAGCCCTCACGGAAGGAATGTTCACAAAATCACGGGCTACAACCTAACTTCAAAAATGTCAGTGTCATCAAAGACAAAGGCTGCAGAACTGCTTCAGATTAAAGGAGAGTCTAGAGATGTGACATGTGGGCATTTCTTTGCCATAAAGAATGTTATTGGTGAGATCTGAATAAGGTCTATAGATCAGATAATAATACTGTGTTAATGTTAGTTTCCTGGTTTAGGTCATGGTACTCGTGGTTATGTAAGAGAATATCCTTGTTTTTAGGAAATGCACACTGAAGTATTTAGAAGTGAAAAAGGCATTATGGCTGCAGTTCACCCTCAGACTATTTGGAAAGAGACATTCACATGCAACGGAGAGCGACAAAGCAAATGTGGAGGAATATTAGCAGTTGGAGAGTGGGTGAAGGGTAAACAGGAATGCTTCATGCTAGACTTGCAACTTTTCTGTAAGTCTGAAATTATGTCAAAATAAAAAGCAAAAAAATCTTCAAGTTGTCAGAATGTTTTAAAAATGATCCCCCTAAAATTTTGTTAGCCCTCCTTGTCTCATCGTACCCTTTTTATTTTCCCTGCCCAGTTCAGCATGCAACTCCCTGGGACTGGCCCTTTGCCCGTTTAGAATCTCTGTGAAGCTTTTTGGAGCCTCTGAGCAGCAGGGAGTCTGCTCGGCTGAAACACACAGCCCTGGGATGCTCTCACAGCTCCCACGTGCTCTGCCCTGAAGTCAGTTACTTGCCAAGGCTTATTTTCCTGCTGGCCTGCAAACTCCTTAGGAGCAGGGACTGCATCTTATCTTTGTGTCTCTTTTACAGGGAGCCTATCTAACAGAATGCACTTGAAAAGAAGCATGCGATCTTCAACTTCCTGTGGCTTTTTGAGCCGTTTGGTAAAGCGTGACAACAGCTCACTTTAGAGAGTCACAGTTGAAGTACGGCTGGGCGTCTTGGTGAGGTCACTATGTTTTTCTCCTATTAAAAAATGTGTTCTTTAAAACAAATGTGCTTTTAATTGCAGGAAATTTGGAAAATACAGCAAAGCAAAAGTAAGAAAATGTAAATGCCTCAAAATGGCACCCACCACCCTGAGATCTCAATGTCTGACCTTCTGAGTTTTTCCTATGCAAAATTTTAAATACAAATTTACATATATGTGTGTATATACATACAGTCATATTACAAAACTATCATTCTATGCATACTGATGTATAACATTAAGTTTTTATTTTATGCACAGAATTATATTGATCAAAATCTTTGTTTTATCAGATTTTTTTATTAGTCCATGCATCATGGCTCTGTTTTTATCATTCATTCAATCACGTAGCTTAATAAAACCTCTTGAATTACCAGCCAACCTGAGAACTAGAACACTAATAATAATTTAAATCTGTGTATGTTCCTATATGTGTTTCTCCCAGTCTTTTTTCTTTTTTTTTTGAGGAAGATTAGCCCTGAGCTAACATCTGCTGCCAATCCTCCTCTTTTTTGCTGAGGAAGACTGGCCCTGAGCTAACATCCGTGTCCATCTTCCTCTACTTTATACATGGGACGCCTGCCACAGCATGGCTTGACAAGTAGTTCGTAGGTCCGCACTTGAGATCCGAACCAGTGAACTCCAGGCCGCTGAAGCAGAATGTGTGAACTTAACCGCTGCGCCACCAGGCTGGCCCCCCAGTCTTTTTCCTTAAGCCTTCAACTGATTGGATGAAGCCTACCCACATTATGGAGGATAATCTGCTTTAGTCAGAGTCTACTGATTTAAATGTTAATCTCATCTAAACAATACCTTCACAGTGACATCCAGGCTAGAGTTTGACCAAATATCTGGGTACTGTGGCCCAAGTTGTTACCCTGGTTTCACTCCCCTGAGCCATGTTCACAAGACCTCTGGTCCACAGCCTCTCCAGCCCTTGGCATTGGCAGTTCTCAATTTTTGCCATGGAATGGATGAAAAGCATCTTCTCTTTGCTGCCTTGGTTTACATTTCCCTGATTACCCGGGAGGCCAAGTGTCTCTCAGTGTGCCTGTTGGCTGTAGGTGTCTCCTTGTTGGCGAAGTGCCTATTCGTGGCTTTTGTCCATGTTTCTATTGGGCTACGAGTTCTGTATATGTTCTGAGCACAATTATTTGCCCTGGTCACCTCCCACTGCCACCCCCTTGGGGTCACAGTGACCCCTCACACCTTGCACTTGAGGGTAGATGGGGCTTTGAGCTCTAACTGCTTGGCAACAGGCCATTCCCTCATTGCCAGCCCTGCTCTTTCTGTCACTGTTGGGTTCCCTCACTTGCTGTGCCTGCGGGTGGCTCTTGCTGGGCCGTCCTGCCTCCAGTTTGGACGCCATGTGGCTGAGACCAGCCCCTGGCTCCCTCTAGCCTGGCCCCGGCTGGCCCCACCATTGGAAGCTTGGCCATGCCATCTGCTCACGAGCCACCGGCTGTGGCAAAATTTACCCAAAATGGAGCCCGACACCATGGATCAGAGCCTTGACTATACCTTCATTCCCAAAGCCTGGCTGCTCGTTTATCTCAGAGTACAAAAGGGCAAACTCCAGGTCCAGGGCAGAGGGCAGAGGTTGTACTTCCTCTCTTTCTGATCAAGTAGCATTGTCCTGTCCCCAGGGGAATAGGCAAAGAGACATTACCCTCCTTGTCCCCTCCCTGTCCTCCTCCGGTTGAGTTGCTTCTTTGTTTAATGCATGTTTTCATTGAGGAGATAGAACTATTTTTAAAGTATCATTTATTAAAACCTTGCTGAAATATTAAGGGAAATTTAAAATGAAAAACATTTAGGACACAGTCCTACCGCCCCGGTGCACTAATCTACCTGCTTTTGTTTTTCTGTTTCCCTTCCACTTTCTATCAAAATGCTCATCTATTTTTATGTTGTAATTATAGTGTGTAGTTATATATAGTATATTGAAAACAAAACCGTTTTCTCCCTCACTGTACGTTACTGCACAAACAGGTCACCATGTTCTTATGTTATCTTGGTGATTACCTACTTCTATGAGCCGATATAATTGACTTAAGTATTTGTGGTTGGAAATTTAGGCTATTTCCAGGTCTGTGTTTGTTGTAAGCGTGCTCCGTGAGCAGCTGTTTTCCTTGGTACCTCTGTGGGCCTGGCTCTCGGGGGCAGAGGCGGCTCTCAACGGCTGTGTGTTTCCAAGCTAGTTCCTTCCACATCTGTGGCGCACACTGTAGATCTCTAAATCTGCTTCTTTAACAAGTTTAGATTTATAATTTCCCCCTAAATATGGATTTTCAGAGGTTGAAAACTAATAACTTTTATGGGAAAATTTGAGAAGATTGAAATATATGTGGAAGAAAGAGTTGGTGATATTGGCTCCAGAGTGCCCCCTGTCCCACACACTCTGTGGCCACGGAGCACCCTCCCCTCCCTTGCTCCCGGCCCACTCCTTTTATTCTCCTAGATGGAATTCCAATCACCTCCTCCCCCTGTGTTGGGGGTCCGTGTGCCAGGCTCGGTGACTCCTGTCATTCATGATTTAGGACCAGCCAGGGGTCCCAGGAACTCCTGGGGAAGAGCCAAGTGGTTCTGGGACACTGGGACAGTGGCTGGGGCTGGACACTAGTCAAAAGGAAGGGGCTTCCTCCCACAGGTGTGTCAGGCGGTTTGGATGGAGGGTGGGGGTCCTGGAAGTGTATCTGCAGAACCCAACCCAGGTCCAAATGGGTTGATGTACCAACTCCATCTCATGTTGGAAAGAGGGAAGGGAAGAGGCACATCCCCGGACGCTTCCTGGGGAAGGTGGAGGCTGCAGAGGAGAGGCTGTTTCTTAGTTGGCTTGGGCTGTTGTAATAAACACCACAGACTGGGCGGCTCAAACAACAGACATTTATTCCTCCCAGTTCTGGAGTCTGGAAGTCTAAGATCAAGGTGTTGGCAGGGCTGGTTTCTCCTGAGGCGTCTCTCTATGGCATGTAGATGGCCATCACCTCCCCGTGTCCTCGCATGGTCTTCCCTCTGTGTGTGTCTGTGTCCTAATCTTCTCTTCTTATAAGGACACCAGTCACACTGGATTAGAGCCCAACCTAGTGACCTCATTTGACCTTCATCACCTCTTGAAAGATCCCACTTCCAAATATAGTCACATTCTGAGTCCTGGGGTTTAGGGCGGCAACATGTGAATCGGGAGTCAAAGTTTAGCACATCACCGGCTATATCTCTGGGAGCTTGGGGCAGTTCTGAGCCAACACCCCCTGGGGCAGGGACTCCACTGTCTGCAGAACCCACTTGGTGGCCTCCCACTGGCCTAGAGCTTCTGACATTGGTTTTCAGTGGTGGAGTGGTGGGTAGGGGCTCTCCTGCCTGCGCTTCTCCTAACTCACCTCTGCTTCGACCAGCCAACAGCCCCTCAAGCTCCCATGAGGGGTGACTGCTCCTTCCTCCACCTGAGAACCATCATGGGTGAGACCCTTCCATGGGGTCCCCTTCAGGGGTGGGACATGAGGGGTGGGACAAAGAGGTTTTCAACCCAGTTCCTGAGAAAAGCCAGGGCCATATCCCCAGGAGTCTTGGAGCCAGGCCCCTGGCAGCCTGGAATGTGACTGTGGTGGGGCTCACAGCTGTGACCTCCTGGATACTCCAGTGGGAGGAAGGGTTGGCTTCCCCTTCTCCCCGCAGAGGGTCTTGGCCTGGTGGGATAGCAACCTTGGTGGAGCATAGATGCCCCAACAGGAGCCCTGCTGGCCCTCACCTCTGTCCTGGAACCACTGAAACTGAGTTTATACCCCATTGCCAGCCTCTGCCCTCCCCAAACCACTGACCTCCTGCAGGAGGGGTCTACTCTTCATCTTGACGTTCCTGCTGCAAAGCACAACTTTTGACACAGAGCAGGTTCGTAATAGATGTAGCTGAAGGAATGATCGAATGAGAGAAGTTAGCAGCCAAGTAGCCTTCAGAATGCACAGGGTTGTTGAGAGGGAGAAAAGGACAAGTTGCCAGGGTCATCTTCGTGATAGGAAGATGACAGTCACTGGCCTGGGCCCACCGTCCGAGCCTCGGGCGGCCTGCTGCAGTGCACCATCCGACTCCGCGGCATTCTCTCTACCTGTTTAGTCCCATTTAGCATCTCTAGCTGTGACCTGAATGAAACGCTGTTATAAAATGTGAAAGTGAAATGAACCCAGCAGGAACAGCTAATAAGAGAGAAAAGAAAATCAGGATTTGAAAAGACCTCCGTGTATGGCAGAGCCCCTCAGTGGTTCAGCTGCACCCCCACAATGGTTGTCAGAGTTCATCTATGAATGTCGATGAGACTCGAAGGCAGCACAGAAAATGAACAATTTTATTTCATTTAATTCCCGCATGGTAGAATTGGGGGGGGGGTTCCTTTTATTTAAAATTTCCATAACTCTTTCCTACTATAGCCACTCTGCAAATACTAAATAAAAGGATCCTTTACAAAGGACAAGACTGGAGATGCTCCCTCCAGGAGAGAGAGGTTCAGAGGGGCCTGCGCCCAATCCAGCCATGTGGCTGCTGAAGAAGCAAGCTGGGCCTTGGGCTCCATCCCTGGGGGCAGAGCGTGCAGAGCAGACTGAGAAAGATAGGAGCCCGTACCCAAAAGAAAAAATACATCAGTAGGAATTGATTAAAATTAAAAAAATTTGTACCTCAAGAGACACTATTACACTATTACTTTTTACACAGAGTGAAAAGGCAACCCACAGAATGGGAGAAAAATATTTGCAAATCATCTATTAGATAAGGGATTGATATTCAGAATATGTAAAGAACTAAAATTCAACAACAAATGAACAACTGACCCAATTCAAAAACGGGCAAAGGACTTGAATGGACATTTTTCCAAAGAAGGTATACAAATGGCCAATAAGCACATGAAAAGATGCTCAACATCACTAATCACTGGGGAAATGCAAATCCAAATTACAATGAGATACCACCTCACATCCATTAGCATGGCTACTATCAAAAAAACAGAAGAGAACAAGTGTTGATGAGGATGTGGAGAGATTAGAACTCTTGTGCATCGTTGGTGGGAATGTAAAATGGTGCAGCCACTATGGAAAACAGTCCGGTAGTTCTTCAAAAAATTAAACGTGTAATTCCCATATGACCTGGCACTTCCACTTCTGCGTATATACCCGAAAGAATTGAAAGCAAGGGCTTGAAGAGGTATTTGTACACCCATGTTCATAGCAGCATTATTCACAATAACCCAAAGGTGGAAACAAACCCAGTGTCCATTGACAGAGGAATGGATAAACAAAATGTGCCATATCCATACAACGGACTATGGTTCAGCCTTAAAAAGGAAGGAAATTCTGACACATGCTACAACATAGATGAAATTTGAGGACATTATGCCAAGCGAAATAAGCCAGTCACAAAAGGACAAATACTGTATGATAGAAACAGAAAGTGGAATGGGGGGCGCCAGGGGCTGGAGGAAGAGGGGAGTTGTTATTGTTTAATGGGAACAACGTTTCTGTTTGGGAAGATGAGAAATTTCTGGAAATGGATGGTGGTGATGGTTGCACAACAATGTGAATGTACTGAATTGTGTGTTTACTGGTTAAAAGGGTAAATTTTGTTATGTGTATTTTTACCACAATTAAAAAATATTTTATAAAAAGAAGAAAGAGAAAGAAAGATAAGAGCTCATGTGCTGGGCTGGTCAGACTGTGGAGACATGTTGGCTGGGCAGAGCCCCGAGGCCACGTTTTAAACGATTTGGTATGGGTGAACCCTTGAAGGAGCTTGATGAGGCTGGGGTAGGGTCTGGATCTCTCAAGGAACTAATTTTTGGGAGTTTTTGCCTGAATTTGGGGCTGGTTAGGGGTGCAAGAGTGGGAGAGGATAACAGGAAGTCCCAAATACAAAGGACAGTCATGTGGAAAGGGGCTTCTGTGTTGGGTGAAGTGTGGGTTTTAGTCCCCAAAAGGCTGATTTCAGCTCAGTAGGAAGGGAAAATTCCCATAAATTCGAGCTCTGAAACATGAGAGTTGCTTTGTGGCATGATGAGCCTCCTGACATGGTCTAAATAGGACTGGGTGACCAGCTGCAAGGCCCACCCCGCCATAGTGAAGCCCTCCAACCACAAATGCCTCTCCCCCGGATGAGAAACACTTCCAGTCCCTGGACGGCACTTGTCATCAGCAGTGCTAGGTTCTCTTAGTGATCTCAGGGCCTTGGCACCTCCCAGGGGGTGAACTATAGCCAAGCAGTCATTTTCACTCAGGCCCAGTGTTTGTTTTTTTCTCACATCCACCGATTCTCGGACACCAGCTGAGTGTCAAAGGATTCAGTTCAGTTCTGACACACCCGGAGTGAGTGTGGGCCCCACAGGTCTGGGGCTCAGTCCCATAAGACTGCCCGACCCACTGCAGACGCTGGCTGCAAACAGGGGCTGCAGGCGGCTCGCACTTCTGCCAGCTGACTACAAATTCAGGGGTTCCCACAGCTCCCGCTTTCATGTTCGATGCTTTGTTAGAATGACTCACAGAACTAGGACAGCTCTGTATACTACTTACAGTTGTAAAGGAAACAAATGAACCGCCAGATGAGGATCGACTTAGGCTGAGGTTTGGAGCCTCTGTCCCCTTGGGGGACACAACTATGTGTTTACCTACCGAGAAGCTCCCCATGCCTCATTGTTTAGAATGTTCATGGACGTTTCGTTACATAGGCAGGAATGAGGAAATCATTGGCCGCAGACTGAACTCCAGCTCCAGCCCTCCTTCTCCCAGAGGTTGAGGTGGGAGCTGATAGTTCCAGGTCTTTCTAGTGACCAGCCCCCATCCTGAGGCTCTCTAGGCACCCGCTCAGAGTCACCTCATTAGCATAAACACAGGTGGGTCGAATGGGCGTGTCATGAATAACGACAGATGCTCCCACCACTCAGGCAATTCCAGCGGTTTTAAGAGCATCGTGCCAGGACGGGGCAAACACCAAATGTATATTTTTACTGTGCCACACTCTGACTTCAGATCCGCCGAGAGCACCTGGTTGTGGAGAAAGTGGATTGAGGTGGGCGGGTGGGCTGGTTCACCGTGTCTCTGAGGAGCAGCTCGTTTCCCTTCCTGTCTCCCCAGGATCTTGGGGCAGAAAGAGCCCCGTTTCCCTCAGTTGGGAAATGAGAGTATTCACCTTGAGCTTAGTTGTGAAGATCAAATGAAGTGTGTGTCAAAGTGCTTTGAGAATGTCAGGTCTAACTTCTAAGTCTGCCTTTGGGCCAGTTCTGCACTTGGAGTCAAATACTCAGATTGGGTCTAACGTGGCAGAGGTGGAAAAGTAGCCACAAGAATCATTCGTTCATCCCACCAATGCCTTTGATGAGAGTCATTCATTCACCCACCAGTGGCTCTGATGAGAGTCATTCCTTCCTTCCGCCAGTGCCTCTGATGGGAATCATTCCTTCCAGTGTCTTTGTCCTCCCACTGAGCGTGGCCTTCTGTTAGGTCATGAATATTTACCGACAACCTGCCACAGCCTTTAGTACGGTTGTTCAGAGGGGCAGACCACCTCCACATGTCTGGGTGTTATTCAGGTAGAGATGCCACTGGAGGTCTTTGCACAAGAGCACCCCCTCCCCCAGCCAGAGCTGCGCTGCACAGAGATGGATGCAGCCCTGAGCGGAGGTGGAGCAGAAGCAGAATACCCCAGGCAGCCGGTGGAGCGTCCCCGTTCGCCCCCTGGTGGCCGACCCGCGGCGGCACTCGTCCTCACGGCCAGCCCTGTGGGGGTGCAGCCTCACTCTTCAGTCACTCATTCATTCACTGATTCTTTCCCAACTACTTGCCAAGTGCCTGTGGCCTCTACAGCTGCGCTGTCCACTACCAGCCACACGGCCCCAAGCACTTGCAAGGTAGTCAGTCCAAACTGAGGTGTGCAGTAAATGGAAAACACACACCGGGTGTCAAAGACAGTACAAAAAGGTGTAAAACGTGATAATAATTTTTATATTGTTTATGTGTTGAAATTATAATATATTCGATAAATCGTGTTGAATAAAATGTGGTTAAAATCCATTTCACCTGTTTCTTTTCCCTTTTCCATTGTGGCTGCTAGAAAGCTTACAACTCCAGTTGGGTTGACCCGACATCTGTGGGACAGTGTTGTTCTAGACCATTGGTGAGCGGGCTTTGGGCTTTGGGCTTTCGAGGACAAGCAAAAGTCCTTTGCTAAAACACAATGGTGTTTTAAAGTACTACCTCCGCCTCTGCAGTGAGGAGGGGCGTTCTAAAAGCGGAGAGGCAGGAGTTGGGTCAGAATATAGAGGCTGATAAAGACCCACCCCTTGCCCTTCGGTTCACATCCTCACTGATCAGTGAGTGCTTCGTCAGGCCCAGAGTGTGGGGCGAGCTGTCTGAGGAGCCTCTCTTGTGAAAGCACACATCTTCTTGGCCTCCTCCTCCTCAGTGTCCACACAGGCTGCACCCTGAGGCCTGCAGGCGCCCTTCAAGGAGCTGTGGCCCCGGGAAAGGTGAGGGGGCAGGGGCTGGCTGGCCCTTGGCCTGTGGATGTCACATAATCCTTAGAGCTGCTCCGTGAGGCAAGTACTGTCCCCACTGTGCAGAGCAGAGCAGACACTTGGGCAACTGGAATGGATTCCCGGCAGTGGTCCCACTGTGGTCACTCCCTAAAGGGAGCAGGCAGGGAGGGGAGGTGAGAGGAATCCCGACCTCAGACCCCTCTCACAGGGGGCCTGACAGGCAGGAGGAAGGCAATGTGAGACCCTCTCAGTTTTAATGACAAACATGAATGAAAACCAACAGGATCAGTGGAGACGTTCATTCACGATGCTGGAGCCTGCTGCCTGTCAGAAGGTGGCACGCCCCCGACGGAGGTGGTCACAGGTACGTACAGATGAACGTCTCCCTGTTTCCTTCTGAGCCCAGTGCCAGCCCGGTAAATGTTATCTGAAATCGTTATGAATGACATCATGCTTTTATTGGCCAAACGGCAATGACTAATGACTATGATGTGGGAACGGGGATGAGTTATGGAATGGAGATAACTGCTCGTACACAGTTCCATGACGCCTTCTCCCAAGGTGAGTCTTTAGAAGTGGATGCTTTCGGTGGCTTGGCCTCCCTGTTAAGGTGGGGGACCATTTTGGGAAAGTGGTTCTGCTTCTTTATAAATTTTGCTGTCGGCATCTGTGCGTGGCAGGTTTGATGTTGGCACAGAAGCCCTTGCGGAGACAGCCCAGGTCCCTCAGTCTCTTATCCTTGGGGTTGATGGTTCTGGTATCCCCTATGCACCCTCATGGACTGAGCGTTGTGGCCCTGTCGGGCCTGGACCAGGGCCTGGCAGTGATTCTAGGAATTGTAGGGAGCCCCGAGAAAATGCAGGCAGCCTCTGCATCATGAGAGATATCAGTCTGTAGTTTTCCTTTTTTGTAATGTCTTTGTCTGGTTTTGCTATTTGGTAATGCTGGCCTTGTAGAATGAGTTAGGAAGTGTTCCCTCTGCCAGGACTGTGTGTCTACGGAGGGGTAGAATGTTCTCTCATCCTGTCTATCTTTCTCCCAATGCCTTACCGCATCGCAGCATCTCTCATCTACACGGCCCAGCAGTGGTGTGGCTAAAGGGAGGGTGGATTCTGTTTACTGCCTGGTGGTCCCCTCTCTGTCACAGGTGTTCTTGGAGGATAGGGGATGCCTGTGTCTCATTCTGGGGGGGGGGGGGGGTTGAAACTCATTGAGTTTCAACTCAGCTTGCTGCTGGGCAAGAGCAGGCTGCAGGCCCTGCAGCATTTATTACCTCCGAGGTCATGTTCTGGGTACCTCACCCACCATCAGACAGCAGTTCTTGGGGCCAGCCGGTGGCGTAGCAGTTAGGTTCGTGTGCTCTGTTTCGGTGGCCTGGGGTTCGCTGGTTTGGATCCCGGGCGTGGACCTAGCACTCCTTATCAAGCATGCTGTGGCAGGCCTCCCACATATAAAATAGAGGAAGATGGGCACAGATGTTAGCTCAGAGCCAGTCTTCCTCAGCAACAAGAGGAAGATTGGTGGCGGATGTTAGTTAGCTCAGGGCTAAACTTCCTCAAAGAAAAAAAAAAAATCAGCTCTTTGAGAGCAGTCAGCTCTATTGCATAGTATAGTCTAATGTTTTATTACAGTGAAGTATTCATTGATTTTACTGAAATCTGCCATAGTCATAAAAGTTATGTGAGCATCATCTCTTGGCAGGCAACTACCTTTGCAATTGAAAATAAATTGCCATAAAAAATAAATTACTGAATTGAGTCTTTGAATAACCAAGAAAACTTTATGATCTTTCTGCAAAATTATATGTGACAAAATGGTTGGAATTCTGAAGGCTGATGCCTGGTAGCCTCCCTGGGAGCTTGATCGGGCCTGGTTCATGGGTGCCATGTTGAAAACCCAGGCTCTCTCCATGTTCTAGAAACTGAAGTTGATCTGAGACTTGTGACTACATTCACTAGGAGGGATGAATGAGAGAGTATAGTTGGCGAAAGAGCTTTCTAGAAGCTTGAGGATGACGCCATTCTCCCCAGCTCTCTCTAGGGCAGGAGGAGTGTCTGCACGCATGTCTCTAAAGTTGGGAGGCCAAGACTCTGGTCGTTTGTCATCAGGAGACTTCTGAGGCAGGAGCAGGGGGAGGATTGCAGCCGAGTGCAAAGGAACGAGAAGAAGTGCTCTGTAGAGAGGAGGGTGGGCCCCCTTGCATTTGAGTCCTGCATCCCCCACAGGGCACAGAAGTGGCCCTGGTGCCCCTGTGGCCTAAATGATGGCACATGGGGTGTAGCAGATGAAACAGAAGCCTGCTGTTCCACGTATGGCTTCTGGACTGAGAGAAGGGCACCCAACTCAGACACAGAGACACAGAGGCACAGAGGACTCTGAGGAGCCAGTGGGTCATGGCTGCTCCACTGTGGTAAAGGGGTTCCTGTCCAAGAGAGGTCAGCCCCCAAACTATGCACAGCCATACAGCAAGCCCTCACCACTGAGACTGCTGCCTCAGCCCCCCCCCCCCCCCCAGAATGAGACACAGGCATCCCCTATCCTCCAAGAGAACCTGTGACAGAGAGGGGACCACCAGGCAGTAAACAGAATCCACCCTCCCTTTAGCCACACCACTGCTGGGCCGTGTAGATGAGAGATGCTGCGATGCGGTAAGGCATTGGGAGAAAGATAGACAGGATGAGAGAACATTCTACCCCTCCGTAGACACACAGTCCTGGCAGAGGGAACACTTCCTAACTCATTCTACAAGGCCAGCATTACCAAATAGCAAAACCAGACAAAGACATTACAAAAAAGGAAAACTACAGACTGATATCTCTCATGAGCTTGGATGAAAAAAATCCTCAACAAGATATTAGCAAATCAAATCCAACAATGTATAAAAAGAATTACACAGCATGACCAGGTAGGAATTATCCCAGTTATACAAGGCTGGTTAAACACTCAAAAATCATTTAATGCAATCTATCACATCAATAGGCTAAGGAAATATCACACGATTATATCAATAGATGCAGAAAAATCATCTGACTAAATCCAACACCCATTCTGATAAAAACTCTCAGTAAACTAGGAATAGAGGGGACCATCCTCAACTTGATAAAAAGCATCTAAAGAAACCTATAGCTAACATCATACTTAATGATGAGAAACTCGAAGCTTTCCCCCTAAGATAGGGAACAAGGCAAGGATGTCCCCTCTCACCACTCCTTTTCAACATCGTACTGAAAGTCCAAGTTAATGCAATGAGACAAGAAAATGAAATAAAAGGTATACAGATTGGGAATAAAACTGTCTTGGTTGGCAAATGACATGATTGTCAATGTAGAAAATCTGAAAGAATCAACAAAAGTCTCCTGGAACTAATAAGCAATTATAGCATGGTTGTAGGATACCGGGTTAATACACAAAAGTCAATTACTTTTCTATGTACCAGCAATGAATAAGTGGAATTTGAAATTAAAAACACAACATTACTTATATTAGCACCAAAAAAACCCAAAAAGAAATACTAATGTATAGATCTAACAAACTACGTACAAGATCTATATCAGAAAAACTGCAAAACTCTGATGAAAGAACTAAATAAATAGAGAGATAGTCCATGTTTATGGAAAGGAAGACTCGATATTGTGAATATTGATAGTGTCAATATCCCAACTTGAGCTATAGATTCATGAAATCTCAACCAAAATCCCAGCAAGTTATTTTGCAGATAGCGGTCGATTCTAAATGTATGGAGAAGCAGAAGACCCAGAATAGCCAACACAATATTGAAGGAGAGCAAAATTGGAGGTCTGATGCTACCCAACTTCAAGACTTACTACAAAGTTAAAGTAATCAAGACAGTGTGGTATTGGTGAAAGAACAAACAAAAAGATCAATGGAACAGAATAGAGAGCCTAGAAATAGACCTGCATAAATACAGTCAACTGATCTTTGACAAAGGAGCAAAGGTTATTCAATAGAGAAAGGATAGTCTTTTCAACAAATGGTGCTGGAACAACTGGACATTCAGATGCAAAAAAAAAAAAAAAAAAGAATTAGACACGGACCTTACATCCTTCAGAAAAGTTAACTCAAAATGGATAATATACCTAAGTATAAAATGCAAAACTATAAAATTTCTACAAGATAACATAGGAGAAAATCTAGGTGGCCTTGGGTTTTGTGATGATTTTTAGATACAACACCAATATCATGATCCATGAAAGAAACAGCTGATAAGTTGGAATTCACTAAAATTAAAAACTTCTTCTCTGTGAAAGGTGATGTTAAGGAAAAGAAAAGAAAAGACACAGACTAGGAGAAAATATTTGCAAATCACATATTTGATAGAGGACTTGTATCCAGAATATGCAAAGGTCTCCTAAAATTCAGCATTAAGAAAACAAACAACCCAATTAAAAGTGGACCAAAGACCCCACCGAGAAGATACACAGACGGCAAATAAGCATATGAAAAGATGCTCAACATCATGCGTCATCAGGGAATTGCAAATGAAAACAATGAGCTACCACTACACGCCTATTAGAATAGCTAAAATCTGAAACACTACAACAGCAAGTGCTGGTGAGGATGTGGAGTGACAGAACTCTCATTCATTGCTGGTGGGAATGCAGACTGGTTACAGCCACTTTGGAAGAGCGTTTGGTGGTTTCTTACAAAGCCAACCATAATCTTACCACATGTGATGGTTAATTCTATGTGTCCACTTGACTGGGCTGGACAGAGGTAGATTAGTGGTTGCCAGGGGCTGGGGAGAGGGGGATGGGAGTGAATGCTAATGGGTACAAGCTTCTTTTTGGGGCGATGAAATGTTCTAATATTAGACAATGGTCTCGGCTGGTTGCACAACCTTGTGAATAAATTAAAAAGCACTGGATTGCCCATGTTAAAATGGTGAATTTTGTGGCGTGAGAATTATACCTCAATAAAGAAGTGGCAGAGAATATGCAAGGCTAATTAAAAGAGTTGTCTCAGCATTTTTTGAGGGGAGACCAATTTAACTTCAAATTTAAAAAAAGGAAAAGAAAAAAGGCCTTCTTTATGGTTCTGTTTCCTTATCTGCTAAATGGGGATGGCCTTTCCTGTTCCCAGAATTGTGGGGGGACCGGACACAGTGAGGGAAACCACTGCCTGAGCCACTTATGGGATTGTCTTGTCCCTGCATCCAGGATAGGGTCACCCCTGTGTGCTGGACATCTTCTCTGATGGCCTCCTGTCATCCTCAAGACGACTTTAGGGGAAGATTCTAGCAGACTTGTTCTGTTGACAGGGAGATGAGAGGAGGGCCCATGCCTGGGTTCCATAATTCTAACGAGAAGAACTGGGATTGGAACCCTGGTCTGGGGAGCTTCCAGGTGGGTGCTCCAGGCCTCACCTCAGCCTCCTGGCAGGGAATGGCCTGGTCTCGCATGCCTGAAACCGGCAGGTTTGTTTTATGGGCATGTGGCACTTCTGGGGGGAGTTACACTTTAGGCATCAAAATGCTTTTTATGTGAACACTTCTCACCCTCAGTGAGAAACCTCAGCAGGTCAAAATACAAGACTGCAAAACTAGCCCCTTCTGCAGAAAGAGGCTCTGCTGAGAGAGGAGGGGCCCACGTACCAGACCACGGAGTCTTCCAGCCGAGCTCCTGGGCTCCTGGGGACCGAGCCCCCTCTTGACAGCCCCTCCCCGTGTGGAACTGGCACTTCTCCAGAACTAAGCCTGTTTCACTTTCTCACAGGTGGGGGCTTTCTCTGCTGAGGTCCCTTTCAGCAATTACCTCCTGTCGTTGGTCAGTGAGTGGTTCCTGAGTGCCCCTCAGGGCCAGCCACTCACTGGAGCCAGCAGCTGCCGTGGTGAGCAGAGCAGCATCCATCGAGGCCACGAGCACTGGCAGTGAGGACCGACAGAAGCAAACTCTGACCAACTGATGAAAGCTTTGCTGGTGACCATGTGCTGCAAGAGAGAAGTACTGCTGCATGCTTTACTAGCTCATGACAAGTCTGCAGGTGTAGGGTTGGGATGGGAGGGGCTTCCAAGAAATAAATAGCATGTAGGAGAGGACCTACCGGAGGAGAAGGCTCGAGCAGGTGAAGAGGGGCAGCAAGAACACCCCTCCTGGAGGGAACAGCGTGCACAGGGGCCTGAGGAAGGAAGGGGCCGGGGTCCTGCCACCAGAAAGCGCTCTGAGCTTGGGGGAGGTAGCTGTGGGAGGGCTGCTGGGGCCATTTGGTTAGGAAGTTGACATCCTCCTGAGCGCAGTGAGTAGGGGGGCTGTAAGCTGGGGGCATTCTCCACAGAGGAGTGGTAGCCCCCCAGGAATAGAGTTTGAGGGGAATTAGTGTTTGAGGGAAGGCAGAGTCCAGGTGACAGGCAGCTGGCATCCCTATTACTTAGGGGCGGAGCCAGCTGGCCCAGTGGGCCCCACATGGTGGATGGAGTCCGAGGGAAGAGGGAAGGGAGGCAGCCAGCCTCTGGTGTGAGCGGCTGGTTGGGCCCTAAGACAAGAACGCTGGAGTCTCTTCCATGTTTGTGGTGAAAGATCATGAGTTGAGGTTGGACCGAGTCTAACTGTCTGGTTAACATCCAAGGGCAGAGGAGGCCAACGCCAGGATCTGGGACTCAGAAGAGCCCGGGGTGGTGCCCAGAAACCAGGGGCCAAGGCTCCATGTGGAGTGCTCTGGCCAAGTTCCCTGTCTTTAAACTTGGCATCCATAATGCTGACCACACAAACTTATTCTGGGAATCTAACGGGACAAGGAAACTTAATACAAACATTACCTTTGTTGGGATACAGATTCAGACAAATAGAATATGTGGATTTTGTTTGGATAATGGTTCAAACCACCAACCATAAAAGGACATTTGGGGAAAACTAAATATTGACTGGGTATTAGATGACGTAAAGGAATTATTATTTGTTTTGTTAGTTTTGATCATGGCATTTGATTATGTAAGAAAATATGTTTAATTTTTAGAGGTGCATATTGAAATATTTAGGGATGACATGGCATGATATCTATAATCAACCTGAAAACATTTCAGGAAAAATTGAAGCAAAGGGGTGATAGGGCGCATGTGCATGGTGACGGTAATTAGTCTTTGGGTGGTGAACATGATGTAATCTACACAGAAATTGAACTATAACGATGTACACCTGAAATTTATATAATATTATAAACCAATGTTACTTCAATAAAAAAGAAAAAATTTTAAAAAAGAGATACCATTTACAATAGGATCAAAATATGATGGTCTTATGAATTAATCTGATAAAGACGTGTAAGACCATTACGGAGATCATTAAACTTAAGACAGCTCATTGGTTAGACGTCAATATGTGGAGAGATAGACACAGCCATGGATCAGAAAGCTCAACCCTTGTTTCAATGATCTATCGCAGTGTTAAAAAAATCACCACTAAATTTAGTGGCTTAAGACAACCACCATTTTATTTATTTAAGATTCTACTCAAAATCTGCTGGTGTTGCTGGTGGGTCCCCCCTGCCTCTTCTCTGTCTCCATCTCTCTTTCTCTGTCTCTCTATCTAGCTCTCTCTCTCAGGGCCTGTCCCGCTCCACGTGGCCTCTTCATGTGGTCTTTCCATTCAGTCTCTGCCTCTTTAAGGCTCAGGCCGAGGACTGGCCCCACCTTCTGGTTAAAGCCACTTCCAGGACCAGGCCAGACTTGGAGGCAGAGCCTGAACAGGCATGGATGTCCAAGGAAGGCCAGTGGGGACACATGAATGGAGCTGGACTCTGATTGAGGCCCTACCCCTGGAGAGCCACCTGACCCATGTCAACGCTCAGGATGGCAGTCCCCATCTGCAAAGTGAGTGCCCCTGTCTGGCAGAGGGGTTCCGTGTTGGTGTGACATGAGGGGCGTGTGCCTGGATCTGCCCTGCTCAGCATCTGGATGGCCTCAGACAAGTCAAGGAACCTCTGATTTCCCACTTGTAACAGTGGGAAGATAACACCAACTTTGTAGGTATGAGGTGAGGTGATATTTGTAAAGTGCTCAGAACGGTGGCACCTAGTAATATATGACAAATCTAAGGGTTTGTGAAGTGACATATAATGTATGTGAATTGCCTGATACGAGATCTGAGTTCAATAACAGGGTTCTATCGCCCTCCGTTTCCTACCATGTCACCCCACCCTTTGGACTGGATCTCAGGATCCCACAGCCCCAGGAACCCGCCTGGCAGCCATGACCTTTCTTCCATGAGGCTGGGTGAACTGTACTTGGCTCTGGGCCCTGGGCAGAGAGTGGCGCCCAGCAGGGCTGGACCCCAAATGTTGCCAGGTGGTGTGTGAGGTATCCCACTCCGGGCTCTGTGACGTTTTCACTCCCTCATAAGCCCTCCTGTCAGCCAGGCAGCCGGGCTTCCTAGAGCCGTGAGAGAATTTGGAAAGGAAGCAGGCGATGCTGGGGATCTCTGACAAGCCACACTCACGGCAACCCATGGGGAACCTGCAAAGGGCCGGGACCACCTACTGTCTAGTGCCGCTCAGGATTGATTGGTCCAAGGGGACCCGAGTACTCTTCACATCTGCTTGCTCTGCAAGGGAAGCTCCAGCTTGTCCCAAAGCCACCAGAGCCGGAGACAGATGCTAGACTGGGTCTTGTGGGGGCTTTTGGAGGCCTCTGGGCTTAGCTAGGAGATAAGCTGCTCTCCTTTGGCAGGAGCAGCCAGACATAGGCCTGCATGGTAGGGTGTGTGTGTGTGTGTGTGTGTGTGTGTAACCCTGTCTACCCCTGGACAGGTGGGGTGGTAGTGACAAGAAGCCTCAGTAAGTTCTGAGCTCTTCCATGAAACACCCAAAGTCTACGACTTACAGATGCTGACCTCCCTCCACACCAACAGGGCACAACCAAGCAAGAATGCCCCCGAATTTAGGGTGCCTCAGGAAGAGGGAGGGAGCAGTTGTGAGAACAGAGGGTCTGCCTATGGAGGGAGGAGAGGAGGAGGTTGGGGAGGGGCGGGAGCTGGGGAGAGCCTGAGGGGTTGAGGAGGGGTCTAGGGGCAGGGAAATCTGCTGGCCAGAGCAGGTGGAGATGCATCCGCTCTGGCCTTCCTTTGGTTGGTTTCCAGAGAAGCCCCAGACACAAGACCCTGCTCCCAGACTCTGGGAAGTCCTGGCTGCTCCTGTCCCAGAGGTAGCGTTCCCAGGGCCTGGGACACCTGCACCCAGCATTGGTCCAGACAGCTGGGACAGCATGTGCCCCCAGTTGGCTGGTGGGACTGCTCTCTGCCCCCAGTGTGTACCAGTACCGCCCTGGGATCCCCAGCTTCCCCAGTGGCCCAGTGGCAACAAGGCAGGGAGCCCTAAAGGAAAGGGGAAAGGGAGAGAGGCAACCCCTGTGGAGACAGTCTGAGGGGCAGCCCGGGGTATAAAGGGCATCCTTTTCTCTCAGACCACAGGTTCCACGTGCAGCCTGTCCCTAGGCTGGGGCCCTATGTGGGATGGGGCCTTGCTGACCCTCTAGACTGGGCCCCCAGGCCTCCTTCTCCAGTTTGGGTGGCCCGGCAGGGTCAGCAGAGGACTCTGGGGTGATGTTTGTCAAGTTGGCAGCGGCCACGCGGATGTCCAAGCACAGACACGGGCCCAGCTGGGCAGAGATACAGCATCCTTTATTGCTCAGGGCGCTGGCCGTCCCCGCGCGGGTGGGCAGGGATGCAGGAGCCCTCGGCCTTCGCCCTTCGGGGAGGCCGGAGGCCCTAGTGCAGGCGGACAGACCCAGACAGGACAGGCCGGCTCAGCTGCTCGGCCACAGGAGAGTGAAGGCGCCGCGGCTGCAGCGGAAATCCGGCTCTGGCTGTTCCGGCCTGAGCTCCACCGACACGAGGCGCCGGGCCCCGCGCTGGCTCAGGGGGATGCAGTCCGACACGCGGACCTCCAGGGCACGTCCCTCCCTGAAGCCGGGGCGGACGGAGAAAGGTCAGGGTCACAGTGGGCGGGCTCCGCAGACCCGCAGCCGCCCGCGTCCCGGGACTCACCCCTGGCAGTGCGCGGCCAGCACGCCCACCAGCTCCCCGACGCGGTTGTCCAGCGGCGGCTGGGAGCGGTGTAGACACACCACCAGGTCGTCCTGGCCCCGCGCGTGCAGCACCACCAGCTGGTCCCGCCCGCTGGTCACGCTCAGCCCGGTCACCTGAGGAGGGCGGGGGGCTCAGGATCAGGGGTGCAGCGGACCCTCCTCCGCGACCCTACACCCCGCGGGACCCGCACCCCAGGAGCACGTGGCGCCCCCTCAAGCACCCTGCCCTCGCGCGCATCTCCTGCTCCCCCGCAGCACCCAGTCTCTCTGCCCTCAGCCCTCTCAGCGCCCCCTAGCCCGCGGCTCCACGGTCCAGCTGTCCCCTCCAGGACCCCTTTCTCCCTCTCTGGCCCCACCCACAAGGCGGAGGGTTGGGCAAGGCGCCGCACAGAGGAATGTTCTAAATGTGCGCGGTCTAACACCGCGGCCACTGTTCACCTGTGGCTCTCGAGCACCTGAGTGTGTTGGTGCCACTGAGGAGCTGAACTTTTAGTTTCCTTTCCTTTCCTTACATTTAAATAGCCCCACTAGTCGTGGCCACCGTACCAGACGGCCCTAAACCTTACAGTTATAGGCCCGACCTCGATCCCTGCCCCCGGTTGCTCCTGGCCCTGCGGGAACAGGAGCTCTGCTTCCAGCGAGAGAGTGGGCTACAGAGCTGGGCAGAGGGGCGACGGGACCAGAGTCCCACGGGTGGCAGCCGCACCCCGCAGCCGGATCCAGGCGGTCCGGGCGGGGAGACCCCGAGGCGGCACACGAGTAGGGCAGAGGGGACACTCGGCTCGGCCAGAGTTGAGCGGGAGGGGGCGAGGGGCTGTGCCGGCGGGGTTCGGACCCGGCACTTGGGGGCAACAGGAAGCCACGCAGGCTGTTCAGAAGGGGTGCTGCCATCCTGAGTTGATATGAGTTCTAGAAAGCTCCAGCCATCCTAGGTAGGCGCAAAGGGAGGTCCGGCGGTGCCCCCCGCCCATGGGGCTCACCGTGTCCAGGGGCACGGCCCGCATCACCCGGTACTGGCGGGCCGGCTCCAGCTTGTAGAGATGCCGGTCTGTGAGCAGGAGTGCCCGGTCCCGCCTCTTGTTGAAGCGATTCACCTGCGGGACAGTCGCTGGCGGGTCACTTGCCTGACCCAGGGGCTACTCTCCCCGGGCTGGTTTTCTCACTGACTGGGTTAGAGCTGACGGTTTCCGAAGTTCCAGGATCAGCTGTGAAACCTCTGAGCTGGGCCAGGCTTGCGCTGCCGCGTCCCCAGCGCGCGCGGGAGCCACTTCTCACCTCGCGGCCACGCCCCGCCCCGCCTCCCTCTTCTAGGCCCCGCTCCGCCTCCCCCCTCGAGGCTCCGCCCCGCCTCCCCATCGAGGCCCCGCCCCGCCCCACCACTCGAGGCCCCGCCCCGCCTCCCCCTCGAGGCCCCGCCCCACCTCCCCACTCGCGGCCCCACTTCTCACCTTGCGGACGTGGCTGGAGAAGAGCACCGTCCCGAAGCCGTCCTTCTCCCGAAGTATCTTCAGTCGCTGAGCAAACAGGCCTGAGGCTGTGGGGTTGTCGGTGGCCTGAGGACAGATGGGGGGGCTGTTTGGGACAGGGTCTTTGGACCATGCTGGATTAATACCTGTCCTGTTATGGGCACAGCTGTCTTTCACCTCGGGCCATCGAGTCAGGCTGTGCGTCAGCCTTCAGCTGGGTCCATCCCCACGCTGGGTTCCCCGAGGGCCCAGCGCAGCCCTGAGGTTGTAGGCACGCACGTCTTTGCCCTCCATTCACCCTCACCAGCCCTGCTCCTCAGGCCAGACCTGGACAGATGAGGAGAAGGCAGGGCCCCGGGCGGGACCTGGCTCCTCCCTGGTAGCTGCACACCTGGGCAAGCCCTGAGCCCCCTGAGGTGTCATCATCCCCTGTAGAACGGGGCCGGGGGCGCAGCTCACAGTGCCCATGTGAGGGCCAAGACAGATATGGCGTGGGTTGCTGACCAGGAGGCTGTGCCTGAGAACAGGGTGGGGGCGGCTCTGAGAACAGGGGTGGGGGCCTTGCCTGAGAACAGGAGGTGGGGCCGTGCCTGAGAACAGTGAGGGAGTGGGAGGAGGGTGGAGGAGAAGGTGGTAAGTAAAGCCCAGGCCCGCTGGTTCTGGGTGGAAACTTTTACACTTCAGAGGCAAGGGACAGGGGCAAAGAGGCATAGCCTGTGGGACAGATGGACAGCCAGGCTAGGGACAGGACAGCTGGGGTGGACACAGGAGGCAAGGTCTCAGCCTTGAGCCCCTCCTTGGTGTGCAGCCTGGGCAGCCCCGCACTCACAGAGGACAAGTAGTCTCGGGCCCAGGCCCGCCGGCAGCCCCAGTCCTGCCGTAGCTCCTGCAGGGCCCCCATGGCAGCCACCTTGGCCTTGATCTGGGCCATGTCTGAAGGGGGGATGTTCTTCACCAGCTGCCGGGCCCGCCACCTGGAGAGGGATGGGTGGTCAGATGGGTGCCCATGCAGCCCTCGCCCTTCCCCACCCCTGGTCTTGGCCCCCAGAACATATGGTAATGACTTCTCATGCCCCTTCCCCTAGAGGAGAAGTCCAAGCCCCTCAGCCTGGCACTGGCCATCCTCCATGTCCTAGCCTCCCTGGTCTCAGCGGAAGGTAGCTCCTCCCACTGTGAGCATGCTGGTTGCTCTGTACCCCATCTCCTGGAGAACTCCTACTCATCCTTCAAAGCCCCACTCAGATGCAGAGTTTCCTCCAATCCCTAGCCAGGACCTACCACTCTCCTCTGCAGGCCTCTATCGAGAAGACCCAGGCCTGAATGCACAGCACTATGCTGGTGCTGGGGATGTCAGGGCTCTGCCACTGACAGTGGGATGTGGGCAGCCAGTTAATGCACAGAGCCCCCATATTTTTCTGCTTGTCAGATGGGGCTCATGTGTCTCCTAGCAGGCACTACTTGTGGAGTTCAGATGATTGGGTCCAGGTGCTCAGTGGGTGCTAGCTGAATGGGAAAGAGTGAGAGGGCGGCAGCCGAGGGCACGTACCTACAAAAGAGTGCGTGGCAGGTGTCCTGGAAAGGCTGCAGCACAGCGGGGGGCGGTGGCCAGACGAGGTCGCGGCCATAGAGTGGGGGCTGCCTTGCAGCCTGGAATCGCCGCTGCAGCTCTGCCAGGTGGGCACGCACCTTGTGCCTCCGGAACCAGCGCATGATGGTGTAGATGGCCCGAAGTCGCCGGCAGCGCCGCCTCGCCAGCGTGCCCCGCCATGCCTGGGGGACCAGCCAGAGGCAGATCCTAGGTTAGGCCCAGCCGTGCTGGCCTCCCTCCCTCCACCCCCAGGGCTGCCTGCTCTCCCATCTTTCCTGAAAACACTATGCTTGTCTCTAGGGAACCCACAGCCTGGGGGTGCTGGGCCAGGCTGACGGCCCCTGGCTCCATGCCTTTTAAGCTGAGACCCAGCACCACTGGGGACTCCCAGGTGCCCCCAGGGAGAAAACATGTGAGAAGAGAGCTGGGGGGCAGATGGCGGTGCTGTCCCCTCTACCAGGGGCAACTGCCAACTGTCCATCTGGAGTCTGACCTGGTCTAGATCTAACCTCCAACTCCCAGGAGACCCTCAGACAGAAGGGCACCCCAAGAATGCCACCATCAAAACCCAGACCGAAAACTCTGCAAGCCAGGCAGCCTGCAGACCTGCAGATTAAAACAGACTTAAGCAATGTTGCCCTGGACCACAGTGTATGGACCCTGACTGAACAGAGTGAGCAGAAGTCTGGGGAGGTGCGGACGTCGCTGGAGCTGGCGCGACAGCAACAGTGCAGTGTGAACGTTTGAAGTCCCATCTCTGTGATAGCGGCCTGTGTCATGTTCTTAAAACCAACCCCTAGGGTTAGAAGAGGTTACAGTTAAATGCAGTGTGTCATCATTGATTGGAGTCTGGGTTCATAAACGGTGCCATGGGTAACAGTGGGACACTTGCAGAAATTTGAGTATGGCCTACATATGAGATACTCAGATCGTAGATTATATTTCATTAGTGTTGGATTTCTTGAATGTGCTAATGTCAGTGTGGATATAAAGGTGAATGTCCTTGTTCTTAGGATATGCCTGCTGAAGTATTTAGGGGTGTTGTTACTTTATATGGTTCAGGACAAAATACAAGTATTGAGTACCTATTGAGTCTCTGTATGTGGGTGAGGAGAGAGACAAAGACAGAGAGACAGACAGGGTGGGGGAGCCCACAATTGTAGCAATCCAGGTGAGCAGCAATCGTATGAATCTTTCAATTTTTCTGTAGGTTCGAAATGTTAAAAGTAAAAAGTTATGGGGAGAGGTGGAAGAACACTTATCCTCTGGAAATACATACTGAAATGATTCAAAAGGAAATGATTCGCTTCAAAATAACTAGAATAGACGTACAGGTGTCTACACGAATTATATTGGTCACGAGGTGATGCGTTGACACTGGGCATAGGACTGTGGGAATTTAGTATACCATTCTGCATATTTGTCTCTAGGTCCGAAATCTTTCAGAATAAACAGAAGAAGAAAAAAAAGCAAGGAAGAAAAGAAAGAAGAAAGGAAGCCAGATTCCTGAAAATCTTGTTTTGAGCACCTGGATCCACCTGGGCCTGAAGCTAGTGGCCACAGGACTGAGGTGACCTGAACTGCAGCCACACTTTTTGCTTAAGTCAGTTTCAACCGTGGTCTGTTTCTTGCGAGCGGGGACTCCTGTGGTACTTGGAAGTGTGCCTGTGGGCCCTGCTGGTGCACACACATCCCCCCACTCCAGGTGGTGCACCCCCATTCCCCCCGTCCCTCCCCCGGAGTGCACACCCATCCCCGCCCTGCTCCGTGGTGGGTGTCCCTCCGGGGCCGCACCTTCTGCAGCAGCAGCACGATGATGGGGATGAGCCGCGCGCGGCCCTGCTCCAGCGTGACTAGCGTCTGGGGTGAGCGGATGAAGAGCTTGCTGTGGCCAAAGGCCACATCCCCCTGCAGCCCATGCTGCTCTAGGAGGGCGCCCACGGCCGCTTTGTCGGAGCCCAGCAGGTGGTTAGGCCACGTGTACTCACAGGTCATCTTGTACCTGTCACCGAAGGACAGGGCAGTGGGTGCCAGTCCCTGGGGAAGGGTATGGAGCTACCCCGCCCCATGCACCACACCCAGCCCATGTGCCCTCACTCCCCAACCCCTGCACTTGACACTCACGCCCCAGCCCCTTCCTGCCCACATCCCGCCCTGTGTTTCACATGAGGGTCCTTGCTCTCAGTGTCCTGAGGTCAGCAGCATGCTACTCCCATGTGTGAATGTCTGAGAAGTGCTCACTGCTTTGGGCACCCCCTGCTCACCCCTCAGACTCCACACAGCCCATGGAGATCGGGGTGATGGGGCTCCTGGGCAGCAGGGGTCCATACCTGAGCAGGAATCGAGGGTAGGGCTGGCGGGAAGCGAAGCCGGCCCTGCGGACCCTCACATTCTCCAGCAGCCCCAGGTATGCGACCTGGTGGCGACAGTGGCCCTCGTCCAGCCTCGCGGCCACCTTGTCCTCATTGGGCTTGATGCAGCGGACGTAGAAAGGCTCCTGTGGGAACAGAGGTCACTCAGGAGGCCGGTGTCTCAGCCCCAAGGTCACTGGGCAGGGGTGGCAGGTGAGCTCAGGTGTGCTACCTCATGTCCCTCCCATGCTCTGTCTGCGTGGGGAAGGGGCTTTCGTGGTGGGAAGGGGAGGCCGAGGGGCCAAGAGCAGGCAGAAGGGCCAGGCAATAAGGAGATGGGGATGAGGGGATGGCAGGCTGAACAGGACCTGCACCAGTGGAGGCAGGAGGCGGGGCCCAGAGCCAGGTTCGGGCGGGGCAGCATTGCGCCCTTTGGCCTTTCCTCTCGCCTTGCCTGAGGCTGAGCTGGGTCTCTGGATGTTCTTGTTGAGCCGGCCCTGGTGGCCTCCCGCTGCCCTCTCTGCCTTTGGGCTCCAAGCTCCGAAAGAAGCTAGTGCCCGTTTCCTGTCCCTGTGGCCCCAGCTTCCAGAAGATAATCCTGGTTCCCGGCAGGGCCTGGGCTGCGCCAACCCAAGCTCTGAGCAGGGTTTCCCCTTGCCTGTCCCTGCCCAAGGGGCAACGGGGCCAGGGAAGGCCAGCTGGAATCCCGTCTTTACTCAGGAATCCTGTGTCTACTCGAGCCTCAGCCTGGCTCAGGACATCCTAATCTGTGCAGTCGTGAGTCCCTCCGCCCGGGAGGCAGTGCAGCTCACAGCAGACAGGAAATGAACACTCTCTTCCACATGATGTGCAGAGGCAGTGGGCGGCCCGACTTGACACCCAGGCACAGATGGAAAGATCTGGAAGGATCTAGGGTGGCAGCAGGAGTGAGGGTGGTACCTTGGAAGCCAGGTTTTCCACCAGGGCCACCATGGAGTTCTTGAAGAGGGTGCCGGCCGTCAGGGGGCGCTTGGTCACCTCTGTGATGTCCTGCTGCCCGTCCGGCCACATAGCCTTCAGGGTGGGGTCCATGCTGTGGAGACAGGCTGCATGTCCAGCTGCCCTCACCCTCCCGGAGAGCAGCCCCTACCCAGCTCAGCCATTCAAAAGCCTCGTGGCCTTAGTGTTGTACCTCAGGCTGTCCACCTGTCAGGCAGGGTCAGCCCCGAGTGTCTGAAGGCCCTTCCAGCGCGAGCCCCTGGGTCCTCCACCCCCCAGCGCCCACACGCACGCCCAGTGAGCTGGCTCACCTGTTGTACAGCAGCCGCTTGAAGTCCTGGAAGAGGGAGTCTCTGTTCTTGTCAATGAAGCCCTCCACCGAGTACCTGCAGGGGTCAGGGCTGGTGAGGGCCGAAGGGGCCTCTGACAGCCCCAGGAAGCCCCTCAGCCTCCTCTGGCCTGCCTCTCTTCTCATAGGCCAGCTCTCTTCCTCCCCCCTCAGCTACTGCCCTCCCTTCCCCTCTCCTGCCTGCTTTCTCTCTCATCACGTAAAACTCCCTCCCTCAGAAGTTTCCTAGATGGGTCGAATGGTTATGCCCACGGCTCTGGAGCCAAATGTTGCAGCACTGAATCCTGGCTCTAATGCATACATGCTGTGTGACCTGGGATGAGTTACTTAACCTCTCTGTCCTCACTATACATCAGATGCTCAGAATAGTATCTACTTAGTTTTCCATAAATATCAGCAATTGCGATTACAACCAGGAACTTCTGAGTCATTGGTCTATTTTGATCCCGTGGCACTGACAACCACAGATTCATTGTCTCCTCCTTTGACTGCTAGAAAGCTCAGCACCAAAATCTTGGCTCCACTTGCAGCTCCTGCAAAAGCTCGGGGCATGGGATCTGATGCCTGGCTGCTTTGTCTTCTCTATTCTATTTCTTCTCCTTGTGAAGGACACATTAGACACTTGTGTCTCTCTCTGGAGTCCCTCGAAACCACTTCAAGATGAGGTGAGCGACAGGTAAGTTAATAACAACAATCATGGCGATTTCCAAAGGACCCCCTCGGCCTTGGCACTCTGGGTGTGACCTGAGGACCGGCAGTGTTCGCCCGCCTGGGAGCTGGTTAGAAATGCAGACTCGGCCTGTCGCCCCTCTGCGCTGACCTGCAGCTCGCAGGATGCCCTGCTCAGAGTGTGCCAGGAACTGGCCCTGGACTGGATTGGGGGCCCCTCCCCGGCTGCATCTCGGAATGTGCTGGGGTGGAGCCCAGACATGGCATTTTTTTAAGCTCCCCAGAGGATTCCGTGGTGCAGCCAGGGCTGAGAATCACTGTCTTAAAAGCCCCATTTCGTGCTTTCACTTGTGAATCTGGTAAAGAGGATGTTTTCAGTGTCTTAAAAAGGGAAGAGGGGACATAGTGGGGGGCCTCACGTGACATCCCCCGCATAGTGCTTGATCCGGAAGTCTCGGCCAAACTCCATGGTCTTGTCTGTGGGGCAGAGCTGTGGGAGAGACAGGCCAGGGTCAAGGCACAGAAGGTGAGCGGGATCTGCAGGGGGTGGGGGGACAGTGCTGAAGAAGAGGCTGGGCCACCCCCAAGGCCCCACCAAGACAGGCAGCAGGGTGCCTGGGGGTGTGTGTGCCAGCACCAGGACAAGCTGGGGGTATGCGGGGTGGGGGTGACTGCAGGGGGCGGAGGGGGCACCTGGCGGCTGGTGTAGTGTGGGTGGTGGCGGTGGTGTGTGTCCAGGGTCTGCAGGAAGATGCGGTCAGTGATGGGGCCCGCAGTGCAGCAGGCCTCATCCAGCACGGCCAGGATGCCGCGGTGGGGCCGCTCCACCAGCTCCACGATGGTGGCGTTGTTGAAGTACTCAACCTGGGGCAGAGCGAGCAGGCAGCTCCCGAGTCCCGCCAGCCAACCTCTCCCACACCATCCCTGCTGGGCGCCCTCTCTGCCTGGCCGTCCTCCGCACGTCTGCTTGCCTGCCCGCTCCCTCAGGGCCCACAGCCGCGTGGACGGCTGGGCACTCACGCTCTGCCAGGTGATGCCCTCCCGCTCATACTCCTCCTGCTCCTGCTTCAGGATGAGCTGGATGAAGAGCTGCTGCAGCTTCTCATTGCAGTAGTTGATGCAGAACTGCTCGAAGCTGGGGGCGGGGGGTCTCGTTCAGAGTCACGCCTTACCCGCCCACCTTGGGGCTTTTGCTCCATTTGGAGTGAGTGCGGTGTTGGCAGGTCTCTCCCCTAAAGTTTGCCCGAGGGGTCTGGTGCCAGGTACCCCAAGTGGCCCAGAGTGGGGCTGCATTTCCCCCTCTGGGCCTCTCCTTTTCCCCACTGCTCCCACCTCTGGCACACATGCTCCGGAGTGGATTGGGGAGTCTGGCAAGGGGACATAAGCCTGAGATTTTGCCTTCCTGGTCACCACTGGGCAGGTGGCACAGCTGAGGCAGGCTCGGGGGCATGAGCCTGGGGCCAGGGACCAGCTGGGACAGACGCCAGACATCCCACTCCTCAGCCCAGCCAAGCTCCCCCGGACTAAGGCGGCCCTAGAGGTTGAGGGGTCAGAGCATGGGATATGGTGCCTGGGCCACCCACCTGTTGACAGGGAACACCTCGAAGCCATAGATGTCCAGTACACCGATGACTGTGTCCTTGCCGTCACGCCGGGGGTCCCGGCCCCGGGGTTCCATGACACCATTGATCCGGTCCACCACCCACTCAAATAGCCGCTGGTATACTGCCTGGGGAGAGGCCAGGAGCCAGTTGCTTTTGGCTGCCTCTAGCCTTGCCTCCTCCAGGAAGGCCTCCTGGGTGCCCCTACCCCCTGCCTGCCCCCAGAGTACCTTAGCACAGGCGTCCCGGGCATAGCTGGCCTCAGCCGCAGTGTGGCCCTTCTCAATGACTTCTCTGCCTCCTGAGGCCACAGTGCGAGCCAGCAGGCAGCGCAGCACCAGCTCCCGAGGTGTGGCTGTCAGCTCAGCCACGTGGTCCACCAGCACTTCCTCCGTCACGGCCAGGCTCCCCTGCTCCAGGGTATCCTCCTCAGTCTCCACAAACTCGATGTTTCCCTGGTGATGGGGGAATCGTGAAGAGTCAGGCTCCATGTTCCAAAGGAGCCTGCACACCTTTCCTGGGGGAGAGGAAAGGAAGCCAGTGGAGCCCGGCTTCTGCCACAGATGCAGCGAGAAAGGTGAGAGCGGCCCCCAGAACACACCAGAGCCTTCCCCAAGGCTTCCCACTCAGAACAGCACGTGAATGATCCCACTGCATCCTCCCAAAGCCAGCTACGTGCTACCTATTCCTCAAGCTACCTCGAGAGGATGGAGTTCTCAGAGGCACTGAGTACCCTACCCAAAGCCACACAGCTCTTAAATGACAAAAGCAAGAGGCAGGTCTGCACGATGCTCGCCTTTACTGAGCCTGGACTGCCCTTGCCCACTAAATGCGGGCTCATCTACTAGTCGCGGACTGGGCACGTCGCAGGCCTGACTTGCCACAATCTGGGCACGTAGAGCCCACAGCCCAGGGCCTGGCCTTGAGAGAGCCCACAGCCGAAGCAACTTGGCTTCAGCAGAGGGAGGAGTGGGCCAGCTACCTAACTGGGTTGTCAGAGGCCAGTCTCCTCCTCCAGGGGTGGCTCCCAGCCAGGACACCATGTGGGGAGGTGGCCCCCCAGCCCTGGCAGCCAGGCTCACCAAGTGTAGTATGGCGGCCAGGATCCGGTGCACGGAGCCCACCTCCTCAGGGCTGAAGCCGATCACCCGCATGGCCTCTGTCACTGCCTGGTGGTGGCTCTTCTCATCGGTCTCCAAGGCCTGAGGGAGAAAGGGGTCAGCACCCCAGGGCCACGCTGAGCCCCAATTCCTCTGTCCCAGTGCCTGTGCTCACCTTCTGCACCCCATCCCCACACTGAGCCCTGTTCCCCGCTCACACTGAGCCCTGCTCCCTGGCGGGTGAAATTATACAGGGCAGGGTTCCTCTGCAGGTGCAGTTCTCGCAGCTCCTCGTCCTCACTGCCCCGCAGCAACTGTAAGACAGAGACACCCCTTGGTTAGGCCTCCTGAGCTCCAGAAACCTCACCCACACTTGTTTGATGACAAACAGATGTGTCCTTCAACCATCGTTGACCCAACAATGGCACGGAAGCTCAGAGATGGTGTAGATACTGCTGGAGTTCAGGGAGAACCCATTTCTAGGTCAGACATGGTGTAGACACTAAACAAGGCAATGAGAACCCACTTCAGTGGTCAGATATGGTATAGACACCATGAGAGTCCAGGTAGAACCCACTTCAGTGGTCAGACATGGTGTTGATACCGCCCAAGCCAGGGAAGAACTACTCAGTAGTCAGAGCTGTTATAGACACTTAATGAGTCCAAAGAGAACCCACTTCAGTGGTCAAACATGTTGTAGACACCATGGGAGTACAGGGAGATCCCACTTCAGAGGTCATACACAATGTAGAAACCACCTGAGTCCAGGGAGAACCCACTTCAGAAGCCAGATGCATTGTAGACACCACCCATGTCCCAGGAGAACCCACTTCAGTAGTGAGATATGGTGTAGACACCATCAAAGTCCAGGCAGAATCCACTTCAGTGAATCAAGAAAGAATGTAGATATCACCCAAGTCCATGGAGATCCCACCTCCATGGGTCAGAATGGTGTAGACACCACTAATGTCCAGGCAGATCTCAATTCAGTGGTCAGACATGGTATAGATAGGCCAGTGCCCAGGCAGAACCCCTTAGTGGTCAAAGTTGGCATAGACACCACCATAGTCCAAGGAGATGCCACTTCATCAGTGAGTCAGACACTTTGTAGACACTGCCCAAGTCCAGGCAGAACTCACCTCTGTGGGTCAGACATGGTGTAGACACTGACTGAGTCCAGGCAGAACCCACTTCAGTGGGTCAGACATGGTTGTACATCATCAGAGTCCAGGGAGAAGCCACCTCAGTTGGTCAGACATGCTTGTTCAGTGCAAGTGTCCTGGGATCCGACTTCAGCATGTCAGACACTGTGTAGACACCACAGGTGTCCCAGGAGAACCCAATTCAGTGGGTCTGAATGGTGTGGACACCACCCGTGTCCAGAGTGAACCTACCTCAATGGTCAGACAAGGTGTTGACACTGCCCAAGTCATAGAGGTTCAGCCTCAATGGGTCAGAACTGGTGTAACCACCAATGTCCAGAGAATTCCTACCTCAGTGGGTCAGACACAGTGTAGACACTGCCTGAGTCCAGGGAGAATCCACCTTAGTGGGTCATACTTGATGTAGTCATGCCCATGTCTGGGGAGAACCCAGTTTAGTGGGTCAGAACAATGTAGACACTGTCCAAGTCAAGGGAGAACTTACCTCAGTGGGCCAGACACAATATACAACTGTGGAAGGAAGATCCCACCTCAGTGATCAGACACGGTGTAGACACTGCCAGTTTCCAGGATATCCCACTACAGTGGGTCAGAAACAGTGTGGACACTGCTTGAGTCCAGGGAGCACCTACTTCAGTGGGGTGGACAAGGTATATCACTGCCAGTGTCCAGGGAGATCCTACATAGTGGGTATGAAGGGATGTAGACGCTACCTGTGTCCAGGCTGAACTCCCACCAGTGGTCAGACACAGTGTAGACATTGCCACATCCAGGGAGAATCCACTTCCATGAGTCAGAATGGTGTAGACCACCAGTGTCCAGGGAAATCAAACCTCAGTGGGTTTGAAACAGTGTAGACACCACCAATTTCTGGGGATATCCCACTTCAATGGGTCAGATCAGTGTAGACACCACCTGAGTCCAGAATGATCCCACCTTAGTGAGTCAGACACAGTGTAAACATTGTTTGAGTTGAGGGACATCCAACCTCAGTGGGTCAGACAGTGTAGATATCACTAATATTCAGGGAATTCCCACTTCAGTGGCTCAGACACAGTGTAAACACCACTTGAGTCCAGGCAGAACTCACCTCAGTGGTGTGTACATCACAAGTGTACAGGGGGATCCCATTTCAGTGGGTCAGACACAGTGTAGACACTACCCATGTCCAGGCAGTGTCTACCTAGTGGGTAAGATTGGTGTAGTCACTTAAGTTCCAGGGAGTTCCCACTTCAGTGGGTCAGACATGGTGTAATCATGTCTGTGTCTGGGGAGAATCCAATTCAATGGGTCAGAACAGTGTAGACACTGCCCAAGTCCATGGAGATCTTACTTCAGTGGATCAGACATGGTTGTACACTACGAGAGTCCAAATATCCCACTTTCATGTGTCAGACTTCATGTAGACACAGCACGTGTCCGGGGCAACCCAATTCAGTGGGTCAGAACGGTGTAGACACCACATGTGTCCAGGGCAAACTTACCTCCATGGATCAGACACATGTGGACACTGCCCAAGTCCAGGCAGAACCCACTTCATTAGGTCTGATACCTTGTAGACACTGCTGAGTACAGACAGAACCCCCCTCGGTGGGTCAGACATGGTGTGGACACCGACTGATTTGAGGGAGATCTCACCTCAGTGGGTCAGATAGGGTGTAGACACTGCCCGAGTCCTGGCAGAACCCACCTCAGTGGGTCATTCACAGTATGGGGACCACCAGATTCAGGGAGATCCAACATCAATGGGTCAGACACGGTATAGATCACTAGTGTCCAGAGAGTTCCCACTTCAGTGGGTCAGACGTAGTCTATGTAGATATGTCTGTGTCCTGAGAGAACCCACTTCAATGGGTCAGATACAGTGTAGACACTACCCGAGTCCAGGGAGATCTTACCTCAGTGGGTTAGACATGGTCTAGACACTGACCAAGTCAAGGGATTTGTCACCTTAGTGGATATGAATGATGTAGACACTGCCAGTGTCTAGGAGGAAGCCGCCTCAGTGGGTCATGTACACTGGAGACACTACCAGAGTCAGGGAGATCCAGTATCAATGGGTCAGACATGGTGTAAACACCACAGGATTACAGGGAGATCTCACCTCAGTGGGTCAGACATGGTGCAGGCACTGCCCAAGTCCAGGTAGAACCCACCTTGGTGGGTCATACACAATGTCAGCACCACCAGACTCAGGGAGATCCAGTATCAATGGGTCAGACATGGTGCAGACTGCCAATATCCACAGAGTTCCCACCTCACTGGGTCAGATACGGTGTAGATATGCCTGTGTCCTGGGAGATCCTACTTTCAGTGGTCAGCCACAATGTAGACACTACCCGTGTCCAAGCAGAACCACCTCAGTGGTCAGACATGGTGTAAATATAGCCCGAGTACAGGGAGACCCCACCTCAGTGGGTCTGACCTGGTGTAGACACCACTGGTGTCCAGACAGAACCCGCCTCAGTATCACACAGGGTATAGACCCTGCCCATGTCCAGATAGACCCCGCCTCAGGGTCAGATGCAGTGCACACACCACCTATATCAGGGAGACCCCACCCCAGGGCGGGTGGAGAGGGGAATGGAAGGTGGACGGAGCCATGGAAGGGCTTCCCCACTACCTGCCCGCCCACTCGCCAGCTCACTCACCTGGTAGAAGGCATGGAAGTTCCTTTCACCCACGTGCTGTTTGAGGACTCGAGACTGAGGAGAGAGGGGCAGCTGGGCCTGTGCTTGGGCAGCAGCCTCATCCCAGGGGACCCGCCCTAGAGCCCCCAGGGCAGTGCAGGCAGGAGGTGGTGGGCCTGGCCACAGAGGGAGCCCTGCCTGTGAACCTGGGGCTTCAGAGAGGGTATGTTCCTGCCCCCAGGGCCTGGGAGGGTCAGCATTGTTGGGCAGCTCTGTCTGGTCCCCACGGGGAGGCCTGCACAGCCCACCTGCCTAGGGTGTGCAGAAGCAGGGCCCACCTTCTCCAGCAGGTAGCTGTGGATGTGTCCCCCGACAGGGTCTCCTTTGAAGTCAAAGTTGATGTCCATGTACTTGCCGAAGCGGCTGGAGTTGTGGTTGCGGTTGGTGCGTGCATTGCCGAAGGCCTCCAGCACGCAGGTGGACTTGAGCAGCACGTCCTTGACCCTGCGTGGGGCGAGGGGCCAGAGCTATAAAGCAAAGACCTCATACTGGGGACTGTACCCAAGTCCAGCATCCAGCCTGAAGCCTCCCCATTGCAGGAGGTGAGGAGGCCCAAGGGCCTGGCCTCCCCCTGCGCTGCCCCGTGCAGACTGTGGAGTGGCCCTTTGCTCTGAGACGCTGGGAAAGGCACCGGCCAGGCGCTTGTGCTGGGTGTAGTATAAGCACTGGGCCCGAAAGGCCTCAGCCATAGTGTATGTTCACCTCCCACCTTCCCAGGCAGCAGCTGCGGGCTGCAGTGAGGAGATGGGTCTGGACGCTTGTCATCAACTCCAGCTGCAGGAGTGGGCAGCTGCCGGCCACGTGTGCTCAGGAACTTCCATCACTGCCCCCCACCCAACCCCACCTCACCCCATCTTGACAGGAAGAGCCGGGGCTCCCACACAGGAAGCTGCTCCCACAAGGCCTGACTGGTGAGCAGCAGGCGGGCAGGTGGACAGCCAGGCCCTGATTCCCAGGTTCCTGGCCCAAGCCAGCACAACCAGCCTGGCATCCTGGGCCTTCCTGAACGGCCACCCAACTTTTCCCCTTCGTTGGGTGCACCGGCTGTCAATCCTTGTCCCTCACCTCCATCCCGTCGCCAGGGGGAGGGCTTCCTGCACAGGGCCCCCTCAGTTGAAAGGTCCAGGGTGTGGGTCACCTGGAGCCTCCTGATAGGCGAGCCCACTAAACTTGGCTTGATCCGAGCTGGGCTCAGTCCTGTCTCTTGCTCCCCGTTAGGCGTGAGGCCCAGGGCTGCCCCTGCCCCAGCCCTCTCCGCCCTTACCTCTCCACCTCGGCCCTCTGGCTAGGGTTGGTGACGGCAGCGATGTACTGCATGATGTGCTTGCTGGCTTCTGTCTTTCCTGCCCCACTCTCCCCTGCCGGACAGATGGACAGTCAGACAGAATTAGCGACCACTCCCCCTTGGCCAGCTCCCTGTGCCCACTTCCTCCCCAGTGCTTCAATCACCTCCCATCACTGACAAATGAAGATGCTGGGGCCCAGGGAGGCTGCGAGCCAGCACTGGGGCCTTAGCCACAGGGCAGGTACCTGAGATAACGATGCAGGTGTCCCTGGACCGGCGCTTCATCGCCCTGTAGGCGGCGTTGGCCACGGCATACAGATGGGGTGGCCGCTCGTAGAGCTCACGGCCTTGGTACCTGGCGATGGCCTCGGGCCCGTACAAGGGCAGCTCCTGGTAGGGGTTCACGGACACCAGCACCTCCCCGATGTAGGTGTAGATGCGGCCCTTCTCGAACCTGGCACAGGCAGGGCCAGTCCTCAGCGCTCAGGGCAGCAGGGACACACACCCAGGGCCTGGGGCCTCGAGGCCCTGGGCTGCCCCTGGGCTGAGAGCGGAGAAGTGGGACGGGTTGACCTGAGTCTTCCCGGTGCCCACACTACCGTAGTGTAGTGTTGGGCTCCACACTGCTCTCCACGGGGTCCTGATGTCACAGGAATCATGACCACCCATTCTATGAAGGGACTGACTTGCCCAAGACCACACTGGGCAAGGCAGAGCAGCAGGTTCGGAACCAGGTTTGGGGACAGGGAGGGGCCCATTTCCGGCTCAAGGCCTGGGTGGGGACCCAGAGGCAGATAGGACCCGCCTAGCTCCACCCAGATGGTAGGCGCCGGGAGGGGCTGAGGGCAGCTGGGGCTGCAGCATCCTCCCTGGCACATCCTCAGACTCCTCAACTCTCCCGTCAGGCGCCCAGTTGCTGGTGGGGTGGCTGTGTCGTCCCTCTCTTGACCTTCCTGCCTGAGGAGGAGCGCGGCCTGCTCCCCGTGGTGTCGCGGACCCGCCCTTCCCCTGGCGGCTATCCTGGGTTCCTCTTCCTCCCCTGCCTCTGGCTCCCTCCACACCTTCTCAAGTGCCACCCAGCCACCCACCGGGGACCTGCTCAGAGACACGCTTTCCCATCTGCAAGCTGTGTGGGCTGGGGCTCAGTGCTCCACTGTTAAATGGAGATGGTAATACCTGGCTTATATGCTAGTTTATACGAATGAAGTAACATCAAGTTTAGCTGGGTGCCCCATACAAAGTAGCTCATTTCCTGTCCTCTGGCTTCAACAGTCTGTGCTCAGTGGAGCCCCACCCCGAAGCTCTACACAGCAGGCTGCCTTCTGCTCCCCAAGGCTGTTCAGGGATGAAACCAGCTCTCAGTGGCCACCCCATCTCACTGCCTGACCCCCGGTTCTTCCCTGCCCTCTGCCTTTCTCCTCAGTAAATCGGGCCTCATGTCACTTCTACCAGCCACACCCTGAATCATCCCCATGTGTCCCCCTGAGTGTCACCTCAACTTGTCCACCTGCACCCCAGGGCAGGACTTACCCACTTCCCTCAGAGCCCCCAGGGCTCAACACAGCCCCATGCAGGAGATGGAGCGCCCACCCAGTCCGGGTGCCTGGCACCTGCCTGTCCCTGCCGGGCAGGATGGGTAGAAGACACCTGGGTTGTGTGTGAGGCAAAGATCTGAGGAGCTCTGTCCATTGCAGGGTGGCCACCCTTGCCCTTGAGGGGACAGTTGTTCCTGCCCTGACACATCTCCCTGCAGTCACCCAGATGGTGGTCTGCCAGGGTGTGTATGCACTACCCTTCCCGGACTGATGGAGATCAGTAGGGCTGGGTCTACCTGAGCTTCAGGTTCTCCATGAAGTCCTCCATGGTCACTTGGTCCAAAAGCACAAAGTCGGGTTTGCCGCAGTCGGGGCCTTCCTCGTCCTCCATCCTGCCGCGGGCAGCACCCAGGCCAGGTTGCCCCTGCCTTCCTCTGCAGAGGGGCGGAGGGAAGGGGTGCTCTCCAGCAGGCCCAGCCCTCACTGCCCGCAGCCCTCCCTGCTCGTCTCCCCAGCGGCTGCGCAGTAAAGTAGGAAGTGGGTTCTGGCCCCAGGGAGGGACTGCTTTTCCCACTTGCAGCTCCCTCCTGAGGGGCTCTGACCCCTGCTTCCTGTTCCCCACCCCCAGAGAGCGGGTGTGCCTAACGGTTGGTCTGGTCAAGGCTGGGGGGTTCCTGTTGGCCTCCTTAGGAAGCTCCAACCATTGTGATCTCTAAGTCCACCCCTCACCCCAAGCAGCAGAGACTGCAGTCCCCAGCCCTGCCACACTGAGTCACTTGTGGGACTGTAAGGAATGATTTCTTGACATGGTCTTGGCTACCTAATCCTGTGCGTCTGTCAACTCTCAGACCTCAACAGTAGGTGGATTTTACGGTGGGTACACTGTACCTTGATAAACAGTAAAAATGTGCTGATGCGCAGGCCTTTGGGGCAGGAGCCCAGGCAATAATATTCTTTAAAGTGTGCGAGACCACGCCAGGATGTGAAGCACAAAACGAGCTTCACGGTGAAGCCCACGATGGGCTGGTGGTCTGAATTCATCATGCTGCGATCCACAGCCTCTGGATGCTTCCCAGAAGGTTCCTACTTGTCTTCGGGGTCCACCTGCCTGTCCCTTCAGTAGTAAGGACAGGAACAGCACCAGGAGCCCTGCTGTCCAATCTGTGTACTCAGCTCAGAGGTGTGGACTCTGTAGACGAGATAGCACCTTTAGGAGATAGCCAGACTGGCTGGCTGAGGTTCACTTGAAACAGCATCCCTTGACCGCACAGTGCTCTCATCCCTCCCCTCGCACAAGGAGGCCAGAGTATTTCCCAAACTTGGGTCATCCATGTGTCACCTCTGGGATTCTGTATTCAAAAAGCTAGTTTATTTAATAATTGTCTTTCAATCAACTCACTTTTTAAACTCTAAAATAACTGTTTAATATGCAAGTTACAGGGTTTTTACCCCTCAAATACCTTAAAGTGGATGCATATCTAATAAAATTGGAAAGTGCTTGTTCAAGTTCCTGATAAAACCAGGCTGTGCTCCATTGTGCGCCATGGGCTCCAAGGGGACCCTGGCCGAAAGACCCTCCCATCATGAGAGGGCTTTGGCTCCACCCTGCGCCAGGCCTGGGGCTCCTCTTGGGCAGATTCAGATCAGAGTTCACCCATCCAAGCTCTGGAGACACCCTCCCTAACACCCACCTCGAGGGCTGGTGCTTTTGAAGGGCTTTCCAAAGGCAGGCTCAGGACAATCTGGGGCATTCTCAGAGCTGGGTAGCAGGTTTCACTTCCTCAACCTCCCAACCACTGGGATCACCCATCCCAGGGTCTGTATTAAATTAACATTTGAAAGAAATGACGTGGCTGTTTCAGTGAAACTTCAGGGACACTGAAACTTGAACTTGATAAAATTTCCCACGTGTCACCAAAATTTTCTTCGTTTTTTTTTTCCATGTAAAAATGTCAAAGACCCTTCTTAGGTTGGGTATTTGGCCCACGGGCGGAGCTTGGCAGTCCTGGCTTTAGATACTGCTGCCATGTGACCTCGAGCCTAACTGCAATCATGCCTGCGGTCTCTCCACCCCAACAGCATGCACAAAGGATTTGCCACCCACTGCCTCATTTATCTCACTGAGGCGGAGATGACATCACACTAAAAATCCTTTTCCCTTCTGGGTCTGGCTGGACCTCTGGGCTCACAGGTCAGTCTCGGCCTTGTCTTAGGCAGTAATGGCTCTATTTGCAGTTTCCCCAGGGCACACCCCTTGCAGGGTCTGACAAGTTGGGGCAGTGACCATGGTGGAACTACCAGGTGTATGAGTGAGAATGTAAGGACACCAGGGAGGGGCTGCTGGGGGCTGAGGGCAGCAGTTTCAGTCTCTCGATCTGATATAGATCAGTTTCAAGATGCCTCTCTGTCTAGTTCCTTTGTGGCCCCCAACCTGGGCGTGCCTTGCCGATGCCATTGACCTTTGCAGAAGATCCCCAGTCCCTTTCAGTTTCTCAGCTTCCTTACACAACTAGACCCAATTGGGATTTACACTTAAAATTTTCACACCGCAGGGCAGACACATTGTTGGTTAGCTGCAGGTAAGGGCCCCAAAGCGCCCTGGAGCTGCATGTACTCAGAGGCCACACAGCTCATCCTCTGAAGGTGCTTGTGAGGAGTTGCTCTGAGGCCACCTCCCACTCTCCTCCCCGTCTGCCTAGGAGGTGGTCAGGAGGGTTTCCTCTAAGCCTCCAGTTCTGCGATGAGGCTTTCTGCCTGTGCCCTTCAGGGTGTAGCAGCGTCACTTGGGGTGCAGGCACCTTTGGGTACTCTTCCATTCACTACATCAGTAGCAAACTGAACGTAAAAGTAGTGCCTTACATCAGCTATGGCTGTTAGCCCTGGCCTGGCATGGCCTGGCCTGCCGACATTCCTTAACACAACATCAAGCTGTTTAGCTAAATTTGTTGGTGCAACCCATTGGTGGATTATTTTCCAAATGAAATAGGACATTATGTGAGTGCACCACTCATACTAAGGGTATCAATTCAACTCAGGTCTTGATCTGCACTCCCAAATCTGACTCACGCTGAAGAGGACATCAAGAGGCAGAGAACACCATCAAGCCAAGGCAACTCACTCTAGGATCTAAAGGTAACCCCGATGATGGGTCTTTGTGCCCCATCACCCACTCTGCAGTTTACAAAGGCACACGCACTGACAATGTCAGACACCCTGGGGCTCCCTTGGACTCAGATGAAACTCATTCAAGCATGGCAAGGTCTTCTTCCTCTTTGTATCTAACATATGGAAAGGAGAAAGAAACAGAGGCTAGACTAAATCACACATTTAAAACTGTTTATTACATATGTTTTTCTCCTTATTCAGGAGATGTCAGAGAGACCTGGGTCCTGATGCACAGCGAGGATTCTTTTTTTTTTTTAATTATTAATTTTTTTAAAGATTTTATTTTTCTTTTTTTCTCCCCAAAACCCCCCCGGTACATAGTTGTATATTCTTCGTTGTGGGTCCTTCTAGTTGTGGCATGTGGGACGCTGCCTCAGCGTGGTTTGATGAGCAGTGCCACGTTCACGCCCAGGATTCGAACCAACGAAACACTGGGCTGCCTGCAGTGGAGAGCACGAACTTAACAACTCAGCCACGGGGTCAGCCGCACAGCGAGGATTCTTGTTCTGGAGGCAGATACAGCGCCCACACCTGGGGTCAGAGAATGTCAGTCAGACACACACCCCAGGCCCCGAGCCACCCACACCCCAGCCTGGGCCCAGAACCGGAAATTCCTGACTCTTCCTAGCAGGGGAGTAAGGGAGGCGTTGAAGTTGCTCAGAGAACCCAAGTGCAAAGGCCTGGTTCAAATTCTGCTGCAACCTTATTAGGTGCGTCAGCGTAGACAGGCCACAACTCCGGAAAAATGAGGAAATTGGAAACACCTCAGAGGCCTGCTGTGAAAAATGAGTGACGTAAACACATAGCCAGGGATTATTCCAAATGCCAATTGCCACTGAGTGGCAATAACAGAACTGAACTTGGGTTCCCACTCCTGACTCCACCTTCAGTTGAGGAGGCCTCTGTGATGAGACTTCGCAGCAGCCTGCCCTTTCTAGGCCAGCACATCACTGACCGAGGAGATTCCTGGGGAAAACGTGGCGCGTCGAACCCAAAACCACAAAGGCAACCAAATGCCAAAGAATCAAAGCCCCACAATCCAGACACTGGAAAACTGCCTGTCCACAATGTAGTCTTGTGGGCTTGAAGGCAATTAACCTTTCTGGGACTCAATCATCTGACCTATAATAAGGGAGGGTCAGAATAAGTCAATGGTTTTAAACTTCTTGGCCAGGGGATTCACGGAAAACTAACATATAAAACAGAAGCGAAGTGACTTGTTAGGCCCGACCCTTCCTGCATACATACCACTGCAGATTCCATGGACAGCCTGACAGCCACCAAAGGGATCCTCTCTCAGGTCTCTTCTAGTTCTGGCATCCTGGGCTTTCTGAAACACTGGGGGGTGGCAGGCACTTCCTGTTATGCGCTAGGGCAGGGACGCAGAGCAGAGTCTGCTGGGGGAGGTCAAGGTCTGATTTAGCTCCCATCCGACAGCAGACAAACTCCAGTTTCACAGATGCTGGTAGGAGACACAAGATTCCTCGATTAGAGACACAAACAATCGACTATTCAAAACAGCAGCTGCCAGAACATCAGCATTTTCCCCTAGCCCCAATTCCCACAGGGTGACCCGAGGGGAGTCAGAAGGCACCCGTACGTGCAGTAGGCTGCGTTACAGGAAAGGTACTCCGAATGCAGGAAAGCCAAATCTTTTACGGTGGACAGTGGGCATACCTGCTTTCTGCTCTGGAGGGAGGCGCTACCTCACACATCTCAAGGCTGTCTGCTACTTGAAGATCCTTGAAAAGGCAATCTGGGCAAAAGGGCAGCCGGCACCTCGCTCCGAGGACTGCAGAAACTAGAGACTCATGGGCAAGTGTCCCCAGACGCAGCCGCGTGGAGGCTGGTGTGCTCAGCCTCTGCAGTTGGACTGAAGGGATCCGCGTCCACTGGAAGCCTTCACCTGCAAGGGAAGAAGCGTGGTGTGACCTCACCACCCGGAGGAGCACAGAACTGGGCCGCCCTGCCACGACCATGCTGGCCACTCTTTCCACCATGGCCTATCCCTGACTGTACCCCACAGTGCTCACACCAAAGGACACAACCTATTTCCCTCCAACCCAAACTTCCCACCCGCTTCTAGATTCCCCTCTGTCTGGCATCCTGGAAACGAGCAAACACGGTAGGGCTGGAGAGGCCTGGCGTCCAAGCCCGACCTGCTAGGTTCCAGCTGGGCAACCCTGGACACAGAATTCTGACTGTGGGCTTTTTGTACTAGACCTAAGACCACCTCATCGTGGTCCTCAAAGATTTAAACTGGGTGAAGAACTAAGAAGTTCGGCACAAAACAAGAGTCCAAGCAACAAGAGAGCCCTCCTCTCCCAGGAGGTCTTCCCTTGAGATCAGTGCACTGACCCTGCCCTTGGTCAGCTCCTGGGGCATTCAGCTCTGCTGCAGAATTTAGCCTCTGGTTCTCTTTGGTTTGCCTGTTAATTGTCAACACCCTGTACCCTCCAGGCAGGGCTCACCCCTGTAACTCCTTTCTACTCTTTATTCCCTGATGCTGGTCCAACTTTACCTTTACCACTCCCCCTGAGCTTTATTTTCAAATTTTGTACAGGTTTTGTTTTAAGAATATAATAAAATTCGCAATGAGCCTGACACATAGAAAACACCCAAAGTCCAAAACAACTTTTGCAGAGATGTGGATGTTCTATATTCTGCACGGTCCAGTACAGTAGCCATTTGCCACATGACTACTAAGCATCTGAAATGTGGGTAGTATGAATGAAAAACTGAATTAAAATTTTTTTTTTAAAGATTGGCAGCTGGGCTAACAACTGTTGCCAATCTTTTTTTTTTTTCCCTTCTGCTTTATCTCCCCAAACCTCCCCCCTCCCTCCCGTACGTAGTTGTATATCTTAGCTGCAGGTCCTTCTAGCTGTGGCATATGGGCCGCCGCCTCAACGTGGCCTGACGTGCGGTGCCATGTCCGCGCCCAGGATCCGAACCCTGGGCCGCCGCAGCCCAGCGTGCGAACTTAACCACTCGGCCACGGAGCCGGCCCTTGAGTTTTAAAATTTAAGTTCAAGTTAACCATATGCTGCAAGTGGTTACCACATCAGACAGTACAGATCTATACAATGCCTAGCACACCAGATAGGGAAGGGAGCAGGCGATTGTCTGAAATTTCTATAACCTTGCTCTGGATGGAGCAGGGCAAGGCCTCAAACCGTTTCAAAATGTTCTCGCAAGCACTGTAGGAATGCACAGGGTCACCCCAGACCCAAGCACGCTGGAGGCTTGCAGCCCACACTCATTTAAGCCCCTCAAGCCCGGGGAGCTGAGAAGAGAGATCATGGGGTTAAACTGGGCCTACTTGGGTTTATTCCAGGAGCGCACGGGCACAGGTGACTCCGACAGGTGGAAGGAGCCTGAGGAGAGGAAGCCTTATCAAGCAGCTGGGACGAGGGGAGCGAATTTTACTCCCTACGACCGTGTAATTCTAGAGCTGAGCTTCCTACACTTAGGCGACCAGAGAAACCTCCCTATCATCATATCATTCACAAAACGGCCTTTTCTTCCACATTCTTCTCGGTGTGGACTTTACGTTCAGAAAACACTTCGGAACTGTAGGCCAAGACACAGAAGTAGGCTCGGTTTTCCCTGTGAAATAACGGTGGAGAAAACAGCGGGCCGGGCTCCGGGAGGTGGGCGCGGCGCCCGGGCAGCGACACTCAGCAGCGCGTCTCCGCGAAGAACTGCTGCGGGGAGCCGAGGGCCGGCCCCGAGAAGGCACGCGGCCAGCTCAAGCCGGCCTCCTAACGCGCCCAAGTCCCTTCCCTCGGGGCAAGCCGGACGCACGACCCCATTCCCCCAGCGCTGCCCCCAAGGCCGCATGTGTCCTCCGAATGGGACCCTCAGAAGCCCGGCTGGAGACCCCCGCCCGCCGAGCCCCTAGCCACAGGGCCGACCGCGCCCGGTCGGGCACGCCCGATCCCTCCGCACCCGACCGACGCGGCCCAGCCAGCGACAGCAGAGGGGCCAACGCGCCCTCCCACCGGGCCCACAGACCCCACAATCTTTACCTGGCCTCAGCAGAGCGCAGGTACCACCTGGGGCCCTCGATGGCCTCGGATGACGACGATGCCCGGCAGCGGCCCGCGGCCGCACAAACACGCCTCATCCACCAGCCATGGCTTCTGCCGCGCACGCCCGCGCCTACGTCACTACGCAGTCCGCCGAAGGCCGCGCGCGGGATCACGTGACCCCTGGGCCCGGCGCGATGACGTCACCTGGGGCGCGTTCGCGGCGCCTGCTCGTTGTATCTTGTGAGAACGGCGAGCAGAAGTCTGGTGCCGGGGGAAGCCGGGCGCCTGGTGTCTAACCGCGGGTGGGGCCTGGGGCCGGAAGGCGAGCGGGTGGGCCCTGTAAAGGAGCTGGAGAGCGGAAGCCGCCCGGGAGCGGGGCGGGGTGGGCGGAAGGCCCCAGAAGTGAGGAGCGGGACCTGGGTCATCCTTGTTCGAAATGAGGAAGACAGCCCTTTTGCTTTCAGAATTTCATTTTCTGCACTTTTCAAATAAATCCCTAATGGCTAAGTAAGCTCAGGCTAGTCTCACAACTCAGGAATGTTTCCCAAGGACTTGGGAGCCCTCACTTTGAAATGTAATTGTCAAGGGGGACAAAGCTCGATCTCCCGTGTCCTGGGATGTTAAGGGTCCACTTGTCACCTGACTCCAAATTGCACAACCTGTCTAGTGTAATGGGCTCTGTCCACTTAGCTATATAGGAGAGTGAAGTTTCTTTCTGTCTTTGCATCCCTTTAGTGGATTGCGGGTGGTGCACATCACATTCTGGTTTAGCGCTTTTTCAATAAAATTGTTTTCTTTTTCTTCTACCTTTGTGGAGAGGTTTTCTGAGTTGGGAGGAGATTTTGTTTTTAATTATATTCCATCCCCCTGCCCCCTGCTGAAGAAACCACATTGGAAGGTCCTGAGACTGGAAAGGGCATGGCTTGTTGGAGATACAGCTAAGTCTAAGGAGAGGTGGGTAAGGACTACACAGTCAAGGGGCTTGACTATCAGGCTGGGAAGGGGAGAACTTGGTTCTGTAAGTAAAGAAAAGCAGAGCAGTACTTGAAACTCATATTTTATGTGTAGCACCTGGTATATACATTCAAGCAGTTTACAGTATACAAATCCAATTACTTCATTAAATTTCATGAGACGGATAGGGCAGGAATATCACTTGCAGACTGCTAACATGGAAACTAACTACATTCACCCAAAGAGGTTAAGTGGCTTGCTCAAGATCTCATAGAAGGCTAGGGTTTAATGCAGGTTGTTCTCGCTCAATGCTCTTTCCATTCTGTCACTGCCACGAGATAATCAAAGAGAACCGGGAAGGTAAATGGTTATGGAGGGCCAGAGTATGAGTGTGAGGATGTGAGTTTATATGTGTGACCAAAAAGGGTGGGCTCTCCCAGGACTGAAAGAGAAGAACTTTTTTCTAAGATGGTAACAAACAAAATTCACTAGAGAGGGGAGGACGCTCCATGGAAACTCTTATCCAAGTAATAAGAAAGGATGCCAAACATTAAAAACGACGTACTCAAAGCTCAATCGCATTATACTAGGAGGTTGCATGAGACTGGCAGAGAGACAGAACTGTCAGTAGTTAAGTATCTTAACTACTTACCAGAATTTTGAAAAGACCTTTCCACAACTACATCTCAGAAGAGTAACTCCACTGTTCTACCAAGCCAACTGGGATGTATGCCTGAAAAGAAAATTAGCAATTTGGCTCTGGAGGAATACAGAGGCCTAAAGCCAAAGAGATGTCAAAGTAGGGCATGCAAGCTTTCTTCCACTGGGGGCCACATGGGGCAGCAGTGCTTCTGAGGGGTCATTATAATCTAGAGTTGGTTTCCTCCTTTATCATTTATAGGCCCAGAAACTGGATATATAAATTTATTGAAAATTCACCTGAATCAACTCTTAAAGAAATTCTTTTCTTCATGAATTAAGTCAACGTTGGATTTATCACATGCACAGCATGGTATGAGGTGTTGCATGGCATGTCAAAGAACAACTCAGGGACATCTAGTTAGCTATCTGCTAGCTATTTAGTTCTCATATGAGGGAGACAGTTGATGGGTGAGAGGAACAAAAAGGAAAAAACTGCAGTCAGCCTTAGGAACAGTGAAAAAATTCACTTAAAAACCCCACAGTTAGTTGGAAACTAGCAAATACGTGAGTCCAGCAAAACTGTCTTTGAGTAGGCCAATTGAGGATAAATTTCAGTTCAGGGGTTTCTTGAAAACTAGTCTAGCTAGGAAGCATGTGTATGAAGCTGTGTTCAGGTAACATCAGTGCCCGTCCATCAATCTGGCCAGGTGTGTGCCATTTCTCTCAGAACTTCTCAGATACAAAGAGGAATCCCGGGGCTGGCCCCGTGGCCGAGTGGTCAAGTTCGCGCGCTCCACTGCAGGTGGCCCAGTGTTTCGTTGGTTCACAATCCTGGGCGCGGACATGGCACTGCTCATCGAACCACGCTGAGGCAGCATCCCACATGCTGCAACTAGAAGGACCCACAACGAAGAATATACAACTATGTACTGGGGGGCTTTGGGGAGAAAAAATAAAATCTTTAAAAAAAAATAATGCTAGGTTATCATAAAAAAAAAAAAGGAATCCCACTCAGTCCCTATCTTTAAAGGAGCTTACAATCTAGTAGAGGAAATAACATAGTTATTTCCAGTCTAGTCCTAACATGGTTAACTCTAGCATCACAGCAATATGAATAAAGTGCTCTGGGGTCTGGAGGAGGGAAAAATTGCATCCAAAGATTTAGTGGAAGAGGTGATACTTGAGCTGGGTGATAAAGCCCAACAGCCAAGTCTACCAGGGACAAACCAGGCGTCCAACAAAGTTTGGTTCATTAATCTGCTGCAATAAAGGAGAACCCCAGGGGATTCTGGGCTGCCTCTCATTATGAGAGTAGAAAGGGGATTTTGTAAGATTTGGGGATTGCAATGAATAATTCAAGGAGAGGAGAGGGGAAGTGAGACTCAGCTCTAGATTGTTGCTTCCATGAAGTGCAGACAATTTAGTAATTGGATCTCAGTCATTTTTGTTCATGAGGTGGGGCCACAGAGCAGGCTAGAGAGGTTATTGGTAAGAAAGTAGTGACTGCGCAAAAGAAGGAGGCTGTTAGTACACTTTATAGCCAAGGTGAGACCTTGGGAGAAATATTGTTTTCTGTTAATATTGCAGCTGGCCTCATCGGTGTCTGTTATGAGAGACTGAATACACAAATGGACAATGAGTAGACCAAATATAAAAATAGACCTCTGACCCACAACCTGCAGCAACCAGCCCAGGAAGACAGCTGCTGCAAGTTAGTTAGACTCAGGGGAAGTCAGATTGCTTCCTCTAGTGACAACCCAGGAAGCCACACCATAACTCCTGCAACAATCCAAATGAGCCAGATGATCAGGACTTGGTCAATAACTGACAACTTCCCCAATTTTTGTTTCCACTTCCTACTTAGCACCAATCAAAGACAGCCAAACACACTCCCCTAACCAATCACGAGGATGCCCCACTTCTAGTTAGCCCACCTCCAGCTTCCCCCGGCATACAACCCCCATCACGACACCCATGAGCCCCCCTTTTTCCACCATGAAGCTCTCCCATCCCCTGCCTGCCTTTGGGTCTGTGCCAAACCAAGTGACAGGGGCGACTTTCTCGCTATAGCCAACTCTGAACGCATAGCCTTTGCTTGTTCTCATTTGGTTGGTCCTCGTTTATTTCCAAAATTATCACCATCTGATTATTAGTAGGCAGAATTTTACTTGAAGCCTGGTCTGTGAGTGTGGATTTGAAGAAGCCTGAGGAGAGTCAGCCGAGGGTCAGGTTGTGAGATAATAGAAAATACACATATTGGTCTCTCCCCCAGTTCCTGGCGCAGAACTCCTACATCCCTTGGAATTTCCTGGGCAGAAGTGTCTTTTTTTTTCTAATGAGGCAACTCTGGGTGGGCTCCTGGATGGTTCCTGGATGGGGGCTGGTCACCAGAAAGACCATAATTAGAAGCTTAGAACTTTCAGCACCACCCCCATCCTCCAGAGATGGTAGAGGGGTTGGAAATGGAGTTAATAAGTCATTGCGTCTATGTGAGGAAGCCTCCGTAAAATCTCAATATTATGGGGTTCTAAGAGCTTCTGGGTTGGTGAACATGTGGAGGTGGTGGGAGGGTGGTTCACTGAGGAGAGAGCATGGAAGCTCTGTGCCCCTTCCCACATACCTTGTCCTAGGCATCTCTTCCATCTGGATGTTTATCTATATCCTTTATCATATCCTTGAATAATGAAGCGGTAAACAGTAAGTAAACTGCTTCTCTGAGTTCTGTGAGCCACTCTAGCAAATTAATTAAACCCAGGGAGGGGGTTGTGGGAATCTCTGATTGATCAGAAGCACAGGTGACAACCTGCACTTGAGATTGGCATCAGAAGTGGGGGGCAGGGCGACTTTGTGGGACTGAGTCCTTAACCTGTGGGATCTGACGCTATCTCCAGATAGACAGTGTCAGAATGGAGTTAAAGTGTAGGACTTTTGGCTGGTGTCACAGAATTGCATGATGTGGGAAAAACTCTCACGCATCTGGTGTCAGAAGTGTTGTGAGTGTGGTGTATAGTGTGAGAGTAAAGGAGAAATACAGGAGTAGAGTGAGTTTTTCCTAAAACACAGGTTGAGGAAAGTTTTAGCAGTGTTATTTACTGCATTACAGAGTGATAAGTATGGAAATGTACATTAGTGGAAGACCTTAAATATTAGGCCTCTGTTCTGTGAATGGTGGGAGAATAAGTACCAAATGCCCTGCATTATTTCTGTCTGTGAATGTAGTAAGCTAAATTATTGCAGAAGGTAGATTGAAGGATCATTTCCTGCACTTCCGATTTCTGTGCCAAAGGGACTGGAATACCTAATACCTTTGGAGAATGCTAGAGACCAACTATTTCTTTGGTATCTGTACCAAATAGGGTCCAGTCAGGAGACAGAAACACGGTACAGGAAAGATTTACTATAAAGGATTATTAAGTATAAGGGGATTAGGTACAAGGGATTGGATAGTAAAAGTGAAGAGAACTGAAGAATCAAGAATTGTAAAAATAAGGAGCAGCTACTATTCTGAGAGCTGAGATAAAGTTCCCAGGGAATAAACCTCCCCACACCCCCAGGGCTGAGATCCAGACTGTTGAAGAGAGCGTAGCTACAGCTCACTGAATTGCAGAGAAGTGCTGGCAGAACCTAGCGGAAGTCCGTCCTCTGGAATGCGGGGAAAGCTGTTCATGGGGAGGTGTCTTGCTGAAGCACTTGGATATAAAACTCCCCAAGGTGGGTGCTGGAGGAATCTGCTGGCAGCTGTGCACTGCAGAGCGGATGCTGCAGAGAACCTGTACTGGAGAAGCTCCCTTGATGTAGGGAGGTGGGCCCTGCAGAGCCTCTCCTTCTGCAGGTGCTTGCCGAGAGAGCTCACCAGAACCAGGCAGCAAAGCCCCTTCTTCCTGCACTGCCTCTCAGCAGCTTCTACTGGCAAAGCTTTATACTGGGTCACCTGGTAAAGGAGGAATGCTCAAAGGACCTGGCTCCATCCCACAGAGCAGGAAATGAGAGTGAATATGGAGCTGAGAGACCATACATTGATACTGGCACAGGATCCAATACTTTAACTAAATCAGTTGAGACAAGTATTGGCTTGCTTGGCATCAGTTTGCATGCTAATTGTGCTGTATGGTTTTTACTGGCAGCTTGGTTTAGTGGCAAAATGGCTGGCCTGCTGCCGCTGACTCCAATTTGCAGTCTGCTTTGGGCAAACCACCTAATTCTCTGGACCTCTTCTGTAAAAGGTGGCAGTTATCCCAGGTGACTGTTAAGGTTCTATGTTTTATTCTGATAGGGTCCAGACATGCTTGATGTTGCATTTCCACTTTCCTGACCTGTTTGTCTAAGGAAGGCCGGCATTGAAACAGAAGTCTTAGAAAAGGGCTTCGTGGTTGTGAAAATTAATAAAGAAGTGCTTAACTAAAATTGGAGTAGGGAGAGCCTGTAGAGGGAGCTCTCATGCCCTACCACTCAGCGTCAGTTACCCCAAATGGAAAGAAACTACCTTGCATCTCCAGCAGGAAGTTAGCTACTACTCTACGACACCAGCAGGAGGAAGGAAGGTTTTCTTCTTGCCTGGCAACAAGCCCAGCCAATGGCAAACATCACAGTTCAGTCAATGAGGAGTCACTGCCACCCTGAACTCTTACTCTCTTCCAAAGAACTTGCCTTTAGAACAGCTCCTCTCAGCTCCCACTTTTTCTCTGTACAAGCAAGCTCCCCTTCTTTGTTGTCTGGACTTGCCTGTGGTTTGTGTAGTTTGTAGGTCCCAAATTGCTAATTGCTGTTCCTAAATAAACTCATTTTTCTGGTAAAATAACTGGATATTTTATTTTAAAGTTGACATTAAGTGGTGTCAGAAAGTGGGATCCCAAGTAGGCGGCCCCTGAGAGATGACGACCCCTGGAATCGAGTGAGGTACCTTCCCTGAGCCCCTTGTGCTCATTGCTTCCATGAGTTGCCACCAACTTTCAGTTTGGTAAGTCTCCTCTTGGATTCTGAGCTCCAGTCTCCTTGCATTTTGAGCTTTCTGACTTTATTTGGGATCATGAAAGGCTTTGTCTTTTCTCGGTCAAGGCTTCATCCTCGGGGATCAATCGGTTATTTTCTTCAGGAGTGTACTGAAACTTTAGTAAAGTTCCTTTTGGAATAGGGCTAGCTAGGAATTTTCTTTTGTCCTGGGAAAAATTTGAGAAATGGGATCCCAGTCATCTAAATGCTCTAAGGGCAGCCCTCCTTCAGGGACCTCAGCCAGTTTTATGTTAAAAAACTATGGTCCCTTTTCATGCACATTTTTAACTAAATGTACTGAGTTAACTAAAAATGATTTAGAACACCAACGGCCATTGTGGAGAATTTTCCATCACTCCAAACTTGATTTTCTCGGAACTAAATTAGAAAGACGCAGCTCTAAAATTAAACAGACTGAATGGGATGCCTATTTTAAATGATACCTTTGGACTACTAAACATATTCAGGACTCTGAAATTGCCTCTCTGCAAAATGCTGTTATCTAAATTAACCAAGACAACCAAACAAACAAGAGAACAAAATGGCTTCCACTGAAGCCTCATGTTCCCCTTCCTCTGCTCCTTTGTCTCAAGCTCTGCCCCTGACGCCATCCTCCTCTTTCCCTTCTGCACCACCTCCACCTTCTCTATACCCTCCCCTTCTCCGTTTTAATTCTCTTGCCAAACTTCTCTTCTCTGAACCTGTCCCTGCCCTCTCTTCTTCTGAATCTATTAGAATCTGCCTCTTTAAAGTTAAGCCCTCTGAGGATCTAAATAAACCCCAAATCTCATATGTTCCCTGGACTAAAGCAGAATTGTGTTAAGAATTTTCCAAAAGCAACCGAAGACCCCATAGATTTGCTGATGAATTTAACATAGTTGTTCAGACCTACTATCTGTGGTTTTTGGATTTCTAGCAACTAATCCACATGCTTGTTGGTGAAGGTCAGGCCCAACATTGGATGAAACTGGCCTGATGGGAACATCCTGAAAGGGATTTAGGAAAAGAAACCTCTAACTTTTGGAAAGATGCTAGAATACTCGCTGGAAATCTCCACGGAGCAATCACAATAGCTTTTCCCAAGCCTGTTGATTGGAACAAAATTCAGGCTTGCACATGAAAGCCTGAGGAACCTGTTTATGACTATTACAGTTGGCTTCAGATTGCTTTTAAAGAAAATTCTGGCTTCCCTATGGATGTTAAATCCACTGAGTAAAATCACTGTTAAATCCACTGGGCTGAACCAGGACCTTTCCCTTCTAGTAGAAAGGACCAGGATGGAATGGGAGACTGTGTCCACTCCAGATTTGGTGACTATATCAGACCAGCTCATTGGACCCTAGATGATTCAATTGAAAGGAAGACCACAAAAATACTTTATTTTCAACTTCAACAAATGGAGGCTCCTGGGTAGAACCAGAAATTTTCTGGTTTCTGCTATTATTGTGAAAAGCCAGAGCATTTGAAGAGACACTGACTGAAGCATAAGCACTCCAGGGGTTTTCAGCTCTCTAATCACTCTTTCCAGTGCCTTCCTAATCTCCAGGGACAGGGCTCCAAGGAACCACAGGAGCTTTTCCCAATCCTTCTCCTTAATCAACTTGTGGAAACCACTCTCCAGATTGGGAATGAATCTCTCCCTGTACTTATTAAGACTGGAGCCATGCTCTGGTGTCCAGCCCCACTGTTATTAAACAGCCCTTGCCTTGGAGTACTGAAACCGTTCAGATAGTGGGGTCTCAAACAAAGCCCACTGGTCTTGTCTCTAAACCCATCCCCTTTTGTTTAGGCCATTTGAGAGATACTCACTCTTTTCTCCTTAGTTCTTCTGCTCCTATTCATTTATTGGGCCAAGATTTCTTAGAAAAATATCATGCTGGAATTTCTTTTTCCCAAAACAGGGGAATAATTCTAGAACTTGACAGCAGCAACCAAAATGGTCAACTAGGTGAATTAAATGACCCTTCAACATCTATTTACTCTGTCTCTGATTACAGTGAAGCTAATTCCAAGGACACTAGTCGTTTGTCCCTATTAGACCAGCTACCACCGTCTTTATGGGCAAAATACACAACTGATATTGACAGTATCCACAGTGCACCTCCGATTAAGATCCAAATAGACCCCCAAAGCCTCTTCCCAGAATTAATCAATACCCTATAAATAAAGAGGCCCTCCAGGGCATTAAGCTGATAATAGAGGACTACAAGGTCCAAGGCCTTGTCCCCTGCACTAGTCCCTGTAATACTCCTATTTTCTCCTTAAAAATACCCACTGGCCGAGGATGAAGTTTTGTCCAGGTCCTCTGAGCAATAAATAATATTGTCATCCCTCAACACCCTATTGTTTCTAATCCTTATACACTCCAGGCATCCATCCCAACTGAGGGCAAATTCTTTACTGTAACTGATTTATGCAGTGTGTTCTTTAGCATTCCACTTGATGAAGGTAGCCAATACCTTTTTGCTTTCACTTGGAAAGGAAAACAATTCACCTGGACAGTAATGCCTCAGGGTTTTACGGAAAGTCTTTCTTATTCCTCATATATCTTAAAGGCTGATCTGGATGATATGAAGTTTCCTAGAGGCTCTACTTTGTTGCATATGTGCACAATTTGCTGCTTTGCTCTCCCTCCCAAGCCTCCTCACAGGAAGACAGCATCCACTTGCTAAAGCTTTTAGCCTTAAAGGGACACAAGGTCACCAAGAAAAAATTGCAGTTTGTGCAGACCCAGGTTTGGTATTTAGAGCATCTGATATAGAAATAAGGGCTATACCTAGACCCAGACAGTCATCATAGTGTCCTGAGTTTCTCAAAAGCCCAAACTAAACATCAGTTGTGAGGTTTTCTCAGGTTAGATGGCTATTGTCAAAATTGTATTCCAAATTTCTCTCTTTTGGCCAAACCTCTGTGTGTTTTATTAAAGAACAACAACCCTGATCCAATTTTATGGGGAGAACCAGATGATGTAGCTTTTAAAGCCTTAAAGGAGCACTTAATGAACCCCCCTGCCCTTGGGCATCCCATTATCAGATTCCCTTTCTCCTTTCTATATATGAAAAGGAAGGGATTGCCCTTGGGGTGCTCACTCAAAAACACGGGGACACCGTTGACCCATATATGGCCATCAACTGGACCCTGTGGCAGGGGATAACCCCCCTTGCCTTGGAGACATTACTGCCACTGCCCTTCTGTTTAACGCCACCAAGAAGATCATTGTGGGATCCCCTTTAGCATTTTTTGTACCTCACGCTGTGGAAGCCCTCCTGAATTCAGACCACACTCAACGTATTTCAGCCAGTTCCCTCACCTATAAAATCCTTTTGTTAACTGCTCCTGACATAAGTCTTTTATGTTGTAATATCCTTGACCTTGCTACTTTTCTCCCCACCGTTATGGATGGAGTCCCTCACAACTGCTTAAAGCTGACAGATCACTTCCTGACTTCTTGTGATGATCTGTAGGAAACTACTTTGGTAATGCTGACTTCTCATGGTTCAAGGATGGTTCTTATTTAAAAGATGACAATGGCAAATATTGTGCTGGATATGCAACAGCAACATCTTTTGATGTAATCGAAGCAGCGTCTTTGCCTTTGGCTACAACAGCCCAACAAGCTGAATTATACGCAATCACATGGACCAGCACTGTAGCCAAGGACAAAACTGCCAACATTTACTGATAGTAGATATACTTTCAGAGTAGATCATGATTTTGGAATGTTGTGGAAACAATGTAGTTTCCTTATTTCCAGCAGAAATAAAATTAAAGATGGCTCCTATGTTCAGGAATTATGGGTGCTAAACTTTTACCTACCATTTTAGCTATTATTAAGATCTTGAGACATTCTGAGCTTGACCCTCTGGAAGCTGAAGGGAATCACCTTGTTGATACTCCTGCCATGAATGCTACTCTTAAAGGAACCAAGAGCAGCCAAACCTCTGTCATGATTCAAAGGGATATTTCCCCAAATGATAACTTAGTAAATTGGCTAGAGAAGCTCAACAGTCAGCCTCAGAAAAAGAAAAACAAGATTGGAAATTCAGCAATTGTTGGTTTGACAAAAAGAGAAAGCTCTGGTTTGGAGCAAATAACAACCCAGTGCTACCGGAGTCTGTGAAGTTCCCATTGCTAACCTCTGCACATGCCTTGAATCATTGGTCCACTGATAAAATGGTAACAGTTATGCACCAGTACTGGAGGGGAAATATTAGTAAGCCTGCAAAAAGTGCCCATTTTGCTTATCATACCTATCCAAAACATAATTCAGGAAAACCTCCCTGTATTGTTCCCAGATACTTTAAATTTCTCAGTGGACCATTTGAGGCTTGGCAAATGGATTTCATATGGCTTCTCCTGTCTCATGAATATAAATATCTTTGGTTATGGTCTGCATGTTTTCTCACTGGACTGAAGCTTTCCTTTGTAGATAGGTCACTGTTTCTTCTGTGGCTAAAATTCTGTTAGAAAAGACTATCCCTATCCGGGGAACCCCCCTCGAACTTCATAGTCCCTAGGGAACTCATTCCACTGGTCAAGTACTTGGACAGGCCTGTGCTGTTTGGCTGGTTCTGCAGCATTTTCACTGTGGTTATCATTCTCAATCCTCTAGACTGGTCAAATGCACTAATGACATTATTAAGACTCCATTGGTGAACTTTGTAGAAACCCTCCAGATACCCTGGCCAAATCACTGCCCCCAGTTCTTCTAAATTTTAGGTCTACCCCCTCTGAGGCTCATAAACTCTCACCTTTTGAGATAACTACAGGATGCCCCATGCACTTGGCTTCTGCTTCTTTTGATCCACAGATAACAAAGGGAGATATGCTTCAATATGGTAAAGGCCTAATTGCTTCTGTTGAAAATAACGATGTTTCAGGAGCAATCTTTTCACAGTGCGCTCCCAGGAGATGAAAACCCCAAAACACCACACTGCAACCTGGAGATTTTGTCTACTGGAAAAGATACCTCCCAAAGGACTCTCTCCAGCCTCCCTGGAAGGGCCCCTGTCAGATATTACTGACTAACCCTTGTGCTGCCAAAGTCCAGGGAGTGGACACTTAAATTCACGTGTTGCACATAAAGAAGGCTTCTAACCCTGACTGGACCTGCATACCATCTGGTGACCTGAAATTAAAGATTTCCAGGAATTGAAGCGGGCAGCATTTGAAGGAGACAGCTTTCCCAAGATGACTGGATTCAGGTCTGTAATCTCTTTTTTCACTGTTGCTTCTTACTTTATTTTCTCCCTCTCTTTCTTGGAAAGACAATGCCCTTGTCTGCGTTTCCAAATCTATTGTGAAAGGGGGAAACCTCTCTGATTGTCAGACCTGTCATCAGAAGCCTGGATCTGTCCAAGACAGTAATGACTGCTTATTCACCCTATAAGTAATTTTGCCAGAATTCCAAATGTACGTTTAAATTGTTCCACGGGCCCATTTTATAAATTAGGGTAGTAAGCCCACCTAACCTCATTCCTTGCTTCAATCTAACCCAACCCTGGGTTGGGGAAATGAGATCTTTCAAATATCCATATAAGAAACTGTGTGGGACAGCCACTGTAAATCAGGCCATTTTTAAGCTCACTGACATACACATATATTTAGGTAGCCGTTTGATAATATAGTATCTGAGCCTTGGTTGAATGATGCTAAAGCCTCTATACCAATGAATGGGTCCATAGATTAACATTTATGCAGGAGGCTTGTGCATACCTCCTGGCTATATCTATATATGGAGATTTCGGTAATGGTCTTAATACTTGGGCAACACATTGCCTTGATAGCTAGAGGATAAAAGGACAGTGTCCCCTTGTTGTATTCACTGTTCTAGTCTCTCTTCACAACAAAACAGAAGCCTCTCATTGGTCTGTCCCTTTAAACTTCTGTACTCACTTTAAATGAGAACTTCCAGGAGGTGCATGTGATTCTGGGTTTGCCTCTGCAGGGAGAGCTTTCTTTCCATGGATTGGAGTAAGTGCCAATAAACAAATGACCAGAAATCTCTCCCTAACATTAGGAAAGTTGGCCTATTCCACAAGTCAAAGCAGTTTCACCTCAGCAACGACTGCTTGACTCATTGGCTAAAATAGTTTTGGATAATCATATAGCCTTTGATTATGTACTTGCTGAGCAAGGAGCTGTCTGTGTGATAACATACACCTCTTGTTGTACATGCATAAATGGCTCTGGAGAAGTACAAACCCAATTACATAAAATTCAGGAACAAGGACAATGGCTACAGCAAATTTCATGTGACGATCCATGGTCTTTTGATCTATTTAGCTGGTTACCCTTAGGTCTGGGCTCCTGGTTTAGAGCCATCATACAAACTGGGTTTAAGTTGTTTTTAATTCTGCTCTGTATACTTGTTAAGTTCTGTACCTGCTGGATGTTGAACCTTTGTAAAAATGACTTGCCTAATAAGGTGATGTTAGCTGGGTACTTCAAGATGATTTCCAACACTTATGACCTTGACAAAATACAGACTTTGAATAAGAAATCCCTGAGAGTTCTCCCTAATACCCTTCTTTGTTACTCACTGTGGCATCAAGAGGTTTACCATCTGTGCACTTTCCCTCTAAGGTGGGACAGGATACCCAGGGAAGTTCTTTCCTGGTACTGAGGGATAAAGGTTAGTGAAGTCAGAAAACCTGACTCTGGACCAGCAATGCTTTCAGAGAAAGATCTTGATCAAAAGGGAAAATGTGGAAATTAATAAAGGAAACCTCAACTAAAATTGTAGTCAGGAAGGCCTGTAGAGGGAGCTCTCATTCCCTACCACTATTTGTCAATTGCCCCAAACAGGGAGGGACATACCTTGCAACTCCAACAGGAAGTTGGCTACTACTTTACTACCCAGCAGGAGGAAGGTTTTCTTTTTCCCTGGTGACAAGCATAGCCTATGGAAAATGCCCCAGCTCGGCCAATGACTAGCCATCACCACCCTACACTCTTACTCTCCTCCAGTGAACTTTCATTTAGAACAGCCCCTCCCAATTCCCTTTTTGTTCTCTGGACTTGCTTGTGGTTCCCTATAGTTTGCGTGTCCCAAATAAACTTATTTTGCTAGTAAAATAACTGGCTATTTTATTTTAAAGTTGACACTGCAGCGGTGGGAACGAAGAAGCAAAATGAGAAAAAGAAAGGAGCGGCCCCTGCACGCCCCGCCCTCCCCTTGCCACCGGCACCACCCCTCCTGCAGGCCCCGCCTTCACCTCCCCACAGGCCCCACCCCTTTCCACCGGCTCTTCCCTCCGCTTGCCTCTAGCCCCGCCCCCACCGGCCCCGCCCCTCCCCTTCCCACCAGCCCCACCCTCCTCCTCCTGCCGGCCACGCCCTCCGTTTCCCATCGGCCTGAGCTTGGCCTCCTGAGCGCGAGGTAGGCTGGGAAGTGGCTGCCCTAAGGATGGCGGCAGAATTGAAAAGCTGTAGCCGCTCTCGCGGCCCTGAGGGGCAGGGGGCGTGCTGGGGGCGGGGCAGACGCACTCTCGCTCCCTCTATAGCCCGTGGGGCGGGATAGAAGCGGCTCTGCCGCCGTGAAGGGGAGGGGCAGAAAGGGGGCGTTCCCGGCCGCCCTGAAGGGTTGGGGGCGGGGCGTGCGGGCTGGGAGGGGGCGGGGCGTGCGCGCGGGGCGTGGCGGAGGCGTGGCCGCGCCCTCGGCCCGGAAGTGCGGGGTGCGGGGCGCGGGGCACCGACGGCCCCTGGCGGCCGCGGGTGGAGATTGCGGCCGGGCGGGCGGCGCTGGAGCAGCGGCAGCGGCGGCGGCCGCGGGGCCCGGCGAGCATGTAGCGGCTGCGGGCGACGTGGGGCTCCCGGGGCGGGGCGGGCCGGGCCGCGGGGGCGGCTCGCAGCGACATGGAAGAGGAAGGCAAGAAGGGCAAGAAGGTGAGCGTGCGTGGGCGCGTCCTCACCGGCGGGAGGCGGGCTGGACCCCAGGGCGAGGCGGGCGGAGGGGCCAGGGCTCGGGGGGGGGACAGGGGAGGATCCCTTGGGACCTCCTTTCCGTCTGCTGCTGTGGGGCGCAGGGAGGTCCGGCTTGGAGAGGTCCAGGGAAGGGAGGTCTGATTTGAGGAGGCCCGGCGTGGAGAGGCCTGGGACGGGGAGGCCCGGCGTGGGGAGGTCCGGGGGCGCACACGGTTGGAGGTGACCGTGGCGGGCGGGCTGAGGTCCCTGGGCGGACGGCGCACGGTAAGGCCCGGGACAGGGCCGCGGGAGTCGGTCTCTGCGGATGGGATAGGAGGCGAGCCCCTGGACAATGGGCTTAGGTGGTCCCGCCGGCCCGGCGGGCGGGGGAGGAAGGAGCCACGCCTTTCCGCCCCTTCCGGTCAGTGACTCTCCCCAGACCCAGGCTCGCCACATGGCCTTTCCTTCGGGTCAGTGACCAGGGGCTGCAGAGGAGCTGGCCCCGGTTAGGGCCCGGAAAGTTTTGCACGGTTGGTATCTTAGAGACAATGGGGTGTAAGCTTAATGTGGAAACAGTTGCCGCTTAGTTGGCTTAAATTTTTTGATGTCAAGTAAAAGCAAAAGCTGTGCTTCGCTGTACAGCCAGTTCACGGGTTGAGTTTTGCCCTACCTAGTAGCAGCTGAGTGATTTTAATGACGTTACATTTGGCACTTGGATTTCGGACGTAGTTCAAGACAACGCTCCTTAGTTTATGTAGTTTTAAGAATGTGGCTTTAATTAAAGGTTAGAGTAGTTGATAAACTCAGCATTGTAAGGAGACTGAAATAACCACTTGGGATAAGCTACCATTAAAATGGAAAATGGGTTTCCATGAAATGCATGTGTTTCAGATACAGTCTTTATGTCTTACCTGTCGTTTTCGTTTTAATAAGTGTGTGTGTGCACTTTTAAGCACAAGTTTAAAACAGACCTTGATAAATCCTATGATTTTACCACCCTCCGCTCTTCAGAGCCAGCTATGTCCTCCAATGACGATTACTCATCACCTTGTTTCACAAGGTGCCCCATTTAAAAAAGGTCATGTTTGAAATCACGTATAGCTGGGTGGTCTTCTGGGGATTGTGTGGTGCTGCCTCTCTCACTTTCTTTGCTCGTTGTTTTGTTACATTATGAACATGCATGTCTAATTTAAGTGCTATATCTGTTGCAGTTACCTACAAAGATAGTTTAAGTCTGGAAACAGCCTAAGAAGGTGATTCAGCCTGCAAGCATTGGACTGCAGAGGGATGCTGCCCACCATAAGGGGGGAAAGCTGAGTTTGATGTTTCTACTAAAGCTGGTAGAAGCCTCCAGAAGATCTTCAGTCAATTCCATCCTTCCCTGTCGCAGACAGACAGGTGGGCCAGGGCCCTTAGAGGAGATGACCTGTCCCCAGTGCTCTTGGCTGCCAGCATTCAAGAGAATTGCTAGCTCACTCCCAGCAAAGCACCGGTCCTAGCCACACAGCATCTTCCACAGTCAGGCCAAATGGTGCCTGGTAGGAAGAGTCATTCCTTTCAAGTGGGTGCTAACCTGTCTGATGGAGAAGGATGGGATTGACTGAATTTCTTCTAGAGCATTCTGCCAGCTTTGGTAGAAACGTTAAAGCATTCAGTAATATTGAGAGAGACAGAGAGAAGCAGTAAGACATTTCTGAGGTTTTGGAGTAGAAGTGAAAAAACCAGTAAAACTGAAGAATTTTGGAGTTGGGGGCAGTGGAAAGATTTAGGCGTAGAAAAGGTTAATGATGAATTTCATTGTCTCTATTAGAGGAGACAGTTGCTACCTCTAATCAGTTGTTACCTCATTGCCTGAGCCTGGAGTTTTGTGTTGTCTCTATATGCTGTCACTGCCCCAGCTCATTTTCCCACAGGCAGGCCAGACAGAGAGCTCTGGGGCATGGCTTCTTATCCAGGCCATAACTTAGCACAGTGTACCGGTTGCTCTCGGCCAATTGCGAGCTGGCAGACCTTCCTGCTCTGCTCCCTAGTCAATGTCAGGTCACTTCCAACTCGTGAAATTTGGTACTTAAGTTGTTCTCATTACCTATTTTAGAGATACCTATTTTCAAACTTATATACAAATTCAAGCTAAAATAGCAGAAGTAATGACAATAGTTTTATAAAAGTACAGTTTAGACATTTAAATTCTCTTTCCAGGTTAGCGCTGTCAAAAAATGCCGATTTAGACCTTTAAAAATGTGGATTGGTGAGCTTTTTCTGGTCTTCAGACATTTGTCTTGGTGTTTGTCAAGCAGTTATTCAGGCTTGTTCTAACGTGGCCTATTTCCTCAAGGTAGGAATCAGCGAGCTGCCAGAGAACCAGTAGACCAGAGTGGATCTCATATAAAGTGGCCCCAGGTACAGCCCTGTTCTTTCTCAGGCTACCCTGGCACATATGATGAGGGTGATTTGACCCCCCTGTAATGTCCCGTGGAAGGCGCTGGGTGATAGGGATGCAGGAGGAGCCACTGGGGAGATGGGTAGGTCCTGGTACTTCTGGGCGATGAGTGAGTGTACATAGAAGTCCACTGGCTGCTAGAGGTGTGGGGCTTGGGGAGTAGGAATGACCACAGGGTCACTCTCCTGCCTGGATGTCCCCAGAGTGACTAGTACCTTTCAGACCACAAGTCCTGATTTGGAGTTGGGAGAATGAGACTGCCTTCTTACAAAAGAGACCCAAGTTGTGTGTATTTTGACACTATTCTGTTAGGATGTGCTTTCTTTTTATAAGAAACTTAGGTGTGCACTTGAGTTGGAATGTGCGCATTTTTAGAAAAACAGTTGACTCAGTTGATCGTGTCAGACTGTGAGAAGCCACGGCCATGGGAGGTCACCATTGGGCCTCAACCCCATTTGGGTCCTGGCTTCCGCTGCTGTTAGGTCATAGGTCATACTACTGGTGGCTATGATTTCAATCTGAACAAAGTTAGATATTTTTACATCGATCTACTTTATTTGCATTCTTTAGCTGAAAAAAAAAAGTTTATAAGTTACTCTGGAAATGTATGACTGGATATTAAATGATAATTAGGAATTATTAACTTTGTTGGGTGTGTAATCTTCATAATATGTTTTGTCAAGTTATGATCTGATAGCCGTAGATACTGAGATGTTTATAGGTGGAATACTATGATTTCTGAGATTTGTTTTACTCAAACTAGAAAAAAAAGAGGAGAGAGAGCTGAATGCTTTGGCAGTGAATATTCATTATTCTCTCTACTTCTGTGAAATTTTGAGAGTTTCCGTATAAAAAGGGAGAAGAGCTCCTAGGTTATCAGCTCATGTACCTGCCAAATCATCCTTCAGCCAGTGTCTTTGAGGAGCTGGCAGCTTGGGCTGGACCTGCACCTTTAAAACTTTTGTAACTCCAGCCATCAGGCAGCTACACCTTTTCCATTACTGTGTGCATGTGTGTGTGTAAGTGTTTATAGCTGGAAAGAAAGTTTAAAGAAATGGTGCTTGTTCCAAGCAATGCACTCTGATTTTTTTATGTCGTTCTTTTTTTTTTCATTAAAATAACTGCTGGTTATCACCTACTAAATTGCTTTTATAACTAAGTTGATTCTGTGGCTGTCACAGCTGTAACATGGGTTAACAAAGTGAATTGGGCCTCTATACCTTGTTATGTCTTTCCTCTCAGATAGTTGTCAAGTGATTCTTGTGGGGCAATGTGGCACCCCAGGGTGAGGAGGCGGGAAGACCAGGGCAGGAGGTGCCTGCTGGAGACCATAGGTCAGATGAGTCCAGAATGACCGGCAAATGTGAGGCTCATTCCTCTCTGATTTGGAGAGTTACTATTTACATAGTATCATGCATTTATTAATCTTCAACATTAGGAGCTGTAGAGGCCGCGCCCAGATTCTGTTACCCACTGACCATGACAGTGTCGATTGAGAAAGTGCATCAGAATCTTGTAGTGCTTGTCTGTTACTGCTCTGACCATCATCGAGAGGAAGGTAGCGAACAGGGAAACGTTTCTCTTAGCAGTGGTACTGATTGGGGGGCTGCTTTGAAGCAGGAAGGGCCGTCCGCATTTTGCCCCATGAAGTAAGGGACAAGTGCCTATTGTACCCAATGGGTTTGGTTGCTGCAGTTAACTGTTGGTCTTAATGTTTCTTCATTTCTGTTAGCAGTAATAACCCAGCTTGCCCGTCCTGATCCCCACTCTGCTGTGAGTTAACAGCCACAGTTAAGTACTGTAGATTTAGCTGATGGACATGAAATCATCCTATTTATTTATCTGAGTACCTATTACATGCTTAGTATAGTGAGAAGAAGGGCTGAGGACGCTGTATTTTGTTTGAAGAGTAAGCTGCTCACATAACATTAGAGAATGAGAGAGGGTCAGTGCCATCATGTCAGGAGAGACCTGGGTGGGTGTCAGCTAATTCCACGTGGAGGACCGTATACGTAACGTTCAGAAGCAGGAGGGGTGGAGGCCAAGGCCTCACAGTGCTGGGAGGGCTGGGGGCGCGGTGGGGGAATTTGGGTTTAGTCCTGCGTGTAGCTGAAGCCACTGGAGGTTCTCGGTTATTCCTTTAAGAACCGTTCATTGGCACGGACTGTGTGCCAGGCGCAGATGCTGGGGAGACAGGTGAGTCAGATGTGCTCTGTGGCCACAGGGCTTGAATCAGAGCTCAGAGGACAGATGAGGGTGGAACTTTAGGAAGTGAGCTTTGATAAGAGTGAATAAGAAAACCTTTTTGTTATGAAGACATCAAGTAGAAGCATAGAGAAAATCTTGTAATGACATCCCTATGCCCCAGCTTCAAACATCGTCACTGCATGGGCAGCTCGTTTGAGGTACAGTTTTTCCTCATCCACCCCTGCTCCCCTGGTGTTGTGGGCTGAACCATGTGCCCCCCAAATTCATATGTTGAAGCCCTAACCCCAGGCACCTCAGAGGGGATCTGAGATATGGCCTTTGAAGACATGATTTAGGTTAAATGCAGTCACTTAGGGTGGGTCCTGATCCAGTCTGACTGGGGTCCTTATAAGAAGAGGAAATCAGGGCACAGACATGCACAGAGGGAAGACCATGTGAGGACACAGGGAGAAGACAGCTGTCTGCATGCCACGGAAAGAGGCCTCAAGAGGAATCGGCCCTGCTGACACCTTGATCTCTGACTTCCAGCCTCCAGAACTGTGAGGAATAAATGTCTTGCTTGAGCTGCCTGGTCTGTGGTGTTTGTTAAGGCAGACAAAGCAGGTTATTCTGAAGCAAATCCTGGTTGTCAGACAGGAGTCTAGTTCAGTGGCCCTGTGCTCGGACCGTGTGGTGGGAATCGCTTTCAACCTAGCCCAGTGGTTCTGAGGACCTGGTCTCAGCTGTTGCCCCAGACATGGATAAGCTATTCAGAGCAGCGGGACGACCCACACTGCACTCTATGTGGGCCACAAACCGCACTCTCTGTGGCCTGTGGCCCGTGATGGGCTTTGAGCCTTAGGTCTGCAGCGGGGGAGTGGACTGAGCCTCGTGTCATCTTTGCACAGCTTCTGTGTCATTGCTCTACATTGACACTTTCTGCTGCTCAGCTTGCTCTTTCTTATTCCTCAATCCGAGAACAGCGGCTCTTCTTGAAATACGACACTCAGTTTTGATGATTATGCAGTTGTAAGGGAGTTTAGAGTTGGATTTGTCACTTTAGTAGAAAGAAAAAGGAAATTTCTTCCTTAGCTCTGTGCCAGTGCCAAAAATGTTACAGTTTTTCCTTCTAAGTCTACCTGTTCAGTAGCAGTTTTTTGTTGGATTGTGTTAAGAATTAGGGCATTTGATCACAGGCGTGCAGTGAAAATAATCCTCTTTAATAAGTGCCGTAGGAAGTTGGAATTTGGGCTTTTGTTCAAGGCTTAGGATGGTGAACTGCAGTGTGTATCTTGTAACCTAGGAGGTGGAAAGAATAGTTGAATTCTGAACGTGTGAGAACAGTGGTGAGCCCGACCCTGTTGTGTCCCTGTTCTTAAGGAAAACCCGGTGTGGGAGTAACCCATTTGCGGTAGGAGATGCCGTTTCCCTATGTTGTTACTTGTGACTCTGAGAAGAAAAAGAGAGAAACTTTTATTATTTGAATCTGTATTATCCATTCCATAGTTTAAAATCCCGTGTTAGTTTTTTCCAAAAATCGAATATGCTTCCTGTGTGTGTTGCCATGAACTCCGCAGTCAGCTGTGATGTAGAATATTCTGTTTTCCTCTTGCTATTTACATGGTGGGGATACAGGTGATTAATGCCTTAGGGCAGACCTACATGTCAGGTATGTTACCCTGCATGTCACATGTCAGGAAATGTTCCAGGTCTGACCGTGTCTAATTGTTGTATTACCACGTAGACACGTCACTCTAAACAGCTCTTACATTTTATGTCTGTGGTACACATGGTAGCTGAAGCAGACCTGTCCATTGTACATCTGATGTCAGGCCCATTTCAGGCTCTGTTCTAAGCCCTCTTTCTGCTAATATTGTGCATCTTCAGCTCCCCTCTTTGGAAGAGGTGTATACAGCGACTGTCTGCTTTTTCCAGCCTTCCCACCTAGCGTTTTATTATGAAAATTTTTTAATACACTGGAGTTGAAAGAACTTTACAGCATATATCCGTACACTTACCACCTAGATTCTACCATTAATGGGTGCTATACTTGTTTTATCGCATTTCTAGCCGTCTATTCATCCCTTTACCCATCCAGCAACCCATCTTATTTTTCGGATGCATTTCACGATAAATTGCAGGCATCAGTTCATTTTGATCTAAACATTTCAGCATGTTTATCGTTAACTAGGCTTCAAGATTTGTTTTCTTTTGCTGTAAAACTGATAGGCAGTGAAATATACACATTAAAGGTACATTTGCTAAATTTTGACAAATGCATACCCCTATGTAACCCAAGCCCCTGCCAAGAAATAGAACACTGCCATCACTCAGAAATTTCCCTTGTGCCTCTTAGGATGTCCCTTTCCGAGGCAACCACTGTTCTGATTTTTTTCCCACTGTAGATTAGTTCTGTCTAGATTGGCTTTATCTGCTCTAGAACTCCATACAAATGGATTTATACAGCATATATTCTTTTGTGTAAAGTTCCCTTTACTCACATAAGGTTTTTGAGACTCATCCATGTATCCAGTGTTGCCTGTATCAGTTACTCGTGAGTAGTATTCTATTGTGTGTATGTACCACAGTTTGTTTTTTCATTCACCTCTTGTTGGACATTTGGATTCTTTCTAGTTTCTGAATTATTATGAAAAGCTTCTATGAACAGTTGTGAGCAAGTCATTGCATGAACATATGTCATTTCTCTTGGGTAAATACCTAATGATGGAATTGTCAAGTTGTACGGTAATTGTACATTAAACTTTATAAGACACCACCAAGCTGTTCCCTACTGAACTTTTGTCTGCTAATTCTATCAGTTATTGAGAGAGGGGGTGTTAAAATCTCCAGTTCTTGTTTTGGATTTGTTTGTTTCTCCTTGTAGTTTTGTTAGTTTTGGTTCCATATATATATATATATATATATATATTTTTTTTTTTTTTTTCTTTTGAGGAGGATTAACTGTGAGCTAACATCTGCCACCAGTCCTCCTCTTTTTGCTAGGAAGATTGGCCCTGAGCTAACATCCATGCCCGTCTTCCTCCACTTTATATGTGGGACACCTACTGTAGCATGGCTTGATAAGTGGTGTTTAGGTCTGCACCCGGGATCTGAACCGGGGAACCCCGGGCCGCTGAACTGGAGTGTGTGAACTTAACTGCTGCTCCACTGCACCAGCCCCCTGGTTTTATGTATTTTTGAAGCTCTGTTCTTAAGTACATACACATTTGGGATCATTTTGTCTTGTTGAAATGGTTCTTTTTCATTGTGAAATGACCATCTTTATTTCTGGTAATATTCCTTGTCTTGAAGGAAGAATATCAAACTTTGTCTGATATTAGTGTAACCACACCAGCTTTCTTGTGCTGCGTGCTTGCATGGCGTAGACTTTCGATATGTCTATGGCTTTGCATTTAAACTGTACCCTTTATAAACAGCATATGGTTTATACGCTTTTATGTCTTCCTTTTTTATCTGGTCTGACAACTTTGTCTTTTGATCCTGCCATTCACGCTTAATGTGACTGTTGACATGACTCTGTCTGTCTGCCATGGGGCTCTTGTTTTCTATTTCTTCTCTTTGTGCTTTCTTCCTGTGTTCCTCCTTTTCTGTCTTCTTTCAGGCTGAGTATTTTTAGTATTCCGTTCTCTTGCTAAGTGCTCTTAGCTGGATCTCCTCTAGCAGTTACAACACGCCTCCTCGACTTGTCACAGACTGCTGTCAATTAACGTTGTGCCATTTCTGGTCTAATGTAAGATCTCAGCAGTAGCATTCCATTTCTACTTCTTCCTGTCGTTTGCAGAATTTTGACATACAGTTTATTTCTATACATGTAATACTATATTATTTTTGCTTTATTTTTTTTTTGTTTACTTTTTTGGTGAGGAAGATTGACCCTGAGCCAACATCTGTTGCCCATCTTCCTCTTTTTGTTTGAGGGAGATTGTCCCTGAGCTAACATCTGTGCCAGTCTTCCTCTGTTTTGTATGTGAGATGCTGCTACAGCATGGCTTGTTGAGCAGTGTGTAGGTCCGTGCCTAGAATCTGAACCCTGGGCCACTGAAGCGGGGCGTGTGAACTTGACCACTGTGCCACTAGATGGCCCTCTTTTTGCTTTAAACAACTGATTTTTCACCTTTTTCTATTGAAATAATTTTAAATTTACATAAAAGTTGCAGAAATAGTACAAAGAGCAGCCATATACCTCTACCCAGGTTCCGATTGTTAATGTTTCTGAACTGTTTAAGAATAAATTGCACCTTTGGTATGTTATTTCCTCAGTACATGGGCCCTCCAGCCTCACCTCACTAAGACCTTGCAATCAGGAAAGTAACATCAATCCAATGTTACCGTCACTTCAGGAACCCCACCCACAGTTGCTGATTGATGTCTGTTTACCCCATTCCTGGTGATGCTGCCTGTGGTCACTTGCCAGGTTTCTCCATTTTAAAGTTCTTATTTAATCTTATTTCACTCAGGAGACTGTAATCCTTTACTATCTTCATTTCTTTTGAAGCTCAAATTGTCCAAAACTCAGCCAGTAGGAGCCACGAACGGCTCTGGTGTCTTTTCATTTTTAATTGTGCTGAAAATCCCATAACATACAGTTTACCATCCTAATCATTTTAAAGTGTGCAGTTTGGTCATGTTAAGCACATTCACACTGTTGTGTACCTGGTGTCTTTTGACAAGTCCCCGTTCTTTGAGCTCTTGCTTCCATCTCCTGCAAGATGTTCCAGGCTCCTCTGATGCTTCCTGGCCCAGCCCTGTACCAGACATTGTCCAGGGAGCCCTGGTTTCTCTCAGTGGAAATGGTATTTAGAAACCAAGATCTGGTCGGTAAATGTGCTCATTGCTGCTAGGGTATTGTTACTTTTAGGTCCAAGAGTTCATGATCTTGATCTGTGAGAGGGTTATTCTGATACAGTCTATTATGGGAATAGGAACCTCTTTTGGGGTATTTTTTATGGACAGTATTTTTTGGAGAGCTCTCATTTCTGCATGGATAGTTTCTTTATTCCTCTTTAGGGCTGAGTGGCGTTTTCTCCTGTGGTCATGTGATTCATTTAAGCAGTAGCCTGTCTGTGGACTGTTAGCTTGTCGTTTTGCTCTGACAGAAAAACGCAGTGATGAGCTTTTCACTAACCTTTCACAGGTGTGCAAATATAGCTATAGGATTAAGTACTGAAAGCGCAGTTGCCAGGAAAGCTTATGTACTTTTGTAATTCTAGTAGATATTGACAAATTGTTTTATATAGTTGTACCAGTTTTTATCCCTAACCGCAATTTATGATGAGAGCGCGTTTTCAAATATCCTAGCCCACTTAGCCCAACCAAACTGTTGAATATTTGCCAAGCTCATAGATGCAAATGGTGTTCGCTAATAGTTTTGGGATTTTTATTTTCCAAAATGAACTTAAATTCTTTTCTCTTTTTACTAAAAAGTACATTTATATCTCAGAAAATACAGCAAAATTTATTCAAGGAAAAATAATGAGAAAAATCTGACCCGCTAGAAACAACTATTATTAGAATTCTTCAGATTGCTTTCCTGTGTGTGTATACTTTTCTGTGTTGGCGTACACGGTCTGAGTCCCTTGGTATCATTTATTTCAAACACTTGGTGCCCACTGGGTACAGTGCTTTCTGGGGAGCTGTTACTGCCTTCCTGAATCTCCCTCACCATCTAGTGGGGTGGGGGGTCTTACTGCCGTGAGGTTGAGAGATCTGAGTGCTGCGTTAGAAGGGGCTGGGGGCAACGGGTCAGGATGTGCACTGTGCAAAGTGAGCAGATTCTCCAAATGCTCCACCCCCCCCCCGCCCCTGCGTCATGTGGTCCTTTTATTGCTGGAGAAGCAGAGCCCACACTGCCTGCCCCTGCTGGGCTGCTCCTCTGCTGACCAGCATAGGTTTCCATAGCTATGTCTGGCACATGTAGAGGCAAGCAGGAGATGGAGCACGCCTTCGAGGTAACATTAAGAATGGAGTTATTTAGTTGGAAGGAGGTTGAGGAGTCAGCATAATCTGATTATGGATGTCCCTCCCCAAGATTCTGTTGTGTTTTAATACTTGTTATAAAGAAACATCTGTGGACCCCACTTCTGGGGTCACCGACCTGTGTTTATATAAAGTGCTCTCGTAAGGTTACTCCCAGAGCTGTCATTTTGTCGAAATTACCAGAGGCAGAAAAACCTGTCGCAGCACGTCCTGTTAGCGGTATTTCATCTCCTGGTATATGCAGGAAAGACGACATTCCACATCCAGGAATTTCCCAGAGTACCAAGTACCTATGTGGGAAGTCCTCATTTCCGGAGCTCTTCCCGTGTGTTTGGATCCTCCACATCATCACAGACTTGGGGTTGGCTCCCCAGTGCCACCTCTGTTGTAGTGAGAGGGCATGGTTTGACCTTTACAGAAAAGGTCCTTGGAACCTTTTTCAAAAGGCCCTCTGCCTGCCTTGTCTCCTTGAGTGTCCACCTTCAGCAGTAGAATGTCGTTTCTAACTTCCCTGTCTTCCATTTTTGGATCTCAGACATAGAGGGCTAAGAGGATTGTACGTATGATTGGTTCCTGCCAGGCCTCCCTGGGGCTCTCTGATTCTTTTATTTATTCATTTATCTGCTCACTTTCTTTGATCTTCCATCCCCACTGCTCTTTCTTGCCCTTCTTTCATTGACAGCCATCCTAACCTATTTAATGGGGGTTCTTTTGTTAGTGTGTGTTCTTGTAAAATGTATGTTATTTTGATGTCTGGTTCTTTTTTCTTTGAAGTAATTTCAAACTTACAGAAAAACTGCAAGAATAACACGAGGAACTCCCATGTACCCTTAGCAGGATCAGCGCTCAGGTGCTGTCCGCTGTGGAAGCAGTGTTGCATGTGCGCTGCCCGCCCCTTGCTCTCAGCAGCTGCTCAGGGTCTGTGTGCACACCTCCTGTTGGCCATGCCAGTCCTTCCTGGTTGCCCGTCTCTGTGGGGTCAGGCGCTAGTGGAGTTGCTCACTCGCCTTGCCAGTGGCAGTGCCTCCCCTGGGGGCGCTTGCATGGGTCACGTGAAGATTTGATGCAGGGAGGAGCCCAGATGGCGAGCCCGCGGCTCTGTGTGTGAGCCTCTGTGCGGTATGCTCTGTGGCCAGGGGCTCTGTCGGACGGCCACCCTTTGGTTGTCGTGTCTAGTGCATTGGGCTATGGGCAACTCACGATCAGTAATGCGGACAGCTGCAGCCTTCTGTGGACTGTGCACCTCAGGAGTGAGGGAGGCAGGCTTTACCGTCCGTGACCTGGGTCCGACCTGGTAGGCGAGCCCACAGTGTGGGTGAGCTAGAGGATCTTGCTTCCTCTGGGCCGCCTGCTTGTGGAAGTAGCTGGGTTTTACCCTTAACTGGAGGTGTTCTTTCCGTCTTCCAGGGAGCAGTTCTGGAGCTCCCTGGAGCTGGGAATGTAGTTTGGAGAGAACTCGTCATCAGAATTGGGGGCAAAACATCACTACTTTTCTTAATGTGGCTGCTCCTTTTCTTCATCCCATTCCCTCGTGGCTCCTCTTCCTCTTCATCCCATTTCTTTTCATCCTGTTCCCTCATGGGTGTTTCCCCCTTCATTTCATGACCTCATGGGTGCTTCTCCCCTTCATCCCGTTCTCTCATGGGTGCTCCTCCCCTTCATCCCGTTCTCTCATGGGTGCTCCTCCCCTTCATCTCATTCCCTCCATCTCATGCTCTGGTTCCTTTGGTGCCGGTTCAGGCAGCGCTTCCTGCCCAGCCGCAGGAGAAGTTCTCCGGTCAGAAGGTTGGAAGCACATAGGTGTCAGGGGAGTCTTAAGCTCCAGGCCAGACTGGTTCCAGAGTTCCTTGCATCCGTGGGGCTGGTCACAGGAGCCCTGAGGAAAGTGGGGACTTGGCCTCACTGCCACCTGGACGTCCTTCTGTAAAGGTACATGCTCACATTCGGCCACACTGAGAGGAAGTTATATAAAATCCAAGCACGGATGAAGCGTCTTCTGTGTCCTGCTCTTAGCTGTGCATTTGGCAAGCCTTGCTGTGCAGTGTCACACTTGCCTCCAAGTCCTCCCATTGTCTCTGCAGTGTCTCTCCCAGTTACATGGCTAATGAAAACAGCAAGCACAGCCCAAACGCAAAACCACAACCAGTGTTCAAGTCAACACAGGAACATGCGGGGTTTCCTGCTTACCCCACCCCATAGGTCTTGCCTCCCAGGCTGGCCTCTTGAAGCTTCTCCTATTTGCGAGACATTCTGGAACATTCAGAGAGTATACAGGTCTTCACCATCGACAAACTTAACTTCTCCTTTTCTAGATTAGGAGATTTGACCCTGAAGAAGTTAAAGTGAGCTTGCTCAGAAACACACTCTAGTTTCAAAGTTGTAGCTCAAACTCAGGAGTCCTGGAGGCAGGTAGAGGCGCTTGTGGGCTGAGGGTCTTAGATGAAGGGATGCTCTGCCCAAGACCCTCAGACTGCCGTGCCCTTGGAGCCAGCGCTGAGAGCAGCCTGGTTAGCGGTCTCCCCTCTCACTGAGCAGGGTGACTTGTGGCTGGGAGGGGGAGCCCCGGCAGTGTTCTTGGTTTACTTTTTTTGTTCTTTTTAGCTTTGGCATTTGGGTTTGCAGAATAGTTGGACTTCCAAAATAATGTCCCTCAACTGACTACACAGCAGTGGCTAGAAATGTGGGGAGGCCGCCCGTGAGCTCTGTGTGCTGGAGGTAGTAAGGAAGATGGGCTGGTTTGATAGGGAGACACACTAGTTGACTAAGGAAGATGCGCTGGTTTACTAAGGAAGATGCGCTGGTTTACTAAGGAAGATGCGCTGGTTTACTTTGCGTCTTTTTGTGTACAAAGCCTGTTTGGTTTTTGCCAGCAGTTTCAGGGTGCTCCCTGCCTCTTAAACTTTTTAAAAAACTGTAAACAGCGTCAGTGGGGTTTGCAGAAGGAAGCTGTGGTTTCTGGTCTTCCTGTTCATTCACGTGTTTTTTTAGAGGGAGGGCTAACATCTGACCATATTTTTCAACAAGATCAGAAGTGAACACAGGAGAATGCACAGTAACTGTCGGCAGAGCGGGAGGAACCAGAATTTCTCCAAAGAAATTCCTCCTCAAACTGACTTTCCAGCGGGGTGTTCCATGGAGAACGAGGTAGGTGCAAGTCCAGCAGGGAAAGAGCCATCTAGAGTGATCCTTTGGGTCCCTCAGGGGTGCGTATGTGAGCTAGGATGACCTGATGCTGTGACCCCTGTTATGGGAAGGTGGGGTAGAGAGTTCCTGCCAGCTTCTGGGTCTGAGAACTGGTAGCTGTGGGTGGTTGGTGAGCAAGATGAGCTGTTTGTAGGTCGTTGGGTTCATCCATCCTAAGCCAAGAATAAGAGGCCACAGTGTCACGGCTGCTGGGGAAGAGCAATCTTCATGTGGATTTTTAGTCATTTAGGACCCAAGATCTGAGCTGGAAGTGATTTAGGGAAAAGGTCAAGGAAAAAAAAGAGCATGCTCACATCCAGTCAACTAGAGCCTGGAATTGGTCCGTGACGCCCATGGGAGAACCAGGGACGCTGTGTGTTTGTCACCAGAGCAAACCGGCAGCAGTGCAGGAAGTCCGGTTCATGCCGACTCCTGAGATGGGGAACTCACTGTCTGCAGAAGGTCTGAGGGCACGCGCTGTGTCGTGCTCATCTTCAGGCCTCTGTAGCAACTAAGAAAGCTTCTTCTTCTGTTGGTAGGCACCTAAGTACTTGACTTTTTAAATAAAGATAGCTAATCTGTTGACTTGTGTTGTGGTAAATGCTGTAAGTTAGTTGAAATTAAGATAGACAGTGTTGCAATGTGGGTGAAAACAAAAGGTGCTCTTTGTCACGGAGTTTAGGAGAGGATTTGTCACAGTGTCTTGTGTACCCGGGGCAGGTGTGACTCTGTAGGGAGTAGCCACTGACCTGCCCAGCTGGACAGAATTGTATTTTTAGGTTTCCCCTGAAACAGGCCTCTTGGAGGGGTCTGCCCAGCCCACACTTCCTTGATCAGTCTCCTCCAGTCGTGGTCCGCACCCGCAGGTAGCCCTGATCACCGCCGCACGCTTGACCCCTCCCTCCTATTAGACTGGGGCTCCTGGGGCAGGGACGGGTTTCCGTCTCATTATAGCCCCAGCGCCAGGCATACTAAGCACTCATTAGACATTTGCTGAATGCTGAACTCAAGGACCACCATGCCTTGTGCTCGAAAAGGCCTGCACCCTTGTTCAGGGGCAGCTTTGTGTTATTACAGGATTAAATAAGATACGTATGAGAGAATGCCTGAACACTGTCCCCGAGGCGCCTTGGGTCCCTAGTGCATTTCCTTCCCTCCTAGACTGTCATGCACTTTCTCCAGAAAATGCTACCCTTAGTGTTGTGCACATGGAGCCAGTTGGTATGTGTCACCTTATTATTAACTTTGGTCCCCTAGTAGAGGCCACTGTCCCACACGTGAAATGCATTTCTCATTGTAGGTTAATAAACAGATGCTCTGAAGAGAAGTTAGCCTCTGAGAATTTGTTTAGGAGATGTACTAACTCAGAGCCTGGTTACCCCAAGTGAGCTGATGAATTGAGCTTCAGTCTAACAAAACTCAGGGCCAGCTGTTGGCATCCGGGCCTTCTTCCAGGAAAGTGCTGAGTGGGCCAGAGTTAGCATATGCGTGTTTGTCTAAGAGCTACGTTTTAGGTTTCCAACTTCAAAAGTTGTTTCAAGCATAAGATGGAAAATATTGCAAGAATATTGTAAAGATCTAAGGATCGTTTCCAAACCAGTCCAGAAACTTCCGCACAGTTATAAGAACAGCATGTGTTCCACGTGAGAAGTGTGCACGATGCTGGGTGGTGCCTCAGAAGCCTTGCCTTTCCTCCATGGCTCCCTGCCTTGGACCCTTGGCTGGTTCCTTTAACCCTCAGGGCCCCTGTTTCCTCACAAGCGACTTAGGCACAGATGGACCCCAGTTGCACCCCAGTGCTGGGGCTCCATTCGTGAAGAGAGATGGCATTTAGTTTTGTGCTCCTTCTGGAGGCTAAGTTGGTCTTTTTCTCTTTTGGGGGTCGAAGATTATAAGGTCATTTAGGTGATGATGAACATGAGCACTCAATAAAAATACTTGTTGAATGAAGAGTGAGCGAGTGCACGGGCTAAAACCACTGTTCAAACTCTGTACTGATTTGGAGAATATTCCAGTGAATTGAAGGATCCACGATCGTCTACTGTAATCCTGATTCTATGTGTCAAAATATTCTTAATTATTTCTCAGTTTATTTTTTCACCCAGAACTTCCCTTTACATTTTCATGTTCAAAAGCAACGTCAGTTCCAAAACCCTGAGTGCCTTCTTGTTCATTGTGTTTCTGGGAAAGCTGAGAGGCCCCCACCACGCCTGCTGCCCCCATCTCCCAGTGTGTGTATTTTCCAGCTCTGTACAGTGGGAGCAGGGCGTGCATCAGTGCAACATGCCCGCTGTCCTCAGGTCGAGCAGCTACCACCCATTCTGTGCTGAAAGGGGGTGAGATGGCAGAGGAAAGCTGGTTTACCACGATGCATTTCTTTATTTTTTAATTTTTTTTGAGATTGGCACCTGAGGTAACATCTGTTGCCAAGCTTCCTTTTTTTTCCTTCTTCTCCCCAAAGCCCCCCAGTCCATAGTTGTATATCCTAGTTGTGGGTCCTTCTGGTTGTGCTATATGGGATGCTGCCTCAGCATGGCTTGATGAGTGGTGCTAGGTCCACGCCCAGGATCTGAACCAATGAAACCGTGGGCCGCTGAAGCAGAGCTCACGAACTTGATCACTCGGCTACAGGGCCAGCCCTGATGCATTTCTTTATGTAATGGTTTCTACATTCCACTTTCTAGGAAGCCTCCTCCACCAGCTAAAGTTATTTGGGACATTTTTTTGAAAAGCATGTGGTGCCTGGTGTATTCAAGGCTAAGGGCGAGGCTGCGAACCTGTACCTGCTCCCAATCGGTCACCCTGAGTTCGTGCTCAGCCAGGTGGTCATGTGTGGGGCCCAGGTTGGAGGGGTGCCTCCCCTGTGAAGCACTTCGGTGGGTCCCCTCATCTCTGCCAGCCTGTGAGCAGCTGGAGGGTTGGCACCACTATTCGTCATGGGCTGTGTGTGTCGTCAGAGTAGCACCTTTATAAACAGGCCACTTTGGCACAAAGCACACCTTTGAAGCATCTGGCTGGTGGTTTTTGTGTTCTTCTGCTTTGGCCTTATTTCCTCTGCTTGTCTGACCTCCTTGAGGGTAGGAATTAGGTATCATTCACCCTCAGCACCTTCCTGATGGCTGGCTGCAAAGGCACCAAACACGTGTTCAGTAACCAGCTTTTCTTGCTCCTCTGAGAGGCGCTGGGTGCCAAGCGGTGAAGGCAGAGGAAGAGGGAGTTGGGTTCAACATAGGGAAAACCCTCAGATGGTTAGAGGCATCTGCATGGGGTTGTCCTGGTTTCCTTGGCCTGCAGGGGGCCGGACAGAAGCTGCTTATCTGCCCACAGAGGGTCTCTCTTTAGGCTGGGTTGCAGGCCTCGGGCCCCGGGGTCCTTGCCAGTACAGACACTCTGTGTGCAGACTGTAATTTGTGACCTGCAGCTCAACGTTAAGATAACGGCATGGGTTGCATGCGGTCTGTGGACCTGGTGATTTGGCACGGCCTTCTTGGTGAGAGGCTGGCTTTGGCAGTGCCTCGTCTCAAAGTTGATGTCCTGTTGCTCCCAGGTGTAGAGGAGTAAGGAGGTGGAACAGCAAACGGGTTGAGCTGAGCTGTTTGTGTGTGCCCTCAGATTGAGAATCAACCACGGTCTGCTCCAGCTGGTTATGATTCAGGAGGTTGAGCTTTGTGGGGTTGCCAGGTAGATGGTGTAGGGACAGATGTTGACCTCTGGCCGATTTCCAACTATGTACGCCTGTGGAGATTGTAAGTTTTAAAAAGCTCGAGGCTTGTGTTACGTGCCTTGGTATTTCCACCGCCCTGGGGCAGTGCCACACACATCATAGGAACTAGGAGGCTGTCTCTGCAGCCAGACGAAGGATCAAGCAGAACCTGACTGAAGAGTTGTCTGCGTGCCATCTGATCCCTGGGAGGGCCAGCCAGAGAGGCAGTCACAGTCCAGTGTGGCCTGCCTGTGGTAGGCCTGGTGAAATGTGATGTTTGCCTTGTGATGCAATGTGATGTTTCCAGGATCATTTTCAACTTAAAGTTTACCATTGGTGCTTGTCTGACTAATCATGGGTGACCCTTTCTCATCAGTCCGTGTGTGAACTCCACACGGAGACCACCTGGTGCTGTCGCCTGAAGTGCCCCCACCCTCTACCACTCTCCTAAATCGTCCTGGGTCTGAAAGCTCCTGTGGGATTGAGGAAAAGGAAGCCTGAGCAGACCCAGGTGGTCTGTCTCAGAGCTGGGGTCAGGCAGCGCAGGCTCCTCCCAGAGCCCTTTCTGTCCGTTCTGCAGCTCGTCTGTGAGACTGTGGAGATGATACTGTCATTTTATGATGATGTTGCTTGTCTTGTCTTGCTTAGCTTTCCATGCTTTTATCTTGTCTCAGCTTAAATGTAAGCTGCCATAGGCAGGAACTATATACTCATGCGTAAAATGAAACTTAATGTTATGGACAATTTCAAGTATAAACAAAGGCAGAGAGAGAAGTAAACGAAGCTCCATGTGCATAACTTCCAGCTTTTATCGTTAGCACGCTGCAGGTCTCATGTCGGTGTTCCTCCACCCCGGCCCGAATGCTGAGGGGCTGTGTTGGGGGTGGGGTGGGGTGGGAACAAGGGGGTGCTCCAGGGTAACGAACGCGGTGCTCCAGGGCAGGGAGGGAGGTGCTCCAGGATAAGGATGGGGGTGCTCCAGGTTGAGGAGAGAGTACTTCAGGGCAAAGAGAGGGCTACTCCAGAGTAAGGAAGAGAGTACTCCAGTATCAGTTTTAGTGGATCAGTGGAATAAAAACCAGATATCCAAGGGCCAAGTATTTTGAGGTAAGGAGTGTGAGCCAAGGAGCAGAGGAGGAAATGAACCTCTGGCTAGAAGGAGGTAGTGTGGGCAGGAGAATGTTGGGGTTCAGTTGGTGGAGGGTTTGCCTTTGTTTGCTTGTTGGTTGACCTGGTGTTGCAGAGCTGAGTGTGCTGGTGGCTGTGGGGTGGGCCCTGCAGGGTCTGCTGGGAGACCCCAAAGCCTCACCTGCCCCTGGTGAGTGGGGGAGTCACTGCACCTTGCCGTCTGCGAGATTGACGGGCTGATGAAGTGCCTCACAGGGTCGTAGGTTCTGTGATGCTGTTTTGTGTGGGATTTGGTGTATGACTGAATTTCCCCCATGCAGAGGAGAAACAGAAAGGAGAGCTTTTAATAAATGTTTGGTGACTTAGATATTTTACGAGTTTCTGTAAGTGTTGGTTGGGGCTAGGCCTGCTGTGGGTCCTGGCTGCTGCGGGTGCTGGGTCCGTGGCCAGGCAGGGAGCTGTAGATCACAGAGAAGATGGGAAAGTGACCTTGGTCTAGTGTAGACCCCCAGCTTTGGATTTTGTGTGCTGTGTGTGGTGATGTTTCCCTTCTGAGGCTGCGTGTTGGTGTCTTGTTTTCTCTGGTTTTACATTCCTTTGGGTGACTGGGAGCAGTGACGCGTGTGTCTGGGTGCGGCTGCCCAGTGGCCGTGGCATGACTTTCGGAATGTCTCTGCCCTTGGAGGGTGCTCCTGCCCTGTTACGGAGAATGAGAACCAGGCCTTTTCCTGGCTCACAGGCGAGGCCGACCCTCTTCTCCTGCCCCTTGTCTCACTCTGCAGATTTGCTTTGACTAAGGGATTAGCCTTCAGGACCCTCTAGACCCTGAGTAGGGTGTGAGGTCACCCAGGTGCTGATCCGTGCCCCGAGCCACCAAGGTCCTGGCGGAGGGCAGGGAGTGCAGAGAGCACGGGCTGCATTCCTAAAGAAGAGAGAAAGAGGTGGCACTGGTGGCCGTAGGCTGTTGGTGCCGCAACCCTGGGCCCACCTCCCCTGCCTTCTCAGAGGTCTTGGAGTGAAGTGACCCAGCGGAGCTGGGAGGGTCGCACGACGCTATGTATGTGTCTTTGGGGGGATTCTCCCCATTTCTCCCCTCTTCTCACCTGCTGCGGTTACTCGCCTTGAGAATTTATTTGGTCTTGACCTTCTCAGTGTCCATGAACAGGTGAGGGACAGGCCCTTCGGTGCCGAGGCAGCACTAGACCCAGCCCCATCCTGGCCAGTGCCTGCTGGTCTGTAGAACCTGGGCCTCTGGCCTGTGCATCCTTGGTGCTTTTCTCCCCACACCGGCCTGGCCAGCCCCTGTTTGCATGGGGACCGTAGTAGTGGTTTTGCCTACTTCTGCTTGTTAGCCGTAGGTACGACGCAAAGCCTTTGTAAATAATGAACTCCAATCATTGCCGTTTCTGCCTGCAGCCTGGAATTGTGTCGCCATTTAAACGAGTATTCCTAAAAGGTGAAAAGAGTAGAGATAAGAAAGCCCATGAGAAGGTGACAGAGAGGCGCCCTCTGCACACTGTGGTGCTGTCCCTGCCTGAGCGCGTCGAGCCCGACAGACTGCTGAGCGACTATATCGAGAAGGAGGTGAAGGTAAGTCCACAGCCTCAGGACGTGCCTGCCCATCGCCAGCAAAGGCCCCTCTGATCCACCAAATGCTGCGGCTCAAGAGACTCGTCCCCACGCACACCCGCTGTCGTGCCTGTGGTATTGTGTCTGATAACTGGGGACCCAAACCCCAAATTCCTGTCTTCTGGCCCCATTTCTGGTTCTTTCTACAGTAGCAAGCTACCTCCTTTCTCTCGAAGGCGGACCGTGTGTTTTGGTTCCTTGCTCAAGGCTTTTTAAAGCTATTCCATGTGTCATTGTCACAGCCCAGGATGTGGGTCTCCCAAATCCTGTCAAAGCCTGTGCCCAAACCCTTGTGGATAAGGATGACGTGCACCAGTGTAGTTTTAGTCCCTCCCCCAAACACGCTACAGTGAGAATAAATGAATGAAAAGGTATAAAGCCACAAGGTCAGAGAGAATGAGAAAGGAGACAGCAGTGATGAGTGAGGCCCGTAAACGTGGAGAGAGAACCTGTGCAGGTGGGACAGCGGAGTTAGCAGAGCCGACAGAGCTGGACCTGAGTCCCTTCAGAGGACACAGCGCTGTCCAGCTGAACCCTAGGGGCTGCAGGGGCGTGGGGCAGCTTGTGTGCTTGGGAGGGGTTTCCACTCTCGCCTGGCAGTCAGATGAGAGGGGAGGTGGGAGGACTCCCTGGTAAAGACATGAAATTAGGGAGACTGTGGGTGTGGTGACACCTGCCATGGAGGAGGTTGGGGGTGAGACCCGGAGTGAAGACAAGGAAATTAAATCAAAGCCTCTGTACAGAAAGGTGAGAAACTCCAACCCGCTTTCCATGCCAGGCTTTCAGAATGCCAGCAAAAAGGCCTCCCCCACGAGAGGATCTGTGGAGGGGTGCTTCTCTAGGGGAGCTGGGCAGCCTGCAGAAGTGCTGCCTGGATACCGACCCTGGGGCTACCACCAGCCAGCCTGGGAAAAACCGACGGTTGGCGACTCCACCTGTGCACACGGCTTCTGTCATGGGCAGCCAAGGGGAAGTGCACTTTTGAGGAAAATGTTTAACCCAAAGATAGAGTCCAAGAGATAAACATGAATGAAACAGCAGTGATGCTGAAAATAGGGGGAAAATATAATATTCTCAGAAAGATAAGAGGAAATATTGTTAACTATGAAATAGCAGGATCAACTTTTAAATAAAGAAAAGAGACGAGCTTTTGGAATTAAAAGTATCTTAATTGTGTATCTAAAACATTCATTAGAGGGGTTGAAAGATAAAATCAAGAAAATCACCCAGAAAGAATAATCAAAAGACAGAGGTAGAAAATTAGTAAACAAAAGATGAGAAGAGAAGAAAAGGAAATTACAGATCAATCCAGGGGTTTCAGCATCCGACTCACGAGAAGGAAGAATGGAGAAAAGAGCAGGAGGAGGTTGTTAACACAGTGATGCAAGAACATTGCGCAGAATTCACCACCGGACGTGACTCTTAGACTGAAAGGATCGTGTCATAATAACCAGAAGTCAGGTCTCTAAAACGTGAGCCTGCAGAGCCCATCCTGAGGAGGTGACTGGAGGATGTGCTGCGTCAGAGCCCAAGGACATGCCAGGGAAGGGGAAGACATGGATCGAGAACCAGGGCTCCAGCACAAGAGGAGCGGAGGGAATTCCAAAGCCAAGGTCCAGAACGAGAATATGAGGAACAGTCCTGAGCAGCTCTGGGAGAGGGCCCACAGATGGTTTTGTATGTTTAGGTAGAGGCTGCTGAAGAATGGGGAAGAATTAGAACAGTGCATAAGAAAACAAAGCAAGTGGAGGGAATGCGGGTCCATATTAAACCACGAACATGAAAGGTTGGGGACTTCCGCTTCCGGGAAGGTGGAGTGGACGCACTTGCCCTATTCCTTGCAATAAGAACAACTGAAAATCCTGGATGTTACATAGGCAGCAACATAAGAAGACTGAAAGGTAGAGAGAAGGCGGACCAGCTAGGACTTTGGGACCCAAGGAGTGACCTGGCGCTGAGTTCCCTGAGTTCTCTTTTCCTCATGTGTCCCAGGCTTGGAGCTGAAGAAGCCACAGCCCAGCAATGCCAACAGGTGCAGACAAAACCCCATGAAGCTGCTCCCTCTGGACAAAGGGACAGGAGAGGGACAGCCTAGCAGGACAGAATGTGTTTAAAATACCTGCTCAGCTCCAACCAAACACGACAGAAAAACCTTGGCCCCACCTCCGCCCCGGCCAGCAAAAGCCAAGTGGAGGCCAGCGCCCACCTCAGAAGGCCAAGTGGGGAGCAGGGACTTTGACCCCAATGATCCCTGGATGGAGCTGGGTTGTCAGTGGGGGCCACATGGGAAACCTGGACTTATGCCCTCAGATAGCAACGATGATACACACGCTCCTTCATGTCAGTAGGGGCCACGTGGGGAGCTGTAGTGGCCACCATGCCCCCCACTCAGGTGGCAGCAGAGGCCAGTGGGGAAGTGGATCCTCCATCTCCACTTGGCAGCAGGGGGTGCGCTCTCTTCCCACCTGCTCTAGTGGGACGAGAGCAAACTCTCTATTATTTTTGACATTGGAATTCTGGAGGAAGGGGCTGAAAAACTGTTAGAGGATTCATGGCAGAAACTTCTCTGATTTGGCAAGAGAACAACTTAGAGATTCAAGAAGCTGAGCCACAAACAGGACAAGCCCAAAGCAGCCCACATGAAGACACCTAGTGAGACTACGGAAAAGAAAGACAGAAAAAGTCTTGAAAGCAATGAGAAAGAATGCTCCACCCATAAGGCAAACAGAATGACAGCAGGTTTCTCATCAGGAACCCCGGGCCCAGAAGGAAGTGGTGCGGCATTCTTCAAGTGCTGAGAGCCCTCGAAGAGTCAGGGATAGTGAGAGTATTCGCAAGCACCTCTGTGCACTCAGAGGACCGACAAATAGTCCATTTCCTCGAAAGGCACAAACTACCACAGGTCACCAATATGAAATAGATAATTTGACCAGCCCTATAGCCATTAAGGAAATCCAGTATCTAATTTGAAAACTCCCGTATGAAAGTCTCCAGGCCCAGATGGTTTCTGGAGAATTCTATCAAATATTTAAAGAATTAACCGGTTCTACACAGTCTCTTCCAGAAAAATAGAAGGGGAAGGAACACTTTGTAACTCGTTTTGTGAGGGTAATGTTACCCTGATGTCAAAACCAGAGAAAGACAGTGCAAGACAAAAATAAGTTACAGACGTGAATATAGACACTTAAGTGTAAATCTGACAAAACATGGGTGGGATTTGTATGCTGAAAACTACACAGCACTGATGAAAGAAATCAAAGATCTGAGTAAGTGAGTGGAGAGACATGCCATGTTCATGGATTACAGGAGTCAACCTAGTTAAGGTGTCAGTTCTCCCTAGATTGATACACAGGCTCGCCACAATTCCTGTCAAAAATCCCAGGAAGATTTTTTTGTAGATAGACAAGATTACTCTAAAATTTATATGAAAAGGCAAAAGAAGCAGAATAGCTGAAACAGTTTTGAAAAAGAAGATTAAATGAGATGAGTCAGTCACCTGATTTCAAGATGTGTTTTATGGCTACCAGCCGTGAAGACAGTGAGATATTGGCAGAGACTGACACGGCGATCAGTGGAACAGAATCATGAACCTGGAAACAGGCCCACACAAATATGCCCAGCTGATTTTTGACAAAGGTGTAAAAGCAATTCGTGGGAGGAAGGACGGTCTTCTCAGCAGACGGTGCTGTGACCATTGGCTACCCATAGAGAAAAAACGAACTTCATCCTAAACCTCACACCTTATACAAAAAGTAACTCAAAATGAATCACAGACTTAAAGGTGAAGTGTAAAACTGTAAAACTTTCAGGAAAAAAGTAAGGGAAAATGTTCAGGACCTAGGGCCAGGCAGAGTTCTTAGACTTGACACCAAAAAAAAAAAAAACAAAAAAGAAAGAAAAATCAAACTGGACTTCATAAAATGTAAGTCTTTGACCCTGCGGGAGACCCTGTTAAGAGGATGAAAAGACATGCTGCAGACTGCAAGAAGAAATTTGCAAACTGCAGATCTGCCAGAGGCCTTTTATCTAGAATAAAGAACTTTCAAAACTAAGAAGTAAAGAAACCAAAATAATCCAGTTAAACTTGAGAAAAAGACTTGAAAAGACATTTCACTGAAGAAGATCTACAGATGGCACATAAGCCCATGAAAAGATGTTCAGCACACTAGCCATTAGGGAAATTCAGATTAAAACCACGGTGAGACATCATACACACCTGTCAGAATGACTAAGTAAAAAAATTAGTGAGAATACCGAATGCTGGCAAGGGTGTGGTGGATCACTCATGCATGGCTGGTGGGAATGGAAAATGCTGCAGCCACTCTGGAAAACAGTTTGGCTGTTCCTTACAAAACTAAACATGCAGGTCCCGTACGACCTGGCAATTGCACTTAGAGTATTTATCCATGGAAATGAAAATTTATGTCGACACGAAAACCTGTACGTGACTATTCAAAGCAGTTTTAGTCATAATAGCCACAAACTGGAAACAGCCCAGATGTCCTTCACTGAGTGAATGGTTAAACAAATGAGCTCCATCATAGCGTGGAACCCTATTCAGGCGTGAGAAGGAATGAGTTACTGATACATTCAGTGACCTGCGGGACTCTCCAGAGAGAGACGCTGAGTACAAAAAGCCACTCCCAGAATGTTACATACTGTTTGATTCCCTTTGTATAACATTCTTGAAATGACGAAATTGTTGAAATGGAGACTTGATTAGGGCTTGCTAGTGATTAAAGAGGACACCAGGTGGGTAGGAAGTAGGTGGGCCTATAAGAGGAATGGGAGGGTCCCTGTGGTGCTGGAATGTTCTGTGACTTGAGCATGTAGCTGGTGTCCTGGCTGTGATGGAATGTTCTGTGACTTGACCGTGTGGTTGGTGTCCTGGCTGTGATGGAATGTTCTGTGACTTGACCGTGTGGTTGGTGTCCTGGCTGTGATGGAACGTTCTGTGACTTGACCGTGTGGTTGGTGTCCTGGCTGTGATGGAATGTTCTGTGACTTGACCGTGTGGTTGGTGTCCTGGCTGTGATGGAACGTTCTGTGACTTGACCGTGTGGTTGGTGTCCTGGCTGTGATGGAACGTTCTGTGACTTGACCGTGTGGTTGGTGTCCTGGCTATGATGGAATGTTCTGTGACTTGACCGTGTAGTCGGTGTCCTGGCTGTGCTGGAATGTTCTGTGACTTGGCTGTGTAGTCACTATCCTGGTTGTGAGGGTGTGCTGTCACAGGATGTTACACATTGCATGTAACAGGGTGAGGGATAAATGGATCTCTATTATTTCTTACAACTGCACGTGAATTTTACACCTGTCTTAAAAAGTTTAAAAGAAATAAAAAATGATGCAGGAACAAAATTGTGAATTCGTTACTTCTTGGCACAGCAGTGAAATAGTATATACCTAGCAAACTATGGTATAAGCACCAAGCAATGATTAAAAAATTATTTGAATCATAAGAAGAAAGGAAGGGGAAGTGGGAGTGGTGATATGAGAGAGTTAAACCTTTCTCTACCATAACTGGAAATCAGCAGATCACGTCTTAAATTGACGAATCAAGCAGTAGCAATGTAAAACCATTATGTGGAAAGTGGGCCTGGATCCCTTAGAAGACCCCGGAGTGGCTGCCTTTGGAAAGCGATCTATAGGGTTGTCTGGGTTGGGACTGGAGATTGTTGGTTTTTAATATATGGTTTTGGGAACTATTTGCCTTTTTTAACTGCGTACATGTTTCATTTTGATAAAATAAAAATAGTGACAACAAAGTCTGCTAGTGATGAAGAAACATTTACTCCCACATACTCCAGTGTGATTCTTTATGGCAAGTATTTTGTATTTAGAATAAACATTGATAACGTGAAGTTGAGAGGAACTTAATAGTGGCTTCTGTTTTCTGAATGCTTACTGTATACAGCAACACTGTTTGACATTTCAAATACATTTTCTCATTTAATCCTCCCCAGCCTTTATAAAGTGGAAGCATCCTTCCTGTGTTTTCTGTCACAAGCTATTATCTATTCCAGCAGGCCCCAGCGCAGTGCAGGCTCAGGCCCTGTGAACGGATACTCCTGGCTTTTAATACTGGGGGCAGCAGTGGGTAATTAATCACATCTGTGATACTAAACCTAAGACACTTCTTGATGAGATTTATTATTTATTGTATTTTTAAAATTGAATATGTAAGTTATGTATGTGGTACAAAATTCAAATGGTACAAGGAGACCTTGGTGAAAAGAGGTCACCAGTTCCGTCTGTGGAAGCAGTCACTGACACCACTTTCTCGTGTGTCCCTGCATAGTTAGTCTGTCCGTACACAAGCAGATGTGCGTTTGTTCCCAAATGATGACAAAGTGTGCACTTTGTACCCTGCTGTTTACATGCAACAATATATCTTGGAGAGTATCCACATTAGGACTCTTAAAGCTGCCTCATCCATTTTACTGGCTGTGTAGTATTCCATTATACAGCTGTACCATATTTTATTTAATCAGTCATCTATTCTTGCATATTTCATTTGTCTCAACTGTGACACACACATTTTACTATTCCTATAGGATAAATTCCAGAAATAGAATTTCTGGGTATCAGCCTAGGTTACTTTTTAGTTTGATAGACATTTCCAGATTGCCCTTCATGGGGGATTTAAGCCAGTGTGTACCATTGGCAGTCTATGAGAATACCTGTTTCTCCATGCTCTGAGAAGCAGCACAGTGATGGGCAGACTTTTTGATCTTTACCACTCTCACGGTCGTAAGATGTTTCATCATTATAGTTTGTACTTATGAGTGAGCTTGAGCGTCTTTTTAGCTGGTCAAGAGTCAGAGCTCTTAAATGTCTTTCTGTAGCCATTTTTCTGTTGATTGGTTGGTGGTTTTCTTACGCATTGGAAAACATAGCTTTCAGTGTGGCAGGTGAGCTTGTCCTTTGCTGTGAAGTTAGCTGTGAGGTGTCTTTGTTTGGTAGTTGTCTTTGTAGATGTCTTGGATTGCTTCTCTAGAAGCAGAGCCTGACACTGGAGATGGTGTTTGACGATTTATTCAGGGCATGCTCTCCCGAGGAGAGTGGAGAAAGCAGGATAGGGCAGAGGCGGAAGGTCTGTGGGAAGTGTACCTGCCCACTATGGGTGGGAGTGTCAGGGGACATGTGGGGATACCTGGAGACCACACACATGCCTTTTTGTCCCCACTATGTGGCAGCATCCCCACCTCCCCATCACGATGAAGGCCGTTTGCCCTTGCAGAACAATAACTCCTTTCTGTGCTTGCTTGTCTGCTGGCATGAGGAGCCCAAAGTGACCAGCTAGCAACTGTAGTTTTAAGTTTAGATCTTTATTGTGTCCCCTGACAAGCATTTTACCTTTAGTGCCAGGCTCTCAAAACCCACAGAGCCGAGAGTTATGGGGACAGGAAGCCCATGTTCCCCAAGGTCTCTCGGATTGATGGTGATCAGAGCTACTCTTGCTTCCATGGGACCGCAGACCCATGCATTCTGCCCACTGGAGACACAGTGCGGTGGCGTGACTCTTGGTTTAAGACATACCCTGCATTCTGAAGAGATGTGGCATCCTTTTGGGATGTCCTCTCTAGGCTGGCAGCTCCTGGGTGGTGTGGGATTCTGTAGGACCACTGAAGCCGATGGACATGCGCCTGGTACCGTCCTTGATCCAATGTGGGGTTATGTGTGACCTCATCAGAGCTCAGACACTCCATGAGCCCTTAGGGAGTGAGAGTGGGGCTGGCTGGGACACTGCAGGCAAGAAAGGCAAACCTATACCTGGAGTCCATGTCAGTCCTGCCAGGGAAGAGCGCTTCCCATTGCAGGGTCCACTGGCCACTCAGAGCCTGGTTGGTCTTGACTATGCCTTATCAGGGTCACGGAGTCTACCACCTTGAAAGGGGCTGTAGTGCGTTGGCTTCCTCCCAAATACGTGAACTGAGCTTGGGCTTTCTGCCCTCTGCTGTGTACTGGGAACCCTTTGTGGGGCCATAGGCGTAAGCTGAGGGAGGGGCCCCAGTGCATCTGTGCTGGGGCTCACTGGCTCCAGGGCTCCTGTTCCTGCAGCTGATGTGTATAATGTGGTCCTGGGGTAAGACTGTGACTGTGTGCTTTTGTGGACATGAATGGGTTCCTGATGGGTTTGCAAGAGATTGCATTGGCCACTTCAGTAGCTGCAACCCTGTACCCAAGACTGTGCTTGTCTTAAGGTGTATGGAGGTCCCCGGTCACACACCATGATCCACCCTCTTATGCAGGAGCCAGACGGGATGAGATGGAGACCGCTGACCCCGTGTCATTTAAGTCTTGGAGGGCAGCATGCATCTCTGCTTTTCTCTCTGGAAATGATACTGTTCTTGCTTTAGGACCATGGCCAGGGGCAGGGGGCTGGGGTCAGTTTCAGGGTCTTCCACATGGCCTTTTATACTTCAGTAGCTCCTATTCTGCAGGACTTAGAACCAGTGTGAGGCTTCTACAGGCTGCTAAACATGTCTGTCCCTATTACACATTTAAGAAGTGGATCTGGTCCCAGTGGACACACTCTGAGGTGGACCTTGGCCTGGAGTCCATTTACTGCCTGACCCACATATGTCCCCATGCTAACAGAGGACATTGTTGGCCGTCTGGGCCCCTGAGTATCAGCATCATCTCAGACCCTCTATTCCAAAACCTCTAAAAGACTTTCCGTTCCCCTGTCAAGGACTGTAAGTCCCTGTGGAGAGAATGGGGTCAGCACTGCAGTGTGCACTTGCTTGGTGTTACAGATTTGTTCTTGTGGGGCTTGGCTTCTCTTGCAGTCATGTTTCTGGGTCTGGAAGCCAGCTGAGGGATCGACACTTTCTGTTGGAGTGGCGCCCTCAGTGTTGATGTCCTTGTTTGTTTACATGAGGTGGTGCCCTGGGTGGCTCCCAGCTCTTGCCCCTGGGATCTCCTCCACTTCACGAGCCATCTCCATAGGTCCCTGCATTCCAGGCCCCTGCTGCCCCCTACAGTGACCACACCTGCCCCTGAGTGCTACCTGGCTTCTGCTCTGCCAGGGTCCTGTTGTCCCCCTTGCTCCAAGGAGCCTGGTTCTCTAAGCGTCTCCTATGGCTAGCTCCGCCTTCAGAGAACAGCTGCCACGGAGCTGCTCAGTGGTGCCAATGTCCCTTCCAGCCCATTTGTTCCAGCCCATCCTTGAGGGGAGTGTCTTTCCGGCCCTCCCAAGGAGCAGGGGCAGCCATGACGTTCCCTGTCTTACATGGTAGATCCCATCCAGGCCCACCTCTCAGCCTTTCAAAACCTTTATCCACAGTTTGCCATGGCAGTTCTGTGATCTCTCCTGTGTTTAACGTGTGCCCTCACTTTTGCTGAGCTTCTAAGAGCCATACAAGCAACGTTTTAGAGCTGAATCTGGGCCTCTTATCGGGGTTAAGTGCCAGGCCATGGGGAGAGCCCCCATAGACACACTCATCCAGCTAGTGTTCCATCCCTCTGAGCCCAGCACCTGCCACTCTGTTGGCGTTCAGTCCCCTGTCCTTCAGTAGGACCAGCAGTCCCCACTGGTGCTACGTTGAGACTTTACCCCAGGTACAGATCCAGCAGTGTCGGGAAACGTACCCATCCCATTTGAGGCCTGTGTGTTTTCAATCAAGGGGTGTGTGTGTGTGTGTGTGTGTGTGTGTGTGTGTGTCTCTACCAACAAGCAGGGATGGGCCACTTCTGCAGGCCCAGAGCGTGGAGAATAATTTGAGGATTGAGGTTCTCAAGTGCATCCACCCAGGTGTCCCCACCCCAAGTCTCAGAGTCACACCCTTCCTGTCAGGGCCCATGCTCTGCTGTGGGAAACTTGTCGATCAAGGCCAATAGGTGGGTGTTATAGGGAGGCTGATTCGGCCTCAGTATACAAATGGACTTGTCTTGTTTCTTGTCAGCAATTATTTTGGGAAGCATTTTCTACTATTTAGAGCTGAAACAGTGAGCTTATCAGCACACCCTTGTGTGGGCTGCAGTCCCTGTAAGGAACAGCAGTGGGGTTGGTGGGTGCCTGAGACCGTCTGGCTGTGTCGTCTTCCATCTCATTGATACCCAGGCTGATTGAGCTGATGTTCCATCAGTCGAATGTTCCCTTGGTCTCTCACGTTCCATCACGTTCATCCCTCTGTGGCTGTGTCCTTGGCATGCTACAGTTAGTGAGTTGGCACAGCAGCCTGTGCCATTTCTCTTCCCTGTGGGTGTGGGCTTGTCCCTGACATTGCTGTTGGAGGCATTGGGAGTTGTTTAGGACTGGGCAGGGGCCTGCCCAGCACAAGCGGGAAGGGCTGTTGTAAGAACTGACCAGGAGGCACACTTTGTCCCATCAGGAATTGTAACAAGGATGAGAGCTGCAGTTTTCTTTTATTGATGAGAGTTGTTTTATGAATATTTTACAGCAAAAAATATCTCACATGAATGAGGACTCACCTCTATGAGAAAGTAGAATCCTCTTTGGAGATCTGTGAGCCTGTGTTTGAAGCATAGTGCCACCACCGGGGAGGCGAGACAGCAGTGGTGACGTTGTGTGCCCAGGCCATGTGGAGGTGGGGCAGTCCTGTCTGGTCCTGCAGACATAATACCAGGGCGCTTGTATTTCAGTAAAGCACTGGGCATATGACACCATCTTGGCCAATACTTTTTACTACCATTTGAATGAAAGCACAAGATTATTGATTTTGGATGATACAAAGCTAGAAGTGATAGCTAATATGTGGTATAATGTTGATTATGATTTGGAGTTTTTAGCAAATAAAATTATTGAGTAAAGCCAGTAGGAAAACTTTTTTGTTGTGCTAAGATATACATAACATAAAATTCATCAAATTAATTTTTAAGTGTGCAGTTCAGTGACATTAAGTACATTCACATAGTTGTGCAACCATCAGTACCATCCATCACCAGAACTTTTTCATCTTTCCAAACTGAAACTCTGTCCCCGTTAAACAGTGACTTCCCATTCCCTCTTCCCCCAGCCCCTGACAGCCACCATTCTCCTTTCTGTCTCTCTGAATTTCACTACTCTAGGTCCCTCATAGAAATGGAATCATACAGTATTTGTCTTTTTGTGACAGGCTTGTTTCACTTAGCATAATGTACTCATCTGTGTTACAGCATATTGCTGAATTTCCTTCCTTTTAAAGGCTGGATAATTTTCCATTGTATGGATATACTACATTTTGTTATCCATGTATTGGTTGATGGACACTTGGGTTGCTTCCATGTTTTGGCTCTTGTGGATAATGCTGCTATGAACATGGGTGTACAAATATCTCTTCAAGATGTTGCTTTCGATTCTTTTGGGTATGCATTCAGAAATGGAATTGCTGGATCATATAGAAGTTCTATTTATAATATTTTGAGGAACCTTCCATGCTGATTTCCACAGTGGCTGCACCATTTTGTATTCCTACCAATAGTGCACAAGGGCTCCAGTCCCTCCACATCCTCGCCAACTCTTGTTTTCTGTTTTTTTGGTAGTAGCCATCCTAATGGATGTGAGGTGATATCTCATTGTGGTTTTGATTTGCATTTCCTTAATGATTAGTGATGTTGAGCATTTTTTCATGTGCTTATTGGCCAGTGGTGTATATTCTTTGGAGAAAAGTCTATTCAAGTCCTTTGCCCATTTTTGAATTGGGTTATTGGTTTTTTTTTATTGAGTTTTAGGAGTTCTCTCTATAATCTAGATATTAATCCTTTATCAGATAAGATGATTTGAAAATATTTTCTCCCATTCTGTGGGTTGCCTTTTTACTCTGTGGATAGTGTCTCTTGATGTACAGAATTTTAAAATTTTCATGAAGTCCAATTTGTCTATTGTTTCTTTTGTTACTTGTGCCTTTGGTGTCATATCAAAGAAATTATTGACATATCCAATATCATGAAGCTTTTCTCCTGTTTTCTTCTAAGATTTTTATAGCCTGCTTTCACTTCTTCTGTGTATATACCCAGAAGTGGAATTACTGGATCATATGCTAATTCTATATTTAATTTTTTGAAGGCTGGCTATGCTGTTTTCCATGATGGCTTACCCCATTTTACATTCCTGCCAATAGCACACAAGTGTTCCAATTTCTCTGCGTTCTTGCCAACACAGTTATTTTCTGTTTTGATAGTAGCCATCCGATGGGTGTGAAGTAGCATCTCAATGTAGTTTCGATTTACATTTCCTAATTATTAGCAATTTTGAGAATCTTTTCATGTGCTTATTGGCCATTTGTATATATTCCTTGGAGAAATATCTATTTAAGTCTTTTGCCCGTTTTTCAATCGGGTTGTGTGGTGTTTTGTTCAGTTGTAGGAATTCTTTATGTATTTGGATATTAGCTTCTTATCATATATAAGGTTCCAAATATTTTCTCCCATTCTGTGGGTTGTCTTTGCACTGTATTGATTGTGTCCGTTGATGTACAAAAGTTTTTAATTTTGATAAAGTCCACTTTTCCTATTTTTTCTTCTATCGTCTGTGCTTTTGGTGTTATGTCCAAGAAGTCATTGCCAAATCCAACGTCATGAAGATTTCTCCCTACGTTTTCTTCTAAGAGTTGAACAATTGGGTGTTACATTCAGGTGTTCCCTCCATTTTGAGTTAATTTTTGTACATGGTGTAAGGTAAAGGTACAGCTTCATTTACATGTGGATATCCATTTTTCCCAGCACCATTTGTTGAAAAGACTGTGCTTTCCCTATTGAATGGTCTTGGCACCCTTGTCAAAAATAAACCAATATATATGCTAGGATTTATTTCTGGGCTTCCTATTCCGTTGGTCTGTATGTCTTTATACCAGTCCTACACAGTTTTGGTTATTGTAGCTTTTTGGTAAGTTTTGAAGTCAGGAAGTGTAAGAAAGCGTCTGCGTTAGGTTTACATGAGTAGATAAGAGGATGGAAAGATCTTGGCTAACTGCAGATCTCTGGAAACATTCTGGAATGTTCATCAGTGACAAGCTAAGTTGAGCCAGTAGTTAGATGTCGTGCTTGTTTATTCTTAAACTTCTCTAACTGTCAGAGGAGGATTCCCAGCCCTGTAGAGAGTGGGGAAACCAATACACAGTTTAGTTTTATTTCTTCTCCTCTGCCTCGCCTTAGAGAAGATGAAATCTAAAACTTTTCAGAATAGTTATGCATTTCCCTGTGGAGCTGCCCAGCACATACTGACAGTTTTTGAAGGCAGCTTTTCTCAAGTTTAGGATGCTGCCCAGACTCAGCTCGTATCTGCCACTGTGCCCTATGTGTGCTTCAGCTGATTCTTCTCCTCTCTGTGCCACTTTCCTCCTCTGTGTGGGCAGATGGTTGCCTGGTGTAGCAGTAGGTGGACTGACTCAGGCCGCTGTGTTTACCTTGCTTGGGTTCAGTAATCCCCAGAGTGACTTGCCTGCTTGGTTCCCCAGTCAGAGGGTTTCTGCGAACAAAGACAGTTTTTGACTTCTTCCTTCCCAGTCTGCACCTTTTATTTCCTTTTCTTGTCTCATTGCATTAGCTAGGACTTCCAGTATGATGTTGAAAAGCACTGGTGAGAGGGGACATCCTTGCCTTGTTCCTGATCTTTGGCAGTCTTTGAGCTTCTCACCATTAAGTGTGATGTTAGTTGTAGGTTCCTTGTAGATGCTCTTTATCTAGTTGAGGAAGTTCCGCTCTATTCCTAGTTTGCTGAGAGTTTTTGTCATGAATGGGTGCTGGATGTTGTCAAATGCTTTTTCTGCAACTGTTGATATGGTTGTATGATTTTTTTTCTTTAACCTGTTGATGTGATAGATCACATTGATGGGTTTATGAATGTTGAACCATCCTGGCAAATATGGGACAAATCCCACTTAGTTGTGGTGTATAATTCTTTTTAGATGTTGTTGGATTTGATTTGCTAATATTTTGTTGCATCTGTGTTTATGAGAGATGTTGGTCTGTAGTTTTTCCTTTCTTGTATTATCTTTGGTTTTGATGCTAGGTTAATGCTGGCCTCATAGAAAGGGTTAGAAAGTGTTTTCTCTGTTTTTATTTTTTGGAAGAAATTATAGACAGCTGGTTTAATTTCTTCCTTAAATGTTTAGTAGAATTCACCAGTGAACCTGTGTGGCCCTGGTGCTGTTTTGGAGATGATATTGATTCAGTTTCTTTAATAGATTCATATGCCTGTTCAGATGATCCATTTCTCCTTATGTGAATTTTGGTAGATTGTGTCTTTCAAGGAATTTCCATTGTGATCTGAGAACACACAGTCAAGCATGGCTTAACGATGGGGATGTGTTCTAAGAAATATGTTGTTAGGCGATTTCATTGTTGTGCGAATATCATAGAGGGTACTTACACAAACCTAGATGGTGTAGCCTACTACGCATCTAGGCTATATGCTACTAATCTTATGGGCTCACCGTCATATATGCAGTCTGTCCTTGACCAAATCATTGTTCTGTGGTACATAACTGTGCTTTGTATGGTTTCTATTCTTTTAAATTCATGTAGGTGTGTTTTATGGCCCAGAATATGATCTATTTTGATGAATGTTCCATGTGAGCTTGAGAAGAAGGTGTCTTCTGTTGTTGGATGAAGTTGTCTATAGATGTCAGTTATATCCCATTGATTGATGGTGGTGTTGAGGTCAACTATGTCTTTACTGATTTTTCTGCGTACTGGATCTGTCTGTTTCTTGGAAAGGAGTGTTGAAGTCTCCAACTAGGGAAGTAGATTCGTCTGTTTCTCCTTGCAGTTCTATCAGTTTCTGCGTCATGTATTTTGAAGTTCTGCCCTTACGCACATACAGCTTAAGGATCGTAGTGTCTTCTTGGAGAAGTGACCCTGTTTTCATTATGTAATGCCCTTCTTTAAAGTGGGTTTCTTGTAGACAACATATATTTATTTGAATCTTGAATTTTTTATCCAGTCTGACAGTCTTTGTCTTTTAATTGGTGTATTCAGACTATTCACATTTAAAGTGATTGTTGATATAATTGGATTAGTATCTACCATATTTGTAACTGTTTTAGTTTCTCTTGTTCTGTTTATTTTTTCTTTTCTTTTTTTTTTGGTTTTCTACTCTTTATCTGCATCCTTTGGTTTTATTTGAGCACTTTATATGATTCCATTGTTTCTCCTTTCTTAGCATATCAATTGTACTTCTATAAAAAATACTTTTAGTGATTGCCCTAGGGTCTGCAGTATACATTTACAACTAGTCTAAACCCATTTTCAAATACCACTTCCCTCTTCATGAGTAGTGCAGGTATAACCAAGTACTCCTGTCCTCCCCGCCCCACCCCCCCACCATTGGCTGTCATGCATTCACTTAGCCCAGAGCTGTAATCACCCAAAACATTGCTGCTAGTTTTGTTTTGGAAAACATTTATCTGTTAGATCAATTAAAATAATAAAATAAAAGATATCATTTTGCCTTTGTTTATTTCTACTTTGACATTTTTCCCTTTCTTTATATAAATCAATTTCTGACCAGATCCTTTTCCTTCTCTCTCAGTGAGATTTTTTAACGTTTCCTGCCAGGTAACTGTGGAAGCCCTCAATTTTTGTTTGTCTGAGAAAATCTTTATTTTTCCTTCTCTTTTGAAGGACACCTTGACTGGATTCAGAATTGTGGGTTGGCAGGTTTTTCTTTCAACGCTTTGCGTATTTCACTTCTCTCTTCTCTGCATGGTTCCTGAAGAGAAGCCCAACGCCATTCTTACCCTTGCTCCTCTGTAAGGTCGCTTTGTTCTTGTGACTGACTTCAAGATTTTCTCTTTGTCTTTGATTTTCCGCAGTTTGGATGAGGTGTGGAGGTGTAGGTTTTTTTGCTATTTATTCTGCTTGGTGTCCTCTGGGCTTCCTGGACCAGTAGTTTGGTATCTGATGTTAATTTGAGGAAATTCTCAGTCATTGTTGCTTCAAAGACTTCTTGTGTTTATTTCTCTCCTCCTCCTCCTGGTATTCCCACTACACATGTTACACTTTTTATAATTTTCTCACTGTTTTTGGATATTCTCTTCCATTTTTTTAGTGTTTTTTTCTTTTCAGTTTTAATGGTTTCTACTGACATACCTCCGAACTCACTGACTCTCCCTTGGCCGTGTCGGGTCTACTGATGAGCCCATCAAAGGTGTTCTTTCTTCATTTCTGTTACAGTGGTTTTGATTTATCGTTTCCCATTGATTCTTTTTTAGAATGTCCATCCCTTTGCACACGTTACCCATCTGTTCTTGCATGATGCCCACTTTTTCTATTAGAGCCCTTAACATATTAATCATAGTTCTTTTAAATTCTTGGTTCTGATAATGCCAACATCCCTGCCATATCTGAATCTGATTCTGATGCTTGCCCTGTTTATTCAAACACTGTTTTTTGCCTTTTAGCATGCCTTGTAATTTTTTTGTTGAAATCTGGACATGATGTAAAAGGAACTGTGGTAAACAGGCCTTTCGTGTGAGGCTGTGTTTCTTTGGCCAGGAGTTGGGCTGTGTTTATCATTTGCTGCAGCTGTGGTGTCAGGGCTGAATAGGGTCTGAGACATGTCATCTCCTGTTGTACAGGAGCGTACTGACGTGGTGGTGGGAGGGGTGGGGGAGCGCTCTCTAGTCCTGTGATTAGTGGGTCTCAGTCCTCCAGTGAGCCTGCGCGCCTGGGCTCTGACCACCATCTGTGCTTCTCCTTGGTTTTGTTTTTCCTGCTTAAGAGAGACGGAACAGCTATGGGGGCCGGAGTTGGTATTTCCCTTCCCCCGGGTGGGTCAGGAGCTGGAAAATTAGTTTTCCATGAGCAAAGGCCTTTGTTAAGGATAACAGGGTGCTCTGGTTGCAGTTTAAAGTTGTTTCTTTTCCCCTCCCCCTGCCAGAAGCACGAGGAGATTTTTCTCCAGTCTTCACCCTGAGAACCTGGTGAGGCTCCTGATGGCGGAACTCACACAAGTGTGGGCCCCGTACAACTGGCCATGGAGTTTTTGTCTCCAGCATGTCCACACCTGTGTTCAGCACATGGTCACTTCCCTTCCTGGTGCTGCTGCTGTGCTGGCTCCCATGGCTTCTTCTCCCTGGGAGCTGCAATTCTCTGTTCCCTGTCACTCTCTCCAGTTTTGGGGGCAACAGTTTGCCTTGTGACTCCATTCTTTGATGAGTCTAAGAAGCGTTGTTGATTTTCAGTTTGTTTAGCTTTTTCTTATATGGGAGTGACGCCTTCCAAGCTCTTTACACGTTGAACCAGAGATGGGAGTCCAGCGTCACCCTTTTTTTAACAGAGACTTTAAATATGCAAGTTAGTGAAGACTGAGAAATACCAAGTACAAGAGATGTGTTCTTGGGAAGAAATAAAAAGAATATTACAAAACTGTGTTAGTTGGTAGAGATACGGCGTGAACGCGGCCTCTACGGCGCTGTGTCTGTATTCATACCCTCCTGTGATCGTTAGGCCCTTGTCATTGAGGTTTGTTAACCAAGTCCTTCTTGGCCACATGTCACTTCATTTCTCTGTTTGTCCTCATTCCTCAGCTGGCCCTTTGTGATTTATTAAGTTTATCTTTAGTAGGGTTTTGCAGCACCATTGTTTTCAGTTCCCAACAGTGACCTGGAAACACGGGCCATCCTTGTCTGTTCTTTCAGAGTCCACATTCCACCAAACGAGTTTTCAGGTTTCCTTTGCAGGACTCTTGATGACAACATTGATGCAGTATAGTTGGAAGCGTGGGAGCGTTCTCCTTAGCCTGTAGAGATTTCTCTCAGAATTCGGAGCATTCTAGGAGCACATTTCCCAGAGGAGGGCCTCAGCTTTGAGCCAGAACTGAGGCCAGAGGGCCTGGTGGCGGGAATGTGTGAGGCTCTCGCTGCACTGTCTGTGGGCCCATGATGATGGTGGCCAATCTTCCCTTTCTCATGGTGCTTTCTCTCTTCACTCTCTTTCAGTACTTAGGTCAGTTAACGTCCATACCAGGATACCTGAATCCCTCCAGTAGGACCGAAATACTGCATTTCATAGACAATGCAAAGGTAACCCCATCTTCCTGACCCCATTCTCTGACCCTCGGCCTGCTCCAGTTCCTACCCCTGACCTCTGACCCTCAGCGTGTTCCACTTCCCAACCCTGACCTCCAACCCTTGGCCTGCATCAGCTCCTATCCCCAACCTCTGACCCTTGGTCTGCTCCACCTCCCAACCTCGACCTCTGATCCTTGGGCTGTACCACCCTCAACGTGAACCTCTGACCCTCGACTGCACCAGCTCCTAACCCCAGCCTCTGACCCTTGGTCTGCTCCATCTCCAACCCTCACCTCTGAACCTTGGCCTGCACCACCTATGACTCCGACCTCTGACCCTTGAGCTGTACCACCTCCAAACCCGACCTCTGACCCTTGGCGTGCACCACTTCCGACCCTTGGCCTGCACCACCTCCAACTCTGACCTCCGACTTTTGGGCTGCACCAGCTCCTAGCCCCAATCTCTGACCCTTGGTCTGCTCCACCTCCCAACCCCGACCTCTGACCCTCAGCCTGCACCAGCTCCTAACCCCTATCTCTGATGCTCAGTCTGCTCCACCTCCCAACCCTGACCTCCAAACCTTGGCCTGTACCACCTTCAACCCTAACCTCTGAACCTTGGCTTGCTCCACCTCCCAACTGTGACCTCTGACCCTTGGCTTGCTCTACCTCCCAACCCTGACCTCTGACACTTGTACTCTGTTATCAGCTCTTGGTCTTCTGACCCTAGGCCTTCATGGCTGTGAAGAATAACCCAGTTCCACCATATTATGGGTGCGCTTGGCACTTGGCCAGTAAAGACTGTTCCTCAGTCTGAACATAAACTTTATTCTCTAGACTTGCTTCTTGAGGTTTTGGGCTGTTTTCACAATTCACATTTTCAAGATATCCTGACCACTTGCCATAGGTCTGAATGTAAAGGCAGTTCTGGAAGACCCCCACAATGTGACGTGAACATGGCAGTGCCCCTGGAGCAAGCATGGCCACACTGAAGGGAGCAGCACTTGCTTCAGCTGGCCTTGTGGGCTGTGTCTGCCGGCACACATTGCAGGATTCCTAGGGGAGCCTGCTGCCGGGGCCCTGTGTTTCTGACACCCTGTGGTTCCTTCTAGAGAGCCCACCAGCTCCCCGGACACTTGACCCAGGAGCATGATGCTGTGATCAGCCTGTCTGCCTACAACGTCAAGCTGGCCTGGCGGGACGGGGAGGACACCATTCTCAGGGTCCCCATCCATGACATTGCTGCCGTGTCCTATGTGCGGGATGATGCCTCACACCTGGTGGTCCTAAAGACAGGTACGGACCTGGGGGTGGGGTCAGAAGGGTCCTTGGGAGAAATGGCCACGTCTTTGTCCTGAGGAGCGAGTCCATGGATTTGGAGCTCTGGAGACCATTTCTCCAGTGCTGGGTCAGCTGCTGCTGCCCATTGTGCCTGAGGAGTGGCTCTCCTGTCTCCAAGGCCAGCCTTGGCCAGAGGAGGGCAGTGACCCAGGAGGTTGTGAGGAATAGGTGCTGAGCCTGGCCACTCTCACTTGGAGCCTCGCAGGCCTGCCACTGTGCCTGGTGATGCCCCCTTCGGGGACATTGGAGAGTCCTCCAGCAGGCAGGCAGCACTGGTCTCAGGCTCTGGCTGGGGCCTCAGCTCTGCCCAGCCTTTGGCCATGCTGCCTTCCCAAAGCTGAGGGTGCAGATGAGACCGTCACGGAGCTCTCAATCTGTGAGACATTCTCAGCATGTCCTTGTAGCAGAATCAGAAAGCCCCTTAAACCAGACATCAGCCCCCTTCCCCAAGCCCGGTTCCCTCACTTGGTGACGAGAGGGCAGTGCGCTTTACTGGGCACTCGTGGACAAGCTGTCCGCCAGGTTCCACAGCTTCTGCCCTGGCGTCAAGTTACTCAGGAATGAGGAGCGAAGTCATGGTTTCGCTTGTGCTGTGCCCTTCCCCGTGAGGGTTCTGAGGATGGCGCTGCACCACTGATTCTGTTCTGGGCTCCTTTGGGCGCTCCTGTCGGCTGGGTTGGGCCCCGAAGCCATTGTTTTCCAAAGGGCCACTGGCGGGATGTGAGGCCAGCTAGATGGATCCACCTGGAGCACACTTCAGGCAGCACAGAGAGAAAGTTGTTTCTCTGCTGGAGCTCGGTCATTCATGGAGGATCCAAGGGCTTTTCTTAAGAGCCAGGGCCCTGGTGAGCTTTCTCAGCACTGACTTCTTGAGCTTGGGTGAGCTCTGGAGATTGGTTGGGAAGCTGCCAGCCCATGAAGCTGGCGGGGTGCTGCGGGCCCACCCACACAGCTGACTGGAGCAGTGTGAAGGCGTCTGCCGCAGTTTCAGCCCCTTGGCTTTGTGCAGCTGTGGCTTAGCCCCCCCGACTCTCACACACACACACACACACACACACACACACTCAGAGTGTCTTCACACTCACAGCCCCTCACCTATGCTCACACACTCCCACACACACCCACACCCCCGCTCTGTCACGCTGTACTTCTGAGCAAGGTCCCTTCTGTGCTCTGCTTGTCCCTCATTTCCCTTCATTGTGCTCAGTGAGCATCTGCTATTTAATGACGGGCATTATTTTAGGTGGACAATATGAAACTGCCGATATTTAACTATTTTAATCTACAAAAATGGCAATTTAGTGTGGCTCAAACTAGTACAAAGTATGTGACATGAGTGATCTAATTTAATCTCCATCGTAAATGGGAAGGAGGAGCCTGTTTTCTCCTGCTTTACAGGTGGAGTAACAGAGCAGACAGGACGGGTGACTCGGCGAGGGTCACCTGGTGGGTAGATGGTGGGGCTGGCTGTGGGAGCTGGTTTTGTAATCGCTTCCACCACTGCTGCCCGGGGCCATGTGACTGCCCAGTCTGCTACCCAGGGATGGGGTCCCCCGCAGGAGGCCTGAGGTCTAGGGCACCCTTAGGGACAGAAAGCGATGGGGAGACCAGCTTCTGACGGGGTGCTGCAGGCATGTGAGCTGGAGGGTGGGCGCTGGGCCCCCCTGGCTTCTTGTGCAGCCGGGCATTTCTCAGCGTTAATCATTAGAACAAATTGCTGAGAAGATGAGTAACAGATTTGTTAAAAGGGAGTGAATGAGCTCCGTAGGAGAAACTTGCCAGAAAGAGATGAAAACCAGGAGCCAGAGCTTTGAGAGCCTTTGAGTTAAAGGAGAAGAATGAATCCCTGTGTCCCAGGGCGCCTTCCTTGATTTAGCGGATCGCTCTGAAGTGAAGTCCTGAGATCAAGAGCCTTCATGTCTCTCAGAGGCTCGTGTGTACGTCGGATATACTGTTGGTGGGATTCTGAACATAGCAGTCCTCAGCACAGACACTGGCAATGATGGCTCATATTTATTAAGTGCCTACTACATCCAGGCACAGCTGTGTGCCTCCTCGGGCCCAGAGTATGCTGGCGTTGGGAGAATGCTAGGTGGCGGGGTTGGGGGTGCTGGGCGAGGGTGAGTTGGGGCCAGGTCTGGCTGCAGGAGGTTTGGTGTGGCAGGCATGGCTTGGAGGGCGGGTGACCACATGTCCCTTTGTGCCAGGATGGAGCAGATCATGGGGACATCTCATTGAAGGATTTTTCTGTGACTGTAGGAGAGCAGATGTGGATCTGAAGCAGGACCTGTGGGGACAGTCTGTGTGACTGCAGCTGGCAGTGCTCATGGCCAGGTGCAGCCAGGGGGTTGGAAGTGGGCTCTTTAGAGACAGCGCAAGCTCGCTTCCTTGTGAACCAGCCATGGGTGCGGGCCATAGAGCTACTTAAAATGTTCTAGGAGCCATGTTAAAAAAAGTAAAGAGGAACAAGTGAAATCAATGTTAATAATATACTTCATTTAGTTCTCTGTCTCAAATATCGTCCGCATATGATCAATATAACAATTTCCAATGAGAAATCATACATTCTTCTTTGTATAACTCTGAGACCCTGTGTAGTTTACACTTAGGGCTGGACTCAGTTTAGGCTCATCACATTTCTCGTGCTCATTGCCTATGGCCGCTGTGGGACAGTGCGGTCCCAGAGTCCCCCCAGGGTTTGTGGGGCTCAGCCTCCACGCAGGGTGCCAGGCCACAGGGCACCTGGTCTCTGCAGGCCCATTTGCCCCGAGTCCCACTGTTCCTGGCCCGGTTCCTGTCTCCTGGCCATGTGTGAGCCTCAGGTGTTCTCCTTCCTCAGCTGGGCCTGCCCCGAGACACACGGGCACCAGGCGGAGTTCAAGGCTTCACTTGCAGTTCCTGTGCCCGGGTCTGTCCAAGCTGATGTGCTTGGAGCCCTGCTCCTGCACAAACTTCCCCAGGACGTGTGCCTCCCTTCCTGCCTCGGGCAGGCCTGGAGTCGTCTCCGCAGCTCTTGAGGCCCTGTTTGTCCGAGGAGGCGGTGCATAGACTTTAGGACCCCAGTTGGGGCTCTCACAGTCCAGATCCCCACCTGGGCCCTGCCCCTCACATGCCCTTGGGCCCTGTCCTTTGTCCCCCATGCCTCAGTTTTGTGTGTCAGGATTGTCCTCATGGTCCATCTTATGTTAACCCTGTGAATGGAACCCTGTGAGTACCTTCCTTTGTGCAGATCAAAAGCAGCTGAATATCGGCAGTTTCGTGTCTCAGCCTAAGATATTGGCACCATCTTTGGCAAGGATGCTAGAAGGGCATGTAGGGTGAAAATTCTCAGCAGCCAGTGTGAGGATGAAGGAGTTGCTCCCTTGTTCCCACCCCTTGTTTAGAGAAGTTGGGGGAGAGGGCGTACCCCGTGTAGGCGTGTCCCCACCTGAGCCTGCTATGGGCTGTCTAGAGACAGCTGTTGAGCTCCTGCACTTGCCCTAACCTGCCGCGGTGTTGACTTCTCAGCCCAGGACCCCGGCATCTCCCCCAGCCAGAGTCTGTGTGCGGAAAGTTCCAGAGGCCTCACCGCAGGCTCCCTGTCAGAGAGTGGAGTGGGACCCGTGGAAGCGTGCTGCCTGGTGATCCTGGCTGCAGAGAGCAAGGTGAGCAGAGTTGGGAACTAAGACCCAGGCCCCATCCACACCTGGCCCAGGCCGTCACCGTCACCTGGCCCAGGCCTTGCCCACAACCTGTCCAGCTCTGCCCACACCCCACAGCCTTCCCAGGCACCACTCACAATCTGGCCAGGCTTTTTCCATATCTTGGCCCAGCCCTACCCACACCCAACCCATGCCCTGCCTGCAGCCTGTCCAGGCCCGTCTCACATCCTGACCCAGCCCTGCCAACAGCAGGCCCAGCCCCACCTACATCCTGACCCAGGCTTCGCCCCTAGTCTCACTCCATCTGGTGCCTCCCCCTGTGCTGGTTGGTTCCTTCTCCTCTTGGTGGGCCTTGTCCCTCTCTCCCCCGTGCTGATGGGAGCAGTGGTCTCCTCCACCCCAAGCTGTGCCCTGTCAGAAGATTCCTAGGAGTGGCAAGTTAGGGTTGGGGCCCCCTCAGGCACCTACATGCTGCCAGCCTCTGGGAGCCCTTAGATATCCTTCTGTTTAGTTTCCACATCCGAAAGACAGTGGTAGTGCCACCCCTCCTTAGGTAGCCTCTCATCAGCTTCCCTCCTCCTCAGCTGTGCCTGCGTTTCAGCAGCAGTTCTTCCTCATGGGGCCACCTCCCTGGCCTGTCCCCACTGGAAGCCCCTCCAGACATTGCCTCGTGTCCTGGGGCCAGAACCACCCCAGATGGGACCCTGGTTTAACAGCACACATGTGAAGCATTTTGCAGTGTTGGGAATGCTGTCCATGTGAGCTGCCACAAATGCTGGTTCCCTCCCTGCCCCGTTTCCTGAGGCTAGAACAGGAGTGGTGAGAGGGTGTTGGCCGGCCAGGGCAGTGTGAAGAGGAGGGCTGGTAGCTGACACGTCTGCAGGCCACACCTGGCCGCCCCGGGTCTGGAGAGCGTCCTCGCCGTGGGCTGGCATCCCTGTGGCCCCACTGGGCAACAGGAGGCAGAGGGCACTCAGTCCTGGTGTTCACTGAGCATCTGAGGTGGCAGGTGCCCGGAAGCCACCCAGGAAGGCGCAGCTTTGTCCCCTCCATGGCAGGTCGCCGCCGAAGAGCTGTGCTCCCTGCTGGGCCAAGTCTTCCAGATTGTGTACACGGAGTCCACCATCGACTTTCTGGACAGAGCCATATTTGATGGAGCCTCAACACCCACCCACCACCTGTCCCTTCACAGTGGTACGTGGTGAGAGGGCGGGCAGCAGGGCCCCAGCTTCCCTCCCCCAGTCCTGCAGAAATGCCCCCCAGGCAGCATCCGTGTGCAGTGCCTTTGCTCCCTGTCCTGGGGGTTCAAGCCAATGCCCTTTGTTTCCAGACTTCACGTTCATGTTACTCTGCAGGTTTAGTCAAGGCCATCCTCTTACACCAGCCTGGTGGCTTCCAGCATAACTTTGGGAGCCCGGAACACTTTTTCTGGAACTACATGTGGCTAAAGTCACTTCACCTAACTCAGAACAGAGGGCCAGGAGGGGCTTCCAGCACTGGGGCTGAGCGTGGGTTTGAGGAGCCTCCCTTCCAGAACGCCCAGACCTCACTGCGCTTGGTGGGTGTGAGGACTCCTTCCAGAACGCAGACTGCCTGGGAGCAGGGTGGTGGGTGGGAGGAAGTGAAGGAGTCCTGAAGACTGTGTGGCGTGACCAGCATCCGGGAGCCACCACCTCCGCATGGGTATCTGGAGCGTTTTCAGGAATCTGTTAGCGCACACAACACATTTCCTTTACACACAGCCCACTTGAGCTAAATATTCTACACACCAAGAGTATCTGTCTTAAATATGTGATTTATTGAGGACTCATGGCTTCTGTAAGTAGAAAGGCACTGGAGACAGTACAGCTGTAGCTTCCAGTATCGTCTGTCTGTGGAGATAAGTCCCAGCCCTGCGTCCTCCCCAGTGGTTCACACATCTCAGCGAAGAGGGACAAAGCCAGGAGAACCCTCCTTTGTGTGTTTATGAAGCTGGGGGCTCTTTGAGGAAGGACCCATCCCAGGGCTGGTTGTCCGCTGCCTGCCTTTCCTGCTGCTGGTGCTGAAGCTGCACGCGGCCCCGCAGAAACGGCCCAGCAAGGCAGGCGGTCTGTCCCCATATGCTGGGCGGGGGTTGAGGCCCAGAGGCCAGCGACTTCTCTCCAGTAAGTAGCAGGTGGTTGGTTTATCAAGCCGTATGTAAACATCCAATTTCAGTGTGATTGGTTTGCCCTTGTGCATTAAAATTCCCAATAGGGTCTTTTTTTTTGCTGAATCTTTTGCTAAAAAGTGCATAAATTATAAATGTATAGTTGCATGAGTTTTCACAAAGTAAGATGTAAGTGATCAGGGCTTCTTGAGTGGCCTTCCTCCCTGCCAGCCTCCACTCCACATGGGCGGCGGCGTGCCTCTCTCCTCAAGTCTCCCTGTGGGATCTGCACACATACACACGCACCTGTCACCCATGCACACGTACGAACAGGCACACCTCAGAGATCGCTGGTGCATTCCAGACCACCGCAAGAAAGCGAGTATCGCAATAAAATGAGTTGCATGAGTTTTTCAGTTTTTCCCAGTGCACCTAAAAGTTATGTTTACACTATACCATAGTCTGTGAAGTGTGCGATAGCATTATGTCTAAAAAACAATGTACGTACTTTAGTTAAAAAGTACTTCATTGCTAAGAAATGCTCACTGTCGTCTGAGCCTTCAGCGAGCCGTAATCTTTTTACTGATGGAGGCTCTTGGAAAAAACGCAGTGTCTGCGAAGGGCAGTGAAGTGAGGTATGCCTTATCACACATGTGTGCACATCTGTACACACCACACATGCACACCCATTCCGTGCACATGTACACGCTCACACTCTCACACCCACGTGCACGCACACGCATCTTGTGCTGGTTTCTGCCTCAGGGCCTTTCTTACTGAGTCTCTTTGCTCCTGCTGCTGTGAGGTCACCAAAACTTAGGAGCTTAGAAGCTTAAACACAGATCTAGTCTCTCACGTTTTGTAGGCCAGAGTCCAGAGCGGGTCTCACTGGCTAAAATCAGGGTGCTGGCCAGGCTGCCTTCCTTCTTCGGCTCAGGGAGAAGCTGGCTCCTGCCTTTTCTAGCTTTGGGAGCCCTTCCTGCATCTTCACAGCCGGCAGAGGAAAATCTCTGACCTCCTGTTGTCACAGCTCTGTCTGCCCCTCTGCCCCTCCTCCACTTTGAAGGGCCCGGTGGTCACACCAAGCCCACCCACATAGCCCAGGACATTCTCCCTGTGTTTGGTCAGCTACGGAGCAGCCTCCACCCCCATCGCCATGTCACCCACACATTCATAGGTCCTGGGATTTGGACGTGGACCGTTGCCCTTGCCCACCACTTTTATTTCTTCCCACTGCCAGAAACGTCCCTTGTTCTTCCTCAGCCTCTGCCACACCGTCTCACCACCACTGTCACAGCTCGGCTTGCTGTCTAGAACGGTGCTCCGATGTCCCGCACGGTCTGTGTCATACAGACGTTACGTCATCTGTCCAGGGTTTCCCGAGTAGCTGCTGTGTACCAGGCCCTTGCTGGCCTGAGGGTCTCGGGCATCCCGAGGCCTCGTCTCTGTCCTTGGGGAGCAGCTGTCTGCGTGTGGAGCTCGGCTGGGTCCAGGATGGGGGTCAGACCTACCAGCTCTGATTGTGGCTCTGCCCTCACAGCTGTGACGTGGGGCACAACTTCTCTGATTCACATCCTCATCTAAAAGCAGGGCAGTGATGAGACCTGCCAGAGTCAGAGAAGATGAGGTAACACAGCTCCTAGGATTCTGCCAGATGTGGAGCTGACACCTACAAATGGTGCTTTTCTTTTTCTTGGCCATTGGGGAGCCTCCTCCAGCTCTGCCACTTGGCACATCCTCTGAGACCAGAGCATCACCCCTCCAGCCCAGACCTGCAGCAGGTGGTGCATCTCACAAGAGCCCAGGAGGAGCGGGTGCAGGTGCGGCCTGAGGTGCACCCCAGGGGCCCAGCCGGCTCTGCCCACAAAGGCCCCAGGAGCCCTGCCGCCAGGGCTCTGCATCTCCCATTTAGAGCTCGGCCGCTGCACTCAGTGCTCTCTCTCTCTCACGTAACTGGAAGCATCTGTTTTCTGCGCTTTCTGTACAGATGACTCTTCCACCAAGGTGGACATGAAGGAGTCTTATGAGACAGAAGCCAGCACTTTGTGAGTACTGGGCCCTGGCTTTCAGCAATGCCAGCATGTCAGCCTGGCCCCCCTCCCCTGTCAGGCTCCCTCCATTCTCCCTTGCTGGCCACCCTCCCCTCCCGCTGTTGGGCCCCATTCCTCTTGCTGGGCCCCCTCCCCTTCATCAGCCCCTCAACCCCTCCCCCCGAGTCCAGCCTTCATAGGCTTTCCAGCTCGCAGGCTCCCCAAGGTTGCGCTACCGGTGAGCTCGTCGATCTGTGAGAGCGTGCTAGGCTCCATGTTGCTGATCCCCTCGTGTCTTCCTCTGTCCCACTCCCTGTGCCCCTCCTTCCACCTTCTCCAGACCCTCGCCCCATGCCCGGGCAAGCTGACCTCCCTTTCCCGTCACCTGCCCTGACTCCCACCGCGGGGCACCCCTGGCACTAACTGGGTGCTTGCAGGGTGTCGTGGGTGCAGGTACGGGGCAGGGGTCGAGGAGCTGCCTGCCCATGGCTCGCGTCCTTGCAGCTCCTTCCCTGAGTGTGCGCACGCAGGCGGCGTCTCGCCCTTGTCCTTCTGCATGCAGACGGCACCCCATGCCAAGACGGTGAGCGAGAGCGAGCTGAGCGCCACGGCCGCCGAGCTGCTGCAGGACTACATGCTCACGGTACCCTGCCCACTGCGGGCGCCTTAGTCGTAGAAGTTCCTGAAGGAGGCGAGGGGGGGGAGGAGGAGGAGGAATGGGGAGGAGGGTGAGCGAGGGTACCTTGCTTATGTCTCCATCCTCTTCGCCAGGCATCACTGCCTTTCCTGCTGGGACAGTCATTGGGGAGCACTTGGGTTGGTGTGGGGGCTGCTCTGGCCACTGGGGCTTGACCACAGGTCTGTCCCTGGGTCTCAGATGGTGAACGGTGGCAGAGGGACTGGATGCTCCCTGGAAGGGCTGGATGGGGCGTCTCATTGTTCAGCTGACTTTCCCTCTGTCCCCTGACCTCATGTGGTCTTGCCCTTGAAAATTCAGTCTCCTGGCCCACACGTGTCCCCCAGATGGTGTGGGCATTGCTCTGGGCCCAAGGACACCAGTAAACAGACCCCTGGCAGTGGTGCAGCCGTGCTCCCTCTGCCCTGCTCCTGGTGAGATTAGGGCAGACGGCATGGGCTCTTCTTGGGTCCCTGCGACCCTCTGCGCAGGTGTAGGGGCCTTGACCTGTGGCACTCTTCTTCCTCCGGTCACCGGGTCCTGTCTGGTGTCCCACTCTCTCTCTGTAGCTGCGCACCAAGCTGTCCTCGCAGGAGATCCAGCAGTTCGCTGCACTGCTTCACGAATACCGCGACGGGGCCTCGGTGCATGAGTTCTGCATCAACCTGCGGCAGCTCTACGGGGACAGCCGCAAGTTCCTGCTGCTGGGTGAGTCCTGGGATGGACGGGCACCTGAATTGCGGGCCGGGGCTCTGATAGGAAAGGGGGTTCCAGCCAGTAAGGCCCAAGTGATTCTGGCCAGAGGGCTCTTCCCAGTGCCTGGCAGGAGCTCGTCCTCTGGGGAGCAGCAGAGGGCCCCACAGAAGCTAGACTGAGAAGCCAGGAGCTGTGCACTGGCCACATGAGGGCTAAGGGGGCTCTTCAAAGGAGGTGGTGCTTGAGCTGGTTTTGATGGATGAGTAGAAGAAGAGAACGTGGCATTTCTCAGTGGAAGGACCAGCTTTTGCTGAGGCGGTGAGGCCCCAAGAGCTCAGTATGTTGGGCCAGCATGGCAGGCAGGGTGGTCAGGGCCTGCCGCCCATAGCTGGGATGTGGCACTGGACGTCTGCCCACACCCACGAGGACAGGGCCAGGGCTGTGCCTTCCCTCTGCTGACTCCAGAGAACATGGCTGGTTGAAGGTGGCTGGTGGAGGCTCCTGGGTCCTGGGCTCCACCTGCAATAATCCAAGCAGGGTGTGTTGTACCCGCACTGGCTGCCACCTGAGGGCTCTGCTCGCAGGGGGATAAAGGGCTAAAGGCTGGACCTGCTGCCTCCAGTGAGCTCTTGACGACTTCATGGCCTCCCTGGGGTCAGTCGCCCAGCCAGGGCTTAGATCCAAGGGCCTTGACCCCCAGCTCATAGTGTTCCTTTCAGTCTTGTTCTCACATAGGAGGGTGCCTCTTGTACGGAAATGGGTGGTCCTCCAGAGGTGGAAGCGCAGCTGGGCGGTGGGGGCCTGTTGCTCCGAGCTCCACCTCCCCTCACCTTGGAAACTTGTGAACTGGGACTTCTGTGAGGACTGGTGGGAGTGAGGGGAGGGCCCGAGGCACGTCAGAGTGAGGGTAGACATGGGGCGGGGTCCTCTGGGTCATGGATGTGCTTGCTGTGGGTCAGGCGAGTGGTGTGTCTGCAGGTCTGCGGCCCTTCATCCCTGAGAAGGACAGCCAGCACTTCGAGAATTTCCTGGAGACCATCGGGGTGAAGGATGGCCGAGGTATCATCACGGACAGCTTTGGCAGGTACCGGCGGGCCATGAGCTCCACCTCCACCTCCAACGGGAACAGGGCCGCAGGCAGCTCTGATGACCAGTCTGTGCCCTCAGAGGGGGACGAGTGGGACCGCATGATCTCAGACATCAGCAATGACATCGAGGCACTGGGCTGCAGCATGGACCAGGACTCTGCCTGACGACGCCGGGAGGGACCCCGCACATATGCCCTTCCTGTGCCGGGGCTGGGGCCGGCCGAAGGGCCCCAGGCACAGGTGGCCCTTTACTGTGAAGAACGCGCCCCAGTGAGGGGGCAGAAGGCTGCACCCTGCCGCCTGCCTGCGGCCCCACTTTGGGAGGGGCTCCCTCGGCCAGACCTCGGACAGCTGTCGATTTTGCACATGACGTTTCTATTGAAATTCCCAGAGACCTTAAAAGAAGTTTACTGCAATGTGAATAACTTACCTCTGGTGGCCAGTGTGTTTCTGACCCAGTGGGGTGAGAGTGGCGGCCTTTGCTCTGGCCTCTGTCCCAGGCCTGCATGCCCGGGGCTGGGTACGGTGGTCTGGGGGCCAGGCTGCCCTTTGGCTCTGGCCCCTGCAGGGAGCTGGGCCGGGCTCAGTGGCAGGGGAGGCCACGGGGAGGACGTGATGTGGGCTTTTGCTTTGTGGACATGGGGTGCAGGAGTCTTGGGGACGTGTGGTTGTGAGTGGCAGGCCCTGGCTATTGGGACCCAGGCACTGGGCTCTCCAAGGGGCGCTGGCTCTGTTCTGGCCTCACCCAAGTTCCCAGGTCTCACCTGCCATTGCGGTGGTTTCCAGAGCAAACCCTGTACACCCCCCACCCCACCAGAAGTGCCATCCGCATCCTGAAAGCGTGTTATCTTGGAGCCTGGGTCCCATTTCCAGGGGGCCCTCCTCAATCCCCTGGGCTCGGCTCCTCCTGTGCCCTTGAGACATGGGGAGGTAATGGGGATGACCGCAGGGCAGGGGCCTCAGTTTGGGAGCTGGGCCTGGAGATTGCAGTGTGCAGGCACGGGCAGGCCCAGCTCTGGGACTCCCTCCTCACCTGGAAGGTGCCTTCATCCTGCAGACCCCCTCCCAGTTTCCTGTACAAGCTCTGGCTGAGCTGGGGGGGCGTCTGGCCCCAGGGAGGGAGGGTAGAGCCCTGGTCTCATGTGTGGGACCAGGCAAGGGTCTGCAGTCCCTCAGGCTCCCTCCTGCAGAGGGGCAGGGCAGGACAGGAGGAAGAACCTCAGACTGCTCTGGACAGGATGTCTGAGAGCTGTTCACGAGCAGCCCAGGCCGGGCAGAGCTAAGGGAGACACTTGGTAGATACTGTCTCTAGACACGTGTGCAAATCGATCTGCCCTGGAAGCATTTGGGACAGCGAAAGACAGCCACAGCCCAGGGCTGGCCCCTCTAGAGCCCAGCCTGTGCCTGAGCAGTGGGACCTGTAGTGGGATTGCATGAGCCTTCTGTGCAGATGGTCAGGACTGCTCCTGCCCCTTCAGGGGCCCCCACCCACATGTGGTCCCCCACTACAGTCCCTCACCCTGTCCTGGGACATGGCCCCCACTCTCTGGGTCCCTAGACTTTGGAGAAAAGAGGACATAGGCCGGAGTGAGGGGCCAGGAACTTTGAGGATTAACCACTGGCCCCCTGAGCAAATGCGGTTTTCCTGCAGCTTCTCCAGTGCAGGTGCCCTTGTGGAAACTTCTAGGGTCTCCTACATCTGGGGACATCCACCTGGAAACTCCAGTCCCAAGGCCCATGCATTGAGTCACAGACAGGTGACCAGACTGCCTGCAGTCTCTAGGCAAATCAGGCACCCCAGGACATAAGGGGAGGACCACCACCCTTTGGGAACACAGTAGAGGGCCCCCACCCTCGGGGGACAAAAGAGAAGGATGACCACCCTCTGGGACATGCGGGGAGAACCACCACCCTCTGGGGATGGGGAAGGAGGACCACCACTCTGTGGGGACATGGGGGAAAGACCATCACCCTTGGGGACATGGAGGCGGGGACCAGCACCCTCTGGGGACATAGGGGAAAGACCACCACCCTCTGGGGATATGGGGGGGGGGGACCACTGTCCTCTGGGGATATGTGGGGGAGGACCACCACCCTCTGGGGACATAGGGGAAAGACCACCACCCTCTGGGGATATAGGGGGGGACCACTGCCCTCTGGGGATATGGGGGGGGAGGACCACTGCCCTCTGGGGATATGTGGGGGAGGACCACCACCCTCTGGGGATATGGGGCGAGGACCACCACCCTCTGGGGATATGAGGGGAGGACCACCACTCTGGGGACACGGGGAGAGGGCCAGCACCTTCTGGGGACACGAGGGGAGGACCACCACACTCTAGAACCTTCTGGGGACACGGTGGGGAGGGCCATGACTCTGGGGACATGTGGGAAGGACCACCACCCTCTGAAGATGTGGGGGTTGGACCACCACACTCCTTGGGTTCTGTGTAGCCTCTGGAAATGTCTTCACGCCGCCTCAAATCCTGCTCAGCCAGAGCCTGTGCTTGGGGAGCAGTTGGAGCAGGAACAGAGAAACAATGAGGGAACACTCATTTATTGAGCAGCAGAGCTGAGGGGCAGGGATGGAGTTGGGTCACTGGTCAGCGGCTACATTGTCAGCTCCTGCAGGAAATGTAGAAAGAGAGGGTCACGTGGGAGAGGCCCCAGCAGAGCCAGCCAGGGTGTCTGCGAAGGGGCCTAGTCACTCACCATGATGGCGTTTACGATATCGCTCTGGTTGTCCCTCAGGGCCCGCACAGCCTTGGCCCTCGACACATTGGCCTGCGCCATCACCAGCTCAATGTCCCGCAGCTCCAGCCCCGCCTCGTCCACCTGGAGGGGGGCAAGCAGGAGCTGCTGGAGCTGCCCCCCCCCGACACCCCAGGCAGAGTCTCTGAGGGCCCACCCCGCCACCCCCGACCCTGTGGACCTCCCCTAGACCCCCACAGGCAGTGCTCCCCCAGACCCTACAGGCAGAACTCCCCTAGGCCAAGTCCCCCCAAGCAGAGCCTCCCCGCCTGCATGCCTGAGGCAGGGCCCAGCATCCCTGGGCCTCACCTCCTCCTCCTCCTCGTCCCCTTCTTCCTCCTCGCATGGCCTCACATGCGGCCCGGGTGCAGACTCAGGGACCAGGGCAGAGGGCTCCGCGGGCACCTTGAACTTCTCGGCGGCGGCTCTGTGCACTTGCTGGGACAGGTCCTCAATCTGTAGCACAGGGCACAGCTGTCAGCCAAGTCCACACCCCCAGCCCCTGCCCGTGCCCGCGGCCAGTCGAACCTTGGCCTCTCCGAAGACCACGTAGGTGTCCGAGGCCGGGCTCTTGAAGACGTCGGGCTTGGCGATGACGAAAAGGATGTTTTTGGACTTCTGGATGGTGATCCTGGTGACCCCCTGGATCTGCCGCAAGCCCAGCTTGGACATTGCCTGGGGGCACAAGGGGCTCAGACCTGGGTGTCAGCCCCAGGGGTCCCAGTGGGGGGTGGGGGGGAAGGAGCAGGCCCAGGGGCAAGCAGCACACTGCTAGGGGATGAGCGCTCTGCCACCTCCTGGGGACCATCTCTGGATGTAAGCAGACTTCTTTGGACCTTGGGCAGCACTCCATGGGACTCCTCATGGGACCCCTACAGTCGTCTCTGGGACCCCAGGCAGCCCCCCCTTGTGTACAGTAGGGCATTGGACTCAGGCTGAGAGGGCCACCTCAACTGACATGCAGGCCCCAGCTGTTTCACAAGGTGTTCACTACTGAATTCCCCAAGGACCCCCACTGGTAGGATTCATTAGCCATGGGGTGAGAGGGGTCCCCTTGTGCAGCCAGGCCCCCAGCCCACCTTTCGGGCCTTCTTCTCACTGCGACTCTGCTTGGCTTTGGCGACGGTCTCCTCGCTGCCACTGCCCGCTGCAGCCTGGGGAAGGGTGGGGTCTGAGCATCCGAGGGTGGGTGTGGAGCCTTCCCAGGGGCGCACCCTCCCCCCTGGGCCAGGCACCTGGGCCGGGCACTGCGCACTCTGCGGTCCTGAGAAGTTCTCCTCCAGCTCGGCTGATGACTCCCCGTGGCTGTCTGAGTGCTGGCCTGAGCCCGGTGCTCGTGGTGAGTCTGGGGACAGGAGAGGTGTGAGGACAGCTCTGCACCATGGAGCAGGAACCCCTCTGGCCCACCCCACTGCCTCTGGTCCTGCTGCTCAGGACAGCGCTCCAGCCCGGGGTCCCCCTCACCTTCCTCCAGGCTGTCCTGGTCGTCCTGATGCTCGGTAGCTGGGAGCCCTCGAGGGCCGGCTGGGCTCCAGGGCCCAGAGCCAGGAGGCACTTGGCAGGGGGGTGAGAGCTGTGAGGCCAGGTCTTTGGCATGGCTGCCCCTCTTGGAGGCTGCCTTGGGGCTGAGAAGGGGGGCGTGGGGCGGGAGGGTGACTCGCTGTCCGGCCCCCTGGAGGTTTGTGGTTCCTGAGAAGGCAGCCACCGCCCGCTGGGCTCCTGCCTTGGGGGATGGGAGGCTTGGAGAGCCCGGGGGCTCCTCACCCTCCATTGAGTCTTCCCGGGGGCCCTGACAAGGGCAGGGGCCAGGGAGCGCCATGGGAGGCGGGGCTGCCTCCACGAGGACACCAGCAGCAGAGGGCTCAGAGCCCAGGATACTGTCCTGGGGCGCCCTGGGCAGGCCCCCCGTGGGGCTTTCTAGGGACTGTGGTGGGAAGGGGCCGGGGATTCTGGGTGCTGCCTGGGCCCGCTGGCTACTGCCCAGGCTCAGAACAGGCTCTGGCTGCCAGGAGGGAGGTGGGGATGTGGGGGCAGGCTCTTTGGGGTAGCCCTCACCCAGCCTGGGCACAGCCCTCAATGGAGGCTCTGCACAGGAGCCCAGCCAGGCCTCTGAGGCCACAGCCCCTGGAAGCCGGGGCTCCGGGGTGGCCCTTCCCTCCTCCACTGGGCTTGGGGGCTGTGCCTGGCTGACCTCGGGGCAGGCAGCAGGACACCCCTCTGGGCTGCTGCTCCTGGGAGCCTTCCCGGCACCCTGCGGCCTTGGCTTAAGGCCTCCACTCCACTGGTTCTTGGCCCCCTGGGCCTCCTTTGGCAGCAAGTGGGGCTCAGCTCCACCACCAGTGTGCACGCCGGCATCAGGACAGGCTCTCCACTCGGGCACCAACACATCCTCAGCTACTTCCTTTCCACTGGAGGCACGCTCAGGGGTGTCCAGGGCCTCCGTGGCAGGCTCGGGGGTGTCCAGAGTCTCCGTGTCAGGCTCAGGGGTGTCCAGGCCCTTCGTGGGAGGCTCAGGGGTGTCTGGGGCCTCCGTGGCAGGCTCAGTCGTGTCCAGGGCCTCCGTGTCGGGCTCTGGGGTGTCCAGGGCCTTCGTGGCAGGCTCGGGGGTGTCCAGGGTCTCCATGTCGGGCTCAGGGGTGTCCAGGGCCTCCGTGTCGGGCTCAGGGGTGTCCAGGGCCTTCGTGGCATGCTCGGGGGTTTCCAGGGTCTCCATGTCAGGCTCAGGGGTGTCCAGGGCCGCCGTGTCGGGCTCAGGGGTGTCCAGAGCCTTCGTGGCACGCTCGGGGGTGTCCAGGGTCTCCATGTCAGGCTCAGGGGTGTCCAGGGCCTCCGTGTCGGGCTCAGGGGTGTCCAGGGCCTTCGTGGCAGGTTCAGGGGTGTCCAGGGCCTTCGAGTCAGGCTCAGGGGTGTCCAGGGTCTCCGTGTCGGGCTCAGGGGTGTCCAGGGCCTTTGTGGCAGGCTCGGGGGTGTCCAGGGTCTCCGTGTCAGGCTCAGGGGTGTCCAGGGCCTTTGTGGCAGGCTCAGGGATGTCCAGGGCCTCTGTGTCGGGCTCAGGGGTGTCCAGAGCCTCCATGTCAAGCTTAGGGGTCTCCAGGGCCTCCGTGGCAGGTTTGGGGGTGTCCCCGGCCTCTGTGTCAGGCTCGGGGATGTCCCTGGCTTCCATGGCAGGGGTGTCCATGGCAGGCTCGGGGGTCTCCAAGCCCTCTGTGTCAGGTTCAGGGGTGTCCCTGGCTTCTGTGATAGGCTTGGGAGTGTGCAGGCCCTCCGTGTCAGGTTTGGGGGTGTCCGGTCCCTCTGTGTCAGGCTCAGGGGTGTCCAGGGCCTCCGTCTCAGGCAGGGGCGTTGCCAGGGCCTCCATGTCAGGCTCAGGGGAGTCCAGGACCTCCATGTCAGGCTCAGGGGTGTCCAGGATGTCCACGTCAGGCTTGGGGGTGTCCAGGGCCTCCATTTCAGGCTCGGGGGTGCCCAGGATGTCCACATCAGACTCGGGGGTGTCCGGGCCCTCCATGGCAGACTTGGGGGTGCCCAGAGCCTCCATGTCATGGTCAGGGGTGTCCAGGGCCTCCGTGGCAGGCTCAGAGGTGTCCAGGGCCTCCATGTCAGGCTCGGGGGTGTCCGGGCCCTTCATGGCAGACTTGGGGATGCCCAGGGCCTCCATGTCAGGCTCGGGGTTGTCCAGGCCCTCCGTGGCAGACTTGGGGGTTCCCAGGGCCTCCATGTCAGGCTTGGGGGTGTCCAGAGCCTCCGAGTCAGGCTCAGGGGTATCCCAACTCTCCATGGCAGACCTGGGCGTGGCCAGGCCCTCCTTGTCATGCTTAGGGGTGTCCAGGCCCTCTGTAGCAGATTTGGGGGTGTCCAGGGCCTCTGTGGCAGGCTTGGGCGTGTCCAGGGCCTCCATGGCAGATTTGGGGGTGTCCAGGGTCTCCGTGTCAGGCTCAGGGGTGTCCAGGGCCTCTATAGCAGATTTGGGGGTGTCCAGGATCTCCATGGCAGGCTCAGGGGTGTCCAGGGCCTCTGTGTCAGGCTGGGGGGTGTCCAGGGCCTCCATAGCAGATTTGGGGGTGTCCAGGGCCTCTGTGTCAGGCTCAGGGGTGTCCAGGGCCTCCGTGGCAGGTTCAGAGGTGTCCAGGGCCTCGGTCTCAGGCATGGGTGTGTCCGAGCTCTCTGTGGCAGACTTGGGGGTGCTCAGGGCCTCCGTGTCACGCTCTGGGATGTCCAGGCCCTTTGAGGCAGGCTCAGGGGTTCCAAGGGCCTCTATGTCAGGCTCAGGGATGTCCAGGCCCTCTGTGTCATGCTCAGGGGTATCCAGACTCTCTGTGTCATGCTCAGGGGTGTCCAGACGCTCTGAGGCAGGCTTGGGGGTACCCAGGGCTTCCTCATCATGCTCAGGGATGCCCAGGACTTCCTTGTCATGTTCGGGGGTGTCCAGGCCCTCTGAGGCAGGCTCGGGGGTGTCCAGGACCTCCTTGTCATGCTTGGGGGTGTCCAGGCCCTCTGAGGCAGGCTCGGGGGTGTCCAGGACCTCCTTGTCATGTTTGGGGGTGTCCAGGCCCTCTGAGGCAGGCTTGGGGGTACCCAGGGCTTCCTCATCATGCTCAGGGGTGCCCAGGACTTCCTTGTCATGTTCGGGGGTGTCCAGGCCCTCTGAGGCAGGCTCGGGGGTGTCCAGGACCTCCTTGTCATGCTTGGGGGTGTCCAGGCCCTCTGAGGCAGGCTCGGGGGTGTCCAGGACCTCCTTGTCATGCTTGGGGGTGTCCAGGCCCTCTGAGGCAGGCTTGGGGGTGTCCAGGACCTCCTTGTCACACTCAGGGCTGTCCAGGCCCTCTGAGGCAGGCTTGGGGGTACCCAGGGCCTCCTTATTGTGCTCAGGGGTGCCCAGGACTTCCCTGTCATGTTCGGGGGTGTCCAAGGCCTCTGAGGCAGGCTTGGGGGTGCCCAGGACCTCCTTGTCATGCTTGGGGGTGTCCAGGCCCTCTGAGGCAGGCTCGGGGGTGTCCAGGACCTCCTTGTCATGCTTGGGGGTGTCCAGGCCCTCTGAGGCAGGCTTGGGGGTACCCAGGGCTTCCTCATCATGCTCAGGGGTGCCCAGGACTTCCTTGTCATGTTCGGGGGTGTCCAGGCCCTCTGAGGCAGGCTCGGGGGTGTCCAGGACCTCCTTGTCATGCTTGGGGGTGTCCAGGCCCTCTGAGGCAGGCTCGGGGGTGTCCAGGACCTCCTTGTCATGCTTGGGGGTGTCCAGGCCCTCTGAGGCAGGCTTGGGGGTGTCCAGGACCTCCTTGTCACACTCAGGGCTGTCCAGGCCCTCTGAGGCAGGCTTGGGGGTACCCAGGGCCTCCTTATTGTGCTCAGGGGTGCCCAGGACTTCCCTGTCATGTTCGGGGGTGTCCAAGGCCTCTGAGGCAGGCTTGGGGGTGCCCAGGACCTCCTTGTCATGCTTGGGGGTGTCCAGGCCCTCTGAGGCAGGCTCGGGGGTGTCCAGGACCTCCTTGTCATGTTCGGGGGTGTCCAGACCCTCTGAGGCAGGCTTGGGAGTACCCAGGGCCTCCTTATCATGCTCATGGGTGCCCAGGACCTCCTTGTCATGTTCAGGGGTGTCCAGGCCCTCTGAGGCAGGCTCGGGGGTGTCCAGGACCTCCTTGTCATGTTCAGGGGTGTCCAGACCCTCTGAGGCAGGCTTGGGGGTACCCAGGGCCTCCTTATCATGCTCATGGGTGCCCAGGACTTCCCTGTCATGTTCAGGGGTGTCCAGGCCCTCTGAGGCAGGCTCAGGGGTGTCCCGGACCTCCTTGTCATGTTCGGGGCTGTCCAGACCCTCTGAGGCAGGCCCTGGGGTGTCCAGGACCTCCTTGTCATGCTTGGGGGTGTCCAGGCCTTCTGAGGCAGGCCTGGGGGTGTCCAGGACCTCCTTGTCATGCTTGGGGCTGTCCAGGCCCTCTGAGGCAGGCTCAGGGGTGTCCAGGACCTCCTTGTCATGTTCAGTGGTGTCCAGGTGCTCTGAGACAGGCTCGGGGGTACCCAGGACCTCCTTGTCATGCTCGGGGGTGTCCAGGCCTTCTGAGGCAGGCTTGGGGGTACCCAGGACCTCCTTGTCATGCTCGGGGGTGTCCAGGGCCTCTGAGGCAGGCCCGGGGGTGTCCAGGACCTCCTTGTCATGCTCCGGGCTGTCCAGGCCTTCTGAGGCAGGCTTGGGGGTGCCCAGGACCTCCTTGTCATGCTTGGGGGTGTCCAGGCCCTCTGAGGCAGATTTGGAGATGTCTGGGGCTTCTGTGTCAGGCTCAGCAGGGTCTGGGGCCTCTGTGGCAGGACTGAGGCAGCCCGCATCTTCCTGTGAGGCCCAGGGTATTTCAGCATCTGCAGCTTGCTCTGGGCTGCCCTGTTGGGCCTGGTCCAAGGCTGGAGGCTCTGGGCTTCCAGTGTGGCCTGCGTCCCTATCGTCAGGTGCTGGCCTCAGTCTCAAGGCCTTGTCTCCTTCCCGCCGGGCCGAGGTTGCCATGGGCTCAGTCCCTGGGAGGCAGCTTGCATCTGTCTGCAGGGCCTGATAGCTGGCCGCAGCAGCAGGCCCCTGGCCTGAGGGGAGGCCTGCATCCTGCAGGGGCAGGGGTGTGGCCAGGTCCACTTCTCCAGGCTGTGGCTCAGGGCTGGCTGCAGCAGCAGGCCCCTGGCCCGCTTCCTCCTTCAAATCCTGCGGAGAGTCTGGGCTTGGCAGGAAACCCGCCACGCCCTGTGCAGTCCGAGGCTCCAGGCCTAAGGTGGCATCGTCTCCCTCCTGCAGGGGCTGAGGTGTGGCTGTGGCGACAGGCCCTGGTCCTGCAGTGGAATCTGCCTCTTTCCCCAGGGCCTGAGGGGTCAGCCCGGTGAGGCCAGGGCCTTCCTGTGGGGCGTGCGGGGCCACAGCCGCAGTGGATGCCTGGCCTAAAGCGGGCTCCGCCCCAGCTATTTCAGCAGCAGTTTCCTGGCTCTCAGTGGCATGGCTGGCCTCTCCCTCCAAGACCCCAGGAGCGCACTCCGGGCCCCAGGACAGGGCCTCGCCAGGGCTGTTCTGGAGCAGAGCGGTGGGCTGGGCGTGGGGCTCTCCGCTGTACAGCCTCTCGTCATCTGCCCCTGTGTAGGAAGCCGAGTCGGGGTCAGAGGAGGCTGCCGAGGTGTCGTCTCGGAAGGCAAAGGCCTCATCCATGCCCTCAGTAATGGAGAGGTCAGACAGCGACTGCAGGGAGGAGGCAAAAGTGCTGTCGTCCTCGCCCTCCCCGGCCAGGTCCCCTCCAGGGGCAGGGGCCTCCTCCTCCTGTTCCCCCTCCTGTTCTTCCTCTTGTTCCTCCTCCTCTCCCTCGGGGGGCAGCGGTGTCACCTCTACTGCCTCCACCTCGAAGATCAGGCTGCCCCGGAAGGGCAGGAGGGCGGCGGGGATCATTGGGTCGTTGGCCAGGAAGTCCAGCTCGAAGAAGTGGCCCTCCTGGCCCCAGGAAGAGCTGCTGTCTGCCGAGAGGCTGGACTCTGAGGACAGGGAGCCCGGGGGCCCAGCAGGGGGCAGCTCCTGCTCGTCCGCCATGGACCCCAGCGGGGAGAAGCCCCAGCCCGAGGGGACGTCCAGCCCCTCAGCCGGGGACAGCAGGCTCAGGGAGCAGGATGGGGACGAGGCCCAGCTGTCCCCATCCGCTGTGATGTAGGAGCCTGAGGGCGAGGCCGGTGGTGAGGCAGGTGGCGAGGCAGGTGGTGAGCCCCCTGGCTCAGCCTGGGCATCCCGGGCGTCCCTGCAGGGCCCAGCGCTGGGGAGCAGGGCAGAGGCTGTCTCGGTGGGGGTGGAGGGAGGTGTGAAGTAGGAGTCAGGGTCCAGAGCAGGGAAAGGCACAGGAGGGTCACCCTGAGAACACAACTCGGGGGGTGGGTTCAGGCTGGCGTGCCCACCCTCCCAGTCCCTGAGTTCTGGCAGGGCTGCCCTGGACAGTGGGGGTGCGCGGTGCGTCTCCTCGCCCATCACAATCCGGGGCTCCAGGGTGGCTAGGAGAGGACCCTCGGCAGGTCGAACCTCGGGGGGCCCTGGGCTGGGGCCGCCTTCCGTGGGGACTGCCCAGGCTGAGGGGGTGCCCGGTCCTGCATCCCAGCTGGCTCCCTCTGGTGGGGGCCTGGCTCCTGGCTTGTTGGGCAGGAACGTGAGGGCCAGGGCACTGGGCCCGGGGGTCAGGGCACAGTGCTCCAGCTGGTCCCCTCTCGGGGTGGTGGCCGCAGCTGCATCGCAGGACAGATCTGTGGAGAGAGGAGGGTGTGAGGAGGGCAGCATCCTCACTGAGAAGCGGCCCCCAGGCCACAGCCGTCCCTCCCTCAGCCCAGAGCTGAGCACAGGGCTGGGGCCCCGGGGGTGTTGGCTGAAAAGGGAGAGCAGGAGAGGGAGAGGGGATTGTTGTGTCTGGGTAAAATTTCCAAGCTCTCTGACCACCATGAGCAGCGTGGGGTCACAATGCGTGGGGTGTGGCTGTGGGCACAAAGGGGCGCACTGGCTTTTCTCCGAGATGCTCCATAAAGATGAAACTAGCATCTGTCTCCTCGGACACTGGCTTGCTGCCTCCCTGCAATTAATCTGTGCCGCAGCCTCTGCTGAGCTTGGCAGGGCAGGCCCTCTCATGACCTCCCAGGTCAGAAGGGCCTCAGGGGGCGGGGGCAGGAGCCTGCATTGCTCAGCTCTGGAACATTCCAGGTCTCATGCCTGCTGTGAAGTGGGAGTCTCGCCTCTCTGCCTCATCCCTCTGCTCTTGCTGCCTCCACCTGAGGCCAATTGTCAGGGTCTTACCGGGCTCTGCCCCACTCCTACTCCCAGAGCTGGCACAGGGAGGATGGGAAGCAGGTCCTCAGGCAGGGCGTCCCACTGAGGCTGAGCTGGAGCATTAGGCCATGGGGCGGTGCTGGTAGTGACGATGGCCATCCCATGGAACTCAGAGGGGGCCCTGCCCTGCCCTGTATTCAGCTGTGGTGGGCCCGTGGGCTCTAGAGGCTGCAGGAGGACCTGGCCGAGTCTCTCCACGGTGGCAGCCGCCCCGTGGTGCTGGCAGGGCTTGTTCCTTCTGTCAGGAACATGTGAGTGGGTCCCACAGCTGTGCACAGGGGCTGCTCAGGCTCCAGGGGCATTCTCTGGGGGATTCCTGCTCTACCATGCTCACCCATGACCACTCACAAGTGCAACACCTCCTGTGCCTCAGCTTTCTGTCTGCAAAGTAGAGTATCTGCCAGGATTAGAGGTGAAGCTTGCGAAGGGGTGGCCTCTCCCCAGGCAGCAGCAGCAGCAGAGCCCCAGGCCCTTGGGCCACACCGCTAGGGTGCCGGGGTGGCCAGGAGGTCCTGAGAAGGGGGTCCTTTGGTTCCACTGGGGTGTGATGGACACTCAGCTCCTGGAAGTGGGTGTGGCAGGCAGGGCTGGGTGCTGGAGACTGGGCTCTTGGCACTGAGCCTGGAGTGGCACCCCTGCCCACTGGCATTGGATTCCAGAGCCCCGGGGCAGAGGGAGGGTGGACATGGGCCAAGGGGGCAGTGGAAGGGAAGCCAAAGGTCAAAGGTTTGTATGACTCATTCAAGGTCACCAAGCAGTCCCAGCAGAGCCAGCCCCAGTCTGGGGAGTCCCAGCCCCCACCCTCTTTACTGGACCCCAGAGGCAGGCCAGCCCCCTGGCCCCAGTACTGGTTCCATCTGCAGGTGACTTCTCACCCATAGCAAGGTGCCCTTGGCCCTCCTGAAGCCACACATGGCTGACCTGGCTGGTCAGGCCATCCTGCCTGGTCTTCCAGACCCCTCAGCCTCCACTGACACTTGCTGACCTGGCCTCTCCAAGGACGCGGGTCTGCCCTCGGGGGCCACTGTTCCCAGGCCATGCTCCCCCAGGGCCTCGGGCCTCCCAGATCCACAGGCTGCCCCTGTGGCTTCCTCAGCCTCCAGGGCTGGGCCTGCTCCTCCCGGGCTGGGCCAGTCGCCCATGCTGAGGCAGCCCTCAGACAGCTGGGGGGCCGGCGCCCTGCGCTCCGTGTGTCCTCAGAGGCTGAGGTGCAGTTGAGAACCCGCCGCCTCCCGTCCAGAGCCCCCCAGGCCCGCCCGGCCCAAAGCTCTGCGCGGACAATGGGGCGCGGCGGCCCAGCGGGCGGGCCGCGGCCGGAGCGCACGGAGCGCACGGAGCCTGGGGCGCTCGCAGGCCTCCCGGCTCCGGGACGACATCCCCGCTCCACCCTGCCCTTCCCCGCAGCGCTGAGTGGGGACCGGGGAGGGGCGGTCGGGGTTCAGGTGAAGGGGGTTCAGGGCGCCGAAAGGACCCGGGAGGGGACGGAGAGAACAGGCACGGAGAGGGGACAGGCAGGCAGAAGGAGCAGGGCGGCGGGGACGCACGCAGGCGGGAGAGCGCTGCAGCCTCACCTGTGCGGGGACCCGGGCCGCCCGCCTCAGGCAGCAGCAGCTCGGCGCGAGCAGCCTCCCCGGGCATGGCCTGGCCGTGCGCCCGTCCCTCCGTCCCGGGTCCGTCTGTGAGTCCGTCCCGCGGAGCCTGCGCGGCCACCGCCCCTCGGCCAGGGGGTGGGGGGGGTCAGTGGGTGACGTCAGCGCCGCCCCGCCCGCAGGGCGCCCCGAGTGAGCGTGCGCGGGCGCGCCAGGCACTGCGGAGCGCGGGGGGCGGGGGCCTCCCCCCGACCCGGCTGCGCCCTCCTCCCGCGGCGCGCGGCCCCGCCTTTCCCGCAGCATCCCCTCTTTAACTGGAAAGGGGTTCGGGGCCAGTCGGAGGCTGGGCCGACCCAGGGCGGCATCACGCCTTAGCTGGGTCGGAGAAAGGCGGAGAGTCGGCACAACTCGGGGTGCGGGGGCTGTTGAGTGGTTGAAGGTTCTAGAGGGCAGGGGCGCTTTGGGGGAGGCGGCGGTGCAGTCCTTCTGCCCGGCCGCCCGGACCCCAGCTGCCCCGGCGCAGGGTCCACGCCCAGCCTGGCGCCTCCATCCGAGAGGTGAGCTGGCGCCGCAGCTCCGCACTGATTGGCTGGTCCTCGCACGTCGGTCTCTGTGGCAACCGCCTCCCGGCTCCATGACAACCGGAGCCGGCTGGCGGGAGCGCATTGGGTAGGCAGCCCCAGCGAAACTCTGGGCAGGCGGGTCCCTGGGGCTCCCCGCAGCTCGGGGCTGCCCCACCCTCAGCTCTCGGGTACTGGAAGGACGGTGAAAAACAGGCCTTCCTCCATTCTTGGCAGCCGCCCCTGCCACACCCCCCAGGATGCAAGCCCTCCCAAGACTTCCTGAGATGCGCCCTTGCTTCCACATAGGCTCTCCTGCGCTCAGATTCGCCGAGCACCCGCCCTGTGCCAGGCTCCGGGAGACAGATGAACATTGTCACTACCCCAGAGCTAGCCGGGAGCGGGGGTGGGGAAGGGAATAAGGGCGGCCATTGTCGTGGGGGAGTCTCCTCCGTCCTCGGTCTTCGGCTGGCTCTATCCCGGAGCCCACGGAGCCAGGGGCTGCCTGCTGGGCATCTCTCCACTGCACTGGGCACCAGGCCCCCCACGCCCCAACCTAAGCCCTGCATTCGCATCCTTCTCAGTGGCTGGAAATCTGTCCATCTATACCCCGGGCTAGAGGGGCACTCCTCCTCTTCTTCCTTCCTTTCCTCTGCACGGGTCTTCAGCCTCACCTCTCAGGCATTCCTAAGTTGCCTCCCACCATGGTCTGTTTCAGTTCAGTCCTTCATAACTCCCACTGCCCTGCCAGCCCTCCCAACAAGGGGCCAAAGGATGCACACTCCCTCCCTACAAGGCCTAAGGCCCCTCAACCCTGAGGCTCCAGGGGATGGGGATGGGGGCAATGGCAAGGGGGATCCCACCACAACAGGCTTTCAGTCCAGGAAGCACTCTCCCTACTCGTAGGCACAGGATAGTTTTCCCCTGGGAAGCGCCTCCCATCTCTTCCAGAGCACCAGCAGGGACCAGCAGCCCAAGACCAACACTGCCACAGAGCCTCTGAACATTACATTGTTACTGGAATCACAGGCCATGAAAGTAACCCTGGACCTGCACACTGAGAGTTCACGTGACAACCTGCTACAATAAAAAATCTGAACGTGATAGCCTAACTGTTGAAGATACAATAAAAAAATTACCTGTCACACCAGGAAAGTCAGGAAGGAACCCAAGAACGAGGAAAATCACAACTAGAATAAGAAAAAGTAATTGACTGATGCCAGCACTGAGGTGAGGAAGATGCTGAATTATCTGACAAGGATTTTAAAACAGCCATAATAAAAGTGGTTCAACAAGTAATAACAAGTTATCTGAGGCAAATGGAAAATCTCAGCAAAGAAATAAACACAAAAAGGAACCAAATGGAAATCATAGAACAATATAGAACGATCGCTGAAATGAAAAACTTGCTGAGTGGGCTTATTCGTAGATAGAAATGACAGAGGATGTATCAGTGAGATTGAGGATGGGTCAATAGAAATTACTCAACTGAATTATAAAAAGAAAACACACTGAAAAAGAATTGAACAGAGGCTCAAGAACCTGTGGGGCAATAGCAGAAGATGCATCGTTCACATCACTGGAGTGCCAGAAAGAGGGAAGGAGAACAGGGTTGAAAAAAGTATTCAAAAAAATGACGGCTGGAGCTTCCCAAATTAGGCAACAGATAGAAACTTACAGATTCAGGTAGCTGAGAAAACCTCAAATAGGGTAAACCCAAAGAAATCCATGTCAGGACACATCACACTTTAACTTCTGAACACCAAGGACAAAGACAAAATCTTGACAGCTGCCTGGGGGAAATGACACAATACCTATAGGGATATCGATTAGAATGACGGTGGACTTCTCATCTGAAACCACAGAGGTCAGAAGGAAGCAGCACAACATTTTTTAAGTGTTGAGAGAAATGAAAGTATCATTCAAGAATGAAGGAGAAATGCAGTCTTAGAGGAAGGAAAACTGAAGTGCTTTAACACTAGCAGACTTACCCTTAAGATTGGCTACAGGAACTTCTTCTAAAAGAAAGGCATCTTGGAGCATCAGGAAGGAATAAATAAATCAAGATGGAGTCCCTTAAAGTGTTCAAATAATCCACAGGAACAAGAAACAGAGGTGAGCCAGAAGACAACAATATGGCAGACTGGGACCTTAACATTCGTAAATGTAAATAGCTAAACACAAAGATTGCATTAAATACATTAAAATGTAAATACACAAATTAAAAGGCAAAGATTAGCAGAGTGGATAAAAAAGCAAGACTGAACTATATGCTATTTATAAGAAACTCACTTCAAATTCATTGACATAGGTATCCTGGAAGTAAAATAACAGAAAAAGATACACCATGCAAATGTTAACCAAACACAACACAACACAAACATGAAAAAGCAGGCCGGCTATGTTGATATCTGAGGAAGTTCACATCAGAGCAAAGAAAATGGCTGGAGGCAAAGAGGGACATTATGTAATGACACATTATATAGTGGATCAGTCCTCCAGGAGGACCTAACAATCCTAACTGTAAGCACCAAGCACCAGAGCCTCAAAGCACAGGAAGCAAAAACTGACAGTGCTGGAAGGAGGAATAGACAAGTCCACAGTCACGGCTGAAGACTTCACCAACACCTCTCAACACCCGACAGGACTGCTGGACAGAAAACCAGCACGGGCGCATAACAGCTTGACCACCCCACCACCACCAGCATCCGATCAACATAGCACTCTTCACCCAACAACAGCAGAATACATCTCTTTAAAGTGGGGAATATTCCCCAAGACACATTGTAAAGCAAACATCAACACATTTAAAATAACTGAAATCAGAATACGTACTCAGACCACAATGGACTCAAACTACAAATCATTAACAGAAAGACAACAGGAAAATCTCAAAACACTGGGAAGTAAACAATACGCTTCTAAATAATTCCTGATTCAAAGAGGAAGTACCCCAGCTAATTTTTTAAAAACACAGAACTGAATGAAAACACATACAGAACATCCAAGTATGGGTCTGCAGTTACAACAGGAGAGGGCACATTCACAGCACATCGGAAGAGGAGACGTCTCGATCAGCCATCTTGGTTCCTACCTCACGAAACTAGGGAAAGAGCAAAATAAATCAAAACAAGCAGAAAGAAGGAAATAATAAAGTCAAGAGTAGAAATCAATGAAGTTGAAAACAGGAAGACAATAGAGGAAATCAATGAAACAAAAAATGGTTATCTGGAAAATCAATAAAATTCATAAACCCCTAGCAAGATTGACCAAAATAAAGAGAGAAGACACAAATGACCAGCATCAGGAATGCAGTGGGGGCTGTGATGGTTAATTTTGTGTGTCAGCTTGACTGGGCTAGGGAGTACCCAGCTGGCTGGTAACACGTTATTTCTTGGTGCATCTGTGAGGATGTCTCTGGAGAGACTGGCATCTGATTCAGAGTGAAGAGATCCACCCTCAGGAATGTGGGTGGGCATCGTCCAATCTGTTGGGAGCCCAAGAGGCACAAAAAGGTAAAGGAAAGGCGAATTCTCTCTCTCTTGTTGAGCTGAGATGTTGGTCTTCTCCTGCTCTCGGACATTGCAGCTCCTGGTTCTTGAGCCTTTGGACTCCAAGACTGACACCCGTGGACCTGTTCTCAGGCCTTTGTACTTGGATGGAATTCTACCACTGGCCACAGCTGTCCAGCTTGCAGACAGCAGATTGTGGGACTTCTTGGCCTCCAGAACTGGGTGGAACAATTCCTATAATAAACCTCCTCTTACATCCATGTCTATAGCTCCTGTCGGTTCTGTTTCTCTGGAGAATGCTGACTAATAACAGGGCTGATACTATAGAGCCTGAAGACATTACAAGGATACTAAGAGAATGCTACAAACAACTTAATGCTCCTAAATTCAACAACTTTGAAGAAATGGGCCAGTTACTTGAAAATTAAAATCTACCAAAATGAAATAGATAATCTGAATAGTCCTATAACCATGGAAAAAATGGATTTTTTTTTATAGTCAGCACCATGCTTTTTTTTTTTTTTTTTAAGATTGGCGTCTGAGCTAACAACTGTTGCCAATCTTTTTTTTTTCTGCTTTATCTCCCCAAATCCCCCCAGTACATAGTTGTATATTTTAGTTGTAGGTCCTTCTAGTTGTGGCATGTGGGATCCCACCTCAACATGGCCTGATGAGCAGTGCCATGTCCACGCTTAGGATCCAAACCAGCGAAACCCTGGGTCACCGCAGTGGAGTGCTTGAACTTAACCACTCGGCCACGGGGCTGGCCCCCCAAAAATTGAATTTTTAATTTAAAAACATCCCCAAAGAAATCTTTAGGCCCAGATGGTTTCAATGGAGAATTCTACCAAGTATTTAAAGTAGAATTAACATTAATTTTAAACAAACTCTTCCAGAAAACCGAAGAGGAGGGAATACTTCCTAACTTATTTTATGAGACAAGAAATACCCTGATACTAAAACCAGGCAAAGACAGTACGAAAAACAAACGCTATAGACCAATATCTCCCATTAACTTAGGGACAAGTTTTTATTTTATTTTATTTCTCAATAAAATATTGGAAAATCAAATCCAACAATGTATAAAAAGAATTATACCCCACAACCAAATGCAATTTATTCCAGGTATGCAAGGGTGGTTCAACACTTGAAAATCAATGTAACCCAGCATACCAACAGACTAAAGAAAAACTATATGATAATGTAACTGATACAGAAAAAGCATTTGACATAATCCAATAGCCATTTAGGTTTTTTCTTTTTTGGTGAGGAAGATTGGCCCTGAGCTAACATCTGTGCCAATCTTCCTCTAGTTTGAATGTGTGTTGCTGTCACAGCCTGGCTTGATGAGTGGTGTAGGTCTGCGCCCAGGATCCCAACCCGCAAACCTTGGGCCACTGAAGCAGACCATGCTGAGCTTAACCACTACGTCACTGGGCCGGCCCCTACATTTTAAAAAACTTCTCAGCAAGTTGAAATAAACTTGACCAAGATCATATACAAAAGCCCACAGCTAACATCATACTTGATGGTCAAAGACTGGAAGCTTCTCCCTAAGATCGGGAACAAGGCAAGGATGTCTGCTCTCACCGCTCTTTTCAACATAAGAACATAGGGTCCCCTCAGCCCCCGCCCCTGCCTCCAGTCACAGAACTTTCTTCCCCGGATGACTTCAGCACTTCTTATCCTGCCCCCAGAAACCTGTTGCTGAGGCTGAGTCCTAGGCAGGTATGGCTGAGAGGTGGGGCTCCCTTCTTCTGCTCAGCCCCCACTTGTGGGAGGAGCCTCTGCCTTGGGCCTGGCATGCTGAGAATACTGGCACTCCCCTCCCAGCTCACGGGGAAGTGAGTCCGTGCCAGGAGAGGCTGCTGCCCCCACCCACTGAGGGCTCAGCTCCTAGATTGGAGGTGTCTCTCAGAAGCTTGCCATCGGGCCCTGGCTCAGAGATATTGCCTGTGGGAGAAGTTCCTGATCTCTTCTCATAGGAACTGACTTCACCTGCAGCAGAACCTTGGAAGTTTAAACCTAACGGTGTTCTCCAGAACTGCGGAGGTTGTGGTGAGAGGTGGCAGGGAGGAGACACATGGGTCTAATGACCACGGGCAAGGGTGACTGTGGGCATTCTCATGCACCTCCCTGAGGAAAGCATCAGAGGCTGAGTAATGCAGGGGAAGAGGAATAGACTTCACCAAGATAATCCAGCCAGTCACTAAACAAGCAAGCAACAAAAACAAGCCCCAGTGAGGAGAGGGGTTGGGCCAGGACCCAGCGTTGTTAAATATTTTATCTAAAATGTCCACTTTCCCACAAAAAATTACAAAGCACACACAGAAACAGGAAAACATGACTCGCACACCACCGGTAAAAAAAGCAGGTGATAGAAACTGCCTGTGAGAGGGAGCAGATGCCATAGTTAACAGAAAGGACGGCAAGGCAGCTGTTATAAACACGTGCACAGAACCGAAGGAAAGCACAATTAAAGAAGGGATGGTTTGATGACAAGGTCACATCAAATAGAGAATATCAATAGAGGACAGAAATTATAAATTCACTAGAGGGGGTGAACAGAAGATCTGAACTGGCAGAACTAGTGAGCTTGAACACAGATCACAGGAGATTACACAAGCTGAAGAACAGAGAGAAAAAACAAAAATGAACAGAGCCTCAGAGAAATGTGAAACAGCATTAGGCACACCAACATACACATAATGGGAATGCCAGGAGGAGAGGAGAGAGAGAAAGGAGAATGTTCAAAGAAGCCATGGCTGAAAACTTCCCAAGTTTATTGAAAACAATAACCTATACAATCGGGAAGCTCCATGGACTCCAAGTAGGATATATGCAAAGAGACCCACAAACAGCCGAATAATATAAAAATGCTGAAAGACAAAGACAAAATCTTAAAAGCAGCAAAAATAATTAGGACTAATAAATTAGTTCAGCAAGGCTGGAGGATTCAAGATCAATATATAAAAATTAATTGTTGGGGCTGGGCCAGTGGTGTAGTGGTTAAGGTTGCATGCTCTGCTTCAGCGGCCTGGAGTTCGCGGGTTCAGATCCCAGGAGTGGACCTACACACTGCTCATCAAGCCGCACTGTGGTGGCATCCCACATAGAAAATAGAGGAAGATTGGCACAGATTTTAGCTCAGGACCAATCTTCCTCACCAAAACCCCCCAAAACAAAAAGCCAAACAATTGTATTTCCACAAACTTGCAATGAACAGTCCAAAACTGAAATAAAAAAAATTCCATTCACAGTGACACCAAAAAGAATAAAATATTTAGGAATAAATTTAACAGAAGGAGCTTAAAATTTATACTCTAAAAACTACAAAGCACCATTGAAATTAAGGAGTATCTCAATAAGTGGGAAAACACGCCATGTTCCTGGATCAGAAGAGGCAACGCCATTAAGATGGCAGTCCTCCCCAAACCAATCGAGTGCTTCACTGCGATCCCTAGCTGAACCCCAACTACTTTGTAGGAATCTACAAGCTAATGCTAAAACGTAAATGGAATTGCAAGGGACCAGAAAAGCCAAAACAATCTTGAAAAAGAAGAATAAAGTAGGAGGACTCAAACTTTCCAATTTCAAAACTTACTGCCAAGCAACAATCAAGACAGTGTGCTATTGAGAGCCCAGAAATAAACCCAAACATCTATGGCCAACTGATTTTTGACAAGGGTGCCAAGGCCATACGAAGGGGAAAGAATAGTTTTTCAATAGTGGCGCTGGGACAAATGGACAGTCCCATGCAAAAGAATGAAGTTGACACGTCAAACCAAATTCAAAAATTAACTCAAAATTGATAAAAGACAAAAATGTAAGAGCAAAAATTATAAAATTCTTAGAAGAAAACCTAGGGGTAAATCTTCATGACCTTGGATTCATCAAAAGCTTCTTAGATGTGACACCAGCAGCACAAGGAGAAAAAAAAGATATATTGGACTTCAGCAAAATGTAAAACTTTTGTGCTTCAAAGGACATCATCAAGAAAGTGAAAATACAACCCCAAAAATGAGAGAAAATATTTGCAAATCATTCATCTGATTACAGACTTGACTCTAGAACATAAAGAACTCTTACAGTTCAATAATAAGACAATCTAATTAAAAACTGGACAAAGGATCGGAATAGGTATTTCTCCAAAGATTATATAATTGGGCAGTAAGCACCTGAAAAGATATTAGTCATCATGGAAGCGAGAAATGAAAACCACGAGACACCACTTCATATCCGCTGACTAGCAGAAAAGTCAGGTGAGGGGTCAACCTCGCCGGCCCTTAGGGAAATGCAAACGAAAGCCACGAGCTCTTAGTCCACAGGGATCAGAGCTGCTGCCATGCTCAGCGGGACCACATGCTGCTCCTCACACACTGCTAGTGGGGATGTAGGAGGGGGCAGCGACTCTGGTAAAGTTTGGCAGTTTCTTAAACTCAGCATAAATCCCATCGGACCTGGCAGTGGCACTCCCAGGCATCTATCCTAGAGAAATAAAACCTTAGGTTCACACAAACACCTGCACACAGGGCTGGAGCAGTCTAAGAACCTCCAGAGAACCGTGCCAGTGAGGAAATCCAGTTCCTAAAGGGTAGGTACTGTATGGTTCCTCTACACAAGATTCTTGCAGTAACAGAGCAGAACTGGGGGACAGGTTGGTGGTTGTGGCTGGCTGAGGACAAGGGGGAGGAGTGAGTGTAAAGGGGAACAAGATGGGTCCTTGTGATGGGGCAGTCTGCATGCAGACTTTCGTTCCCATCGGTATCCTGGTGGACATTTACATAAATCTTCAGGATATTATGTGCCCATAGAGGGCACAGGGGCCACTGCAGTTTCTTATAGTCACATGGGAACTCGTATCTCAAATAGAAGTTGGAGGTCCCAAGTGATGGGCAGGATGCACTTTCCCGTCCTTGGTGGGATCTCTGAGGCCCTCCCGAACTGGCTGTGCATCCTAGGCGCTTGTCCACACTGGTCCTTCACTTTGGAATGCTCTCCCTGCTTTCATCTTGCCTGGGTCTTGTGTCACCAGCTTCAGAAAACCATCTCTGGCTGGCCCCTCCCACCAGGTGAGGGACGCCCCTCCTCTGCCAGCCTATGCAAATAAGACTTGTGTGTGATGCTTGACAGCTGGCCCTCCACCCCAGTGGCCATGTGAGTGGTGAGGCTTTAAGCAGGAGGGACTGGACTGGCTCTTTTTGGGGGACCACTTGGGAGGGGGTGGGGAATGGCTGGGATGGGGGGGCCTGGGGCAGTGCACTGGCCCTTCTCCGCTCAGCTCCACTCCCACAGTCCTCCCTCCATTCTGTACTGCTGGGGGCAAATGACAACACTGCCTTCCCTCTAGGGAGTGGTCTGCTTGTGGAAGTCTCCAGCAACGGGCTGGAAGCGGGAAGGGAGAAAGCCTCGTTTCCCACCATCTGGCGACCCTGCTGCTGTGGTGAAGGGGTACTGGGCTCACGCAAGTGGTTCCCAAGACACGAACCCCTGGTCCGGGGTGATGACAGCGAGGGGTTTCTCTCAACTGGGCAGCAGCAGCCCAGCATGCTCGTCTTCTACTCCAGAGCCAGTGCCTCCTGAGTGTCCAGCCCTCATGCCACCTGTCAGTACAGGCTGTTGGGGTCCCCCCACTCACCCGAGACCATGGATGGGAGGAGACCTCCCAGGACAACTGTGATCAGTTACCACACGATGAACAGAACCCCAAGCCAAGCACTGCAAACCCAATGGGCCTTCCCTGGGAAGGTCCTCACACTGAGATTCAGAATTCCAGGACTTGGTCTGTGCTGGGCTGACTGCAGGCCCTAAGGAACAGGCCAGCCACGTGTGAATGTATGGGAGAAGGGTCTCCGTGGGTGGCAGAGACAAGCTGGGACAGACGAGCAGCTGGAGTGACAGGGGAATTCTGAAGAACCAGCCCCCGTTTACGGCTCCTTGCCTCTCAGGCAAGCTGGTCCTGCTGACGGCGGTGGAGAGTGCCCAGGGCAGAGCCACAGCCAGCCATTCCCTGGCCGCGTAAGCAGAGATGGGTGGGTGAGAAAGTGGGGTGCATGGTGGAGAGCTGTGACAATGCCTGGGATGCCTCCTGGTGTCGAACACCAAAGTAAAAGATTTATTTCCCACGAGAGGGCAATCTGCCACTTGGGGCTGCCGGCCAGCACCCCACTTCAGGCCACGGTCCTGCACTAAGGTCTGTCCTCGGGCGTGCCACCTCCTGTGCGCCCAGTGCCCACAGCTGGGCGAGTCCAGCCCCCTGGGCATGCAGTCCATGCCATGGGACAGGTCACTTGGCCAGCTCCTCGGCCACTGCTTTTCGAATCTTGTCCTTGAGGTAGGCGCCTTTCTGCCATTCAGACTTGAGTTCCAGCCACTCGTAGTATGGGACCTGGGAGAGGGAGGAGCAGGGTCAGCGCAGGCTCTGCACCACAGCCCCTGGCTTCGTCAGTGCTCAGAGCTGCAGGGGCCCAAGCCAATGGCCAGCAGCAACTACACGGGGCCCAAGGCTTTTAAAGAATTGTCAACAAATAACACCCCCACCACCCAAAGTAAAAAAGTGACAAAACCCTCATGTGTTCCATGAAGCCACTCATGTATTCTCTGGCCTTTACAGGACAGTCGGCTCTCTGGAAGAGAGCAGGAAGAGGTGGCAGAGGTTTCCCAGCTGAGAACCTGGAGCCAAGGCCCTGGGGCCAGAGCGCAGTGCAGAGCTCCGCGTGGGGCACACACTGTGCGCAGCCCACGCATCCTGCCAGCCTCACCTTCTCCAAGAGGCCTGGCTATGGAGATGGGAGCAGCACGCGAGGCCCTGCTCTGATCCTTAAAAGCTGTGTGATCTTGAAAAAAATATGACACTTCCCGAGGTCCCCTCTTCTCATATCTAAAGACAGAATCCTTAATATGGCTGACCTTGAGCTGGGGGCTGGGCATCTGTGCACCCTCTGGCTTGAGGCCTGGTCTTGCTCCCTGCCCAGCTCCTGGCCTCACATGGGTACATCCACCAGGTACTCACGTCTACCACTAGGAAGCCAGCAGCCAGCACGTGTCGCCGGGCCAGCACAAAGCGCCCCAGCAAGTCTTTGCTTCGGCTGTTGAAGTTAGGGAACTCCCAGCGCAGGAAGGCCAGCCTGGTGGGGGGAGGAGGGCATGATGGGTGTTGATAGCTCTCCCAGGCCCTTGCGGGGGAAGAGAAATGCCAAAGAGCCAAGCGCGCACACCCGGAGAGCTGAGGGACTGTTTACCTCTTGGCCCCAGGGGGAAGCGGCTGGCTCCCGGAGGGTGGGGTGAGATGAGGGGCGACAAAGTCCCTCAGGGGCAGGAACTGGCTATCGGCGTCCAGCAGCACCTCAGCATCTGAAAAAGGGGCATGGGATGAAAACACACTGGGGATGATCTCCTGGAGACCAAGTGGGCTGAAAGCCCCCAGCAATGGATGGACAGAGACCCTGGAGACTGGAGACCAGAGTCTCTGCAGCTCTCTGGGCCAGCCCTTGCTCAGACAGTGCGGGTGAGAACAGCCCTCAGACGGGACTGTGGGGGTCCTGGCAGGTCTCAGGCTGAATCAGCCTCCATCCCAATGAGGTGGGAAAGGGCAGGGGGAGCTCTCACCCAGAACCCAGCCATACTGCGTGGCCACCATGAAGCTGCCCCTGTCGGAGCTCCCCAGCAGTCCCTTCAGTGTCTCCTGCAGCTCCTTCTGCAAGGGGGTCACCTTCTTGTCAAGAGCTGAGAGCCTGGGGATCAAGGCTGAGGCCGGCAAAAGGGGGCTGGTATACTCGGGGTGCTCCAGCTGGGCGGTGGCATTGATGTGCAGCAGCTTCTGGAAGATACTCTGATCCTTTGGGGACTCGCCACCTAAGGGGAGAGGATGGAGTGAGAAGGGAGGGGTGGGCCGAGGGCCAGGAGGACCAGGATGGAGGGACATGGGGAGCTAGGTGAGAGAGGCAGAAGCATCCCCCACATCCACGCCCCACCCTGGGCTCTGGGTCAGGAGCAGCAGAAAGAGGGTCTGCTGGTCAGCCACCAGGAGTGGACAGAGAAGGAGCCAATGCAAGCTCCGGTCTGCCTGTCTTCCCTTCTCTCTGACGATCAGTGGAGCCTGGAGGCCCCCAATCTCCTGCCTGCCTCAAGGCAGACAGAACCCGGCAGCTGCCAGAGCTACAGCAGTATTGGGGTTGGGGGGAGGGTGCGTGGTGATGGGCTCACCATCACTTAGGAGGAGGAGCGATGTCCCCCCACTGCTCACCTAGAAACTGGGTGTGAAATTCAGGGCGGAGCACAGCCCGCAGCTCCGCCTCCCGCACCTGTTGCAGCACACACAGGGCCCACACCACGTCCACTTGCAGGGCCGGGTCCAGGCCTGCCAGCTCCGACCCCAGCTTCTCCCGCACCTGGGCAAGGACAGGGTTGGGTGGAGAAAGCAGGCTCTGTTCAGCAGCTGCAGATATCACGGGGCAGGCAGCAGCCGGGGCTGCCTCACGACCCGGCCACACTGAGGTGGCCATGGGGAGCAACCTCAGCAAAGGCACTCTTGGTCAGGCTTGGGGCACCCCTGATGGAAGATACCAGAAACTCTCCTCATTCCCTAGGACCAATTTGGACAGCAGGAACATTCAGCTGGGCTTTCTCACCACCTACCCACTGGCAGGGGCCTAAGGCACAAAATTACAGATTCAGGAACATCCTGACTGGGCCCCTAGGACAGGGAAGGTGGTGCTTCCGGCCCTGAGAAAGTGCAAGCAGCTGGTCAGCCCAGGCAGCACCCTCTGTGGGGGCCTAGGGTCAAATGCCATCCCCACACATGATGCTCTCACCCCTATGTGGGCTCCCCTAGCATGGTGGCCTGCACACCCCTGGGCCCAGCCAGCATGTCTCTGAAGTGGACCAGGGAGGTCTCTGAACCTTGGCAGGGCGTTAAGGGAGTGCTAGGAAGCGAGAGCAGTGGCCCCCAGCCCTGACTGCACGGTGAGCCCACCAGCTGATGTTCTCCTGACCCACAGCTGCTCTCGGTCGCCCAGCTAACATGCTAGGATTTTGTGAGTTTTGTCCCCAACCTCTGGGACCTCTGGCTGCCCCCAGTGCTTCCCTGGAACCCCCTTGCCAGGCCTTCTCCCATTCTGTCTCTGCACCCAGCACTCCTCTGCAAAAATCTCACCTTTTCCCTCCCTCCCATCCAGCCCTGAGCTGTTCCCTGGAGGGCAGAGCATCAGCCAGCAGGGAGAGAGTCGGGGACAAGGGAACAGGGGCACGAAGACTGTACCAGGCTGAAGAACTGATCCTCTCGTTCTGGACGGAAGTTCAGACGGGCGAAAGCCAGGAGCATGTTGCACAGGTGTGGCACAGTGGTGCTCTGGGCTCTGTTCAGGACGTGCTAGGCCGGCCAGGTAAGGCAGAGAGGCAGGATGAGAGGGGCCTGGAGCCAGGGAAGCTTCTGGGCCCTGGACAGCGCCCCATGAAGACCCAGACCTCCCCCAGGGCCCATGAGCCCCCAGCCACATGGGGAAATTTACACAGCGTGGCAGGTGGAGGACCAGACTCTACGCTCCCAGCAGCAATTCCTCACAAAGGACCAGGACCCTTGGAAACTGCTCCCTGATGATGGTTTTAGAAATACCCTTTATGCACAACCAGTTGAAACCACATTTATTGACTAAATGCAAGCACAGGCGTCGTCTTTTTTTACGACTCCATTTTGGGGAGGTTGGAAGCTTAGGGCGAGTTCTCAGTGGATTCTCATCTGCACTCTCCCCGCCACAGCCACCCAACGAGAAGTGGAAGCACCTACGAGGTCTGGTGAAATGACGGAGGAGACATGACTGTTCTCAACTACTTTTCCTTTCCCTATCGAGCTCTACCACTGCTCTCCAAATGAGCCAGAAAGTAAGCATGCCACACCTGCCATCAGGGAGCATTCCCAGGCCAGCTGTAGTTCTCTGATGAAACGACTAGAGGGCCGGCTCCTCGCAGTGAGGGTCAGGCATGGAGGGCCCTCAAGCCCAGGCCTCAGAGGTACACCCCTGCTCACCTGGGCAAAGGCCTCGAACAGGGGCAGGTTGAGCCACTTGAGGAAGGCGAAGGACTTGGCGCAGCGGGCCACCTCACCAGATGTCAGGCTGGGTGTGTGGGGCAGCAGGTCGGCGGCCAAGCGCTGGAACACCTGGGTCTGGTGGAAGCCGAGTTTACCTTCGGGACAGAGCAGACCCGGGGGTCCTACCTGGTGAGCTTTGGCAGGCTACCTGTGGGCCCACCCTACCACTCTATCCTGGTCTCAAGGTCCAGGAGCTTGGTGTCTGTAACCGAATTTATCCCTGAGGCCCAGCAGAGAGGATCAGGGCCCATGAGTCACAGTGTTTTTATGGCAGCCTTTTGGGCCAGTGCCTGCCATGGGTGGGGCAGGCACTGAATTTGACACAGCTGCAGCCAGAGCTCGCTCCCTCCCCCAGTCCTCCCTGTGCAAAGGCTCACCGTAGGCATAGGCCAGGTCCAGGAGCATGCCTTTCGTCAGGGGGAAGGGCTTCTGGACCAGGTGATAAGAGACGGCCCGCAGCAAGGGCACCGACCGCCGGTTCTGAGCTGCCAGCGTCACCAGCACCTTCCGCAGCTCGTCGGGGCCAAACTGCTCCACCAGCTCCAGGCACTGTCAACCACAGCCGGCAGGGATCAGCTCGATGGCCCGAGGGCCAGGGGTCCCATGCAGTGCAGCCCCTGCGAGACAGCAACTGGGCCTGAGCTTACTAAACACAGGCCCCACCTGTGCAGGGCCTGCCTCCACTCCCACCCCGGGGAACCAGGCCTGGGGTGCTCTGTCCACAGCCAAACTTATCCCCAGGTCCCAGGGCAGAGGACCCAGGGCCCATGAGCTGTGGAGCTTGCTGTGGCAGCCATCTGGGCCAGCCCCCGCTACGACAGGAACGGGGGCTGAATTTGACTTGACTGCAGGGCTGAGGGTGTAGGGGGTGGGGGCATGATGTCTCTAGGAAGCGCCAGCCAGAAGCCGAGCCACCTACACAGGCCATACTTTAGGAGTTGCCGGCCATGCTCTCTCCAGGTTACGGACAAGAGGCAATTTTGGAGGAAGACAATGTAGAGAGAAGCTCTCAGGGCTCCCCTCCCACACCCCTTCCCCAGAGGCCGTCACCCAAGGAAACAAGCTCAAGTTCCCAGGGAGAAATGCTCTCAGCACCAGTACCTTGTCCTCCAGGCGGTTCATCAGTGACTCTGAGAGGTGCCCCACCTTCATCATCATGGCCACCACTGTGCGGCCGTCTTCAATCTCTGCCCAGCGCCGCTCCAGGTGCACGAGGAGCTCAGCCAGCAGCTCCCGGGACTCCCGTTCCTGCATGTAGGTGGTGCTCGACTCGGCCAGGAAGGCCAGGTGCTTGTACTTGAGCCTGCGCATTCGCCAGCGGACCTCCTGCTCCACCGACTGCAGCTCCTTGGATCCTGAGGGGAGCGCCAGTGCATAGAGGCTCCGGAGCAGCTTCACGAGGGTGCCGTGCCAGACCGTGGTTATCTGGTGGGGAGGACACAGGCAAGTCACACTTGGGACCCCACCGATCCTGTGTCGTTACAGAGCTGGCCAAGGGTCTGAGCCCGAAGCCGCGTCCCTAGAATCAGTTCATCTACTATCGTAAGGCAGGCACTTCTAACAGGCCGCACCAGGCTGCTCCTCACAGCCTCTGCCCGCGCCTGTTTTCTGAGTCAGGTTCTCCAGCCTCCAATATCCTGCGTCCACTCCAGTCAGTTGGTTGTTTGCTATCACCTGCAAGCAACAACTCTCTGCCCTAAGAAAAATTCTCCTGGAGTTCGCCTAATAACAAATTCGACTGATGTGACATTAAACAGAGAGCAGGCTCAGCAACTCACGCGGGCACGCCTGGCTTCTGCTCCTCTCACACGCACAGACCTGATGGGCAAGTAAAACTCTGAAGTCCAGAAGTGAGAGTGAAGCCTGCGGGAGGGTGCCTCAGGGTCAGATAGGACCGTCAGGCTTTGGAAGGTCAATTTGGTCAAGAACTCATTCTTTTGCCTGTGACGACAACTACAATTTTTAGTTATTAAAAACACAGACTTTTCTACAAAAAAAAGTGGTTGGGTCTGAGAAACCCCAAACCCTAAATCCCTTCCTCCAGCGAAGCAGTCAGAACAGTTTCTGGGAACGTGGCGTTCCTTGGGAATGCAACTGCTGCCTTAAAGCAGAGACGACAGCTAGGCACCAGGGCGCCACATCAAACCCTCCAGTCTGTGACTGAAGCCAGCCAGTCTGTCATCCCCAGTGCATGAAGCTGTGCACGAAAGCCCTTTGATCTGTGGGTAAAAAGATGCCCTGCTATCACTGAGTCCTGCCCACCCCCAAACCGCCAGGCATCGAGGGATGAACAACTGGCTGGCTGCCTGCTGCCACCACTGCCAGCTCTTATGAAACACAGGCATTCTTCCACACACTCTTGTGTGTCAGATACCAACAGCCTGGGAGGCGTCATCACTCCGCTCCACACATCGTTTCCCCAAAGTCTTAGCAGGAATGGTAGAACCAGAACGTGCACCCAGGCTATCTGAAACCAGTCTTGTCCTGTGCATGACAGCGCCTCCCTCTCCTGGGCTCCTGCTCGGCTTCTGAACAATGGTGACCCTGCTGTTCCCTGCAGGGTGCTTCTAAGCCTCAGAGGAACAGGGGGCCACTCCAAGATCCTCTGGCCCAGACCCCACCCTCACAGAAGGCTTCAACATGAGCTGGAGTCGGAACATCTGAGTTTGAGCAAGGCTCAGTCACTGGCTGTGCTTAGCCTCTCAATTCTGCCTTTAATGGTGGTGCAAGTCTGCTGGCCCCTCAGGCTCAGTCTCTCCATCTGTGAAATGGGACTGCACTGCCGAGAGAAGGAATGGAAATCACACACGCGAGCTGAGTAGGAAACAGAAAAGCTGCTGTGTGAAGGGCTGGGGAGCAAGCAGAAAGTACTGAATTTGATCTCATTATCACATGACACCTGGGCACCTGTATCCTTCTCTAGGTTTCCTGGACAGCAGTAAGACTTTTTAAAAGAAACTGTGTCACGGGGCTGGCCCCGTGGCCGAGTGGTTAAGTTTGCGCACTCCATGGCAGGCGACCCAGTGTTTCGTTGGTTCGAATCCTGGGCGCGGACATGGCACTGCTCATCAAACCACGCTGAGGCAGCGTCCCACATGCCACAACTAGAAGAACCCACAACGAAGAATATACAACTATGTACCGGGGGCTTTGGGGAGAAAAAGGAAAAAATAAAATCTTTAAAAAAAAAAAAAAAAGAAACTGTGGTCACCAATCACGTTGTCAATATCTTGTTCCCAGTTTGTTACTGGCTTACAATTTTGTTATAACGTTCCATTTTGTCTTGGGAAACTTGCTTTAATTGTGTGCATAAAATATTTAAGAAATAACAACTAGAATTATAGTCTTAGAACAAGAGACCTAATTAATGTAATTTTATGACTTTTATTTTCAGCAAGAAATAAATCAGTACTGTGACCCCAGTACACACATGCGTGCATATTTACATATTTAACTGAAACACAAAGTTCCACGAAACAGCCCTCCCTCACTATGTGTGAGGCAGGTAGGCATCTTCTACGTTACGTGATCTCATTAAAAAATGGCTGACCACATCCACCATGCTTTCATAACTTGCAGTTTAAAAGACACTCATTTGGTGCAACCCCTTCCTTGAACCAGGGGTGAGCCTCCTCCTCCCTGACAAGTGGACACAGGGTTTGACGCTGAGTGACAGAAGCGCAGCCTCTCCCTTCCAGAGCAGACCAGGGGAGTGAGTGAGGGCCAACACGGCCAGAGTAGGGGTTTGTACCTCCTTTCTGGGCCATGGACCCCTCTGGCAGTCCAGCAAACCCCACAGCACCTGGGGAAGAGCCTACATGAAGGGAGACCTTCCTCAATTGAACAGAAACTGGCTTGAGCTCTGCCCCCTAGAGCCACACAAACAGGTCCCTTCTCTCTGCACTCACCCTTAAAGGCTCCGACTGGCTGAATAACACCTACGTCCAGCTCAAGCTTTTGGGATCCGCCATCAGTCACCCCTGCATCTCCTCCTGCTTCAAAAGCACGCCCACCGTCAGCCAGACACTGATGGGGGAGCTACGCAGGTCAAGACTGTACGGTGAGGGGGAAGCACCCGACCAACCAAGAAGAACCAGGCTCACTCCTTGTGCTTCCATTACTGCGTCCTGGTCACCTGTCTGAGATGATGACAGCAGTATTCACCTAACACGGGCTCTTGTGAGGACTGACAGAGAAAGTACATAAAGGTACTGTGGAATCTATCAAATCAGAAAATATCGCAGGATGTTGACGGACTAAGCAAAGTTCCTGTCTACACCTGAAAAGCGACTGACTGCTCTGGACTCCAGGGCCTCTGCTGTGTTCTGCTTGTCGAGCCCTCAGACAACACTGCAGAACTCACCTGACTGTTGACGAGATGGAGAAGCTGCTGGAAGCGGGCATCCCGAACGAGCGAGGCTTTGTCTCCTGGCTTCTCAGACAGCAGGCGAGAGAGGCGGATGAGGATGAGCGCTGCATGGTTCTGGTGCAGGCAGTGACCACCACCAAGCAGGTCCAGGAGCTCCTCAGGCCGGGCAGCCTTCTCGATGAGGTGGTCCACCTCCTGGCGCTCTGGGTAGGGAGTAAAGACTTGTTCCCTCTCCACAAGCTCTGACAAGGATCCTGGGAAGTGGGAACTGGGTGAGGTAGCTGAGGAAGTCAGAGTCTTATGCGCTACCCTGGCAAGTCTCAGTTGGCCAACCGGAGATACGGCAGGGGCTAGAAGAGCAGCCTCTCTCAGGAGGCATGTACATCGCTTCACCAGGCGAGCTGCCATGATGGCCTGGGTGGCAGGGAGGTAAGACTCCTAGCAAGTGATTCCAAAGCCCTGAAGAGAGAAAGGAGAGAGAAGGGAGTGGTGCAGGGGCAGTTCTTGACTCACAGACACAAGAGGACATGACAAATGAAATGGAGTCACAGGCACGCTCTCCATAAACCAGCCCAAACCTCTCCCTTCTGATTGCCCACATACATATAACAGCATTTTCCGAAGTAAAAATCCCAGAGTTTTTGTTCCAGCATAGAATGTAACCAAACACGACAACTCAGGAGCACCAGAGCGTGGGTTGGGGGACTTTTAGTCCCGGTTGTGCTTCAAAACCACCTAGGGAGGGGTTCAACAATTCTGATTCCCAGGCTGGGCCCAAGACCCCTGGAATGGGAGACTCAGGGCTCGGAGAGCATTTTTTTCTTTGAGAGCATCCAGGATTAAGAATTATTGGCTTACAGAGACTACGGGACAGGATATTTTAAAATCAGACTGCTCCTGGAATACCCTGACACCCAATCCATACCCTACAGCTTCTATGGATATATTTTAATACTTAGAGACACGGGAGTGAGCTTCTCCAAATCAATCTACATTACATCACCAACCTTCTTAAAAACACACACATACAACCTTCTAAGAGCAAAACTCCTGGACCCATCATAAGAAGCATTTCACAACATGGCCCAGAATTACCTCTCCAGTTTTACTACTTCTTCCTCCTGGCAACACACTCCTTCATTCTAAACAGGGCCCTGCACTTTCATTACACCTGGGTAGGGCCGGGCCTACTACCGGTTTTTTTCACCCCCACCACAGCACCCAGGAAATCACCCTTCATCTTTCTACACCCAGACAAAACATTACCTCCTGCACGAATCTGTTACATATCGCAACGATTTGCTTTTAACAATTCTGTAAGACTTGCTCACCAGGGTGATTAAAAGACCTAGGTCAGGCACGAGACCAGGGCACCATAAAATGTTAACTGGGACCTCCCTCCTGCCAAAGCAGAGAGTGTGTCTGATCTTTGATTTCCTGGAACTTGGTATGTGGCCGGCACATTTTATTATTACATGAGATCACTGCAGCTGTAAAAAGCCTAGTCTAACTCTACACAAAAAAAGAGGCTCAGAGAGGGGGAATACTGGCCAAGGGCAACATCCCCTATTCACTGAGCCCCGGCAGCAGGGGAGCGCCGGGAACGTTCCCGGTTGACGACAACCCCACGAGCTACAGAGGAAACCGAGGTCCACAAGCCCATCTGGGGTTAGGCTGACACCAACCCGGAAGTTCGGCCCTCAGATGCAGAGACAGAACCACCTACACCATGGCACGAAGGACAGCTCGCAGAGACGGGGAGGCTCAGCGCGGGCAGCCGGCAGGCCACGCAGTCGCCATGCGGCACCGAGGGAGGCCGGCGTGTGCGGGTCCGAATGGGACCCGGCCTCTGGCCCCTTCTCTGACCCCCCGCGTCCCCGCCCAGGCCCTCCTGCCCCGCAGCGTCCCGGCCCCAGTCTTCCTGCCCCACCGCGTGCCGGCCCCTGCCTTCCTGCCCTCTCGCGTCCTGGTCCGGCTCCGGCCCCGGCCCCTTGCCACTCCGTTCCCTGCCGTCCCGGCCTCCCGCATCCCAGCTCGCCCGGCCGGTCTCCACTCTGGACCACGCCCTCGTGCCCTCAAAACCCACGCTCAACAGCCCCTTCGCCCTGCCGCGAAACCTATGCCGCCGCCGCAGCGAGCGCCATCGCTGACCTCCATGCGCCCCGACACCGCCCTCAGCACACGCCGCACGGCGCCCCCGCCTACGTCACTTGGAGCGCCGTCGGAAGCGAGCCTCGCCGCGCGCCGTCCGGCCGGAAGTCACGTCCTACTCTATGCCGGCCGGGTGCCATGTTTGTTGAGGGCACACGGACGGAAGTCACGCTAGCTGCCCTTTTCCGGCTGGGTGCCATCTTTGTTGAGGGCTCAAACGAGGTGATGGAAAGCGAAGCGAGAGACAGGTGAAGGGCAAATTAGGGAAAATGGGAGGGGAAAGAATAAAGAGGCCAGGATTGAAGGCGGGAGATTTGGGCGTTCCCCAGCCAGTTCCGGGTCCTCACACGGAGTCTGGGAGGCGACACTTGGTCGTCAGTCTGTGCGCCCCAGCCCCGCCGGCCTCTCCCAGTCTCTAGAGCTGGGGTGTAGACGGTGCCGGGGCTGACGGGCTGTGTCCCGGATTTGCGGCCTCAGCGGAGGTCTTGGGGAAGTGCAGGCACAGTTCGCCTAGATCTTGTAATTTTTCAAAAAAAAAAATAAATAAATAAAATCTAGAAATCTGGAATTTTATGTGCAATCTTCCGATTTTTAAGTATAAAACAATTTAGGTGCGGGGTAAGCCAAGCAAACGTATCTGAGGAGTATGGAATTGATTGATTTTTCCCTCATGCACAACTTTTTATTTTCCATGGAGTTAATAATTGCCTTATTTTTTTGTTTGATTAAGTAAGATCCCATGCATTTATCAAGAATTCTACGGCCAATCCTTCACCAGTTGTCTAAATCTCTCAAGATATTCCTACACATCAGATATGTCACCAGTTTAATTTTTAGCCTTGGGACGTCCACTGTGGATTATCACCGCTGTGCTCTGAGCGCCTGTCATGCTGGCATCTCCCCTACCCTCATCCTGAGTGTTCCTTTTGTGTCTCTTCAATGCTGGCTCTGTGCTGTGTCCTGCATCTTATTTCTTGGTTTATACCCTGGTTTGGGTGGAGCACATCCTCTAGTAGGCCTATGAGAAGTGATGCAAAGGAGGTAAATTTCAAAGACCTTGCATGTCTAAAATGTCTTTATTATATCCTCTCACTTGATCTATGCTTTGGCTGGATATATTTAGAAGTCATTTCCTGATTTTGAAGGCTTACTCCATGAACCCCCAGCTTTCTAGGTTCTCGTATTTCTGATGAGGAGTCCAAAAATTGTGTGACATATCCTCTCTCCGTCCCTCCTTTCCTTTCCTTTCCTTCCTTCCTCCCTCCCTTCTTTCCTTCCTTCCTTCCTTCCTCCCTCCCGTCTTTCTTTCCTCCTCCCTCCCTCCTTTCCTTCCTTCCTTCCTTTCTTCCTTTCTTCCTTCCTTCCTTCTTTCCTTCCTCCCTCCCATCTTTCTTTCCTTCCTTCCTACCTCCCTCCCATCTTTCCTTCCTTCTCCTCTCCTTCTTTCGTTTTTCTTTTTACAGTTCTAAAAGCTGGTATCTTCTTGTTATGCCCAGGGTTCTGATAGTTCACAGTGATGTTCCTTGGTGTGAGTCTACATCTATTGCCTGAGCACATGTTGGGCCCTCAATCTAAAAATTCATGTCCTGGGCCAGCCCTGGCGGCCGAGTAGTTAAGTTCAGTGCCCTCTGCTTTAGTGGCCTGGGCCAGTTCCCAGGCATGGACCTTCACCACTAGTCTGTCAGTGGCCATGCTGTGGTGGCAGCTCACATACAAAGAAACAGAGAGGAAGATTGGCAGAGGATGTTAGCTCAGGATGAATCTTCCTCAGGGAAAAAAAAAAGTCCTTTCATGTTGTAGTAAAAAAAAAATTAAAAAAACCCCCATATCTTCAGTTGAGGAATTTGTTGTTATTTATTTTGTTGAACATTTACTTTCCTCTGTTTTCTCTATTGTCTCTTTATGAAACTCTCAGATTTGAATATTTGCTTTTTTGCACTGATTTCTGATTGTCCCATCTTATCTCTCCAACTCTTCATCTGTTTTTTTTGCCCTACGTTTTGGGAGATTTCCTCAACTTTAGCTTTCAACTCTTATCCTGAAAATTTGAGTTCTGATATCATACATTTATTTACTAAGAGCTCCTTTTTGACTTTTGAATGTTCTTTTTTATAGTATCTTCTTTTTTCATGATTGCAATATTTTTTTCTTGTCTCTGTGAGGATTTTTATGATAGGGATTTTTTTTCACAAGTCTTTCTTCTCCCTGTATAGTTGCTGTTATTTTTTTCTCTTGTTATTGTTTGTGTTGCTTTGATTTCTATCCTCAGATGTCTGTACATATTTAAGAATGATGGGGAAGGAACTCTCATCTGTTGCTGGTGGGATTGCAAACTAGTACAGCCACTTTCAAAGACAGTTTGGTAGTTTCATACAAAACTAAACATACCGTTACCATATGCAATGGGCTGCATGTCCCCTCAAAATTCATATGTTGAAACCTGAATGCCTAAGGTGATTATATTAGGAGGTGGAGTCTTTGGGAAGTAATTAGGTTGCGTGTGGAGTCCTCAAGATGGGATTAGTGCCCTTCTGAAAGAGACCCCAGAGAGCAACCTTGCTCCTTCTACCATGTGAGGACACAGTGAGACTCCTGCAATACAGAAGAGAGCCCTCATCCAACTGTGCTGGCGCCCTGATCTTGGACTTCCAGCCTCCAGAACTGTGAGAAATAAATTTCTGTTGTTTTTAAGCCTCTGATTTTATGGTTTATTTGTTATAGCAGCCTGAACAGACTAAGATACCATAAGATCCTCATGCTTATTGGTATTTACCCAAAGGAGTTGAAATCTTATATCCACACGGAAACCTGCACACAGATGTTCATAGCATCTTTATTCATAATTACCAAAACTTGGAAGAATCCAAGGTGTCCTTCAGTAGGTGAGTGTGTAAATAAACTGTGGTACATCAAGACAATGGAATATTATTCAGTACTAAAAATAAATGAGCTATCAAGCCATGAAAAGATATGGAGGAAATGTAAATACCTACCACTAAGTGAAAGAAGCCAGTCTGAAAAGGTTACATACTGTATGATTCGAACTATATGACATTCTGGAAAAGGCAAAACTATGGAGACGGTAAAAAGATTAGTGGTTGCCACAGGATAAGGGGAAGGGGAGAGATGAATAGGCAGGGCACAGAGGATTTTTAGGGCAGTGAAACTATTCTGCATGATACCGTAATGGTGATATATGTCATTATACATTTGTCCAAACCCATAGAGTGTGCAATACCAAGAATGAACCCTAATGTAAACTGTGGACTTTGGGTGATAATGATGTGTCAATGTAGGTTCATTGATCATGAACAAATGTACCACTGTGGTGGGGGATGTTGATAGTGGGGGAGGCTGTGTGTGTGGAGAGACAAGGGGTGTATGGGATATTTCAGTGCTTTTCACTCAACTTTGCTGTGAACCTAAAACTGCTCTAAGAAATGAAAGATATTAATTAAAAAAGAGAAATAGACAACTGATACACACAAGGACATGGATGAATCTTGAAACAATGATGTTGAGTGAAAGAACTCTCACAACTTAACAATGAAAGGCAATACTCAGTTAAAAAGTGCTCAAAGAATTTGAATAGATATTTCTCCAAAGAAGATATACAAATGTCCAATGAGCACATGAAAAGATGCTCAGCATCACTCCCCATTAGGGAAATGAAAATCACGATGAGGTGCCACTTCACATCACTTAGGATGGCTGAAATTAAAACAAAACAAAAAACCCCAGAATATAAAAAGTGTTGGTGAAGATATGGAGAAATTGGAAAACTCATACATTGTTGGTGGGCATGTAAAATGGTGTAGCTGTTTTGCAAAACAGTTTGGCAGTTTCCCAAAACATAGAATTACTATGTGACTCCTAGGTATATACCCAAGAAAATGGAAAACATATGTCAACACCAAAACTCGTACACAAATGTTCATAGAAACGTTTTCATAAAAGCCAAAAAATAGAACAAGCCAAATGATAATGAATGAATGAATGAACAAACAAAATGTCATGTCTCCATAAAGTGGAATATTAGTTAGCCAAAATTAATATAGGTGAGCCTTGAAAACGTTATGCTAAGTGAAGGCAGCCAGACAGCTGAGACTACATATTGTATGATTTCTTGACATGCAATGTCCCAAAGAGGCAAAGCCGTAGACTCTGAAGTGGCTTAGTGGTTTCCAGGGGCAGTGGGGATGTGGAGGGGGAATGGGGAGTGACTAATGGGTATGAGGTTTCTTTTTGGGGTGGTGAATGTTCTGGAGTGAGATAGTTGTACAATTAACTGTGAATTTAGGAAGAGCCACTGAGTTCTATACATTAAAGGGTGAATTTTATTCTATGTGAATTGTACCCCAGTAAAGCTGTTCTGTTAAAGAGAAGAATGGTGGGCTAATGAGGGGAACTCTGGCACATAAGTAGACTTGTTGTCAGGGAGCCTCACCATCAGGCCATTTTGTGGGATAGCTACTGCTGTCATCTTTTCAGGTTTTGGGCTGGCGAGACTTTGCAGAGGCATTTTCAGAGCTGCCAACATTTTGGGAACCTGGTTGGGGAGGACAACTGGGTGGGGGGAATGGGAGGTCTCAGGTTTGAACATGCATGCATTTCCTTAATCACTGTTACTGTCACTGGGGAAAAAATGACCCCAATTGCTTTATTATGTTCGTGGATATTGTGAGGATGGCTTGCTTCTGTGGCACAGTGTCTGGGGCTTCAACTGGAATGGCTAAAGCCAGAGACAGCTGACTGATGGAAAGCCTGTGTGTGACCCCTCTCTGGCTCAGCCTCCTCACAGCATGGCAGCCTCTCTTCCTTAGCTCAGTGGTCTGAGTGCGCCAGCAAACAAGGAGGCTCCGTCGCCTTTTATGACCAGCCTCGGGAGGCACAGGGCCTGCATTCTCCGTTGGTCGAGTGGTCACGCGGCCCGGACTCCACAGTGAGTTTCTGACCTCGCTCTCGAGGGGCGGAGCATCCACAGATTCGGGGCTATGTTTAGGGCTGCCGCAGTCGCTCGGATTTTAGCAAGGTAACCCTACTCTCCGAGGCTGGAGGCGATTCATTCCAGATGCCCTCCACTACCCTCTCCAGAGAAACTTATGGCCTTTTTTGGGGATTGGAAAAGAGAGTGAGTCATTTTTGTGGGTTGTGGGAGAGGATCTGACTTTTTAAGAGATTTTCAAACTGTGTCCCTGAGCATCGAGAGTGGAATGGCTGCTGCCCTCAGAGGCTGTTGGGGGGGATTTGATGTGGGGAAGAAGCAGCTGTGGTGTTTATGCTTGTTTCCTTCCTGACTTTACTCTGCCAGCTTTCTGTGTCCCTGCCCCCTCCTCCACTGCTGCCCTGTCTCCCTTACTCCTCCCAGAGATGCAGCCTTGGCTGCACTGCTTCTGCCTTCCTCCTTAACCCCAGCCTGTTGGTGACTTGGGGGCATGGAGTGGTGGGGCAGGGATCCCAGCTGAGCGTGTTCCTTAGACGGCAAGGTGCATGGTGAGGGATGACGCTGTGGGTCCAGCTGGTAGGACCTCGGGGCGAAGGGCATCAGGCTGACAAGAGGGCTGGAAGAGATGAGTTTGTCTCCCTTCCAGAGGAGAGTGGAAAGAAGAGGTGGATGAGAGCCCATCTCATCTAACAAGCTTGCTGACATGGAGAAACTGAGACCCAGAGCAGCGTGGACTTCCAATGACTGGTCCTGTTTCAAGCGGAACCAGGGCCGGATGAGAGGATGGTAGATGGCAGTGAGGGCGAGTAGCCTTCCAACCAGGCTCTGCCACCTGCCGACCCTGTAACTCGGGCTGAGTACTGAACCTGCCTGGCTCAGTCTCCAGGTCTGTCAAAGTGCTACTTCAGGATGAGTGGTCATGGGGAGGGAGATAGGCCTCTGTCCCAAACTCTCAGGATAAGGCCCCACCCAGTTATTCTCCCTCCTTTGCTCTACCTCCTGCCAGGCTGGGCCTCCCACCCTTGCTGTCTGCCCTCTGCTAATGGTGTTTCCTCTTCTGAAACTGTTTCTCAACTAGGATGACGAGTCACCCTGGTGTGCCCACCACTGTCCTGCTTTTAGCACAGAAAGTCCCCTGCCCCAGGAAACTCCCTGGTTCCATGAAAACTGGGATGGTCAGTCACTCTGTCCTCAACCTGCCCATTCACCTCCCCCAGGTGGAGTCAAATCACAACCTGCTGGGGCCCTGGTGTGCCGAAGAGCGCCAACACAGCCTGCCTGCAGCTGCCTGTCCTACAGGGGCCTGCTGGGAGCTTGGCCCCCGACTGGTGTCTGGGAACCTGGCTGCTAAACAGTTCCCTACACTGATGACAACTTTCCCTCAAGGATAAGAAGGGCTTCCTGTGCCTAAGCTGTCTGGACAAGCAATGCGCTATTCTGTCGCCTGCTTTCCCTCTGAGAGTCTGGAGTTTGGTACACTCTGGGCAGAGGATGCCTATGAGACCAGCTCCGGATAAAAACCCTGGACTCTGAGTCTCTGATGAGCTTCCTTGGCGGACAACACTTCTCATGTGTTGTCCTGCTCGTTGCTGCGGATCCAGTGCCTCTGGGTGACGCTACTCGGAGAGGTCTGGAAGCTCGCGGCTGGTCTCCTCCAGACTTCACCTTGTGTGCCTTTCCTCTGCAGATTTTGCTTGGTCTCCTTTCATTATAATAAATCTTAGCCATGAGTATAACTCTATGCTGAATTCTTCTGGAGAACCATATAGCCTGGGGATGATCTTGGGGACCCCCAACAACCTGGTCAGAGGCTTTCCTCTCTCAGAGAAAGACCCTCCTTCAGGGCCTCGCAACATGAATGCCTCTCTAGAACCCGAATTAGATGAAGGATCACACCTGGAGCCTTGTTCCCAAGTCAGCCTGGCCCCAGCTCCTACTCCAGTGGGTACAATGAAACTATTCCACCCACCCTCCTTTCTGTTTGGGAAACTGATGTCCAGGGAGGGCAGGACTGCCAAGTGCACTTGGAGAGGGAGTGCCCAGGTCACTTACTACCACCCAAACCTCCTGATGCCTCTCCATCCTTACTAGAGGCTCCCTCCCAGCCGGGGTAGAGTGATGGGCTCTCTGCCTTCCTGAATCCTGAATCTTGCCAGCTGCCAGGGCCCCCAAATGCCATGGAATGACTCATCCAGTCTTCTCCCTCCCTCATCCTTCCACTGTGTCCATCCTTTCCCCTTGTCCATCCTTTCCCTGTGTCCATCCTTCTTCCTCATTCATCTTTCTACCTCTCCCATTCTTCTGTCATTGTCTATCCTTCCACTACATCCATCCTTCCACCTTGTCCATCCTTCCACTCTGTCTATCCATCCACCTCTCCCATTCTTCCATTGTGTCCATCCTTCCACTACATCCATTCTTCCACCTCTCCTATCCTTCCACCTTGTCCATTCTTCCATTGTGTTCATCTTTCCACCTTGCCTGTCCTCTCCCCTCTTCTATCATTCTAGCATATTCATCCTTCCCCCTCGTCCATCCTTCCACCTTGTCCACCAGGAAGTCCTGCAGAGCCCTCTTGTTGCAGTATGGTGAGGTGCACAGCACAGAGTATGGAGTGGGGCCTGATGATGGCAGCCTGTGGGCCTGGCACTGAGCTGCACCAATGGGCTTCTCCTTACAGCCTCTCCTGGCTACCAGCCCACCTGGGCTCCTGCTCTGGGAGCCCCTGGCACTGAGGACCTGTGTTGCAGGGTGAAGCATCTGTGGGTAGGAAGGCCTCTCGGGGCAGTGCAGGGGGTGATAGAGCTAGAGCAGGGTCAGGGGATCAGCCTAGTAGGGCCTTGTGGGCTCTAGAGTGGGCTGCTGTGAACATGCAGTGGGAGATGGTGGAGTGGGGAGGAAATCCCCTCACAGCCCTCGTGGGTCTTTCTGGGATGGACATCCAGCCCCTAAAAGAGACTGTTTTAAAATATTAATAGAAAATTAAAATTAAAATTAAAGTATTATTAGAAAATCTGAGGTGTAGTTAGGCCAACTGATCAGGAAATGCCTGCAATTGAATGTAGTTTACTACTCACAGTTCCCAAGAGAAGGAGGCATGGCACTCCATGCAAGGCCACTCGGGGAAGCACCGGGTCTATCAGGAGACTGTGGTTTCTGCAGCAAGGAGCAGGCAAGGCAGGGGCAGCAGGCTGAGGATTGGCTCCTGTGAGTTACATCAGTGAGGCCTGGGGTGTAGGGGCTGTCCCTAGTTGTCTGGTCCCTGTCCAGGGGTGATTAGGGCAGGGGAGAGTGGCCTAGAGTGTAAGACCCCTATAGATGAGGTGGAGGGGGTGTGGGCTCTGGATGGTTGATTTGCATTTGAAAAGTGCTCCTCCCTCTGCCCCCACCTTGGGAGGAGGACTTCTCCCAAGGAGGGTTGCAGGGGAGGCAGGAGGCCCAGAAGGTGCCTCAGGCGTATCAGTGGGGTGTCCAGTGTATGCCTGTAGGGCAGATGTTAGAGTATCAAGTTTACAGAAGCTAGACATGTGGTTAACGCAGGGCTGGGGGCCCGATGGGTGTTCTCTGCAGGCGAGGAGTCCCCCAGCATGGAGGCGGGGAGCTGTAGTGTCTCCCGCCTGGTTCAGTCTGAGCTGGCGGCAGGGTGGGCTGGGTGGTTCCAGCAGCCCAGGCAGGGCTCAGGGCCCGGAGGCGTCTTCCCTGAGTCTGTGACCCAGCACAAGCGACAGCCCTGTCTAAGGGAGTGCAGCTCCATCTCACATTTACCTCTCTCCCCAGAAGCTCTTTCAGAAGCTGCCCAGTATGGGCTGGTGGTGGGCTTGGCAGGTAGGGGGCAGGCAGGGGGTGGGAGGGTGTGCCCACTGTCCTCTAGCCTGTAGGGCCTCCTGAGGATGGGGAGGGGCCCGCCTGGTGCAGCAGCACTGAACTGTGTGTCCCTGATGAGGGTCCGGAGTCCCTTGGTGTGGCAGATGCAGCTCCCGGATGACCTGCAGACCCATCTTTCCCACATCCTGGGGTGGCCCCTTTACCTGCCCAGCACCCTGGGCTCCCTATCGTGCATCCTCACAGGGCCCCTCCTCAGAGAGGGGTCTCCTCTCCTCTCCTGCTGCTTTCCTGGCTGTGCATTACGCAACCCAGGGCCTTTGAAGGCCCTGCCTCCAGCTGGTTCCCAATACCCCTCCCACCAGCTGGTCCCCAACACGCCCCAGGCCTGGAAGGCCAGCCCATGGGCCTTTTCTCTCTTACTTTGAAAATCTGCAAACTTTCTGAAGATCTAGGAACACGGTACAGTGCCCGTCCGCGTACCCTTCACCTAGATTCAGCCCGTGAATCTTCTTTCTCTCCCTTTCCTGCCTCTCCCTCTCTCGTTCCCACTGCATGCATATGTATGTCTTGTGTGTAAGTGTAATATTTGTTGTGTGTATGTGTATAAGCATATGTGGAGCTATATGTATATGTGTGTACGTATGTATATATATATTTTTGTTTGTTCGCTAAATCCTTTGAAAGTGAGTTGCAGGCATGACGAACTTATCTAAATTATTCAGCAGTGCACATTCTCTACATGACCCCAATATCATTATTACACTAAGAAAATTAATTTTGATTCAGTCAGGTCAGCTAATGTCTGGTCCACAATTGAATTTCCCCAGCTGTCTCTTGTCTCTTTAGTCTCTGTCTTTCCTGGCCCCCGCTCCCCCTCCTCCCCTCCTCCCTCCCTTCCTCTCCTCCTCCCTCCCCTCCTCCCCTCTTCCCTCCCTTCCTCCCCTCCTCCCTCCCTTCCTCCCCTCTTCCCCTCTTCTCCCTCTCCTCCTCTTCCTCCTCCTGCCTCTTCCCTCTTCTCATCCTCGTCCCTCTTTCTGTAACATTGACTGTTGGGAGAGCCCAGGTTGTTGGTCTCATGGAAACTTTGCACTCATCTGATGGAGTCTTAGTGATGCCCGTTGGTGGACATCTCTTGGAAGGCCACCACATGTGAGTGTTGTGTGTGGGAAGCAGGGAGCCGCGGTGGGTCCCAGGGTGTGTGGCCAGGTTTGGTTGCTTGGTTCAGATGGGGACCAGCTGTCTATTGTGGAAAAAGCTTTCCTCTTTGTAAATAATAAGTCATCTATGGGGGATGCTTTGAGACTGTGAATGTCTTGCTCCCCAAGAAGATTTCTCCTGGTGGTTTTCCCATGATCTGACCATCCTCACCTGGATTGACTGTTACTTTGGGTGTTGCAAAATGGTGGTTTTTCTAACCCTGTTGCTCCTTCTCTGTGTGGTGACTAGCACTTCCTGTGGAGAAGAGCTGTCCGTGTTTTCTACTGTAACTTGTTACTATTGGTCCCCTGTTGATGCTTGAGTTTGACTGGTGGGGACTCTAAGCTGGCTCCCCGCTTTATGTTTTTTTATTTTTTTTTGAGGAAGATTAGTCCTGAGCTAACATCTGCTGCCAATCCTCCTCTTTTTGCTGAGGAGGACTGGCCCTGAGCTAACATCAATGCCTATCTTCCTCTACTTTATATGTGGGACGCCTATCACAGCATGGTGCCGGAGTCCCGCCCCGGTTGAGTCCAGGTTCCTGAGGGATGGACGGCGTCGGCACAATGAGGGGAAAATAAAGGGGACGTGAGACTTGGGTTGGTGTTAGCAAGTCCAACTTTACTGTGCACAAGTGTCATTTTTATATTTTTCAGGATTAGTACAGAAATAGCTCTACAAATATTCTCAGAGAGATAAGGAAGTAAAAAACGAGCACAAGAATATTTATTAGCATTCTATTCTATAGAGCATAAGGTTAATGGTAGTCTTCTCCGCAATTAACTAGTGTTTGTTGTCTCTAAGCTAAAAGAGATAGGTACCTAGGCATCTGTTGTAATTCATGGTAAAGTTAAATCAAAGAGAGAAGGTCCAGGCCTCCAGACAGGACAGCAGTCCGTCTGGTTGCATCCTGGTGGAGCCATCCCTGCCTCCCTCAATCATTTACGCCATTAGTGTAGATGGTTAATGGGGACAAAAGGTGACTCCGGGGTATCTTATCCCCAGGGCTATCTGCATTCTCAGCGGGCCGTTAAACATCTTTACATTTTCGCGCCCTTTAGGAGGTGAAAGCATTCCTTTGTCTTTTAGATTGTAGAGCTAACAGTCCCTAAGCACACTGCCCGGAGAAAATATCATTTTGTTAGTAAAGTAAAGGGCTGAAAAGCTAAGCTAAACTATATATCTTCAAGAATAAAAAACAGAAATAAGTATAGACATAACCTTGCTAGAAAGCATGCATATAATTCAGAAAATATCAGGGGTGTCGGCCAGCCATTCTTCACCGAGGGGCATACCTGCACCCCTCTGCCCTTCTACTCATCAATTATTTATTATTTATTGCTTTTAGGAGAAAACCTCTATAACATTTTAACAGAAAGCAGAAGGTCAAGAATAATATATAGATACTTCTTGATCATCCAATTAACCAGCAAACTTAGAAGGACGATGCATATATATATTTAGACAAAGAACTGGAGGGAGAAGGAAACGTTAACCAGATGGAGGCCATAAACCTAATTCGACAGCTTATCTGGGCAGGATTCCTTTCTGCTTGTCTCAAAAGGGACTGTGTGCTCCTCCATTAATTAATTGAAAAATATCTTGAAAGTTACCTGCAGGTGGTCACATTCTCTTACTATATCTAATTTTCCCGGGAGGTAGTGCCTCCCTAGCAGCCACCCAAAGGAGTGAAAACTGGAGGTTAAGAAAGGAAAAGGAATGAAGGGCAATTAGAAGCAGCACAGGTTTCAGAACTATGTGAGGGGCCGGCCGGTTATTCTTCACCAAGGGGCAACCCTGCACCCCGCGGCATTAATCGGCTGGACCCTGTCAAACAGCCGATCAAATGATGTAGCCACAGCTCCCCGCAGCATGGCTTGCCAAGTGATGCTATGTCTGCACCCGGGATCCAAACCGGTGAACCCCGGGCCGCCAAGGTGGAACGTGCGCACTTAACCACTGTGCCACTGGGCCAGCTCCTGGCTCCCTGCTTTCTGACATGAGATGTCCCACACTCCCTTCTTTTCTCTGCACTCAACATTTCTCCAAGGAGCCCTGACTGCTTTTCATGGAGAATGGTTCAGAAACAAAATTCAGCCCCTGGTTGAAGCCCTTTCCATTTGGGACAATTCATCCTGTCTCCCTAGCTCCTGATACAACAGCTGGCACGTGGCAGAAACTTGAACATGTGGTGACTTATTGAGTGAACCCAGACAGGCAGAGATGGAGACAAACTGAAGGCAGGGCAAGGGCCCAGATCTCACCTTCTGAGACGGGCCCTGGCACCCTGCATCCCACCCCTCCCCTTCCTGCACCAGCAGTTCCAGGGCCGCTGTGACTCAGGAGGGCCCCTCTCTTGTGGGAGATCCACGTGCACCCTGAGGCCAGCAGCCTGGGAAGGGCCTGGTACTAGGGATTGAAGGTCAGTCAAGACTCTGTCCTTCCTCTAGTCATGGATACAGTGTGACGATGGACAGGACTTCGTTGGCACTGAAGCCTGGGAGGAGTGACCTCACAAGCTCATGTACCATGGCGTGGGCTCCCCATGACTAGTCCATAATCCTCCCTTCCCAGCTCTAAGGGCGCCTTCTCTCCAGGGCAGGCATGGAGGGAGGTGAGCCACATCCCTGTGTTCCACCTTCATCTCAGCCAGTCTGATGGCGTGTTGTCCCCTAGACCTTGTAACCAAGCAAAAAGTTGTCCTAAAGAGCCATCTTAAAATCAAACAGAATTTTGAGGCAGTTATAGCAGAAATGGACAGGGAAGGAGAGGGTTTAGGGATGTTGACCATCTGGTGTGTGACGAACTTGAAGTCGCCACATTTTCTCTTTCTTCCATCATTTGTGATGGATTCCAATGCAGAATTTTTCTTTCTGGCAGTTGTCATGTTCCTGGGGAACTCAGAGAACAAAGTTGTCTTATTGCAGCTGGGAGATATACGTAAGCAAGAGTCATAGAACCAGCAGATCATGTATTTTGCAAAAGTGAGAGGTGCTTAATCGTCTAGGCTATGAGCGGGCCAGAACGCATTCAGAAAGTCTAGTGAGTCAGGGTCATATCTAGTTACAATATTGCTTCCTTTCCCTAAGATGGCTTCCCTCACGCTAACTTAAGATCTAGCTGTTACAACCTGATGTCCTGGCTGGTGAGGCAGATGGGGCTGACCCTAGGTCAAGCCTGGGCTTGGGGACCCTGAGCTCCCACAGAACCTGGGACAGAAGAGGTGTGGACCCCCTTCTCTTGCTCAGGGCGCACCCCCCCCCCCCGGGTCCCCTGTCTTCCTATGTCCTGCTCAGTCTCGTTGCACATGGCCAGCTGCAGTCCCCTTGTGTCCGGTTCCTGCACTCCTGTCTTCCTAGCTGTCCTCCTGGAGCTTCCGCTGGCTAACATCCTGGAGCTGGCGGCAATGCCGCCCTTAATGACCAGCAGAACCTCATCACCTGCTACGTGCTGCTGGCCATGTGTGGATGCAGAGCTCAGCACCCCTGGGGTGTTCACTGTCTCCTGGGGGTGTGCTGTTGGACTCACACAGCTTGACGCCTGGTCTCAGAGACTGTTGGACCTGGCACATCTCACCCAGCACTAAAATCTCTCACACACAGTTGAAGGAGCCCAATTGCTGCCCTCAGCAAATTCTACTAAAGAGATCAAATCCATGGCTTCCCCAAGGCGCACACCTCCCTCTGTAAACTCTGAGCACTGTAATGGGACTGGCAAATCCATCTGTAGCCCCACTGCTCTGACTGGGAGACTAAGGCTCAAGATGAAGGTGTGGTCCTCCACCCCATTGGCACCCCACCACCATGTTTCGGAGCTACTGTCCTTCCTCCAGCTTGGGAAACTGGGGCGCAGGGCAGCAGTGCCCCTAGTTAGGGCTGTAAGGCAAATACAAGTTCATCAGGGCCTTACTGTAACCACAGGCCCTCCAGGACCAGTTCACATGACCCCATCTTATCAACAGAGTGATTAAGAGTGGTTTTTCAGGAACTGAGATCCCTTGTCCAGTTAGGCTGGTTGACACCACCAACCCATCAACTGGGCCTGCACAAATGCTTGATAAGTGACCTTTTTAAAAAAAATTATTTTATTGAGGTCATATTGGCTTATAACATTGCATAAATTTCAGGTGTACATTATTATTTATCAATTTCTGTGTAGACTGCATCGTGATCACCACCAACAGTCTAATTTTTGTCTGTCACCATATATATGCGCCCCTTTACTCCTTTCAACCACCTCTCCACCCCCTTCCCCTCTGGTGACCACTAATCTGTTCTCTTTGTCCATGTGTTTATCTTCTATATATGAGTGAAATCATGTGGTGTTTGTCTTCGTCTGGCTTATCTCGCTTAATATAAAGTCCTCAGGGTCCACCCATGTTATTACAAATGCGACCATTTTCTCTTTTTTTTTAATGACCGTTGTATAGATACCACATCTTCTTTATCCATTTGTCCATTGATGGGCACTTGAGTTGTTTCCACATCTTGGCTATTGTGAGTAATGCTGCAATGAACATTGCGGTGCATAACTCTCTTTGAATTGTTGATTTCAAGTTCTTTGGATAAATACCCTGTAGTGGGATAGATGGATTGTATTGTATTTCTATTTTTAATTTTTTGAGGAATCTCCATACTGTTTTCCATAGTGGCTGCACCAGTTTGCACTCCCACCAGCAGCATATGAGGGTTCCCTTTTCTCCACATCCTCTCCAACATGGTTTTTTGTCTTGGTGGTTATAGCCATTCTAACAGGTGTAAGGTGATATCTTATTGTAGTTTTGAATTACATTTCCCTGATAATTAGTGCTGTTGAGCACCTTTTCATGTACTTGTTGGCCATTTGTATGTCTTCTTGGACATATGTCTATTTAGTTCCTCTGCCCATTTTTCAGTTGGATTATTTAATTTTTTTGCTCTTGAGTTGTATGAGTTCTGTATATATTTCAGATATTAACACCTTGTCAGATATATGATTTGCAAATATTTTCTCCCAGTTGTTGGGCTGTCTTTTTGTTTTTCTCTTGGTTTCCTTTGCCTTGTAGAAGCTCTTTAGTCTGGTGTAGTCCCATTTGTTTATTTTTTCTTTTGATCCCATGCCTGAGTAGACATGGTATTCAAAAGGTGCTGCTAAGACTGATGTCAGTGTACTGACTATATTTTCTTCTAGGAGTTTTATGGCTTCAGGTCCCACATTCAAGTCTTTAATCTATTTTGAGTTAATTTTTGCGTGTAGTGTAAGATAATGGTCTACTTTCATTCTTTTGCATGTGGCTGTCCAGTTTTCCCAACACTATTTATTGAAGAGAATTTTTTTTCTCCCTTGTATGTTCTTGACTCCTTTGTTTAAGATTAGCTGTCCATAGACGTGTGGGTTTATTTCTGGGCTTTCAATTCTGATCCATTGATCTGTGTGTCTGTTTTTCTGCCAGTACCGTGCTGTTTTTTTTTTTTTTTAACGATTGGCACCTGAGCTAACAACTGCTGCCAATCTCCTTTTTCTTTTCTTTCGTTTTTTTTTTTTTAAAGATTTTATTTTTCCTTTTTCTCCCCAAATCCTCCCACTACATAGTTGTATATTTTAGTTGTGGGGCCTTCTAGTTGTGGCATGTTGGATGCCACCTCAGTGTGGCTTGATGAGCAGTGCCATGTCTGCGCCCTGGATCCGAACCGGTGAAACCCTGGGTCGCTGAAGCGCAGCGTGCGAACTTAGCCACTCGGCCACGGGGCTGGCTCCAGTACCATGCTGTTTTGATTGCTATTGCTTTGTAATATATTTTGAAGTCAGGAATTGTGATACCTCCAGCTTTGTTCTTTTTTCTCAGTGTTTCTTTTGCCTTTCAGGGTTTTATGTTGTTCCATAGAAATTTTAGGATTCTTTGTTCTAGTTCTGTGAAGATTGTCATTGGGATTCTGATTGGGATTGCAATGAATCTGTAGATTGCTTTAGGTAATATGGACACTTTAACTATGTTTACTTTTTCAATCCATGAGCATGGAATATCTTTCCATTTCTTTATGTCTTCTTTGACTTCTTTCAATAATGTCTTATAGTTTTCATGGTATAGGCCTTTTACTTCCTTACTTAAATTTATTCCTAGGTATTTTATTCTTTTTTTTGTGATTGTAAATGGGGATGTATTCTTGACTTCTCTTTCTGTTAGTTCATTGTTAGTGTATAGAAATGCACTGATATTTGTATCTTGATTTTGTACCTTGCAAATTTGCTGTACAGTTGATTGTTTCTAGTTGTTTTCTGGTGGATTCTTCAGGGTTTTCTCTATATAGAATCATGTCATCCTCAAACAGTGAAAGTTTTACTTCTTCTCCAATTCCTTTTATTTTATTTCTCTTGCCTAATTGCTCTGGCTAAAACTTCCAGTACTATGTTGAATATGAGTGGCAAGAGAGGGCATCCTTGTCTTGTTCCTGTTCTCAGAGGAATGGCTATCAGTCTTTCTCCATTGAATATGATGTTGGCTGTGGGTTTGTCATATGTGGCCTTTACTATGTTGAGGTACTTTCCTTCTATACCCATTTTATCAAGAGTTTTTCTCATAAATGGATGCTTATCTTGTCAAATGTTTTCTCTACATCTATTGAGATGATCATGTGGTTTTTATTCCTCATTTTGTACTGTGGTGTATCATATTGATTGACTTGCAGATGTTGAACCATCCCTGCATCCCCACTTGATCATGGTGTATGATCCTTTTAATGTTTGTTGTATTCGATTTGCTAATGTTTAGTTGAGAATTTTTGCATCTTTGTTTATCAGCTATATTGGCCTGTAATTTTCATTTTTTTGTGTTGTCCTTGTCTGGTTTTGGTATCATGGTAATGTTTGGCTTGCAGATGAATTAGGAAGCATCCTGTCTTCTTCAATATTTTGGAATAGTTTGAGAAGGATAGGTATTAGATCTTCTTTGAAGTTTTGGTAGAATTCACCAGAGAAGACATCTGGTCCTAGCCTTTTTTTGGGGGTGGGGTGGGGTGGTTGATTACTCTTTCAATTTCTTTACTTGTGATTGGTCTGTTCATATTCTCTATTACTTCTTGATTCAGTTTTGGGAGGTTGTATAATTCTAGGAATTTATCCATTTCTTCTAGGTTATCCAATTTGTTGGCATATAGCTTTTCATAGTATTCTCTTATACTCCATTGTATTTCTTTGTGTCTGTTGTAATTTCTCCTCTTTCATTTCTAACTTTATTTATTTGAGTCTTCTCTCTTTTTTTCTTAGTGGGTCTGGCTAAGCTCTTAGTTTCATTGATTTTTTTCTTTCTCTTCTTTCTTTTGTCTCCATTTCCCTTATTTCTGTTCTGATTTTTATTATTTCTCTCCTTCTACCGACTTTGGGCTTTGTTTATTCCACTTTTTCTAGTCATTTTAGGTGTAGTTTAAGATTACCTATTTGAGATTTTTCTTGTTTGTTGAGGTAGGCCTGTATTGCTATAAGTTTTACTGCATCCCATATGAGTTGGTATGTTGTGTTTCATTTTCATTTTTCAGGCATTTTTTGATTTCTCCTTCGATTTCTTCATTGATCCAGTGATTGTTCAGAAATGTGTTGTTTAATCTCTACCTTTCTGTGACTTTCCCAGCTTTTTTCTTGTAGTTCATTTTTAGTTTCATAGCATTGTTGTCAGAAAAGATGCTTGATATAGTTTCAATCTTCTTAAATTTATTGAGGCTGGGCTTGTTTCCCAACATATGGTCTATCATTGAGAATGTTCCATGTGCAATTGAGAAGAACGCATATTCTGCTGCTTTTGTGTGGAATAGCCTCTATATATCTATAAGTCCATCTGGTCTAGTGTTTCGTTTAAGGCCACTGTTTCCTTGTTGATTTTCTCTCTGGAAGATCTATCCCTTGATGTAAGTTGAGGTGTTGAGGTCCCCTATATTATTGTGTTGCTGTCAATTTCTCCTTTTAGATCTGTTAATAGTTGCCTTATATACTTTGGTTCACCTCTGTTAGGTACATATATATTAAAAATATTATGTCTTCTTGGTGGAATGCCCCTTTTATCATTATATAATGCCCATATTTGTCTCTTATTATTTTTTACCTTGAAGTCTGCTTTGTCTGCTACAAGTGTGGCTACACCTGCTTTCTTCTGCTTGCCATTTGCTTGGAGTATCATCTATCTCTTCACTCCAGGCCTATGTTTGTCTTTGGAGTTGAGATTTGTTTCCTGGAGGCAGCATATTGTTGGGTATTGGTTTTAAATCCATCCAGTCAACTCTGTGTGTGTGTTTTTTTTGTGTGTGTGGGTGTGTGAGAGGAACATTGGCTTCTAGCTAATATCCGTTGCCAATCTTCCTCTTTTTGCTTGGGGAAGATTGTCACTGAGCCAAGATCTGTGCCATTCTTCCTCTATGTTATGTGGGATGCTGCCACAGCATGGCTTGATGAGCAGCACTAGGTCTGAGCCCAGGATCTGAGCCTGCAAACTTCAGGCTGCTGCTGAAGTGGAGTGTGTGAACTTAACCACTACGCCACCAGGCTGTCCCCACACTCTGTGTCTTTTGATTGGTGAATTCAATCCACACATTTAGAGTGATTATTGATATATGAGGGCTTAATAATATCATTTTTTTCTTTTATTTTGTGGTTGTTCTATATTTCCATTGTTTCTTTTCCCTTGTATCTCTGACTGCCATTTCAGTTTGGTAGTTTTCTGTGATAGTTTTCTCAATTTTCTCTTTATTTATGATTTATGACTCTGCTGTGATTTTTTGTATTGTGGTTACCATGAAGTTTGTATAAAAGATCTCATAGATGAGATAGTCCATTTTCTGATTGCCTCTTGTCTCCATTAGCCTAAGCATGTTCCATCACCTTCCTCTTCCCCTTCTACGTTTTTGTTCTCACAAATTATTATTCTTTGTGTTGTGAGTTTGTGACTCAATTGAAGTGTTTATGGTTATTTTTGATGCTTTCTTTCTCTTTTATGTTATAATTAAGTGTTTGCTAATCTTTTCTGATAAAGAGATACAGTTTCCTGATTTTGTCTGTCTATTTATCTCCTTGATCAAAACTTTGTAAACATTTGACTTTTTGTTTCAGGGAGGAGGGCTCCCTGCATCACTTCTTGTAATGCAGGTCTAGTGTCAACGAACTCCTTCAGCTTTTGTTTATTTGGGAAAGCTTTTATTTCTCGGTCATATCTGAAGGATAATTTCACTGCATAGAGGATTCTTGGCTGATAGTTTTTGTCTTTCAGTATTTTGGATATGTCATTCCATTCTCTCCTAGCCTGTAAGGTTTCTGCTGAGAAATTCACTGAGAGTCTGGTGGGGGTTCCTTTGTGATTATTTTCTTCTCTCTTGCTGACCTTAATATTTTTCTTTCTCATTGAACTTTTGGCAGTTTTAATATTATATGCCTTGGAGAAGGTCTTTTTGCATTGATGTAATTAAGAGTTCTATTGACTTCGTGTACTTGTAAGTCCAGTTCCTTCTCCAGGTTTGGGAGGTTCTCAGCTATTATTTCCTTGAACAAGCTCTCTGCTCCTTTCTCCCTCTCTTTTCCCTCTGAGATGCCTATAATCCTTGTGTTACTTTTCATAATTGAGTTGGATATTTCTCTACGAATTTCTTCATTTTAAAAAAACTTAGTTCTCTCTCTTCCTCCACCTGAAGCATTTCTAGGTTTCTATCTTTGAGGTCAGTAATTTTCTCCTCCATAAGTTCTATTCTGTTTTTTTTTTATGCTTTCTAAATTATTATTATTATTATTATTTACTGAGGAAGATTCACCCTGAGCTAACATCTGCCACCAATCTTCCTCTTTTTGTATGTGGGCCACTACCACAGCATGGCCACTGACAGATGAATGGTGTAGGTCTGTGCCCAGGAACTAAACCTGGGCCGCTGAAGTGGAGCACACCAAACTTAACCACTAGGCCGCTAGATCTGGCTCTCTTTATTACTTTTCTATCTCATTAATTATGTCCTTCACATATAGAATTTCTGCTTGGTTTTTTTTAGAGCTTCAGTCTCTTTGGTGATGTATTCCTTCTGTTCATTTATTTTATTCCTGAGCTCATTGAACTGTCTTTCTGAGTTTTCCTGTAACGTGTTGAGTTTCTTTGATAGCTATTTCGAATTCTCTGTCAGTTAGATTGTAATCTCCTGTGACTTCAGGACTGGTTTTTGGAGAGTTGTCATTTTCCTTCTGTTCTGCAGTGTTACTGTAGTTCTTCATGGTGTTTGATGAATTGATCCTCTGCCAGTGCATTTGTGGTAGTAATCACCTTTTCTTATTTGGGTACAGCTTTACTTACTTTGGTTGTGGTCACCTGCGTCTTGTGTTCCTCCACTGGCTCTCTCAGGGTAGTCATCTCAGATGCTGTCATTCCATGCACCACCTGTGCTGCTGTTCCCAAATTGTCTGGAGGTGTTGGTTGCACCACTGTCAGGGGTGCTGGGTTCATGGGTATCACTGTCACTGGTGGGGCCTGGGACCCAGGGACATGTATCCCCCATTGTTGGTGGAGCTGGTGTCAGAGTTGCCACCGCTGGGGGCTGGGTCACTGGTTCTGCTGTGGTTCCTGTAGTTTCTGGTCACAGTTTCACCTGCCACCATCTGGGGGGAGCAGGGGCTGTTTGTTCTGTTCTTGCCTCATCTGCTCATAGTTGTGCCAGTTGACAGCTCTGCATTCACATGGGTGGGGCTGCTGTGGCACAGTGGGTGCTCCTGTGGGCTGGGCTACTGCCACTCCACAAGCATTTGCACACAGGCCGGGCTACCCCCCCCCCCCCACACACACAGCTACTTGCACTGGCTGCCATGTAAGGATCCACAACCTGGATCGCTGCTGCTGGGGAGGGAGAGGTGGCTGCTCCCCTAGTTCGACTGCTTCCCGGGGGTCCAGTCCACCCACTTTCAGATGTATAGTGACATGAATCCCTCAGGCATCCTGTTGTGCTGTGTAGGGAATCCTCTTTTGGTTAGTGGATGTCCATTTAGTCATAACTTAGAGGGAAGAGACAAAGGCAGCAACTCATTCTGCCATGATGCTGATGTCACTCTGTGATAAGTGACCTTTTTGACATAAAGGAGCTAAAAACTCCACCCTCAGATCGTGGTAATGCCACCATTCTGTGAACATGAATCCCATGAAGAGGCATGAAGCTTGACCACACTCATGCAGATCATCAATTACTTCCCTTCTCATTACTTCCAATCTAGCTCCACACTTCAGACTGCCCTGCCCTTCATCCCATAAATTGTGCCCCAAGCCCTGGATCAGGGAGACAGATCTGAGAGCATATGCCCTTGTCTCTTTGCAGATCGATCTTGCAAAATAAAGCTGACTTCTTTTCCCAAAAGCTGATGCCATAATAATTGACTTCTGGTTGTTGTTATTGCTGAGGAAGATTGGCCCTGAGCTAACATCTGTGCCAACCTTCCTCTATTTTGTATGTGGGTCACTGCCGCAGCACAGCTGCTGATGAGTGGTGGAGGTCTGTGCCCAAGATCTAAAACCATGAACTCAGGCCGCCAAAGTGGAATGTGCTAAATTTAACCACTATGCCATGGGACCAGCCCCAATAATTGGCTTTTTTAATGTACATCAGACAAGAGAACCCCAATTTTGTGCAGTAATATTACCTCTCCCTGGAATGTGGGAAGACTTCCCTCCTCTCCTTTTTCTTGGAGCATTTACCTTGGAAAACTTGTGATTGGGTGTGCTTCCTCCTCTCTTTGAAATGCATATACATTCTTTGGAAGAAAGTAGGCCTTCTGTCAGCTTTGACCTTGAATGTCTCTCAAGGACCTGGGAGCATCTCTTTGAGGTCACATCTCCTAGCAGCCAGGTGTGTGCAGGTGAGCTGTGTGACAGAGTTGCTGTCAGGTGCTCTCACTGCAGGACTGGTTTCCGTCTCTCTTGAGAACACGCGTGCATGGGTTGACCTGGCTGTAAAAAGGGCAAGCCTCTTCCAGTCTTTGCCATCTCTTAGTGGCTGAGATGAGCACTGAGCACAGAGTTCTGGCTTAATGCTTATTCAATAGTACATCTGTTTTCTTTCACGTCTACCTTTTTGGAGAGGTTTTTCCGGACTGGGAGGCTTTTAAATTATATTACATTATATATATATATATATATATATATATATATATATATATATATATATAAAGTATATTAATTAGCTTTCCTCAAAGTCCTGGCCACTACCTGGCAGGAATTCTGTAGGCAGCTGTGCCAGCCTGGTGACACCCCCCCCCCCCCCCGCCCGCTCCGCAGGCCTCTGATATCCAGGGGCCTTGAGGTGTCCATGAAACCAGAGGTTGGCACATGGTTTCACTGGAGGTGGCACCTTCCAGGGCCCCCTGGGCTGGTCTTGTAGGGGCTTCCTGGACATGAGGTGACTCTCAGAACCCTGACCATTCCTAAGTCACTTCTTACTAGATGTCAGTTTATCAACCATGAGGCAGAGGGAATGTAATGAGAACAGATGGCACAGGGGGATGCCTTCTGGAGGCTGCATGGGATGCAGATGTCCACTCTTTGCTGCTGTGAACAGACAGCTTGCCGAGTGAATCTACCCAAGCCTGTTAACCTCCCGATGCCTGCCAGGGGGCAGTGGCCACTGATGGTGGCAAGACAGCTGAGATTTGGGTGTGGAACTGAGGCTGGTCCTCTGCAGCAGCTGTCTCACAGACTGGGTGACCTGTGGGTGAGGGTCTCCCCATGTCAGGCAAGTCCCAAGTCTGGTGACCCGATACCTGGCACTATGTTCCTGGTGGGCACAGGCAGCCCCCAGGCCTGCCATGGGACAAGGCAGCAGTCAGCCGTGCTCAGGGACCTTGGGGACCCGGCCCAGCCACTGTCTTGCCCAGCTCCAGGTTCCCATGCCTCACTGTGCTGGGGCCTTCCGGACCTCCCTTGGGAGCTGGCTAGAAATGCAGAATTCCAGACCTACTGAAAAAGGATCTGCATTTTGACAAGATTCCTGGAGATTCAGCTGCACCTTGAAATCTGGAAGGCCTGCAGCCCCACCCAGTGGTTCTTGATTGGCTGAAGAGCTGGTGAAGACAGAGTGCAGGCCCGACGGGCCTTTCTGACTCAGCAGGAGAATGTGCCCTCTGACACTGCCAGGTGATGCTGGGGCAGAGACCACACTTTGGGAAGCACCCTAAACACGGCTGCACTTTGCGTGACCGGAAGTGGCGAATTGGCCTGGGTGTGGCTTTTTAGAGCACCCAGGTGACTTTAACGTACACCAGCTGGAGCAGCCTGACAGGCTGGTGCTCACATGGACTGTGGGTGCTGAAATCCAGGCCACGCACTGTGGTGCCGGAAAGAATACATCTGGTCTTTATCTCTCGCTCCTGGCATAGAGCTTCAGATTCCCCTGGAATTTCCTGAGTGAAAGGAGTGTCTTTTGTTGTTTGTAAGGAGCCCCCAACAATACCTGAGTTTATGCTAATGAGGTGACTCTTGGGGTGGGGGGTTCTTAGATATCTCAGGATGGAGGCCGGCGCCCAGAAGAACCAACTATGTGGCTAGAGGGCTGGGGATTTAGTTAATCAGCAATGGACAAAGATTTCATTGTAATGCCTATTACTGAAGCGTCGAGAAAACCTCTGGACATGGAAGCTCAGGGGGCTTCCTGGTTGGTGACACCTGGTTTGCTGGGAGGCTGGTGCACCCTGGGCCCACGGGGACAGAGGCTCCTGTATCCCCGTCCCCCACCCTCCCTCTGTGTGTCTCCTCGTTTGGCTGTTACTGGCCTCTATCCTTTATAACAGAACTATAATCCTAAGGATAGCGCTTTCAGAGTTCTATGGGTTGTTCTTGTGAATTATTGACTCTGGGGGGGTCATTGGAGCCCCCAAGTTTGTAGCCAAGTGAGTCAGCAGTGCAGGTGGCCCCTAGGACTTGAGGCTGGCGTCTGCAGTGGGGACGGTCTTGTGAGACTGAGCCCTTGACCTTTGGGGCCTGACGCGACCTCCAGGTAGTTAGCGTCAGAACTGAAATGAATTTTAGGACATCCATTCAGGGTGTCAGGGTGGGGCTGTGCGGTTTACTGGAGGTCCTAAACAAGGCTGCCTGAGAGCGGTGTCAACACTTAAACTCCTCGTAACCGCCTTTGCCCTCTGCAGGCCTCCCAAACTGGTGGATGCCAAAGAGGTGTGGAGAGAAGCCAGTGACCTCTGAGCCCAGGCCCTCCCTCCTGGCTCCCCTCCTGCTCCCGTCCCCATGCCCAGCAACGCCTCTGAAAGAGTTCAGACCCTGTGGGGCCAGCGCTCAAGAGCTGGCTGGACAAGCCTCTCCCGGCCCAGAGATGCCACTGTGGCCCCAGCTGCGTGAGCCTGGCTCTGCCTCTGCGCCACCCACAGCTCGTCTCCAGGTAGAATCGCCTGTTTCTGTTGATAAATAAATGACAAGCAATAGACTATATTGGGGTATATGAGGAAGTCATTTGGTGTAAAACTAATTCGGCCTGAACTTGTTTTTCCAAAAGGGCCTGATGTGGCTGTTGAACATGCATAATAAATCTGATTTAAGTGTTTACTATGTCCCAGAGAGAAGAACAAATGCCCTTAAAGATGAGGATGTAACTTTCCCCACATCAGCATTTCCTTAAGGATAAGCAACTCTCCCTAGGCTAGGGGCTGTGCACCCAGCCCGAGTGCACAGACCTGCTGTGTTCACGGAAATGCTGTGCACGCTAGGCAATCTCATGACTACTGTAAAAGGGACATTCCAATCGTTTGTGATACGTGCTGTCTGACAGTATATGACCACTCTGTGCACCCCACTTCCTTGGAGCGCTCCATTCCTTGTGAAAGGACTCTCCTGGGCTATACAATCCTCAGATCCAGCTTGTAATAAACTCACCTCAATTCTGATTTATAGATTGGTTATGGATTATTTGCCTTGACACCCCGGAGCTTCCCTGGCCTGCCAGGGAGCCCCCAGAGGCAAGGCCTGTGTGCTAGACCCTCCTGGCAGGTACCCAGCACGGACAGAGGGATGGAGAGATGTGAAGCTGGGTGGGTTTTTCTTAGCGGCAGATAGGAGGTATCTCTGGATCCCAGAGGCTGTTACTGAGCAGACTCAGGCCAGTCACTCCTGGCAGCCGGGGGCTCCCAGGGAAGTGCTTCACTGAAGGGGGTCCTCTGCAGGGGACATGGAGCCCTCAGAAGCAGTGGTGCCCGACCACGGCGAGGGCAGGGGCAGGAAGGGCACTGCTCACAGGTGGGCCAGCAAGCCCTCCATACCCACCCCTCCCCAGCTCTCACTGTTGTCGTCATTGCAGCTGCCATGGGCAGGCAGGCGGGAGAGGTCTGTTAGCAGGGAACTGCATCTCTGGGCTTCTAACCCAGAGCTCTTGCCACATTTGGGGGCTAAGTTGCTCCCCAAGGTTGAGTGGCAAAAGCACAGGCCTTGCAGGTGGCTTCGCTGAATCAAGCCCCACCAGGAGGCTCTGGGCTTCCCTGAGGCCCCTTTGCTTGCCCGACCCCCCACTCTCTACCCCAGAGGCCACATCAAATACCTGTAGAGGCCCCATCACGCCGCCTGCCTGCCTGCCGAGCACCCACCTTCTCCTGAATGCACTGCCCTCAGGAAAGCACTGCCTGAGAGGCCGCCTTGGTCGGGGGAGGCAAAGGGAGAAGCTGCATCCAGGGAGAGGTTCCAGGACACTTACCTGTGTCGGGGTCCAGACACCTCACGGCACACGTGCTGAAGCAGGACTTCTGGCGTTCTCACACTTGTTGTCCCTGGAGCACACGGGACAGGCACTAGGGAGAGACGGGCCAGCCCTTCATGGCCCACTGGGCTTGCTGGGGCCGCCCGCTGCTGGTCTCATGGAGGGGTCCCCACTGCACCCTGGCAGCCTGGAGCCCTCAGGGACGTGGCTGAGAGGGAGATGGCAGCCCGTGAATGGCTGAGCAGGGCCTTGGCGGTGCTGGGAAGTGGCCGCCAGCCTCGGCTGAGCCTCAGGCGGGTCCAGAGGGGAACCGGGCTCATGGCTGGGGCTGAGTTTATGGCGCTGCTGGGGGTTCACAAAGAGAGGGGAGCGGGCCCTTGACAATTCTGATTCCTCCCTCCCCCTAGACAGGGCTCCGCTGGGTGCAGGGCCGGAGGTGCTACTGGTGGGGGACCAGGCAGGAGCGGCTGTGGGGATTCGGGGTGCAGCACTTGGTGCCTTGGGGGCAGTTGCCGTCAGTGAGGAAGGCGATTACTAAGGACTCCTGGGAGCAGGAGCTGAGCTCTGGGCACGTGGTGGCCTGCCTTGCACACAGGACGGGCAGGCGGGCGGGAGGCCGGCCAGACTCCATCTCCCCCTGCAGTCCTCAGGGAAAAGCAGGTGGTGCAAGGCAGGAACCATGGGGGCTCTGGTCCCTAGCACCCCAACACTCTGTTTCTTGGAAGGAAAAAAATAATCTACCAGAAACATGACATGGCGACCAAAGTGTGTCAGCTGTGAACCTTAGGAAGCAAGGTGCAGGCCCCCTGAAGGAGGTGGAATTAAGTCCTGCAGGGCCCAGGACAGGCGCCCCACCCCCAGTGAGCTGCCCAGTTCCTTCTCATCCCAGGAAGGTGTCCTCAGCCCTGCAGCTTGTGGCCCCAGCATGTGGGGGTCTCTGGGCAGCGCCCTGCTTCTCTGCCACCCCTGACCTCCCAGGGGTGTGCCTCTTCTGCTTGCTCTGTTCCTTCTGTCCCCCATCAGCAAGCCACCAGGGCTGGTGGCATTCCAGGGGTGCACCTGGAGTGGAGAGAGGTCGGGAGGAGCCTCCTGGGTGTGACCCCAGAGGAGGAGGGCAACCTGGGCGTGCCTGGCAAGGAGATACTGGGGCCAGTGTGACAGTAGCCTCCAAGGTGAGCACAGCCAGGCCAGGCTGGCAAGACAGCACATGGTGGCAGGTGGCAGATGGTGGCCCAAGGCCCAGGGGCACCTTTAAAGGAGGTGATGGGGTGAGGAATGCCACGGCAGGGGGCTGGCTCTGCCCCAGTTGGGCCGAAGGGCTTCTGCCTTGGCCAGGCCCCAGGCTGGACAGCCACTGCCTCGGGGTCCCATTTTTAAGTTTAAATGGGCTCCGAATAAGGTGGACCATTTTGTTCCATTTTGAAAGTAATGCACATTTATTCTGAGAATGAGGAAAATGATGGGCAGAAGAAGGAAGAAGCAGGATCCACGACAGACCCAACACCTTGTTTTCCAGGGTAAGGGAGGGGCCCTCAGGGACGGGGAATGGCCTGCCCTAATTCCTCACATAGTCCACAGGAAACGAAGGAGGGGGAGAGTCCCAAGGGCTGGGGGGTGATCTTGGAGGGCATTTTATTCCTCTTGTGGTACCTTTTGGTCTCTGGGTAAATATCATTGTGGAAGGAACCCGTCCTTGGGAATCAGGCTCTGCCCTCATTTGCTGAGTGACCTTGGACAGGTCACCTCCTTCCCCTCAGTTGTCTCGTCTGTACAATGGGGGCAAAACAGCATCTCTCCTACTGGGTAGGTGTGAGCATTGCATGAGGCGAGCAACACTGAAGGTGCCTCCAAATCTGAGAAGTTTCTGCATTGCAACTTAGATTATTTAGAAGATAACTTCTAACCTTTCTAATTAGAAAAATTCACAGTGTAGAAAACTAGGACAATTCAGAAAAACATAAAAAAGAAAACAAAAGTCTCCATATTCTGGAGATAATTTGTTAATGTCTTGGTTCCCCTTCATCTAGTTATTTCCTATGCACACGTGTCTATCCATCTATCACCCATCTATCTATCTATCACTCATCTATCATCTATCTCTATCTATCTATCAACTATCTGTCTAGCTATCGTCTATCTCTATCTGTCTATCTATCTATCTGTCTATCTATCTATCTGTCTATCTATCTGTCTATCTATCTATCTATCTATCTATCTATCTATCTATCTATCTATCGATCTATCGGTCTATCTGTCTATCTATCTATCTATCTGTCTATCTATCTATCTATCTATCTATCTATCTATCTATCTATCTGTCTGTCTGTCTGTCTGTCTATCTATCTATCTATCTATCTATCTATCTATCTGTCTGTCTGTCTGTCTATCTATCTGTCTATCTATCTGTCTATCTATCATGTGTGCACTGTCCTCCATCCCTGACAATCTCGTGTCCCTGGGCCCTGCTGCAGGCGTGGTTATGGTAACATTGTACTGTGAGCACACCTTGTATCGTCAAGATTTCTAGAAAGCATATGGTCAGTGGTGGTGGAACATGTCATTTCACTGGCAGGCCACCACCATTTTAATAGTTTTCTCAGCTTCTAAGGGAACGGGACTGGGACTTGCTTCTCGTCTGGAGGAGAGTGGAGGCCTGCTCCAACTGCCTGGGGCCACCCATGGGGTGGGGAGGTAGGGGGACAAACAAGAGATGTTGGCAGGACAAGGCTTGTGGGCAGATGCAGGCGGCCTTCATAGCCCTGTGGGCTAGATGGAAACCAGAAGTTTCCAGGAATGATGTTCCCTTGGGGTCACTAGCCCTGGGGCAGGGATGTGGGGCTCTTGGGCCCGGGGTGTTTGCTGGCCTCGACTGCCTGGCCTCAGCCCGCTTCTTCCAAGACGTAAAGGCCTTCCCACTCCCGGCAGCTCCTGTGTTCTAGGATGGGTGGGGAAACTGAGGCCCAGCTGTGATCACCTGGAGCATCAAGGACTTCGTGGGCTGAGGGCATAGGGTCCCCACTAGTCCTATGCTGTCAGCTGGGTTGGGGAGGCCTCACCATTCCACACGCACACCCCTCTCTGTGGGGACCATCATGGCCTCAGGAGTCCTGTCCTCAGCCCTCCTCATCGTGTCTCTCACAGCCCATGGAACTTTTCATACCCCAGTCTCATCGAGTCATGTCCCTGTACACAGTGGCTGCACCTCCTGCCTCTTGCTTCTCTCTAGAAAGTTCTTTCCTCCCCAAAGTCTCTCAGAGCTCTGTCAGCACCTTCTGCTCAGGGTGCCTGGATGTGGGGTTGTCAGGGAGCCCTGTGCCTCCCCTCCCATGCCAGCAGTACCATGGCTCCCTCTGGCTCCCCAGTGGTCCACAGGGTTGGTTGGAAGCCCAGAGTGAGGGGTGGGCTGCAGGAGCTGCTGGGCAGTCCTGGCAGCGAGGAAGGCTTGAGGGCATCATCCTATTTAGAGTCCTCATTGGTCACCTATTCATTTAGGCCTGGCTGTCTGGCCAGCATGCAGGTGAATGACAGGTAGGCCCTCTGGCCAGGGATGTACTTGCGAGGTGAGACAGGATGGAAGGTGTGAATGGTCCAGGAGCCATGAGGAGCAGTGCTGTCAGGTACAGAGTAACAAGGTCTTCTAGGGGAGACTCCAGTGGGAGGAGCTGGGGATGCGGCCACCCCTGACGCAGTAAGGGTTAATAATCACTGGAAAAGGCTTGCCAACAAACTGACCCGGAGGTGAGAAGGGAGGTGAGAAGGCCGGTTAGCCAATGACGGGTAAGACCTCCAGGGGGAGGCAACCTAAGCCAGGCGCCGGTTGCCCGGGGGCACAGATGGAGACGCAATATCAGGAGCAGGAGGGCCCGTTGCCTAGGAGACCTTGCCTGCTCCGAGGTAAAATATACGAGCACAGCAATAATATGATAATATCAAAACAGAGGCTGAGGGAGGGTTCCTTGAGAAATCACTAAGAATTCTTGGCATTCGCTAATTACATTGTCCAGAACACCTGTGTATGTTTAGCACATGTAAGCTATGTATATATTGAAAAGCTGGTTATAATAAACTCAGAGTGGCCATCAGCCCTCTCTGCATCTATCCTGATGTGTACATTGGATTGCGGCACTGACAGGGGAGGCCACAGGTTCGGGATGGCAGACAGTCATGGAGCAGACCCTCTACTGGCTGATGGGGAGGTGGGGCTGTGAGAGGCAAGGAGACCCTGGGAGAGCCAACTGCCCATCCTGGTGAGAAGGGGGAGGCTTGGGAAGAAGAGATTCGCTACCAGGTGCCTGAGTCTCCTGGAGCTGAGGAAGGAGAGTCCAGCTCCATAATCAGAGTGGCAGAGGCCAGGTAGTGGGAGGGAGGGCAGGGTGGAAGGGGGCTGACCTGTGGTGTTTCCATAAACCCTTCATTCCAAGCCACCACCCTCACCCTTCAGACATCCTGCCCTGGGGGCTTGTCCTGGCTCAGATCAAGCCTTGGGTAGAGAATCAGCACATATTAAGCTCACCCTGGGAGTGGCTTTTCAACCAGCCTTGGGAGCCAGTGGGACTGGGGAGTGGATCTGGGACAAGCCCATATGCTGGACCCTCAGGGCCAGACCAGGGGCCACAGTGTCTCCCATGACTCCTGCAACATAGGCTTAGAGGCTCCCAGGGCCAGGGGTCAGGATGGGGTGTCAGGAATTTCATCTCTAGCAGAAATTGAGCTAGGGGCGCTCTGATAAAAATATTTCAGTGGCTCCCACTTTACTCAACAGTCATGGCAATTTTTCAGCGTGGTCATCTCCCATGACTTTAACAATTTTTGCCCTGTCACTTGGTTTGGCAGAGATGCAAAGGCAGGCAAGGGAGGTGGGGAGAAAGGGGAGTTCAGCGGGCAGTGGGCCTGGGGAAGCTGGGGTGGGCTAACTAGAAGTGGGGTGTCCTCATGATTGGTTAGGGGAGTGTGTTCTGCTCTCTCTGGTTGGTCCTGAGTTGGAAGCAGGGGCAAAAATTAGGCAAGCTGTCAATTATTGACCAAGTTTTGGTCATTTGGGGCCAATTGTTAGGGGGTTGGTATATGGCTTCTTGGATTGTCACTAGAGACAGCAAGCTGGCCTCCTGCAAGTCTGACATGTGGACAGCAGATGCCTTCCTGGGCTGGCTGCTGTAAATGAAGATGTGAGTTCTATCTATGGGTCTATTTTTATATAGGGTCTAGCCATTGTCCGTTTGTATATCAGTCTCATTGGGTTCTCTTAATAACTCAGAAATCAGACTTCTGGTAATGGCGGTGAGGCAATTCATATCGATTTCCCCAAGGACAACACGGGAAGCTGAGCAATAATGGCCAAAAATGTCTCATGGAAAGCATCAAAGTTCATAGGATCAGAATGCAGACCAGAATGCAGAGGTAAGCCTGGACGTGCAAATCTGCCTTTGCCCGCTGGCGTTCCCTCTTTAGGGAGCCAGCCACAAACGTGAGTTTTCTTTTGGCCATGTCCTGTCAGAGAGAGAGGTCCAAGCTCACCAGATGGTTAACACGGCCATGCCAGCTTCCTTTCACTCAGTGTGTCTTATCACTGGTGGTGTTGACCTCCATCCACCTTTGTGGGTCCCCATTGTAGAGAAGGAGGCAAGCGGCTCTCACTCCAGAAGCTGGCCTGGTGCCCACAGCTAAGCCTGGGGCTCCTCCCTTGGACATAAACAACTTCACAGGACATCAGCATCCTACAGCGCCCCTCTGTGACCTGGACGGACCAAGACAGAAACAAGACCACTCCAGAGCCATGACTGAACTCAGGAAAATAGGAACCAAACCTCGGATGCCCACATCTCCTCATTCCTGGCTCACAGCAGCGAATGCTGCTTCTTTACCAATTACAGTGTTAGCCCTGCTCCAGTCTGCCCTCTTTCTACATCAGATTTAAGATCCCCAATCATAGAATTACTCCTGCCTCCAATCCAGAGCATAGCCCTGCTTTCTTAAGCCCTCCCCAAATCACCCAATACAAGCCCAGACCCTAGGGGGCTTCTACCCCATCACTGAGGCCTCGAGGTTTCCCAGTGTGTGAAACACACATGTGTCCTGGTGGTCTTTGCCTGGAGGATCTCAACGCTGTAGAGCGTCTATATCTTTCCCTTTGCAGTTAATAAATATCTTGAGGATATATCTGAGCTTATACAAACATCCTTGTTCTCAAACTTTTGCCCACAAATTTTGGATCCATTGGTGGATTTTGTCTATCATTTGTTACCGTGGTGTTTGCCTGAGAGTGGGTTTCTGTTTCCTTTTTTGTTCTGCATTTGTTAGCTGGAATTCTTCTGTAAGGAACAGCTGTCCTTTCCCCATATTTACTAGATTAACAGGCAAATTGTTCCAGCTCTGGCCATTAGGAGCGCCTTCAGATTGGTTCCTGTGTTCTTTTGACAAGCACATCATTTTTGAGCACATCTTTACTTTTTTGGCACCACAAGATGCTCCAGGTTCATCTTGTATTTTCCCTGCATCGTTCCCGGAACAAATCAATTCTCCAGGAAGCCCTGGCTCCTCTTGTTGGAAAACAGTGCCTAGAGGCCAGGACCGGGGTGCTGGGGTGCTTGCTGCTCCCAGGCTGAGCCTGCCTCAGTGCCCTCTCAGCAGGCAGGCTAGGAACCACATGCATGTCTGCTAACCCATGAATGGACACACGTGTATTTCTGTGTCTCTCTGTGTGCATATTTAGAGTCACAGATTTGCACCGATACCTCTGAGTCTAGTCCACACCTCAGGGCTCGTTTTAGCCTTCCTTATTTGTAACTTCTTTCTCCAACAGTGAGAAACCCAGCTCCCACTGTTCTAATATTTTCACTTGTTTCTTCCATTGTGGTATACACCCAAGGTAGTTTCAGATGGCCAACCGGTACCCTTGGGGTAAATACACTGTCTATATTTACCTACAGTTACTTTTACTGTTAGCTTTGTAGTGTCTAGTCCAGTTTCCAGAACAACTTGGTGAGTTCCCTCCCCACCGAGGCCCCGCAGGAGGGGCCTGGACTGGTCGCTGGGTTTAGCACCACCAGAGGCCCCTGTGAAGGCCTGACCAGAGTCCAGTCTCCAATGGCCCCTGAGGTGCATGACTGGCAGCTGGGGTTCATGGCCCACTCTCAGGAAGACGCTGTTAGGGTTTCACTGCACATAAAGGTGACTCCTGGAGTTTATGGCAGAGTACACGGAGCCTACTACATGGGCTCTCTACTGGGGACGAGGAACTCTGATAGGAAAGTGATTTGAGGTGTGGTCAGCCCAGGGCCGCAGTGGGGTCACTCCCACCATCTGCAGACCACTCCTTGGACGACTGGGCCCAGGGAATTCATCCAGCCGTGTGCAACCACCTTCATCTGGGACCCCAGGACTCCATGGTGTCTGCAAATGGAAATTTATAATTGCATTTGTGTCATGCAGAAATAGGGGGCTCAGTAAGTTAACTTGTGAAGGGGCTGGGTGAGTCAGCACTTAGTCTTGCTGAGGAGCGCTGAGCCCTCATCCCGACCCTCTGAAGGGTGAGGGATGAGACCACTGCTTCGGCTCTGCAAAGCCTGGCCCCCCAACCCACTCCTCTCTTTGTTACTGGGAATGAGAGTCCCTGGTCAACAGTGAAGGACATTTATAAAATATTGATGAGTTAAAAAGCACAGATGATAGAGCAGCTGTATAGTAAGATATCAATATGTGATATTTAGTGTTAAAAGTATGTACCGTTCTCTGTATCCATTGTTTCCGAACACAGGACCACCTGTGGGAACTTAAAAATACAGATCACAGCCCATTCCCTGTGACTCTCCTTTAGGACATCTGAGTCAGGACTTACAATCTCAGGGTCTCTAATAAAGAGCCAGGTTTAGAAACCTCTGGTTCTTGTCATGGGCAGAGCTGTACTTCCACAGATGTTTCCTTTAGAGAAATACTTATTTTCTAAATATGAATCCACAGTGTGCTTTCTCTACTTATTCTTATGAAGCTAGGAGCAAATTCGCTTGCAAGAAGTGTGATCTCAGGACATAGACGCTGAGACCAGACGCTGGAGGAAGAGTGATTAGCTCCACAGGACTGTTCATCTTAGAAATGGTTCTCCTGGCCTCAGGAATGTATGGAAGGCAGAGTGCAGGACTCCCCTGCCCATGTCACAGGGCAGCACATTCCCATGTGAATCATCCTGAAGGGGCCAGTGAGGACGTGAAATGAAGAGAGACAGCAAGCTTTGGACATGGCAGGGCCCGCTCCTCCTTCAAGGTTTAGGCTAGCCCTAAAGAAGGAATACATGGAGGTCTTTCCTGGTTGGTGGGAGGAGAAAACCTGGCCTCTGAGCTGCACAGAGGGCTCTGATTTACTGGGGTTTCCCAGGCTGCCACAGTCTCTGAGAGGACCCCTGCATTATTACAGTTGTGGATTTGTCTATTTCTCTTTCCAGTTCTAGGGGAAATAGGCAAATCTACATTAAAATTGAAGACTTCAACACACCTCTCTCAACAATTGATGGACTGACTACACAGAAAACTAGCAAGAATATAGACAAACTCAACACCACCATCATCCATAAGGATCTATGTGATATTTATAGGGCACTCCATCCACCAGCAGCTAAATACACATTCTTTTCAAGTGCCCCCAGAACACAGACCAAGATAGATTATCTCCTTGGTCACAAAACTAGCATTGACAAATTTAAAACAATTGAAGTCACACAGAGTATGTTCTCTGACCACAATTAACTAGAATTAATAAATTCTAGAATTTATTAGAAATTAATAACAGAAAGATAACAGGAAAAACTCCAAATTCTTGGTAACTAAACAACACACTTCTAATTAATATATGAGTCAAAAGGAAGTTTCAAGGGAAATAAAAAATACAATGAACTTAATGACAATGAAAACAGCATGTTAGAATTTGCAAGATGCAGCTAAAGTAGTGCTGAGAGGGAAACTCATAGCATTAAAATGCTTACATTAGAAACAAAGAAAGTCTCAAATCAATACTCTAAGCTCCCATCTGAAGGAACCAAAAAAAGAAGAGCAAAGTAAATTGAGAGCAAGAAAATGGAAGGAAATAATAGAGATAAAAATCTGTAACTTGAGAACAGAAAATAGAGAAAAACCAAGGAAGCCAAAAAACTGGTTCTTTGAAAACATCAATAAAATTGGCAAAACTCTAGCAATATTCACAAAGAAAAAAAGAGAGAAGACAAATGACTAACATTAGGAATGAAACAGGCTATCACCACAGACCCTGCGCATGCTGAAAAGATGATAAGAGGACACTGTGAACAACTCTACAGTTGTACACATCTATTTCACAACTTCGACAAAATGGACCAATTTCTCGACAAGCTTACCGAATACTACAACTCACCCAATATGAAATAGATAATGTGAACAACTCTATAACAATGAGGGGAATTGAAGTTGTAAATTAAAATTCCTGAAAAACAAGTCTCCTGGCCCGGATAGTTTCACTGGAGACTTTTATCAAACATTTAAAGAAGAACTAACACCAATTCTACACAATCACTTTCAGAAAATGGAACTGGAGGGAACATTTCCCAATTCATTTTATAAGAGTAGTATTACTCTGACGCTCAGATAGTACAAAACACACACATACACACACACACACACTACAGATTAATATCTGTCATGAACACAGACATTTAGCAAACAGAATTTAGTGATATATGAAAAGAATTATACATCATGACCAAGTAGGGTTTATTCCAGCGATCCAACGCTGGGTCCAATATTTGAAAATCAATCAATGTAATCTATCATATTAACAAAATAAAGAAGAAAAGTCATATGATCGTATCAATTGATACATTGAAAGTATATGACAAAATTCATCACTCACTCATGATAAACACTCTCAGAAAGCTAGTTTTAGAAGGGAATTTCCTTGACTTGATAAAGAACGTCTACAACACAATTCCTATCAAGATCTCAGCAAGACATTTGGTAGATATAGACAAGGTTATTCCAAAATTTATATGAAAAAGCAAAGGAACGAGAGTAGATAAAACAATTTTGAGAAGCACAGAGAGGGAGGAAGCCCTCTACCTGCTTAGACACATGTAGGTGTAACAATCAAGACCCCAGGGTGTGAGCAGAGGGGCTGATGTACGGAGCGGTGGAACAGAACAGAGCACCCAAAAGGAGCCCCACACAAACACAGCCAACTGGGCATCTGACCAAAGTGTAGGCTCAATTCAATGGAAGGAAGAATAATCTTTCAACCAATGGTACTGGAACAGTTGGATATACATAGGCAAAAAAATAAACTTTGACCTGAACCTCACACCAAAATAGATCATAGATTAACCCCAAATAGATCATAGATTTAAATGTAAAATGTAAAAATATAAAGCTTTCAGAAAAAATAGGAGAAAATAGTCAGTTTCTGAGGCTAGGCCAAGAGTTCTCCAACAACATGATCCATTGAAGAAAAAATTGATAAATTGGACTTCATTAAAATTAAAAACTTTTGCTCTGTGAAAGAGTCTGCTAAGAGGGTGAAAATAAGCCACAGACTGGGAGAAAATATGTGCAAACCACATACCTAACAAAGACATACCTCACATCTAGAACATACGAAGAACTCTCAAAACTCAACAGCAAAATTAAACAATCCAATTAAAAAATTGGCAAGAGACATCTCACCAAAGAGGATGTAGAGATGGCAAATAAGCCCAAGAAGAGATATTCAACGTCATTAGCCATCAGGCAAATGCAAATTAAGGCCATGGTGAGATATCACCACACACATAACTGTTAGAGCAGCTAAATAAAACAGCGACCATGCCAAGTGCTGGCGAAGATGTGGAGAAACTGGATCTCTCAGGTATTGCTGGTGGAACGTAAGATGGTACAGGTACTCTGGAAAACAGTTTCGCAATTTCTTTAAAAACTAAACACACCTTTACCATATGGCCCAGCAACTGCACTCCTGGGCATTTGTCTCAGAGAAATAAAAACTTATGTCCAAAGCAAAACCTGTACGTGATTGTTCATAGCAGGTTTATTTATAATAACCTAAAATTGGAGACAGCCCGGATGTCTGCCACAGGTGAGGGGTTAGACAGACTGTGTTCCTTCTGTGCCGTGGAATACTACTCAGCAATAAAAAGAACTAATTATGCAACAGCTCAGATGAATTCCAAGGGCGTTACACTGAGTGAACAAAAACCAATTTCATATAGTCACACACTGTATGGTTCTACTCATATAACATTCTCCAGTGACAAAATTACAGACATGGAGAGCAAATTAGTGCTTGCTGGGGGTTAGAGTTGGGGGTGGGTGGGTGTGACTACAGAGGGGTAGCCAAGGGGGGTTCTTTATGGTGATGGAGATGTCTGCATCCGGAGTGCAGTCGTGGTTACACAAATCTACGCATGAGATAAGATGACACAGAACTACACACACACGTTGTCCCAATGTCAATTTATTGGTTTTGATGTTATTCCACAGTGAAGTAAGATGTAAGAATCAGGGAGATGAGTGAGGGGTACAGGCGATCTCTCTGTACTGTCACTGCAACCGCCTGTGATTCCATAATTATTTGAAAATAAAAAGTAGAAAAATATAATAAAAATCCAACAAAATAAAACTCTATTGAAAGACATTAAAGACCTAAATAAATGGAAATATATGTTACGTTCATCGAGAGAGTCAGTTATTATAGATGTTAATTATTCCCAAATTGATTGACAGAGTCCATGCAATCTCAATCAAAATCCTGAGCTTGATTCCGAGACTTAGGGCAAAGAAGCATCTACACATTCCTAAAAGATCGCCCCCACGTGGGAGCTTGCCGCATCAGACATCAAGATCTTTTACAAAGTCTCTGTGGTGTAGGCGCAGAGGACACTCCGGTTGACAGCTTGGGTCCCGTCTGCAGCTGTCCCAGGCCAGGCCCTTGTGGGGAGCACCCGCTCTACCCTGAGTCCTCCCGTGCACAGACTGAGGACGGGCAGCTGGACACTGAGCGTCTCTATCACCTATCCTGGCCAGGTCTCCACCAAAGGGTCAATCCACAGCAGCTGTATTCTCCCCCAAGCCCCTCCAGAGGCTCTTGGAGACGGCAATCGGAGTCGGACCGCTTGAAGCACAAAGTGTGTGTTTGTTACGATGACATTGTTTAAGGTACGAGGCAACGTCACGGATATCACACTACTAAGGAACTATCTCGTGATAGCATAAATATAATCATTGCCACGTAGAAGTCTGATGGCGAAAAAAATCACTCAGATGTAGCACATTTCTAGTTTGCAGTATCACAGTTTTTTTCCTACTGTGACTACAGTAGACGGGTTTCAACAATTCCTCTCGTGGTCTCTTGCAGTGGAGACACTTTGTTGAGTCAGTCAGGAATCTCTGTTTGAGTTTTCTTTAGATAGCTCCTATGTAGTAAGAGGGATGAGGCTGCATGGAAGTTTTCTGATCTTAAGACTCCCCTAAGTCTGGGTACCCGGGTCCTTTAGGGTCTCGGCCCATTTATGAGGTTTTATACTGGCAAGAGGGACCCACGCCAACCAGTTAGTCCGGTCCCGCTAAGGAAACAGAAGTCTTCTCCCTTTGCCCTGGCAACTGAGGAGCGTCCCTCGGTTAGTGCAAGAACCCGTTTGGCAGTATTTAGTGAGGCCGAGCAGCCTCTGTCCTCCAAATAGTCACCAGTGTCACAAGCGTGAAGCGCTGCAGAGGCAGGAAGGGGGGCTCTGGTGTCTGAGCTTCCCGCCAGCTCTGGCAGGGCTCCACCAGCAGAGCAGCATATGGGGCCCCTGCCGACAGGACAGAGCCCAAACTCCTTGGTCTGGCACACCACGCCATCACTGGTTCCAAGCTAGCCCCCATGTAGCCTCAGTGGCCACAGGCTGCTGGCCAAGCACACCACATGCTCACACAGGAGCCAGGAAGCCCTGGAGGGATCACCAAATGCCACCCCATCAGCCAGGCAGAAGCAACACTTTCCTCCCAACATGTGATCCTTGTTATATTCTGGTTGTCAACATCTCTTAGTCCAGAGAGAGTGGACTCATGAAGGGCACTGGCTGTGTTCAGTCCTTCTGATTCCCCAGCACCTACCATATTTCTGGTTCCTGGCAGCAGCGGGCATTCAGTGGACAAAGCAAATGAAGGATCCCATTGTATAACAAATACATTATGGGGCCGGCCTGGTGGGTGGCACAGTGGTTAAGTGCGCATGTTCAGCTTCAGTGGCCCGGGGTTCGCCCGTTTGGATCCCAGTGCGGACATGGCACTGCTTGGCAAACCATGCCGTGGCAGGCGTCCCACATATAAAGTAGAGGAAGATGGGCATGGATGTTAGCTCAGGGCCAGTCTTCCTTAGCAAAAAGAGGAGGATTGGCAGCAGATGTTAGCTCAGGGCTAATCTTCCTCAAAAAAGAAAAAAAAAAACCAAACAAAGACATGTGTTAAAACTGAACCCATCCTCTTCCCCTCCCAGGTCCTTACTCGAGAAAAATATAACCTATGTCCACACACAGACTTGCATGTGCCTGTTCATAGCAGCATAATTCATAATTCACCCCAAAATAGAAACAACCCAGGTGTCCATCAGTGGATGAATAGATAAACAAAATGTGGTTTTTCCACACAATGGAGTATTATCCAATCTTAAAAAGCAAAGAAGTCCTGACACATGCTACAACATGGACAAACCTGGAAAACATTCTGCCAAGTGAAAGAAGCCAGACACAGGAGCCCAGCTCTGGTGGGTTTCCATTGATGTGAAATGTCAGAGTCGGCAAATCTGCAGGATGAGGGGTTGCCTGGGGCTGGGGTGGGGGGGGGGTTAACTGTAAACGGGCATGAGTGATCTTAGCGGGGGGATGAAATGCTCTAAAACTGATTCGTGATGGCTGCACCACTCAGAAAAATTACTAAAAATAATTGAATTGTGCACCTGAAATGGGTGAATTTTATAGTATATAACATATACCTCTGTAAAGCTACTAAAGACAGTAATGTACACCCAAGAGACAGGCAGCTCCAAGTCTTGTAACACACTTTGAGGGTCTCCCATTCCTGTTCTTAGAAATTCAGGGTCACAGGAACTGTAATCGTAAGCAAACTCCCAACTGCCAGCACAGGCGGGCTCTGGCTCCTCCGGAGGTCTTCTGATGGGGGCCCCTCACCTGAACTTCTGAGTCTGCAGACCCCAGCGTCTCTCTTCCAGAGGCCTTGGAGACCCCCCCTAGACCCAGCGATTCTATACCTTTCTGATTCACCTGGAGATTCAGGTGAGACTGCACACCTGTGCTCACTTCTACCTGCCTGGGTGAGTCCTGACTGCCGCTTTGCTCACATGACCTTGAAGCCTCTGCCCTCAGTCTCCTCCTCGGGAAAACGGAGATGACAGGCACGCGGGATGAGGCAGTAAAATGCCAGCATGGTGCCGGCACAGAGAAGTGGCTCAGCAGGTGCTGATGCTGGATATTTAACATCACTTCCCTTTGGGAGTGAACTTTGGGGATGCTCACGCCGCCACTAGAGGGTACCTTGCTACCGAGCTGTAAGTAAAATAGCATTCCCTGGGCACTTACCAAGGGCAGGCAGCGTCAAGTGATGACTGAATGACACATTTTTCATAGCTTCCTGGATGTGAGTCAGGGCAGCCCAATCACTGGCAGGGTGGTCTATCTGAACACACAGGGAGCATCGTTCCCTCGCCACTGTATGCCTTTCCCCTCAGGATAATTGAACTGCTGAAATCTGGTGTTAAGTTAGAAGTGCTGGCACAAACCATTCTGAGTCTGTGGGGGATGTCTAAGAGTGTCACAGCTAATCTGGGATGGGGGCCATGTCGAAAGCCACTGGGGACCAGAGCTCCATCGCTAGCTCGTTCATAAGCCTGAGCAGTGTGCCAGTCAGAACACAGGCACTGGGGCAGACTGGGTCAAATTCCAACTGTGCAGCTGGGTGAAGGGGCCTGAGGCCAAGAGTGAGGAATGTCCAGAGGGGTGGTGCAGCGGAGCACGGGGACTGACAAGTGGCAGAGCCAGAGCCCTCATGTCCAGCAAAACAGATTTGCGCTTTAGTCCAAGTGAGGTGGGAATAAATGAAGGGTCTGAGCAGAGGAGGGATGGGTCCCCTGTGTGTTTAGAAAGGATGCTCAGGCTGCCGTGTGAACAGAGTGAGGGGTGGGCAGAGTGAGAGGGGGAGACCAGCGGCTTCTCCAGCAGCAGGGGTGAGGTTGGGGGCTGTGCAGTGGGGGGACTCCCTGACTCTGGAGGCAGACCTGCCGGGATCCCGACCTACAGTGAGTCAGGGCCAGGAGTACGCAGCCACCCCTGGTTTCCTGTGTGGGCCAGTGGATGGATGTGGACGGTGGTGACAGTTGCTGAGATGAGAGGAGGAGGGGGTTTGTCCCTGGTAGAGGAGTGGGAAGCAAGCATTCACTTGTAGTCATGCTAAATCTGAGAAGCATCCAGGAAAGGCGGTCTGGGGACCACAGGATGTGTGCATCAGAGCTCTGGCAAGTACACAGAGGAGCCGCCAGCTTGTGGGAAACAGACGGGGTAAGCAGGCAAGGGGCTCTAGACTGAGCCCCAAGACACCACATTTGGGGACTGGTTAGAGGGAAGATGCAGAACCAGAGGTGGAAGAGTCGGGTGGAAAGGCAAGTGGAACAGAGACCCACAGAGCAGCACCTTCTAAGAGGGAAGGGACTTCCCTCTGGGGATGCCAGCTGACCCTCCTCTGAAGACGGTGGAAAAATTCCTGAATAAAGTACAGAAAACACACCTGGCTGGGTAGCAAGAAATTATCAGAAGCTAAAACTTAGGTGAAAGAAGGACCTCAGGAAAGGTCAGCAGAGCCAAGAGGGGGCTGCTGCCAGGCCAAAACCTTGACCTTGAACACAGAGGGCAGAGGACAAAACCCAAGATGTGCCCAAGATGGGGAATCTAATGACTCAAAGATCTAGAAATAAAACTCTCACCCCACAGAGGATGGCAAGGAAAATCGCCCCAAACTGTAGCCTAGAATGGAGTAGAAAATATGTCTCATAGTTTTGAGACATTCAAACGAAAGGTGTGCAGCTCTCAGCACTCCGTGGAGTCTTTGGGAAGCTCAGCACTGTGCAGGCGTGGGAGTGGCTGATGTTGTTTCTGGAGTAAAACCCCGAGAAGAGACGGGCGGTGAATGTCTTGTGAAGCAGGAGAGTTTCCTGTGGTTGGCTTGTCCTGTGGATCTCAGCCACAGGTTCGTGCTCCTACTCTGTCCAGGAGAAAAGTGTTACTGGGCGTGACCGGGCTGCCCCAGGAAGGCTGTCTGCCCGGCAGCACTTCCCTGCTCCTTGGTAGTGGCTCTTGCTCCTGGCTTTCTGGGTTGAGATGACCGGCCGGCCAGGCCCGCCTTTTTGACTGGAGATTTCCATCTTGGTGGCAGGCCCCAAGAATGGAGACTCATGCTCATTTCCCTCTGCAGCAGGGGAGGAAGGCTAACTCAGAGGCAGGCAGGGGAGCGCTGGCAGGGACCCCAGCCGGGACCAGCCCCCGAGGCTGCTGTACCAGCCGGCCCACCTTGTGCTGAATCTTGTCCAGGTTGGCTTTCTGACTCCGGTAGTTAACAAAGGCTCTGAGTGAATCGGGGGTGGCATGGAACCTGGGCTCAAGCTCTTCTCATGGTGACAACAGCTTTCGTACTTTTGTCCTATATTTCAGGCAACTGGAAGAAGGTGTCCTGGGCAATGAGCCTGTGTGGCTCCCCTGCTGTGATTACTGGAGCCAAGGAACCTCCTTGCTGTGCACGAGGGTTTGAGTGCCCCCCAAATTCATATGTGAAGCCCCAATGAATGGTATTTGGAGGTGGAGCCTTTAAAGAGATAATTAAGGTTAAACGAGGTCATAAAATGAGGCCCTGATCCAATAGGGCTGATGCTCTTATATGCTGGGAGCCGTGGCTACATCATTTGATCGGCTGTTTGACAGGGTCCAGCCGATTAATGCCGAGGGGTGCAGGGTTGCCCCTTGGTGAAGAATAACCGGCCAGCCCCTCACATAGTTCTGAAACCTGTGCTGCTTCTAATTGCCCTTCATTCCTTTTCCTTTCTTAACCTCCAGTTTTCACTCCTTTGGGTGGCTGCTTGGGAGGCACTACCTCCTGGGAAAATTAGATATAGTAAGAGAATGTGACCACCTGCAGGTAACTTTCAAGATATTTTTCAGCTAATTATTGGAGGAGCAAACAGTCCCATTTGAGACAAGCAGAAAGGAATCCTGCCCAGATAAGATGTCGAATTAGGTTTATGGCCTCCATCTGGTTAACGTTTCCTTCTCCCTCCAGTTCTTTGTCTAAATATATATATGCATCATCCTTCTAAGTTTGCTGGTTAATTGGATGATCAGGAAGTATCTATATATTATTCTTCACCTTCTGCTTTCTGTTAAAATGTTATAGAAGTTTTCTCCTAAAAGCAATAAATAATAAATAATTGATGAGTAGAAAGGCCGAGGGGTGCAGGTATGCCCCTTGGTGAAGAATGGCCGGCCGACACCCCTGATATTTTCTGAATTATATGCATGCTTTCTAGCAAGGTTATGTCTATACTTATTTCTGTTTTTTATTCTTGAAGATATATAGTTTAGCTTAGCTTTTCAGCCCTTTACTATACTAACAATATGATATTTTCTCCGGGCAGTGTGCTTAAGGGACTGTTAGCTCCACAATCTAAAAGACAAAGGAATGCTTCCACCCCCTAAAGGGCGCGAAAAAGTAAAGATGTTTAACTGCCCGCTGAGAATGCAGATAGCCCTGGGGATAAGACACCCTGGAGTCGCCTTTTGTTCCCGTTAACCATCTACACTAATGGCGTAAATGATTGAGGGAGGCAGGGATGGCTCCACCAGGATGTAACCAGACGGACTGCTGTCCTGTCCGGAGGCCTGGACCTTCTCTCTTTGATTTAACTTTACCATGAATTACAACAGATGCCTAGGTACCTATCTCTTTTAGCTTAGAGACAACAAACACTAGTTAATTGCGGAGAAGACTACCATTAACCTTATGCTCTATAGAATAGAATGCTAATAAATATTCTTGTGCTCGTTTTTTACTTCCTTATCTCTCTGAGAATATTTGTAAGACTATTTCTGTACTAATCCTGAAAAATATATAAACGACACTTGTGCACAGTAAAGTCGGACTTGCTAACACCAACCCAAATCTCACGTCCTCTTTATTTCCCCCTCCCTCATTGCGCCGACGCCGTCCAACCCTCAGGAACCTGGACTCCGCCGGGGCGGGACCCCGGCACTTATAAGAAGAGGAAGAGACAACAAAGCTCGCTCTCTTTCCGTCATGCGAGAACACAGGAGAAGGCGGCTCTCTGCGAGCCAGGAAGAGACTCCTCGCCAGACTGCCAGCAGCCACGAACTCTAACCGCTTCTCTCGTCTTGCCTAAATGCCCACCTTTTTTTTCTTGTCTTGTTTGACCTAATTCTCTCATCTTGTTGAAAGATGCAGATGTTCCTTTCTTCAGTGACATTGGGGTCTTGAGCTTATGCAGTTTCAGCTATATTCCAGGAAGAGGCTCTAAGCGACCACTGCCCTGGACCCAACCGCTCTGAACCGGACCACATTGATCCAGACCACAACCACAGGAATGACACCTGCACAGACAGGCAGAGAGTTGGACCAAAGTAACTTGCTCTCATTAACATCGTAAATTCTCCTCCTTTGGGAGAGGCAAAGCAGCCATTTTTAGATCATGCGATGTATGTAGAAGCATGTTTTCAAACATGTGCAAGCTTATGCCCACCTCTACATGTGATGATGAAACTTCCCCTTTGAATACTCATTCTTTAGCCCAAATAAAGGTTCCCGCTTCCCCGTGCTTGCGGGGCCGTAGGTTTGTGAACTTATTCCCTGTGGTCTCCATTTTCTTTGCTGCACACTGCAGATAAAATTTCTGATTTGGGGGTTGGTCCAGTGGCGCAGCAGTTAAGTTCGCATGTTCTGCTTCTCAGGCGGCCTGAGGTTCACCGGTTCGGATCCCGGGTGCGGACATGGCACCACTTGGCAAATGCCATGCTGTGGTAGGCGTCTCATGTACAAAATAGAGGAAGATGGGCATGGATGTTAGCTAAGGGCCAGTCTTCCTCAGCAAAAAGAGGAAGATTGGCGGTAGTTAGCTCAGGGCTGATCTTTCTCAAAAAAAAAAAAAAAATTTCTGCTTTGTGTGACAACTACTTCTGGTGTAGTTTGATTAACTTGCCAAGAAGGGGACTCATGTTTGATCTGAGAACAGAACCTGACCTTGCCAGCACCCTGATCTCGGATGTCCAGACTCCGGAACTGTGAGGAATGAATATCCGTTGTGTGAGCCACCCAGTCTGTAGTGTTCTATTATGCTGGCCCGAGCAGACTAAGACACTCCTCTGACACGGGTCCCCCACAGCCAGGGGCAGTGACAGACCTGAACTTGGCTGGAAGCAGGATGTGTTAGATCAGAGGTTCCAGGGCCTTTAGACAAACAAGGGAGACTCAAGTTCTGAATCTATGGAAAAAGAAACTAAGAGGTAACCTCGTGGTCCTCATGTTTTCACTCTCACCCCATAAAAGTTGCTTTGAGTCAAACATTCACTGGTTCCAAGGCCAATTTCTGCTTTCTCCAAGTCCTTCTCATCTCCCAAGCTCCTCTTCATTCTAGGATATCAAATCTTGCTTTGAAACAGCAGTGCCTGCACACAGAGCCCAAATGGCAACAGTTTCACATCCAGGAACTTGGTCTGAGAGCAACCACGGCTGCAAACTTCCCTGGATTCACGGCGGGACAGGAGGTGAGCGCAGAAGTCCAGAAGGGCCTCACCTTTCCGGCCTCCTGGCTAGCAGCTCTCTTCCTGCCTCAGCTCATCCTGTTCCCCTCAGCTCACCCACCTGCTACAACCTGGCCTGGTTCTCTCTGACCCCTTCATGCCCAGTTGGGCATGCCCCCTCCAGCATCCCTCATTTGTCACACTGTGTCACCATTAATGTTTATGTTTGCAACTATGAGAGCTGGGAATGTGTCTTCTTTATCTCTGTGTCTCTGATACACAGAATCTAGGACACAGTAACTGGACATCCAGGGGCTTAGAGCCTGTGATGGGGAGCGGGTACCCACAGGGTGGCACCTGGCACCCCTGCTCGGACCTGGTCTTTGCTCCTCCCTATCCCCTTCTACCTGCTTGGGTTTGCACTTACCCCGCCCTCCTCAAAGACCTGATGGTCTGGGTCGGCTTACAGTTGATCATCGATACTTCTGGGATCTTGGCAGTCTGCGTTTCCTCTGCCCAGGAGCTATCTGATTGTCCTCCTCACTCTGCTGCCTGATGTCTGCAGTCCTTCGTCCTCTCAACCTCGGGTCCTCATGCTGGGCCTTCCCCACTCCCTCACGTCAGTCACATCACCACCTTCTTGCCTTTATTCTTTTTAAAAATCATTATCATCTAATAGATTAATTGTTGTGCATACAGTGGTACTAGAAATGAAATATATTTTCTCTTCAATATGTTTAGTTAAATTCAAAGCCTGAATGAGAGAGACATTAAAAACTTCAAAGCATTCTGGAAGACCACGAATGAAATACAGTCATTAAGGCAGTTTATTTAATGCAATTGTAAGGTGAAAAGCAATTGGATTAATTCATTGAGTAAGTATTTCAATCAACCATCTTACAATGATATGTCAGTGGCAAAATTTTACCCATAATATATTGTTGCTATTTCTTTCTTTCTTTGTTTTTTAGTTAATACTGTCATCACTTCGCCTAGTTACCATTTCTCCTTTGTGGTGAGAACATTTAAGATGCACTCTCTTAGCAACTTTCAAGTACACAATATAGTGTTGTTAACTATAGTCACCATGCTGTACATTACCTCCCCAGAACTTATTCATCTTAAAACTGGAAATTTTTGCCCTTTCACCAATGTTTCTTTCCATTTCCCTTATACTCTAGCCGCTGGCAACCACTATTCCATGAGTTTGGCACTTTTAGATTCCACACATAAGCGATATCATACAGTATTTGTCTTTCTCTGTCTGACTTATTTCTCTTAGCATAATGCCCTCCAGGTCCATCCATGTTGTTGCAAATGGCAGGACGTCCTTCCTTCTCATGACTGAACAATATTCCATTGTATATACAGTCACATGCTGCATAACGATGTTTCAGTCAATAATGGACTACATATATGATAGCAATCCCAGAAAATTGGTACCATCTAGGTTTGTGTAACAACACTCTTTGATGTCTGTACAACAACAAAATTGACTACAATACGTTTCTCAGAATGTGTCCCTATTGCTATGTGGTACATGACTGTATGTACATATGTATACATACACTGCATTTTCTTAATCTATTCACCCATTGATGATACTTAGATTGTTTCTATATTTTGACTATTGAGAATAATGCTGCAGTAAACACGGGAGTGCAGATGCCTCTTTGAGATCCTGATTTCATTTCCTTTGGATAAATACCCAGAAGTGGGATTGCTGGATCATATAGTAGTTTTGTTTTTAATTTTTTGAGGAACTTAGATTCTATTTTCCATAGTGGCTGTAGGAATTTACATTCCCACCAATAGTGCACAGGAGTTCGTTTTTCTCCACATCCTCGTCAAGACTTATCTCTTGTCCTCTTGATGACAGCCATCCTAACAGGTGTGAGGTGATAGCTCACTGTGGTTTTGATTGGCATTTCCTTGATGGTTAGTGATGTTGGACATCTTTTCATGTATCTGTTGGCCATCTGAGTGTCTTCTTTGGAAAGATTTCTATTCAGTTCTTGTGCCCAGCTTTTAATTGAATTGTTTATTTTTTTGCTCTTAAGTTGTATAAGTTCTGTGTATATTTTGGATACTAACCCCTTATCAGATGTATGATTTGCAAATATTTTCTCCCATTCCATAGGTTGCCTTTTCATTTTGCTGATGGTTTCCTTTGCTGTGCAGAAGCTTTTTAGTTTGATGTAGTCCCACATGTTTATTTTTGCTTTTGTGCTTTTGGTGTTTTATCCAAAAAAGCATAGCCCAGACCAATGCCAGTGAACTCTTCTGTGTTTTCTTCCAGGAGTTTTATGGTTTCAGGTCTTATATTTAAGTCTTTAATCCATTTTAAGTTAATTTTTGTGAGTGGTGTAAGACAAGGGTCCACTTTCGTTCTCTGCATGTGGATATCCAGTTTTCCCAGCACCATTTATCAAAGAGACTGTCCTTTCCCATTGAGTATTCTTGGTTCATTTGTCAAATATTAGTTAACCATATATATATGGGTTTATTTCTGGACTCTCAGTTCTGTTCCATTGATCTATGCATCTATTTTTATGCCAGTACCATACTGTTTTGATCACTATAGCTTTGTCACATGGTTTGAAATCAGGAAGTGTGATGCTATTCAGGGTTTTTGTGGTTCCATATGAAGTTTAGGATTGCTTTTTCTATTTCTGTGAAAAATGCCATTGGAATTTTGATAGAGATTGCACTGAATCTATAGATGAGTTTGGGTAGTATGGACATTTTAACAACATTAGTTCTTGCATTCCATGAACAAGGGATATCTTTCCAGCTATTTGTGTCTTCTTCAATTTCTTTCAGCGTTTTATAGTTTTCAGTGTACACGTCTTTCACCTCCTTGGTTAAATTTATTCCTAAGTATTTTATTGTTTTTGATGCTATTGTAAATGAGGTTGTTTTATTTCTTTTTCAGACATTTCATTGTTCGTGAATAGAAATGCAACTGATTTCTGTATGTTGATTGTGTATCCTGCAACTTTACTTAATTCATTGATTAGTTCGAACGATTTTTTGGTGGAGTCTTAAGAATTTTCTCTATATAAAATCATATCATCTGCAAACAGAGTCAATTTTATTTCTTGCTTTCTGATTTGAATGCCTTTTATTTCTTTTTCTTGCCTAATTACTCTGGCTAGGACTTCTAGTACTATGTTGGATAGGAGGAGTGAGAATGGGCACCTTTGTCTTGTTCCTGACCTTAGAGGAAAAGCTTTCAACCTTTCACTGTTGAGTATGATGTTAGCTGTTGCCTTGTTATGTATGGCCTTATTATGTTGAAGTGTGTTCCTTCTATATCCATTTTTGTTGAGAGTTTTTTTTTTTTTGAGGAAGATTAGCCCTGAGCCAACATCCACTGTCAATCCTCCTCTTTTTGCTGAGGAAGATTGTCCCTGAGTTAACATCCGTGCCCATCTTCCCCTACTTTATATGTGGGATGCCTGCCACAGCATGGTTTGATAAGCGATGGGTAGGTCAGTGCTTGGGATCCAAAACAGCAAAACCCAGGCCACTGAAGTGGAGCATGCAAACTTAACCACTGTGCCACTGGGCTAGCCCCTGCTGAGTGTTTTTATCATGAAAGGATGTATTTTGCCAAATATTTTTTCTGCATCTGATATGAGATAATCATAAGATTTTTATCTTTCATTCTATTAATGTAGTGTATAACATTTATTGATTTGCATATGTTGAGCTATCCTTGCATCCCAAGGATAAATCTCACTTGATCATGGTGTATGATCCTTTTAATGTGCTGTTTATTTAGTTTATTATTTTTTAGGAATATTAGCCCTGAGCTAACATATGCTGCCAATCCTCCTCTTTTTGCTGAGGAAGACTGGCCCTGAGGTAACATCCGTGCCCATCTTCCTCTACTTTATATGTGGGACGCCTACCACAGCATGGCTTGCTGAGTGGTGCCATGTCCGCACCCGGGATCCAAACTGCCGAACCCCCGGCTGCCAAAGCAGAATGTGCGAACTTAACCACTGAGCCACAGGACCAGCCCCTAATGTGCTGTTTAATTCAGTTTGCTAATATTTTGTTGAGAATTTTTGCATCTATATTCACCAGAGATTTTTGTCTGTAGTTTTCTTGTAGTATCTTTACCTGGCTTTGGGATCAGGTTAATTCTGGTCTCATAAAATGAGTTTAGGATTATTCTCTCCTTTTCAATTGTTTGGAAGAGTTTCAGAAGGATTGGTGTTAATTCTTCTTTAAAGGTTTGGTGGAATTCACCAGTTAATTCTATGGTCCTGGGCGTTTCTTTGTTGGGAGATTTTTGATTACTGATTCAATCTCCTTAGTCTTTATTGGTCTTTTCAGATTTTCTGTGTCTTCTTGGTTCAGTCTTGGTAAGTTACATATTTCTAGGAATTTATCCTTTTCTTCTAGGTTATCCAATTTGTTGGTATATAATTGTCCGTAGGAGTCTCTTATGATCCTTTGTATTTCTGTGGTATCAGTTTTAATGTTTCCTCTTTCTGATTTTATTTGTCTTCTTTTTTTCATGGTGAGTCATGTTAAAGGTGTGTCAATTTTGTCTACCTTTTCAAAAAACCAGATCTTAGTTTTGTTGATCTTTTCTATTTTATTCTAGTCTGTATTTCATTTTTTTCTCTTCTGATCTTTGCTATTTCATTCCTTCTGCCAACCTTGGGCTTAGTTTACTCTACCCTGTTTCTTGAGGTATAAAATTAGATTGTTTATTTGAGATCTTTCTTTTTTCTCACTGTAAGTGTTTATTGTTATAAACTTCTCTCTTAGAACTGTTTTCACTGCACTCCATGAGTTTTGGTGTGTTGTGTTTCCATTTTTGTCTCTTTCAAGATATTTTTTTATTTCCCTTTTGATTTCTTCTGTAACCCATTGGTTGTCCAGGAGTGTGTTGTTAATATCCTCATATTTATGAATTTTTCAGTTTTCCTCTTCTTATTGATTTCTAGTTTCATATTACTGTAGTCAGAAAAGATACTTGGTATAATTTCAATCTTCTTAAATTTGCTAAGATTTGTTTTGTGACCTAACACGTGATCTATGCTGGAGAATGTTCCGAGTGCCCTCGAGAGGAATAAGTATTCTCTGCTGTTGGATGGAATGTTCTGTGTATGTCTGTTAGATCCATTTGGTCTAAAGTATAGTTCAAGTTCAACATTTCCTTATTGATTTTCTGTCTGGATGATTATCTATTGCTGATGGTGGGGTATTGAAGTCCTACTATTATTGTATTATCATCTGTTTCTCCTTTCAGGTCTGTTAGTATGTGCTATGTTTAGGTGCTCTGATATCAGGGACATATACATTTATGATTGTCATGTCCCCTTGATGAATTGACCTCTCTATCACTATATAATGACCTTCTTTGTCACTTGTTAGAGCTTTTGAGTTAAAGTCTATTTTATCTGACATAAGTATAGTTACGCTTATTCTCTTTTGGTTTCCATTTGAATGGAAAATCTTTTTCTATTCCTTTGCATTGAGCCAATGTACGTCGTTAAAGCTAAAGTGAGTCTTTTATAGGCAGCATATATTTGTGTCTTGTGTGTTTTCTGTTTTTTAAATTTGTAACCTCTACAGCCACTCTGTGCCTTTTGATTGGAGAATATAATCCATTTACGCTTTGAGTAATTATTGATAGGTAAAGATTTACTAGTGTTATCTTGCAAATTGTTTCCTGGTTGTTTTGTAGTCCCTTGTTCCACTCTTTCTCTCTTCCTTTGTGATCTGACGATTTTCTGTAGCAGTATTCTTGGATTCCCTTCTCTTTATCTTTTGTGTATTGACTGTAGGTTTCGGTTTTGAGACTATCCTGGGGCTTATATAAGACATCTTATAGCTATAACAGTCTATTTTATGCTAATAACAACTTGACTTCGAATGCATACAGAAACTCTACACTTTTACTGCCCTCCTGCCCCCTGTTTATGGTTTTGATGTCACAATTCACTGCTTTTTATATTGCGTATTCTTTAACAAATGACTGTAGCTATAGTTATTTTTAACATTTTTGTCCTTTAACCTTTACACTAGAGGTAAGGGTTAACACACCACTATATTACACCATTAGAGTGTTCTGAATTTGACTATACACTTACTCTTACCAACGTGTTGTATGTTTTCAGATGTTTTCATGTTACTAATTGGCATCTTTTCATTTCAGCTTAAAGAACTCCTTTTAGCATTTCTTTTGAGGGAGGTCTAGTGGTGGTGAACTCCCCGAGGTTTTGTTTGTCTCAGAATGTCTTTATCTCACCTTCATTTCTGAAGGACAACTTTGCCAGATAAAGTATTCCTATTGGGCAGACTTTTTCATTCAGAACTTTGACTATGTCAGCCTCCTCTCCTGGCCAGTAAGGTTTCTGCTGAGAAATCTACTAAAGGCCTTATAGGGGTTCCTTTGTAAGTGAGAATTTTCTTTCCTCTTGCTGCTTTTAAGATTCTCTCTTTGTCTTTCATCTTTGACGGTCTTATTATACTGTGTCTTGGGGAAGATCTCTGAGTTGAACTTGTTTGGGGACCTATCGGCTTCATGAACTTGGATATCTAAATCTCTCTTCAGATTTGAGACATTCTCAGCCATTGTTTCTTTAGATAAGCTTTCTGCCCCATTCTCTCTCTCCTCTAGAACTCCAATAATTCACAGATTCTTTCTTTAATGGTATTCTGTAGATCAAATAAGCTTTCTTTTCATTCTTTTTTATTTTTCCTCCTCTGACTGGATAATTTCAAAGTTCCTACATTCTGCTTCACAGATTCTTTCATCTGCTCGATGCCTTTCTGCTGTTGATGCTATCACATTTTTCACTTCATTCGCTGTATTATTTTTGTCTGTGTGTGAGGAAGATTGTCCTGAGCTAACATCTGTTGCCAATCTTCCTCTATTTTATGTGAGATGTCACTACAGTGTGGCTTGACAAGTGGTGCTAGGTCCACGCCTGGGATCTGAACCTGTGAACCCCAGGCTGCCAAAGTGAAGCATGTGAACTTATCACTATGCCATTGGGTCAGCCCCTCATCCACTGTATTCTTGAGCTCCAGAATGCATTCAGTTACTTTTATGATTTCTATCTCTTTGTTAAACTTCTCACTTTGTTCATATGCTGTTTTCCTGATTTCGTTGGATTGTCTTTTTGTGTAGCTTACAGAGCTTCCTTAAAATTGCTATTTTGAATTTTTGTGGGGTAAATTGCAGATCTCCACATCTTTGGAGTCTGTTACCAGAAGATTATTGTGATCCTTTGGTGGTGTTATGTTTCCTTGATTTTTCTTGTTCCTTGAAGTCTCGCATTGCTGTCTTTGCATTTGTAGGATCAGTCACCTCCTTTAGTCTTTATTGACTGGTTTTAGGAGAGAAATACCCTCCATCAGCCCTGCCTGGGATTCTGAGACTTTCTCAGACCTTCTATGGGTATGTCTGCTCCATGTTTCTTGCTCCCTCTTGTGGCCAAATTCTTGTATGTCTTCTCTCGATCCTGCAAACACCAGGTGAAGTGCTGACAGCCTCCGTTTTGCGTTCCCAAAGGCAGAGCTGAATCTCAAATTTGTGGTCTCTCCCAGGCCCACAGATTCAGGCCTACTTTCTGTGTGCACTCACTAGCTGTCTGTAAAAGCTCACCATCTCTGCTGTTGGGAGCGTGTACAGGGAGCTGGCCACGGGGTGTGTGGTGTGTGTGGGTGAGGTGTGCAGAGTGCTGGGGGTGCCTATAGGCCAGTTGGGGGAATCCACGTGCAAGTCATCCCCAACAACTTGTGGGTGGGCCTCCCGTTGGAGTCCACGGCGTGGTTAGTAGGATCTACATCCTTTCGATACTGAGCCCTGGCTTCTGTTCTCCCAGCTGCTCCCACCCCCTGGCTGTGCAGTACATGACTCAGCACTCCGGATGGGGTGAGGGAGAAATGCACCGTTTTGGCAGCATCCTGCACAGCCGGGGAACCTGGGTGCTCACTCACATGCTCTCACTTACCCCACAGGAGAAATCACAGGTCAAGTCGCTCTCTCTTGCACTGAGCTTGCTGTCTTGGGGGAGAGATGACATCGATAAAGTCAAACTGTTTCTCTTTCCCTCTCTAGTACATCCAATCTTGGATATTTTTGTTCCAGTGGTGTCTGGAACTTCTCTGTTGGACTCCTGGGCTTCACAAAAGCTCTCTCATCTGTGGGTAACCGTCTAAGACAGTGTTCTCCAGGGGTTCTTGGAACACAATCAAGAGGGGCTGGAGCTGGTTTACTGGCCATTGCAGAGTCCATGGCTGGGACCAATGTCTGTTTGCCTATTACCCACCGCACAGGTGGGCATGATCCTCCCGAGTCTCTTGGTGTTTGGTGATAACCTGTTTGGCACCATAACCAAAGCCATACAGGGCTGTATCTGAGTCTTCAGGGGTGCAGAGCTCTTTTGGGGTCTGCATCTGGGACCACCGTCAATGAGTCAGAAGCCTGGGTGTGAGCCTGTCTTCTCCAAACGACTGTTCTCGGCCTTGGACTGCACTGGACTTTCACAGTCTCCCACCCGGATCCCACAGCTCCTGCGGAGGCACTGTTGTCCGTGGATGGATGTCAATTGTTGATGTTGAGGAAGGGTTACGAGTGAGGGACGTCTGGTTTGACTACATTTCAAACGTCATCTGCCTGTATTCTTTAATGTGGGGTTAATATTCCTGCCTCCTTTTTCTCATGTTCAGGTAAGCTTTTAAAAAAGAACATGTTCCTCAACATGGCTTTCAGCTGGACACATCTTATCAGAGATTGGGGTGGCTCCTCACCACCTGTCGTGTTGGATTCATGCTTTAGGTTGCACTAGAAGGCCCCCCATAAGCCAACCTCAGTGATGGGGAGTTTATCACTGCCAGGCAGGGACAGCTGGACACAGCAGCCCTTCACTCAACTGCTCAATTTGTTTTCAGACTCTCCTTCCTACACACACTTTTGGGGTTTGAGGTTTGAACCTGACAATTCTGTAGGAAACGTGCATATTTATAGGGTTTCCCGTGTGACTGGTTGTTGCTTCTCACTGGAGCCGAATCTTGCACCAGCCCGGGGGCACGGCTCTGCTCTGATGGATGGCTCACCGCCATCTCTCCCTCCCTCCCGTGCTCAGCAAGTTCTGCTCCCCAGCCGAGCTCCCAGGCTCCTGCACCACGACCAAGCCCTCTATCTTCCTGAAGCCCCCTCTTCTGTAGTTTTCTTCCTTGTCTGAACTCACACCAGCGAGTTTGTGCTTTATGACGTCCGGCCTCTCACTGCCTTCTGCTTGCTCACGTGTGTAAACCAGGCTCACCAGAAGCTTGAGGGGTGTGGCATGCTGTAGAATGCTGGGCACAATGGGTGCCAGGAGTCTTTGTAAAAACGTTGAGCAAAAAGGAAGAAGGCCAGTAGGGATGAGTGCACTAGAGGGTCAGGGTTGTCTTCTAAGAGGAGCCATGCAGATACTTTATTATCGCTACAGCGGCAGGTTTAGACTCCAACCTCATGGCCCAGAAACATCATTTTGTGAGAAGACAGCAGTAACTTCATTTCTCAAGGAAGGAAGCACACTGGCCAGGACGTAATAAACCCAACAGACCAACGTTGCATCAGAGTAACTGTCATGGGAACAGATATAACACCAGAAGGGTCAGCATAGTTCCCCCTAGACAGAGCCCTGTGAGAAACCAAATGGCAATCAGAACTGTGCTTGGGGTGGGAAGTGAGTGTTTAGTCCAAGGTGTAATGGCCTTAGGCTGGCACGTTCGGATCTGGGCATGGGCCAGGAACTGTCTTGACCGAGGGGCTGTGGGCTCCACGTCCCCTCTCTTGGCAGACTCGCACAGATGCTGCCAACACTCCTGGGAGCACATCGTCATCTTCTTCTTCCTCCCCCCTCTCCTTCTCTTCCTCCTCCTCTTCCTTCTCCTCTTTCTCTTCTTCTTCCTCCTCCTGCTTCTTCCTCCCCTTCCTCCTTCCTCCTCTTCCTTCTTCTCCTCTTCCTCCTTCTCCTCCTTCCTCCTTCTCCCCTTCTTCTTCCTCCTCCTTCCGCCCCCTCTTCCTCCTCTTCTTCTAGCTCCCTGGTTGATTGCTTTCCCGTTGATAACCCCCTTCTTTTCCTTCCTTTCTTTAGATGATGCACCTTCACCAGGTTGTGCTCTGGGCTCTGCCCAGCTCTCATCTGTGTGAGTGTGCACCGCGGCTCTGGCTTCATGCATGGCGAGGAACTTGGGGCTGGGCAGGCCACCATGGCCCTCGCTCTGTTGCACCAGCTGGATCTCTCTAGAGTTGCCGGGATCCACACCGCTGTCGCCATTGCACGTGGTTGTGTAGCACCTGCAATGTGCTAGTGGGGCTGAGGAACCGGCTTTTAGTTGTATTGCATTTCAAGTGATTTAAATTAAAAAGTGGACAATTCCCTTATTAGAAGACTTTTAAGTATGTTTGTAGCAACTTGGGTATGTGACTCTACTTTTTCAACTATAAATTTTGTAAAATCAAAAGACAGTTTGAGGAGCTCCATCAGAACTGAGGTGTGCTGTAAGTGTAAAATTTGCACCAAATTTTGAAGAATTAGTACAAAAGAGAATGGAAGATATCTCATTAATGATTTTTAATATTGATTACATGTTGAAATAGTACTTCAAGTATAATGCGTTAAATAAGATGTCTTGCTAAAAATAAAATTTCACCTGTTTGTTTTACGTTTTCCTAGTTGGTCACCAGATTTACCACGACCTGTGTCGCCCACACTATAGGTCTAATGGACAGCCCTGCTATGGATGGTGAGCCCATTTGGAGTGGGTGCAGAGGAGACAGAGACAAGCGCGGGAGGCTGGCAAGAGTCCTGGCCCTGTGCGTGTGTGTGGGGACACTGGGGACACTGGGCTCCAGTCCTAGCACTGAAACATTCCTGTGGGACTGCAGGGGAAGCAGAGAACCTGGTGTGGCAAAGCGTCGTTCAGCCAACACGGAATAGCTGCTTTTTGAAGGTAACAGAAACAGAGAAAGACCCTGAAAACAGGCAGTGAAGTGACTGGAAAACAAGCAATAAAACAAAACATCGAGTATTGACTCCACCTGAGTCTTCCCCAGAGCTCCTCCTACTCATCTCGCACGAGAGACAGGGTCTCGAGGTGGCCAAGCTCCGCTGCCCCCCGGCTCCCCATCCTGCTCCCAGGACACGGCCATGTCCTGGAAGGCCAACGCACCTGGAACCACAGGTGAGAGGGCACACCCTGGGACATCCCTGGCTGGCTGTCCTTTACCTGTCCTTCATTTCCATGACTATAACTGCTCTCCCCATCTGTGTCTGTCCTGACTGCTACATAGGTGACGCTTGAGCCATTTGAGGAGCTGCTGTGGTCACGGGGAACACATGACTGAGAGAATTTTGGGAAAGGCTGTGTGTGGAAGGAAAAGGACCCGGGCAGAGTCCACTCATCTGGACTTGATGCCCGTGCGGCCATGTGGGCTGTGTGGCTGCAGGTAGCAGGAATGTGGGAATGCAGGGCCTCACTTCCACAGGAAGCCAGCCAACCGAACTGTGTGTGCGCTGCCTTCGTGGCTGCAGCATTCTACTCTGGGAATGTACATGATGCTTATTAATTAATGTAACTGCATTTTATTCTAGGAATGTGTACAATGCACGGGACTGTGCAAAGACTGCACTGTGATGACAGTAACGCCTTGTTTGTTATGGGGAAACTCTAAGGTGGGGTTGATGAAAGCCAGCGCCGCACAGAGGAATGCTGTTCAGCCATCAGAGATTGTATCTTTGTTATGGAAGAATTAGTACCATACAAAAAAAGAAAATTTACCTTTGGGAGTGGGACCGACTGAAAAGGAGAGCAGAAAAGAACGTGCACTTCCTTCTTCACTGCGTTGCGGAGAGTGTTCGCCTGGTACACTGACTCTGTCTTCTTTGTTGCAATCATCAAGCGTTACTTTAACTTCAGAAAGGGGTTTTACAATTACTAAGTGGTAGAATGATCGTAACAAATTAATTAAAAAAATTTAGGCATCTTCTCTGTTATATTATTTTATGTGACTCTAATTTAAAAAATTAAAAAGCAGTTTGTGCAGCAAAAAGAGAAATGATGTGTCACACAGAGGTGGGGGCAGCCTGCAGCTAGGCAGGAGAGAGGACTGGCATTTGGGTTCTGTCTCTCTGCAGACAGGCTACTCATACCACCTGGCAGTTTCATTAATTTCAGCAAAGACAGTTCTGTTCCAGGGACTCAATGTTCCAGTTCCCAAGCTGGGGGGTGAGGAGTTGGGGCCACAAGACGTGAGAGCAGAGGGCCTGGACCCAGGGAGGGCCCTGAGCCAGACATGGAGGAGTGGAGGAAGAGCTGGATCTTGGTGGGTGAAGTCGGGGGCAGAGCTGGATGGAGACAGAAGGCGCAGTGGCCAGAGGAGCAGACCCGGAGGAGGAGGGCCCCAGGGGCTAAGTGTGGAGGAGCTAGTGGATTCCAAGAAGAAGTCGGTCTTGCTAAGTGCACAGAGTGGGCACGAAGATGCCCTGAGAGAGGAGCAGAGAACATGGAGCTCTCCCCTCCAAGCTCAGCAGGGGGAGGGCAGGCCTGGGCCAACTCTGAATCCTGCCAAGGTTCTGGTGACCTCTGTGGGCATCCCCAGCCCTCATCCTCTTGCCCTCCGTGGTGTGTGGCACTGGGACAGGGTGTGTACCTGGTTGGGAGCACAAACTGAAGCCCCATTTCCCCTCAGTCCTAACTAACTGAGAGAATGACCTAATGGCACCCTCAATGTGACATGACGTTGGCATAGGTGAGGAAGACCCCTGGGGAGGGCACTTTGAGGGGAGATGACTGATGTTGTTTGACTGGCCATGATCCCCTTTGGGCAGAATGACGGCTCCTTTTTCTTGGGGGGATTTTGACTTGGGGTTTTGTTGTGTGAATCCTTTGTAGCCAGAGGGCTTATATCCTTGATATTGAACCTGAAGTGACTTCACTCACTCGTTGTGCAGCAAGCCAATCTCTGACACTGGGTGTAGTGGAAGAAAGTAGGAATTTTATTGCAAAACACTGAGCAAGGGGAATGGGCAGCTAACACTGTAATTTTGAACTTCCAAAAAGCTACAAGCAAGAGTTTTTGTTTGGGGTTTTAGGTAGGGGAGGGGGGCATGTGGCCTTCTGGGCTGAAGTTCTAAGTGTCCTCTGCACAGGTGTGACTGTCTGTTCTACATGTTTCAAGTGGTGGCTTTTTAGTCTTTAGTCTTTGATATCTAAAGTTTGCAATCAGTCATTTTAGCTTCTCAATGTTCCTCCAAGATGCTTAGTCAGGCAGGGGGCTGTCAGCAAGTTCCTCTCTTATCAGTGGTCCTCCTGCTGTTCTGCAAGGCAAGCTCAGAAACTTTGGTTATTTTGTTTCCCATGTTAACCTTGTGGGTACAAGGCACAGTTTCACCCTAATCCAGGGAAATTTTAACTCCTTCATCTTCAGTTTCAATCCCCCTTCTCTTTTGATCATTCGTCAATCTTGGGGAATGGGGATGAAGACCGCTCCAGCTGCTTCCTGCTGTGAAAGGGTGAAGTTCCAGGTCAGAGGAATGAAATTGTTCTACCTTTACTTTAAAAATATTCTTGGGGGGCTGGCCCCGTGGCCAAGTGGTTAAGTTCGCGTGCTCTGCTGCAGGCACCCCAGTGTTTCGTTGGTTCAAATCCTGTGTGCGGACATGGCATTGCTCATATAAACCACATGAGACAGCGTCCCACATGCCAAACTAGAAGGACCCACAACTAAGAATATACAACTATGTACTGGGGGGGCTTTGGGGAGAAAAAGGAAAAAAATAAAATCTTTATTAAAAAAATATTCTTGGGTACCAGGCAGAGGAGAGCAAGGTATGTCCTGCGTGACTAATATTTTAGTATTCTGATCAATGGTTTTGGAAGAACACTTAAGTCCACATTTTATAATTACATAGACAACCACACGTATTAGCAAAATCACAGCCCAAATTTTAGTATCCCCTCCATAATGGATATTAATCCTTGGGGAACTGAGGAGAAGAAGCCTGTAAACCAACCAAGGTTAGGGCCTGGAACCTCAGGTGAAATCCAATGTAGACAAATAGCCGGCTGTCTAATAGTCCAACAAGTAAGGTAAGAATGTGGGGGTCATTCATTACGTACTTTTAGGGGACCGTCTTCTGTACAGCAACTTGAGATCTATTAGAGGTTCACTCGTCCATTTGGAGAAGTCAGTGTGTAGAGTATGAAGCCAGCCAAGGTTTGGGTGATCCTGTTGCGATGTTCTTCTATGGCATGATTCCTGTTTCCTGTGGCATTGCTTGTATGGTCCCATTCAGCAGAGATGAAATTGATCTTCCGGGTGCTTGTGTTTCCGGTATTTTAATAGGATTCAGTCTCCACTATAGAGATGATGCAGAGGAACATCTGAGCATGTCTGGTTCTTTAATTTGAATTCTCTCTGGGTCTTTTGGATCATCTGTAGAACATAGGAAGGGTCTCCCAAAGTTAGGCTTATATTGTGTAAGCAAGTAACCATATATTTAACAAAAAGCATTTCCAGAGAAACAGAAAGAAAACAAGGTTAATGGTTGGAGCAAATTACAAACCAATTCCAGAGCCCATGGGATGGCCAGTCAAGAAGATTTCTATATGTCAGGATTGAAGTATCCCCCGCAGTTTGAAATGTCTCTGATGATGTCTGTGGGTACCCAGGGGAACTTTTTGCGTGGCTTATACAGCAACAGGCATGAAGATTTTCTAAACATGGGCTGTCATGGTGTTCTCTCTTAAGTTTACATCAAGTTTTCCAGCTTCAGTTTGCAAATAGAAAGCAAAAATCTCAAACACAATTAACAGAACCAGAATCCAATGTCTCCAAATGTGTATTATAGTTTCTATTGAAACATAATGTTTCTCTCGAAAATCACCCTCATTTTCACCAAAGATAGCCAAATTAAGACTCATTGGTTCACAAAATAAGTCTATTTTCAATAAACTTGGCCTAATCATTTACATAAGTGCAGCAATTGATCATCTAGGCTCCTTTAAATCTGCTTTGCTGGAACTTTTCACAGGGAATCTCAGGTTGAACCTTAAAGGACTCTCAAGGACAGGAAAGCCAAGCCAAGGACTTGTCATCAGACTCTGCCTGCAATACCTACAGATTTGGGTGAATTTCTCTCTTTTTGAGGTCTCTGAAATATTCTGAGGTTCTTGCACCTGCCAGGGATGTGACCTTTTCTACTCACCTGGTAAGGTTGCTGGGAACCCTGTCAGCAAGGTACCAGGACAATATTTCCAAGTGGCTTTATTTGTTCTATAAAGACAATCCTTGTCCCTTAAGTTTATGCATGAGTTTACGCATGTTTCTCTCAAATATGACATTCAGTCAAAGCCTGGGTAATATAACCAGTGTTTCCAATTGTGTCCGGATATAGGGAGAACACATTCTTATTAAACTTATGCAAATAACTATATTGCCATGAAAATAAGAATACTCACTCATCAAGAGTTTTCAAATTCTGGAGGGATCAGATAGGGAGAAAAAGGTAAATGCTTCAATTCTGCTTACAAATTGCTATAAGTCATAGTTCCTTAAGAGAAAAGAGAAAAAGATTTTCTTAAATCTGAAAAAAACATTAAAAATCAGCAATATTCAAACAAAAGTCACAAAAATTATAAACATCTTCATTAATTTATTCAGTCTTATATAATTAATTCTTGATCTTGATCTTCTGTTAGCAGTTTTATGAGGCCATCAGTTTCTCTGTTAGAGTTCTGTAATCTCTTATCCAGCTCAGTTTTATAATCTGAAAGTTTATCAGAAACCTGCATTCTAGAGTAAGTGTCGGAGTCCTTTCCATGAGTCTCTTTAAAGGTGAAACACATCTGCAAAAACATCAGAATGAAACAACTGTCTGCAAATAACAAAACATTAAAAAATGGCAATTGACAAAGACATTTGACCAATTCTGTGACATGCAGCACTTTGAGATAATAACCAGAATTATGAGTGATAATCAAAACAGATCAGAATTTTTGGAATATTATATAATTTTTTAAAGCACTTATATTAACAACATTTACCCACACAATATAACCTAGGAAGATTTAACATTTATTTAACAATGCTTCCCATGTAATTTAACATGTCAAATAAGTCTAATTAGTTTAATATCTCTCTTTATAGAATGAGAGAATAAATTCTTTGAGAAGTCCCAGGGCCCATTGGAAATTGTTAAAGTTCCTTTTTAAGTCAAAAGAAAGACTTTACCCAGGATTTGAACCTTGGGAGAGTTTGTCAAAAATATCAAAAGTGGGGGCAGCCTGTGGTGCAGGGGTTAAGTTTGCATGTTCTGATTTGGCGGCCCGGGGTTCGCCAGTTCAGATCCCAGGTGTGGATCTATGCACTGCTTGTCAGGCCATGCTGTGGCAGGTGTCCAACGTATAAAGTAGAGGAAGATGGGCATGGATGTTAGCTCAGGGCCAGGCTTCCTCAGCAAAAAGAGGAGGATTGGCAGCAGATGTTAGCTCAGGGCTAATCTTCCTCAAAAAAAAAAAAAAGCAAAATCAATAGGGCTTAAAACACTTGGTCAAATAGGAAACAATGCTTAGTTATCCATTCAATCAAGGTGACAACAGAAGATGTCAAAGGCAAACAGAGAGAGTTTAAACAGTTAAAAAAAAAACCCACCTTAATAGAGAGATCATAGTCTTTTTGAACACAGGCAATTATTTTAAAAAAGCATAGACTTTCTGTCCCCAGGTAGACTTACTCAAAATGAAAAGAAAAACCTGTAGTCTCCTTATCAAGAGAAGACCAAAAGTTCAAAAAGATCATTCTTTCAGGAGAGAGAAAGCCAAATTCTAATTTTGTGCCAGCTTACCCTGTATATTGAAATTCATTCATTTAATTGAATTCATTTAAATCTCAGCCAACTTTACCATGCACAAAACTCCTCAGGGTTTTGCTTCCACAAACCTGTCACTTTTTACATTCAGAATTTGTCCCATTTTTTTCTTTTTTTCTTTCCTAGTACTTTAGGACAGATTTTTCTTTCTTAACGAAACTAACAAAGATATCTCTATTATTTCTACCTTCTTTACTGAAAACATACATTTTACTTTCCTTGTATATAGAAATATGTACTTTCTCATAGAAAATTCCCCAGCATACACAAAACATATTTATCAATAAACCTAAGCATCTTTCAGTTTCTCTGAGATAAGAAACCAAAGGCAGACAAATCCATGCTTAGTAATCAATTTCTAATGTTTTATCTTATGTAGAAATCACCCAGATACTGAAGCAAACTCCAGTGACCTGGAACAAAATTCCCAGAACAGAGGAAAACAAATGAAAGGAAAAATAAGATTTCAGTTATTGACTTCAGTTCCTTGAGTTAACAAGGAAACTCAACAAAAGGACATCCATTGCAAACCACAACAGATAGAGCCCAGAGGGCTGCCAGGTGTAATAGAGCTCTGATTACCATTATTTCTAGCCAGTCCTATTGGAGAGGGTTAGCACAAAGACAAAACCAAAAACTACCAGCTACTTAAAGAGACGTCTTCCCAAATCCTGAACCTAGTTTCTTCCACGGCCAAAAGTAAAAGTGCAGTGGGCCAATGACTTCTGGTCAGCAGCTCGGACAGCTGCAGGACAGCTTCCAAGAGAGGCTCTCTGCCAGAGGCTGGTGTGCCATAGGAGAGATGTCCACTTGGGATGATATCCCATCTGGGTTGCCAAATTTGATAGCAAACCTGAAGTGATTTTTCTCACCTGTTGTGTAGCAAGCCAATCTCTGACACCCGGTGTAGTGGAAGAAAGTAGGAATTTTATTGCAAAGCGCTGAGCAAAGAGAATGGGCAGCTAAGACTGTAATCCTGAAAAGCTACAAGCAAGAGTTTTATTTGGGGTTTTAGGTGGGGCTGAAGTTCTAAGAGTGGCCTTAGGAGGCGAAGTTCTAAGAGTCCACTGCACAGGTGTGACTGACTACTCTATGTTGCACATGGTGGCTTTTTAGTCTTTGACATCTAGAGTTTACAATCAGTCATTTTAGCTACTCAATGTTCCTGCAAAATGCTTAGTCAGGCAGGGGGCTGTCAGCAAGTTCCTCTCTGATCAGTGGTCCTCCTGTTGTTCTGCAAGGCGAGCTCAGAAACTGGTTATTTTGTTTCCCATGTTAACTTTGTGGGTCCAAGGCACAGTTTCACCCTAATCCTAAGGGAAATTTTAACTCTTTCATGCTCAGTTTCATCCCCTGTTTGGTTTGAAAGTTTTTTCACTTACGGTCTGAGGCTCACAAACTTTCGGGGTTTGGTAATCACAGCATCCAGGTCCCTGACCCTGGCCAGCACCACTGTCCTACTGCCACCCCATCCCCGAGGCTTCCATGTGGTTCAGGGGGACTCGGGGTCTTTGTGGGAAAAGCGTGCTGCCGAGTGTTCTTGGGGAAGGACCCTGATGGATGGCAGCTGTCGTCAGGGGCTCAGGTGTGAGTGACATGTGACTAGTGAAGACATGCATGTGAGGACGTGCAGATCCAGCAACACTGCACTGAGTGCCCTTGGGCAGCTCTCGTCTCTCTGAGCCTCAGTTTCTTCACCTGCTCCTGTGTCAGGTGGGGACTCCTGGGCCTCATGGGTGGGTTATGAGGTTCAGAATACAGTGGGGAGTCCAGGCAAGAATTCCAACTCTCTTTCTATTTTCGAGTGTCTATTTTTGCGCTTTTAAGAGACATTCTAATCCAATTTCACTGTTCACTAGATGAAGCTATACTGTGCACTGTTACTCAGAACGTTTGGGATTCAGGAGGAAAACATGAGTATTTGAAGTGGTCAGACGTTGAGAACAGTGACGCCCCTTCTGAGAGTGGAACGCAGTGCAACAAGAGGGTCTCTGTGCCTGTTCTAGTAAGTGAATCCCTGGCTTCAGAATGTCTCTCTTACAGTGAGAAAGGCCAGACGTGAAAGAGGTGACTGTAGGGGTGGAGTAGTCGGGGAAGGCCGAGACAGGCGGTGAGCGCGGCATCCTCTCTGCTGGTTCCCAGGGCGGAGGGAGCACAGTGTGTCTCAGGGGCTATCAGAGCTGCAGCCTGTGAGGACAGACAGCCCCGGGAGGCACCAGGATGTTCTGATACCCGGACCAGGGAGACCGAGGGAGGGAGTGGTCCAGGCACTCCTGCAGGGTGGAGTAGGGTCAAGGATGTGGCTGCTGCTGCCTTGGGTCCCAGGAACACACATGCTCGCTGGGCTGAGAGGCTCCTCAAGGCTGAGAAGCGGGGTTTGGGGAGACTGCCCTCTCCCTTCCCCCCAGGAAACATCAGGGGAACAAGAGTGCCATGGAAAAAGGGGAGCTTGCAGCTTGCTCATGCCTGGTCCTGGATGTGCCACTTGCGCCTTATTGTGCATTGCTGAGGCCTGCTCCCAGCACTGTCCCCTGGAACTTCTGCAATAGTGAAGCGTGCTGTCCAGTGTGCAGCCACATGAGCTTATTGAGTACTTGCCTGTGGCTAGTGCAATTGAGGAACTGAATTTGTAATTTCATTTAACTGTAGTTAACTTAATTTAAATAGCCACATACAGCTGGGGGTCTGAGAGCCACATTTCCCAAACTACGTTGCCAGCTGGCTTCCTGTTAGACTCTCTGGTAGGAGGCCAGGGGGCTCCTCTGCAGACCTCCAAGTGCCAACTCCCATGCCGTGGGATGCTGCCCTCCTCAGCACCCCTTCAGGCTCCTGTTCTGATGGCCATCCTCCTTCCGCAGAAGCAGCCTCCTCCTGAATCTGTAAGGCAGTTTTCAGTGGAGCCAGAGTGAGAAAGAGCTCTGAGGCTGTCTGGACGGGCTGTGGTGCAAGCTGAGCATCTACTTGGGCCCGGCCCTGCAGATCCGATGGTGCTCGACGTGTCTGCGGTGACAGGGATGCTGTACGGAGCCTCTTGCAAGTATTGGTGGGAAAATCACGGCCCAGACCTCTAAAGCTTTGGAATAAACTCTTGTTCTCTCCCGCAGTAACTATTCTTCTTGTGAGAAGCATTGCCTAGCTTGCTACTGGGACCAGGTGGAGACCGAACGCCTGATCAGAGCAGGAGAATTGACCAAGTGACCCAAGTTTCTCCTCATGAAGTGCATTTTATCTGCACCAATCAGTGAGGTTGGGTGCATGCACTAGTAGTCTATCATTAAATTAACCTGTGTGTGTATATATACATACGTACATACACACATATACACACACATTCAGGCAATACACATGTACATATCGACATATACACACACGGACACAGACACACCCCTTCAGGCTCGAGCACACCTGAAAGGCACAGGCACAGTGCATGAGCAGTTGGCCCAGACTCTGGTCCCCGCTCCTGCTGCGTTGTCTCCTCTCCCTCATTGCAGGCCCGTGGCCTCGTGGAGGGCTCCTGATCATCAGCTGACTGAGGACCTGGTGTACAAGTGGCACCATTTGAACTTAACAGCGGCACACTGCCCCCGCCCCTGGGTTCCCACGCATGTGGGTGGGGGCGTTCTTGTAATGAGCAGAACTTCAAGCAGTGCATTTGCGTTGTCCGCTTTGTCTGTTCCAAGAGATGGCTGCAAATGTGGGTCTGCACGACCCATGGGTGGTGGCTGACAGTTGGGCTGGGAAGTCAGGAACTTGGGAGGAACTGGACTTGTCACATGACTTGTGACAGGACGGTTGAGGAGGGGGTGTTTGAGGATGATTGTATCTGTGTGATTACACTCTGAGGGGCATCCGCTCCAGAACCAGGTGGACACAGTGATTCACCGTGTGACATCAGGCACCAGTGTCATCAGAATTGAAAAGTCTTACTATCTGACCCATGACCCAGGGCTGTTTACCTCCATGTCTCTCTGACAACTGACGAGGTGACCACATTTTGGGTTTACTGCCCGTTTCGATGCCTCGTCTGTGACTTGCTTCTCTATATTCCAGAGTCCACTTTTCTGTCAGGTTGTTACTGATCCGTGGACATTCCTCTTACCTTTAGATTTGAATCCTGTGTGTCACAAATACTTTCTCTCATCAGGTAGTTTTTCTTTCCACTCTATGGTGTTATTTTTCCTGTGAAAGATGTAAAATTTTATGTGGTCAAAAGTATCTGCTACTTTATGGCTTCTTGCTATAATCCAAACTAACTACCCCAGAATTATAAACACGCTCTTCTATATCTATAGTAATACTCTGATAGATTTTCTATGCTCAGTTCTTTTGGCCCATCTGAAATTCACGTGATGTGAGGTCAGGAGAAACTTCATTATTCTCCCCTAAAGGTAACTGCCCAGCCACGCTTTGCCCTCTGATGTGAAACGCTGCCTGTTGACGGCCATGTTCCTCTGCTCCATCCCCTCTGTGTCTTCCTCCCCTCACACTCTGCTATGGCTTTGCTGTGTGGGGTGCAGTGTGGCGTGAAAGAAAGGTCGGAGCCCATGGGCCGTCTCCTGGAGGCGTCACTGAAGCTCTGCGCAGACTCCCTTTACTCGGTCTTCTAGGTAAAGTCCTGAAGCTCAGATTTTCAGTGACTTGCTCACTTCATGGACTCTCAGCTTGAAGATTCGAGCCAAAACTGCCGGCTCCAAAGCTTGTGCTTTTTCAGGAACACGAGTGAGGGGAGAGGTCATGGACAGGGGTCTGGGCAGTTCAGAAATGGTGTTCCAGGAACAAGTCAGCAATGTGGTCCTCAGCGTCAGAGCATCCAGGGCTCTGTCCAGATCATTTCATTTCAGTCTACACTTTCCCTGGGAATCGCATGCTTTCCTTTGGCTTCAGAAATCATCTGGATGCCAAAGACCTGCAGGCCTGTTTCTCCACCCAACCTGCCTCCAGGGCTCCAGGCCTGGGCATGGACCTGCTGGAGACGTCCCCCTGGGAGGGCTCAGGGGCCCCCAGTGCAACCTGCTTCCAGTGGAACCCTCCCTGCAGGCTGTACTTTTCCTCTCCCCACTCAGTGAATGCTGCCAGTATCCACACAGGTGTTTGAGCAGCCATCCTTGACTCTTCTCTCTCTCATGCTCTGCCCAGTCCTTTCTCGAGTTCTGTCAGCATCTGCCCAGAGGGCCCCTCGGAAAGTGCCCGCCCCTGTCAACTCTGTAGAGCAGGCCTACTTGCCATCACACAAAACCAACGTGCCCTGTGCTGGCCTCAGGGCTTCATCTCCTTTGGCCCAGCCCACAGCCTCTCTGGCTTGCTGCATTTTCCCACGGCCTTCCTCACGCTCTTTCTATCCATGCGACCTCTCTCCCCATCCTCTGCACTGCCCCCCGACCTCGTCCCTGCCCAAAGCTCGCCCCACTTCCCCGGGCCTCCCCAGAAACTTCTTGTGTGGATTCCACACCTATTCTTGGTGTCAGGGCCTGCTCTGGGGAGCCCAGATCAAGACAGGGGCCATACTAGTTGTATTGGTTTTAGGAAGTGTTAGTTTTCTCCAGCCACCATAACATTTTACCACAAATGCAGCAGCAGGAAAACCATGAACTTATCACTGTCGAGTCCCACTCCACTGGAGGGCCCCTCGGCTCCCCAGGCTGAAATCAGGCATCTGTTTCCTTGCTTGTTCGCATCGTTGACAGAACTCTCTTCCTTGCAGTTGTAGGACAGAGGTCCCCCTTTCCTGGCTGGCTGTCAGCTTCTGACGCTGCCCCCCTTCCTTGGCTCGAGGCCCCACCACCATCTTCAAAGTTGGCAATGGCAGTCGAGTCCCTCTTGTGCCTCCTCGTGTCTTCTCCTCCTTCTGTCTCATCTCCCTGACCCAGCGGGAAGGGTTCTCTGATTTGAGGGACTCACGTGACAGTTGGTCCTGCCCAGACAACCTTGGGTGATCTCCCCATCTCAAGGTCTGGGCCTTAGTCACGTCTGCAAAGTCCCTTCTGGCACGTAAGGCGACATTTTCCCAGGTCTTGGGGATCAGGGCGATGGCATCTTTGGGGGCCATTATCCGCTAATCACACTGGTTTTCCCCTTTCTCTCTCTCTTTAAAGTCTAGTTTCACCTTCTCAGGGATTCATCACATAAAATGCACTGGAGTGCTGCGGGCTCCTGGGCAAATGCCTCTGCAGCCCTCCTCCCTAAGCCCTGGAGCAGAGTCAGGCATCTGGGGACTCTGTGGCCACCAGAGAACCTGTTCTTTCTTTGAAAGGTCACGTGGGAGGGAGTATCCTGCCTCCCCCTTCTGTCCCCACTGGACTCTCTAACGAGTGCTACATCCTCTTACAGGAGATGGAAAGGGGTCCCAAAAAACATCCCTTCAGCTCGCACTGTGCCCCCCAGGTTCTAAAATGCCTTTGTTCCTCCAGCCCTGGGAGAGGCAGGGCAGCTGCTTTCATTGTCACATTTCCCTTTGCGCTTGCGAGGATGGAAGGAGCAAAGAGCTGTGCCCCAAACTGGCCCCTGACACCAGCTCCCACTCTTCGTACATGTCACCCGCAGGAGCAGGGGAGAGGCGGGAGCTGGGTCAGTGGGCTTATGCTCAGGCTGCGTGGAAGGAGGGCAAGTCAAGGTCTGGGAAATAGCAGTGTTCACTGTACCCACCTGAGGCCCAAAGAATTCTGCCTGACACACACATGTGCACACTCACACTTTACACACCACACTCACAGGTATACTCACAGCACATGCATATCACGCGAATTCACACACTGTGCGCACACACTGTGTGCACACACTCATGTACATAGACATGCATATATACCCTTCCACACACACGCACACACAGATACAGGCACACAACACACGCATGTGAATGTACACAAAAACTCTCACAATACACATTTTACACAAAACCCACCACATGCCACATACAGCACTAATGGGAAAACAGGAGGAAGCAGAAAGGAACTTAAATTAAAAATCACCCAGATCCCTCCAGATCCAGAAATGACTATGGCTAACATATTGGTATATTTTCCTCAAAACATTTTCTGATAGATTTTACAAAAATTAAAGCAAATGAAAGTAAACTGCTTTGAGTACTTAAAAAGGAAGTGGATGATGATGAATAGATAAATAAAATGTGGTCTAAATATACAGAGGAATATTATTCAGCCTGAAAAAGGAGCAAATTCTGACACACACTACAACACGGATGAACCCTGAGGACATGATGCTCAGCAGAATGAGCCTGTCACCAAAGGACAAATACTGTGTGACTCCACTTATATGAGGTCCCAGAGTAGTCAGATTCATAGAGACCAAAAGTAGAATGGGGGGTACCAGGGGCTGGGGGAGGGGCTGGGGAGTTAGTGTGTAATCGGGACACAGTTTTGGTTTGGGAGGATGAGAAAGTTCTGGAGACGGACGGGGGTAATGGTTGCAAAGCAATGTGAATGTGCTTAATGCCACTGAATTGGACACTGGAAAGTGGTTAAGATGGTATATTTTGTGTTATGTGTATTTTACAATAATAATAATAATAATAATAAGGACACAGAGAGTTGAGTCCTGAGCCCTGGTGTGGCCGGAAACAGCTGAGGGTCAGAGCCCCTCTCCCGGGCCCTGGGGGATGTCCCTGTCCCGCCTTTGGAGATAGACTCTCTGCCATGTTCCCATGCAGGTGTCACGGGTCCGCACTTCCCAGGAGGATGGACACACAGTGGTTTACAGTCTGTCGGCAGGGGGAGCCAAAATCCCAGGCACCTGCCCCGCTCCTGAGCCTCCTAAGGCTTTGCGGGGTGGGGGTGGGGGGGGGACCTCCAAACCAGTCGGCTGCCCAACCTTAGCCCTTCCCATGCGGGCTCCCCAACATGACACCGGTAGGGGCCCAGATGCCACCGGTATTTCTCCAACCCCATTTCTCTGCTCCATGGAGATGAGGCTGGTGGATGACGTCCTGTGCTCACAAGCCTGTCCCTTAGAAAATAGGCTCCTTTAGTGTTGAGAAAACTTTTTCTGAAAACTCTTTAAAAGTAAGTAAAATTGCTGAATAAATATCATGATAATAGTGTGTCACTCAGGGCTGAGTCAGGAGTTTGGTATAGAGAACCAGCCACCGAGACGGGACCGCCTACGAAGAGCCCGACCTCACGGCAGGGGCACCCAGGCAGCAGACTCCCACAGGAGGAGGACCTGTGGGGCCAGGCGCTAACAGGAGCATCAGTTATCAATGCAGCCATACGGGGGTGGGAACTGAGCATGCCCGTGTCACAGGTGCCGGGGTAGCTGCTACTCCTCTCTGGGGTCTCAGACCATGGGGTCTGGCAGCACAGAGGGTGCAGAGCAGCCCCTGTGGGCTCCAGCATTGGTCCCTGCCCCCTCCTCTTGGGCATGGGGCCTGTCCCCCTCCTCCCTCCCGTGATGTCCTCCGAGCTAGTCTCTGGGTGGCACCTGGCTGCCAGGCCACTCACAGGGGAGCAAGACTACTTGGGCTCACCCTCGAGGGCTTGGCTTACTCTGTGGGGACTGGGCCCACCCAGGAGCCACGGGAGAGGCAGTGGTCTTACCTGAGGGTCTCGTGCTCACTTGATGCCTGTGTTTCTTGGAGTACCTGGCATGGGGTCCCAGGAGCTGAAGAGGCCCCTCCTCAATGAGCATATCTGCTCATTCTCCCACCTGGCAGACTGTGGCCCAGGCAGGGGTGAGGAGGGGATAGAGAGGATTCTCAGGGAGCTGCCAGCAGGCCCACTGGAGAAGGTAGTGTCTGACCTCACTTTCCTGACATGGAAGCCGCTTGCTCAGGGTGGTGGGGCTGCGAGGAAGAGCCAGACGAGACCACTGGGCATGATGACTGCTCCGGGCCTGCTGGCCATCTGGGTCCTCTCCATCTCCACCTCCACCATCTCCACCTACATCATTTCTACCTCCACCGCCACCTCCATCATCTCCAGGTCCATCTCCATTGTCTCCACCGCCACCTCCATCCCCACCTCTATCACCACCAACTCCTTCATTTCTACCTCCATCTCCATCATCTCCACCTATACCATCTCCATCTCCAACATATCCTCCTCCATCTCCATCATCTCCACTTCCACTCCACCTCCGTCACCTCCACCCCCACCCCCACCTCTTTCACCTCTACCCCCATCTCCATCACCTCCACCTCCATCACTTCCACCCCACCTCAATCATCTCCACCTCCATCACCTCCACTCCTCCACCTCCACCTCCATCACTTCCCTCCCCCAACCTCCACCTCCATCACCTCCATCACCCCACCCCACCTCCACTTCCATCCTCCTGTGCCTGGGAATCTCAGCAAGGAGCGGCTCCCTAGGCCTCGGTCCTCACCTCTGACATGGGAGTGAGGCAGGGCAGTTATTCTCTCTAGCTTCAGATGGAAAATGTGAGGCTCCTTGAAGGTTTTCTGCTAGGAAGATAGCGGAGCTTGGCTGGAGCTAAGTCTCTATGTCTTCCACAATCCCCTGCTCTGAAATCTGGATCAGAGCTGCTGATCTGGGCCTGCCATGCGCAGAGGGAGCCGGGCCTGGGGGGAGGGTCTAACGGAGAAGTAGACACCAGGATGTGGACCAGATTTGTGTAAGCCTCCTGGAGGAGGGGTGGGCGTGCTGTTTCCAGGGGAAATCTTGGGAGCTTGGAGTGGGTTTCTATAAAACCTCATTGCATCTATTCTCAAGGGTGTGTGGGCTGAAAGGAGGGCAACTGGGGAGGCAAAAACTCACCCAGGCATGACATTCTCCTCCTTGGGGGCTGGGCTGCATTTGGGGGTTAGACTCCTGGGTGGGGTGGTGGGCATCAGGGAGCAGAGGAGGACTGACTGGGAGACACATGCATGGGTTCCGGGATCTGAGAGTCTACTGTTGGATTCCATGCTTGGCAATGGCAGGGCTGGGACTCAGGGACGCCACCTTCCAGAGCTGAGACAGGCAGGAGCCAGAGCAACGCCCTTCTGCAGATGCCCACTGACTGCCTGGGCTGAGTCCTGTGGGATGGGGCCATAGTGACCGGCTCAGGTAGTGGAGAGGAGAGGCACCAGGCAAGGAGGAGGGGTGAACAGTGGTGGGCATTCCCAGTGAGTGGGCTGGAGGGGAGCCTGAGGGGTCTGCAGCTCTGCAGAAATGACACCTGACGACCTGCTGTGGAAGAGTGGGAGGACAGAGGTGGAGGGTGAGGCCGAAGAGGAGACCTGGAGGACAAGCCAGGGCCTGGGCAGATGCGAGATGCTCTCTTTGGGGAGGAGACGACCCTGAGGATGGGTGACTCATTTCCTGAGAGTGAAGCTCGTGAGCTCAGGGAAGGAGCTGGATGTCACAGCAGCTGGTATCTTGAGTCTATCCTGTCTTGTCTGTCCTGAGGCCCAAGGGCTGCAGCTGGCCTCTGACACCTCCCTGGGACACAGAGTCAGCTTGGCCCCAGGAGCGGGCTCTCTTGTGGAGGGGGGGCATCTGTCCTTGGAGGGATCCAGGCTACAGCCTCCCTGATTGCGGATTCCTCACACATCATCCTTGGGCAGCCCCAAGTAATCAGTCATGAGCACAGACCCTAACCCATACGCCCAGGGTGTCCCCTTGCCCAGCCCCACCCTCTCACCTTCCTCTCTCAAGCCCATCCTTCTGCCAGGCCTGGATGGCCCTTCTGGTCTGCCTGGGAAGGTCATACCCATGTACTCAGACCCAGTGGCTTACACAGCAAACATGTGTCCTTTCTCACTATCCTGGGGTTGACTGGTTCTGCTGGGAGGCTGTCCTACTCGAGGCAGGCCCAGGTGCCCAGGTACCAACTCATTCGGGACCTCAGAGCTGCTGGGACCTCAATGTGAGCTCTCATCCCAGGGCTGCCCATACGGCTGCTCCTCATCCAGGAAGAAGCACCCTGAACCAACATGGAGCAAGAGCTGCCAATCTCTTAAGTCTCAGCCTTGGAGTTCCCAGAACGTCCCTTCTGCCGTGATCCAGAGGCCACAGTGACCTCTAATGCCAGCCTAGATCCGAGGGTGGGGGTCGACGAAGGGTCCCTGATGACCCTTGACCTGCCCTGCTTCCCCTAGGCTGGATCTCCCCAAGCTGGCTTCTCCCTGATGCCTGCTCTGTCTCCCCAGCTGGAACGCCACCCCCAGCCTGCTGTGACGGGCCCCAACTCTGGCCCTGCCCCTGGCTCTGAGATACTGTGGTAGCTCCCTGCAGACAGGCCAAAGGCAGTGCTGGTTCTCATTTGTCCCTTGGTCAGGGTCTCGGGGGCTGGTGAGGAGTGGGCCCCACTTCCCCGGCACTCAGCACCAGCCAGGCCAGCAGGCCTTGCTCTGAAGGGCTCCAGGCCATTGGGGCAGAGCTGGGATGAGCCCCCTCAGAGGAATGTCAGCTCTGGTACCTGTGCATTCTACAGAGTGCGTGGGAGCAGTGGTGGGCTCCCAGCAGGGGGCACAGCTCTACTCAGGGGGCCTGGGGTGCCCAGTGGTGCCAGGACAGAGTGAGGGGGAGGCAGAAGGGCGGGAGCAGTGGGGTGGGCTAGGGTCTGTGCTGGGAGCCTGAGGGTGATAGAGATGACCAAACTGGCCAAGTGATCCACGGTGGGAGAAACCTGAGTCCCTCTCTAACCCCCTCGGGGTACCCGGTCTTTCTCCTGGCCCTCATTTTGTCCCTTAAGGCATCCCAGAGGGCACAGGGCAGGGATCAGGTCTTGAGGACTATTGTGTGTGTGTGTGTGTGTGTGTGTGTGTGAAGTATCTACCCAGTACCTACCTTGGTCCAGAGGGGTGTAAATGTTCCACTCACAAGGAAGCTCCCAGGAAGGTGTCCACTAAGGACTGGGGATAAGCTGCGCTTCACTCTGGCAGCGCCTCCCTGCCCTGCACACAGGGAGCACTCCCCCCTCCCCGCCCGCGGCCAGCCCTCTCTCCAGGCAGACTGTCCCCCTCGGCACACCCCCTCCCTTCCCCAGTCTCTCACTCAGGCACGGAGCTGACGAAGCTGCACAGCATTCTCCTTCCAGACACTTTCCCGTCCCTCGGGGGCCCGCTCCCTAAGCGCCTCTGCTCAAAGGTCCCCTCATTGTCGGAACCCCGTCCACTCCCTGCCAGGCCGCTCCCCACTCTCACCCCACCGTCCCCCAGCCCGCACCTCGCCTGCCCAGCCGCGCTCGCCGCGGGCCGCACCCCCGCAGCGGGAGGGATGGCTCATCTGAGCGAGAGCATCCTACCGGGGAGGGCGCGCCCTGGGGAGGAGTGCGAGAGGCGCGTCCTCAGGGGGAGCCTGTCCTGGGCGAGAGAGCGTAGTGGGGGCGCGTCCTGCGGGCGGGATCTCCGTGGCCCCAACCCCGTCTGGGCCCCGCCTCCGGGCGCCCCCAGCGCGCCCAGCCCGGACCCAGCCGAACCGCGCCGCAGCCGGCCAGCCATGGAGACGCGAGTAGTGCTTTGGCGCCCTCAACTTCTCTCGCTGCTGCTGGTGTTGCTCTGCGGTAAGGGGACCCGGGGTCCTGCACCGGGGCGCCCCAAGCTACTCAGGGGCCATGGGGACCCGGGCGACCCTCACTTTCCCGCACCTGCGCCCGGCTGCGACGCCTGCCCTGCGCTGACTCCGGAGAGCCCGGCGCACCCTGCTCCGGAGGGGCGAGGGCTGACCCGGGCGCCGACCCCAGGCTCCACGGCAGGGTGTTCGACCTGCTCTTTCCTTCGAGGACCTGATGGCGACGGAGCCCGGCTGGGAAGGGAGGCAGGGTCTCCTGCCGGCGCTGCCCGGCCAGCGGGCTTGGGCCACGCCTGCCTCTCCCAGCTGCGATGTCCCCGGCCTCCCTGCCCCCGGCTGGGGACGCCCTGCTAGCGCGACACTCTGAGAGGGCGGAAGCGGGCCAGGTCCGGGTTCCTTCTCCCTTTGAGGTACTGAGCTCCCCGTCCCGGGGCTCATGTGTGCACACCACGCGCTCGGCTGTGGATGAGAGGAATCCAGAACTGGGTAGGGCTGGACCTTCCCTGCTGTGCTTTGTCCTCCTGAGGACATCCCTGTAGTGTGGGTGAGTGTGTGTGTGCATGCACACGTGTGAGAGTGTGTGAGTCTATGCACACGTGTGTAGGCGTATGTCTGGGGTGGCTGGTGGGAGGAGGCAGGGAGCAGCTCTCTGAGGCTTCCCCTCTTAGATCTCTTCTCCAGCAAGAACAGACAGCTCCAGGGAGGACACGTTGCTGACGAATTGGGAATGGATTGAATTAAAAGCCTGTTTTGAGAAATCTTACCAAATAGAATATCCAAGAACAAGTAAGAGAGTGTGCCTGTTTGGGGAGGGCTCCGTGGGCGACTTGCTGAGGCTGGGAGTTGAGCCTGGCTGACTCTGGGAAAGTTGGCCTGGGAATCAGAGGGCTCAGGGCTTGTCCATGAGGGCCACTGTCCCTGGGTCCTTTGGGTTGCTCTCTTGCCCTCACTGGCCCCAGTTTCCCTGGTTGTAAGATGCAAAGTTGGGCCTCTGGGCAATATCCTTGTCAGCTTTGATGACTTGGAATTTGGTTATAGAGATGGAAAAAGGCTGGATCAGCCCGTTGGCATCCCCAACTCCAGGTTTCCCTTCTGTGGAGACATCTGGGTGGAGAAAGCGTGGCTTCATTTCACAGCCCAGGGTTAGAGCTCCAGGGTTGGGTGGATGTTTGTGTGGAGCCCAGAAATCAGGAGCATGCTGATCTGGATTTCAGCAAGCTCCAAACACAGGGTCCCTTGGGTGGAGATTTAGGTCCCTATAATGGAAGGAGAATCCTTCAATTTGTGCTGAGGGAGGTTGAGGCTCCCTTCACCTGCCTCCGACATGGAACTGAGAAGGACCAAAGGCAGACCCTGCGCAGAAATCTGTGTTAATAATCCTGGGCTCACATCAGCACAGTACTGGAAGGCCATCTCATCCGGTCTTGTTGGTCCCACTGCCCCCTCTCGTGGAGCATGGGCACAGGCTCCCCTGCCAGGGTGAGGCCAGGTAGCCTCTCAGCAGACCCAGCCTAGTGCTGGCCTGTCAGAGCAAGGGCCTCAGGAATTGGCTGCTGAGTGAGTGAGGGAGATGCCGGGAGAGGCAAAACCTGCTCCTGGTCACACGCTGATTTGTCAGAGGTGGGCCTGGGGCCACATCAGCCTCGAGGCTGCTGCGTCTAGAAGGAGGGTCCCACGGCTGCCAACTGTCTCTGCTCTGGATCCTGACACCCTGCCATCCCTGAGCTGCCTCTGGGCTGTGCAGAGTCGGGGGCCTGGCCACCTGGGGAGCGGGCCCAGCATGGGGGCTGGCTGCTGTTGACCACAGATGCCCGTCAAGGACTGGTTCCCCAGCAGGGAAGCTGCTGGCTTCGAGGGCTTCTTTGAGAATTCCAAATCCTAATTCAGAAGCAGTTGCCACGCTGCAGGGCCCTGGGGTGGTGAGGTCCAACAGAAGTCTGCTCAGCCAGGGCTCTGCCTCTGTGCCTGGCTCTCGACTGGACCCTTGGGTCTGGGCATGAATCCTGGGCACCTACCTCCCTTTGCAGGTTCTTAACCTCAAGATTGTAAGGCACTTACTGGCCCCTAGCCTCAGTTTCCCCAATTGCAGTGGAGATGCAGGAATAGTAACCTGTAAAGTGCTGCTGTGACCATCAGTTTGATCCAAGCAGTTCGGTCTCCATAACCCTGTGCCAGGCCTGGGAGTGTGGAGCGAAAGGGTTCAAGCTTAAACAAAGGGATGTATGGGAAGGTACCCTCCAATGCCTGCACACGTCCCGTGGGCGTGTGAGTCTGTCAGCAACTGTGCCCCGGGGGCTCACTTACAGCACCCTGGCCAGAGTGCCCGTGTGTGTGTGCGCATGTGAACATGGCACTGCCACTGTTTTTATCAGTGGTAAGAATAAAGCTGTCCCGATGCTGAGCCACCTCCTGTCACATTGGATTCTGTGGACTCAAGTGGGCCCAGGTGCAGTGCTGGGTATCAAGTACCTCAATGTCACAGTGACTGCAAGGAGGTGGTTGGCCAAGAGATGCCTTGGAGGTCATCTGACACCCCTCCTCCTTTTATGGATATGGAAACTGAGTTCCAGAGTGGGGAGGGAACTGCCCAGACTGCAGGGACTGGGGGTTCTAGAAACCACAACGTCCTGAGGCCAGACTGGCAATGGCCCGCCGCTGCAGAGCCTGGCGACTCTGTGGTCTGGTTGCTGCTCATTTCCGTCCAAGGAGGATGAGAGCTCCTGTATTTCATTTCCAGATGACTGGCCAGAAAAGGCCTTTCTCTTGGAAATGCATCTGTTTGGCTGTTTATCATCTCCCGGAGTCTGGAAGTCCCCGAGACGAAAGAAACACAGTCCTGTATTTTCTTTGTTTCTCTGATGGAACCAACTGAAATGGTTTTCTATTTTGATTTAATTCCTGAGACCTGTACTAATGCAGCCTTAGCTTGAGTGGGAGCGACCCACTTTCTTGGTGTTGTCAGGAATCTGTGTCTTTATCCTGCTGTTAGGACACTGGGTGGGTTGTCGGGCTTTGCTGGGGGCCTCTTAAGCCGAGTGTGCATTGGAAAAGGTGCTGGAATGGGCCTCCCACCCCAGGGCACTTGTAGTTGGTCTGACAGGTGTGGCATGGTGCCTGCCTAGTGCCTGGGCATCCTCACAGCATCCCCCTGGTCCTTGATGGCTCGCTCTCAACCAGCCCTGGCAAGGCCCCTGCTGCACTGGGTAGGTGGAGATTCTGGGGCACATGGACGTTCTGGTCCAGGAGGAACGAGGAGGAAGGGAGAGGAAAAAGGGGGTTCATGGAGAGGAGGAGAAGGAGGAGGTGCTGGGCTGGGTCTTAGTGATCTGACAGGTGGTGATCGGGGCAGGCTGAAAGGATCTGGGGGTCCAGGTCCAGGTCTGTGGGGTTCAGGTGGTCTAGATAAGCCAGGTCCAGGTGACCATGGCTGGGAGGCATGGCGGCAGCTAGCAGGGGGTGACGATGTGGGACTTGCTTGGCTTATGCCCATGTGGCTGGTGCTGCTTAGGAGACCTACATAGGATGCTGAGACCATCCTGTCAGGGAATGGCAAGGCCAGGCCCAAGGATGGACACAAGGGCTGGACATGGAGAGCACCAGGTGGGCCTTCAGAGCCCATGGTGAGGAGCCCATTGGTGAGCTGAAAGGGAAAAGGTGCCTTTGGGACAGGGTTGTGATGGGAGAAAGGAGCACGGGCTGTCTTCCTCATCATCTGCCTCTATGTGCCCCCAGGGGCCTGTGCTCCACAGAGTCACCGATGCCAGGCCAGCACAGCCTTGGACACAGGGCTGCCTTCCTGCCAGCTGGCTGGGCAGGTGCAGCTGGGCAGGGTGGTGGAGGGAGGATCGCCTGCCCCGGGTATACCCCGGCTCATGCTGCCTCTGTTTGGCTGTGGGAAAGTCACTTTTCCTCTGGGCCTTTACACTTTAAACAGGGGGTGCGGTCAGGAGGCATAATGCTTTTCCAGGCCCCCCCAGGATAGATACCGGCCCATACCCCAGACTTGGTGCAGAGCCCAGCCCTGGAGGTGCACAGAAATGCCTGCTGGGTGAGAAGGAAGGGAACGGGGAGGCTTGTACTGGGAAGGCCCACAGCAAGGAGATGGGCCTGAGCTGTCTTTGTGCAAACTGAGATGGGATTGGGGTGACGTGCCACTGGGGGCAGCTCTGCGGGCACGTGTCCTGGGTGTGGCCCCCACCGTGTTACTGAGCAGGTGGATGACCCTCCCTGGCCACAGTGGTTCTGTCTTTAAGTCCCTGAGCTGTCAGGCTGTCCTGGGGCTCAGTCTCATGTAGGACAAGGCACTCAGTGGACACCGGCCAGGACTGAAGGGGAAGGAAGTAGGGCAAGGAGCTGCCAGGCAAGGGTCACAGTTCCATTTCCAGATGGGGAAAGGCAGGCGGACTCCAGGTTCTGGCTCTTCCTCTTCGGAGGGTGGTCCTCCGGCTTTGCATCACCTGGAGCTCGTCAGGGAGTAGCATCTTGGCGCCTCAGGCCTGCATTGAAAAGATCTCCAAGTGACTTCCGTGCACGTCACACAGACAAGTGTTGCTTTCCACCATTTGTTCTCAGTCTCCGCAGCACATTGGAGTCACCCCACTGGGGGAGAGGAGGAGGATGTGTTTAACAAACATGAAGTCTCGGTCCCCGCCTTGGGGACTTCCATGTGATGGGCTGGGCAAGTGTGGTGTGCAGCCCAGTCAGCCCCTCCTCTGACTCACGTGGTCATGCTGAGTTGGGGCTGGAATGGAGCCCCCTAAACCCAGAGCCCTCTGGGTGGGTGAGATGGAGGGGTGGGCTCGTTCATGTGCTCCGCACCAGCCTCAGAGAGGAATGGCTTTGTTCTACCTTCAAAAGCCTTTTATTACAATTATTGTTTCCTTCAGAGACGTCAAAGTTGAGAGCTATATTAAAATAGAACCGAATTGACAGCCTGGGGAGCACAGAAGCCGGAGCTGCTGGAGCCTGGAAAGGAGGCTGTGCTGACGACGGACAGTCTGATCCATGGAGGAGACTGGGCAGCCAGAGGGTCCTGGCAGAGCAGTGTGCGGGTGGGGCAGCAGGGGGCTGAGGGCAGCAGTGATGCGAGTAGGTGGTTGGGGCCACATGGTGACAAGTTGAAAGAGATTTCACAGGTGCATGACTACCAGTGAAAACACCCAGAATCAGAATCACGCTTCTTTATTAACGGGAGACAAAGGCCCAGAAAGGCGAAGGGGCCTGCCCAGAGCCACACAGCAAATCAGTGACTGCAAGGGAGCTGGGCCAGGCGTCTGGTGGCTTGTGTGGTTAAGCTTCAGAAGGACGTTGCCCATCTTTCCTGCAGAGATGGCAAGACTTCTCCTCAGAGGGTGTCAGCTTCTGTCTTGGTTGCTGCTTGTGTGGGATCCCATGATTCAAAAGCTCCGCGGCCAAGTTTGGGTTCAGTGGAGGAATGCTAAGGTTGAAGTCACCTCTGCCTTCTGTCAGGCTTTAAATAGGTTTAGAGGGCTGTGCACCTGCACCAGTCTGGCTCTGGGTCCACCTTCCACTGTCACTTCTTCCCATTTTCCCCCAACTGTTCACGCCCACCCTGGCTCCACTGGCCTCCTGTCTGTACCCGGTAGACCTCCACTGTTCATGTTTCCTATAATCTTACTGATTGTTTTGTCTATTGCTCTGTAAATTACTGAGAGAGGAATACTGACTTCTCCAACTGTAACTGTGGATTTGCAGTTTTCTTCCTGCAGTTCCATCCATTTTTGCTTTGTGTATTTGATGTTCTGTTATCAGGTGCATCCGTGTTTAGCATTGCTGTGTCCTCTTGATGAATGGAGCCCTTTATCATTATGAAAAGACCCTCTATATTTCAGGTATATCCTTTGTCTGAAATATACTTCATCCAGTATTAGCATAGCCACTCCCTCTTCTTTTGATTAGTGGTAGCATGGTATATCTTTTCCCACACTTCCACTTTGGATCTACTTGAGTCTTTTAAAAGTAGGATTCTTGTAAGTAGCCTCTGATTGGGTTTTGCTTTTCGATCTCATCTAACAATCTTTGCTTCTTAATTAGGGTTCTCAGACCATTTACTTTCCATCTGATTATTGATTGATGTGGTTAGGTTTAAATCTATCATCATACCATCAGGTTTTTTCCTCTCTTCTCTCTCTTTTTGTTTTCTTTTGGACTTAGTGTTTTTTTTTTTTATTATTCCATTTTATCTTTGTGTTTTCTTTTTTTTCCTGCTAATTGGCTGTAATTCCTCTTTTCTTATTACTTTAGTGGTTGTTTTAGGGTTTGTAGTATATATCTTTAACTTACCACAGTCTATCTGTAAGTGATATTATAACAATTCATGTAGCACAAGAACCTTCCATTTCTGACCTTTATGCTATTGCTGTCATATGTTTTACTTAAACTTAAGTTATAAATACATTATTATTTTTGTTTTCACAGTTGGTTATCTTTTAAAGAGATTTAAATATTGAGAAACAAATTTTATGTATTTGCTCCCGTAGTTACAATTTCTAGCGCTCTTCATTCCTTTGTGAAGATCCACATTTACTTATGATATTATTTTCTTTCTCCCTGAAGGACACCCTTAAATATTATTTGAAGTTTGAGTGTACTAATGATATTTTCTTTCACCTTTTGAATCTTGGAAAAAGTTTTTATTTATTTTGTTTAATTAGTTAATTTTTTTTGAGGAAGATTAGCCCTGATCTAACTACTGCCAATCCTCCTCTTTTTGCTGAGGAAGACTGGCCCTGAGCTAACATCCATGCCCATCTTCCTCTACTTTATATGTGGGACGCCTACCACAGCATGGCTTTTTGCCAAGTGGTGCCATGTCTGCACCTGGGATCTGAACCGGCGAACCCTGGGCCACCGAGAAGCGGAACGTGCGAACTTAACTGCTGCACCACTGGGTCGGCCCCAAAAAGTTTTTATTTTTTAATAAATGTTTTTGAAATAAAATTCATGCACCACACATTCACTCGTTTAATGTACACAGTTCAATGTTTTTTTTAGTATACTCACAGTTTTGCAACCATCACCACAATCAATTTGAGAACATTTTCATCACCCCAAAATAAATTCCTTACCCATTAGCAGCCACACCCCATTCCCACAATCTCCTTAGCCTTAAGCAACCACTAATCTGTGCTCTACCTTTATAGATTCGCCTGTTCTGCAGATTTCTTGTAAATGGAATCATACAGTATGTGTTATTCTGTGAGTGGCATCTTTCACTTAACATAGTGTTTACAAGGTTCATCCATGTCACAGCCTGTATCAGCACTTTATTTTTTTATGGAAAAATAATATTCTATTAAAAAGATATACTTCATTTTGCTTATTCGTTTATCAGTTGATGGACATTTGAGCTGTTTCCATCTTTAGCTATTATGGATAATGCTGCTGTGAACATCCTTGTGCAAGTTTTTGTGTGAACATAAGTGGTCTATATCTAGGAGTGGAATTGTGGGGTCATATGGTAATTCTCTCTAACATTTTGAGGAACTGCAAAGCTATTTTCCAACATGGCTGCATCATTTTGCATTCCCACCAGCAGTGTGTGAGGGTTCCAGTTTCTCCACATCCTCACCAACACTTCTAAAGTTTGATTATAGCCATTCTAGTGGATGTGAAGTGATGTCTGATTGTGGATTTGACTTGCATTTCACTTATGGCTAACGATGTTGGTTACTTCTCATGTGCTTATTGGTCATGTGTATATCTTTGGAGAAATATCTCTTCAGATCCTTTGCCTGTTTTTAAATGAGTTATTTCTTTTTATGAGGTTGTAAGAGTTCTTTATAGAATCCAGATACAAGTTCCTTACCAGAGTATGATTTGTATACATTCTCTCCTATTCTGTGGGTTGTCTTTTCACTCTCTTGATGGTATCTTTTGCAGCACAAAAGTTTAAAAACTTGATGCAGTCCAATTTATGTAGTTTTTCTTCTGCTTTTGGTGTCATCTATAAGAAGGCTTTGTCTTGTACAAGGATACAAAGACTTGCTCCTGTATTTTCTTCTAGTTTAGCTTTTACAGTTAGATTTACTATATGTTTGTTTTCAATTTAATGTTTTTTAGTGAAGTAACATTGGTTTATAACATTATATAAATTTCATGTGTACTTACTGTGTTTTGATTTCTGTCTAGATTACATCATGTCCACCACCCACAGACTAATTACCATCCATCGCCATACACACGTGCCCAGTCACCTCTTTTGCCCTCCTCCCTCCCCCCTTCCTCTCTGGCAACCACAAATCTAATCGCTGTATCTATATGTTTGTTTGTTGTTGTTGTTGGTTTTATCTTCTATTTATGAGTGAGATCATTTGGTATTTGACTTTCTCCCTCTGACTTATTTCGGTTAGCATAATACCCTCAAGGTCCATCCGTTTTGTCACAAATGGCAAGATTTCATCTTTCTTTATGGCTGAGTAGTATTCCACTGTGTATATATACACCACATTTTCCTTGTCTGTTCATCCCTTGACGGGCACTTAGGTTGTTATCAAGTCTTGGCTAGTGTGAATAATCTTACAGTGAACATTGGGGTGCATATATCTTTATACATTCATGTTTTAATCTTCTTTGGATAAAAACCCAGCAATGGAATAGCTGGCTTGTATGGTAGTTCTATTCTCAAGTTTTTGAGGACTCTCCACACTGTTTTCCATAGCGTCTGCACGAGTTTGCACTCCCATCAGCCGTAGGAGAGTTCCTTTTTCTCCACATCCTCTCCAACACTTGTTATTTCTTGTCTTGTTAATTATAGCCATGCTGACAGGCGTGAGGTGATGTCTCATTGTAGATTTGATTTACATTTCCCTAATAGTTAGTAATGCTGAATGTCTTTTCATGTGCCTGTTGGCCATCTGTATATCTTCTTTGGAAAAATGCCTGTTGATCGAGTTTGTTTTTTTGTTGTTGAGTTGTATGAGTTCTTTATGTGTTTTGGAAATTAACCTCTTGTCAGATATATGATTTGCAAATATTTTCTCCCAGTTGGTGTGTTGTCTTTTCTTTTTGTTCCTGGTTTCCTTTTCCTTGCAGAAGCTTTTTAGTCTGATGTAATCCCATTTGTTTATTTTTTCTATTGTTTCCCTTGCCTGGTCAGACATGGTATTTGAAAAAATGCTGCTAAGACCGAAGCCAAAGAGCATACTGCCAATGTTTTCTTCTAGAAGTTTTATGGTTTCAGGTCTTACGTTCAGGTCTTTTATCCTTTTTGAGTTAATTTTTGTGTATAGTGCAAGATATGGTCTACTTTCATTCTCTTGCCTGTGGCTGTCTAGTTTTCCCAACGCCGTTTACTGAAGACACTTTCCTTTCTCTGTTTTATGTTCGTGGTTCCCTTATCAAAAATTAACTGTCCATAGATGTGTGGGTTCAATTCTGGGCTCTCTGTTCTGTTCTGTTGATCTGTGTGTCTGTTTTTCTGCCAGTGCCATGCTGTTTTGATGCTATAGCATTATGGTATATTTTGAAATCAGGGGTTGTGATGCCTCCAGCTTTGTTCTTTTTTCTCAGGATTGCCTTGGCTGTGCTCAGTCTTTTGTTGTTTCATATAAACTTTAGGATTCTTTATTCTATTTCTGTAAAAAATGTTGTTGGAACTTTGATAAGGATTGCATTGAATCTGTAGATTGCTTTAGGAAGTATAGACGTTTTAACTATGTTAATTCTTCCAATCCAAGAGCGTGGAATATCTTTCCATTTCTTTATGTCTTCTTCAGTTTCTTTCAACAATGTTTTATAGTTTTCAGTGTACAGATATTTCACTTCTTTGGTTAAATTTATTCCTACTTATTTTACTCTTTTTGTTGCAAGTACAAATGGGGATGTGTTCTTAATTTCTCTTTCTGCTACTTCATTGTTAGTGTATAGAAACCAACTGACTTTTGTATGTTGATTTTATATTGTGCAACTCTACGGTATTCATTTATCATTTCTAAAAAATTTTTGGTGGATTCTTTAGGATTTTCTGTATGTAAAATCATGTCATCTGCAAATAGTGACAGTTTCACTTATTCCTTTCCAAATTGGATCCCTTTTATTTGTTTTTCTTGGCTGATTGCTCTGGCTAAGACTTGCAATTAAAAGTGGTGAAAGTGGGCATCCTTGTCTTCTTCCTATTCTTAGAGGGGATGGCTTTCAGTCTTTCTCCACTGAGTATGGCATTGGCTGTGGGTTTGTCATATATGGCCTTTATTATGTTGAGGTACTTTCCTTCTATACCCATTTTATTGAGAGTTTTTTTTTATCATAAATGGATGCTGTATCTTGTTAAATGCTTTCTCTGCATCTATTGAGATGATCATGTGATCTTTATTCTTCATTTTCTTAATGTGGTGTATCATGTTGATTGATTTGCAGATGTTGAACCATCCCTGCATCCATGGAATAAGTCCCACCTGATTATGGTGTAAGATCTTTGTAATGTATTCAATTTGTTAGTATTTTGTTGAGGAATTTTGCATTGATGTTTATCAGTGATATTAGCCTGTAATTTTATTTTTTTGTTTTGCCCTTGTTTGGTTTTAGTATCAGGGTAATGTTGGCCTTGTAGAATGAGTTAGGAAGCTTCCCCTCCTCTTCAATTTTTTGGAAGACTTTGAGGATAGGTATTAAGTCTTCTTTGAATGTTTGATAGAATTCACCAGGGAAGCTGTCTGGTCCTGGACTCTTATTTTTTGATTACTATTTTGACCTTCTTACTGGTGATTGGTCTGTTCAAATTGTCTGTTTCTTCTGGATTCAATTTTGGAAGGTTGTATGATTCTAAGAATTTATCCTCTTCTTCTAGATTATCCAATTTGTTGGCATATAGCTTTTCATAGTATTCTCTTATAATCTTTTGTATTTCTGAGTTGTAATTTCTCCTCTTTCATATCTGATTTTATTTATTTGAGCCTTCTCTCTTTTTTTTCTTGGTGAGTCTGGCTAAAGGTTTGTCAATTTTGTTTATTTTTTCAAAGAACCAGCTCTTGGATTTGTTGATTTTTTCTATTGCTTTTTTTAGTTTCTATTTCATTTATTTCTGCTTTAATATTTATTATTTCCTTCCTTCTACTGATTTTGGGCTTTGTTTGCTCTTCTTTTTCCAGTTCCTTTAGGTGCACAGTTAGATTGTTTATTTGAGATTTTTCTTGTTTGTTGAAGTAGGCCTATATTGCTATAAACTTCTCTCTTAGGACTGATCTTGCTGTATCCCATAAATTTTGCCATGTTGTATTTTCATTTTCATTTGTCTCCAGGTATTTTTTGATTTCTTCATTGACCCAATCGCTGTCCAGTAGCGTTTTGTTTAATCTCTACGTATTTGTGGCTTTTCCAATTTTCTTCCTGTAGGTGATTTCTAGTTTTATACCATTGTGGTCAGAAAAGATGCTTGGTATTATTTAAATTTATTGAGACTTGTTTTGTGCCCTAATATCTGATCTGTCCTGGATAATTTTTCATGTGCATTTGTAGAGAATGTTTATTCTGTGGTTTTTGGATAGAATGTGCTGTATATATCTACTAAGTCCATCTGGTCTAAAGTGACATTTAAGACCAATATTTCCTTGTTGATCTTCTGTTTGGATGATCTATCCATTGGTGTAAGTGGAGTGTTAAAGTCACCAACTATTATTGTGTTGCTGTCTATTTCTCCTTTTATGTCTGTCAATGATTGCTTTATATATTTAGGTGCCCCTATGTTGGGTGCATAGATATTTACAAGTGGTATAGCCTCTTGTTGGATTGTTCCCTTTATCTTTCTATAGTGCCCTTCTTTTTCTCTTGTTATAGTTTTTGTTTTAAAGTCTATTTTTCTGATACAAGTATTGCTATCCCAACTTTCTTTTCTTTGCCATTTGCAGGGAGTATCTTTTTCCATCCCTTCACTTTCAGTTTGTGAGTGTCTTTAGGTCTGAATTGTGTCTCTTGTATGCAGCATATATATGGGTTTTGCTTTTTATCCAGTCAGCCACCCTATGTCTTTTGATTGGAGCATTTAGTCCATTGACATTTAAAGTAGCTATTGATAAGTATGTGCTTATTGCCATTTTGTTACTTTTTTTCTGGGAGTTTTAGTAGTTATTTTCTGTTCTTCTTTTGCACTCTTCTCTTGTGGTTTGATGGCTTTCTTTAGTATTATATTTGGGTTTCTTTCTCTTAATTTTTTGTGTATTTGTTATAGGTGTCTGGTTTGTGATTTCTGTGAGGTTCATATATAATAACTTACATAGATAATAATCTATATTAACTTGATTGTCTTTTAAGTTTGACCTCTTGCTAAAAGCTCTACTCTTTTACTTCCCTTCTCCCATACTTTATGTTTTTGATATCGTATTTAACCTCTTTTTTGTGCATGTGTATCTGTCACCCTCTTATCATGGAAATAGATAATTTTAGTACTTTTGTATTTTGACCTTATATTAGCTTCATAGGTGGTTGATCTGCTGCCTTTACTGTATATTTCCCTTTACCAGTGATATTATTGTTTTGTTTTGTTTGTTTTTTTGTTTTTTGGTTAGGAAGAGTAGCCCTGAGCGTTGCCAATCTTCCTCATTTTGCTTGAAGAAGATCATACCTGAGCTAACATCTATGCCAGTCTTCTTCTGTGTTATATGTGGGATGCCACCACAGCATGGCTTGATGGGCTGTGTGTAGGTCCATGCCCAGGATCCGAACCTGTGAACTCTGGGCCACCGAAGCAGAACACACGAACTTAACCACTATGCCACTGAGCTGGCCCCTTGTTTTTTTTTTTTTTCTTCTTTTGATAATTTTCTTATTCTTACTTGTGTTCTTTTCTTTTCCACTTGAATAAGTCCCTTTAGCAGTTTTTGTAAGCCTGGTTTATTGGTGATGAACTCCTTTAGTTTTTGCTTGCCTTGAAACTCTTTATCTTTCCTTCCATTCTGAGTGATAACCTTGCTGGGTAGAGTATTCCTGGCTGTAGGTTTTTTCCTTTCAGCACTTTAAATATCTTGTGCCACTCCCTTCTAGCCTGAAAGGTTTCTGCTGAGAAGTCAGCTGATAGCCTTATGGTATTTCCTTGTATGTAAACTTGTTGACTTTCTCTTGCAGCTTTTAGGATTCTCCCTTTATCTTTAATTCTTGACATTTTAATTATAATATGTCTTGGTGTGGGCCTCTTTTGGTTCATCTTGTTTGGTGCTCTCTGTGCTTCCTGTACCTGGACGTCTGTTTCCTTTCTTAAGTTAGGAAAGTTTTCAGTTATTATTTCTTCAGTTAGATTCTCTGTCCTTTTGTCTCTCTCTTCTCCTTCTGGGACACCTATATTACAGATGTTAGTGCACTAGATATTGTCTCAGAGGTCTTAGGCTGTTCTCATTCTTTTCTTTTTTCTTTTTCTGTTCAGCTTGGGTCATTTCTTCTAATCTAGCTTGCTGATATGTTCTGGATCGTCTACTCTGCTATTGATTCCCTCTAGTGAATTTTTGATTTCCATTATTATATTCTTCAGTTCTGACTGGTTCTTTTTTATATTTTCCAATTCTTGAAATTCTCACTATATTCACCCATTCTTCTCCTAAGATCAGCAAGCATCTTATGACTATAAGTTTTTATTCTTTATCAGGGAGATTGTTTATCTCTGTTTCATTTAGTTCTTTTCCTGAGGATTTGTCCTCTTCCCTTCTTTGGAACATATTCCTTTGTCTCCTCATTTTGCCCTTTTCTCTGAGCTTACATCTATGTATTAGGTAGATTAGCTATGTCTCCTGATCTTGGAGAGGTGGCCTTATGTAAGAGATGCCTTATGAGGCCCATCAGTGTGCTTCCCTCGTCAGCAGTTCCAAATGTTCCAGGGGTACCCGTGTGGGCTACATGTGTCCTTCTGTTGTGGCAGGGTTGCTCTTTGTGCAGGTGTATGTGGATGCCAGGCTGTACCCCTGGCTGGCTAGTTGTAATGCTCAGCTGTGTGCAGCTGCTACTGTCTCTTCAATCACTTTATTGGGGGAGGAGAACCCCAGCACAGCTGTCTAATAGCCCATTCCTGTTACAGTTTTTCTGTTAAATGAGTAGGCCCCCTGTATGTCTGGTTGCCAGGCACAGGGGCTTACAATTGCTGTAGGCCTCTGGCCTGCAAAGCTGTTGTCAGCTCTCTCAAGAGTGCAATTGAGTGGGGCCAGCTCCAGGTGTGGCAGGACACAGTTGTTTCAGGTGTTGAAAAGTGGGGCCTATCCTTTATGTGGCTGTTTGAAAAGCACAAGTCTGCTGCAGCTTACAAACCTCATCGCCTGGAGGCCCACACACCCCATGAATGCAGTGTTGCCCCATGTGCATGCCCCAACCCACTGAAGTGGACCCACTTGCCCTGCTGCAGAAGTCCCACATACTCTGCCAATGCAATCCTGCCCCTTGTGCATGCCCTGCCCCACAGAGGCGTACCCACTCACTCAACTGCAGAGGTCCCACACACCCTGCCTATGCAGGCCCACAAGTTGCACGAGGGCTTGCTGTTGTGTGGGGCCAGTCCCTAGGGTGGGCTGTCTGCTCTGGCTGAACTGGATTAAATCAGCATTCTAGTGGGCGGGGCAGACCGCTGTGCTAACAGGCCAGGGGAAGAACTCCATGGCATCTGCCAGCATCTGTGTCAGCACGCCTGTACTAGATCACAATGATGGCTGCCACCAATGTCTCAGTCCCTGGGGAGGTGGTCCCAGCCACCTCCTGCCTTGCCAAGATGTGCCCAGAGCCTATCAAGTGAGTCTCTTTTTACCAAAGGACTGTGCGCCTTTCTTTCTGGTGATTTTAGGTTGCCTTCTGAATCAGGTGAATTTATGTGTAGCCCCTTTAAGAGGAGGCTTTTCTTTCTCTTATGCTCCATAGCTTTCCTGGGGGTATTACCCATTGTATTTAATAGCCACCAAAGCCAGATATTATGATACTTGTCTTGGTTGTGCTGAGTTCAAAAGCTGCTTATAATGGCAAAGCTCTCCTGCTCAGATTCCCCGCTCCTCCAGGGAAAGCTTTGTACCTTAAGATTACTGCCAGCCATGAAGCACCATGGCTAGAATGTGGCTTTTTCCTCTCCAGAAAGGAATTTCTGTCTCTTCCACTTCAGTCAGCACTGTCCCTTGTTGTGGGGGTTCTTTTTATCCAGTTTCAGGTTCTCTCTCATGGGTAATTATTCCAAGGGTAGTTGTAAATTTGTTGTGTCCATGGGAGGAGGTGAGTTCAGAGTCTGGCTACACCACCATCTTCCCAGCAGCCCTCATACTATACGTTTTGAGGTAATTTTTGTGTATGGTGTGAGGAAGAGGTCTAACTTTATTCTTGTGTGTGTGTGTGTATATCCAGTTGTTCCAGCACCATTTGTTGAAAACACTGCTCTTTTCCTAATGAATTGTCTTGGTGCATTTGTAGAAAATAATTTTTTTCTAAATATGAAGGTTTATTCTTGAACTCTCAACTTTATTCCATTGATCTATATGTCTATCCTTATACCAGTACCACACTGTCTTAATTGCTGTAGCTTTATTGTAAGTTGTGAAATTATAATGTGTGAGTCCCCCAATTTTTTCTTCTTTTTCAAATTGTTTTGCTATTTTGGATCCCTGGTATTTTCATATAAACTTTAGGGGCAGCTTATCAATTACTGCAAGGGGCCAGCTGTGATTTTGATAGGGATTGAGCTGCATCTGTAGATCACTTTAGGTAGTATTGACATTTTAACAATATTAAATGCTCCAGTCCATCAACGTGAGATGTCTTTCCATTTATTTAGATCTTCAATTTCTTTAAATAATGATTTTTAGTTTTCAGAGTACAAGTTTTATAATTTTCTGTCAAATTTATTACTAAGAATTTTATTCTTTTTGATAGTATTGTAATTAGAGTTGTTTTCTTAATTTTTTTGGATTACTCATTGCTGGTATATGGAAGTACAACTTATTTTTATGTGTTAATTTTGTATCTGCAACTTTTATAAATTAGTTTATTAGCTCTGATAGTTTTTTGGTGTGGATTCCTTAGGGTTTTCTACATATAAGATCATGTTATCTATAAATAGACATAGTTTTACTTCTTCCTTTCCAATTTGAATGCATCTTATTTCTTTTTTTTGCCTAATTTCTCTGTATAGAAATTCCAGTACTATGATGAATAGAAGTGATGAAGGCAGGCATCCTTGTCTTTTTCCTGATCTTAGGCAAAAACCTTTCAGTCTTTCACTATTGAGTATATTGTTAGCTGTGGGTTTATCATAAATGTCCTTATTATGTTTAGGCAATTCCATTTATTTCTAATTTATCTAGTGTTTTTAAATCATGAAATGGCATTGGATTTTGTCAGATGCTTTTTCTGCATCAATTGAGATGATATGGTGGTTTCCCTCCTTTATTCTATTCATGTGGTGTGTTACCTTGATTGATTTTTGTGTCTTGAACCACTTGGACAAACCCCACTTGGTCATGTGTATAATCCTTTTTATTTGTTGCTAGATTCAGCTTGCTAGTATTTATTGAAGATTTTTCATCTATATTCATAAGAGATATTGGTCTGTAGTTTTCTTTCCTTGTGATATCTTTGTCTGGTTTTAGTACCAGGGTTTGGTACCGGTGTGATACTGGCCTCATATAATGAGTTGTAAAGTGGGGAAGTGTTGCTTACTCTTCTATTTTCTGGAAGAGTTTGTGAGTGATTTCTGTTAATTCTTCTTTAAACATTTGGTAGGATTCACTAGTGAAACCATATGGGCCTGAGATTTTCTCTGTGGGAAGTTTTAAAATTGCTAATTCAATATCTTTACTTATTATAGGTCTATTTAGATTTTCTTTTTCTTCATGAATCAGTCTCAGTAGTTTGTGTCTTTACTAGTTTCCTAGGGCTGTTATAGCAAGGAACCACAAACTGGGAAGCTTAAAATGACAGAAGTTTATTCTTTCACTGTTCTGGAGGCTAGAAGTCCAAAAGCAAAGTGTTTGCAGTGCTGTGTACCTTTGCTGGCCTCTTCCTAGCTTCTAGTGGCCCCAGGCATTCCTTGACTTGTGGCACTGTAATTCCAGTCTCTGCCTCCATCTTCACATGGTCATCTTCTCCCCGTGTGTCTTCAATCATCTTCCTTCTGTGTGTGTCTGTGTGTGTCCAGATTTCTCCAGGCATATTGGATTAGGGCCCATCCTAATGACCTCATTGTAACTTGATTACCTCTGTAAAGACACTATTTCCAAATGAGGTTATATTCTGGGGTACACACTTTTCAGGGAACACAATTCGGCCCTTAACAAGTGCCTGTACAGAGTTCATTGACCTCCTCACCTTCCAAGGACACTGGACCTGGGCCCTACGTGAAGGGATGTATCTGGGCTCAGGGCCAAAGATGGCCACTTCGGCCCTGACTCTAAGGCACAAGTTACAAAGAATATGTCCTGCTTCATGTTCCTTGTCTGGCCTGGCCACCCCGACGGGCACCTGACTGGACTTTAGAAACATCCCGTCCATGGGAACAAAAAAGATAGAAGCACCCCATCCGTGGGAACAAGAAGAAATAACTCAAAGTATCCAAATGTCTGAAACCCTGAGTCAGAACCTAGAGAAACCTCAGGATAAAAGGGAGTCACAGGCAGAGAACAATTGGAAGTCTCACTGAGGAAAGGATGCTTTGCCTCAGACTGGACAATCGGCACTCCCACCTGCCATAGAAACTATTGGGACTTCCCCGGTTGAGTGTGGTGTGGATCTTGTAAGTACCGATTTGTTGTTCCCCTTTATCCCTGCCCCTCATTCTGTTTCCCTTTATCAATGTACTCTGATTGCTTAAACAACCAAGTAGCCTTGGCGGTACCTGTCATTCCTTGCCCTTTGCCGCTGTGGACAACAGCGCCTTACCTGTAATTTGTCCATCTGTATGACCTAATTGGTTTGCATACAATTGTTCATAGTATTCACTTAGAATCTTTTTTGTTTCTGTAAGGTCAGTAGTGATATTCTCTCTTTCATTCCTGGTTTGGCAATTTGCATCTTCTTTCTTTTCTCCCCCCTGGTCAGTTTAGCTAAAGGTTTGTCAATTTGTTGATCTTTTAAAAGATCCAACCTTTGGATTTGTTGCTCTATTGTTTTTCTACTCTCTATTTCATTAACTTCTCCTCTAATCTTTATTTCTTACTTACTTCTGTTCTATTTAGGTTTGGTTTGCTCTTCTTTTTCCAGTGTCTTAAAGTGGAAGATTAGGGAACTGATTTGAGTTCTTCTTTTTTGATATAGGTTTACAGTTATAAATTTGTCTCTAAGCACTGCTTTAGCTGCATCACTTAGCTTTTGATATGTTGTATCTTCATTTTCATTCATCTCAAAGTACTATCTAATTTCCCTTGTGAAACCTTCTTTGACCCATTGGTTATTTAGGAATATGTTGTTTTTACATACCTGTGAATTTCCCAAAATTCTTTCTGTTTTTGATTTCTTATTTTATTCTCTTGTGGCCAGGGGACATACTTCAAGAATTTAAATCCTTTTAAATCTATTAAGGCTTTTAAACAAAGTCTCATGTCCTTTTTGTTTTTTTATTCCTCTTATAATGCTTTTTTGTTAAGTGAATATCTTGTAGTGGAACACTTTCATTCCTTTAATGATTTTTTTTCACTGTGTTTTCTGGTTTATTTTATTAGTGGTTGCTCTACAGCTTTCTGTATACATTAACCTATCAGAATCTGTTTCCTGTTTATGCTAGTGTAAGTGCTGTGAGATAGAGAAATGTTGTTCCTATATTTATCTATCCCCTCCTCCCTTTTGTGCCATCATTATTATATATATTACATCTACATGTTTGTATATGTTGTAAACCCAACAACACATTGTTAAAGTTATTACTTTATGCAATTTTATGTTTTTGAAATAAGCTGATGAAAGGAGAACAAGTATATATTTATAGCGTTTGTTAGATTAACCTGTTATTTGCCATTTCTGATTTTCTTCATTCATCTTGTATATCGAAGTTATCGTCTCGCTTCAGTACATCTTCCCTCCCATCCATTTCTTTTGTGCAGTTATTGTAAAGAAGGTATTACATTTATGTGTGTTGTTGTAGTACCGACTATACAATCATTTACATATTGCTTTATAAATGACCTGAAAAGTCAGTTAAGAAAAGATATGAGGAGAAGTTTGTCTTTATTCTGTGTTTCATAGTTGCATAATTACCTTGACCAGTGCACTAATTTTTCACGTGCATTCACACTACTGTCTGGCATCACTTACTTGAAACCTGAAGAGCTCCCTTTACTGTTTTTTTTTCTTAAATATTGGCACCTGTGCTAACAACTGTTGCCAATCTTGTTTTTTTTTCCTGCTTTTTCTCCCCAAATCCCCCTAGTTCATAGTTGCATATTTTAGTTGTGAGTCCTTCTAGTTGTGGCATGTGGGATGCCACCTCAGCATGGCCTGATGAGCGGTGCCATGTCCACACCCAGGATCTGAACCAGCAAAACCCTGGGCCGCCGAAGCAGAGTGCGTGAACTTAACCACTCGGCCACGGGGCTGGCCCCTACTGTTTCTTGTAAGTTGGTCTGCTAGCAATGGTTTTGCTTTGTTTATCTGGGAATATCTTTATCTCACCTTCATTTTTGAAAGATAATTTTGCTGGATAGAAGATTCTTGATTGACAGTTGTTTTTTTCAGCACTTTGAGTATATCATCCCACGCCTTCTGGCCTCCATTGTTTCTTACAAGAAGTCAGCTCTCAGCCACATTGTGGTTCCCACCTGAACCTTTTTTCTCTTCTGTTTTCAAGGATTTTTTAGTCTTTCGACATTTTTAGGATGGTGTGTGTGGGTATGGCTATCTTTCTGTTTATCCTACTTGGATCTGTGGAGCTTCTTTGGATGTGCAGATTAAAGTTTTTCATCAAATTAGGGATGTTTTCAGCCATTATTTTTTTGATTATTTTTTCTGCTCTTTTCTCTCTTCTCTTTCTGGTACTCTCATTACACCTATGTTGGCACACTTAATGGTGTCCTACATTTCTCTGAGGTTCTGTTGTTAATTTTTCCTTATTCTTTTTTTTTTCCTGTCCTTCCAATTGCATAATCTCTACTGATAATATCTTCAAGTTTCCTGATTCTCTCTTCTGCCAAGTCAGATCTACTCTTGAGTTCCTCTAGTGAATTTTTAATTTCAATGATTGTACTTTTCAATTCCAGAATTTCTATTTGGTTCTTTTAAAATAATTTATATCTCTTTATTGATGTCCTTTATTTGATGAGGCATTGTCATCATACCTTCTCTTACTTCTTTAAATTCAGTTCCTCTTGGTTTTTGAACATATTTATAATAGGTACTCTGAAGTTTTTTACTGTGAAGGCTAACGTTTGGATTTCCTCAAAGGCAGCTTTTGTCCCTGTATATGGGTCACACTTTCCTGTTTCTTCCCATGTCTCATAATTGTTTTTTTTTGTTGAAATCGGACATTTTAGGTAAGATATTGTAGCAACTCTGGGTACTGGTCATCCCTGGTGCTTGTCATTGTTTTGTTTGTTAAGCAGCTGAGTCTGTAACTGTGTTACTCCCACAGTGTGTGGTCTGGGAGAACCCTGTTAAGATTTTTTTCCCTTTTATAAAATCTTTTAGTCTGACTCCCGGGTTGGTATAAACCGCTTAGTGGTCAAAGGTTGTGCTTAAGCCCCCTTAGCCAGTTAGATTTCACCCTTTATAGTTAGTTATATATACAGTTTGGAGACTTATAGTTCAGCAAGTTTACAGTTTTGCTCCAAGTTTTGCCTGAGACTGGTAGCTTAGAAATTCCCTCTTCAGCCACTGGAGGGGCACAGCCTTGGGCATATGCACACTCTCACAGGCCTGAGATAAATGTCACTTTATTTTTATGCCAAGCTTCCTAGGATTCTGCCCTGGCTCAGTGTAGCCCTGGCTCCGTCAGTGCTCATTCACAAGTTGTGCTGAAGCACCTAGAGCTAGGAGCCGTCTACCCTTTGCTGGTGGATGTGAGTTTGGCTTGGGGAGTGCTTTCACATTGTCCTCATGTCCTATGCTGAGTGTTCCTGAGTGGGTGCAGGCTGGGGTCTGCACACCGCCCTCAGGGCCTCCAGGGATAAAGGCAACCCCAACAGGGATCTTCTTGGTTGTCTCTTTTCCTGGTTCTCTCTGTTCAACTTCTGCTTGGTCTATCCTTCTCCGTTCCAAATAAAGCCAGTCCCCTCTGCCAGAGCTGTGAAGATATCTGTTTGTCCTTATGGTCCACCTCTCTGCAGCCAGGAACCCCATGCCACTGTAGTGGGCCTGAGGGGTGGGACGGTGGCCTGCTTCCAGCAGTGACCCCCTACCTTATGAGTGAGCTCTGTTGGGTTATAATTCCTAGTCTCCTTGGCTTGCTTCTCCTGGTGTGGAGCCTCTGCCATATCAGTGAGCTGGGGCCGGGTGATCGGAGCCCCAAAATTCTTGGCCTGAAGTAGAGGATCCACTTGGAAGTGGGGCTTGGTGGGGAAGGGAGCCCCACTTCTCTTGCCCCCTCAGTTGTAGAGCTTCTGCAACCGAGAGCTCGGGGAATGAGAAATACTGGAGGCCTGCCCCTACCGGGTGAAATGTGGCCCTAGACTGGGAGCTGGAGCAGAGAGGACCATCCCCTCTTGAGGTTGCATCCACCTGGAGTAGCACTCCATGACTGGAGGTAGGGGGATGGCTGCAGGTCGTGGCTCAAATGTCACAGACTCTCACTGTTCTTATGAGATGGAGTCGGTTTTCTTGAATAATGGTCTCCATTTGATGTTCCTGTTGGGACAAGCTTCTCTCTCTGCCATTCCTGAAGGTCTTTCTGTCGAGGTTATACTTACTTGGGTTTTGGCTGTGAGCTGCCCATCTTCCTTGGAAAGTTGATTATGGCAATTTCCTGAGGGCTGCAGTGGTGGTGCCACGTGGGCACCTTCAGGGAGGCCCATGCTGCAGCCACAGAAATGAGCACCTGGCTGTTCTGTGGACAGAGGCAAGTGTGCCAGGGTCTCAGACAGAGGGGCTGCGGCCCCGAGTGGGACGGAGCCTGTCTCCAGGGTGGAATCAGGCTTTGTGGGCTTTCTGATGAGCCAGCCTGCAGGTGTGCTGGGGGAACAGGTGAACATGGGGGTGAAGGGCATTTCAAGTGCAAGAAACCATGGAGAGTGGTCGGGAGGCTGGAAAGCAGCTGTTCTGGGGGAGAGACAGGACCTCTGGCCTCCATCTACAGTCACAACACCATGATCATGGGAGCCTCTGTAGGCACATGACTAACTCTAGTCAGCACAAGCCCCTTGTGGGGCAGGGCCTGTTTCCCCCATTTCACAGATGGGTAAACTGAGGTCCAGCTGGTGAACAGTGAAGCTCGGGTGTGAGCCTAGGGGTGCCCAGTTCTGGGGCTTGGGCTTTTCTCCTGTTTCCTTCCCTGGGATTTCTTCTGCATCCCAGCGCCATCTGCCAAGACACGCACGACAGAGCAGTGTACATATACACACACATAGACATTGATACACACATACATATACACATATAACATACACATACACACAGCAGGGAAGTATGCACACATAGATATACATACACTCATAGGTATACCAGGTATACACACCAGGATACACAGGGCAGGGCAGATACACCTCCCTCCCCACCACGGACACATACACACACATAGACATACATACTTACGCAACACACACATGCACACTTACACATAGATATGCATACCCACATACACTTACACCAGGACACACACCAGGATGCTCACAGTAGGGCTTTCTCTTGATTATATGATGGGAGCCAAAGCCCAGAGTCATGGAAGGGGTTTACAAGCTGGCGGACCTGACCCCAGGAAATCGGGTGTCCAGGGACGGTGGATGGGTGGGTCCTGAGGACAGACAGGTGGGTGTTCCTGGTGATGGAGGGGATGGGATGTGTTGGGGGCAGAGGTCAGTAGGGCTCACTGGAAATCCTGGGGAAGAGACCCTGCTAGACGTCGAGAGTGTCCGAGGGACTGGCCCCTGTTGCTGGAACACGGGTCCCTGCAGCACCTCAGCCCTGGGTTTCTTGGAGTCTGAGGGGCTGCTTTGACGGGGCAGGTGGTCCTCAACACCACGGGGCCTCCACTGCTGCCCCTGAGGCTTTGGGCTGTCACCAGACTCTCAGAAACTTCTCAGGACACACTGCAGGCACCCTCGACCCTCGAGTAGGAGTGGAGCCCCTTTGCCGTCCCTGATCGACCCTTCCCTCTCCCCTACCCTACGCGCAGCCTGTCTGCCCTTGGCCCTCTCACCCCCAGGACATACGTCCTCTGCCCGCTGCCCTCCCCTTGACTTCTTCCTTCCATGTTCCATTGGGAGGACACGCCCCTCTGGGTCCTGTCTCAGTGGGACACTCCCATCTTGGTCCCCCTTTCTGTGTTGGCTTCAACTTCCTGGGTCACGTGGAGGCCAGGGTGAGGGAGGAAGACCCCAGCTGCCTGTGGGAGAACGTCAGCTGGAGGGCTTTCAAGAGTCACGCTTGCAAACCAAACCCTCCCAGCAGTGGAGTGCTCATGGCTGTCCTCTCTCCAGGGGGATGTACCCCAGTGGTGGGCTGCAACGAGACGCTCATGCTGGAGATGCTGCCCCGATGCGGGAAGGCCTTCGCCGACAGGATGCACGAGGTGGACGCCTGGAAGTGGTGCAACCTGTCAGAGTTCGTTGTGTGAGTGCCACTGCTCAGCCACCAGGCCTGCCTACACCCTGCCCACGGCCTGTCCACGCTGTGTCCATGCCCTATCCACACCCTGCCCACGGTGTCTGTGCTCCCCATGCACTGAGGCCCTTTTCCAGCCTCACATCCCCCTTCTCCCTCAGTGAACATTCTAGCACTCCCATAGAGAACGACCCAGGCTGTGTCTCCCTGCTCCTCTGAGTGTGGTTGTATCTCTGGGAAGCCCCCGGCACCCACTCCCCTTCCTGAACGGGGTTGGTGTCCTGCCCTGGGGTGCCTGTCTTTCTTCACGGTCCCATTCTGGGTGGAAATCGTCATTTTGGGGTCTTTCTCACAGCACCAGCAAGGACTAGGTCTATAGTCAGGGCCAGTGGACCCCGGAGAAAGTGAATCCCACTAGTTTCTACTGGGTGCTGGCAATGCCTCACTGCAGAGGGCTCCATATTCTAGAAGCTTCCAAGGTTTTTATCTCCTGTGATCACACTTTGCATCAAGCCTCAATATGTCCTTTTACCTCCTTGGAAGTCACTGATGGGCTGTGCCACCCTCCCCCCGCTTCCTGTCTCACCCTGGCACTCTGTTGGTGGGTCTCATCCACCATGCTTCCCTGGAGCCTCCACCGTCCCCAGGAGCCCTGGGCCTGCTCAGCCTCTTCAGCCCTTTCCCCTCTCTGTCCCTGATGGCTGTTCTAGGGGCTTCTATGCCCATTTCCCCATCAGACAATGGCTCCTTGGGGGCAGGGTCCATGTCCACAGTCCCTGCCTGGACCTGGCATGTAGTCGGTGTGGGGGAACCATTCGCTGAACCAAATGGAACGAAGTCCCTGTGTTTACTAGGAATGGGTGCTGGGGCCTCAGGCTTGACCAGGCTCCTTCTCTCCTCAGTGAGTGGTGAGGAAGCTTCTGGAGAAGGTGGCCCGACACCGGCCCAGAGTGGGCACACAGGCGTGGGGGACAGGGAGGATGGGGTGGGAGCTCCCTGTGCTCTGTCACTCGCTACAGTCTTGCTGAGGAGATCAAACAGACATCCAGCACCAGGGCCTGAGGACAGGAGTGGGGCAGCCAGGGGGCGCGTCTGGGAGTCAGAGAGCAGGTGGGCACTGACCTCACACACCTGCTGAAAGGGGAGCCGGGAGCAGTTGATTTATATTGCAAAGGCCTCCAAAGGCCTGGGCCTGCCACATGGGCCCCGCATGCCCATCTGAGAAGCATCTGGGGTCTGGGGCTTCAAGCGCCAGACCAGCATCGAGATTTGCTGCTGAGACTGAGTGTCAGGGCCTCCCCACACACGTGTGTGTGGGCCCCATACCCAGAGTGGGGGCCTGGAGAAAGCAGAGGGTGCCTGCTTGCTCCTTCCACTGGCTCCAGGAGGGTGGTCTCCAGGGCGGGGGCCTGAGCTGTCCTTCCTGAGGGATGAGGCACAGCCATGGGCTCCCCGAGGAGGGCCCTGCAGACCCCCTGGAAAGCTCTGGGACAGGCCCTTCCCCCAGGCCCCAAGCATCTACCCATTGTGATCCCCTCCCTGTCATGAGCATCCGAGAAGCGACATCTGATGAAGAGCTCTGACATGAAGGCCAAGATAGAATTAGGCAACCCGAGACCGTGCAGCAAGAGGAAAGCCCCAAACGTCATCGTCATACTTTAGAGAGGCAAGTGCCATACCCGCGAAGCCAGAGAAGGAAGCTCCAGAACCCAGAGAGAGCCCTCAGAAGTGAGGAAATGAGACAGAGAACAGACGAGTTGGAAGATGAACGCTGAGGAAACCTCCCAGGAAGCAGAAAGACAGAGCTGGGAGCAGAAGGGCAGAGCCAGCCAACGGGTCTGACACCCGGGTGGCAGGAGTTCTAGAGGGAACAGGGAGATGGAGGGAGAAATTCAGGGACATTTCTTGGGCAGGGGTGGCAATTTGCAGACTGAGAGGGCTCGCCTGGCGCCTGGCGCGAGCCGGGAAGTAGCCAAGCTGTGGAAGCAAAGAGAAACGTGTCCACGTGTCCAGAGAGACCGAAATGGGCTCTGCATGGGAGATGAGGAGCTGCAGCCTCAGGCGTCCCCACGGCAGCCCTGGACACCAGGGCATGGGGACTTCAGAATTCTAGAACGCTTTTCCCTACCATCTCCACCTTTTGTTTCCTGGGTACCCTTTCTTAGGGAGCAGTGGTGGCTGTGCTCCAAGAACGAGGGAGGAAACCACCGAAAAGGACAATGTGAGATGCAGAGGACGGATCCAAAGTGGGAGTTGGGGGGAGGTCCCTATGGCCGTGAGCACCAGGGCGGAAGGCAGCCTGTCCCCAGCGGATCGGTGATGGAAGATCTGGGCGCCTGATGCTTATCTGAGGTTGTAGCTCTTGGCCCTGCCCTGCAGCCAGCTGGGGGTAAGGGGTGGCTGCTAGCGGGGTTTCCAAATGCAGCGCTGCATCGCCTGGGAGCACAAGTGCAGGTGGAGCAACTAGAAGGAAGGCAGGGGGCCCATGACCACCCCAGCTGAGTTGGGAAACCTTTTGCCCTGCAGGAGAGGAAGTCTGATGGGGGAGGTCTGTCTGGCTTCCGGGCTCTTTGCCTCCCTCTCCCATCTGGACTGTGGCTGCATCTTCTTTAAGCGTGTGTGCAGCACCCCAGGAGCTGGAGGCAGGGTGCTCTTGGAGCCAGACCAAAGGGGTGACGTGGGGAGCCCTGGGTGACTGGGGATGCTTGGGAAGAACAGACCCTGCTGTCACCCTGGTTCTGTGATGCCATGTAGACAGCAGCTTCCTTGTGAGGACACCTTGGTTTTGTCTCCAGCCTGAGCTGGAGCTGGGGAGTTAACAGGTGGGGGCTGTGTGTGGAAATCTGTGTTTCTGCCTCGTTTACCGCCCAGCCCTGGGGACAGCAGGATGCCAGATGTGGGAGTTGGCCTGCAGCTCCTGTCGGGTGCCAAGTGCCTGACATTTTGATTACTTTTGTCCTAAAAGCATTTGCTATTACAATAGGGAGCTGGTTCCAGCGTTCTTGAGGAGCACCAGCTGTGGGCGTTTTGCATGTGGCCCCTGCGAGTCGATCCATAGAAATGGGTGCTGTGCTCAGCTCTGCCCAGCACCTAGCAGTCGGGGGCTCCGAGTCCCTGAGCCCCTACCATGTGCCAGGCACTTGCCAGGGGCGAATACGTGCCACCTCACTTGGTCCTCTTAGCCACCTTATTGGATAAGTATTACAAACCCCATTTATAGGCAGTGAAACTGAGGCTCAGGGAGGCTAAGTAACATGGCTAAAGTCAGGAAGATGGTCAGTGGCTGAGCTGGGGTTGGAAGAAGCCTGCCAGGTTGACTCTACAACTGAGCCCTAAGCTATCCTGTGCTTCCCTCTGTGTGTGGGGGTCACCTGGGCCACACAGTCCTCCCCGGCCCCCACAAAGCTTGCTGTTGACAGCGGGGCTTCCCTCACCCCACCTGCTTGGCCTCAGCCTCACGAGCCCTGGTGTGGGTCACAGTGGCGTTCCTGGGCGCACTGGGAGGCCTCAGGAGACGCGGAGTAGGAGCACAGGGCTTTCACCAAACTCCCAGGACGGGGGCTCCCTGTGGTGAAGGCTTTGTCGGGGTGTCGGGTTAGACAGCTCCTGGGTGGCAGGTCACAGTCCAGGGTCCCATATGAGGGGTGGGTCTGAGGGGGTGGTGGGTTTGCTTGTGGACCTGGCTGGTGAGGTGCCCAGGGTGTGACATGGCCCAGGGGCCACATCACAGCTCTGGACATGGGTTCCAGGCTGTTCCTTTGCTTCTGGCTCTCTTCTGCCTCATGTGGGCTCTTCCTTGCCGCCTTACCTGGTGGAGGAGGGGGGCGTAGGTGTGTGCCCGACCTGCATCCTGGTGTCTGGACTGGGAAACTGCTTGGCACTGCCAGGAGAGGTGGGTCCCGCGAGGGCCACCCCAAGTGGACCGAGTGGATCAGATGCCCTGTTTCCCAGCCCCAGTCGGGGCAGAGACGGTGTTCTGTGCAGAAAGTGGTTCCTTCCTGTTGAGGGCTCAGGCCACGCCACTCTCCCCAGGACAGCACTGGAGGGAGGAGGTGGGCCGCAGAGCCTCCGTCTGGCCCCCTGTCCCGGGTGAGCCGAGGCAGGAGCTCCTCGCCTTCCTCCCCTGTCCTGTGTGCAGCACTCCGCCAGGTGTGGGAACGCACGGGCAGTGGACCGAGCTGGTGCACCTTGGCAGGTGTCGTCCAGCCTTCTCCTCAGTCATCTTGGACAGTGACTGCCAGCCTCGGCCACCACCTCTGGAGGCTGCTCGTTGCATCCTGGGCCTGCCTGCCTTTGGGTTGAACTCTGGCTCCTGGCAGCCATCCCTCGGTCAGTTTTGAGGACCATCCAGAGCCCACCTGCTGGACAGATGTAGTACCTCATGGGTGGTTTGCTGAATGCCCTTCCCAGGTTTGACTGACATGGACAGGGAGACCCTGAGGTGCAGGGGGTGGGGGCTTGCAAGAGTCTTGTCAGATGGGGGCGGGGGCTGGGCTCACAGTGGGACCCCCTCCACCACCTGGTCAATGAGGGCAGGCTGACTTGACTGGGAGGTAGCTGGCCCTCGGCCTCTGAGAGACCGCCTCTCCTGGGGCCCAGAGAGTGGCCCTAGTTTATGAGGGTCTTGCAGGTTCAAGTGGCTGTGACCCCAGACACCCCTTGGCCTTGGAGAAGACAGGCCTGACGTGTCCTCTGGGCATAAGTGCTGGGAGTCTGGGGGCTGGGTCCAGACCCAGGCCGCTGGGAGCTCACAGCCTCACAGGGAGGGTGTCATGGGTGTGGGTGACCCAGATGTGGGCGTGAGGTATAGACGGGGAGCTCAATGTCCTAGAGTTTCCTTGTTGGGCTCGGTTTCCTCTTCCTTAACATGGGAGGGCCAGGGGTTGGGCTCGATGATACCAGGATCTGTGCAGGGGTTATTGTCTGCTGGAGTCGGGGCACAGGGAGAGCTGAGGATTTATCACGAGGGGCCCTGGAAAGTGGGGTAGAACATGGTTGCGTGCATTGGAGAGGCGGCTCAGGTGCAGGTGAGAGTGGGGCTGAGACCCAGAGGTTGGGGTACACGGGATGGGGTCCCCACACCCAGAGAGCCTCTGGGCAAGGAGGCTGGGGGATGGATCCTGGCCCAGCAGACCTCACAGGGGTCACGGCGGGAGGGTGCACTCTTCCCATGTGGCCTGGGGCCACTGAGAGCAGGTGGCCAAGCAGGACTGGGCTCCTTTCCCCTCCCTCTGGGGAACAGGGGTGCGGGGAGACGGGCAGTCATGGGCTCTGCCCTTGCAGGTACTACGACAGCTTCACCAACTGCACGGAGGAGGAGAGCACAAAGGTGGGCTGCTACTGGCCCAACCCCCTGGCCCAGGGCCTCATCATTGGCATCCACAGGCAGTTCTTCTCCAACTGCACGGTGGACAGGCCCCACTGGGAGGACCCCTCGGACGAGGTTCTCATCCCACTCGTCATCGTGCCCGTCCTGCTGACCGTTGCCATGGCGGGCCTGGTGGTATGGCGCAGCAAACGCACTGACCAGCTGCTGTGAGGGCCCGGCAAGTCAGAGAGAGATGACAGTTCCCAGGGGCTGGGAGAGCCTGTGGACACTGCTTTGGCCACCCCCACTATGTCATCGGTCCTGGGCAGACCTCACCCACTCCTGCTGCTCACCCAAGCTCTTCGCTCTTCCTTGGGCCAGTGGAAGAAAATGTGCCGAGGCTGGAAATTATGTGCTTGGCACAAGTCGCTGCTGCTGGGCCCTCAGGGGTTTCTGGGCCATTCTTTAGCACAGAGTCCTGCCTGGCCCCAGCCCAGGCCTGGCCCTGAGCCCACCTTTTTCCCTGACTCCATCCCTGACCCCGTCTCCCAGCCTGACCCCACCCCTCACCCTGGCCCCGCTCTGGCCTGGTCAGCCCACTGCCACCTGAGCTGGGGGTGGAGGAAAAGAGAGGTGAAGGCTTTGTCGGTCCCTGCTACGCCATCCCTGAGACCCCCTCGTGGACTGAGTCCTCCAGGCGTGTCCCTGGTTGAGAGGCCTGGGAGACTGAGGGTCGGGCCATGCGCAGCCTGCAGACCTGCTGTCTGTGTCTGTGACCAGGGGCTGGAGTAGGGGTGGACCAGAGCTCCTCTGGGGGCGCGGGGCACCCAGCGCGAGGCTGGCTGTGCATGGGCGCAGGCCACCTTCCCAGCTGGCGCCCCTGTGAGCAAGGTGCCCTTCCTGGTGGGGTCCCTTGTGCTCACGTGCTGGCTGGCCTCTGTGCGCCGCCTGTGCTTTCTCTGAGTAAAGAGTCATCCAACTTCTGTGGTTTCCTGTCTTATTTCTGGATGTTCAGAGAGACCCCAGTCTCTTGGGACTGGCAAGTCCCCATGCCCATTTTACAGATAGGGAGCGACTGAGGTGCCAGAATCCCAGAATGTCAGAGCTCACAGGGCCTCAGATCTTCACACCAGGAGAATGTGGGCAGGTGGGGTGGGGGCCCTGTCCATCCAGTTCACAGAGGTACCCCACGTCCCACTTGGACCTGCACTTTGAGAATGGAGAGGAGGTTTGATCTGTCCTGCCTGCATCTCGGGGTGGGCTTGCCAGGACCCCTGCCCGGTGGGTTTTCTGGGGAGGAGGCCGATGTGGTCCTAGATGCCTGGGAACTGCAGGGGGAGGTGTTTCATCCACAGGCCACTTGCTGGCCCCTGTTCTGTGTCCAGATTTCTGCAGCAGTGGCTTTTGGATGTGGGCTGTTGGTTCCAGCGTGCCCTTGCTGGGACGGGAGGTGGGGCCAGGGCTGTGAGTGGGGGCGGCAAGAACCCGGCCTGGCAGTCCCTGTGCCCTTCAGAGGCCCCGCTCCCCTTCCTGCCCAGGCAGGCAGGTCCTGGTGGGGCCGGGGAGTCTGGGCGGCCGCTGGAGCCTGCTGGTGGGGGGCACAGTGTAGGGACAGAATCTGAGCCTCCTGCATGTTCCCGAGGCGGCTCAGGAGGAATGGAATGCTGTGACCCGAATGTGAACCAGTGGTGACTCTGGCACATCTCCCACCACCTGAGCCTCCACCGGTCATCTCTGAGAAGGACGTCTTCCAGAGGAGATGACCTGTGCAGTCCTGGGCGTCAGAGTGCTCATGGTGTGGGACTGTCTCAAACCCTTAAAGTGTTGGCCCTCTTCTCGGCCCTGGAGGCCGGGCTGCTGCGGTGGGGGGCGCCCTTGGAGCACAGCCTGCAATGTCGTGCACCTTCCCTCTTCCCCAGAGGGTGCAGATGGCTATCTGTGTCCCCCTACTGTTGGCTGAGGACCACTGGGTCAGGCACAGGCAGGAATACTGTTTTCTCCTTGTCGCAATGATAGAGACAGAGGCAGTGACCGCAGCGTGGGGGCCCCTTCTGACCCTCGAGAGGACTGGGACCCATGAGGAATGAGGCTCAGAGGAGGCTCTGGGCTGTGTGGTCAGTGGACGCCTGGATTTGGGCCCAGATGTCTCGGTCACAAGAACCCAGGCCTGTCTCCGGCTGGGCAGGTGTGTGTCCTCGGGCAGGCCGGCCACCCCAGAGGCTCTTCTGTGAAATTCGGATGATAACATCCTCCCTGCTCGCAGGGTGGTGGGGCTCAGACCCTGCAGTGTACATGAGGCTGTGATTTCCTCCACTTACCTGTGTGACGGTTCATTTGGCCCCACTCCCCTCACCTGGCTGTTCCCAGCTCTGCATCTCACGCTGCCTGGCCACCGCCTAGCCTGCAGATTCAGCTGCAGCTCGCTGCCTCTCCCACCAGCACTCTGCTGCCCCATCTGTTCTGTCTGGAACCCGCACTTTAGACGCCCTTGGCCTGAGCTTCGACCTCTCCTGCATAACCTTGCTCCCTTCAGCCGCTCGCTTCTGTGGTCATATCTAGACCTCATCCTTACTGAGGGTGATGACTCCTGTAACCTCGGGTTCAGGCGTCCCGTCTCCTCACCACCCCCCTTAGCTTGCCAGTGCACTTTCTCTACAACACTGACTTCAGCCACCTCCCGGCCCCACTGGGACCCAGTCCAGCTCTGTCCAGCCCTGTCATGCTGCCTCTCTCCTGCCCAGCCTTCGTCCCCTCCCTCCCAGCCTGCATCCCACACAGATGTCTGTGTGTTCACGCCTGTGTGTGCTCCATTGGCCGCCTGGCTCTCTCCCCTTTCTTTGGTCATTAGCAAAACCATGGCAGGGCTGACCCAACTCTTTGCCTCCTTGGGCCCGTGCCAGTGGCGCTGAACGTGGACAGAGAAGAACACACAGTGATGCTGTGTCAGTGTCTACTGCTGTGTAACAGATACCACGGACTTGGCGGCTTGAAGCAGCACAGCCCTGCAGACCTGGAGTCAGGAGTCTGAGTTTGCTGGTTCTCAGCTCAGGGTCTCTCTAGGCTGGAGTCAGGGTGTCATCTGGAGCTCGAGGTCCTCGTCCAAGCTCATGGGGTGTGGCAAAGGCCATTGGTAGGGCTGAGGGCCCCATTTCCTGGCTGGATCTCAGCTCCTAGAGGCCCTACACACATTCTTAGCTACATGCTGCCCCCCCACCTTCAAAGCTAGCAAGGGAGACTCCCTCACGTTGACCCCTCTAATGTCTAGATTCTGATTTAAGGGGTCATGTGATGGGTCAGCCCACCAGGATCATCTCCCTACCTGAAGGCCTCCATATCTGGGACCTTAGTCTCATCTGCAAAATGCTGACACCCTGGTTAGCATTTGATTGAATAATCGGAGAAGGTATGTGTCCACCAGGGCAGGGACCCTGGGTGATCTGGGAGCCTCTCACCCCGAGGGACCCTGCCTCTCCCGCTGCCTGGATTTTCCTGTGGACGGCTCACACCTCCTCCACTTCATCTTGTCCGTCTCTGTCTCGGAATGGCAGAGGGCCAGTCTCCTTTCCTTCAGCTCACTAAATGTCACACCTGCACTTGACACACAGGAGCTCTCGCTTGGTACAAGTTGAAGGTGGGTGGTGACGAGGAGCCAGCAAAGGACACTTCCTGTGAGTGACCGAAGCTGCAGGGAGCTAGGGGGTCTCTGGGGCCTGCTGCATGCTCAGCAGTCTGGATGTCCTCTGTGGCATTTATTTCTACTGGAACATTTATCAGCGCGTGGGGCCGGGGGTGAAGTGTCGGGACTCTGACTGAGTCAATGCTGCTCCTGCTGCGCGTGTTTGGAGAGTCTGGAGTCCCCTGCAGGGAGGCCTGGGGGTGCCGGGGCAGCGCCTGCTGTGTGCAGGTCTAGGGGATGGGGTGGGACCCCAGGCACCTGCCCCCCTCGCCCCACCAGGGAGGGAGATAGACGCTCATGCAGCGTTCACATGGCCAAGAGGGCCGGGTATCTGGGAAGTAAGATGAGTGGCCACTCACCTTTCATATTTGAATCTTTCCTCACATTTTTACCTATTCATGTGCTTTTTCCAGGGTACCAGGCCCACACAGGCAATGTGTATATGTGAGTGTGTGTGTGTCTGTGTGCATGTGTGTAAGTGTGTATGCACGTGCATCCGTGTCTGTGTGTGTGTATAAAGTATGTGTGTCGCGTGTGCATCTATATGTATATTCTTGTGTGTATATGCGTATTTATATGTATTGTGTGTGCAGGCTTGTATTTACATGTGTGTGTTCTCAGTGCATGTGTGTATGTATGTGTGCGGTGTATGTGTGTGTATTTATATGGGTGGTGTATGTGCGTGTCTGTATGTGTGAGTGTATGCGTGTCTGTGAGTCCTAGCAGAGATGTCTCCCAGAGCGGGCTGTGGGTCCTGCCTCTGAGGTCACTGTGGTGGCAGCTGCTGACCTCGTCCACTGGGAGGCTGAGCTGACGGGGGAGCAGCTGATAAAGGAACGTGTGACCTTCATTCCCGAGATTGCCCTGTGTGCAGTCTGTGAGCCAGTTCTCATCATCGGAGGAGGCGGCTGGCCTGGGTTTGGAGAAGTCACATTGCTGGGACGGGAGATGTCCCAGATAGGCTGGTCTGAGTGTTCCCAAGCCCCTGGCAACTACTGGTGGCATCTGGGGCAGTCCAGGAGGATGATGAGCAGGTGAGGGCCACATGGCGGCTTCGTGAAAGGGACTCTGCGAGCACTGAGCCTGCGTGTGAAGAGCGGTGGTTTGGAATCGTGAAGGAAATTGCCTGCACCGTCTGGCCTGTTTCCGGGGGCTTGAGTACAGCGAGCCCTGGGAGAGGCTGAGCCTGCAGTCTGACGCTGTCCCGAGGAAACGGTGAGTGATGCTCACGCACGGTGTTCACCACGTCCTCGCTCACCTGGGGAGGAAATTATTGATGAAACAAATTCTGACTCTTTCAAGTGATGGGACTGTATGCAGTTTTCTGACCCCAGGGGCTTAGCAGGGCTTTAAAAGCCCCTGGAATTTCTTATGTTATACGTGAAGTAAAAGGGAAGGCACAAAGCAGTGCACAGGGTCCACTTCTGGAATGACTGTGTGAGAAGCTTCGCAGACCAAATACCAAAACTGGAGAAAATCATAAACAGCAACCACTACCCAGCCGTGGAAAGTCTCTGGAAATTGTGCCACAGCCACAGAGCAAGAGAACATTTATGAAAGTAAATCCACTACATCTGCGCAAGAGCGGAGTCTGCAGCACTCGAGTCATGACCACTGCGTCCTCTGCCCGCAGATCAGAGTCACAGAAGCTCCATTCTTGGTGAGACTGGCCAAGAAGACAGGGCTGCTTCTCCCCACCTCACAGACAAGGGGGCTTCCTCTCCCACTGCTCATAAAGGAGCATGTCATCTCCAGAAATGGGCTGCTGTCCCTGTTCCCATGAGTGGCAGTGAGCAATGAAGTGTAGGCGGGCATCCCATGATGGAGGTGAGCATGAGAGGAAGGCGGCACTCTGTGATGGAGGTGAGCACGAGAGGAGGCTGGCAGTCCGTGTTGGAGGTGAACATGAGAGGAGGCTGTTGGCGCCACGAGAGAACAAGCTAAAGCATAGGCAGCGGTGTTTCCTCACCAGGGAGAAGTGGGGACAGGGACAACTGCCATGAGCCCCACAGGAGTCAGAGCAAACCCTATAGATTGGCCTCAAAACCACCCTGCAAAGGGGCCCAAATTTAAATGGATCAGACTGGGGAGCAATGTATGTCCCAGGTCATTTGACAATGACCTGGGACAGTCAGCTAGTCACTGGTGCAGCCTGACAGCCAAGTGTGATTCCAACAGAGGCAACAGATAAACACAGAGATCAGGCACACAGACATTAAAGGCAGCCCTGCTCTCCCAGGGTGAGCATGTGGGAACCCATGGCTGTGCTCTGAACAGTGACATCAGAGCTCACACTGAAAGAGCCCAGCCACCTACCAACAAACCAGCGTGGAGGCAGCGGTGTCCAGCCCCGCGCCTGTCTCTCGTCCTCAGGTGCTCACTGTCAGCTGTGTAGACTGTCTCAGTCTTACTCATCCATGAAGATTTAACAGAAGTGGTCACGGTCAGCTGTTATTGAACATGGGGGACAGTCTGGGATGGGGTTTGGGCTGGGGAGTCCCTGGTGTGTCCCTCACTGGATGGTGACACTGTGGAAATGGCTGTGGGAATGGACGATGATAGAAAGGGAACGTGCTGAGTGGGGAGCAAAGATTGCTTAGGGCAAAGCCCCCGAGGACTGTGACACTGGGGAGGAGGGCTCAGGGCGGGAGAGGGAGTGCGAGAGAGAACCAGAGAGTTTTTGGAAGGTGTCAAAATGCCACTGAGAGATCCCATTCATAGAGACCAGGAAGAATCCCATGGATGTGGTCCAGTGGGAGTCACCGGACCGCTGTTAGAACAATCTTCTGTCCTGTGAAGCAGTGGGACCAAGAGTAAGTCGCCCGTGGTGGGAAGCTCATTGGCTTCAGTTGGGTCCTTGCGGAAGGAGAGGTGCTCCCAGCCCTCTTGACATCCACCCAGGACAGCAGGCACTGACTACACAGGGATGCTCACAGGGGGAGCCCTGATCCTGCTAGGACCTCAGAGAAGATTCCAGAAAGGGCACAACTGACCGATGATGGAGTAGGCCAGAGGTTGGGGGATTGGATGAGCCTGAGGGTATGGGAGGGGGCACCGAGGAGCAAGGCAGGCAGGCAGGCCTGAGGCCACCAGCTCATGCCACTTTACAAAAAGCAATAAGGGGGTCCCAGAAAAGTTTTATACAGGGCAAGGGCCGCGTGACAAGGAGCCTCATGTGGGCAGGTTCAAGGGATCCTGAAAGGAGGTATGGGGCCACTGTGTTGGCAACGCAGAGGCCTCCCTTTAGTCTCTGTTCTAGTCTTCAGCAGAGAAGACCCACTCTCTACCTACGGGCTGCAGGCTCAAGTGGAGGGAAGTTGGGGTGTCCTCTTGGGAGAGAAGGGGTCCGCAACAGGGAGGCACAGACCAGCAGGGGGAGATGGGCCCCTTTCCCACAAAGGTTTGATGGCCTGTCATCACCCCCGCCCTTCCCACAGGGTTACTTCTGTTCCCTCCGAAGCCTTCTCCTTGGGGCTGGCTTGGTCACCAGGTAGCAAAAGTGGTGAGGCTGAGTCTTTACAGCCTGCTTCAGGGTCACAAAGGAAGAGGAGCAAGTCCCATGAGCATGTGCTGCTGCTGCTGTTCCCAGAAAATGCCAGGTGTGCAGGGTGTCCACATGTGTCCAGGGTGTCCACACGTGTCCAGGGCGTTCAGTTGTGTCCAGGGTGTCCACACATGTCCAGGGCATTCACTTGTGTCCAAGGTGTCCACAAGTGTTTAGGGCATTCACTTGTGTCCAGGGCATTCACGTGTCCAGGGCATTCACTTGTGTCCAGGATGTCCACACGTTTCCAGGGTATCCACACATGTTCAGGGCATTCACATGTGTCTGTGGTGTTCACTTGTGTCTGGGGCGTTCACATGGGTCCAGGGTGTCTGCATGTGTCCAGCGTGTCCATGAATGTCCAGGGAGTCCACATATGTCCAGGGTGTCCACACGTATCCAGGTTGTCCTTACATGTCCTGGGTGTCCACACGGGTCCAGGTTGTCCTCACATGTCCTGGGTGTCCACATGGGTCCAGGTTGTCCACTTGTGTCCAGGGTGTTCACTCATGTCCAGGGTGTCCACCCGTGTCCAGAGCGCCTTCTCGCTGCTGTCATTTATGTTGGGTTAAAAGTGGATAAGCTCAACTTGCGATGTAGCTGAAATGAACCCAGCGAATGGGAGGGGCTAAGTCAGAACTGGGGGGTGAGGAAGAGGCTCCCGGGAGGAAGAAGGTCCTCTGAATGGTTCCAGCGTCCATCAGGAACTTCCCAGGAAGATGGGAGAGACAACCTCGAAAGGTCAGTTCTCGCATTTCTGCGTATTACTGGGTGCAGGGTGCTCTCCCAGTGACAGACTGACGCCGTCGCCTGAGCCCCTGCAGGGAGCTTCTTGTACACCCAGCCCATGGCCACAGGCAGAGAGTCTGTGCGTGGGCTGCACTGGTGTCTGGGACCGGGGCTCCTCCCCTGATTCACTGAGGGGCCACAGGGAAGTCCCTGGCCTGGCCCTGGGTCAGTGCTGAACCTGGGGTGCTGCAGGGAGTGGAGCCCACAAAGGCTGACAGAACCCGTCCCCAGGGCATTGGTGAGGCGAGGAGGCCGGAGGGCTGCTGGGTGAGACGCAAAGATTGGACTAGAAGGGGCAGTGGGAGAGGGGAGGGGCACCGTTCTGAGAAAGAACGTGGGGATTAGGGTCCCCACTCACAGCTGCCTGCCCGTGAGAGCTCTCGTCATCCTGAGGCTCAGCTCTGCGTTGTTGCAGGGGGTGCTGGACAAAATTGCGATGAAAGTGTCAGGTCAGAGGATCTGCTCCTCTGGTGCCTGGTGTCACCAGGAGAGACTCTGACAAAGGCCATTCTGGGCCTGCAGTGTGCCCCGGGGGCTGCCCCTGCCCAGGCGTCTCCTGGATCCCGTGCCTGGGTCTGGTTGGGTTTGGCCAACGAAAGGCACCAGCAGCTGGGAAGGCGGGCAGTTGCTTCCACCAGGCCTCTACGACAGCTTCCGTGTGACCAGCGCTCCTGCCGGGCAGCCTCTCCTTCAAGGCGTGGGCTCTGCTCCCTCATCCCTGAGTCTCCAGGTGACAATCCTCACTTGTACTCTGCCATAGTGTCCTCACCCACCCTCTCCTCCACAGTGCCCTCACCCCCCCCCCCCACCCCTCGTAGTGTCCCTTGGGTAGTCTCTTTGTTGGAGCCACGTTGTGTGAGCTGTTTCCCTGTGGAATGTCAAGTGGCATGGGGACTTTGCTATTTGGGACTGGTGCACTGCATGGTTCCTGATCCCCAGCATGTAGCTGTCAGATGGACCCTCTGGGTGGCTCTGTTGTCCCGTGGGTAGTGCCCATCCTACCTCTGAGGTCCTGCTTCACCTGGACACCCCCTCCTGGCCACCTGCAGGAGCAATGCCCGTTCCCTCAGCCACCTCTGGCTGCTAGAACCTTCCTTTGCGCTTGTTGACATGGAATTTGTCTCCTTGGGGCTCCCCCTCCCCTCCTTTAGTTCTGCCTCTGGAGTCACGTGGGACATCTCCGTTCCCTCTTCTGCTTATTCAGGTCATTTTCCTTCAGATGTTGCCCAGAAGCTCCTGTTAGGGACCCGACACCACCTTGAGGGCAGCTTGCCATCTGTTGCTGCCTCTTTCTGTGGAATTGCTGCGGCCTGTGAGACCGGGCTCCTGCATGAACGTCCCCCAACCCATGCCTTTCAAATGGAGATTCTCCCTCAGCAGAGCAGGAGATGGGGAGGCTTTGCTGTTTCTGAGGCTTGCTGCTCTCTGGGATGCTTGAAGCCCTGATCTATCTGAGTGATCTGACTCAGTTAAAGCCAGAAGAATCAGCCCCTCCCTGGTGCCTAGGAGAGATGCCCTCCTGCGTCCACCTCGCTCACAGCGCCAGGCCCAGGCGGGGGCACCTGGGTGGTTCACAGAAACCTGCCTCCAGGGTGCCTGCAGTGGGCTCGGGCTGCCCACCTGCCCACAGGTGTGGGCTGTCCCAGAGCAGCCTGCCTGGAGAAAAGCCCGCCCAGTGTGGACAGAGCTGCCCCATGTTGCAGTCACTGCCCACCGATAAGGTCAAAGGCCCAGGGCTGCCCAACCTGGGGGCCCAGTATGAGCAGGACTTGACTCTGCTGGTCACAAGTGATCGAGGCCACCAGGGCCCATCTGTGGGGGTCACCTCGTCTGGTTCAGCTCCCAGACCAAATGAGCCCCCCCGAAAGGAGCTTTCCCCTTCCCATAGCAGCCCCACCGCGGCAGACGTGGCTGGTGGGCCTGTGGAAGCCGCAGGCAGCTGATCCCAGAGAAGGGGAGGACGGGGCCCCTCTCCTTTGCCCCCAGTATGCTGGGTCACTCCTCCCGGGGCAAGTGAGGAAAGGGACTGATTCTTTCCCAGTATTATCCCCACCCCAGGGGCGGAGGCCGCGCCCTTAGCCACCCCTGTGTCCCAGACTCGCCTTCCTCACCACCAAGGCCTGGTGTGTCTGCCTTTCTCACGGCCGGCTCCTCCCGCTCTCCCATCTGCTCCCTGCAATTAATCAGGGTCTTTCTAAAGCGCAGATCAGCTCAGGTTGCTGCCCACTGCAGTGCTCTTGGCTCTCAGCAGCATGCGCAGACCCTACCCGGCCCACTCCCCGGCCACCTGCCCCAGCACGTGCCAGCTCCACGGGAGCCGTGGATTCGTGACAGCACCAGCTCCTCAATTCCAGGCCTGCACGCCCAGCCCGTCCTCATGCCAGGAACCTCTCCCTCTCCCAGCTCTGCTGGACAGTGACAACCACCTTCAGGTCTCGGCCAAGACACTGCTTCCTCCGGAGGTGACCTGAGCCCTGGACCGGGGTGAGACCCCTGCCTCACGCCCTCCTCTCTCCCACACCTCGTGTGCGGGTCTTCTCTGCCCAGGAGTCAGTTGTTAGCAGGTCTTGTTACTTTTGGGAATAACTGTGTGTGTGTGAGTGTGAGTCAGCATGAGAGTGTGCGTGTGTGTGTGTGAAGTCAGGAAAGATGCATGTGATTTTAGGATGGTGGTGGTTCTGAGCTATGTCCCCCAAATTCGCCTGTTGAAGGACTAACCCCCAGGACCTCGAAATGCGTCTCTCTTTGGAGATACGAGCCTTAAAGAGACGATTAAGGTTAAATGAGGTTGTATGGCTGGACCCTGATCCCATACAACTGATATCTTTATAAGAGGAGATGAGGACACAGACTCGCGCAGAGGGACGACCATGTGAGGACACAGGGAGAAGACAGCCGTCTGAAGCCAGGGAGAGGCCTCGGGAGAAGCCAGCTCTGCCCACACCTTGGTCTTGGAGTTCCAGCCTCCAGACCTGTGAGGGAACAAATTTCTATTTTTTGAGCTGCCCAGTTTGCGGCACTTTGTGACAGCACCCGACCTGCCCCTTTATACATTGGTGACCGTTAGGAGCACTGGACAAGCCAGGTAAGGAGCTGTCTGTGGTGAAGCACCATGCACAGTGTCTGTTTGTAGGAGTCAGACCAGACTGGAGCCGGCAACACTGCCAGTTCTTGTCGGTCTTTTGCTGAGACGCTCTGATCGCTGCCAGGCTGAGCCTTCAGGGCTGGGCCCGCCCCTTTGGCGGCCTCTGGTCTGTTTGTTCCCCTCTGCTCTGAAAATCGTCTTTCTGGTTGGAGGTGTGATATGAATGTCCTCCATTCAGCTGTGTGAGGGCAACAGGTCACAGAGCAGTCGGCAGAATTCTTACAACCCCACGGTCACAGAATATGACGGCAGGAGAGAACCCCTCACTCGTGCCAGTGCCTGGATGGGAAGTGAGGCCTGGAGACAAGGTTGTTTGTCAAGGCTGCACAGATGACTGAGGAGGGGCATGACCACGATGGCTGCAGGTCCTTCCTCCGAGGACTGAGGCTTGCTCTTGCATACTGATGCAATTATGTGCCTTACTTTTGGCACTGCCAACTCAAGCTGCCCAGAACATTCGTTTGGTTCTCCTTAGCAAGTGTCCCATTCTAGTTTATTTCTACTAAAATCTACCAAGCCCTGCTAAGAGCCAGGCACTGATGAGCATGTTATCTGTTTATAAACTGGCATTCACATCAAGCTGCTTGTAACCAGGGACCGTGTTGGGTTGCACTCTGCATCTACTCCCATGCTCAGCCCTGCTCCTGCCTCCCCTCCACCTCCCCCACCCCCCTCCCCATGGGGTTGCTCCAAGTCAAGTGTTAGTACATGTTGAATGGATGCAACTGGAGAAAAAGATAGACCGTGGCCGCAGAAGCTGGGGCCTTTGGCTTAAGCTTCTACGCTTCACATGTTTTGTTTCTAAGCATTTTGGCTATTTAGAAGGATGCTGTCTTAGTCCATTTGGGCTAGTGTAACAAAATAACACAGACTGGGTGGCCTGTAAACAGCAGAAATGTATTTCTCACAGTTCTGGAGGCTGGGAGGTCCAAGATCGTGGGCTGGCAGATTCTGTGAGGTGTCTGGCGAGTGCCCGCTTCTTGGTTCACAGATGGCACGCTCCTGTTGCGTTCTCACATGGTGGAAAGGGCTGAGGATCTCTCTGGGGTTTCTTTTCTAGGGTCACTAATCCCATTTATGAGAGTTCCACCCTCATGACTTAATTACCTCCAAAGGTCCCATCTACAAATACCATCACATCAGGCATTAGGATTTCAACATAAGAATTTTGGGAGGAGACGCACATTCAGATCATGGCAGATGTGGAAGGCACTCTGTTCCACAGTGGCACCAATTCACAGGGAGGGGGCAGGTAATCAAGACAGGCTACAACAATAATGTCATTGCTCTGGCAGTGCAGTCGGTTGCTGTGCTCACAATACTGAGTGTGTTCATGGAAGTCTTTGTTACAAGGCTTTGCTTTGCTATCAGAGCACTATTTTAATTTTACAATTGGAGGATTGTGTTCTCAGTCAAGGGATCAGCACCAAATAGGTATTAGTTATGATCAGTGAGGTATCTGGGAGGCACAGATAGTCTTCCAGTTACCTAGCATTAATTAAATAGCTGCTGGACATTGTGAGAGGGGTGGGTCCATAAAGATACAGCCTTTCCTCTCAAGGGCTGCCCATGTCAGAGTCTTGGAGATGAGGCCTGGTTACAGAGCACTCTCCCATGGGGCAGAGTGAGGCCGGTCTGTCAGAGAGATGGGAGGAAGAGGATGTGTGGGGAGGGTTGGATCAGACTCAGCTCAGTGCCCCAGGGAGCCTCAAAGAAGAGTGGTGTTTAAGCCAGGCCTTGAATGATGGATAAGACAGGGAGATGCAGAGAAGCAGCTGCACACAGCACCAAAGCCTCACAGGATGCAGAGCGGGAATTTTTAGAGGTATGAGGCGAAATGGAGGAGCTCATCTTCATTATGGGAGATTTGAACAGATCTCCAGAAATCAAGAGAGCAAGTAAACACACACAAAAGTAGGGATGTACAGATTTTGAATAATAATTAACAAGCTTGATATAATATATATTTAATATTTATCAAGATATCTACCTATCTTTCATAAATAGAAGTAGTCATTCTTTTGAAATACCCAAGAGAAACTGACAAAAATTGAAGTGATATTCACCATATTATTGGGCTACAAGGACTAAAAGGCAAAAGAAAAAATCTTTTCACTTGGAAACTACAAAAACGTTTTCTATATAGTTTTAGATTCAAGAGGAAATAAAAGTGTAAATCACAAACTGTTAAAAAATTAATAACAATAAAAGGACCAACCATACACCCAAATACATGAGATGTGTTTATGCCCATCAATGAGGGAGGGTATGCACAGTGCCTGGCACAGCATGACCTGAACGAGGAAGGGCACTGACCGGTCAGCATGGGCAGATAGACACCCCTCCTACCAGTGGCCAACTGCCAAGCACAGTGGGCTAAGCGCAGAGGGAGCTGGGATTGTTGGTGTGGCTGAAATCCCTGCATGGTCATAGCAGTATAACCTTAGATGTATTTTTCAGAAAATACGAAAGATTGAAATAAAATTAACTAAGCATTCACCTCCATACGTTAATGAAAAATAGCAAAGAAAACCCAAGAAGAATAGAAGGAAGAAATGAATAATGATAAAAGCCGAGGAAATGAAAGAGAAAAGCCAGAGAAGATTTGATCAATATGATGATAAGTTTATTTTGGAGATCAAAGATGAGGTAGACAGCCTGAACATAATAAAATCCACAGAAGAAATTGGAAAGTTACTCAGACATTAACTTCTAAAACGTGACAACTGGCCCTATGTGTTTATGAGTAGGTTCCATCATCTTCCTATGTTATAGATAAACTGTTCCAGATTATAGACAAAGATGGAAAGTTCTCCAAGTAATCCTACAAGGCCAGTGTCACCTCGACCTATCAGGACTCATTCTGCTGGAGGTAACAGCCGGCTTGAGAGTGACCAACAAGCAGTGGCTTCAACAAGTTTGTGGTTGTATTGTGTATGTTTTTTATTTCTGTAGATAATAATGTTCTAGCATCTTACACCCTTTCTGGCTGGGGAGAGACTGCCCCTCCTGGGCCAGCCAGTCCTTAGAGACAGCAAAGGGCCCAGAGGGAGCATGCCTGTGATATACAGACTGACCAATCCAGGGCCACACCTTCCCTCTCTGGCCCGTGCCCTCAGAAGGCAAGGTCCCTCTGCCTTAGTCACCCCAGGGCAGGTGCCAGGCATTGAGGGACCATCCCTATAGCTTACACCTCTCCAGAATTATTCAAACTAGCCAGTCCTAAGCTGTTCACGCTGCCCTGCCTTTTCCATGGAAACTTCAATCAGGGCTGTAGTCTCAGTTCTCACTTTGCTCCTGCTTCTGCCTCCTGACCCCCTGTGCTCCCCTGTGGCCCTGTGTGACATGCTGTGCCTCCTGTCTCTAGGACCTGGGAGAGCATTAACCTTTGTTTTCCTGAGGCTGTCTCGTGTCTACTCTTATGGCCGCATTCAACTGACTGTGCATCTCATAAAAGAAAACAGACAGTGGTTTATTTTTTCATGAGACAGGAAAACTGGAGCCGTGATCCAAGGATGTCATGAAGGAACTCAGCTGACTATCTCACTCCTCCAGCTTGCCCAGCCTCTGCACCTCGAAGCATTCCATCCATATCCAGGGACGTAGAAAGGGGGGTGGTGAAGGGGCAAGGCATTTTCTTGTTGAGATTCCTCCTTTTATTCAGGAAATGCAGCTTTTCCCACAGCCTTCTCCCTCCCTCTCTTGGCCTGACTTGTGTCACACGACCACCTCTAGCTGTAAGAGAGGCTGGGAGTAAAATCTTTCATATCTCAGCTTCTAGAGGAGAAGCCTGAGATAAGAGGGTGGGAATGAATTGGGAGGACGCAGCCCACATGTCTGCCACACTAAACAGAGCAAGTCTGGGTGAGCACAGATGGGCACTTCCTTGACTCAAAATCGGGCAGCCCCGGGAGTCTGTAACACGTGGCTCATAGTGAAACATCACAGCATCCTTCTTAAACTCAGGAATGAGACAAAGATGTTCACACTCACAGCTGGCGTGAGCCTTATGGAGGAGATGCTAGTCAATGTAGTGAGAATCAGAAAATAAATGACATGTATTGTCAAAACTGTCATTATTTCCAGACATATTATACTCTATCTGGAAAATCCAGGAAAATCATAAAAAACAATTAAAATCAATGAGATTTAGTGGTGGCTTGAAGCAAAATCTGTATATAAAATCACTAATCTATTTATATAAAAGTAGTCTTCAAATATAAATTATTGTAGGAAATAGACTATCCATAATAGCCCCAAAACTATAAGATATCTATAAAAAACACTATAAGACATCTAGGAGTAAACCAAATAGGACAGCTGTTGACATCCAGTCTATATACATATATAAATCAATTTTTAAAAAGACAAATAACCCAATTTTTAAATGAGCAAACAATAGTAAAAGAACTACAAAGAGATGTATAAACAGCCTGTAAGGACATGAAAAAGTACCTAAGTCTCAGGGGAATTAAATTAAAACAATGAGATATTAGTTTTCGCTGTGAAAATGTCAAAGTTTTAATATCAGCCATTGGTAGGTGTGTGGAAAGGGTTCTTGTTAGACTGTGAATAAACGTATCCTTTTTGGTGGACAATTTAGCAGTCTCCATGGAAAAGGAGGGGCATTCCTTCCAACGCAGCATCAATCCCAGAGAAATACTTATATCCTCAAGTGTAAGGGGCACAGACGAGCATGTTCTGCAACGCTGTTTGCAGTAGTCACAGATGGGGAACACTATGAATGTCCTTCACTTGGGAATGACTAAGTAATGGGATGGATTGCATTCATACCACAGCATCCTCTGCAGAATTTGGAAGAGGTAAGACAGAAGATGTGGCGGGTTACAACAAACTCTGGACAGATCCAACAGTAGTAACCTGAAGGCTCCAGGAAGACAATGCAGGCCGACAGGGGACTGAAGTTAAAACCACCTGTAACAGGAGTGAGGTCTGTGGTTTCCTTTTCATCCTTCACCTCTGGCTTTGGCCTGAGGTCTGGCTGAATCCTGGAATTCTGCAAAAGCTCCAGGAGAAACTCCTTGTTTCTTGACAGGAAATCAGACAAAGGGGCCCCCACACGTGGAAGAGTATGTGGGGGGTCCCTATTCTTTCTTTACTTTTCCTCATCTTTTGTTTCCAGCCCTGCCCCAAGGCCAGCCTCATTTGTAGAGCAGTGCTACGTGGCACACCTCAACCCCTAAAGAAGACAGATCTGCATTAGTTACCCATTGCTGCGTAATAACTTGCGCCAGCAACTTGGCAGAGTGAAATAACAAACCTTTATATTCTCACAGGGTTTCTGAGAGTCAGGAACCTGAGAGTGGCTGTGTAACCAAACTCAGTGCATTTATCTCTTGGTGAGTGCAGAGCTGAAAAGCACAACCAAGGCTGACATGCGTGAAGAAACGGCTTATTGCTTGCACAAGCAATGGAGAACCCTGAGGCTAGCTCCCAAAGCAGCGTCTGCCTGAGCTAAGTGCTGGTGGAGGCTTTACACACAAGAATGCGGAGGATACGTTACAACCATGTAACAACTGTGCTTAATCAGGGCGCATGCGCAGCAGGCAAACAGGCCATTGCATATCAAGTTCAAGGTACCCTTACATGGTGAGCTCAGTGTCACGTGTCATCGCATAATGAGTTCAAGGAACATGTCATTACATAGCGGGTCCATGGTGACTTTTGGACACTTGGAGCTGGAGCAGTTTTCAGGGGTCTTGCTGCAACTGTGCAAGTTTCACTGTAAGATGGCAACATCTGCAAAAACGGGGACATCAACTTCTGAAAAGCATTTGGTTTTCTCCTTGTCTAGAAAACATTTGACAGACCATATTAGTTACTAATCAGATTCTCAATAACCCTTCGTTTGCCTGGCTCCCAGTCACAGCTCAGCTGGGTGGTTCTGGCTGGGTGTCCCTCCGAGGTTGCAGTCAAGCTGTCAGCAGGGGCTGCATCATCTGAAGCCTCGCCTGGGGCACCATGCATGTGGCACTTTGGCTCCTCGTCACACGGGTCTCTCCATGGCAGGCAGCCTCTCCTGAAGTGACAGAGGAGAATTCTGCCATGTTCTATTGATTACGCACAATGACTGTGGTATGATGTAGGGTAGGGAGGGCACAAGGGATGTGGGATAATTGGGGGCCATCTTGGAGGCTGGCTCCCACACCATCTCTCTGGCCAGAGGAGAAAAAGGGGTCTGTTTTGTTCAAAGGGTATGGGGGTCCCTGTTATCTTTTCTCTATTTCTCCTCCTACTCTCCCCGCAAGGTTGTTTTGGTTGCATGGAACAGTAATAGAGCACAAGTTCAAGAAATGGTACTGGGAAAACTGGATCTCCACATGCAAGGAAGAAGCTGGGCCTTTGCCTCACACCGTGTACAAACATTAACTCAAAATGGATCAAAGACCTAAATGTAAGAGCTAAAACTACAGAACTCTTAGAAGAAAACATGAAGGGAAAAGCTTCATGACGTGAGACTTGGAGATGATTTCTTGGATATGGCACCAAAAGAACAGGCAACAAAAGGGGAAAAAACAGATAAATTGGACTACATCAAATTTAAAACTCTGCACATCAAAGGACACAACTGACAGACTGTGTTCACCCACGGAATGGGCAACTCTGGGAAGAGCTCAAGCCCACTGGGGTTGGAGGTGGTGCTGATGGCAGAAATTAACCTTTGAGGAGCTGAGGGATGCTAATCTGGTTTTGACGCTTGGGGAGGAGTTTGCCAGGTGGAGACTGGAAGGTTACTCTAGGCAGAGGGCACAGCCCGGCTGAAGGCATGAGGCCCTGAGCAGTGGGGAAGGGAGGGCACAGAGGGCCCCTCCCAGAGGAAGGAGACTAGAGGGAGGTGAGCAGAAGCCTCTTGGGTCGACTTCTAGGCTGTTCTGCAGAAGCGAGAGGGCAGCAAGGACAAACGTTGAAATCCAGCAACACACTCTGGCAAAGTTACAGGAGTGAGGTCCAACTCCATCATCAGGCAGCAATGTGGCGCATCCAGCTTGCAGGTATGAGGGAGTAAATCAGGAAGCAGGACCATGGCCAGGGTCTAGGAGACCCTCTGTGGGCAGAGGGACCCCCAGGCATCCTTCTCCAGATGTGGCCTTGGGAAGCCGTGGATCCCGGAAGGTGCTCTTCTTCAGAGGAGGTAGGTGGGGCCATTGGTGAACTACGCTAGCATGGGGGTCGTGGAGAAATGAAAGGCAGGAGCATAAAAAGGGGGGCAGGACAGATGGGCTGCCCCAGGGTGCATGTGGCTCTGTTCTGATGGCACGTACACAGTTATTGTTGGGGCCTGGCTTCCAGTATTACCCAAATATGGTGGGACCCAAAGGAGAATGAGGTCTCGGGGGGATGGGGTGTTGGGGTTGCAGAGGGGGTGGTACAGAGCCAAATCCTCCCCCTTTACAGGGACAAGTGCACACATACCACAAGAGAAGCAGGGCCTGCTACTCAGCATGGTAGTCAGCGAGAGGGAGGTGGGGTCAGCCACAAAAAAGGAGGACATTTGTGACAATGTGGGTGGACCTGGAGAGCATCATGTGAAGTGATAAGTCAGACAGAGAAAGACAAATACTGTGTGAGTTCACTTATGTGTGAAATCTAAAAAACCGGAACTCTGAGCTGGCCTGGTGGTGTAGTGGTTAGGTTCACGCAGTCCACTTTCGTGGCCCAGGGTTCTCTGGTTCAGATCCCAGGTGTGAACCTACACACTGCTCATCAAGCCATGTTGTGGCAGCAACCCTCATACAAAATAGAGGAAGAATGGCACAGATGTTGGTTCAGGGCCAATCTTCCTCACCAAAAACAAAAACAAAAACAAAAAACCCCGAACTCCTGGAAACAGAGAGTAGAGTGGCGTTTACCAGGGGCTGAGAGGTGGGGAAATGGGGAGATGTAGGTCAAAGGGCACAAACTTCTGGTTGTAAGATGAGTGAGTTCTGTGGCTCCAGCGTACAGCGTGGTGACTATGGTCAACAATATCTATTGTATTCTTGAAAGTTGCTAAGAGAACAGATCTTAAAAGTTCTCATCACAAAAAGAGAGTTGTAACTATGTGAGGTGATGGGTCATTTTGCAATATACACATATATCCAATCATCCATGTTATGCACCTTAAACTTTCACAGTGTTATATGTCAATTACATCTCAATGAAGCTGGAAAAAAATACCAACATAATTGGCTGCAAGAATCAAAGTTGCTGCTGAGGAGGAGGAAATGGGGGAGTTGGTGAGGCCGTTGTTTTATGCTTAAACCTCATTTTGCAGTTGAAACTGGGGCATGTGTACCTTTGCTAAAACAAAACTGAGGGGAAAGGCCATGTGTACATGCTGGGACTTCCGCGATGGTGAGTGGATGAGGCTGGTAAGGCACCCGGCCTGAGACCCCTGCTTGGGCGGCTGGGGGATGGCACTCAGGGTTGTCCTGATGGCTACCATGCCTGTTACACCTGTCCCACAAGGGACAGGCTGAGTTCCAGGCTGCAGCTACCCAGGACCCATCCGGAGAATGGGTGTGCGTGGTTATTCTTGTCCCATGGGTGATTGGGCCAGGGCTGCATCCTTGGTGAAGCCCTGAGGACACCTGGTCAGGTCTGGCACCTGCCTTCTACCTGGGCAGACCCCGGTTCCGGTACACCTGGGCCAAAAGTCCAGAAAGTAGCCTTGTTTTAGAGTCAAATCTATAAAAAGATTTCTGGGAAAAACCACAGCATTTGTTGGCAAGTTCCCGTCGTTTGGGGAAAAGCTGGCTGCAGTGGTAGCAAATGACCTGGCTTTAAAAGGACACATTTGTGAAATGTCTCAACTACGAGACCCTGCTGTTCTGAAAATCTAAACCTTCTGGAAAGGCCCATTGCCAATGCAGCTGAATGGTGCTCATCCCTGCCCTTTGTCACTTCCAGATTTCCTGTTAAACTCTGCACGGGGCGAATTATAGAGACGGATGAATAATCCTGCCTGGTCACAGATTTGCATCTGTGCTCATGGCTGTTATCTGTGGATGACCAGCTCCCCAGACAGCCGCCCCCAGTGGCAGTGAGAAGAAAGCATCCCCCCGGGTGGACCTACTGTGAGCCTTGGGCAGCCCTCCCCCAGGGCAGGGGTTGGGGGAGGGTGTCAAAACTGTTCAGGATCCGACCTTTCCAGTTGTTTCTGTGGCCCCAGGTGGCCCCCCCTCCACCTGCTCAGAGGACGTGCCAGCACTTGAGCTCCATTCAGGGGGCAGGGGTGCTTCTCAGGGACCCAGGCTTGTCTGTATCCCTCGGCTGCCGTCTTGAAGCAGGAATCTTACCGGCATCCATGTGGATTGGGGTGGGAGATGTGAGGTCTAAGAGGTCAGCGGACTCTCTGGGGGAAGGGTGGGTGTCAGGGAGGCCTCAGGACCTGACAGAGGCACAGGAGCTCTGGGACCCCTGAGCATGACTTGTGCCCTGGAGTCTGGACAAAAGCTGGGTTTCAATTTTGCCAATCGGGGCACAGCACGACGACAGAGGTCTCAGAGACGGTGTGGGAAATCAGGCCCTGGGAGTCTGGTGCACGGGAGAACATAGAGCTCACAGACTATGACAATATGGGAGAGGCTCCAGGAGCACCGTGAGGGGCCTGCCATTGCCTGGGGCTGGCACAGAGGAGGGGGGCCTGAGCTGGGCATGAGGGTGTTCTGGTTTACCACGTGCACGCGGTAGGCGGAGCCAGGAAGGGCGTTTGGGTGGAAGGTCTGCCTGTGCGATGGTCTTCGAGTGCGGCAGAGGTGGTCTGATCCCAATTAAGACATTACATTGTACATGGCTGAGACAGGCCAAGGGAGGGGGGCTAGGGGTCCTGGGTGGGTCTCTGCGGGCACATGGGCTTCCCTGTGGTCAGAGTAGGGGTGTGGTGCTGGCAGATACTCCTGAGAGGGTGACTCGAAGCCCTCCTGATTTTCGTGTCTGTTCAGTCATGGCTCATTTGTGGGAAACACACCCCCTGGTGGTGCCCCCTCCCCCCAGGAGGGACAGGGCAGGGTGGCACAGAGGCTGAACCTTCATCTGCAAGGCTGGGTTCATGGGAGCCCTTTAAAAAGGGGGCGTGGGGTGGGGCCATTCCCTCAGGGCCCCCGAGAACCACACTGCAAGCTGGCTCCTGCATCCGAAAGAGGATTTTGAAGCACATAAAATGTATGTCCACCCTGAATAGGAGCACTCACACACAAAGCCACGTTCACCGCGTTAGGAAATCGAGTTCCCAGTCCCTGGGAGTCTGTGTGCCTCTCCCTGGCACACTCCTCCTCTCCTCCGGAAGTCATCCTCCCTTGGCTGGTGCCTTCGTGGTCTCACCTGTCTCACGTGGTCTCACCTGTGCTGGGTAAGGCTGTAGGAACCCCGTCTCCTCCTCTCCCCACGGCCCTCCTGCTCTAGGCTCTGCCCCTCCTGTGCCCTTGAACGCACTGAAAATAGGACCATTGAAATAGAACAGGCGATAGAGGGAGGTGGGGTGCAGAGGGTGCTGCAGCCGAGGCCAGGTCTTTCTGAGAAGGTCAAGTTAGAGCGAGGTCTGGGCAGCGGCTCTCACAGTGCAGCCCGAGGCCCAGCATCACAGGGGCTTGTTAGCAGTGCAGACCCTTGGCCCACCCAGGCCCCTGGGCCACAAACTGTGGTCGGGCCAAGCCCCCGGGGCGTCTGCAGCTCGAATTGAGAACCACTGGCCCAGAGTAGCGGGTTCTCAGCCTGGTCATATGTTAGGGTCACCTGGGAGTTTGCAAAATTCTAGTCTGGGACCCCGCCTCTGGCCAACAGAGTCATGATCTCAGAGGGTGGCACTCGGGCGTGAGCAGGTGACTTCAATGCCCAACCAGGGCCGAGGACCCTCAGAGCAGTGGCTATGGCTGGGGCGTCAAGCCCGGTTGGACATCGGGGTTCCACCTGCCAGGTGCCCACTTGCCAGGGAGGAGGCAGAGCCCAGAAGTCGGCATTTTACAAGCTCCCTGCGACTCTTAAGTCTGAGAACCACTGCTCCCTAACCTGCAGCTCTCACCCTCGCCTGAACTTCCCCAAAATAGGGTGGAGTGGGGTCAGGTGGGGGTCTTCTCCCACATGGGGGAACATTTGAATGTTTTCAGCCCCTGGCGGGAGTCACGGTGTGATCTGCTCTTTTAGGAGGCCACACAGGTGAGGGGCAGCCGAGCTCATCTGGAGAGTGGGGGAGGAGGTGCAGGGAAGGACAGGGCCGAAGCCTTGTCTCCAGTGGGGGCTGTGGTGGGATGGAGGCAGGGCTTTAACTTAGGGGGAAGACCGGCTGTGCAATTTCTGAGAGGTTGTGTCTTTTGAGAGTCCTTCAGTGGGCTGACATTTTGCACTGAACGCTTGGCGGCAGGGGCTGGAGGCAGCCCCATGGGCTCTTGCTCTGTGTTCACAGTGCACCCATCAACCTCCACCAGCCTCCCCTCAGGTCGACCCTACTCCTGTGAAAAGGCAGGAGACCCACCATGGGGTTGCAGGGGCCAGGAGCTGATGACCTCTGGCTGGGGACTGCTGTCTCTCCACCAGGACCTGCAGAATTACAGGGCACGCCCTGCTGGAAGGCACATGAGGATGCCGGGACCCCAAGGTTCAGCAGGGAGGTGCACAGAGCAGTGTTGCTGCGGGACCTGTGCAGGACCCCAGTCCTAAGATTGTCTGGGCTTGTGGCTCACGCCACTCTAACTCCTCAACAATAAGAGAGACGAGAGACCAAGACAGACCCCGCATTGGGCATCGGAATTTTGGACATTTATCTGTATCTCTCAAATGAGTATGAGTCCTCTGGCTCATACTATTAGTGCTGTTTAGGGGAACATGCTTGGATGCTGTTCCAGGATTAATTAAAACTATCTGCTATAGGGAAGTTCCGTATCACTTTTGGAATCATAATTAAAGTCCTAAGGGCTTCGTCTTGAATTCTCCAAAACTCATTTATGTGTTATAGGGTCTTGAGAATTTCAGCAGTGGGTTTTATTACGTTGAACTCTTTCAGATATAAATTTCCTGGGGCAGAACTTGGTTTAGGAATCACATTGCAGCATGTCCCATGCAGCAGTAGCTGTGGTCTTAAGGTACCATTTCTTGCAAGAATTATTCAAGTAAATAAGGGGCACAAAGTCTTGAGAAAAGAAGGCTGTCTGAGGTTATTCTCTGAAATCGGAAGGCAGCCATCTTCTTGGCCGCTGGGGCTTCTGATTGTTTCTAACTCTTGGGCAACATTAAACTTGGTGAGATCATGCTGCGTTTGTGGGGTTTTGCTGGCAAAGTGCTCCCCTGGAACAAAGATTCTTTGTAAACTGCTCCAAATGGTGAACCATGACCTGAAGGTCAAGGTGGCCGTTTGTTATGTGCCAGCTGGAGCCGGAACACCCCTATGAATGTTTCTGTCCCTGAACTTCTGCTTTTCTGCATCTCAGATATGTAGGTGAGTATGCCATACCATGAACATCTTTCCACACGATAAATTAACATTATTACCTCATTTTTAAAAAAATTTTTATTTTTTCCGGATGTACATCATATTTTGAATTCTGTATACATTACATCATGTTCGCCACCCAAACACTAATTATAGTGCATCCCCTCACACGTGACCCTAATCACCCCTTTTGCCCTCCCCCCAGCCCCCTTCCCCAATGGTAACCACCAGTCCAATCTCCAATTCTATGTGTTTTTTTTTTTCTCGTTTTTATCTTCTACTTATGAGTGAGATCATATGGTATTTGACTTTCTCCCTCTGACTTATTTCACTCAGCATAATACCCTCAAGGTCCATCCATGTTGTCACAAATGGCTGGATTTCGTCATTTCTTATGCTGAGTAGTATTCCATCGTGTATAAATACCGCATCTTCTTTATCCATTCATCCCTTGATGGGCACCTAGGTTGCTTCCACGTCTTGGCTATTGTGTATAATGCTGCAACGAACATAGGGGTGCAAGCATCTTTATACCTTTGTGTTTTCAAGTTCTTTGGATAAATACCCAGCAGAGGAATAGCTGGATCATATGGTAGATCTATCCTTAATTTTCTGAGGATTCTCCATACTGCTTTCCATAGTGGCTGCACCAGTTTGCACTGCCCCCAGCAGTGAACAAGTTATTACCTCATTTTTAAGGGTTACATGACATTCCATTGTTTGAGTGTGGCTTAACTTACGGTTTTCTATCAGCAGAGTGGAGTTCAAGTTTCAGTGCATTAGCAGAGCATTGCTTTGGTTGTCGACACTGACTTCTGATGAGTCCCGTGTGTACCTGCCTCACACTCTTGGATGATTTTAGGGCTGTTAGCTGGTGGGCTTCTACCCGCCTGTGCTGTGAAGCCTCAGGCCACAGGACCAGGGGACTCTGAGGTACTGGTCAACCACCACCCAGGCTCCTGGTCTGACGGGAAATTCAGAACATGCGCTGCCAATGGGAACCCAGAGGTGTGGGTGTTATGGGCTGAATTGTGTTGCCTCAAATCCATACGTTGAAGTCCTAAACCCAAGGACCTCAGAATGTGACTGTATGTGGAGACAGAGTCTTTAGAGAGGTGACTAAGGTTAAATGAGGTCACTAGGGTGGCCCTAATCCAATGAGAGTGGTGTCCCTATGAGAAGAGGAGATGAAGACACAGACACACACAGAGGGAGGACCATACGAGGACACAGGGAGAAGCCGGCCATGGAGAGAGGCCTCCGGAGAAACCAGCCCTGCGACACCTTGATCTTAGACTTCCCAGCCTCCAGACCTGAAAAAATAAATTTCTGTTGTTCGAGCTGCCCAGTCTGTGGTACTTTCCTTTGGCAGCCTGAGCAGACCAGGGCAGTGGGGCTGGCACAGGGCAGAGTAGGGCCCACCTGGGTTCTGATCCCCCTTACCCCTAACTTGTAGGGTCCCTGATTTTACTTCTTCAGCAATGTGATAGGACACATGTGCTCTAGGGCAGGACCACAGCTCTTCTCTGCAGGAGAAGTGGAGTCCCAGTCAGAGACCCATCACGAGATGGTCCTTGCCCCTCTGTGGCCCGCAAGTTCATGGAAGACATAAGGAACTGAGCACGTGACAGACGGAGACCAGTGGTGGAAACTTCACAAAAGAACGTGCTCAATAATGTTTTCTTGAAAGAAAGAGTAAATGAATAAAACACCAAGTGTTATTGCAGGCCAAAGTGGACAGAGGTGAATTGTTTCTGAGACCCAAGTGCCTGCAGAGATGAAGAACCCAGCGAAACAGTGATCGAGGCCCCCTAGTCCCAGTCACTCATCACTCAGGACCAGCCTCAGAAGAAGCCAGGAGAACCCCACCTGGTTCAGGGTGACCTCAGAAGGGAGCTCAGGAAGCAGGACAAAGATGAAAGGAGTCTGGGGGATTCTGAACTCTTTGTTTCTCTCTTCCTTGCTTGTTTCTTAAAAGTGGATTCTTCAATTCATATCACGCGTTTGGGGGACAACAGGAGTGCAGGCTGGGGAGACGGCTATCTGTTCCCATGAGAGGGAGAAAGTGGGGTGACCCAGGAGATGGAAGCGGTGTGGGTCCTGGGGCCTGCAGGAAGGGCTGGGAGAGGCAGGTATCTTGGTGGCTACTTTAGCCAGAAATTAATAGGTTTCCAGACCACAAAGCCCCGAGAGGAAGAAGGTGGGATCTGGGCTTCCTGAAACAAAATAGCACATCCTTCCTGAGAGTTCACTGCGTTCTGGGAACCGTGCAGAAGTGCCCAGTATCCTGTGATCCAGCCACGCTCCTCTGGGCAGATTCTATTTTTATTGCTATTTTGCAGATAAGGAAACTGAGGCCTCAGCGTGGTTAGGCAACGTTCCTGAGGCCACACAGCTGGTTAGTGGTGAGAAAAGATTGAACCCTGTTTTCATCTGATCCCAAATGTCTGCACTTTTAGCCACCCCTACACGGACTTGGGGGCGAGAGAATCGCCAGTGCCTCTTGATGCCTCTTGACGCAGACACGCAAGAGGACTCACTCTCCTCTATTGGGCCTCAGGCGCTGTCCGCTTGCCTCCCTACCCGCTGAAACCCGGGGAGTGTAGTGGCATCTTTAACTGGGGGTGTCCTGGGGTTGCTGGAGGCTCCGTGTAGTGTAGGCTCATCCTTTCCCTCTAACCTGGTCCTCAGGGGATGGTCCCGTTCAGAGTCTCCCCCTACACCACCTATCAGCACCTGTCACCTATCAGGGGAGCAGAGGCACAGAGAGAAGACCTGTCCATGCCACATAGGGGCAGCAGTGGAGCTCTGTGCCTGGTGCCGTCTTTACTTATGTCTGTTCCCTCGCCCCAGTCGGAGAGGCCCACAGGGTAAGTCCCAGGGCATCAATCTGTCTGCAGGTGTCTCTGCGTGAGGAGGGCCAGAGCTCTCATGGAGCAGCACCACCCACATCCCACGGGGTCTGCAAGACAGGCTGGGCCTGGACAGGGCTCCCTGATACGCACAGAGAGATTAAACATATCAGTTTCTGGATCCTTAACGTCCATACGGACTCCTTCCTAAAACCGAGTGCCTGGGCAGTTTGGGTAAGGGATATTAGGTTTCTTTATTTCTTTTACAAACACCATTCTCCCACTCCACTCACACCTCTTGTCCATCCCACACGTCACTAGGGGCAGGATGGGGGGATCTCTAGGATGCCAGAGGGTCAACTCCAAATCTTGAGTCAAATTGGGAATTTGAGTGGCACTAGTGGCGCGCTTTCAACTCAAGAGAAAGATGAACTAACTGAGATTTCTGGAAGGGCTGATGGGTGAAGGATCCCCTAAATTCTTGCATGTTGAAATGTGTTTTTTCTATAGGCTTGATATCTGAATGACAGCTTGGCTGGATTCAGATCCTCTTTCATACGTTTGTTCATTGGGTTTTTGAAAGATGCTGTTCCCCTGTCGTCTTGCTTTGTGTGTGCGTTTTGAAAGGTCTGGCGTTCATCTAATTCTTTTTAAGCTATTTGTTCTTTAGACCAGGAGGCTTTGAGGATTTTCTCATCATCTTTGATATCTGATAGTTTTCATAAAGCATGTCTTGATATTCAGGGTTAATTTTCTCAGGTTCTTGCTGGGCCATTTACGATGCACAGATTCAAGTCTTTTCCTATTTCTGGAATGTTTCCTTGGATTACACTTTTGAATATTGGTTCTACTCTGGGTTTTCTTCCTCAGGGACTCCAGGAACACGAACACTATTTCTTCTTTGCTTGTCTTCATTTCTGCTCCTTTCTCTCTGACCTGTTTTACTTCTTTTTTTGTGTCATTTTTATCCTCACAGTTGTTTTGCTGCATTTTCTGATTACGTTTCTTTGTATTAAATTTGCATTTCAGTCTATTCTTTCTTGGTCACCTTTTGATCTGTTCTTCAATTCCAAGATAATTTTGTCTTTTTCTTCTATTTCTTTTCTGAGTTCAATTGGCTCTTTTTTTTCTTTTCTCCCTTTTATTGTCCATTTCTGTTCCCGAGATCTGGATTTCTGATTCCAGGTGGTTTTTCATATCCTCAAATGCTTGTTTGCCTATATCTAATTCTTTGGGAGCATACACTCACAGTTTTCTTCTTGTTCTTCATGTTTTTCTTGGAGAAAGAGTGGATTTTCCTGCTTTGATTTGTGTGTAAGCTCATTTCCTGCTGTTGGCAGCAGCTCTCTATGGATTTTGTTTCCCCTTGTCTATTTTATGATGGGATTCCTAGTTAATACCGCCCTTTCCTGTCCACCTGGTGACTGTGGTCCTTGGCACGAAGGGTTTACTTTGGGGGAGGGACTTCGAGTCCTCTGATTTTGTGGGTTTTTGTTGTGAATGACGCTACACCTATCCCTTCTTGGTTCCCCTCTCCTCACCAATTGCCCCTCTTCCTTCCTGCTCAGCTTTTTTAGGAGAACAGTTCCTTTAAATCCTGCCTGCCCCTTAACATGCTGCCTGGCCCTGAAACGGTCCTTTGGAATCTGAGAGATGTTTTCAGGGCTGGCTGGGTCTCATTTTCCCCAGGGTCACTTTTCCTGGCCCCTGCAGCCCCCTCCTCTGTGGTTTTTCTCTGGCAGTCTATGTAGGGCTGGGGCGCAGTGGGTGAGACCTAGCACTGGGGTTTGGTACTTTTTCTCTTTTTACTGATAGTTATTTTGCAGTCTTTGCATTATTTCTTTTCAAGTAATGTTGAGGGTATGGTCTTGCATAGAAATTTCACTGTTCGCTTATTTTCTGTCATTTGGGGAGGTGATTTTTGTTTGTGTTTTGTTTTTGTTTTTGTTTTTTTGCTGAGGAAGATTTGTCCTGAGCCAACACCTCTTGCCAATCTTCCTCTTTTTTTTTTTTTTTGAGGAATATTGACCCTGAGGTAACACCTTTCCAATCTTCCTCTATTTTATATGTGGGTTGCTGCCAAAGCATGGCTGACCAGCAGTATAGGTCTGCGCCTGGGATCTGAACCCGCCAACCTGGACCACTGAAGCGGAGCACGCTGAACTTAACCACTACACCATGGGGCCGGCCCTGAGGAAGTGATTTTTGAGTTTTGTGGTTGGAGATTTTAATACCCTGCTTTCATCTATGGACAAAACAATTAGGCCAACAAATCCATAAAACTATAGAAGATTTGAACAGTATCATCAATCAATGTTACCTAATTGTTATTTATAGAATGTGACACCCAGCAACTGAAGAAACATTTTCTGCAAGGACGTATGGCATCTTCACAAAGATGGACTATCTACATAAACTTAAAAAACAAATCTCAATAAATAAATTTCAAAAGCTTAGAATCATCCACAGTGTATTCTTTGCCCACAATGAATTTAAATTAGAAATCAATAACAATGAGATATCTAAAAAATCCCCAAGATATTTGGAAATTAAACAAAACTCTTTTAAAGAATCCATGGGTCAAAGAAAAATCTCAGGGTAATTCTTAGAAAATGACTTAACCTTAATGGAAATGAAAACACAACATATCAGAGTTTGTGCAATGCGCCAAAAAAGTGGTCAGTGGAAATTTATAGCTTTGAGTGTTTATGTTAGAAAAGAAGCACAATTTTAAATTAATGATATGATTCCACCTCAAGAAGCTAGGTAAAAACAGCAAATGAAACCCAAATAAGTAGAAGGAAAGAAATAGTAATGATAAGAGTGGAAATCAATGAAATGGAAAGCAGATGGGACAAAGAGGAATCAATAAAATCAAAAGTTGACTCTTGTAAGAGACGAATAAAATTGACAAAAACCTAGAAAGACTGATGAAAAAGGAAAAAAAATCCAAAAATTATCGATATTGAGAAGGAGAGGGGGTCATCATAATAGATCCTACAGATGTAAGAAGGGTAATAGAGAAATATTATGAACAAATTTATGCCAATAAGTTTGACAACTTAGATGTAATGAACAAATTCTTTGAAAAGCAGTTTATCAAAACAGACACAAGATGTAACAGTGGATCTGAACAGCCCTGTAGCTGAAAGAAATTGAATTCTTAATAAAAAACCTTCCTAGAAACAAAAGCCCAAAGCTGGGTGGCTTCATGGGTAAATTCTGTCAAACATTTAAGGAAGAATTAACACCAGTCTTAAGCTAATAAAATAGAGTAGGAAATAATGCTTTCTAACTACTTTTATGGGTCTAGCATAGCTCTGATACATGCCAAGGAAATTACAGAAAAAGGAAATTACAGATTAATATCCCTCACAAATATAGATGCAAACGTCTAAAATTTAAGAAAATTTTAGTAAGTTGAAGCCAGCTTTAGAGAGCAAGGATAATGCACCTTAACCAAGTGGGTTTGACCCCAGGAATGTAAGGTTGGTTTTACACTAAAAAAATCAATGTAAGTCACCACATTCACAGAACAAAGGAAGGAGAGAATTCACCTCAATGTGGAAAATAAAGTTCAATAGCCATTTGTGACAAAAAGTCTCAGCAAACTAAAGAGAAAAAGGAACTTCCTCATGGTGAAAAGCAGGCAGCGTGGTCTCCACAGGGTCACAGGGTGGGATGTCTCAGGGTGCACTCGAAGACACCAGCCACTGAGCAGGCCTGTCCCTGGGCCAGCTGCTTGGGGACACTGGCCTTGACCATGGCCCCACCCCTCCCTGGACTTGGCCTTGCACTTTCCCATCAACTTGAAGAGCACAGTGCTGACTTTCCACCCAGACCTTCCCCTCAGAAGGGAACATGCTGGCCTTCAGATGGGAGAATCCACGTTGCTGAGCAGTCCTCCAGCTTGTTTTTCATTGTAGATAAACTGGGTGGTGTTCAGGCCACTGTGGGCTGGTTGGCATGACCTGACGGTTGTAGCCACTGGATAGAAGGCTCCAGGTCTGGGGACCCCTCCGAGGCCCTGTTCCCTCACCAGCTGGCCTTTCTCTTGTTGGGTCCAACCTGGCTTTTTCTTGACAGCATGTGCCCTGGATGTCCCGAATCTTTTCTGTGCAGATGAGGTGACCTAGTTCGCAACAGCAAAACTCCCCTTGGAGGTCCCCATTACTGAAGCTGGGTGACTATGGACAGGCTCTGTTACTGAACACAATCACAGGTTTGTTTACCTGCCACACAGTAGGGCCAATAAGTGGAACGTCAGATTTGTGGCAAGGAAAGAGGTTTATTATCCAAAAGGCAGCCAGACAAGGAGATGTGAATTCGAACTCAGATCCACCTCCTGGAAGGGGAATAGGTAGGGGTTTTTATCTGGGGTTTTAGGTAGGGAAGGGGGAGCATGTGGCCATGCTGGTTGGCACCTTTCTGCCAGCCTGTGTTTGGCCTTAAAGACTAATTTTCTTTTCCTTTGACTGTCTGGACTTTTCTGGTTAGTTTTCATCTTCAGCCTGCATTTGGCCTTGTGAGGCTGAATCTTGATGTCTGAACCCTGACTCCCTGGGAGAGACAGGTCACTCAGATGCTAAGGGAGGACAGAAAGAGCTGGTTAGTTTTAAGCTACAGTTAACAAAGCTTATCGCAATGTTTTTGCTCTGGGGAAGATTTTTTTAACTTCTTCATTCTCAGTTTCAGCTCCATGGGGAATGCGAGGCTCTCCAGGAGTTGGGCTGGTGGTGCTGAGTATCAAGGAATTGCTCCTGTTTTCTTCTTTCTTTGTTCCTCACAAGGACATACTTATCTCTAAACCAAAGAGGAAGCTGGCTCCCTCTGCCACTTGACTTTCTTTTATCACTACGTTTGTTGTGTAATTGAGTACTGAGTATTGAGTAACTGAGCATTGTGTAATTGAGAAATTTTCCTATCAACAATTTATATGCCTTTATTTTTGGAAATACAATTCGTTAGGATTATGATGATAAAATTGCCCAGTGATATCAGTGAATATTCTACAAACCCACCCAACGACAGGCAGAAACAAGCTGGTTGACTTTTCAGGAACCTCACCCACCAACCAAAATGTCTGGGAGATTTGCAGGGTGAAACCAACTGAATATAACTTCACGATCCTTCCCCCAGCATCTACTGCATTTCCCACGTATCCTCCGCCCGGAGTTGAAGCTGTCTTCCTGAAACACAAGTCCCACGATGCCGCACTCTCTGCTAAGAGAATCCCGCTGGCTCCCCACTGCTTACAAAACATAGTCCATACCCTGGATGTGGCATCCCGAGGCCTCCGGAACTGGGCCACCTTCCCCTCCACACCACTGGTGCCTGACCGTAGCCTTGAGGCACTTCTTGCTTGCCACACTGCGTGTTCTCTCAGGCGTGGTCTCCACTGCCTTCTCCACTTCTCTCGCTCACCCCTCAAGGTCTGGTCCCAGTGACCCGCCCCCGTCAAAGCCTCCTTATTCCCTCCACGGAAATGCCCTTGTGGCCTCAGGCACTGCTTTGGGTGTGTTGTGTACTTCAACTCATTAAATCCTCACAAAAAACCTTACAAGACAGGCTAGTATGCTTACGTCCACTTATAGACGAGGCACAGAGAGGTGTAACATGCTAGTTTAGGAGCTTCTGGAAAGAAGGACTTCATTTTTGACTTCCAGGAACTAGTGTATGACACCAGGGTAGGCACTCCATCCACGTTTGTTGGTAGAATGCTGGATGAGTTTTCCTATTGTGATTTCTTTATCCCTGGCAGGGCTCTCTCCACTTCAGAGATAAGAAAACTGAGGCCCGGATGCATTTGAGCTTTGCTCCTGGTGCCCTATCTCTCAGGGCAGGACTCTCCCCGGAAACAGACAAATCATCTTATTTAAAGTCTTCTGGGATAGCTGTTGCCCACATCTGCATTTCTGGTGTTTAGGTCAGAGCAGAATGTTCATGCCCATTGCCCATTGCCCATTGCCAGTTCAAGGGTGGATGTCTGTGCTTCTAATGTGGCTGCTGCTCCCGCATTGTCGCTACGTGGGGAGGCTGGCCCTGTATGAGGAGGGCCCCTCGGTCTCCCAGGGGGATGGCGCAACTACACCCTGAGGACAGCTGTCCTCTGTCCTCCCACCTCCTCCAGGACCCACAGCTTTTTGTCCTTTGATTTCGAACCAGATGTCCTAAGTTGTCTGAGAAGACAAGACCAGCTGGGATCCTCTGCAAAGATGACCTGCTGCTTTTCCAAGGCCAGACAAAGAACCTGAAATCGTCAGGGCTGGAGAGGAATTTTGGTGATCACTGGTTGATTAAACCCCACGCCACAAACCATACATGGGAGATGGAAACTGGGGTCCACGGAAGGTCAGGGTTTGCCAACGCCACATTTTTGTAGCTATCACGCTTTTAAAAAAGTCCTGCCTGTGGGATGGGAAAAAGCATGATCTGAATGAGCTCTTAAGGAAAAGCCATCTTAGGACAATTGCCTCTTGGGGAACTGACTCATGGATGGCTCACAGGAGCTGGGAGTGAGGGCTCCGGGCTCTGCAGGATGAGCCGGTGCCCGTGCTTCCTCCTCTGTGGGAGGTAAGGACCTACCTTGGCGCATGGGACCATTGTAAAACCCTAGATGCCAATGTCCGAGGAGGTGCTGTGAGCTCCGCGTGTCATGGGGTGTGAGGGGGCAGTGCTCAGGCTGTGGTCACCGAGTGGGCAGAAGCAGCAAGTGACTTTCCGAAAGAAGGATATGACAGCAGTGGTGTAAAGAGCCCTCAGTCTCCACAGGATGGAGGCTGGGCTCCTTGCCTGCCTCCTGCTCATCTATCATGTCACAGGGTGGCCAGGACGTTCCTATGCTTGGATGTCCTGGGTTTCTGGTGCCAAGTGGATGAGTGTAGGTCCCTCTGCCTTCTCACTTTGCTCTGTCCAGCCCTTGGTCCTCTCTCTATTCCTTCTGCCTGAGGCTTCTGGTCAGCCAGACTCTCTTCCCACTCTGGCTCTTTGCTCAGGCCCTTCCCTCTCCCTCTGTTTCCTCCTAGACACCTCTGGGCAGATCTTCCAGTGAAACTCTCATGGCCACATGGACCCCCTTCCCTGAGCCCCCCAAGCTCCAGCTGGGCGAAGACCCCTGCCCACATGTGTCATGACTCTCTCGGGGGATGGCTCCATGCCAGAGCTGTGAGGAACACAGGTAGGGACTTTATCAAATCCATCTCTGAAATCCTGAAGCGCCCTCAATGCCCTGGCATGTGGGCCTTCAACAAGCCGCCTAGGAGTAAGCAAAAGCGATTTTCAGAAAGCAGTGGAAGAGTCCCCATCTCTTCCTCTTTTAAAATAGTTATTTTTAAATTATGAAGCAATATAGAGGCAAGGAAAATGTTAAGGAAGTTGCTTTTCTCCCTTAAACAAAGTAGAAATTTGGCCCTTTCTGTCACCTTAGGCCGCCCCTGGGGTTGAGTCACCAGCAGGGGGCCTCAGCACCAAGCAGCTTCTGAGACATCTCGGATCAGGAGCGTCCCTGGGAGAGAAGTTGAGGCAGCTGCGGATGTAAACACTCAGGGTTAGAGCTGCCTGCAGACAGCATTAGCTGGTTGAGAGGGAACCAAGACAACACAGACAAGCAGGAGAAAGAACGTTCAAGAACCAGGGAGGCCGGAAGAGGAATTCAGATAGAATGGGATGCATTCGCCGTGTTTCAATATTACTGCTCCGATAGGGAAGGAGTCTCGTTCCTCATATCCTATGGTTTTTGAAGATAATCTTGGTTATGTTAACCATGTGGTAAACTGCACAGAGCTCAGTTCCCAGCATCGGTTCATGCTGGGAACATCTTTGTTGTTTTCATAACAAGCCAAGCTAAGGAGCTCTTCCAGAAAGAGGTCAGAAGTACAGTCAAGCCGGATGGGTCCTGTCTGATGGCTGCAGGCAAGATTCTGGCTCCAGACTGGGTGGGCAAGGTCAGTGTCTCCCCACACTTTACTGAATGGGACTCACAAAGCTTGATCCAGAATGACTGCTCACCAACCCGTGCCTCTCAGGCTTGGCTGCCACCACTACCAGCGTCTGGGTGGTCTGCACATGTAGGGCCATGTGCCTGGACCCCAAGAGCTCCCAAATCCTCTGGCCAGGGAGCAGGAGTCCACTGAGGGATCAGAGGTCAGTACAGGTCCAGAAGGAGCTGGAAGCCTTGGCCAGGGGTCCCAGCGTGAGGCCCTCTCCCACAGAGGCAGAAGAGGAACATCACTGCATCCTGTCCCTGTGGGTCCTGGCTCTGGTCCAGGCCTGGGGAACTCACGGGGGTGAGAACTCCATGGGTGCTGTTGAGTGGCCACAGCTGTTGCAAGGAATCTTCATCCAATATTTGGCTTGAGAGAGGAGGAAGCTTGGAAACTGAGGAACTGAGGTTCACAAAGAATGGAAGTGAATCTCCAAGCTTTGGGTCTTTCCTGACTGAGGATAAGACTTCAGAGATTGCACTGACAGACCTCCCAGCTCAGGCTGAGCGTACTTGAAGGCAGCAGCAATGTGAGGAAACTAAAGACTCAGTGCTCTGTGGGCTTTCCTGGAAACTAGAATCTACCCAAGAGCAATAAAGACCAAGAGCAGTACTCAGCACAATGTGCAGTACAATGAAGGCGAGACATCCACTCGGAGACTAAGCAAGGCCTGAATGTCAAGAAGCTTCAGGGCCAGCCTGGTGTGGTGCCAAGCCCCTCAGGGCTTAGGGAGTTTAAAATAGGCAGAGAAACCAAGCTAAACCCAATCTGGGATCTCCCTGTTCTTCCTTCGATGATGTTACTATTGACATGATTGGACTTAATCTGCTTTTAGGCTTTGTTTTCTAACTGCCTCACAACTACTTCCTTCCTCTGTTCCTTCTTTGCTACTTCCTTGTGTCTCAAGTGGATATTTTCTAATATAACATTTTAATTCCTTTAATGGTTTTCTAAAGTATATTTTTGGGATACTTTCTTAGTGGTTTGTCTAGCGCTTATACACACCCCTTAACATATCAGATCCAGTTCAGATTTATACTAGCCCAATTCCAGTCAGATGTAGAAATTTGCTCCTATGCAGCTCCCTCCCCCACCTCCCCTCGTTTTTGTGCTATTACTGTTATTGATATCACATCCAGGGGTGTTGTAAACTCGACAGCACGTGGGCATAATTGTTGCCTTATATACTCCCATGTCTTCTAAAGAAGCTAAGGGACAAAAGGAGAAAACAAATGCACTCATGGAGTTTTTAAAAATAGTAACATTCTTGTTTACCATTTCTGACTCTTTTCATTTCCTCCTGTGGATTAAACTACTATCAGTGCTCGTTTCCTGTACACCACTGTGGCCTCATCCCCACCCTTCCTTTATATTGTTATTGTCAAATGTATTACATTCCTTTTGCTGCAGGCCCAATCATACAATTTTATAGATATTATTTTATGCAATTTCCTTTTACATTGGCTAAGAGAAGGAATAAATGTTTAATAATGCTGAGAACTTTCTGTCATATTTCTTGGAGTATTACAAGTAAGGCAGGTCTGCTAGCTGCAAATTCCATCAGTTTTGTTTATCTTAGAATGTCTGTATTTTGCTTTCATTTTTGAAAGATGACTTTGCTTGATATAAGATTCTTGGTTAACAATGTTTCCCCCCAGTACTTTGCATGCGTCATCCTACTGCCTCCTGGCCTCCACTGTTTCTGATGAGAAGTTCGCCATTAAGGTGATTTGGCTCCCTTGTATGTGACAAGTCAGTTTTCTCTTGCTGTTTTCAAATTTCCTCTTTGTCTTTCAATACTTTGTGATGTGTCTGAGTGTGGGTTTCTTAGTTTTTATCCTACTTGGAGTCCGTTGAACTTCTTACATGTGTTGATGAATATTTTTCATCAAACTTTGGAAGTTTTCAGCCATTATTTCTTCCAAAAAATTCTGCAAACTTACCTCTCCTTCTGGAATTCCAGTTTCATGTATGTTAATGTACTTAATGATGTCCCACATTTCTCTGAGGGCCTCTTCATTTTCCTTTGTTCTCTTTCTTACTCTCCTTCAGATTGCATAAACTGTATTGATCTATTTTCAAACTCACTCAGTTTTTCTCTGTCAGCTCAAATGTACTTTTGGATCTCTCTATTGAATTTTTCATTTCAGTTATTATACTTTACAACTCTAGAGTTTCCATTTGGCTCTTTTTAATAATTTCTATCTCTTCTTTAACATTCTCTATTTGATGAGTCATTGTTATCATACCTTCTTTTAACTCTTTAAACATGATTCCTTTTGGTTTTTGAATATATTTATAATCACTGCTTTGAGGTCTTAGTCTGTTAACTCCAACATCAGGGACTCCTCAAAGGTAAAGGCAATTTCTGTTGCTTGCTTAAAAAAACACAACACTGAGTGTACATCACACTTTGCTGTTTCTTTACATGACTTATATTTCTTTTATGAAATTAGACATTTTAGGTAATATATTGTAGCAACTATGGATACTGATGTCATCTCTTCAGGAGTTTTTGTTGTTGTTTTCTTGTCTGCTTGCTCATTTGCTTAGTGACTTGCATGGACTATTTTGGTCTATATCCCCTTTGTGTGCATCCACTGATTTCACTCCTCAGAAGGCACAGCTTTGAGCATCAACCCAATCTCTCTTCTATGGCTGACAAGGGTTTTAGCTGGGCTACCATGACTGTTTACCTGATATCCCGGTTGAACTCTACTGGTATCACGCCCAGCTGATATCCTCCACTAATTTCCAGCTGATCACTCTGTTTTTATTGACAAGCCCTGAAGCATACATTGCTCCACAGTCTGATCCAGTAAAGTCTTGCTGCTTAGCAGGGCTTTCTTTGAGGTCAGTCTTTGAAATTTGCTCCAACCCTATGAGGGTTCCTCTCCACTGTCTCTTTCTCTAATTCTCTATGTTAAATTTCTAGCTGGTTTCATTTCAGTTGTTACTCTCCTGGAGCTGCCAACCTCTTCTTAGTTGTTGACCACCAAGATCTCTATTGTCTTTGGAAGTGCCCTTAGGCTTGAACTTCCCTATCTTCTCTTCTACAAGAAGTCAGTTCCCTCAGGGAGAACCACAGAGCAGTCTGTTCTGTCTGCTTGTCTCTCTGTCTCTCTGAGAACTTCTGTGCCACTGTTTTGAGGTTGAGGGTCAGGACAGTGGTCTGCTTCTTTTGGAGTGATATCCCCACTCTACGCTTGATATGGTGGGCATAGGCATTAGTCTCTGGTCTTCTTGGTTTGTCTCTCCTGGTATTGAACCCCTGTCCTATGAGCAATCTGGGTTGAGGGTGATTGGGTTCAGTGTTCTCAGTCTGCTGCACCTGGGTAGAGCTTCTAGGGGTTGGGTGGAAAAAGGGATCCCCAGAGGCTCTCAGACACACTTGCCTGGATTAGAGCTTCTGCAACACAGAGCACGGGGAGGTGAGAAATCCTGGTGGTTTCCTCCTCCTAGGGAATAACTGTAGCCCTCAACTGGGAAGTGAAGGGAGAGGGAGCCCCATCTTCTTGACTGTATCTGCCCAGAACATGGGTTCCATCACATTGAGCTCTGGCAGGGGGGAGGTGAAAGAGAGGGTCAGTACTCAAATGCTGTAGTAGCTCACTGTTTTTACTGAGATTTAGTAGATTTTCTTGAATAAATGTTTCTCCTTTTGCTCTATATCCTTAAGACAAATTCCAGAGACTGTAAATGATTGTCTTTAAAAAAGTAATTTTCACTGGTTATTGTTTTGCTGAGATGAGGGTTTTTGGAGCTCCTCATGTCACCACTCCACAAGTGCTTGTATTTGTTTTTGAAAGATATTTTCATTAAGTATAGAAGTCCAAGTTCACAATTTTTTTTTTTTTGGTACTTTGAAGTTGTTGCTTCCTATCTTTTTTCTTGCCTTATTTCTTGCTGTTGTCTTTGCCTTTCTTCCTTTCTGTGTTTCATGTCATGTTTCTGGGGTTACTTTTAACGTTTTTTAGTTGTGAATATTTCGTTCATACTATGCCTTTGTGTACTTTTCTTCATGTTTCTTGTGCTTGGAATGTGTTGAGTTTCTTGGATCTGTGGGCTTATCATTTTCATTAACTTTGGAAAAAATTTGACCATTATCTCTCCAAATATTTTTTTTGTTCACCCCTCTACATCTTCTTGTTTGAGGACTCCAATTCTACATCAGTTAGGCCACCTGAAGTGGTTCCCCAGATCACTGATGCTTTGATAATTTTTTTGAGTGTTTTTCTCTGTTTCATTTTGAACAGTTTCTATTGCTATGTCTTCAAGTTCACTATGCTTTCCTACTTTGATGTATAACCTGCTTTAATCCCATCCAGGGTGCTTTTCATTTCAGACATTGTAATTTTCATCTCTAGAAGTTTGAGTTGGGCCTTTTTTTTTTCCAGGAAGATTAGCCCTGAGCTGACATCTGCTGCCAATCCTCCTCTTTTTGCTGAGTAAGACTGGCCCTGAGCTAATATTGGTGCCCATTTTCCTCTACTTTACATGTGGGACACCTATCACAGCATGGCTTACCAAGCAGTGCCATGTCTGCACCCAGGATCTGAAGCAGTGAACCCTGGGCTGCTGAAGTGGAACATGCACACTTAACCGCTGAGCCACCAGGTTGGCCCCGAGTTGGGCCTTTTTAAGGCTGCTATGTTTCTACTTAACATGTTCAGTTTTTCCTCCAGCTTTTTGAACATAGTTATAATAATTGTTTATATATTTTAATGTCCTTGTCTGGTAATTTTAATATCTGTGTCAGCTCTGGGTCAATCTGGTTGATTGATTGATTTTAATCCTCGTTATGAGTTGTGTTATTCTGCGTCTTTGGCTGCCTGGTAAGTTTTGTTTAAATGCCAGGTATTGTGAATTTTATGTTGGTGCTGGGCATTTTTGTAATCATATAAATATTCTTGAGTTTTGTTCTTGGATGCAGCTATCTTCATAGAAATCGTCTGAATCTTTCAGGTCCTGCTTAGAAGGTTTGTTAGGCTGGATGGAGCAATGTGTAGCCTGGGGCCAATTCTTACCCACTATTGAAGTTAGGCTCTTCTGAATACTCCACTCCACGAACTGTGAATTATGAGGCTTTCCCATCTGGCTGGTGGGAGCAGGCATTCTTACCAGCTCTGCGTAAATGCTGGGTATTTTCTTCTCTGATCTTTTGAGTTGATTCTTTCCTTGACCTCAGCTTCTTTCTTCATGGATTCTTAATTGAAAACTCAAGGGGCACCCCCTGCAGACCTTCAGAGCTCTCTCTCTGTGCAGCTCTCTGTCTTGAGCACTCTAACCACCTGAGTCTCTCAACCCCAACTCCTCAACTTCCTCTCTGTGAGCCACACCTGGAAATTCTCCCAAGACAGTAAGTTGGGGCATTACAGGGCTCATGTTGTTTGTTTCCCAGCTCTCAGGGATCACTGTCCTTCACTGTCAGATGTCCAATATCTTGAAAACTGTTGTTTTATGTATTTTGCCTTTTTTTCTGTTTCTAGATTTTTTTTTTTCAGGCAGGAAAGGTACCTACAGTTCCTGTTACTCCATCTTTACCAGAAGCATACATCCTGATCTCATAATCTTTTCTTCTTGCATTTCCTGTTGTGACTCTCTTCTCAGGGAATGGATCCATCTTTCAGTCAACTCTCTAACCCAGAACAAGAGAGTCACCCAAGACTCCACCCTCTCCCACAGTCCACTTCCATTCAGCCTTCAAAGTCTATCCTGTCTACATCTCTAATCCTTCCTCTCTCTGTCTCCTCTTTTCCCTCCCCACTAGGCTAATTCAGGCCACCATAGAACCTTGCCTGGATTATTAAATTTTCCTTTTCTCTCTTCTCAACCCCTTCACATCCCTATGAAAATTCCTCTTCTTCTTGTATTCAGTGAGTGGTATATTCATCCACCAAGTTGACTAAGGTAGAAACAGAGGGCATTCTACCTGTTTATATCTAGCAAGCCCAACACCTAGCCCATTGTAGGTGCCAAATAGAGATATTTTGTAGAAATGACTTTTACATGTATGAAAAGATATTCAACTTCATCATAATAAGAAACATACACTTTAAAATATATGAAGATGTCTTCATTCTTCACTGATCAGATAGGCAAAAATCCAAATGTGATAATACACTGTGCAGGGGAGGATGTGGAGGAAAAGGTACTCTCATATGTCCCTAGTAGGAATGTAAATTGGTACAGTCATGGAGGGCACTTGGCAACATCTCTCAACCAAAACTGGAAACGTACATACGTTTGACCCACAATTTCACCCCATCAGATTCGTCTTACTGACGTACTTGAACAAATATATCCATAAGGACATTCAATGCAGTAGAAGCTTGGGAGCAACCTGAACGTCCAGGAGCAGAATACTAGTTAAATGCAACGTGGGGCATTCCATGTGTGTTGAGTGGGGGTGATCTCCACGGTGTGTTGTCAGGTTAAAGGAGCTGTGTGTGCTTCACGGCCCCTCATGAACCCAGGCCGGGGAAGGCCACTGGTGCTTGGGGGATGGACATGGAAAAGAGACTTACTTTTCATTATATACCTTTTTGTAGTCTTTGAGTGTTGAACATGTACATGTATTATTTATTTCAAAGGTAATTATTAAAAATGTGTTGCTGAGTTTTGTTGAATCCCTCTATCACCCCTCCCCCACTGCCACAACCACCCACTCCAGCCCTATGGATTTTCTACCTAAGATTTCCTCAAATCGGTTCCCATTTCTCTCCATTCTCTTTCCCATTTCTGCCTCCTACTCTCTCGAAAGGCCTAATTTGAAGGCCTCCTTGTCCGTGGAGTCTCCTTCATCCCCTCCCACTGGGGCAAGTTCAGTTCTAGACATGTTAGGTTTGGGGAGCCCGGGCCACATACTGAATCTGGAGCTCTGGAGAGAGATTTAGAGCAAAGATGCAGATTTGGGAGTTGTTAGGTACACATCTGACTGTATTCTTGGGCTCTTGAGTGGACTGATGGCTACCAGAAGTGAGAGGCCTTTTGTCTGGGCCTGAGGATTGGGACCTGCTGTTCCTGGAATGAACTTGGGTTATCGGGTGTAAATTCCCCTAGGCCTTCAATTTGATGTTGGACTTGTGAATAGTTGCAGGAGCTATACAAGCACAGAGAACTGCATCTAGCAGGATTTCCTCTGCCTGCCCAAGGACTACGTGACATGTGTTCTCCTCAAGGTCAGATGTCATCCAGCAAGCCCCTCCCATGCCCGGCACTGTGCAGGACTTGGAAGACAGAAGGCACGTTTCCCTCCATTGTCTCCTGGGATGTCCGCAAGAGCTTCCATTTGAGAAGCAGCTCCCTTCCTAACGAAACTGCTGCGTGATGCCCTCTGAGGTCAGCAAGGGGAAGCCTACAAGAAAGGGTCAGGGGACAAGTCTGACCTGGGCTCCTTCACCCAGTGTGGCAAAGTCCTGACATCTCCCAGCCTGAATGTGGGGACAAAGCCTGGCACTGCTGAGGTCCGGACTGACCAGAGGGTGTTGTTTACGAGTCAGGGTGGAGCTGTTCTGAATGTGAACTTCAAATGGAAAATCTGCAGGTTTGTCCTGGAAGCCTATTGTCACCTCGCCTAATGGCTATAATTTCTCCCCTCTGAGTGAGTAGAAGCCCTGAATCTGAAACGTCAGAACTAAAGATGGGTGATGAAAGGGCTGGTGCAGTGGGAACTCTGAGAAGCAACTTGTCCCAGGCCACTTGCACATACTGTTCCTTCTGTCCTGGACACTCTTCCCTCCCTCCTGGACTAAGTGAACACCCCCTCATCCTTCGGTTCTGAGTCCCTCACTTCCCCAGAAAACTTGTTACCTGTGCCCATTGTACCATGGAGGAGGATGGTGTCTACTCAAACGTCAAACCAATGCATTTCTAGTTCGCCATAAACCAGACGGTCCCGTGGGCATCCTCCTCCTGCTTTAATTCTGCTGAGATAATGGATGTGATCAGATGGGCTCTGCTCGGCTCTGAGTTTCAAGACTGACTTGAATCTCCAGTGAGGCAACAGTCTGGAAAATCAGGCTTCATTGTGCCAGAAAGAAGTGTCTGAATGCCACACCTCCCCTTTCAGACAAAGCGTCCGGCTCTGGGGACACAAGGCGCAGTATAGGAGGGACGCTGGCCACGTGCGGACTGGGTCAGTGACGGCAGGCTCAGAGACAGGCAGAGCCCGGCCTGAGCATGGTTCTTCTTCTGTTTCTTCCCCAGTTGAGAGAGACCCCCCGGGCGGGGATGGAAACTTGTGGACACAACTTTTGGTTAAATGTGGTGGAGTAGCCCAGGCATTTACCTAAACCCCACTAAGCCAATAGAGAAGGGGCAAGAGGATGGAGAGCAACAGAGGAAACAGCAGCCAAGGAGAGTCACCAGCAACACTTTGGAGATGGAAAGCGGGTGGAATTTTCCAAGTGGAGGAAAGTGAGGCCTAAGTACCTGGGTGGGCCAGGCCGAGGGAGATAAGCTATGGGACCCCTGGCACCAAGGCCCCAGGCCCTGGAGGGAGCGAGGGCTCTGGTGGCGTGGGCTGTGGCCTGGCCATGTTTGCACAGCAAGCAGCGAGACCTCTAGGGCCTTCCTCTGCCCTCCCCACCCCAGACTGAGGTGACTCTGGAGAGGCTGAGGGTGGGAGGTGAGGCGTGAGAGCCCATGTGGGAAGGCGAGGTCTGGCCCTTTCTCTGCTCCTCTCCTGGGATGTTCCGCCCTCCAGCAGGAGGCTGGACAATCCCACCCGAGGAAGCTGTTGGCTAGGAGGCCAGAGACACGGACGCTGACCCCTGGGGCTCCCCTAGTGAGGTTGTGGGCTGCACCCGGCTGCTCCACGTGAGGCACATCCACAGCCAGGCCCTGCCCTCCCGCCAGAGTCTCCAGCCAGTGTTTTAATGTTTTCCCCTCAAATATTACATACGGCCCGGGGTCTAATCTGAGAGGCAGAGACGGAGCGAACAAAGCAGACAGAGGGACTGGGGGAACCTGAGACGCAGGGAAGGTGAAGGCAGCACGGACCACGCCCACGGCGCCCACCTAGAACCGCTGTCCTCAGCCAGACGGGAGGCCTTGCGTCCTCATCACAGGACGCCTCAGGAGGCCAGTTCAGAAGGAAGAGAGAGACAGAGATGTGAAAACAAAGCATCTGATGGAAAGGTCGAGAGGGAAAGCTCTCCCTTGTCACTGCTCCTGCCAGGGCCCCACGCACTGGGCTGTCTCCCATCGTCTCTACCTGTAGTGTCTCTACCTGTCTCTACTTGTTATCACTCTCTATCTCTGTGCTACTGTTCCCAGTGTGCTGAACCAGTTGGGGACACACGGGTTGAGGTCGCAGCTCTGTCCTCTCTGGGTTTGCGGGAGGAACCTGGCTTCTGCACTGCCAGGAAATGTGTTGGTTCCCCGGGGAAGTCCCCCGTGTTCTCAGACTGCCCTCCCTCTCTGGGGCCTCGGGAAGTCCCCGGGGCTCCAGATCAGGCACCACTGCACACTGAGGCCCCAGTTACTCCTGGCAGCACCCACCTCCCTTCCTGGCCCATTCCCCCAACACCTGCCACCACCCCCTGAGCTCATCTGGAGGTCTGAGGAGGGGAGGACAAGGAAGGGGCGTGGCCGCTGTGGCTGCTTCAGGTGACGCGGTAGAAGTGGCATTTGTCCCGCACTGTCTGGGTGTGTAAGGAGACACTCGCCCCCCAAGGCAGCCCCTCTAAGTGTGCACTGTAGATGGGGAGAAACCTCAGATTCCTGGGCGAAGCTGGGCAAGCACGGGGTCCCCGTGGGCTGCCTCTCCCTGAGGCTTTGGGCTGCCCTCCACTCAAACCTCCAACGGGGCCTGACTTGGTGGCATAACTGGACTCCACAAAGGGGGTGGGGGTGTCATCCCTGATGTGCTGTGTGCAAAGCTCCCACCATGACCCTCAGCTGGCTGACTTGGCAAACCACATTTCTACAACAAGGTAAACAGTGTTATCGGCTCTGACTCTGCTGAACAGACACCGAGACCTGCGCTTTTGCGGGTGACAAGCAGGCGGTTTCTCCGCTGGGCAGGTGGGCCGCCAGCCAGTCCCAGCCCCTCTCTTTCCTGTGCAGGGAGAGCAACCGGCATTCTGGACACAGCCGGTGCTGAAGTCTAGGCAGGTGCTGGGGGGTGGGGTTGACGCCTTTTCCAGGGACAGGGATGTGGGTCCTGCTGGCTGCCGAGTCCTCATCTTGGACTGTTGCACTGTCACTTGCTGCTCAGAGTCCTCCCACCCCTCAGATTAGTGCCCAAGAGACAGCCAGTGCCTGCCCTGCGGTTCCACCCCCTGGGCCGTGTCTGCCTTTCCACCACCATCCTCCTGCTGTGCCCGACTGCAGACCTCGCTTCTCCGAACATTGCAGTGAGCAGGTGTCAACACTGTTCTTTTTCTTGGTGAAATGGAAGGTCACAGCTGCACTCAGGCTTCTGGTAAGTGACAGGTAACTAATGTTCCCACACAAATTGCAAATAATTTTAGCCAAAAGCGGATCCACTTGTTTTTCTGGCTGCCTTGTGTGGGTTTACGGAGAGCAGAGGCACAATTCCTTCAGCTTTTGTGTTATTGATGAAAGCGTGTGGACTTGTGATGGAGGCACGGGCCTGGCCAGTCCAGCTCCCTCTGGTCTGCAGGGCACCCTGGGGTCTCCTTGGCACCTGGCCTTTGCAGGGGTGCCCTGAGCCTCGGCCTGCCCCCACCACGCTCCCATATGCCCAGGAGGCCTCCTACCCCTGCTTCTCAGGGCTCTTGTCCTCTGTACAGCTTGCCTGACTGTACCCAATCCTGTCCACTCTGCAGTTTACCTGGGCTTAACCTCAGCCCCTTAACACAGAGCTTTGCTGAATGTGGCACCAGTCCACGGGCAGCTGGGTGTGAGAGGTTCTCCCACACCTGGAGGCCTCCTCGTGGCCCTGGACTCACTGTCCTGGGTGGCTCTGTGGAAAAGCTCAGAGCCAGCCGTGCTCCTCCAGGAGCCTCGCTTGGGAGGGGAGGAAGAGGGCCCTCTGGCCTGGCCCCCTTCAGGTGTACCTGTTACACCTGGAGTTTTCTCTGCAGACGTGGCAGCCTGGCAGTGACTGCCCTCCCTAGGGACCTGGGTTCTGGCCCCATGGAGATGACTGCAGGCTTCAGCCAGAGTAAGTGTTTAATGAGTGTTGGAAGAATTGGCTGATCTGTGTTTGGTTCTTTAAAATACATCATCCGAGTCTCTTTCTTTCATGTATGTTTCAGCCGCTGCCTTTTGTTGTTGCTGAGCATCCTTCCTCCTGAGCCCCTGGTCCTTGGGCGATGTTCCCCTGAGGGCAGAGAGCCTCCTGGGCTGTCAGCCGGGGCTGACTAGGGGCTGAGGACGCAGAGCCTGGACTCTGAGTCACTTCTGCCTGGGTTACGGCCAGGCTTCTGTCTGAAAGTCCGGGAAAGCCCATTCGTTCATTCAGCAAACATTTCTCAGGCTTGCTAGGGGGCACCAGAGGCACTGAAGGAGTGATGTGGAGTCTATATTCTGGGCTCACACCCAGATTTCTGGTCAGCTGGCATCGTGGGAGGCTTGCATCCCCACTCTGATTCTCTGATCAGCAGCTTAGAAGTGTCTCCAGACAGTTGTGGTGACCTCAGTCTCAGTAGAAATTCTAATTTCCACCTTGGGGGGCACAGGCTGCCCCAGGGACCCCCAGCCCCTGGTGGCTGGGAGAGTTCCAGCTCTGCAGACCCCGAGGGCGCGACCACAGGAGGTCTGATCTGTGCCTCTCTGAGCCAGGCCTCGTCTGTGTCAGCAAATGGAGCGTGGCAATTGGCCAAATTATTCAGATAACAAGAGCAGAGACATCCCTGTGTCCCAAGCATAAGTATTTCAGGGAAAATGGGGCTTCTGCTGCTGGCAACAGAGAGAAAGCTCTATGTCCAGAGGAGGTGGGGAGTGTTCAGCGCTTTGAGGGGCAGCTGGAGGCGGTGGGGGGGCAGAGCCTCTTTCCCAGATTGGGCACCACTTGCCCGGACACCCAATGCCCAGGGCTCCTCTGCGGGCTTTGGTTTTGGGCTCCTCTCTGTCTCAGCTCTCGGGGGAGGGTCAGGAAATAAGAGAAAGGACAAGGTCAGTTTAGACAGGGCCCCGACCAATCTCTTTGGGTCTGCATCCCCAAATGAACCTGTCAACTGATGGAACCAGCAATCAGGATGAGCAGCGCGCCAGGAACCCGTCAGACGCTAAGTGGGAACACATCTGTGGATGAACACGGAAGCCGCTGCGGGCTTTCTCCTGTGATGTCACAGCGGGTTTGGATTTTGAGGTGAGTGGTCCCCCCATGTTTGCTTGCCTCCTTTTCTCTTCTAACCACCCTCTCAACTCATTCATTCAACAGCAAATACCTGACCTGCCCACTGGACACCGTCCCTGGGGGCAGTGGACAATACTGCACCTCTGTCGGTGTCAGAGCCTGGGGAGGCAGTCAGGGCGGCCCACAGCTCACGCCCTGCCATCTGCATCCAGGCGCTCCTCGGCACAAGCTCCAGCTGCCTGCAGTGGGGCCTGTACACTTGCAGACATCCCAGGAGCCGGGGGCGGCGGGCTGTGCACACACCCTGCACCTGCCTCTTTGCTCAGGAGAACAGCGGCTTTCCCAGAGACCTGGCCCAGCAGATGTTTACTTCATGGGCACTCCTAGCTGCATCTAGACACATAGTCACCCCAATAAAGTTGGGGTTCCTTTAATAGAGGGAGAGGGATGTACAGGGTCTGTCAGCAGTGGCAGAAATCAGGCGAGACCTGCCTTCTTGGGGTGGGTGGTGGGCTCTGTCCAGAGGATGTAACCTGGAAGCTAACACCTGCAGGGCGAGGAGCTGGAGGAGATGCCCAATAGAGCTCGGCCGCTGTTTGCCAGGCAGAGAGCCCTCAGCAGCCAGGCTGGGAAACGTGGGGCACCGGGTGCCAGCTGGGCAGTGGGGCCAAGGCTGGAGGTGGCAGGTGTGGCCCCTGGATGTGGGGCTCAGAGTGTGGAGCCCAGTTATCAAATGTTAACATCTGGTTTAGCTGTCCTGGTCAGTACTGGCTGGATTTCAGCCCAGGTCACCCCCATATCACAGATGGAAGTCAAGCCCCGGAAAGACTCCCCGACTTGCCCGAGTGGCCAACCGGGCCTGGGGCAGGTCCTCCAGGATGCCCTGTGCATTTGCCTCCTGAGCTCCTGCTGGCCGAGTCCCAGGCATCCCTCCAGCTGTCCCCAACTCACCTTCCAGGCGGTGCTCAGGGTCCTGGGCTCCCTGAAGAGCCCCTGCTCCTTCCCTCCTGTGACGGGTCCAGGGAGCGGGTCCTGGGAGTCCTCCTTCCCAGTTTCCAGGCGTTTCCGTTGGAGGGTCCAGATTTATTCGGATGGGCTTGCCTGACTCTGCTTCCTGGAGGGGCTTTGCCTACCACCCAGACCTCTGGACTCCTTCTGGCCACGCATTGCTGACCTTCCTGCTGGCTTCATGGGGCTTGGGCTGCAGCTGAATGCCTGCCTTATGAGAGGCGGCGGAGTGCGGAGGCAAGAGCAGGCACCTGGCTTCAGGTCCTGGGTTTGCGGAGCACACCGAACTTTATGGGGTGTGGCCCCTGACAGCCAGCTCTGTCCCTGGGACACTTTCCTCTTTGTGTTGCTGGCGTTTGGTGAGGCGGAGCCCCCGTGTGTGTGTGGTGCAGAGCAAGTGCTCAGGAAGGGCAAGGTGATATTTTTATTGGTACAGTTATTATTGTACCAACTCACTCCGCTGTTCAGTCTAGTGTGGGGGACACAGACTAGGGGCAGGTAGGAAGAGGGAAACACTGTTTATTGAGCATTTACTGGGTGTGGAGTGTTTTCATTTGTTATTTTGCTCAGCCTGGAAAACAACTCCTGAGGTTGACACTTTTGTCCATTGTACAGACAGGGAAAGAGATGCTCAGAGAGGCCAAGAGACTTGCCCAAGGATACAGAGCAAGTAAAGGGGACAGCTAGGGTGGGTGTTGAGGTCAGCTGCCAAACTGAGCCCCACTCTCATCACGGTTCTGGGACTTGGGTTTTCCGTCGAGTGAAAGCAGGAGGATTCCTCCTTTAAGGAAGATTTGCAGTCTCGGAAACACTCATCTTATTTGGCTCCTGAGTGGTGGGTGGAAAGGACTGGCTCGTGTCCCCCTAAATTCATATGCTGAAGCTCTAATGCCCAGTATCTCCAAATGTGACCTCATCTGGAGATGGGGTCATTGCAGATGTAACTAGTTAAGATGGGGTCATCCTGGAGTAGGCTGGGCCCGTAATCCGATGACTAGTGTCCCTGTAAGAAGAGGGAAATTTGGACGCAGAAACGCACACAGGGAGAAGCCACGTGAAGATGAAGGCACAGATGGGGGTGATGCTTCTATAACCCAAGGAATGCCAGGACTGTGGGCAAACCCCCGGAAGCTGCAGAAGGGCCTGGAACAGAGTCTCCCTCAGAAGGAACCAACCCTGCTCTCAGACTTCCGGTCTCCAGAACTGAGCAAGTCTCTGTGTTTCAGCCGCCCGGTCTGTGGCGCTTTGTTACAGCATAAGCGTCCAAACTTAGCTTTAAAACAGTCTGAACCTTATCAGCGCATGACAAGACAATTCTTCTGCAAGTTATCATCCCAATGGGAACTTGAAAAAGAGCAAAGCTGTTTTTGCATAGAGAAGCTGGGATAAATAATAACAGGGTTCCTGGTATTTTCCTTTTTTTGTCTTTGCAAATTTTTAATTTCGTTGAAAATTTCTAGATAATCAAAGATCACTCACTAATCAAGAACTTAGAGGCAATCAGGCATCTTGGAAATGACATTTCAGCTGACGTTCACAGCCACAGGCTCACTGTGGACACAGATCTGCCGGAGACGTGGCCGGGACACAACCCACAGCATCTGCAGCCTCATTTGACATGTGCAAGAACTGATTTTTCAAAAATGAGACATGCTAGTTATAATTCAGTTTGGTGACTACGTTCTCACAGCCCTGAACACTTAGTGGAAAAGATAGTGACCCATAAAAGCATGAAGAGGAAATTTAAGAAGCTCAAGTTCGTTAGATTAATTCAGAGAAAATAAACTCAAGCTTGCTCTGCCTGTGCTGTATTTCACTCTGTGCTCACAATACAGGAGCGATAAACAATTTTTATACCAAAGTTATCAGATCTGTTCAATGTCTAATGGTGAACTGTGACATGTAATGTTAAATGACTTATTTCTTTTGGTAATCCTTGCATAATTTTCCCGTGTTTTCAGGGCACATTGATATTCTTTGTCTTGTTCAAAGGTCTTAATATTTTAGGCTTTTTGGGAGCCTTTCCTTTTTACTGCCAGCTGTGTGAAATTGCCTTTCTTTGCTCCTGGGCCTGTAGCTTAGAACAGCGTCTACACTCCGGGGTGGTGGTGGCCCCAGCTCCGTTTTGACCCTCTCGGAGGTGGAGCCCCCTTCATAGCACTGGGGATTTTTCTTACCGAGCGGGCACGTTGAGATTCAAAGCACAAGGAGGCTTTAATTTCCTTCTTAGATTCCTATAGAAGTGCCTCCCAGGATCCACCAACCAATACAAACAGGTTTGCCTTTAAAGCGGAGGCTGTCTATTCCCTTGGGCAGGGGACCTGTCCTTCTGAGTTGGCTCTTCTCCTGTGCTCCCAGGACTGGCGACCGGCTGAGGCACTATCCAAGGGCCACACTTCCCGACCCACTGTGGTGTCTCTGGAAATGAAATGAGTGCTCCCTTCCAGACGCACAGACCTGCCAGAGAAACCACGACAAACACGGAGGCGCCAAGAGCAGCGCCTGCAGAGGAAAATCACAGAAACGGGCCCTGGCAGGTGCAAAGACTCCTGCCTGGGTGACCGGTGGTCCCAGTCATTTAAGTGGAACGTTCGTCCTCCCTGTGGCAGTGAATGGCTCCCACCTGTCCAGCCCAGGCCTGCGGGGTCCGTCATGGAGCCTGAGGCCACAGCTGTCCCCACTGTGATCTTCAATGATTACACAACGAGTAGTTGTCAACGCCATGTTTAACTCACTAACCAACAACAGACCATGTCCCCTGAACACCTGTGTGAGTCTGACAATAAGACTAAACCTTTGGGGGGCTTCTGGGCTGTGCAGAGCCAGCTACCTTACAGTGAGGGTCGTTACAAATGCACTGTGACAACAGTTTACATCTTCCAACAGTGGGCGATGCAGCTCAGGCTGGCCATCAGGAATTGCTCTAGCATGCCACCAAAGTCACTCGTCTCTCCCGTGTTCTTTCACATCTGATCACAATCCTGCATGCTGCTTACTCCCACGCCTACGACTCCAGTGAGATCACTCACCTGTCTGCCCCCTTGTTTCTTCATTGAGTGCTCATGTCCCAAACCAAGCGCCTGTGTGCCCCACCCAGAACCCCGAGCTCACTCAGGCGAGGTGGCCCAGGTTCTCACAGTGGCTGTGGCACAAACCCTGGTGTCATCTTGATTCATTGGTCTTTCTTGCACCCACATTTTCCAGCAAAGGCAGTTGGCTCTACCTTCAAAGCATATCCAGACCCAGCCACAGCTCACCACCTCCATGGCTGCCTCCCTGCCCTGGGTACTGCAGTCACCTCCTGCAGGGTCTCCTTGCTTCTGCCAGGTGTCCTTCAGCTGCCACCCAATTCATCAGAGTAAAGCTGCTGTCTGGCCCCATGCTTTCTCCTTGACTTCATCTGCTTTCCCTCCAACTTCATCTGCTGTCCCTGGCTCCCTTCTTTCTTGCCACACGGCTTCCCACTGTCCTTGAACAGGCCAGGATGGCTCCAACCCCAGGGCCTTTGCACTTGCTCTCACTCCAGATATCTGTCCTTTTCAGGGTCAGCAAAGGTGGAAATCCTTATTGGCTCTCTGGGAGGACAGGCCACAGGATAACAGGAATGATCAGAAATAGAAATACATCAATTAATATAGCAAAAGAGTGTATTGTATTTATGCACTTGTATGTGTGCCAGCTTCTGACTTATTTCAAGATGTTAAGGTTTATGGAAAACCCCACAAATAATTTCTATGCTATTTGCCAGTAATACAGATTCCAAAACTTAAAAGAGGAAATATTGGCATAATAAGAACCACTCTGGGTTAAAAGACCCTCTGACTGGTCTTGGCTGTCCCGACATGGACCATCCTGTCTCGATGGATGGGGTGGGTTGGAGAGGAGACTTGAGCGCCAGCCGGGCCTGCCCCGAGGTGGGGGTCCCTTAGGGCTTGTCCCCCAGGAGAGCAGACCACAGAGCGAGGAGGCATGGAAAAGGCTTTCTTGGCAGAGGAAGTAGCGCCTTGGTTTACGTTCCAGGCGAGGGGACTTCCAGAGCCTTTCCAGTCTAGTGGGAACCCGAAATGAGCAACACTGCGGGCTTTCTCGTCCCTTTTGAGAAGCGGCTCAGAGCCTGGCCCTACTCACTTTCTGCGGGTCCACCCCAGACAAAGCCACCAGACTTGTGCGCCGTGGGGAGACTCAAAAACACGTCTGGCATGTTTACGTGAGCCCGAGAAAAAGGACCCAAAGCTTTCTCGGAGCTGAGGTTTAAACTTCAAGTTCTATGTCTGCTGTGAAGGCACAGAAGACGCTCTCAGTGCATGTCATTCTCTGGGGATGGGGGCCAGTTTATTGTCGAGGGCCCTTTCTTTGAAGATTCTGCTGCGATGTGGCGGTTTTTGCTTGGGTTTCCCTTTTAAGGTTGGATGAACAAGGGGCAAATTTTCTGAGACCAGACTGCTTTCCTGTCTGAGTTGTTTTTGGGGCAGTGGGCAAGGACAGTGGGTTAGCCAGGCCCTCCTGCCTTCCAGGGACGTCCTGATCTTCCCGGAAGTGTCCCCTGGGCCAGGCTGACCTGGCCGGGCCGCAGGGCTGGATCCATCTTGTGGCTCCAGGTGAGCACAGCTCACACCCAGCTCACAGCCCTGCACCTTGTTCTGGGGCCCTGTGCTCTCCTCCTCACCAAGCAGCTGCTTGGGCGTGGTCTCATGACCCATTGGCCCTTTCTAACCCTTTCCCCTGGAGGCTCAGTGAACTGCCTTAGTATCTCTGTGCCCAGAGCAGACTTGGCTCCACCTTCTGGCCACTTCTGTCCCCCAGCCACACTGGTGCTCGCTGGACACTGGGCCCTGTGGTTGGCTGGTGGGTGCGTCCACCTGCCTGGAGCCAAAGCCTTGCTCAGGTCTGCGGCAAAGTCACTTTGTGTCCCCTCAGAAAACTGCATGTCATCTCAGTGGGAACAGGAATGCCCCTCAGTGGGAACAGGAATGCCCCTGAGCCTGTTGAATTTCTGAAATAGCCCCAAATCTGTCCCAGAAGAAGAAGAAGAAGAAAGAAAACTGGGGTAGCAGGAGTGTTTGAGGAGAAAATCACTGAGAGTTCTCCAGAATGAATGAAAGACGCTTGTTCACAGACGCAAGAGATCCAGTAAATTCCAAGCAGAAGGACTGAAAATGCAACACAGTGAGTGGCCCCGTGGCTCAGAAGGTGGGGCCCAGGCCCACCCATCTGGGGCCGGCGCCGAGTGTCCAGTGGCTGTGCAGGGATGCGGCCCGCAGCTCAGAGGCTGACCCACGGAGGGTTGTTGCCTTTAGAGGGCGGCAGAGCTATGGCCTGGATGTTGGAGAGCTGGGGGGCAGGGACCACGTTTTGTGGGGTTCTTGAGCTTAAAGATTGTGGAGAGGAGCTGCAGGCGGAGGCGACCGAGGAGAGATGGCGCCGTGGGACCCTGAGCCACTCCAGCTGTGGCAGCAGCAGCAGCAGCAGCATCCCATTCCGCCCCGCGGCAGGTAAGGAGGGCTGAAGCTTGCTGTTCAGTTCAGTGACCACAGGTCACCTTTGCGAGCGCCGCTTCTTAGAGACATAATAACTCTGAATGACCCACTTTCTTTCGGAGATTTATTACAGCTTGTTGTTATTTTATTATTACTCTCTGCAATTTTCTCTTCTACTGCTCCTGGGAGCAGTAAGTTTAAAGTGCAGTCCTTCAGAAAAGGCTTGAATTGGGCATACATCATCATCTCCGTAGATGGCCTGCTCACAGTGAGCGTCGTCTCAAGGTTTAGAAGGGGACGCTGTGGCTGTTTCCACCCTGGCTGCTCCTTTTCGCACAGGTTGTTCCCTTGGGGGCTTCGGGGGTGGGTGTGTGCGTGTGTGTATGTGCTCGCGCGTGGGTTGTGTGACCTTGGAGGTAACTTCATTGCTCTAAGCCTGGGCGTCCTTATCTGTTGGGGGCAGGGTGACGAGCTCTGCCTTGTTGGGCTCTGGTAGATTAGCATATGGCTGGATGGGAAGTGTCTGCATTTTTCTGGGTGTTGGGCTGGAGTCTGGGAGACAGGCCATGGCGTGTGTGCGTGACTGTCCTGGTGGCCTGGGATGGTGGAAGGATGACAAGGGTGGAGTCCTTTGCATGTGCTGGATCCGGAGAAACAGGAAGCAACGCTGCCAGAAGTAGGTGAGGTGTCACAGCCTGGCTCCTCTCTGCTGCCCTTGTGCCCTGAGTGTCACCTGCACTGAGACTCGGGAACTTGCCAGAAGCCACAGTCCAGGTCAGGACTGGCACCTGGTTCTTTCCCACCCTGGCTTCACGCGGTCTCCGAAGCACGAAGCAGAACCCTGAGAGCAGCACCTTGGTCAGCAGAGTGGTGACCAGAGCCCCCTGCTCACTCCGGCTGGTGCCTCAGTGGACCTGACTGGTGACAGCTGTACACAACGTTAAAGAAGGGCTGACTGTTTCACCCTCCTCACCCCAAAAGCATCTGGAGGAGAACCAGCTGTGCATTCTCCCGTGACTCCAGGCTTGGCAGTACGCCCAGGCACCTGCCCTTGCCCCCAGGAACCCTGCCCTTAAAGATGAGTGTTCGGGCAAGATGGGTGGAGCTTTCTGAACAGAGGAGGCCCAGATGCTATCTCAGGGCGTTCTGTTCCTCCGTGCACCTGAAACTGCCTCGCCCTTCCTGCTCCTCCCGCTGCCCCCTTCTAGCCCCTCGTGGCCGTGATGGCTGTAGGAGACCCTGTGCATGTACCCGCCCATCCCATACCTGTTCCGTGTGCCCCTCCCTCCCAGCTTTGTTGTGCTTCTATGACCTGCACCTCCCATGCTTTGTCAGAGAACCGTCCCCACCTGCAGGTGCAGGGAGCTGACAGTACTCGGGGTGGGGGCAGTGACTGGGCAGGAAGCCAGGACGGCTCTGGGCAAGACTCCACCCTCCAGAGTCCCCACGGAATCCTCCTGGCTGTCCCCTTCCCGGTTCTGTTTCCTCATTCCCTGGGGGTAGATCCTTATCATGTACACAGGGATGGCCTTCTCGGGGTCTGTGCCTGAACCCTGAATCCTGAATCCTGGAGTGTCTGTGGTCCTGGGACCCAGAGACTAAGGATGTGATTCTCAGCTGACCAGACGGCGACAAGTGCCCCTCCCTGGAGGTAGGTGGAGGGCTGACTGCTCCTGTGTGCTGAGGCATTGCAATTCCTGACTCCTCCCTTCAGTGAATTGGGATGGGGTACCAATGCCAGGGGGTGGCATAGCTTGTACAATGCCCCTGGGATTTGGGAGATCCAAGGGAAATGGGCACCCTACCCGAGCTGTGGAACTGGATGGTGTTTGGAGGTGCCATTAATGCAACAAAGGGGAAATGGTCAAACAAGACAGCAGTTACCAAGCTAAGGTGACAAGAGCAGACCAAGACCAGACACACTAGCCAGAGGCAGAAGGTCAGGGAAGCATGAATTTATAGTCACTTCCTCCACCAGGCCAGCTCCCAACAGGGAGGAGTGGGACTCTGAGGTGGGGCATCTAGGTGGAGGTCTTTAGGAACGTTGGGCCCTAATTCCCTGAGCCCTCTGGGACTGTGGCCACCCTGGAGGCCTGTACCAGGCAGATGTCTGTCACTCTCTTTGGTGTCCAGCTCACCTCCTCCCCGGGCCACGAGGCTGCTTTCTCTGCCCTGAGCAGTGCCCTCCCAACTACCAACCTGTGACGGTGCCCAGATTCCCAGGTTCCCTCAGGGAAATCAGTGGCAATGACACTGCATCACTTCCTCTGGGCTTGTGACACCTGCCCCTTGTTCTCAGGTGTCCCCCCAGCTCTGTCTCCCAGGCCGCCTCTGCTTTTCTGGGGGTTTCTTCACCCAACCCACACAGCCTCAGCATTCAGCACATGTTTCGGGGTAGCCCACCCTGCACTTGGCACCCCCACTCTGCTGTGCTGCATTCCAGCACAGCAGGGCCCCAAAAGCACAGAGAATGGCTGAGTCTCTGAATAAGATACAAACCGAATACATGGAACAGACATTCTCATCAACCACTGATTACATGTAAAGCTTCCCAGTGACTTTCGAGTCTTTGGGCCCTTTAGATGGAATGGGGATGCAAGCTCTGGGTCCCTGGAATGCCTTGGTGATCCCACGTGGACGGCAGTCTGATCGCATATTTGATTTCCGTTCTCCCCTGAAAATCCCCGGTCACCAGCACTTTCCTTGTGGGTGTGCAGGTAATGCAAAGCTATTTCTTGTTTCTCTGCATCAACTTGAGGATCACTATTCACTAAAAAGAAATTTGTTTGCCTTATTAATGTTGCTAAATGGTTTTTCAGTGATCTCAAGGTGATGTTTATATGTGAGAATGGTTTTCTTTGTATTGTTGCTGCATTCTGAAAGAACGCATCTCTATCCTTTCGGGATTGCTGAAGGAAAGAAGAGCCCTGTCTGCTTATCTGAGGGGGTCGGGGCGCTGGAGGGAACTCTGTGGGTGCAGAGACATGCTGATGTCACCTGGGGAGAGGACAGGGCGCAGGCGGTGTGACTGCAGGGTCGGTTCAGTGAGAACCAGAGCCTTTTTGTGACCCTCCTTTATATCGGCTGGCTATGCAAAGTTACTTGGTTAAATTGAGCATTATTACTAAAGACAGCAAAATCCAAGCCCTTATTTGAGTCCTAAATTTGTCAGTTAGTAGCCATGTGACTGGTCACCTCATCTCTCTGAGCCCCACTGTTCTTATTTCCCGTGATGATAAAGATGGTGATGACACTGGTGACAAGATGGTGATACCTTGCCTCGTGTCACATCTCTGGAAATGAGTGAAGACTAGCCAGATGAGGAAAGCAAAGGTGTGTGAGGAGAGCCGGCTGTAGCGAGGGAGTCGGCCCGTCACTTGGTTTGGCAGAGACGCAAAGGCAGGCAGGGGATGGGGGAGCTTCATAGGGGAGAAAGGAAGCTCAGGGTGCCCTGATGGGGGCTGTGGGCCTGGGGGCGCTGGGGTGGGCTAACTAGAAGTGGGGCGTCCTTGTGATTGGTTAGGGGAGTGTGTTCGGCTGTCTCTGGTTGGTCCTGAGTTGGAAGCAGGAGCAAAAATTAGGGAAGCTATCAGTTATTGACCAAGTCCTGGTCATTAGGGGCGGATCGTTATGGGGTTATTGTGTAGCCTCCTGGATTGTCACTAGAGACAGCAAGCTGGCCTCCTGCAAGTCTGCACGTGCAAGTCTGACATGAGCCAAACTCCAAATGCCCAGATCTCCCCAATCCTGGCTCACAGGAGCGACTGAGTGTATTCAGTCTCTCACCTCGGAAGCTGTTGCTGGACCAGCTCCAGAGAAGGGAGGTGGACATGCGAGCCTTTACATCTGTGTCCTAACGCTGAGTTGACAGAGGACAGGCTGTCAGGGGGACCCGGCATGTGGCTGGTGACCACGGGTCTGGTGGAGGTGGCACAGCTTCAGGGGAGTTTGGCAAGATGCGCCTCGGGGTGCAATCCTGGAGCTGGCGGGGCCCAGCATAGGCTTAACCTTGAACCACCTTCTGGCACATAACAGTGAGTGGGAGACGCCTTGCGCTGGAATTAGTCCTTGAGTCAGGAGCACATGGGAGGCCCGGATGGTCCTGCGTCCAAAGACTGCCATGGGAAGACATTTCTCCGAAATTTATTTCCTGGGTAAAAGAAGAATCATTCTTTAAGGTTAATAGCTCAATTTTCATTTAATGAAACGCTATTTCCCCGGAAAGCTCAGTTCCCAGCAATTTTATTCCCAGTATGGCTGTGCATCAGAATCGTCTGGACATTTTAAAATTTAAAATGTAAAGTTCTCGCCTCAATTACAAAATGGGCAAAGGATCTGAATAAACGTTTTTCCAAAGAAGACATACAGATGACCAACAGGTGCGTGAAATGGTGCTTGACCTTACTAACCATTAGGAAAATGCAGATAAAGACCATAAGGAGACATCGCCTCACACCTGTCAGAATGGCTATTATCAAAAAAGACAACAGACAAGTGCTGGTGAGGACATGGAGGAAATGCAGCCTCGAGCTCTGCTTGGAACCTTTGCTTTATAGGACACTACATCTAAATTCACTAAATTCAGACAGAGTTTATTGAAGCCCTATGGCATGAAGATAAAAAGAAGAAGATGAAAATGACCATTTTGTGATCATTCTGGTGCATGAAGCTAGATAGTTGCCTGAAGTAAAAGCACAATATAATTTTTGTAATGTTAGTTATTATTTTGTTTCATTTGACTTTATTTTATTCTTTCCTGTAACGAAAGAGGAGAGAGAGATACAGACAGAGACAGACACACAGAAAGAGAAAACTAAAGCGAATGAGCTGTCCTAAGGCTGCAGACCCTCAAAATCTTTCCTTGGTCCTAGTTGGGGGGGTCTCAGAACTCCCCCCACATCTGTCACCTGGCAGCCTGGAGCCTGGGGCAGAGGCACCGGCTCCAGGTCCACCCAGCGTTGGCGGCAGGATGGTGGCTGGGCTCAGGTTTCTGGTCCTCAGCCCAGGATGTGCCGGGGCCTGCCACACTCGTAAGACCATGCCGTCTGAGGCGGGAGGGGGTACAGCAGAAACTCGAGAGAAGACAGCTCAGGCTGTCACGGAGCCCACATTCCAGGATGAGATCCTCAGCCGGGGAGACAATGCTTGCTTTGGACGTGAACCAAACTCCAGATGCCCAAACCTCCCCCATCCTGGCTCATAGGAGTGAGCGAGTGTATTCTGTTCAGGGCCCGCCTTTCCTTCTCACTGCCCAATGTCTGCCAGTGGCGTTGGAGGTAATGAGCCAAGTCCCCAAAGGACCCCTTCCTAGAGGCAAACTGGACCATTACAGTATTACCTTTTTCAGAGAGAAATTTCTGGAGCCCAATGTATTTTGCATGGAGCAACCAACTATACATAGCAAGCTGAATCCTTTTCTGTTCTATAGAAGAGAAGTCTGTGTCCACTTTTGATAGCTGTAGGCAGAAAAATTCCCACCAGTCCCTCCATCTAGGGCTGAACTTTGAAGTGACCACAGCCCTTAACCCTGTCACCTCCATGTGCTAGTTTGAGCCCTGGGTGAATCCCTTCGCGTTCCCCAGATGGACAGCATTACATGGATGCCTGGGGCTTTGGCCCATCCTGGAATTCTCCCTGCAACGCTAACCCGGTGAATTTATGGGGAAGCCAAGTCCAAGACGAATGAGAATGCAGCCAGCTTTCCTGGACCACGCCCCCGAATCTTGCGGTGAATAACAGGCATCCGTGAGGTGCTGGTGGACTTGAGAATGGGAGCCAGCCCCTGGGATCCCAGCAAAGCTAAAAGGCTACCAGCTTCCCGTGGCTGAGACAGTCGACACCCACCTGGCCTCAGTCCTGGGACCAGGCACATCTCAAGTGTGGAGTGTAGGGGACACTGGAGGTCTGCACTCTCTCATTGTGTTTATCACGCTGTGTCCTGAGTTGCAGCCTTCCTTAAAGTGAATCAAACTTGGTTCGGAGTGAGGGCTCTTGTTTGAATGTCTGGATTCAGGGTGCTGCTGCTGGCCACCCAGGGTCGGCATCCACCCTGTAGCTTGTCCCTCTAACCTACCTCTCACTTGCAATCACCAGGAAAGCTCTAACCTTCTGGGCAAAGACCTCTCCTGGACCCTCCTTCTTATTCCGCTCCTGGCCTGGCCATCTTTCGCTTCTGGGAGGGCAGGTATGCGTTCCAGAAGCACAGAGATGGCATGGCCATCTCCATAGGAGTGTTTGGAAATAGATTCTGCAGGACATGGCCTTTTACCTGGACTTTGAGGCTGGTCATGACATGAGTGCGTCCTGGCTGAGGGTGAGGGCATCCGCATGCACCCCTCTGGGGAGGGGGTTGTCATCAGGTCTGTGACCACAGCCATTCAGACCAAAGCATTTTGGAACAGAAATGTTGCGACGCCACACATTTTCAGCGAGGCTGCTCTGGACCCAAACAGTCCTTAGGTGTAAGCAAGAGTTAAACTGAATGTACACTTTTGAAACTTGTCTGTGCTGTATGTTTCCAGTAATTTACCTTTAGTTCTCAACCTAGCACTGCTGGTGCTCATTGACTGGCTTGTGAACAGTGCCTTCACTGGACACCCCAGATCAACATGCAGGTCCGATGCCTGGGGGCCCACATGGAAACGAGACTTGACAGTTCACACCGTGGAACTGTGTGGTGAGAATTTTACCTCTTTCTTTTCTCTTTAGTCATATCGTTGAGTTACTTCTGTAAGCATCATCTACTCTTTATTTTCTTGGTTCCCTCATCAGCATGGAGAGGAAGAAAAGGTGCCCAGGATTCAGTGGGTTGACATTTGCTGCTCGCGTATTCTGAGAATCTCCCCTGAGAATAAATCTATTGCTTATTAAAAAAATAAATTATAAAGACTTCCTGGTAAAGATGGTGTCATGGACCCAGATCTTAGAATCTCCCTTCCCCAATTCCTGGTGAGACTAATAAATAGTAGAAAAAAATTAGCAAAACATTTTCCACTCTCAAAGACAGAGGTATAAATTCACACCACAGCATTTGAGAACGGCAGCCAAGGAAAGCGGTAGAAGATTCTCGGGCAGCATCTAACTCCTTCACAGCTCCCCGGAGACTATCCTGGAAAACAAGAGTCAACAAAGTCCTAATAGTTCTCACTTGAATTCCCTAATGTTGGGAGAGGTGGACAGACGGTGGGTGTACAGCCTGGAGAGAAGTTTCAAGAAATCCTCAAATTGGAGGCTCTTGCCAACCACGGTGCAATCTCAAGGTCTAAGCAGAGGCAAGAAAATTACCAAGTTTGACATTTTCTAGGACTCCACGCTGAGTTAAGGAAATGCCCAAACCAGTATCCTGCCAAGCGGGCTGACACTCCCCTGAGTAACTGTGTGACATTTAGCGCAATCTCAGAAAAGACAGCAGAACCCGGGAAATCCAATACAGCCTCACAGAGCAAGAAGAAAGGGAAATTTTAGAGACCCAATATCAAGTGAGTGCAAAAATCAGCCCCTTTATAGAACTAGAAAATGAACTAGAAACAGAATATACACAGCTAAAATTTAATCAACTCTTCTGGAGGAAAGTCTTGAAATAATCGTTGTGAACAAACACATAGGAGCTGTACAGAGATATGAAAGCAATTAGAAAAAACATCAAAGATTTGATGGGTTGACTTAGATGATCCAATATGAATAAAATTTATTAATGTTAATTAGAAAACCAGTCAATGAACAGAGTTTTCAAAAATGTAATACAAAAATTCCTGAAGTTAAGGGAACCTGAAGTTAAAGATTGAAGATGCATAACTATGAAGTAGTCTAGAAAAAATTCATTATTAAATGGACACATTATTAAGCGGGCATGTTTTGACTGAATTATTGAACTTTAAGTGAAAAGAAAAATTATTTAGGTTTTGAGGAAGAAAATGAAATTCATATACAAGGAGAAAAAAACCAGGCTGACTACATACTTCTTAGCAATATTCAATGTGAAACGACAATTGAGCAATTATCTGGGGCGATTAAATTGTTACCCTAAAATGTAAAGCCAGTAAAATTGTTATTAAGTCTAAAGGCAATAGGAGGCATTCTTTAAAATCTCAAGAAATATAGAGCCAGTGAATATTTTATTGAAAAAAATAGTCCAGTGAAGCAAGTCAGTTGATCCAAAGATGAGTGAAGAGGCTATGCTCGGGGTCGGAGGTCACTGGTCAGTGGAGCGATGTCCAGAAAGTTCTGAGGGAAGGCGACTGTGACCCAGGAATTTTACACCCAGCCAACCTTTCTTTCAAATACTAAAGCCGTAGACAGACATTCTCAAGTGAGCAAACTGCAGAGAAGAAACCACCCAAGAATCTTTCCTGAAAAAACGTGACAGTGAAATCCAGCGAAGCAGAAGATGAATAAAAACAGAGTGTAGAAATGGACAAAAGAACTGGAGGAGTATACTGAATCCACGGAAATATAGTTCTATATGCAGGGATTTCGATAATTGAATTGAGGGTGAATGCTTTATAAGCAGGAGAAAACATAAAATTATCAAAAATTTACAAAGAGGTGGGAGGTGGAGATCACAGGTGGAGTAAGTGCAATATTCTCATGGCTCCCAACTCCTAATGTTTTGTGTGTTGTAAAAAATGTTTTCGGAATCCAAATGATCTTTTCTGGTGAATAAACACTACTCGAGGTTCAGCATTTAATTGTTTCATCCCAGTTTCTTTTTTAATTTATTTCAAGTAAATTAAATTTTAAAAATTAAATTAAAGTAAGTATGTGTAGGATGAAAAAAATTCAATTTCTTTATCTATAATCTGTCTATATCTATCTTTATCTATCCATCTATCTATTCATCTACCAATCTATCTATATCTATTATGTATCTACCTATGTATCCATCCATCATCTACGTATCATCTATCTACCTTCTAGCTGAGTGCATGCAGTATTTCCATTTTGTAACACTGTATCTGTCTAGCCTTCCTCTGTGCCTATGTGTGCATGCAGTGACAGAGGTTGAAATCATGGTAACTATCATTGTGTATTAGTCTGATGGGTCTGCCATATCAACCTACCGCAAACTGCATGAATTTAACAATAGAATTTTTTTCTCACAGTTTGGAGGCTGGAAAGTCCAAGATCAAGGTGCTGGCTGATTTGGTTCCTGGGGAGGGCTCTCTTCCTGGTTTGGGGATGGCTGCCTTCTCCCTGCTTCCTTGCGGGGGGAGAGAGAGCGAGCTCTCTGGTGTTCTCCTAAGGGCACTTATAAAGACACTAATCGTATTGGATCAGGGCCCCACCCTTATGACACCTTAATTACCTCCATAAAGACCCTTTCTCCAAATACAGTCTCATTGAATTTTGGGGGGATTAAAAACATTCAGTCCATAACAGACTGGATAGAAAAATTCTTCTCCCTCTTTGTGCTTTTCCACATTTCTTCAATATTTTATAATAAATATGTTACATCTTGTAAAAATAAAAGGTATTATTCTAAAAAAGTATAGCTGATGTTGTAGATTTTACTAACAGTAAAGATAACCAGCGTCATCTCTATAGACTTTTAAAAAATGGCATAAGAGCACTTTCCTCAGATAAATGACTTGCCAATCAATTCCAGGTTGGCAGGGAAACTGAGGCTCCGAGGGGCTCTGGTGTCATAGCTGTTGAGTGTCCATGTCCAAACCCAGGTCTTTATTTTTCATCTTTTCCATTTTTTCTATGTAATAAAAGGATGTGCATTTCACTGTAACACTCAATCATTTGCTCCTAATGTGTTTACAAATTCAATAACAAAGTTCGAGGCCATCCCACACAGTAAAATTCAATTTGCTTCTGAATTTGGAAAGAAGCAAGAACAGCTTTGCTGCCCTGAGGTAATTGTGATAGGAGGGAGGGTAATCTGCCCCAGGTTACAGTAGCCTCTGTGTGGCCGCAGGGACACGGAAATCGAGTCTTTGTAGAGATGTGTGGGTCAGGTCCCTCGCCGCCTGGCCTCACAGGATGGAGGAGATCACAGTGCTGGGTGACACAGCTCCTGGCTTTTCAGAGGCCAGAGTGGCCTCAAAAGCCATCAGCCTGTCTTGGAAATGTCCCCTTTTGGGGCCTGGCTGCACTCTGCATGTCCCTGTTCACACATTCCATTTTTTCAGGTATTTCTGAGACTTGCGTGCCCTCTAGGGTAAGATTTGACTGGCAAAAATACTTCCCATCACACATTCGGGGTTGTGCCACCTCCCTGAACTCTGCTGGCCCACTGCCCCTCAGGTCTCCTTCTACTTAATCTGGGTGTCCCTCTCTTCAGAGCTAGTTAGTCTCCTTTTGATATTGACTCTGATATCAGTTTCCCCACATTAAACCCAGCACATATGGGGTTACAACCAAAACACTCATTCCCTGCTTACTGTCTGGCTTCCTGGCTCCGGAATCCACTATCCTCCATGGAGACAGACACCGTCAAGGACAAGCACCTGGATTATCTCCTCCCAGCAAAGAGATACAGGCTGGTGGGAAAGCTGCTGACCAGCAAGGTCATGGGCTCCCTCCTCTCTGCAAGTGTCTCAAGGCCAAAGACAGGCTGGTGGGAAAGCTCTGACCAGCAAGGCCATATGCTCCCCCTCCCCTACCTAAAACCACAATTAAAAACCCTTTCGTTTAGCTTCTCGGGGAGTTTGGGATTTCAGCATTAGCTGCCCTCTCTCCTTGCTCAGAGCTGTGCAAAAATAAAATTCCTACTTTCTTTCACCACACCCGGTGTCAGAGATTGGCTTGGAGCAATGGGTGAGTGAACTCACTTCAGGTTTGGTATCACTTTCGGGTGACCAGTTCTCCACAAGACTCAAAGTTATCCCCAGTTCATATGACAGATTCATAGCTGCTTCTTTCTCATCCTAATTTATGCACCGTCCTGTGCTCAGCCCTGCGAGACCGCCATTCCCCTGATGGGACAGAGCCCAGGACGGGTCTTCCCGGGTCATGGGCCCTTGACTCAGGACTGGTGCATTCATGCCAGGGGTCAGCACACTGTAAGCTGTTGGGTGGATTCCTGGGGGCGTGGACACAAGCAGAGTCTTTCCAAGGGCACCATGGTTTTAGAACGTAGGCCCTCCTCCAGTGGACCTGCGTGTCCCTGAAAGGGCCAGGACATCAGCAAGGAGCCCACTTATCGCCCCAGACGCCCGTTCCCAACATCTGCCCGCACTGTCATTGGTCACAGTCCTACACTTTCCACATCCTTTTACTAAGGAGTTCTGGTCTTTCCAACAGCACTTTCATTTTATGTGAGGCCAGTTTACAAAACATTGAATTTAGATTTGCAATAGACCTTGGACAATTGTGCTTTTAAACTTGCTCTTTGGATTTTATCCCATTGCTGTTTACATTTCTCGCTCTCCTTTTTCTATCTATCTTTGAGGGTCCTTAAAAAATTGACTTGTGGCATGTGTGACTGCACACAGGATCTTGGGAGGCGTCAGTCCTCAGGCGTCAGAACAGCCTCTTCTGCTGTCATGAGAGCTTCAGGGCCAGCTGCATCTTGCTGCTGAGAGCCTTGTGAGCACTCGCCTTGCCCTCTCAGCATCTCATCCTGGCATCTGTGGTGCTGACTCTCCTCTCCTGGAGGCAAGGTGGCCTCCAGTAGCTCCAGGCCTGCATTCTATTGTTTAAGCAACCTCCGTGGAATGGATTTCTCTTTCCCTAGAGCTTCACCAGAAGTCTGGGCTGTGTATCTTGCCATGGATGGGGCTGCACACTCATCCCTGAGCCAGTCACTGCGCCTGGAGGGGGGAGCTCGTGGTGCGCACACCCGCCGAGTGAGTGGATGGAGGCCAACCCCCAGATACAGCACCGCGAATGCCAGCGGGGGGAGAACACAGCAAGGCTTCTATCCCATCCTATTTCTAGTGGAGAAAATGAACTGGATAACCTTTATTCGTATGCACAGAGTCCAGCTCCCTCTTTCTCAAATTGGTCCTCCTTGCCCCTTAACTCCATTTTCTTTGCTTAAGAAGATATATTCTATGCACTGCTGGAAAGATATTTAATTCCTTTTATCTTGACAAGAAAATTTCCTTTTACACGCGGAAAGTCTTAAGTCAATAGTTCTTTTACTCATATGTTTTTAGAAGTCATGATGTTTTTCTTATTTCTATTTTTTAAGGAGTGAATTTCAAAATGTTGAAAAGTTACATTCTCATGTACACTGTGAGCTGTTTAATGAAATAATAATTTGTGAAGGACTAGGTCTAGCTGGGTGTTAGCCAACATTGTTTCAAAATTAATACAAAATTATTTCTTAAAAGTTTCTCCGCTGTTTAAGGCATAATAACTGGGCAGTGACACCTGGAGCTCCAGGCTGTCTCTCTGTCAACTCTTGTCCTGTCCTTGGAGCAGCACCCTCAGCAGTTGTTCAATAGATTTAAATGTTACTTGTTCTAGAGTCATACTTAATTAAAAGCAAAATTCATTCAATTCTAATACCTTGTTTTTAAAAAATAAATTTGCTAAAATATATAAAAAATTCCATTTAAAAGTTTCCGTGTTTGGAAAGGAATTCTCCCCTTCTACTTGACTCAAGAACTAGAGAGCAATTTCTAGGTCCCACTTCAATGAAATTCATTTGCTTATCTCATTATTTGAGCTGCAGTTTTACAGGAATATGCAAAGGTTCAGAGTAAAAATAATTAAATGAAAATGTCCCTAAGCAAGGAATGGAAGCATGGAGAGAACAGCAAGGCGCCTGCGCGAGGAGACAGCATGCATCACCATGGTAACAGGAAGGCAGTGCTTGATAACTCCTCCCACTCCTGTTTTGATGAAAAATTAATATTCTTGACTTTAAGCTTGTTGGCTGCTTCTTTGTACCTCCTATCCGTCTTTCTAAGATTTGCCCTTAAGGCAGATAATAAAGTAACAATTATGCAATGGCAGCCTTAAAAATTCAGGATGTAATTCTGCACCAGTAGACTGGGCAGAGCTCTTGATTGCAATGGTGCACATGGCAGCGCCAGTGCATGGCTGGGAGGTGGCCCAGAGAGGACAGGGCTCGTCCTGAGCTGTCTCTCTTGGATCCGTGGAGAGTCTCCCTGTGCCCAAGAGGGACAGGAGGGGCTGGAGGGGCTGGAGCGGAGAAGCAAGGGGAGAGACCAGGCACACAGACAGCTTAGGGGGTGGACAGGCCAGACGATGTCACAGACGAGGCTTGAGCTGAGAACTGAGGGTGGACACCAGGCCCTGGGGACCAGATGGAGCAGGGAATGTCACAGAGAGCCTTGGCAGAATTGACAGGAAGGACCTTCCCTGCTTAGAGGGCCGGGAGGCGGAAAGACAGGAGGCTCCCAGAGGCTGACTGGTTAGAGAGAGCAGCCATGCTGACAGGATTGGGGGGAGGTGCTTAGGGGGGATTCTTGAAGTGAGAAATGAGCAGAGAGAGCAGGAAGTGTAGACTGGTTGGGAGAGGTGGGGTCAGAGAATGTAGTCAAGGAGAGGCCAGTCAGTGTGCACAGCAGGTGGGGTGGGCATGAAGGAGGGGGTGTCCTGGAGGATTCCGAACAGATGGCTGAGCGGGGATCCAGACGTCAGGCCTGGGTTGGGTAGGGTCGGGAGGAGAAAGTGTCGCAGAAAGGGTCCTTGAGCAGAGAGGTGAGCTGGAGCCCAGGGCATCGTGAGCCGGGAGAGTCACCTGTATGAATCTGGACTTCATCCTAAGTGTGAAGTACATTAATAGCATTCTCAAGAAACTAGTGCAAGGAAAATGTATATATATATTTTTTAATTGTGGTAAGACGTACAACATGAGCTACCTTCACCACCATCTACCCACAGAACTCTTTTCATCTTGCAAACCTGAAACTCTGTCGCCATTACACACTAACTCCTCATTCCCCTCTCTCCCAACCCTTGGCACCCACCACTCTCCTTTCTGTCTCTTTGAACTTGACCACTCTAGGGACCTCGCAGAAGTGGGATCATACAGTATTTGTCTTTTTGTGACTGGCTTATTTCTCTTAGCATAATGTCCTCAAGGTTCATCCATGTGGTAGCATGTGTCAGAATTTCCTTGCTTTTTAAGACTTAATAATATTCCACTGCATGTACATACTACGTTCTGTTTATCCCTTATCCATTCATCTGTCGATGAACACTTTTGTTGCCTCAATTAGCTATTGTGAATAATGCTGCTATGAACGCGGTGTGCAAATATCTCTTCAAGATATTTGAAGACCTTGCTTTCAATTCTTTTGAGTATATACTCAGAAGTGGAATTGCTGGGTCACAGAGTAACTCTATGTTTATTTTTTGAGGACCCTCTATACTGATTTCCACAGTGGCTGCACCAGTTTACATTCCCTCCAACAGTGCACAAGGGTTCCAATTTCTCCACATCCTCACTAATGCTTGTTTTTCTCTCTCTCTTTTATTTGTTAATAGGCATCCGAATGAGTGGAGGTGGTGGGTCACTGTGGCTTTGAGTTGCATTTCCCTAATGATTAGTGATGTTAAGCATCTTTTTGTGTGCTTATTGGAAGGAAAATGATATATTTTTGAGGGAGGCTTTTGGAAAGACATTTTGAAGTAGGTGGCATTTAAACTGACCAAGAAGAGAGAGAAGACACAAATTGCTAAACAAAGGGTATTCCTGCAGACCCTCAGATATCAAAGGGATAATAAAGGAATGCTACAAGCCACGGTGCACACATAAATTTGACAGCTTAGCTGAAACCGCCTAATTCCTTGAAAAGCACAATGATCACAACTCATCTGGTACGAAGCGGAGAATTTGAATAGCCCTATAACCATTAAGGAAGTTGAATTTGTAATTAAAAATAAAAACTCCCTAAATGGAAATCTCTAGGCCCAGATGGTTTCACTGGAGAATTCTACCAAGCATTTAAAGAATTAACACCAATTTTACACAATCTTTTCCAGGAAAGAGCAGGGAGGGGACACCTTTTAATTTATTTATGAGCTAGTATCAACGTGATACCCAAACCCAACAAACACAGTGTTGACTGAAATAAAGAGTCTAGGTAAAGTTTAAATGAAGGAGTTTATTTGATAATCAAAGTGAGGAACTCGAGTCCTGGGAAACAGTCCAACAGAGTGTTCTGGAAACTGTTCAAGGTCTACAGATCTGAGTGCAGTTTGGATACTTTTTAACAAAGCAGAGTCCACGCAGGAAAGGGCTCACACAACTAATAGCCATATACTTCAAAGATAACAAGAACTTTTTGGTTATATGTCAAACAAGGTTTGGAATGTTGGTGTTATCTATGTGTGGAAGGAGGCATGGACAAAGGTCATTAATTTTTCTCTCAATCTCTAAGCAATGCAGCTAGGGAATGTGACAGCAAGGGACCCTTATTTTTTCCTGCCGTTGATCTTTCTGGCTGGCATCTTCAATAATGAGGTGTATGGTTGCACAGTCCTTCTAACACAAGCTCAAAGTAGCTGGTAAGGCTGCTTTGCAGTACAGCATGGATTTTTTTTTACTAACTTTAAGCCTATGTAGCCCACTTGCTAGATTTGCCTGTTAGACCAGGGACAGGGGTCCTAAAAGTTTGTTCATAACAGTATAAAAAGAGAAAACTGAAGACCAATATGCCTTGCTGTTTTAGACACCAAAATCCTTAATAAAATATTAGTAAATAGAACTAAGCAATATATAAAAATAATTATATACCTTGACTAAGTAGGGTTTATTCCGGGGATTCAAGGTTGGTCCAATATTTGTAAATCAATAAATATAATCCACCATATGAACAGGCTAAAGAAAAAAAATCACATGATTATATCAATTGATGCAGAAAAAGCATTTGACAAAATTTTATACCTATTCGTGATAAAAACTCTCATAAAACCAGGAACTGAGAAGATCTTCCTCAACTTGATAAATAGCATCCACCAAAAAACAAAACAGAATAAACATACAGCTGACGTACTACTGAATGGTGAAAGACTGAATGCTTTCTCCCTATGACTGGGAACAAAGGAAGGATGGCTGATCTCCCCACTGTTCATCAGTATATGCTAGAAGTTCCAGCCACTTCAATAAAACAAGAAAAGGAAACTGAAGGCGGATAGATGAGAAAGGAAGACACAAAACTGTTCTTATTTGCTGATGACATGATTGTCTATGCACAGAATCCCAAAGAATCTACCAAAAAAAAAAAAAATCTAACACTAATAAGTGGGTTCAACAAGGTCACAAGACACAGGATCAACATATAAAAACCAATCGTATTTTTACATGCTATCAATGAACTTGTGGAAACTGAAATTAAAAATATAATACCATTTAGTAACCACAAAACAAAAAATCAGAGCAGAATCACAAAGAATAAATAAAGAGAAAGTAGAGAAAAAATCACAGAAAACCACCAAACTGAATTGGCAAACAGAAATACAAGGAAAAAGAAATAATGGAAATATAGAACAACCAGAAAACAAAAGATAAAATGGCAGTATTAAGCCATCATATATCAATAATCACTCGAAATGTAAGTGGATTGAATTTACCAATCAAAAGACACAGAGGGGCTGGATGGATTTAAAAACAAGACCCAACAACATGCCATGTGTTACCATGCAGGTGACACATCTCAGCTCTAAAGACAAACATAGGCTCGGAGTGAAGGGATGGATGATGATACTCCAAGAAAATAGAGGGCCAAAGGAAGTGGGTGTAGCCATACTTATATCAGACAAAACAGACTTCAAGATAAAGAAGATAAGAGACAAAGATGGGCATTATATAATGAATAAAGGGATATTCCACCAAGAAGACACAACACTTTTAATATATATGCACCTAACACAGGAGCACCAAAGTATATAAAGCAACTATTAACAGACCAAAAGACAGAAATTAACAGCAATGCAATAATAGTAGGGGACCTTACACCCTACTTACATCAATGGATAGATCATCCAGACAGAAAGTCAACAAGGAAACAGTGACCTTAAGTGGAACAAGAGACCAGATAGATTTAATAGATCTATAGACATTCCATCCAAAAATAGTGGAATGCACATTCTTCCTGAGTGCACAGGGAACATTATCAAAGATAGACCATATATTGGGAAACAAAATAAGCCTCAATAAATTTAAGAAGATTGAAATCATATCAAGCATCTTTTCCAATTACAATGGTATGAAACTAGAAATCAACTACAAGAAAAAAGCTGGGAAAGTCACAAATACATGGAGACTAAACAACATGCTACTGATCAACCATTGGATGAATGAAGAAATCAAAATAGAAATAAAAAATACCTGGGGACAAATTAAAATGAAAACACAACATATCAACTCTTATGGGATGCAGAAAAAGTGGTAATAAGAGAGAAATTTATAGCAATTCACACCTACCTCAAGAAACAAGAAAAATCTCAAAAAGCAATCTTACACTATACCTGAAAGAACCTGAAAAAGAACAAAGCTCGAAGTGAGTAGAAGGAGGGAAATAATAAATATCAGAGCAGAAATAAATGAAATAGAGACTAAAAAAACAATAGAAAGGATCAATGAAACTAAGAGCTGGTTCTTTGAGAAGATAAGCAAAATTGACAAACCATTAGCCAGACTCACTAAGAAAAAATGAGAGAAGACACAAATATGGAAAATCAGAAATGAAAGAGGAGAAATTACAACAGACACCACAGAAATACAAAAAAGTATAAGAGAATATTAAAAGCTGTATGCCAACAAATTGGATAGCCTAGAAGAAATGGATAAATTCTTAGAATCATGTAACCTCCCAAAACTGAATCAAGAAGAAATAGGGAATTTGAATAGACCAATCACAAGTAAAGGGATTGAAACAGTAATCAAAAACCTCCCAAAAAACGAAAGTCCAGGACCAGATGGCTTCTCTGGTGAATTCTAGCAAACGTTCAAAGAAAACTTAATACTTATCCTTCTCAAACTACTCCAAAAAACTGAAGAGGATGGGATGCTTCCTAACTCATTCTAAAAGGTCAACATTACCCTGATACTAAAACTAGACGAGGACAACACAAAAAAGGAAAATTACAGGCCAATATCGCTGATGAACATAGATGCAAAAATTCTCAACAAAATATTAACAAATTGAATACAACAATACGTTAAAAAGATCATACACCATGATCAAGTGAGATTTATTCTAGGTATGCAGGGATGGTTCAACATCTGCAAATCAATCAATGTAATACACCACATTAACAAAATGAAGAATAAAAATCACATGATTCTCTCAATAGATGCAGAGAAAACATTTCACAAGATCCAACATCCATGCATGAAAGTGGGTATAGAAGGAAAGTATCTCAACATAATAAAGGCCTTTTATGACAAACCCACAGCCAACATCATACTCAACAGTGAAAAACTGAAAGCTATTCCTCTGAGAACAGGAATAAGACAAGGGTGCCCACTCTCGCCACTCTTATTCATCACAGTACTGGAAGTTTTAGCCAGACCAATTAGGGAAGAAAAAGAATTAAAAAGCTATCCAAATTGGAAAGGAAGAAGTAAAACTCTCACTTTGAGGATGACTTGATTCTATATATAGAAAATAGTAAAGTTGCAGGGTACAAAATCAACTTACAAAAATCGGTTGCATTTCTATATACTAACAACAACCTAGCAGAAAGAGAAATCAAGAATACAATCCCATTTACAATCACAACAAAAAGAATAAAATACATAGGAATAAATTTAACCAAAGAAGTGAAAGACCTATACACTGAAAACTGTAAGACGTTATTGAAAGAAATTGAAGAAGACATTAAGAAATGGAAAGTTATTCCATGCTCATGGATGGGAAGAATAAACATAGTTAAAATGTCCATGTTACCTATCTACAGATTCAGAGCAATCCCAATCAGAACCGCAGTGACATTCTTCATGGAAATAGAACAAATAATCCTAAAATTTACATGGAACAACAAAAGGCCCTGAATAGTGAAAGCAATCCTGAGAAAAAAGAACAAAGCTGGAGTCCCCACAATCCCTGACTTCAAAATATACTACAAAGCTATAGTAATCAAAACAGCATGGTACTGGCAGAAAAACAGACACATAGATCAATGGAACAGAATTGAGAGCCCAGAAATAAAACCATACATCTATGGACAGCTAATCTTTGACAAAGGGGCCAAGAACATACAATGAAAGGTGGAAAGTTTCTTCAAAAAATGGTATTGGGAAAACTGGACAGCCATGTGCAAAAGAATGAAAGTAGACCATTATCTTGCACCATACACAAAAGTTAACTCAAAATGGATTAAAGACTTGAATGTAAGACCTGAAACCATAAAACTATTAGAAGAAAATATATTGGTCTTAGCAGTATCTTTTCAAATACTGTGTCTACTCAGGCAAAGGGAAACAACAACAAAAATAAATAAATGGGACTACACCAGACTAAAAAGCTTCTTCAAGGCAAAGGAAACCTGAGCAAAATGAAAAGACAACCCACCCACTGGGAGAAAATATTTGCAAATCATATATCTGAGAAGGGGTTAATTTCCAAAATATATAAAGAAGTCATACAGCTCAACAACAATAAAACAAACGACCTGACCAAAAAATGGGCAGAGGTTATGAACCAACATCTTTCCAAAGAAGATATACAGATGGCCAACAGGCACAGGGAAAGATGTTCAACATCACTAGTTGTTAGAGAAATGCAAATCAAAACTACAATGGAATATCATCTTAAACACATCAGAATGGCTGTAATTAACAAGTCAGGAAATAACAAGTGTTGGAGAGGATGCAGTGAAAAGGGAAGCTCATATACTGCTGGTGGAAGTGCAAACTTGTGCAGCCACTATGGAAAACAGTATGGAGATTTCTCAAAAAATTTAACATAGAATCCAGCTATTCCACTACTGGATATTTATTCAAAGAACATGAAATCAATAATTCAAAAAGATATATACACCTCTATGTTCATTGCAACATTATTCACAAAAGCCAAGACATGGAAGCAACCCCAGTACCCATCAATGGATGAATAGGTAACTAAGATGTGGTATATATAAACAATGGAATACCACTCAGCCATAAAAAAAGACAAAATTAGGCCATTTTTGACAGCATGGGTGGGCCTTGAGGCTATTATACCGAGCAAAATAAGTCAGACAGAGAAAGACAAATGCCATATGATTTCATTCATATGTGGAAGATAAACAAACACATAGATCAGGAGAATAGATTAGTGGTTACCGAGGAGAAGGGGTGGGGGGAGAACACAGGGGTGAAGCGGCACATACGTATGGTGACTGATAAAAACTGGACTGTTGATAGTGAGCATGATGCAGTCTACACAGAAACTGAAACATAACTATGTACACCTGAAATTTATACAATGTTCTAAGCCAATTTAAAAATAATTTAAGTAATTTAAAAAAATACCATTTAAAATCTCCAAAAGAGAAATTCTTAAGTGTAATCTAACAAAAGATTTATAGGATTTTCATGTTGAGAGATACAAATTGCGAATGGAAAAAGTCAACAAAGATCTAAATAAATGGAAAGACATACCACGTTCATGGATTGGAAGACTTGATAAAGTCAACTCTCCCCAAATTAATTTACAAGTTTAACATGATTCCTGTCAAAATCTCAGCAAGATTTTGGTAGATATAGACAACTGTATAATAAAATTTATACGGAAAGGTGACCAGAATAGCTAAAACAATTTTTAAAAAGATGTATAAAGAGGGAGAAATCACACACCTGATTTCAAGACTTGTTATGTAGCTACAGTAATCAAGACAGTGTGGCACTGGTGGAGGACTAGACACGGAGATCAATGCAACAGAGCAGAGAACCCAGAAATAGCCCCACGTGAATATGCCCAACTGATTTTTGGCAAAGGTACAAAAGCAATTCAGAGGAAGAAAGATAGCCTTTTCAACAAACAGTGCTGGAATAACTGGATATCCATAGACAAAAATGTGAATCTCGATGTAAAGCTCACACTTCATACAATAATTAACTTAAAATATGGATTTAACCCACAACTAGAATATACAACTATGTACTTGGGGGATTTGGGGACAAAAAGCAGAAAAAAAAGAAAAAAATATGGATTTAAATGTAAAACAAAACTATAAACTTTCAGGGAAAAGCCTAGAAGATAGTCTTTAGAAACTAGGGCTTGATGAGCAGTTCTTAAATGTGATGCCGAAAGCACTATTCATACAAGAACAAGCTCATTACTTAGACTTCGTCAAATGTAAAAACTTTTTCTCTGTGTAATTCCCTTTTAAGAGGATGGAAAGGCAAGTTACAGACTTGGAGAAAATATTTATAAGCCACATATTTGACAAAGGATTCATGTTTAGAATATACAAAGAAATCTCAAAACTCAAGTTTTTAAAAACAATGCAATTCCAAAGTGGGCAAAAGATATAAAGAGATATTTAAATGAAGTGTGTATACAGATAGCAAACAAGCATATGAAAAGATGTTCATCCACTGACCATTAGGGAAGTTCAAATTAAGACTGTAATGAGATATCATTACACACCTATTAGAAAAGCAAGAAAATAGTGACACCACCCACTGCAGGTGAGGACGCATACACTTAACATACGGTCCAGCAATGCACACCTGGACATTTATCCCAGAGGAATGACACTGATGTTCACACAAAAATCTTCACACAATCATTCACAGTAGGCTTATTGATAATAGTTCCAAAGAGGAAATAACCACAATGTCCTACAAAAACAAACTGTGGTGCATCCCCAGCATGAAAGAGAACTCAATAATCCAAATGGATGATCTATAGATACACACAACAATTTGGAGAGATCTCAAGGGTATTATGCCGAAGGAGAAAAGCCAATCCTAAAAGATCCTAAACAATATGATTCCATTTTTATAATTGTTTTGAAATGACAATTTATAGGGATGGAGAACACATTAGTGGTTTCCCGGATTAGGGATGGCGGGGAGTTGGACTGTAAAGGGGAAGCATGGGGGAGATCTTTATGGTGACCACAGATGATACCATGTCCGTCTCCTGGGTCTGATATTGGACTATGATTACATAAGATGCAACCATTGAGGAAACTGAATGAAGGGTCCGCAGGATGTCGCTGTACTATCTTTGTAATTGTCTGTGAATCAATCCTTATTGCAAAATAAAAAGTTAAAAAGATGGCCTGCTGTGGGAGAGCATTCATTCATTCATTCACTCACTGTTTCATTCATTCATTCTTCAACATGTATTAAGTGATTGTTCTACTTGGCCTTGGTGTTAAACTTTCCATTGAACTCTATACAGCATGAACAATTCTCCTCGGGCAAGGAGTCTGTGCTGATGAATCACTTCTTCAGATCCAGGCCAGGGGTAGTCGTCAGGCCCTGGAAGGGAGACCGAGACACCTAGAATGTCTGAGTGACCACCCCAAGGGTCCAGGTCATGCCTACCCAAGGCAGATGTGGGAGAGCCATTTGTCCCCATGAGAAGACTGTCCCAGGAGGAACAGTCAAAATTGTCTTGTATGGTCACAGGGATCAACCGGCCAGTGGCCTTTCTCCATGGTGGACATAGCATTATGTGGAAAGGCTGACCAGGATTCATGACATTGTTCCCCAGTCTTCTCTGATGTAGGCAGCGCATGTTGTCCTGGAGGAAAGAAGAGCTGTGTGCCCAGGATCCACTGTCCACAGTCAGCTCCACCAGATAAAACTAAGTAGTGTTCACCAGGACACCAGGATACCAGGAGGCTCTGAGAAACGCGCTTGTACTAGTTTCCTGTGGCTGCTGGAACAAATCACCACTAACCGAGTGGCTTATACAACACTCTTATTATCTTTCAGCTCAGCAGGTCAGAAGTCTGACTCGAGTCTCACTGGGTTAAACCAATGTGTCGTTAGGGCCATGTTCCTTTACGGAGAATCCAGACAATCTATCTCCTTGCCTTTTCCTGCTTCAAGGGTCTGCCCACACTCCTCGCTCTGGGACTTTCCTCCATTTTAAAGGTGTCAATGTTGCACCTCTCTGATCTTCTTCCGTTTTCACTGCTCCCTCTGACTGCCTCTTCAGCCTCCCTCTCCCACCTCTTTTCTTTTTTAAATATTGGCACGTGAGCTGACATCTGTTGCCAGTCTTTTTTATTTTTCTTTCTTCTTCTTCCCAAAGCCCCCCAGTACATAGTTGTATATTCTGGTTGTAGGTCTTTCTGGTTGTGCTATATGGGATGCCGCCTCAACACGGCCTGATGAGCGGTGCCATGACTGAGCCCAGCATCTGAACCCATGAGACCCTGGGTCGCCGAAGTGGAGCGCATGAACTCAACCGCTTGGCCACGGGGCTGGCGCACCTCTCCCACTTTTAAGAAGTCTTGTGATTACATTGGGCTAGGCTGCATAATCCCTATTGTAAGTTCTGCTGAGTGGCAACCTTAATTCCACCTGCAACCTTACTTCCCCTTTCCCATCTAACATGACATATTCACAGGTTCTGGGGACCAGGAATGGGCATCTCTGGGGGAGGATTATTCTGTCCTTAGCAGTGTTGCCAGGAGACAAAGGAATGGCTACTAGCTTAGCCTGTTGCTGCATCCAGGCTCAGATGGCAGATTAGTGGCCACTCGTGAGGACTGCAGTGAAGAATTCCAGGTAAGAATTCTCCTGGAAGGATCTGAGAATGAGGTAGTTAGAATACACCTCCTCTGGCTTCCTGTCATTTCTGGGGTCTGCTTCATATAAGGCAAGGGGATTCTTTCTTTGGAAGTATCTACGCAAAATGGTTCATTTGGAGATGGTTGCCAGAGCAGAGATGGCTAACATAGGACCCAAGTTACAAAGAGTTTAGACACACAAAGGCAAGAGGGTAAAGAATACGAGTGTGGCCCTGGGCTGGGTGGCATGTGGCCTGGGTATTCTTTAGAAGACTAGACAATTAGCTTAGTCACTTTCAGTAGCCAGAAACATCCCATAACCTCTATCATCTCTATCTATCTATCTATCTATCTATCTATCTATCTATCTATCTATCTATCATATATCATTACTATTGAGATGGAACTCACATATAATAAAAAGTGTATATTTAATATACAGTTCAATGAGTTTTTGACAAACGACCATGACTTTAAACAAGATGTAGAATATTTCCAGCCCCCCACAAAGTTCTCTCATGTCCTCTCACAGATACGCTCCCCCCAGAGGCAACTGCTGATCTGATTTCTGGCACCATGGACTAATTCTGCCTGTCCTTGAACTTCATAGAAATAGAATCATATAGCATGTCCTATTTTCTGTCTGGTTTCTTCCACTCGGCCAAAATGTGTTTGAGATTCATCCATACTGTTGTACAAATCAATAGTCTATTCTTTTTAATTTCTAAGTAGCAGCCCATTTTATGAATATAACACAACTTGTTTATCTATTGACCCATTGATGAACATTTGAATTGTTTCCATTTTTGGCAATTACAAATAAAGCTGCTATGAACATTAGTATATGTCTTTTTGCAGAATCCATTTTCATTTCTCTTCAGTAAATATCAAGGAGTGCAGTTGTTAAATTGTAAGACAGATGTATGTTTAACATTCTAAAAAGCTACCACCCAGTTCCTTAGAGTGGCTGTGGCATTTTGCAGTCCAGTCACCAGGGTGCGAGAGATCCAGGTGTTCCATTTCCTTGTCGACATTTGCTGTTGTGAATATTTGTAACTTTAGCCATTTTCCTGCGTGTGTCGTGGTAACTCACTGTGGTTTATTTTTATACTGAGGAAGACCTGCCCTGAGCTAACATCTGTTGCCAATCTTCCTCTTTTTTTTTGCTTGAGGAAGATTAGCCCTGACCGAACATCTGTGCCAATCTTCCTCTATTTTGTATGTGGGTTGCTGCCACAGCACAGCATGGCTGACGAGTGGTGTAGGTCTGTGCCTAAGATCTGAACCCACAAACCCGGGCTGCTAAAGTGGAATGTGCAGAACTTTAACCACTCGGCCACGGGCCAGGCCCCTCACTGTGGTTTTAATTTGCATTTCTCTGATAACTATTGACATTGAACTTCTTTTCATGTGCTTATTTGCCGTCCTAGTCTCTTGTTTGGTAAAGTGACTTTCCAAGTCTTTGCCAATTTTTTATTGGGTTGTCTCTTATCATTGATTTGTAGGAGTTTTCATTTGTTCTGGTACAAGTCCATTTTCAGATATTTAGATAGAGTAACCTGGCTTCTGTGTTGGGCTCTGCCTTTCTCTGTTTGTGGCATTTGGGACAAATACCTTCACCTCTTTGGAAGACAGCAGCTTCCAGCCAGCCCCTCAAAGGGGGATACAGAGTACTCTCTGAGATTTCCCAAAAGTTTTGGTAACAAAGTTGAGCAATGTGTATCTTGGACACCAATATCAACTCTATTTCTTCTAAGAACGTGGTTCCTAGATTTACAATTCATAAATAGACATGATTGGGGCCGGCCCCATGCCCGAGTGGTTCAGTTCCTGTGCTCTGCTTTGGCGGCCCACATTTTTGCCGGTTTGGATCCTGGGCGTTGACATGGCACCACTCATCAGGCCATGCTGCGGCACTGTCCCACATAGCACAACCAGAAGGACCCACAACTAGAATATACAACTATGTACTGGGGGCTTTAGGAAGAAGAAGAAGAAAAAAAAAAAAAAGAAAAACGATTGGTAACAGTTGTTAGCTCAGGTGCCAATCTTAAAAAAAAAAAAAAGAAGAAGAACCATACACGGCAATTAAAAGAAATAGACAAGACAGGGTAGGGATTTAGATCAAGGCCACTTGTGCTGCCAACTCTTTGCCCAGAACAAACACAGCCATGTTCAATTGTGAGAAGATGTGTCTGGTTTGCGTTGTTTCCATGCTTAGAGACATTGACAAGCTGTATGCTTAGCTCTGAACAGTTCTCACCACAATATAACTTGGGAAATGCATAAGACAGTGAAGTTCACACTATGCATTAAGCATGTTTGGTAGAATTAATTGCATTTATCACTTACAATATGGATTTGGAGGTCTGGTCCTGGAAACTCTTCCTCCAACACAAGGGGACGTGAGAGGCGATCTCTCTTTTCCACCTTCCCACCAGCTCACTCTCCTCACTGAGGTTTCCAACTCAGCCCCATTCCAGGGCTCCTCATTGTGGGTGGATGGAGACCAAACTTCCTGGTCGTGCAAAGCCCTTCACACTCTGTCCTCAGGTCTCTCCATCACACTTTCCCTGTCTGCTCATGAACCATGAGCTTCAGACCACGACACAGCTGGTCTGAGGTGCTCTGCACTTTCTCCCTCTTGCTTTCTTTGGTCCTTCCTCCCCAGACACGCCCTCCTTCCCTCTGCTTCCCAAAGCTGGCCCAGCCCCAACACCACTTCTCCAAAGGCTGCCTTGGCGCCTGTGCATTCTTTGTAGCACCGGTTCACTGTCACTGTGTCGAGGGGGAGTCATTTCTTATCTTTGGTTGTACTCCAGTGACGTGGAAAGGATTTTGCCCTCTTGGTCCTTGCTGGGGAGATGGCTGTAAGGGCCAGCTTGGGGCACAAGTGGATCCTAGTGACCTCTGGTAATGGGTGACCAGTGGACCAAGCCTTTGGAGGAACCAAAGAAGTTGCTCTAAGTCAGGAAGGAGTGGGGAAGGAATTTGAGGTCTTCTGAAAAGATCAACGGGTAACAAGAGACCCTGAGGCGCCTGGAGGTGCATGGGACCCGGCATGGAGGGAAGTCAGAGCATCCCGCTCCCTGTAAACTGGGGTCAACACCGCTGAGGGGGGCCCTGGGGGTGAACTGGGATGGTGGAAAGATCTGGATACCTTCTTGTTCATCGAGCGGCATTGAGTTGCCATGGAGATGGAATGAACACTCTCCGGAGTCCGTGGTTTTGATGAAGCTAGTGGAAAGCTTCGCTGCAGCCTCTCTCTTCTGCTGATGGCAGCTGACACCGATGGGCAAAACACAACCCCGGAGGAGCGGACAAGGCCAGTGAACTGCGGAGGAATCGAAACCTGGGGGCGGGGCTTAACTCCATGTTTTTCTCTTTCTCTTGCAGTTTTAACCCAAAGCCAGGCCCCGGTTGCAGAAATGTGAGGTGGCAGCCAGGGAGGCCCAAACGCCAACGGAAACCCCAACTTTCTGGGCAGAGGAATCAGGAAAGGGGGCCCTGCATCCCCACAAATGTGGAGGGCCCGTTTTCTTCCTCTTTCTCACACTCTGTGCCCAGGTTATGGAGCTTCGCGGCAGGGGGTGTGACTCTGAGAGAAGCTCTGCCTTTCTGCTCACTGAGACCAGGAAAAGGAGTCGCTGCAGGCCACGGGGCCCGGGGGAGCCCGGGAGGAGGGTCCCCTAATTTTGCATAGGGCCCACCAAGTCCAGGGTTCTCCCTCGAGCTGTGCGTGTGTGGGACAGAGCAAAGGCTTTGTCGACTCAACTGAGATTAGGAGGTGAGGCAGAGCGATGGCCTGAAGCTGCCTGGGTTGACTGCTTGCAAAATGAAAAAATAAAAATGAGCATTCTCCAGGGGGACCCAGAGCCTACACGATATGATAGTCACAACGTCCAGGATTCTATCCTGAGGGGGTGACACTGATGGCAAGACCTAAACCTGAGCAGGTGAAGGGCATGTGGGAGGGATGCGGCCTGGGACAGACCCTGAGGTGCTGGCCGGTCTGGTGTGCTCAGGCCTCTGGACACTGGAGGTTTGGACCTGGATGAGGCCCGAGGCGGGGGACAAGGCCCAGAATACACAGGCCTTTGGGCATGGGGTGGAGGCTCTTGCCTGCAGGCGGGTGGACCCTGAGGGGTGGTGCCCTGCTCTGCTTCAGATATGAGGGCACACTTTTTGGGAGGGTTATTTTCCTGTACAGGCTCTCTGGTCACTCTGGAGGTAACTCTGGTGGCTCCCTCTCTGGGTCTGGGTCTGAATGTCAGAGTTGGGTAGTGATGGGCAGGTGTGAAGGGATGTTGGCTGAGCAGAGTTTCCACACTCAGGAGTTTAGTCAAGGGAGAAACTATACATGGTTTTTGAATAAAACCCAAATTCATTTTTTCTGATTTACCTGGTGCACTGTCCTGGCTACATTGTTTCTTTTGTATCCTCAGTGCGTGGTACACACAGGTACTTGGTAAATGTTTGTATGAATAGATGAGTGAACAGGAATCTAGGAACAGAGATCAGAGTTAAAGTCCAGAAACACAGGAGCCAAAAAAAGCAGTCAGGAAGCAGAGCATCCTGCACATGAGGAGCAGAGGGCGTTCAGGGCTTAGTGCCCCTCTTCATGGTCAGCAGAAACACATAACTGGAAGTGTAGACAGTGTCAGCAGCTATTGTGGGAAAAGGTCAGCCTGGGCTGAGAGCAGATCGTGTCCTTCCGCCTACCCGCCCTAAGCCTTGGAATTAATGAGGTTACACAGATGAGAGCATGACCAGTAAATGTCAGTTGGGTCTGACTCTGCTTTTCTATCGGCTGGATGAATTTTAGGTTGCAGTTCTCTTTTGCCTTTGATGATCCCTGCTTTTCTCTCTGTGAGCAATATCAGGAGACTCACAGCCCTTCAGCTCATTGCTCTGTGGTAACAGAGGGTCAATGGCTGATGAATAGTGGTCCCAGAAATGTGGGAATTCCTTGACTTGGGTTGTTACCCTTATAAATTCTCAAAAGCAATAAGCAAGCTTTGTGAGGACCGCATGCATCCATCATCTCAGAAATATTCAGAATCACCAATCGTAATGGCAGAATTATACAAGCAGTGAGAGCAGAGGGAGCAGTTTATCAGCTGTTTCCAGACTTTCATTTCTATTTTGATAGCCTCTAAAAGGAAATGCAGATTTTGTTCCACCAGGGCGTTCATTAAACATTTTGGTAAGAGTGACTTCCTAGACACAAGTGTGCTAAGATTTTCCATCCTGTTGCTTTCATTAGGCATGATTTATCAGTGGTTTGCATTTGCTGGTGCATCAGTTGGCAGGTCTTTTGTTTACAAGCACTTGCTTCTGTCACACTGAGGAAATTTTAAGATAATAACCTCTTCCTTCTTTTTTTTTTGCTGAGGAAGGTTAGTCCTGAGCTAACATCTGTGCCAATCTTCTTCCACTTTATAAGTGGGTTGCTGCCACAGGATGGCTTGACGTGTGGTGTAGGTCTGCACCGAGGATCCAAACCCATGAACCTGGGCTGCTGAAGTGGAGCATGCTAAAACTTAACCACTATGCCAAGGGGTTGGCCCCAAGACAAACTCTTGGTGAAGTTTAAAGGGTCCTTTGAGCCAGGTTCACAGATAAATGTTTCTTACTTGTCTAGAAGTGCATTTTATCTTGAATGCCGGGTCAAGTTCTTTTGAAAAAATCTAGAACCATTTAAAATGGAATAGTGCAGGCTAAAGATGTAGCTTGTAATGCTCTATACTTAACACTTTGGAAAATTTCTCAAATATCCCAATAGTGACTTATTTTTTTAAAGGATGATTTTATAAAATCTTATATTAGAATGACTATTATAGTCTTTGCATGCTTTCTACCTCACCTGATTTCTAGAGTTTCACAGCCATAAAAGCTGTTGAGAAGGATTGACTTTTGGAACAGTGGATCTTAGGAGGCTACTTCCCCACAAAAGCAACACAAATAATGGCAAAACAATAAAAACCAACCATTTTAGGACTCTCCAAATTAACCAAAGGTATAGAAAAAACTAAAATACATCCATTCAAGAAAAAAAAAAATGGACTGAATCTTTGTAAGAACAGCAGGATATCTGGTGGTGTAACCTGAAGCTGTTCCACTTGCTCTTCCTCCTCACCTCAGTGGCAGCCTCACAGCCAACAGAAAGGAAGGACCATTTTGGCAGCTCCATCAAAAGCCCCATCCTCAGAGCAGAGTCAATAGTTTGACCAAACTACAAGCAACCTGGAAAATACCTGTTCCCATGGCATAGTCTCTACTTGATTCTACTCAGAGTTCAGCTCTGAAAAAAAGCCTTATGCCTTTACAGAAGACAATAGCAATCTGCTGGTAATAGTGCAGCTACATAAGGCTATAATTTCAGTTGGGGTAAAAGAAGCCTAGCCAGAAGCCAAAAATTTGAAAGGAATTCCTGGAGAACTAGATGACCATAAGAAACTTCAAAAAGCTCTTCCATATTCCTGGGCATGCATAGGGCTGTTTACATGCCCAGAAAGGACCTGGGAAATGAGAGGTCTGGCTGACCTTAAGATCCTATGCAAGCAGGAAATGAAAGCTAAGACTGTTTTGTAAACTGCCTAAACTTTCAAGGTGTGCTCTTAGAGAAACAGATCTGCTTGGCAAAGGGTGGTTCAAGGCATTCAAGAACATCTTCTGACTGATAATTTTCTGACCACTAAATCGTACCGACCCAGGGGTGACTCATAGGAAGCCAGGCTTAAAAATAAAAATAAGGACTAAAAACAAAAGCTAGTAGAGAACTCAGTGTCCACACATTGCAGGGAATGCAGAATCTACAGATTTCAGGAAAGTTACAAAACAAACAAGCACCAACAAGAACAAGAACAACAATGAAATAGTAGGAACAACAATTTCTGTGTGTGTGTGTGATCTAACCAGAGTGGTTATAATATATTACCTAAAATGTACAGTTTTCAACAATTAAGATACAAGACACACAAAAAATCCCAAGCCAAAAAGTGTGGATCATACACAGGAAAAAAGAGAAGGAACCAATAAATTATCCCTGTGGGGCCCAGATGTTGGACTTTGTACACAACGACTTTGAATCAGCAATTATAAATATTTTCAAAGAACTAAAGGAAAATACATTTAAAGAAGTAAAAGAAAGTATGACAACTACGTCTCACCAAATGCAGAATATCAATAAATAAAGGGAAATAAAAAGAAGTAAATAGAAATTCTGGAGTTGCAAAGTATAATAACATAAATGAGAAATTTGCTAGAGGGACTTAAGAACAAATTGGAGATGGCAGAAGGAAGAATTAGTGAATTTGAAGACAGATCAATAAAGATTATCCAGTCTGAGGAATAGAAGGAAAAAATGAAGGAGAGAGCAGTGTCAGAAAGATGGTGGAGTAGGAGGCCCTGAAACATTCTTCCCCCATAAACACACTGATTCAGCAACAACTCACTGAAAATTTCCTTTGCGAGAAATTCAGAAATGAACTGAAAGTCTCCTGCACCCTGGGATAACAGGAAATCAGACTTGCTGAAGCTGGAAGGGAGATTTGTGACACCCTCTCCTTGGAGTACCTGCCCCTGGTGCAGTGCCATACAATCAGGAAGAGCCTCTCTAGCTTCCAGCTTCACCCAGGAGAAGAAGGGGTTGGTTCATGTATCCAGCACCCCAACTTTTCAGAGGGTCTCCACAGAGGAATGATTTCTGTCTCATGAAACTTGGAGCTCTGACAGGTCTGGTAGAGTTTAGATGTCTGGAGAGAGCAGAGCCAATAGCTTCAGCTGGTATACACCATATATCCTTTCCCCTACTCAATAGAGTGGGAGCAGAGGAAAAATCCCAGCTCTCATCTTCCTACTGGGAGGGGGTAGGATTCATCCATGCAGCCAATGCCCCAACTTCTCTGGGGATGCCCAAAGAACGAACATCTGTCTCATCAGTCTCAGAGTTCTGAACAGTTGGGCACAGTCTAGCTGCCTGGGAGAAAGCAGAGATAGTGGTTTGAACTGGTAGACACCATAGCTCCCCCAACAGCTCAGCAAACAGACAGTAGCCAAAAACCACAGCTACTTGATTCTCCCTGGGGAAGGAAAGAGTTGGTAGAGGCCCCCCAGGATCTCTGACTGGGCTTATTTGTGAGGGTCTTCTGTACGAGCACAATCTGTGAAGATAGGGAGTGGTACCTGCTTTGTCTAATGTGCAGACACCAACACAGAGAATCGAAGAAAATGAAGAATCAAGCAAAGATGTTCCAAACAAAGGAAAAGATGAATATCCAGAAACCAACCCTATGAAATGAAGTTATTTGGTTTACCTGGCAGAGAATTCCAAATATCTGTTATAAACATGCTCATCAAGGTCAAGAGAATAATGCATGAACAAAGTAGAATTTCAACATAGAGAAAGAAAAATATTAAAAAGCACCACCCAGAAATCAGGGAGCTGAATAACACAATAATTGAACTGAAAAATTCACTAGAGGGGTTCAACAGCAGACTAGAACAAGCAGAATAAAGGGTCAGTGAATTCAAAGACAGGCTATGGGAAATTAGTCAGTCTGAGGAGCAAAAAGAAAAAGAATAAATAAAGCTCAGGGATTTATAGGACAAGATCAAGAAAAACAATATGCACATTTTAGGAGTCCCGGAAGGTGAAGAGAGAGAAACATCAGAAAACTTTCTCAAAGAAATAATGTCTGAAAAATACCCAAATCTGAAATAGGAAGTGGATATCCAGATCCAAGAATCCCAAAGGATAACAGATAAGAGGAACCCAAAGAAAATGACACTGCAACACATTATAATCAAATTGTCAAAAGTCAAAGGGAGAATTTTCAAAGTGGCAAGAGAAAAGTGACTTATCACATACAAGGGATAATCAGCATTTTTTCAGCAGAAACTTTGCAGGCCAGAATGAAGTGGGATAATATGTTCAAAATGCTGAAAGAAAAAAATTTCCAACCAAGAATATTATACCTGGAAAAACTGCCCTTCAAAAATGAATGAGAGATGTTTTCCAAGACAAAAAAAGGCTGAAGGAGTTCATCACCACTAGAATTGCTTTATAAAAAATGTTAAAAGGAATTATTCAAGTAGAAATGAAAGGATGCTAAACAGCAACAAAATAGCATAAGAAAGTATGAAACACATTGGTAAAGGTAAATATACGGACAAATACAAAACACTGTATTACTGCGATGATGGTGGGTAAGTCACTTTTTGTTTTGGTGAGGAAGATTGGCCTTGAGCTAACATCTGTTGTCAATCTTCCTCTTTTTTTTCTCCCCAAAGCCCCAGTACCAAGTTGTATATCCTATTTGTAAGTCATTATAGTTCTTCTATGTGTGATGGCACCACAGCATGGCCTGATGAGTGGTGTGTAGGTCTGTACTCAGGTTCTGAACTGGTGAACCCCAGGCGGCCAAAGCAGAGCATATGAACTTAACCACTCAGCCATGGGACCAGCCCTGGGTAAATCTCATTTAATTCTAGTATGACAGTTAAAAGACAAAAGTGTTAAAATAACTATAACTAAAAATATGTTAAAAATAGATAATATGAGTAGATGTAAATTGTGATATCAATAACAAAGTGTTTAATGGGGAAGAAGTCAAAGTGTGGAGTTTTTGTATGTGATTGAATTAAGCTGTTATTAGCTTAAAATAAACTGTTAAAACTATGAGATATTTTATGTAAGCCCCAAGGTGACGACACAAAAAAAACCTATAGAAGTTACAGAAGACAAAAAGAGAAAGGAATCAAAGCATATCAATACAAAAAAATCAACAAAACACAAGAGAGACAGCAAGAGAGAAAAAGATAGAAGAAAACCTATAAGATTAACAGAAAACAACTAATAAAATGACAAAAATAAATCCTTCTTTAACAAAAATTAATTATATGTAAATAGATTAATTCCCCAATCAAAAGACATAGTGTGGCTGAAAGGAAACTCACTTTAGATTTTAGGACACACACAGGCTGAAAACAAAGGGACGGAAAAAGATATGCCATAAAAATGGTAACCAAATGAGAACAGAGATGGCTATACTTAGAGCAGACAAAGTAGACTTTAGGCCAAAAACTGTAACAAGAGACAAAGAAGGACATTATATAATCAAAAAATGCTCAATTTACCAGGAAGATATAATAATCATAAGTATATGTGCACCCAACATCAGAGCACCTATATATATAAAGCAAACATTGACAGAATAGAAGGGAGAAATAGACAGCAATATAGTAATAGTTGGAGACTTCTCTATCCCACTTTTAATAATGGATAGAATATCTAGACAGAAGATCAATAAGGAAAACAGAGGACTTGAATAACACTATATATAGACCACACAGATGTAACAGATATACACAGAATGTTCCACCCAACAGCAAAAGAATAAACAGTCTTTTCAGGTGCAGACAGGTTTTTCTGCAGGATAGATCACAAGTTAGGTCACTAAACAAGTCTTAATAAATTTAAGAAGATTAAAATCATACCAAATATCTTTGAAAACAAAAATGAAATGAAAGTAGAAATCAATAACAGAAGGAGAACTGGAAAATTCACAAAGATATAGAAATAAAATATCACAATATTGAGCAATTGGGTCAAAGAAGAAATTAAAAAGGAAATTAGAAAATACCTTGTGGCAAAATGAAAATAAAAGCACAACCTATCAAAACTTACGGAATGCAGCAAACACATTAGTAAGAGGGAAGTTCATGGTAATAAATGCCTACATAAAAAAAAAAAAGACAATAACCTGCCTTTACACATCAAGGAGTTAGAGACAGAAGAACAGAATAAGCCCAGAGTTAGCAGAAGGAAGGAAATAACAAAGATTAGAGCAGAAATAAATGAAATAGAAAATACAAAACAATAGAAAAAAATCAGCAAAAGTAAGAATTGGTTTCTAAAAAGATCAACAAAATTGACAATCTCTTACCTAAACTAATAAAGAAAATAGAAGATTCAAATAAATAAAATCAGAAATGGAAGAAGAGACATTACAACTGATGCCACAGAAATAAAAAGGATCTTAAGAGATGACTGTAAAAATTATATGCCAACAAATTGAATAACCTAGAAGAAATGGATAAATTCCTAGAAACATACGACATATCAAGAGTAAATAATAAATTGAAAGTCTAAACAAACATAACTAGTATGAAGGTTAAATCAGTAATTAAAAATCTCCCCCAAAAGAAAAGCCCAGGACCAGATGGTTTCACTGGTGAATTCTACCAAACATTTAAGGAAGAATTAGTGCCAATCCTTCTCAAACTCACCCAAAATCTGAAGAGGAAGGAACACTTCAAAACTCATCTTACGAGGCCAGAATTATCCTGATACCAAAACCAAACAAGGATGCCACAAGAAAAGAAAATTATAGGCCAATATCCCTGATGAGTGTAGATGAAAAAATCCTCAGTATGATACTAACACACAGAATCCAACGCCATGACCAAGTGGGATCCAATGTATGAAAGGATGATTCAACATATGAAAATGAATTAATGTGATACCCCACATCAACAGAATAAAGGATAAAAATCACAATTATTTCAATAGATGTAGAAAAATATTAAATAAATTTCAACACCCTTTCTTTATAAAAATTCTCAACAAATTAGGAAGAAGAAAACTACCACAACATAACAAAAATCATATATAAAAACACCATAATAAAGGCCATCATACTCAATAGTGAAAAACTGAAAGTTTTTCTTCTAAGATAAAACAAAGCAAAGATGCCCACTCTCACCACTCTTATTCAACATGGTATTAGAAGTCCCAGCTAGTGCAATTAGGCAAAAAAAAGAAATAAAAGCCATCCAAATCAGAAAGGAAGAAGTAAAATTGTCCATTTGCAAACAACATGATCTTACATATAGAAAATGCTTAAGATAACACAAAAAAGCTATCCTATTAGAACTAATAAATTCAGTAAAGTTCAGGATACAAAATCAATATACAAAAATAAGTTGCATTTCTATACACTAACAATGAACTAGCTGAAAAGGAAATTGAGAAAACAATCCCATTTACAATAGCATCAAAAAGAACAAAATACTTAGGAATAATGTCAACTAGGGAGATGAAAGACTTGTATCCTGAAAACTACACAACATTGATGAGACACAAATGGAAAGAAATCCCATGTAAATGAGTAGAAGTCCTAATATTGTTAAAATATCCATACTATGCAAAAAGATCTACAGATTCCATGTAGTCTCTCTCAAATTCCCAGTAATACATTTTTTACAGAAATAGAAAAAAAATCTATCTTAAAATTCGTATGGAGCCACAAGAGACCACTAAAAGACTAAACAATTTTGAGAAAGAAGAACAAAGTGGGAAGCATCACACTTCCTGATTTCAAAACATATTACAAAACTACAGTAATCAAAAAAGTCTGATCCTGGCACAAGGAGAGATATACAGATCAATGGAACAGAATAAAGAGCTTAGATACAAATACATGCATATACGGCCAACTGATCTTTGGCAAGGTTGCCAAGAACATACGATGTCAACTCAAAATGGATTAAGAATTTAAATGTAAAACCTAAAAATTTAAAACTCCTAGAAGAAAACACAAGGGAAAATCTTCATGACATTGGTCTTGGCAGTGATTTCATGGATATGACACTAAAAGCATAGGCAACAAAATTAAAAATAGACAAGTGGGACTGTATCAAACTAAAGAGCGTCTGCATAGAAAAAGAAACAATCAATGGAATGAAAAGGCAACCTACAGAATGGGGAAAATATTTTGTAAACCATATATCTGATAAGGGGCTAATCTCCAAAATGTATAAGGAACACCTGCAACTCAACAGTAAAAACAACTAATAAGTCACTTAAAAAATAGGCAAAGAACTTGTATAGATGTTTTACAAAGAAGACATACAAATGGCCAACAAGTAAATGAAAAAAACTCAATGTTACTAATTAGGGAAATGTAAATCAAAGCCACAATGAGATATCACTTTACTCTTTTCAGGATGGCTATTATAAAACAAAAACAAAAACAAAATTATGTGTCAGCTAGGATGTGGAGAAACTGGAACACTTGCACACTGTTGGTGGAATGCAAAATGATGCAGCTGCTGTGAAATACAGAATAAAGATTCCAAAAAAAAATTAAAAATAGAACTACCATACGATCCAGCAATATTGCTTCTGGGTATTTATCCAAAATAATTGAAATCAGGATCTTGAACAAATATTAGCTGTCCTGTGTTCGTTGCAGCACTATTCACAATAGCCACAATGTGGAAACAACCTAAATGTCCCTCAACAGCTGAATGGATAAAGAAAATGTGGTATATACATACAATGGAATGTTATTCAGTCTGAAAAAAGAACAGAATTCTGCACTACGTGACAACATGAATGAACCTTGATAACATTATGCTACATGACATAAGTATGTCACAGAAAGAGAAATACTACGTAATTCCGTTTATAGGAGGTATCTAATATAGTCAAATTAATAGAATCAAAGTGTGGAATGGTGGTTTCTAAGGTTTGGGTGAAAGGGGAAATGGAGAGTTACTAATCACTGGGCATGAAGTTTTAGTTAAGCAAGATGAATAAGCTCTAGAGATCTGATGTACAACCTTGTGCCTATAAACAACAATAATTTTTTTGTATTATGCTTAAACATTTATTAAAAGGGTAGATCTTATGTGAAGTGTTATTACTGCAATAAAAGAAAATAAAAAGAATGAAGGAAAGTAAACACTCTCAGAGGCTTATAGGACACCTTAAAGTATATCAACATATGCATAATGGGAGTCCCAGAAGGAGAGGAGAAAGAGAAAGAGGAATAAAAAATATTTGAAGAAATAATAGCTGAAAACTTCCATGAATTGATGAAAAATATTTAGTCATTCTTCCCAAAAGTTCAACAGATTCCATGTAGAATAAACTCCTAGAGACCTACATCTAGACACCTGATAGTCAAACGGAAGAAAGTCAAAGTCAAAGAGAAAATCCTGAAAGCAGCAACAGAAAAATCACTTTTCAATAAGATGAATAGCTGGTTTCTTATCAGATACCACAGAGGCAAGAAGACAGTGATATGACACATTCAAAGTGTTGGAAGAAAAAGACTGTCAACTCAGAATTCTATATCCAGCCAAACTGCCCTTCAAAATGAAGGAAAAATAAAGACATGTTCAGATAAACAAAGATCAAGAGAATTCATTGCCAGCATACCTGTCTTGCAAGAACTACTAAAGAGAGTCCTTCAGTCTGAAGAGAAAGGATGCCAGATATTACTCAAGTCCACACAAAGAAATGAAGAGTGCCAGCAAAGGCTGTTACAGAGTTAAATATAAAAGGCAATGTAAGCATATATTTTTAAATTCTTTTCTTCTTCTAACTGATTATAAATGACAACTGCAATAAACAACAATTACAAATGGTGTTAATAGACTTACAGTGTATAAAGTTGTAATTTGTGTGATAATTAAACCACGAAGGAAGGGGCAGAAAGGTAGCTATATTGGAGCAGAGTTTCTAGATATTTTTGGAATAAAGATAAGATTGTTTTAAATTAAGATGCATGATGTAATTCTCAGAGCATCCACCAAGAAAATGACATAAATCCTTAGTAGAAATAGCAAACAATGGAACTTAAATGGAAGACTAGAAAATATATATTTAACACAAAAGAAGGCAGTAATGGAAGAGCAGAGGAACAAATAAATACAAGATATATAGAAACAAATAGCAAAATGGCAAAAGTAAATCCTATCATATAAATAATTAAACTGAACACTTCAATCAAAAGACAGAGGTTGTCAGGGTGGATTTAAAAAATCAGGATCCTACAATGTGCTGTCTACAAGAGATATACTTTAAAGATTTTATTTTTTTCCTTTTTCTCCCCAAAGCCCCCCAGTACATAGTTGTATATTCTTCGTTGTGGGTCATTCTAGTTGTGGCATGTGGGATGCCACCTCAGCGTGGTTTGAAGAGCAGTGCCATGTCCGCGCCCAGGATTCGAACCAACGAAACACTGGGCCACCTGCAGCGGAGCACACGAACTTAACCACTCGGCCACGGGGCCAGCCCCTACAAGAGATATATTTTAGATTAAAAGACACAAACAGGTTGAAAGAAAAGGAATGGCGATAGACACACCATGCAAACATAAACCAAAAGAGAGTTAGCGTGGCTATATCAGACAAACAGACCTTGTGACAAAAATTGTTACAAGACACGAAGAGAGAGATGCTATAATGATAAAATGATCAATCCATCAGGAAGATATAACAGTTTTAAACATACATGCACCTAACAATAGAGCCTCAAAATACATTATAAAAACTGGCAGAGGGAGAAATAGACAGGTAAAAAATAACAGTTTGGGATTTCAACACCCCACTTAATACAATGTAAAGAACAGCTAGACAGAAGATCAACGAGGATATAGACAACTTGAACAACACTATCAACCAAGTCAATCTAATAAAATAGAAAACTCCACCCAACAACATCAGAGCACATTCTTTTCAAATATCCATGGGACGTTTTCCAGGATAGACCACATACTAGGCCACAAAACTGGTCTTAATAAATTTAAGGGGACTGATTTTATACAAAGTATGTTCTTCAATCACAATGGAATCAAGCTGGAAGTCAACAATAGAAGGAAATTTTGGAACTCTGCCAGTATTTGTAAATTAAATAACACATTCTAAATAACCAGTGGGTCAAAGAAAAAAAATATAAGGGAAATTAGAAAGTATTTTGATGTGAATGGAGATGAAAGTACAACATATAAAAATCTATGGGATGTAGCTAAGGCAATATTTAGAGGCAAATTTAATGTTTAAATGCCTATTAGAAAAGAAGAAAGATCCCAAATCAATAATCTAAACTTCATCCTAAGAATCTTGAAAGAGAAGTGCAAACTAAATAATAAAGATTGGAGAATAAATCAGTGAAATAGAAATAGAGAAACAATGGAGGAAATAACTGGAACCAAAAGTTGGTTGTTTGGAATGAGTAACAAAATTGATAAATCTTTAACTATATTAATCAAAAAAGGGAGAGAAGACATAGATCACCACAATTAGTAATAAAAAAGGTGCATTACCATTGACCCTTCAGAAATCAGAGGATTAAAAGGGAATAGTAAAAATATCTTTATATCAACAAGTTCAACAACTCAGATGAAATGAACATGTTCCTAGAAAGACACAAACAACGGAACTGACTCAAGAAGAGATAGAAAATATGACCAGACCTATGACAAATCAAGATGTTGAATTAGCAATTTATAAACTTCCCATAAAGAAAAGCCCAGGCCCAGATGGCTTCACTGATAAATTCTATCAAATATTTAACGAAGAATTAACAAAAATGCTTCACAAACTATTCTAGAGAACAGAACAGGAGGGAACATTTCCCAACTCATTCTATGAGGCCTTGATATAAAAACCAAAGATACCACATGAAAAAAACCCCTACATCTCTTCTGAATATAGATGCAAAAATTCTCAACAAAATACTAGCTAACCAAATCTAGTAACATCTAAAAATGATTTTATACTATAGCCAAATGGTCTTTATCCTAGGAGTATGAGGTTAATTTAACATAAAAAAATCAATTAGTATTAATAGAAGAAAGAACAAAACCCACACGATCATCTCAATAGATGCAGAAAGTGTTTGACAAAATCCAACACCCATTCATGAAGAGAACTCTCAATAAACTTGGAAAAGAAGGGACCTTCCTTAGTCCGAGAAAAGGCATCTTCATAAAACCTACAGTGAACATCCTACTTGATGATGAAAGACTTACGATCTTCCCCCTAAGATCTGGAACAATGTAAAGATGCCACCTCTTTCAAAATTTGCTGGAGGTTCTAGGCTGTGTATCAGGTAATAAAAGGAAATGAAAGCCATCTAGATTGGAAAGCAAGAAGTAAAACTGACTTTATTTGCAGAAGACATGACCTTGCATGCAGAGGATCTTAAAGAATACGCATGCACACCACATACACACCCTATCAGAACTAATTAAGAAGTATAGCAAGGTTGTAAGATACAAGATCAATGTACAAAAATGAATTGTATTTCTGTGTATGGACAATGAACAACTGAAAAGTGGAATTAAGAATATGATACCTCTCATGATAGCATCAAATGGAATAAAATACTTAGGAATAAGTTTATCAAAAGAAGTACAAGAAATGACAAAACATTGCTGGAGACGCCAGTGAAGATGAACTTAGATTCATCAAACTATGTACCAAAATGAACTCAAATGTGTATAGACTTCAATGTAAGGACTACTAAAATAGAAATCTTAGAAGAAAACTTAGGAGAAAATCTTTGAGACTTGGGTTAGGCAAAGATTTCTTACATATGAGACTAAAAGCGCAGTCTACAAAGGGGAAAAGCCCGATAAATTAGGCTTCATCAAAACTCAAAATTTTTGTGCTTCCCAAGAAATTATCAAGAAAATGAAAAGATAAGCAACAGGTTGTGAGAAAATATTTGAATAGTAAAAATGATTCAAAAGTATTGGCAATCACAAGGTTTTGGGGAGAGAATGAAAGCTACCGTGACGGTTCGATGGACTGTGGGAAGAGTAAGTCTCTGAAACTGGAGGGTCTGCATCCGCTCTCAGGTCAGCGTTTCTGACTTTTTGGCTTTGGGGTATGGTTTTCTGAGCCTGAGATTGTCATGTCCTCAGGATTGGGGTGTTGTTGGCAGAAGGTGGGTAGAGCTAAGTGTTCCACATGTTGTGGTCTTAGTAAATGAGGTCATACACATAAAACATCGAATAGCTCCTAGTACCTACCAAATGGTCAAAAATGCTGTCTATTATGAACCACTGCTTTATTATATCAGTGTCTGAAAGGAAAGCTAGGGTATGAGCATGTCCCACTATAACCCTCTGATCACTGTAGGGAGAAAAAGATACGACTTTTCAAGTTTTAGCCAGTGGAGCACTTGTTTTAAAGTGAAATTCAATGCAATCCCAGTAAATCAGCAATATGACAGAAGAAACTGGAAATTCTCCAGAGCGAAGGTTTATTTTAGCCCCAGGCTTTATTTTAGCCCCAAACTGCACCTTGCATTTCCTGGGGGGAATGACACAACCATTACAGAAAATCATGCCGTGGTTTATTCCTTTAGGTCATTCATTTATCACGTAATCATTTTGGATTCTTACCATTCCTAGCATTTGCAAAGGTGAATTCATTTCCTTGACATCAGTGACCCTCATAAATTCTAGCAGGAAGTCTGAGTAGGTTCCATTACGACTTGTTCCACTTGCTGTGGACAAATACTTCCTGGGGAATGAGGGACCGGCCCAAGCCGAGGGCTAAGAAGGTGCACAGCAGAGATGAACCGTCTAGTGTTGTTTCCATTCCTTTGGGAGCTGTGGGGAGTGTGTGTGGAGACCTGTGTCCACAGCTCAGATGCGGGATGTGCCCCGCAGTGCAGCCCATGGGGTCTGGCCGCCTGTCCCCCGGTGAAGCAGGAGCCAGCCCCCCGAGCATATCCGGGTTCAGGGGGAGCAGTAGTGCTGAGTGCCAGGTGCCTGTGCCTGGAACCTGACCCTGAGCCCGGCTCCAGAGAGGGCACGCCAAAGGATAAAGCCGAGAGGAGCAGTTACATTAAACTCTGTGTGTGTGTGTGTGTGTGTGTGCGCGCGCACGCGTGGGGGCGAGAGAGAGAGAGAGAGAGAGAGAGAGAGAGATAAAGCTTCATTGTCTCTTCCTGATTTCATCATAGGTCAATTCTGTCCTGCTTCTCAGGGGAGCAGAAGGGCTGATTCTCTGCTCTCCTTCCGGGAGAAGTCGTTGCCCTGAACAGCAGATGGAACCACAGTGGGGTCTTCCCTGCTCCTCCTGCCCACGGTGGGGGCCCAGGTTCCTGGGAGGTGCTTTGCACATCCAGCTCTCTATTTGCCTTCAAGGCACGAAGGACACTGAAGCAGGCGTGGCCCTGAGGGACCTGACCACCCTTTTCCTGACCTTTTCTCTGCATTTTGCTTCCTAATCTCCAGGAAGAACTCTGCCCTCTGCATTTTCTCTCCCTCTGTCTGTCTCTCCCAGTCTCTCTCTATCTCTGTCTCTCTCACAAGCTCACTGTCTCTTACTGCCTCTTAATCTCTCAATCTCTCTTTCCCTCTCTCAATCTTTGTCTCTGTCACTTTGTGTCTCTACCATGTATCTATCTATCTATCTATCTATCTATTTATCTATCTATCTACCTATCTATTTATTGATTGATCGATCAAATTGGTACATGAATTCATGGGGCTGGAAAGTACAAAATCTGCAGGGCAGGTGGTAGGTTGGAGACCCAGGGAAGAGCTGAGGTTGCACTCTGGAGTCTGAAGGCTGTCTAGAGGGAGAATTCCCTCTTCATTGGGAAACCTATCTTTTCTCTTAAGTCCCTCAACTGATTGGATGAGGCCCACCCACATTACGGAGGGTTGTCTGCTTTAAGCAAAGTCCACTGATTTAAATGTTAATCATATCTTAAAAATACCCTCACAGCAACATGTAGACTGGGCTCCAACCAAAAACTGAGTACCATAGTCTGGCCAAGTTGACACAAAAAATGAACCATCGCAGGCATAATTTGAGACTGAAATAAAAGTTTTTGTTTAGCGGATGGGAGGCCTTGGTGTCTCAGCAAGGCCTCTTCTCATCCACTCTAGAGCCTTCTGAGGACAGGGGTTCCAGACAGTCACGGAGAAGCAGCAGCTGGCTTTCGGGGGAGGCTCCTGGAGGCAGAGTCAGGACTGCTTCAGGGCACTGCAGACCTGCGCTTCCGGAGGGTGTGGAAAGTGCCTTCTTGGGCTCCTCCTCCTTGCCGGGGCTGGAGCTGTGAACCAGGAGCTGGCTCCTCGTGGAGCAACTGAATTAGGAGGGAGGCCTTCTTTCCCCTGCTCTGGCTGGTGACATGAGGAGCAGGGAGGGCCACGAGCCCAGACCCCGTCCTTGCCAGGTGTGCCCAGGGCAGGTGGTGCCCTGGATGTCAGGATCCACCAGCCCTTCCTTCTGGAAGGAGGTCGGGAAGCCTGTCTCCCTCTTTTCCTCTTTGAGCCTGAGGGTCCCTTAGGGTAAATGTGTCTGTTCCACGTACTTGAAGCTGCCGTGGAGAGTGTGATGGGAGGGGTGTCAGGGGTGCAGAATCCAGCCACAGTTTCAGGCCAAGCTCCCGAGTTCTCAAGGGTCCTCATCAGTGGTAAAGCGGACACATATATGTATCGTACATGTACAAATATGCACACATGCATCCACGCATGCACACACACACATTTTCTGTCACTCTGACTTTGGGTGTTTTCAGTTGGCTTCAGACCAACAGGTGGCAGAAAAGATGTGACTATTGCCCTTAACATCTGACTAGTGGTGGCTCCACTCCCATTAGCAGCACTTGTGACTTTGTCACCCAGAGAAATCACAAATAGTTCCGTATCCCATTACCATTGCAGCGAATAGCCTGAATACGGTTTATTTTCATCATTAAATTTCATTAAAATTACGGTGCTTGTGGCTCACTCTGCTGGATCTTGCTTTATTTAATGCATTAATAAAGAAGCGCACATATGACAATATCCCAACTCTGTTGCCTCTAAGATTGTAAGGATTTGATTTATGCATTTAAAAACATTATTCTGCACCTGGTCACATCCTTGGATGTTAGGACTGTCTTCCAAAATTCCACAGGGTGACCCTCCAAAGGAGATTGTACTAGAAATGACAGAGGCAGTCATGCTAGGCTCACAGTGAAAACCCTTAGAGGTGCACTCACCGGGTTAGATGACTCAGTGGAGACGTGCTTCAGGTCACAATAGTGAAGAGTCTAGAATCCACGTTTGGTTTTGGATTTGAAGAACCAGTCATCCATTCCAGAAAAGGCAAGGCCTTAGAATTCAGCCAAGACTATGGACAAGACCACCTGAAGCGAAGAGTGAAGGTTGAGGAGCCAGACGGTGTCGCATCAGCATTCAGGAACAATCCGCACCCTGCATTGGTGCTAGGCTGTGACTTACCAAGGAAAGAGGGGTTCTGGCGTCAAGAATCCAGATTTGGTTTCAAAGCCAAAGCTCTAGGTTCCCGGTCCAGAGGAAGAGAGAACAGACGAGGCCCTCGAAGGAAGACAAGACCAGGGACGATATCCCTGTGATGAGGGGGCACAGGCCTCGAAGCCACCTGAGGGTCCTCTGGAGCCAGGACTGGTGACCCGACACCTCGACTTGGCCTCACCGTCCTCTCCTTCCTCTGGAGCTCACCCTCCGCAGCTGCAGGGTGGCCTTCTGAAGAAGCCAGGTGGCACTGCGGGAGCCACTGACGTGAGAAGCACTGCACAGTCCCCCAGGCGGCAGAGGCCTGGGGCAGTTACGACAATGTGAACACATACTGAATCCACCGTAAGACCAGAGTAAGGACCGATGCTGGCCAACGTCACCCTTGGAGTGAACGTTTGATGACAAACAAGACACATATTGTCCCAAAGAAGCCCCCACAGATTGCTTAACAAATCACACACTGACTTTGGTGATTTTGCAGTAGACAAATCTGCAGAGCCCTCCTTGATGGAGTGATCAGGATCTGTGTCCCTGCTAGGGGACATGCCGACACACGGTGCCTCCTGGTAGGAAGCACGGTGAAGGACACAGCGTCACTTCAGGTCTTTCTGCTCCAAGTGATAAGCGTAATCGAATCATGAGGAAACGCCAGACAAAACCAAGATGAGTGACTTCTACAAAGTAACCGGGTGCACTGATGAGTGGTGGCGATAGGGACAGAGAGAAGGAGGCTAACGCGGGAAATAGTCAGGAGGTGATCCCACAAAGAGTTCTCTTCTGGGGGAGCAGGTGACGGTATTTCTGTAAGAAAAAAATAATCAGAAGTCTGTTTATGCTTCAGATTTGCCTAATAAACTGGCAACAGTGTTAACCTCTGAGGAAGGGGGTGGGAGACAGACATTTTCATTGTAAATCCTTTCCTCTTGTCTGAAGTATCAAAACTATCCAGGTGTGCTATTTATTTAAAGTTACTCTTTCATTTAACATTAAAGATGGTCCTTGAGCATTGTGTTAAGTGAAAAACAAACCACAAAGAACACAAATGGTATGATTCCGTTACACCGGTCCCCAAAGCAGCAGACTAGTGGGTGGTATCAGAGGTCCGTCTGGGGGCCGGCCTCCTCTGAGGTGGGGCAGCTCCCGGAAGGGGCTCCAGCGGTTGAGGGCCTTCTTGGGCGGGTCCTGGACACACTGTGTATGCACACCATGGAAATCTAGCAAGCCGTATGCTGGTTAGAGCCCCCTACATGTTACTTTCCAATAATAAATAAAATATGGCTAATAAAACCAATAAACCAATAAAAAATAGTTAATAAAACCCATAGTACCCGGGGGGGTGGGGTGGGGTGGTCTTCAAGGTTCGCCAGAAGCTCCTGAAACATTAGCTTTGTGAGGAGGGGCTTGTTCACCGTTTTACACCCCTTGCCTGGAAGAGCGGTTGCTTCCTGACGTCCCTGGAGCGAATGATCTCTCCCGCCCTCTCCTGTCCTCTCTTGGGCAGCCTGTGGCTGAGGGACTGCCAAGCCCTCTGTCCTCAGGGCTGGCCCCTTTGCTCCACTCTAAGACCCAGCTGGCTAAGGTGTGGAGTGCCTGCTCCGGCTGAGCCCCTAGATGAGGTGCCCTCTCGTTCCTGGCCTGAGCAGCGGTGGGAGTAGCTCTAGCCTCTTGGTCACACACATTAATCACCAGGACGAATGTCTTCAGTATTTCCAACTTCATGTAGCCTATGAGCAGCCTCAGGGAGGAATCCTGTCTTCTTTGATCTGCTTTCCTCCTCCTTAGGGAGGGGCTAACACATGGACTGTGCAGAGTTGCTCCGTCTGTTGGGCTTGGACTTGCTGCCAGCCCCTTCTCAGAGCCTCAGAGAGTGGGGCAAGGTGTGAGGGGTGGGCTCTGAGAATTTTCCAGTACAGCTTGCAGTAAAGAAACCTGCTTAAAGCTGCTAAACCTGGGATTTCTCAAAGCATTGGGCCACTTATATGTTGGTTGATAACTTGTGAAATGTTCTGTGCAACTGCTGTTCGCTCTTAGTGGGTCTCAGCTCGTGACTCTGCAAAGGTCATGGGGTCGTTGCCTATTTTTATACTTATGTTGTAATTGATTAAAGTATTCACAACAATCTAGACTTTTACTTAAGGATTCAAGGTTACCAAAGATTACCCAACCTGGCCTCGTCTGCTCTTGATTCTGCCACTTTGCAGCCTTGTCAACCTCAGGCTCAGTTGGGCATCACCACGCACAGTGAGCTTTCTACCCCCACGGTATCCTGCGTCAGCATCAGACAGCTCTGTCTTTTCTGAAGGACATTTCCCATTTCTTTAATAGATGTTTAGCGCTCATGATGTATTAGTGCTGAGAGGTGCAGAGACAAGTGAGGCACAGCCCAGCTTGGAGGGGCTCACAGATATCCAGGCACAGAACCAACCACTGGACCAGAGGTAGGAGGTCAGACAAATGGAAGACAGTGCAGAACTTTGTAGGCCAGCTATGCAGTTCACCCTGCCCTGCCTTTTCCATGGAAACCCCAATCAGGACCGTAGCCTCGGCTTTCCCTTCACCCCTGCTTCTGTCTCCTGACCCCCCGGTGCTCCACTGTGGCCCTGTGTGACATGCTGTGCCTCCAGTCTCTAGGACCTGGGAGAGTAATAACTTGCTTTCTTGAGCTTCTCTCGTGTCTCCTCTTGTGGTCGCACCTGACTGACTGCCCATCTCATAAAAGAACACAGAACAGACTTTAAAAATACACATATTTCCTCACTCTGTTCACCATGAAGGCCTAGAAATTGAATCTGGATCCCTTGGCAGCCTCTGTGCCCCGTGTCTCAGACCGTGGTCTCTCAAAACCACTTCCCAGTACAGGGAACGATGACTCCAGGGAGACACGGCTGATCCTGTGCTGGAAAAGGACAGACGTGGGATGAGCCAGGGACATCGCATCTCACCAGAAAGCCAGGGGGCCACCAACAACTGCCAGAGTCAGGACAAAGGGGTTCATACGCGAACAGCCTTTTTCTGGAAATTTCCAGCTGAAAATAGACTAAGAACATCAACGTTTTGACATAAGGTCATCAGCCAGATACCAGGTCTCTGATAGACACACGCTGACACAGCCCCTTTGTCCTGACTCTGGCAGTTGTTGGTGGATATGACTGGGCCTCCAGATCTGACTGCTACCCATGGGAACCTGGGGCAGGTGGACAGACTGACCGCTGCCATCGGTTTGCTGTCAGGAGGGGTGAGACTGAGAATCTTTCCAAGACCAGTGCTCTCTTGTCCCAGTGGAGTTGGGCTCATTTCGCATGTACATCTTACAACCAACGTTTTAAGAACAGTGTCTTGTGAGTCTGCTACAAGCACTGTGGCTGCCCACAAGTTCACAGGACTGGGCTGTGACAGAGGTGAGGGCATGGGCCGTGGCATTTAGTGTACAGAAGACACACTAGAACGAACTCAGTGACGTAAAGTAGCCTTAAGTAAGTGCCCTCTGAGTTGCAAGCATTGTTCCGAGTTGAGCAGAAGAAAGTCCGCAACCTGAACTCCTGTCACACAAACCACTTTACCCCAAACTGTGCCCTGATCTCCACCCCACTCCTTTGTGTGTTCATTCATTCATTCATTCAGGTGAGGCACAGTCCCCTCTGCCTTCCAGGCACTGTTTGTAACTGTGCAGGGTGTGGAGGGCAGAGGGACACTGCTGGGAACGTGCACACTCATGCAATCAGACGAGACTGGGAGTGAGGCCCTGCAGAGGATGCAGCTTTGCTGCAATCATTCCAGACCAGCATCCTGGATGCAGCATCCCGGACTGAGCATCTTGGAGACACCTGGATCCAGCATCCCCCCACCCCTGCCCACCCCCTGCATCCCAGACCCAGCATCCTGGACCCAGAATTCCAGATGCAGCTTGGATTCAAAATCCTTGATGCAGCATCCCAGACCCTGCATCCTGAAGGGAGCATCCCAGATGCAGCCTGGGGTGCCAGGCCCTGCGTTGAGGCCTGGCCTCTGCTGCCCTCTGGCGGAGGCGCACCGCCCTATGGGCACTGAGCTCTTTTCTCACCCATTGGCCCAGGATGCAAGGCCTCCGCCCACTGCTCTTCAAACCTTGAAGTGCAGTCTTTCCTCAGTGACAAACAGGCTGCTTTCTTTAACTGTTTGTAAAAAAAGAGGGACTTGCTTGTTAAGGGAAACTGGTTTTCTCTTCCAGATCCCCTTAAGTGTGTTTCCCCAAACACATCTGAGCACCCCTCTCCCCCGAGGGTCTTGGTGAAACTGCTTATAGGGACCAGAGCTGGAGGGGCCTCAGGGACGTGTGGGCCCAAGGCCCCTCTCCTCACATCCTTTACGGATGAGAAGGGTGAGGCCAGAGCAAACAGTGCACTTTCAGAGAGTTAGGGGCAAGGCCAGGCAAGGGACCCGCCCCTCCTGACTTTTAACCCAGGGCCCCTCAATAACGAGCACGTCCTCAGAAACCTGGGGAGGGTCTAACTCTTTCCTGGGAGGCCTGGGGCAGAGCCCAGGGTGGGAAAATGTGGGCCTGCGTGGCTCTGGGCCTTTGTGGCCTGTGAACGTGTCTATGTTCCTGAGCCCGATTCACTGCTGTGCTGGATTTGGGTTCTGGCTCTGCCACCACTGTGCCCAGGGGCCTGGAACTCCTCACTCCCTTTGGGACAGTGATCAGACCCAACCTGATGTGGCTCTTTAGGCCAAGGGCGGTGCCCCTTTTTAAAATGCAAATGCCCAGGAAGGCAAGACGTCAAATTATTAACAGTGGTAGTAGAAACTTTTAAATGCATTTCTTTCAAAACGATGTGCTAACCACATCTGAAGACACTGGGGAGAGGTTCCTGATGATTGTTATCTTGGAAGTGCTGACTTGCACATTTCAGTAGTGGAAGAGGTGGGCCGGCATGAACTGGACTCTTTGCCCCTTGGATGGGCAGGTACCGGGAGGGGTCCAGGCCCTCAGGGAGGACCTGTATCTGGGAGTAGGGGTTGGCTCACCTTCATCCCCTCTCCTCCCCTCTTTTTCCTCCCAGGGTAACTCATGTCAAGAACATCGCTGGTGTCCTTATCTATTTTTCTACTTTCTTATATGTTACTTGACAGTATCCTCCCCGTTCAGCCTCACCGAGTGGAAACCTTTAAACGAAGCTGGCACAGCTGACCCATTCTCTTTAACGGCTGAGCAACAGTCCCTGGTGGGAACCGGCTTCCTTATTTTATCCAGCCACCCCCACTGTACTGTGTTCACTTTGTTTCCAGTGTCTTCCCATTAAGAAAGAAGTTGCAGGGGCTGGCCCAGTGGCATAGTGGTTAAGTTTGCGTGCTCTGCTTCAGCAGCCCAGGGTTCGCCAGGCTGGATCCTGAGCACAGACCTGGCACTGCTCATCAAGCCTTGCTGTGGCAGCACCCCACGTAAAATAGAGAAAGACTGGCACAGATGTTAGCTCAGGGCCAATCTTCCTCAAGCAAAAAAAAAAAAAAAAAAAAGAGAAGATTGGCAATGGATGTTAGCTCAGGCCAATCTTCCTTACCAAAAAAAAAAAAAAAAAAGAAAGAAAGAAGTTGCATTAAATGTTGCATACATATATGTGCTTTTATCTATTGGTGCCATTACTTCTTTGGGGTAGATTTCTGGGGTATATGTTAAAATGTGTGTGCATTTAAACCATTTAGAATATGTTGCCATAGTGCTTTCCAAAAAGGCTGTATTTTTTACATTCCCACCAGCAAAATGTGAGGGCACCATTTTCCTTGCATTGTCCCTCAACTGATGTTACAGCTTTTTCTAGTTTGATTAATATGAGGTGACATCTCATTCTTTTAAAATTTCAATCTCCCTAGTGATTTGCATGGAATAATATAACATGTAATCTTTTGCCATTGACTTTTTTTCCCACTAAGCATAATACCCTTGAGTTCCATCCAGGTTGTTGCATATATCAATAGTGCATTGCTTTTTTTTTTTAAAGACATGTTTTTAGAGCAGTTTTAGATTGGCAGTGAAATTGGAGGAATATGCAGAGATATCCCATATACTCACCACCCCTGAACAAGTGTAGCCTCCTCCATTACCAAGATCCCCCAGCACAGTGATACATTTGTTGTATCAATGAGCCTATATAGACACATCATTGTCGCCCAAAGTCCATAGTTCACACTGGAGTTCACTCTTGGTGTTGTATATTCTATGGGTTTGGACAAATGTATAATGGCATGTATCCACTATTACAGCATCCTACAGAATATTTTCACTGCCCTAAAAATCCTCTGGTGATCACTGATCTTTTACTGTCTCCATAGTTCTGCCTTTTCCAGAATGTCATAGAGGTGGAACCATGCAGTGGGTAGACTTTCCGGACTGGCTTCTTTCACTTAGTGATATGCATCTAAGTTTCCTCCATGTCTCCTCATGGCTTGGTAGCTCATTTCTTTTTAGTGTTGAGCAATATTTCATTGTCTGGGTGGACCACAGTTTATTTATCCACTCATTTACTAAAGGACATCTTGGTAGCTTCCAAGTTTTGGCAATTATGAATAAAGCTGCGGTAAACATCTGTGTGCAGATTTTTGTGTGAACGTGTTTTAAACTCCTTTGGGTAAATACCAAGGAGTGTGATTGCTGGATTGTATGGTCAGAGCATATTTAGTGTTGTAAAAAATCATCAAATTGCCTTCCAAAGTGGCTGTACCATTTACTGTTTCCACCAGCAGTAAATGAGAGTTCCCGTTGCTCCACATCCTCACCAGCATTCGGTGCTGTCAGTGTTCTGGATTTTGGCATTCAAATAGGTGTGTAATGGTATCTCATTGCTGTTTTAATTTGCATTTCCCTGATGATATCTTGTGGAGCATCTTTTCATATGCTTATTTGCCATCTGTATGTCTTCTTTGGTGAGGTGTCTGTTAAGGTCTTTGGCTGATTTTGAAATCAGGTTGTTAGTTTTCTTATTGTTGAATAACAGTTCTTTAACAGATATGTCTTTTGCAAATATTTTCTTGAAGTCTGTGGCTTGTCTTTTTATTCTGTTGACAATGTCTTTTCCAGAGCAGAAATTTTTCATTTTAATTAAGTCTAGCTTATTAATTCTTTCTTTTATGGATCATGGTGTTGTATCTAAAAAAGTCATCGCCAAACCCAAGGTCATCTAGATTTTCTCCTATATTATCTTCTAGAAGTTTTATAATTTTGTGTTTTATGTTTAGATCTGTGATACATTTTGAGTTAATTTCTGAGAAGGGTGTAAAGTCTGTGTATAGATTCATTTTTTTTTTTTTTTGGCGTGTGGATGTCCACCTGTTCCAGCACCTTTTGTTGAAGACTTTTGTCCATTGAATCGAGTTTGCTCTTTCGTCAAAGATCAGTTGACTGTATTTATGTGGGTCTATTTCTGGGCTCTCTCATTTGTTCCATTGATCTATTTGTCTGTTATTTCCCCAAAACCACACTGTCTTGATTACAGTGGCTTCATAGGAAGTCTTGAAGTCGGGTATTGTCAGTCCTCCAACGTTGTGCGTCTCCTTCAATACTGTGTTGGCTACGCTGGGTATTTTGCTTTGCCATGTAGACTTTAGAATCATTTTGGTTTTGTCCACAAAATAACTTGCTGTGTGGGATTATAAGTGGATTTTGATTTGGATTACATTGAATCTATAGATCAAGTTGGGACCTGACAATTTTGAGTCTTCCTGTTCATGAACATGGGATAGACCTCCATTTATTTACTTCTTTGCTTTCATTCATCACAGTTTTGTAGTTTTCCTCATATAGATCTTGTACATATTTTGTTAGATTTATTCTAAGTGTTTGATTTTTTTGGGTGCTAATCTAAGTGGTATTGTGTTTCTAATTTCAAATTCCACTTGCTCATTGCTGTTATATAGGAGAGCGGTTGACTTTTGTATATTAACCTTGTATATTGCAACCCTGTTATAACTGCTTATTAGTTCCAGGAATATTTTTGCCAATTCTTTTGGATTTTTTACATAGATGATCATGTCATCTATGAACAAAGACAGTCTTGTTTCTTCCTTCCCAATCAGTATATGTTTTATTTCCTTTTCTTGTCTTACTGAATTAGCTGGGACTTCCAGTATGATGTGGAAAAGGAGTGGTGAGAGGGGGCATCCTTGTCTTGTTCCTGATCTTAGTGGGAAGATTTCTAGTTTCTTACCACTAAATATGATTTTAGCTGTAGGTTTTTTGTAGGTATTCTTTATCAAGTTGAGGAACTTGATATTCTATTCTTAGTTTACTGAGAGGTTTTATCATGAATAGCTGTTGGATTTTGTCGAATGCTTTTTATGCGTCTATCGATATGACTTTTTTCCTTAGCCTTTTGAAGTGATGGATTACATTAATTGATTTTTGAGTGTTGAAACAGCCTTGTATACCTGGGATAAATTCCACTTGTTTGTGCTATATAATTCTTTTTATACATTGTTGGATTTGCTTTGCTAATATTTTCTTCAGGATTTTTGCACCTATGTTTTTGAGAGATATTGGTCTGCAATTTTCTTTTCTTGTAATATCTTCATCTGGTTTTGGTATTAGCTTGACAAGTGATGCTGGGTTTATAAAATGAGTTAGGCAATATTCCCTCTGCTTCTATCTTCTGAAAGAGATTGTAGAGAATTGGTATAATTTCTTCCTTAAATGTATGGTAGAATTTACCAGTGAGCCCATCTGAGCCTGGTGATTTTTGTTTTGGAACATTATCACTTATTAATTATTGATTCAATTTCTTTAATATAGGCTGACTCAGAGTTTTGGTAGATTGTATGTTTGAAGGAATTGGTACATTTCATCTAGGTTATCAAATTTGTAGGCATAGAGTTGTTCATAGTATTTTTTATTGTCCTTTTAATGTCCATGGGATCTGTAGTGATGTCCCCTCTTTCACTTCTGATATTAGTAATTTGTGTCCTGTCTCTTTGTTCCTCAGTTAGGCTAGCTAGAGGCTTATGACTTTATCTTTTCAAAGAAGCGTCTTTTGGTTTCATTGATTTTATCTATTGATTTCCTGTTTTTTCATTGATTTCTGCCCTAATTTTTTATTATATCTTTTCTTCTGATTACTTTGGAATTTAATTTGCTCTTCTTTTTCTAGATTCCTAAGGTGGAAGCTTAGATGATTGATTTTTGGCCTTTTTGTCTTTTCTAGTATATGCATTCAATGCTACAAATTTCCCTCTAAACACTGCTTTCACTGCGTCCCACAAATTTTCATAAGTTGTCATTTCATTTTCATTTAGTTCAAAATATTTTAAAATTTCTCTTGAGATTTCTTCTTTGATCCATGTTTTATTTACAAGTGTATTGTTTAATTTCCATGTGTTTTGGGATCTTCCAGTTATGTTTTCATTATTGATTTCTATTTTAATTTCATTGCAGTCTGAGAGCAGACATTGTATGATTTATATCATTTAATTTAATTATAACATTGAAATTTGTTAAGGTGTGTTTTTTGGTCCAGAACATGGTCAAGGTCTATCTTGGTAAGTATTCCATGTGAGCTTGAGAAAAACATGTGTTCTACTGTCATTGGTTGAAGTGGTCTGTAGATGTCAATGATATCCAGTTGCTTGACAGTGTTGTTGAGTTCAACTGTGTCCTTACCGATATTCTGCCTGCTGGATTTGTCCATTTCTGATAGAGAGATGTGGAAGTCTCCAAGGATAGTAATGGATTCATCTATTTCTCCTTGCAGTTCTGCAAGTTTTGCCTCATGTATTTTGATGCTTTGTTGTTAGGTGCATACATGTTCAGGATTGCTATGTCTTCTTGGAGAACTGATCCCTTTATCATTATGTAATGCCTCTCTTCGTCCCTGATAACTTTCTTTGTTTTGAAGTCTGCTCTGCCTAAAATTAATATAGCTACTTCCACTTTCTTTTGATTAGTGTTAGCTTGGTATATTTTTCTCTATCCATTTACTTTTAATCCATATGTGTCTTTATAGTTAAAGTGAATTCTTGTAGACAACTTATAGTTGCTCTTGTTTTTTGATCCACTCTGACAATCTCTGTCTTTTAATTGGTGCATTTAGACAATTGATGTTTAAAGTGATTATTGATGTAATTGGATCACTATCTACCATATTCGTTACTGTTTTCTACCTGTTGCCCTTGTTCTTTGTTCCTATTTTTGTCTTGCACTCTTTTAATACCTTTTGTGGTTTTAACTGAGATTTTATATGATTCCATTTTCTCTCCTTTCTTAGCATGCCAGTTATACTTCTTTTTTTAGTGGTTGCCCTAGAGTTTGCAATATAAATTTACAATGACTCCAAGTCCACTTTCAAAGAACACTATGCTGCTTCATGGATAGTGTGAGTACCTTATAAAAATCATATAATTGTAATTCCTTTCTTCCATCTCTTGTATCATTGCTGTCCTTCCTATATATAAGCATATCAATATACATGATAAATATACAAAAGCATACATAATCAAATACATTGTTGCTATTATTATTTTGAACAAACTGTTATCTGTTAGATCAATTAAGAATAAGAAAAATAGGGGCTGTGCAGTGACATAGTGGTTAAGTTTTCATGCTCCGCTTTGGTGGCCTGGGGCTTGTGGGTTTGGATCCCTGGCACGGACCCACAAACCACTCTCTCCCTGCTGGAAGTACAAAGGGATTTTTCCATGATATTTACTGTGAGAACTTGGTTGAGCTCCTGGAGTTAAAACTCACAAAAGCATGGGAGCCCCCTTGACTGTGTCCCTCCGGAGTTTTTAACTCTCAGACTTCTCCACAGAATTCAAGGGGAAGAGTATAGCCATACATGCCTTCCAGAGTCATCCACTGCTGTCTGTCATATCCTCCCCGAGGTCCTTTTCTCCAGGATCACAGATCCAGTGCTGTCGCTGACAGAAGACAGTGTCTGGTCCCTCTCTTGCTGTCTCTGTTACTCATCTGGAGTGGGGCTGATCAAAATTCTCCTCAGGAATCTCTCCTGGAAAGGACAGGCAAGGCTCTCAGGCTCACCAAACAAAGGAATTTCTTTGTCCTTCACGACATGTGTCCTTCACATATCCAGAGCACATTTTCTCCTGGTGTCATTTCCTCACACATCCAGGACAAAATGCTTCTGGGGTCATTCCCCTCACATGTCCAGGGGTCATTCCCCTCACATGTTCAGGGCAATATGCTCCTGGGGTCATTCCCCTCACATGTTCAGGGCAATGTGCTCCTGGGGTCATTCCCCTCACTTGGCCAGGGCACACACACTCCTGGGTCTTTCCCCTCAGACGTCTAGGGGTCATTCCCATCAGATGTCCAGGGTATATGTGCTCCTAGGGTCATTCCCATCACACATCCAGGGCATGTTTACTTCTGAGGTCATTCCCCTCACACATCCAGGACACATGTGCTCCTGGGGTCATTTCCCTCACACATCCAGGGATCATTTGCCTCACAAGTGAGGGAAATATACTCCTGGGGTCATGCCCTTCACATGGCCAGGGCACATTGCTCCTAGGTCATTCCCCTCAGACGTCCAGGGGTCATTCCCCTCACCTGTCCAGGGCACGTTTACTCCTAGGGTCACTCTTCTCACATATTCAGGGCACATATGCTCCTGGGTCATTCCCCTCACCTGTCCAGGGCACATTTGCATCTAAGGGTCATTGTGCATAGCATTACAGCTCGTTGTTTACTTAGTTAGACCCTAAGACTGACCCCAGACCTCTTGAGGATTGCAGTGCAGTATAATGGCGGGGCGTGGGGTGGGTACACACAGGTTGGGCAGCTTGTGCATGGGTCAGGTGGCTGAGGAGGAAGTGGCTGCCCACAGGGGCTGTGCTTAGGGAAGGGAGGAGCTCTGTGGTGTTAAAACTGGGTGTGAGAGAAGGAATGGGCTGGGTTTAAACTAAACACCCCAAACTCACTGCAGGAATTTCAGGGAAGTGATAGATGCAACTATAAAGTGCCCACATCTATCCAGGTGAGAAAGACTGAAGGGAGAACAGAACTTGAAGAAATAATCACTAATAATAACGCACTAAGATTGTGGAAAGATACAAAACCTCATCCTCGAAGAATCATAAAGTGTCAAGGAAGATAAACAAGAATACATCCCACACCCAGACACATCTCATTGAAACAGGGGTCCATGGGAGACACGGAGAAGGTTCTAGAAGCTTCCAGTGAGAAACAATCTGTCACCTTTCAAAGAACAAGATAAGATTTACATTATTCTTCTCAACAATAAAGCTAGAAGAGCAGGTTGTTCAAGATGTTGATGGGAATGCACTTTGAACCTATAATCTTATATCCAATGAATTGTCATTTATATTTGACAGAAAAATAAAGATACTTTCAGGAATATGAAAACTTAGGAAATTTACCTCTCAGGAAGGACAACTTGAGAAGAAGAAGTTGGGAGAGATCTATTCGTTCTTTCCTCTATTCATCACTGTGACAACTATTTATCGAGTACTTAGGATGTGTGGGGGTTCTGCTAGGTGCTAAAGATAAGTCGGTGAACAGAACAGATGCGCATCCTTCCCTGTGGGATTACTTCCTGGGGCAGTGGGGGAGACGGACAGTAAACACAGTAACAAGATAATGTGTAGTGTGCTCGCTGGTGAAAAGTTGTACAGAAAACACACAGGGGAGGGGTGGGGTGTCTGTTGGGGAGACTGCTCTTTTAGGGGAGCCCGCTTTTGAGCAAAGTACTGAAGAAGATGGGACTGGGCCTCGTGGAAACCCAGGTTAGGGCATCCCAGGAGGCCAATGAGAAAGGAAGGAGGTAAAAGAAACAAAAAGAGAGCAGGAAATGAGAGACGCCACCTCTGGGGTGCCTTAAAGTACAATCTGACCAGTAGGTCATGAATTCTCACCCTTCTCCTCAGAAACTTTGCTGCAGAGAGGGGAGAAGGGTGAGTCCGATGACTCAATGCCCAGAGTACAGAGCCAGAGACACATCTGGGATTGGAATTTGGGGTCCAGAAGAACCATGCTTGGGGTAGACGAGATCCCCAAATGGTGTAAGTCACTCTCACTACTGAAGGTCATCTGCAAATGCCTCTTTTATAACCTATTGAGGCTGACAAGCATTCTCTCCAAGTCTCACAGGAAAAATGCAAATGATAGCAATACCCTCTTCATAGAGCTTTGTGAGAATGTAGTCGTAGAATACCCCCGGAGTGCCTGTCACAAAGCCTTGCACGTGGGAATACTCCATTGAAGACCTGTATTCTCATTGGTATGGAGGGGGCTAAAGGCCCAGCCTGGGGTCTGCTTTCTAGCTTCCTCATTGGGGGACGGCCTGAGAAAGTCGGCCAGCTCTCAGCTTCTTCGTTGTAAAGTGGAGTTAATGAGAGTGCTCACCTGGTAGGATTGTTTGCAGGTTAAATAAGACAATACCTGTAAATATGAGTGGAACGGCACAGAGTGAAATCTTTCTGGTGGCTTGTATTATGATTATCAGGGAACATCGTTGTATCAGTTCACTTGGGAAACTGAACTAGAACTGGGCAAAGCAATGCTCAACCAAGTGTTTCTGAGCTGATTTGTACCCAGTAGAAATCAATACAAAGACAGGTCAATGGTGAGCGCCTGTGGTTTTGTCTGCCTGAACACTCCCCCTTACTTTGAGGCTAGCCTGGTCCTCTCCGGGAGCACCACACTTCCTGCTTCTCTGACCTTGTGGTTCCATGAAAGCCGCCATATCCCTTCTTGGCCTCTCTGTCTGATCACAGCTGATTAGTCTGGCTGGGCCCTTGACCCAAACTGACAGCTGGAGGCCCTGCTCTCAATCCTTTTCCTTCTCGTTTCTGCTTCATTAATTAAATCCTTTAAATTACATTTTGTATTTCATCAAAGTGGTGTGTACATAATTTAAGAGGACAAATACTCTAGACTTTTAACTAAAACCACAGTTAGCCGCTTTAGCCCTATCCATTCCAAATTCTTATTCCCCATGGGCCACCACTCTCAGCAATTTGAGGCACTCATCTTTCCTTTATCTTCTTCTTTCTAAAGAACAAATTTAGATCACAATTTCTTGGTTTTCCAGGTTTGGATATCACCTGCTGTTCTTACTCTGGAAGGTGAGGTTTATGTCTCTTGCATGCCTCCCCATGCACAAGCTCACACCTCCTCCGTCCCCGTAATGCTGATGTGGTTTTGCCCCAGAATTTACATCAATAGCTAGGCATTACATTTTCTAATCGGTAAATATTGTTTGCAGCTCTGGGACATGGAATACTATAATTTCATTTCCAGTCTTGTGTAAGTTTTCATTTCTGGAAATTAATGATTACCTTGCTGCTGTGTTTACCTAGATTCCTGGCAACCTGTGGCAGTGACTGTTGTGTGTCCACCAACAGCACCTGTCCTCCCTTCCTCCGGGTGCATGGATGAACTGTGTTTCCTGGCCTTCTTTGCAGGTATGAGTGACCATGTGACGAATTCCTTTCCAATGGAATGTGAGCAGAAGTCATGAGGGACATCTCCAGGCCAAGGCCTTCAGAGTGGACACAACTCTTTCAGACTCTTTCCTCCCTTTCCACCCACAAGGAAATTGATGTGGCCAAGACCCTGTTTTGACAACAATAAACCCATGGGGACAGAAAAACACGATCGGAAGGAGGGTGTGTCACTGCTGTTTCCAGCCTCAAAATACACGTCGTTTTTTCTTGAAGTCTGTTTTGTCTGCTATAAGTATGGCTACACCTGCTTTCTTTTGCTAGCCTTTTGCCTGGAGTATCATCTTCCATTCCTTCTCTCTGAGCCTATGTTTGTCTTTAGCGCTGAGATGTGTTTCCTTGAAGGCAGAGTATTGTTGGGTATTGTTTCAAAATCCATCCAGACACTCCGTCTTTTGATTGGATAATTCAATCTATTTACATTTAGGGTGATTATTGATATATGAGGGCTTAATACTGCCGTTTTGTCTCTTGTTTTCCAGTTGTTCTCTATTTCCATTGTTTTTTCCCCCTTGTATTTCTGACTGCCATTTCAGTTTGGTAGTTTTCTGTGATGGTTTTCTCATTATTTATGATTTGTGGCTCTGCTGTGATTTTTTTCTATTGTGATGACCATGAGGTTCGTATAAAAGACCTCATAGATAAGATAGTCCATTTTCTGATTGCCTTTTATCTCCATTAGCCTGAGTAGCTTCCATCCCTCTCCTCTTCCCCTTCTGTGTTTTTGTCGTCACAAATTATTCTTCTTTGTGTTGTGAGTTTGTGACTAAATTGAAGTGTTTACTGTTATTTTTGATGCTTTCTCTCCATTTATATTTTATGTTATAATTGAGTATTTACTAACTTCTTTTGATAGGAGCTGCAGATTTCTGATTTTTTCTGTCTATTTATCTCCTTGCTGAAAGCTTTGTAAGCCTTGCCATTCTGTTTCAGAGAGGAGGGCTCCCTTCACTAGACTTGTAAGGCAGGTCTAGTGGCGATGAACTCCCTCAGCTTTTGATTATCTGGGAAAGCTTTTATTTCTCCATCATATCTAAAGGGTAATTTCACTAGATAGACTATTCTTGGATAAAAGTTTTTATCTTTCAGTATTTTGAATATATCTTTCCATTCCCTCCTAGCCTGTAAAGTTTCTTCTGTGAAATCTGCTGAAAGCCTGATAGGGGTTCCTTTTTTAGGTTATATTCTTCAGCCTTGCTGCCCTTAATATTTTTCTTTGTCACTGACTTTGGCCAGTTTTACTGTTATGTACTTTGGAGGTCTTTTTGCATTGATGTATTTAGGAGTTCTGTTGGCTTCATGTACTTGTAAGTCCAGGTCTTTCTCCAGGTTTGGCAGGTTCTCAGCTATCATTTCTTTGAACAAGCTCTCTGCTCCTTTCTCCCCTTCTTCACCCTCTGGGATACTTATAATCCTTATATTATTTTTCCTAATTGAGTCAGATATTTCTTTATGAAGTTCTTCATTTTTTAAAAGTCTTAGTTCTCTCTCCTCCTTTGCCTGAAACATTTCTAGATTTCTATCGTCTAAGTCACTAATTCTCTCCTCCATAAGATCTGCTCTATTTTTTACAGTTTCTACCTTATTTTTTATCTTACTAATTGTGTTCATATCCAGAATTTCTGTATAGCTTTTTTTAAGGGCTTCAATCTCTTTGGTGAAATGTTCCTTCTGTTCATTAATTTTATTCCTGAGCTCATTGAAGTGTCCTTATGTGTTGTTTTGTAATTTGCTGTGTTTCCTTATGACTCATTTTGAATTCTCTGTCATTTAGATTGTAATCTTCTGTGATTTCAGGTTTGGTTTCTGGAGACTTATCATTTTCCTTCTGTTCTGCAGTGTCACTGTAATTTTTCATAGAGTTTGATGAATTGATCCTCTGCTGGTGCATTTGTGGCAGTATCACGTCACAGATTCCTCTTGCTACTGCTGGGGGGGGGGGGCAGCAGCTGTGTTTTCTGTTCCTGCCCTGTCTGCTGGTAGTTGTGCAGGTTGGGTTGCTCTGCATTCACATGGACTGGCCATGGTTTCTTGGTGAGTTCTACTCATATGGGCAGTGCCACTGTGCTTGGTTGCGGGGAGGAGTGTTGCAGCCAAGCTGTTGCACTAGGTGAGTGGGGTGCCTTCATGCAGGCTGAACTGCTGCTACATGGTGGGGAGTGTTTGTGAGAGCAGAGCTGTCTTGGTAGGTGGGTGCTTCTGTAGGCTGCACTACCACTCCAAAAGCATTTGCTTGTGGGCTGGGCTGCCCTGGCCTCCACTCATAGTCATGCTGGTTGCTGTGTGAGGATCAGTGACCTGGATCACTGCTACCAGGGAGGGAGAGGGGTCCACCCACCTAGTTCCACTGCTTCCCAGGGATCCAGTCCCCCCATCTTCAGATGTATGGCTGTGTGGATCTCTCAAGTGTCCTGTTGTGTTGTGTAGGGGATCCTCTGTTGGTTAATGGATGTCCATTTAGTTGTAACTTAGAGGGGTGAGACAAAGGGAACATCTCACTCTGTCATGAGGCTGATGTCACATTTACCTTCATTTCTGAAAGATATTCTCTTTGGGTAGAGAATTCTAGGTTGACAGCTATTTTTCTTCAAACTTTAGAGATGTTTCGTCAGTGTCTTCAGGCTTGCATGAGAATCAACTCCCACCTTTATCTTCATTCCTTTCTATTTATCTTATTTCTCTGCTGCTTTTAAGATGTTCTCTTTGTCAGTGCTTTTGGGCAATATGATATGACATGGTGATGTAGTTTTCATCATGATTCTTGTGATTGGTGTTCACTGAGCCTCTTTAATCTGTGGGTTTATGCTTTTGTAATGTTGGATTTTAGAAAGGCTGGTCTGGATAGTCACGGGAAGACTAGTTTTAGGAAGGCTGGTCTGGATGGTCATAGGAGGACTTTGAGAAGACTGACTCTGAGAAGGTTGTGTGGGATGGGCCTCTGACCTAGAGCAGGGACATCCACAAGTGTTTTGGGCAGACTCTCACTCTCAGATCCTGCCTTTTGTTCCCACTTTCACCTCCCCAGGTGGGGCTTCTCTAACCCCCCAGACAAATTGGGGATGCTTCCTCATATGCTTCCCTTGCACTGGGCAGTTCTCCTTTCTGGTGTTTTCCATCATTTAATTACCTTTAAGTAGTACTTGTTCAATATAGATCTTTCTGTGGACTCTAACACTCCTTGAGAGCCCCCAACATTCTGTGTGCCTCAGAATAGCTACTCAATGTTTGTTGAATGAGTGAAAGAATAAGTGAACGAACTGCATGCCACTGCTTCCTACCCTTCTAGTCCTCAGCTCAATATTTTATCCATGTCTTCAAATCCCACTAAACTGAAGTATCTGGACATGAAGGCAGTTGGGGAATTCACCAGAAACTCTGTTCCAGGACACTGCAAGGAGAGTGAGGTGCAGAATATGCCACTGGCCTTTCTGGGGAATGTGTCTGGAAGCCGGGACCTGTGGACTGAGGTTTTGATGACGTGTTCACATACCATTAGAGCCTTAATAATGTGGTACAACTCAGCTCCATAAACCTTGCACCCCATGCATAAAGAATCGCCTCTGCTAAAAACACCATGAAAATCAAACATTTGGTCGTGGAGGTGTAGGATGATGAGAAAACCAATTATAGTGTTCTCTGGGGGAGCCCGGAGCACTGGAGTCATGGTTACAATTCTAGTCTATGTGGGATTTTCTTGAGTTCTTTTTTTTAAAATTTCTACACTCGATGTGACAATAGATTTACATAATGAACATTTGTCAAGGGTTTCAAATCACAGCTTTTATAGGCTTCCATCTTTTCTTGAAAGAAGACAGATTTTCAGAGTTTTTTGAATTTCATAACAATGTAGACCAGCCCACATGGACAACTGGTATGTTGTGAGGAATGGAACTTGCTTATGTATCACTGTTTGGAACCTCTGAAATAACACCAGGGGCTCATGGTGTTGGAATTCCTTAACAATCTGAATTATCATGCTATTCATTTGCTTTAAAGTTTGTCTTTAAAATTCAGTATAGTACAAAAGATGCAGAGGGAGAAATAGTTTAAAAGACCTGAGTTTGAATAAAAGTTATGCGACATAAAAATAATAAGAGCGAGACCTCCAGCCCGGGCAAGATGGCCTGGGCCTCCTGCTTCTCCTTGCCCTGGAAATAAAGTGAGAGGCAGCCAGAAGAGAACTTGGAAAGGTAGAAGAAGGGAGGTGGACCAGTTTGGGGCCTGAGAACTGAAGAATAATTCAGCAGTGGGGGTCTTCCATCCACCACCCAATAGAGGAAGGTGACCCAGACCCTCAACCTGGTAACAGAAGGCAGCACAGAGGCACATTTCTCCCCCAGATTGAAAGGAAGTCATTCCCATCAAAGCAGATGAGAGGGACACCTGCAAGAGGGACTGATAGGGAACCCCACTCAGCGATAAGTGGCCAATGGGGAAGTCTTCTCCTTCCTTCTGGACCCAAGACTCCCTCCCTGCTGAGAAACACTGAGCAGCTGGCTGGCACCAGCCCAGGAAGCCCCTTAGTCACTGCAGAGCAGAGGCTCCCTCCCCAGCTGAGAGACTCTGAGAGTACATCTAGCAGTACAGACCGTAGCATACACTAAGCCTTAGCAAGCCTCAAGTACGCAGCTACAGTAATCAAGAGAGTGTGGTATTGGGGGATGATAGACACGCTATTCAATGAACAAAATAGAGAACCCATAAATAGACCCACAGAAATGATCCCAACTGATTTTTAACAAAAGTGCAAGAGCAATTCAATAGAGGAGGGTAGTGTTTGCAACAAATGATGTCAGAGCCATTGGACATCCATAGGCACGTACACAAAATGAAGCTTGACCTAAACTTCACAATATATACAAAAATTAACTCTAAATGGGTCATGGACTTAAATGTAAAATGTAAAACAACAAGTTTTAGACAAAATGAAAATATTCCAATATAGGGCCAGGCAAAGAGTTCTTAGACTTGACAACAAAAGCATGATCCATAAAAAAGGAAAATGGATAAATTGGACTTTGTCAGAATGAAGAACTTCTGCTCTGTGAAAGATCATGTGAAGAGGATGAAAAAGACAAACTACAGGCTGGGAGAAAATATGTGCAAACCACATGTTCAGAAAAGAACTAGTATCTAGAATAGATAAACTCTCCAAATTTAACAGTAAAGAAGCAAATGATTCAATTACAAAATGAGCAAAGGATATGAATAGATAGTTTACTGAAGAGGATGTGCAGATGGCAAATAAGCACGGGAGACGATGCTCAACATCACTGGCCATCAGGGAGATGCAAATTAAAGCCACAAAGAGACACCACTACACGCCTCTCAGAAAGTTTAAGATAAAAAATCATGACAGGACGAAATGCTGGCGAGGAGAAACTTGATCTCTTGTACATGGCTGGTGAGAATGTAAAATGGTGCAGCGACTCTGGAAAACAGTTTGGCAGTTTCTTTAAAAGCTAAACATGCAACTACCATATGACCCAGTAATTGCACTTCTGGGCATTTATCCCAGAGAAACAGATTGATGTTTACTCAAAAACCTGTATATGAATATTCAAAGCGGTTTTATTTATAATAGCCAAAACCTGGAGATAGCCCAGATGTCCTTCAGTGGGTGAATGTTTAAACAAAGTGGGTACGTCCATACTTTGGAACCTTACTCAGCCATAAAAATAAACAAATTATTGATACACACAACCAGTTGAAATTCCAAAGAATTGTGCTCAGTCGAAAGGTTACATACTGTATGATTCCGTTTATACAACACTCTCAAAATGACAAAATCTCAGAAATGGAGAACAGATTATTGGTTGCCAGTGGTTAGGAATGGGGTGGTGGTGCTGAGAGGAAGGTGTGTGCAGCTATGAAAGGGCAACAGTGGGAATCCTCGTGGTGATGGAGGTTCTGTATCTCAAATGTGGTGGTCAACACATGAACCCACATGTGCACAAAATACAGAACTAAGTACATACACACATGCACAGGAGTACGAGCCCAACTGGAGGATTCTGAAGAAGACTGGTGGATTGTATCCATGTCAATATCCTGGAGGTGGCATTTTATAGTAATTTTGCAAGAGAATTCCACTGGGAGGAACTGGGTACGAGGTACGTGGGATCTGTCTGTATTACTTTTTACAACTGCGTTTGAATCTACAAACTATCTCCATAACAATTTCATTTAAGGAAATAAGGGACAAAACATGAGTGGCTTCTTCAAATCCATAAAAACATTCGCAGGAACTCAGTGTGCTTATAATAAAACCAGAATTTCTAAAATAAAAGCTAAGTAAGTGTCGACATTTGTTTAGCACATAAGACACCTCAGGGACTGCGCTAAGCACTCTACACGCATTATCTCATTTCATCGTCATCCGTCTTGTCATTCAAGATTGTCCCTCATTAGAGAAACTGTTCCTCAATTTGCTCAACAGCGAAGGTGCTGATATCTGTCTTATAGGGTTGCTATTAGGTGTTAAATGAATTTTAACACGTGAGGTGCAGAGAACAGGCCCTGACACACACACGCTGCTTGAGTAGAGTTCAACATCAGTACAGGAATGATTCCCTTTTCCCAGATGGTGGTTTCTCCTTCTTTCCTGGACTGTTGGAGATGTACGTTACAGGCTGTGGGGCCAAGCTGTTCCAGAAGAGGGAGGAGTGTAGTGAAAAACAAAACCTGAGTGTGGCCAGAGGGGAGCTTCGTCTTCAAACGACTGCAAATAAAGTGTCTGAAAGAAGCAACGAAATGTGCTAAAATTTTGGCAAAGTTCATTCAGTATTGAGGGGCTGTTCATAAGATGATTTTTAAAATAAACTTTTAATTTTAGATTCAGGTTGTGGAAATAGTACAAAGAGGTCCCTATTGTTAACATTTTACATTACGATGTCAAGTTTGTATCAACTAATGGACCACTTTTGATCCACTGTTATTAACTAAAGTCCATACTTTATTCGGGCTTTCTTAGTTTTTACATGACACCCTTTCTCCGTCCCAGGCTCACATCCAGGGCAGCACACGACATGCACTCGTCCAGTCTCCTCAGTCTTCTCTGGGCTGAGGCAGTATCTCAGACCTTCCATGTTGTTGATGACCTTGGCAGTGTTGAGGGCTATGGTCAAGGTGTTTTGCGGAATGTCCTTCAGTTGGGACATTTGAAGGGTTTGTCTGATGTTTTTCCCATGGTTAGACAGGGGTTATGGATTCGGGGGAAGAAGACCACAGAGGAAAAGTGCCATCATCATCATTTGGCATCAAGGGTGCCTCCTGGCACCATGACTCCTCTCCAATGACATTGACTTGAGCACCTGGCTGGGGTGGTGTTTGCCAGTGGCCACAGCCTCGGGTTATCTTTCATTTCCTCTTCCCACACTGTGCTCTTCCTAAAGAAGGCACTGTGCTGGGTGAACACTTAAAGAGTGGGGGCTGTGCTCTGCTTCCTTGAGGGTGGAGTATCTACATGCATTATTTGGGAGTTTTTTTGTACAGGAGATTTGTCCATTCTCTCTCTTTATTTATTCATTTATTTAAATCATTATGGATTTATGGTCATTTATTTTATACTTTGGGTTATAATTTTTTTTTTAAGATTTTATTTTTCCTTTTTCTCCCCAAAGCTCCTGTAGGGGAGGAAGACATTTTCTCTACCTTTTCTGAGTTCGTCTGGCCAGAGAATGAATTAAATTCACATGAGACAGAATAGCAAGAGAAAATTAAACAAAACTTTATGAGGACCATGGTCTGGGGCCTTTCTTCCCAAAGGAAGAAAGGGCACCAAAGAAGTGAGGTGCACAGAGTGGCTATATACCCCCAAACAGGATGTTTCACATATGATTGAAATGTCCCTCCCACAATAGTCATAAGATTGCCCTGTCGGCACAGCACTTGATGGACACAGCAGGTAGTGGGTCTGCTGTCTTGGAGGGCATAGCAGGAGACAAGTCTGGAGCTGGGTGGTCACAGGTGAGTGCAGCAATCAGTTCCTAGCCTAAGGAAAGATGCTTAATCCTTAAGGAGACACCAAGGTTGGGAGGGGGAGGAAGTTGCACCTTTATCTCAAGGGCCTTTGCTCTTGCCATAGTAAATGTTTAAAGCAGATATACAATGCATGATCAATGGCCATTCAGGCCCTTTTGGAAAAAAGCAAAGTCAGGCCGAATTATGTTTATACCAAATGGCTTCCTCATGTACTCCGATGTATCCTATTGCTTGCCATTTCTATTTGTCAATGTATACATGGCTGAAACCACCACTTAAATAAATATCATATCCGGCTAAAGACAAAGGAGGATGTTGGGGGTGGGGGAGTCAGTTATAGGAGGTTACCAGACAAGCACAATAAACAAACGCAGATTTAAGTCCTTGCCTTCCCCATTGATTAATAGTTTCTAGAGATAAGGGCATCTCCCCTTCTTCCTGGTAGAGAGGGAGATATCTTTACAGATGGAGTTTTCCTTTACAATGTAAATGTCTCTTAACAAAAGGATAAGCAAGTTCTACTTTTCAGTTGCTTTCCTGTCTGCAAAGAAACCAGCCTCAAATAATCATCATGCCAAAGAGACATATCTTGGGGTGGCCAATGCCAGTCCCCCACACCCCCCAGTACATAGTTGTGGGTCCTAGTTGTGGCATGTGGGATGCCGCCTCAGCATGGCTTGATGAGTGGTGCCATGTCTGTGCCCAAGATCGGAACTGGTGCAACCCTGGGTTGCCAAAGCAGAGTGTGCGAACTCAACCACTTGGCCAAGGGGCTGGCCCCCTTTGGGTTATAATTTAATATTATTTTATTAAGTTCGTGCTCAAATTACCCCAGCTCTGGATTTTGGGAGCTCTTTCAGTTGCCTCCTGTGCCCCTTTGACATATTCCTATTGTTTTTCGTTTATTTGTGGATTTTTGGCATTCCCTTACTTTCCAGCTGTATGAGATGCTCCGTTCTCATCCTGTATATTCCCTGCCCATCCCTGGAGTCACTCGCTTCTCCAAGAAGCCCTGGTTCCTTTTAAGGGGGTTAGAAACCAAGATCAGGCCACCGAGTGTGCTCACTGCTCTTGGGGGTGTTGTTGCTTCTAGGCTCTCTTGGAGGACAGCCAGGAAACATGTGTGCATACAACCCATGCATACACACATCTCTATAAACGTGTATATTTGTCCATATATGTCTATGTCCATTCATCTCTAGGTATATCTGAATGTGAGGTTCTACACGATTTCATGTTGATGCCTCCAGCTTTCATTACGTGGTTCAATCTAGCCTTCCTCCTTGTCTATCTATAAAATGATCTTTGAATAATGAAATTATAAATCATTTACTGCCAGATAATTATGTTATTGAAAAACTAGAAATTAGATTTTCTTTCTGTTAAAATGACTGGCTTAGAGAATTTAGTTTGCTTTTAACCTAAGGGAGTAAAAAATTCTTTACTTTCTGTAATCTTCCCACACGGCAGATTCCTTATTCTACCAGGTAGCTTTCTGTGCTCAGGGTGAGTTTATCTCCTTTATTAAAAACAGAATATAGGAAGGAATTCTTCACTTAAATAATGAGATTTTTTTTGGGGGGGGGTGTTGCATATTTCTTAATTAGTTCAACACTCTCATAAAAACCGCATGGGAAGATGTGTCAAATCAAAGGAGAAGCTCAGCCTTCCTTAGGTTGCAGGTAAAACGTCGTCAATGTAACTGTGTTTTAGAGACTGTACACTTTACAGGAAGGCTCTGCAGACACGTCAATGCCCTCACTTTCTATAGTATGTTCTTAACTGCAGAAGAAACACTGGAGTTACACAGATTAAGTCCATATGGAGTAATTCTGTATTGTCTTATAATACAGCACTTGATTTCCCTCCATTTTTGTACTGTTGGTTACTGTAATAAAATAACCACAGCCTTGTCATCAACAGCTAGTTTCTGCTTCCCTCTTGTGATTGTCTGAAAGCTCTGTTCTAAGTTACAAGCTGAGAAATTAGATCTTGAACAAAGAAGGTTGATTTCAGAATCTAGTACAGAAAGGACAGTGCTAGGTACTATGAACGCCTCAGATTCCAGGAAATCAGTACAGACTTTGGAGTTTACGCTCACTTTGCTTAGAGAACTTTCAGACTGTAACAGTGTCTAAGCAACTCAACACCAAAAAACCTAATAACTCAACCTAGGCAAGGGACTTGAATAGACACTTCTCCAAAGAAGTCATACGAATGGACAACAGGTGCATGGAAAGATGCTCAATATCACTAATCATCAGGGAAATGCAAATCAGAACCACAATGAGGTACAACTTCATACGTGTTAGAATGGCTATTATCAAAAAGATGAAGGGGCTGGCCCCATGCCCAAGTAGTTAAGTTCGTGCACTCTGCTTCTGTGGCTTGGGGTTCACCAGTTTGAATCCTGGACACGGACCTACACACTGCTCAACAGGCCATACTGTGGCAGCATCCCACATGCAAGAGCTAGAATGAGTGACTTACAACTAGGAAATACAACTATGTACTGGGGCTTTGGGGAGAAAACAAAAGAGGAAAATCGGCACAGATGTTAGCTCAGGGCCAATCTTCCTCACTAAAAAACATACCTTAAAAAAAGAAAAAGAAAAAGAAAAGTGACTAATTTGTCCAGGGTCATGCAGAGGTCAGTGGCAGAGCCTGGATAAGAGCCTGGATTAAAAAAAAAAGATGAGAAATAACAAGTGTTGGCAAGGATGTGGAGGAAAGAAAACTCTTGTGCACTGTTGAAGGGAATAGTGCAGCCACTGTGGAAAACAGTATGGAGGTGCCTCAAAAAATTAAAAATAGAGCTGCCACATGATCCAACAATCCCACTCCTGGGTGTATATCCAAAAGAACTGAAATAAGGAAGTTGAAGAGATGTTAGTGCTCCCATGTTCATTGCAGCACTGTTCATAATAGCCAAGATGCAGAAATAACCTAAATGTCCGTTAGTGGATGAATGGATAAAGAAAGTGTGGTCTGTACATACAAGGGAATACTGTTCAGGCTTAAAAAAGAAGGAAATCCTGCCATAGATGACAACACGGATGAACCTTGAGGACATTATCCTAAGTGAAATAAACCAGTCAGAAAAGGACAAAACTGCCTGTTTTCATTTATATGATGCATCTAAAATTGTCAAACTCATAGAAGCAAGGAATGGAATGGTGGTTGCCAGGGGCTGTGAGAGGAGAAAGGAGGAGTTGCGAACCGATGGAGATGAAGCGTCAGTTATGGAAGATGAGTAAGTCTAGACATCTGCTGTCCAACACTGTGCCTGTAGATAACGATACTGTCCTGTGCACTTGAATATCTGTTAAGAGGGTGACTCTCATGTTAAGTGTACTTACCGCAATTAAAATAAAAAATGGTTAAAATGATAAATTTTATGTTACATATATTTACTACAATTAAAAAAAACTATGTCAAGAAAGATGTCTAGGATTCTCTTTAGGCCAGAAGCAGAGGAATTAATGAAAACAGAATGCTAACCCAAGATCCCATGGAGCGAAAATTAATTACATGAGATTGAACGAGCTGATGAGAGAAACAACTGTGATCATTCATTTGGAACATTGTTGAAACTGTGTTTAATGATCTGTCTTCTGACGGCTGTAAGAGTAAGTCCTTTTCTTTATTTACTTCTCGTCCTCAATACTGTACTCCATGATTTAGCAAGTGAAATGAAATTCTTTATAGGGTCTTGCTCTCCTTCAATTATTTAGGGATACACCCTGTTCTTATAGCTCACCTTATACTGTCATCTGCTTACGTTTCTTCATTGTGGCCAAAGAGATGCCATGACAGATCTTGTCAAATGTCTTTCCTGTGCCTTCATTCTTTTCATTCATTTCTTAGACCTTATATCCTGGACCTACTTCTCAGACCAACCTTATGGAAAAGGCAGCATTGTTTCAGACCCGGTCTTAGGGATCCTGTGGGTGGGGAGACACCACTGCTTCCCTGTCTGGATGCCCCTGGGTCCTGGCTTGTACCCCTGAACCTACAGCCTTGTCTGGAAGCAGCACAGAGTCCTAGGGTTTGTAGTTTGCAGAAGGTATCTAATAGTAATTCTGGTACCTATCCCACTTCTGCTCACCAACTGGAAAAGGATTCTACCAATTCCATTTTATATGTGGGGAGAGCTTTCTGTCACACCACCCAGGAATTTTCCATGACACCAGCTGGGCATCCTACAATTCAACTCAATTTTGACCCTGTTTACCCAGAGAAAGCATCAGATCCCACAGGTTAAGGGCTCAGTCCCACAAGACTGCCCCCACCCCCTTCAGATGTCTATTGCAAGCCCAGGTTGTCATCTGTGCTTCTCACCAACCTGTTACACATGGGAGGTTCCCATTGTTACCGAACCAGGTTCGTTTTTGCTTGCCACCCAGAAAGCCGAACACCGAGATGGTAAGATTGCAGCAGAGAGAGTTTACTCACAAGGCAGCCACGTGAGGAAGCGAGAGCATGAGCCTCAAATTCACTTCCCTGAAAATAGGGACTCAGGGATATTTATGGCATGGGGGAAAGGTGGTCTGAAATGTGGAGAGAGGTGATTGGAGGTGAGGAGAGGTGAGGTAATTGATAATCTGCACAAGTGTAATCAGACTTCATGCCTCTTCACAGGACCCATGTTCACAAAATGGTGGAGCATGATCTGAGGGTGGAGTTTTTAGCCTCTTGACATCAAAAGGACCCCTATTGGACATCTGCGTGGGCCTGGTTAATGAGTTGGTGATCTCAACCGGCCTGAAGTGGACAAGGGGTTCTAATTTCTGAAAAACAGCTCACACACCAATTACTGTGGTGATCCAGGCTCCAGGGAGATGTCATCTATAAGAAGCTAGTGGGAGTCAGATAGCATATTGCCTCAGCAGCACAGTTAACAATGGGTGGGTCAAACAGCTAAAAGCTATAATCAGTAATTGCAAAAAGGAAAAAAACCTTTAGCATCTAGATACTTAATCATCAATGGTTGTTTGCTGGTTTCGCCATGACTTTCTCCTTGTGTTGGATTAATTTGCTAGAGCAGCTCACAGAACTCAAAGAAACATTTACTTATAGATTACCGATTTATTATAAAAGGATATAACTCAGGAACGGCCAGATGGTGGAGATACATAGGGCAAGGTATAAGGAATGGGTGTGGGGTTTCCACGCCGTCTCCATGTGCCGTTCTCCCCAAATCTCCATGTGTTCACCAACCTAGAAGCTCTCTGACCCTGTCCTCTTGGGTTTGTACAGAGGCTGCATTACTTAAACACAATGGATCGTCGGTTTCCCTGGCAACGAACCCCCATCCCCAGGTAATGTCCAAAAGTCATTAACAGAACAAAAGATGCCTTGATCTCTCTCATTACAGGAAATTCCAAGGATTTTAGGAGCTCTGTGCCAGAAACAAGGAGGAAGACCAAATATATATATTTCTTATTATAAATCACAGCATCACAGTATCTTACTTTACTTTATGGTTTTTGAAAATTCACCGTTCTCTTTTATCCCAGCTCTACTGTTTCTCCGAGATTCTCAACAGATTCATGGTTTATTTGGAAATACAGTGGCTTAGAATCTCAGATTAAAGAGTATCAACAACCAGATTCCAGAAGGCCCAGTGTGACCTTGGGGTTGTGAATAAGTAAATGAAGGAATGGATGAAATGTTTTCTGGCTCTGGCTTCTTGTTGACCTTTAGGTCTCAGCTTAAATTACATTTCTGCAGACCAGCCTGTCCTGCCATCCAGTCCTAAACCACTCCCTCAATGTTCTTTCGTGGCATCCTTTTGTCTCATGACATTGTGTGTGTGTTTGAGTGTGCATGTGTTTAATGTCCATAATCCCCCAAGAGGAGGGACTACCCGTGTCCTGTCCTCATGGCTCTTGCTGCACTGGGCTAGCCTCATGCACACAGCGGACACTCAAATATCTGTAGGGTAATGATAGAATTTTTACGCTTTATTGAGTGGATGAATGAATGAATGAACAAATGTGAAAATATCTCCCGTGTTCAAGGAGTTGGAACGTTAGTGTTGGAAACTGTTTTCCTTGTGAAGCATCTAAGATAGAACGGGAGATGCCTGGGCCAGCACCCGTGGATGCACCCCGGACATGAAGAGAAGACCCAGCTCCTGTCCTGGGGTCTGGGAGTCCCTGTGAAATGTGGCCAATGGGCATGTTCTCACCACGTGTGTCCCCACTTCCAGGGAGGGTTTCTGCCACGGCTTGCTTTCAGGAAGTCATCCACAGAATGAGTCTGTGGGGGAGGAGAAGGAACCAGCAACATTAAGCTGATTGGAGGAAAGAGTTAAAAACTTGAAACAGGAACAAAAACCAATATTTTCAATAATAGACTTGAAAAGTATCAAAGGAGGCTGCCACAGGCCAGCCCCACAAGAGTTTGAAACAAGGTGAGTAAGGTCAGCTTCCAAACCAAAGTGTAAAATCAATCCACAGTGTCTCAGAGATATGCAAAGTCATTTTCAAAAGACATGGCATTGTGCAGTCAGCTTTATCCAAAATGTATATGGCACTTGTTATGTGCCTGGCATGCTTCTAAGCATTGTTGTTCTGATGACAACTGTGTGACCCATTTTGTAGACAAAGACACTGAGATACAGGGAAGAGAGGTATACTGCTAAATCACCTGGCTGATAAGTGGCAGGACTGCTGCACAGCACAGGTGGTCGGGCCTGGAGTCCGTGCCTGAACCACCAGCCCTGGTGCCTCCTGGTCATGACCGTATTGTCTTGTTTGAAAGGAGAAGGGATGTGTGGCCAGAACCTTTCCACTTTCTTCATGATATCTTTTGATGAGAAGAAGTTTTTAATTTTGACGAAGTCCAATGTATCACTTTTCTTTTACAGTTAGAGAGTTTTGAGTCCCATATAAGAAACCTTTGCCTACTTGGAGGTCCTGAAGATATTCTTGTGTATTCTTCTAGAAGCTTCATAATTTTAGCTTTTGCGTTTGGGTCTATGATACACCTGAAGTTAATATTTGTATGGCGTGAGGTAGGGGTCAAGGTTTCTGTTTTCATATGGATATCAAGACAACGGCACATCATTTATTGCAAAGATTGTCTTTTCCCCATTAAAGTCCTTTAATGCCTTTGTTGAAAATCGTGTGACCAGTTGTGCATGACTCTACTTCTGGACACTTTTCTGTGTCTTTGGTCTAGTTATGCATGTGTCAGTACCACAAGGTCTTGATTACTGGAGCTTTATAGCAAGGCTTGAAGTCTAATGGTAGAAGTCTTCCAAAAATCTGTTTCTTTTTCAAAATATATCCCAATTTAGTCTTCGTTGACTTCTGTCAGCCATATCTTGCAGTTGTTAGTGTAGAGGTGTTGTACATATTTCATTAAATTTATTTGTGGTGATTTTTTTGTGATTTGATGCAACAGCATATGGTTTTGCTTTTGTAAACTTCTTTTTCTAATTGTTTTTGCTGATACATAGAAAGATAATTGATTTTTACATATTGATGCTGTATTCAGGTGTTAAATCTATAAAATATTTTGGGTTTTTTGGGAGAGTATTTCCTCAGAGGATCATATGATATTTCTCCTTTATTTTATTAAATTTGTGAATTATACCATTTGATTTGCTTGTCAACTTTATTGTAGTGTAATTTATATAAAATAAATTATCCACAGTAGGTATTTAATTGGATGAATTTTGACAGACGTAGATACCCCAAATACTGCACCATAGTCAAGATATAGGACATCTTTCCATTAGCTTCTGGCCCCAGGCAACCACTGATCTGCATTTTATCACTACAGATCACTTAACATTTGTCTAGAATTTTGTATAAATAGAAACACACTATGGAGTCTTTTCTGTCTGGCTTCTTTCACAAAGCCTAATGCTTTTGAGATTTATCCATGTTGCTGCATGTTGTAGTAGTTCATTCCTTTTTATGACTGAGTAGTATTCCATTATATGAATATCACACATTCTGTTTACCCATTAGTCTGTTGATGGTCCTTTGGGTTGCTTCCAGTTTTTGTATAGATTTTTTTAACAGCGATGTTAAGGTTTAACCAACAGAGCCATGACTAAGGTGAGGCAGGAGAGGTTCCTAGGGAACAAATTTAAAATTGAGGGGTTACTCATTGTCAGGGTCTGTGGGCCTCCTAAAATTTTGTACCATGAATATCTCTCTTGCCACATCCTGGTCCTGGCCCTGATAATTGACATTCAGCAAATTGCACATATTTAAAATGTACAATTTAAGTTTTGACATACATGTGCACCATGAAACCTTCACAATAACCAGTATAGTGAACATATCCATCATCCCAGAAGTGTTCTCATGCCCCTATGTAATACCTCCCTCCTGCCATTACCAGGAAATTATTAATCTACCTTCTGTCATTATAGATTAGTCTGCATTTTCTAGAGTTGTATATAAATAAAATCATACAGTATTCATATTCTGTTTTTGTTTGACTTCATTTACTCATTATAATTATTTTGGGATTTAATCCAGGTTATTCTGTTTATAAAAAATTCATTCTTTTTTATTGTTGATTATCATACCTTTGACCTGATACAGCACAATGTGTTTATCTATTTATTTATCTATGCACTTGTTGGTGGACGTTTGTGTTGTTTCTAGTTTCTGGCTATTGCAAATAATGCTTGCAAATATTTTTACATGACTCTAAGTGGGCATTTGCTTTCTTTTCTTTTGGGTAAATACCAGAAGTGGGATGGTTAGATCATATGTTAGGTTTATGTTTAATTTCTTAATAAACTGAAAAATTGTTTCCCAAAGTGATTGTACCATTTACATCATCTCCAGTAATGTCTGAGAGTTCTAGTTCCTCCATATCCTTGTCAACACTTGCTATGGTCAGTCTTTTTAATCTCAGCTATTATAACGGCTCTGTGGTGATAATCATGTGGTGGATAAAAGCAGATTTATCAAAAGTAAAAACTTGATATATGAATGGTATCAATATACGAGTTAAAAGACAAATTTTTTCAGATCGGATAAAAATATAAGACATAAGTGTATACTGTCTCCAAGAAACCCACTTTAAATATTAGGACTCAGATAGCTACACCATGCTAAAAGTAACCCAAAGAGAGCTGGGTTATCTATGTTAATTTCAGACAAAGCAGACTACAGAACAAGGGTATCACTAGGGATAAAGAGTGACGTTACACTATAAGAAACGGACAATTCTCCAAGGAGGCATACTGATCGTCAATGTTTATGCAACTAACAACAGAACATCAAAGTACGTCAGACAAAGATGATAGAGCTAAAAGAAGAAATAGATGAATCCACTATTATAGGCAAGACCTCAACATTCCTCTGTCAGTAACAGATAGACATTCCTCTGTCAGTAATTGATAGAGAATCTGTAAGAACCTTGGGAACTCAACAGCACCATCAATCAACTGGATGTAGTTGACAGCTATAGAGCACTCCACCCAACAACAGCAGAATACTTTATCTCATGCTCACATGGAGCATCCACCGAAGTGGATCCCATTCTGGGCCATAAAATGTGCCTTAACGGACTCAAGAGAATAGATAAAATACAAAGTATGTTTTCAGCCCAGAAAGAAATTAAGCTAGAAATAAATAACAGAAAAATGGCTGAAAAATTTCCAAATATTTGCTAATTAAACAACATATTTTTAAAACCCATGAATCAAAGAAGAGATCTCAAGAGAAATTAAAATAGATTTATAGTAATAGCTTATTGGTTTTGGTATTGGGTATTAGGGTAGTGCTGGCCTCATAAATGAGTTGGGAAACGTTTCTGTTTCTACTTTTTGGGAGAGATTTCTGGAAAATTTAACACTGAAATTTGTGAGATGTGGCTAAAGCAGTTGGTGGAAAGGAATCTGCAGCAAGAAAATGCAGACACTAGGAAAGAAGAAGGATATAAAATCAGTACCCTAAATGTCCACCTTAGGAAACCAGAGCGAGAGGAGCACTTTAGAGGTAAAGCAAGCAGGAGAAAGAAAATCATAACAATTAGACCAGAAATCAGCAAAATGGAAAACAGGTAAACAATAGATGAAATCAACAAAACCAAAAACCAGTGATTTGAAAATATCAGTAAAACTGACAAATCTCTAGCCAAGCCAACCCAGAACAAAGAGAGAAGACACAAATTGCCAGTATTAGGAGTGAGAAAGTATAAAGCAACAATAATCAAACAGTGTGATATTGGTGAAAAATCAACACATTGATCAACGGAAGAGAATAGAGAGCTCAGAAACAATCTGACACGAATGTAGGGAACTGATGGTTGACAAAGGAGCAAAGGCAATTCAATGGAGAAGGGACAAACTTTTCAACAAATGGTCCTGGAACAACCGAACATCCACACGCCAAAAACAAAAACAAAAACAAAGAAAGAGCCCAGACACAGACCTCACACCTCACACAAAAATGAACGCAAAGTGGATCAAAGATATAAATGTAAAGTAGAAAATCATGACATTTCTAGAAGAAAACGTAAGAAAATCTGCATGACTTTAGGTTTGGCAATGATTTTATAGATACGATACCATTACCACAATGCACAGAAGAAAAAATTAATAATTGGGCTTCCTTAAAAATTGAAAACATGGGGCTGGCTTGGTGGTGCAGTGGTTAAGTTCACATGCTTTGCTTTGGCGGCCTGAGGTTTGCTGGTTCGGATCCTGGGTGTGGACCTGAGCACTGCTTACCGAGCCATACTGTGGCGGGCATCCCACATATAAAATAGAGGAAGATGGGCATGGATGTTAGCTCAGGGCCAGTCTTCGTCAGCCAAAAAAAAGAGGAGGATTGGTGGCAGATGTTAGCTCAGGGCTAATCTTCCTCAAAAAAAAAAAAAATTGAAAATGTTTGCTCTGTTAAGAGAATGAAAGAACAAGCCACAGAATGCGAGAAAATATTTGCAAATCACTTTCCTGATAAAGGACTTATTTCCAGAATATACAAAGAACTCTTAAAACTCAATAATCAAAAACAAGCAATTCGATTAAAAAATAGACAAAAGTTCTGAACAGACACTTCTCTAAAAATGATATACAGACGGTAAATAAGCATATAATGATTCTCAACATCATTTATCCTTAGAGAAACGCCACAACAATGAGATGTGACAGAAACTTATTAGAATGACCAAAATTAAAATAAAAGGACTATAGCAGTTTCTGGTGTGGATGCAGAACAATAGGGACTCTCATTCGTGGCTGGTGGAGATGCAAAATCGTGCAGCCACTTTGAAAGACAGTAGGGCAGTTTCTGGGAATGCTAAACATAGTCTTATCATATGATCAAGCAATCATGCTTCTGAGGATTTTTCAACTGATTTGAAAAATTATATTCACACAAAAAGCTGCACGCAAATATCTCTAGCAGCCTTATTCATAATTGCCCCAAACTGGAAGCAATCAAGATGTCCTTCAACAGGTGAATGGACAAACGAACTGGTAATTTGTATGGTAGAATATCATTCAGTGATAAAAGGAATGAGCTACTGAGCCATGCAAAGACCTGCAGGAATCTTAGATGGATATTGAGCAAAGAAGCCAGTCTTAAAAGGCTATGTGTTGTGTGATTCAATACATGACATTCTGGATGAGGCAGAAGTGCAGAGGTGTTGAACAGATCGGTGTGAGCAGCTACTGGATTTTCATGAGCTGGGAGGTCGATGGGTGAATCACAGGGATTTGTAGGGCAGTGAAATTATTCTGTATACGTTAATGGTGGATACACGACACTGGGCACTTGTTAGCATAGAACTGTACAGCACAAAGGGTGGAGCTTAAGGGATGCACCTTAATAGATCATATAGGAGTTGGGATGATCCCAGATGCTATCCAAACTGAGAAAGATAGCTTTCATGAATGTATGAAATAACCTCACTAAAGTGGTAGGGGCGTAAGGTGCTGACATAGATAACTTTGGAAATGAAGAGAGACAGTAGGACTAAAGGCGGAAGGACCTGTCCACAGCACTGTTCTCTGGTTGGTAAAGTTGTTCCTCAAGATGCTACAGGGAAATGACTCGGAAACAACTAAGTGTCTGCTGTCACTGAACAGTCAAGTGAACGATAGTGGATGGTGGAGTAGATTTCTTACTGTTGGGGACGCAGCTTACAGACAAGCAGGGAAGTAAGGCTGTGACAAACCACGTGGTATCAGATGACAGTCTGAGACATTAGCGTGAATGCGTGTTTAGCTAATGCGGATACAGATGGCACATATAGAAATGATGATAGGTATGCGTGTACACATACAGGTTAGCACACACACATATATTTCATTGCTTTGTGTCCTGAGAGGGCCTACAAGCAAGGACACCTCAGTAGCAATGAGAACAACCTGTGCTCCGATCTTGGTTTCTAGTTCCATTCTCCGATGAAAGGAACCTGGGCTCCTTGGAGGATTGGCTGACTCCATGCCTGGGCAGGGAATGTACACGGGGAGCCTGGAGGACCTGGCAGTGCCAGAATAGGAAGCGTCTGAGAACACGTGATGATGCCACAGGGACACGGGAGCCACATGAAGGAGCTCCTCATGGCCAAAGTTGGGGCCGTAATAGCAACAAAATTAATAAAGTAGTATTGGATTACAACCCAAAGAATAAAATAAATCCACAAGTCTGATATAAATAAATAACTGAAAAAATAAATAAATAAATAGATAAGGAGAACAGACAAGTCTCTTGTGCAGAAGAATTCAAATATTCATGTGGATACTCTCTGCCCTCCAGGAGATGGAACATAACTCCCCATCCCTTAAATGTGGCCTGTGCACAGTGACTTCCTTCCAGAGAGCACAGCATGGAAGGGGAAAAAGAGGGGCTTTCCAGTGGTGGATCCTGACAGACATGATCCGAGCAGGGAACGAAGGTGAGCATCGTGAGTAATAAGCCATGTGGTGGTACGCGCCCTTCATGTGAGGGGATGCGAAGGGCGCTCTGCTCTGTGGTCTGCCTCCCAAAACCCATAGCCCCAGTGTAATCATGGAAAAACACCTGACCAACCCCAATTTAGGGAAATTGTACAAAATACCCCACTAATACTTCTTAAAACTGTAAAAGTTATCCAAAACAGGGAAAAGTCTGTGAGACTGTTAAAGCCAAGAGGTGTCTCAGGACACGTGACAACTGAATGTCATGTGGTGTCCTGTGTGAGACCCGGGACAGAGAAAGGACAGTGAATAAGAACCAGGGAAGCCCAAATAAAGTGTGGAATTTAGTTAATAATAATGTGTTGATATTGATTCACTAGCTGAACCATACTAAGATTTGGAATATAATGCGTATTTTATATAAAATAATATATAGTACAGTCACTCATTGCTTAATGACAGGACGTGTTCTGAGAAATGCGTTGTTACATAATTTTGTCATTGTGTGAACGTCAGAGTGTACTTACACAAACCTAGATGGTATAGTCTACGACACACCTGGGCTCTATGATACTAGTATTATGAGTCCACCATTGTATACGTGGTCCCACGTTGACTGAAACATTGTTATGGAGCACGTGACTATACAATAACGTAATATAGTAGTGGAAACTGGGTGTAAGTTGTATGAGTACTTTCTATACCATCTTCACAAACTTTTGTAAATCTAACACTATTTTAGAGCAAAAGATTATATTAAGAATATTTCCCTTAGTAATAAATGTCTCCAAAAATACGAAATACAATGATGATTAAATTAATCAAATCATTCATGCTTGTTATTCAATGTTAACATTCTATGTTTCACTTAATAGAAAGAAATATACATATTTGATTATGAAACCAAAATCCTGTTATAGACTTGCTCTTTTAGCTTACTATTTTTACTTGATAAATTGAAATCAAATTGCTTTTTGCTAACTCCAAAAGACTGAGTGATTTCCTGATTATGGAGGAATTTTTGTAGTCTTGTTTAGAAATGAAAATGATGCGTCCCTTAGGATTATTTTTGTTAGTGGGAATTTAAGGCAGTAGCAATCTAAAAGGGTTTAAAAGGGACCTAAATTAATAAGAGCTTTCTTTGTGATTATTTATAGTCTCCGATTTGGATCATGTTTGTGAGGAAATGTTCTCTCAGTTAAAAACTCAGCCGGGGCATTTTGGTACAATTTAACATCCGGATAAAAATATATTTGTCCTGACCTCTCTAGGGAGTATTAATATTATATTACTTAATAACTTTGGGTACCATCTCTTTAAATATTTTGTGTTCGAAATTAGAAAACACACGAAGTGATTTAGCCAGTTGATTTTTAATTCTTTCAATTTCTTTTAAGTTATTAAGCAATTCTAGATTTACTCCATCCTATTTGATAAACTTTGAGGATGTTTAAAACTAAAAGACTTATGTTTGTTTTGTGAACAAGTTTTAAAAATAAATATGAATATAAAAGATGAAAAAGAGCAGAAGAGCAAATTGGTTCCCTAAAATATTAATTTTATGCACATGTGATTTCTAATTTAAATGCCAAGCATCATGGCAATATTATTTTGCTTCTTGACTAGAAAGTCAAAACTCAAAACAAAAGCTTAGCACTTTGAAGAGAAGTAGGTGCCACGTTGCATTGAAAAGATAACATCAGCAATCTCTCAAAACACAGCTGTTGTCTTTTTCCCAGTTATTTCTCCCTCTACTACGGTTTCCTGAAAGCGCCCTGAGCGTCTCTAATTCGTGGAAAAAAAGAGCTGTTACACTATCTTTTTTTTTTTTTTTTTTAACCTTCTCTATTCCTTGTTTTTTCTCCTTTATCATCTGCTTTTGTCCTCTCTGGATTTTCTGTCCTTTCATATCCTCGATTCCTCTCTGAGTTTTCTTCTCCTTCAGCCTCAGAGTGAGAGGATTTTCCTCAGGAGCCTTGGCTTGGTTGATGCCTTGTGGAAGATCACCTGTCAGGGTTTTCTTCATTTTGTCTCCACCGCGTTCAAGAAGAGCATCTTTAGGAACAGCTTATGTAGCCACTCTGGTTTCATGAAATGACATCTTCAAAAATGTAAATAGGTTGACTGGAATTTTCTCCATGTGTTTTGAGATCTGTAAGATAATGCTTACCCAGTACTGGTGTGCTTCCCTGTTCTAGGCTCGCCGCCTGAATGAACTCATCTCATCCTCACAGCAACCCTGAGTTGGATGCTGCTTTGATCCCAGGTTAAAGATGTGGAAATGCATACAGAGGGGTACCCTAGTTGGGACCCTTATAGGCAAAGGTCTCTGCACTTGCATATATCCAACATCTTTTATTTTATTTATTTTTTTTAAAGATTTAAAAAAAATTTCTTTTCCTTTTTCTCCCCAAAGCCCCCTGGTACATAGTTGTATATTTTTAGTTGTGGGCCCTTCTAGTTGTGGCATGTGGGACGCCACCTCAGCGTGGCCTGATGAACGGTGCCATGCCTACGCCCAGGATCCGAACCGGCTCGAAACTCGGGATCGGAACTGGACTGCTGCAGTGGAGCGCGCGAACTTAACCACTCGGCCACGGGGCCGGCCCCAATCCAACACTTTTTAAAAAGCTAATGATAGAGTATCTGCCTCCTCCACACAAAGATACTGGCAAGTTAAACATGCTTACAACTATCACACATTAAAAAAAAAGACATCTTTACAATATATTAAAACACACACACTGTGATCAAGTGGGGTTTATTCCATAGACCCATGGATGATTCAACACCTGCAAATCAGTCAATGTGATGACACCACATTTACAAAATGAAGGATAAAAACTGTGTGATCATCTCAATAGATGCAGAAAAAGCAATTGACAAAATTCAACATCCATTCATGATAAAAACTGTCAACAAAGTGAGTAGAGAAGAAACATATCTCAACATAATAAAAGCCATATGTGACAAGCTCACAGCTAATAGAATAATCAATAGTGAAAAGATGAAAGTTTTTTCTATCAGATCAGGACAAAACTAGGACACCCTCTCTCACCACTCCCATCCAACACAGTACTGGAAGTCCTAGCCAGAGCAATTAGGCAAGAAAAAGAAATAGAAGGCATCCAAATTGGAAAGAAAGAAGTAAAACCATCTCTATTTGCAGATAACATGATATCACATATAGAAAACCCTAAAAACTCTACCAAAAAACTGTTAGAACTAATAAATGAATTCAGTAAAGTTGCAGGATACAAAATCAATATATGGAAATATGTTGTATTTCTGTACATTAATAATGAACTAGCAGAAAGAGAAATTAAGATAATCCCATTTACAATTGCATCAAAAAGAAAAAAATATCTAGGGAAAAAAATAATACACCTTTGGGTGGCTTAGTGATTAAGTTTGTTTGCTCCACTTCAGTGGCCTGGGGTTCACCTGTTCGGATCCTTGGTGTGGACCTTGCACTGCTCATCAAGCCATGCTGTGGCAGCATCCCACATAAAATAGAGGAAGATTGGAACAGATGTTAACTCAGCCAGAATCTTCCTCACACACGAAAAATAATAATACACCTTTGATTGTAATAATGGCACTCCAGATCTTTCACCAAAACACTACCATGTCGTCATATTCTCATCACACTTGTCTGCATTATGTACTGATTTATGTCCCTGTCATTCTCCACTCATTGAATGGGGCGAAATCTCTCATTGGAAAGGTAACGTCCTATTTGCCCTTTTCCTACAGCAATATTCCTGAGTCTACCCCACAGAAAAATAAGCATTGTGGTAATATTTTTAATTTGAGTGAGGAGATTCTTCTTCTCAAAATGGTAATGATATGATTCTAAGAGGGTGTGTGTGTGGACCTAGTCCTAGTCAGCAAACCTAAGAGTTTGATAACTGCACTGACAGACTGTGCCCATGTCTCAGACTGGCCCCTGCGTGATGCACATGTGGGACAGATCCAAATAGAACCACAGAGGCTGTGAAAACTGAACTGTGCTCAGGACCATAGCCAACAGCAGGGCTGGAACTTGTCACCTAAACCTAAATAGACTGCTTGCTAAAACAAAAGATGAACATTCTCCATAGAATTTAAATAAGACCTAGAGTTACATAGCTTAACATTCAAAATCATACAGTTTGATTCACATACAAAGAACCAAGACAATCTCAACTATGTGGAAAAATTGATCAACACAAGCCAATGCTGAAGTGGTAGAGATACAGGAATTGCCTGATGTATTGGTTTCTTCTTGCTGCTGTAACAAATTACCACAAACCTAGTGGATTAAAACAATAAAAGTATATTATCTTACAATTCTTGGTGGTGGTAGGAGGGTCAAAGTCCAAAATCAGCCTCAGTGGGCTAAAATCAAGGTGTTGGCAGGGTTGCATTCATTCTGGAGGCTCAGGGCAAATCTGCTGCCTTGACTTTTCCAGCTTCTGTGGGCTGCTTGCATACTTTGGCTTGTGGCCCCACATCACTCCAACCTCTGCTTCCGTCATCACATCTTCTTCTCTCACTCTGACACTCCTGCTTCTGTCTTATAAAGTCCCTTGTGATTACATTGTTTATCCAGATAAGCCAAGAAAATCTCCTCATTTCAAGATTCTTGATCACATCGGCAGAGACTTCTTTGCCTTGTAAGGTAACATATTCACAGGTTCTGCACCTAGGACATGGACATCTTTGGAGGGCCCTTATTAACACCTACTGGATCTGACAAAGACTTTAATGCAGCTATTATACAAATATTTGAAGAAACAATTGCAAACATTCTTGAAACCAGTGGAAAAATAAAATTGTCACCACATGGAAATTTTATAACTAAAAACTACAATAATGGAAATAAGAAAACCTCACTGGATCAACTCAATAGCAAAAAGGAGACGAAGGAGGAAATAATCGGCGATCTTGAATATCGGTTGAAATTGTCCAATCTGAAAGAGTGTCTGGATTGAAATAGCTTGCATCTATTGATTGAAAATAGATGGGAAAATGAATGTAAACAGAGTCTCAGGGACCTGTGGAACAACATTAAAGGTCTATCATTCGTGTCATAAGGGTCCCTGAAGAAGAAAGAATGTGAGGCTGAAAAATATTTGATGACATAATGGCCAATAACGTCTCACATTTGGTGAAAGACACAAACCTACAGATTCAAGAATCCGAACAAGCCCCAAATAAGATACCCACCCCTCCCCCAATACGTGCCCAGATGCATCATAATCACACTGCTGAAAACCACCGGGCTGTTCTTTCCCCAGCTTTGTGGAGTTTTGCTCATTATGGGCCTAGCCTAGTACCAGGCAAAAACTCAAGGGGCCCACTTGGAGGGTTGGGGTTCTTTTTCTGCATCCGGCCTTTCTTTCTGAAACTCCCTCAGCTGCCAACTGCCTTTTCTCCCCTCCTTCCTCGCCCCAGCCAGCTGCCACCCTCTGCTATGGCCTCCTTCCCTAGGGCACCTTGGCCTGGCATTGCTCCCACAGGAAGCTGGAGTGACGTGGGGGTCACAGTGCAGTGCTCACAGCAGGTGGTTTGTAACTGTCCTTGTTCTTCCTGGTGGGAAGTTAATCCAAGTCCCATCCATGGCTTGCACCACACCCATGTCTGACATAAAATACCATGACAGCTTTGTTCTGGTAGTGCCTGCCTTGGATTTTTTCTTGGTGTTTGTTTTGGCTTTTTCAGGGTTGTTTTTAATTATATTAGCCTTTCATAAGTTGCAAAACATTGAATTTTATTTGCATAATTCCATTTGACAGTCTCTGCCTTTTAGTAGGTGGGTTCAATGTGTTTGCCCAGTCATGATTGCTAGCGTTTGGACTCAGTTTACTTTTTTGTAGTATTTGCCACACTTTCTGTTTATTTCTTTATTCTTCCTTCTTGATGCCCACACTGATCACATTCATTTCATTTATCTCCCACCCCCTCACCATTGGTTTGGAAGTTTACTTTCTAACTCTGTTCCTTCACTGGCCTCTTGAGTGTTTAGCACAAATAAGCAACGTAAAGTATGATGTTAAAAGATGTCTTTGTCTTTCTTATCTAGTTTTACCTGCTAAATTCCTGTAATGCTGTATGCTTGTGTTTCATCTATCATTTCTATGTGTTTGAGATAAGCAGAAAGATTTCCTGCATCCACTTAGCTCTTCATGTTGACCGTAAGTCTGTTTTTCTGTATCTCAACTGAACCCCCATCCCCGCCTCTCATGGCTGACAGCAGAGATTTACTTCTCGTCAGCCCCAGAGTTTATCTTCCACCATCCTGCTGTTCCTCCTTGGGTCTGCATCTCAGTCTGGGGCACACACATACCATTTCATCCAGAGTGTGGTCGGGGGCACCTGACCCCTGACCGGGCACCTGGCCACTCCTCATGCCTGACCCCAGTTCAGGGCTGGTGTGGCTCTTGCTCTGGCATGTGTGGTAACCACCTTCAGACTGCTCAGTGCTCTGCCTCCCTCAGCCAGCTCCCTGGCACTTGGGAGGGCTCAGGAAAACCTCACTTCTCCTGTGTGGACTCGGAGTCCAGAGACAGTCTTGTGTGCTGCTCTGTCTGAGCAGATGTGCCCTGTGGACATGTTTGCACTCCTGCTCCCTGTTCTGCCTTGGGGTCTGTGTGTCTCTGTGGGAGGAATCTGTTACCTGTCCATTTTCTGAAGCCCAGGTCCTGATCTTCTTATCCCAGAGCTGCCTGAGGCCTCTATCTGCTCCCGGGGCCAGACCTGACGGCACGTGGCTGAGACCCTCGCAGGGGCTCCCAGGAGCATCCAAGTCTCTGCTTCTCTCTGGGCCACCTCTCTGCTCCCACCCCAGAGAGGATTATTAGGGGGCAGGTGTGTCTGGAGGCCACTCACGCCAGCACTGGGAAGGGTGGGCAGTAAGGGCAGGTGCGTCCCATAACTATGGTGTCTGCGAGTCCAGAAGCCTGCACGTGAATCCCATATCCTGTGTGCATCTGCCTGTCCGTGGCCTCCCTTTCCTTCAGCAATGAGGGTGGTGCATATGCAAAGGGGGCTGAAGCCACAACAGTGCATCACTGGCACACTTTTGGGTACACATGTGCACACATCCAGGTTCATGCACACAGGGGCATGCACATGTATTCAGACCACAGTAAGACTGTAAGTCGCATCTTGAAATTTCAGGGGGGCGTGTTTAAGTCAAGAATGAAGCTTGGCTTTCCAAACAACAAATAGAATTAGAGAAGTATCCTTTATTTAGTTTTCCTTTATGTCACACCTGAGAGAAAGTGAATAGAAGTGAGGAGGGCGCTTTCCTTCTGTCCCTCACGGCCTCTGACCCTCCCTGTGGGCTTTTGGGAAGTCACTTCCATCATTCAGATGGGGAGGGACAGACGACACATCAAGAGTGGCCTGGATTCACAATGACCTCCATCTGGGCTTGCATGAGAACTGAGCGGTACAGACATGCATAGCGTTAAGGCCGTATGTTGGTCTCAGTGAAAGAAGCAGGTGCAGAATTTGTGCCTGAAAGCGAGTGGGCTTTAATAAAGTCTGTGACATGTGGCGCTGGCTGAGTAGGTAGGCAGGATGTGGGAAGCCTGTATGGCGAAATAAGTCAGACAGAGAAAGACAAATACTGCATGATCTCATTTATATGTGGAATCAAAAATCATTGAATTCATAGAAAGAGAGTAGATTGGTGGTTACCTGGGGCCTGGAGGTGGTGGAAATGGGGAGATGTTGGTCAAAGGGTTCGAGACGAATAAGATGAATAAGCTCTGGGTATCTAATGTGTAGCATGGTGACCAGAGTTAACAAGATGTATTGTATACTTGTAAATTGCTAAGAGAGTAGATCTTAAAAGTTCTCACCACAAAAAAAATTTTTTTAACTATGCGAGGTGATGGATGTGTTAACTAACCTTGTTGTGGTGACCATTTCACAATATATACGTGTATCACATCATCAGGTTGTGCACCTAAAACTTACACAATGTTATATGTCAGTTATGTCTCAATAAAGCTGGATGAATGAATGAATGAGTGAATGGCCTGTGCTTCCTCAAGCCCCACAAAAAGCCAAGTGTTTGTCATATAAAAACAGGGATGGGACAGACCAGGACGACTTCATTGAAACGGAGCCAATACATCAAACAGATTTATCAACCACGACTTTCAGGTTTTGGGGCATCTCATCAAGCTCTCACAGAGAAATCGGGGCTCAGCTTGTTTTCTCCGAGGTCTTCAGCATGATAGAGGTGAGGCTGGTACCGCCTGCGCCTTCTCTCATTTGTCTGTGAGTTGAGTGGCCTGGAGGGGCCGCCTTAGCTGCCAATTCACTTGATGTGACCAGCTAAGCCCCATGTTTATGCAGATAAAGCAAACCTAGACCACAAATGCCTGGGGATGAGTGTATCAGCTGCCAAGGCTTGCTCCCGCGGCGAGCAGGATCCTGCCCACTGTCCCCCTGCCTTGTGACAGAGCCTGGCCCTCTGAGTGGGAGCAGCTGCTCCTGCGGCCACGGGGGAGCTTTCTGCCCAGTGCTTCCTTGGGAAAGTGATTCTATTTTCAAAGTCTGGCACGGGACTCTTCCTGATGGCAGTGCTTCTAATTAGTCTGAGAAGACGAATAGCTCTTCCGTCAGGGGAAAACGTTTGAGTGGCAGCTAGTTATCACCCTGGGGTGTCAGCGGCTGAGCTGGCCTTGGCACTTGTGTCCTGCCAATCACCCAGGCTAGGGCCTCCTGGGCCTCGCTCTGTACCTGTTGCAGCTGGCACCTGCTTTTGCTCACAGGCACCCGCAGTACGGCTGCATCCACTCAGATCCTATTCTTTCTCTCCTGAAGGAAGGTGTGATGAGTAATTTTATGTGGCAACTTGGCTAGGCCGCAGTGCCCGGATATCTGGTCAAACACCGGTCCAGACATCATTGTGAAGGTTTTATTTAGATGAGATTAACATTTAAATCAGCGGACTCTGAGTAACGCAGGTTACCCTCCCTAAAGTGGGTAGGCCTCATCCAACCAGTTGGAGGCCTTAAGAGAAAAGACTGCGATCCCTCAAGCAAGAGGGAATTCTGCCTCCAGATGGCCTTCAGACTTGAGACCGCAGCATCAACACTTCCCTGGGTCTCCAGCCTGCCACCTGCCCCACAGATTTCAGACTTGCCAGATCCCACAATAGTGTGAGCCAGTTCCTTAAAATAAATCTCTCTCGCTCTCTCTCCATTTATATATATGATGTACACACCTATAGGATGTGTGCACACACACACACACACACACACACATCTTTGACCCATTGGTTGTTCAGGAGTGTGTTGCTTAATTTGCACCTACCTGTGAATTTTCTAGTTTTCCTCCTTTTATTTATCCCTAGTTTCATAACATGCAGTTGGAAAAGATACTTGGTATGATTTCAATCTTCTTAAATTTGTTAAGACATGTCTTGTGACCTAACATATGATCTGTCCTGGAGAATGTTCCATTTGTGCTTGAGAAGAATGTGTATTCTGTTGCTGTTGGATGGACTGTTCTGTATACGTCTAAGTCCATTTATTCCAGAGCATGGTTCCAGTCCCACGTTTCCTTATTGACTTTCTGTTTGGGTCTTCCATCCATTGTTGAAAGTAGGTATTGAGTCCTGCTGTTATTGTGTTCTCTGTGTCTCCCTTAGGTCTCTTAGTCTGTGCTCAGTTTATTTAGGTGCTCTGACGTTGGGTGTGTATATATTTATGATTATTAAATTCCCTTGATGAATTGATCTCTTTATCATGATATAATGACCTTCTTTGTCTCTTTTACCATTTTTGGCTAAAAGCCTATTGTGTGTGATGGAAGTTTAGCTATTCCTGCTCTGTTTTGGTTTCCATCCCTTCACGTTAGCCTACGTGTTTCCTTGAAGCTGAAGTGAGTCTGCTGTAGGCATCCCCCTTGTGTAGAGGACCATTTGGCTTGTGGCAAAGGTGGAGAGGGCTGTCTGGGATGACAGGAGGTGGCTTTGCTGGGCTGTGGGCATGTTTGGGGCACCTAATGCCTCGCTCACTGTCCCTGGAAGCCCCAGGGCCTGGAAGAAGAATCTGGTTGGGGAAGAGCCCTCTCATCTGCACACTGGCCCATCTGCCCTTCCCATTCTTGGTCCATCCCATTGCCCGCCCCATGAGAGAGGAGTTACTGTCCAACTGGCTAGATCTGGGCTCCTGAGAAGGTCACGGTTGATTCTTTCTGTGTCATTAAAGCATAAAAGCTGATGTGCATTTGTGAGCTCTCTCCATCTGCATCTCATGCTCCTTCATCTTGGATTCCTGAGGGAGACAGAAGACGCTGTGCCCCCATCACTTTTATTTTTGCCTGTCCGTCATCTTTTGGGGGGACTGTCCCTCCCCTATTCGCAATACATGGTCCATTTGCCTGTCTCAGGCCTGGGGACGTGACTTTGGCTTGGCCAGTGCTACATTCCTCGACCACAGTATTTGGCTCAGAGATGCCACATGACCCAAACCAGGCCCATCACAGCCGACCCCAGGATACTGCTGAAGGTACTGGAAGAAAGTGCTCCTCTCTCTTTCAGAGGTGGCTGGAGCTGAGGACCAAGGAAGCCAGAGACTGCCAGAAGCTGTCTTTGTCAGCAGCTGGAGAGAGCATCCTGAAGATGAGGGCCAGAGCAGGGAGGGGGAGGGGGACAGGGAGAAGTGAGGAGCTTGGAGAGAGAGAGGGGGAGAAGGAGGAAAGGAGAGAGGGTGAGAAAGGGGTAGGTGGGGGGAGAGGAGAGAGAGCGACAGAGGAAGAGAGTATAAAGCCAGTGTTTCCCGCCATCACTTGTTTGTTCTCGTTTGCTTTTTCTCAGCTGGTTTGTGTCCTGAGTGAAGTGGCCCTGTGCCCCCTCTATCTTTCCCAGCGAGGCTTCTACCTGGAGTGCTGCCTATCCTCTCCTCCTGTTCTGCTGTGTTGATATGCGGGTGGATTTCTGCTGGGGCCCAGGTTTGGAGAAGGGGTGTGAGTGGTAGAGCCAAGCGTTCTGGTTGGTTCCCTGCTATAAGACTCTTGGATGTTGTCAAAACTCACCCTGGCTCCCAGCAAATCTCACTGACGTCCCCTTGGACCCACGGAAGCACCCTCCCTCCCATCTCCACAGGGAGACCAGTGCGGCCCCCGAGGCCCCGGATCTGCCTGGCCAAGGCCCTGCTCTGAACACTGTCCCCTGCGGCCTCCAGCCTGGGGACCTGCCCTCCAGGTGGAGGGGGAAACACAGTCACCCTTCCACCCACCGCCTGCTCCCGGGGGCTCTCTCTCCCATCCCAGCTCTCCTGTCAACTGCCCTCACGGTCAGGAGCTGGTGCCCGCTCTGCCTCCTGTCTCTACCCTGGGCGCTGTGGATACACAACCTCTGGGCGCCTTCTAGTTGTAACATCTCATTTGTGTTCTGGTCCATCTGGGCATGGAGAAGTCACATTTGGCCCTCAGGGGTTCCTGGGCAGAGGGCCTGTGGTGTAGCCCCCGAATAGTTGAAGGACCCCAGGGGACCTGTCCGGGGCTGCAAGGAAATGTTCTCCTATAACTGGGACAAGGAGGGCAGGCAGGAGCCCCACCCACGGTGACCCACCCACGGGCTCCCGCTGGGACTGGAGGGACAGGAGTATGGAGATGAGCATCAAGCCCAGACCTCGGGCCAGCAAACCTCGGGGATGAGCCCTGTGGGAGGTGGGGGCGCCAGAGGGCCGGTGAGGGCGCTGTGGGCCATCTGCCGGCGGCTGCCAGCAGCTCTGCCCTGCTCGTCTCTTGTGTAAATCCACGGTCCCATCAGTGCTCAGAAGTTTAAACTGAGGCATTTTGGGGAGTTGCTTCAATCTACAAGCACTATTTTAATTTTCTTCAAGTGAAAAAGAATGACTGAGCTGAAGCTCTGACCTTTTCTGTGCCCTTGTCCGGTGGCTCCCACCCTGCTCTGTGCCGGATGCCGAGAGACAGCCCGTCTGCCCTGATGCAGGGCTGGTCACAGCCCGCACAGCGCTCGCAGGGTGCACCCTGTCTCTCTTTCCTGTGCTGCTGAGCAGCGCCAGTCCTCCTGGAGACTGTGTCGGCCACCCATGGGGTCAAACTCTTGATGAAAATGCCTGGTCCTGATTCGCCTCCTCCTTGCCCTCCCAGCCTGAGCTTCTGTCCTCTCTCCTTGGGCTTCTGCCTTCTCTCCCCAGCCTGTGGTGGTCTGACCCCTCTGCGGTGGGTGGAGATGACGGAGAGGAGGAGCAGGTAGGAGAGCCATTTCCAGGCTGAGCAACCTGCTGCCCTCAGCAGAGGGAGTGCTGCCTCTGCCGCCACAGGGTCCTTCCCTTCTTGGCTCCTGCATGCAGAGGGTCATCCTCATGGGGTCTTGTCACCCACCCGCCCTGGGCTGCCCCTCATGGCAGGGTCTACAGCAGCCCCACTCCAGTTTTCTCTGGTGTGAGGCCAGCATCCAGTTCATAGGGAGCATTCCCACAACCTCTATTCCTACAAACTCTGGGAGGGGAGAAATACTCCTCCACCGTGCCACAGCCACACTGTCTGCCCACATCCTCCAGAACGAGGCAGTGCTCCTTAAACAGTTCCCAAGTGTTTCACCTTTGCTGTTTATTTATTTAAGCCACAGAAATTTATTCTCTCACAGTTCTGGAGGCTGGAAGTCCACGGCGAAGGCGTCATCAGGGTTGGTCTCTCGAGGCCTCTCTCCTCGGCTTGCAGACGGCCGCCCTTTGGTGCCTCTCCACAGGGCTGTCCCTCTGTGCATGCACACCCCGGTTTCTCTTCCTCTTCCTCTTTTTTCTGAATTGTGTCACACTGGTTTATAACAATATATAAATCTCAGGTGTACATCATTGTATTTTGACTTCTGTATAGACCGAACTGTGTTCTCCACCAAAAGTCTAGTCGCCATCTGTCACCACACACGTGTGCCCTTTACCCCTTTTACTCTCTGACCCTTCCCCTCTGGTAGCCAGCAATTCAGTGTCATATCTATGGTTTATTTGTTGTTGTTGTTTTTATCTTCCACATGTGAGTGAAATCACGGTGTTTGGCTTTCTCTGTCTGTCTTATTTTGCTTAGCATAATACCCTCGAGGTCCACCCACGTTGTTGCAAATAGCGAGATTTACCTTTCTTAAGGCTGAGTAGTGTTCCATTGTATATATATGCCACATCTTCTCCATCCCTTCATCCATTGATGGGCACCTAGGTTGCTTCTGTGTCTTGGCTATTGTGAATAACGCTGCAATGAACATAGGGGCGCATGTATCTTTTCGAATGAGTGTTTTTGTGTTCACCTTTTAATTTAAAAGCCTGCATTTAATTTTGTTTTGGGTGACCAAAGTCAAAGTTGCAGCAGCCTGGGAAGTAACTCTGATGTGTAGAATCCATCTAAGGAGACTTGAGGACAACACTGAGGACACGTGAGTGCTTCCTGTGCTAGTCCCATGGGCCTTCTCACACATATTGGAAAAATGTCATGTTTAAGACCTTCTATTGTATTTGACATTTTTTCTAGTGCTGTATTGTTTACATTTTAGTATTATGTTTTAATTATTTATTTTTTATTGAGGTAACATTGATTTATAACATTATATACATTTCAGGTGTACATCATATTTCAATTTCTGTGTAGACTACACCGTGTTCACCACCCAAGAGCTAATTGCCACCCATCACCATACACATGTGTCCTGTCACCTCCTTCACCCTCCTCCCTCCCCACTTCCCCTCTGGTAACCACCAATCTAATCTCTGTCTCTGTATGTTTGTTTGTTTTTGTTTTTATCTTCTACTTATGAGTGAGATCATACAGTATTTGACTTTCTCTGTCTGACTTATTTCACTTACCATAATACCCTCAAGTCCCATCCATGTTGTCGCAAATGGCAAGATTTCATTCTTTTTCACGGCTGAGTAGTCTCCCATTGTGTATATATACCACATCTTCTTTATCCGTTCATCCATTGATGGGCACTTAGGTTGCTTCTGTGTCTTGGCTATTGTGAATAACGCTGCAATGAACATAGGAGTGCATGTATCTTTATGCCTTTGCATTTTCATGTTCTTTGGATAAATACCCAGCAGTGGAGTACCTGGATCATATGGTAGTTCTATTCTTAATTTTTTGAGGAATCTCCATACTGTTTTCCATAGTGGCTACACCAGTTTGCATTCCCACCAGCAGTGTATGAGAGCTCCCTTTACTTCAGATCCTCGCCAACATTTGTTGTTTCTTGTCTTGTTAATTATAGATATTCTGACAGGTGTATGGAAACATCTCATTGTAGTTTTGATTTGCATTTCTCTAATAATTAGTCACGTTGAACATCTTTTTATGTGCCTGTTGGCCATCTGTATATCTTCTTTGGAAAAATTTCTGTTCAGATCTTTTGCCCATTTTTAAATTGGGTTCTTTGTTTCTTTGTTGCTGAGATATATGAGTTCTTTACGTATTTTGGATATTAACCCCTTGTCAGATACATGGTTTGCAAATATCTTCTCCCAATTGTTAGGTTGTCTTTTCGTTTTGTTAACAGTTTCCTTTGCTGTGCAGAAGCATTTTAGTTTGATGCACTACAGAGAAATAGTAATCAAAACAGCGTGGTACTGACAGAAAAACAGACATACAGATCAATGGAACAGAACTGAGAACCCAGAAATAAACCCACACATATAGGGATGGCTAATTTTTGACAATGGAGCCAAGAACATAGAATGGGGAAAGGAAAGTCTCTTCAATAAATGGTGTTGGGAAAACTGGACAGCCACATGCAAAAGAATGAAAGTAGACCATTATCTTACACCATACACAAAAATTAACTCAAAATAGATTAAAGACTTAGATGTAAGACCTGAAACCATGAAACTTCTAGAAGAAAATGTAGGCAGTACACTGTTCAACATGGATCTTAGCAGCATATTTTCAAATACCATGTTTAAATATTAAATATTTTTTAAATATTAAATTTATTTTAAATAAAATTTTATTTTAAATAAATTTAAATAAATTTTAAATTTATTTAAAATATTTAAATTTAAATTTTTTAAAAAAGATTTTATTTTTTTCCTCCCCAAAGGCCCCGGTACATAGTCGTGTATTTTTAGCTGTGGGTCCCTCTAGTTGTGGCATGTGGGATGATGCCTCAGCATGGCCTGACGAGCAGTGCCATGTCCGTGCCCAGGACTCGAACCGGCAAAACCCTGGGCAGCAGAAGGAGAGTGTGCGAACCTAACCACTCGGCCACGGGGCTGGCCCCCCATGTTTAAATTTTAAAATTTTCTGTATGTTATGATGTTCTGGCATCTTAAACCCTTTCTGGCTGGGGAGAGACTGCCCCTCCTGGGCCAGCCAGTCCTTAGAGACGGCAAAGGGCCCAGCCGGAGCACGCTTGTGATATGCAAACCAACCCAGGGAAAGACCTCCCCTCTGTGGTCCATGTCCCCAGGAGGCAATATCCCTCTGCCTTAGTCACCCCAGGCAGGTGCCAGGCATTGAGGGACCATCCCTATAGCTTAGACCCCTCCAGAATTATTCTAACTAGCCAAGCTGTTCACTCTGCCCTGCCTTTTCCATGGAAACCCCAATAAAAACTGTGGCCTCAGCTCTTCCCTCCCACCTGTCTTCTGCCTCCTGACCGCTGGGTGCTCCCCCGTGGCCCTGTGTGGTGTGCTGTGCTTCAGAGCATAATAAACTTTATTTTTCTGAGCCTCTCCTCTGCCTCCTCTCACACCTGCACTTCTCTGACTAGCAGGTAAAAGAATCCAGAACAAGTACTGAGACCAGAAGAAGAGACAAGTTCACCTGCTCTCACAGAGGTCATTTCTAAGTGATGTTTCCCAAAAGTCTGGACAGTATTGTGATACACTGGGACATTTCTGCCTGCCCAGGGGACAACAGCAGCCACTGCCAGCAGTTCCGGGTCCTGTGCAAAATGACTACACCCTCCTTCTTCTGATTCCTTTTCTCTGGGCTTCCAAGCATGACACAACAACAAAGATTTAGTATAGTCAGTTACAGCCTTCTGGGAAGGAAACTTGGCCTCACTCACTCATTGACAATTCCGCGTCTTGCCTGGGTTAGCCCTGCACCTGGCCACACACTGGGCCCCTCAAGGTGGGATGCGCTCCTGCTCTTGCCAAAGCCATTTCCACACCCCATTAAGGAGGAGGTAATTATTGTGTCTTAAACAATTTTGTGGTCTTTTTTAGTAATTACAACATCAATACGTACTCAATAAAGAAATATAGACAAACAAAAAGAAGAAATTAAAGTCCCTGGAAGCTCACATCTGCAAGGAACCCTTGTACACCTCTAAGTCATATTCAAGACCCACACACAACTTTCAGGTGAGGAGCTCATTTCCCACGGTGCAGAATACACTGGGAGGTTTTATAACTTGATGCTACAGGATGCACGTGTTTCTATATCTTTATATTGTCTCCTGCTACATTATTTACAATTTCTGATTATCATTCTATTGAATGAACGCTGTATAGTTTATTTAATGAACACCATATTGTTGGCCAGAATCAATGGGAAATTCATCATTTGGAATATTTCATTATCATAAATAGCCCTGGGATTAAAATCCTTTCACGTACACTTTTAAACACATCCACGATTGCACCTGAAGGATACATTACATACAGACACGGAATATCCAAGGTGCATACAAAGGCTTTTGCTACTTAAGTGATACAGATTTGATACCAAATTGCTTTCATAAACATTGTATCAGTTTCTACTCCTCAAAGAGTGTGTCAGATGTGTTCTCACCCACTGTGTTAACACTGGGATTATCCATGCTTTTAATGCTTGCCAATTTAATAAGTGAAAAAAATAGTATCTCATTATTATGATTGGTAATGTTTTGGTCCCATTAATGGAGGTCAAACATACGGTGGTGATTATCTTTCGAAGTCAACCATTTAAGAATGTCTTCGTTCTAGGGTATTTCATGTAATAATGTATAAGGAACTAATAGAAAATCCTGATGGAAGGTCACTAACTTCAGCAGGAAGGCAGCTCTGTGAGTAAGTGCTTCTCCTTTGGACTGTCATTAGGGTGAGGTTCTCCAACTTTGCATTCTGTCTAAAGCAACGTTAATAAGATAAATTGTCCAGGCAGACAATGCGGGAGCTATGGTGAGCCCAAATCAATAAGTGAGCGAGGAATGTGTTATTAAAACAAGAACATCCTCTAATGAATATGGCACTGTGTTAATTCTCTAATAACATTGTTGGAAGCAACTCAGTGTTTGCTGGTTTCTAAAAGTTAGTAAGTGTATTTATCCTATTGTTTTGACTTTGCTATCCTGTGAGTAATTTTACAGATCACTAATTTCAATACCACAATCTCTCAGCAGAATGAAGTTGCTACATTCTTTCAATTAATTAACCAACAAATTTAATTTCACAGTACAGAGCCTTGGAATAGGTACTGTTTACTGAAATTGCCATTGCAAATAGTGAAACCGAATGTTTAAAGAACCAACATTTAGTGTTGTCAATTAAGTCTGGGCTAAATGTTAATAAATATAACACAGTGTGGAAAACCATCTGCTGGAGCTCTGTTTGCTGAGGGCATTCACCACGAGCAGCCTGGTCTAGACAGCTTGGGGACATGTGTGCTCCTGTCCACCCGGAATCAATGGGAGGTTGCAACCACTTCCATCAGGGGACCCTGTCGCTAAACTACTAAAAAAAAAAGTCAGGTAGGTTATTTCAGATTTCAAAAGGTTACTTTACTGAATAATCGGTAATGTGACAAGTACCTCATTTAACAAATGCCATGTACAATCTTGCCGTGTGTTAGTTTCTCTTGCTTCTTCCAGCTTTTATCCCTGGGTGTGTGCACATCTTATGTGTATTCAGATAACACATAGGCAATTTCCTGTGATTGCATCACAAGTGTCTTTGTTAATTACTACTTGGTTAAGTTTTCACTTTGGTTTGTAATGACTCGTCACATGGGTGGGCTGTGATTTGCTTCACCATTCTTTGATTGTTGCCACTTCAGTTGATTCCTAGTGCTGATGATTATTAACTGTGAAGTGTGGGGTTTTTTTATAGTTTGGTATAATTTTCTTAGAATGAGTTCCCAGCAGTTGGAACACCAAAGCGAAGGGGAGGTAGCATCTTAGAGCTTTATGCTTCTTGCCACGGTACTCTGGTCTGCTTACCGCTGTGTGTGGTGCCCTTTCCATCCTTTCTTTGAATAATAACGTTAGTAAGCTGTCTTCCGAGTTCTCCTGTCCCTCACACAGCATCTCCCCCTAGGTTTCTGTGTCACCTGCTCATCTTCCCTGTGGAGGCTGTCTTCCCAAGTAAGAGTGGGGTGCTCTCGTGCTGGTGGGAATGCTGGGTTCACATACTTGCTGGGGATTGGCCCCTGCAGGCTTTTCTTCCTGTCACCATCGGGAATCCTTATCTTTGAGGATGTCATTTCTCCAAAAGGCTCTCTTCCAAGGATGCCCCTGCCTTGCTGGAGTTTGGGGAGCAGGCAAGGGGGGTGAACCTCTGCCCCTTCTGGGGGTTTGCAGACAATGCTTGGCTGGCCTTTGGTGCTGTTCCTCTCTTGTCCTCTGCCCTCTTCCTGCTGTCCTGCCTCTTGTTCCCAGGGCCCCAGACATGAGTTCTTCTGGCTCTGTTTCCCCAGAGAATAAACCTTCTGTCTCCTGGCGAGGGGTGGAGGGGTGAAAAACCAGGACGAGGGGTGGAGAAGGGAGTAGGGCCCATCCAGTCTGTGGTCGCCCTGTTGTCAGCCTCTGTGCCCTGGCTTCTCCTGGGTTCTCTGGGGCATTGCCCTGCTCCTTCTGGGTGGCCCCTCTGAGGGCACCTGGATGCCACGTCCTGCTTTCTGCTGGGCCCCTTCCCAGTTCTTTGCCCTTTTTTCCAGCTAATGAGGAAAGGAGCCATGCTTTTGAGCGGGTCACCGACACCCACCCACCCAGCTCCGCTGGGCTCAGGGCTCTGATCTGGGGCCAGCCCGTGGGCTCTGGGCCTGACCCCGCCATTGTCTGCATTGTGACCCCTGCACGTCCTTGCCCTGAGCTGAGCTTCATCTTCCTCCTTGAACCTGTCCACTCTCGCCAGAGGGGAAAGTGGGGGGTAGCACCCCACCCCGTCAGGGAAACATCAGGGAAGATTTGTGGTGTCGCCTGTGTGAGGAAGGGTGGCTGCACCATCAGCCTGGTGTAGGCAAGAGGTTGATTCGATGGGAGAAGGAGGCAGGGTTTGAGAGGCATGTAGATCGCATGAGGGTCTTTGAAGCAAACTGCTGCTCTCAGGGTGGAAATACTGCTTTTAGAGATCTTAGAATACAGCAAGCAATAGTCCAGAATAGAGAGCACCTGCGTCCGCCTCCACCTACCTGCCATTTCCCAGACCCTCCACCCCATTCCCCAAGACAAGGGAGAACCCTCCTCTTAGCTGGGCAGCGGCCAAGCTGGGTTCAGGGGAGAATCTTTCAATGGTCATTGGGGTGCTGGGGCCAGGGGTGCTGGGGACAGCAGGCTGCAAAATTTAGAAGCCTCAAGGGGAGGGAAACTAAAGGTGATCTTTGCTACAGGGGATGTGCCCTGCCCAGCAAAATGGGGAAGTGCAAAGTCAGGGCGGGCAGAACATGGGGAGAAAGGATAGAGGGAGGGACCAAGGAGGAACTGGAATGTCTGAAACGCTTCCTCCTGGGGTCTGTGAGGAGTGAGGGGCTGGAAGAGGCATGGAGGCTGAACCCCCATATCTCCTCCCTCCCCCTCAAGCCAGTCTTGCTTCTGTCACTGGGCCTTTGATACCAAAACTGCTTGAGGCTTCTCTCAGTCCTTCAGGAACTTGGTGTGGCAAAGCCAGTGAGACATGGGTTGCAGCCTGAGGTGGGGGCAGGACCCTCTCTGGACTCTAGAAGCTTCTGCCCCCAGGCAGCGTGCTCCTGGAGAAACAGAACCCGCTCCCTGACCCAGAGGAGGGGAAGAGCGAGGCCACCCATGTGTGTTTCCACACACAAGTGGAAAACATAACGCCCTCCCCTCGACTGCTGTGAGGAATCAATGAGAAATAGGTGTCAGCCCCCCTCACCGCCCACGCCTCTGTTTCTCGGGCTTTCTCTGGAATTTGCAGCTTGAAAGACCTCGCCTCTTGAATTCCCTCCTTCTTGTTCTTCCTCTGTACATTTTTCTCTCCTCTTTCCCTTCCTTTTTATGAAATATTTCCAACATACAGGAAAGTATAGAGAATAATACAATAAATAGTCCTATATCTACCATCAACATTTAATAAATGTAATTATTGGTCTTATTGGCTTTAGATTTTTAAATAAATAAATCACTACAAAGATAGCTGAAGCTCTATTTAGCCTGAGACTAAACACAACTCTGGTCCCACCAAATAAATCTTAAAAGTAGCTTCAGAAGATATTAAATTGTTTCCAATTAATGTAACCGTGTGCCAAAACGAAGCCCAAGAATATTTATAAGAATAAATGTTACCCAACAGGGTAAGACACACAATGCTGGCATCCGATCCAAGATCACCAGGCATGAAAAGAAGCCAGAAAATGTGGCCATAATGAGGAGACTCAGTCACAGAGACTAGCCCAGAACAGAAGGCTGTGGCGTTAGTCAGGCGAAGGTTCTTAGATGCAGGGTCTGTGAAACGACGAGCTAAGAAATTGGACTTTGTCAAAATTTAAAACTTCTGATCTCTGAAAGATATTGTTATGAGAACGAAAAAAACAGCCACAGACTGGGAGAAAATATTTCCAAAGGGTATATCTGACAAAGAACTTGTATCCAGAATATAAAAGGAACTCTCAAAACTCAATAATAGGGAAAGAAACAACCCAATTAAAAATGGGCAAAAAAAATTTTGAACAGATACTTTACCAAAGAAGATGGTGATATGGATGATGATACGGATAATACCATCCATATGATATGCCATATGGATGGCAACTAGGCATAGGGACAATTCTCAACAACACTGATTGTTAAAGAAACACAAATTAAAACAAAAATGAGAACATCGGTTTTCATTTCTCTAAGATAATACCTAGATGAAGGATTGGTGGGTTGTATGATGAGTGTAAGTATTTTTTTAATAAGCTTTGATATTGTAACACTTTTAGATTCACAGAGAAGTTGGAAGAAGATTATGAAGAGTTCACCGGTACCCTATGATCAGCCTCCTGCATTGTTGATGTTACCACAGTGCCTTTGCACAACCAGTAGACCAACATCGATGCATCATTATCAGCTCAAGTCCTAGTTTATTTTAATCCTTAGGCTTTCCCTAGTGCCCTTTTTTCTGTCCCAGGCTAGCATTCACCACAGCACATGACATTCAGTCCTCACGTCTCCTCAGGCTCCTGTGGGCTGACAGTTTCTCAGATTTTCTGTCTTTCATGGCCTTGACTGTTTTGAGGGGCATAGGCAGGTGTTTTGTAGAATGTCCTGCAACTGGGATTTGTCTGATGAGGACCACAGTGAAAGTGTCATCGTCATCATTTGATATCCCAAGGGTGCCTGGTATCACCAGGACTCATCGCTGATAACATTGACCACATCACCCAGCTGGGGTGGTGTTTGCCGGGTTACTCTCCCCTCGCCTGATCCCACACTCTGCTCTTCAGAAGAAGTCACCATGTGCATCACACCCTCAGGGGTGGGAGATGCTTCACTGCCTTGAGGGGGGGCATCCACATAAACACCTTGAAACTCACCTGTCCAATCATTTACATCAGTAAGGACTCTGGGATATTTACATGGTACTTTGGGTTGTGATCCAATTCTACATTGCACATTTTCTCGCTCAAATTGTTCCCATTTTGGCTACTGGGAGCTCCTTCAATTGGCTCTATGTCACTTTGCATGCTGCCATCATTCTGTGTTTTTTGAGTGTTTTCTTCTTTTTTGCAATACAAGACACCCCAGGATCAGCTCATATATTTCCTGCCCCAGTCTTAGAATCAGCCATTTCTTTAAGGAGCCCTGGTTCCTTTTACTGAAGAATGGAATTAGAGACCAAGATCTGAGTGTTGAGTGTGTTTGTTGCTACAGGGATATCATTGCTTCTAGGTCTTCTCAGTAGATGGAGCCAGGAAACACGTGTGTATACTAATCTGTGCGTGCACACACACACATCCATTTGTATCTATATTAGGATAAATGTGAGTACGTAATTACGTCTCCATCACCACATGGCTTGTGCTAACCTCCTCCCCCAGCTTATCTGGAATGTCTAACTCCAACAGTGAGAAACCTGCCCCTCACCATCCTCCATCTATTTGCTTAATTGCTCATTTCCAGTGTGTATGTGTAGTGATTTCAGACTTGTTACTCCACACTCCCAGAAACAGCTTTACCAACTAATTTCACTGCTTAGTTACATGCAATTCTTTTTGCTTTTCGCTTACAGACTCCGCTCATTTCCAGAGTTACTTAGGTCAGCACCTGTACCCCACTCCCCTGAGTGAGGCTGTTTCTTACATTTGTGATCTAGTTAGACTCTTTCATCATATTCCGCATTCCATCCCCTAAAAAATACACCGGAGCCATGATCCACTATTAGGAACCCACTGCTGTCACCACTCTACCCACTGCCTCCAAATGCCTACAAAGCTGGTGAATGGCCACTGGACTGTGGCTCTAGAAAAATCTCCCACTTGTGCCAACAAAAATGTCTGAAACAGAAGTGAGAGGGCCCCTCTCCGGCTTTTGCTTTCAGTATCTTGCATGAATGCATCTAACTGGTGGAAATAATTTGCATAGGAAACATGGGCAAGGACATGAGAAATTTAGTGTTTGCTCCCCATCCTCTGCAGTAGGGGACGGCAGGCGTGGAGAGAATTGGAATGAAGGTGCTGTGCCAGGTCAGCATCTTCACCACAGGTGATGGACGTGGAGCGGGGACTCCAGGTGGAGGCGATTGCGGTGATCCAGGCGACAGATGATGAAGGCTTGGAAGAGGATGGGACAGTATGTGCGGGGAGAAGGGAGCAGATTCAAGAGTTGAGGTACAGGCAAAGCTGGGAGGATAGCTCGTTCTTCTACAAGGAGCGCCATCCTCTCTCTCAAGTTCAGTCACGGCGGCTCACAGTAAAAACCCCCAGCTGGCAGGTATTATGGCTCTTTATTCTAAGGTTCCATCTCGTTAGACAAACGGCTCTGTTGCCCAAGGCATGGCCCTGCGCCTGCAGCCACACCCTACCCCAGGCCAACTGTTCCTCAGCCCAGAGACCAACACACCTCGTATGCATTTCTGCGGTTCCTGTTCTGAAGGTGAAACATGTCTTCTGCAACTGAGAAAGGACAGTGGAGTCTGCATCGGGAAGTTTCAGAGCTTTCTATGTTGCCTGCACTTCCTTCCTCCCATGGAATCCTTACCCTTTAGCCAAATTTTCGTGAGCATGCCACATGGTCCTGGGAGTCCTTCCAATTCCCCAGCCTCACGTAATTGCCAGATCTGCAGTGAAGCTCTGGTAGGGGCTGCTGAGTCTTCCCTATGCGTGGTGCTTTTTTATCTTGAATTCAAGGAGGAGGTTGGGGCAACAGCAGAATTCGAGTTCCTTTCCTTCCAGGAGGAGTCTCTCTCCCATATAAATTCATGGATATGTTTGAGAAAGGAGTCGTCTAGGTCAATCTGTCAGCAACTAAGACCCCAATTCCAAAGGTAATTTTGGAAACTGAGGTGATGATCCAGCCATAGTGGGATCGGAGACTTGAGCCCTGACTCGGCAAGAGGTCCCACTTCTCCACCTCCTCCTCTGGATCCCACAGGCAGTGGGATGTTAGAGTGGTTAGAGCGCAAGAGGAAGCAGGAGGAGAACCAACAGCTCGCGATCAAGACCTCAGAGGCTGGCGATCACTGTGGCAAGTCCACCTCGGTCAATGGTCTTCGCAATGCCAGGGGCTTGGTCTTGTCCACACCCACCGCTGACCTGGCGCGGGGAAGCTGACAACCTCTACTGACAGATAGGACTGAAATACAAAGCAATTTGTTAATGTGTGTAATTTGTGCAGACCAGAATATTCCCGCCCACATGACCCAGTGCCTCCTTCTCAGAGGGCAGGCCCACATGAGGCACCAGGCCAGGTGAGACAACCTACATCCACTTAATGGGGCCAGGCCAGGGTGCTGCCCCCTCATAGGCGGAAGCCTTTGCCAATGGGGTCAGATAAGCAGAGGTCTTCCCCTGCCTGCGCCCCCTGTGTGAATTCTCCTGTGCTGAGCTCCCATGGCCACCTGAACACTCCATCCCAGCCACCCACATACGCCATACATCCTTCCCTTTCAGACAAGACAATATGGTTGTGACCAGGAGTCACCAGGGCTGGTGGTTCAGACATGGACTCTGGGCCCGACCACCTGTGCTGTGCACCAATCCTGCCACTTATCAACCATGTGACTGAGCAATTTACTTCCCTTCCCTGAGTCTCAGTGTCTTCATCTTCAAAATGGGTCACATGGTTGTTATTGGGATGACAATGCGCTTAGAAATTTGCCAGGCACATAGCAAGTGCCATATGCCTTTTGGATAAAGCTGATTGCACAATGCCATGTCTTTTGAAGATGACTTGGCATATCTCTGAGACACTGTGGATTGATTTTACACTTTGGTTTGGAAGCTGATCTTACTCACCTTGTTTCAAGCTCTCTTGGGGCTGGTCTGTAGCAGCCTCCTTTGCTACTTTTCAAGTCTATTATCGAAAATGTTGGTTTTCGTTCCCGTTTTAAATTTTTAATTCTTTCCTCCAATCAGCTGGACCTTGCTGGTTCCTTCCCCTCCCCCACTGACTCTTTGTGTGGATGACTTCCTGAAAGCAAGCACTGGCAGAAACTCTCCCTGGAAGTGGGGACACACGTGGTGAGAACATGCCCATTGGCCACATTTCACAGGGACTCCCAGACCCCAGGATGGGAACTGGGGCTTCTTTTCATGTCCGGGGTGCATCCACGGGTGCTGGCCCAGGCGTCTCCCCTCCTATCTTAGATGCTCCCCAAGGAAGACAGTTTCCAACACTAACATTCCAACTTCTTGAACACGGGAGATATTTTCACATTTGTTCATTCACTCATTCATCCACTCAGTAAACATGTGGCTGGGCGGCAGGTACTGCCCCGGATAAGGAGGTGGCAAACCCCTGCTCCGCGGGTTTTACTTTCTGATGGGGGAGACACCAAACAGACTAAAGAACACTGCGCAGTGTCAGGTGCTAAACATGCTGTGAAGAAAAATAAAGCAGGATGAGGTGACAGCATGGCAGGAGACATGCTCTTATATGTTTGTCTTCTCTGATAGAGCGACGTTGAACACAGGTGAGAGAAGCGAGGGAGAATGAGAGTGACGGAGAATGAGAAGTGAGGTTCCGGCCTTGCAGAGCAGACAGAAAATCAGGCTCTGTGGGAGAAGCCCGTCTGGCATGTTGGGGGAAGGATGAGGGGACCCGGGGGCTTGGCACGTCCCGCGAGGGAAGGCGCAGAGCAACGTGAGAGCGGAGAGGGGAGGTGGGCGGGGACCATGCTGGGCCGTTGTGCAGATTTGGACTGGCCTCTCGTGAATTGGGAGCCATTGGGGGATTTTGGGCAGAGGAATGACATGATCTCGCATACATTTAGAAGAATGACGCCAGCTAGTGTATAGAAACAAGAAGGAAGAGTAGTAGAAGGAGGGGCTAAGAAGGCGCGGAGCGGTTTGGCGGGAGCAGCAGAGTGCAAGGCGCGGGCAATTGTAGGCACGTTTCAGAGGTAAAGCCAATGAGGTTTGTCGGCACGCTGCACACTGGACGTAAACAAAACTGGTGTCTCTGCTGTCAGGTATAGAGGTCGATGTTGAGTCGCTATTTCTTAAGATGAGAATGGCTGGAGGGGAGCAGTGTGTGGAGGGCCGAAATCCACGGGTTGGTTGAACGATCACATTTGCAGTGCGTCTTAGACTTTGAAGTGGAGACGGAGCAAAGGGTGTTAAGTCTGAAGCTGAGAATACTCCGGTGAGCGGCGAGTGTGGAGTGGGCCATCTAACTGTTGGTATTTGAAGCCACTAGACTCCACAAGGGCATCTCAAGGTGGATATAGAAGGAAAATGGGAGGTGTGGAGACAGCCCTGGGGACACTCCATTTCAGAGGTCAGTGGGTCAAGAAGAGTCTGAGACATGAGTAAGGATGGTGCAGAGGGCGATAATGGTGGATCAGGCGGCATTGGTGTCAACACGGTGACGGTGGTGCCCTAGGCGATGGCCACTGTGCTTCTACACTGCAGCCGTTCTTGGAGCGGGATCGAGACTCAAAACGATTCATCACCTTGTAGCTGCTTTGTTATTTTCTCATTATGTCCCATGGAACGTGAGGAGCCCTTCAAACTGAGTTACCCACGAGTCTTTCTCCCAGCTCTGACCATAATTTACTCCACACTTGAGTGAGTTTTAAAATACAGTCACACACTGCTTAATGGCTGGGATACGTTCTCAGAAAAGTGTCATTAGATGATTTAGTCATTGTGTGAACATCATAGAGTGCACTTACGCAAACCTAGATGGTATAGCCTGCTACACACCTAGGCTCTTTGGTACTAATCTTAGGGAGACACTGTTGTATATGTGGTCTGTTGCTGACTGAGACATTGTTATGCGGTGCATGGCTGTACATGCAATAAAATGCAGCAGCTCACTACCAGACACTGGGAGGTCAGAGTCTGGGAAATGAGAATTATGTTTTCTAGTCTACTAATGTAGATTGTTAGGGTGGGACATAAGCTTTAGTCTTGTCTCCAGACGCCAGACACGTTTTCCTCCACCCTACAACACACTGCTAATTCTTTAAATCACATCTGTTAAAGCGGAGATGGTATCTATCACAGCTGTTTAGAATGATAAGGAGTTATCTTAATGAAAATAAGTACCCTGCTGAGCATGGTTTGCTCTCTTTGAATGTAGTGCTTGGTTTTTCCCCCGCTTCAGCTTCAGTTTCAGAGCAAGGACCAGCCTGTTCTGAGGTCCCACAAGGCAGGGGAGAAAATCATCTTGGATCAAGCCGTGTCTGCCTTCTGCATGGAAGGTGTTTCCAGGAACATTTGTGCTAACCTCAGTAACTCAAAGACTGACATGGAAGTATGCTTCTAGGAGCAGGCCAGAAGCCAAGTTCAGTGCCAGGGTTTGTTCTAGGGTGGTTGGGTGAGCTGGCTGACCCCGCCTCCCCTCCCCGATACTGAGCCCTATATATGCTGACCACATGGGAACTTGCCATTTCTTGTTCCTGAAGTCCTCCTGGCCTTGGCCTCTGCTGTTCTTGCAGCCGGGGGTTGCTGTTTCACTCACCTTGCTCCTGGTGAAGTTTTGCTCTTCAGTAGAGGGCAGTGCTCCCGGCAGAGTCATGCCTCATCCCTCCCCAGGCACCGTCATGTGGTGAGCTGGTTGTTGGTGGGACTGCTTCCTCTCTATCCTGAGCTCCATGGGGACCATTTTGGTGTCTTATTTACCTCCCTGCTTCCAGAATAAGGCTTGGTGCTCTGTCTAGGTTCTTGAACATATAAATGAAAGACTAATGAATTAAAAAGAAATACTGTGAGATAATGAATTGGCATTGTCTGTTTTGTCCAGGAAAACCTAATGCTGTGAAAGAATCAGAGGTCCATGGTCCTGCTCTGTCATGCCCCTGACTCTGGTCTCTGTAGGCATCAAATAGAGATGACAGCCCTGCCTTTCCAGGTGACTTAGGGATGAGCAATGATGTATGCTTGTCACTTGGTTCATGGTAGGCTCTCCAACCTTAGAAGGAACTGCAGAAGAAGGCAAAGCCCTGACCAGATTTATGTGGGACTGAGAGCATGAGAGTAATATGCAGCCACGAAGTGCCAAGGAAGATTGCCTGCCCACGGCAATCCTCAAGTCTTGCTCCTGAGACAATAGAAGGGTTCTGTTTTAATAGTGGAATTCTAAGGCATTGTTTGAGTTGCTGAAGAGCAGCAGTCACGGGTCCCCTTGGACGTGTTCATCTGAAGGCCATTTTCAGCGGGAAGAGAACAGAGCATTCCTGTAGCTGCTTTTGAGCAATGCAGACAGCTTCCTGTTCACTGACTTTCTGCAAACCCCTTCGTCTAGATGTGTATTTCCTTGTTCACTCCCAAGACTTTCCCCGGGGAGTCAGGGAGGACTCTGTCTTGTGGGAGAGAGGTGGGTGGGCTGAGGGCCTCATGATGGCACGGCCAGTATTGGACAGAAGAATCGCAGGAGCGATTCCCCTATGTTGGCCAGTGCAGTAGCCTAGCTTGACCAACAGAAACTCTGAAGCCTCAAATAGAGAAGGGCTGGATAATGGAAGGCACCCTTCCTTCCTCAGGAGTCTGAATGTCTGCTCTGGTACAACTCTCTGGGTGGCTGTGGACTAGCCCCTTCCCCTCAGCCCTCTCAGAGTCCCCCAAGGGCTCAGCCCTGCTGCCGCACTTAGTACAGAAGGCAGGGTCCCTCTTCTTCAGTGCTGATCATTACAGGGACAGGAAGGGTCCCTGACTCAGAGAAATGCTTCTCCTTGAATTTGTGGTTGAACAATGTAAAACTATGAAGGGTTGACGATGGAGAGAGTGGGCCTCAGAGGCAGTAACTGAGATGCAGAAGCCAAGACTGAGATGGACACACATCCTAGGATGAGACAATGGCAAAAGAATCTAGTTTCCTTTTTGAAAGGTAGAGCATCTGTTGGTGTGTGGACTTGTTATTTCAGAGGATGAATTTCTCTTAATTCATTTCAATAAATGAACACTGAGCACAGGCTGTGGGCCAGGCTCTGTGCTAAGCATCCAGGGACACAGGAAGGGTGAGATATATCCTGTCCTGGCAAAGAACACTGAGTTCAGGTTTGGCCTCAAGGCCCTAAGGCTGCCTACTCCCATAGCCCCAAAGCCAGGCCTGTGGCAGCTGTTGAGTTTGTACTCAACCTAATCCTAGCCAGTCAGATGGTTTGAAACTGGAGCCAAGAGCTGGGAAAGATGCATCCTGGGCAGTCATGGATGAAATGGAGAAATGGAATGGCAGCAACTGTCAGGGACCCAGACAAGGGTGCCAGTAGCTTGGTGCCTTTTGTGCTGCCCACAGATTAGCACATGCTGGGGCTTCCCGAGTGCCCTCTGCCTGTGGTCTGAGCTCCTGCTCCCCCTTTGCTCTTGTTTATTTTCCAGTCTACCAACTACCATTTTGATAAATTCCTTTTTTGTCTGAATCACTCAGACAGTTTTTGCTGCTCACAACTAGAACTTCAACACACTTAGAATTGTAATTCACACAACTTCCTCTCAATTAAACTCTCCTAAAGCTGAGGAAAAAGTTGCATTTGTTCTGGGGGGAAACTGGAAAAGTCTGTACATACTTCAGGTGAAGGAACTGAGGAGGTGACTGTGTCCTTTGTTGGGGGGCATTCACCAGTCTCCAGTCAGATCCAGAAGAGTGGTCATCTCACAGGATTGTTAGGTGTGGAGCAGGAAGAGGGAGCTGTGGTGGGTCCCGAGGAGTGGGCTCAGGATGGGCTCCTGAGCACACTCTCCCTTGGCTGAATGTGAGGCTTTGTGAATACAGAGACTGAAAACCAGGGCAGACCTGTTCACTGGATGTTGAATGTATTCCGCAAGTCACACACAGAACCATCAGCAGAGGGTAGATGCTTTACTGGCTAAAGCTGTTTAAGTACAACCTCTGACCAATCACTGACGACCACGAAGCTATGTTGACCCACAGGTGACTAATAAGGAGCCAGCCTTAAAAATTAAAACAATAATAAACAAACAAAGCTGGAAAGAGACATCAGCAGTTGCACACTACTTCACATAAATAGGAAACAGACACCACATAAATAGTCTAGGCAAGTAATTAAACAAACAAACCAAAAACTAAAACCCAACAACCCCAGGGAAAAATCAGAATCTAGAGTTGCTACACTATATTATCTAAAATGGCCAGTTTTCAACAAAAAATGGCAAATCTGGGGGAGGGAAAAGGTAAGTGAGACTCACACACAAGGGAAAAATTAATAGAAACTGTCTTTGTGGGGTCTCAGGTGTTGGACTTAGCAGACAAAGACATCAAAGCAGCTATTATAAATATGTTTTAAAAAAACTGACAGAAAGCAAGATTAAAGAAATATAGGAAAGTACGATGACAATGACTTACTAAATATAAAACAACAGTAAAGAATTAGGAATAATGTAAAAAGAACCAAATAGAAATTCTGGAGTTGAAAAATACAATAACTGAAGTGAAAAATTCACTAGAGAGATTTAACAGCAGGTTTGAACTAGCAGGAGAAAGACTCAGTGAAGCCGAAGATAGATAAATAGAGATTATCCAATTTGTAGAACAGAAAGAAAAACACAAGGAAAAATGAACAGAAACTCAGAGATCTGTGGGACAACTTCATGCCCACCAACATATGCATAATGGGAGTCCTGAAGGAGAAATGAGACAGAAAGGGCAAAAAAATATTGACATGATGGTAGAAATTTTCCCAAATAATGAAGATAATTAATTTACACATCTTAAATGACCAATAAACTCCAAGTAGGATAAACACAAAGTGGTGCAACATAGAAACATCACAGTGAAACTGTTGAAAGACAAAGACAAAAAGAAAGTCTTGAAAACAGTAAGAGAAAAATTATCCTAGAAAGGGAACCACAATAAGATAAACAGCTGACTTCTCATCAGAAACAATGGAGAAGAGAAAGTGGTGAGATGACATATTTGAAGTACTGAATGAAAAAACCCCTGTCGGTCAAGAATTCTATATGCTGCAAAACTATCCTTCACAATAAGGAATAAATAAGAATATCCTCAGGTAAACAAAGGCTGAGAAAAGTCCTTGCTAGCATACATGCCTTGAAGAAATACTAAAAGAAGTTCTGGCTAAAAGGAAGCAAAATCATGCAGTAGCTCCATTTACATGAAAAACAATGCGTAGCCTGCTGGTGGGAGTGTAAACTGGTGCAGCCACTAAGGACAACAGTATGGAGTTTCCTCAGAAAATTAAGAATAGAACTACCATATGATCCAGCTATCCCACTGCTGAGTACTTATCCAAAGAACTTGAAAACACAAAGGCATAAAGATACATGCACCCCTATGTTCATCGCAGCATTATTCACAATAGCTAAGACTTGGAAGCAACCTAGGTGCCCATCAAGGGACGAATGGATAAAGAAGATGTGGTATATATACACAATGGAATACTACTCAGCCATCAGAAATGATGAAATCTAGCCATTTGTGACAACATGGATGGACCTTGAGGGTATTATGCTAAGTGAAATAAGTCAGAGGGAGAAAGTAAAATACCATATGATCTCACTCATAAATAGAAGATAAAAGCTACAACAAACAAACATAGAGACAGAGATTAGATTGGTGGTTGCCAGCAGAGAAGGGGGGAGGGAGGATGGCAAAAGAAGTGATTAAGCTCACATGTGTGGTGACAGATTGTAATTAGTCTTTGGGTGATGAACATGATGTAATCTACACAGAATGTGAAATATATTATGATGTACATCTGAAAGTCATATAATGTTATAATCCACTGTTACTGCAATAAAAAAAGTGTACCAACAAATGTAATTACAAAAGTCAGTAAAAATACATATATTTGATTTTATTACTATCTTAACTGATTTAAAATACAATTGCATAATACAATAATTATAAAGTTCTGCTATTGGCCTTATATAAATATGTAAATATGTGACAATAATAGCACAAAAGAGAACAAGTGATGGAGATAAATTGGAATAAGAAAATGAAACTAGAAGGTAATACGGATCCACAGGAAGAAATTAAGAGTAGTGGAAATGGTAAATATATAAGTGAATCTAAGAGATTCTAAAATATATTTTCTTTTTCTTCCTTAAAAATCTAAAAAACTATAAGCTTATATAAAATAATAATAACACTATTGTTCAGTTACAACATAGGTAGACATAATATAGATAATAATAGCATAAAGAGGAGGAAGAGAATGCAGCAATATTGGGGCAAAGTTTCTATATTTTACTGGAATTAAGCCACTATTAATTTGAAGTAGATTGTGATAAATCAAGATGCATATTGAAATCCATACAGCAGCCATTAAGAAAAGAACTCAAACATTATGTAAAAAAGTCAATGAAGGAATTAAAATGCACACTTTAATACAAAGAAGGCAGTGAAGGAGAAACAGAGAAATAAAAAAGACATGGGATATATAGAAACAAATAAAAAAATGCAATATGTAAATCCAAGCATATCAATAATAATATTAAATGTGGATAAACACTCCATGCAGCAGGCAGAAATTGTCATACTAGGTAAATAAGATCCAATTCTATGCTGTCTACAAGAGACGTACTTACAGTCAAAGACACAAACAGGTTAAAAGTAAAAGTATGGAAAAAAGATATACCATGCAAACAGTAACAATAAGACAGTGTGAGTGGCTGTAGTAATATCAGAAAAAGTAGGTCTTAAGATTAAAAATGTTAATAGAAACAAAGCATCATTTTATAATCAAAAAGGGAAAATTCATCAGGAAGACATATAATTATAAACACATTTGCTCTTAACAACAGAATCCCAAAATATAAGTAAAAACCAACAGAAATCAAGGGAAAGAACAAACAATTCAATAACACTACTTAGGGACTTCAATACCCACTCTCAATAATGGATAGAACAACTAGACAAAAAACAGACAAGGATACAGAAGATTTGTAAAATACTATCAACAAACTTGACCTACCTGATATCTTCACCTAACACTTCACCTAACAATAGCAAAACACACTTTCTTCTCAAGCACACGTGGACTCTTCTCCAGGAAAGACCATGTCTAGGCCGTAAAATAATTGGGAAGCAATTGCGGGACCCGCTGCTGCTTCACACCAGTAAGGTAAACCAGCAGAAGAGCAACAACAAAGTGAGTGTGGAGGTCCCAAAGCATAGAAAGATTCTACGATTTTCCTTCCACTCTCCTGCTTGGAGTTTCTTAACTCAGGGGTGACCTAGACCCTCCTTTAAAGGGCATCCTACTGCTTAAATCAGATCCAGGCATATTAATCTACCTTTTGATCGACTAAATGTCAATTGATTCGGGACTTTAATTACATCTGCAAAATCTCTTCACAGCAGCACCTAGAATAATGTTTGACTGAGGGAAGGGGTGTGTGTGCTACCAAGTGGCTGCTTCCTCCTTATGTCCTCCAGCTTTCACAAGGGACTGTCCCTTGTAGTCCACCCTAGATAGACAGAAAGGTACCATAAAGGGCATTCTGGGGAATGTAGTACAGCAAGTAAAGGCATTCAATTAATAATTAAAAATCTTTCTACAAGGAAAAGTCTTGGCCCAGATGGCTTCATCATTGAATTCTACCAAACATTTAGAGGTTAAATAATATGAATTCTTTGCAAACTCTTCCAAGAAATAGACGAGGAAAGAATAGTTCCCAATTCATTTTATGAGGCCAGTATTACTCTGGTACCAAAACCAGACAGAGATATCACAAGGAAAGAAAACTCAGACCAACCCCCCTCAGGTATATAGATACAAAATCCTCAACAGGATAGTAGAAAACCAAATCCAGAGACATAGAAAAAAGGATTATACACGTGATGAAGCAGGATGTATTCCAGGAATTCAAGGTTGGTTTAACAGCTGAAAATAAATGTAGAGTATTAATAAAATAAAGGAAAAAATCCCCATGATATAGACACAGAAAAAGCACTTGACAAAACGCAACATCCATTTATAATACAGACTCTGGAACAGAAAGAACGGAATGGAAACTAGGAATGGAAAGAAATTCCTCAATTTGGTAAAGGACATTTATGGAAAACCCATAGCTAACATCACACTTAAAGGTGAAGGACTGAATATTGTCTCCCTAAGGTCAGGAAAAGCCTACGACAGCCAATCATACCACTTCTATTCAACACTGGAAGTTCTGGTGCATTAAGGTAAGAAAAAGGAATAAAAAGCATTAAATTTCAAAGGAAGAGGTAAAACTGTCTTTATTCACAGATGACATGATCCTAGATGTGTAAATTCTAAGTAATCCACACTCACATACACACACACACATCCAAACCCCTACATGAACTAAAAAGCAAATTCAGCAAGGTTACAGGATATAAAATCAATATACAAAATTCAATTGTATTTCTATATACTAGCAATAAACAATCTTAACTGAAATTAAGAAAACAATTCCATTCACAATAAATACTTAGGAATAACATTTAAAAAGAAAGTATAAAACACACTGAAAACTATAAACATTGCTGAGAGAAATCAAGGAAGATCAAAATAAATGAGGAGATGCTCTATGTTTCTGAATTAGAAGACACAATACTATTAAGATGGCAATTCTTCCCAAATTGACCTGTAGATTCAACACAAACTCTATAAAAATCCCATCAGGCTTTCTTGCAAAAATGAACAAGCACATTCAGTTATGAGTTGCTTAACGACAGGGATGTGTTATGAGAAACATGTCGTTAGGCAATTTCGTCATTGTGCGAACATCATAAAGTGTACTTACATAAACCCAGATGGGATAGCCTACTACACACCTAGGTTATATGGTATGAATCTTATGGGACCACCATGGTATATGTGGTCCGTCGTTGACCAAAATGTTGTGATGTGCTGCAGGACTATACCTAGAATACCCAAACAGTCTTGAAAAAGAACAAAGTTGGAGGACTTATACTTCCTTATTTCAAAACCCACTATAAATCTAAGTAATTAAAGACCATGATACTGATATAAGTATAGACATATAAACCAATGGAACAGAAGAAAGTGGTTCAGATTACCAGTGGAACATAATAAAATGGTAAACCTTTATATTTATGGTTAATTTTCAACAAAAGTGCAAAGGCAATTCAATGGAGAAAGGAATTTTCAACAAATGCTACTGAAGCAATTGAATATCTTCATTCAGAGAGATAAATTTAAACGCTTACTTTACACCATATGCAAAAATTAACTCGAAATAGATCATAGACTTACATGTAAGAACTACGCCCATAAAACCTTTGCAACAAAATACAGGCACGAGTCATAAAAAAAATTTATCAATTGGACTTCATCAAGATTAAAACGTTTGTATTGGAAAAGACACCATTTAGTAAATTAAAAGACAAGTAAATTAAAATTAAAAGACTGAAGGAAAGTATTTGTAAGTTACATATCTTATAAAAGACTTCTATCCAGAATATTAAAAGGACTCTTACTACTCAGTAAAAATAAGATAAATAACCCAATTAAAAACTGGGCATAAATTTGAACACACATTTCACCAAAGAAGATGTATAAATGGCCAATAAGCACACAGAAAGAAGCCGAACATCATTACTCATTAGGGAAATGCAAATTTAAACCATGAGACCCAATTTCACCATCACTAACATGGCTAAAATAAATAAGACAGATAATAACAAGTGTTGACAAGGATGTGGAGAAATTGGAACCCTCACACCTTCCTGCTGGGAATATCAAATGGTGGGGCCACTTTGGAAAACAGTTTGGCAGTTCCTCAAAATGTTAAATATAAATTTAGCATATGACCCAGCAATTCCAGCCCTAAATAGCTCCCCAAGGTAAAAAAAAAACAAAAAAAAACCCATCAAAGGTCATACCTACATTAGTCATAATAGCCAAAAGGTGGAAATCACTGAACTGTCCATCAATTAGAGAATGGATAAACAAAGTGTGGTATATCCGTACAATGGAATTCTGTTGAGCTATTAAAAGGAATGGAGTACTGACACGGGCTACCACATGGACAAACCTCGAAACACTGTGTTAAGTGAAAGTAGCCAGAAGTAAGAGACCACATATTTTATGACTCCATCCATATGAAATGTCCATAACAGGGAACTCTGTAGAGACATAAAGTGCATTAGCGGCTGCCTGGGGCTAAGTTGGAATCAGGAATTGACTGCAGTTAGAGCTTTTGCGGTTGATGGAAATGTTCTAAACTTAAATTGTGGTCGTGGTTGTAAAGCTCTGTAAATTTACTAAAAATCATTGAAGTCTATACGTAAAACAGGTTAATTTTATTGTTTGTAAATTATACTTTAATAAAGTTGTTAAAAGAAAGTAATCTTTTTGTAGCTAATGTATTGAACAGTTCGGACCTTAGATTGCTCTGTTTTTCTCCAAACATTGTCCTCACGTCTCTGCAGTTGCCACAACACGTCTCAGGAAGACCCGACGGCTCGAAGAATCTCCATTGGTGAAAAGACTCACTCTCTGATGCTGAAAGTCCCATCTATTCTACATCGGAACTCCAACTTGGCATCCAGCCCCAGGTTCCCCTCCCCCACTCTGCCCTGAGCCCTGTCCTGGCACCTGCTTGGGGGAAGGAGGCGTGGTTTCCTCTGGCCACTTCCTGCGCAACTCCTGGGTCTGCTTTTCTTCCTGCTGTGTTGGGAGCATGGGGAAAAGGAGGCAGACAACTCTCATGTGACTGGTGGGGTTGCCCAAGCCACTTGAGGAGGCTTCAGGATGACCACTCAGAGGAGCCGGGGTGCCTGCAGGAGGGGGAGACCAGCGATCACTCTCCAGGAGGGAGATGGACCACGGAGGGAGAATTCTTGGGGAAACGACCTAAGATTCTGCTTATCTCCTGGGAAACTCTGAGGGCAAGAGGCTGCTCTGAGCAGCCCATGATGCAGGGTGAAGAGGTGGCGAATTTAAAAAGAAATGAGAGGCATCAGCTCAGAACGGGGGTCTGTGAACTATGGCCTCATGGGCCAAATCCACTCACACCTTTGTGAGCTCCGCGGGCAAGAACGGTTTTTATATTTTTAACAGGTTCAAAAAAATTAAAAGAAGACTGCTGTGTCGTGACGTGTGAAAGTTATGTGAAATTCAAGCTTTAGTGTCTGTGAAGTTTCACTGGAACCTGGTCACCTTATTCATTTATGCCCTTTTACAGAGAAAGTATGCCGATGCTCTAGTCCCTGGGTGCCACGGGCCAGGTGTGTGCCAGGCACCAGCTGAGTCTCCTCCCTGCTGCTTCTACCTCCAGAATCGAGTCCCACAGCCAGTCACAGCCAGAGGATGCCATTTAGGGAATGGGCTCCTGGCTCCTCCTGCCTCTAGCCTTTTCTGTCATCCCAGGAAGAGTGTTGTCTGTTTTCCATAAAAAGTTCTTCCTGATGTCTAATCTAAAACTTTCCTGCTTTTGAACCCATCTTTTTTGGCTATGTCTCCCCAAAGGAGAGAGAATAACTCATTCTGCAAGGCTGCTCTTAGAATCAAGCCCAACCTAACTCATTTTGGGTCTGTTCACAGACTCGATTTAGAAAGCCTACTGTTTTTCCTGCAAGGAAGCGTGTCTATCCTCATGCCACATGACAGGAAGCAGCTATGCATTGTAGCCACACTTTGCCCTTAAGAACAATGTGTTTTGCAACTGTCCCTCTACAGTGGTTTGCTTCCTACTGTGCCCATGGCCCTGTACCAGGTCCCAACCCTGAAGGGCCCCTGGTCTAGTAGGGGAGAAAAAGCATGAACAAGAATAATCAAAACAAGCCCCGAAGGTCCGTGTCCTCATGCTTATAACGCACTTGGCACATAGAGGGAGCTGAATCAAGGACGTGAGGTTGAAGGTGGAGTCAGCAGGGCCGAGGGGTCTGAGCTGGCCCTGGAAGGACGGCTAGCCCACTGTGGACTGTGGGCTGGAAGGACTGGCAGGGACAAGGAGCCACACCCATAAAGGCCGGGTTGTCATGCCTGGCTAACCAAGAAGTCCACCTTTTGCCTGGGCCAACCTTGGGGTGGCACTGGGGATGTCCTCGAATTCCTCAGGGGTTTGGATGTGTTGGCATACAGGAGTCAGCCCAAGTGTTGGGGCCCACAGCAGTGCCTCACCTTCCGTTGGATCCACAGGTGGCTGGGAGGAAAGGGACAGGGAGCAGAGACAGGAGGACATGTTTAGCTCTGAGGTCCAGTTTCTGACCAAGGCCTTGGGGTAAGGCCAGTCACGTCCCCAAAGTGGCTATGGACGGGCTGGGTCAGTCAATGTATTAACTTTTTATTTGGGTTATTTCTTCAGATCACTTTCATTTCAGTGAGAACAAGTGCTTTTTGGCAAATTATCTTGGAACCCTGAGCGTCTGACAGTGCCTAAGGCTCCTGAAGCTGGTCATCCTCCGTGGGGCGCCTGCAGCCCCCACAGGGCTGCATGGAGCCGGGAGCCAGCCAGAGTCACTGAAGCTGGCTGCAGAGGCCCACGTTCTTGGGGTCTTGTGGAAAGCCCACCCCTCAAGACCCACAGTCATGATGGAGGTGAGGGTAGGTGACTTTGTCTCCAGGGTGTGAAAGTAGGGCACAGGCCAACAAGTTCTTGGCTGTCATCCTGAGTTCACAGGCTAGTGATGGAAGAGGACAGCACCCATTTGTCACTCTTTTGGGACCGAGGGAGGGGGCTGCTTGAAAGTCTCCGTTCTGACACTGAAAAGACCCCCTGGACCTGCCGAGCACAGGCCAATGCGGGAGCCCCAGAGACCTCGGCCCTGCTGTGCTGCCCTGGGGCCAGTCCTGCCTCCTCCCCCTGGCTGAAATTCTCCTAGAGCACAGCTCCTCCATCCTGGGCCACACCTGAGGCCAGGCTGTTCCTTGGGGGCAGGACAGGCACCATAATTTCCATTTTGCAGATGGGCCAACTGAGGCTCACGGAGTTGGGCTTCCAGCTTCCTCTCCCACCTCTTAGGGGAGGAGGAGAGAAGAAGCGGGTGGGGCGGGCTCCTCAAGGGGCCTGAAGGCCAGAGACAGCAGCGTGAACTCCCTGGGGCCTCTGTGGAGAGGGGGTGGGGCCCACAGGCCATGTCAGGCTATGTCTGGCCACGGCGATGTTTGTGACCAGCAGCTCTGTTATCGCCATGACTGTTGTCATTTTGAAAGATGCTGTGAGGGATCTCCCACGCCCACCCCCGCAGCTGCAGAGCCTTCCAGGTGGGCGGAGAGAGCCTGAAGGCCAGAGCTATGAGAGGGTCTGGCCAGTGATGCCGCAGCTGCATGAAGCGCCATCACCCCACACAGAGCGGGTCTGCTGAGAAGCCATCTCCACAGTTGGGGTCTGCAGTGAGTATGTTTTACTTTTAAAAGTACAGACTATTTCCAGACCGGACATTCTGGCCTAATTGAAAAGTGTTTCAATTACTTCCTGGCTTCGAGAATGCCCTGAGCTGTCTCTTGGGTTCTCCTGGATCCCAGAAATCGGTTTCCGTCTTCATTTAAAAACCAAGCAACAGAGGAAGCCCCTGCACTTCTGCTGCATGGCCTTTTAATCCATTTTTCCAACAGCAAAATCCTAGGGTCCCCAGGATTGGCGGCTGGGCCCTGGGCAGACCTCAGCTGCATCACTTACCACCGCCACCTCTCTGACGCGCAGCATCTGGGCAGGAGGGGATGGCTCTGTGCCAGGTGCTGCCGGCTCCGGGACCAGGAGGGGCTGGCAGACATCCAGCCAGTGGGGGGCTAATGAGGAATGTGTGCACACAAGGGGAATGTAGTGGCACCCAACGCCGCTGGGGGCAGCAGTGGCACACTGGGCTCAGAGGATGTGGGGGGCTTTTGTTTTAAGTGTGCTGGGAGAGAGTTTGGGGGTTGGGGGATGGGGGTGGGAGTGAGGAGGAGAGGAGCCTTGGAGCTGGACCCAGACGGGCCAATGTGAACAGAGGGGACACCGGGTGAAGAGTCAGGACCAGAAGATGTGACCCCATAGGTCCTTGAGGTAAGGGCGGTGGGCTGGGTCTGGCCAACATGATCCTCCCTGAGGGCAGGAGGTGCCCAGTGTCCCTCCATTCCCTTCTACTCACCAGCCACACCAGGCAGGACCTGCCTGGGCCCGATGCTACATGCACGAGCTGCTTCAGATAGCAGGTAATTACTAACTAAAAGCAACATGACCAAAAGTGAGGCCATCACCACAGCCCTCGCCTAACACCCCCAGGGGCCCCCATGCCCACCCAGCCTGGGTGTGACTGAGATGGTCCCCCCCACCACCAGCCAAGCCATCTCTCCTCATTCCACTTTCCCTGCAGCCGACAAGCCTCTCATCCCTTGAACCCCAGGAAAGACTTGGCCTTGTAGACGCTCCTGTGGGTCCTGATGCTTCCTTCTGCCCTGTGAACCCCACATTTCTGACGAAAAACCCCCGGTCCTCAGCCTGGGCCAGGGTGGGGCGTCCTGCAACCCTGAGAGCGCCCCCCCCCCGAGGAAACTCTCAGGGCTGGTGGCTATAGGACGGCGTTGCGGGAGGGACATCCCAGCTCCACCACGTGCCACGCGCCAGCTCCTGGAGGCTGTGGTCACTCCCTGCTCCAGGCCTCGGTTTCCTTGGTGGTGGAGGGAGACAGCCGTTGTCGATGGGCTCAGAGGTCCTGAACTGTGCTGACATCCCTGGATCACCTTTCACAGAGCTGCGGGCCAGGAGAGCCCCGGCTGGGAGAGCCACTGCTTCATCCTGGCGCCCAGGGACTGTGTACCCAGAGCCCCGCTCCCGGACCCAAAGAAGGGGGCACTGCTCTGTGCACAGATGTCACTGATATTCCTGAAGTGGTTCAACTGAGCTTTTTTCACTAAGAAAGACTAGAAAATGCAAATAAGGCAGCTTGATTTTAAACTAAGGCCATATGGCCGGTAAGGGCCCCCACTTCACACACATGTGCATGCTCATGGCTATTTGCAGCTACTAAGTGTTACTAAAATGATGACTCATGGCTTGAGAAACGTGCATATTTGAATTAGAACCAGTTTACGCTTTAAATGCAGTCATCGTGGTAGATTTGTTTGGTACACAGCCTCGTCAGAGTCAAATGTAGACGAGTGTGTGATGAGAGACAGAAGGTCGTCTGCACCAGAAAACACTAGCGGAGGAGGTGCTGATGCTCAGATCTCTGGGTCTCCTCCTCACTTCACCCCTGCAGAGCCTGCTGCCCCATGTGCACCCAGCTCACCCAGGCTGCAGCGGGGGTCTCACCTGGCTCCCTCCTGCCTGGGTGACCTGGGCCTGCCTCTGCACCTTGTGACAGCGGCTACGGCAGGAACCTCAAGGAGTTGCCTGAAGCTGGCTCAGCGCGCATGCCCTGTAGGGAGGTGCAAGGGGGTCAGGAAGACAAGGCTCAGGGAGGCTGGGAGAGGGTCGAGCTGCCATCTTGCTGGACTGTCTCTGAGCTGGCCTGGAGGCCTCGGTGGTGGGGGATGTAGTGTCCCCTTCACTGGCTGGAAGGTGATGAGGATCTGGCCCAAATGTCACAGACAGGGACCCCAGGCCCCACAGCCACCACTCTGGTTTCAGAATGCCCGCTTAGCTCAAATTCGGTGCCGCCCTACCCTGCCAGTCCGGGCTGCCCTGGGTGCTCTGAGCCCCACTTCAGAGCCCTGACCCCCTGTCCTGCTGCTCCTTCTGGGGTCTGCCTCAGCAGAGGACATGGGGTCAGGAAGTGGAGGGAAGGAGGCAATAGGAGGACAAAGGGGGTGCCTTCCTTGCCAAGCTGTCCTCAGAGCTGGAGCTGGGCAGTAGCCATGCCCTTTGGCGGGGCTGCATGCTCCATCGTCAGAGTCCTCTGGCCATCTCACAGATGTAGGGGCCTGCCTGCCTGGGAAGGCGCCTGGCTTGTCAGGTCCCCTGTTAGACCATGGAGCATCCACACGCCTGCCTCGTTCCAAGAGCAGAGGGAGTAACTGAGGAGATGAAATAAGAAAGGATGCAATCCACATGTTTCAGAAGATCATTTAGGACCACGTGGAAGGTGGATTACAAGACAGCACATCCAGATACAGGGAGACAGACAACTGCAGCCTTGGTCCCCATCAGAGACGATGGTCTGACAAGGTAGGATGGTGGGAGGTAATGGAGTGGGGTACGAGTGTGTGAGGGGGCACTCTGAACAGGTCACAGCCCAGTGCGAGGATTACCAGGACAAAAGGGGTGGGGGAGGGAGGGAGGAGGGGAGAGGAGGGGGAGGAGGGGAGAGGGGAGGAAGGGGAGAGGGAGGAATAGAGGAAGGGAGGTGATTTGCTGTCCCCCAGACCACGTGGTAACCACTAGAAATTCTTCAGGTGGTTCTGGTCATTCAAAAAGCAGAGCTAAACCAGGAATTAAACGCTTGGCATATAACATGCAAGGCTGAGCTGGCTCACAACTGAAACGGACTCCCACACCGAGGAAAATGTGGTTTGCTCTTTAGGTCCATAAAGACCCCGCTCTAAAGACCACAAACCTGGACCAGCCTTTTCAGGACCCACGGCTTCTGGACCAAAGCAATATGGTGCCGCAACTCTCCTTTAAGTTAAACTATAGCCAGACTGGACTGGACGTTTCAGCCTCCGAGGACGTGAAATTCATGTGCCCAGTGGGGTTCGTTCTTTTAACAGGATATGGTCACCTTTTTTTTAACTGGAGTGGGGGGGATGAATCAAATATTTATAGTATTCCATCTTATTCCCTCTAATGATGTTTTAGTTATGCCTTTTCTTTTCCGTGTTACTTTTTGGTGGTTGCTTTAGGTATTACAATACATATCTTTTCCCCATCTCAGTATGTTCCCAAAATTTTCTGTTAGTGCGTGAACAACTTAGGGACTTTAAGACAATATATTTCTATTTACTACCTTGCCTTTGTTTACTGATTTCCATGTATTTTCATTCTACATTTACTATAAAACCTAGGATAATATGTTATTTTTCTTTTAAATAGTCAAAGTTTTAAGGATATATATATATATATGTGTATATACGTATGTTATAAATATTGTGAAGATCCATTATATTTATGGCCTATTAATTCTCCTCGGGTTTCTTTACTCTGTCCTATAGAACCAGGACTATTATTGCATTCCCCTAAATCTATAGGACTTCTTTTAGCATTTTTAGTAACGCAGTTTTGCTGGAGATTAATTTTTCCAGTTTTTTGTCTTTCTGAAACTGTCTTTTTTAACCTTCACTTTGGAATGCTATTTTCACTGCATACAGAATTGTAGGCAGGTAGATTTGGGGGTTAGCATTTTAAACATGTCATTTCCTCGTCATTTGGCACCAATTGTTTCTGATGAGAAGTCTGCTACAATTCTTACCATCGCTCCTCTGTATGTGATGTGTCTTTTATCTCTAAATGCCTTCAAGATTTTCTCTTTATGGTGGTTTTCTATGATTTTTACTATGATGTGCTTATGTGTGTTTATCTGGTTAAGGGTTTTCTGATCTGTGGTTTATTATCCTTTATTAAGACTGGAAAATACTCAGTCATTATCTTGTAAACATTTCTACTGCCCTATTCTCTCTCCCTTCTACTTCCCTGAGTCCAGTAAATCGAATGTTAAGTTAGATCAGTTGATTGTGTCCTCAAGTTCACTGATTCTCTCCTACGCTGTGTCCAGTTTGCTAGTAAATGATAAGGCTCTTGAAGGAATTCTTTATCTTCAGTATTCTGTTGTTTTATGTTTTATTTCTAGCATTTCTTTTTTGTTCTTTTTATAGTTTCTGTCTCTCTGATGAAATTCCTCACCTGTTGATGTGTGCTGTTCACCTTTTCCAAGATCTGCTTTGGCATATGAATCATAGTTATTTTAAAGTCCCTGTCTGATATTTCCAACATCAGACCCATCTCTAGGTCTGGGTTTTTTGACTGTTTTGTATCTTTACAATGAGTCTTTTATTTTATGTGTCTTGTAAATTTTTATTGTGCATAAAAGAACAGTAGAGACTGAGATAAATACTCTTTGTGCTTGGATGTCAGCGCACCTCTCTGTCATGCTGCAAGTATAGGGGTTAAATCAATCTAGCCTGTAGTTGAGCTAGATTTGATTTTCTTGTTTCTTAAGTTGTTTTCAGCAAACCACAGGCTTCAGATTCCTAGTGCACACCAGGCTCCCCATGCAGCCTGGAGGGTCTGAGGGTCTTCTGGTTCCTGCTCCACCCCAGCTGCAGCAGTCCGCATGCCTGCACTAGGGAAGGGTTCTTGCTCTGTGATTTCCCCTCTTACAGTGGTACTGCTCCCAGTTTTACTCAGTCCTGGCTGGTTAGGGGGGCAGTGGGAGGGTTTCTGGAATCCTGAGGCTCTGGGGGGTTCTTCTAGCTTTCCTCATGGCAAACAGTGTTGTCCCATCTGCAGGTGGAGTCTGGAGAGCAGGCAGGCTCCTGTCTCCTCGCAGTGTGTCCAGATGCTGCCTTGTACCAGGGCAGGGTGCTGGCAGGCCTTTGGGAAGATGCTTTTGCCAGGTGTCACTGCAGGTGCAGGGATGCAGGTCGGTTTCCTTCCTTCCCCTTTGACAACCAAACTTTTTCTGGCATCAGGGCAGGGTCCAGGGCATGGCCAGATTTTGTGCTCGTTCCCCACTGGCAGTTGGCCACCACCACCTTCACTCCTGCAGGGCCTGGAGCATAGATGGGTCTCTCCAGGTTTTTGTTCCACCTGTAAGCCCAGGTTACCTCTGCTAACCTGTGTCACAGAAGGGCCTCCTGGTGTATTGTCCTGCCCTCCGCCTTTCTCAGGAGCACCCAGTGGGGCCCCTGAAATTGGGTGGCAAGTTGAGGTGGACGCCCCTATGTGTGGGCCTCCAGGGACTCTGACCCTCTTTCCCACACTCAGCCTTCAGGACTCATGTGGGAAATTTCACTGGTTTTCTTCTTGCCTGTTCTTTTGGCAGCCACCCTTTGCTCCCACGCTCTGTGAAAGGTGAAATAGTTTGGTGTTGCATTCTCTCTCTCTGTGGTGCTCAGGTGACCTGGCTGCCTGGTGACCTTAGCCTTCTTTGGGCTTAGAAGTGTTCTAAGTGGATGTGGATGTTCTTTGTTTCAATAAATAAAACTGGCCCATATAATGATCATGTGTGCTTAGTAAAAAGTGCTGGTGATGGGTCACGGCCTGCTCTTTCCTTATTGAGACCGCCATGTGCCCCATCCGGGCCTTCCCTGTGCTTCCCACTGAGTTGAGACAACATCATTTAATTCCCTCAGCCTGAGGCAGGTGCTGCCATTGTCTCCATCCTGTAGTGGAGGAAGCCCATAGGGGAGGCAGGGCCAGACTCAGGTCTGCCTGAACCCAACTCCACCCCTACCCACACTCTCCTCCAGCACAATCCCGCAAGGCCTGGGCCCAGACATCTGATGCTCCTCAGAGTGTGTGTGTAAATGCACTTGTGTGCCCGTGACAATGGCCGAGTGACCAGTGCCACGTTGGACGCTGCAGCATGCACAGCCTTAACATCCCCCACCCCACCTTGGAACTGAAGTGGGAATATGGCTCAGTCCCTGGAGTTAGGCCACTGCCTCCCCATTCTGCCCATAGGCCAGAACTTCCCACCCCAAAACGAGCCCCGTCACCAGGGTGGGGCTAGGGGAGTCCATTTGCATCAAATCAGGAAAGAGCAGCTGTGTTGTGTTTATCAGGCACTTTTGGACCTCCAGCATCTGTGCCACTCAGAGGAAGTCCTCGTCAGGGGTCAGAGGACCCTTCCCTTGATGGGGACGGTCCCCCCAGCCAGCGGCCGGCCCACCTCTTTGCGGGGCCTCTGAGGAGGAGGCACTTCTGGAGATCATTGAGAAGTTGTGCATGCTTTTTTCTTTTTTAAAATAACTTTTCTCCTCTTCTCCTAATCATTTAAAGTTATCTTAAAAGAGAAGCTCCCTCATCACTTTTCATTTTAAAAAGTTTCTTAGCAATCTCATTATTTATTTTTTCACGTAAATTTTAGAGTCTATTGTTTAGATCAATAAATGCCATTGGGATGAAATTGCATTAAACCTCTGCGTTGGTTTAGAAAGAATGGGTCTCTTTCTGGGAGTTTTCTCATCCAGAGCACAGCCCCGGGACCCAGGTGTCCTGTTAGATAGGGTGTCTGCAGGACCCCTCTGAGACTCTGAAGATGATCTGTAGTGAGAACCTATGATATTTCATCACGGACAGCAGCACTTCTCTGTATTTTATTTTTAATCGAAATGAAATTCAAACCTCTCACATTGTTCGTGATGCGTGCTCAGCTTGCTCTTGCTTTTCTCATTTATTTTAAGCATTAAAAAAAAAAAGCGTTTTTGAATCTGCCCTTCTATGGAAGAAGGTATTGACTCCATTTTACTTGCTTTTATGTTTTGTGGCGATTGGAAGGCAGACAGTGAGATGGGACAGGAAAGATGCCATCGGGCTCTGCTCTTGGGTCCAAACCCCAAAATACACAAGGGCAGGGTCTGGGAGTGGAGTGTTGGAGTGTTGCTGCAGCCCCGCAGGGAGTCGAGAGTCAGGGGCTGCCCCACCCTGCCCCTCACTGCTCATCGTGAGGCTGAGGGTCAGTGCTTGGCGCCCAGCAGGTCAACAGCTTAGGCAGCAGGAGTACCTGGAGCCGCGTTGTTGGAGAAATGCAGACCTGGGCTGGACCTGTGTCTTTGAGGGGCGAGGGGGATGTGGTGTGACTCCTACAGAGTGAAAGACAGAGTAGCATTGCGAGCTTCTCTGTAAAGAATAAAATTCCATCCTCCTCAGAGGGTGGAAGGTGGAGTGGGCACCCCTCCCACTGGGGACATGCAGAAAGAGGCTGCACTCTGCTCTCTCTCTGTGGGGATGCTGAGACTCTGGGCTCAGCGGCGGTGGGTTCCACTTGGCTCTGCGAGCTTGGTTGGTGTTGCATCAGGACACATCACAGGAGCGAACAAATGCTGGTTGCCTGCCCGCAGCATCCATCTGTTTCCCAGCTCTGGGAAGCCTCCGCCTGACACCCTCTCTGCTCCTTCCCCTCCAGCACCTTCTCTTCCATGGCTGTGGGGACACCCTGCTCCGTTCTGCAGCTCGGGGCCCAGAATAGCTGCCGCTCCAGATGGCTGGTGCTTTGGCTTGGCGTCCTCTATCCTCTTCTCCAAACCTCCATCCTTCCCAGCTCACTGCGATGCAGACTCGTGCGCACAGCCAGCAGGCTGTGCCACCCTGCCTCGGCGGCCTCCCTTCCCACCTGGCCTCTGCTCTCAGCACACCGACATGGCTTAACGTCTCCATCTCCCGGCCCTTCTTCCTGCAGCCAGGGGGGCTTCCTAGGCCCCGTCGCCAACCATGGCCTCCCCGTTCCTATTTCGTTTACTCTTTACTCCTGATTGGCTCCCATCGTCATTTTTTTTTTTAAAGATTTTATTTTATTTCCTTTTTCTCCCCAAAGCCCCCCACGCCCCCCCCCCCCCCGTACATGGTTGTATATTCTTCGTTGTGGCATGTGGGACGCTGCCTCAGTGTGGTCTGACGAGCAGTGCCATGTCCGCACCCAGGATTCGAACCAACGAAAAACTGGGCCGCCTGCAGCGGAGCGCGCGAACTTAACCACTCGGCCACGGGGCCAGCCCCCTCCCATCGTCATTTTTGTCTGGTGTGAGAGGAGATGAGGGTAGCCATCTCCTGTTTAAAAATGCTAAGACAGGAAGACTAGGACGGGGGTACCTCAGACAAACATGTGTGGGCATGCTGGTCTGCATGCATCTCCTCCTGCAATTCTTACAATTTATCAAAATAGGCACCATTTTCCCTGTCACTCTTCACAATGAAATAACAGAAGCTCAGAGGATCTGAACACAGCCTGGAACTTGAACTCAATGGCTGCGTTTGCACCTTTCTGGTCTGCATAGAGACTGTTTCTAGAACAAAAGAAACCATGCAGGGAAGAGGCAGAAATAAGTTGAAAAGACAATGAAAAAGCAAAGCCATTTCTTGGGTAAGACCTTCTGAAAGGATCATCACCACGCATCGCTCGGTACAAGCCTACAGGACGGGCTGCTGCCTCACGCCAGGTAAGATGAGGAACAGCAGAGCAACCCTGTAGAAAGACCAGCACACTGCTCCAGCGTCACAAATGGATTCGCACGAGGTCTGAGCCTCAAAGACTGGGCCTTCAACTTGCCACACAAAATTTTTAAGCCTCAAATTTCTCAGTTTGCTTCTGATTTAGTATCCACGGCTCAGGTTTATACTTGGCCACCCTGTCTTATGGCTTCTCATCTCCTTTGGTGTCATCTTCACTTGGTAAAATTGTCCAGAGGGTCAGAAAACAGGGAGATGCTTGTGAATGTGGTAGACCGCTCACTGAACCATGTGAGCCCTGGAGGGTCCTGGGCTCATGGCTAAGGAAGGGGCAGCCGGAGGACCAGCAGAGGCTGGTGTTTGCCTCCTCCCAGGCCGTGTGGGCCGGGTCAGGTAACCCCTCTGAGATTCTCTGCGTTTTTCCTCCACACTCAGTTACCTCCTGCGCCTTCCCAAATGGGACTGATTAAATACACGAAGGTCCATGTTTTTATTTGTAAAGATCTTTGCTAAGTTGCTTGGAAACTCAGACCGTGGCTTGCACATCTGATGGGCTTCACGGCACCTCTCTGGGCAGGGAGAAGCCCTCAGAGAATGCCCGGCAGTGTGATTTGGCTGATTTTGGAAAACGTTTAAGTAGTGGAAGGAGCGGTCTATTGGTGTTTCAGATCGTTATGGTTATAGAAGTGCAGAAATGGAAAGAACATGAGATGTCGCCTGGTTAAACTCTCTTGTCTTATTTCTTATCTGAAAATTCTTTTCCAGACTATTTTCTCCTTGTTTGTTGTCTGTTTCCTGTGGCTGCTGTAAGAATTTACCACAAACCAGGTGGTTTAACACAACAGAAATTTATCTCCTGTTTGCGAGGCAGGAAGTCCGAAGTCAAGGTGTGAGCAGGGCCATGCTCCCTCTGGAGGCTCTGGGGAGGAGCCTTCCTGCCTCCTCCAGCTTCCAGCAGTTACCAGCACTCTTGGCACTCCTTGGCTTGTAGGTGCATTGCTCCAAATCTCTGCCTCTGTCATCACATGGCCTTCTGTCTGTGTGTTCATGCCTCTGTGTGTCTCCAACTCTGTCTCTCCTCATAAGGACATCAGTCATTGGCTACGGCCCACCATAACCCAGCATGACTTCATCTTAACTTGGTCACATCTGCAAAGACCCTATTACGTGCACCTAAATAAGGCACATTCACAGGCCCAGGGATTAGGACTTCAGCATATCTTTTTAGGGGACACAACTTACCCATAACATATATGTTTGCATAAATTTGATCATATTTTTGATACAACTTGGGACTCTGCACTTTTCACTTAACATTTTAACATATTTCTGTGTTGATTCTCATTCCAAGTAACCACTTTAAATGCTCAGTCATATTCTGCCGTGTGTGTGTGTGGGCCTGGTAATGTGAGCACGTGTGTGCGGGGGTGTGGTCAGCAGCACGTGTACATGGGCAAGTACATGTGTGTGCAGTTGAGTGCACATGTGCATGAGTGAGAGCACGTATGTGTGCATGTGTGTGTGCGGGTGTGCGTGGACGAATACACGTGTGTGGACATGAGTTCGCTGCAACGAGATGAACAGTGAAATGTGCCATTTGGCCTTTCCCTATCGGGATGCTTCCCTGCCACCAGAATGCCCATGACCTCACCTAATCTTCACAACAGCCCTGGGAGGTGGGAGAGGAAGGGATGCTTATGTCAATTTCCAAAGGAGGAAAGTGAGATTCAGAAAACAAATGGCTGCTCAGTCACTGAGTGACAAAACCAGGACACAAATTCAGGTGTCCTGTTGTCCAAACTATCGTCTTTCCCTCACATCTCAGTGGCCTCTGCAGTGTCTCAGCATTCCCCTTATCACGTGTGGGGGGTCCCAGCGGATCTGCCCTTGTTTGGGCTTGTCCTCACCTCTAGAACTTGTGCTGGACGAGGGCGGTGCCAGCCAATGAGCCTGACGCAGTGGGGAATCATCCTCCATTCTGCTCTCCCTAATGCGGTGGCCGTGGCCAAGGCCACCAGTGACCATTGGACACGTGGCTGGTGCACCGCCATGTGCTGTGTAAAATACACACTGGGTTTCAAAGCCTTAGTATGACGAAGAATGTAAAATATCTCATCAATAATTTTATATTGGTTACACGTTGAAAGGATAATATTTTAAATCTATTGAGTTTGAACATATTATTAAATATTTTTTATTTGTGTTTGTTAAGTGTAGGTCCCAGGAAATTTGAATTGTTTGTGGCTCACCTTCTATTTTTTGGAAAGTGCTTAGGAGAGTTGCGATATTGAACGAGTCATCTGTAGTTTGTCCCCGAAATGGGCGTAGTTTGGGTTTATTTCAAAAGTCGAGACCTAATGAGATGGCGTGTGGGATCACTTTGAAAGTGACAATGGACAATACAGATCTTTGCTGAATCGTCATTAGCATGTCAGACACGTGGCAATGAGAGAGAGGAAGAGAGCTCCAGAATTACCTATCCTTCTTCGGTTCCTACTTCTTGCTCAGTGACTCTGCTTCATCTGCCACACGGCCATACTGGTCACACGGCCCTAAGCTGGTGACCCACCCTCTCTGAGCACAGCTGCAGGTTTGGGGGCCTGTGGGAATTTGCCACAGGGATCTCAGAAGGAATGATGGGCGTCTGACCCCTTCAAGTCTTTTCTTGAATACCACTTTCTCCGTGTCACTGGCTCCCTTCTGAAATTGCATCCAAGCCCGGAGGCCGCCTCGCTCTCACACTCCAAGCCTCCTCTGCCCCCTTGCTCTCGCTCCTCAGCACTTGCGATGTCTGGTGCACTCTGACTGACTTAGGCATCGTGCCTGCTGTCCATTTCCCTTGCTCTCAGGATAGCACCACGAGGGCGCAAGTGACACACGGTGGGAGCTTGGTAAATATCTGTCGATAAAGGAGTGAAGTCCTGGAGGGGAGGAAGGAGGGAGGCAGAACCAACAGAACTTCCTGATGTGCCATATCGGCCTCATAGGCAAATACCTCCTGCCGCCTGCGTCCCGGCTGCCAGAGAGACGAGCCTGCGGTTCCTTCTGGCACCTCCATCTTCGCATATGAGGCAGGGAAGTCTGTAATGGAAACAGAGGAGGGTGGCCGGAGAAGGGGCAGGGACATCAGCGAGAGGAGAGTCAAGTGCTACAAGACTGCAGGTGGGACGAAGGGCACAGGGCTGCAAGGACAGTCCTCTTGGGAGCAAGTGCTTCTGGAAACGTCCAGGCCGAGGCCCAGGGTGCTTAGAGCTGGGGTCACTGGGCAAAGCCTCCCCTCTCCCAGGACCTTCCAACCACGCCTTTCCCAGCCCCTCTCCGCCCCCTGCCCCTGACCGCCAGACCCTCAGGGGCGGGTCGGAGTCCAGCTGGCTGTGGCGGAGGCTACTGGTCCATGTTCCTGTCAGTCCTGATATTTGGTGACACTCTGGAAAGGAGACGAAGGGGCCGACATCTCCTGGCTGGCCCTCCTGCCTCTTTGCCCGTGGACAAGCAGCCCCACTTCTTGAACCCCCATTCCTTCACCTACAAAATGGGGAAATAAGGCCTTCCCTACATGTGTCCTGGCTGCTTGTGAGGGTCAGGTAGGCTAATGGGAATGGTGTGGGTCGAATTGTGTCCCCCAGATTCATATGTTGGAGTTCTAATCCCCAGCACCTTGGGATGGGACTGTATTTGCAGATGGAATCTTTAAAGAGGTAATTAAGGTAAAATGAGGTCACTGGGGTGGGCCCTGATCCGACATGACTGTGTCCTTATAAGATGAGCAGATCAGGACACAGAGACGCACAGAGGGATAACCACGTGAGGACACCGGGGGAAGATGGCTGCCTACATGCCACAGAGAGAGGCCTCAGGAGGAACCAGGCCTGCAACACCTCGATCTCGGACTTCCAGCCTCCAGAATTGTGAGGAATAAATGCTGTCTGAGCCTCCCAGCCCATGGCATCTTGTCACGGTGGCCTGAGTTGACTAAGACACACGGCCCAGCACAGAGTCAGCGTGGGAGGGCCTCACACAAAGGCACAGCAGATGCTGTGACCCGCTGGGGATACCAAAATAAGTCTGCCTTAAATGATTAACATGCATATAAAGTGGGATACAACCCACATATACGTCCCTCAGGGTTTTCAGGAGAACCAAGTGAGATGACGGCCGCTAGGAGCCACCCCTGTGGCCACAGTCTCCCTTCTCCCAGGTCGGGCATCCCCGCTGCCCTCCTCGTGCAGCTCAGGGGAGCTGCCTCAGCTCCAGGGTGAGCCCAGGTCTCTGTCTGTCATGGTCACCCCACCCCCATGGGGGCCCCTCAAGAACACAGTCTAAGATGATCAGGCCTGTGCGCCACCTCCCAGAAACAGTGATTGGTCAGCAGTGACCTCATGACATGGTCGGGGCCAAAGAGTGTGAGGAGAAGTAAGGACGTTTCCTTGTTCCTAAGGGACAGCAGCAAGAATAGCACATGTATCCACTTCAGGACAAGGGCAGCGAGAAAGCCCTGCTGTGCTGTCAGCTGGCCTTGGGAGGAGCCCACCCAGGGCCTGCGGTGGCGAGAGTGACAGTGACAGTGGCTCCTTGTGGTGTCGCTGGGAGCCCCATGCCCAAGGCATCTAGGCTGTGAGCCTGTCCTTGTCCTTCTTCTTCCAGGCGGTTGGAGTGGGTTGTGTAGCTTGCAGCTGCTAATGTCCTGGCAGCTCTGCCACCCCGCTGTGGTGGCAGGGCATTGAGACCTCCCCTGGTAACCTTGGTGGCAGGGAGGCCATGGCCATGAGTGGAGTCTGATGGTGGGTGCCGAGGAGGGGCTGATGGGGACATGGAGCAGGCAGAGCCAGCACCCAGGGCTGGGAGCTGGACTGCTATCTGAGAGCCATGTCGGCTGTCCCTGTTGGGGCATATCAGGGGGCACGCCAGGAAGCCGGGCTTGGGGACCAGGAAAGCTGGGCCAGAGACAGGCATCCCCAAGAATGACATACACTGGGGCCATGGCCCAGAGAGAGAGGCTGGGCCACTGCATCCTCACCGTGCAGTGGCCGGTCCTGCCACCTCTGACGCCCCAAGCAGACATGCGTAGTGATGTCATGAGACAAGGAAGAAAACAAGGCCTGGGGTCACCTCCTCTCTCTCAGACTCGGGCGAAGTTCACAAAGTTAGGAAAGTGTGTGTAGTTAAGGTTTGCTTGGCTGTGGGATGGATGGATGACGTCCCACCGCAGCCCCTTGGTCGTGTCTCTCCCATCGCTTCTCGGCACGCACAGAGCATGGGGGCGTCTCAGCGTGTGTCTCTGATGTTCAAAATAACCTTGGCTCAGCCTCTACCTTTCTCTCCTAAGAGAACTTCCCACAGAGAAAGAAGGTGTCCTTTCATTTCTGGTCACGGAAACCACCAAAAAAGGAGAACTACGCCCTGGTGTGGGAGCAGGGAGCAGCCGTTGTGAGCTAATGCTTGTCGGGCATGTGTTAGGAGGTGCTGACGTGGCTGCAGATGGAACTTGGTGCCCTGTCCTCGTGTGCACAGGCACATGCGCGACACACACACGAGACACACGTGTAAATGCACACACATGCATGCACACATGAACACACATATACACAAGTGCACACACACTCCAGACTTCCCAGTGGGCCTCGTGCTGGGGTCCTCTGCTGAAGGGCTGCACCTATGGTCTCTGAGGTAGGGGTCATTTCATAAACCACACTGTTAACACCTTGTCATGCTGACTTGTTTGACATTCCATTTTAAACAAATTCTGACACATCAAAATGGACCAGGTCATGACCTTTACAGGAGACTCCCGGATGCAGAGGGCACACAGGCTCCTCCGTGGGGTGAGTGAGGCCCTCCCATCTCAGGGCCACAGCTCCTGCCTCTTGTGCCTGGGGCTTCCCACGTCTATACCCCGTGGGGCTTGTAGCCTTGTGCAGACAGCCTGCTCCACCCTTACCCCCTGAAGCCTCCTCTCCACACTCCTTCATGCTCAAGTGTGCACCCCTGTGCCCGCTGCCCCCACTGCTCCACAGACCCCATGCACATTGTTGCATCCTGGTACAGGGGCCACTCGCTGTCAGTGTGGTCCAAGTGTTGCCAGAAGGAAGGCTGGTTAAGGCCAGGAGGGTGCTGTCCCCAGAGACCAGGCGGAGGGGCAGCAGCCGAGGGGAGTCCCGGAGCCCGCCCTGGGGGTGAGTACAGCTTACCCCACTCTAAGTCCCTTCCTTCATATCTCCCAGCAGAAGAACAAATACATGCAAAACACTGCCGACCCTCTGAAGCAGGTGTTGGCTGTTAGTGTTTGATGCAGAAGGGCAGACACACGCTCTGGTCCCTGGAACAAGGCATGGGCTCGGGGCACATGTGTTCCAGGCAGATTGTGTGGGTGTGAGGCGCATCCAGGACCTTGGACAGGGCAAAGTGCATGTGGCTGGCTGGGGTGTGGATTTGGGGGCATGGGTCATGGGGGCTCATCACAGGCTATGGGAGGCCCACGAAGACCCCATTAGGGCTCCACATCTGTCCTTCATCCAGGCCTCACCACCAGGCGAGGAGGACGTCACGGCTGCCTTGCAGAGATAGGAACCTAGGGTCCTGCCAGGCCACCCAGGAAGAGGAAGACGTGAGTTAAGCCCTGGTGGTCTTCCTAAACCAGGTGCAGGCTGCTGGCCCTGACCACTGCCCAGACAGCGGGCACAGCCCAGGAGCACGGAGACAAACCACAGGCCTCAGCCTCATTGGGGTGCTCTGCCCGTGGCCCTGGGTTGTCCCAGGGCGGATCCGGGAGCTGGTGCCCTGGAGACCCCACAGAGATGCTGACTGCAGAGTGGGACTGGGGGCTGGGCTGCTTTCAAAGGCCACAGTCATGTGTCTCATTAATTTCATTATTTATTTCTATTGCAACAGAAACAGCTCCAAAAAATTAAACATCGTAATCCAGCCTCGTGGGTGAAGCCATTCCACGGCTTGAGGTATGTTTTTATTTCTCTTTGTTTGTTTTTCCTGGCAGGTCCTTAATTACCTAGGCTGGTGACACGGGCTGAGAGAGTCACGAGAATCCCAAACAACCTAATTAATCCTGCCTTTTGTTGGAGGTAATCAGGAGCAGCCCAGAATTCCAAGTTGGGTGATGAAATGAGTCCCCTTTGGGGCTAACTCTGAAATGGGGAGGGCAGTGGACATTCGAGTGTGGACCGCTCATGCTGGTGACCCGCAAGTTCTCTGATGTCATGATGTGCGTGTGCCCTCATCACCCCTCCAGGCTCTCCCCGTTGTGTCACCTCTCCCCACGGAACTCGCCAGCATCCTGGCTTGTGTCTTAGTCCCTCCTCTCTGTGCTGCGTAGCTCACCACTCATATTTGATTCCTTGGCCGCGTGTTGTGCAGTTGTGTCTGCTTCTATCCTTCCGTGAATGGACTCATGCCGCCTTATTATCGTGCAACTTGCTTCTCTCACGCACCTTGTGCTTCTTGCACCCTCTAAGCTGGTGCTGGTAGCAGCTGTGTGTTGGGTTTCCCTGCAGAACAGTGTCTGTGCAGGAAGACAGGCCACTGGTTCCAGGGTGAGTGAGACCTTGAGCCAGCAGCACCCAGGTCACAGGAGACATGGCGGGGTGAGAGGCAAGCCTTGTCCTCAGCCACGGACTTCTGCTGCTGCGTATCCCAACCAGCTTAAACCAACTAATTACATATAGAAGAACAATTGAAACAAAAAAGTGTCAAATGCAAAAGAATAACATGATTATCTAATAAATTACAGAAAAATGCATTTTTTTGCTTGATGAGAAAAAGGATAAATTCAATAAATATTCAAGGCATTTAAATTGAACGTATTCTAAGACGTGTCTAAATGATGTTTGCCACAACCAGGAGTTTAAAAGTTAATAAAAACTAACAAAAATAAGGGAATTAAATATGTTTCGATAATGATATTCGACTTAGCTGATAAAAGAAATATTAATATGCACAATCACAGACAGTTTTATAGGGATGAGACTATTTTTAAAGGTCGTTATCCTGCAACAGAGATGGAGAAATGATTCAGCATCATGAACAATTTCATGATATCTTGCGAAATTTTCTCCTGTTTGTGACTATAAGTCACCAAATGACTATCAGGTAGGTTAATGGGGAAATTGATGAAAGCTGGATAAAGGTGTCTGTGTCAAATCATGGCTCATTTAGCTCATAACAGCTACATTGAACAAAATCTCAAACAAATAATTTCTTAAAAAAATTAGAAACCACAATGAGATACCACCTCACACCCATTAGGATGGCGCCTATCAAAGAAACAGTGCACTGTTGGCGGGATGGAAAGTGGAGTGGCAGCTGTGGGAAATGGTATGGTGGGTCCTCAAAAAGCTGAAAATAGAACTGCCCTATGATCCAGCAATCCTGCTTCTGGGTTTATACCCCAAAGTACTGAAAGCAGGAACTCAAAGAGAGATTTGTACACCTGTGTTCACAGCAGCGTTGTTCACAACAGCCAAAAGATAGGAGCAACCCAAATGTCCACTGATGGATGAGTGGATAAACAAAATGTGGTCCATATACACAGTGGAATACTATTCAGCCTTAAAAAGGAAGGAAATTCTGGGGCTGGCCCAGTGGTGTAGTAATTAACTTTTCATGCTCTGCTTTGGTGGCCTGGGGTTCATGGGTTCATATCCCAGGCACAGACCTACACACTGCTCGTCAGGCCATGCTGTGGCGGCATCCCACATATAAAATAGAGGAAGATCGACACAGATGTTAGTTTAGTGACAGTCTTCCTCAAGAAAAAGGGGAAGATTGGCAACAGATGTTAGCTCATGGCCAATCTTCCTCACCAAAAAAAAAAAAAAAAAAAAGGAAGGAAATTATAACACATGCTACAACATGGATGGACATTGAGGACATAATGCTCAGTGAAATAAGTCCATCACAAAAAGACAAATACTACATGATTCCATTCATATGTGGTGCCTAGAGCAGTCAAATTCATAAAGACAGAAAGTTGAATGGTGGGCACCAGGAGCTGGGGGAGGGGGTAAGACAGTTGCTACTTAAAGGGTGATTAAACAGAGTTCCGGTTTGGAACGTTGGAAAGAGTTCTGGAGGTAGATGATGGTAACGGTTGCACATGAGTGTACTTAATACCACGTAGCTGTGCACCTGAACATGGTCAAGACGGCAAATTTTGTGTCTATTTTTATCACAAAATTTTTAAAAAATTAGAAATTATTAGAGTGGTGAGTAAAAAATTTACACTCCAATTTACATTGCTTGGTAAGCACTTAAGTACTGTAATATTGTTTTATCTAAAAAACATAAGTGAACTTCTGTTTATGTATTACCACATTGTACCATGCAAGTTGGTAAGTATTTTGCCCATCATTGCTCCATAGACCACGTTTACCTACTACGCATTTGCTGTGAGACACCGGCCTCCACTGCCTTCTTACCTACAATTTCTGGTGCAGCAAATGTGGGAGTTTCACGGGGATCTAGACAGACTGGGATGAGATTGACTCTGTTTTGAGCTATGTGCACTTTCACCTCTACTCACTCAGCGCCGGAGGCTATAAACTCCACTTCAGTAATATGGTAACCGCAGCCCACAAATTGGGAGAAGAGGCTTGCTCATCATCCTTTGGTGCTAAGTATTTTCTCATTTCCATTGTGATTTCTACGTTTATCCATGAAGTCTTCAGATGTGTGTGAGGTTTTATTTCCAAATGTGTGGTGTTTTTCTCATTTTCTTTTTGCCGTTGATTGAACTTAATGGGCGTGTGGTGAGAGAATGGGGTTTACCACTTGAAATCCACTGACGCTAGCAAACGCTTAACAAGAATGTGTATCGTCTAATTGTTGGGCGCAGTGTTCTATAAATATTCATAAAGCCAGTTGTTTATTTTGTTGTTCAAATCGCCAACATTCCTACTGACTTTTTGGCCTGCTTGATCTACCTATTAACAAAGGAAGTGTTTAAATCCCTCTTTATGATGGTGCCTTTGTCAGACGTTCCTAGTTTTGTCACCATTTTTGCCTTCTACAATTTGAGGCTATTTTAACAGGCACTTACAGCTTAGAGATGTTACATCTTTTTACTAACTTGAACCTTTTATCAAAAACTAATTTGTCTGGTAATTAAATAACTCTTATCAGCTTTCTTCTGCTTAGCATTTGTCTGGTGCACATTTTTGCATCCTCAAGCGTAAGGACCACCTCTGTGTCCCTGAGTTTTTTTGCGTCTCTTCATAAAGTCAACAGTTGTTAGGCTGATTTTATGAAGATGTAGTCTGATATTTCTGTCTTGTAACTGTACAGCTTATCCAGTTGCATTTATTCTGATTACTCATATATTTGTATGTAATTTTATTATTACAATTGGTATTTTTTTTTACCTACTCTTTCCGGCCATCTGACTCATTGATTTTCTTTTGTCTTTTCCTGATTCCATTTTTTTTCTTAGCTCCTGTTTGGAAGTTCTTTGCTCTGCCCCTTCTTTCCCTGCTTATGCTAGATACATTAACAGGCGTACTTAACGTTACAGTGCAACATTAGTCGATACCTGTAGCTTCACCCCAATAATTCAAGGACTTTAGAATGCTTTATCACTTAGCATCCCTCACAATGTACAAGTAATGTTGTTTGCAATTTTTATTTTTCATTGTTATATTTTATCCAGCGTATTAGTTGATTCAGTTAGGAAGGTCATTTGGGCTCCTTAATCCACCATTCCACCTGAATCAGAGTTCAAACTCCTCTTTAATCCCTACTTCCAGGGACTTTCTTTGGTTTTGATAGAAAAATTACATGAAATTCTACAAACTTGCGTTTCTCTTAGTGGCCACTTGCTGTGACTCTCCTGCGTAGACGCAGGTCTGCTCCCGTGCACGCACATGGCGGAAATGACTAATGGGAGAGGAAGGAATGATTTATGGTAACTGCGGTTTTAAGTTGGTCATGAATTTCACTTGGTGATGTTCTTATTTTTTACATTTAAACTACTGAAAATATTGCTACATGACTATTAATGCAATTCATTTAAATTTATTTGGTTAACCTTACCGTATAGAGTGGCGCATTATTGTATCAATGTCATTTTGGTTTATAATTTTCCAATAAGTAGACTTAAGACTTATACACAGATCAACTACAAATCGTCTCTGCTCTCATCGATAAAATATAGGTAACACATAAGTCCCCTCAAATTTTCATCTGTGCAGTGACACACTTTTTACTCAAATCTTTCTTTACATGAAAGTGGGAATGGAAGGGGTGGGGGCCATTGGGTTGTTGATTCCAATTACGTTAGAGCCTCTGGTGGGAGAAAGGACACACAGAAGATGCGCATCTAGTGACTCAGGTCCAATTCTGGATCCACACGTGATAACAGTGTGACAGAGGACGACGCAATTTGCTGTGCTTGCTGGGATGGCAACCCTTCCCAACCAGATCTGAGCTTACACTCAACAGGCGAGTGTGTGTCCATGTTCATCACACCAAGACCAAGACACGTGTACGTGTGCAAATCCCTGGTGTCTGCCCTGTAGGCATCAGTGTCCCATTGCCTATGAGATATGGGAAAATTGATGCTTATCGCACCATTGGTGGCAAACCAGATTCAGACCACGCTTTCACAAAAGTCAAGACAGAGCCTGGTCTGGGGGAAGGACTTGGGACAAGGGCAGGTATGTTCAACCATACTGCCTGGACTTGGGATTGGGACCTCAGGTCCCACAGGCGCTAGTACCCCAGGAGCCCCCATGGGACCATTACGTTGACAAATGTCGCTAGCTTGAGACTGACAGAGACATCACTTGGGTAATTAAAACAATGGTCTTCAAACTGTTTTACTTATGTACCCTCAAAATAACTGATAAAAATTCTTTTAGAGTTTCTCGCATCTTCTATTTCCTTGATCAGATCATGCTCTGTTTATGTCCTTCTCCCTTCCCATATTCATCTAGGGCCTCCCTAATTCACAAACAGGCTTAAGATATCTGAGATTGCAAATATTGTTCTCATTCTCTGGAATGCCCACCCACCGAGTGCGCCTGCAGGCTTCTCTTCATTCTTCCTTTTGTGGAGCAGCCCGCCCGTTTTCTAGAAGCTTCTCCTGCTCATGCCTTCCCCACCTCTGCCTCACTGCTCTACTCGCACACACTCTACACCACTGTGTTGTAATTTCTTTGCTTCCTTGGATCCTACAAGACTGTGAGCTTCTTCAGGGCCAGGAGATACCTGACCCACATGAGTCCCCAGCCCCAGCACTGGGTCCGTCACAGTAAATGCTCAGTAATATTTGTTTAGTTTTCTTGAATTTGAATTATTGCCACTGTAACAGGCATGGATGATTTTGACATTTCTATTCTGATAAGTACATTTAGGCAGGGCTGGCATTTGTGCAGTCTGTCAGGAGGAAGTGAACTCCTAAAGAAAGTGTCAGTGGCAGCCTCTTATCATGACACTCAGCTGTCAAAATGGGGCTTCACCAGCTCCTGTGAGCATCAGCCCGAGCCCTCCTAAAGCCAGAGAATCATTTACTAGTTACATTTGTCCTTCTGAAGCATGTTTGTTCCAAATTTTACCAACTTTGTAATAATTAACTACCGCCCTGCAAAACTTAGACAGAGTGATATGATTTACACCAGGTCAGGCTGGTTGTGCAGCACTTTCCCACCACATGTGGGGAACAGCTGTTTCACTAGTTACTAATGGAGTAGTTACTAAAAAACTCCCCCAAATAATTTGCACATGAATTTTAATGGGTACTGGAAAGCAACTAAAACTCTGCTCTCAAGCAATGTTTCCAAGCTCATGAAGTATTAACGTCTCCATTAAAGATGTATGTCTACTTGTAAAAGCCTCTTGGAGACGGAGGTTCCCGCTGAGCAAGGTGACATCTGCCGCCACGGGGATGCATTCTGTTCCGAGTGCACATGCGCACATGGTGCATGATTCACACATATGGGCCACCCCGCCCCTGTGAGCACTCATGCCCAGTGACAAGCTGCAGTGGCCTATTATGAACAGTAGTGTACATAATCAATTATGGAACGACTGAGTTCCGTGGGTGCAATCTGTTTTGACAGAAGAGAGAGATGCAAGGAAATGGCAGTGCACCTTGAAAGTCACAGAACGGGCCACTTTGCTCTCATCTTAACACCGGGACTACCCCCACACACCTGGAAAGACACGAGAAGCTGTTGTCTCAATATAGTTAGTGTCGCAGAAAACAATGGCCAGATCCACGACTTGGGGTACTCAAAGCATCAGTTGCTCAAGGCATGGACCTTAAAAGAGGATGAAAAGGCAGACCAACAAATGGGAGAGGATGCAACTGTGAAGCGTGAGCAAAAGCCATATCTCCAAAATAACTACAAAGCGTACGTATGTCCTGGAGTCCCATGTAGCTTATTATTTATCTTGGGTTTTACATTTTTAATTGCCTTATTATAAATAATCACATTAAAATGTGCTGGGATGAGCTCAGTAGAATGCCCTCTGTACCTCCAGTGGCTGCCGTGGGCTTGTCCACGGTGTGTGAGATGAATGTGCAGTGAACAGAGTTCTGAGTAACTCAGGATTTTATAAATTGAAGGCAAGGCAGCAGGGCATGGCCTCTGAGACACACAAAAGCGCCAGGCCATAGGCCCCAGAAGAAAAAAATACGCTGAGAAAGCATTATCTTTAGCTTCAAAAGTTTGTAGTTATTTTGAGAACATGGTGCTCAAAGGTGAAAAATTAAGACATACAATGACAGAAGCCACATTTAGACATCACTTTGAAAAGATGACTTCTTAGACCAAATAGCTGTCATTCTAAATTAACTTTTTCACTTTTATATCTAGATTTTCTGCAAGTTTGAAAAGTGAAGCCAAATCTCTTAATATGTGACCTCTATTTGTAGAAAAAGAACTTCAAAATCAGTTAAATAATGTCAGTTTTTGTTGGAGTCATTATGCCCTCTAAACAGAAAATTAGTTAATACAAATTGTTTCAATTTTTGATCCAATTCATGGAATCAACACAAAGCTTTAAAAAGTTTATTTCACAGAAAACCAAACATTTGACATAATTGTGCATGTTATTGTAAATTTAGGTTAAAACTTAATATTGAAGATAAAGTAAATCTTTTTGTGGTGACAGTATGAACACTAACTTCAGTGGAATACAACCAATGTTCTTACTAAATTAAAAAACCTTGACAGAAGAATGTACTCACTAGCTATGTGAAGAATCAGGAAAACGTGACCCACAGTCAAGCAAACTTAGTCATTTGACGTAGACTGAGAAAGGACACAGATGCTGGGATCAGCATCAAAGATTTGAAATGCCTGCAATACTCACGCTTACGAAGTCCACAGGACAAACGATATAAAGAGAGAAGACAGGGGGATTTCAGGAGAGATTTGAAAACTAGAAAAGAACCCAATGGAAATCCTAGAACTGAAAAATACAGTATCTCAAGTAAAAAATTCACTGAACGGGCTTAACAGAAGATTGGATGCAGCAGAAGAAAGGATCAATGATCTTGAAGAAAATCAATAGAAACCATTCCAACCAAAGCATGGAGATCAAGAAGACTGCAAAAATGAGCCAGGCTTCAACGACCTCAATGAACTTTGATGAACAGTGCTAAGTGGTCCAACATGCTTACAAATGGAGTCCCAGGTAGAAGAGGGAGGAAATGGGATATAATATATGCGACAAAAATGCATGTATATGACACAATTTTGCAAATTTGATCAAGTTCATCAACTCACTAATTCAAGAACCACTACAAACCTCAAGTAGTATAACTACTTCCCCTTCCCACCCCCCGCAAAAAACCACACCAAGGCACACCAAATGTGAACTCCTGAAGACTAAAGATAAAAAAATCTTAAAAAAGCCAGAGAAAAAAGACACATTATGTACTGGGGAATAAAGACAACTCACTTCTCCTCAGAAATATAGAGGCCAGAAGAAATGGAACATCTTTAAAGTGCAGAAAGAAAAACAATGACAGCCTAGAATTCTATATGCAGAGATTTTTGGAAATGAAAACAAAATAAAGTCACTTTCAGTATGCCAAAGCTGAGAAAATGTTCCATCAGCAGCCCTGAGCTACAAGAAATGATATAAGAGGGGCCGGCCCTGTGGCCGAGTGGCTAAGCTTGTGCACTCCGCTGCGGCGGCCCAGGGTTTTGCCAGTTCAGATCCTGGGCACGGACGTGGCACTGCTCATCAGGCCATGCTGAGGTGGCGTCCCACATACCACAACTAGAAGGACCCATAGCTAAAATATACAACCATGTTCTGGGGGGTTTGGGGGAGATAAAGCAGAAAAAAAAAAGATTGGCAACAGTGGTTAGCTCAGGTGCTAATCTTTTGAAAAAAAAAAGAAATGATAAAAGAATTTCAGGCTGAAGGGAACAGATACCAGATGGAAATTCAGATCAACAGGAGGAAGATCGCTGTAAACGATAAATATGCTGATAAATACAAGACTATTTTCCTGTCTTTTAAAAGATGCTTTTAAACTCAATTTAATATTTTAAGAAAAATTAATAATAATGAATTTAGGGATTATAACATTTTAAAATAAAATATATGCCCACAGTAGCAGAAAGGACAGGAGGGTTTCAGGTAGGATTATATTGTTGTAAGGTTATGTTATACATGAAGTGAGGTACCATTAATTCAAGGTATATTGTGAGAAGTTATGGATGTATACTGTATTCTGTAAAGTAACCTCTAAAGCATGATACAAAGAGATATAGCTGGAATATCTACATAATTTTATTTTTTTAGAGTACTTTGTGACTAGAACTCTCTTATAAATCCACCATGTTAAAACAAATTTGTCATTCAAAAATAAATATTTCAAGAAATTATGGAATTGCATTAGTTTAGCACCTTCCCTTCATCCTTAAAGGTTCTTGGGCTGGCATATAAATGATATGGTTATGTGATACATACAAGTGACAAGAAAGCAATCATGAAATGCACAAAGATTTGCTTACATTTCTAATAATTTCCTTATGATAGATCCCAAGGGTATATTGAGATGACGAATGTGGACACGTAAGAATTTTAATTTTTTGCCATATATTAAGTGAAGGTTTTTAAAAAAAATTTTTTAGGGGCTGGCCTGGTGGCACAGTGGTTAAGTTCGAACATTCCACCTTGGCGGCCTGGAGTTCACCGGTTTGGATCCCAGGTGTGGACCTATACGCAGCTGCTGGTCAAGCCATGCTGTGGCAGGCATCCAACATATAAAGTAGAGGACAATGGGCATGGATGTTAGCTCAGGGCCAGTCTTCCTCAGCAAAAAGAGGAGGATTGGCGGCAGATATTAGTTCAGCGCTAATCTTCTTCTTCAAAAAAAATTATTTTAAATGAGAAGTTGTTAAGCAAATTTGTAATTTAAGCAAGCGAAAGACAGACTGTGGATCTGGGACTATTTCCTGTTATATCAGAACTGAAGGAAATATCAGTAATATAATTTTGTGCTTTTAACAGAGTGATCTTCTCCTGCTCTGTCTGCTGAAATGGCCTTGCAGCAATGTCACCTCCCTATATAAAATCCAGAAAATGGCATCCAGAAAATGGTCCCCAATCCCCTTCTCCAATGGAAGGCAGGAAGGGACAAGTTTGCCTGGAAGATGTTTTTGTGCAAGAAAGCAAGGAAAAAATAAAGATTAAAAATTAAAATTAATTAAAGATTAAGGGACACAAGAGCCAGTCTAAAAGGAATTCTCATAAGCTACATTTGTGACAATTTGATGATCAAAAGGAGAATGATGGTAGTGACCGAAAAATTTAAATATGTAAAAAGCCATCAGCCCATGTTCTAAGAAAGAAGCAGGAGTCATGAGTCCATACTGGTGAAAAATAGATAACTAGGTAAACAAAGGGGAGAGGAGGGGGGGCTCTGCTTTACGGAAGAATGCCAAGTGTACGGTTGTCAATTTCAGTAAATTTAATACACTATCCCTCAGCCAATTTCATCAATAGCCTCAATAATGTTCTTTGTGGAATTTCCTCTCCAGCATAATTCCAGTCTGGGATCAGCATTGTCTTTAGTTGTCATGTCTCTCTAGTCTTCTTTAACCTAGAACATTTCTTTGAACTTTTTCTTTTTTTTTTAACTTTCCTGACATTAACATTTTTAGAGCATTTTCTCTCTCTCTCTGTCTCCATCTCCCTCTCATCTATAATCTCTCTCTCTCTCTCTTTTTTTTTTTTTCGTGGGAGGTCCTCCAGTGAGGACCAGAAAACCTGCTAGACAAATTCTAAAAGAGCTGTAACACTTACCATCTTTTCAATAAAAGTTCCTTATTTGCAGGATTGATCTGATGTTTCCTCGTGATAGGCCCCATATACCCTTTACCTGGTTTCCCCAATTGTCACATCTTACCCAAGTAAGTCATAACATCAAAACCAGGCAGCTAACGGTACTATCCACAGACCTTAGTCAGATTTCGCAGTTTTACACGCACTCATTGAATGCGTATGTGTGCATGTACAGCTTTATGCAGTTTTGTCCTGTGTAGATTTGTGTAACCACCGTCACAACCAAGATGCAGAACTGGTCCATCACCACAAAGCTCGCTTGTGCTACCCTTTGTAGTCAAGCTCACCTCCCTACTCCCCACCCCTTATGCCTCTACGCATTAGAGGTTAGGAAACCACTAACCTCTATGCATTTGTCCTTTAGAGACGGTTACATAAATGCAATCATACAGTATGTGACTTTTTGAGATTGGATTTTCCACTCAGCGTAATCCCCTTGAGATCCATCCAGGCTGCTGCAGGAATCAATAGTTCACTGGAAAGGAGTATTCCATGGTGCAGATGTAGCATAGTTTGTTGAACTATTCCTCCTTTGAAAGATATTGGGTTGTTTCCAATTCTGGGTATTACAAAGAGCTGTTCTGAACATCTCTGCACGGGTTTTTGTGTGGACTTGTTTCCACTTCTTTGGGATAACGTCTTGGTCCATTCAGGCTGCTATAACAAAATACCACAGACTGGGTGACTCACAAAGAACAGAAATGTATTTCTCACAGTTCTGGAGGCCGGAAGTCCAAGATCAGGGAGGCAGCAGATTTGATGTCTCATGAGGGCCTGTTTCCTGGTTTGTAGACAACTGTCTTCTCATTGTGTCCTCACATGGTAGACGGGGTGAGGGAGCTCTCTTTACAAAGACACTAATCCCATTATGAGGGCTCTACCCTAATGCCATCACATTGGGAGTTAGGATGTCAACCTATGAATTTGGGGGAACACACACACTCACACCATAGCAGATAAATACCCAGAAGTGTGATTGCTGGGTTGTATGGTAATTGTATGCTTAGTTTTAAAACAATCTGAAAAAAAAAAAAAACCAGTTCGATGAATTTCCAGAATGGCTATACATTTTACATTCCCACTATTGATGTGTGATAGCTCCAGTTTCTTTGAATCCTCACCAGCATTTGGTATTGTTATTATTCTTTATTTTAGGCCTTCTAATAAGTATATAGTCATAGCTCATCATGGTGTTAGCATGCATTGCTCTAGTGGCTAACAATATTGAACACATTTTCATGTGCATTTTTGCCAACTGCATATCCTCTTTGGTGAAATGTTTGCCCATTTTTTCACTGTTAGATTTTTTTTTTAACTTTTTATTAAGATTATGATAGTTTACAAACTTGTGAAATTTCAGTTGTACATTATTGTTAGTCATGTTGTAGGTGCACCACTTCACCCTTTGTGCCCTCCCCCCAGCCCCCCTTTCCCCTGGTAACCACTAATCAATTCTCTTTGTCTCTATGTTTAACTTCCACCTATGAGTGGAGTCATACAGAGTTTGTCTTTCTCTATCCAGCTTATTTCACTTAACATAATACCTTCAAGGTCCATCCATGTTGTTGTGAATGGGAGAATTTTGTCTTTTTTTATGGCTGAGTAGTGTTCCATTGTATATATATATACCGTATCTTCTTTATCCAATCATCAGTTGATGGGCATTTAGGTTGCTTCCACATCTTAACTATTGTAAATAATGCTGCAGTGAACATAGGGGTGCATGGGACTTTTGAAATTGCTGATTTCAAGTTCTTTGGATAGATACCCAGTAGTGGGATGGCTGGGTTTTACTGTTATATTTTGAAATGTATGTATTCTTGACATGAGTCCTTTTTCAGATATTTGGTTTTCAAGTATTTTCTCCAAATCTGTAGTTTGTCTTTTTATCCTCCTAACAGGGTATTTTGCAGAGCAAAAGTTTTTAATTTTGACAAAGTCCAGATTATTGATTTCTTTTTTCTTTGATGGATCATGCTTTTTTTTTTTCACTAGAGGAAGATTAGCCCTGAGCTAACTACTGACAGTCCTCCTCATTTTTGCTGAGGAAGACTGGCCCTGAGCTAACATCCATGCCTATCTTCCTCTACTTTATACGTGGGACGCCTGCCACAGCATGGTGGGCCAAGTTGTGCCACATCCGCACCCAGGATCCGAGTGGGCGAACCATGGGCCACCACAGTGGAAAGTGCAAACTTAACTGCTGTGCCACCGGGCTGGCCCCAATGCTTTTGATGTTATGTATAAAAACTCTTCACTTTCACTTTACCACAGGTCACTAGGTTTCTCCTATGTTTTCTTGTAAAAGTTTTATAGTTTTACATTTTGCATTTTAAGTCTGTGATCTGTTTTGGGTTAACCTGTTTAAATGAATTTGTGTGAGGTATGAGGTTTAGGTTATTTTTTTTCAGTTTCATTTTATATCCTGCTACTTTGCTGAATTATTTTATTATCATTGATTATATAGGGTTTTCCAGTTAAACTAATATAGCATTTGTAGGTATAGTTTTATTTCTTTATTTCTAATTCTTGTGCCTCTAATTGTTTTTTCTTGTCCAATTGCATTGGCTAATACCTCTAGAACAATGTCAAAAGGTATAGGGAAATCGGTTACCCTCACATTGACACTGACCTTAGTGGGAACGTCTCTAATATTTCTGCAAGTAAGATGATAGCTTTAGGACTGAAGTATATATTCCATCACATTAAGGAAGTATTCATGCATTTCTATTTGTCAGGGGATTTTTATTACTGTAAGGTCTTTGTAAAATATGCCAGATTATGTTATTCTTCTGCTTGAAGCCCTTCCATGCCACCCCGTTTCACTCATAGCAAAATCCAAAGTCCTTAAAATGGTTGCTTCCTTACCTCTCACTAGTCCTTTCTTTCTTTTTCTTTTTGAGGAAGATTAGCCCTGAGCTAACGACTGCCAATCCTCCCCTTTTTGCTGAGGAAGACTGGCTCTGAGCTAACATCCATGCCCATCTTCCTCTACTTTATATAAGGAACACCTACCACAGCATGGCTTTTGCCAAGAGGTGCCATGTCCACACCTGGGATCCGAAGTGGCGAACCCCAGGCCGCTGAGAAGTGGAATGTGCCAACTTAACTGCTGCGCCACTGGGCCAGCCCTCACTAGTCCTTTCTCAAACGTCACCTTCTTAGTAAGGCCTGGCCTGAAGTTCTCTGTGAAATCACCATCTGCCCCCTCCATTCCTGTACTCTGTGAGCTTTAACTTTTTGCAAAGCCCTTACTGCTTTCTTGATACAGTACACTTTTCTCACTTAATACATTTATTTTTCAGTGTCTGTCTCCACACAGCAAGCGGGCAGAAGAAGGAGATACTCTGCCCTCCCTCTCCATTCACACTTTTCAAGGTTCTGGCCACTCCTTCCATTATCCCAACATAATTGACCCTATCTCAGAGGGCAAGGAGCCTGGGCAATGCAGAACAGATAGGTTCACCTTCTGGGACCCAGAAAGGGGTGAGGAAGTGCAGAGAATGAGTCTGAGAGAGGTGGCAAACAGAGTATAAACAGAATATTGAGTTTATTTCATAACTCATGGTGGTTTGACACTTGACAGCAATCCTTATAATTCACCAAGTTAATATATTAAAGAAATATATTATAAGATTGTCTTATTAAATGGTGAAAAGCTTTTGATAGAAATTTTGAATCAACGTTTATGTATGATTTAAAATAAAACTCGGGTCTGATTCTGGGACAAGATGGCACGTACTCATTTTCCCCTGTTCCTCCTCTCTAAATACAACTGAGTATCCAGGAAACGATTCAACAATCATAAAAGGGCTCAGAAAATTGGAATACTGGGCTTGATGGACTGGCTAGGGACACCAGGACTTGAAGAATGACCCTTCAGTGAGTTCCTTGGTTTGTACTTTTATCTCACAGATATTGCGGACTGAGTGCTGGAGAGACCTGCAACCAGACCTGTCAACAGGTGTGGGGGGAAGAAAGGGAGGGGGAGTGAGAAAAGCCTGTTCTCTCAGGCTGAAAGGAAAACAAAAACAAACCAGGAAAGGAGGAGCCCAGCGGGGCTGTAAGGGGAAGACTCATACCTGGTGACTGTGGTGGCCAGATCTTCCCACAGCAGCAGCTCCAGCAGAACTTCGGGGTGGAAGGTGCAGCCCATCCCCTCCTCTCACCAGCTGACAGCTGTGGCTGGGTCTTCCTACAGCAGTAGCAGCCCTTGAACCTTCTCCCTAGGAAAGAAGGGGGACCAGGTAGATGCTTCCCTCACCCGGTGCCACTGGCAGAGATAGAGTCATCAGCTCACTGGTGCTGGGTGACCAGAGAACAGACCAACAGAAACAGCCCATCCTACAGGTCTAGCATCCAACCCACACTATGGACATGGGTGGTACAAGGAGGCACCCTCCCACCCCAGTGGGCAGCATTAGGAGGGAGCCAACAGAAGCTCAAACAGAACCAGGAGGGAGAAAGAGTCCAGAATAGGAAGGCAAGCACTCAGAAAAGTGAAGCCCACACAAGTAGGTCAGAACCTACATACTAAACCTAAACAGGATGACTGCCTACAAAAATGGATTTATATAGAACCAAGAGTCTCATAACATAATATCCAGAATGTCCAGGTTATAGTAAAAAAAAAATCGCTCACCAGAACAAGAACCAGGAAAATCACAACTTGAGTGAGAAAAGATAATCAACTGATGGCAACACTGGGATGAATCAGTTTTTAAAATAAACTGAAATTATTGAAGGCAGCTATCCAAAAGTGTTTCAAGAATCAACTCCAGAGGAGTAATGTCGGCATGATAGTGGAGTAGGAAATACCAACCTTCTTCCCCTACAAAAAACAATTAGACGGTATCCATAAGTAAAAACAGCCTCAGGAGGGCTCAGGGGTCCAATTAAGAATCTATAGCAACAGAAAAGTGGAACAAAAAATGGAGAATAACTGCACAGAAAGGATCACTGGGGAGACTGAGGCTGAGGAGTCTGGAGGTGGCTAGGAGCAAAGAATAAGGGTGGGTGCGACCACTGGCAGCCACATAGCAGGTGCCATCATGGTCCCCAGCCATCTGCTCTGCAGAGGACCCTGGCAGCCTTTGCTGCTGAGGTAATCAACAACCATTGCTGCTGTGGATTCCCTGGGAAGAGAGATGCTGTTGTGTTCCCCTACCCCAAAGCAGTGACTGTTGTATCACCTGGGATTGTGACCACTACCCCCCAACCTTGTGAGTGTCCTGGACCCCAGAACCGCTGTTGCTCCATGAGTGACTGCACTCCAGTCCCTGGCTCTGTGGCTGCGTCATGGGGTCCTGGACATCAGATACCAGTGTCACCACCACCACTAGGGTGCCCTCAAGCTGGATCCCATGCCAAGAAGGATACCGATGGCTACAACATCCCCTGAGGGAGGAAGAGATCAGGTAGTCCCCAGCAGCCTTTGCCACCAATGACTCTAACAGCCCTTGCTGCCACTCCATACACCCACAGCCTTGGCCACTGAGGATCCCTGCAATACTCATTGATACTGACCTCAGCTGACAGACCAATGGATCAAGGAGTTATAGCAGCTTTTAAGGCCTACCACTTGAGGAAGGCTATTTTTGCCCAGGCTATTGCTGCAACTGAGGAAGACACTGAGAAGATACTGATGCAATTCTGGAAGGATTAAGACATCTGTGACTGCATCAAGAATCTTGCTTGGGCTTAGGGTGATGTCACCAAGGAGTGTATGAATGATATCTGGAAGAAGACATTCAAGAGGTGTGTTCATGACATCAAAGGATTTGCCAAGGATGAAGTGGTTGCGAAAATCAACAAGGTTGTGGTTGAGATGGCAAACAACTTTAACGTGGGTGTGGATGAGGATAATATTGAGGAGCTTCTAGAGGTGGCTCCTGAGGAATTGACTAATGAGGAATTATTGAACCTGGAACAAGAACTCACAGCTGAAGAAGAGACAAGAGCAAAAGAAACTGCAGGAGAAGAAAAAGAAGAACCTGCAAGAAAATTCACATTGAAGGGCTTAGTAGAACCTTTTTCAGATGTCAACGACTTCATTAAAAAGTTTTAAAATATGGATCCCCAACACCAAAAAGTTTTCATTAATAAAGAGGAATGTTCCTGGTGCATTACGTGCTCACAAACAAATCTATGATGAAAGAAAGAAACACACCAAGCAAACCACCATGGACATATTTCTGAAGAGAGTAATGCTTCCTCAAGAAGAGCCTCAGGTAGGTCCTTCAGGAGGTATTCCAGAAGAAGCATGGTTATCATAGAAGATGACAGCTCCACGTGTGTTATTGCCCCTGAAGATCTTCCAGTGGGACAAGATGTAGATGTGGAAGGCAGTGAAACTGATGATCCTGACCCTATGTAGGCCTAGGTTAATGTGTGTGTTTGTGTACTAGTTTTTAACAAAAAGTTTAACAAGTAAAAAAGCTAAAAAAATTTAAAAATAGAAAAAAGTTTATAGAATAAGGATACAAAGAAAGAAAATGTTTTTGTACAGCTCTACAATGTGTTTGTGTTTTAAGCTATGTTATTACAAAAGAGTAAAAAAATTTAAAAATTAAGTTTATAAAGTAAAAAAGTTACAATAGGTTAAGATTATTATTGAAGAAAGAAAAAGATTTTTTTATTAATTTAGTGTAGCCTAAGTGTACAGTGTTTACATAAAGTCTATAGCAGTGTACAATAATGTCCTAGGCTTTCACATTCACTCACCACTCACTCACTGACTCACCCAGAGAATCTTCCAGTCCTGCAAGCTATATTCATGCTAAGTGCCCTATGCAGGTTTACCATTTTTTATCTTTTACACCATATTTTTACTGTACCTTTTCTATGTTTAGATATGTTTAGATACACAAATACTTACCATTGTGTTACAATTGCCTACAATATTGAGTACAGTAACATGCCATATAGGTTTGTAGCCTAGGAGCAATAGGCTATACCATATAGCCTAGGTCTGTTGTAGGCTATACTATCTAAGTTTGTGTAGTACACGCTATGATATTCACACAATAACAAAATTGCCTAAGAATGCATTTCTCTGAATGTATCCCCATTGTTATGTGATGCATGACTGTATCCAGTCAGAAGAGAAAAAAGAAAAAAGAATGAAAAAGAGTGAAGAAAGCCAGTGTGAATTATGGGGCACCATTAAGTGAAACAATATTTGCATAATGGGAGTCCCAGAAGAAGGAGAAGAGAGAGAAGGGGACAGAAAGCTTATTTAAAGACATAATAGCTGAGAACTCCCCAAATCTGAGAGATGTGGACATCCAGTTAATGAAGTTCATAGTCCCCATATAGATTTAACACAAAGAGGACTTAATTGAAACACATTATAATAAAACTATCAGAAATGAAAGACAAAGAGCGAATTTTGAAAGCAGCAGGAGGAAAAATCTCATCTCATACAAGGGAACCCCCATAAGACTATCAGTAGATTTCTCAGAAGAAACCTTGCAGTGCAGGAGAGAATGGGATGTTATATTCATTCAAAGTGCTGAAAGAAAACAACTACCAACCCAAAATATTTTACCCAGCAAAGCCGTCCTTTAGGCAGGAAGGAGAGATAAAGACGTTTGCAGACAAACAAAAGCTTAGGGAGTTCATCACGACTAGACCTGCCTTACAAGAAATGCTGAAAGGAGTTCTTCAAGATGATATGAAAGGATGCTAGTTAGTAACATGAAAACATATGAAAGTATAAAACTCACTGTTTAAGGTAAGTATGTTGCCAAATTCAGAATACGCCAATACACTGTAGTGGTCACATGTAAATGGCATAAATCTAGTATAAAAGTTAAAAAACAAAAGCACTAAAAATAACTGTAGATATAATAATTTGTTAATGGACACACAATATAAAAAGCTGCAAACTGTGACATCAAAAACATAAAATGTTGGGGAGAGGAAGTAAGGGGAGAGTTTTGTATAAAATGAGAATTATCAGCTTAAAATAGACCATTATAACCATGAGACGTTTTATGTAAGCCTCAGGGTAACCACAAAGCAAAAACTTATAGTGGATACACAAAAGATAAAGAGAAAGGAATCTAAGCATATGACCATGGAAAATCATCAAATCACAAAGGAAGACAACAAAAGAGGAAGAAAGAAACAAAAGAATTATAAAACAGATGGAAAATAATTAACAAGATGGCATTAGTAAGTCTTTATGTACCAATAATTACTTTAAATGTAAATGGATTAAATTCTCCAATCAAAAGACATAGAGTGATTGAATGGATTGAAAAACAAGATCCAACTATATGCTGCCTACAAGAGATTCACTTCAGCTTTAAGGGCACACATAGGCTAAAGAGAAAAAATGGAGAAAGGTTTTCCATGCAAGTGGAAACCAAAAGAGAGTAGGAGTAGCTATACTTATAGCAGACAAAATAGACTTTAGATTAAAAACTGTAATAAGAGACTAAAAAGTTCATTATATAATGATAAAGGGATAAATCCATTAAGAAAATATAACAGTTGTAAATATATATACACCTAACGTCAGAGAACATAAATGTGTAAAGCAAATATTAGCAGATCTGAAGGCCGAAATGGACAGCAACATATTGTAGTGGGGGACTTCAATACCCCACTTTCAACAATTTCTTCATCATTCAGACAGAAAATCAATAAGGAACTATTGGGCTTAAACTATACTTTAGACCAACTGGACCTAACAGATCTATATAGAACATTTCATCCAACGGCAGCAGTGTACACATTTTTGTCAAGTCCACGTGGAACATTCCCCAGCGTAGATCATGTGTTAGGTCACAAAACAAGACTTAACAAATTTAGAAAGATTGAAGTCATATCAAGTATCTATTCTGACCACAATGGTATGAAACCAGATATCACTAACAGAAGGAAAGCTGGAAAATTCACAGCTCACTCCAAAACAGTCAATGGATCAAAGAAGAAATCAAAAGGGAAATCAAATAATATTTTGAGAAAAATGAAAATAGAGACACAATATACAAAAGCAGTTTTGTAGAGGATGCAGAAAAAGCAGTTCTAAGAGGGAAGTTTATAGTGATAAATGTCTATGTAAAGGAAAAGGAGAGAACTTAAATAAACAACCTAATTTTATACCTCAAGGAACCAGAAAAAGAAGAGCAAACTAAGCCAAAAGTTAGCAGAAGGAAGGAAATAACAAAGATCATAGCGCAAATAAATATGATAGTGACTGGAAAGACAATAGAAGAAAATCAACAAAACTAAGAGTCAGTTTTTTTAAAAGATAAACAAAATTGACAAAACTTTAGCTAGACGAGGGAAAAAGGAGAGAGGACTCAAATAAAATCAGAAGTGAAAGAGGAAACGTTACAACTGATACCACAGAAACACAAAGGATCATAAGAGAAAACTATGAACAATTCTCTCCCTACAAATTGGATAACTTAGAAGAAATGGGTTAATAACTTTCTAGAAACATACAACCTATCAAGAATGAATCAAGAAGAAATAGAAAATATGAATAGATTTATAACTAGCAAGGAGATTGAATTAGTAATCAAAAAAATCTCCGAACAAAGAAAAGCCCAGGAATTGAAGCTTTCACTGGTAAATTCTACCAAACATTTAAAGAAAAATTAATCTCAATCTTTCTCAAATTCTTCCAAAAAGTTGAAGAGTAGAGAATATTCCTAAACTCATTTTATAAGGCCAGCATTACCCTGATACCAAAGCTAGACAGGGATCTACAGAGAAAGAAAATTACAGGCAAATATCCTGGATGAATATAGATGCAAAAATCCTCAACAAAATGATAGCAAACTCAATTCAAAAATACATTAAAATGATTATATTCCATGACCAGGTGGGATTTATTCCTGGAATGGAAAGATGGTTCAAATGAAAATCAATCAATATAATACACCACATTCACGGAATGAAGGATAAACGTCACATGATCATCTCAATTGATGCAGACAAAGCGTTCGACAAGATTCAACATTCTTTCATGATAAAAACACTTCACAAACTAGGAATAGAAGGAAATTACTTCAACACAATTAAGGCCACATATGAAAATCCCACAGGAAACATCACACTGAATGGTAAAAAACTGAAAGCTTTCCTCTAAGATCAGGAAAAAGAGTGCCTACTCTCACCAAGTCTATTCAACGTAGCACTGGAAGTCTTAGCCAGAGCAGTGGGCAAGAAAAAGAAATCGAACATATCTAAATTGGAAAGAAAAAAGTAAAATTATCTCTGTTCATGGATGGCATGATCTTAAATGTTAGAAAATCCTAAAGATTCCACACAAAAACACCCTACTAGAACCAATCAACAAACTCAGCGAAGTTGCAGGATACAAAATTAACATGCAAAAAAATCAGTTGCATTACTATATGCGAACAATATACAAACTGAAGATAAAGTTTAAAAAACCATCCCATTTGTAATAGCATCAAAAACAAGAAAATTCTTGGAAATAAACTTACCCAAGGAGGTGAGGAACTTGCACACTGAAAACTGCAAGACATTGCTAAAACAAGTTAAAGACGACACAAACAAATGGAAAGACATCCTGTGTTCTTAGAGTGGAAGGCTTAACTGTTAAAACATTCCGACTACCCAAAGAGATCTAAAGATTCAATTAGGTTCTTATCAAAATTCCAATGGCATTTTTTGCGAAATATAAAACATCTTGAAGTTTATATTGAATCTCAATGGACCTTGAATAGCCAAAATAATCTTGAGAAAGAAGAATAAAGCTGGAGGCCTTACACTTTCTGATTGCTACAGCAATGGAAACAATGTGATACCGGCATAAAGAGACACGCATGGACCAGTGGAACAGAACAGAGAGCCCAGAAATACACCCTCACATATACGGTCAAGTGATCGTTGACAAGGCTGCTGAGGCTATGCAATAGGGAAACGACACTCTCTCCCATAAATGGTGCTGGGAAAACTGAAAATCTACATGCAGAAGAATGAAGTTGGACACGTAGCTAACAGCATATACAAAAATTGACTCGAAATGGAGAATACCTAAATGTGAGACCTGAAATTATAAAACTCCTAGAAGAAAACATAGGGGAGAATCTTCATGACATTGGATTTGGCAAGAATTTCTTGGATATGATACCAAAGCACAGGCAACAAAAGCACAAATAGGCAAATGGGACTACATCAAACCAAAAAGCTTCAGCACAGCAAAGGAAACAATTAACAGAGTGAAAAGGCAGCCTATGGAATGGGAGAAAGTACGTGCAAACCACAAATCTGATGAGAGGTTAATATCTAAATGCATAAGGAACTCCTATAACTCAACAGCAAAAACCTAAATGACCTGATTAAAAAATGGGCAAACAGGAGCTGGCCCCGTGGCCGAGTGGTTAAGTTTGCGCGCTCCGCTGCAGGCGGCCCAGTGTTTCGTTGGTTCGAATCCTGGGCGCGGACATGGCACTGCTCATCAAACCACGCTGGGGCAGCGTCCCACATGGCACAACTAGAAGGACGCACAACAAAGAGTATACAGCTATGTACTGGGGGGCTTTGGGGAGAAAAAGGAAAAAAATAATGAAATCTTGAAAAAAAAATGGGCAAAGGACTTAAATACATGTTTTTCTAAGGAAGATATACAAATGGCCAATAAGGACATGAAAAGATGCTTACTGTCACTAACCATCAGGGAAATGCAAATCAAAACCACAACGAAATATCACCTCACATCTGTTAGGAGGGACATTATGAGACAACAAACAGAAAATAATAAGTATTGGTGAGGATGTGGATAAATTGGAACCTTGGTGCACTATTGGCAGGAATGTGAAGTGGTGCAGCTGCTGTGGAAAACAGTATGAAGATTCCTCAAAAAGTTAAAGATAGAATTACCATATGATACAGTAATTTCACTTTGGGGTATATATTAAAAGAATTGAAAGCAGGATCTGCAAGAGATATTTGCACGCTCATATCCTTTGTGATTTTATTCACAATAGCCAAGAAGTGGTAGCAACATAAATGTCCATTGATGGAGGAATGGATTAAAAAATATGACATGTATAATATATGTATCAGCCTTAAGAAAGAAGGAAATTCTGTCACATGCTACAGCATGAACGAACCTTGAGGACATTATGCTAAGTGAAATGTCAGACATAGAAAGAGAAATACTGCATGATCTCACTTACATGCAGAATCTAAAATAGTCAAACTCATAGAAGCAGAGAGTAGAACGGTGGTTGCCAGAGGTCGGGGAGGGGGAAAAAGGGGAGCTGCTGTTCAATGGGTATAGATTAGCCCTGAGCTAACATCTGCCACCAATCCTCCTCTTTTTCCTGAGGAAGACTGGCCCTGAGCTAACAACCATGCCCATCTTCCTCTACTTTATACATGGGACGCCTGCCACAGCATGGCATGACAAGCAGTGTGTAGGTCCACACCCGGGATCCAAACCAGTGAACCCTGGGCCTCTGAAGCAGAACGTGTGTACTTAACTGCTACACCACTGGGCCAGCCCCTGGAGGTCAATGATATTTTTTAAATGCCAGTACCCTCCCAAGGAGTCTATCAATTCAATGTAATCCCAGTTAAAACATCAGCAGTTATTTTTTACGGAAAACTGCTGATTCTAAACTTGATATAGAAATTCAAGGGGTCAAAAATAACCAAGACACTCTAGAAGAAGCTGAACAAAGTTGGAGGACTTAAGCTAACAAATCAAAAACTATTAAAAATTGTATTAATTAAGGCAGTTGGTATTGACACAAGGATAAATAGAATAAAAATAAGTAGTCTAAACAGAGACCAGTGTGTACATATGGGATCACTTGATCTATGATGAAAGTGGGTCATAAAGAGAAAAGGATCTTATTTTCAACAAATTACGCTGGATCAACATGATATCCACATGGATATCCACTTCATGTCATATGCAAAAATTGATTCCAGATGCAGAGCAGATTTAAATGTGAAGGGTAAACAATAAAAATTTAAAGGAAAATAAAGAACAATTTCATGACCTTGGAGTAGGCAATGAAAAATCTGACCATTAACAAACTTAATAAATTTAACTATATTAAAATTCAGAACTTATGCTTAGTAAAAGCCACCATTAAGATAGTAAAAAATGTAACCCCTAGAGTGGAGAAGATACAACACAAAAGACTAGACCCTCGTGATTTGCAGATTCCAGTTTGTGAATTTGCCTACTTACTAAAATTTAGTGGTAACCCCAAATCAACACTCACGGCCCTCTCCTGGTCCTTTGTGGACGTGTGAAGAGCAGGACAAGTGTGAGCCACCAAACGGACAAGCTCCCAGCTGAGGTTGCCCAGGGTGACCCTCTACCCTCTTACTTCAGCTCATACTGTAAACAAGTGTCCTTTGTGTGGTCTAGTTAGTATCATGTTTTTCACATTTTCGTGGTTTTTGTTGATGATTTCACTTTTTAAAATGGCCCCCAAGCATAGTGCCCTCTGGTGTTCCTGAGCAAGAAGGCCCGGAGGTGCCTCGGGAGAAAACACGAGTGTTGTTGAGTGAGCTGGTTCAGGCCTGAGTCTCAGTGCCGTGGCTGAGTTCAGTATCAATGAACCAACAGACAGTGCATCACATCCAGAAAAAGGGAGAGGAAATTCACAGACCTGTACGCGAGGCCATTGGAAAGCGCTAACGTGCCATCTGCAGTGTGTGATGAAGCTGTGGGAGAGGCAGAAAAGCAGCTAAGTTTGTGGGTTCATGAGAGTGATTAAAAAAAAGTGTGGTGACCTCATGGTTGTGAGAACAGAAGCCAAAGACATGTACAGTCATGTTACCCAGGGTCAGGGACACATGAAACCCTTCTCACTAGAGCGGCTGGCTTGTGGGTTTCAAAAGGGGATGGCATGAAACAGGTTAAACTTGCACCACGCAGGTTCTGCAGCTCAGGAGCCTGTGGAAGATTGTTTAAAATACCCGCTATGTGTTCTAGAGGGAAAGGTTTTAAAAGGTGATGAGACTGGCCTGCTTTACAAGGATGTGGGCAAATGAACCTAGATAATGCAAATAGCATTTTGGCTGATAAACGTGTTTTGACCAGAGGCTCGCAGGAACCTAACCCTACATTTCCCCAGGAGCCATAGTTCAGCATTCACTAATTCAGTGTTCAAGGAGACTTTGTAGAATGTAACACCATGAATAATGAGACATGACCGGACCTGACAAAGGACTTGTATCCACAATGTACAAAGAACTCCCACTATTCAATAAGAAGACAACAGCACAATAGAAAACATAGCAAAAGATTTGAGCAGACACTTTATAGACAAGGACCTCAAAATGGCCAATATCCCCATGACATGTGCCCATTTCACTAGATCTCTGGGAAATGCAAATTAAAATCACAGTGTGATACCTTTGCCTACCCACAAAAAGGTGTGCCACCTTTTAATAGCAAAATATTTGAAACAACCTAAATTTTCAACTCTGGGGAGAAGTTACTAAAGTATGATATATTCATATGTGGCAATATCGCACAGATAGTAATAATATAGGTTTATTTCATACAAGAAAGACTGGAAGGAAATACACCAATATGTTAAGAATGGTTCTCTCTGGCTGGTAGGAGTAGAGTAACTTATTTTCCTTTATCCTTTTTCCATATATTTCAAAATTCGTCACATAAGTATGGCTACTTTTATTCTTAAAAAATTTACATGTGCTGCTTTCTGAAAAAGAATGACAATTTTATCATTCACATTTCTCTAACTGGTGGTTATATCTATTTTTTCTTTTTATGCCAATAGCCAATTTGGGTGTCTCTGCAGGGTAGTTGCTGGCATAGAAATTACTTTTCAATTTAGAACTTAAAATGCATTACGAAACATTCTAAATAAATTCTGGAAGGAGAAATTGCATCTCATTCAAAATAAACATCCCAGTTTCTGTGTTGTAATTCTGAATAATAACAATCTCATCACAGAAATGAGAAGAAAATTGCCTCAGTTGTTTAGTTGATAAAATATAAGTGATGGTAAACATCGCGATATGCCACCGAATCAGACAAAATCAATATTGTGCACACAGCTAGGGTTTTACTATAAATTTTATTGGCAATAAATATTCTATCTTGTATCCTTGCAGGAAACAGAAAAGAAAGATAACAATACTAAAATCAGATTTTGAAAATCCAGACTCACTAAACATCGTCTTCATTACTCTAGGAGTTTTGAAGTAATTCAATGGTACACAGATCCAACCTTAGTGCTTGAATCACAGCGTTAACAGACACTCAACTTTCATAGCCTCCTGTGCGATAGCCAGACATTCACTAGTCACTCGTTTTGCAGAGAGGCCCCAGTGCTCCCCTAAAGATGAGAATTAACCCAAGGTCTTGTGGCTGCCCAGTATGGAGCCTAGTCTAGACTGGACAATGATTATTTCTTAATTTTGAGGATCCCTCATTTACTCCTGAGGCCTCTGTGCCAGGCTCCTAACTGACTGACTAGGGTGAAGGTGAGGATGCTAATGGGGACCCCTTCACATACGTGAACTCATGGACCTCATGATGGCGTCATATACGGGGCAGCTGGCTCTGACCCGCACCAGGACATTGCTCATTTGAGGCGACATGAGGGGAGGTCCTATTGCTGACGGTAGTGGCTTGGAGAATGGGTGAGGGGAGATGGAAACAAACAAATGGAACCTGGTATTTTCAGGTTCTGCTCAAGAGATGTGGATGAGATTATTAATTTTGCCTGTGATCAAAAAGGAAATATACCTGAGTGAAATTTTGGAAATGAAGGCGTGTTCTTCAATGTTTGTTGAGCATGAGCAGACAGGGAGCCTGAAGAGGCTTCAGGAGGGAGCCCAGGTCAGTATGGCCCTCCGAGGGGGTCCAGGTCAGCACAGCCCTCTGAGGAGGTCTGCATATCCCTCTGAGGGGGCCCGGATCTGCACAGCCCTCTAACGGAGCCAGCATAGCCCTCTGAGGGCCCAGGCCACCTCTCTGTTGCACTCAGTAGGATGAGCAGGACCAGCCCTGGCTCCAGGTCACCTCTTTCCAGGAGGGCTGGTGACAGGAGCCCTATTGTTGCACATCCAAGCCATCAGGGAGTGTGGGCAGGGCCACAGTGCTCCCTGTGTGCCCAGCGATGTCAGGCTCCAAACCTATCACTGCATTATTTTTATCTGGAATTTTGCTCATACGGAAAGGACAGCTCCAGAGGAAGCCAGGGCTGGGCCTTCCCCGCCTCCTCCTCCCGGGCCCCTGTCCTGGGCATCCCTGTGCCCATCGTATTGACCTGGACATAAAACTCACCAAGTCTCTGAGTTCCCAAACCAACGAACTGACTCAAACAAGCTGTGACTCTGGAAACAAAACAAGCTTTCAGGGGGAGCTGGCTGGGGCGGGGAAAGGCCCTCCTCCACACTCTGCGGTGCCCAGAGGTCTGGCCTCCTGCTGGCCTCGCCCTCCAGGCCAGGCCTCCAGCTCCTTCCTCCCTTTTCTTCCTCCTGCTGTTGCCTTCCCTCCACTCCAAGAGGAAAGCATCCCCTTCCCCAGCCTCAGGTGGAACAGTGCAGACCTTCCTCCCGGGAAAACTTGAGCTCGCAGGGTGGCGTTGGGGGGCAGGCGCTCACCCCCGACCTCAGGCACTTCCCAGGGCAAATGTCCAAACTCAGAGAAGGCTGGGGGTGGGGGTGCTGGTGAGAGAGAGAGAGGTTTTCCCTCCTGTTACAAATGAGCTGCTCTTCAGGCTACCAGCCATCCTCACCTTGCGTGGAAGCTCACGGAATCACGGGAAGCCGCATTTCACAGAGGAGATGATGGTGGGCTCCCAGAGGAGACACAGCTCACCCAGGACCATTGCTGCCTGAGCCCCTGGCTGGGAGTGAACCCAGGGCCCTGGGTGCCAGAGCAGAATTCCCAGGCTGTGCCCTGAAGCTGCCGAGCCTACTGTCCCCAGCCTGGTCGGATCTTCTTCCTCCCATTTGGATTCCAGGAGAGGTAGTCCATTCCTGGCCAGGACCTTAAGCCCCGGGACATGCTCTTCACCTCCTTGCAGCCAATATGTAGGCCAGATGTGGCTAATCCCTTCCCGAATCTAGAATTATGCCCAGCCTGCCCCAGGACTCTCCCTTCAGGCCTCCTCTTCCCTCCCACACAGACCTGCATGGCTTCATCACATTGAAGAAACTCCTTTCGGTTTCCATGACCTGCTCCCCAGCTTAGTCACCCCCTGGCTTGGTCCCAGTATGAACCTGGCCTCCGAATGTCCTCCCCCTTCACTTTGGCACCCCAACACCTGGCCTGCATAGATCTTTCCTCAGTCCAATTACACGTGCATTTATTGAGCGCTGTATGCATGACTCCAGGGAGAGCCCAAGAGAGGGGTGAGGCAGAGACGGTTAATCACGTGTGGCCCATCAGTTCCTGCTTCTTTGTAGTGACAGAGTCCCCCGATCAGCCTGTGAAGTAGACGGCCATCCAGACGGAGACAGCATTTCCTGGCTGCCCTTGCAACCAGTTCTTAGGACTGAGTTCCTGCCAGTGAGATGAGGGAGGCAGTGACGTGTGCAACTCTCAGGTCTTGCTGCTGAAAGAACTGACTGTGCCCCCTCCTCTCTCTCCCCTTCCCATGAGCAGGGGTCAGCAAACTTCGCTGTAAAGGGTCAGAGAGTATTTTAGGTTTTGTGGGCCATATGGTCTCTGTCGCAACCACTCTACTGTGCAGGAAAGCGTGAGTGTCTCTGAGTGCCAATGAAACTTGGTTCATGTTCACCGAAATTTAAATTGCATCTGATTTTCACCTGCCATAAAACAGTATTCTCTCTGGATTTTCTTAAACTATTTAAAAAAGTAAAAACTCTCTTTGTTTACAGGCTGTATAAACACAGGTGGCGGGCAAAGGTGGGCCAGGGGCTGCAGTTTGCTGACCCTAGGCTGCAGTGGGAATGCAGGCGGTCCTGGGGAGCCACTGTTGACCTTGTGGAAGGTCGACAGGGTGGCCCTGGATCACCTGTTGCAGGAGCGAGGAATAAACTTTCCTTTGCTCAAAGCCTAATGTTGGGGGTGTCTTTGCTGCAGCAGCAGCTTCACCCACCCACTGACCTGTCCAGCATCCAAGAGCGGACTCCGCATTCTTTACACGTGGGATGGGACCCAAGTCAGCATGTTTCCACATTTCAACCCAAACTCTGGGATTAGTTCAGTTTTGCATCCCATTCCTCATGCCGCTAATACTGGTGTTACTTCATCTGCAAAGCTCAAGCACGACCTGGATCTTGATAGCACTTCGCATCCTTCATAGCCCCAAACCAGGAGCCGACATCTAAAGTCCAGAAGGTCCCCACTTTCCCATCAATATCTTGGAAAATAGCATTGCAGAACAGAACACAGCGAGGAGCCCTGGTGAGCCGACCCTGGGCCTCCATGCCTGCTTCCATGGGTGTTTCTGTGCCTGCTCCTCCATGAGACCCTGAGCTCCAGGGCACAGAGGTCCCTCCTCCCACACCTCCAGGGCCCTGAGCTGAAGCAGTGAACGACTGAGCCCAGAAGCAATTGACACTCATTTACATGTTACCAAAAGGAAGCTTCTGACAATTGTTTCATTCCAATGGTTGATTTATTGATTCATTCGATAAACATTTATTGAGTGCTCATGGTGTGCCAGGCACCGTCCCCTTCTGTGGGCATGTATTGGTGAATCAAACAAAATCCTCTGCCCTCACAGATCTTGTGTTCTAGAATCATCTTGCCATGCTGTGGTAGGAAAACATGGCTGCTCGAGGCAGGGAGAGCCTAAGGTGGATCCTCATTAAATTCCTCACCCACCCACCCAGCTGTGGGAGGAATACCCGAGCGAGCTTCACGTCCTTCCCCCCCAGGGCACCCTGGGACATGGCCTTAGCATCTCCTCGAAGCTTCCAGTCAGAGCACTGTGCCCTGGCTCCATCATCCCTCCAGCCAAGGCACCAGAGGGAACGGCTCCCAGCCCAGAGCTGCTGCTGTCGCTGCTGCCATGATGACCAGGAGCCATACCGTTGGGGAGCACTCTTCACAGAGCAGTCCATCCACCTTCACTGCAGCTCTGCACGGCAGGTGTTCTCTCCCGAGTCATAGACAATTTCGTTTTTGGGCGATGAGCCCAAACCCGTAGAAGTCAAGGAACCTGGCCCAAGTTCTTGGTGAGGCCATGTGGATCCCCTCCCACTGGGAGTGAATGGACTGAGGGCCCCTGTTACTCTGCACCCACAATGACTGGGTGCCAGGCATGAGGGAAGCCATCTTGAGAGTCTGTCGTCGATGACTTTGGGCTGTGCGCATCCTTCCTTAGGCCACAGTCTGGGGTGCTTCTGCCCAACCTTCATCCCTCTCGTCCCAGCAGGCAGCCTGTGTCCCTGCTCCTTTCCTGTTTCCCTCCACGTGGCATTTCCTCCAATAAATCCTAGAACAGTAACCAGGTACAGAGCAGACTGAACCGCCAAAGCCCTTCACCACGCCTTGTCCCACTTCTGCTCCCTCTTGCTCACTGTCCCGACAGTCAGTCTTGGCAGGTCCCGGTTCCTGTGATTGAAATGGGTCACGTGCAAGCAGCATAGTGAGTGATTTCCCTTCTGGTGCCAAGGCTTTTGATTGGCAGGTGATAAACATCTCAGAAACTCACTCCAGGCAGAACTCGGACAGTGCTTGATCAGCTTTTTCTTGGTTGATAATAAATTCTAAACATATTTAAATCAAGTCAAAATACATGAAAATTTATGGAGGTTCCTTGGTATCTAAATGACTTGTGAGGAATAGTGGGAGCTGCGTAGGTAAGTAAGATGTGGTTACTGATCTCAAGAGATTAACGATTGTGTTACAAGTTTCTTATTTAATGACCATTAAATGGCTGGTCTTAACCTAAAGACAACAATGAACACTTGTGTACAGATAAGGAGTCAGGGTGATGGGGACAGGTCCAAACTCACATGCAGTGGAAACACGTGGAAATAACAGAATACAAGAGTGAAGAGAAGCATCCTAGCCGCAAGGGACCAAATGCAATTCTTGGCACTTCCAGAACATTTCTGGGCTAGGTTTGATAAGCCACAAGGCAGAGTCTACATTTTAAAAAATGAAATGCATATATATTGCTGATTATAAGATTAGAAAGTAGAGGAAAAAAATCTCGGGAATAAAATTTAAGTTGTCAAAGTATGTCACTACTCAGACATAACCATAGTTACTATTTTTGTATGTTTCCTGCTCTTAACAATTTAATATAACAGTGCAGAACTTTCGCATATTAAATTACTCACACTAAAATGTAACAATTGTGTGGGATACAGAGTGGCTCTGCCATAATGTGCTTGCACTGGACATGCAAATTGTTTTGGCTTTTTATTCCTATAACTCACACTTGTAAGAACTTCCCCATATGAAAACGTTTTCCCATACTCTTCATATTTCCTCAAATAGATCCCCCAAAGTGGGATAATTGATCAAAGCTTATAATCATGTTAAAGCTATTTTTACATATCGTTGCATTGCTTTCCATGAAGAATATGCTGAATTGTTCCTCCAAATAGGCACAGGGAGAACTCATCTCTTCGCAATCACCAATGTTGAACATTAACACTTACGTGTGAGTGTGTGAGTGTGTCTGTGTGTTTAATCTTAGTAAAGAATGGACATGGTAGGAAAAAATGAATTGCAGAAAAATTTTCTTGTGAAGAGGAATGGCCCCAGCTCTCCGGAGACCCTGTTGACTGTATCCTTTTTGTGTTGTGGTCACATCCCACCTCTAAAAATATGCCTTGCCTTCTCTCCCCCAGTTCATCACACGTAGACAATCACTGTTGACAGTCATGACATTGATATAAAAGATTAGGACTTACATCTCTCAGAATGTATCCCATTGCTGCATCCTTTTTCTCCTCCTCGTGTTTGACAGCCGTAGCCTAGTTTAGTTAGTATTAGTCACCTGGTCTTGATCACTAACTTGGGTGCGCACCTCCTCGGCCCCCTCTTCCCCTCCATCTCTGGATTTTAACTCAGCCACATCGTCACTTATGGAAGTCTTTTCTGTAACTGAGTCGAATGCTCTGTGCATTATTTCCAACTGATTATGAAATTTAAAAACCAATGAGCAAGTACCTGTAGATCAACATGGGTAAGCAAGTTCAACTTTAAAATCCTCTCTGCTCCCGTGACAGAAAAAATAGAGACTGGAAGAGGGACAGTAAGACAGAACAAGCCTTAAGCACGAGATGCGTGTATTTCAGTTGACAAGAAAAGAACACAGTGCGATTTCTCGTGCCTGCTGAGTCCCTGGGTCGCACGGCTCTGGTCGGGCAGAAGCCGTGCTGGGTGGGGCTTGGCCTCCCTCTGGTCATGCTCCGGGCAAGAACGGCTGCGACAAGCTCCCAGGGGCTGCGGCAGGGGGCTCGGCAGCACCGCCTGCCAGCTGGAGAGACACGTGATTACCAGAAATGGTGGGCTGTGGGCGAGTGAGGGGACCCGCTGGCAGCCAGAGCCACAAAATTCTAGCCAGGGCTGGTGGAGAGGGCTGAGGGCGGGTGTTCATAGGAGAGAAACGAAAACCTGCCCTTTCCACCTGAGCCCAGAGGAAACCAAACTCCAGACCATTCGAAGGGACCGTGGCTCACAGATGCAGTGGGCAAGTGCTCTAAAGCAGACGTCGAGGGTGTGTGGTGGCCGAGTGGACTCTCTTTTCTTACATGCTATTGCTTGTGCCAAATGAGGCCATGTCACAATTTGCTTTCTACCTTCTGTTATTTCTAGAGTATAGTATTTTAGTACATGTTACAGGCTGAATTGTGTCCCCCCCAAATTCCTATGTTCAAGTCCCAACCCCCAGGACCTCAGAGTGTGACTGTATTTGGGGATGGGGTCTTTGACGAGGTGAGGAAGGTAAAATGTGGTCATTGGGGCAGGCTGTAATCCAGTAGGACTGTGTCCTCATATAAAAGGGAAATTGGGACAGAGGTGTTCATAAAGGGAAAACGTCATGTGAACTTGAAGACGGCCGTCGGCACGCCCAGGGGAGAGGCCTCAGAAGGAAGCTGCTCTGGGACACCTTGGTCTCGGACTTCCGGCCTCCAGAGCTTCGAGGGAACAAATGTCTGCTGTTTTTGTCCCCAGGTCTGTGGTACTTGTCACAGCAGCCCGAGCAAGCTAGCGCAGTCTGGCTTTTCCTCCACGGCTGCAGCACTGTTTCAAGCATCTTTCCAAGAAACAGCACAGAAACACATGCCGTTTGAAGCTCAGCGTGTCTGGAAACCCTGCCGTGGGCCCTCACGCGTGACTAATGGTTTGGGTACGGAGCTCCAGGTGGAAACTCACCTGGAGTCTGGAATTGCTCGTGAACGTTCTGATGCCCACTGGGCTCTGGCTCTTGGCAGGTGATCTGCTTTTCTCTAGGGAAGCTCCGAGAATCTTCTCTTTATCCTTGATGTTCTCACGGCCTATTAAGGCTAGCTGCAGGTCTGCTGCAATCACGGTGGTGAACTCTTGGTGGCCTTTGAGACTGAAGACTTCCTGTCAGTTCGTGGGTCAACCAGACCCCCCCTTTCAGTCACATATGGCCGTCCTAGCTGATCTTCTGTCTCTCTTTAACCTTTTCTCTCATATTTTCTGCTTCGTCTTTCAGCTCCATGTTTTACTAAAACAGTTGATTTCATTTCTAAAAGGTCTTCCTTGTTCTCCGAGTGATCCTTTGTCATAACATCCTATTTTTATATGTTTGTTGTATCTCCTTGAATAGCTGAAAACACCCTCTCAAGGACTTTTTAAAGGAGCTCTTCTGTTGGGGAATAATCGAGTCTTTGGGTCAGTTTTCCTGTTGATTTCTCTCCTCTTCACCTCCCTGCCATGGACTTTCCTCCTGGGTTCCCTGCCCGGGGCCTGGAGTGCCGAGGCGCCTCCCTGTGTCAGTGGGCAGGGCAGCAGGCAGGTCCCATCGTGGGCCCCATTCCAGAAGGGCTGGGGCTGATTCTGGGTGCCAGCGCCACTCTGGAAATCTTGGACTGCACCAGAAAGTGTGATTTTTTCAGGGAAGAACCCTCTGGTTTGCTGTGGGCGACTGGCTCGCACAAGTGCCTGTCTTGACGGGGTTGGGAGATGCCTGGGGGCCCAAGCTGCAGCTGCTCCACACACAGGCCTCAACTCAGTGCTAGGTATATGTGTTGCCTCAACACCTGGCCTCCACTATTCCCACGACCTTGGGCCCACAGTCTCTGGGCAGACTTCCGGGGTGCTCCTGCCTGTGACGTTGTCCACTCGCACTGGTCCAGTGCTTTGGCTGCCTCAAGTCTTCCACATGCCTCAGGACCGCTCTAATTTTGTCACATGTGCACCATCATTTGCACTTCTCGACTCTTCTTCATGACTCTTCACGTCCTTGACAATTTACATATTTGGGTCTTCCTACTTTCCTTAATTTGCATGAGCTGTTTATATATACAAGGTTGTTCACCCCTGTTATGATATTCGCTGCAAATGGTTTTCACAGTGTAACTTAAGAAAAATGGATTCCTCTGAAGGTGAGTAAACCCGCGGTGAAAAACACGTTCCTACCACTCACTGCCTTAATTGCATGTAGATAGGACCACAAAGTCGTTCATATGGCCCCTTGAAAGCAACCCAAACTGCTTCAGCACATCATTTGATAGCCTCACTCTGCCTCTTTCTGATTTCCCCGGAGCAGGATGGAAGCCATATTAAACGTGGGCAGACTGAATCGCCCAGAGAGAGTATCACGTGTTCCCTGTAACCACTTGTTACTTAACAACTTGATCTATTTGTGTTTATAAGGATCAGGTGGTGCCAATCTGGTTCATGAAAAAGCCACTTGATGGCATTCCGTGTCATTGCACATGGGCTAATTACAGAAATCAGCTATTTGTGTTCCAAGTTGAGCTTTGAAAACCATTCTAACTCCTTCAATTGTTCCCCACAAGCAAATAGAATTATGCCCGGAAAGCTAAACTGCCTAAAATATTTAAGAGGTCACCCCATCATGACAGCCTGGCTTTCTGACCCAAGAGGCCACCTCTGGAGCCTCAACGTCCTGTCGGGTGGGGTTTGCACTCTCTCCCGCCCAGAGTCACCAGATGGATTGAGTGAAGTGGCCTCTATTAATCTGCTTGGGCTGCCATAACTAAGTGCCACAGACCAGGCAGCTTAAATAACAGAGATTTACCTTCTCACAGTTCTGGAGGCTGGAAGTCAGAGACCAAGGTGTCAGCAGGGCTGGTTTCTCCCGAGGCCTCTCTCCATGGAGTATAGACGGCCTCTTCTCCCTGTGTCCTCACACGGTCTTCCCTCTGTGTGCATCTATGTCCTAATATCCTCTTCTTATAAGGACACCAGGAATGTTGGATTATGGCCCACCCTAGTTACTTTATTTTAACTTAGCCACCTCTTTAAAGACCCTGTCTCCAAATACAGTCACATTCTGAGATCCTGAGGGTTAGGACTGTAACATATGAATTTTGAGAAGACACAATCCAGCCCATAACACCTGTATAAATGCCCAGTGGGATTTGGTGTGTGGTATGTGCACCCTAAATGCCTGCAAATATTTAGGAAGTCTCCTGAAAGGGATGATGTGAGGGACACAGATTACCCAAGTCCTTCTCTGAAGAACTAGTGCATCACAGCCCCTAGAGCAACGCTGGCTGTCATGGTTTACTCACTGCAGAGGACCCATGCCTGTGGGGTTTGGGGAAGGGATTTCCCACATGTAATGATTGGCATGGATATTTGTTGGTGATTAATCATCAAGGCAGCTATGGTGTGTTTTGAAACAGAATTCCCCAGTCTTTCCTAAAATGGCGGCAGGCTGGAGAAAACCGGAGAAGATGTCACTGACTTGTGAAATTTTATAACCTGAAGGCCTCTAAAACCCTCAGGACTGAAAGATCTTCAGTGGTGGGACTTTGCTTGAGATAGAAGGTGATCAGTAAATGTTGAGTGAATGAACATGTCCAGAAAACTTAGATGGAAGTGTGGCATCTTGGCTTATTCAGCTCATCACTTCAGCTCCTCGCAGCCATGCGCAACTGGTTTTTCTTTGTCATGGAAAATTCCTGCTGCATTGGCCCCAGTGAGCATCAGAATATGGTCGAGCTCAGGAGTGAATTCCGGTCTTGATTCTAGACTGACTCGCTGCGTAATCTTAGGGAAGACCCTTCCCAGGGTGAGCCTTGGTATTCCCATCTGGAGCAAGGGGATGTTGGCCTCTGAGAGCTTTGGGATTTCCTGTCTCAGAAGAGAGGACCTCCTGTGGGATGTCCCAGTCAACAGCCATCAGCTTTGGTCTCACAATCCTACCACATCCCTCTCTCACCCCAGCAGACGGAAGTGGGGCAAGGGGGTGATACCCTGGTTTCACTGAGGGTCCATCCCCGCAAGTCTTGGTCCTGGGGAAAAATCCTATTTTTACATCTATCGTATCTGTACGGTGGAAGTACTATATAATGGTACACTATGTGTATTTCTTTTTGCTATTGTTTTTCTGAGCGGTGATTGTTAAACTTTTACTAGTACACAACTGATCATAATCTTAAAAACTTAGGTCACTTTTTTGCTGAGAAACTTTCACTGGCCTTTCCCTGCTAAGAAGGGAGAAGTTAATTTCCTCAACTGATCATTCTGGAATCTGCCTATATTGGCTCTAACTTCTTGCCCTCTGCTTTTATCCCTAAAATTATTTTTCTATTTCAGTCAGTAGATTTTTTGATATACATCCTGTTTGGTGTTCTCTGAGCTTCTGGGTCTAATTTGGTGTCTGTCATTAATTTTGAAAAATTCTCAGCCATTATGAGTTCAAATATTTTTTCTGTTCTTTTCTCTGTTTCTGATATTCTCACTATGCACATGTTACACCCTATGTAATTGTCCCACAGTTCCACTGTGTCTGCCCCAGGTGACACATGTTCACATCCCGTCTCTTCCTGCAGGCACTGTCTCTCCCTAGGTCTGGGGCCACTTGATCTCTCTGTGACCATAGCTCTTCTCTTAGGAAAAAAGGATAGAAAATGCTGTGATTTGAAGTTAGTTTGGCTCTTCTGATTTCTAAGGGTGGGAGAAATGCTCTTTCCAGATCTCAACATCCTGGGATGGAAACCAGAAATCTGTGATTCCATTTATATGACATGCTAGAGAAGGCAAAAATATGAAGGGAGAAATCACATCAATAGTTCCTAGGGCTGGGGGTGGAGGGGTGGGGTTGACTACAACAGGGAAAACTTCTTGGGGTGATGGAAATATTCTGTATCTTGGCAATGTGGCTACGTGTTGGTATAAGCTTGCCAAAATTCACCTAACGAAGGGTAGATTTTACAGTATGCAATTTGTATGCCCAATGTATCCAAGAAAAAAAGGAAAAGCATAAATGAAGCATTTGTCAAGAAAAAATGTTAGATCATCTCTCTTTCTACTGAAAAATCTCTGAAGTCTTCCCATGGCAGATATAATGAATTCCAAAATCCTTACTGTGGCCGACAGGACTCTGTAAGACATGCCCGTGCCCTGACTCTCCACCACAGCCATCCAGCCCCCTCCCAGCCACGCTGCCCCATCTTCCCTGCCTAAACTCCCTTGCGTGTGATCGGGTGATGCTCCCTCTGGATGCTCTGCCGCGAGACTGTCAAAGGCCACCTCCTTGACTTGATCCAGGGATCAGCTCAGATGCTCCATTCTTGGAGGGAATTTCCCTTGACAAAACCCGGCTTAAACTGATGCTTATGGAATAAACCCCACAGAAATGAGTGCTTATCTCATCAAGAGACTTGTGTGAGCCTGTCTGTGCCATTTGATTCATAATATCCAAAATGGAAACACCCAGATGTCCAGCAATGTAGAATGCATAAACAAATTATGGTATATTCACACAGTGGAACACTGAGGGGCAATGGAAAAGAACAAACTACTGTTACAGGCCATAGCAGATGACTATCACTGACAAAATATTGAGCATATGATTCTACGCAAGTAAAATGAAAAGAGGCAAAACTCCCCATTCGTGTTTGAACTCTTGAGAGTGGCTGCCCATCCTGCTTCTCACCCTAAGAGGCTTGGAGATATGTGGGGAGGGTGGTGGGCAGGGGTGGGGTCCTTGAGACAATCTCTCTGCCTCCCCAGGCCTTGGGGACCCTGAGTCTTCTTCCCTGGGCACTGGACACTGCCACATTCACAGCCTGACCCACGGCCGCAGCAGACTCCATGAGGCCCACCCACATTGGGCAGGACGATCTGCTTTACTCACTGTGTGGATTCAAATGTTAATCTCATCCAGAAACACCCTCACAGAAACACCCCAAAATAACGTTTTACCAAATATCTGGGCCCCCTGGGGTCCAGTCAAGTTGACACAAAATTAACCATTACAGAGTTGGTGTGGTTTTGGTTATTCACAAGATAGTTGTGTCATGTGAGGCTGAAATATAACTGTTATCGTCTTTATTTGGATTTAAGAAGATGTGTAGGGTTGCCAAGTTGACAAAGGGAGGTGCTGTGATAGTTAATTTTAGGTCAACTTGGCTAGCCTATGGTGGCCATTCTTTTGGTGAAACACTAGTCTAAATGTTTCTGCAAAGGTGTTTTTCAGATGCGATTAATATTTAAATCACTTACTCACACTCTAAAGTGACTAACCCCCCATAATGTGGGTGGGCCTTGTCCAGTCAGGAGAAGGCCTTAAAGCAAAGATTGAGTTTCCTAAGAAGAAGGAACTCTGCTTCAAGACTGAAACACAGAAACCCTGCTTGAGTTTCTGCTCTGCAGATTTCAGAGTTGCCCCACGACCACATGAGCCAAATCCCCTAAAATCTCTCTCTCTCCATCCTTTCAGTTCAGTTTCTCTAGAGAACCCTGAAAAAGTCCTATTGGGACTACGCAAGCAAGAAGAGTGTGGACTGACAGCTCTAAAGTGTCTAAAAACATCTAAAAAAAACCCTCACTAGAATTCTATGCCTAGAAAAATTATCCTTTAAAAAAATGGGAAATAAATAATTTCTAAGACAAAACTGAAGGAACTCATTTGCTACCAGACATGCCACACAAGAAATGTCAAAAGTTCTTCAGGTAGGAGAGAAATGGCATAGATCAGAAACTCGGATCTGCACAAAGAAAGGAAGATTGCTGGAGAAGGAATAGCTGAAGGTCAAATAAAATATTTCATTTTTCTTGTTCTTAGTTGATCTAAATATAGTTGTTTTTTTAAACCAACAATAACAACAATGTATTGGGTGGCTAAATGTGATGAATGATGACAACTATAAAAGAGACAAGAGGGAAATCGGGAATAGGCAGTACCCACAGTACCTGAGGAGCAGTAGAGTAATATATATATATATATATTTTTTTTTTTTTTGAGGAAGATTAGCTCTGAGCTAACATCTGCTGCCAATCTTCCTCTTTTTGCTCTGGAAGACTGGCCCTGAGCTAACGTCCGTGCCCATCTTCCTCTACTTTATATGTGGGATGCCTGCCACAGCATGGCTCGACAACTGGTGCATAGGTCCACACCCGAGATCCGAACCCAGGATCCAAACTGGTGAACCCCAGGCCACAGTAGTGGAATGTGTGAACTTAACTGGCACGCCACTGGGCCGGCCCCAGTAGAGTCGTATTTTGAAGGTGCACTAAGATTAGTTAAAAACGTACAGTAAGATCTCTAGGGCAAAACATTTAAAAATGAAGTATAAATGACGTGCTAAGAAAATATAAAAATCCAGTCATATAAAATGCTCACTTAAAACCACAAAATGCACCAAAAGAAGGGGAAAAAAGAGCAAACGAAATGAATATAAAAGTTACAAAGATAGTAGAAATCAATCCAACTCTGTCAACAATCACTTTAAATATTTGTGGTCTAAGTACACTGATTCAAAGACAAAGACTTGCAGAGTAGATAAAAAACCCCACAAAACCCAACTACATTGTCTGCAAGAAACCCCCTTAAATATAAATATTCAGATAGAAAATCTTCCTAAAGAAACAAAGAAGGAAGAACATGCTACTAATGAGAAGACTAATCAAAAGGACAGAAAGCAAAGCAAAAGCTGGAGCGGCCATATTAATTTCAGACAATACAGACTTCAGAACACGAAAGACTATCAGGGATGAAGAGGAACACAATGAGAAAGCGTGGATTCGCTGAGAAACCAGCAATGCTAAGCGTGGGTGCATCTAACAATACCTTAAAAAGACATCAAAACACATCAGGCAAAAACTAATGGAGATGAAAGGGGAGTGTCCAATCCCCGTTTGCAGGTGGAGATGACATCCCTCTGTCAGTTGATAGATCAAGCAAGCAGGAAACCCGTTCAGAGGCAGATGACCCATGGAACGCTGTAAATCAGCTCAATCTGATTGAAACTGATAGATCTCTCCATCCGACAGCAGAACATCACTCTTCTCAAGCTCACGTGGAACGTTCACAAATACAGAGCACATTCTGAGCCATAAAATGCATCTTCACCCATTTAGAATAATACAAATGACACAAAGTACGTTCTCAGACAACACAGGAATTAAACTAGAAGTAAACAGCAGGAAGAGAAGTCAAAAATCCCCAAATATACAGAGAGTAAAGAACGCACTTCTAAATAATCTGTGAATCACAGAAGACTCCAGAGAAACTTCAGAATATGTTGAACCAAATGAAAATGAAAATGACCAGTTTGTTGGAGGCAGTGAAAGGAGTGCTTACAGGGAAATTTTTCATACTTGCATTAGAGGAGAAGGAAAGTCTCAAATCAGTAATCTAAGATACACCTTCAAAAACCTAGATAAGGAAGAGCAGAATAAACCCAAGATAGAGGGAAGGAGATAAAAAAGATAAGAGCAGGAATCAATGAAATTAAGAACACAAAAGCAATAGGAAGATAGATGCACACACACCTCTGAACGTCTTGCTCTCTGCCTCTCCAGGAGCAGGCTGGCATCTCCCCTTCCCACCACAGAGAGGTTCTGCCTGGATGGACAGTGCTGGAATTCTCTGTCCTCCAGAAACTGGAAGGACTGTCTGTGTCCTCCGGGCTGGGCCCTTGATGTGCAGGACAACCTGTCCACTTCCTCTTGGGCCACTGCATGTCACTAATAGTATTTTGCACATTGCGTCCAAACTCACTTCGTACAGATTCTAATCTTGCCTCCCTAACTTCTCCCCCAGTGGAATGTGAGTGAGGGTCAGTAAAGGCTAGGATTTCAGAAAGGCAAAAGGGGTCACCTTTCCGCCATTGCTCAGAGCACTTCCTGCTGACCTGCAGGACGGTCTGGGAAGATGCTCAGAGTGGCAGCCACCGCGGGACATCTATTTGCCATGTCTGCTGCAGGGCATGGTTTCAAGCACCTTCTCCAAATGCTCCTTCCTGTCCTCCACAGCAGAGTCACTCCCAGAGGTCATGGTCCCATGGCTGCACACCCTGTTTCCAGGGATGTGCCCTGGGGTCACTGCTGCCTGGCTGGTGGCACACCAGCTCTTATCATCTTGTCAAACACAGAGCCACCCATGTCTTTTGCTTAAGGAGCTACTGTTAAGCCATGTATCTTTCTCTCTCTCTTTTTTTTTCACTTTTCATTATGGAATTTTTCAAGCATACAGAAAGTCGAGTGAATATTAAAATGAATATCCATGTAGCCATCGCCTAGATTTCATTGTTAACATTTTGCTGTATTGCTACAACTACGGTGCTTAGCTTGAGTATTTTAAAGTAAATTACACACAGTGTGGCATTTAACTCTAATCACTTTAATTTTCTGTTCTAAAAATTGACATTTTCCTATATAGTCCCAAGCCCATTCTTCACAATAAGAAAATTGACAATCATTCTTTAATATTATCTAATAACCATTCGAAAATCAAATGTCTCCAAGACATCTTTAAAACACGGTTGGTGCGAATCAAGGGGCAGAATTTTTGATTCTTTATTTCTTATATTGCTTTTAAGCTAACTTGACTCCTCCTCCGCCTCCCTTTCTCATTACATTGACTTGCTGAAAAGGCCGGGTCAGTGGTCCTGCGGGACGTCCATCTGCTCAGGGGCTGACTGTCCGCCCGCTCAGGCGGCTGACTGTCCTGTGTGTTTAACTGGCTCCCTGTGTCTTATAAACTGGAAGTGAGGTCCCAAAACCCGGATGTGGTTCTGGCTGAGCAGTCTAAGCAGAAAAGCCACGTCAGGGAGGCCCTGGCTGCCCGGCTGTTGTTGATGCTGGAGCTGCTCTCTGGGTGTGGGAGCTGACATCTTGTGGGGTGCCCTTCTGGAGACCCGAGGGTATCTGGTGTGGCCCTCTGCCTCAGTACCCCTGGATGAGCCTTGCCTGTGATCTCATCAGGGGCTGTGACAGGGGATTTTCTCATCCTACCACCTTTGGTTATCGGCTGGTCTTATTCTGAAAAGAATTTTTTCTCATCAGTTGGGGCTAAATAGTGACCCAAATACAGATTCCATGGGAAAGGTGGGATGAGGGCTTCGTTCTTCCCGCCTAACTGTGGATTTTCAGAGGAAAGAGTTGGCGTAAGTCCTGGTTCCAGGGGAGACAAATGAAGGCAGCTTTTTTGCTCTCTTTGAGAATTATTGTGGCTCATGGATTTTTGTAGATTGAACATGTTTCAGTCAACTATCGTCATTTTTCTTCTGACGCTCTAACTGTCTCAGCTTTGGCCAGTGGGAGCCCTGACTCCCACTCGCTCTGGCACCCTTTCTCTTTGTTTAGGATGTGTCCTGTTAGGCACGTTTTTGGAGCAAATCTCAAGACTTTGCATTTGTTCCAATCCTGTATGATCGCCTGTTGCTGACTGTTAAGGAGTCATTTTGGACCCAGAGCTGGTGCCCATCCTCCCAGGCCATCCAGCTAACCGCATCTGCAAGCTTGATAAGCTATTTCAAAGCAGCCCCACGAGGACAAGGAAAGACAAGTAAGTTCATTCAAATTTTGCATCACAAGTTCAATGGTGCAGCTTGCCCTCAGGCTCATGAGAACTGCGAGTTCCCTGAGGCCTGCAGCATTTACCACCTGGCCAGCACAAGGGGACAAGTCACAGTGATGGGATCCAGGTGGATCCTGACCACCAGGATTACACAGCCTTGTTTGTCACACAAGAGTCACGCCAGCGTTTCCTGGGAAGTGACAGGTTAGATGGTCGGGAAATCCAAAGGAAAACAGGATTTCTGTCAGTTAAACCCACACACATCGATGTTGAAGTCTACCAGCTCACCCTGTCACCTATATGCCACCGGCTCAGCAATTTTGTAAGAAAGCTGCGCGGTCAGCCACCTGCCCCCATCCACCTTGGGGGTCCTGAAGCACCCGCTCTGCTGGTGGCGCCGAATCCATTGCAGCCTGTGTAGGTTTCACGAGTATTCTTTCTTCCTGTGAAGACTGTAGTCCCCGAATCCTGGTGCAAGCTGGGAGCAGTTCCCCTAATTATAGGTTGTAAAACAGAATTTTCCCTGTTAACAGTCTGAATGGCTGTCACAAAGAGAATTAGGAAGTTTGTTATTTTGCTCGATGTGCCCAAATATGCCCATTAAATTCAGTGAATTGAGAGGAGAAAACACACACATTGACCCACGGGCTGCATTTATAAACATCACAATATTTGTGATCTAAATTGTAGGCTGGAGCACATTCTCCGTGTTCGCCTTTCCAGACACAGTTATACAGCTTTCATTCAGGCTTTATTTTTAAATGCAGTGTCATGTCAGTTTCAGATTTTGAAAATTGAACACAATATGTTGTCAGGTAAATTTTAAAATAAGGTTAACGGTTTCCTTTTCAGACTGAATATGCTTTTTAAAATAAAAGGGGTGCACATATTCCAGGACCCCAGTCCCCGGCAGAACTTAGCCAGAGCTCTTTAGGGTTTTCACCTCTGGCCACTTACGTCACACCCTGGTCTATGTCCTCCACATGGAACATGCCATTTGACACATGCTGTCATTTCCTGTACCTGCAATGTCCATGACCGGTGTTTAGACTCTGGACTATTTTCAGCTATAAGTTACAGCAGAGCAGCTCTCATGGCTCAAATAGAACAAGAAGTTGGAGCTTGGCTCAGCAGCTCAGCAGTCAGGGCAGTTGTCTCAGCAATTATTCTGTCCTGTTCCTCATACCCACAGGGTGGACACTGTGGCTCCAGCCATTACATCACTTTTCAGGCAGAAACACATGAATGACTTCTGTTTACCTCTCAGTGTTTTCTGGACACTGTCAACTGACCCTCACAGTAGGAAGGGGTTAGGAAAAGGTAGCTGAGCCATTCAATTTTTCAACTGTTTTGAAAAAAATTTATATACAAATAATATATATAAGATTTCCCAAACTCTTTTGAAATATTCTAAAGGAAAAGATTGGAGAAGGAAAAATCTCTCATATAAATCTTGGGAAGCTGTCTGACTGTTAAATTTTTTATCAGTTTTTTGTAAATCAGAGACTTTAAGAATAATTTCTGCTCACGTTTTAGGACGTTGGTAAAATTCATATGATTACCAGTCATGCTTAGGAGCAGATTTGGGCTACCATTTTTTTCCATATCAAGGCCATCCTTGCCTCTAGGAAATGCCGTGTTGGGGAGGTGAGCTCAAGAGAGAGCAGACACGGCAACCTGCACCCAGGGGCCTCCAGGGCCTCTAACACGTAATTGCTAACCTGGGAGGAAAGACCTGGAAGGTTCTCATGCTCCTTGCACACATCCTGAGGACTTCAGTGAGGCAGGGCTTCCTGGAAAACACATGAATAGAACAGGAAAGAGATGACCACTTTTTGAGTAAAATCTGGAAAGTAATAGGCCATGAAGATTTCACTTAGTAACAGCTTTGTATGGGTCAAGTGGCAGCACCAGCTTCTGACTAGGGTCAGGATGCCACTGTAGGGACAGGAATCTCGGCTCACACAGGCTAGGTAAGTGCCCAAGGACATACTCTGAACTAGAAAGGGTGGTCCACCCATACAGTGGAATGTTATTCAGCCCTAAAAAGGAAGGAGATTCTGACATGTGCTCCAGTGTGGATGAACTTGGAGGACATCATGCTCAGTGAAATAAGAAAAGGAAAAATACTGCATGAATCTACTCATGTGAGGGGCTTAGAGTCAAACTCATTGAAACAGAGAGCAGGTCAGAGGTCGCCAGGGGCTGGGGGAGGGGGTTGGGGGTTACGCATCAAGGGACATGGGGTCTCAGTTAAGCAAGCTAAGGGAGCTCCCCAGACCTGCTGGACCCCATTGCGCCTGCAGCCAACAATACCGAGCTGTATACACAAATGCTTGTTTACAGGGTGGAGCTCATTTTAAAATTAAAATTTAAAGAGAAAGAAAGAGAAACCCAGTCCAGCCTGATTCTGAGGCCCACGGTGCTCCACTCTGCCGTGTTCCCCACGGGCACCCAAGGGCGCAGGTGGGGGAGTCTCTGCTCTCTCTGGAAGTTTAAAGAGCAGAAGACTTGCATTCCACCCTCTGTTCTGGCCACGCTGCCTGCCCTTGGGTCCTCACCCAGCCTGGACGACGGCTCCTGCAGCTTTTGGGAGGACCCTAGACAGGATTCTCAGGCCCATTTCACACCCACTGAGACTGCTCAAGGCAGCCTGTCCTTCCATGCTGCCAGAGTAGCACACAGAAATCCTGATGCCCATTTAAGTTATTTCTAGTGTCCTATGCATGTGTTCACTGAGATCAAAGAGGAATATTGCATGGGACATACTCATACTAAAATTATTCACTGCTTATCTGAAGTAAATGATACACATCTCAGTTACTTTAATTCTTTTTCCCCGATGACTTGGCTCTTCGTAGCTGTCCTTTGTTTTTATGACTATAAAAGTCCTTGTAGTCACAGCCATCTTTCATTTCTGTTGGAATGCATCTTGTACAGCGGCCACAGGCCCCTACTTCATCCCTGTGCCCGCTGACCAGGCATTGATAACACACGCTCAGCGTTAGCATCATGAGCTGGTCTACTGACCACACCCGGGCAAAGAGTGGTCGGCTCTGAGATCTGCCGGTCGGATTGGGTTTCTGGAGGTGCATAAACCGCCTTCTCTGGTGTGGCTTGCTTTTCCATTTGGCCGGATTCCATTGCATCTTTTGCTCAATGACTTAAAAATGTTGTTCACTGACACACACACAAAAGAGCGTCGCTGTCCACTTTTGTTCCTTCCTCTTCGGCACTACAGTGATGCTCTGCTTGTCCCTGTTGGGGGTGGGGGTATTTAGTAACATCCATGTGAAAGAGAAGAATCCTTGAAGGGGTGAAATCCAGTTCAAACATCGTCACGGCAAGTGCCCATGATGATCCATTTTGAGTTGGAATTTCCTTTTCTGCTCATAATTAATGTCGTCCCTTTGAAGAACAGCCTTGACACTTGAAGGGATAAATATTTCTTCAATTATTCAGATTTAACGAGTTCCTTCAAGCAACAGTACTGCTTCAAGAGCACTGTTGGCTCCTCCGTCAATTTGTGTAAACCCGTTGCTAAAAGGATACTGAAAACTCTGAACAAGAAATCAGGAGACTTCACTCAATAAATTATTTACAAAATCAACAAAAATTTTGGGGTTTTCTTCAGAATTAAAGGATGATTTCAGTGCTTCAAATAAACTGAGGATTCTCTCAATGGCATTTGTCAAAGAGAAGAGCCATTTGAATGTGAGGGAACTGAACACTTGCCGCCAAGAAAATCACAAAAGTCCTTTAATTGCTCAGTTCCAGCAGTATAAATGCTGAGGTTAGAGATTGATTTCGAGACAGTCACTTTTTCTTTGTTTAAATTTTTTTAAAGATTTTTTTCCTTTTTCTCCCCAAAGCCTCCTGGTACATAGTTGTATATTCTTTGTTGTGGGTCCTTCTAGTTGTGGCATGTGGGACGCTGCCTCAGCGTGGTTTGACGAGCAGTGCCGTGTCTGCGCCCAGGATTTGAACCAACGAAACACTGGGCCACCTGCAGCTGAGTGCGCGACCTTAACCACTTGGCCATGGGCCCAGCCCCTTGAGACAGTCACTTTGACGTCAGTAGGAAGAACGTCAGACGCTGTCTGAGCAGTGGTAGGCGGAATTCGGGCAGGATGGGGACCCCTTCCACGGAATCCTTCATGCCTTCCTTCAACTTTGAATAAACATTGCACCTTTATGCAAACATCCACCAAATGTGGATTTGTATCATCTCCTCCAAAACCAGGAGAGCGTTGTTATCGACTCCTACTTCAACAGGAGAATCTCTGCAAAAATTGGCTGTTGTCACTCAGTCTCCTCCGGAAAAGCTTTTACTCACAATCGCCCTGTAAGCAAGCCTTTTTGAGTAGAAAAATATTGCACAAACAAAGGGAGGTTTTTCTTTATTGCGATTATGTGCTCCTGAGGCTATGCTGCAAAAAGGTGAGGTGCCGGGAGCTCTGATAATCTCTGTGATATTAGCGGTGTGGTCACGTGTTTGCTATGGCAGGAGGGACTGGCTGGCACCTGAGAATTTGCTTCAGTGTTGGACTCAGAACATACTTCTGGCGGCAGCACATTAAGGCCATCATTTGAGCTGAAAGGCGGATGGTGACACAGTGTGGAAGCCACCACAACTTCCAGTGAAATCATTTGATCTTCTTCATGTGAATTTCTGTTAAGCAAAAAAACTCACCTTATTTTATCCCTGTCTTTGATGGGTTGAGGCCATTATACCTCTCTATGCTTAGCTGCCAGCCCATGCTGTTTATGTCTGACTTTGCAGCATTTTCCATATTGAGTGGACAACTGTGTCCTGAATGAAGAGCTTCAAGAGAACTTTTTTCTGCTTGGCAAATGTCCATTGTTCAAAAAACTCATTGCAAAATTTGCACTTGCGTTTTGGGGCTGAAATACACACACAAAAACATAAATAATGGGAACCGAGGCAAGAATCAAAAAAATAGTCAGGTGCTCTTACAGCTGCCTGACACACCTGCCCCCCACAGACCAGACTCAGCATTGACCATGAGCAGGGGCTGAACCCACTCCATGATTACAGACTTGTGCGTTAGAAATAAATCAAACTCGATATTGGGTGCAAAGCAGTGCCCCCCAGGTGAACCGTGTTTCTAGGCCGCAGGCTCTCTTGTTGAAGCCCAGCTGATCTGACTGAGGTCCTGGGGCCTGGCGCTCGTGGCTGGTGGCCGTGAGAAGCCCCAGTGCTCAGAATCGGTCCCGGGACAGGGCTGGCTGTCACTCATGGCTGGGTTGACTGTCAGGGCTGCCGTTCGTCCTCGGCTGCATCTCAGAAGCTTGGGCATCGCTGGCCTGCTTCCTTTAGAAGCCTGGAGTCAGCAGGGCAGGGCTGGCTGGCGGCTGTCAGAGACGTGGATTGGTCTGAAGTTAGCTCTAGTTCGTGGGGGTGACCTGCTCGTGATGTGGGACTTTGGGTGAACCGCAGTCTTACTATCTGGAATATGAAAAACAACTGCTTTCAATCCTCAGCATCGCCTCGGTCTCGCCCTGAGGAGCCCCTCACCTGTGGACGTCTGGCTGTCTGCTGTGGGGCCACATGAGTCAGGCTTCAACTACTGTTTGGTGAATTAGCTCTAACTGCTGAAGCTTTGTAATTTATTGAAAAAGGCTGAATATGGTACATTTAGGCTGTCCTGACAAAGTCACCACTGGATGCAGGGCACAACCATGAAATTCAGGACGTATCTTGTAGACGCAGGATGCCTGGCTACCCTAATTTAGGATTCTCTGGAGTGAAAGTGGGTCATAGCTTTTTTATTTTTCCCCTTGCTATTTTAGAATAAACATGAGGTTTAACAATGAGGCAGGCCCCGCTTCAGATCCTTGACCTCTTGTCAGACGTGATGGGATGGCTTGGTGTCACCGACTAGATGGTGGGGACTTTGTTGAGCCTGCTGAAGGGGAGGGGAGGGGACTGAGGCTATGAAGCCCCACTTGGGGGCTCCTTTCCCCAGCTGCACGCCATCAGGTCTCAGCCACACCCCTGGACCGGCACGGACGCGGTCAGGGCGGCCAGGGCCACTCTGGACTCCTGTCTGTGCCCTGGGAGCACTGGCACTTGTCAGAGGATGCTTTGTGGCAGCAGGTGATGGGCAGGCATTCCCCATAGTTTCTGCAAAGACAATTAGACTTTGTAAAGGAGTTTAGTGAAGAGAATAGCTTCCTGGCGAATATGCTAAATAAAAAGCCTTCACTTGCTCAGGAATACCTGTCAGAGTGTGATGAGAACAGGCATTCACTTGGGAAGAGAAACAAAAAACACACAGTGTGTGTGCGAACGAGATTAATGAGAGCTGCAGGAGCTCCATGGACCTCCCGGAATGTGTCAGAGGAAAGAAAGCCGAGCGGAGGGGCTGAGCCACGTGGTCACGGACGAGCAGGCAGAATATTGCAAAATGTGGTCCCTCTCTCTGATTAATCTGTGGGTTTAATGCAAATCCAACTCTCTAACCGTCTTAAAAGGATTTGGGAGTGAATGAAACATTTGAGAAAAAAACCCTAAAGATAAAGGAAAAACATATGTACAAGATTATCAGAGCTTCCGAAACAAAACCAAAATGATGAGGAATTTGAGTTCTTTAAGACAGTGCTGCCAAGTTGAAATCTACAAGAGAGGGTATCTACACAAATGTGGACACACACGTCAAACGGGAAGAATGAAAACCCACCAGTGTCTGAAACTTGTAGGGTGGAGTTTCCGTAGAAGGGAGAGGAAGGATTTGTTAGTGAATGTTCCTGGAACAAGTGGATAGCAATCTTGAGAGGGAAGGTATTCGATCTATACCTTCTATCATGTGCTAAAATTAAATTCAGCTCAATTAAAGAATTACGTGGAAAAAACAAGATTTTATAAACCAACAGAAAACATAAAATTATGTTATCATGGAAGACAATGAATTTCCTCAGCTTTGAAGCAATGGGAGAAATCACAGAGGAAAAGTTAGATTTCTCTAACATAAAAATGTTAAATTATGATGCCATATAAACATTTAAAGTCAAAGGGACGAAAACTGATTGTTGAAAACGTCTGCAGGAGTGAGAGCCAGGAACTCAGGTCCAGCAGGACGGGGTGAGAATCTCTGCCTTGGGAGTCCTCCAAGGCCGAGTTTATCTGTCTGTGTGAGAGGAAGAATAATCCTACTTTCTTAGAATTGTAGAGGAATGAACACTGAAAATGGATATAAAGCATCTGGCATATAGATGCTAAAATAATAATTTTATTACTACCACACATGGTGTCCATGATACATAGAGCACCCAATGACATTTTTATAAGAAAAAATGATAGCTCCACAGATAGAGGCAAAAAGGATTTGAATATACAAAATTGTCCTTTCCCTATTTGTCTTTCCATTTAAATTCTTTCTCCTTCACCTTTCTCTAAAAGAGAAATACAAAGAGTATACAATCATCTGATGTATTGGTCATTAGGATTTCATAATGTACAAATTAAAGCATCTTTGATTCTTTCAAGCCAGTTCAGGTTTTTTGAAGAGGTAGAAAGAAGGAAATGGGTAAATCCTCAATGCTTACACGAAAGCTAGTGCACACCTAGACTGCCGTGTCCATCGTCCATTCGCTTGCACCATTGGAAGCAAAGCGCAGAGGGGCAGCACCTGATAGGTGCCCAGAAAGCCCGGAACAAGGCCGTGCTGTGGGCTCAGAGCTGTCATCTCAGTCCTGGAGGATGCTGTCTGGGGGGCACTGCAAGGGCAAATACTAATTTAATGAAGATGCCTAATCTTCTCCATAAAAATAAGGGAGAGATGCCCTCTCCCTTCCCTTAGAACCTCTACTTGAGAAAACTTGCAATTGCCAGTTCTTTCTCTGCCCCTTGGAAATGTATGGAAATCTGTTTAAAAGCAAAATAAGCCTTTCGCCAGCTTTACAACCCAGGAGTGTCTTTCTCAAAGACCTGGAGCCATCTCTTTGGAACGTGAACAGCGCCCTGTCACCCAGTGTCTGAGGGAGGGCAGCAGCCTAGCCTTGTTGGCGCCTGGCTCCAAGCTGTCACAAAGAGAGGAGACGTTTATTTTTCTTTTGTATAAAACCCGTTAGCTAGCACAGGTGGTCACCCTAACTACCAGGCGAATCTAGGATGAACCATGTGTGACAAATGGCGCCGTCAAGTCTCCTCCCTGAGGACTGGTTATCACTTATGATGAGAATGTGTGTGCAATGGACTGTTCTGCTGGGCCGTCTAAGAGGTGAGGTTTCTTTCTGTCTCTGCAATCCCTTAGCAGGCTGCCTGGGATGTGAGTCGCATTCTGTTTTATTACTTCTTCAGTAATAAAACGGTTTTCTTTACTACCTCTGTGAAGAGGTTCTCCGGGTTGGGAGAAGCTTTTGTTGTCAATTACACTTCCCCAGCAGCGAGCGGTGCTGGTGTGTGGGCAACGGCAGCAGTGTGTGCTGAGCTCCAGGGGGGGCATTCACAGGCCACCAAACCCTCCTGACGCTCAGCTTCCTTGTCAGTCAACCGAGGAGCATGCCAACGTGCTCTCGGGTTGTTGCGAGAATTAACTACTGTATGTCAAATCCTGTTCAGTCTATGCCTAGAGTTCCCGTGTTCCCGTCCCTGCACCCTGGTGTGGAAATGAAGAAAGAGGGGCCAGGTGAAAGAGCTGGCTGCTGAGTCCCACAGCGATGGGAGGAGAGGTTCTGACCATGGACCCCGGCCCGGGAGAGGGATCTGAGAACCGGGCGCCCCTGGCCTCTCAGCCTGGACCTGCCTGGATGGCGGGACAGCATCTCCCTCGTCTGTTTTTCCGCTGGTGTAAGGCTCTGAAGGCAGGCTGACAAGGGGCGATGCGACAAAACGTGAGGAGCAGGGATATTTTGGGGTTCTTTTCTAAAGAAACTGAAAGAATTGCTGATCTTATAGGGCGACTTTGCTCTCTGAAGATTTTCACGCTAATTTTCCACGTTTAGAAATTTTAGTCAGTTAGGCAGAATTTAAAGCAAAGTCCAAATTTCTGTGGCTCACTGCATCACAAACAAGCTTCCAGGCCTCGTGAAATATGAGCCAAGCCTGTGGGACCAGATTCCCAGAGCCCATCAGGCTGCTGGTTATGACCCAGAACTCAACCTTTGCCGTCCAATTTCTCACCAATCCTCCAGCATCGGAAACACGAGGGCCAGGGGGACGTGCCTGAAAGGAGCATGGTGACGTCCAAGGGGGACATGAGCCCAGCTCTTGATCCCCGTCTCTGATGCCATACAAATGACACAAGGGAAAGAAAAGCAGGGGGAACTTCGCAGGCCCTAAACTGGAGAAGAGGGGCCGTGTGCCACCCCTGCCTGGAATTTCTGCTAGCTGTGCCTCCGATGGGACCAGACCAAGGCGGGCAGGCCTGGGTCCTGGGGAGCAAGAGGAGTGTCTGCTGACCCCGCGGCAGCTGTCATTGGGGCGTGAGGGCTGGGGCGTGGGAATGGGGCTGCGCTGCTGGACAACCTTCAGGAGAGGACGCGGCTGCCTGTGCAGCTGAGAGCATGCCCCGGACCCCATGAAAAGGAGGTTTTCAAATAAAGGGCTGAGTGTAGCTGATAAGAGACAAAAGTGCAGCATCTCTGTGGGAAGGAAGCAGCACAGTGCTTGGTGTTTCTAGGGAATTAGGGCAACAAGAGATAAAAATGGGATAAGAAGCTAAGACTTTGAGATGACAACAGGGACAAAAGGGAAACGGAGGTCTATGAGAAACAATGCATATTCGTTTGTCCAGCCCCCGCCCTCCCCATGGGTGACAGCTGTCCCCGGGAGCACCTACTTTTCCCGGTGGAGGGACTCCCGGGTTCCTCCTGGCTGCTGAGCGATCCCTGGAGACTGCGGAGTGGGTTGGAGCAGGCTTGGCTGGACCCTGAGGACTGACGTTTGTTGATTGCTGCAAGCCTGTGAAACATCCAAGACCAGTGCCTCTGTGTGCTTATTTTTCTTTCTGCCTCACTGGGCACCGCCCAGCTCCTTTTTCTGTGTTCAGGGAGAAGCTGAGCAGGCCAGGCCCCTGTGTGCATCCTGGGGTTTGCAGACAGGCTGGGGGGCTCCGGGCCTCAGCGAAGAGAAGAGGCCAGATGGGTCCTTCCCGGGGGTCGGTGAGCCAGCCGAGCCCTGGGCTCCCTGGGCTTCTGCCGACTCCTCTGGGAGATGAAGACCAGCTTCACCTGCCAGGGGGATGAAATCCCTGGGCCTGGCCTCGTGGTGCCACCTGTGTAGATGCTTCTGCAGCTGCTGTGTCCATGGCCAGGGTGCTTGTCCTTCTCATTGTTATCCTCATCCTTTCCTTCCCTAGCTCTTCTAGCTGCAAATCCATATTATTAATCTTCAAGACATAGTTTTAAGAGGCAGGAGGTGTATGCACTTCCTATGGCTGCGTGTGCACCTGTCACAGGTAACCCTTAGGATGCAGCCCTGCCTCCCTACCCTGGAGCTCATAGCAACTCATCTCTTCCCCAGGAACTAAGCTCCAGCGCTTGTCTGTGCTGGCTAGACAAGGAAGGAGGGGATGTTTGAATGAATGGATGGATGGATGGATGGATGGCATTCTCAGTTATTAGCCCCACCTCCTCCCCACATGGACCACTGAGGCTGACTCTGGTATTTTGCTAGTGTAGATAACACGTTGGTGAGTTCTGGGGGTAAATCTCCAGAAATGTAAGCATCTGCTCAGAGCTCCTGGCCCTCTTGTGGCTACGATCCCAGCAGGATGTGCCCTCAGGGAGGTGGGAGACAGAGACAGAGCACACACCCTGCGGGCAGGCCCACTGGCTGCTGCGCCCCAGGCATGGGAGCCCTCGTCCCCAGGGCTGGCTGTTTCATGTTGTTCAAGCTCACATTCTGTTTTATCACATTGTGCTGATAGGATTTGTTCCATCCTATCTCGGCAAACATTCCCTCCCCGATATTCCTGGAGATGATGCCCATGAGTAGAAGAAGTCACCTACATGGTTCCCCTTTTCCCAGGGGTTCACCTTTGACGCCCTCAGGGCAGGGCCGAACCACAAAGAGAGAAGCTGGTGGGCAGCAGTGGCTGCAGGGAGAGCCCCTTCCCTGCAAGAGTCACTGAGCTGCTGCCACGAGGACGCAGACCCTGCTGGTCAGGACCTGCGGGAACGACCAGAATCCGGGTTCTCTCATGAGCGTGATGACAACTGTCCCAGCACTCTGCTCTCGGGCTGCATGAGAGAGGGCTGCACACAGGCCATCACCTCGCCCTTCCATGGGTGGAGAGCACTGTGTTGTGGGCGCTGGCCCACAGCTCTGACCACGCTGACCCGCTCTCCTGGGGCTTCCCCACCAATGGAGAGAACACTGCAGGAAAAGGCAGCTTCAGCAAGAGAAGGGCTGTGAAAGGACAGGCGCCCCGTGGGTCAGCTTCAGCTCTAGTGCCTGGGGAAGGCCTGGCTGCGTGTAACGGGACCTACAGTATTCTGACACACCTGGGCCTGCCAGAGAACCCCTGCTCTGAGTGGTCAGGGCTGGGGCCCAGGGATGCGGAGCCCGGGAGAGAGGACACACCGGGCCCTGCACTGGTCAGGGGAGGGGAGGGCGGTTGGCCTGACTGTGATGTCTCCTCTAAGGGGGATGGGAAACCACCAGGGGCTTGTAAGCAGGGAAGAGACACCATCTCTCCTTATTTTTTAAGGAAAATCCACTGGGTCTCGTAGGGGTTGGAATCCTGCCGGGTGCAGGCATGGTGGTGACAGGGTGGGGAGCAGGCGTTGGCGGATGTGGTTAGTGGGTGCTACAGCATCAAAGCTGCGTTGTGAGACCTCCTTCAAGGGTTAACGGGTCTTCCATGGACTGTGGAGTTTGACGCTTTGAACTGCTCACTCTCTGGGCCCTGCCACAGTCTTACATAAAAGTGAAGCAGGCCCACCCATCTCTGTCCAGAGAGGCCTAGAGGACCACATGCCCTGTTTAAGCAAAGTAGAGAAAACCTGTGTGTCAGGCATCTGCGAGAGGCAAGGGTAGGTAAGCGCCTGCCCAGAGAGGAGAGGGCCCGTCCTGCTGACAGAGACCCCCCCTTCTCTGGGGGAGATTTGTGCTCGGCCACTCCCCTCCTTCAGGAAGCCCCTTGGCCCAGTAGGTTTGTCCAAACGACAGCCCCGTGCGGAAAGAAGAGTGTCCACAACCACGGCCCAGCAGCCCCGGGAGAGAGGGGCTGAAGCCGGCTCCTTCCACGCCTCCGCTCCCCGTCATCACCTGCGACCTCCCTGAGAAAGGCCTCCTCGGGGTCCGCGGCCTCTCTCCCTCCAGTGGCCTCACAGAGTGCCCTGCTCGCAGGGGGCACCCAGCGACATTTTGTCAAATTGGGTTGAGCCCAGCAGAGATTTCAGTGAATCCTCAGAAACCCTGTCTCCCAAAGCTTGTGTGCCTCTTGGGTTCTAGAAGAGAACTATTTTTAGTGTTTTCTTTCTAAGGTGAATGAGTGTGGTAAAAGCCAGCTGGGGTCTATTTAAGCGAGATGCTCTTGGCAGTGCTCTTTCTGATCCATGTAGCCGACCCTCTCTGTTTGCAGAGGGACCCCCAGCAGCTCCTTCTGCTCTGCACCCGGAGAAAGCAGGCACCTAGCAGGTGGGGCAGGAAGCCTGGGCCAGGGGTCAGTCTCGTCCTGAAAAGGACCCGCCCACCGTGGCTCCCTCAGTCCTGCCTGGTGCCTGCGCCTTCACTTAGATAAACTCTTCCTAGAGGGACCTCGAATGCTCACCCACTCTGGCTACGGACTGTGCATGTTTTCACAAATGAGTGGTCCGTTGAGTGGTACAGAGATCATCTGCACCCCACATAGACAGCGGTGTCTGCAATACATGGTCCTGCATCATTTAATGCTCCTGACAGTAGGGTCCATCCAAGAAATGCTTGCTGGGACAAAGACTCTCCCTGATCGAGCTTGACCAGGCTCCTCCCAGCCTCTTCTCCACCAGGCCTCCACCTGGGGCTTCGAGTCCATCCTGGCAGAGCCAGTGTAGCAAGCACCCTGTGGAGCGGGTGTAGAGAGAGGCCCCCACCTTGATGTCAGATTGGGTTCTTCACCCTCCACCGTCCCAGGTGGTGTCTGATGCCCTGGCCTGCCCTCACAAGAAACCTGTCGGGTTGGTTTAGCCAAACCCCCCCACTACTCCTCGGTATCTCCTCAGTAATTTCCCGTCCACTGACCATCCCCCATTACTTGGATACAGACCCCCACCCACCAGTGCTGCACGCAGAGTTTTGCCCAGTTCTGTGCCGAGGTCTCTCTTCCCTGACTGTAACAGCTCCCGGGTAAAATCTGTTCTTACTGCTTTAACCACCGTCTGGCTGTGGTTCTCTTTAACAGCTGTTGGGACAGACTTTCTCTCCCCCCGAGCAAATGTGAAAATACCTCTGCTGAAAAGCATGTGAGGCTTGTGTGTTCCAACATAAATCCTCCGACCCTGGCCCACGCTTCAGATCGAACCTGACGTTCACTCCCTGGGGTTACGCCGAGCCCACAGGTCAGGGGCAAGATGCCCAGCGAGGCTGCCACACTTCAGCCACCAGCCACGAGTGGGGCCCCCACTTCTGCCCGGCTCACTACAAATTTGGGGGTCCCATAACCCCCTCAATTTGCTAAAACAACTCACAGAACTTGGGGAGGCAGTGTATTGATTTCTTATGAAGGACACAGAGGAACAGCCAGAGGAAGAAGTCCACAGAGCGAGGTCTGGGAAGGGCCCCAGTGCAGGAGCCTCCGTCCCTGTGGGCCTGGGGTGTGTCACCCTCCCGGCATGTCTCTGTGTTTACCAACCCAGAAGCTCCTGAGGCTGTGCTGTTCCTGTCAAAATTCCATTGCCTGGCGTGATCACTGGCTGTTTGACTCCATCTCCAGCCCTGGAGATGCAATTCCAACCCTCTGATCACTGGACTGCTCTTTCTGGATAGCAGCCCCATCCTGAAGGATGGAGGGCCCCATTAGTCACCTCATTAGCATAAAAAATGCACTCCTCTCACTCAGGGAGTTCTGAGGTTTCCCGAAGTTCCGTGCGTGGGCACCAGGGATGAAGACCAGATGTGGTTTTATTTACTTTACCACAGCTTGAGAAAGAGACGAGGTGCAAGTGAATTGAATGCACTAATTTATCTCCTTCCTTCCAGTCTTTTCTCTCTTCTCCCTCCTTTCTCTATGATGCTTTTTAAAAATCAGCTATCATGGGTTTGAGAAGCGGGAGAGGTGGACTGACATTGATTCATATGAAAAAGCTTTAGTGGGCCACTAGTTTAATTCAGCATGGTACAAAATAGTTTGTGAGGATTTAAATTGCCTTAGAGGAGAAATCTCTAGAAAAGTGAGAGATGCCCCACCACCTTGCTCTGCACACATGAAGCGGCAATAATGATAGTCCCACTCACTGTTACTGGCTGAATCGTGTCCCCCAAAATTCGTGTGTTGGAGTCCTAGCCCCCAGGACCTCAGAGTGTGACTGTATTTGGAGACGGGGCCTTTCAAGAGGTGATGAACGTAAATGAGGTCATTGGGGTGATTAAGGAAAAATGGGGTCATTAGTCCAATCTGACTGGTGTCCTTATGAAAAGAATTTAGTACATGGACATGCACAGAGGGAAGACCATGTGAGGACACAGGGAGAAGACGGCCATCTACTCACCAAGGAGGGATTAGCCCTGTGACACCTTGGTCTGGACTTCCAGCCGCCAGACTGTGAGAGGGCTGGGCAGCAGAATTCGCCACCTCAAAATGTGTCTCTTTGGCTTGATTATTTTTAAGAACAAAGACTCAGGAAGAAATTTGACCTTCTCCCTAACTGCCTAAAAGAATTTAAGGTAGAAGTCCTGTTCGAGGAAGGAACTAATACCATAAGGTAACTCTAGGGTAATATAAACTAGGTGTAGTAGACAGGAAGGTAGTAGCAAGCCCATTTTTATCAAAGTCCTCTCTTGTGGCCCAGCAAACACTTGTTTATCAAACATTTGCTTTTCCACCTCCATGTAAATTGCCCTCCTCCCCTTTGAAGTCCCAAACCACTACCCCCAATGACGTCTTTTGTCTTTAGCTGAAGATGGTATTTAAGGTGGAAGCTTCAGCCGTTTTTGGCGAGTTCCTCAGTTTTCTTGGATTTCTCCCATATATATGTGTTACTAAATTTTGATTTTCTCCTGTTATTCTGTCTCATATCAATTTAATTCTTAGACCAGCCAGGAGGACCTGGAAGAGTAGAGAAATGGTTCTTCCTCCCCATGGAAGACAAAAGTCTGTTGGTTAAGCTGCCCAGTCTGTGGTGTTTGTTATGACAGCCTCTGAAATAAAAGAAAATATACATATTGGTCTCTGCCTCTGGTTCCTGGCACAGAACTCCTAAATCCCTTGGAATTTTCCAGGGTGATAGAAGTGTCTTTTGTTCTAACGAGGTGATGAAAATAATACGAAGTTTTCACATATTGCGGTATATGGGGAAGCTGTTCTGATTTAACCTTGATTTGGCCTAAAATTTCCTTTTCCCTGAGCAGCTTGACTTATGGCTCACCACACATGCATTGTACATCTGCTTCAAAGGATGCATTCTTTAAAGATAGGGATGAATGGCTCCCTTTTTTTTGATGCCAATGCCACTACTTCTTTGAAGATAAGCTTTTTTTCCCAAAGAACCAAGGTCAAGTTGATCTTCTGTGTACGTGCTAAACTGCAGCAAAACATACCCTTATGACTTTGGGGAAAAAATTGTATTCCTGTCATGCTTGATGTGTGTTCTTTGTTCTGAAATGGTATATAACCATGCTATAAACCACGCTTCTCCAGAGCGCTTTGTTCTCTGGGGGAGATAATACTTCTGGGCTAGTCCTCAGCATTAGTTCATCAAATATCAATAAATATCACTGTATCTTTCTTATCTGTAGAATGGTTATTGATTATTTGCATTGACAGAGGCAATTCTGGGTGGGCTTCTGGATGAGGGCCGGTCACTGGAAAGACCGTGCCAAGATTAGGAGCTTGGAACTTTCAGCCCCACCTCCCATTCTCCAGAGAAGGGAGAGGGTGAGAGGGGCTGGAGACCGAGTTAATGACTGATCACGACTACAGGAGGAAGCCTCCACAAAAATTCCTGAACGGTGGGGTTCAGAGAGCCTCTGGGTGGTGAAACATCCGTGTGCCAGGAAGGAGGTACATCTCAACTCCACAGGGACATTTGCTCCTCCATTTGGGACCCTTCCGGATCTTATCCTATGTGCCTCTTCATCTGGCTGTTTATTTATACCCTTTATAATATACTTTCTAATAACTCAGTAATAGTGAGTCGACTGTTTTCCTGGATTCTTCGAGCTTCTCTAGCAAATTATTGAACCTGAGAAGGGGGTTGAGTTGTAGCCGAGTTGACAGAAGTTGTGGGTAACCTGGGGACCTACTACTTGCAATCGGTTTCTGAAGTGGGGGGCATTCTTGTAGGACTGAACCCTTAACCTGCAGAGTCTTTGCTAACTCCAGTTAGTGTCAGAACTTAATTCAATTGCAGGACACACAGCTGGTGTCCGAGAATTTGTCAGTGTGGGAAAAAACTCACACATCTTGTGTCAGAAGTGCGTGAGTGTGAGTAAAGGAGAACACAGCAGGTTTTCCTTTTCACATCCCTAGCAGACTAACACACTCATGGATGTGTGTGGCTTGAATGCAACCACAGTGTGAACTGTGTAGAGCAGAGTCTGCCCTCAACACACTGAGATCCTGCGTGGTTGGGGAGCCCTGCCACGTGGGGAACTGTCGGAGGAACTGGGAGCGCTGCCCCTGGAGGATCCTAGGACATCAGGTTCTGCAGCAGACTTGGGAGTAGAGATGTTTCAGCCACCTCCAGTGGGAACAACTAGGATCAGCAGTTGGAAGCCATAGGGAAGCATATTTTGGTTCAACTGTAGGAATGGTTTCTCATAAATACAGCTGCTGTATGACGGAATGGCTCCTGGGGAGGGGGTGTTCCCCCAGGACAGAGAATTCAGGGGAATTTCAGTGACCGTTTGGCCACCAGGCAGCAGGGAGGGGTCCTGCCTTCAGTGCGATCATTCTCATCTGAGGACCTATGACATGAAATTCACAGACCTCCCTCTGCTCTGAGTGGACTTGGAGATGTGGCTCACAGCGGCTCAGGTTGCTCAGAGATCATATAATATTGAGATATGTTACATTTCCACGTGTTTTCAACTTACTCATGTCTCTCATTTTATCCTTGAGTTTTTTTAAGTTTCCATGTTATACATATTTTCAATTTTTTTCATTTTTTTGACATCCAAGAAACTTCCTAAATTCCCTAAACCCTGAAGGACTTATTTACGACAGTCCGTGTTTAAAGATTTCCTTTGTTCTCTGGTTTCCTCCTCTCTTTTCACAGTCCCTAAGGAAGAATGTTTGAGATCACATTTTAATGTGATTAAAGTGCTGAAACACAGCTGGCAGTTTCTTGGAGGTAATTTTCACCGGGGTCAAATCTAGGAGGAGTCCCCATAAAAAGCAGATACCAAGGAGGATTCTGTGTTTTGGTTTCTGAGTAGTGATTAACTGGTTTGTTCATTTCCTGTGCTTTTACATGTAATTATTAAAGATGCCCACCCCTCCTTGGTATCTTGATGGGAAAACCAGTTCCCTGTCCCTGGTGATCAATTTTACCTTCAATTTCCTCTCATCCAAGCAAGGCCATGCTCATCTACCCTCAAACTCGGGCAGAGGGTTTGGGTCTGGAGGACAATATGGCGGCTTCAACAGAGAGTCACCAGGACAGCAGTGATCTTCCAGGGGACCTGGCCTGGCCTCAGTTTCTTTCTTTTCTAATTCAACTCTGACTCGCAGTTTATTAATCATGTGTCTCCATTTCGATGTGCTTTAATCCTGAGTGTGCACAGGCATGTTTGGCTGCTGAGGTCGCTTCTCTTGTTATCCTCAGGCCTTCCTTGCCAAAGTAGAAATAAAATCTTCCCCGCGCCCCCACGGCTCCCCACCCCCCATACACGCTACCTCTCCCTCTCTGTTAGGAAGTGGGTGCACATTTCCATCTGCTCCTTTCTATTTTCTCTTCTGCTTCATTGATCCATTATGACACCGTCAAATCATCGATTTATTGGTCAAATGATCATATCTTTACATAATACTGAAAATCAGTCCATTCTGTGTGTCATTCACCTTCTTTCTCAAAAATTTCTTTGGTCATCTCGATTACTGATTTCTCCAAACAAAGTTTCAGAGGACCTTGCCAACAACTTAAAAAACGTATCTCAACGCAAATTCCTGTGAAAATGAAATATATCCATAGAGCGTGTGGGACCACTGGCTAGCCATATTAGAGAGGTAGATTCCATGTCTTCTCATAACATCAGAACAAATATCATAAGGATAAAGATTCAGATGTAAAAAATAAAACAAAGCCAAAATGGGTGGAGTTTCAGTTCTACATAAGAAGGAGGAAGAGCCCCCTGCATGTCTTTCCTAGTGTATCAAGTTACAGAACATGGATGGAACACATGGAGCAGGGGGCGTGAGACCCTGAAAAGTAAATGGTGGATGGATTGGGGAGGTAGACAATTACATTAAACCAACATTAGGTTCCTGGTCTCTTTTCTCCTTGGTGTCCCCCTGTCTGGACTCAGGCTGCCCCAAACCCAGGCATGGTCACTGATCTGGACAGATAGCTTCAGGGGAGCCCTCTAGCTCTAGCTTAGAGAGCAGGAAAAGACAAAGAGGAGGTGAAGCCTTCTTCCTTTTTTCTTTTTTTCCTCTGCCCACTCTCCAGTCCCCAGGCAATCCCCCAATGGTAGGGTCAGTGGGAGGGACAGCAGGAGCAGAGGGTCCCCAGGTGCCCAAAACGCAAGAGAAAGGAGCCTTCCTCCCAGTCAGAGGAGCTGTCGTCCCAGGAAGACAGGGCAAGCTCTTGCTGCTTCTGTTCTCTCCATGGCCTCCCACCACTTGGTCCAGGATGCAGATGCCCTCATGGGAAGTGCAGGGTGACCATAGCACCAGGACTGACAAAGGGATCCACAGGGATCAGAAAGTACCAGGCGGATCATGGGAAAGAGGGAGGAAGCCAGACGGCTGTTTGTGAACTTTACGAACCCCGGCCACAACATACCAAGGAATCTGAGACCTGAGCAAGGGTGTACACCACCACCAGGCCCCAGGCTGGCCACAGGTAGCACACAGGTGGGCAGATCTGGATCAAGCTGCAGAGGCTTTGAAAATGGAATGGACACTGAGGCCACAACACACAGAAGGCAAGTTGAACTTGAGGCCTGAACCTGACCTAATCCCACATGTTCAGGATACAACCTGAAGTTACCCAGCATACAAAAAACTAGAAACATGTCAACTTGCACAGTAAAAAACAATTAACAGGAATCAGTGCCAAGCTGACAGAGAAGATGAAATGATCAGACAAAGACTTCACAGGTGTTATAAAAGTACTCCAAGAAGTAACAGAAAACAATCTTGAAACAAATGGAAGGATAGAAAGTCTCCGAAAAGTAATAGAATACATGAAGTATAACTAAATGGAAAGTTTAAACTTGAAAAATACAACAATCAAAATAAAAAAATACACTGGTAGCAGAATGGAGATGAGAGTGGAGTCAGTCTCTAAAATTAAAGAGGAAAAAGACCAAAAACGGAAACAGTGTCAGAGCCTTAGTGACTCGCAGGGTGATGCTGAAAGGTGTCATATTTATGTCATGGGATTCTCAGAAGGGGAGAAGAAAGAGGGTGGTGCAGAAAATAAAGACATAAAGGCTGAAAATTTCCCAATTTGGCAAAAGGCCTGAACCTACAGCTTTAAGAAGCATAGTAAACTGAAAATGGGATAAATCCACAGAAACCCAAAGAATTATTACAAATATTATAAAGACATATTATAAAGATACTATCTACTATAGAGACAATACATTATAAAGACACTAAATCAAAGAAAAAATCTTTAAAGCAATCACTGAAAAACGATGCAGAACCTAGAGAAGAGCAATGATTCAAATGTTTGTGGATTCTCATCAAAACCATGGAGACCAGAAAGAAGTGGAAAAACAGTTTTGAAAGAAAAGAACTGTCAATCCATAATTCTATACCCATGGAGAGTATTCTTCAGGAAGAAAGGTGAAGTAAAGATATCCTCAAATGAAGGGAAACTAAGAGACCACAATGTCAGCCAAAGAATTGCTAAAGAAAGTTACTCAGAAGGGAAAGTTACTGGAGGGATGTGGAGTTTCAGGAAGGAAGGGAGAGGAACAGGAATGGAAAGTGTCTGGGCAAACATAGCAGCCTACTAGTCTTCTCTTGAATTCATGTGTGTGTGATGATTGAGAGCAAAAATTATATCATTGCTTGATGAGATTGTTGGGGTATATGGATGTAATTTATAGACAATGAGATCAAGGAGAGAATGAAAGTGTTTCTATGGTGGTGAGGATTCTATATTCCATCTGAAATGGTAAAATATGAATTCTAAGTGGGCTGGGAAAAGTTAAGCACGTGTATTGTAATCCCAAGTGCAATCACTACACAAAATATATGAAGAGATGCAGTCAAAATTACAGCAGAGGGGCCAGCCCAGTGGTGCAGTGGTTACGTTTGCATGTTCCGCTTCTCAGAGGCCCAGGATTCACCGGTTCAGATCCCAGGTGTGGACATGGCACCGCTTGGCATGCCATGCTGTGGTAGGCGTCCCACATATAAAGTAGAGGAAGGTGGGCACGGATGTTAGCTCAGGGCCAGGCTTCCTCAGCAAAAAGAGGAGGACTGGCAGTAGTTAGCTCAGGGCTAATCTTCCTCAAAAAAACCCCCAAAACTACAGCAGAGGGGGCTGGCCCTATGGCTGAGTGGTTAAGTTCATGCACTCTGCTTTGGATCCTGGGTGTGGACATGGCACTGCTCATCAAGCCACGCTGAGGCAGTGTCCCACATAGCACAACCAGAGGCACTCACAGCTAGAATATACGACTATATACTGGGGAGCTTTAGGGAGAAGAAGAAGGAAAAAAAAAGAAGATTGGCAACAGATGTTAGCTCAGGTGCCAATCTTTAAAAAAAAAGAAAACTACAGCAGAGAAATTAAGGTAGACTATTAAAAATGTTCAAATAATCGACATAGGAAGAAAGGGAGAAACCAAGGGATGAAAAGAAGAGGAAACAAACAGGAAAGAAGTAACAAAATAGTGGACCTGAATCCAAATGTAGCAATAATTACACTACATATAAGTGGCCTACACACACCAATTAAAAGACAGAGAATGTCAGAAAGATGAAAAAAGTAACCTGACTATGCTATCTGGAAGAAGCTCACTTCAAATATCATGACATAGTTAGGTTAAAAGTGAAAGGCTGGAAAGAGGTATAGTATGCAAGCACTGATTAGGAAAGGTGGAGTAGCTATAATATTTTCAGACAAAGTAGACTTCAGAGCAAAGAATATTACTAGGGGCAAAAGCAGCACTACGAATGATAAAAAGGGTCCGTTTACCAAGAAGACACAGCAATCCTAAATGTGCATGCACCTAAAAACAAAGACTATACATGCAGGGAACAAAACTCCAACCCCTTGTTACCGCTAACAATTCTCAATATTAGGTTTTCCCTGTTCAATATATAGAGAGGGAGCAAAAGCTGACAGAACTGAAAGGAGAAATACATCCACAAGGACAGCTGGATACTTCCATACTACTCTTTCAGTAATTTATGATACAACTAGACAGAAAATTGTCAAAAATGTAGAAGAACTGAATAACACAATCAACCAACTGGATCAAATTGACTTTCATAAAACACTCCACCACAAACAGAATATGCAATTTGTTCAAGTGAACATGGATACCCCAATCAACCATACCCTGCATCATAATTATATCTTAGCAAATGTAAAAGAATTGAAATCACCCAGAAGATTTTCTCTACATAATGGAATTAAAGTAGAAATCAAAAACAGAGAAAAGAGGAGAATCTCCAAATGCTGGGAAATTAAGCAGCATACTTTCAAATCATCTGTGAGTCAAAGGGAAAGCCTCAAGGGAAACAGGAAAATATTTTAGACTGAACAAAACCAAAACTATACCAGAATTTGTAGGATGCAACTAACCCTGTGCTTGGAGGGAAACTTATACATTAAATGCCCATGTCAAAAAAAGAGAAAGGGCTTGAATTAATAATCTTGAGCTTTCACATTAGAAAACTAGAGAACAAAGAGAAGAATAAACCCAAAGAAAATATATTCTAAGTCTGACATTGAGATCAGTGGCAAAATTTTTGACTTCCCCTTTATAGTGTTGTACTTTGTATTTTTTTCCCTCTTTTCATATTGCATTGGTTAGAATGCCCAGGAAAAATGGAAAATTTATTAGTGATGGCAAATATTCTCATTTTATTCCAGAGGTTAAGAGAATATTTCCAATGTGTCGCTAAAGAGTAAAATGTTAGATGATCATTTGAAATGATTTGTTCTTTAAGTTAGCAATACCTTTATTCTACTAATAATTCAATAAAATTTTAAAAATTAAAATAGATATTAAATTTAACTCTATTATTGTGTATTATTTATTTTGAATGGAACACAATTCCAATATTCTTCCTCTTTAAAAGATAAAGTCATTTTTGAATCTTGGGAGGGGGAGGGTAGGAGGAATGAGATGTGAATGGGCATAGAGGAAGGGTAGTTGTATCTTCAGTAATGATCTTTAAAAATTTTTTAAATCATTTAAAAAAAATCATGATAAACTTTGTATTTAAGCTTGGTAAAGTCCATTTGTTACCAAGAAGACATACGGAATAATTTCCAAGAAATGTACAATTTCCTGTAGAAAAATTTTGAAACCAAAAGAACAATATATATGAAAATCTGTAGAGAAAGTAATTGAAAATCCATTCATAAAAACTACTACAATTGCATAATCTGCATATTATAATGTGCATATTCTTAATATTTCAAAAGGTAATAAACAATATTAGCCATCTTCTCAAGTTATTTCTTCGTTAACTATTTTTATAGTAGATGCAAGTTAGGCATGTTTCAAAAATAATCACAAAAGAAAGAAATAACTGGGAGGTTAAGTACATCATGCAAAGAAAGGCTAACAGCTGGTATGAACCCTACCCCTTGTCACTCTGTCCCCTATAATGTAGAGTGCTGAGAGGAATGGGGCGTGCTCACGGTACCATGCTGAATCACAGTGACCGGACTTACCCATCACACTGATCCTCATGAAAGTTCCGTTTGGCTGGGACCTCCAGGGCAACGTGGTGTGTCTTAGTCAGCTGGAGTAGCCATCACAAAACACCACAGGCTGGGGGCTTACACAACAGACAATGGTTTCTCACAGTTCTGGAGGCTGGAAGGCTGAGAGCAAGGTGCCGGCCAACTGGGTTCCTGATGAAGACTCTCTTCTTGCCTCTCAGACAGCACCTTCTCGCTGTGTCCTCCCTCACATGGTGAAGAGAGAGCTCTGGTCTCTCTCTCCTCTTATGAGGATGCTAATCCTATCATGAGGACTCCAGCCTCATGACCTCCTAATCACCTCCCAAAGGCCCCACTGCTTAATAGCGTCACATTAGGGTTGGGGCTTTCACATATGACTTTCAGAGGGATATAAACATTCAGCCCATAACATGGTGCAAGCCAGAATCAGGGTCCACAGGAACACAGGGTGTGACAGACGCTCCCTTCAGTCTGCAAGTCTTGCGCTGGCTGAGGCCTGAACTCTGGAGCAGCTGGATGCCCGCCAGAGATGCTCCAAGTTCTCACCATGCACCCACAGTCTGTCTGAGCGCTGGCCTCGGGGTCTGCCAGTCTCCTTCACACCAAGACGTCCGGTGGGAAGCCTGCATTGTGCCTTATGAGACAGGTCAAAGCTGGCCCTGGGACCAGCTGCTTGTGGGTCAACGGTCATGCCACGTGGACGTGAGTAATTTGCTTAAGGCAATTCTTGATATGCAGAGGTGTTAGTTTTCTGGGGCTACCAGGGCAAATTGGCAGAGTTGGTTACTTAAAACAACAGAAACTTACTCTCTCACAGCTCTGGAGGCTGGAAACCAAGGTGTGGGCAGGGCCGCTCTCCCTGCAGAGGCTCCTTCTGCCTCTTTTAGCTTCTGGTAGCTCCAGGTCTTCCTGGGCCTGTGGCTCCGTCAGCCCAGTCTTCATCTCCATCTTCCAGGGCCTTCTGCTCTGTGTGTCTCTGTGTGTCTTTTCCTCTTCTTATAAGAACCCTGGTCCTTGGATTTAGGGCCTACCCTGAATCAGGGTGCTCTCATCTGGAGATCTTTAACTAATTATGTGTGCAAAGACCCTATTTCCAAATACGGTCACGTTCTGAGGTTCTGGGTGGACGTGCGTTCAGGGACACTACCCAGCCTGCTACGCGGTGAAGAATATTAGTCAATACATTGTCTTTTCTCACACATTCTTTCTTAGTCTCCCTGGCCTGTTCAGCTACAAGTAAAATGAGCTAGCAAGGTAATAACAGGTAGGTTCTTGCATTTATGTGTCAATTTTAGTGTGTTTTTCTCTTCTCACTTCTGAATAAGTTCTCTACTCTTTTTTTCCACCTCAATGTTTCTTTTTCCTTTTCTAGGGAGGCCACGAAGTATTGCAATATTTTCCAAGGCCTGAGCCGCCCCTGCAATGGGCCTCTTACCCCGTTTCTGTTGGTTCTGAGTGATACTCTTGGAAGCGGTGAGCAAAGGCGACCCTAGGCACCGGGAGGGAGGTGGGCTCTGCGAGGCCCAGCATGGAGTGGTTAAGTCCACGTGTCCACGAGTCCACCGCTCAGGGCTCAGGAACGCCTGAGTGAAGGGCAAAGTTGGAGTGCCAACAGCCTTAAAGCAGGCTAAGAGGTTGGGTTTGGCTCACTTGCCTGGGCGTGGGAAGCCTCTGGACTTTTCTGAGAAGAAGCCTAGTGGAGCTGCAATCCATGGTAACAGGGGTGTCAGCAGCAGGATGGAGAGGAGGGCCTCGAAGCAACGCCGGTAGTTTGGAGGTGATTTTCTCAGTCTCGACAACAGCTGAGTGTGCAGAGCAGGGCAGTGACAGGAGAGCAAGAAGTGAGGGCCCCGGATGGCAGGATTTCTGGGAGTCTGACCCAGTAGGACCGGGCAGGGATGTGCCAGGCATGGTTGGAAGGAAAGGGGAAATGTGTCGGCAGTGGGGGAACCCGGTCTGATAAAGCAGGAAGGGCGTAGGGGAGGCTCAGAGCAGTGTGAGTGGCTGTGCTGAGTCAGTGCTGGGTGCCAGCCACGCTCCTCCATGTACCAGGTGTGTGACCTCAGACAGGTAACTCACTGCGCCGGCCGGCCCACCTCCCCATCTCCTGCGGGGGCGGCGGTGGCCCCCTCGCTGTGCGGACGTGAGAGTGTGAGGACCCACTCTCTCACCCAGGTGAGACACCTACGGGCCTTGCAGGTTGGAGCTCCCCGTGGTGGGGCTGAGTTCCATGTGTCCCCTGCTCTGTTCTGTTCCCCCCTCCACAGGCACCCACCCAGGAGCACACCTACCAAACTTCCTATCAGCCCCCAGCTCAGAGACCACTTCTGGGGCCGCCTGGTCTGCAGCACGGCCGGGCAGTAATACCACGTCTGGGGATGTGGTGTGAACAGCCCCTGGCAGGTGGGAACTAACTGGGAGGTGTTCTCTTCCAGGTGAAGCTTGAGGAGAGGCAGGTGGGTATTTTGGGAGCAGCCAAGAAGGGAGCGATCCCCTCCTCATCAGCTGAGAGGGGAGCAATGGGGTCGGCTGCTTCACCTCCCAGGTTGCAAAGCAAACAGCCACCGCTTTCCTCTGTTCACGGTGGGTTTGATTTACGAAAATGAGGCAGGAGACAGTGAGCGTGCTGGGGAAGGCCCGAATTAGACTGCAGGTGGTCGCAGATCGGAGGCCCGAGGAGAAGAGTGCCAAATGCAACGTGGGGACGTTAAAAACTACACACTTAATTGCTCCAGAAAGTGCTGCGAGCATCAGAACTATATTTGGACTGGAACGGCTTATTGGCAAAATATCGCGGCAGATGCTGGAGCAAGGCATAATTGGGGGAGTCTGCTGGCTCAGTTTCCAGGGACTCTGAGTTTGATGCAATTTGATTTTTGCAAAATATAACATCTTTTAAAAGGTTGAGAGCTACAATATAAGCCATTTATAGTTGTTAGAGCAGCATTTTTCTTTTCAAAGTAATTTAAAGTAATCTCTAATGACTGGAAAAGAAAACATGGTTTCTGGGAGCGGGATGAAGGAAACCCTCCAGCTGACATGCTCCATGTCATTAATTTAATTTACCCCTCACACTGAAACCCCTGAAAATTAAATAATTTTCTTTCTCCTTTCAAAATAAATTAGGCATCACAGAAAGCCAGTGAAGAAAATTGATTCTATCATTTCTAATGAGGATAAAACATGGCACTTGAGAGCCATAGGATTTTCAAGGCAGATTTGCAAGCATCTTTACAGGATATTGCAGTGAATGTCGGGTGGTCTGCCCAGCCTTTCTCTAAGAACTGCCTTATCTCCTCCTCAAGGTCGCCCGAGACTGCTTCCTGAGCCCAGGCCCAGCCCCATTTGGTTGGACTGCAGAGGGCACCTGACAAAAGGACACTCTGATGCTCTGATGTGCTCTGCTTCGTGTGGGGAGAGGTGCCAGGGAGAGATCACGGCGGTCAGGAGGTGATCTTGCAAAGAGGAAGCGTGTATTCTGGGCTGAATGGTCCTGCCTAGCCCTCCACGCACTCCGAGAAACAACGATTCTAGATGGGAGGTCCTCAGGGGTCACAGCATGTCACAGACCACCCAGAGGGCCTGTTGCTGGGCCTCACCACCGAGTTTCTGATTCAGCAAGTTGGAATTTGCAATTCTAATAAGTTTCCTGGTGATGCGGATGGTGCTGGCCTGGGGATCACATCTGAGATCTGCTGCTCTAGACAAATATGACGAAGCTTCCCATTCAAATACAGCAATAAACATGATTAGCACAGAAATGCAGTCTGGAGCAGGGGACATTCTGGGAGGGAATGGAGAAGAAAGTCATTCCTCTGGCCCGTCCACGGCCTGAGGTCAAGAACCTAAAATAGAGAAAAGTGGAAATGGAGGGAGGCCCCAGAGTGATCATAAGAATGAGCTGCCCTCAGGTATGGCCTGCTCCAAGTGGTTCAGAAATTTGTAAAACAAGATAAGACAAGGTTTGTTTTTCTTTTTAAGATAACAAACACACACATTGTTCTTAAGCATATAGCTTACTGATTTTTTAACTTGGGTACCCTGTAATATCACCCAAATGAAGAGCTACAGACATTTTTCAGCACCTCACACGTTCATGCTACTTCCCAGGCCGTCTCTCCAAAACTGAGGTAGCTGCTGTCTGATTCATATCATCACTGATTAGTGTGATTGTTCCTGAACTCCACAAAAATTAAAGCATAAACCTTCTGAGATTCATCCACGTGTTTCAGGTAACAGGAGTTTAATCTTTTTTTAAAGATGTGCAGAGTTGGCTTTTTAAAAACTTTTCACTTTGAAATAATTGTAGATTGACAAGAAGTTGCAAAAATAGCACAGAGAGGTCTCTCGCGCCCTGCAGCTGGTTTCTCTGGCTACCGCCTGCCTGACTATAGAAGAATATCCACGCTGGCAAATAGACTTTGGTACAATGCGTGTGTGTTTATCATTCTGGTCATTTATCATATGTGGAGATGCCTGTAAACACCAATGCAAGCGAATCATAGAACCATTCTATTACGACAAGCATGTCCTGTGCTGCCTGTTTCTGGCTGTACCTGCTCTCCTCCTCCCTGGACCATCCCCTCAAACCACCAATCTCCTCCCCACCTCTGTGGTTTTGTCATTTCAGGAATTATAATTATATAAATGGAACAAAGCAGTGTGGGTCTGCCTCTTTTCACTCAGCACAACGCCCTTGAGGTCTCGTCAAGCTCTCGTCTGTATCAAGGCCTGCTCATTTTCATCGCTGAGTCCATGGTGTGGACGAACGGCAGTTTGTGTCACTATTCACTTGCTGAAGGACATTTTGGTTTTTTCAGTTTTTGGTTAGTACAAATGAAGCTGCTGTTCGTATACAAGTTTTTGTGTGGACATGGGTTTTCATTTCTCTGGGATAAATGCCTAAGAGTGAGATTCTTGGGTTGTAGCATCAGTGTATGTTTCGTTTTTTGAGAAACTGCCATACTATTTTTCAGAGCGACGGTACCATTTTACATTCCCATCAACAATGTGAGAGATGCGATTTCTCTGCATCCTTGCCAGCATTTGGTATTATTACCATTTTTAATTTTAGATACACTAACAGGCGAGAAGTGATAAGTCATTGTGGCTTTTATTTGCATCTCTTCTAAAGGTCACAGATAGTAAACATCTTCCTACGTGCTCGTTTGGCCTTTGAATGTCCTCTTTCACGATTTCATAATCTTCACCTTTTGCCCATTTTCTCATTGGATTATTTGTTTTCTTACTGTTCATTCAAGTCAAGATTCATTTTTTTGCTTATGGATGTACAACCAACCACTCCAGCAGCGTCTGTTGAGGATGCCGTCCTCCCTCCGGGGAACTGCTTTTACATCTTTCTTAAAAAACACTTGGCTGTGCTTGAGCAAGTCTATTTCTGGGCTCTCTATTCTGGTCCATTGATCTCTGAGTCCATCTCCCTGCCAGTCCCACAGTCCTCGTTCCTGTAGCACTGTAACAAGTCTGCAAACCGTGCAGAGTGAGTCCTCGTGCTTTATTCTTCTTTATCAAAATTGTTTGATCTTTTCTAGTTTTTTGCCTTTCTATATAAATTTTAAAATAATGTCCACATCTACAGAAAAATCTTGCTGGGATTTTGATAGAATTACAGTAAACCTATGTATCAATTTGAGGAAGAATAACATCTTTACTATATTGGGTTTTCCCATGCGAAACACTGTACGTCTCTCCATTTACTTAGATCGCCTTTCATCTCTTTCATCAGCGTTTTGAGATCTTTACCACACAAGTTCTGTACACATTTTGCTACATTTATACATAAGTACTTCATTGTTTGAGCGATTATAAATGGTGATGTATTTTTAATTTCTGTTTCCGTGTGTTCAATGCTAGTAGAGAGAAATACAGTTGATTTTTCACGTTGATCTTGTATCTTATGACCTTGTTGAACTCACTTATTAGTTCTAGGATTTTTTTTTTGGTAGATTCCTTGGGGCTTTTTACATAGACAATCATGTCATCTGCAAATAGGGACTGTTTGATTTCTTCCTTTCCAATTTCTATGCCTTTGGCTTCCTATTTTCACCCTGTTGCCTGTGTGGAGTTCCGGTGGTGAGAGCTGACATCTTTGACTTGGTTTCAACCTTAGGGGAAAGGTATTCGTTATTTCACCAGGAAGTGTGATGTTAGCTGTAGGTTTTTCGTAAATCCTTTTTATCAAGTTGAGGAAGTTTCTCTCTATTCCTAGTTTTGCGTTTTGTGGTTTTTTTGTTTTTAGTTTTTATCAGAAATGTTGTACATTGTCAACTGGTTTTTCTGCATCAATCTATATGATCTTGTGATTTTTCTTCATTAGCCTATTAACATCGTGATTATATTAATTGATTTTTTGAATATTGAACCATCCTTGGAAACCTGCATTAAAGCCCACTTGGTCATGGTGTATATACACATTAAAATATATATATGTGTGTGTGTGTGAATTGTGTTTGCTAAAATTGTGTCAAGGATTTTCGCATCTATCCCTGTGAGGTATGGTGCTGGTCTGATTTTGGTGTCAGGACAATTCTGGCCTCATAAAATAAATTGGCAAGAGTTCACGCTACTCTTTCTTCAAACCCCAAATCAAATGTTGCCTCCTCAGGCAAGTGTGACTCAGCCAACCCTTTTTGCAGACTTCCCATAAGGACTGGCCACCCATCTTTATACACCTTTAGACTCGAAGCTCCCCCAGGAGAGGGTTGGCCCCGAGTCATTGACGGAAGTGGACAATCACTACTTTTGTACTGAATAGAAGAATGAGCCCAGACCCAACTGGTTATAAACTGGAATGTGGCCGGGCCAGGACCAGAAGGCCAAATGTGATACCAGGCTCTGTGCCTGGTTGAGATAAAGCCAAGATGCTGTGTTTGGCCCTGTGCGGCGGCCACACTGGGGCTTGGTTATCAGGTCACTCTGAGAGGGCACTGGTGAAGGAGCCATTCACCCCCGGAGGAGGGCCAGCTCGGAGAAGCAAAGGCGGTGAGAGAGGGTGGGCTTGGGGGCCCCCAAGACAAATGCAGAGTCCTCCTTACTGGGCAGCCTCCTTTCCAGCTCTGGTTGTCACAGGCAGATAATGGAAAGTCCACCAGGTAAGAGAGGTCCACCTTGTTCTGTGTCCCTGTGGGAGTCCCAGGAGGCAGGGCTCTAGTACAGGAGAGGGAGAGTTTGGTTCAGGGAGAACCTCCTGACACAAAGGGCAGAGGCCACCTGTGAGGGGCTGCAGGGGCTCGTATGACCGGGAGGCCAGGCTGGGCTCTCAGCTTTGCGGCACTTGCGGCTCCTTTCGAGGTCTTCTGGTAAACCTTGACAGCTCTCCATGGGATACTTGGGGCCCATTTTAGGAACAAAATCCCTTTTCATTGTAACCTCCGAAGAATATGTCATGTCAGACTTGCTCAGGGCCATGTTTTGTCGTGTAAGCGTTTTTCTCTTTGTTACAAGTAAGAATTCGAATTCTGTGTTAACGTTTATGTGGTGTTGACATATCCTTGCCTCAGCGAGGTGGGTTTGGTTATTTCCCCATTTTCTAGCTGAGGGCGAGGAGGTGCAGAGGGTGAGTGACCCAATCGGTGTCCTGGAGCTAAGTACCTCAGAATGGGGCCGGGCCCGGGGCTTCCCAAGCCACAGGCAGAATTCTTGTCTGGGTTGTAACCAAGAGGTTCAGACAGCTATCAACACTGGAGTTCATGGATTTTTGACTCAAAGTGGCCATTCCTGAATGCCAATGACTTCAATCTGATTCCCCGGTGCAGCCAGGGGTCTGAGAGCCCACGGAGCTGCTGATACAAAGCCGTTTGGTACAGAAGCGAACCAGCTGGCCACCTCAAGGTGGGGTCCTGAGGTAAGGTGGGTGACGCCAGGATGCGAGTAAGCGCTGTGTTTCACTGGTGTCTGCGACGTACCAGCTTGAATCCCAGGAGACAGCCTCCCACCCATCCTAGGGGGAATAACAGAGTAAACACAGTGGAGATCTTTCACTGTGAATTCGTCTGTCCTCTGGGCACCAGGGACCGAGCTAGACCTGAACCTTGGGGGTTAGTTGATAACAATTCTCACTCTTGGGGAGCTCACAGCCTTACGGGAAAAGCAGATATTGCTCTGCTGTGGGAAGAGTTTAATGGAAAGATATGAAAGGGAATATTAACAAAGAATATTTATTGACCACTGACCACTTCCTGGGTACCACTAGTAAAACATCATTCCTCGTAACAACCTTGGAGGTAGGCTGTCACACTCCCATTTCAGAGATGGGGAAGTCAAGGCTGAGAGAGGTCAGTCAATCCACTCAAGGCCATTTGGCTAAAAGTGTTGGAGGAGGGACCCTTGATCACTGAAGTTTAACTACTCTGGGAGCAGTTTGGGTGCCCACGTGTTGGGGCTCAGAGGACAGGGCTCACCTCACTGGGAGGAGGAAGGTCATTACTGGAGGACAGCCAAAGGCAGAAGTTTGTGAGCTGAAGCTGGAAGGCTGAGGAAGGGTTCCCCGGTGGAGGAGATGCAAAGGGCAGTGAGGCCATGGTGAGTGAGGCCGTTTTCAGGAATGACGAGCCCCTTGCGTGGCTTGGCCTGGAGTGTGGGGGCAGAAGGGAGGTCAGACGGAAAGGCAGCTGGAACCCAGAACAAATTCAACTTGACAGCAGTGTGGAGAGGATAAAAGAGGGGAGAGGTTGTGGAAGGGGAAGCAGCCGGAAGGCTGGTGTCCTCTCAGAGGAGGCCAGGCAGCACGGGTGGGGAGGGACCCAGATCTTGTAGACGTGGGCTGTGACTGGAGATAGGAAAAGAGGGGCACGTAACATAATCCCCAGGATTCTTTCTCAGGTGACTGAGTAGAGGGAGGAGAGATTTACTAAGCCAAGACTGAAAAAACCAAGGACAAAGCAGTACGATTTTAAGGAGAAATACAGGGATTTCAATTCTGCAGAGTGAGCTTCAGATGCTTTTGCAATAACCAGATGAGGGGTCTTTGGAGACGTGTTGGTGGGCACAAGGCAGAGCAGAGGACTCCACAGGAGGAGATTTAGAGGAAATTGCCATCACAGCAGCTGAGTTGTGTTCTGTGTTTATCTATAAAATAAACCCAAGAATGAAAAGACCAGAAAAAAAAGTGACAGAGGTGTCAGTGCAAGTCCAATATGTAAGTCCCTCAGGATAAATGGGAAGACATTCTCTCATATTTTTGAAATAGTCCCATTATCCGGCCACTCGAAGCTCTGCGGGTGGCGTGGTGGTAACAGCTGCGGCCCGTCCTTGTACGGCGTGGAGCTGGTCTGTGGTATCCAGGGGAATCGAACAGGAGACGTTAGCCCTGGAGGACCTGGGTAAATTACTCTGGCTCCTCCGTTAACCTAGACATTCACCAGATGAGGACGGATAATTGAATGGTGCCTCAGTGCCAGCGTGGAAGCCAGGCAGGACCGCCTCTGATTGGTTTGAAGCAGTTAGCAGATGTTCCTCTGGTTTCAGCCACAGAACACACAGGCTTGGAGTGGACTTGCTTAGTAAAAGCCAGAACCCAGGGTTGGGGGATGTTGGGGCCCCCTGAGATAATGTTGTTTCAAATAGATATTGGAAAATAAAAATAGATCTTTGGTTTTAAAACAAAGTCTTGATAAAATAACCATCACTTTTGGGGAAAGTATTGTCTGGGTGTAAGGGAGCCTGCTGGGTTGCTGGAAACATTTAACATCTTGATTTCGGTGGTGGTTACATGCCTTTACAGATAAGTAAAAATTAATCTGTATTCTTAACATCTGTACATTTTACTGTATTTAAGCTGTTATGGGCTGAATTGTGTCCGCCCCACTAAATTCACACATTAAAGTCCCAATCCCCAGAACCCTATAATGTGACCTTATTTGGAAGTAGGGTCATTGCAGATGTAATTAATTAAGATGAGGTCATCCTGGAGTAGGGTGGGCCCTTAATCCAACATGACTGGTCTCCATATGAAAAGGGAAAATTCGGATGCAGACACACACAGGGAGAATGCCATATGAGGATTGGGGTTTTGCTGCCACATGACAAAGAAATCGCCAGCAGCCGGAGGGAGGCCTGGGACAGATTCTCCCTTACAGCATCAGAAGGAACCACCCCGTCCACTCCTTGATCTCAGATTTCCAGCCTCCAGGACTGGGAGAAAATAAACATCTGTTCAGCTGCCCAGCCTGTGGTACTTTGTTATGGCAAGCCTAGCAAACTAATAAATAACACACCACATTAATAGAAGAAAGGAAAAGAAAACCATGATCATCTCAATAGGCACAGAAAAAGCATTTGACAAAATCCAGCATCCTCTCATGATGAACAAACTGAGAATAAAAGGAAGCTTCCTCTATATGATAAAGGGCATCTATGACAAACCCACAGCTGACATCATACTTAATGGTGGAAGGATGAATATTTTTCCTCTAAGATCAGAAACAAGACAAAGATGTCTACACTCACCACTTCTATCTAACCCTGTACTGTAGGTTCTAACCAGGACAATTAGGCAAGGAAAAGAAATACAAGGCACCCAGATTGAAAGGAAAGAAGTAAAATCCTCTCTATTTGTAGATGACAAGATCTTGTATAGAGATAATCCTAAGGAAGGAATTCACAAAATTAAACCGACAGATCTAACAACAAGTTGAGCGAGTTCATAGCGTACAAGATCAGTATACACAAATCAGTTTAAATAAAGGGGAAGACGCCCCATGTCCATGGATTGGAAGTCATAATATTAAGATGGCAACACTCCCCAAATTATCTACAGATTCAATGTGATCCCTAGCGAAATTCCAATGGCTTTTTTTTTTTTTGCAGAAATTGACAAACTTATCTGAAAATTCATATGCGAATGCCAGAGGCTCAAATATCCCAAAGAATCTTGAAAAAGAAGAACAAATTTGGAGGGCTTACCTTTCAATTTCAAACACTTACTGCAAAGCTATAATAATCAGGACGGTGTGGTACAGGACAGGCGTATAGATCAATGAACTGGAATTGAGAGTTCAGAAATAAACCCAAGACCTATGGTCAGCTGATCTCAACAAGGATGTCAAGGCAATTCAGTGGGGGAAAGAATAGTCTTTCAACAAATGGTGCCGGGACAACTGGATATCCACATGCACAAACAGGACTTGGAGCCTTACCTCACACTATAAACAAAAACATACTCAAAATGGATCAAATACCTAAATGTAAGAGCTAAAACTATAAAACTTTTAAAAGAAAACAGATGTAATTCCTGTGACCTCGAATTAAGCAACACTTTCTTATTTATGACACCTAAAGCACAAGCAACTAAAGAAAAAATAGGTAATTTAGACTACACCAAAATTAAAACTTTTATGCACAAAAGGACATTATTAAAAAAGTAAAAAGTAAGTCCACAGTATGGGAGAAATTATTTGCAAGTCATATATCTGATAAGTGTCTCATATACAGACTATATAAAGAACTCTTCTTACAATTCGATGATAAAAAAAAACCCAACTAAAAATACTTGAACGGACATTTTTCCAAACAATGTATACAAATGGCCAATAAACACATGAAAAGATGCTCAACATCTTTAGTCATCAGGGAAAGGCAAATCAAAACCACGATGAGATACCACCACACGCTCACTTGGATGGCTAGAACCAAAAAGACAGATAATAGCAGCTGTCGACGAGGATATGGAGAGATTGAAACCCTCATTTATTGTCTGCGGGAATGTGAAATGGTGCAGCCACTTTGAAAACACTTTGGCAGTTCGTCCCAAAATCAAACCAGAGGACTCTGCATCTCTGTTCCTGGGGATATACCCAAGAGCCTGGAAAACATAAGTGTACACAAAAGGTTGTACACAAGTGTTCATTGCAGCCTGATTCATAATAGCCAGCCCAAATGTCCATCAACTGATGGATGGATAAGGAAAATGTCTTATATCCAGACACTGGAATACTATTCAGGCTTGAAAAGAAGTGAAGCACTGAGACATGCTACAATATGGGTGAACTTTGAAAACCTTACGCTGAATGAAAGAAACCACATACCAAAGGCCACATAATATGTGGTTAAATTTACATGAAATGTCCAGAATAGGCAAGTCCGTAGAAAGTATATTAGTCTTTTCTAGGCGCTGAGGGTGGGGAGTATGGAGAGCGACTGCTAACGGGTGCTGGGTTTCTTTTTGGGGTGCTGAAAATACTATGGAATTAGATAGCGGTGATTGTACAACCTTATAATACATTAAAAACACTGAATTGTACAATTTAAAATGGTGAATTTTATGCTATGTGAATTATATCTCAAAAAAAGTAAAGACAAAGTAAAACTGAAAGATAAATAAAAAACCAGAAAATTATTTGCAACACTTACAACAAACAGAAAAGTTAATATCCTTAAAATATATGAAGATCTGTTGAAATCTGATTTTAAAACAGCACTAGGAAAGTCAGTAAAAGACATGAAAAGACAACAAACAGCCTCACAGAAAATGAGAAGAAATTTAAAGGGCAAGAAATAGATGAAGAGATGTCTGTTTCACTAGTGAATTACTTTAGTTTAAAGAAGGTATCATTGATTACATTCTTACAGCTCTCCATGTTTTTTACATTTTCTGCAATGTGTGTTAGTCTCCTATTTTAGAATCAGAAGAATTTATTTAAAAGCTATGTAATGCCATCCTTAACCAAGCCCCGGGGATGGCAGGGAGCTGGTGCCTCATCAGGAGAGAGGTCTTCCATGTGCCCATTCCCCAGACTGCACCTGCCCTGTGACGTGCTTTACACAGGTTGTTCCATTTAATCCCACAATCATATATTAACCTTCTATTTGCAGGTGGAGAAACTGAGGCTCAGAGCCCACGAATGTGACTCACCAAGGGCCACACAACCAACTCGTGGGGAAGCAGATTCACCAGAGGTCCCCAGACTCATGCTGTTTCCACCCCAGGAAGCACCAGGAACTGCCCTCACCATTCGCGCCCACAGCATAATCTTAGAAGACTTAGCAGCAGCCATCCTTGGATCTGGCCGTCACAGGAGCACCTGGGCCGGGAAGGGCTGGTACCCCAGCTGCTGGAGGAAGCTCTCAGTTGTAAGGGACCTGGGCTCTGTGAAGGTGCAGACCCGCATGGCCCTGAAAGGGAGCAGAAGCAAAGATGGACAGTGTACAACATCGCCAGGGAAGAGGTCAGCCGAGGGCCAGGAGAGCCCTGGGGATGAGAGGCCCTGCCTCAGTACCCAGGAAGTCCGGGGAAAAGGAGAGGCGACAGCTGGAGCACCCAACACCAGCCAGGAGCAGTAGAGAGCAGAATCAGTGTTGCAGCAAAGATTCGAGATCCGATGGGGATTGCCAAGGTGCAGTGAGGGGGGCCTCATGAGAGGGGAGACCCCTCAGGAGGCGGTATGGCTTGTGGAGAATCCTGCTTCTTATGATGGCTGGGCCCGTGTGTGCGTGTGTGTGTCCCTGTGCATCTGCATTTGTGTGCTTGGTTGTGCATGCATGTGTGTGCATACCTCTGGGTGCATATATGTGCCTGTACATAAGTGAGTATGTGTGCCTGTGTGTGCCTGCATGTACGCCTGTGTGCATGTGCATGTGTGTGCCTGCCTGTGTGTGTGCATGTACCAGTCAGAATGTGCATGAGAGTGTGGCGTGTGTCACTGCCAGCCCCACATAGGAACACAGGTCTCTCAACACCCGCCTGGCCTTGGCCCTTCCTCTCCTCTGAGCGTCAACTTCCTGACCCCAAAGTAGAGCTAACAATCCCCCATCCCAAAGTGACTGAGTGTGGGTTTCTGGGGCAGGGGACTACCTGCAACGTGCTGTTCCCTGTGAAGAACTCCTGTCCTGGGCCAATGGTGGAGGGGCCCTTTCCTGGCTCTCTATGATCTGCCCCAGAGAAAGGCCCCCTAGGTGGTACCAGAGCACAGCTGAGCACCCCTCCGCCCAGCTCACTGCCCTGAGCACTGGGTGAGTTCTCCAACTTACGTGCATCTTACCGGTTCCCTAAATTAAAGAGAGTATTGAGAGTGAGGACCCTGGAGCCAAGCTGCCACCCGGGACACTGGATGACCACTGTGGGACTGTGGACAAGCCACCTGCAGCTCCGTGTCTCCATGTCCTCACCTGTCCGCACCTCCACGATCTCTATGAGGAACACATGAGCTAAGACATATGAGATGCTTATGGTAGGGCCTGGCGCACAGCGAGGGCTCTAAATTCTAGCTACTGTTATTTACAGTCACTGTAGAAAAAGATGAAAACATGTATAGGAAACCATAACTTTGGTGCATTGAACGTTTTAATATGCTTGGAATCATCCTGAGTGCACAGTTTTGACTTTTCCTTTTGCCATGTTAACATCAGTTCATCAGCGCCCATCGTGTCATTAATTATTTTACAATTCTAGAAGCACTGAGAGCTTTCTATTTTTACTTGGATGAAGATGTGAACCAGAGACTGCAGGAGACCTAGTGCTTTTCCCAGGGAAACTCTACTCGTCCTGCGTCTCTTTAAAACACAAGTCAGTGAAATCATCAACATGAATCTTTAAAGTGATGAAAACATTAAGTAAACATGAAAATTCCTCCTCCGGCTTTCGAATCCTGCTGCGCTGGGTCCAGCGATGTAAATTAGTTCTCTGTCCCCGGTGGCTGAGGGCCTGTGAATTGGGTCAGAAGGGCTCTGCCCGGCTGACCCACTCACAGTGCGAGTAAACACGTACACCTCTTTGAAATTTTAATAGGAAGGGTTACCACTTCTATAATTATGTAGTTATATATAGAACAGACTATGTCTGTCAAATAAAATTGTGAATTTCTATTCCTATCCAGATAATAGGAATGCAAATTTTAACGATTTAAAAATGTTCTTCCAACTTTTCCATCAGATTTTAGTCCTTTTATGTTATAAACTGCTTGAGGAAACAGGGAAACCTAGGCTCTTTAGGCAGAAAGAAATGCTCATTGGTGGCACTTCATAATAAGTGCAGCGGGGTCCCAGGACCACAGCATCACATCCATGGGAAATTGCATATAATGCACGTTATCTGGCCTCGGCCCAGACCTGCAAAAGCAGAAACTGGGAGCCGGGCAGGTGGCCTGCCCAGGGATCCTAATGCAGGCTGGAGTTTAGAAGCCCTGATTTATAGCTCAGAATTTGGGATAATACTCCCGATTATATAATTCTTCAAAGTGTTCACATGCATACGTACATGCACACACACGTGCAAAAATAGTTTAAGGCTCTCTCTGTGAGCTTCACAGAAAAAAGCAGTGAGCTAGCAGCGAGCAGCTTCTGTCTGTGAGTACAGACAGCTGGAACATCTCTATAGCTCAGTTTTTCCCCTGATCTTGTAAAATAGGGTTTTTAAAGAAAATGTGTGTGTGCATCCCTAAATAATACAGTAGTCCTCCCTTATTCTCGGGAGAGACATTCCAAGACCCTCAGGGGATGCCGGAAACAGCGGATGGCACCGAAACCCATGTATACTAAGCTATTTCCTATATATACATACCTATGATAACATTTAATTTATAAATTAGGCACAGTAAGAGATTAACAACAATAACTGATAATAAAATAGAACAATTATAACAACATATCATCATAGAAGCTACCGTAGATCTTAGCAACCTCAGCATAAGATTTGTTTTCCTTATTAAGGCAAGAACTTTCACCTTTTCACTTAAAGAAAGCTCTTTATGGCCTCTCTTTGGCATAGTCAAATTGCTATTGTCACTACTCTTGCACTTTGCGGCCATTATTAAGGAAAATAAGGGTTACTGGAACACGCACACAGCAATACCTCCACAGTCGATCTGAAAATTGAGACAGCTGCTAAGGGACTAATGGGTGGGTAGGTATATAGTGAGGCTCCGCTGGACAAAGGGATGATTCACATCCTGTGTGGGACAGAGCAGGATGGGAAGAGATTTCATCACGCTACTCAGAACAGTGTGAAATTTAAAGCTTATGAATTATTTATTTCTGGAATTTTCCATTTAATATTTTTGGACCTCAGTTGACCGTGGGTAACTGAAACCTCAGAAAGCAAAAATGCAGATAAGAGGGGACTACTGTATACAGTATGGGACAGTGCATATACACAGCACAGTACGGTATAGTACACTACTGTATTTAGTATGGTACACTTTCAATTTCCTGTTTTCAAGTTTTATGAAAATAGTATCAGCATTTTTCTGAGTCATCCATATTGTTGCATGTAACTATAATGATTTATTGCTACTGTTTTGTAATATTCCTTTGTGCAGATATCCCATGTCATTGTCTTCTTCTTCTGTGATTGGGTGTTGGGTTGCTTCCTGTGTTGTTATTGCGGACAACGTAGCCCTGAACATTTCATACATACGTTTGGGTGCACATGTGCAAGACCCTCTCTAGGCTTTTAAAACCTAGGAGGGCCAGTTCTGAGTCACAGGGCATGCAAATATTTAAATTTACAAGATGTTTTTTGTACATCAAATCGTTTCCCAGAAAAGATTGGACCAATTTACCCTCCTGCTTCCACACTGTGTGTGCACTGTTGTACATCTCTTCAGGACTCAGGTCTGTGCCCATCTGGGGAGTTATAATGGTTTTCACTGTGACCGCCATCAGCATTTCTATTGTTACTAATGAGTTTGAGCATCGTTTCCTTTATGTTTATTTGCCAATCACATTTCCTCTTCCTTAAAATGTTTGTCGCATCTTTCTCCCATTTTCAGGGCAGGGGTGGTTGTCTCTTCTTCTTGATTTATAAGAATTTTGTATGTAAGTTGAGCGCTGACCCACTCTCAGCTACATCAGTGGCACATGTCTTTTCCCAGTTTGTGGCTTGTTGCTTTATTTTTTATGATGTCCTTGATGAGCAGAAATTTTCAATTGTCATATCGTTAAATTTACTCAGTGAGCATCCTGCTTTTCGTATCTGGTTGAAGCAATCCTTCCTGCCTCAAAGTCAAAACAGGCCTGTCTATTTTCTTTTAAAAGGGTGAAAATGTTGCCTTTCACGTTTGAGTCTTTATTCCATGAAGACTGGAGCTTTGTGGGTAATGTAGAGTAAGGATCCAATTTCCTATTTCCTAGCATTAGTTATTAAGTATTTATCATTTCCCCGGAGTGATCAATAATGCCGTCTTTGTCATATATCAAATTTTCATATACATGTGGGTCTATTTCTAGGTTATTTTGTTCCTTTGTTCAATTTGTCCCTCCACTTTCTTCTTTAGGAGTCTTAGCTCTCTTTGGGTCTCTGGCCCTACATAAAGAATCAGCTCATAAATTTATTTTAAAAAAATTTTTTGAGATTTCAATTGGCATTGCAATATGTTCATAGCCGAATTTGGAGAGAATGGACATTGGATATCGGGTTGTCTTAGCCATGAACATAATATGTTTTTTCATTTATTTGGGTTCTCTTCAGCAATTTCCATAAAGTGTCATAATTTTATCCCTACAGGACTTGTACCTATTTTGTTAGGTTTATTCCTAGGTACTTAATAATTTTTGCTCTTATTGTAAATAGGATCATTTGGAAAATTCTGTCTGTAAATATTTGTTTCAAAGGTATAAACGTATAGTTAATGTTTGATGTTGATCTTACATACAGCCATATTGTTAAATGCACATCATTTTTAATAATTTGGGTATAGACTCTGTTGAACTTTCTATGTAGAATATCATATAATATTCAAATAGTAATAGTTTAGTTCCTTGTATTTTTCCAGTGCTTATGCTTTTTGTTTTATAGAGTTATGTACCATTTTTTATACTTTAAAGGACCTTCAGTAAATTCTGAATATAAGCTATGAGTGGCGTCAAACTGAAAAAACAGAAGCCAGTTTAAGAGGCAAAGCATTTATTTGAGATCAAAGAATTGCAATTTGGGGAGCACAGATTCAGGTAGAAACTCAAATAATGTCCAGGTTACAGGAGAGGGGCTCAGGGCTTTTATGAGAAAAAGGGAGGAAGATGAGGTACATTGTATTAGAGAAGAGTTCATTGGTGCTAGATGAGGTAAGGCTAGGATTGTACTTCATAGATTGGCTTGAGATTCGGTCATCAGGCAAAAGGTTAGACTTGCACTTCATTGACTGGTTAGTGATCTGGTCATCAGCAAAGTCCCATTTCATCAGTCCTTACAAACAGGATATTCTTGTCCTTATTGCCTTCATGGAATGTTGGTGGTTTGGTCCAGTTTGGAAGATAAAGAAAGCAAGATGTGCAAGGCAATTCCTCTGCAATGGCTACACTGGCTCTATTTTAATATGGCTCCACTCAGGTCATCTTTCACATTTTCCCGTCTTTCCCAGATCTTTCTCCAAAAGCATCACTGATCAAGCACTGGAAAGCACTGCTGACCAGCCATCAAAGCATTGTTGGTCCCTCATCACCAGGAAGGCTCGTTCCTGGTGTTTCATGACCCATGTAGGAGGAAAAGAGGTTCCTTAGGAGACTTTAGACCACATTTGAGCAACAAGAGTGCTAGAGCAGAGGAAGCCTGTACTGTCAAGTTCTTTAAGGGTAAACATCGTCTGCTGTTCCTTGCAGTTTCTCGTGTGAAGTTTCGTAAGTCTCAGTAATCATTTCAAAGCGCTGAGCGACCGTTATCCAAGTGGTGATTTTAGAACGTTGAGCTTTGCAGAGGAGACAAAGTTTTACAACAATGAGAATTCCTATAATAATGAACAAAATTCTAGGTCAAAACTGGAGAATAGACCTGAACCAGGAGGCAATGCCTGAGGGCAGCCAGCTAAAGAGATCAAAGAACAATGGGATGTCAGTGGGCACTGCATTTAACCATTGGGCTTGTGCCTGAATTCTGTCTAGTTCTGTCTATCTTGCCAAGTAAAACAAGAGGTATTTACAGCAGTTACAAATGTTACCTCTTAAATCTCTGGAGGTTTGATTGGTTAGGCAAGAAGTTCTAGACACTTAGCACAATGAATTAGGGGAGGAATGGTGGAGAGATAGGTAATTAAATATACTAAAAGATTTTCTAGATTCATGTACAGAATGAGGCTTCTGATGACAAACCCAACAGTCAGAAAGATTTTCCCCTTTTGTAATAGATTGAGAAATGCAGATAAGAGTATTGTCTTTCCAAGAAAGAGAGGGAGAAAATAAGGTAAGAAGCAATAGTGAGTAAAAGGTGTGCAGGCCTGGTCCTGCCATCTTGGGTAAGCTGTCCGCCTCAGATGTCGGCTGTATCTCTTCCTAGTCAATTTGATTTGGAGGTCTCTAGCTTTTGTACAGGGCCAGATAGGGGGTGGAACCTCCTTTAATTGAGAGATCATCTCCAAGGTTCAATGCCTTCTAGTTCTGTAGCAGTGTCAGTGGTCAGGAGCACTTGGTGAGATCCTTTCCACTGGGGCTCGAAGGCTGTCTTCTTCTGATGTCACTTCCAGAACTTTCAGCCACCAGGCTCTAGACTGTGATCAGTAGGATCCTTTAAACTGGAATCCAGGAAACCTTCTTTAACCTGTTGATAGGCTTGAGTATAAGACATTAAAGACTTAAAGTAGATGGTCATACCAGCATAAGATAATGAGGGATCACCAGAAGGTTGTGTACCAACAGACACTGATCTCCTGGTGACCAACCCATGTGGGGTCAGTTCACGTTTTCCAAAGAGGGCACTGTGAACAGTCAACAAGACCAAGACAGTACCTCAGGCAAGGGGAATCCAGTCTATAGTTACTTAACAAAACCTCAAAGACAATTAACAGGACTAGAATCCAACCTCTAGAAAGGTGCAACATAATTTTTATCCCCACAATTACTCTCATTATTTTACCAAAGATAATTACAGTAGAACTAATTTGTTTATATTAAAAACTTGACCTGATTATTTATATAAGTGAAAATAAGAGTACTCACTGAGAGTTTCTGAATTCTAGAGGGATCAGGTAGGGAAAAAAAGTAAATGTTTCATCTTTGTTCACAAAGGTAATGTCTTAACAAATTGTTGATAGCTTTAGAAAAAAATTTAAATCCAGAAAAACCAAACATGAGAGCATCCTCGTTGGTTCATGTAGTCCCATGTAATTAATGCTTGTTCTTGATCTTTGGTTGACAGTTTTATGATGCCATCAGTCTCTCTGTAAGATTTCTGTAATTTCTTATCCAGTTCAGTCTTATGATCTGAAAGTTTATCAGAAACCTGTTTTCTAGAGAAAGTGTCAGAGTCCTTTCCACGCATCTCTTTGAAGATGAAACACATTTGCAAAAGCACCAGAGTAAAACAATAACTATTTATAGACGACAAAAGACTTAACATTATAATGCAATTGACTAGGAAACTAGGTTATTTTTATGTCACAACATTTTAGGATAATAACTAGAATTACAAGTGATAACATTATACCAGGACATATTAGAATTTAAAAAATTTCATTCAATTTCTAAAACATTTATGTTAATAATATTCACACATAGTATATAATCTAAGAAGGTTTATCATCATTTATTTGACAATGCTTCCCATGTGATTAAACATACCAAATAAGCCTAATTAGTTTAATATTTTCGTTTTTATAGAGAGAACAAATCTTTTGAGGTGAGGTGTTCTGGGGTCCTCTCTAAAACCTCAAAATTATTTCCAGGTCAAAAAGACTTTATTTAGAATTTGATCTGTGGAAGTTTGTTAAAAATATCAAAATGTTTTAATATGCTTGGTCAAATAGGATCATAGGTCACTTTAAAACCATGCTTGGTTATCCATTTAACCATGATGACAAAGATTTTCAGGCAAATACAAAAATTTAAATAGTTGTAAGAAAAACCTTAGCACTTGTGGTTAAAGACCTGATAAAAACGATACAGAAATTATTTTGATAAAACATAAAATCCCTGTCTTTTTGGTAGACTACTCAAAGGTAAAAAAAAAAACCTTTCATAATCTCTTTATCAAGAGCAGACTAAAAGCCCCCCAGAACTTCATCCTTGTACTAGAGAGAAAACCAAATTCTAATTTTGCACCAGCCTACTTATGATATTAAAACTCGTTTACTTAATTAAATTCATTCCAATCTTAGCCAACTTGACCAAGCACAAAATCCTTTTCTCAGGGTTCCTCTTCCACAAACCTTCTATAATTTTCTTTTTTACATTCAGAGTTTGTGCTTTCTTCTTTCCCACAACCAGTTTGTACTTAAGAACAAATTTACTTTAACAAAAATACTCCATTCCTTATACATTTTTTTTACTGAAAACATACATTTTCTCATAGCATAAATTTTTAATGTGGTACAAGACATATTTATTAATAGACTGAAACATCTTTTAGTTTTTTCCTGTAATAAGAAGCCAAAAGTAGATAAACCTATGTTTAGTAATTAATGTCTAATATTTTACCTTATCTGGAAATGATCTAGATACTCAATAAATTCCTATCATTGAACTTTAGCAAAACTCTAAGGTTTCAAGATACCAAAAGGTGTTGAAGTTATTTTCAAGTATACATACCATAACACACAATTATTGTTAAAAAAGTTCACCTAAAAACCTTTACATCTTACTTACATCTATTTATTTTATTTGTTCCCGATAATTATATTTAGATTACCTACAAAAACTTAATGAGACATTAGACAAAGTCAGCCATCAATTTTTTGCTGCCAAATTTCCTAAGAGATACCATGAATTTGTTTGGCTTTTGGTACGCTTAGGGAGAACAAAAGTTTTATATTTAATGTTGATAACTCTAAAGACAATAAACTTAAATTAGAATTAATACCAACATTTTCTTAGATCATGTCATCCTGAAGTTCATTTGGGTTAATTTCTATTATATTTAGAAACAACTTATATAAATGCTTGCTTTAAGCCAATTAAATAGAGCTCTTTTAGAACTTATACTATCCGGACAGAAAAATATCACATATTTGCAACCTACATATGTATATCCACACCTACATAGAGACCTCATAGCTATAGTTTTAAAATAACTGCCATGAATCAGGAACAGTAATACGAAGTTCATAGTTATGAAAGAATACTTGGATCCAAACTGTGTTCCTGGCAGATGGAAAAAATTAAGGTTACCTGGTTAGATGTCTAAAGCTTTTTCCTACTACCATTTGTGGAGAAGACACTTAAGAGGCCAGATTTGGGGCAAGAATGCTTCTATAGCCGTTTGCCTCTTTTTTCCTTTTTTTTTTCTTTAGTCTCAGAAATTGAGGATGGTCTAGATTACAGTTCCCAGAGAGATTATAAGCCTTTTGAGATAAGCAGGGGAGGTTTTGGAGATTGCTGAGGGGGAACAGGTGGAATTTGAACTGTCTCTAGAGCTGCATTTCCAGTTTTGCAAAGACTTGTAAGATAAGAACAGTTGCTCTCAGTTTCTCAAAAATTAGGTTATAACTTAAATGACATCAGAAGTTGATCGACCCGCCCAAGTACATCATCCCTAATTTGCTTCCTTCCCTCTGGGTACATAGTTTTATTTTACCTTATGGAAGAAGGCCTATATAAAAAACTTTCTATCAGGCTCCAAATATCAGCTTCCAACTTGGCCAAATTTATGATCATAAGTTACTAAATCCTTTCCAATATCCTGTCAGGTTTCAGCCAGGACAAACAGTAAATACTTCTGGCAGTATTAACTCCATTAATTTTTAATTTTAGTTTCCTCTTGGCTATTTAAGGGAATAATGTAGCAGTTTACTAGAAAATCTCTTAGAGTCTTGTCAACTCTGGGAGGAACCCATATGGGGGCCCTCCTTTAAAGGTTGATATGCGAGCGTCTGTAAAGCCATTAACTTAATGGACTTTTGCTTATTTTCTTTTGGGTACCTCTTATATGTTTCATTAGTTTTTCATTAGTTTTTTGCAACAACACTTTCAGTAAGGCTATTTTGGAATTTTGAAGACTTTGCTCTTAAGTACACTTCTCAAATGATCTTCTCTAATTGGAATGTTCCTGCTAATGGCTAACGTAATTTCCCTGAGGCTGGAAGCAGTTTGGTAGGACCCTAGCCACAAGTGCAGTTAACCAACATTTCTGTCCAGCCATATTTTGGGGCCCCCAACCTGATGGTTACCAAGCAAAGCTTTCAGGACATGAAACAAGCTTAGTAAGTTCTTGCTGGGTTTTTCTGTAAATATGTACAGCTTCCAGACGATGGTTTTGAAGCAGGTGTGCTGGAAGGTGGTGTGCTTGATTCTTTAGAAATTAAAGGTTTCGTTCAATTTGTCTCATTCGTGGTTTTCAAATCTGCTTCACAAAAAGACAAGCTGTGGAAGCTCAAAGGAGCCCCAAAGTGGCCACTGTAATTTTAAATCATCTTTAGTATTATCAGTCCACTGGGTCAAGAATTTACAAGAGGAAGGACTGTAGTCCTTAAATATAAAACTAGCTGGACTTCCTGAGGGAGGAACTTCTCAGGAAACTTTAGAAAATGAAAGTCCCATGGTAAAGAAAATTGTGCAACTTAGAAGGACAATACACTTTTTTATAGGCACATTAATACGGTTAGCTAAGCCTTGGGTCTCTTTGAGCCAAACTAATACCTAAGAGGGATATGCCACAGGGTTGGGGATTGTGTGATGTTTTTACAGTGTACCTTGTTTCAGAGAAGTTTTCTTGAGGTTGGTGAATGACCCAGTGTTGATCTAGCCCATCCTGTGACCAACTTATTCTATCACAGGAGTCTTCCTAAGGTGGCAAGCACTCTAATGTCTCTTAAGTGCTTGACCTGTGCCCACCAATTTTATGGCTTTGGCTTCTAAGATGTCCCTTAGCAATAGCTTTAACCTCACATGCATATTAGCCCACAATAAAGTTTGTCTAAACAGAAAGTTTTACTGAGGGAATCACCTCCAAAACTCAGAATACTCACCTATCTCCTAAGGGAATCTCCTCCTGGAGCAAAAGCTGCATTGGCTCTGTAACCAGAGTGTCCTCCACTTGCTTGAGGAAAAACCTCTCCTTTGATGATGAAAGCACCAGTCCCAAAGGGAGGGAGACCTGAGGCTGAGAGTTCCCATAATCAGAGGCGTCAGCTGTCCATGGAAGTGGCTGAGTACACAAGGGGACTCGTGTTGGTCCTGAACCTGTTTCCAGGGGACACTGGTCTGTGAAAGTGAGATTGCTTCAGATCCCACTTCTGACACCATATGTCAACCTATAAAAACAGAAACCACTTTAAGAGGCAAAGCGTTTATTTGAGATCAAAGAATTGCAATCTGGGGAGCACAGATTCAGGTAGAATCTCAAATAGTGTCTTGATTGTCTCAAACAGAGGCGCTCAGGGCTTTTATGGGAAAAAGGGAGGAAGATGAGGTACATTGTATTAGAGAAGAGTTCACTGGTGCTAGATGAGGTAAGGCTAGGATTGTACTTCATAGATTGGCTTGAGATTCGGTCATCAGGCAAAAGGCTAACTTGCACTTCATTGATTGGTTAGTGATCTGGTCATCAGCAAAGCCCCATTTCATCAGTCCTTACAAACAGGATATTCTTGTCCTTACTGACTTCTTGGAACATTGGTGGTTTGGTCCAGTTTGGAAGATAAAGAAAGCAAGATGTGCAAGGCAATTCCTCTGTAATGGCTGCTCCAGCTCTATTTTAATAGGACTCCACTCATGTCATCTTTCATAATGGGATTCCTTGTCTTATTCCTGATTTTTAAAGAAAATGTCTCTAAGATTTTATCATAAAGAATAAAGTTTTCGGAAGATTTTTGATGGACACGTTGTCAGGTTAAGACATTTTCTTCCATTTGTATGTAATGAGATTTAGCAAGAATGTGTAATGAATTTCATCAAACGGTTTCACTGCATCAGTTGAGATGATCATATAGTTTTTCACTCATTCATCTATTCATCTATTAATTCCCCTATTAATCACTATTCCTCTATTAATTTTGAGAATGATATTTATGGATTTTTCTAATGCTAAAAAGACATGATAGTTCATAAAAGAAACTAGAGTATTCCTTCTTTTTCTATTCTCTGGAAGAGTCTGATTCTGGAAAGATCTACTCTTCAAAACTTTGTAGAGCTGACCACTGAAATCTCTGGGCCTGCTGTTTATTTAACTACTGACCCAACTCTTTTAATGATTATAAAGCTACTCAAATGTTTTATTTCCTCTTGAGATGTTATTCATAAGTTATATTTTTCCAGGATCAGTTTACATGTGCTTTCACATATATTGGCTCAAATTTATTAACGGTATCTTCTTAATTTTCCTTAAACTGTGGTTTCTGTGACTAAGTCATCTTTTACCTTCCTAATATTTGTTTATAGTTTCTCTCCTTAAAAACAATCTCTACAAAGGATTGTCAATTTCATTAGTCATTTTAAAGAAACCATTTGGCTTTGTTGATTCTTAAGATTGAATACTTGTTTTCTATTTAATTTTAGACTTTACTAACACCGTCCTCATCTGCTATTTGAGTTTCTATAATTCTTTATCCAAACTCTTAATTTGTGTTCTTAGCTTTTTATTTTCAGCCTCTCTTCTTCCTATTTAAGTACTTTAGGCTATAAATTTCCCATTAAACACTGTGGCCACTATATCTCTTAAGTTTTGATATGCAGTATTTTTTGTTGTTCATGTTAAATATTTAAAAATTTTCCGTTATTATTTCATTTTGAGTTATGAGTTATTTAGATATGTAGGAACATTTACCAATCTTTTTCTATTTACATACATTTTAATTTTACTGTGGCCAGATGACTTGTCTGTATGAATCTGAGTCTTTGAAATTTTTGAGATTTGATTTGTGACCTAGTGTTAAATTTTTGTAAATGCTGTATATGTGCCTAGAAGAATGTATAGTGAATAAAACAAGTTTGTTAATGGTGTTGTTCAAATCTCATTTATCTTCATTAATTTTTTTGTCAGCTTGATCTATTAATAATTGAAAGAAGTGGTTTTAAATCAACCACGCTGATGATAGGTTTGCCAATTTCTCCTTGTAGCTCTACCAATTGTAAATGTATATATTTGGTGTGCACTTTTTGCAAGTTTAGAATTTTTATGTTGATATGGAGTAAATATTTGTGTCCCTTCAATTTGTTGTTGAAATATAATCTCCAGTGTGATGGTATTTGGAGGAGGGGCCTTTGGGAGGTGATTAGGTCACGAGAGTGGGGCCCTCAGGATGGGATTAGCGCCTTTCTAAGGAGAGGCCTCAGAGAGCTAGTTTGACCCCTTTCCACCATGTGAGAACACAATGAGAAGTCGGCAGTCTGCAACCCGGAAGCTGGCTCTCAGCAGAACCTGACCATGCTGGCACCTTGATCTCAGGCACCTAGCCTCCAGAAATGTGAGGAATAAAGGTCTGTTGTCATGGTACTTTGTTACAGCAGGCTGAGCTGACTAAGATCGATACCTTCCTGACGGATTGAAGCTGTTGTTATGTTGCAACCTTCTCTATCCTGAGCAATACTCTTTGTATTAAAGTTTATCTTGCCTGATGTTAACATTGCCACAAGCCTTCTTTTGGTCAGCGTTTGCATTTCTTTCTCTGTTTCTAACTTGCAAGTGTGAGTGTTGTTAGCTATTAGCTTCTGTAGACAAGAAATTGCTTAATTTTGTTTGTATGCCCAATATTTGTCTTTTTATCCACCACATGGTTCGATCATTTTTCCGGTTCCACTTTCTTTTCCTCCTGGAGCAATTCTTTAGAAGTTTCATTATTGTAGGTAAAATGGCGCAATTCTCTCCTTCTTTGATTTCCTGAAAATGTCTTTATTTTATCCTCATTCATGACAGTTTCTTCCGAAAATTGCACAATTCTAGGTTGAGAGTTATTTTTTCTCAGTCCTTTAAGTTATAATTCCCCTTTTTGGGGGGCTTCTCTTTGTTGCTCTTTGAAAAGTCTCTTCTCAGTCCACCTGTTGCTCTTTCCCAGGTGACAGATCTTTCTCTTTTGGCTGCTTTTGAGATACTGTTTACGATAGTCTCTGATGCTTGCTCACTTTTGTAACTACACCTTTAATGGCTTAAAAAAATCATTCATCATTAGTTCCGACCCTGTATAAGATCATTACAATGTCTGAGGTCCTTGAGGGTCTAAATCTGTTGTTTGTTTTTTCTGCTGACTGTCATGCTCAGTAGTTGGTTTCCTTACGTCTTTGATGATCTTTGCGTCTGAACTCAGGCTCGGGTTGTGTTAGTCTGGAGAACTGGAATCCCAAGCTGAGATGCTTTCCTACACGGAGCACTTGTGCCCAGGGGCACCTCGGGCTGAAGTCCCAGCAGGTTCCTTCATTTCTTCCCCTCTTCCTCCCTTCTCCAATTTTCAGTATGAAAACTTTCAAACATATTGAAAAGTGAAAGGAGAGTTTTCTTGGATTGAACCAATTCAATGAAGGTTACAGACACTGTGGAACTCCATCCCTGAATGCCTCAGCATCCATTTCCTAAGAATCGAGACACACTCTAGTTCATCGTCACAGCATCATTATCACTCTTAAGAAAATCGAGTCAACTGGCCACTTAGTAATTACCCAAAATCATCCAAGACCCAGGCCATTCTCACGTTTCCCTCACTGTCTTCAAAGTTTCTTCTGTGGACTTTTAAAAGCTAGGATCCAATCAAGGGTCATGTATTGCAATTGATCATTATGTCACTTTTATTCTAGAAGAGTCCCTGTACCTACTTCATATAAAAGAAAAATTTTTTTCTTTTGTACATAATTTCCCAAAGGGAAGTGGTGGGGGACTGGCTTTCCCACACACACCACATGAATTCCATCCTGGGCCCAAGGTGACTGCTCCGGCTGTCCCTTCTTCCCACCATCAGGAAGGAAGAAAGGTCAAGAGGAAGACAGACCTCCTCCCCCCAACCCGTGACCCACCCCTTTCCTCATCCCCCACCTCCTCAGTCACTCTCCCCGTGGGGCTGATTCTTCTGACCTGGCTCCTCCCCCGCAATCTCTCAGGGCATTTGTAGGGGTCTCTTGCAAGCACTTGCATGACGTCTGGATCACCCCATTTTCACAGCAAGGAGGGATCATCAGAGTCACCCTCCTTTTTACAGATGAAAACGTTGAGGCTGAGAGTAAGAGGGGCTGGCAGAGGTCACACCTGGACAAGTGGAGCGCTGGCTCCTGAAAGAGGTCCACGGGCAGAAACAAACAAGACATTGAACTCCACAAATTTTTGCAAAGTGGGCCAAACCCCCCGCCTGCCACAAGCACCTCCCACCAAAATCAAGGTGCAGCGTCCAGGAGTGCTGAGCAGCCTGCTTGGCATGCTCACAGGCAGAGGTGTGCAGACAGGTGTGTGCAGGGTGGGGGCAGGGGGGCTGCGCACTGCCACCTTCGGGGACTGAAGCCATTCCTTTGTGCCCACCAGCTGTGAGCAGTCAGATCTGGCTCTGCAGCATCCTCCCAGCATCTGATCGAGACCATCCCTCTGGGGTGCAGTGGCATCTCCTTGGAGTTCTGGTTCTCTCTCTATGATGACTTTGATAGCATTCTAACTCCCTCTGTTTCTTGCTGAGAACCTTAATTAATGCTCACAAACTGAGGATTTACTCCCTGCTTGCTGAAGCACTGGGAGAAAAGCTGGTGGAAGGAAAGAAGACTGTCTGTGGGGAGAAGGAAGCTTGCCTGTGGTGCTCTGGCTCTCTCTTTTTAAACATCTGACCAAAGCAAATGCGCATCGACCAGACTTCACCAAGGCAGCCCAAGGCCCTAGTTTATGGTAATTTCCAACCAGGCCCTGGAGGCGGGCTCTGCACCCGATCAGCGAGATCAGCGTCTGCATCTTCCTTCAGCAGGCCGGCAGCAGAGACTTAATCACTGTAAACCGAATCAACGGACGAACCGGCTTGCATTTCTTTTCTGTTTACAATTTGTCCTGTCCTGCAAAAGAAATATTATTGCAATAATAATGCTTATTCTCCTTATGCCTTACAAGGGCCAGTGTCCTTCCCTATATATTCTGATGTATTCACTGGTCCTCACAGCAAACCTGTCATGTGTTAGATTCAAACCTCATCTTATCAAATTGCATTTTTCTGATTATAAAATTTTGTCATAAAGATTTTGTAAACCACGGAAACATTTACAGAGAAGGAAGAAACAAACACCACATTCTCACCTGCTGGAGAGGCGTGGCTGTCTGTCGGCATTTGTGCCCTCCTGGGTCCTCATCTCACGTTGGTGAGGGTGACCCTGTGGTGCTGAGCCCAGCAGTGGGCGCACCGAGGGCCATGATTGATTGGGCAGCTTACCCTGACTCAGTGGCCATCGGCCCTGTGAGCCTCAATGAACCTGGATCCATGAGCATTTGCTGAGTCCCCTCCCCCGGGACCTGAGGAGGGGTCCATAAAACCACATAAGAAGTGGGTCACGGTGCTGCAGGAGTTCACAAGGGAGGGAGACAGAGGTAGGTAAATAATTACCATTCAAGGCTGTAGTAGTTTCCTGGGGCTGCCATAAAAAATAGCCCCAAACAGTGCGGCTGTTTTACAACAGAAATTTATCCCCTCACCACGTGGAGGCCAGGAGTTGGAAATCAAGGTGTCAGCAGAACCGTGCTCTCTCTGAAACCTTTGGAGGAGAAGACCATCTTCCTTCCGAGTCCCCTCCTCTTATAAGGACACCAGTCATTGAATTTGGGGCCCACTCTAAATGCAGGATGATGGCATCTCGAGATCCTTAACTAGTTGCATCTGCAAAGGCCTTATGTCCAAATAAGGTCACATTCTGAGGTTCCAGGTGGGCATGGGGGACCCCATTCAGCCCACTACAAAGACACACATGGAGGAGTGGCAAGGCGAGGGAGCATGGAGGGAGAAGCGGTGTGGGGTGGTGGCGGCGCTCCTTTGATGAAGAGGGAGCCAAGTTGGCTCTTAAATGGTGGATGGCAGGATTGTGTTTTATCTTACCAGCCTCCAACCTTCCGCAACTGACATGGCTCCAATGGGGCGCCAAGCTGTGTGTCTTCCCAACACCCTCTTGCCTCAAGTGGACACAGGACCCAGGCTCTAGGCTGCTTAGTCAGACACCCTGAGCTCCTGGCACAGCTATTGTCCCAGGAGCGAGCACATGGCCCTGGCAGGGCCAGGAAGGCCCTTGGCAGAGATTCCCAGCAAATTCTGGGAAGACTTTTCCCCCTTTCAATGATATACCCCGAGTAGGCAGACTGAGGGTGCTGGGCTATCTTTCCTCCCATGTGGCCTGGGAAAGATCCAAGGCATAGGGGGTTCCTTCTCTTTGTTTTGTTGCTTCTGCTGGTGTCTGGAAAATGTGATTTGGGCCTCAGGATCCATCAAAGACGTCCGGGAACCAACCCTGCTGCTCTGGCTTCCACTCCTTCTGGTAGTAGCTGGACAACGCAATGGGTGAAACTCTGCAAGGCAGAGGAGAGTTTTGGAGGGTGCCCAGCCATGCAGGGAGTGGCAGGGAGCAGAGAAAGAATCACTAGTGGGAGTTGGGGTGACCAGCACACTGGTGTGCGGGGGGTCAGGTGGGGGTGCGGCGGTGGGGCCAGAGAGCCAATGGCTGAGGTGCTGGCCTGCCCAGCCCTGCCCAGAACACACATGCTACATGTGTTCCTCTAGATGTTCCAAGGTCAAGTTCATTGAAAGGCTGCATTAAACCAAGGTAAGTGGGGATCTCGCCCGCAGCATCTCTGCAATGCATTCAGACAGAGCATCTCTTTTCTTAGGGTTTTCCTTAGCATGTGTGCTGTAAAAACACGTTTTGGGGGATGCTCTGAGGCAATAGGAAGCATGTTTCTTTTAGAGCAAGAAATGGATAAGAACCCTCTCTACATTTCAGGGAAAATGTGCTGGTAACTGAGCCATTGGAAGGTGGGCGGTTCCAGTGGTCCTGGCAGGAAGGGGGGAAGACCTGGATGGAGGTTGCTGCAGTGGGTGTGAGCGGAGACGCAGGGGAGGAGGCTATTTCGGGCGGATCCTTAGGATTTGGAGACAGATTGGAGGGACGTGGGGCGGGGAAGGGAGGTGTGGAGGAAGGCGGGAGGAGGCGGTGCCTGGAGACCCAGGGAATCTGGTGGGCTGGGGTGGGGTCTGCTCACACTTCCCACCGGCTGACCTGAGCGCTCACGGAGACCCAGAGCTGCCACCCCATTCCCGGCTCTTCAGCAGGAGGAAGGGCTGGCTTAGCCGGATCCCACGCGGCGAGCACCGGCCCGCGGGCAGCGTGGCTCTTCACCAGCCTCCACCCGCGCAGAGCGCCCGCTGGGAGCTCCTCCCTCAGGTGCCTTTGGGGCGCGGCCGTGCGCACAGCAAAGTCCCTTCCTTTACAGGAGACTCAAAATGTATTTTAAAATCCTTCTAGAGTTTTGGTTTTCCTTTTAATCCCAGATGGCTTTTTCAGCCTCTGGCTCCTATATTTAACCTATTTAATGAGATTTCTTTTCCAGTAATTCCTGAAACTGGTAATCTCTAATTGGGTCAGATTCTCTAACCACAAGCCAGTGATTCTATTTTTAGCGCAAATCCTCAGGCTGAAGCTTCCCTGCCTTTTGGGTGCAGCTGTCAGAGCTGACTTTCCACAGAGCTCGCGCTCTCCTCGGCACACCTTATTTCCCACACTCCCCCGGGAGGTTTCAGGGGGAGCCTGTAGGTCCTGCTCTCCTGCCGCCCCCCGTCATCAGCCCCGGACCCCACAGGAGGGTTTGCTCAAATCTGTTTAATGCCGGTCAGCTCAGGTCCCCTGTGTCACTAAGAATAACCAAGTCCGTGGCTGGCTTTGGGGCAGCGCTGAGTGCGAGCCTCTCCTGCTGCCTTTTGTCCCTGTTGTGAACAGTCCCCCAGGGAAAGCGAGCACTAAGAGCATTGTTTCATGAGTGTAAGGACCCTGAGCGTCACTGAGGTATTCATGGAGAATCTGGCCCGTCCTTGTTCAGTCTGGGGACCCTGCTCTGCCTCACGGAGCACAGACACTGCTTCCTGCCACCACCCTCCTGCCACCTCCAGGGTGGGAGCCCTTGTCCACACTGACCCCCATCCTCTCCAACGGCAGAGCTGAGCGCCTGGACACTGCCTGTGTCCTGCCTTTCTCCCACTAGACTGTGAGCTCTTGGCGGGCAGCGTGGGGCCTTTGTCACAGCTGCATCTCTGGGAGCCAGCCGTGCGTGTCTCCTAGGGTGGCCCTCAGTGGCCCTGCCTGCAGGGGGCCAGACCAGAGCCCCTGACTGAAGGGCGCGCAGCTCTGTCATGTGGGGCCAGGGAATTGCTGGCGGGAAGAGGCCCCAATCATGTCTGGTGTGGATGTGCGTGTCGTTGGAGCCCATCCCACTAAGCAGGTCATCACAGGGACCCGCGGCCAGGAAAACCAAGTCCCGTGTCCCTAAAAGCAGGGGTGCTGGGAGAGGGAGACAGGCTCACGGCAGAAAGGGAGCAAAGTGTCCCTGCATTCTTGCTCCTGACCCCCGAATGCCCTGTCTCTGCTTCTCAGCAGTCTCTGCCAAGCTGCACTCTCCCTCTGGGGCTCTTCTGGGAGGTTCTGCCCCCTTCCCACCTCCCAGGAACACTCAAGAGGACAGTCAGCTCATGCTCACCTTCCCCACCAGCCTCAAGTCTGGATGGGGAGGTCATTCCTAACCTCAAACAATTTCCATTGGCAGGTCTCAGCCTGGTTTTGGTCCAGAAAATAGAGTCACCCTCTCTGGTTCCTTTCAGGCCCAGCTCCCATATCTAACTGATGCCAACTATGACTATGCAGTGGCCTTCCTGAGAGAACCGTGTTGACATGGTTCTAAATCAACCAAGAGGTGGTCAAAGGAGCATCAGAGTTGAAGCTGTGTCCTAAACATCCCCTTGGGTGATACTCCGTCAGGGCGAGGGGCCTGAACCCCAGTGCTTCCCTCTCCTGACTCCACATCCCCAGCACCTTCCAGCATTCTGCCTGTGGTGGCCAAGTCTCCTTCGCTGCCCCCTGAAGCCACACCCAGGCGAGGACACATGGTGAAGACTGGCACCATTTGTGAAGTCTTTCGTCATCCCCAGGATTACCAGGGACAAGTGAAACCTGTCCAGGGAAACCACACCGTGGCTGAAATCCCTGAGGGAGAGCTCTGCCCTCCTCAGCATGGCATAGACTGGGATGGACCTCAGAATCAGGAACCAGCAAAGTCCCGCACGAGAGTGACGTCCCTGAGCCCCAGGTTGTCCGCAGGGTCCTGGGGGCCGGGCAAGGACAGAGCCAGCTCCTGGGCAGGGCACTCGGCCCCCATATGTCCACTGCTGGACAAAAGCTCCCTTTCTTCTCGGAAAATACCCAAGCACCCTTGCTTGGAAACTAATTTCTTTTGAATTTAATAGAAAGAAGTTGCAACTTAGAGAAAATAGGAAGGGGATGCCCTTGCTTTGGCTTATTGAGAGAGGTGGGGTTACATCTGGGGTGGGGTTACATCTTCCCTAGAACACCTGAGAGGGCATGGGTGGGCTCAGATGAGCCGCTGTCTGCACCTGAGCATGTCTACCACAGCCTCTCTTCTGAAGTCATCTGTACCCTTCCATCCATCCCGTGGCCCACATCCCCTCCTCATAAGGCCAGTTATCCCACCAGGATGACAGAGATACCTCACAGGACTCCCGGCTCTGTGCAGGAGAGGAGGTCAGCCCCCTGTCCACCCTGTGTCTGGATCCTTATCTGGGCACCAGGGTGTGCTTTGAGCCTCAAGAGCTCAGGGCGCCAGGTCTCCCTGTTGCTGCCAGTAGCCCACCCTTCTAGGGGCTCAGGCGCCATCTGCAGAGCCCAGCGTGGCCTGACCCCATTGCCCCCACCACGGGGCTCACCTGAGGACACGCTTTCTTTGGGAAGCACTTGCCACAGTGGGGTTACACATTTATCTGTGTGATTATTAGGCAGGTGCTGGCCTCTCCCAGCGGCTAGGAGTCCGGCTCTGCTGGATATGGAATCCTAAGTGACAAAGGCACAAGTGAAAAGGGAAAGTCCCTGTCACACAAACCTCCTCCTGCCAGCTGGGTCTTCCTGCACACCAGGTGCATAGTCAGACCTTGTCTGAAGCCTGTCGCCCCCAGGTCTCCTGGGCCAGAGACCTGGGCCCACAGTCATGTGGAGAGGAGTGGCAGAGCCAGCTCTGAAGCCTGGGTTAACATTCTCCTCTGCCTACGTGGTACAGAACAGTGATGTGTGAAGGGCCCTAACCTGTGAGCCTGAACCTGCGGCCTCTGCTGTGTGGTTCAGTGGGCGGCATGCTGGTTGTCTGCCCGCTGGTCATCCATCCACTAGTCCAGCTCAGTTCCTGCTTTAGCTTGAGGACCCTCTTGTCCTCGGTTCCAGCCATCTGGGCCATGCCCCTCGGTTCCAGGAGTGGACACCTCCCTCCCGTGGCCTCAGCCAGGCTGGTCCGGGTGCAGCCTCCCCAGGTCTCTGAGCTGTAGGCTGAGGCTGTGGCCATTTGCTGCCAGGCATGGTCCTGAGTCAGCCATCCAGGCTTTCAGTCAGGAGAGTGAACACAGATTAAGGTGTTCAGGGTCTGAGTCTTCTGTCCCTGTCTGACTGGAGAAGTCCTAAACAGATCCCCGGGACCATTTCCAATCGCCGTCCACAAACTGTGTTCGTGGGCCCTGCATGCCCCAAACAACAAGTCCACCAGGAAATATCTGAGAAAGGCTTGGGAAGTGTGCCTGCAGCCCGCAGCCTGCATCAGAGGGACACTCTGTCTGCCCCGGTGACAGGAGGCTGAGCCTGTCAGCGGGCTTCAGGGTTTCTCCATTTTAATGGCTTGTCGAGCCTCCTGTGTGGGTCATTGGATTACCTAGAAATGGCTGTGACAAAACCAACTTTCCTGAATGTAGTTCCCTGCCGAGCATCAACTGCCTCCTTCCTGGAGAGCCTGCACGTCCACAGTGGCTCAGAGTCAACCCACCAGAGGCGGGGCCTTCCCTACAACCCACAGGGGAGATGTCCCAAAATACGCAGTGGGAGTGGAATAAGAAATACTTGTCCAGAAGTCATATCTTTGGCCAAGTCCGAGGAACGTGGCCAGCTCTCCCCTGAGAGAAGCTGGCTTAGAGCGACTTCCCTGGCTATTGTGGTCTCTGTCCCAAGTGCCTGAAATTCATACATTTAGCTCAAAGAGTTTGAACGACACTTGCTCATTCCTGTGTGCTCAGAACGCTGATTTGTTAGAGGCAAAAACTGTCTTTACTTCGTGCTTACGAAATGCAGGCTCTGTGCATTTAGGCCTCTCTTCCCACTATTACCCTCTGAGCCAGGGGCTATTATATCCCCAGTCCAAGGAGGAGATGAGGCACAGAGGGGCTGAGTAGCCTGCCCAAAGTCACACAGCTGGGAGGGAGGTGCTGGGACACCAGCCAGGAAGGAGACTCAGGGTCTACACCCTTAGCCATGAAACCACCCGGCCCCCTCTGGTGGCCGTGATGCTGGACCTGGCTCCAGGCTGAGCCCATCCCATACCACCCCACCCACGATCCAAGGAAATTGGCTTATTTTCTCCAGGCCAGGGCCCTAAGTGGTGTGAGGCTCAAATGCAAAGATACACATGGGCTTTGTAAAGGATGAAAAGTCAGAGGGATGCCCAGCGGCATTAGTGCTGCAAGAAGTGCCACATCCCTGTCTCAGAAGAGGCACCAGCCCTCCTTCCTGAAGTGGGGTGAGGACTATGAGCCTGCACGGACCCAGAGGGCCAGCTATCACACAGATTTGTTTGATTGAGAGGGAGGTGTACGCTTGCTTACCAGGGGTACCTGAATGCCCATCCTCTGAGAGCGGCAGGGCACATATAACGGACGATAGTGCCCCCGTCTGCTCCCCTCTGATGGGGAGGCTGTGCTCCGCAGAGGAGCAGAATTTCCCACTGTGACCCATGCAGGCCCTTTGCTGTCAGTCAATGCTTACCCTCCGCGACACGGAATGTCATCAGGGTGGACCGTATGCCAGGGTTTAGTCTGCTAGGGCCGCCGGGACAAAGCACTGCGGGTGGGCCCTAAACAACAGAAACTTACTCTCTCACTGTCCTGGAGGCCGGAAGTCGGAGGTCAAGGTGTGGGCAGGGCCTCGCCCCCTCTGAAGGCACTGGGCAGGGAGGTTTCCGACTTCTCTCCTGCCTTCTGGTGGTTCCACGGCTTGTGGCAGCACCCCTCCAGTCCTCAGGTATTGTCTGTGTGTGTCCAAATGTCCCCTTTTTGTAGAGGACCCACCCTACTCCAGTATAGGCTCTTCTTAACTAATTACATATATCATGACCTTATTTCCCAGTAAGGTCACATTCTGAGGTACTGGGGGTGAGGGCTCCAGCGTGTGGATTTTGGGGGTACACAATTCAACTGATGATGCCCACTGAGAACATGGGGTGTGTGCACCTCACTGTCTCTCAGATAACTTCCCTGTTATCCCTGGCTGCAAACAGCTCCTTTGAGGCCCTCTCCTGTCAACCCGGCAAACAGGAGGAGAGAAGATTCACCCATCAGCAGTGCAAGTCCATACAGCGACAGTAACAATCCCTCCCGTGGGGCTGGCGTTCGAAAGCCCGGGCTTCCCCAGGCTCTGGCCTGTCTGTCTCTGTGACTTGGGCTTGGGCACTGTGCAGGCATCCTTACGCCTTTGTTTCTTCATCAACAGAACGAGAGGGTGGTAAACCTTCTTTCCAGGATGCCACGAGGGGCAAATGAGATGATGGACATGACAGTGACCTGTGAACCACACCATACAGCCCTGGGCGCTTTGTCAGGACGAGCATGGTGGTGGTAAGCAAGGGCATTGTGGCCACGTGCGAACGCTTCCCATGGACCCTGATAAACACCGTCACAGGCTCTTGAGAAAGCAGGTGGGGCCGATCCTGCCCATCGCATTCGAAGGGTGAGGGAAGAGGGCGCTCCTGATTTGTGAGCCGTGCACTCAATCGCTTTATCATACTTCTCTCATTCTCATGGAGTTGGATCAATTTTTAGATATGATTAAACTTTCCTTTGATAAAATCTTTAGGACATAGAAACACACTGGGCCATTTAACAAGAGAATCTACTGTTGATACTTGTTACTTGAAAAGAAACATCCTGCAGACTCTGCTGGCATTTGGGGACAGGCAGGGGACTAGATGATGGAAGGTGGGCACTTTGCTAAGTCATCATGAACTGGGGTGGGGCCGGGCCATCTTCTGGGGTAGTCGCTGCCCTCTAGGGCTGCCAGTTCCAAGAGGGGACGGAGACAGATGACCAGATAGAGTTGGGGGGGGAGACTTTAGTGGGGTGGAGGTGGGGGGTTGTCATGAAGGCTCCACAGAGGAGGACCCCTGCATGGGGAGGTGGTTACAGGAGGAGGGACTTGGTGGCCACCAAGTATTTCCTCTGTGAGCTGCTGGGGTCATGGGGTGGAAAGAGACCCTGGCCTAGGCAAACAACGTGAGGCCCCATCCCCACAACCCTGAGAGCTGATGTGTGACCACTGTGGACCTTTTACAAAAATGGCAACTTCATGTGGCTCAACTAATACTGACTCCAGAAAAATTACGCCTTAAATTCTAATCCTTAGGTGCAGTGGCTCTCACCCCTAGAGCCCCCTGGAAACCCTGTAGCACCTCCACTGGCACCAGCCGGTTAAACCGGGTATCTGGGAGTGGGCCTGGGAAGGACCTCCTGCAGGCGGGCTAGCCTTTTGGTCTCTGTAATTTCACAGGACCTCAGCTCCTGGTCCACCCATATGAATGGCGGCTGAGAAGCACCGCGGGATAGTGGCAGGTCAGGGGTTTGGCTGGGAGTCCTTACTCCTCTCCACGCCTCCTGGAACCAGTTACTTACCCTGGAATCCTCCTGTGGAAAGGGGTACAGAGGCACTGACAGACCCCAGGGGCCACTGTGAGCACCAAAAGAGATATATAATGCAAGTGAAGCGCCAGCACAAAGTCCCTTGTCTTAGAGTGAATGAGTGCAAGCGGTGGGACGCGAGTCGCTGGGTGGGACCCCCACGCGTGAGTACAACCTTCCCTACATTTGTCCTGCTGGAAGAAAACATCTCGCCATCACTTTGGTTTCCGTTTCAGGGAAAACCAAGCACCCCTTCTCCTTCTATCTCCCACTGCATCGCTGCACAAACAGCCTCACATCTTCTTCCCTGGGCGCATCCCGGGCCAGGACTAGAAACCTGGCTCTCTAGGCACCTACGGGGCTCAGCCCCGCGCCCCGCGGCCTCAGATCCCGGGTGGGGGTTCTGCTTGTCGGACCTCACCACCAGGCCACAGCTCCTGCGCCCCCGCACTCGCTCACAGGGTTTGGAGGAGCCAGGGCAGGACTCGCCCACAGCCTGTGGCATGGAGGGTCCTGAGTGCAGAGGGGCCTGGGGACGGGAGGGGCATTGCAGGCCGTCACCTTCCTCCTGGCCCCGGGGATCCTCGGGCATGGCTTCACCTCGCAGGGCCCTCGTCCTGGGTCCACAGTCCAGCGCGGGCCGCACCTAGGGCTCCTCTTAAATTGGGAAGCCTGGTTTTATTGAGGGGACACAGATTGGCAGGATTAAGCCCCTTCACCTCCACGGGGAATCGCGCAGGATTTCAGCATTTTTAATGCCCCAGGAGACCGTCCAAGAGACAGCACAGTGGGTTGCACTGCGCACTGATGGAGAAACTGAGGCTCGGACCAGCAAGGCGGGCGCCCAAGGTCACGCGGCCCCTTGGGGCGGCGGGGGGGCGCGGGTTGCAGAGTTGGAGTGCGGGCCGGGGCGCACGCGTGGGCGGTGCGCGCCCAGGCCGGCAGCTCGGGACTCGGCTGTCGCAGCGCGGTCGCCGGAGGACCGCGGCCCCGCGCGGGCGGCGCCAGTGCGCAGGCGCGGCGGGCGGGAGGGGACGCGCTCGGGGCGCGCGCGCGGGGCAGCCGGCGCCCCATCTCGGCCCGCCGCGCCCCGGCGCCTCGCCGCCCGCCGCCGCCCCGGCGCCCCGGCCGGCGAGGGGCGCGCCCGCGGCCGCGGCCGCTGCATGGCGCTGGGATGGCGGGGGCGCCGCGCGGCCGAGGCGGCGGCGGCAGCGGAGGGGGCGCGGGCGAAGGCGGAGGGGGCGCGGGCGAGCCCGGGGGCGCCGAGCGGGCGGCCCGGCCGGGCGGCCGGCGCGGGCTGCGAGCGTGCAACGAGGAGTTCGCGTGCCCCGAGCTGGAGGCGCTGTTCCGCGGCTACACGCTGCGGCTGGAGCAGGCGGCCACGCTGAAGGCGCTGGCGGTGCTCAGCCTGCTGGCAGGCGCGCTGGCGCTGGCCGAGCTGCTGGGCGCGCCGGGGCCCGCGCCCGGCCTGGCCAAGGGCTCGCACCCCGTGCACTGCGTGCTCTTCCTGGCGCTGCTCGTGGTCACCAACGTCCGCTCGCTGCAGGTGCCCCAGCTGCAGCAGGTCGGCCAGCTCGCGCTGCTCTTCAGCCTCACCTTCGCGCTGCTCTGCTGCCCCTTTGCGCTCGGCGGCCCCGCCGGGGCCCACGCTGGGGCGGCTGCGGTGCCGGCGACTGCCGACCAGGGTGTTTGGCAGCTCCTCTTGGTCACCTTCGTGTCCTATGCCCTGCTTCCTGTGCGCAGCCTGCTGGCCATCGGCTTTGGGCTCCTGGTGGCCGCCTCGCACTTGCTGGTCACGGCCACCTTGGTCCCCGCCAAGCGCCCACGTCTCTGGAGGACGGTGAGTGCCGCCGCGCGCCCCCATCCGGTCTGGGACACACCTGCCCGGGAGGGACTGGGGCGCTGGGAGCCAGGCGCACACCTACCGATTGGGTAGGTGGGGAAACTGAGGCCTCAAATGGGGTGGGCGTTCAAGGTCACTCAGCGAGTTGGGAACGCAGTGAGGGCTGGCACCCTGGGGTCGGGCTTTCTTGGCGAGTTACAGTCCACAAAGTGCCCCTGGGTGTGGAGTATGGAGACAGGAGACCCGCGTGGAGAGGGCAAGGATTGGCCCAAGGTCAGGTAGCAGGTGAGCGGTCAAGGGGGGCCAGAGCCGGGGCACCACGCTCTTTGGCTGCACCCATCCCCGCAGGAGGAATGGAAAGTGGGTGCCTGGAGCGGCCCGGGGTGGGCAGGGTTCCTCGCGGGCTGTGCGCACAGCCCTGGTCTCCTCTCCTTTGCGCCTGGAGCGGGTGCGGGGCTCCCGAGTCCCCCTCCCAGCCCTCTGGCCCTAGGAGATGTGAAGAGGGGGAAAGGAGTTTGGCCCCCTCCAGTCACTCTGGCACCCATTGTGGACCTGCCTCGGGTCCAGAAGGACCGGGTTTGCCAAGGTCGCACAGGGCTCTGGTCCTTGCCGCCCCCGCTCCGCCGCGGCCGAGACCCTGGCTCGCAGAGCCCGAACTTTGTCACTGTCTTGCGGGCGGGCGGGCTAGACGATGGCGAGGACAAGGACCGTCCCCTTCGCGCGGCTCCTCCCTGGACGGGAACCCAGGAGGCTGGAGGCGGATGTCTGCCGCGTGGGGCTTTCCGAGCTCGCACAGCGCAGCCCATCCCACACCGCTTGGAGGGCTCTGAGAGAGGGTTTTGTTTCTGCCTGTGGCTGCGTTCTGGCAGGAGGGTGGTGAGACCCGGATGGGGGAGCTCGCCTAGGGAGGGAAGGCACAGATGGACGAGATGGGGGTGAGGGGCTGAAGAGGGGAAGCTGGACAGAGCAAGACAACTCAGGGGGATGATGGAAGTCAGACAGCTGGGGCCTGGGGGGACCAGGGACCCCCACCCAAGGGGCGAGGGGGGGTGGTGGTGACCCAGGTGGTGATATCTCAGAGGTACCTGGTCAAGGGGCCATGGGACACACAGGCTAGACCCATGGCTGGACCTGCATTTCAGGGCCACAAGAGGCCAGCATGTGCTGGCGGCTGGGAGAGGTGGAGGGGGGAATGGGTGGAGAGGAGCTGAAGAAGGGCTAGGGAAGAGAGGAAGAGAAGTAGGGGTCAAGGCCAGAGACAGGGCTGGACTAGGCAGAGATAAAGGAGGGGAGACAGGGAAAAGGGCCAAGGAGCTACATGCCCAGGGAGGGGAGGGGAGGGGGGAAGAGGAGAGAGGGGGTTCTCTAGAAGGCCTCCTGCTTTGCATCTTGTGAGGGCAGTGGGCCTTGCTTGACATTCTGGGAGGGGGCGCTCCTGTACCTCTCCCCCGACAGGCTTCCCATCTGTTGTGTGTTTGGTCCCCACAGCCAGGACAACCTCCCCACCAGGACCGGTAGGGATGCCAGATACCACGTCAGCTCTGAGTGGGAGGGGGCCTGAGTTGACCTGGACAGGCTGGGGCGGGGGCCACACTGAGTTTTGGTGTGCCATGGCTTCAGCTGGTTCAATGAAAGGCTGTGCTATGGTCTTTTAAAAAAATGAATGTTCAGTGACAGGCTCCAGTCATTTCTTTTAGAGAATTAAAAGATTTAAAGCGAGAGAGGAGAGAGTCTGTAAAGGTGCCTCGGGCACAGAGAGCTCGGTTCCCCCCACCCGGAATAAGATGAGCCTCTGTATTCTAGCGGGGAGGGAGCCATCTCTGGAGCACAGATTCTTGGGGAGCAGACATTGGAGGTTCACTGCCACTAGCTGTGACTCCCTGGACAATGCAGACTCCTCCCTCGCTGAGCCTCAACTTCCCCACCTGAATAAAGGGGGGAAGTGGGGTGGTGAAGGTGAAAAGTGCATATTGGAAAAGCACCCACTTGAAACCTCCTGCCACTACCAAATCATTTTGACTTCTTTAGAATGCTCGAGTTCAAGTCCACGTCTCAATACAGGTGGTGGCCATATTGACAGATAGATGGGGATGGCTGCAGAGAAACATATGGTGAGGGGACTGGATGATGTCCCAGGGATTCTCTCTCCCAATTACAAAATTCTTGGAGTCTGTGACTCTGTCCTTGATGAGTTCTGCAACTTGGTACTTGAAACAAGTGGAGAAGATGGCACCCACATTCACAAGGCGTGCCCGTTGCCCACTGCTTCACCACCTCCCTGCCTTCCTGCAGTGCAGTCACCTGCTGACAGCACCGATTCCTCAGGATCCAATTTGGGGCAGGCAGAAGCTGGTACAGGGCATGGGGTAGATGCCCAGGAGAGGCTGAAGGACTGGATGCACGAGGTGGTGTGTGCACGGGTGTTGCCTTTGCTGCATATGTGCTGCGTGTCATAGGCCTGCTGGAGAAAGTGTGCTCTGGAGGACTGAGACCTGGGTTCAAGTGTGGGCTCCCAGAGCCTCTGCCCATCCACAGGGAGGCTCTTGAGGTTTCCTGCATCCATCCCATGCGGCCCTGGTGTGTGGGACCCTGGGGATGCTGTCCATGTGCTTTGGGGTTCTGTTGCTGGGGCCTGAGAGCAGCAGAAAGCCGGGTGCATGACTGACTGCACAGCTGACATTCGGGGAGTGATGCTCTCCCCTTCCCCAGCAGGGTGTGCCTGCTGCTGTCCTCTAGGGCAGGAACGGTTTAGGGGAAATACCCTATTCCCACCCAGCCCAGCACGGAGGAGCCCCACAAATATTGACCAGACTGGGTCTCCCCACTCCTAGCCCCTTGCTCTTGGCCCACGGGTTGTACATAAACTCAATCATTCATTTTTATTTAACTGAGCAGTGTGTCAGAACTGAAGGCATCATGTTCAAGAACACCCGGGCCTGCTCAGAGGCAGCAGCAGAGGGAAGGCCAGGCCCGGCCTGGTGGGCGGGACAGCATGGGGGGTGGTGAGCGCTGCAGCCTGAGGGGCCTGGGGGGGATGGGGAGGTGTGAGGGGGCTGTGTGCCAGATATGTGACCTGGGCTCCCTTGTGATGGCACTCACCAACTTGCAGAGCCTTGAGGGGCACAGCTTGGGGAGGAGGGGACAAGCCCAGGGACCAAGGGGAGTGGTGGGGAAGTAGAGACAGGGATGCTCATGCGCAGGGAGTGAAGGGAGTGAAGGTCGTTGCTGGGAATGGCAGTGGAGGAGGGGAGGAGCGCTTCGCTGAAGAAGGGCCACCTCGGCAGCTCAGCTGCTGGCTCAGGGTGCCAGCCCACAGGGGACCCCTCCTGCCTTGCCCCTCATGTGCCTGGAGTGTGTGCCTCCTCCAGCCTGGAGCTACCTTTCCGTGGGGGCTTCTCTCCTTACAGCCTCAGATGCCCACTTCTTGGCCAGGGGGGGTCAGGATCCCTGTATTTGGATGTAGCAAGGGTCCACTGCAGTGTGTTTTCAATTTGGTTTTCTATCAATGTCAATGAAATATGTTCAGCTCCTGTGGAGTTTGCACCACAGGCAGCATGGCAGAAATCATGACTGTTGGGGGAGCGGGAGCTGCCTGGAATTCCCCTGCCCTTCCGCTTGGGGCTGAGCTCCAGGCTGGAACCCAGCGCTGGCAGGGTGGGAGCTGGCAGGGTGGGAGCGGTGTAACTGCTCCCAGAACCACCGGCCACCTAAGGTGCACCTCAGAGCCGGCCCAGGTGTGCGCTGTCCGCGGCTGCCCCACGGCTGCGACCCCCCACCCCGGCCCCGCCAGTGCGGCGCCCACCACTCCACTCCTTCCCTCCTTCTCCTGATTCAAGGCCCTAGACAGCCCCTCCGGATAACCTGTGCTTCTCCTCCAGCCAGGTCCTCCCCCTGCTGCCCCGCTCCATCCATCCCCTCCTCGATCCGGGCCCCTCCCCCGCTAACCTTTTCCCCCGTGGTTCTCCGCCCCTCCTCCAGAGGCCCCGCCTCCTTCAGCTGCTTCTTCCCTTTCTGCCCTGCCACCCAGCCGGCCCCTTGCCCTGCGGGGCCCCTCCTCCTCCTCCTCTGGCTGGGCTCAACTGGATCCCTTCCTAGGCTGGGCCCCTCTCCCGCTGACCCCTCACCGCCAGCCCCGGCTGGGCTCCCCCTCGCCTGCTTGGACTTCCCTCCCCTTCCCCTCCTGCCAGGCTCTGTTACCTGTCACCTCTCTGTTCACCTGCCTTGGCTGACCCACTGCTTCCCCAGGTGGACACTGGAACAGGGAGGGAGACGGTGGGTCCTCCTGGTACAGGCTGGGCCGTGTGAAGGTGGGGAGTGGGCTTCACTGCTGTGGTGAGGAGTGACCATGTAGGCAGTCTCCTCGTCCTTGGCTGGACACACCTTCCCTAGGCCTCTGGTCACTGGCAGGGGTCAGCCCCCTTCACTCCTGCTCTTACAGCCTCTGGCTTGCTAGTCCCACCGCACATTTACAGCCCTGGCTGCTTCCTGAGCTCCAGGTGCGGGTCAGGTGTCTCCTTGAGGCCTCCAGGTCCACGTCCAGTGGGCACCCCACTGATTTCCCAGACCGACGCCATCAGCCCCCTCATCTGCCAGGGTGGTTCCCTCAGTTCTCTCCCCACCACCTGGTCATTTCCCTCAGCCTCCTGTCGTCCTCCCTCCAGGGCAGCGGGCTCTAACATTAAGAAGCATTCAGGATCACCTGCATCAGTGCAGCAGGACTTAGGGCGAAGGGCAGTGGGGCCCAGAGGGTCAAGGGGTATTGTTCTGGGACCTGGTGCAGGCTCCCTCCTGCTCTCCTCTGGGAGGTCCTCTGGGCCCGGGCTTCTCTCTGCTGCCCCGGGCTATTCCAGGTAGTGTCCTTCTGCCACAGACCCCTGGGCTGTCCGTGTGCTGGTGTCCAGTCCCGCTGGTGGATCTGGCAGAGGGTCCGGGACAAGCTGGAGCAGAGACGACTGTGAAGCGTCCGCTGCTGTTCAGGCTGTGGTGCCTTCTCTGGATAGTTCTGTGATCCACATTTGGGTGGCAGCCCCTGAAGTGGGGGCTGGGGACACAGTGGGACCCTGTCCTCCAGGAAGTTATAGTCTGTGGGGAGACCCCAGTCAACAACTGGGACCACAGTCTGTGCCAGGTTTGGGAGTGTGTGAACTTGGAGGTGTGTACAGGGGCAAGGCAGACAGGGCTCAGGCAGCTTCCTGAGGACAGGATGCCTCAGCCAAGATCCTGGATGAGGCCAAGGGCTGCTGGGTGTCAGAGGGGTGGGGTGTGGATGGGTGGGTGGGGTGGTGGGGAGTCCTGCAAAGGTCTTGGGGCTGCAGGCGCTGGCTGATGGCTAAGAGGGGACAGAGAGAGGGGAGGGGGATAGAGGGGGAGGGAAGGACCTGGGGTTTCAGGCCAAAAGGAGCATTTGCCCTTTCTTCTGCAAACAGTGCCAGCACCTGGAAAGATGTTAAGCAGAGGAGGGGTCTGATCAGGCTTCTGTTTGGGGATCCCTGGGGTGCAGTATGGAGCAGGGGTCACATGGAAGCAGGAGAGAGCATGGAGAGCTGACCACCCTGGGTGGTTCTCGGGCAATGTCCTTCTCCTGTCACGTCTCTGAGGTCCAGTGGGCCAGGGTTCAGCTCCTGGTTTAACGCGTAATCTGCACTATGTTCCTGCAGGCACGGAGCCCAGAAGCTTTCTCAGACCATTTTCCAACTCAGATGGGGGTGGGTGGGCTTTTGAGGTTGGTGGAACTCCCAGCACCGCAGGGGCTCAGGTCCTGGCTGTGGCCTTGGGCAGAGGACTTCCCCTGTGCCTCAGTTTCCTCTGAATTGGCTCCTGTGGTATTGTAGGAGCAGATGCATCCTTGGGCACCCCTCCCATCCCCCGTCCCCTCATCACAGAGCCAGGGCTCAGCAAAGTGGGAGCTGCCTCTTGTTGTCACTAGTTGGTCATAGCCTCTGACCTACGAGTTTTCTCTGACTCAGGGAACCGGTGTCTAGTCTTGGTCTAATGTTGGAAGATGCCCTGGTTGCTGGTGGCAAGGCGGTCTGTCCAGACTGAGTGTCTTCTGGATGTTTTCCATTGCTTCTGGCCAGTTGTGCTTTCGGGGGCACTGCTGCGGCACTGTCCAGCCAGAGGGAGGCCTGTGTCCGTGGAGGAGGCTGGCCTCCTTGAGGCTGGGGCTTTGCTTGTCCATGTGCTGGGCTGGGCAGGGGGCGCGAGTTTGGACAGGAAGGGCAGCATGGCAGCCCGTGAGCCTCTGGGTGAGACCCTGTTCCCACCCATTGAGGGGCTGAGCCAGGCAGGCGGAAGAGACCTTCCTCCCCCTCTCAAGTGCTGTTTCTACCATGTCTGAGGTTGTGTCACATATGCCTCTTGTCTCTCACACACATTCATGTGCGCACACACACAAATGTACACTACATTCCACATGCACAGACACACACTCACTCGAATACTCACAGACTTGCATATGCACATTCTCACTCACACGTGTATATGCACACATACGCTTTTACACTCACATGCTCACACTCACACATGCACACTTGCACACACGCACACTTGCATACACACGTGTTCATGCCTGCTCATGCAACACATTTTTATTAGTGTTATTATTTTCCCAGGTGGATGCGTTATCCTCGTCTGAGGGAAATGGGGCTGGGCGAGAGGTGGCAGAGGCCCCGCTTGGGACCCAGCTCCTGCTCCTCCAGCCCGAGACCTTGGGCAACCTCAGGGCTTGCCCATGAAGTGAGACCAGGCCCTAGGCCTTGCCTAGATGGGGAGGTCAGGTGGGGAGACTGTGCACATGGGATTGAGAGCTGTGGGGATGAGTGATGAAGGCCAGGACCCCTGCTCAGACCACGCCCCTCTCCTCTCTGTCCGCTCTGTGTGCAGTCCAGGCAGGGCCAGGCCGTGCTTCCTCAGGTTCGTGTCCCTTGCTCCCCCGACACAGGCACAGGGTGGGGCCTGTACTGCCTCCCCCCCATCCACAGCAGGTCGCCCTTCACTGGCTGTATCTGTAGCCCTCCTGTCCTTGTCCTCCCTCCCCTGGATCCTCCTCTGTCCCCTTGAGCCCTCGACCCTGTCTTCCTGGACTGCAAGGCGGCAGGACCTGCTTTGATCTCTGAGCTGCAGTGTTCACACTGCCTCCAGCTCAGGGCTGCGAGGAGAGCTCTGAGTGATGGGAGGAGAGCTTCCTGCTTCTTGGCGCCCCAGGCAGGACTATGCAGAGCCTGCATGCAGCTCTTGGGGTGGGGCCTCTGTGTTGCACATGCATGTGTGCATGTATAGGTGCGTGCATGCCTGTGAGTGTGTGCACACACGTGTGAGCGTATGTGTATCTATATACGTGCATGCGTGTGTGTGTGCATGCACACAAGAGGGTGTGTATGTATGCACACATGTGCATGTGTGTACACATGTGCAACCATGTGTGCATGTGCATGACTGTTAATACGTGCCCATGTGCATGCACATGTGTGCATGTTTATGTGTGCACAAGTGGGTGCACAAGTATATGCCTGTGTGTACACGTGCATGCATACTTGTGTGCATGAGTATGTTCATGCATATGTGTGAGTGTCTGTGCACGTGTTGGTAACATTCAGAGGTCCCAGTCCCAGGCCAGCCCTGCAGAGTCTGGATCTATGGGTGTGGGGCCTCCCACTGTCCTCTCAGAATCCAGGACCCACCCTGTGTCAGGCTTAGTGTAGGATCTGTGTCCTGAGGTCCCACAGCCTGGGAAGCCATGACAATGAGCCGGGTGATCATGTGTCCAGGTCTGGAGTGAGGGGAACACTCTGTAGTGGACAGTGGGGCTGGGAGGGGAGCCTGGCCGAGTGGGCCCAGCCCATGGTGATCCTGAGGGCAGTGGGGCTGCTGTAGGCCCAGACTCAGGGTCTCCTGGCCATGCTACTGAGGGACACCAGGTGAAGGACCTCGATGCAGGGTCCAGGATGCCCAGGTGAGGGTCTTAGGTACAGGGGACAGGATCCCCATCCAGGTGAGGAACCCCAAGGACAGAACTCCTGCCTGTGATGTGTGATGGTCACCAGAAGTGCTAGGATCTCCCCTCCTGCTGCCTGGGGTCCTGCAGAGGTGGAGTCCTCGCCCGTGAGATGTTCCGAATCTGAAGGCAGCTCTCTATCTTGATTGTAAAATACAGACCAGTTCTATCGAGTCCAGCGTCTCTTTTTGCTGAAGTGAACTCTTTGGCCTTGGAGAGTGGCCTCGGCTCAGCCTGAGGAAGCACAGGTGTGCCTGAGAGACGGTGGGCTCCCATGTCAGCTGCTCCAGTGCCTTGTCTAGGTGACGTGGCTCATCCTGGCACTGTCACAGTGTGCGCCGCTTATGGAGCACAGCTGCTCAGGGGCCCCAGCTTCCCGTGAGCACAGCCGCCTCCGTTGGATGGACAAGGTGTCATTGCTCACACAGTGGCCCAAGTGGGGCCTGAGGCACCACATGCCCAAATTTGGGGACGTCAGGTGCAGCACTCAACAAGAGAAGGGCCGTCCACAGCAAAGCCTGCCCGCCCACACCGGGCTGTGCCAGGGACCCTGGCCCTCCTCCTGCTGTCTGGCCTGACCCTGTCCTCAGGCTGACACTCCCACTTGACCTCGTGTCCCCATATATGGTCCTGTCAGTGCCTCCCTGGTGGCTGCCTGATAAACCAATGTGATACTGTGCTCTTCTGCGGGTGCCTCCCACATCTGCACTGGTGCCTCCTGCCACATCTTAGCGAGGGGATCTGTTCTGGAACATTCTGCTGCTGCTGGGTAAATGTGGTCATGAGATTCTGGAGGATGGGATGCAGGGTTACCATGAGCCCTGTTCTGGAGCGATGCTGAGTGATGACCTTCTCTGAAATCATTAGTGGTATGTCATGGTGCCTTTGCCTAGTTTCCCTTATGAGAGGAACATTCTCTTGTTAAGAGAAGGCATTGCCTTCCTGAATCAGCCGTGGCCTCAAAAGGGATCTGAAATGCTTGCTCATTGAACTTGTTTTCTAAGATGGCTATTTGCTCAAACACTGCGTGCCCTGCTGCACAAATGATCAGCTCAGTGACCATGTTTTAGGAATCACTGGTTTAGCCTTGGGATTTTGAAATATCCCTGATACATTTTTTTTCTGCTTTTAGTTATTTGTTTATTTTTTTGAGAAAGATTGGCCCTGAGCTAACATCTGTGCCCCTCTTCCTCTCTTTTATGTGTGGGATGCCTGTGGGTCCCCGCCCAGGATCCAAACCTGAGAACCCCGGGCCACTGAAGCCAAGGGGACAAACTAACTGCTGCGCCAACAGGCCGGCCCCCCGATACTTTATTTTAAAACAAATCTTCACTTGCAGATATCACAAATGTTTCCTGGAAGCTGACCATGTTGCTGGGGAACCCCGTGAGTGGGACCCATTTCTAAAGTCTGGTTTAGCTCAAGGGTCAGAAATGGGCAATGACATGAGAGCCTCTTTGTGGCTAGAGTCGGTGTCCTGGTGCCTAAAGGTGAATGGAGGTGTTGAAACATTGCAGCTACTGTGGACAGGTAGGTGGGGACACAGAAGTGCAGTGGTTCTGTGGTCCAGGGTGGGCGTGTTTGCACCCCGAGTAGCCTTTCTGGGAGGTGTGGCCAGTCACCACGCCATTGCTGACCCACTGGGCAGGGGTGTGCGTAGTTGCCCGTCCTTGCTGGAACTGCCCCAGTGCGCTGCCACGTGGAGACTTAATCTGTCTTCCTAATGCCGCCGCTGCCCTTGTGTTCCTCTTGTGCTCCTGGTGGCATTGGTGTGTCAGCCTCTCCGAGTGACGCATTGCCCTCTGATGGAAAGAGGGAGAGGCCTGGCCTGCTTGGAGAGGGGCTGTGCCCCGGAAGATGGGTGAGCTGGAGCCACTGCGTGAGGGCTACAGCACCAGGAGGCGCCCTAGAATGAAGAGCCAAGGGTTCCACCGGAAATGTCGCAGATCCCCCTGGGAATCTGCCCTTAGGTGTGGAGACCACAGCCTGGGTGGTTCAGCTTTAGAGCGCTGGAAACCCCATGGCAGGAGTTCACGAGAGCCCGTTGGGTTCTTTTCTTATTATAATTTGTTTTTATTTTTATTGTGGAAACTTCAAACATATTGAGTAGAGAGACCAGCACAGTGATTTCTTGGGTCCCAGCCCCCAGCTCCAACAGTTATCAGCATTCTGCCGTTCTTCTTGCAAATGCTGCTGTTCCTAAAACACTTTTATTAATTTGAAAACAGAGAGCTAACAAGCAATTATGTTAATTTAAAAACACACTTGTGAGTGATGTTGAAAAACCAGCCACACTTTAAAGAATGACACGCAGCACCTCCCAGCCAGTGCCAACACACAGCTGCAGGACGGGTTGGTCCCCATGCCGGGCGCGGTCTGGGAGGTGAGGGCGGTCCGGCAGGTTGTGGGGTCTGGCCTGCAGACCAAACCCCTGGGGACTTTGCAAGGCCGGGGTGCCATGCATGGATTCACCAACTGGGACGTGTGCACTGAGGTGCGGGGGCGGCTGTGCGGGCATCAGCTCCCGCTTTGTCCTGTGGCCGAACTGCCCTGTGTGAGTGTGAGGAGGACTTCCTCGGAGCACACTTCGTGTCCGCACGCCTGGCACTCCTCCACAGGAAGGGCTTGTCTGCAAAGCCGTCCCTGGAGCTGGATCTTTCATTCCCACAGACATGTTTAATGCTGCCGAGGCTCTGTGCCCTGTGGAGAGGTTTGAGTACTAAAGCGAGGTGGTCTTGGGGTGCCTCAGAACCAGTTGGGGGCCTCCCAGCCCATGTCAGGGGCTCCGCGGGCCACTGAGAGAAAGGAGGGAAGCCCTGCCGCAGAGGCAGCAGTGAGAGGTAGCAGCCCCAAGGGCAGAGCTGCGTGCTGCATGCACGGCCGGGACATTGATACGTGTGTGTGCACGTGCATGCATGTGCACCGTGCCATGCACATGTGGTGGAGGAATGGGGACATGTGAGAGACCAGCCTGGGGAAGTGGGAAGAGCCCAGGGCTCGGCAGGTCTCAGGCCCACTGTGAAGGTGGACACTGTCCTGGAGACTTTGGGGGTATGAGCGCAGTGAGCACATTAAGGGGTGACCAGGCTGGATTGTGTACCACCCACCTGAACCCTGTGGAATTAGCTCTAGTGTGGGAGTCCCTTAGGGAAGAGGTGCAGGCTGGACCACACTCCTGGGTCCATGTGGGGACCGGGACCCTGCACAGCCTCTTGGCCTGGGACCACAGGTGTCTCAGTGGTCCTGGTGTCATGATTCCTGGGAAAATCAGCCCGGGCAGGGAACCCGCATGCCTGTTTTTGCTGGTCACCCATCCTGCATTTAGGGGCACCTGTGCACAGCCCAACCAGGCCTTGGAGCCAAGAAGCCCCCAGGCTCGCTCTGGAGGATGGGGTTTCTTCTGGATTGCTGCCTCGCTGCCTCTGCACACCAAAAGGCATCCATTCAGCCAGCATCCACAGCCCACGGGTCCCCCAGGATTAGAGGGTGCTTAGAGATCCCCACCTCAGAGGAGGTCCCCTGGGGGTGCTGAGTTGTGGTACAAGTCTTTCCCGGGGCTAAGTGGGAGTTTCCCACATGGGCCCCTGGAGATCCCTGGGCACAGTTACAGCATGTGTCGACTGCAGTCTGTGGCGGGAGCCCCAGGGCACTCCCTCAGAAGCAGCCTCAGCTCACGTGGGCTGGGTGAAGAGTGTTGCCCTCAGCCACTGGCCTCCATGGCAGGCAATTCTGTCTGGACTGGCTTCCAACTCACCTGGCCCAGGTGCTGTCCGGGGGAACCTGCCAGTGACCTGCTGCTATTTCTTTCCTGTGCTGAGCAAAGAGTGACCTCACTGTCCCTGTGGACCCACATGCAGTGTGGCCTCCTCTGAGGATCAGTGCTCCAAGTGTGGTCAAGGCAGAGTAGGGGGGTGAGGCCTCCTCTCCCCTGACTCCCGACCCCGCAGCTGGTGGTGCAGCTCATGGTGACCCCAAGCCTGCCTTTCTCGTTGTTTCTGCACGTTTCGGGAGGTACTAAGATACGTGACCACCATCTTCTGTGCACCTCTGGCGATGAGTTCAGAGAGCTTCATGGGAAGAATTAGGAATCCTCAACCCTGGGGAAACCCTTGTGGGTCTGCATCAGTAGATGGTGGGTGAGCCCTTCGGGCTCCCAGGGTGGGGTGACACTCCCACCTGCTCTTCCTGCAATGTGCCTTCTCCCCAGCGATTTCGTCTCAACCGATGCCTTAGATGGGTCCTCCTGGGGGCAGCTCCCGCTTCACTGGGGACAGGTAGTTTTCCTGCTGGCGGGAATGCAGGTGGCCTGAGCGTGGAGAGGGAGCATCGGCTTGTTTGTGAAGATGCCTCTGAGACATCCTAACTGTGGTTAGTTAGTCTCGCCTCACGGGACAGATCTGTAGCTCATGGAAGGGGTGAGGTGAGTCGCCAGAGGAGAGAGGACAGCTGCTTCCCTCTGAGTGGAGGCTCCAAGGCCACGTGGAGCCAGTGAGGGACGCAGTGGCCGGCGGTGCGTCCAGAGCACCTCAGCGAGGGAGGCCAGCGGCCCTCGGCCCCGCCCACTCTCCTTGGTGGCCCAGGACCCTGTTGGATGAGGATGGAGCACCCACTGGTTGGTCATCTTGACCAACGAACGCACCGGCTGTTTTGTGCCCCCCATCGACTCCCCGTTCATGTTTGCAGTCTAACCCCAAAGGTGGGAGAAAGCAAGCTAAGAAGATGAGAAAATCTCAAAAGCGAGATTTCTGTTTTCCTATATCATAGTTTTTATTTTAGGGATTGGGGTCCACCTTTCGCTTCCTTTAAAAGCTGGACCTTGGCCTCCTGCCCAGGCCCCTCCTCAGGCCTCGTCAGGTGAGCTCTCGTGGCTCCAGCACTCCTTGCAGTTCAATGGCCTGGGCTCCCTCCAGCCCTGGGCCCTCCAGACCCCTGTGTCTAGTGGGTGGCGGGGATCTCTGCTGCTGTCTGGATCTTGCGTCAGACTCCACCTGTCTCAACAGTCTGCTCGTGTTCTCTGCACCCGGTGTTGCAGCCACTCCCTGACGCCCCTGTACTCGTGTCTGGCATCTGCTTTGCTGCCCCTTCTCTCGTCGTCCCTTCTTCCCCATCCCCTGCCTGGCACTCAGGCCCCACCTCCCACTCGGGCCCACCTCACAGCCTCCCACTCAGGCCCCACCTCCCACTCGGGCCCTGCCTGACACTGGCCTACCTGCCCTAGGCCTCTTTACTCTCAGCCTCTACTCCTGTTCTGTGTGGAGGACAAGGAGAGGGTGAGGCCACGGCCATCCCTCCACCAGCCACATTTCCATCAGCCCTGATGCCCATTGCAGCCCATGAGGGGTCCACAGGTCCCCAAGGCCCATCGATCCAGTGCCTAGATCCAGAGATGGTGCCTGTGGTGTGACAGGCCCTGGAGTTTCAGCCTGTGTTTGGGACATGAGGGCCACTTCTGGCCTCATGACCTCAAGAAGGTTTAACCTCGCTACACCTGTGCCTTTCTGGGTAAATATGAACAGGGGAAGGCCTTCCCTCAGGGCTCTGTGGGTTCTAGAAGCAGCACATGCCTGACTCTCTGCACTCCTTGGTCATGGTCGCAGTGAGGTCTACACTGTCGTCTGTCCTCTACCGTGTTCTCCAGCTTCCCACCCACCGCCTGCTCGGGTCGCCTTTGTTTCCATCTGCAGCTGTTGGCCCTTATGTGGCCTCCAAGCTTGGTTTACATTCTGCCTCCTGGCTGTGGGCACCCTCCTGCCGTAGCCTCCTTGGAGCCTGCAGTCCTGAACAAGTCCCCACAGTGTTTAGTGTGTTTTCCTTGGTTAAGTTACTTCTCTTGAAACTCCTCAGTGATGTCAGATTTGTGGCGATGCCTCTTGTCAGTGCAGCTCACATCATGCTGCTGGCATGTCCATGCAGCGAATGTTTCTTGTGATCGATAGGTACATGTAGAGAGAGGAAGTGCGTGTGTGCGGCAGGCAGCGAGCCCTCTTGTGCAGGCAGTGAAGACGCTGTGCGCTGTGTGGAGCGGGGCAGGCACGGAGGGCAAGGAGCGCCAGGGCAGTGTTCACTGGTCGGCAGAGATTTGGGAGCAGTGCAGCATCTCTGTCCTCGAGACCTGGGGGCTGTGCTAGGTGGGCCAGGTGGTGGAGTGGAAGGCACAGCTCTAGAAGGAGCTCAGAGAGGCTGAGGTGAGGTGGTGGGCTAAGCAGGGAGCAGGGACACAGGACTATGAAGTACAGGCCACTGTCTAGAATTCCTTGTGTGCACGAGAGAGCTCACCTGACAAGGCCCCCCAGTCCTGCCTGAGAAGTCAGCCAGGAGCTGGGCACGTGATTCCATCTCCAGGGCTGTGGCGGCAGAGGGCCAGGGCTCAGCCGTGGAGAACAGTTAGATGTGTTCCTGAGTGGGGTGCTGACTGAGGGATGTTGAGGAAGTGACCAGAAGTGCCTATCAGAAATTTATCTCCAAAGATCTTTGCTCTGCTTTATGAGAGTGACAAAATATCAGAAATCGCTAAGAATGCCATCGAAAGATCATGGTTACGTGAAAGACACCCTTCATTTTGGCAGTGTGTCCTGCAGTCATTGAATCAGTGACTCTGAGCACCTGATGGAGCTGGAGAGCACGCGCTGTGTCACGCGCCTGGAAGAAGCCGGGTCTGAACTACCTCTGCTCCAGGATGACAGCCACATAAAGGCATCACAGCGAGAGACACCAAATGGCCCCAGGGGCTCAGCTGGCCATGGGATGGTGGTGGGTTCTGGTGACTCACTTTCCTACCTGCTATGTTATTGTCAATGTAGAAAATCACTTTAGTTTTATTTCTCTAAGGGTTTGGACATTTGGGGTCAGCCTCAGGCCTGGCGTGAGCTGGCCTGTTCCACGGCTCCCCAGCCTGTTCTGGCCGCCACATGCTGCGAGTCCACCTCAAGCCCCAGAAGGATGGAGGGTAGACAGGTGCAGTGCTGGAACCACCGTGTCTGGTTTGCAGACAAGGACTTGGGGAGGTGGAGTGCCAGCTGGGCAGTCATTCCCAAGGCCGAGGGACACCCCCAGGCAGGCTCTCTGGTGGTGAGCGGTGGCTGTGGGCCTGGGCCCATTCGTCCCCCTTCTGTCTCTGTGCTTTCCACCCTCTGCAAGTAGAGATATTCCTGTAATGGGGACTCATTTCTCCTCAGCTTTAAGGCAGCTGTCAGAAACCAGAAAAGTGAGCCATTTAACCACGACTAGATCTAAGCATCGAGTCCCACATGAAAACCACAGGCAACGTCAGGACTTCCTTTGAAACTCAGCAGAACATGTATTTGTATATTTAGGTTTTTATGGAGTTTTACAAATGTCACCACTTGGCCTATTGTGTCCAGAAAATTCTGTTGCAGTGACCTCTGCCTGTAGTTCCCCTTGGAAACTTGCAGATGTGAAGGAGATGGGAGTCAGCAAAGATGCATGGTGCCGGAACTCCAGCAGCCCGACTGGGGCCTCCCAGGAGTGGCCCACGGGGCGCAGACGCCCCGAGCCCAGCCCCCACATGCCCCCTTTGGGGGGCCAACCTCAGGCACATCCTTTTCTCTGGGCTCTTTCCCTCTGGAGGTGTGTTTGTGGGAGTGGGGAATGCCACAGCATTGTTCACCAAATGTGGTCCACCACTGCTCTCCTCCATGGAGCGTGGGTGCCCGTCAGAGAAGGTGTGCACACGCAAATGCTCTGTCTGAGCGCTCTTTTCAAGGCGGCTGGCGTCCTTTCCTGTCCTGTCCTCAGGCTTGGGTGTTCTGGTGGGTTCTGTGATCCTCTGAGGGCGGGTTGACAGCGTCAGCTGGAGGACCTGGGGCGAGAGGGAGCCGAGTCATAGGGTAGCACTGACCCTGGGGGGCACTGACTCCGAGGGCCACCACAGGCAGTGGCGGGACGGGGGCCTCCCAGGGTGCTGGGGTGCTGTGCTAGCCGGGGGGAGGCTCTGGTGTCAGGTCTGTCCACATGCAGTGTGCACATGTGTGGGAAGTTGGCAGGTGCTGGGCTCATGGCACAGGGTGCAGGGAGCCCCCAAGATGGGTGTGGGGGGCTGGCTGTCCCTGCTGTGGTGAGGCAGGTCCAGTTGGCATGGCTGGCCCTGGTCAGGGCCTGCCGGCTGTGACAGATGAGGGGCTGGGAAGAGTGGCACCAGCCAGGGCAAGAATGGGACTCGGGGGCCTGGCAGCCTGGTTCATCCCCACATGGGCTCGGGCTGGGCAGGGAAGCCGGTCCTCCCAGCTCTCCCCCGCCCAAGGGTGACAAGTCTCCAGGGTCCCCACCTGGGCAGGGGTGGCCCAGGCCTGGGGAGGGATCTCCTGAAGGAGTGTGACTGGGGCTGAGGCAGTCAGAGGTGTGGCCGAGGGGTGTCAGGAGCACAGCCCCCTCGGGGCCCTTGGAGCGTTGGGGGCTCAGGGAGGTCCAGCAGGTCATGCCTTGAGCCCTGTGGGGACATCAGACCTTTCTGAGTGTTGTCCCACGGGCTCTCCCTCGCCAGCCCCTTGGGCCCTGGGGATGATGACCCTGGCCCAGACCCTTCCTCTGTGGGCTCCTTAGGCCCAGGCCTTGGCTAGGCTGTACCAGGTGCTGGATCAGCCTCAGTCCACCCTGGGCACATGCCTGACCATCAGAGCAGATGCCTGGGAAGGTGCCAACCCCACGCAGGGCCACTTGGGGGAGGGAGCATAGACATGAGGTAGTTTTGTGTTTTTCAATAACTAGCCTGCCCACCTTTGCCCTCCAGGTGGTCGCCCTTAACCTCCTGGCTGGGTCACTGCCAGACGTGGAAATGGCCTCATTTCCACTTGCCAGACCCGTGGTTCATTTTAAATCTAGCCTCAGACCCTACTCAGAGCTCATCTCCTCCCAGCTCATGAAAGGCTTACCAGGGCCGCTGTGTCCTGGAGTGGCTGGGGCGGGAGGGACCTGCCTACCACGGTGGACATCTGGGCAGTTCATGGTGACCGATGACCAGGGCCCCAGGCATCCACCTGCTGTGTGGTGCCAGGTACTCCCCTCTCTGCACTGGCTGTGGGACCCCAGGTGCCCACTGTAGGGTGGGGGTCAGCTGCCTTCCCAGTGGATGGGGCTGATGCGCGAGCCCAGCCCTGCACACCTGTCTCCAGGTGATTCCATCCCTTTCCCCACAGCGCCTCCCCTGCTGGCTGTCTGCCCAGGTCCATGGGCAATGGTCTGCTTTGAAACATTGCCACCCCTCCTGGCAACACAGGAGGGGACCTGAGCACCTTTCCCTGCTGCCCTGGCTGTGGGTGCCACCGCCTGCCGTCCCTGCCTGCGTGCCTCTGCCCTGTGGACTGTCCGAGGTCTGGGTCTCTATGGAGCCGACAGGAACGGGGACGGGACTTCCTGCTGGGTCAGCGCACGGAGCAGAGCTCACATGTTTCCCGTCCTGCAGTTTCTATCTTTTGAAATCAGGTTGGACGAGGACTGAAGATACTGTTTGAAATGCTGTGGCCGCTTTTCTGTGGCAGGCATGCTTCTTGGTGTGATGGCTTTGTGAGGTTGGGTCAGTCGTGGTGAGGCCAATTCCCTGACCAGAGACTGCTGGCCTTTCCACGTGTCCCACAGCCATTACCGCTTCAGAGGGTCCTGGATAGTTCCAAGAAGTGTCAGCGTGGTGCCCACACAGAAGGACCGAGGGCTCCATGCTGTTCCCACTCTGCAGTAATTCGTGCATGACCTTGGACAAATCACCCTTCTCGGCCTCCATTTCCATCTGTGAAATGGTCTCGTCTGCAGCAGATGTTAGGAGCAGGGGCTCGGGACGGGGGGTGTAGGGGGACTGGCCTGGCTCCTGCTTGGCTTCTGCCCTGCACCCCAGTGCTGTTCTGGGGCTGCATGACCTGGTCTGCGAGTGCACAGGTGTGCACCGTGTTCCACACCATGCACGGCTCCCACAAGCCTCAGCCTGCTTGAGGGACGATGTTACTTCAGACATCAGGACAGGTTTATGCCTTGTCCCTTATGTACTTCTGTCGATCATGGGAAAGCTGGGGTCACTCTTTCTGAGGAAATCTGAGGATGGGTCTGAGAGCTGGGAAACAGCATCTCATCAGGTCTTGCCCGAGACAACCCAGAGAGACAGATGGGGGAGTGTTGGGGCAGTAACTGCTGTTAAAAACAACAGGAGGGGCCGGCCCAAGTGGCCTAGTGGTTAAGTTCACTTGCTCCACTTTGGGGGCCCTGGGTTCCTGGGTTTGGATCCTGGGCGCCAACCTAGCACCACTCGTCAAGCCATGCTGTGGCAGCATCCCACATAAAATAGAGGAAGATTGGCACAGATGTTAGCTCAGTGACAGTCTTTCTCACAAAAAGACCCCAAAACAAACAAACAAAAAACAACAAAAGGAAAGAAAGAAATAGAACTGGCTAATGGGAGCATTCCTAAAGTACCTATGGGGGGTTTTGCATTTTCAGACGCAGTGGTCAGGGTATGCTGTTTTGAGAAGGTGATATCTGAGTAGAGCTCCTGGAGGTCAGGTGTGGGTCATGTGCTGTCTGGGAAGAGGGCTCTACCTGGGGACTGCAGGGCAGAAGCCATAAGCAAAGCAGGCTAGGCTGGGGGCACACGAGGAGGCCAGGATGTGGGGGCCCCAGGCCTGGGCCACAGAGGGGACAGACCCATCTGACCACTGGGCTGCTTGGTCCAGGGGAGCCTGAGGGACAGGAGGAGGCACAAGAGTGAGGTAGGAGCAGCCGCAGTGGCCATGCAGCGATGGTGGTGGGGGATCAGGCACCCTGTCTGCTGGGAGGAAATCCTGCCAGTAGGATTTGCTGATTTTGGAGATGGGCTGTGGGCCTGAGAGGTTTCTAGGGGTCCTGGTCAGCTGAGGTGGGAGAGGCTGCTGGGGCGAGTGTTGGAGGGTGATCAGGGGTCCTGCTGGGGCCTGTCCCAAGCAGGGGTGGGTAGACACCCAGCTGGAGAAGCCCAGTGGGCCAAGAGGGGCATGGCTGGGCTGAGGCCAGGCTGAAGATATTGATTTGGGGTCTTTGGCACAGGGATGGGTCTCTAGTTGGGTGTGTATGAGACACTGGAAGCAGGTGGTGTTTGGGGAGGCGGGGCCCAGGTGTGGGCACGGACCAGAGGAGGCTGGGGAAGGCCTGGGGAGGGGACTGGCAGCCCTGAGCAGGTGGGCTGGGCGCTGGGACCTGAGCCTGTGCTCAGGATGCGAAGGTGGGCCTGACCTGTCCACAGACTGCCCAGGGCAGCCGTGGAAGGGAAGGTGGGTCGGAGTGGGGCCAAGGAGAGGTGAGGCCTTGTCAGGAGTTCTCTGTAAAGAGGAGAAACGTGGGCAGGGCTGGGGAAAGAAGAGGAGCCGAGGGAACGGTTTTATTTTCAGGTGAGAAGTAATCACCTGTTGTTGGTTTGCTGCCGAGGACGATCCTGTCACGAGTGGCAGGTCCCAGCTGGGGGCAGAGGGCAGCCTTGCCGGCATGGTGGGTGGCAAGGGCACTAGCAGGGCGGGCAGAGGGAGGTTCCCGAGGGAGGAGGGATGGGCGAGGGCTCCCTCGCAGCTGGAGGAGCATTCGAGGCGCCGGTTGTGCCCTTTGGGAGCCCTCTCAGCAGGGCTGAGGCGTTTCCTGCCCCAGGGCTGGCTGCGTACGTGGAGCTGGCTTTGACCGGGCTGGCATTTCCCCCAGGGGTTGGACAAAGTGGGAGAGGGGCAGGGGACGGTCCTGTTGGGCCCTGGGGTTTCAGCTGGAGAAGGAAGAGAGAGCACAGGGCAGGGTATTGAAGGGCAGGAAAGGGTGGAGGGTTGGGGTCCTGGCAGGGCCCGGGTGTCTAGGGCAGTGTGGGCTATGGGGAGCAGAGGGCAGGGTGGTCCTCAGGGGTCTGTGAGCTGAGGCCAGGTGTGTGGGGCAGGTGTGCTGAGGCCAGGTGTGTGGGGCAGCTACCCCGAGACCTAGAGCGCAGGCCACTGGGCATGTGCCACCCTCTGCAGCTGGGGGCCCTGGCACCTCCTCAGTGCCTGTGTGTCTGGAGAGTGGGGATGCTGATGTGGGCGGTGAGACTGGGCACTGCCCAGAAAGCCCATGCAGCTGCCTGCTGTGGGCTTGGAAGCATTTGCTGGCAGCAGTGGGCAGAGAAAGAGGCCAGGGCGTCGGGCCTGTGCTCGCTGAGACCTCATCCCGAGAATCCGGCCAAAGGAGCGCGAGAACAACTGAGGCAGGAGTCCAGTGGGGGAAAAGGGGCCTTGGCACTCCCGTGGACAGCATCCCAGACTGTGACCTGGTGTGATGAATCAGATTTGGGTTTAGGGAGCAGTGAGTGACAGCCCCCAAGTGGCTGTGGGACCACGAGGAGCGGCCAGGCCCAGTGGCCCTGAGACCCTGCGAGCAGGCAGCTGGCACTGGGAGGTGGAGGAGGGCTGGGTTTCCTCACAGCAAGGAGGGCAAGAGGGGCCTGGTCTTAGGGCGCCACAGCCGCAGCCCGTCCCCTCAGCAACGCCGCAGACACAGAGAGCAGGCGGAGGTGCAGGAAGGCTGGCGGAGCCACGAGGGGCATCTCTGCCAAGCTGTGCCTCCTGCAGCTCTCGGGGTGCACAGTGCTCAGCCTCCACCCCAACACACTCCTCCCCGAGCTCGGGACCCCTAAGCTGGTTTTGCCCGCCACCGCTTCTGCCCCTTCTGCTGCCAGCAAGAGCCAGCACCCCCTCCACGCCACACCTGCGGGCAGGTCACCTCTGGGCACACGTCTCTTGAGCTCTCACCCTCTTGCTGATCACCGAATAGGGACCCAGTCATGAAACCTCTCTGTGCCCTGTGGGGTGGGGTCTGAGTCTCTTGTCACTGCTGTGTCCTCATCACTATGGCCCCTGCTCATGGGGTGTGTGTGAAGGAGGGAGGGGGCAGGAGTGCAGGTGGCTTTGCCATCATGTGGACAGTCTCCTCTTCTGCCTTCCTGGGGGAAGGTCCACGGGGCACATGGAAGCCCCCCGGGTGTGTGAATCTAGAACCCCGGGCAGGAGACCCCTCTGAAGATCCTGCTCCGCTTCGCCGTGCCTGCCAGACTCCAACTGTGGGGCAGCCCATGGGGCTCCTTCTCCATGTGAGCAGCTCAAACGGTGTTGACGGGCAGCCAGGTGCTCAGGCACCAGTCAGTCAGGCCTCACTTTCCCTGGGGAATCCTCATGGCTGGAGTAAAGGGAAGGTGTGATGAAGAGGGGTGTGGAAGGGGTGAGAAGGTGGGGCTCCTGGGTAACCCAGCCCGCCTCCACTCTGCTCTCGATTTCTCCCTTGACCAAACTGTACAGGCTCCACTGGCCCTTCTGCCCCCTCCCCCCACCGCCCCTCAGCCCCTCTAACCTGCCCAGATCTCATAGGGACACCCATCTTCCCTCATCTCTGCCCTGGGCTGGCCAAGGGCTTACTTTCTGGAAAATCCATGTCTGTGGGACCCATGAGCCTGATCTGTGGCATCGTGGTCCCCTGTGCTGAGCTGGCCCAGGGCGCCCTGGCTGTTCAGTCAAGCCCTTTTTCCTCCACCCAACTGTGTCCCCTTGAGGAGAGTGACAGCTAAGAGCTCCACTGTAGGGCTTCACGGAGGCTGTGGGGTGGTGGCCAGGGAGGGCATCGTTGCTGCATCCCAGGGGGATGTCCTGTGTGTTACAGGTTCGAAGTGCTCAAAACCTTAAACTGAGGCCAGGAGGGGGCATGTAGAAACCAATGATTATGTGACTACTGGCAAGAGAAGCAAACTTTGTGCAATGATTCACTATTATTTGAATTTTTAGAAATGTGCCCACTACTGTGCCTGTGGGCATTTTAAACACACTCGGTAGATTTTAAATATTGACTTCGAAACTGCAATTTATTGTTTCATGTATGCTGGTCTTCCCACTGCCACCAGCCAAGTGCCTTCATAAACAGATTGGCACGAGCTGATCTCAGAATGCAGCAGATGGTCTGTGAGGACAGAAAACACTGCCCTGACCAGCGGGGCCCAGCACAGGGCTTCTAGGCACAGCCGGTGCTGGCCGTCCATGCCTGGTGCGAGGCTGGTACAGGCGCCACAGAAGCATTCACTTTCAACCCGGCACCTGGTTGAATCACAGAATGCTCCAGCTAGGAGAGAGCACCCGGATTTAGAGGGACTGGAGATGTTCAAAGTTACATTGAAGATGTTCAGGTCACATGGAGATGATCAAGTCACATGGAGATGGTAGATCACATGGAGATGACAGGTCACATGGAGATGACAGGTTACATGGAGGTGGTAGGTCACATGGAGATGGTCAGGGTCACATGGAGATGACAGGTTCCATGGAGATGGCAGGTCACATGGAGATGATCAGGGTCACATGGAGATGACAGGTCACATAGAGATAGGTCACATGGAGACAGGTCACATGGAGATGATTAGGGTCACATGGAGATGACTGGCCACATGGAGAGACAGCTTACATGAGATGGTAGGTCACATGGAGATGATCAGGGTCACATGGAGATGACAGGTTCCATGGAGATGGTAGGTCACATGGAGATGATAGGTCACATGGAGACCACAGGTCACATGGAGATGATCAGGGTCACGTGGAGGTGACAAGTCACATGGAGATGATCAGGATCACATGGAGATGACAGGTCACATGGAGATGACAAGTCACATGGCAATGATCAGGGTCACATGGAGATGACAGGTCACATGGAGATGATCAGGGTCACATGGAGATGACAGGTCACATGGAGATGATCAGGATCACATGGAGATGACAGGTTCCTTGGAGATGGCAGGTCACATGGAGATGATCAGGGTCACATGGAGATGACAGGTCACACGGAGATGATCAGGATCACATGGAGATGACAGGTCACGTGGAGAGACAGGTCACATGGAGATGATCAGGGTCACATGTAGATAACAGGTCACATGGCGATGATCAGGGTCACATGGAGATGACAGGTCACATGGCAATGATCAGGGTCACATGGAGATGACAGGTCACACGGAGATGATCAGGGTCACATGGAGGTGACAAGTCACATGGAGATGATCAGGGTCACATGGAAATGACAGGTTCCATGGAGATGGTAGGTCACATGGAGATGACAGGTCACACGGAGATGATCAGGGTCACATGGAGATGACAGGTCACATGGAGATGATCAGGGTCACATGGAGATAACAGGTCACATGGAGATGACAGGTCACATGGAGATGATCAGGGTCACAGGGAGATGTTCAGGTCACATGGAGATGATCAAGGGCATAGTGGGCACTGTTTTTGTAGGACTTGGGGCCACTTGCTCAGGTCTTGTCACAGAGGATAGCTGTCCCTCTCCCTGCCTCTCAGAGGTGGCATTTGGGAGAGATGTTTTCCACCCATGTCTATGTGAGATGTCAATGGTGTACACCCCCTTCTGTCAGGTGTGTGTGACTAAACTCACTCTCTTGAGCTTGCTCTTGAGTTCCCTCTTCTGTTAGGGAGGTGATGGTGGTGTCAGGGGCCCTATAGATTTGTGTCCCTCAGCTTGGCTGCCTCTCACCTCCTGTGAGCAGCTCTAATATCTCTAGATGGACGGCATTCCCGACTGCAGCCCTGTCTGTCCATTCTCCTGAGGGCCTTGTGTTGGAGGCTGTCACACACACCTGGTGTTAGGCTCGTGCAGCTCCAAACCTCCCCTGTGTGACCCAATCTGTCCTCCTCATGGCCCCCACCCTGGGCCAAGTCTCTGCCCCACTGCCTGCCCCCGACCCCCGACTCTTGGCCCCTGGCCTCCAGTCCATGCCCAGGTCTTGCAGTCTCTGTCTAAGAGAACTCTTGGCCTCCCTCTCCTTGTTCTGTTGCTTGTCCTGTTCAGCCCAGCTCACCCATCGTCTACCATAAACTTCTGTCCTGCCAGCCACTGTCTGTGTTGTCGTCTGTATTTGTGTGCGGCACGCAGTCCATGTGGGGAGTATTTCTGGTTCATCCGTTAGGAGCAGTGACACTCATAACCTGCAGGAAATGCCCGAGTTTAATGAGACACAGAAATCTTCCCTTTCGCAGGGGCTGAGGGGCAGCTGTTTTGGCCAATGCTTATCAACGCCGCAGCCCCAGGGAGGTGGGTGGGCGTCTTCCTTCTCCATTAACCACCTGGGGCCCCTGGGAGATGTGCCATGGTCCTGCCGGCCTGTGAGAGACGTCCCTGCCAGGCCCTGGGCTCTGTGGCTACAAGAGGTGGTGACAGACTGGCTGAGGAGGCTGAGTGGGGGAAGTGGGGTCTGATTGTTGCCTGGATCTGCCATGATGCGAGGTGTGACCTGGGGCAAGTGAGTCCTTTGGTTTTCGTGGATCTCTGTGAAGTCCCTCAAGTTCAGTCCTGGGGGATGTGGCATTAAGGCCAATGAAAGCAGGAAGTCGTAAAACGCTCCCTTCCTCGGCCACCCCACCTTGACTCTCGCATGTGGCATCCTTTCATGGTTGAGCAGATCTGAGCATCTGAGTCTGGGCCTCAGCTGGCACCTGGGAGGGCTCCTTCTCACCTGGGCCCATTCCTCGTTTCTCATCTGTGGAAGTGGAGTGAGAACCCAGGGACCCTGGCAGAGCACAGGCCTCTGGATGCAGGGTTTTCTCCCTCTTAATACATACATGATGGGTGTTCCCTAGATACCCAAATACCATCCTTTTTTCTTTTTGTTTTTAATCAACTTTCCTTCGCTGCTTTCTTCCAGAGCATTCCACGTAGTTTTTGTGGGAACAACCACTCTCTCTTCATGTTCCTGTTTTCTAGGTGTAACAGTGTGCTAGGGCTGCTGTAACAAATACCACAGACTGGGCTGCTGAAACAACAGACATTTATTTCCTCAGTTCTGGAGGCTGGAAATCTGAGACCAAGGTGTGGGTGGGGCTGGTTCCTCTGGAGTCCTCTCTCCATGACGTATAGACAGCCGGCTTCTTCCTGTGTCCTCACTTGGTCCTCCCTCTGTGTGCCTGTGTCCTCATCTCTTCTTCTTTAAGGACACCAGTCACATTGGATTAGGGCCACCCTAGTGACCTCATTTTACCTTATTTACCTCTTGAAAGACCTTCTTTCCAAATACAGTCACACTCTGAGGTATTGGGGGTTCGGGCTTCCACCTGAATTTTGGGGAACACACCTTGCATTCTTGCATGCTGTTCCGTTATATGACAAACTCATAGCATGGACAGGCCTCGCACAGGATGAGGGATGCTGAGGGGTGCACCCATTGCCCTGGCTCGTGGCTGCGTGAAGCTGACTTTGTGCTGTGGGTTGGCAGTGTGTGCAGCCGCCCTGGACAGCATGGTTATTTCATGGGCTGGTTGTGGGAGGATGTTTAGGAGCTTCTGCTGAGCTCAGGACCCCGGTGCATGGCGCTCTGCATTGTTCTCTCCCTTCCAGCTCGGGGCGAACGCCCTCCTCTTCCTCAGCGTGAACATGTTCGGCGTCTTTGTGAGGATCCTGGCCGAGCGCTCCCAGAGGAAGTCCTTCCTGCAGGCCCGAAACTGCATCGAGGACCGGCTGCGACTGGAGGACGAGAATGAGAAGCAGGTCAGTGTGGTGGAGTGTCCTTCACAGGGATGTGGGGAGCCGGAGTGGGGAGCCAGAGTGGGGAGCAGGGAGCAGAGAGCACCAAGGGGCCCAGCCTGGCCTTCTGGGAGGTGGTTGGGGGCCTCAGGCCCTGTTGGCCCCTCTGCCTCTATGGGCTGGCCCTTCCTCTCTTTGGGCAGCATGTGCTTCCAGGCCCTCAGCAAGCTGGAGGAGACGGGGCAGCTGTGGGGGGAGGTGCCCTGGACATGGAGGTGAAGGAACTGCCACCTTCTCTTGTCCCTGAGCCTCGGTTTACCTGTTCGTGACACAAGGTATGGGGCTGCAGAGGAGATGCCAGAGGGTTGGTGGGACTTGGGTGGAGGCAGAAGTGAGCTGGAGAGCCGGTGCTGTGGGTTTCCTGCCACTGGAAGAGGCTGGGCTGCTCAAAAGCAGCTGACAGTGACATTTGGTTCACTGGGAGTGGGCACTGGGGCAAGTTGGCTTCTGGGTGTAGCCAGTATAAGCTTGCCTGAAGTCGGTGGTCAAGGCATGTCCTGGCTGTCCTTGCCATGCTGACCTGCAGCCTGAGGGACCCACGGAGTGGCTGAGGCTTCTACTGACCCCAAGCGTGGGGGCATCTTGGACACTGTGTGGGGTGTCCCCATGACCAAGGTTGTCATGGTAGCCCCACACTGGCAGCTTGACCGTGAGCCCTCAGAGCACCCTGCCTGGCTCCTGCCAGGACCTGCTGGGACAGCGGGACTGTGCCCCTCAATCTAAAGGGTGCAGACTTGGAGGGAGCCAGGCCAGGTTCCCACCGCCCTGAGCCACCGTCAGCCACGTACCCGGGCTCGTCCTTCTGCTTAGTTGCTGCTGTCCTGGGGCCCATGAGGCTGCTCTGAGAGCGCCGGGCGAGGCTTTTCACTGGACAACCCAGACTCTGCTTCCCCACGGTGCTGCTGGCTGAGGCTGGTTTCCCTGGGGGTGGAACAGGTGGGATCAGTTTCTAAACAAGATCCTACCTTTAATGTAAAGACAAGGTTAAGTACTGACTGTACATTTAGAAAATGCATACACCTACCTTCATTTATAGATATTGTGGTCATACCTAGCGTTTACAGTAAAGGTAGGATCTTGCTTAGAAGTAGATGCCATGTGTATGTTTATATGGTGTGTGGGGATCTGTAGGTGGATTTGTCTGTAGGGGGCATGTGTGTGGGAGATGTGTGTCTGTGTGTATATGTGTACATATGTGATTTGTGTGTGTGCAGGTGTGTGTTGTGTGGATCTGTGTGCATTTGTATGAGTCTGCACACGTGTGGCTATGTGGGGCATGTGTGCAAATGTGTATACATTCACATGTGCATGTGTGGATACACGTGTGGATTTGCATTCATGTGGACTGTGTATGCGTATGTTTCTGTACGTGTGTGCATGTGTGTATGCTTGTAGATATGTGGGGCTATGTGTGTATAGGTGCATGTGTGTGTATAAATGTGTGAGGATGTGTACAAGTGTGTGTGTGGATGTGTGTGCACACACATGTGCATGTATAAATAGTGTATCTTCTGGGGCTGTGCCCTGAGCATGTTTTCTAGAATGGGCGTCAGCACTTTTGGAGGGTCTCTTTGGTGCTCTCTGAGAGGTGCTTGAGCTCAGTGTGATGCTTCCACGTCATCCCAGAAGTGACTCTTTGGAGCCCTCTCCCCTTCTGTACACCCTGAAGGACGGGAAAAAGCAACTTTTTAGGCCATTCTTGTGTGTTTCTGAATCTTCCTTTCCTTTTCTTTCTATTTTCTCTCTGTTTTCCATCTCCTTTCAAGTATCTTCCTTTCCCACCTTCTGTTTTTGTCTATTTTCATTGTTTTCTTGCTGCCTTTCCTATAGACTGCTTAGCTTCCAGCCTCAAAATATTTTCTAATGCTTGCTGTCCCCTCGAGTGTAGCTTGTGTCCCCTTGGTGTAACTCACCTTGTAACTCAAGGTCGGTCCCGTCTGTCAATGCCAGTAGTGATGGTGACGATGCTGGTGATGGCCGTGGGCCGCTCTTGTGTGCTTGCATGCAAAGATTCTGCAAGTGCGCGTTCTCTGTCCCTGCGCCCATGGTCCGGCCCGGGGGATGTAGTGACCACACACACAGTCCTGCTCTCACGGAGCAGCTGCACATCCAGCATTTGTGACTTTATGCGTCTCATGTCACATGGTTTTATAGCAGCGCCACAAGCAACAGTGTGTTTTCTCAGTCCTACAGAGGAGGAAGCCCAGACTCACAGAGGCTCAGAGACACGTCTGAGTTTTAACCACAGAAGTGATGTTCTTTACAGGAAATCAGCAAAATGGTAAATGTCATCCAATCCTGTCAATCCAGCTACACGCTCTGTATTTTCCAGGTTTCACCTTGATGCATATTCTTTTCCCACGTCATTGTTGTTTTGGTGTATATACAATTTTATTTCTGCGTTTTTGCCTTAGCGTTTCCCACAGGTGTATCCATCCATGTCCTAAACGTAACTGGACAGCTGCTGCTTCTTACCCTTCGTGCCTGACTCAAATGTTTTCAGTATCCGACATTTAGACACTGTTTTAAAAAATGTTTTTTCCTCATGAGCATCTTGATTCATACAGACTTGAAGTATTTCCTTAGTTACGTTTTTCAGCAGTGCAAATATGACATCATTTCTCTCTCTGGGTCCTGAGTATTTTCCAAAAAGCGTAGTGCTCTATTATATCTTTATAAGTAATACCTGATTACACTTGGCTCTGGGTAACAGCAGTTCTCTGAGTGGGGTCTGGGGCTGACAGCATTGGCAGCGGGGGAGCCTGTTAGAAATGCAGATTCTCAGGCCTGCCCTGTCCCTTAGGTGGGAAAGCCGCAGTGGGCCCAGCCATCTCAGTCGAGTGCATATTCCCAGGCTTGCATCTGATGGGCCTGCCCCTCCCTCCCTGCCTCTCTCTGTCTCTGTCTTTCTCTGCTAGGACTTGGTACCTCCTGTTTATTCAGATGCCCCTTTCCCTATGCTGATGCAGATGGCCAGTTTTTCCTGCATGTTTTCCTCTTGTGTTTCTCTGTGGTGTGTGCTGTGATCCCTGTGGTTCTGAACAATTTGCTCGCTGTGGAGAGGCTGACGCTTCATCAGAGGGACCCCTGTGTCTCCCTGAGTCTATTCCTCTGGCTTGCTTTTCTTTGTGTAAAAATTTAATTATTCTTGTTTTCAAACGTATCTTTCATTTTCTTATGTGGTTTCATCTGTTGCTTCAAAGCTGAGTGCGTGTTTGGGAATATACAAGTGAGTAAGGCCCAGTCATTTCCATGAGTTCACCTGGTGGGTGAGCTTATCTATTGTAGCCTATGGGGTCACACCACACACCACCTGTCTCTCTGGGTGGCCTGGTAACCAGCGCACAGGTCCTCCCTGCCTCTGCTGGCTGATTTTAGCTCAGGAAACCCTGTCTCTTTGGGGTTACAGAGGGGAGTGCTTGGGCTCAGATGAGGCTCAGCCTCCTCTCGGGGGCTCTCAATGTGGGCACTCGGTATGTCCCCGTCACCCAGGGACTGCCTGGCGAGCCCAGGGGAGCCTTGAGGTGGCCAAGGCAGCTCTAACCAGCACCTCTACGTCAGCGTGAGAACCACACCTCCCCAAGTTACAGGTGAGGGATGCTCTGACCAATACAGGCTTGTCATGACCTGCCTGCATTTTTGTGTTTCAACTCAGTTAACAAAGGAATTCAATTCAATAGCTGCTTCTAGAGCCATCTCCAGCCCTGAAACAGTAACTTGTCCCCCTGTGTGATGTGAGGGGATATGGGCAGAGCCACCCCAGTTCTGGAAGGGGATGCTGGGGGGATGCTTCCGAGTTTGGTGGAGGAGATGCTGGGGGATGTGTCCCAATTTTGTGGAGGGGATGCTGGGGGGATGCTCCCGAGTTTGGTGGAGGAGATGCTGGGGGATGTGTCCCAGTTTTGTGGAGGGGATGCTGCAGGGATGCTCTCCGGTTTTGTGGAGGGGATGCTGCAGGGATGCTCCCCAGTTTTGTGGACAAGATGCTAGGGGATGCTCCCTAGTTTTTGGAGTGGATGCTGTGTGGGATGCACCCTAGTTTTGTGGAGGTGATTCTCGTAGACACTCTCTGGTTCTGAGAGAGGATACAGGGGAGATGAACTCTGGCTCTGGGAGAGGTGGGGGGTCCAGCTCTGGAATGATCCCTGTGTGGTGGCAGTTGTGCCCCATCAGCTTCTGCAGCAGCAGGGAGATGTGGGCTGGGAGTGGAGGGGTTGGGAATGGGGTCCTTGAGGGAGGTCAAGTTGGCGGAGGAGCATGAGCGAGATGCTGAGCTGGAACGTGGTTGGTGTTTGAGGGGAGTCGTTGAATTTGTTGTGGCCTCAGCTGGAAGGAGAGGGGAAAAGATGAGAGGGAGGCGGGGCTTCACACACTGTGGAAGGTGTGTGCACATGACCCTGTGGTGGGGGCTTCAACATGTGCGAGCAGGAAAGAGACCTGGTGAGATGCACATTTAGGGGGTTAATGCAGAGGTAAGGACTTGGAGGTGAGCAGGGCAGACACACTAGAAGTTTGTGGGTTGTTCTTTCCTCTCTCCGGGATGCACATCTATCCAGAGGTGCCGAGGCTGGGGGGCTTCGTGACACGGTAGGCAACTGTGCTTCAATGCTCGAAGCAAGTGTGTCACTTGAGAGGCCCAGGAAATGTCTCCCTGGGTTGTGTCTGCAGGACAGGCTGCACTTGTGTGGCCACGACTGGCCGGCCAGGGTTTGCAGGATGGAGAGCCAGAGACCCTGCTCTGAAATGCAAACACCCAATGTTAGAACCCTCATCCCTCCCAGCTGCCCTCCCAGTTTGTTCCTGGACAGGAATAGGCAGATGGAAGCTGTTGAGGAACGTCACTGCTGCGCCCGATTCCTGGATTCCTGGGCAGTAAGGTGGGTGGGGGCTCTCAGCTCTTCTCCACTGCTCGCACACCCCAGCCCAAAACTGTTCTGGCCCCAGGTCCATCGGTTACTTTTTGATGCCGGTAGTAAGGTGCACTTGACCTCTGACCCCGGGGAGAGTTTCTTACTGTCTTAGGTAAGGATGCCGCCGTGAGCTTTTACCACTCCCCCGCCGCAGCCAGGACACATCCCTGGGCGTTCTGTGTCTGTAATTGCTGATTTTCTGGAAACCCATGAAGAAGGTGATAATTGCCCAGTAATCAGGGGCGATCACTCCCTTCCTACATTCTTTAGAACTAATACCCCTACAGTTGCCCAGAGGTAATTTTAAAAGAAGGTACAACCACTTTGCCTCCAAAAGATGGTCTCCCCTGACCAGTCTCCAAGACCAAGGCCTCCTCCAACGTTTTCACATGTGGAACTGTTAGAATTACTCTCCCGTCCTCCTCCGGGAAGCCCACAGAACCCAAAGGCCTGGGAGAGGATGGGCAGAGTCCTGTCTGCTTCGTTAGACACTGTACTTCTAGAAGGTTCTCTGCTATACTTTGAAAAAGCTTCCTGACTAGTCCCTGAGGCTGACTCCTTTGAGAGGGACTTGGATACGCTGATGTGACCCCTCCTCCCGCCACATCAGAACAAGCAGCGGCCTCTACCCTGTGCCGGGGCCGCCCAGCTGTCCTGGGCCGCAGGGTCTTGGCAGAACAGAAGAAGGTACAGGTCTGAAGGTGTTCTCCCTGTCTGAGTTCTTGGACCTTTAAATTTCATTTCAGCCCTCTGCTTCACGGTCAAGCGTATAAGAGCTTTATTCCATTTTATAAACCTGAGAACTGGGGCTGGTCCGGAGAATTTAAATGGCTTGGGAAGGATAATGAAGCGAGTGACAAAGTAGCTGTGGCAGAGCGGGGACAGCGGAGGCCAGAGCCCAGAATCCCCCCGGAACCAGCCGTGACCCACTTTCTCTGTCTACAGTCCCAGATATCCTCAGCCATAAAAAGGCTGGCACAGGGGTTTTGGGTTTCCGGATTCCTGAGTTGAAATATTCCACAGGGCTCTGAGGGGCCTTTGAACAGGGCTCTTTCAGTTCCAGAACAAAAATGTCGAAAGTTGGTTCTTTGAAGTAGAAAAGCCTTAGAGAGACTGATGGAGAAGAAATAAGAGTATTAGGGGTGGGAAAACCCAGGCTCCAGATACAGCTGGGTTCAAAACAGATAAGAGGGAAATACTAATGCCAGAATATTTGAAAACTTAGACAAAATGGACAAATTCCCAGAAAGGTGTTAGTTACTGAAACTGATTTGGAAAAAAAGAGGCCGAAACAGCCCATGACCATTAAAATATTGACTCAGTAATGAAAAGCTTACCAAAAAGTAATCACGAGCCCAGATGGTTGTACAGATGAATCATACAAACTTACGAGGCAAACATCATTTTAATTCAATCTCTATAGGACAGAAACTCCTGTGAGCACAGGATAACCTTGCTCCGTGATTATGAAGGACGGAGCTAGGATTCCAGAATCTCAGAAACGCAGGTCACATGGACCCATGGGGAGCGGCCCCTTTCCCCCAGTCCTGTGTGCATGAGCAGAATCAGCCCCAAGGCGTTTTGCCTCTTGGTGCCTGAGTGGGTTGGGAGGGACCCAGCTACCCATTTGTCTGGTCCCCTTGGCAGTGTTGATGTGTAATGCATAGGGCCCTAGGAGGCAAGGGGCGAGGTGTGCTGCTGGTGAGGGGGACACTAACCGGTGGTGTCATCACCCCTACAATTGCCAGGACACCGTGGAACCAGAGCTGAGGCTGCGGTGCTCAGCCCCGGGCCCTACAGCACCCTTGGCCCAGGCCGGCACCAGACCTCCTGACTTGGGCTGTGGGGCGGAGGCTTGCGAGCACCAGATGACCTCCATCGCTCTTCCCATGCAGAGCCAGCTCTGGACAGCAGGCCCTGCTCAGCATTCCTTCTTGCCTTGAATGCGGGATATAGGGAGATATCGCCCCCTTCCAGCTGGGTGCTTTATCTCTATCAACACATATGGCAGGCACATCCCACTGGGTTCTTAAAACTCCTCACATGGCCTCTCCTCAATGTGTGCACGTGGAGAGAGAGATCTCTCTCTTCCTCTTATAAGGACATCGGTTCTATCTGATCAGGACCCCACTCTTTGAGCTCATTAAACCTTAATACCTCCTAAAAGCCCCATTTCTAAATACAGTCACACTGGAGTGAGGGCTTCGACATGCAAATTTTGGGGAGACACAGTTCAGTCCATGGCACCCACCAAGCAACATGGAATCCTCTAGTTCAAGTAGAAGTCAAGTGAATGATTTGAAAGGAAGGAGAAGCTGGCTGCGGGTCCTGGCTGGGTCGTGGTTGCGAGGCCTCGCGTGTGCACAGGGCTGGGTGGCCCCTGGCCTCTGGGTCCAGACACGGCCTCTTTCCTGGGTGACTGTGGAATGAAATTCTTGTGTAGTTGGAGGTGGAGAAGCAGCCCACGGCTGGGGAAAGAGCACCCTCCTGCTGGGTCTCCCTTCTTGCTCTGAGCTGGGGAGGCAGGAGGCCGGAGCGGGTGCCAGGATCAGGTTCTCGGCCTCGTGAACGGGTTGCTGACCATCTCATGGCCTCACATCCACCAGTCACGCACGGCTCTGGGGTTACTGGCATGATTATGATACATTTATGGCAAAAGGGAGATTACCCGGTGGGTCTGACCTAATCCCCGAGTCCTTTGAAAGGCGAGTGCTTCCTACTGCTGGGGGCAGAGAGGAGCTCAGGGGGGCTCAGGCAGAAGTTGAGGGACCTAAAGATGAAGGGGCCATGTACCCAGAAATGCAGGCGGCCTCCGGGTGCTGAGAGTGGCCCTTGTTGACAGCCAGCAAGGACATGGGACTTGGCTCCCCAAATCAAACGCGGCCGGAGTCTGCTAAAGCCTGTGTGAGCCGGGAGCAGATTCTCCCTCGGAACCCCCAGGAGAGCGCTGCCCGGCCGACGCCTGAGTCTTGACTTGTGGGACTGGGCAGAGACAGGCCTGAGGGGTAAGGCCCGGCTGTGTCTTAAGTTGCCATGTTTGCGGAGAACAAATAGGTGCTGCTGAGCTTTCTGCTCCAAGTTGGTGTCCTCTGCAGGGCATGCTCGCCCCTTCTTCTATTTGAGTAGGCATTTCTGGGCCTGCCAGGTGATGTCTTTCAGTTTCTGACTGACTGTCACACATGTTCCATTTCACTCCCAAAGCTGCTCTTAGCATTTCAGAAATGCACACAAAATGCCTCTCTCCAGGGCCCCTTCCCTGTTTCCATGCGGGGCACAGAGCCAGCACACCCCAGATAGTGCATGCGAGCATTTCAGTACAGAGAATAGGAAGCTCGAGCTAAGGCAGATGCTGTGAGTTGAACTTCCAGATTCACAAATAAGTTCTAGAGCTGAAGCAGTTAGGGAATTCCTGTGGGGGATGGTCATCCGTGACCCAGCACATTTGAGTGCCTGGCCCATGCCAGGTCTGGAGACTCTGGGACAGAGGTCCTAGTCTTCACTCTAGATGCCAGATGCGGTGTGACTGTGGATGGGAGACAGAGAACAGCAGGTGGCCCTCGTGGGGCATGCCGTGTGGAGGATAGGGGTGCTGGGATGTGGAGGAGTGGGGGGTCCATGGGACGTGCCGCGTGGAGAAGGAGGGCGCTGGGATATGAGGGAGTGGGGGGTCCGTGGGCGTGCCGTGTGGAGAAGGAGGGCGCTGGGGTGTGGAGGAGTGGGGGGTCCGTGGGCGTGCCGTGTGGGGAAGGAGGGGGCATCAGGAAATACCTGGCCAGGGCTTTGAAGGAGTTTGCCAGGGAGAGGCTGGCAGGCGAGGAGCAGTGGGTGACATTCAGGCAGTGGATGAGAGGTCACAGAAGTTGTTTCTGAGGTAGGGCGACCAGGTTGGTAAGTTGCAACCCTGACTTCCTTCAGCTTGGAGAGGGTCCGGCTGGGCCCGAAGGGCCACTCCACTGGGTGGTAAAGATCACCTGGGGGCCTCAGGGTTTCACAGCTCCCCACTGTTGTCTACCCCTGAGGTCTGAACCTGTCGCAGCTGGAGAGCATAGGGAAGGGGGTGGCAGGCCTCAGAAGGTCAGGCTTTAGCTCCCATTCCTCCCCTGCTGCTCCCCACAGCCCAGCCAGGAAACCTGGGCTTGCAAGATCCGACCCTGAGATCAGCTTCCTCCCGCCCCTGCAGAGGCTGCTGCTCCAAGGGCTGCTGTTCCTCAAACGCCTTTATGAAGTCCTAGTTCCAAAGTGATCTGCAGCTGTTTATAAAGCACATACTCAGTTTGTCATCGTAACAAGGTAGACGGGGCAATTTTGATTTCCCATTGTGTAAGAAAATTTATCAAGAGAAAGTAAACTTCCATTTAAGTGATATAGGATGGAGTTTTAAGAGGTCTGGCCTATTCCCAGCACTCTTTGAAACCACTACAGTTGTCACTTATTTTTTAACTACAAAAAGCTTTATTGATCTGTAGTTTACATACCATAAAACTCAATTTAAAGTTCAGAACAACTAAATGGTTTTCTCATATTTAGAGCTCGTAACCATCACAATAATCTAATTTGAGAATATTTTCATCACCCCTAAAGAGACTTGTACCCGTTAGCAGTCACTCCCTATGCTCTCCTCCCACACCTAGGCACTCACTAGTCCATGTTCTCTCTCTATGGATTTGCCTGTTCTGGATGCTTCATATAAATGGAATCATATAATATCCGGCCTTTTGAATCTGGCTTC